>NC_071388.1:117809097-120309097 GCF_022682495.2 Desmodus rotundus
GGACCCGAGACAAACCTCAAATTGTCAGCCCTGCCTTCCTCAGAGCACGAGGCCAGCAATGTTTCTGACAGAGTGCTTAAGTACCTGCAGACTGAAGGCTCTGCCAGCCCGCCCGATGGGTGCAGTTAGAATTGGGAGGGAGAAGGAAGTAGAAAAGGCCCCTCCTGTAACCCTTTTCCTCCCCACAGGAGGTGATCGTACTCCAGGCCTAGATCAGGTGAGATCGCCAGCCTCACACTCCTGGCACAGGACAAGGGCTCAAACACTTCCAGACAAAATCTTCAGAAAAAGAAAGTGAGCAAGTGACATTGGGACAGAGTAAATTATTTCAAGAAACCAGATGACCAAAGACTTAAAATATTAAATGCAGTTTTAATTGACCTAGAGACAAAAACTACTCAGCAAGGTCAGTAACGTTTCAGCTCCTTAATCTGTTAGAGCCGTAGTCTGGACAGTGTTCACGAAGAGGGCTGATTTGTTATTTTACTCCATTGGCATCATTAGAAAAACAAGGGATGACCATAGTTTAGATGAAATGCATGGCTGCCAGCCATACCTAGATCCCATACTTCTTCTTCAGCTCCCCTACTTTGTCGATGTAAGCTTTCATGGCGTCTTCCTTGGAAGTCCCTGTAAGGAACCAACAGACTGTTTGTCAGAGGGGCAGCATGGCAGAAAATCAGCAGCCTTAGAGCCCCAGACAGCCCTGCTTTAATGCTCTGAGGCTCAGTTTCTCACTGGGGACTCCTTAGTAGAGAGGGACTCCTACTACCTACACCTCAGAGACTTGGCCAGGATTTGATTTAAACTACTTGAGAAACCTGGCCCACAGTGAATGCTCCGTAAAGCACTGAACCAATGTATGTGGCTGTCCTGAGGCTTGCCAATGGTCTGCTGGCCATTGTGAGTGGTTAGCCTGAGCCTCGGGAGAAAGGTTGGGCCCTCCAGACAGGCAAGAAAGCCCAAGGTAGGGAGCCACGGTGGCTTTGCCAGTCCTGACGACTCTCATGGTTGGCCATTTCTCCGTTGGGTTCTTAAGCTGGCAGTGAAACAGCAAAGTGAGGCACTCTCTTCTCCCCAGAAAGAAGCTACAAGAAAAGTTTTGAGAACTCTGAGCAAAAGCAGCTGGCTCTTGGAGGGGAATGAGGCAAATTTTTGCTTTCCTGCTGTTGCATAAGAGACACTGACTATATCCTTCAGAGACAGTAACACCTAGCTTCCTGGATTCCATAGTGAAGAAGAGATACTTGCTGGGAAACGGGGCGCACCTGAAGCACTAGAGTGCATGGGGCTTGAGGGTGGTATGGAAATGCCCAAAGAAAATGGAGAGTCAGACAGGCATTCCTGTTCCAGTTACTTGTAAATCCTAGGAGTGTTTTTTTATCGTATTCTGGTCTTTTTTGAATTCAAGGGTTTCTCATTTGCAGGAAGACAGAGAGCTTATTCAGAAACTAGCTAGCAAGAACACAAAAGCTTGCAGGCACTTTAGTGCCAACTTTCAGGGCTTGCTGCTGCAGGTGGCACGTGATTAAGTTGGAGCTGAGACACTTCTTGGCTGCTGTTGCTTAGCATATAATAGCTCCATTCACTGAGCCTATGAGTGCCAGAAGCTTGCCATGCATTAGCTCATTCCTTTCTTTTTTTTGTGCCTTTCTGGTTGAAAGGGAACTGGGGAGGGCTGCTTGGGTGATGGGGTCACTGCCTGGCCTTGTGGGAGAGAGGAAGGTATGAGCAGAAATCCACTTCTTATTTTGAATATATATAAAGTCCTTGCCAACTATCCAGATAGCCTTCCAATCAGTTTCTCTGTGGCCTGGTCCCTGTCCCTCCTCTCCAGATGGTACAAATGCTTGGAGATGGCACTTTTGGAAAAGGCATTAATGATATCAGGAGAAAAAGTAGGTGGCCCAGTTTTCTTCCATTGTGACACAGGTCAAGCTGGTTTCTGGCATGTGCCTCATCCTCTTTGTTTTCTCTCCTCACCCCCTGCACTCCATAATCAAGAGTATTTCATTACTGGGCTTCACAAATGAGGGAAACTGATTAGAACAATTACCTTTCAGCTCATTCCAGGCATCCCACTTGGCTTTGCCTTTAAGGTCCAACATCCCAGGCCGTTCTTCAAGAAGAAAGGAAAGACATTATATCTCCTTCAAGTTCTAATGGAAAACTTTTTCAACTCTCTTGCCACGAAAGCCATCTTTCATTACACCTATCCCTTTCACACTCTGTTATGAAGTAAAACAGGCCTAGAACAGCATACACAAATCCAAAGTTAAAATCCAGAGAAAGTAAGAGGAAAACTGTTCACATTACTAGAGAGTCCTTGTCTAAGTTAAGTAATTCCAATACTTCTCCTTAAAAAAACTGTATTATACTTTAATTAAAACAAAGCAAAAAACAAAAAAACAAAAAAACAAAACCCAAACAAACAAAAAAGAAGCACTACATCCATGCACATGGCTTAAAACCCAAATGCTACAAAGGGGAATGGTATAAAGTTTCCCTCCCACTTCATTTCTCTGTCTCGTGCATTGTTTTTTTTTTCAGTTTTCTGGGTGTCTTTTTCTGTGAACTGTATGTTCGTATCCTTGCTCATTTTTCTACCAAAGTGTTAGTCTATTTCTTGTTGATTTTGGGGAGTTTTTTTCCTGACAGCAAGTTTTAAGTTATCCCATGATTTTATGCTTACACACTTGTTACCAGTTGCACTTGGGAAACACATGCACTCCTTCCCTGTTGACCTCATTTCCAGCCATGCTGAGAACAGAGACCGAGGAACAGTCATAGTGCTCACAGCCTGTACCACTGTCAGCAGAACATCACATCTTCCTAAGTGCTTTTAGGGATGCATTCCCAGGCTACCTGGGAGAAACCGAACCTGCAGTCATCAAGCAAATCCTAGAGCAGCACATCCCAACAGCCCTTCTGCAATGATGGAAACGTTGTACATTTGCATTATCCAACGCAAGGGCTATTTATCTCTTACGCAACTGAGCTCCGGGAATGGTAGTTTGTGCGAGTGAAGACAGAACTTTTGACTTTATTTTCTTAAAAAACCATTTTAGTTTAAATTTAGGTAACGACGTGTGGCTAGCAGCTACTGAATTGGCCCGTGAAGTCCTAGAGTGTGCCGATACCCCCCGATCAAGAAGTGATAGATTCCTAAGCCAGTCTACCTATCCTCCTATAAAAGCACAGCAGGGCCAGTCTCTGTAAAAAATACTGCTTCGTTGAAGACTATCTCAGCCCCCCCAGCCACCCTCTCTTCATCTCTCCTTCCCGTTCCCAGGAGGATACAGAGATTTTAAACCCACTGTAAGACTCACCCTTACCATAAGAACTTTCTCAACTCAGCTCCTCCTGTGAACCCAAGTTTGATTTGACTTTGCCCAGATCGTTACCTCTGGGTACCCTCTCATGTATCCAGCTGGCTCATAGCCAGCCCACCTGCTCCACCCCAACTGCAGTGGAATTGGGGACCATGCTCATCCTCTTGAACAGAAAGGGGTAGGGGTGACCTTTTGTGGTGCCATGGCCACCACCTCTGAGTCCCTGCATGGACTGAACTATGCTGTTGCCTCAGTATACACTCGAGTTTCAGGGACCTTGGAGGCGGAGTGAAAATTGGCCAAGGCAGAAAGGGCAGTATTATAGAATATGGTATATTCAAACTATGGCCTCAAAATCTGTACCAAGATTTTTCAACAGGGAATGTTTCAGCCCAAATGCTCTGACCTGGCCCAGGAAGCCAACTGCTCCTTTACTCCTGATTTAGGCTAGGCCCCACTGCCAAGTGCTCTGAGACTTTGATCTTGCCTATCTAGGGTGCAAGCAGTATGTTTCAACAAAGCTACTACTGAGCTGAGAGTTTGTGGGTCTTCCAAACTGGGGGCCTTTGCTTCCTCCCAAGTAGATGGGAAAAGCTCCTGACAGTCAGTAAAGTCCTTTCAAAACTATGATTTGAATTCTGCTATCTGAGCTATCAAGAAACAAGAATAGTACAGGGTCAGTAAACCAGGAACATGTCTCTGGGGACCCTCTCCCAGCTTAAATCCCTGGAACATCATGAAAAATTACCATGCCCCACCCAAAGAGTAGGACCTTGGTGGTTTTGAATGAGGTTCCCACAGATTAAGAGTTCCAAAACCAATCAAGGCTGCTGAGTTAGCTTCGATGAACAGTGGCCCTCCCAAACTCAAACTCATCTCGGCATACCTGTATTTACGTCACCCACAGTTGCTTGTTTGTAGTGGCTGTAGATGAACAGCATCTCATCATCTGCTGGCTTGGTCTTAAGGTGCTTAACCTCCTCAGCAGCTTTGTCAAACTCAGCCTAAACGCCAGAGAGGGGTGAGGCCAGAATAGAGCTCAGTAATGGGGATGCAGGAGTTGCAATGGCAGCACTCCTGTAACGCAGGTGAGGAAAATCAGTGCTCCCCATATCTACACAACAGGTCAGCTACAAAGATTCAGCAAAACAAAGATGGGAAGCACATAGGTTCACTTATTTCAATAACAACTATGTAAAGGGAGCTCTCACTATACCAGGTGTCAGGTACTGGAAATACAGTGGTGAAGGAGACAGGCTAAGACTGCCTGTAGTGAGAGTGCACCGGGCAGGAAAAGCAGCGCGGCCTACTGCCTGGCCACTACCAGGTCACACTGGGGAATGGCTAGGGTCCCAGTGAAGTCCTATCTGTGGATAGGGGTGGCACAGGTGCTTGAAACAGCTGAGAAGGCGGCAAGTTATGAGTACAGCAGGGTCAGCGGCCTGAGTCTTGCTGGGCCCCTTCCCCTGGGTTTGGGAAATCCAGCGCTAACCTCTGTCCCAGTACCGGGCTAGAGTGAGGTGAAGAGGAGACAAAGGTCGCCCCACACAGCTCGGTCTCGGAAAAGCGTCTACATTCAAGGAAGGGAAAAGCCTCTGGGTCACCTCTTTCCTCGGCGCACTCTCCCCTTCTCGCAAGCCGGATACTGGGCCCCTATTTCTCCTGACCTCCAAGCTCTCAGCCACCGCCTCCTTGCTTCCCCATTCTGCATAGCGCCCCTACTCCCGTCCAGTCCTTCCTGGTGGGGGACCTCGGTCCTCTTGCTCCTTCAATCCATGCAACCCTCTACGTTTAATCTTTCTACCTCGGACCCTCACTGCTTCACCGCGAAGTCTACTCGATGAGCAACTTCTCAGCAGTTACAGTTTGGATAGCGGTGTTGAGATCCCCAAACCGTAAAGTTCCGCTCACAAGGCTTAGTCCACAGAGCTGGGCATGGGTCCAGGAGCAACAGCGGAGCCGGGAAGAGAGAGACCTTTCAGGGTTCTGCTGCGGGAGAGTCCCGACATCGGCTTCCCGCCCCGCTGCACTTTCGTAGCCAAGCTGGGCACGCGTTATACCTGAGACATGCTGGCGGGATTACAGAGAGCTGGCGGAGGCGGCGAAGAGCGGAATGATGTAGCTCAAGACTCGACTGGCGGCGCCTTTGCAGGCGCAGTCGCAGGCCTCTCCAACTTGGCTCCGTGGGGGATGGACAGCCAATCAGAAGCCAGTTCTACGCTAGGGCGAGGCCACGCTCCGCGGAGAGGCCGGCCTCATCCGAACCCACGTGGGTGGGCTCGCGCACGCGCACACAAAAGCCGACGGGACTCCGGGAGCAGTTGTGGACAGCGGAAGTAGGGTGTAGGTGGTGGAGAAAGCGCTGCGGTCTGCGCGGGCTTCTGTCCCAGCCCGTTGTGGGGAGTGGCCCCCAGGGCAAAGGAGAGGGGGTGGAGGCTGAAGAGCAGAGACTTTTAAGTTTGTTTAAGCCCTGTGCCCGGCGGGCCTGAAGAGGCCGGAAGTTGCACCGCTGGATGTGTAACCTCTCAGGATTGGGGAGTGCAAGAGAGTCCCCGCTTATCTCAGGAATCTAGAGGAGCTGCCCAGAGAATTGCGCGATGATGGGAAGCTGAACTGGTTTCCCGAAAGGCGAAGCCAGGGCCTCGTCCTGTAAGCATTTGGCACGTTTGCCCGTGGCCTTAGTTTGCAGCCCTGTTCTCCATCTGGTGCCTTAAAGTCGGGACGGTGTCTTCCGCACCCCGACTTTAACAAACTTGGCTGGGGCCTGGTGCCCAGCAAACATCCCACTGTGAATAACACTTTGATTCACTCACAAATATTTACTCCACTCTTGTCAGGTAACTCGCAGTGTTCTCGGCGTCGGGGATACAGCAGTGAACAAAACAGGTAAATTCTTGCATTCCTAGAACCTATACTGGGAATAATAGTTAATGAAATAAGTGAAATGGAAAGTTGGTTAGAGGATAGGAAGTTGGAAGTTTATAGTTTTACGTGGGAGGGGTGGGTGGAGCGTTAAGGGAAGGCAACATTTGAGAAAGACCCTCAAAGAGAGGAAGGAGCATTTCAGGCAGAAAATTAGTGTAAAGGTGCGAGCACGGAGTGAGGGAAGGAGTGAAAAGAGATGAGGTTGAAAAGTTAAGGAGATGGCAGGCTGATTAAATGATGCAGAGCTTGACCCTTGTAGGGACTAAGATTTTTATTTTGAGTGAGATGGGACGTCATTAGAATGATGAGACTGAGGGGGGCAGGTGTTCTCCATGGGAACAGCAAGGAGCAGCAGCTCAGGTGGATGGGAGAGTTTGAGGGTGAGGGCTAAGAGACTAAAGGGAGAATTTCCTGGTGGTTACAAAGGAGTGGGTGAAGAGAGGGAATTGGTGGAAAATTCTCTGTAGATCATTAAAAAGAGAGATCATTCCCTTTTAATCCTTAATTTGTGATAAGAGGACCAGACTACAAATCTTTCCCTGTTTACAACTGTAGGTGTTTAGAGAGAAGGACCAGGTGGAGGCTTTCAGAAGTAATTTACTAACTTAATTAATGTAGGTCAGGTTTTATAAAATGGGAAGAAGTGGAGGTACAGTAGCATGGAACAAATCTAGTCTTCAGTCTATGAATAATTTTGTTTGAGGAAGCAAAGTCAAGCAAATTAAGAAAAGTGTTGGAGTTAAATTTGCAGAAATTACATTTGAATTGGAAGAAATGTAATTTTCTTCCAAAATGACAGTTCAGACCTGTTTTTTCCCTCTGAGGCCCAGATAAAGCCTGGATTCATTTTTGCCCCATCATTAGTGCTTGCAGCTTCCATGATGGAAATTCAGATTATTGCCTGTGTGGATCAAATTTGTAGTTAACTGTATCTGCCAGTCAGTAGGGTTTAATATTAGCTTATTGTGTTTGGCATATTTGAAAAGATTAGTTACATATAAAAATGTAATTTTAAAAATGTTCATTAAAGCCCTGGCTGGTGTGGCTCGGTGAGTTAGGCATCCTCCCACAAACCAGAAAGGTCCTGGGTTCTACTGCCGGTCAGGGCACGTGCCTGGGTTGCGGGCCAGTTCCCTGGTTGGGGGCTTGTGAGAGGCAACCAATTGAGGTTTCTCTCAAACATCAGTGTTTCTCTACCTCTCTCCCTTCCTTCTCCTCTCTCTAAAAATAAATAAAATCTTAAAAAATAAAATAAAAGTTCCTTAAACACTTAAAGATTTGTCGGTATGATTGAGTTTTGACTGGATTTAAACATTGTAGAAAGCAAGATTAATGTTTTATCTTGGCAGTCTCCAATTTAAGTGGGGTTGATTTGTCGGTTGCTTGTTTGGAATCTATCTCACTTTCTAAAAAAAAATTTCCACAAGGTGGTTTTGTGCCCAGGTGAGTCTACAAAAGTTGCTTAAAGCAACTGAGGTATGGAACTATATAAGGATTGTGGATCCCAGGGACCAAGGTACTGAGTGATCTTGACAAGGATTAGGAGTGTCCCACTCTAGGCCAAGTTTTGAAATACCCTAAGGTATGCTCTTTGGCCTACTTCCTGCTTCCTTCCCCCACTTCTCAGTGACCCATTTTTGGAAGTGGGTCACTGAGACGTTGACTCCACCTATGGAAATGCTGCCTTAAGCCCTTCACTTACCACTTCTATTCTAGGGATTGGAATGGCATTCAGCTTTTAACATAAAAATGGTAACAAGCCAGCATCTGGGATTTAATTTTTTTTTAATCCTCACCTGAGGATATGTTTATTGATTTTAGAGAGAGGAAAGGAGAGGGAGAGAAGGGGAGAGAGAAAGAGAGGGAGAGAGAAACATTGATTGGTTGCCTCCTGTATGGATCAAACCCTCAACCCAGGTATGTGTCATACTGTGAATTGAACCCACAACCTTTTGGTGTATGGGTTGATACTCCAACCAGCTGAGCCACCTGACCAGGGCTGGGATTTAATTTTTAAAAATAAATTTTAGAGTACCTTTGGGGCCAATAAATTATATGAATTTTTAATTCTGTATTTTGATTGTGTTAGAAAGGAAATTGCTCTTTGTATCTGGAGAAAGTGCAAGTGCCTCAGCTCTGTTTATAGCCATGTTAGCAACTGTCACACTTTGTAATTGTTTTATTTACAATTATTTTTATTTTAATTTATTCTTCTGTCCGAGCCCCCTCTACATAAGCCAGGGAGGATGGGGATCACTGTGTATTGGTCAATACCAATCTCCAAGTGCCTGGCACTTCTTAGGCATTCAACTCATGGTAATTGAATGAAAGAAGTGCTTTTCTATGTGTGAAATGTATTCCTTCTGATTAGACACGACTTGAAAACCAACTAATTTGATTAGAACTGAATATGAAACTATGGGCTGAAGTATTAAGTTGGCCAAAAAGTTTGTTACTTTTTTCCACTACCATGGCTCTAGTAGTGCTTAGTTGTCTCTAACTTCATTTGAAACAATTTTGTTAGATTGCATTGTGACAGCTGTCATATCAACATGCACTAAAAAAAACTTATCAAAATTGGTGAATTTTTGTGCAGCCATTTTAATATTGAAGGTGGAAGAAGATATGCAACATTTTCAGTATATTATGCTTTATTCAAGAAAGGTAAAAAAGCAACTGAAGTGCAAAAAAAGATAGTGTAGTGTATGGAGAAGGTGCTGTGACTGATCAAACATGTCAAGCAGTTTGTGAAGTTTCATGACACTATTGACATTTTGGCCAAATAATTCTTTGCTGTCGGGCTGTCTTCTGCATTGGAAAATGTTTAGCAGCATCCCTGGCCTCTACACACTAGAAGCCAATAGCAGGAGACAGCCAATGTACTCAAAATATTCAAATTAATAAAGTTATTGGTGAAAATGGAAAATACGTCTTTTATTTTATGGAAAAAACTAAACGGACTTTTTGGCCAACCCAATCCATTAATTCTGGTGCAGGGAGTCTTGCACCAGAATTACCATGTAATCTCTGTGGAGATCTCCCAGCCTTGGAAACAGAACTCCTGAGATGTTAAGGGAAGATAAGGAACTCAGGAGCCATGCAGCCTAATCAACATGTCCCAATTAGTAGAGAGGCTATTGTCATAATGATAGCTTGCCCTCACATTCTTGGGATAGCAGTTTTCACTGCTCAGTGGCTTCACTTGCTGGGTCTCAATGTAAAGTCAGTCAGGCAAGGTACATTACCGGTAGTGAAAGCAGTTCTTGCCCAGTGGGTGTGAATAGTAATTTAATACTAGGTTTCTTGTTTTAAACTAAACCTCTCATTTCTAAAAGTAACCTATCATTAAAAAACGTACTACAGTTATAGCAAAGCTTTACTAGAAGGCAGGGGTTACAGTATTAACAAATGATGAATTCTATTCATTTGGTATTTATTTTCCAGTTTCTTGGAATGTGACTCCCAGGAAACCTAGGAGGGGACTAGAGTGTTATAAAGGGAGGGAGGTACTTGGGAAATGCTTCTGGGAAAGGAGTGGGGAGAGGGGGCAGATTTGGCAGTCTTGGTTTCATGAAACCTAAGGGAGGTAAAAGCTGAGGGGGTAGGATAAGACTGAAGCATAACTTTTCTCTCCTTTGTCCCTCCCTCCTCTTCTTTTTTGTGTCTTTTCCTTTTCTGATAGCATAACTATAGTGAGTGGAAGCCATAACTAGTCCCTCTGCTTTGCCATTCCCCTCTTCAGGTGTTCATATTCAGAGGAATTACAGCAAGGTGGGTGTAAGAGAAGAGTGAGCGTGTGTATGTGTGACACACATGTGTATGATCTCCGTTCCCCTCACCTGTTTCTGCCCAGACAAGATGATAGGGTGGTGGTTTGGCTGAGGTGAGACATAGAGACCAGGGCTTGGAAGCAGGAGGTTTTGTTGGGGAAGAGTTTTATACTGGCTGGGAGTACAGAAGAAAACACTTTCTTTAGAATTACTTAAACATAAATTTGTCATATACTGGTCAGGTGCTGCTTGTTTTATATGGAAATACTTATTATTTGGGGCAGGAATAGTGAAATATGTTATCTTGAATTTAGTACTGCAGTTCTTCTTTATCTTCATCAGAAAGTATAAGCTCTCTCTGAATCTACATTGTCTTTGCCTGTTTCCTTTGTTCCTAGGTACACATGACAGGCACTTGGTAAATGCTTTGGAATTAGTTTTTAGAGGTGAATTTCCTAGTGCCTGTCAACAAGAAAATTAGAAATATTAAAATCGTTTGACAAATGCTTTAGCTGATATTTCCCATGGAGACAAATGCCATTTAAAAAAATGTTATTTTGAGATAATGCCATAAAAAAACCCTAATTTTTATTTTGAGATAATTGTAGACTCGCATGCAGTTGTTAAATAACAGAGATTCTTTGTATCCTTTACCCATTTTCTCTCAATGGTAACATTTTACAAAACTCTAATGCCTACCAGCATCAGTACTTTGACTTTGGTATATTTAAGATACAAAACATTTTCATCAGTGATTCCTGATACTACTCTGTGATTGCCACAACCACTTCCCTCCTGCCTTTACCCCTCCTTAGCTCTTTTTTTTTTATCCTCACTTGAGGGTATGTTCATTGATTTATTGATTTTCAAGAGTGATGTAGGGAGAGAGAGAAAAACATCCATCAGTTGCCTCCCATATGTACCCCAACAGAAGGTCAAACCCACAACCTAGGTATGTGCCCTGACAAGGGATCGAATCCACAGCCTTTTGTTGTACGGGATGACGCTCCAACCAATTTAGCCACCTGGCCAGGGCCCTCTTTAGCTCTTCGTAACCAGGAATTAGTTCTCTCTATCTATAATTTTGTCATTTCAACAATGTTATGTGAGTGAGATGGTTGTTTGCAACCTTTGGGATTCACTTTTTCACTCAGCACAAATCTCTGATGATTTGTCCAGGTTGTTGTATATACCAGTAGTTTGTTCATTTTTATCGCCGAGTAGTAGTATACCATCATATTATGAACTAGTTTGTTTATCATTTACCTGTTGAAGGACATCCATATTGTTTTCACTTTTTGGCTATTACCAGTAAAGCTGCTGCTAGTCACTTATGTAAAGATTTTAATGTATACATACATTTTTAAAGATTTAATCTGCATTATACTTTTTTGTATCCATTTAGTCCCCTTGTACCCCACTCCCCCCAGTAGTCACCACACTATTGTTCATGTCCATGAGTCCTTTTTCCTTTGTACTCTATCCCTCCACCCCCTACCGTACCCCTGCCCCTAGCTGTCATCCTGCTCTCCATCTATGAGTCTGTCCCCATTTTCCCTGTTAGTTCAGTTTGTTCATTAGGTTCCTCGTATGAGTGAAATCATATGGTATTTGTCTCTCTGACTGGCTTATTTCACTCAGCATAATGTTCTCCAGCTCAATCCATATTGTCACAAAGGGTGAAATTTTCTCCTTTTTAGTGGCCGAGTAGTAAATGTCCATTGTGTAAATGTCCTTTGGTTGCTTCCACATCTTGGTGATTGTAAATAACACTGCTATGAACATAGGGGTGCTTATGTTCTTTGGAATTAGTGTTCTGGGTTTCTTTGGATATATTCCCAAAGTGTGATTACTGAGTGATGCGGATCCTGGCCAGCAGGATCCTATGTCATGGCAGCAATAGACAAATACACACGGACTACAGAAATCCTGTGGAGAAAAAGGGACTACGCGGCCACTCTCACAAGAGGAGAGCGCCATGACTCTTCCCTTGACACGCTTTTATTGCTTTTCTGGGCACATTACATTGAGGATGATCCTCATTTACTATGCACAGGATCAGTTAGATGGTGACAGAAAACAAAGGTGAGGTTGTTGCTAATTACATAAAAGAGGAAGGATATTTGCAAATGTAAAGGGAAAAGTGGTTAAGCTGGTTACACTGATCCTTGGAAGGTTCAGCATAGATTTTAGGAAGTTACTTTAAAGATATGCAGTAAACGTTTGCTGCCTCAATTCAGGGTGAGGGAGTTTTTAGCAAAAAACAAGTCTTAAAGTGGCCTAGGTACAATGAGGGCCTGATTCCCCACAGGAGAACCTATCCGTGCGTGTGGTCCTGTGTGCTGGACCTCGCTTCCCACTGGCCTTTCTGAGTGGGAGCTGGGCCCCCGCCACAAAGAACGGTCTCCTATAGCTGAGTCAAAAGGCAGATCCATTTTTAATTTTTTGGGGTATCTCTGTACAGTTTTCCACAGTGGCTGCTCTAGTTTGCATTCCCACAAACAGTGCAGAAGGGTTCCTCTTTCTCCATATCCTCACCAGCATTTGTGTTGTTGGTTGATTTATTGATGATAGCCATTCTCATGGGTGTGATATGATATCTCATGGTGGTTTTAACTAGCATTTGTTTGATGATTAGTGATGTTGAGCATTTTTTCATATGTCTATTGGCCATCCATTTTGTCCTCTTTGGAGAAATGTCTGTTCAGGTCTTTTGCCTGTTTTTTAATTGGGTGGTTTGGTTTTTTCGAGTTGAATTTTATAAGTTCTTTATAAATTTTGTATATTAACCCTTACCAGATGTATTGGCAAATATGTTCTCCCATTCTGTGGGTTATCTTTTTATTTTGTTAAATTATTTCCTTTACTGTGCAAAAACTTTTTAGTTTGATGTAGTCCCATTTGTTAATTTTTTGTTTTGTTTCCCTTGCCTGGGGAGATATATCTGATAAAATAATGCTATGAGCAATGTCCGAGATTTTGCTTCTAAGAAAAAGCAAACATGTTTTGCTTCTTCTAAGAAAATGATGTTTTCTATGATTTTTATGGTTTCAGGTATAACATTTAAGTCTTTGGTCCATTTTGAGTTTATTCTTGTATGATGTCAGGAGGTGGTCTAGTTTCATTTTTCTGCACATATCTGTCCAATTTTTCCAACACCATTTATTGATAAACTATCTTTAGCCCATTGTATGTGCTTGCTTCCTCTGTCAAGTATTAATTGACTCTAAAGCTGTGAGTTTATTTCTGGGCTTTCTATTCTGTTCCATTGATCTATGTGTCTATTTCTATGCCAGTAACATGCTGTTTTGATTACTATATTAGGTAGCACGATTCCTCCAACTTTGTTCTTTCTCAGGATTGCTGTTGCTGTGAGGGGCCTTTTGTGGTTCCATGTAAATTTTTGAAATATTTGTTCTAGTTCTGTGAAATAATCATTGGAATCTTAATAGGAATTGCATTGAGTCTATAGATTGCTTTGGGTAGCATGGACATTTTAATGATGTTAATTCTTCCTATCCATGAGCATGATATGTCCTCCTACTTATTTCTGTCTTCTGTTTCTTTCTTCAGTGTCTTATAATTTTCCAAGTACAGGTCTTTTACATCTTTGGTTAGGTTTTTTCCTAGGTATTTTATTCTTTTTGTAGCAATTGTGAATGGGTTTGTTTTCTAAATTTCCCTTTCTGTTAATTCATTATTGGCATATAAAAATGCAACTAATTTCTGGATGTTAATTGTGTTTCCTGCTACTTTGCTGAATTCATTTATCAGTTCTAGTAGTTTCTTAGTGAAATCTTTGGGGTTTTCTGTGTACAGTATCATGTCATCTGCAAATAATGGCAGTTTTACTTCTTCCTTTCCAATTTTGATGCTTTTTATTTCTTATTCTTGTCTGATTGATGTGGCTAGGACTTCCAGTACTATGTTGAGTAAGGGAGATGAAAGTGGACATCCCTGTCTTGTTCCTAATCTTGAGGGGAATGCTAGTAGTTTTTGCCTGTTGAGTAGGATGCTAGCAGTGGGTTTGTCATATATGGCCTTTATTATGTTTAGGTATGTTCCCTCTAATCCTACTTTGTTGAGAATTTTTATCATAAATGGGTGCTGGGTTTTATCAAATGCTTTTTTATCAAATGCCTGTATTGATATGAGCAGGTGGTTTTTATCCTTCATTTTGTTTATGTGGTGAATCATATTTATTGTTTGTGCATATTGTACCAACCTTGCTTGCATTCCTGGAGTAAATCCCACTGATCATGGTGTATGATCTTTTTGATGTATTGCTATATTTGGTTTGGTAATATTTTGTTGAGAATTTTAGTGACTATGATCATCAGAGATATTGGCCTATATTTTCACTCTTTGTAGTTTCTTTATCTGGTTTTGGAGTTAGGATAATGCTGGCCTTGTAAAATGAGTGTGAGAGGCTTATCTCCTTTTGAATTTTATGAAATAGTTTGAGAAAGAGAGATATTAGTTTTTCTCAAAATGTATGGTAAAATTCACCCGTGAGGTGTTCTGGTTCAGGGTTTTGGTTTGTTGAGGGTTTTTTGATTACTGCTTCAAATTCACTAGGTGCAATCTGTCTATGCAGATTCTCTGATTCTTCCTGATTTAGTTTTGGAAGATTGTATGTTTCTAGGAATTATTCCATTTCATCCAGGTTGTCTAGTTTGTTTTTATATAGTTGCTCATAATATTTTCTTACGATGCTTTGTATTTCTTTGGTGTTGGTTGTTTCTTCTCCTCTTTTATTTCTGATTTTATTTATTTGGGTCCTTTCTCTTTTTTTCTTGATGAGTTTGATTAAAGGTTTGTCAATCTTGTTAATCTTTTCAAAGAACTGGCTCTTGGATTCCTTGATCTTCTGTATCATTTTTCAGACTATTTCATTTATTTCTGCTCTGATCATTATTGTTTACTTCTACTCACTTTGGGCTTTGTTATTCTTTTTCAAGTTCCTTTAAGTGTGAAGTTAGATTGCTTATTTGAGCTTTTTCTTTCTTTCTTTCTTTTTTTTTTTTTTTTTTTTTTGAGATAGCCTGTAATGCTATGAATTTCTCTCTTAGGATTGCTTTCCCAGAGTTCCACAGAGTTTGGATTGTTATGTCCTCATTTTCATTTGTTTCAAGGTATCTTTTGATTTCTTCTTTGATGTCGTCAATCCATTCATTGTTCAATAACATGTTATTTAGCTTGCACGTCTTTGCATGTTTTTCATTGTTCTTCTTGGGATTGATTTCTAGTTTCATAGCCTTTTTGGCAGAGAAGATGCTTGATATGATTTCAGGCTTCTTAAATTTATTGAGACTTGTTTTGTGTCCTAACATGTAGTCTATCTATAAGATGTTCCACGTGCACTTGAAAAGTATGTATATTCTGCTGCTTTGGGATGAAGTGCCCTGATGATATCAATTAAATTCATTTGATCTAGTGTTTTTTTTTTAAGGCTGCTGTCTCCTTGTTGATTTCTGTCTGGAAGAGCTATCTACTGAAGTCAATGGGGTATTAAAATCCCTGACTATGACTATATTTCTGTTTATCCCTCCCTTTATGTCCATCATCATTTGCATCTCATATTTAGGTGCTATTTTGGGTTCATAAATGTTTACTAGGGTTATATCCTCTTGTTTGATTGTTCCCTTTATCATTATGTCGTGTCCTTCTTTGTCTCTTACTGCTATCCCAGATTTTTTTTCCCATTCCATTTACCTGAAATATCTTTCTCCATCCCTTTACTTTTAGTCTGTGTGTATCTTTTGATCTGAGATGGTTCTCTTGGAGGCCGTGTATATATGGGTCTTGTTTTCTTACCCATTCAGCTACCCTATGTATTTTGGTTGTAACATTTAAGCCATTTACATTTAAAGTGATTATTGATAGATATGTATTTAGTGCCATTTTGTTGTTAGACTATTTTCCTGTTTCTTTTCTCTCTCTCTTCCTCCCCCTCCCCCTCCTCTGCTTTCTCCTTTTTTCTTCTTCTTCAAGCAAGCCCTTTAACATTTGTTGCAGTACTGATTTGGTGTTAAAAAACTCCATTAGCTTTTTCTTGTTTGGGAAGCCCTTTATTTCTCCATTTCTCCTTCAATTTTCAATGATAGCCTTGCTGGGCAAGGTAGCCTTGGTTGTAGGTCCTTGCTTTTCATCACCTTGAATATTTCATGCCTCTCCCTTCTGGCCTGAAATGTTGCTGTTGTGAAATTAGATGACAGTCCAATTGCTGCTGCCTTGTAGATAACTACTTGCTTTTCTCTTATGGCTTTAGGATTTTCTCCTTGTCTTTAAGCCTTGTCATTTTAATTGTGGTGTGTCTCCGTGTAAGCCTCTTTGGGTCCAACTTGTATGGGACTCTCTGAGTTTCCTGGACTTGTGTGTCTTCTTCTTTCACCAGATTAGGAAGTTTTTGGTCACTGTTTCTTCAAATAGGTTCTTTTTTTGAGGTTTTTTTATTGTTTATTTTTAGAGAGAGGGGAAGGGAGGGAGAGAAACATCAATGTGTGGTTGCCTCTCATGCATCCCCTACTGGCGACCTGGCCCACAACCCAGGCATGTGCCCTGACCAGGAATTGAACCGACGACCCTTTAGTTCCCAGGCTGGCACTCAATCCACTGAGCCACACCAGCCATGGCTGAAATAGGTTCTGATCCCTTGTTTACTCTCATCTCCTGGTATTCCCATGATGTGGATGTTGTTAAGCTTCATGTTTTCCAAAATAGTTCTTAAGCTCTCCTCATTTTTTAAAATTCTTTTTTCTTTTTGCTGCTCTGCCTGGGTGTTTTTTTTTTTTTCTATCTTGTCTTCCAAATCACTGATTCAGCCCTCTGCTTCATCTAACCTACTCTTTATTCCTTCCAGTGTATTACTTATTTTAGATATTGCTTTCTTTATTTCTGACTGGTCCTTTTTTATGGTTTCTATGTCTTTTTTCATGATATTAAGTATCCCTACAATTATTACTGTAAATGCTGTATCTGATAAATTGCTTGCCTCCATTTCATCTAGTTCTTTTTCTGGAGCATTCCCTTGTTCTTGTTCTTTCATGTGGTATCTGTTTCTTTGTCTTCCCTTTTTGGCTGCCTCTGTATTTTCTGCCTTAGTTTGTTAAACTAATCAATGATATAGCCTTAAGCTGTAATCAGCAGCCCAGTTTAAGCACCACTGGGTGGGGCAGAGTAATTCCTTTGGGTGGGGCGCTTGCTTCTCTTCAGGCTGATGCCACTTGGAGAGGAGCCCTCTGCTTGAGAAAGATGGATTCTATATTATGGGTAATGACTCAGCACAGGGTTCTTTTTGGCTATTCCGTCATTTCTCTCTCCAGAGACATCAACCCCAGATTCTCCTCAAGCATCTCTAGTCCACTCTGCCCTCCTTCTGCTGGAGCCCAGGGTAAGTGGTTACAAATTAAATTTTGTGTGTTGACTCTTTTTAAGAGGCTCTTAGCATCTCCAGCAGACTCTCCCTGGGAGACAGAAACCCTGCTGCTTTTCACAACTAGGTGTTATCTGGGTTCCTTTCTGGCTCTGGTGTTGTAGGCTGGGGGTCCCAAATTGGGGTTTAGACCCCACACTACTCCGGGGGAACACTCTTGCTGCTGAAATATCCCTCCAGAACTTCAGCTGTTGACCGCGGAAGCCCAGCCAACCCTCATCTGCCTCCTCTGCACTCCCTACCGGTCTCATGGAGAATGGTTTCTTATGTCTGTCCTTGGTTATAAGGCTTCTCTCCAGCTATTGTTTAGTTGCTTATTCAAGATGCTTTCTCTACAATTTAATTGTAATTCCATATTGGTTGTGGGAGGAGGTTAGTGTAGTTTTCACTTACCCCTCCGCCTTCCTGGATCTCTCATGAATATACATTTTCATTTTTCTGGGATAAATAACCAAGAGTGCAGTTCTGGGCCACATGGCTATGTTTGGTTTTGTAAGAAACTGTCATTGTGGCTGTACCATTTTATATTCTTTTTAGCAGTGAATGAGAGATCCAGTTTCTCCACATCCTCACCAGCATTTGGTATTATCACTGTTTTTTACTTTAAGCATTTTGACAGATGTGAGGTACTATGTTATGGTTTAATTTCCATTTCCTAATGGCTAATGGTGTTGAACATCCTTTCGTGTGCTTTTTTGCCATCTGTAGATGTCTCTGTGCAGTGTCTCTCTGTGTCTCTGCAGATGATTTGTTTTTTTAATGTTGAGTTTTAAGATTTCTTTATATATTCTAGATACTAGTCCTTTGTTGGATATGTGGTTTGCAAATATTTTCTCCCAGTTTTTAGTTTGTCTTTTCATTCTCTTAACACTTTCACAGAGCATCAGTTTTTAGCTTTCATGAAGTTCTCCTTATCAGCTTTTCCTTTATGGATTATACTTTTGGTGTCAGATGAATAACTCTTTGCCTTGTCTTGATCATGAAAATCATGAAGATTTTCTCCTTTTCTCTCTCTCTCTTTTTTTGGTAAAAGTTTTACAGTTTTGTGGCTTATAATTAACATAATCTATTTTGAGTTAATTTGTGCATAAGTTGTAAGATTTAGGTTGAGGCTCTTTTTCATTGTGCTGGATGTCAAATTACTCAGCACCCATTTGTTGCAAAGTTATCTGTTGAACATATTTATGTGGTCTTTCTCTGGGTTCTCTCTTTTTTATTGGTCTATGCATCTATTCCTCCACTGATACTACACAGTCCTGATTACTGTAGTTATATTATGTCTTGAAATTGTGTAAATTGATTTCTCCTACTTTATTTTTCTTTTTCACAATTATTTTAGCTATTCTAGTTTCTTCACATTTCCGTATAAATTTTAGAATAATCTTGTCTATGCCTACAAAAGATCTTGCTGTGATTTTGATAGGGATTGCGGTAAGTTTGTATATCGATTTGGGGAAAATTGGTATTTTTTTACTATATTGAGTCTTCCAATTTATGTGCACAGTATATTTCTCCATTTATTTTGATCTTTCATTTTTTTCTTCTGCTTATAGTTTTCAGCCTGTAAGTCCTGTGCATTTACACCTAAATAAATATTTAAGTGATTGCAAATGGTATTGTATTTTTAATTGTGTCCATGTGTTCATTGTTAGGATATAGAAGTAAACTGGTTTTTGTGTGTATTTATATGTTCTATAATTTTGCTGAACTCACCTACTCCAGAAGATCTTTTTTTGGTAGATTCCTTGGGATTTTCTGTGTAGATAATGATCTGTAAATAGATACAGTTTTCTTTCTGATTTTGTGTGCCTTTATTTCCTTTTCTTGCCTTATTGCACTGGCTAGACCTTCCAGCACTTTGTTGAATAGAAGTGATGAGAGAGGCTATACTTGCCTTGTCCTGATCCTAGAAAGAAGGCATTCAGTCTTTCACCGTTAAGTAAAATGTTAGCTGTAGTTTTTTTTTTTTTTTTGTAATCCTCGCCTAAGGATATGTTTGTATTGATTTGAGAGAGCGAGAGAGACAAACACTGATGTGAGAGAGAAACATCAATCAATAGCCTTCTGTACATGTCCCAACTTGGGACTGAACCTGTAGCCTAGGTATATGCCCTGACTGGGAGTCAAACCCACAACCTTTTGGTGTGTGGGATGACACTCCAACCAACTGAGCCACCCAACTATAGGGGGTTTTTTTGTAGATATCCTTTAACAAGTTGAGGAAGTTCTCCTCTATTCCTATTTTTCTAAGAGTTCTTATTGTGAATGAATGTTGAAATTTATCAGATGCTTTTTTTGCATTGATTGATATGATTATGTGATTTTTCTTTTTTAGCCTATTAAAATGGTAGATTACATGGATTTCTTTTCAAATATGTGTATTAACTAGCCTTGTGTACCTGGAAAAAACCCACTTGGTCATAGTATATAATTCTTTGTATATATTGCTAAATTGTATGTGCTAATAATTTAAGGATGCTGATGTCTATATTCATAAGGGATGTTTGTACTTTTTTAATTTTAATTTTTTTTATTTACTGATTTTAGACAGAGGAGATGGGAGGGAGAGAGAAAGGGAGAGAAACATCGACGTCAGTGAGAAACATCAATTGGTTGCCTCTCACATGCATCTCAACTAGGGACTAGGCCCTCAATCCAGACATGTGCCCTGACCAGAAATAGAACCGATGACCTTTTGCTTTGTGTGATGATACCCAACCAACTGAGCCATGCCAGTCAGGACTGTAGTTATTGTATTTTTTTTTTGTAATGTCTGGTTTGTTATGGAAATACTACTTCATAAAATGAGACAGGAAATGTTTGCTTCTCTTTTTTCTGGAATAGATTGTTTAGAACTGATGTTAATTCTTTAAATGCTTTGTAAAATTCTTCACTGAAGCCTTCTGGGCCTGGAGATTTCTTTTTCTGGGAGTTTTAAAATTATGTATTCACTATTCTTAATAGTTATATAACTATACCTATTTTCTATCTCATAATTGGGTAATTGGTGGTAGTTTGTGTTTTTCAAGACATTGGTCCATTTTATCTAAGTTGTGAAATTGCATGCATAAATTTGTTCATAGCATTCCCTGTTATCCTCATGATATATGCAGAGTCTGTGATGACATCCTCTTTTATTTCTGATATTGGTCACTTCTGTTTTCTCTCTTTTGTACTTTGCCAGGCTTGTGCAAGATTGTTAATTTTTAATAATCTCTCCAGAGAGCAAGCCCTTTTTTCATTATTTTTTTCTCTGTTGTCGTTCTGTTAAATTTTATTGATTTCTGTTTTTATTATTTTTTCTTTTGCTTGCTTTGGGTTTTGTTGCTGGTTTGTTTTTTTTTTTTCTTTCCTAAGTTCTTTTTTTTTTTTTAATTTTTATTGTTATTCAATTACAGTTGTATGCCTTTTCTCCCCATCCCTCCACCCCACCCCAGCTGAACCCACCTCCCTCCCCCACCTCCACCCTCCCCCTTGGTTTTGTCCATGTGTCCTTTATAGTAGTTCCTGTAATCCCCTCTTCCCACTGTTCCCCCCACCCCCTCAGCTATTGTTAGATTGTTCTTAACTTCAATGTCTCTGGTTATATTTTGTTTCCTTTTTTCTTCTATTGATTATGTTCCAGTTAAAGGTGAGATCATATGGTATTTGTCCCTCACCGCCTGGCTTATTTCACTTAGCATAATGCTCTCCAGTTCCATCCATGCTGTTGCAAAGGGTATAAGCTCCTTCTTTCTCTCTGCTGCATAGAATTCCATTGTGTAAATATACCATAGTTTTTGGATCCACTCGTTTGCTGATGGGCACTTAGGTTGCTTCCAGTACTTGGCTATTGTAAATTGTGCTGCTATGAACATTGGGGAGCACAGGTTCTTTTGGATTGGTGTTTCAGGATTCTTAGGGTATAATCCCAGCAGCGGAATTGCTGGGTCAAAGGGCAGTTCCATTTTTAGTTTTCTGAGGAAATTCCATATTGTTTTCCACAGTGGCCTCACCAGTCTGCATTCCCACCAACAGTGCACTAGGGTTCCCTTTTCTCCGCATCCTCTCCAACATTTGTTTGTGGATTTGTTTATGTTGGCCACTCTGACTGGTGTGAGATGGTACCTCATTGTGGTTTTAATTTGCATCTCTCTGATGGCTAGTGATGCTGAGCATCTTTTCATATGTCTCTGGGCCCTCTGTATGTCTTCCTTGGAGAAGTGTCTGTTCAAGTCCTTTGCCCATTTTTTAATTGGGTTGTTTGTCTTCCTGGAGTGGAGTCGTGTGAGTTCTTTCTATATTTTGGAGATCAGGCCCTTGTCTGAGGTATCATTAGCAAATATGTTTTCCCATACTGTTGGTTCTCTTTGTAATTTGGTGCTGTTTTCTTTAGCCATGCAGAAGCTTTTTATTTTGATGAGGTCCCATTTGTTTATTCTTTCCTTTATGTCCCTTGCTTTAGGGGATGTGTCTGTGAGGATGTTGCTGCGTGGAATGTCTGAGATTTTCCTGCCAATGTTTTTCTCAAGGACTTTTATGGTGTTACAACTTATATTTAAGTCTTTTATCCATCTTGAGTTTATTTTCGTGTATGGCGTAAGTTGGTGATCAAGTTTCATTTTTTTGCACGTAGCTGTCCAGATCTCCCAACACCATCTGTTGAAGAGGCTGTTTTTGCTCCATTTTATGCTCCTGCCTCCTTTGTCAAATATTAATTGACCGTATAGACTTGAGTTTATTTCTGGGCTCTCTGTCCTGTTCCATTGGTCTATGTGCCTGTTTTTATGCCAGTACCAGGCTGTTTTGATTACCGTGGCCTTGTAATACAGTTTGATATCAGGTATTGTGATCCCTCCTGCTTTGTTCTTCTTTCTCAAAATTGCTGCAGCTATTCGGGGTCGTTTATGGTTCCATATGAATTTCTGAAATGTTTGTTCTATATCTGTGAAATATGTCATGGGTACTCTAATAAGGATTGCATTGAGTCTATAAATTGCTTTGGGTAGTATGGCCCTTTCCTAAGTTCTTGATGTGGGAACTTAGGTTATTGATTTGAGAGTTTTTGCTTATTTAATGTGCATTAATGTTACAGGCTTCTCTTTTAGTCCTTTGTGTCCTCCAAATTTCATGGTGTATTTTTATTTTCATTCGGGATTATATAACATTTTCTTGCCTAGTTTCCAAGTGTTTAGAGATTTTCCTAATATCTTTCTGTTTTTGATTTCTATTTTGATTCCATTGAGGTCAAAAGATACACTCTGTATAATTTCACTTCTTTAAGTTTGTTACATGTTTTTCTATGGTCCAGGATATGGTCTTATTGGTGTATATTTTGTGGGCACTTAAAAAGAATGTGTATTCTACTGTTGTTAATGGAATGTTCTATAAATGTAGATCAATCATCCTGTTGATTGATGATTTTAGTCTATATCCCTGTTGCTTTTCTCTCTAGTTATTCTACCAATTGCTGAGAAAGGGATGTTAAAATCTCTAACCATAATTATGGATTTACATATTTCCTCTCTCTGTTCTATCAATTTTTTTCTTCACATATTTAACAGCTTTGTTGTTTTTATACACATTAGGATTGCTGTATTTTGTTGGTGGATTGACCCTGTTGGTCCAAGATTTCTTCTTTTATTTTTTTGCTGTTTAGATATCTTTTATCCATTCTTTTAGGGTAGGTGTGCTGCTAACAAATTCTGTTAGTTTTTCTTTATCTGAAAATGCTTTGATTTTCTCCTCATTTCTGAAGAACATTTTCACTGGATATAGTATACGGGTTGATGGTTCTTTTCTTTCAACACTTGAAAAATATTCTGCCACTTTCTTTGACTTCCATGATTTATGATGAAAAACCCACTGTTGTTTGAATTTGTTATTTCCCTCTAGGTAATGTGTATTTTCTTGCTGCTTTCAACATTTTTTTTTCTTTTAACATTCAAAAGTTTGATTATGATATGTTTTGGAGTAGATTTCTTTAGGTTTGCTCTGTTTGGGGTTCACTTAACTTCTTGAGTCTGTCGAATTATATCCTTTGCCAGGTTTGGAAAATTTTTAGCGATTACTTTTTTAACCCTGCCCTTTTTGGACTATTATAGTCTCACAGGCTCTAAGGCTCTGTTCATTTTTTTTAAGTCTATTTTTTTTCTGCTGTTCAGGTTGGGTAATTTCTGTTGTTTTATCTTCCAGTTTACCAATTCTTCCATGTGTTCCCTCCATTCACCGAGTTTTTAAATTTTAGATATTGTGTTTCTTAGTTCTGAAATTTCCATTTGGAAATTTTATAACTTCCATTTCTTCTTTTTAACTGCCATCTTCTTTATAACTTCCATTTCTTTTTTTTCTTTTTCAAAGATTTTATTTACTTATAGAGAGAGAGGGGAAGGGAGAGAGAAAGAGAGGGAGAGAAACGTCAATGTGTGGTTGCCTCTTGTGTGCTCCCATGGGGACCCAGTGGCATGTGCCCTGACTGGGAATTGAACTGGAGACCTATAGCTTCCATTTCTTTTGTGAGGCCTTTTAATTTTTCATTTGTTTGACGTATATTTATAATTGTTCATTGATTCATATGGTGTTGGAGTAAAAACCTTTGTCATATTGTTCTAACATTCTGTCATCTTGGTGTTGGCATCACTTGATTGCCTTTTTCATTCACGTTGAGTTCTTTCTGGTTCTTGATATGCTGAGTGATTTTCAGTTAATGTGGACATTTTGGGAGTTATATTCTGAGACTTTGGATCTTATCTAACACCTCTGTTTTAGTGACTTTTTTCTGACACTTCTCTGACAGAGAGTTGGTACTGCTTACTTGTTCCTATAGGTGAGACCAGAAGTTCAGGTTCTTGATTTCATCCTGTTGACGCCTGAGGTGGGGTGGGGTTTTCACTTCCCAGTAGGCCTCCACAGGATAAGCTTCTGTTTGGGAGGGGTAAGAGTATCTCATTACTGCTCCCCACCTGTCTTTCACAGACACTGGGGTGGAGATAGGCATGGCCTAATTATGGATGGGTGGTTGTGAAAGTTCTGACTCACTGCCAGTCCTCCTGATGCTACTGTATCTCAACCAAAACTTGCAAGAGAAATTGAAATAGAGAAGTTTATTATTCACAGGTTCTGGAGGAGATACCTGGTACTCCTTGTGGGGCCACATGGGGTGGTCAAGGCAGGATGCAGGCAGAGAGAATGGCAGGACCTGGGGTATGTGCTTTTATTAGGGTCTGTGCTTTGCTTTGGGGTTCTCAGGCTAAGGCTTGATTGGTCAGTTCAAACCAAAAGTTCAGGGTTCTGGTAAGTCCCATGGAGGTCTTATCTAAGGGATGCACAAGGGAAGGCTGTGGGAGGGGAAACTGTTGATCACAAAGGTTGTTAGGGAAATCATATAGGAACTTGTATCTGCTGGTGACTCTGCTGGCTGCTATCTAGGGTATGTACTTGTATGAGGGGGGCAAGTGTCATTTAAGGTCACTGTAGGTCACTTGGCCAAGCAAAATGGATGTCCAGGTACATCCATACATCCAAAAGCAATACAATAGAGTAACTTAGCTAAACTCTTGACATCACTGTGGAAGGGGAGGGATCTTGCTTTTACTTTCTGTGGAGGTGGAAGGGTAAGCTCCCGGGTGGTCTCCACTGACACTGGTATTCCAGAGTCAGGCTCATTATTGCCCAGCTCCCTACTCTGCCATCTCTAACATCACCCTGAGGGTAGGTGAGTTGAGGGATCTCCTTATTAAAGTCAGGGAAGGAATCTAGGCTCTAGCTTCATGTTTGCTACTATGGATGGGGTTGCAGTTTTTTTCTGTGATTTCCTCACTGGAGTAGAGTGCTTATTGTCTAAAAGTTTTCTGTCTTGCTAGGCTGCCCCTTTCCTGGTTTTGTGGCTAGGAAGAACAGGCTTTTGTTTAGGGTTTTTTTGCACCTCTTGGTGTTTACTGGTTGCCAACATCTTCAGCTCCGTGTCTGAGATATATGAAAATCCAGGGACCTCGCCATTGTGTCTTTTCCTGGGTTTTGAGGTCCCCAGATGTCTGATACCTTCTCTCTACCTTTCACATACTCTTATGTTTGTTTTATATAGAAGTCTAGGACTTTTAGTTTACTTCTCAGGAAATATATTAAAACTGCCATTCACGTCCTCACGCCCTTCCCTCCCCCTGTAAGAATGCCTCTCACTTCTATATATGTCTTTCCAATTTGGCATTTGTGTTAGTTTCCTAGGGTTGCTGTAATAAAGTACCACAAACTTAGTAGCTCAAAACAAGAGAAATTTATTGTCTTATAGTTCCAGAAGCTAGAAGTCCAAAATCAGGGTGTCAGAGTTGATTTCTTCTGAGGGCTGTGAGGGGGTGCTCTGTTCCCAGCCTCTCTCCTAGCTGCTGGTGGCCCGAGGCATTCCTTGGCTTGTAGATGCATCACTTCAGTCTTCCATCTTCACATGATGTTTTCCCTGGGTGTCTGCCTTCACACGGCCATCTTCCAAGAACAGCAGTCATACTGGATTTGGGGCCCATGCTAACCCAGTGTGACCTCGCCTGAACTGATTATACCTTCAACAACCGTATTTCTAAATGAGGCTCCATTCTGAGGTACTGGTCGGAGATTAGGGACTTCAACATATCTTTGGTGGTGGGGTGGGAGGCATCTTCAACCTATAGCAGCATTCTTTTAAAAACCAGAGGTAAGCAAATGGTTATTAAAACACAGTCCTTCCCCTCATGCATTACTGCAAGGGAGTGGTAAATGGGACTCAGTCAGTCAGGAAAGGTCCTCCCGAGGAGGTGACATTTACATTGAGAACAGGAGGACCCAGCTTTAGAAAAATCGAGGATATTTCCAGCATTGAAAGAACTGCAAGAGGACCAGTGTAACTGCTAGGTGGTGACTTAGGGGGAGACAGAGTCTGGGACCAAATCATGCAGAGACTTACTGGCCATGATAAGGAGGTTGCACTTTACTCTAGGGACCATGGGGAGCCTTTGAAGAATTTTAAGCAGGGGAGAGATACTTCGACTTACATTTTTAGAAGACCACTCTTGCTGGTATGTGCCACATGGATTGAACGGGCCAGACTGGTAATGGTAAAACCAATTAATCGGGAACCTTTCCATTATTCTGAGAACAAGACAGAGAATAGAGTGGCAGTAATAAAGATGGGGTGCAATGGGAAATTCAAGATACATTTTGGAGAAAGCTGCTAAGATTTGCTGGTGGATTAGCTAGAGAGTAAGGCACAGGTGGCAAATACAAGGCCCATGGGGCGAATCTGGCCCTCCATTTTGTTTTATCCAGCCAGGCACCTTGTTTCTACCCGAAGGCAGCACCCATCTCCTTGCCCCTAGTTAAGGAGTAGTTACGTTTATACAGTCCTAAAATTACATTCAGCCCTTTGAAGACAACCGTGAGGCTGATGTGGCGCCCGGTGAAAATGAGTTTGACACCCTGGAGTAAGGGAAAGGTGAGTCCTTTGCTCATTGCTTGAGTAACTCAGTAGATGGTTGTATAATTACTGAGATTGGGGAATCTGGGTTGGGGACTGAGAGCAGATGTATACGGCCAAGTGCAGTTTGGTATATGTTAAATACCTGGTGAAATTTAAATAGAGAATCAAGTAGCCAACTTAATGCATGAGTTTTGAACAGAGGGCTAGAAATGTATTTTAGAGAGTGGTCAGCAGTCAGTATACAGATGGCAATGAAAACCATGGTGGAGAGGAGATGGAAGTGTTCCTCTGAGGGGACTGTGTAGGGAGAGAAGAGGATGAGTATAGTACTGAACTGGAGGAGCACTAACATAGAAAAAGCCTAGAAAAAGAGCAAGGCAGTAAGAGACAGGTGGAGAGTGTGGTGTCACAGAGCCACAGAAGCATGAGCAAGTTGTTCAACTATGTCTAGTGCTTCTGGGGAGTTGAGTGAGGTCATCTTTCATTGACATCAAAGTATACGAAGACGAGGACAGAAACTTGTTCGGTGGATTTGACCTCATGTTGTTTCGACTGAGGTCTGGGTGCAAAGTTTCATCTAAAATGGACTGAAAAGAGAACAACAGGAGGTAAGAACTGGATCAGGCATGTGTAGACAGCTCTGTCTTTATTATTCTAGAAGGTCAGCATACTGGCCCACTGCTGGGGGAGGCACTGTCATGCGAGGCTGTAGGCTAGACAGACATACTAGAAAAGACAGTCCAGAAAAAAGGCCGACAGGGCCTCTGCTCATAAGATGTGTAGAAACTCAGAGATGCAAGGAAAAATGCTCTCCCATTAAGAGCCAGTCCTCGTGTCTACACCATATGCTGGTGCATATTCCTATGAGTGTGCATCTCTGTCACTCTAGTTAATATGACTGAAAGGGCTGGGACTAAATCGGTTTTGTTAGTCTAGACTCTCAACAAGACTGCAAGCAGCAGGACCAGGCTAAGCTGCACTATTGACCTGAACCATGTCCCCAGGTTTTTATCCCAGCCCTCTGAACAAACCTCAGAAACCATCACTGGCCTTAGAAAAACCCGGTGCCTTTCTCTTAGTTTCTCTATTGGCTTTCCCACTTGGTTTGAAGCATCAATCCAGGGACAGGAACATGTACTAGCCATTGCACAGACTCTGCTGTGGGGCACAAGGAGGAAGTCTGGAGCAATTCTGTCTTCCTTAACAACCCTGGCCAGTGAGCTGACCACAAACCTGAATGCCCTGCAGGGCAAGCTGGGGTTACTGCTCACTTAGTTAAAGTTGGGGACAAATTTTTATACCACCTTTTGTAATTGGATAACTCAGAGGTAAAACTGCCCCTGGGATGCACTTAAGGTAAGGAGTCAATTAGTCCTCCAGGAAGCTTCCCTGGGTAACCAAGGGCAGTTTTGGTAAGATTGCCACCATTGGTCTGTAATTGGTTACCTGTCAGCTTGCTTATCGTGTTTATGAAATACCTGCAGGTCTAAGATGCAAATAACAGTGTTTGGGGAGAAGGAGAGTTAATACTGGCTTCCACAAAAAAAATTACAGGCATCCAGGGAGGTGAGGACTCCAAGATCTCAAGGGGTGCCTCCAGGTAGAGGCTGCCTACCTTTGCTAGAGGCTCCAGTCGGCAAAATCATCAGCTATGGAGAGTTGTACCTCCATGGGTACAACTTACCCATGGGGACTCCTTAAAGGGGTCTTTAAGGTTGTGGGGCCCGAAGGTAGATAACGTGCCACAGCTTGCTGGACATTCCTCCATTCAGGCAATTGATTTTGGCACAACTTGGGGTACTGCCTTGTGGTGTAGCCAGTATAAAGGACCAAGTAGAATGTCCAAGGGGGGCTGTATCAACCAGGGTTCAACTGGAGAAGCAGGACCAGTAGGGGCAAAATAGAAAACACAACACACATACCATACATGTTGTTGGCTTATTGCATCATGGGGACTAGCTGAGCAACCCAGAAGTCCAGAGGCAGGCAGACAGGAAGGGCTGCTGAGAAGCAGCTGGATCCCACAGATGCCAGCTGAAGACTGTGGTCCCAGGCAGTGGTCAGGAGGGGGGATCTGGAGGAAGGGAAAGCAACTATATGTAGCCCCCACTACAGTTTGGAATCTCTGCACTCAGGAAAGGCCTAAGTCCTCCCAAAGGGCTTCTCACTGATGGAGTCAGGCCCACTCACGAAAATCTCCCTTTTGAGTAATTTAAGGTCAGTTGATTATGGACTTTAATTATATCGGCTAAGTCTATGCTGCAGTCAGCCTGGCCACACTGACATGCCACAGAGCCACACTGCCTCCAATACCCAGAGTCCAACAATGTGCTAGGCTGCCTTTTTGGTGATGGGATGCTGAGGAGCCAGTTAGCTGTTCCTTGATGGCTAAAGAGATTGGGCATTGTGAATCAACCCACACAATCCCAAGAAACTTTACTTGGCTAGTAGACTTCTGGATTCTGCTGGTGGAAGTGTGATAACAGTATAGCCAGGGACTATTGAGACAGAGGTTTCTGACTTGCCAATGAACAGAATGTCTTTTATATATGAGGTCTGTCCAGAAAGTATCCAGCCAAGTACTAAGAAAAATAAGACATTTTATTGAAGAAGGTATAAGATACGAGAAACATTGTACATAGGATAATGACACCTCAGTCCCCTTCAAAGTAGGCATCTTGGGACCTCACACAGTTCTCCCAGCCTCTCTTCCACTGTTCAAAACACTCTGCAAAATTCTTTGTTGGAATCACCATCAGCCGCCCCGTCGTATTTTCCTGAACGTCATTGACAGTCTGAAATTTCTTTTCAAAGGTGATTTTAGTTTTGGGAAAAGCCAGAAGTCACAGGGCACCAAATCTGGGCTTTAGGGGGCTGAGTCACCTGGATGATTTGATGTTTTGCCAAGAATTCTGCATGAGGCGTGGCGTGCAAGCAGGCGTGTTATTGCGATGCAGCTGCCAATCTCTCATTGCATCTTTCTCGAAAGCCTTCTGAATCATCTGAACAGTTTCTGCAGAGGAATATTTAAGCTTAACACAAAATTTGATACAGATTTGTGGCTTTACTTGCTCATTCATTTTGAATGCAATGGACACACAGTACACATGCTCACTCAATGGCATCTACTGCCCCCACTGACTAGGACAGTGAAGTCATCATTGTTCACACATGCGCATTCCAGTCTACTCTCCTTGGCTGCCAGGTTACATCAATGTCATGCAAACAATTCTCATTATATTAACAATGGCTGAACTTTTTGTGGATAGACCTTCATATTGAAAACTCTATGGACATCAGATGGTAGGGTCAATTCCACGAAATCCTGACCCACCTACTGGACCTGCGACTCTTCCCAATGGGGGAGAATTCCCCCTGGCAGTATGGACAGGGAAGTACAAGTATATATAACAAGTCATTTATACATTCAGATGTAGAAACAACAATTCACTGAATTGGCCTGAAGGACCCCGTCCACTAGGTCATGTTAGTTTCCCTTCCCCACTGTGAATCCTGTCCAAAACCCATTAGCAGAATCTGAGTACCCTGTCCCCACACTGGGCCAGGTAGGGTGGTGATTTGGGTGCCTGCACCCACAGAACCATAAAAATTTGAATCCTTTCTCTCCCTGAAGTTCCCCAACATACTTGAGTATATAAGGCCTTCAATCTTTCTTGGGGACAGGGAGACCTTGGCTGCATGTTCTTAATCATTTTCCTTAAAGCTTTCTTAGAGGGTGACTGGAGGTATCAGGGGGTATGGAGGGGGAGTGCAGCTCTGTACCAGTAAGCAAGGCACACTTACTCACTCCCTCATGGCTATTCATGGCTCAACTCAACTTTTCGGTTACTCAAAGCTCTCCTAGAACCTCATTGCTGACATTTGTTTCAGCTATGGGACTCCTTTACTCAACAGCCACAGACACAGTGCCTGCCACCTGGGGCCGTGGAGCTTGCTGCCTCATTGAGGAGAGTGAACAACCACTCAAACACCGCTAGACAGCTTGTTTCAATCCTACCTTTTGCTGCACATCCTCTAAAGGTTAATAAACTTACTCCCTCACAGCCACCACTTGGACAAGAACATTTGCTGCCAGGTGCCAGGGAATATTCTTATTCCCCTGAGTCCATGGGACCATCGTCTTTTCTGTACCAGAAAGCCATGTCCCTGCCAGCATCCCATCCTTGTCAACAAGAACTGTGAAGAGTGTGAGATTTTATTCTACCTGTTAGCTGACAAGCCAGCTTGTCAGTGAGTGTCCTGGATACTGTAGAGGACATGGGACTCCTGGGTCAGAAACAAAGGACTGTGTTACAGCCCAGCCAACAGCATGAACTCCATGTTTGGGTCATCTCTTCCTGCCCGTCAGTCCACAGCTGCAGTTTCGATAATCAAGAAAACCCCTGAGTTTCGATAATCAAGAAAACCCCCTCAACCTTAACCCAGAGAGACATTGTTTTTATTACACTGGACAGTAAACAAGTCTTCCCTGTACTCTGGAGGGAGATAATATCTCCGTCTTCCTATGCTATTTGCTATACACACATCCTTGAAAAGTTAGTTCAGAACTAAAGAAGACAGCACCTCTGCTAATGAGATATGCAGAAGTGTGAGAGACCTGTGAATTGTCTTCCAACACACTGGACAAGGATTAACGTTCCCACTGATGATTGTGAATCAAGAAAAAAGAATTTATATCCAATATACCTTGTTTAAGAAGAAAAGTGTGTGAAATACTCTTTCTAAATGGTTGTCTCTATGCCTTTGGATTACTCAACTGTCCAAAACAGTACTCTGAGATCTTACCTCCCTTGAGCAGAGAAAACAAATTACAATTTTGTGTTTTTGTCCCAAATAGGAGGTCAAAAAGGCAGGTCTGTGGAACTGTAGGTATTGATTTGTCATTGGGTGGTATACTCAAGGTGAACAGCAATCAGTGGTTTATGACAATTGTTTATGACCCTTCAGGAAATGCCACTGCTAATGTCATTATCCGTAGTTACAGCATAGAGAAGCATTTGTGACTTGTCAAATGTAGCTAATATTTATTTTGCATCTGTGCTATCTAAACACCTAAAGTGGAAGGCTTTGTTTTACTTTTTTAAGTTATGTTTTATTGATTATGTTATTACAGTTGTCCCAATTTTTCCTCCTTTGTCCTCCACTCAGCACCCCCCAGTCCCTCAGGCAGTCCTCACACCATTGTTCGTGTCCGTGGGTTCTACGAATAAGTTCTTTGGCTACTCCATTTCCTATACTGTACATTACATCCCCATGGCTATTCTGTAACTACCTATTTGTTCTCCCTAATCCCCTTGCCTCTTCACCTATTCCCCCAAACTCCCTCCCATCTGGCAACATCAAAATGCTCTCCATATCCGTGATTCTGTCTCTGTTCTTATTTGCTTAATTTGCTTTTTAGATTCAGTTGTTGATAGATATGTATTTATTGCCATTTTATTGTTCATAGTTTTGATCTTACTCTTTTTATTAAAAAGACCCTTTAACACTTCACATAATAAATAATGGTTTGGTGATGATGAACTCCTTTAGTTTTCTTGTCTGGGAAGTGCTTTATCTGCCCTTCAGTTCTAAATGATATCTTTGCTGGGTAGAGCAATCTTGACTATAGGTCCCCGCTTTTCATGACTTTGAATATTTCTTGGCAGTCTCTTCTAGACTGCAACATTTCTTTTGAGAAATCAGCTGACAGGGAAAGCTTTATTTTTTAACCCAAAAATGGTTGAGGTTAAAGACTTTAAAAGCATTCATAAGTTAATACATTGAAAATGTCTTTCTCAGGAAGTTTGTGTTAGTGAAAGACGAATAAATGAAATTTTCGAATATAATAATGCTTTGAATTGAATTATACAACTAAACGTTTTGGGGAAGAAAAGGCCAAGAGGTTTTCAAGTGTTTATTTTATCTTCACATGGTCCTAGGCTACAAATATATACTTAGTTTCATATTTTTAAAATTATGCTTTTGAAAAAACTTAAAGCAATTTTCTGTTAACTTTTCATTTTTTGGTAATGACCAGCTTTTGGTATTTTATTGTTGCTGAGATAGATTTTTAAAATATTTCTTAATTCCATGTATGTGCTTTTAAAAACAATTATGCCTTCAAAGTAGGCCAGAATAGATTAAAATGAAAGAAACATTGCACTTTTAGTTATTTGTAGTCTTAAAGGTGACTTGGTTATAATTTGTCGTTCTTAAGAACTGCAATTAAATTGAAATTTTATATAAAAAAGTTATTTGACAAAGTTAAGTTCTCTTTAAAAGGGGGACATTTATCATTCACTTACTTAGCAGTCTGCTAGGTGCTCGTTAAATGGCATGTAGATTTTTTTCCTTCTCTTCCTCTGGCCTTAAACATCTTTTTATTATTTTTTATTTCTGGTAAAATGACATATTTGGGTGTTATTTTGTAGTACATAGGATAATTTACTCAAAATTATTAAGGTGCAGTTTCAGAATCATTTGCATGTCCAGTGATTTTCGTTGCAGCGGAACTCTTCTTTTTCCTACTTTGATATCTGATCATCTTGCCCCGGTTTCGTTTCCTCACATAAAAGAACAATACACTTTATTTTTTAGCTTCTTTTTACTGAATTGTTTCAAAAGAAAGGTGAATGAAATCTGCCCTGTAATTAGTTTCTAAACCTAGAGGAAAATTAAGCATTTAGTGTGAGTTTTATATATATATATTTGTATGTTTTTGTATGTGGTTAGAAAATTACTTTTTTTAAAGTTGTACTTTATTCATATTGGTAAGACAAACTTTAAAGCAAATTTGATATCCTTAAATTTATGGAGTAGATATATGACTTCACCAAATATTTTAGTTAAAATGCTTCACTCTAAGGGGACTTCAAAATCAAGTCATATAACACCACTTCTTGGAAACCTACCTCGTGCGGGAAGGAAGGGCAGCCCTGCAAGCTTCTGCTGGGTTGGGGGGTGGGTATAAAATCTTCCTCATGTTAACTGCCCAACTGTTGAGTGCTTTTCTATACTTAAAGCTGCTATTTGGCTCACTTTAGATTCTATTCTCTTACAAAAAGGTCAAGAGCATACTTTCTTAAAAAGTACTAGAAGGCACACATACTTTTTTTTTTCTTTTTGGTAATATAGTCAGTCCTCATTATTTGCAGATTCTGTATGAATTCACCTACTCACTAACATTTATTTGTAATCCCAAAAGTAACATTTAGGGCACTTATTCAGTCATTTCCGGACATGTGCAGAGGGGTGAAAAACATGAGTCAATGAAGTTTACTTTTCCATCTGAGGTCAAACAAGGTGACGCTGCCTTCTTCCAGCTCTCTCACTAAACAAGTGTCTGGATTGTGCTCTTTTTAGTGTCATGCTTTTTTGTGTTTTTGTGCTTTTTTTTTTTTTTTGGTGCTGCTTTAAAATGGCCCCAAGCACTGTGCTGAAGTGCTGACGTGCTGTCTAGTGTTTCTAAGTCCGAGAAGGCTGTGTATATGTACCTTAACGAAGAAAATGTGTATTAGGTAAGCTTTGTTAAGGCTTGACTTATAACACTCTGAGTTAATGAACCAACAATATGTGTTAAATAAGAGGCCTTTAATCAGAAACATACGTAAAGCAAGGTTATGTTGACAGTGTGGTGAGAACCTAGGCCTGTATTTCCCCAGAAGCCATAGTCAGTATTCATTAGTTCAGTGTTGGGGACCACTTTATATAAAGTATATCCTCTGAGAATAACCAGAATTGGTGGGCCTTTTGTTTTTCTTTTTTTAGCTGATAGAGGTCAATCTAAAGTCAGCAATCCAGTATTTTGTGAGTATGCATGTTTTTTGTTTTTCACCTCCAGAGTATGCCTCAGCTGGTTTACAGCCAGCTCCTCAGCTTGAACTTTGCTGTGGGGAGAAGAGCCAGCTTGGGAATGGCAGCAGCTGGACTGCTGGGCAATCTGGCATGGCACTTGTCTTGGCTTTCCCTGACTATCCCATGCCGAGTTTCCACCTTCCCTCTTCATGCTGTTGGAGCCTAGGCCACAAACACCAGCTCCTGCTGGCCTGTAATGACCAGGGGATTCTGGTCCAGGAGGGGACGGTGCTGGGCCATGGCCCTTCTTGCCCCTGATAATGCAGTAGTTACCTGTTAGGGACCTAGGAACTCCATATAAGGGGGTTCATTCATGGTTTTGTTTGTTTCTTTGTTTTTAAGTTTTGCCTTGCTTTGGATATGACTCTTCCTTCATCACCCCAAACCAGCTGGGTAAGGTACCAGCCTGAACACATTTTTTAGGTAGGGAAGTTTAAAGACCGTCTTAAGCCCTAGGCACTGTTACTTTTCAAATTCCTACCCTAAATCATATAAAATGTACCCATATCCTAAAGTAAATCTAATATATCTAATTATGAGTAGAGTTGAGTTGCTATAAAAATGTCATGTGTGTAGGTATTTAGTTAAATGTTAATTTTTATATTCTAGAACAATACGTACCCGCCCTCTTCCCTCCGAAACATTTCACGGGCTCTGTTAAAGCTTCTTGATCCTATAGTGCAGGACAGATATGTCAATGTGTCCTTAGGAAAGGGAGGAATTCGTTTTCAGCTGCTCTTTAATTCTCCAGGCCTTGATGGGGGCTTAGCTGGGCCTCATGCCACATGTGTTGCTGGGTGTATAAAAATAAACCATACAACTCTCTCCCCCTCAAGGAACTTCCAAGCTATCCTCCTTCAAGGGGTGGCTTTACTATGGCATGATCAGGTGCTGTGGGCAGACGGGGGCCTTCAAGCTGATTGGGACAAGGGTCGGGGTGAGGGCAAGGAGGAGCAAAGGTGTCCTGAAGCAGATGGTCCTAGGCTGAGTTTTGAAGGATGCCTGTGTGGTCAAGTGAAGAGATGAGGGGCAGAGGGAGTTTGGAGAAAAGCTGGGGGTAGATAGATGGGGCAGAGGCCTGGAAACAGCCTGGTGTGTGTGGGAAACTACAGGCTGTCATTGCTGCTGGAGTGATACTCAAAAGGGAGATTGTGGTGGTAACACAACCATCAGAGAGGCGGGGAGGGGCTGCGTATGCAGGCCTTTGTGCCATCTTAGACAAGTTTAGGCTTGTTCTGCGAAGGTGACCTGCTTCTGGTACCTCTGACTTCTGAATGTTTTTTGGTATCCTTCAGTGAATATCAGTTGTATAAACAAGTTTCTGACCTTCACTGTCCTTTACAGTATTTGCTAAGTTCTGTATTATTTTCTTTTGTTCAGTTACCTCTTTTTAAAAGAAATAGAAAGAGCTTAGTTTTACAAATAAGTTTTTGTTGATGCATAGCACATCAGAAAAGTACAAATACAAGTATACAGGGAAACAGCTTAATTATAGCCATTCTCATAGGTATGGAAATCATGATTTTTAAATACTGTTATTCTTTTGGTGCTTTTTAGCTGCAGATCTGTAACAAAGAACTTTTCCTTCACCAGCTATTTGGTAACCTTGAAACACAGCCTGTATAAGAAAGGCATAAAATATTGGATTATTTTTCTCATTTCTCATCTTGGAAAGCCAATTTCAGTAAAACAAGTAAGTGCACTTCCCATAGTCCTTAAGGAAAATTAGATAATGCTTTCTTTTCTTCTGGTAATATCTACTATTATTTAGTTATTGAGTATATATTAAAACATTTCTGTTTTTTAATTTTTATGTTTTTAATGTTTTACTGTTTATGCTATTGCAGTTGTTCCGATTTTCCCTTCACTCCCCTCCACCCACCGCACCATTCTTTCAGTCAGTCCCCCGTCCCTCCTCCCTTCTGGGAGCTGTCCGTCTGTTCCATGATTCTGGGCCTCTGGTTCTATTTTGCTCATTAGTTTACTTTTTCTTTAGATTTCTCTTTTAAGTGAGATCATATGGTATTTGTCATTCACTGACTGGCTTATTTCACTTAGCATAATAGTCTTCAGTTCCGTCCATGGAGTCACAAAAGGTAGGAATTCTTTTTTTTTCCCCCCTGCTGCATAGTATATACCATTATGTAAATATACCACAGTTTTTTAATTCACTCATCTACTGATGGGCACTTAGGCTGTTTCCAAATCTTGGCTACTGTAAATAGTGCTGCTATGAACATTGGGTGCATAAATTCTTTTGAATTGGTGTTTCAGGATTCTTAGGGTATACTCCCAGCTACGGAATCACTGGGTGAAAAGGCAGTTCCATTTTTAATTTTTTGAGGAAATGCCATACTGTTTTCCACAGTGGCCGCAGCAGTCTGCATTCCCACTAACAGTGCACTAGGGTTGCCTTTTCTCTACACCCTCGTCAGCACTCGTTTTTTGTTAATTTAATAGTAATAGCCATTTTGGCAGGTGTGAGCTGATGTCTCATTGTGGTTTTTACATTTCTCTGATGGCTAGTAATGTTGAACATTTTTTCATATGTCTACTGACCATCTGTATTTCTTTTTGATGAAGAAGTGTCTATTCAGGTCCTTTGCCCAATTTTTAAAATTAAATTGTATGTCTTCCTGGTGTGGAGTTGTATGAATTCTTTATATATTTTGGAGATTAAACTCTTACCTAATGTATCATTGGCAAATATGTTATGCCATTCAGGGGGTTCCCTTTTCATTTGGCTGATTGTTTTTTTTTTGTTTTTTTTTTTATAGCTGTGCAGAAGCCTTTTAATTTGATGTAGTCCCATTTGTTTATTTTTTCCATTATTTCCCTTGGTCTAGCAGATATATTGGCAAAAATATTGATACATGAAATATCTGAAATTTTACTGCCTATGTTTTCCACTAGGATTTTTATGCTGTCACAAATTATATTTGGTTTTTTTACCCATTTTGAGTTTATTTTAGTGTGTGGTATAAGTTGGTGATCTAGTTTCTTTTTTCTTTTCTTTTTTTCCTTTTGCATGTACCAGTCCAGTTCTCCCAACACCATTTATTGAAGAGACTGTCTTTACTCCATTGTATCCTTGTGCCGCTTTGTCAAATATTAATTGACCATAAAGGCGTGGGTTTATTTCTGGGCTCTGTATTCTGTTCCATTGATGTGTCTGTTGTTATGCCAGTATCAGACTGTTTTGATTACAGGGCTTCGTAGTATAGTTTGATATTATGTATTGTGATCCCTCCAACTTTGTTTTTCTTTCTCAAGATTGCTGAGGCTATTTGGGGTCTTTTTTGGTTCCATGTAAATTTTTGGAGTGTTTGTTTTAGATCTGTGAAATATGCCATTGGTATTTTAATAAGAATTGAGATGAATCTGTGGATTTCTTTGGGTAGTATGGACATTTTAATAATGTTAATTCTTCCAGTCTATGCACCCGGCATATGCTTCTATTTATTTGTATCTTCCTTAATTTTTTTAGTGTTGTATAGTTCTCCAAGTACAGTTCTTTTACCTCCTTGGTTAAATTTATTCCTAGGTACTTTATTTTTATTTTTTTGTTGCAATAGTAAATAAGATTGTTTTCTTAGTTTCTTTTTCTGATGGTTCATTGTTGGTGTACAAAACTACCATCAATTTCTGAATTGTATTCCATTGTATTGTATTCTGCTACTCTGCCAAATTCACTTATTACATATCAAGTAGTTTTTCTGGTAGAGCCTATAGGGTTTTTTATGTACACTATCATGTCATCTGTGAATTATACAGTTTTACTTTCTCCTTTCCAATTTTGATGCTTTTTATTTCTTGTTTAATTGCTGTGTCTAGGACTTAGAGGACTACGTTGAATAAGAGTGGTGAAAGCAGTCACCCTTGTGTCATTCCTGATTCAAATGAAACACTTATTTGCCCATTGAGTATGATGTTGTCAGTAGGTTTCTTGTATATGGCATTTATTATGTTGAGGTATGCTCCCTCTAGTTCCACTTTACAGAGTGGTTTTTTTTTTTATCATAAATGGGTGCTGGATTTTATCAAATTCTTTTTCTGCATTTATTCGTATGTTCATGTCATTTTTGTCTTTCATGTTGTTTATGTGATATATCAGTGGCCTTGATTATAGTGGCCTTGTAATACAGTTTGATAACAGGTATTGTGATCCCTCCTACTTTGTTCTTCTTTCTCAAAATATCTGCAGCTATTCGGGGTCGTTTATGGTTCCATATAAATTTCTGAAATCTTTTTTTCTATATCTGTGAAATACCATTGGTACTTTAATAGGGATTGCATTGAATCTATAAATTGCTTTGGGTAGTATGGACGTTTTGATGATGTTAATTCTTCCAGTCCATGAACATGGTACATGCTTCCATTTGTTTGTGTCTTCCTTAATTTCTTTCTTCAGTGTTGTGTAGTTTTCTGAGTACAGGCCTTTTACTTCCTTGGTTAGGTTTATTCCTAGGTACTTTATTTTTCTTGTTGCTATATCAAATGGGATTTTTTCCCTAACTTCTGCTTCTGATATTTCATAGTTGGTGTACACAAATGCCTGCAATTTCTGAGTATTGACTTTGTATCCTGCTGTTTTGCCAAATTCACTTATTAGGTGGAATGTTTTTTTTGGTGGAGTCTATAAGATTTTCTATGTACACTATCATGTCATCTGCAAACAGTGACAGTTTTGCTTCCTCCTTTCCAATTTGGATGCCTTTTATTTCTTTTTTTTGTCTGATTGCTGTGGCTAGGACTTCCGATACTATGTTGAATAGGAGTAGTGAGAGAGGGCATCCTTGTCTTGTTCCTGATCTTAGTGGGAAAGCTCTAAGTTTTTGTCCATTGAGTATGATGTTGGCTGTAGGTCTCTCATATATGACCTTTATTATGTTGAGGAATGCGCCCTCTATTCCCACTTTGCTCAGTGTTTTTATCATAAATGGGTGCTGTACCTTATCAAATGCTTTTTCCACATCTATTGATATGATCATGTGATTTTGGTCTTTGCTTTTGTTTATATGATGTATTATGTTTATTGATTTGCGAATATGGTACCATCCTTGCATCCCTGGGATGAATCTTACTTGATCATGGTGTATGATCTTTTTAATGTATTGCTGGATGCGGTTTGCCAATATTTTGTTGAGGATTTTAGCGGCTGTGTTCATCAGTGAGAATTGGCCTGAGTTTTCTTTCTTTGTTATGTGTTTATCTGGTTTTGGGATTAGGATGATGCTGGCTTCATAAAAAGAGTTTGAGAGTCTTCCATCTTCTTGGCTTTTTTGGAATAATCTGTGAAGGACAGGGGTTAGCTCTTCCTTAAATGCTTTGTAAAATTCTGTGAAACCATCTGGTCCAGGGCTTTTGTGTGTTGGAAGCTTTTTGATTACTGTTTCAATTTCATCAGCTGTTATTGGTCTGTTCAGGCTTTCTGCTTCTTCTTCACTGAGTTTTGGAAGGTTATATTTTTCTAGAAATTTGTCCATTTCACCAAGATTTTCAAATTTCTTGGCATATAGTTCTTCATAGTAATTTCTTACAATCCTTTGTATTTCTGTGGCATCAGTTGTAATCTCTCCTCTTTCATTTCTAATTGTGTTTATTAGGATCCTCTCTCTTTTTTTCTTGATGAGTCTCCTTAAAGGCTTGTCAATTTTGTTTGTCTTTTCGAAGAACCAGCTCCTGGATTCATTGATCCTTAGAATTGTGCTTTTGGTCTCAATGTTGTTTAATTCTGCTCTGATCTTGGTTATTTCCTCCTTCTACTTGCTCTGTGCTGTCTTTGTTGTTGTTCCTCGAGTTCTGGTAGGCGTAGGGTTAGGTTGTTTGTTTGAAATGTTTCTATCTTTTTAAGGTAGGCCTGTATTGCTATGAACTTCCCTGTCAGGACTGCCTTCGTTGTGTCCCATTAGCTTTGGATTGTTGTGAGTTCATTTTCATTCGTTTCCAGAAACTTTTTGATTTCTTCCTTAATCTCATTCTTCATCCATTCATTGTTTAATGGCGTGCTATTCAATCTCCATGAGTTTGAGTGTTACTGAGTTTTTTCCTTGAGGTTGGTTTCTAGTTTCAGTCCTTTGTGGTCAGAGAAAATGCTTGATATGATTTCAATTTTCTTGAATTTGTTGAGGATTGTTTTGTGTCCTATCATGTGGTGTATCTTTGAAAAAGTTCCATGTACACTTGAAAAGAATGTGTATTTTGCTTTTTTTGGATGAAAAGCTCTCTCTATATATATATCAGTTAAGTCCATTTGATCTAAGGCATTTTTCAATGTCACAATATCTTTGTTGATATTTTGTTGGGAAGATCTGTCCATCTTTGACAGTGGGGTGTTAAAGTCCCCTACTATAATTGTGTTGCTGTCAATATCTTTCTTGAAGTCTTCCAAGAATTTCTTTTATGTATTTGGGTGCTCCTATCCTGGGCACGTATATATTTACAATGTTTATGTCTTCTTGGTGGATTCTTCCTTTGAGTATTATGAAGTGATCTTCTGGGTCTCTCTTTATGGCTCTTTTTTGAAGTCTATTTTGTCTGATAAGAGTATTGCTATCCTGGCTTTTTTTTTGCTGTCCATTTGCTTGGAATATTTGTTTCCAGCCCTTCACTTTCAGTCTGTGTAGGTCTTCTGTTCTGAGTTGGCTCTCTTGTAGGCAGCATATGTGTGGGTCGTGATTTCTTATCCATTCAGCTATTCTATGTCTTTTGATTGGAACATTTAATCCATTTACATTTAAGGTTATTATTGATAGGTACTTACTCATTGCCATTTTTTGGTACCTGTGTTCCTTTCTCTCTCACTGTTTTTCTTCCTGTTCTTAATGCAGACCCTTTAGCATCTCTTACAGAGCTGGTTTGGAGGAGGTGTATTCTTTCAGCCTTGTTTTGTCTGGGAAAGTCCTTATTTGGCCTTCCATTTTAATTGAGAGCCTTGCTGGATAAAGTAATATTGGTTGCAGGCCTTTGCTTTTCATTACTTGGAATATTTCTTCTGTCCTGGAGTGTTTCCATTGAGAAGTCAGCTGCTACTCTTATTGGGGCTCCCCTGTATGTTACTTCCTGTTTCTCCCTTGCTGCCTTAAAGATTCTCTCTTTGTCCTGGAATTTTGCCATTTTAATTGTGATGTGTCTTGAAGTGGGCCTCTTTGGGTTCCTCTTGATTGGGATTCTCTGTTTCCTGCATTTGTGTGACTTTTTCCCTCATCATATTACGGAATTTTTCCATCATTACTTTTTCAAACACATTTTATATTCCTTGGTCCTCTTCTCCTACTGGTATCCCTTGTATAATGATATTATTATGTTTCATGTTGTCCTGAATTTCCCTTAACCAGTCTTCATTCTTTCTCAGTCTCTTTTCCTTTTCTTGCTCTTTCTGGGTATTTTTTTCTACCTTGCCCTCCAGTTCGCTGATTTGATCCTCTGCTTCATCTAGCCTGCTTTTGATTCCTTTTGATGTGTTCCTCAGTTCAGAAATTGTATTATTCATTTCCTCTTGGCCCTTGTTGATAGTTTCTAGTTCCTTTTTTCATGTTGATATAGTTTGCAGTGAGTTCATTGTAGTTTCCCTGTGGTTTTTAGTAATTCTCTGTGAGCTCAGTGAGCTTCCTGATAACCATTGCTTTGAACTCAGTATCTGATAGTTGACTTGCCTCTATTTCATGTAGCATTGTTTCTGAGACTTTCCCCTTTCCTTTCATTTGGGGATTGTGTCTTTGTCTTCCCATTGTTTGTGAGACTCTTCTTGTTATCCTCTGCTTCTTAAGTTGATTTGTTCTGACTCCCTGGGTTTATAGTGTGAAGTTCTATGGTAGGAGACCTGTGAGATTCAGTAGTGCAGTCTCCTTGATCTGAGCTTGCTGGTCTTGGGCTGTCATTTATGTTGGCTTTCTGTATGTCTTTGGGTTTTGATTGTTGTTGAGTCTTTCTTTGGTGGGTCCTTCCCTCCAGCTGGTTAACTGAGGGTGCCTCCATCCACCATGTCTTGTATTCTGTTGTGCGGGTGTGGACAGCTTGTGTTGAAGCTAATTCTTCTGTGTGTACAAGGTTTTGAGGCTTCTCTCTCACTCTTGTTCAGTTGGTTGTTCTGGGTAATTTCTCCACCATTTACTTATATTTCCAGATTGGTCAAGGGTGGTGGTTAGTGTGGCTTCCAGTCCCTCATTCGCCTCCTTCCGTTGTTATCTGTTGGTGGTTTCCTTTGTTGGTGGGTTTCCTCTTCCAGCAGGTGTACTGGTGTTCACAGCTCCCACCTACTGTTTTATGTGATTAATTGGAGGGGGAAGGCCAAATGGATTAAGACAGCAGGAGTGTGTTGTGTAGTATTTAAAGTATTGACCTGAAGAGAAGAGATAGGAAGCCCTTTGGATATGTATAGTGTTAACCGTGATATTTCACCCAACTAGCCACTTTTTAGAAAGGGTGGAAAAAAGATAAGACTCTTGTTGTGTGAGGAAGGATCCTGAGTTGGATCTAGAAAGCAGTGAGCTTGTGGAAGGTCAGATTATGAGATATAGTGAGAGTAAAGGATAGAAAGTAGGTGTAGTATGTGAGAGAATAGAGTTAACCACAACAATAATAAAGTTCCAGAAACAGTGAAGTGAGCTAAGGTCTGGGAGGGGTGCTGTGTAGTATTTACAATTGTATGGAACAGCAATTATTTACAATAGTAATGGAGCAACAATCATATGACAGAATCTATGTGATTTGAATAACAAGAGTGGGAAGTACACAACCTAGAGTAGTGTGCTATTGGAACACAAGTGAAGAGAAAGAAGGAAAATTAAAAATATACTATGATAGAGAGAACAAGGAAAACCAGTCAAACAATGCAATTTAACAAACCAAGTAAAGAAGACTAAACAGAAAGAAGAGTAATAAAAAAATACTAATAAAATAAAAGATGAAAAAAAACCATATATAGAATAACTTGCAAGTTCTCTGGAATAGCAAAATGAAATTTGTCTCACTGTCTCAAAGTGACAGTGAGACATGTCACTTTGTCATCCCGTGTTAGACCCCTCTTTGAGTCTAACTCTGGTCCTTTCAGATCTCCAGGTTTTACTGTCCCACTTGTGGGAATTAAAAAAAAAAAGAAGCAGCAGCCTCCTGCTGACTTTATACAAGCCAAGCCAGTTCTGCTGGTCTTCCTGGCTGCAGCAGGCTGAGGGGGATTGGTTTCATTTTTCTCCCTTCCTGTGGTTTTTCTTGGATGGGGGCCAGGTCTGAACTGCACTCTTTGTAGTTGCCCAGCCTCCAGCCCAGTTCTTCAATTCGTTGCTTGGCCCTCAGTGCCCTTCTGCGACTGGCCTACACTTTCAGTCCATCAGTTGTGCCGTCCTTGATTGAGGTGCACCAATTAGGGGCAACTCACATGCCACCTTCTCGCTCTTTGCTGTCCTAGATGCTAGGTACTCTCAAAGTCTCTTCAGGGTAGTTTGGCTTCCCCACTGAGTTAAGTCTTTCTGGGGATTGCTGACTCTGAGCCCTGCTGCTCTCCTCTGTGCGGTATCTCTGCCTTCTTCTTAGCAAGCCTGTGGGGCCCGGGAGGGGCACTGCAGTGGCTGCCCTGGCTGCTGCTACACCCGGGGCTCTGGGTGTGATCTCTGGGCCTCCACTGCTGGGGCAGGATGGCAGCTGCTGGGCGGCGGGGTCAGGCGCACATTGTCCTTGGGGCTTTGGGTAGGAGTGCATGGCCTCCACGGCTATTGCTTCTGCAGTGGCAGCTGGGGCAGTGGGGTCCGGTGTGTTCTGCTGGAATGAGTAGTTGGCCTCCACTGCTGGGGCAGGAGCGCAGTCTCAGGGCAATCAGGGGAGGGTGTCAGGTGTGTGCTGGCTTCCACTGCTGCGGTTACAGCCCTGGAGGGGTGGGGGGCAGCTGGGTTGTCCTGCACCACTGGGGTCGCAGGTGGGGTTGGGTGCCCTCCATCGCTGTGTCTGGGGGTTTAGCGGTGCAGCCGCAATCCTGGCAGCAGAGGTGCGCCCACAGCTGAGGCTGTGGAGGCTGCTTGGGCCAGGGGTGGTGGGGGTGGGTACTGTGGGAGAATTACCTAAAAAGCCACTGAGTGCCTCTTTTTTTCTTTTTCAAAAATTCCTCTTATATAAGCCTGCTGTTCCAAACAAGTGCCTGGCCTCTTACACAGCCCGATTCTCCAACCAGTCTGGGGACTATCTGGGTCAGGGTCCATGACGGCCCAACTGTTCCCAGCCAGTGTGCACAGTCTCAGCAGGTGCACACTACCCCTGTGTGTTTGCCACTTCATCCTTATTCCCCTCAGTGACTTCAAGCATCCAGGTCTATCCTGGTGCTGCCAAAACCTCCTTGTTTGTCAGGGGAGGGAGCTGTTGACCTGGCTCTCTCCCGAGAATCCTGCAGTAGACCCGGCAGTTGCTGGGCCTCAGGCTGCAGCCACCCTGGTCCCCCTGCTGGTCCCAGGGACCTTATTGTCCTGAAGCACTCTTCTTATTGTCTGACTTTTCAATGTCCTCAACAGTTTTGGCCTCCAACCTTCATATATGCTGGGATACCGTTGGCTGTTCACTCTGTTTCTCAGAAGATCAGCTAGGTGTTCCACCCATGCACAGGGGGAAGTGGACTCCACTCCCACCTATCCCCTGCCTTCTTCACACCTTCCATTTTAAAAGAAAGCCTTGCTGGATGCAGTAGTCTTGGTTGCAGGTCCTTGCTTTTCATTATTTGGAATATTTCATGCCCATCCTTTCTTGCTTGTGCCTGTTTAGAAATCAGCTGATAGCCTTACTAGAGCTCCCTTGTATGTTACTAGCTGTTTCCCCCTTGCTGCCTTTAAGATTCTCTCTTTGTATTCAAATGTTACCATTTTAATTGTGATGGATCTTGGATTGGGCCTCTTTGGTTTATCATGATTGGATCTGTCTGTGCTTCCTGAACTTGTATTACTTTTTCCTTCACCAAGTTAGGGATGTTTTCTGTCATTATTTCGTTAAACAGATTTTCTGTCCCTTGCTTCCTTTCTTTTCCTTCTGGTATCCCCATTATGTGAATATTGTTGTGCTTCATGTTCCCAAAGCTCCCTTAAACTAACTTGGTTCTTTTTAAGTCTTTTTTTAATTTTGTTGCTCTGCCTGGGTGTTTTTTTCTACCTTGTCTTCCAACTCGTTGATTCAGTCCTTCATAGTCTGCTTTTAATTTCTTCTAGGGTATTCTTCATTTTCAGATACTGTATTCATTTCCACCTGCTTCTTATTCATAGTTTCTATGTCCTTTTTCATGCTAATTTAGTTCCCATTAAGTTCCTTGTAGTTTTCACTATGTTTCTTGGGCATCCTTACAACCATTGCTTTGAACTCTATGTCTGATAAATTGCTTGCCTCAAATTCATTCAGCTCTTCTTCTGGGGATTCCTCTTTTCCTTTTGGTTGGGGGTTGTTTCTTTCTCTCCTCATTTTAGCTGACTCTTTTTGTTTGTTTCTGCATATTAGGTTGATCTTCTTTGACTCCCTGTCTTCATGGGGTGGTCTTATGTGGTAGGAGTCCTGTGGCATTTAGTGGTGCAGTTTTCTTCACCTCCTGAGCTGGATGATCCTTTATGAAGTTTATGTGGGCTCTCCTGTTGTATTTGGGTTTTGATTGTTGTTGGCCCATTAGTTGGTGGGTTCTCGCCTCTGGTTGGCTTGCTGAGAGTCTCAACCATCACCACATCTTGTATGCTGTTGTACATGTGCTGATAGAACAAAACAAAACAACACAATAAACAAAACCCACACTAGCAAAAATACCCCCAACAACAACAGCAGTATCAATGGCAAATGAGCAAAGATTAATAAATGTGGAAAGAGAATAAGAATATTATAAGAAATAAAAAAAAAGACTATGAGGTGAGTAAAGAAAAATAATTGTGAGAGGATGAGATAGGAGAAATAGTAAGAGTAAGAATAGAAACAAGGAATTGCCACAAAGGTTTGAAGAAAGGGAAAAAAATGAAAAGTAAGAAAGGGACAGAAGAAAGAAATGGAATAAGAAAAGGGGAGAGTAAAATGAGATTTGAAATAAAAAATAGTGAAAAATAGGAACAAATTTGAAGGAAAAGAAAAATGTTAAAAAGGTGTGTGAAAGAAAAAATAATGTAAATAGTGGAAAACAATGAAGTGGAATTTGTCTCAGCAGAATTTAGTGCTTGCCTGCTGGGTTCTCCTTCTGGATATGACTCTGGTGTTTTCTAAAGCTGGTGTAAGCCAATGTCAGATGTTGTCCCTGTCTAGCTCTAGGTAGCCTGTTCAAAGCTACAGGCAATCCACAGTCTGTGGGTGTCTCCTTCAGGCTTGGTTCAACTAGGATGGACCTTGCTGCTTTGCACTGCTGGCTTTTTTCCAGCATAAGGCCCACAGGTACTGCTTCCACTTGCCTTTATCTGCAGTCCTGCCATTAGTCTTAGTCTAGCCACTGACCTATCTGTTTCTGAGAGGGCTTCTGGTACAATCAGGATGATGGGCCCCCTGAATCTCCCTTGGGAGGAGCTGTTAGATTTTAGGCAAGATGGTGGTGGATATGTTCCCTGTCCTGCACCACATGTCTTGGTCTGTCCCAGATTATTTCCAGTAGTGGTGAATAGTTTCTAAAGAGTTAGCTGTCCGTTTCATGTGAGGGGCCAATCTGTGTAAAAGGGTCAGTTCTTTCCTGCTTGGAGCTGATGGCAGCTCTGTATAAGAGCTCAAGATGTTTGGGGTCAGCCTCCCTCTTTAAGTCTCTCTGCCCTTCTGTGGTTGCCTGGTTTCTCTCTAGAGCCTTTTGATGAGGGTCTGAAAGCTGAGACCAGCTTTCAGCTCACTGTTGAAATAGGGCTAGCAGGTTTCCCCTTTGTTGGAATTGTAGTCTGTAGGGCACTCAGTGAGGGGAGATGGATGGGGCCCAGAAAACCCCTTGTTGCACAATTTCTGATCTCTCTGCCCAGCTGGTTTCAGTGGGATAGGACCTAAAGAACCAGTGTGGCTTGGCATGGCTGAGAAAAGTTCAGAATGGCCCCATCTGGAGTTTTTCTTTTTTCCTCCTGCAGAAATGTGCCGGAGGGGATATTTTGGACCTGTCAGGACTCTTCTTCAGTTTCCCTGTTTGAAGTGGTGTCTGCAACCCTGCTGGAGGCAGATGGGCACAGCTTTCCTTTCCCAGAAGATTGTATTCTGCAGGGTGGTTTGCCTCACTGTCAATTATCCCAGGTGCTCAACTCCTGCTGGTTTAACTCCCAGACTTTGCAGGAGACATAGTCCAGAACAATCTGTTCTGAAGAGCCCCCAGTGTGCTTGCAAGCCAAGCTGGGTGGAGTCAGCAAACCTCTCCTGCAAATTTCTGATCTCCCTGCCTAGCTGGATTCACTGGGAAAGGATCTGGAGATCCAGTGTGGCTTGGAGCACCTGAGAAAAGTCCAGAATGGGTCAAAAAATAATTTTCCCATTCCATTAGGTTCCTCTCTTAGTCTGAACTTGTATAGTGAGCTCTTCAGCTTGGTGCCCAAACCATAGGAACACTTTGCACTGAATTATGATCTCTGATTTTCACAGGTATGATGGAGAACCTTACTACCTCCCGCTGCCAGAGCCCACAGCCTCCCCTTCCCTCTCTAGTGCTGCAGGTATCCTTAGGGCCCTGCAGTTCCAAGGGGAGGGAGCTCCACTGCTGCAATTTCAATCTGGTCTCTGCTGGCAGGGTAGCTGTGCCCGGGTTGCCTGGCCACTTTTCAGTTACTTTTAAAAAGTTTCTATGCTGTACCTGCACTGTGTACTGAGTCAATGTCTGAATCTCTGCACATACAACCTCCCCAAGGAGTGAGATGTCTCTCAAAGTTGCGGCTGGCTGCAGCCTGCAGGTGTCTCTGACATACCCAGGTGTGGCCACCTGGTTGCTTTAGTAGTCTCTGCCCTATCTGGAGCTCTCCAGATTGGCACCTCAGCTATGGGGGTGCTGTGTGTGTATGTAGCCTGGGTCTCACAGACTTAGTGGGATTCCCCCAGGTTACCTCCGATTGGGGTTGGTAATCCCTGTGTGGAACTAAAGCCCTTGCTCCAAGAGGGGAGGGAGCTTCAGAGCTGCCATTTCTGTCTGGTCTCTCAACTGCAGTAGGAGCCATGCACAGAGTATTTCCCCTTCCACTTATAAAATCCCATTACCAGGTGTATGAAGCATCTTCTGTGTTCCTTGATTCAAAACTTCATATCTGCTAAGATTCCGTTGATTGTTCAGGTTGGTTGTTGGAAGATCAGCTGAAAATCTGGGTTGGGGGTAGGAGCAAGTGGACTCAGCTTCCGTCTACTCAGCTGCCATCTTTGGATCCCATATTACAACAAATTTCTGATGAAGATGACAGTATAGTGTTCACCAAAATTAAACATTAATGTAAATTTGGAGCTTTAAATTGAAAGCCTCAACTATTTAAGTATAAATTTGGACTGCTTTTTAGTAAGTGAAAAAAAACAAACCTACAATTACAAAGTAGTTTCATAATGCCTGGCTTCCTTGGTTAGATCCTTTACATGATTTGTTTCATTGTACCTGGGAATCTAGTATCTTTATCTGCTGCCTCTATGAGATGTCTTTATGCCCAAACCTATTTTATCCCAGGTAGAGTAACAATAATAGCAGCTACTTTTTACTGAGATCCTACTATGTGAGATCCCCAGTGTGTCACGGCCAAGAGGTAGAGTTGATTTAAGCTGCATCTGTCTAGCTCTAACCTCTGGGGGCTGGGACTGTGTTCTGGGCTTTCCCAACCTGTGTGGGTGTGTTTTGGAGGGCATCTTTATTATTTTGGGAGCTTAGGTAATAGGGGGAAGAAATGGTCATAATTTTAACAAACCTGTTGACACTGCTTCTGAAATACAGAAGTCCTTTATAATATCCCTTTCTCAAGAGATATTCTTTATTAAGTACTTTAGTCTATTTTAAGTTGTAATTTTGTAGGTGTTTGCTGAACTGCTATTATGTGGTAGATTCTAGGATTAGAATTTTGGGGAACATTTCAAACCAAATATAATAACCAATAGCATTGGGATTTTTAAAAGATTTGTTAATTTAAACTCTACCACTAAATGAGATTATAAGGTAAATCCTTACCTTATTTTAGAGGGAAATATTTCCAGTTCTAGGAACCATTCATTTAATTATAAACAGTATGCTAATTATAATTACAAATTATTTTATGTATTAAAACAGCTTGAACTTTGATTTCCATTATGCTATATATTTTCTCAAACCTAGTAAAATATTTGTATAAGCATTCTATGATTCAGAGAGACTTTCTAGGCCAAATTAGTGTGGCTTGTTGCTATCTATTATAAAGTATCCCAAATACACTAAAAAACATAAAATGTACTCTTCTATCCATGTAACTAATGTCCTACTCAAGACATAAAATGCTACCAACATAATCAAAGGGCATGTGATCTCTAATTGTTTAATCCTTCCTTTTCCTTAGGGATGACAACTACTTGTCTCCTTTTAAACATGATAAAAGCTGTATTTTTGAACCTTGTGTAAATGGTAGTATACTCTGATTCTTTGACTAGTATTTTTTCATTCACCATAATATTTTTAAGATTCACCTATGCTGATGTATGTAGCTCTAGTCCATTCATTTTAATTGCTTTGATTATCCATAATTTACTTATCTGTTCTCCTCTTGATGACATTTGTTTCAAGTTTTTGCAATTAACAAATAATGTTACTATGAATATTCTTTTACAGTTCTCCTGGTACACAAAGGTGAGAGATTCTGTGGGGTACCTACCTATGAATGAAATTGCCAGGTCAAAAGGTATGTGTATCTTTAGCTTTACTCAGTATTGCTTCCTAAAGTAGCATGCATTTGGATGCCCGCCTTCACTGACTAAATTCTCATTGTTCTACACCCTTGCCAACACTAGGTGTTGTCAGACTTTTTGTCAGTTTGATGAGTGACATATCTCACTGTTATTTTGAATTCCTCTGATTACTAGTAAGACTGGACATCTTACATTTTTTAGTATTAAAGGTATTTTTTCTTATCATGTGTATAGTATGGCTGAAAATTGTATGTAAGGTTGAAAGTGTGAAGTAGTAACTACTAGATAGAAATATACTACATTAGTATCTTTAAAGCATTGGCAACTTTGCAGATATTTTTGGAGGAAATAATTTAGGATAATTTCCTGGCAGTATATTAGAGACAACATGGACTTTGGAATTAAATTAATGCTTGAGTCCTGACCTTTTTTTGTTTATCGGCTCTATGACTTTGGGCAGTTTGTACAATCACTCTGAGTCTGTTTCCTTATCCTTAAAATGAGTTCAATAATTTATGGTTTGGTGATAGAATCATGAGATAACATTAACACCTGACACATAGCCCTAGAACATAGTTTTAGGATGAAATAAACATACTCACATTAAACAACAGTATAAAAGATTGTTAATATTATGTCATATAATTAAATCAACACTGAAATCAGGCACATTTGAGATTAAATGCGACTGTTGATAGTTGACTCTGAAACATACATCTTCTCAGGGCCAGGTGAGGAGACCACCAGCATAGCAATGCCAGAACAGCTGTGTGTATGCCACATCTCTTTCTGTGGCAACCCCCGCTGGTCCCTATGCATGAATTGCCCCTCACACATGACACTTGTGTTCATCTTCTGTGCCCTGTCAGCTTTCTGCCAATCAGAATAGCTTTGTGACAAAGCTGTCCAGGTCACAGTGGATAGGAGGGAGTAACCTGGGACTCTTGTGGGTATTCCAGAATCTGGTTTGGGTTTGGGGACTCTGCCAAACATTATGGGAGAGATGGGCTGGGTGTCACAGAGAGCGAAAGGCAGCCCAGAACTGTAAGCTGGTGTTATTTAAACTATTCTTGTATCCCTTGCCACAGGAATTTCTTCACATGGCTTCCAAAGAAGTGACCATCACAGTTCGCCTCATTCGTTCATTTGAGCATCGAAATTTCAAACCTGTGGTATATCATGGAGTTAATTTGGACCAAACTGTAAAGGAATTTATAGTATTTCTAAAACAAGGTATGAGACATCGTGGTCATTTTGTTCTGTTAGTGTTCCGCTAGTGTTTTGTTAGTATTACACTGACAGTAATCTTTAAAAAAATATTTTGAAAGGCATTAATTGAGGTTGTAAGCCAGGTGCTGCCTTGGCTGGCTCCAGTTATGGCCTCTGAATAGGAGCAGAGGCATCGCCCCAGGGCTCATTTAGCAAAGTGAGCCCTTGTCAGGGAGTATACCACCAGAGTTGGCTTCTTTCTTTCTTTTTAAATTAAAAAAAAATTCAAGGCCTAGTTTGCTTGTAACAGGCTTATACATTTGGAGGCTGATTAATAAGGGAGTATAGTATAGCTAATGGCATTACCTGGCTGAGCACACAGAGGGCCTCCTGGGGAGTGTGGCGGGAAAGTGTTTCCACAGCCAGGAAATTGTGGGAGCTGTTGGTCACTGTGCTCATAGAAACAATGGCCAGGCTGACTGGTGCTGGTTTACCATTGCAAAGCTCCAAAACAGTAAACATGAAGTTAGTCTTTGTTTGGATCGGTTCTTGATGGGTTTCTAACTGATGTTTTTAATTGTTGAAGTGTTCCAATCATCAACATTTGATAAAACATCTAGAATAAGCTTTTATTATTTTAATTCAAGTGTTATTTATACATGTACAGATCTTAGTGTGTTGTTTCCTGAGTTTTGACAGAGGTATCCCTTTATATCCAACTTGTTTATTTATTTTTTAGTTTGGCGTAATTTCAGACACAGAAATGTAGAAAGAGGACAAAGAATTCCTGGATCCCCTTTACACAGATTTCCAAATGTGAACATTTTGTTACATTTGTTTTCTTCCCCCTTTTTTCATCTCTTACTCTCCTTACCCCAGCCATTTGTTCATCCTGAACCACCTACATTGCTGGCACATTCTCTTGTACTTCTAAATATATCAGTGCATATTACCTGAAAACAAGGGATTCTCTTGCATAACGACAGAACAATGATGAAAACCAGGAACCTAACATTGAAAAAATGCTGTTATATGATTTACAGATCTTAGTGAGATTTTAATTGTCCCAGTAAAGTCTTTCTAAGGTCATGTTACATTCAATCTCTTTAACCTGAAATTAATTTCTTTAATCTAGAGTCTTATATTTCATCATTTTGGCAATTTTGAATAGTACCAGCCAATTATTCTATAGATTTAGGTTATGCCTCTTGGCAAAGAAATCGTGGAAGTGATGCTGACTTCACCAGGAGGCCCTGCTGTCTACTAGACTCATCACTGGCCGTGGTAACTTGATTGGTTAAGGCAGTGTCTGCCAGGTCTCTCCTCTGTAACTTTTAATTGTAATTGAAAAGTAAGTTGTAGGGGTGTCTTCTGAGACTATCTATGTGAATATCCTGATACTTCTTAAAATTTCATACACTAGCATTCTTTGATGATTCTTGCCTGAATCAATTATTATTTTGATTATTGGAAAATGGTGATTTTTCTTATTCCATCATTCCTCTTACCCACATTAGTCGTTTTTGTGTAGTAAGGAAGAGCTTTCTACCCCACCCCACCCCATTTCATTTACTTAATTGTTTATATCACTGTGGACTCATGGATTCTTACTGGATTGAAAGGATTATAATTCTTCATTATCATTATTTATTTTGATGCTCTAATTATTCCCATTTTGGCATATGGTAGCCCCTTAAATCTGGCTCCATGTCCTTTTAACATGACCCCATTATTCTTTGAGTACTTCCTTACTTTTTGGTACAATAAGACATTCCAGACTTGTCCTGTTCTTTCTGTCCTGACACCGGGTATTGGCCATTTCTCTGAGGGGCTCTGATCCCATTACTAGGGAATGGTATTGGGAAACCAAGATCTTGACTTATATATGTGCAATGTAAATGTGTAACATAGCTAACTTTTTTGAATGTTGTGAATTCTTCACATTTTACTTCTTAACTGTTTTTGTAAATTTTCTAAAGTCTTCTCCTTCACTTTTTTTCCTGTCTAATTTTGGGTAGTTGTCCTGTTCAGTATTACCTAATAAAGAGTAGGAGAGTTATATAGACCCATAGAGAAGACAGACTAGTCTGTCTGCTTGGTGGTGACTGTAAAAGGTTTGTAAGGACATAATTATTCCTTAAAGTAACTCTAGGCTTATTAGAATGTGTATTTTTGTTGCTGTGTTCTTAATTGTTAGAGGGAGATTCAGACTTGGTACTAAGATATTGCCAACTACAGTGTATCCTGATATTGAAAAGGTATCACCAAAAAAGCATGTTCAGGTTTTGAAATAAAAACAAATTCCTACATTTTTTAATTTTAAAATCTGTGATGTCCTTGGTACAGGGCAGAATAGGTTCTTCTTGAATTCCTCAAACATAAAATGTAATCACCAAGCTGTTGACAGTGGCAGGGGAAGATACATTCTTCCCAGGGCACTGTGTTCTGTTCTTCCCAGCTGCTGTGGAAGGCCTGCCCATTAGAGCAGTGGAATGGATCACAGCTAGAGGCTCAGCTCTACCTACCCACATCTTTGACCTGTGTAACAGTTTAACCACTACTTCTTTTGATTGTGCACGTGGGAAATCTGTTCCACTGATCGAGAGGTAAACTTTTGTGGTACAGATGTTTGTGAGTTGTGGAATTTGTGCCCAAGCCTGTAGAGCTCTGAAAGGTTGGTGGACCACATATTTATCTTTTTTTTAAAATCCTCATCCAAGGATATGTTTACTGATTTTAGAGAGAGAGGAAAGGAGAGAAAGAGAGACAAACATTGATGTGAGAGAAACATTGATCTTTTGCCTCCCACATGTTCCCCAACCGGGGATCAAACCCGCAACTGTTTTTTGGTAATAATGCTCCAAGCAACTGAGCCACCTGGACAGGGTCACATAAGACACACCTTTCCCCCCAAATTTGGGAGGAAAATGGAGGTGTGTCTTAAAGTCCGAATGTAGCTTACCTGATTTGCTGGCTGGGGGAGGGGGAAGATGGTGGAGCAGGATCACAGGATGCAGGAGCAGGGTCACCACTGCAGGAAGCCCGTTGCAGCAGGAGTGGGGCGATGCTGTGGGCCCTGGCTGGGAGGAGGGGCTGTCCCAGTGGTGCGAAGCAAGGGAGGCAGGAGCAGAGTCCCTGGTACACACACTATAGTGCTAAGGAGGAGGGTACAGGCGGTGCAGGCATGTTAGGAGAAGAAAGCCTGCGGCTCCCTTACGTGCCTCCATTGTGTGACTGGTGTGTCCCCCATTAACATTAACATAGGCAAATTCCACTGCAGGGTCACCTGTCAATGTGGCCCTGCAGCTGCTGTAAAACTACAACTCCCATCATGCTTGGACAGGTTGGGATGATGGGAGCTGTAATTTGGCAACAGCTGCAGAGCCACACAGGTTGTGTAAAACTGCTTTCCCATACAAGAGTGCTGCACAACCTGTGGCCCTCCAGCAGCAGATCTCCCCCATAACAGCATCATCAGCGGATCCCCCCATAACACTGCTTCATCCACTGATGTTCTCAGCTACAGCGCCCCCATCACTATGAAGGGCACAGTGCTGATAGTTCTGTCATTACTGTATTTTGTTGTAGAAAGATATAATAGCGTACCGTAGTCTCCTGCTGAATCTGCCGTAATCATGGAAAGATGTCAAAGCAGAAAAGGATTTCTGCATTAAAGGATGTTATTAAATATTTTACCACATTTTTTGCTTCAGAGTCTTTTTTCCTATTTTCCTCCTCTAAAACCTAGGTGTGTTCTTATGGTCCAGTGCATCTTATAGTCCAAACAATACGGTAACAATATCACACTGAAGTACACTATATGACAGTTTAAGTGAAATGTTCAAATTAAAACTATAAATTATTACACCCATTTTATTACCCTACCAACCACACTCAAGCAGGAATTACTTCTGCCAGACCCTGTATATCTTTTATGAATTGTGTCATAAAAGGAAAATTTTGAAGTAATAATAATTGTGAAATTACTATGTATCAGGCAGTGTGCTAAGAACTTTAACTAGATTATCTCACTTGTACCTCACAGCATCCCTCTAATTTAGGAATGTTATTGCCCATTTTATAGGTGAAGAAACTTAGGAATGGAGAAGTTAAGAAACTTGCCTGAGATACGTGGCTAATAAAGGCAAAGCGGCATGAAGTTCAACCAGGCAGTTTAACTACACATGTGCTCTTAAACACTACATTCTTTTATTCTTCTCTCCTGCCTCACTTGCTTAAGTAGGATCCTTGGAATAAATGGGTTCACTCAGTGTCAAAGGGGTCTTTGATTTAGTTCATCTTGCTCTAGTATTTTGAACACTGAAAGCTAGAAGGATGGTTTGACATTGTGCATAGTGAATTTTTCCCACAGGCACAAATCCTTCTTGCCTTTCTGTTTTCTTATAGTCACTCTTTGCCATCTGTGGCTTAAACTTGTTGCTTGCCATAATTGTATTTCTCCCTCAGCCAAGAAACTTTGGTTAAAGTTGACTCATTCTCCATTGAGAAGGACTGTACTACAACATCATGCCATTAAAACATAGGGAAGGGATGTTAATCAGATAATCTGATCAGAGAGGAAACATAGATATTACTTTATACAGTTGAGTAATTTTCTAGATTCAGAATAGTATACAAACTAATTATGTAGATAATATAAAACATTTCAATTCTTTCATTTGGAAGCATTTTAATACTTTGTCATACTTCAGATCTTCTGAATGTTAAATCATTTCACCTATAAAAAGCAAGTTGTGGAGATTTTGTCCAACTTTCCAGTTCGTAACTGCTTCTTTATATACTCCTGACAATAAGTTACTTGGTAAAGTGGCATGTTCTATTGGGTGAATACTAGAATAGTTAGAACATTTTTCTTTATATCTTTTTATTATTTTATATAATTCTTCATATCTGATGCTTTTCTCCAGTTTTTTCTATTATTAACATCTTATGCTGCATTTGTTGCAAATAATAGACCAATATTGGTGCATTATTAACTGAAGTCCATAGTTTATTCAGGTTTCCTTAGTTTTTATCTAATGTCTTTTTTCTGTTTTAGGATCACTTCTAGATACCGCATTACATTTAGTTGTCACGTCTCCCTCTGCTGCTCTGGGCTGTGATAATTTTTTAGACTTTCTCTGACAACGTTGAAAGTTTTGAGTACTAGCCTGGCCTATTGTAGGATGCCCATTTATTGGAATTTCCCTGCTGATTTGCCTGGGTTATGGACTTTTGAGAGGAAGGTAACAAAGATAAAGTATCACTTTTATTACATCATATCTCTTCACATCAACATGTTCTCTTTCTACATGGTGTGGAAAGAGAACACACTTTCTACATGGTTTATGATTGTTGATGTTGACCTTGATCACATGACCAAAATAGTATTAGGTTTCTATACTGTAAAGTTACTCTTTTTGTCTCCCTTTTCATACTGTACTCTTTTTTTAAAAAAAAGATTCTACATGTGAGTGAAATCATAGTATCTGTCTTTCTCTTTTTGACTTATATTTCACTTCAAGGTCCATCTGCATTGTTGTAAATGGAAATATTTTATTCTTTTCATGGTTGAGTAATATTCCATTGTATACATGTACCACGTTTTCTTTATTCATTTATCCATCAATGAACACTTAGGTTTTTTCCATATCTTGGCTATTGTATTATAAATAGTGCTGCAGTGGACAGAGGCATGCATATATCTTTTTTAATTAGTGTTTTCATATTCTTTGGATAAATACCCAGAAGTAGAATAGCTGAATCATATGGTCTTAATTTTATGTTCTTAATTTTTTGAGGAATCTCCATACTATTTTCCATAGTGGCTGTACCAATTTACAACCCCATCAAGAGTAGGCAAGGGTTCCCCTTTCTCCACATCCTCTCTAACACTTGTTATTTCTTGTCTTTTTGATAATAGCTATTCTATAATAATAGATGTGAGGTCATATTTTTGATTTGCATTTCCCTAATAATTAGTGGTATTGAACATCTTTTCATGTGCCCATTGGCCATCTGTAGGTCTTTATTGGAAAAATATCCATCTGGATCCTCTGCTCATTTTTTAAATTATAAAAAATAATTTTTTTCTTTATATGTTCTATAAAAAATAGTTTGTTTTCTTTTGTTGTTGAGTTGTATGAGTTCTTTATATATTTTAGATTTTTATTATTTTTTTAAAGATTTTATTTGTTTTTTTATTTTTTATTTTATTTTTTATTTTTTTTTATTTGTTTTTTTAGAGAGGGGAAGGGAGGGAGAAAGAGAGGGAGAGAAACATCAATGTGTGGTTGCCTCTCACACGCTCCCTACTTGGGATCTGTGCTGCAACCCAGGCATGTGCCCTGTCTGGGAATCAAACCAGTGACCCTTTGGTTCATAGTCTGGCAATCAGTCTACTGAGCCACACCAGCCAGGCCTATACTTTAGATTTTAACCCTTTATTGGATATATGATTTGTAATATCTTCTTTTATTGAGTAGGTTGCCTTTTTGTTTTGATAATAGGTTCCATTGTGCTGCAGAAACCTTTTAGTTTCATGTAGTTCCATTTGTTTTACTTTTGCTTTTGTTGACCTTGGTTTTGGAGCCAGATCCACAAAACATCACTAAGACCAATTTCAAAGAGCTTTCTACCTATGTTTTCTTCAAGGAATTTTAGGGTTTTAGGTCTTACATTCAAGTCTTTAATCCATTTTGAGTTAATTTTTGTTTGTAATTTAAGATAGTAGTGTAGTTTTAGTTATTTATTTATTTTTGCAAGTGGCTGTCCTCTTTTCCCAACACCATTTACTGCAGAGACTGTCCTTTTTCCATTGTATATTCTTCGTTCCTTTGTCATTTGTTAATTGTCCATATATATTTGGGTTGATTTCTGGGCTCACTTCTGTTTCATTGGCCTGCGTGTCTGTTTTTGTTTTAATGTCATACTATTTTGATTATTATATAGCTTTGTAGAATAGTTTGAAGTTAGGAGTATGATACCTCCAGCTTTGTTCTTTCTTAAGATTTCTTTGGCTATTTGGGATCTTTTGTAGTTCTATACAAATTCTAGAACTTTTTGTTCTAGTTCTGTGAAATAATCCTTTGGAATTTTGATAGGGATTGCATTGAATCTGTAGATTACTTTGGGTAGTATGGACATTTTAACAGTATTAATTCTTTTAATTCATGAGCATTCCATTTATTTGTGTCATCAGTTTCTTTCTTCATTATCTTTTAGTTTTCATTTTACAGATCTTTCATCTCATTGGTAAATTTATTCCTAGGTATTCTTTTTGATGTAATTATAATTGGGTTTGTTTTCTTAATTTTTCTTTCTGATAGTTTGTTATTGGTATACAGAAACACCACAAATTTATGTATTCTGAGACTTTACTGAATTTGTCTGTTAGTTCTAGCAGATTTTGGGTGGAGTCTTTAGGGTTTTCCAGAGAAAATTTTACTTATTTCTTACTGATTTGGGTGACTTTTCTTTTTCTTGCCTAATTGCTATAGCTAGGACTTCCAATTCTATGTTGAAGATAAGTGGTGAGAGTAGACATCCTTGTCTTGTTTTTGATCTTAGAAAATTAAACTCACATTTTCACCATTGAGTATAATGTTAGCTGTGGTTTTTGTCATAATGTGGCCTTTATTATGTTGAGGTATGTTTCCTCTGTACTTTGTTGACAGTTTTATCTTAAATGGGTGTTGAATTGTATCAAATAGTCTTTCTGCTTCTACTGAGATGATCATATGGTTTTTATCCTTCATTTTGTTAATGTCTTATATCACATTGGTTGATTTGCTGATATTGAACCATCCTTGCATTCTCGAAATAAATCCCTTTCGAGATCCCATGTGGTCTTATGTTCCTTTTAATATACTGGTGAGTTCATTTGCTAATATTTTTGTTGATGATTTTTGCATCTGTGTTCATCAAGAATATTGGCCTGTAAGTGTGTGTGTGTGTGTGTGTGTGTGTGTGTGTGTGTGTGTGTGTGTGTGAGAGAGAGAGAGAGAGAGAGAGAGAGAGAGAGAGAAAGAGAAAGAGAGAGAGATGTTTTTGTTTGGTTCTTCTATAACGGTAATGCTGGTCCCTTAAAATTGTTTGGTAGCATTCTTTCTGTGGAGGAGAGACTGTTCCATGACATGATTGCTGTCTGTCCCATTAACTGGACCCAGGAAAGAGTGGAGGTTGCTTTCTGCAGCCCCTCTCCCTGCCCTCAGAGACTGTGTACTAACACTTTCCTCTTCAATTATTTAGGAAGAGTTGGAAGTGGATGGGGATTAGTCTTTGAATGTTTGGAAGAATTCACCAGTGAAGCTCTCTGGTCCTGGACTTTGATTTGTTGTGAGATTTTGGATTACTAATTCAATCATCTTACTAGTAATAAGTCTATTTAGTTTTCTGCTTCTTTAATCCTAGAAGATTGTATGTTTTTAGGAATTTATCCATTTCTTCTCAGTTGTCGAATTTATTGGCATATAATTGTTCATAGTAGTATCTTATAATCCCTTGTACTTCTGTGGTGTCAGTTGTAACTTCTCTTTCATTTCTGATTTTATTTGAGACCTGTCCCCTTTTTTTCTTGGTTAATCTAGGTAAAGGTTTGTCAATTTTGTTTTTTTCATAGAACCAGCTCTTAGTTTTATTGATCTTTTCTGTTGCCTTTTTAGTCTCTATTTATTTTCACTCTGATCTTTATTATTTTCTTCTAACTTTGGGCTTTGCTTGTTCTTCAAGGTAGATTATTTATATGAGACTTTTCTTATTTCTTGCAGTTAACCATATTACTGTGAGTTTCCCTCTTATACTGTACCTCATAGATTTTGGCATGCTATATATCTCTGTTTTCATTTGTCTCTAGGTATTTTATTATTTCCATTTTGATTTCTTCAGTGACTCATTGGTTGTTCAGCATCATGCTGTTTAATATCCATGTTTTTGTGATTTTTAAAGTTTTCTTCTTGTAAGTGATTTGTGGTTTCATACCATTGTGGTTGGAAAAGATACTTTATTTGATTATAGTCATCTTGAATTTATTGAGACTTGTTTTGTGGCCTAACATTTTTCTGTCCTGGAGAATGTTCCATGTGCCTTTGAGAAGAATGTATATTCTGTTGCTCTTAGATGGAATGTTGTTTATATATCTATTAAGTCAATCTGGACTATAAGGCAGATGTTTCCTTGTAGATTTTCTGTCTGGGTCATCAATCCATTGCTCTGAATGGAGTGTTAAAGATTCCTACTATTATTGTATTGCTTTTACTTTCTCTCTTTAGGTTTCTTAATATTTACATATTTATGTGTCCTTATGTTGGTCATGTAAATAGTTGGCCAAAAAGACCATATGGCTTTTTCCATAAAATAAAAGAGAAGTTTTTCATTTTTACCAATAAGCTTATTGATTTATATATTTTGAGTATGTTGGCTATCTCCCACGTGTTATTAATGTTTATTATTGTCAATATCTTGATTTGATGCTATCAACTCTATCAACTTCAACTGTTCTACCCAATCGTGGAGCATCACCCAGCCAGAAATCTCCAGCACGAAACTTTGCAAACCACTTTTTTAAAAATATATTTATTGATTATGCTATTATAGTTGTCCCATTCCCCCCCCACTCCACTCCAACATGCCCACCCCCTACCTCCCACATTCCCCCCCTATAGTTCATGTCCATGGGTCATACTTATAAGTTCTTTGGCTTCTACATTTCCTACACTATTTTTACCCTTCCCCTGTCTATTTTCCACCTATCATCTATGCTACTTATTCTCTGTAACTTCCCCCCCTCTACCCCTCCCACTCCCCTATTGACAACCCTCCATGTGATCTCCATCTCTATGGTTCTGTTCCTGTTCTAGTTGTTTGCCTAGTTTGCTCTTGTTTTTGTTTTAGGTGTGGTCATTAATAACTGTGAGTTTGCTGTCATTTTTACTGTTCCTATTTTTGATCTTCTTTTTCTTAGGTAACTCCCTTTAACATTTCATATAATAAGGGCTTGGTGATGATGAACTTCTTTAACTTGACCTTATCTGAGAAGCACTTTATCTTCCCTTCCATTCTAAATGATAGCTTTGCTGGATACAGTAATCTTAGATGTAGGTCCTTGCGTTTAATCTTGGGTAATGTAATTATGATGTGCCTTGGTGTGTTCCTCCTTGGGTCCAGCTTCTTTGGGACTCTCTGAGCTTCCTGGGCTTCCCGGAAGTCTATTTCCTTTGCCAGATTAGGGAAGTTCTCCTTCATTATTTGTTCAAATAAGTTTTCAATTTTTTGTTCTTCCTCTTCTCCTTCTGGCACCCCTATAATTCGGACGTTGGAACGTTTCAAGATGTCCTGGAGGTTCCTAAGCCTCTCCTCATTTTTCCGAGTTCTTGTTTCTTCATTCTTTTCTGGTTGGATGTTTCTTTCTTCCTTCTGGCCCACACTGTTGATTTGAGTCCCAGTTTCCTTCCCATCACTATTGGTTCCCTGTACATTTTCCTTTGTTTCTCTTAGCATAGCCTTCATTTTTTCATCTGGTTTTCGAACAGATTCAACCAATTCTGTGAGCGTGTTGATAACCAGTGTTTTGAACTGTGCATCTGATAGGTTGGCTATCTCTTCGTCGCTTAGTTGTTTTTTTTCTGGAGCTTTGAAGTGTTCTGTCATTTGGGCCATTTTTAAAAAAAAATTTTTTTTTGTCTTGGCGCGTCTGTTACTTTAAGGGGCAGAGCCTTAGGTGTTCCCCGGGGCGGGTAAGGCTGGTCGCTGGTCTGTGATGCTGTATGTGGGGGAGGGGCCGAGAGGGAGCAATGGCGCCCGCTTCACTCTCCACTGGACCTCAATCTTTCACTCCGCTACCCACAATCAAACTGGGCCCCTCTGGTGCTGGTTCCCAAGTGGGTGGGCTTGTGCATGCCCTAGGCCCCTGTGGGTCTCTCCAACGACCTCTCCTGTGAGGCTGGGAGTCTCTCCTGCTGCCGCTCCAACCCCCACGGGCGTTTTCAATCAGAGGTTTGAGGCTTTATTTCCCTGAGCTGGAGCCCTGGGTTGCGAGGTCTGCTTAGCTCCCTGCTGTTTGTCCGGTTTATCTGCGCGCGAATGTGGGGCCGTGGGGTCTGCTAGTGGTCAGACTGCCTGCCCCGTTCGTCCCACACTGCGCCAGTCTCAGTCCCGCCATGGCCAGGCGAGTCCTCTCCACCCCTCTTACTGGTCTGGATGAATGTTTATTTTTTATTTCCTTGGTGTCGGACTTCCTTGCCGTTCGATTTTCTGTCAGTTCTGGTTGTGCGAGGAGGTGCAGTGTGTCTACCTACGCCGCCATCTTGGTTCTTCCTGGGATTGTTTTCTTAGTTTCCCTTTCTGATAGTTCATTATTGGTATATAAAAATGCCACCAATTTCTGAATATTAATTTTGTATCCTGCTACTTTGCTGAATTCATTTATTAGTTCCAGTAGGTTTTTGGTGGAGTGTTTAGGGTTTTCTATGTACAATATCATGTCTTCTGTGAAAAATGACAAATGAATTTTCTACATCTATTGATATGATCATATGGTTTTTATTCTTCATTTTGTTTATGTGGTGTATCATGTTTATTGATTTGTGGATATTGTACCAGCCTTGCATCTCCAGAATAAATCCCGTTTGATAATGGTATATGATATTTTTAATGTATTGCTGGCTTTGGTTTGCCAATACTTTGTTGAGGATTTTAGCGTTTATTTTCATCAGGGATATTGGTCTATAATTTTTTTCTTTGTAGTGTCTTTATCTCACTTTGGAATTAGGATAATACTGGCCTCATAAAATGAGCTTGGGAGTTTTCCCTCCAGATAGCCAATAGACATATGAAAAAATGCTCAATGTTACTAATCATCAGATAGAAACAAATTTAAACCACAATGAGATACCACCTCGCATTTGACAGAATGGGTACCATCAATAAATTGGCAACAAGTACTGGTGAGGATGTGGAGAAAAGGCAACCCTAGTGCACTCTTTGTTGGTGGGAATGAAGTGTGGTGCAGTCACTGTGGAAAACACTATAGAGTTTCCCCCCAAAATTAAAAATGCAACTGCTGTTGACCCAGCAGTCTCACTTCTGGGAATGTATTCGAAGAATTCCAAAACTCCAATTCAAAAGAATATATGTACCCCTATGTTCAAAGATAAGGTTATTTACAATAGCCAAGATCTGGAAAGAGTCCAAGTACCTATCAGTAGATGAATAGATAAAAAAACCAGTGGTACATTTACACAATGGAATACCACAGGGCCATAAAAAGAAGGAAATCTTACCCTTTGAAACAGTGTGGATAAACCCAGAGAGTATTATGCTAAGTGAAATAGGCCAGTCAGAGAAAGACAAATGCCGTATGATCTGACTTACTTGTGGAATATAATGAACAGAATAATCTGATGAACAGAATAGAAACAAAGGCATGGATGCATGGAACAGACTAATAGCTGTCAGAGAGGAAAATGGAGGAGGTAGGGGGGACTGATGAAAAAGGTAAAGGGATTGCCAAAGAACATATATGCATAACCCATAGACACAGACAACAGTGCAATGATGGCCAGAGGGAAGGGGGGGGTTGGCAGGGGCTGGGTGGAGGCAGGCAAAGGTGGGGAAAATGGGGACATCTATAACAGAGTCCCCATTTCAGTAAAAATGGAAAAAGAAACAGGTTTTATAACTACATTGCAAATGATCAAGAAGGTAGAGGGAAAATTCAGTGTGTTAAAGATGGAAGATATAAAAAAAATACACCAGATTGAACGAGAGATGAAAAGTAGAAGATCTGGTATGGATATATACTGGAAAGCATTAACATGTAGATAATATGGACAGAAGGGAGATTAGTAAACTTGAAAACATAGCCACAAAATATCTGAAATAAAGCACAGAGAGAAAAGACTAAAACAAATAAATAGAGCTGTAGGGAGGTGGGGCAATTTACAGTATACATGGAATTGGAGGCCTTGAGGAGAGGGCACGGGAACAGAAGATCTATTTGAAGAAATAATGGTTGAAAATTTAAAAAATGTGGTGAAAACTGTAACCCCACATACCCCAGCAGTTAACAAATCCCAAGTAAAAGAAGTATGAAGAAAGCTACAATGAAGCATATCCTAATAAAATTGCTTACAACTGGTAATAAGAGAAAAATCTTAACACGACCAGAGGAAAAAGACCCTATTACATAAAGAGGAACAAAGATGAACATGATACAGATTGTTCATTGGAATCAATGCATGACAGAAGATAGTAGAGCAACATCTTTAAAGTACTGGAAAAAGGTCACCCAGGATTCTATTTCCATCTTTCAGAAATGAAGGCATAATAAAAACTTTTCAGATATACAAGAGCAGAAAGAGCCCATCACCAGGAGATCTGAATTATAAGAAATGCTAAAGGAACTTCTTCCAACAGAAGGAAAAGGATACCAGATGGAAATCTGGATGTACACAGGGTACTAAAAATGGTAAACATGGGTAAATATAAAATGTTTTTTCTTATCTTAAAAATATTTTTAAAAACATATGTGGTCATTTAAAGAAAAACAATGTGTTGTGTGGTTTATGGAATATGTATGACAGCAACAGCACAAAGGCTGGGAGGGGAGAAATGGAAGTATACTGTTCTAAGATTTTTGACTGTAATATGAAGTAGTACAGTGTCATTCAGAGGTAGATTGGTAAATTAAAGATGTTCATTACAAACCTTAAAGGACCTTATAAGTCAACAAAAGGAATAAAATACAATCATAATAAACTGTCACATAGTCAAAAAGAAGGTAGAAGAGGAAATAAAGTGGTAGTTTTGAAAAACAAATAGCAAAGTGGTAGTTTTAACCTAATCACATCAATAATCCCATTAGATGTAAATGGTCTAAACACCACAATTAAAAGGCAGATAATAACAAGAAGTCCAAATTATATGTTGCCTACAAGAAGTACACTTTGTTTTTAAATGTATTTTATTGATTATACTATTACAATTGTCCCAATTTCTTTCTCCTCATTATCCACCTCTGCCCTGCACTCCCCCTCCTACGAATATTACTGCCCCCTCAGTTCATGCCTACAGGTTGTACATATAAGTTCTTTGGCTTCTACATTTCCTATACTATTCTTACCCTCCCCTGTCTATTTTCTACCTACCATTTATGCTACTTATTCTCTGTACCTTTTCCTCCCATTCTCCCCCTGCCCCCTCCCTGCTGATAACCCACTATGTGGTCTCCATTTCTGTGATTCTGTTCCTTTTCTAGTTGTTTGCTTAGTTTGTTTTTGTTTTTTAGATTCAGCTGTTGATAGTTGTGAGTTTATTGTCATTTTATTGTTGTCATTTTACTGTTCATAGTTTTGATCTTCTTTTTCTTAGATAAGTCCCTTTAACATTTCATATAATAAGGACTTGGTGATGATGAATTCTTTTAATTTGACCTTATCTGAGAAGCACTTTATCTGCCCTTCCATTCTAAATGATAGCTTTGCTGATAGAGTAATTTTGGATGTAGGTCCTTGTCTCTCATGACTTGGAATACTTCTTTCCAGCCCCTTTTTGCCCATAAAGTTTCTTTTGAGAAATCAGCTGAAAGTCTTTTGGGAACTCCTTTGTAGGTAACTGTCCTTTTCTCTTGCTGCTTTTAAGATTCTCTCCTTCTGTTTAATCTTGGGTAATGTAATTATGATGTCCCTTAGTGTGTGCTTCCTTGGGTCCAACTTCTTTGGGACTCTCTAAGCTTCCTGGACTTTGTGGAAATCTATTACCTTTGCCAGATTAGGGAATTATCCATTATGTTTTAAAATAAGTTTCAATTTCTTGCTCTTCCTCTCCTTCTGGTACCCCTATGATTTGGATGTTGAAACATTTAAAGTTGTCCTGGAGGTTCCTAAGCATCTCCTCATTTTTTAAAATTCTTGTTTCTTCATTCAGTTCTGGTTGAATGTTTATTTCTTCCTTCTTTTCCAAATTGTTGAATCCCAGTTTGATTCCCTTCACTGTTGGTTCTCTGTATATTTTTCTGTATTTCACTGTGCATAGCCTTTACTCTATTTTGCATCTGTACTCAATCATTTCTGTGAGCATTCTGATTACCAGTGTTTTGAACTCTGCATCTGATAGGTTGGCTTTTTCCTCATTGCTTACTTCTTTTTCTGGCATTTTGATCTGTTCCTTCACTTGGGCCATATTTCTTTGTCTTGGTGTGCCTGTTACATTGTAAGGGGTGGAATCTTAGGTATTTGTCAAGTTGAGGCAACCCACTTTGTTGCGTTGTAGTGCTGCATGTAGGGGAGGGGTCAGAGAGGGAACAATGCCACTTGCTTGGCCCTCACTCCACTCTCAGTCACTTCCCCTGCTACCCACAAGCAAATTGAGCCATTTTGGTGCTGATTCCCCAGGTGAGTGACTATATGTACATTTTAGGACCCTATGGGTCCCCCCAAAGAACTCTTCTGTGGTATTGAGAGTTTCTCCTACCTGCACAACTCCCACAGATTTTTATAGTCAAAGGTTTTGAGGCTTTAGTTTCCTGTGCTAGAATTCTGGGTTGCACAGTTTGTCTTGCTCCCCAGTTGTTCCTCCTGTGCGAATATGGGAACACCCAGCCCTCCAGCTGCTGCCTCACCCACCTGGTCTGTCTCCTTGCTGTGCTTCCTCTCCTCCCATCTCCGCCCCTCCTACTGGTCTGGATAAATGTTTCTGCTTTAACTCCTTGGTTGTCGGACTTCCATATAGTTCAATTTTCTGGTAGTTGTGGTTGTTTTTTGTTTTTAAATTTGTTGTTGTCCATGTTCGGGTTGTGCAAGGAAGCAAAGTGTATCTACCTATGCCTCCATCTTGGCTGGAAGTCTACACTTTAAGTATAAAGATAAAAATCAATTGAAGGTAAAAGTATGAATATATTATACCATGTTAATTACTTATGTAAGGAAAGCTGGAGTAACTATGTTAATATCAGATAAAGTAGATTTCAGAATAAAGAATATTAGTAAGGATAATTACTATCACTTTATGATGATGAAGTGTCAATTAGAAAAGAGGATTTGCCCTGGCTGGTGGAGGATTGATAATGGGATGTGAACCAAAGAGTCTCCAGTTTGATTCCCAGTCAGGGCACATGCCTGGATTGCAGGCCAGGTCCCCAGTAGGGGCCAGGTGAGAGGCAACCACACACTGATGTTTCTGTCCTTCTCTTTCTCCCTCCCTTCCCTTCCCTCTAAAAATAAATAAACAAAATCTTAAAGAAGAAAAGAAGACTTAATGATCCTAAATATGTGGGCACCTAATAACAGCTTTAAATGAGAGAGAAAGAGAAGATACAAGTTATCAGTATCAGGAATGAAAGTTGTGATATCACTACAAATTCTCTACAGATAATAAAAGAGTAATAAAGGAATATTTTGAACACCTTTATGCCATAAATATGTTTTCCTAGGTAAGTGGATACATTCACTGAAAGAACCAGACTACCAAAGCTCACTAAAGAAGAAACAGACAACCTTAATTGCCTCTAAGCAGTTCTTGTGGGCAAGAAAAAAAAAAAAAGGCATCCATATTAGAAAGGAAGAAGTAAAATTGTCATTATTCACTGTTGACATGATAATCTGTGTAGAAAACCCTACAGAATCTAAAAAGACACTACTAGAAATAATAAAAGCAATGTTGTAGAATATAAAGTCAACATGCAAAAATCAATTGTGTTACTAGTAATATGCAGTTAGAAACTGAAAAATGTATAGCTTCCAAAATATAAAAAACATATACATTTGACAGGGGCTTAAAACTTTTGCACTGAAAACTCTAAAACATCACTGAAAGTTAAAAAGACCTAAGTAAATGTTACTTATGATATACTATATAATTTATGATATAAATGATATACTATATTTATGGATCAGAAAAATCAATATGGTTAAGATGTCACATCTCCTCAAAATGATGTCTAATTCCAATCTCAATCAGAATCTCAGCAGGCTTTTTTCCCCCATTCCAATAATGTCAAACATATTCTAAACTCTAGAAATAAAGTTATTCTAACTTATTCAGAAATTTATAAGTAAAAATGGCCTATAGTCAAAATAACTCAAAACAAGAAGAAAAGAAGTTGGAGGAATGACACTATCTGATTTCATGACTTACTAATATAAAGCTCTATTAGTTCAGACAGTAGTGCATGCAGCATTGTTACATAGATGACGTATATATCATTGAAAAAAAAATAGTCCAGAAATAGACCTACACATATATGTTCAATTGATTTTTGAGCAGGACATTCTCTAGGGAAGAGGTGATCTTTCCAAAAAACATTCTGGATATCTATATGCAAATAGATGAACCGCAACACTTACCTCCTACCATATACAAAAACATCTTGGAATTGGTAAGAACTAAGTGTAGAAGCTGGGACTATAAAAATTCAGAAGGAAAACGGGAAAAAATCTTAGAGACTTTGATTTTGGTAAAAATTTCTTAAATACAGAACGATGATCACAAACTGAAAAAAATTATTCAGGCTTTATTAAAATAAAAACTTGCTTTTCAAAGTATACTATTAAGAAAATGAAAAGGCAAACCACAAACTTGGAGACAATATTTGTGAAACATATATCCAACAAGGGACTTGTTTCTAGAATAATAATAGTTAAACCGAATTCTTGCAACTCAAGTAAGACTTACAACCCAATTAAAAAATGGGCAAAAGATGTGAACAGAAAGTTCACCAAAGAAGATACATACATGATGGCAAATATGCACATGCAGTGATACTCATTATTAATCTTGAGTGAAATGCAAATTAGAACCACAATGAGCACACACCACCACCTCTAAAATGGCTAAAATTAAAGAGTTTTATTAGTTAAACACTAAGTTTTTGTCTAGATCCTAGAAAGAACTGGAAATGATATACTGATAGTGGGAATGTTAAAAAGGTACCACTTTGGAAGATGATTTGGCAGTATCTTAAAGTTACACATCTACCTCCCATACAATTCAGACATCCCACTTCTAGGTGGAGTGGAAGTGCATGTCCCTGTATGAGTACTCATAGCCTTATTTGTAGTAGCACAAAATGGGAAATGACTTTTTCCAGAAGGAACTCTTTGGTCTTTTTCTCTTCCTCCTCAAGCACTTTTATTTCTCTTTCCATTACAGCTCCTATCTTACCATAATGTCTTATCTTTCTTGCAGCTATTGCAGAAGAAGACTGCTTTAGTTCTGCCCTTCTCAGTGCAGCAGAATGGGTGCTGGGAGGGCTGGATTCTTGTCTTAGCTCTTGACACTGTGGGCTGACCAATTGCCTTCTTGGGGTGTCTGTGTTCTTAATTACTGATTGAAGGGATTAAATTACATGTATTCATTCATGAATATTTTTGAGCACCTGTCATGTCCCAGGTACTCTTTTAGGTATTAGCAACTCAATAAAGAAAGTAGGCTGTGGTCTCTGCCATCATGTAACCTGTATTTATTAACCTATTATACGTCAACCACTGTCCTAGGTTTGGGAAAGACAGGCTTTATTGTCTTAATCTCAAGAAATTTATGAGTTAGTAGGGAAAAAAGACCAAAATAAGTAAACAGACAAAACTAAAATTGTAAAAATTGTTCTGAGAGAAACAATATGAAAGGGGACCTGTCTTTTAGCTGGGCTGTCAGGGAAGGCCTCTGTGGAGGTGACACCCAAGTGGAAATCTAGTAGATGAAAGAGAAAAGGGGCTCTGTCATATCTCTTCTCCCAGAAGTCTAGATGGAACATAACACAGTGATCTGATTCCTTCGATTTTAGACACGTCTAAATGATAATGGTTTTGTGGAGCAGCTATTCTGTACTTCACCCGTTCAGGGGCTTTCATTGTCTTTCCAGGAGATAAACTTATTGCCATTTATATGGCAAATAAGGAGATTTAATTCTCCTTTTTGAAGTTTAATACATCTTTGGCCCATACTTCATAAGTGAATGGGAAACCAAAAGGATAAAATGAAGCTTCTGTACTCTGATAGGCCAAATGGGGCTTGAGCAGGAGAATCAGACTTAGAGGATTCTTGGCCTATAGTGATTTAAAAGTCAGAAAAATTTCACCTAAACCCCCAGCCTTTGAACGTTTCCATTTAAATCTTTAGGCAGCCAGTTAGAACTGAATGGCAGCCCCCATCTTTAATAAAATATGTCCACCAATGTTTGTTGGCATCAATTCAGCACCAATAGGAATCCCCAATTTGGGGTACGGTGAAGAAGGAAATTATTCAGTACAGACAGCTTCATTGTGTTACAGCACGGCTGTGAGAGCAGCATGGCTGTGGAATAGCTCAATAGTGTTATAGCTCAATTATGAAGCAGCACAGCTGTGAGGTGGTGCTCAGGAGATGCAGCTCTCCTCTGCTCCCGTGTGCTCCACTTGCTCCTGTTCACTGTGCTCTGCACTGCCCTGGGCCATGCTGTGCCCGCCTGCTCTTTGCTAGTCTACTCCAGTCTGCCTGCTCTGCTGTGCTCTGTCGTGGTCTGGCGAGACGTCTTTGGTGTTTTCATCTTTGGTGTTTCATTTCTGGTGTTTTGGTTCCAGCCAAGGAAATGCAGTATTTAGTCTTCAGTGGAAAGGGAAAATGTACTCCTTGAGCCAGAGGGGAGCTGGTTTACATAGACAGAGGACCCCTGGTCCCTGATTGGTTCATCTTTGTGCAAATAAGGAGTCCAAAATCTCACAGTTTGGTTCCAAAGGCACTGTCCTGGCTGGTCAAAATGGAGCTGCTCTGATTGATTGGTGGAGATGCTCTGATTGGATGGGGAAAGCCTCAGTCCTATTGGTTAAAATACAATTCCAAGAACTTCTTTGTAAGGGCTGGCTCAGATGGCAGGAACACAGTGTAGGCAGGTAGTTGTGGGAAGTAGGCAGTTCAATGCAGACTTCTTCCTGAAGTGCAGTTTGTGTGAGAGGCCCCTGTATAGAAATGGCTGCTAGGCTCTGCTTTTAAATTTGAGACCAGTTAGCCACCAGAAGCCCTTCTTAGTAGGTATTTCTTTTTGCAGGCTCCACAGGTGCATGCTGTCAGCTCTCACAGCCACCTTCTGTTTTACCTGCTTCATTCACTGATGTCATCTGGCTGGCCTTGTGTAAATTAGTTTGTCTAAGAATCATCTCAGGAAGCTTTTATGTTTAAACATTTATTCTTGGAGCCAGTCTGCTGCAAGTCTGATCTACCAGTGGTGGTCTGGGTTATTCTAATGTGTACCAGGTGAGAATCGCATTCTTAAGACATAACCCTGACTGTGAACATACCTTCGTTACAAGATTTACACAGGAGTATGTGCTCTCAAGAGTGGGGACTTGTTTTGGTAACCTCTTATTGACCTTGTCACTGAAATATCTGGTAGTAGGTACTTTAAATGCTTATACTATAAATGAATATATTGTATTTTAATTTCAGTATGTGTTTGATCTCTGAAAAGCAAATGTACTTTAAAAAACATATTTCCAAATTTAGATGTGTGGGTTTTTAAAGTTTCTTTAATAGATAACATTCATGTGGTTTTAAGATCAAAATATAAAGGGGAATACAGTGAAAAGTCTCCTTCCCACTTCTGTTATCTATCTGACCAGTACAGCATGCTCCCTCTCATAAAAGCATAAGAAGGGCGAAGTTATATTTTTATTTTTCCTCCTTTTCAAAAGTTAGCTTAGTAAAAATAATGCTCAACCTTATGTCTTCTTTGCTCTCAACATATCTTGAAGATCTTATCATATTAACAGGGCTTCTTCCTCCTTTTTTTGGTTGTTTTACAGTTGAAAAATGTTTCATATAATTTATTTAACAAGTATCCCCATTGAAGGACATTTGGATTTTCCTAAGCACTTGTTATTTTAAACAATGCTAAAGTTAGTACATTTCTATGTATGTCATTTCACACATGCACATGCACACACACACAGAAGAATGTGCAGGCTATATGATAAATTCTCCAAGTGAAATTGATGCACATGTTATTTTAATGTATATTACCAAATTGCCCTCTGTAGGGATCATAGCATCAGATGTTGTTAAAACTAATCTTGATATTTGGAACACTGTTTAAAAAAAATATTTACTCTGGTTATGTCTTCTTTGCCAAGTTAGGTTATCTGAATTTTGCTAAGAGTAATGGATTGTTCTAGATCAGGGATCTCAAACTCATTTTCAGTGGGGGCCACACAGTCTCGTGGTTGCCTTCAAAGGGCCAAATGTAATTTTAGGACTGTATAAATGTAACTACTCCTTAGCAGTTAAGCAAGAGCTCGGTGCTGCCGCCGGGTAGAAACAGAGTGCCAGGCCAGATTCTGCCTGCAGGCTTTTTGTTTGTCACCTGCGTTCTAGATCATTGGTTTTCACTACTAGCCAAAGATTCTCAAGGGGTTCCCAGATTTCTATGCTAAATGAACATCAACTAGACAGCAAATAATATCTCATACATGTGTACTATATATTTCAAATGTACATAGATGAGATTGTATTTAATAAAATGCCAATTCATTTAGTAGTGTTACTGAACTAAGAAGTTCAGCTAGTAACAGCTCAGCACTGGATCAGTGGTTCCATTGTTTTAGATGACCTTGGACTTTGCTGGCATGTCAGGTTCATTTTGTGGCATGTCAGGTTCATTTTGTGGCCCATCAGGTTTTTCAAAGTAGCTTAGACGGGAGGTATAGGACAACAGAACCAAAAGACTGTGCATATACTCTGAATGTCTATTTGAATATTTTGTAAAAAAGTAATCTTTTTCTTATAGATGTTCCTTTAAGGACCAGCCTGCCACCACCATTCAGAAATTATAAATATGGTAACAAATTTTTCTTATTCTTTTAAAATATATGTTAATATAAAGTCACATTAGTTTTGTGTTGATTTGAATTTAAATTTGGTTTTCAAAAATGAATTTATTATCTGTAAATAAAAACCAATATGGAAGTTTATTTAGAAATACAGGGACTCTAGTAGTATGTTGTTAAAGTAAATTGTAATCGTGTAGGGAAGTTGCCTATTTGTGAGGAATAGCATGTTTGGAAAGCTGTCAAAAATGAATTTCTTTGCCAGGTAATCAAAAAAAGAGAAATGACTAAAGACTATGAATTAAAAGAAGAGATTTAAAAATAAGATTTAAGATTTTAAATGCTAGTAACTTGAGCATGTTATATAGTAATTTTTATGTTGCAATTGTTGATTTTAAAATGTAGTAATAAGGCAGTAAGCTGGGTTTCACTATTTGTTATAAAGATGGTACAGTTAATTATTAACCTTCAGCATAGTGATACTCACCAAACTTTGAGACTTCTCTTGAGAATTATGATATACCCAATAAATATTTCTGTTAATTGGTGTAGACATTTTACAGTATAAATATTTTATTGCCTTAAATCATTTTTTGGAGTAGCTTTTAATTCTGTTCCCTTTTGGTAGAGCAACTTATGACCTAAAATTCTTTGAAATCACAGTCTTCCCGTGCATATGCATTTTAATATCCAGAGACTAATGTGAGGTCATAAAGGATAGCCAAGAAGAGGTTGAAGGCACTGAGTGGAAAGTACTTTGATTTATTGGACATAAAGGATTTACATACTAAATATTAAATAAGAGGAATAAAAAGCATGATTAAGTAAATATAAAATTTCTCAGTTCTGGCTTTCATGCCTTTCAAAGCGTAATACCTTAAGCTTTAATCAATCTACAGATGCCATTTCATTAGAATAATTATATATGGCTCTCTTTTTTGTATGGTCTATATGGATATTCAAACTTGTATTTCACATAAATTCTTTTGAAAAATACGTTTTAGATAATGAAAGTATCAGAACATCTGACTGCTAATCATTATTCTAGATGATGTGCCTTTTACCTTATTAACATCCTTTTGTCCTGGTATTCCTATATTATTAAGAGAAATTGACAGAAAAACATGGATACATTTATCTGTGAAGAAATTAAAGAAGTATTAGGGTTTAGACAGACTTCAAGTGATTCTGTCTGAGTTTGGCTCTTCAACAGTCTGCTGCTTTGTGTTCAATAAGAAAGGTTGAAGTGTTATTTTCTCCCCCCGTCATTGTCTTCCAGTACTGTTACATGCCCAGTGGGAATAGAACACTTTGGGTGGTGGGGAGTGGAAAGGGCACAGAGGTGAATTTCAGTTTGTTAGTTGCTCTCTCCATGCCCTTGGATGAAGGGCTGGCCATAGAGATCTATGTCTGAGATTTCTCAGAGCCCTTCATTTATTTATAAATGTATTCCTCCCATTTAACTGGCATCTACATCTATTACTGATTTACCTTTACCAGACTCTGTGTTCCTACAGACAAGGGATGTTTTATTTTTAAATCCTTATTGTCTAGGCATGTCAGTTGTACAGTGTGGGGCTGCTAATCCTGTTTGTTTAATAAGGCTGTATGAGATTAAACAGTATACATGCGAGCATGTTAAATACTCGCAAATATAAAATACTATTTTTATTTTCATGAAGTTACTTTCCTTAAGGGGTTTGCATTGAGGAAACAATACCCACAGATATTGTTTCTGTTAATAATGAAGATTTTGAAGAAGTAAAAACAAGTGAAAGAGTTTTTAACAAAGAATGGACATTAATGCAACACATTGTGCTAGCTTGTCATTTCTCCTTTCTTACCCTCATCCCAAGTCTTACCAATTTCTGTTGGAGAGAAAAATCTGGTGAAAATTTCCATTAAAAGCATTTATCTTCTGCTAAAAATGTGGCCTTATTATTGTGGTTGCAGAACAGTAGAGCAAAAAATATTTCTTTTTTATTATTATTTTATTTTATATTTTTTATTGTTGTTAGAATACAGTTTTCTTCATTTTCCCACCACCACTTTCCCCTGCCCCACCCTCAATCCTATTCCCCTTTGGTTTGTCCATGGGTCCTTATACATGTTCCTTGACGACCCTTCCCTTTCTTTCCCCTGTTATCTCCCTCCCCCCTCCCCTCTGACTACTGACAGTTTGTTCTTTCTTTCAGGGTCTCTGGTTCTATTTTGCTTGTTTGTTTGTTTTGTTGATTAGGTTCCACTTATAGGTCAGATCATATAGTATTTGTCTTTCACTGCCTGGCTTACTTCACTTAGCATAATACTCTCCAGTTCCATCCATGCTGTCATGAAGGGTAGGAGCTCCTTCTTTCTTTCTGCTGCGTCATATTCCATTGTGTAAATGTATCACAGTTTTTTGATCCACTCATTTACTGATGGGCACCTGGGCTGCTTCCAGCACTTGGCTATTGTAAATATTTCTAATTTAAAGGCTCGTTAACAAAATATATAGAACATGATGAATATTTAGTAAGGCCAAACCCCAGTTTTGCAGGTTGATTGTTACAGGCTTTAAGCAAGGTCCTTTTATTAAACAACAACAACAAACTACTATTGGGTTCTCTTAACTTGTCTCCAGTAGTAAACTGCTATCTATCTATATTGAGAAAAAGAGTATAATAGGTAACTCAGAATAATAGGTAGTCCAAAAACCACATTTGTTTATTTTCTTGTATATATCATAAGCTAATTTTTAGCAACTGTGGCATATTTACATTACTAATGTACATATTTTACTTAGATTAGATTTTTCTTTACTTCTTAATAATACATAGGATTAGGCTGACCTTGCCTTAAGAATTGCAATAGATTATTGAAATTTGACTATTTAAAATGATGGGTACCTCAGAGTACTAGTTCTTAACTGGTTATTCTTCTGTATTATTAGAATATAATTAAATCAAGGCCTGTTTTTTAAATAGATCCTTTTTCATTTCATTTCAGTGTTGGAATTCTTGTTGGATTCTTGTTGCCACTCCAGGGCCCTGCCATGCTGAGTTCAGTTGTGTAGGGGGTCAGAGTGCTGCACAGAGTGGGTACTTCCAGAGCATCTCCTGGGGAGGATTTTGTCTGGGAATCAGAGAGGCAGTACTGAGTTTTGTGACTACATCATGGAGGAGGGACACTCTTATTTTCCCTGCAAACTGAGCTTGCACTATCTCAGGAAGGGAAGGAAGTACCCGCCCCCTCCTACAGGCTTGCTGGCACCATCCCCAGTGGGAGATTGTTTGGATCAGCCCTCTCAAGTCCTGGTGGCCCTGCCCAACTGAGCTCAGTTCTTCAGGGGGAAGGCTGTGCTGCTCTGAGCTGGAACATTTGGAATGTGCCTCTCTCGGAGGCTACTGTCTGGGTTCAGGAAGAAGTGCTTGGTCCCCTTCTGCAGGCTCAGTTGGCACCACTCACAATGGGAGATTCTTGATCTATCCACCTGAGCCCCAGTGGCTATGCCTTACTCAGCTTGCTCCTGCAGAGGGGACAGCTGGCTGCACCCAACCTGAACCTGCAGCATGCTACTCCTGGGGGATCTAGAGTTGGACTCTAGCAGAGACTTAGTGGTTTGGCTCTGGAGTAGGGGCCACTTTCCCCTCATTGAGTGCCTGACCACATGGCCCAAGTAGGAGACTCACTAGCCCCATCCTCCTGACCCTGTTTACCCTGTTCTGCTGAGCTCATGACATGTGGAAGGTCTTTCTTGACCAGACAACCTCTGGGGGAGGCAGTGTAGCTGACAGGTGGAGGTGGACCTCAGGGAGTCTCAGACCTTTTATAGATCTACCTACAGTGGAGCTCCCATAAGGCTGTCAGCTGATTTCTCAACAGAAACACTTCAAGCCAGAAGGGGTGGGCATGGAATATTCAAAGTGATAAAAAGCAAGGACCTACAACCAAGACTACTTTACCCAGCAAGGCTAACATTTAAATGTGAAGGAGAAATTAAAAAATCCCCAGACAAAACACATTAAAGGAGTTTATTGCCACCAAACTGGTAATGCAACAAATGTTAAAAGGCCTGCTTGAAGAAGAAAGAACAAAAATAGACAGGAACAAATAAGTACCTATCAATGATAAATTTAAATGTAAATGGATTAAATGCTCCAATCAAAAGACATAGGATAGCTGAATGGGTAAAGACACATGACCCATATATATATAACATATATATACTGTCTACAAGAGACCACCTCAGAAGAAAAGCTATACATAGACTGAAAGTGAAGGGATGGAAAAAAATATATTCCATGAAAATGAAAACAAAGAGAAAGCTAGAGTAGCAATACTTATGTTAGACAAAATACACTTAAAAACAAAGACCATAACAGGAGACCAAGAAGATCATTACATACTAAAGGGATCGATCCAACAAGAGGATATAATTCTTGTAAACATATATGTATTGAACGAGGAGCACCTAAATATACAAAGAAAATCTTGGTGGACATAAAGGGAGGGATTGACAGAAATACAGTTGTAGTAGGATATTTAACACCCCACTGATATCAGTGAATAGACCTTCCAGATGAAAAAATCAGCAAGGTGCTGGATTAGATGGGTTTAATTGATATTTACAGCATATTTCATCCTAAAGCAGCAAAATATACATTCTTCTCAAGTGCATATGGAACATTCTCAAAGATAGACCACATGTTAAGACAAAATAAGTCTCAAAAAATTCAAGAAAATTGAAAATATCAAACATCTCCTCTGATCAAATGGTATGAAACTAGAAATCAACTACAATAAAAACTCTGAAAAGCATTCAACACATGGAGGCTAAATGGCATGTTATTAAATAATGAATTGGTTAACAATGAGAACAAGGAAGAAATCAAAAGTTACCTGGAAACAAATTAAAATGAACACACAACAACCCCAAATCTATGGGATACCATAGAAGCAGTCCTGAGAGGGATGTTTATGGCATTACAGGCATACCTCAAGAAGCTAGAAAGATCCCCAATAAACAATCTAATTCTACACCTAAAAGTACTAGAAAAAGAATAACAAAAAAACCCCAGAGTAAGTAGAAGGAAAAAAATAGTAAAGAATAGAGTGGAAATAAATGACACAGAGACTAAAAAAGACAATACAAACGATTAATGAAACCAAGAGCTGTTTTTTTGAAAAGGTAAACATGACTGATGAACCTTTAAGCAGACTCATCAAGAAAAAAAAGAGAGAGGATCCAAATAAATGAAATCAGAAATGAGAGAAGAGAACTGAACTTCTGGTCAAGATGGCGGCATTGGTAAACATGGCTCGCCTTCTTGCACAACCACATGAAAATTACAACTAAAACACAGAACAACCATTCTATGAACTGTCAGAAATCAAGCTGAATGGAAGTCTGACAACTACAGAGTTAAAGAAACCACATCCATCCAGGCTGGTAGGAGAGGCACAGATGTGGGAAAAGCTGACCACAGACATGTGGTGCCACATCCACATGTAATGGATAAAAATTTGGGAGGGGTATCTCTTGAGTGAGGAGTTCGAGCTCCATATCAGGCTCCCAAGCTCATGGTTCCAGTGATAGGAATATAAGTCCCCATAACTTTTGGCTCCAAAACCAGCAGGGATTGAGTCAGTGGAAGAAACTTCTGGAGTACCAAGCAATTCCTCTTAAAAAACCAACAGACAGACTTACTCAGACTCACTCCCTCTGAGCGTCAGCACTGGAGTTGTAGTTGAAAGGCACCAGTGGCATACAGGGAGGAACTGAAGTGTCTGGCATCAATGCAAGAGCCGAGGGATAGCTTTCTGCCAGACAGAAAGTCGCGCAGAGGCCATTGCCCTTTTCTGAACCCTTCCCCCACAGAGCCACAGAGCTGGGAGGTGGGTGCCATATCTGAGACTCCATAAACCTGGCTAACACTGTTTGCCCCACCCTGAAATCCCCAGAGGCTCTGTACCACCCAACTTACAGTCCCAATCAAGCTGCTTATCCATATGAATGGCTGGTCTTGGCTCATGCCTTACAACTTCCTAAATCCTCTCAAATGAGCAAACACGAGCCTCAATGAGCCCCTCAGCCTCTGTAGTTCTTGCTAAGTTGACCCAGGTCCAGCAATATCAGTAACCGGCCTGGATTCACAGTTTGGCTTTACCTAGGAATCTCCAAGCCCAACACAAGTTAACAGCCACCTCACATTGCTTTAGAGCTCAGGCAGGATGGCCCTGGGTGAAACACTGGTGGGGACTGACCTTGGCCTATACCACCTGGGAAACCCACGAGCCTGCACACCCAGTGGGAAGCTACAGACCAAGTCAGAGTACCACCACTCTGCTCCTGCACAGCTGATCCTCCACAGAGGGTGCAGGTTGATGGTCAGTAGTCACAGTCCTTGCAACTGACTGGCCTGGGTAAACCCCTCCCATTGATCTGCCAACAGCAATCAAGCCTCAACTACAAGAGGAGGGTATACTCAGCCCACACGAAGGGCACACCTTGAGTATCCAGCTTGGGTGATAGGGAAGAGGCTGTGCCACTGGACACTATAGGACACCTACTATATTAGGCCATGTTGCCCAGACAGGGGGTCATAGCAGCTCTACCTAACACATAGGAGCAAACAAAGGGAGGTTACCAGAATGAGGAGACAAAGAAATATGGCCCAAATGAAACATATCGAAACTCCAGATAAGGAACTAAACAAAATGGAGATAAGTACTCTATAAGATGCAGAGTTCAAAACACTGTTTATAAGGATGCTCAAGGAACTCAGTAAGATCCTCAACAGCATGAAAAAGATCCAGTCAGAAATGAAGGATACACTGATTGAAATAAAGAACAATTTACAGGGAGACAACAGTAGAGTTGATGAAGCTGAGAAACAAATCAATGGGAACCTAAGGACACAAAAGACAACCAATCAGAACAACAAGAAGAAATAAGAATCCAAAAAAATATATAAAAGGACAGTATAAGCAGCCTGTGGAACAACTTCAAGTGATCCATATCCACATCATTGGGGTGCCAGAAGCAGAAGAAAAAGAGCAAGAAATTGGAAATCTATTTGAAAAACTAATGAAAGAAAACTTCCTGAATTTGGTGAAGGAAATAGACATGCAAGTCCAAGAAGCACAGAGAATCCCAAACAAGATGGATGCAAAGAGGCCCACTCCAAGACACATCATAATTAAAATGCAAAAGGTTAAATATAAAGAGAGAATCTTAAAAGCAGCAAGAAAAAAGAAGTTAATTACCTACAGGGGAGTTCCCATAAGACTTCCACCGATTTATCAACAGAAATTTTGCAGGTTAGAAGGGACTGGCAAGAAGTATTCAAAGTCATGAAAAGCAGGGACCTACAGCCAAGATTGCTCTACCCAGCAAAGCTGTCAGTTAGAGGCGAAGAGCAGATAAAGAGTTTCCCAGACAAAAAGCTGAAGGAGTTCATTATCACCAAACCATTATTATATGAAATGTCAAAGGAACTTATTTAAGAAAAAGAAAAGGATCAAAATTATGAATAATAAAAACATTTATCAACAATTGAATCTAAAAAACAAACTAAGCAAAGAAGAAGAACAGAGACAGAATCATGGATATAGAGAGCATTCTGATGTTTCCAAATGGGAGGGGAGTGTGGAGGAGAATGGGTGAAGAGGTGAGGGGATTAAGAAGTACAAATTGGTAGTTACAGAATACCCATGGGGATGTCAAGTACAGTATAGGAAATGGAGTAGCCAAAGAACTTATATGCATGACCCATGGACATGAACAATGGTGTGGGGATTGCTTTCAGGAGTAAGGGGTGCTGGGTAGAGGAGGAAAATTGGGCTAACTGTAATAGCATAATTAATAAAATAATTTTTTTACAAAAAGAACTAAAAACTGACATTACAGAAATACAAAGGATTGTAAGAAAATACTATGAACAATTATATGCCAACAAGTTGGACAACCTGGGTGAAATGGATAAATTCCTAGAAACACGATCTTCCAAAACTGAATCAGGAAGAATCAGAAAGCCTGAATATACCAATTACAACTAATGAAATTGAAACAGTAATAAAAAAACTCCTAGCAAACAAAAGTCCTTGACTGAATGGCTTCACAGGTTAATTTTATCAAACATTCAAGGAAGAACTAATGCCTGTCCTTCTCAAACTATTTCAAGAATTCAAGAGAAGACTCTAAGTTCATGTTATAAGGCTAGCATTATCCTAATTTCATATTCAGATGTAGACACTACAAAGAAAGAAAATTATAGGCCAATATCCCTGGTGAACATAGATGCTAAAATCTTCAACAGAATATTAGCAGACTGGATCCAGCAGTGCATTAAAAAGATCATACACCATGATCAATTGGGATTTATTCCTGGGATGAACACAGTACAATATTAGCAAATCAGTAAATGTGATGTATCATATAAACAAAATAAAGGATAAAAATCACATGATCATATCAATTCACAAGCATTTAATAAAATCCAGCACTCATTTATGATAAAAACTCTCAGCAACGTGGGAATAGAAGGATCATACCCCAAGATAATAAAGGCCATATATGACAAACCCACAGCCAACATCATACTCGATGGGCAATAACTAAAAATATTTTCCTTAAGAATAGGAACAAGACAGGGATGTCTGCTTTTACCACTCTTATTTAATATAGTGCTGGAAGTTCTAGCCACGACAATGAAACAAGATGGAATAAAAGGCATCCAAATTGGAAAGGAGGAAGTAAAACTGTCATTATTTGCAGATGACATGATATTGTATACAGAAAACCCTAACATTTCAGGATGCAAAATTAACATTCAGAAATCAGTGCCGTTTCTGTAGACCAATAATGAACTATCAGAGAGTTCAGAAATAACCCCATTTATTATTGCAACAAAAAATACAAGATACCCAGGAATACATTTAATCAAGGAGTTAAGAGATCTATACTAGGAAAATTATAAGACACTGAAGAAAAAAATTGAAGAAGACACAAATAAGTGGAAGCATATACTGTTTATGGAGAGAAAAAAATTAACATCATTAAAATACCCATACTGTCCTAAACAATCTACAGATTCAACAGAATTCCTATTAAGATACCAATGGCATACCCCACAGATCTAGAACAAATATTCCAAAAATGTATATGGAGCCACAAAAGACCCTGAATTGTCTCAGAAATCTTGAGAAAAAAGAACAAAGTTGGAGGTATCACACTACCTGATATCAAACTATACTACAAGGCCATAGTAATCAAAACAGCCTCATATTGGCACAAGAACAGGCATATAGATCAATGGACCAGATTAGAGAGTACAGAAATAAACCCATGTCTTTATGGTTGATTAACATTTGACAAAGGAGACAAGAACATACAGTGGGATAAAGATAGCCTTTTCAATAAATGAAGTTGGGAAAATTGGACAGATACATGCAAACAAAATAAACTAGAACACCAATTTATACCATACACAAGAATACACTCAAAATGGATGAAATACTTAAGTGTAAGTTGGGAAACCATAAAATCCTAGATGAAAACATAGGCTGTAAAATTTCAGACATTTCTTGTAGCAATATTTTTGCAGATATATCTCCTCTGGCAAGAGAAGCAAAGGAAAAAAAATAAACAAATAGGACTACATCAAACTAAAAAGCTTTTGCACAGCAAAAGACACCATCAATGAAATGAAAAGGGAACCCGCTGTATGGGAGCACATATTTGCCAGTGATACATCTCATAAGGTGTTAATTTCCAAAATATATAAAGAACTTATGCTATTCAACACCAAGAAGAAAAAGCCAATTAAACAATGGGCAAAGGATCTGGATAGACCCTTCTCTAAAGAGGACATACACATGGTCAATAGACATAGGAAAAGATGCTCAATGTCACTAATCATCAGAAAAATACAAATTAAAGCCACAATGAGATATCACCTCATACCTGTCAGAATGGCCATCATTAACAAAAAGTGAAGGCAAAATGTAGAGAAAAGGGAACCCTACTGCATTATTGGTGAGAATGCAAACTGATGCAGCCACTGTTGAAAACAGTATGGAGGTTCCTCAAAAAAATTAAAAATGGAACTGCCTTTTGACCAACAATTACACTTCTGGGAATATTCCTGAAGAGACCTAAAATGCTAATTCAAAAGAATATGTGCACCCCTGTGTTCACAGTGGCGTTTTTTACAATACCCAAGATCTAGAAAGAGCCCAAGTGCCCATCAGTATAGGAGTGGATAAAGAAGCAGTGGTACATTTACACACAGAGATAAAACATAAGACACAGATGACAATGTGGTGACATCCAGAAGGAAAGGGGATGGTGGGGTAGGTGGAGGTAGGCAAAGTGGGGTAGGGGGAAATGGGGATGGAAAGAGACTTCATTTAGGGTGGTAGACACATGAGGCAGTCTGCAGATGATGTTTGGTTGAGTTGTACACTTGAAACCTGTAAGATTTTATGTACCAATGTCACCCCAATAAATTCAATTTTTAAAAAAGATAAAAAGACTAAGGAGTGAAGGAGGGATTGGATACAGCAGGTTAGATGGTGTAAGCCTGTGAAATAGTAGAAAACCAGGGGGCTGATACTGTATTCTTTGTGTATTAGCAGCTTTTTCAGATTACCAGTGATCTTTGATAGTGTTTGAATTCTTGGAATGGTAACGACTTGTCATCGTGATCATTTGACCCACCACTTCCCCCCGCCCCTCATCACTATATCTATTTTGAGAGAGTAGATATTTTGGACCTGTTTTTGTTAATGTCTTTTAAGTTAAGACAATATTTTTACATTGTTTGCTATTATTAGCATTTAGTGACTTCAAAAATCAGGATAGAGTAATGTAGTTCAATTTCTTCCAAGGGAAGTGTGCTTAGTTGACTTCAGGTTATGACACACACACAGTTATGTGTGTGTCAAAGAACAAAGCTTTAAAATGTCTGTATACAGTGATTTTTAATTTTAATGGTATGCAAATGAATTTTTCTTTTACTATATACTTGATTTTTAAAAGAACCTGATCATAAGTTAAGGATTTAATTTCTCAATTTCATAGCCACCGTTCTCTCATATCACTTAAAAAATTTGAAATGGGGAACCAAGATGGAGGCGTAGGTAGACACACTGCGCCTCCTCGCACAACCAGAACTGACAGAAAATCGAACGGCAAGGAAGTCTGACACCAAGGAGATAAAAAATAAACATTCATCCAGACTGGTAGGAGGGGCGGAGACGGGCAGCCTGGGTGGAGAGGACTTGCCTTCCCCTGGCGGGACTGAGACTGCCGGAGTGTGGGACGAATGGGACAGGCAGTCAGACCACTAGCAGACCCTGAGGTCCTACATTCGCACACAGATAAACCAAGAGGGCCATACTCAGAGTGGCAGAGAATGGAGCAGGCAGAGTGGCTGGTAGCAGACCCCACGGCCCCACATTCATGCATAGATAAACCAGGATGAATGGCGAGGAGCGAAGCAGACTGCATAACCCAGGGCTCCAGCATGGGGAAATAAAGCCTCAAACCTCTGAGTGGAAAAACCTGTGGCGTTTGGGGCGGCAGCAAGAAAAATTCCAGCCTCACAGGAGAGATTATTGGAGAGACCCATAGGGGCCTAGAGTGTGCACAAGCCCACCCACTCGGGAACCAGCACCAGAGGGGCCCAATTTGATTGTGGGGAGCAGAGGGAGTGATTGAAATCTGGTGAAGACTGGAGCTGGCACCATTGTTCCCTCTTGGCCCCTCCCGGACGTACAGCATCACCCCGCCCCTGGGAACGCAGTGACCAGCATTACCCCGCCCCTGGGAACACCTAAAGCTCCGCCCCTTTAAGTAACAAAAGCACCAAGACAAAAAAAAAAAAAAATGGCCCAAATGACAGAACACTTCAAAGCTTCAGAAATAATTCAACTAAGCAGTGAACAGATAGCCAACCTATCAGATGCACAGTTCAAAACACTGGTTATTAAGACGCTCACAGAATTGGTTGAATTTGGTCGAAAACTAGATGAAAAAATGAAGGCTATGCTAAGAGAGACAAAGGAAAATGTACAGGGAACCAATAGTGATGGGAAGGAAACTGGGACTCAGATCAACGGTGTGGACCAGAAGGAAGAAAGAAACATCCAACCAGAAAAGAATGAAGAAACAAGAATTCGGAAAAATGAGGAGAGGCTTAGGAACCTCCAGGACATCTTGAAACGTTCCAACATCCGAATTATAGGGGTGCCAGTAGGAGAAGAGGAAGAACAAAAAATTGAAAACTTATTTGAACAAATAATGAAGGAGAACTTCCCTCATCTGGCAAAGGAAATCCAGGAAGCTCAGAGAGTCCCAAAGAAGCTGGACCCAAGGAGGAACACACCAAGGCATATTATAATTACATTCCCCAAGATTACACAGAAGGAGAGAATCTTACAAGCAGCAAGAGAAAAGAACACAGTTACCTACAAAGGAGTTCCCATAAGACTGTCAGCTGATTTCTCCAAAGAGACCTTAGAGGCAAGAAGGGGCTGGCAAGAAGTATTCCAAGTCATGAAAGGCAAGGACCTACATCCAAGATTGCTCTATCCAGCAAAGCTTTCATTTAGAATGGAAGGGAAGATAAAGTGCTTCTCAGATAAGGTCAAGTTAAAGGAGTTCATCACCACCAAGCCCTTATTATATGAAATGTTAAAGGGACTTATCTAAGAAAAAGAACATAAAAAATAGGAACAGTAAGAATGACAGCAAACTCACAGTTATTAACAACCACACCTAAAACAAAAATAAAAGCAAACTAAGCAAACAACTAGAACAGGAACAGAACCACAGAAATGGAGCTCACCTGGAGGGTTATCAACAGGGGAGTGGGAGGGGGAGAGAGGGGGGAAAGGTACAGAGAATAAGTAGCATAAATGATAGGTGGAAAATAGACAGGGGGAGGGTAAGAACAGTGTAGGAAATGTAGAAGCCAAAGAACTTATAAGTATGACCCATGGACTTGAACTATAGGGGGGGGATGTGGGAGGGAGGGGGTGAGCAGGATGGAGTGGAGTGGGGGGGGGAATGGAACAACTGTAATAGCATAATCAAAAAATATATTTTAAAAATTTGAAATGAAGTTTTAGAATAATCTTTGTAAAAAGACAAATTGTTTTTTTCTTTCAGATAAATTAAAGATTATTCATCAAGCACATAAATCAAAGGTACGTTTCATATGTATGGTGTCTGGCACATAGCGCATAATTTTGGTTGACTTCGTGAATAAATGAATACATTTACTTCTAAAATATTTTCATCATCATAACATTTTTTATTTCATAAATACCCTTTCTGCAGCTTTACTTTTTCATTAAAGAAAATTCTAAGTCATAACCCTGTTTAGTAGATCCTTTAAAAAGTGTTAATTTTTTTAAAAAGGATACATGTAATATATCAAGCAAATATGTAACATAAAATAAGCTTAAAACTTTGTAAATTCTAGTGACATATAAAGGAAGCCACTTATTTGGCAAACCAGTCTCTTTCATTTTCTTAATCCTATACAGAAATAAAGTAGCCAAAAGCAAATAAAAATAATCTGCTTTTTCTGACTTGACTCTCATGTTGTGTAAGAGAAGGCCCAGGACTGTGGCTTTGGGGGGCAAACCTTCTAACTCCACAGAGGGCATGGCCTGCAGTCCCAATGAACGTTGTCTCACCTGCCCCAAAGAGAACTGTGTATTTATATGTGTATTGTGTGTTTACATTTCTGTTTCATTACTTTTTCAGAGTAATTTTTTTATGAAGTCACAATCAAAGGTTTGCTTCTTACACAGGCAGACTACAGTGATCCTTTTTCTTGAATGTGAATGACCCTTACATTTACTCCTAATTATGGTAGTAATCTTACTCTTATTTTTATTTTTTAAATATATTTTATTGATTATGCTATTACAGTTGTCCCATTTTACCCCCTTCACTCCCCTCCGTCCTGCACACCTCCTCCCTCCTACTTTCCCCCCGCCTATAGTTCATGTCCATGGGTCATACATATAAGTTCTTTGGCTTCTACATTTCTTGTACTATTCTTAACCTCCCCTGTCTATTTTCTACCTACCATTTATGCTACTTATTCTCTGTACCTTTCCCCCCTCTCTCCCCCTCCCACTCCTCTGCTGATAACCCTCCAGGTGATCTCCATTTCTTTGGTTCTGTTCCTGTTCTAGTTGTTTGCTCAGTTTGCTTTTGTTTTTGTTTTAGGTATGGCTGTTAATAACTGTGAGTTTGCTGTCATTCTTACTGTTCCTATTTTTTATGTTCTTTTTCTTAGATAAGTCCCTTTAACCTTTCATATAATAAGGGCTTGGTGGTGATGAACTCCTTTAACTTGACCTTATCTGAGAAGCACTTTATCTTCCCTTCCATTCTAAATGAAAGCTTTGCTGGATAGAGCAATCTTGGATGTAGGTCCTTGCCTTTCATGACTTGGAATACTTCTTGCCAGCCCCTTCTTGCCTCTAAGGTCTCTTTGGAGAAATCAGCTGACAGTCTTATGGGAACTCCTTTGTAGGTAACTGTGTTCTTTTCTCTTGCTGCTTGTAAGATTCTCTCCTTCTGTGTAATCTTGGGGAATGTAATTATGATGTGCCTTGGTGTGTTCCTCCTTGGGTCCAGCTTCTTTGGGACTCTCTGAGCTTCCCGGACTTCCTGGAAGTCTATTTCCTTTGCCAGATTGGGGAAGTTCTTCATTATTTGTTCAAATAAGTTTTCAATTTTTTGTTCTTCCTCTTCTCCTACTGGCACCCCTATAATTCGGATGTTGGAACGTTTCAAGATGTCCTGGAGGTTCCTAAGCCTCTCCTCATTTTTCCGAATTCTTGTTTCTTCATTCTTTTCTGGTTGGATGTTCTTTCTTCCTTCTGGTCCACAACATTGATTTGAGTTCCAGTTTCCTTCCCATCACTATTGGTTCCCTGTACATGTTCCTTTGTTTCTGTTAGCATAGCCTTCATTTTTTCATCTAATTTGTGACCAAATTCAACGAATTTTGTGAGCATCTTGATTACCAGTGTTTTGAACTGTGCATCTGATAGGTTGGCTATCTCTTCGTCGCTTAGTTGTATTATTTCTGGAGCTTTGATGTGTTCTTTCATTTAAGCCATTTTTTTTTGTCTTGGCACGCCTATTGCATAAAGGGGCGGAGCCTTAAGTGTTCCCCAGGGTACGGTAACCCTGGTTGCTGTGGTGTGGGGCTGTCTGTGGGGGAGGGGTCTGAGAGGGCACAATGGCCGCTGCTCTACTCTCTGCTAGTTTTGAGTCACTCCCTCTGCTCCCCACAATCAAATTGGGCCCTTATGGCGCTGATTCCCGGGTGGGTGGGCCTGTGTACATTCTAGGACCCTATGGTTCTCTCCAGTGAACTCTCCTGTGAGGCTGGGAGTTTCTTCTGCTGCTACCTCAACCCCCACAGGTATTTTCAACCAGTGGTTTGGCGCTTTATTTCCCCAGGCTGGAACTCTGGGTTGCATGGTCTGTTCCGGGGTCCTCCAGGTGCTGCCTTGACCGCCAGCTGCAGCCTTGCCCGCCTCACTCCACAATCCACCACCGTGCTGGGTTTGCCAGTTGCTGTCTGGCCTGCCCCGGTCCTCCAGCCACTGCCTTTCCACCAGTCCTCTCTGCCCGGGCTGCCTGTCTCCGCCCTTCGTACTGGTCTGGATGAATGTGTCTTCTTTATCTGCTTGGTTGTCCGACTTCCATACATTTTGATTTTCTGTCAGTTCTGGCTGTTTTTTTGTTTTTAACTTGTTGTTCCTCTTTTGGTTGTGTGAGGAGCACAGTGTGTCTACCTACACCTCCATCTTGGCCGGAAGTCAGTAATCTTACTCTTACACAAACTCCTCAAGGATGGGTGAACAAATCTTATTCTTCATAGCACCAACACTTAGTACAGTGCCTCATTCATAGGAATGTTTCCATAACAACTTTTGAATGAAGTATTTATTTATGAATTTACTTAGTATCATTCCCTTCTCTGGTCATAGTTACCTTCCATAAGCTCCGTCAGCTTTCAAATAAGTGTATACCAGAGATTGTAAAGAAAATAACATGAGGGTATATATGTTGACTATGAATTTGTAACTTAAAAAATAAGTTTTTCCTGTAATTTGAAACAACACATTTATTTTCTTATAGTTCTGGAGGCCAGAAGTCTGAAATCAGTTTCACTGGCTAAAATCAAGGTATTGGCAGGGCTGGTCCTTTCTAATAACTTTATGTTTATATGTGTATATTTATACATACACATGTATATAAGATATACACACACACACACACACGAAGTATTGCATATTTTAACAGTATCCATTGTCAGATGTTTTCAAATTAGTGCTCACATATGTCTGGGGCTGTGGTTTAGAATCTGTACTTTGTGTGGATGGTAGAACTTCTCTCCACTGTACCTGGCCACAGACTCTATCCATTTTCTCTTCTCCAGGCCAGGAACGTTTACAGCCTCATCTAAACTGTAGAGAATAGGAAGCTTGGTTTTACTGTAGAGGGGGTGTGTGTGTGTGTGTGTGTGTGTGTGTACATATATATATATATATATATATATATATATGTATGTATGTATATATATATGTATATAGTTAAAACTAAACAATATGCTCTTTGAAAAGGCCCTCCGGGATATCTAGGTTCAAGGAAGCTACCTCATGACTATGATCTCATCTAAAATGTGCCCTGTAAGTAATCTAGAATTTTTAAAAATAAAATATGTTAACTGTACCATAACAAACTTACCAACATAAGCTAACAACAGTGAGCTAAGTATCATAAAACAAAAGAGAGAGAGAGAGAGAAAGAGAAAAGAAAAGAAAGAGGAAAGAAATGGTTGTAGGGTATGTCATGCCATTCTCCATTTTTACTTTGTTAAGCTTGTTCATTTTGCTCGTTTCCTAAAAAATGATAATTAATAAATAAATTGTTCCTTTATCCTAATGAAGACCTAGTTCAATGTATTCAAATAATCAATATTATGACATTTTTTTAAAAACCAGGAAATTTTCTTCCTGTAGTTGGAAATATATTAGAGTTGTTTCATATATTTAAATGTGTTTTATCCTGGCAGGTTAGAGTTGTACAATTAGGGCTTATTTTTCCACCTGAACAATGTATTTATTTAAAAAGGGATTCCCAAAACAAATTAAGTTACTTAGACTGTTTCTGGAATCAGAATTTATAAACTTTTATCCAAACTATAACAAATTTAGTTAAGTAGACATCAGGGGATGATTCTTCAAGTTTCCTCTTCAAGTTCCATTAAGAAAGGGGTCAATATATTTTTACAGAAACCGTTTTAAAACTTTAGAGTAACCTCTCCCACATATCCTTATCTGTGCCTTAGCCAGCTCCCAGACCTTTGTCCCATCACCCATCTTTCATTCTTCACCTGCAGGGCCTTGAGCATCTCTGAATCCAGCCTATCAGTTTTCCAACCCAGCTATAATTTTAGTCTCCTTCTTCAGTCAAAGGAAAGGGCTCCCAAATAACTCCTATATCTTAATGAATTTGTTCACAAAGGTAATTTTCCCCATTCCCCCAAGTTTCTAAGTTTAGAATAACTTTCTTAATTACAATTACCAGGTGTGTACAGAAATTTCTTCCCATCACCACAATAAAAAGGCTGTCTGGATACTGTCCTACCAGAACCTTCCATTTGGACTGTGAGCTCATTGTTTGTTGAACGAATAAATCAATACAGTGCAAATAATTATCATAATATCATTTATGGTTATGAAGAAAATGTATGTATATTATGGATTGTAATCTGTAGGCTATTGGTAAAGTCAGAATAATTCCTGTTAAAAAGATTCAAAATAAAAACTCTAATTTCTATCTTATATTTTGTGAGTTTAAAAACCAGATAGTTATACTTGTAAAAAGTTTATGAAGGGAAGAACCCTGAAATAAACTTTATATGAAATGCTTGAGATCTTTAAGAAGAAAATTTGAGATGCCCCTAAGGGTATTTAGTTGTCCAGACTCATTGAACTGAACTCCTGAAGATATGTACATTTTATTTATGTGAAATTCTACCTCAATTTAATTTTTTTTAGAAGTACAACATGTGAAGAGGGGTCCAAAATAAGACTTAAATAGAAATGCTTACGATATTTTGCAACATGAAGCTATTAGGTCTTTATTCATTTACAAATTTAATACCACTCCAACAAAATCCTAACAACAGTTTCATGTATATGAATATTCATATATACATAAATATATGAAAATGATTGTAAAAGTATTATGCAAAATATAAATAATGAAGAATAGTCAGGAAAATCAGAGAAATGAGTGGCTATAGCATAAATTAGACATATTATAAAACTATAATAATTAAAACAGTGTGGTACTGTCACATGAACTGTTCCATAGGGTAAAATTGAAGGTCCAAAAAAGGACCCAAATATATATGGGAAATTAGTTTAGAGTAAATATGGCATTTCAAATCTATAGAAGGTTTAATAAACGTTATTGGGACAACTGTGTAGACATCTAGAAAAAGGTTAAATTTAATCCAAATCCTTTTTTTTATACTAAAATAAATACCCATTGGATTAATGGCTTAAATGGAAAATGAAACCCATACATGTGGATAGAGATGAAACAGATGGAACATGAGTGGATAATTTGTTCCAGCTGGGTGATGGGTACATGGAGGGTTGATCGTACTATTCTCTACATTGTGTGTTCGAAATTTCTCATAATTAAAAATTTAATGAATGAAATCAATTAAAACACTTGAAGAAAACATGAAATTTTAAAAGTAATCTTTGAGTGAAGGTCTTTCTAAGTATGAAGAAAATAAACCATAGAGTAATTATATTTCATTATGTATTCAAAAAACATTCAGCACTTCTATTTAAAAATGCTATAGAAAAATCAAAGAACAAAGGAAAACTGAGGGAAAATTTTCTAATTTATAGGAAAGGCCTAATTTTTTTTAGTATATAATGGTACTAAATATATATACATGTATATATATAGTAATAAATGATATTCTACAATCCTTTTTTAAAAATTATCCTACAAGTTAATTAAAAAGCAGAAAATATTCAAACTTTTCCCATAATAAAATAAATACAAATTAAGACTACACTTAATTTATATGTTTTAAGTTGGCAAAGATCATAAGGTTTTGATAATACAGTGTGTCAGCAAGGGTGTGGTAGTGTTAATGTAAATTGGTACCAATTCTCTGGAGAGTAACTTAACAAATTAAAGTTTGTCAAAATAAAATTTTTCAAAATAAAAGTTGCCAGTACTCTCTGACCCAACATTTCTACTTCTAGGATTTATCTTAACAGATAAAATGTGTACATACATGTACAGGGATATTTGTTGCAGGTTTGTGTGTGATAACAAGAGATTGGTAACAACCTAAATGCCATCAATGGGGAGTCTGTGTGTGTGTCTGTGTGTCCCTTCAATATAATGTACTGTGTGTCCCTTCAATGGAATGTACTGCAGTCTTGATAAATTATGAGGCAGCTCTTACAGTGAATTTGAAAGGTTTTAAGCTATAATTTAGGAGGAAAAAGTAAAGTGTGAGAACACAGCATGTGATAGCTAGTATTTGCTTGAGGACATTTACATGCACAACTGTGCCTGCATGTACACATACAAGGTAGTCTCTGTGTGGCTCACAGGAATTAGTACCAGTTCTGTAGAGAAGCGCCACGGAGCCGATGGATAGGGCTTGGGAGGAGACTTACTTTCACTCTATCCATATGTACTTAGAGAATTTTGTATCATGAGTATGTATTACCTCTTCTAAAATGACTTTTTAATAAAGTTTTTTCCTTTTGATCTGTGTGTTCTGGAGGTCAAGCCTCTGTGCTCTCTTGTGAGGGAGGTTGTGACCCGTAGATCATGGCTTCTGGGCTTTTTTTTTTGGCTGCTGAGAGGCCTTCTGTCAATACCGCCTCTTAGCCACATTCTAGAAATAGAATACGTTGCTACACAGCTGCATTCTGGCTGACAAGTGGTGCTGTGTGTGCAACTAGTGGTCACCTCTGTATGCTTTTTAGAGGCAGATGTCAACTCAAAATATTCTCCTATATTTATGACTTTAAACTGGATTTGTAAATATTATTGGAGACCAAACTCATCTACCCCCACCCCAAATCACACAGAGAAATGTGACAGTTAGTATGACTTGGGATCAAGTGTTTATTAGCTAAGGCAAGGTTTTTAGACATGTGGACTTTTGGCCATTGAGGTAAATTTGTTTCTCTCAGAAGTCAGACTCATCAGAGCTCAGACCTTGGTTCCATGGCTGACCAGCCATGTACTCTGGGCCTGTTTTTCAACCTATCTTATTTGTCCTGGAATATTGTCAGGATGAGATGATAATGATGATGATGATGATGGCAACTGCAGCAGGAGTGGCAACAAGAAAATACTTAAGAGCTAACAGAGTTCCTTTTTTTTGATATAGTTTATTGATTATGCTATTATAGTTGTCCCATTCTTTTCTCCCCTTTATTCCCCTCCATCCTGCACCCCCCTTCCCACCAGCATTCCCCTCCTCCCCTGAGTTCATGTCCATGGGTCATACATATAAGTTCTTTGGCTTCTCCATTTCCTATACTATTCTTAACCTCCCCCTGTCTATTTTTACCTACCATTTATGCTTCTTATTCTCTGTACCTTTTCTCCCATCCCCCTTAGCCCTCTCCCCACCTATAACCCTCCATGTGATCTCCATTTCTGTGATTCTGTTCCTGTTCTAGTTGTTTGCTTAGTTTTTATTTTTCTTTTCTTTGGTTCAGTTTTGATAGTTGTGTGTTGTCATTTTACTGTTCATATTTTTGATCCTCTTCTTTTTCTTAGATAAGTCCCTTTAACATTTCATATAATAACATCTTGGTGATGATAAACTCCTTTAGCTTTACCTTGTCTGAGAAGCACTTTTTCTGCCCTACCATTCTAAATGATAGCTTTGCTGGATAGAGTAATCTTGGATGTAGGTCCTTGCCTTTCATGACTTTGAATACTTCTTTCCAGCCCCTTCTTGCCCATAAAGTTTCTTTTGAGAAATCAGCTGATAGTCTTCTGGGGACTCCTTTGTGTTTTCAAATAAGTTTTCAGTTTCTTGCTCTTCCTCTTCTCCTTCTGGCACCCCTATAATTTGGATGTTGGAACACTTAAAGTTGTCCTGGAGGGTTCCTAAGCCTCTTTTTGGTTTTTTTTGAATTCTTGTTTCTTCATTCTGTTCTGGTTGAATGTTTATTTCTTCCTTCTGGTCCAAATGTTGATTTGAGTCCCAGTTTCCTCCCCTTCAATGTTGGTTCCCTGTACATTTTCCTTTATTTCAGTTTTCATAGCCTTCACTTTTTCCTCTATTTTGTATTTGTACTAAATCATTTCTGTGAACATCCTGATTACCAGTGTTTTGAAGTGTGCATCTGATAGGTTGGCTATCTCTTTGTTGCTTAATTGTATTTTTTCTGGAGCTTTGACCTGTTTTTTCATTTGGGCAATATTTCTTTTTCTTGGTGCACCTGCCACATTGTAAGGGGCGGAGCCTTAGGTATTCACCAGGGCGGGGCAACCCACTTGCAACATTGTGGCACTGTATGTGGGGGAGGGGTCCAAAAGGGAACAGTGCCATTTGCCTGGCTCTTGGCTGGCTTTCAGTCACTTTCCCCCCTTCTCACAAGCAAATTGGGCCCTTTGTTGCTGATTCCTGAGTATGTGGGCTTGTGTACGTTCTAGGACCCTGTGGGTCTCTCCAACAAACTCTCCTGTGAGGCTGGGAGTTTCTCCCACTACTGCAACCCCCATAGATGTTTACAGCCAGAGGTTTTGAGGCTTTATTTCCCCATGCCGGAACCCTGGGTTTCGTGGTCTGTCTTGATCTACAGTCATTCCTCCTGGTTTATCTGCACACAAATGTGGGACTGCCCTATCCTCCAGTCGCCGCCTCGGCACTCAACCTCTCCGCCCCAGCTGCCCATCTCTGCCCTTCCTACCAGCCTGGATGAATGTTTCTGCTTTAATCCTTTGGTTGTCAGACCTCCATACAGTTTGGTTTCTGGCAGTTGTGGTTGTTTTTTGTTTTTAAATTTATTGTTTTCCTTCTTTTGGTTGATCTACCTCTGCCTCCATCTTGGCCATATGCTCCCAGAATTCTTGCTACGTGGCTGATACTTCATCTCATTTCATCCTCACCACAAAGCAATAGAGAAGATGTATTATTCTTCCCCTTTTTTACAGATGAGGAAACTGAGTCTAAGGCTATGTAGTTTGTTGAGAACATACATCTGGGCATTGGTGGAGCCTGAATTTTAACCCAGATTGAGCTCCAAAGCTCTGTGCTACAGAACTGTCTCCCTAGTGCTTTCCATAGTGTGTGCGCTTTGTAGATACTCACTATCTGTCCACTTCTGTCCTTACAATGATGGGAGTAGAATATGGCTTGATTATTGCTGTGACCTGAAGTAACAATTCTGTATCTTTGAGAAATCTTACCAAATATGAAGCACATAGAAGTACTGATAAAGTGCAGATTTTCTTTCTTTCTAGACAAATGAACTTGTGATGAATTTGGAAGATGATGACAGACTCCTGTTGAAAGAAGACAGCACTCTGAAAGCAGCTGGAATCGGTGAGAACAAGTGCCGTGCACTGCCCGCAAGGTGCCAGGCTGTGTGGGATCGCCTGTCTGATTAGATTTGGATAACTCACCACAAAGTGAATGCTGCCTTTTGTGCCCTTTCCACTCTCTGGTAATTATTCAGAGGAGGGGGACGAGGATGATGTACATTCAGATCATTTGACTGAGGGCAGTGGTTGTCTGCTCTCTAAATGTTCCAAATGCAAATAGTTCTTTTCAGAAGGTATGCTCAGAATTCTGCTGAGGGTTATTTTAAATGATTGACAGGTTATTACTCAATAACCTGCTTACTCTTATCAGCATCATTTGAATTGATGGTTTGAGAGGCCTGGTAGAACTGATGTGGAATGATGAAGTGAGATGTTGTTTGTAGAAGATGCAGCATGGTTTCTGATAGTTGTCTGAGTTACTCAGGGCCAACCAAGCCGTGGAATTTCAAAGAGGAGCCTAGTGTGGGGAGTTGAAAAATGGCTAGATTTAGCATTTCAACCTGGAAAAGGCATGTAGTTCTAGTTTAAAGAAATACTATGTTACATATCTTGTGACCATTAGAGGTCACTCTAATTCTACTGATATGTACACCTAAAGATTATCTAGCCCTAGGAGTGAAGATTTTAAAAGAGGTGTGAGCAGGTGAAGGCATTGTGCCTCTGACAGAGCTTTGTGGTCAGTGACTCTAAAGAAACAGCATGAGTCACACTTCATAATTATATACATGCACCGGTTAAGGAGCACTCTCAGTGAGGTCCATGTGAGGAAGACTTACATTTTTTTGACAGATGTTGAGTTATTTTAGTCACAAATGTCAGGAATTCACTTTTGAGTGATACATGTGGCTGAAGTGAGTTTCTAATGCATCTTACAATTTAAATAGGATTTTTAAATAGCATGTTATGAAATCTTAGACTTCCTTTGTGTGTCTACAGTATTTCCTAGATTAGTATCTTTCCATATTTTTGAATATACAAGAATTACCATATTATTATACATAAGATTGATTGCTGTTATTTGAAAAAACAATTTTTTAAAATATATTTATTGATTATGCTACTACAGTTGTCCCATTCTCCCCCCCCTCACTCCACTCCAACCTGCCCACCCCCTCCTTCCCACATTCCCCCCCTATAGTTCATGTCCATGGGTCATACTTATAAGTTCTTTGGCTTCTACATTTCCTACCCTATTCTTACCCTCCCCCTGTCTATTTTCCACCTATCATTTATGCTATTTATTCTCTATACCTTCCCCCCTCTCTCCCCCTCCCTCTCCCTTATTGATAACCCTCCATGTGATCTCCATTTCTGTGGTTCTGTTCCTGTTCTAGTTGTTTACTTAGTTTGCTTTTGTTTTTGTTTTAGGTGTGGTTGTTAATAACTGTGAGTTTGCTGTCATTCTTACTGTTCCTATTTTTTATCTTCTTTTATCTTCTTATAAGTCCCTTTAACATTTCATATAATAAGGGCTTGGTGGTGATGAACTCCTTTAACTTGACCTTATCTGAGAAGCACTTTATCTTCCCTTCCATTCTAAATGAAAGCTTTGCTGGATAGAGCAATCTTGGATGTAGGTCCTTGCCTTTCATGACTTGGAATACTTCTTGCCAGCCCCTTCTTGCCTGTAAGGTCTCTTTGGAGAAATCAGCTGACAGTCTTATCGGAACTCCTTTGTAGGTAACTGTGTTCTTTTCTCTTGCTGCTTGTAAGATTCTCTCCTTCTGTGTAATCTTGGGGAATGTAATTATAATGTGCCTTGGTGTGTTCCTCCTTGGGTCCAGCTTCTTTAGGACTCTCTGAGCTTCCCGGACTTCCTGGAAGTCTATTTCCTTTGCCAGACTGGGAAAGTTCTCCTTCATTATTTGTTCAAATAAGTTTTCAATTTTTTGCTCTTCCTCTTCTCCTTCTGGCACCCCTATAATTCGGATGTTGGAACGTTTCAAGATGTCCTGGAGGTTCCTAAGCCTTTCCTCATTTTTCTGAGTTCTTGTTTCTTCATTCTTTTCTGGTTGGATGTTTCTTTCTTCCTTCTGGTCCACACCGTTGATCTGAGTCCCAGTTTCCTTCCCATCACTGTTGGTTCCCTGTACATTTTCCTTTGTCTCTCTTAGCATAGCCTTCATTTTTTCATCTAGTTTTCAACCAAATTCAACCAATTCTGTGAGCGTCTTAATAACCAGTGTTTTGAACTGTGCATCTGATAGGTTGGCTATCTGTTCACTGCTTAGTTGAATTATTTCTGAAGCTTTGAAGTGTTCTGTCATTTGGGCCATTTTTTTTTTTTTTTTGTCTTGGTGCTTTTGTTACTTAAAGGGGCGGAGCCTTAGGTGTTCACCAGGGGCGGGGTAACTCTGGTTGTCCCCTGTGACGCTGTACGTGGGGGAGGGGCCGAGAGGGAGCAATGGCGCCAGCTCCACTCTCCAGCAGATTTCAGTCTTTCACTCCTCTACCCACAATCAAATTGGGCCCCTGTAGTGCTGGTTCCCAAGTGGGTAGGCTTGTGCACACTCTAGGCCCCTGTGGGTCTCTCCAACAACCTCTCCTGTGAGGCTGGAATTTCTCTTGCTGCCGTCCCAAATGCCACAGGTTTTTCCACTCAGAGGTTTGAGGCTTTATTTCCTTGCGCTGGAGCCCTGGGTTATGCAGTCTGCTTTGCTCCCCGCCATTCGTCCTGGTTTATCTATGCACGAATGTGGGGCTGCGGGGTGCTACCCACCACACTGCCTGCCCCATTCTCTGCCACTCTGAGTCCGGCCCTCTCGGTTTATCTGTGCGCGAATGTAGGGCCGCAGGGTCTGCTAGGGGTCAGACTGCCTGCCCAATTCGTCCCACACTCTGGCAGTCTCAGTCCCGCCATGGCAATGCGAGTCCTCTCTGCCCCGGCTGCCCATCTATGCCCCTCGTACCGGTCTGGATGTTTATTTTTTATCTCCTTGGTGTCAGACTTCCTTGCCCTTCGGTTTTCTGTCAGTTCTGGTTGTGCAAGGAGGCGCAGTGTGTCTACCTATGCAGCCATCTTGGTTCTCTTCTGAAAAAACAATTTTTACTTTAGCATTTATGTCTTCAAATGCTATTATGTAATTATTATAGTAGGTGGCACCTGTGTTATTGAGGCACATGGCCCCTAGGATTATGATCCTTTATAGCTTTATGAGCTATAAAGAACATAGCAGACTAGTATTGATGTAGGAATTGATAGATCTATGGAGAAGACTGGAAAATTAAAAAACACACTAAAAAAAGTAAGATTTTACAGTTCGATCAATTTTTGGCAACTCACATAAGTGGGGAAAGAATAAATTAGCCAGAATATGATGTTGGGCTCATTGTCAAAGCATTTGGGAAAATAAAATTAAATGTTTTTATCTCAGTCTTTATTCTAAAATAAATTCTAGATGGATTATCTGTTATAATGTAAAGTTTAAAAAATGTAGCCCTATAATTTTATAATCTTGGGGAGGAGAAGAGCTCTCTAAGTATAATGTTGAAGTCAGAGCCATGAAGTGGGGAGAAGTGGAAGACTTCACCATATTTAAAAACAATATGAACAGAGTCAAAGGAGAAGCAATGAGCTATGACAGAGTATGTGCACCACGATGGTTCTGTTGTATGCAGTGTGCTGTCGTGTTCCAGTCTAGTGGTTAAGAACTAGAGCCTGGAGCCAGAGTACTTGTGTTCACCCCCTGATCTGCCACTTACTATCTGATTGCCCTTGGACCAGCAATAATTATAAGATTTGCAGACTTGAAGAATGTGGTAATGTTACAGAGCAGGGCGGGGGGGGTGGTTCACGATAAATTATTACAGAAAGGATTCCCCCTTTCTGTCTTGGGAGGTTCCTTCCCCCACGCCCACCTGCTAGGTTCGCAATGCCCACCGCCAGAGGAAAGACGTCTCTCAATGCCAGAGACTGGTGAAAAGGAAAGGAATTGTTTATTTAAAAGTTACACAGACTTAGAGTAATGGCTTAATGTCTTCAATAAGATACTAAAGTCCTTTAGAATACCCACAGATGCACAGTCCTTCCCTCTCCCTGTGCCCAGTCTGGGGTACCGTGTCTCAGGAAAGGAAGTAGAAGTCCATGGTTCAGGCTCCCGGCACCATCAGCTGTGTGGCTGCTGCAATCTCCAGTTAATCCAAAGCCGTGTGGCACCTTCTCATGGCCCACCAGCAAGAGTCCTTTCTCCCCTTTTTCTATGGCTGCAAAGTCTCTCCTGCTGCCTAAGCCGAGTGGCAAAAAGAAGCACTCCAAAACCTCGTGGTCCTCTCTACTCTCCTTCAGAACCGTGTGGTCCTTTTCCCCATTTCAGAACCGCATGGTCCTCTTCCTTTCCCCTCAGAACCTTGTGGTTCTCTCCTATTCACTCCAGAACCGTGTGGCCCCCTATTTACTTCAGAACTGCGTGGTCTTCCCTTTTTATGGCTGCCGGGCCTAGGTTTAAATCCCAGCGCCCATCTTCCTTTGCAGCCCATTTCTGACTCCTCCTACAGTCAGTTACACCTGCCAGCATCCCCGTATTCTTCCAGCTTTACTGGGCTGCCATAGTAAGTCTGGGCAGGTGTGGCCCCATGGCATGGAGCCAATCATCTCCAAGCTCTCAACGCAGGCCCTGTAACCAGGGGGAGTTGCTTCCCAGTCCCACCTTGGAATGGAAGTCACTCCCATTCCCCTGGCTCAAAGCGTGGCCACAGCTATTTAATATATCCATGAAACCAGTTAAAGGTTATAGATATGTTAAATGACTGCCAGGGGTTAGCTGCAAAGCTGTTGCTACCCAAAATAGCTCTGAATGGCCCTGTTCCATGTGTCCCATCCCCCCTGGCTCAGGCCTGTGGGGGTGAGGACATCCTACACACATTTTTCTAATATTTCCTGGACACCCCAAGTCCTGGACCCCATTACAAATCCCTTCCTGGGGCCCTCCTCTTGGCTGCACCCTGCTTCAGTAATGTTGGGAAATGGATACTCTTCCAAACTACTGTTGGGAGTGTGCACTACCTACAATTTTCTGCTGCTCAGTTTGACCAATAAGACTGTCTCAAACTTAAAGTGCTGTCACGTCTGTTACCAAGCCAACAGAAGCTGCTTCCTCAAGCTCTGTGACTCCTGCGAGCTGGTGGTGTATCTTCAGAGAGGTGGCAGTGTCTTCTCTCACCTTCCCTGTGTGTGAATCACTGATGTACAACTTTATTTATTGACTGGAAATAGAATACATTGTGTGATACCTTTATTGTTTAAAAATGTATATATTGACAGGTCTGTGTGTGTATATGGAAAAAAGATCATTTACCAACATTATAGAAATGGTTTCTCTGGGAGGTGGCATTGCTAAACATTGATTTTTTTTTTCTTTCTTCTCCATATTGTTACAGAGCAAGGGGGGGGTGGTTCCTTCACGATAAATTATTACAGAAAGGATTCTCCCTTTCTGTCTCTGGAGGTTCCTTCCCCCACGCCCACCTGCTAGGTTCGCAATGCCCGCCGCCAGAGGAAAGACGTCTCTCAATGCCAGAGACTGGTGAAAAGGAAAGGAATTGTTTATTTAAAAGTTACACAGACTTAGAGTAATGGCTTAATGTCTTCAATAAGATACTAAAGTCCTTTAGAATACCCACAGATGCACAGTCCTTCCCTCTCCCTGTGCCCAGTCCGGGGTACCGCAACTCAGGAAAAGAAGTAGAAGTCCGTGGTTCAGGCTCCCGGCACCATCAGCTGTGTGGCTGCTGTGATCTCCAGTTAATCCAAAGCCGTGTGGCACCTTCTCATGGCCCACCAGCAAGAGTCCTTTCTCCCCTTTCTTCCCGGCAGAGTCTCTCCTGCTGCCTAAGCCGCGTGGCAAGAAGAAGCACTCCAAAACCTCGTGGTCCTCTCTACTCTCCTTCAGAACCGCGTGGTCCTTTTCCCCACTTCAGAACCACATGGACCTCTATCTATCTACTTGCTTCAGAGCCTCGTGGTTCTCCTCTTTTCTTCAGAGCTGCGTGGTCTACTCCCTATTTACTTTGGAGCCGCGTGGTCTCTTCTTTCTCCCCCAAAACCTTGTGGTCCTCCCTACGACTTTGGAGCCGCGTGGTCTCCTCTTTACTTTAGAGCCGCATGGTCTCTTCCTTCTATGGCTGCCGGGCCTAGGTTTAAATCCTAGTGCCCATCTTCCTTTGCAGCCCCATTTCTGACTCCTCCTACAGTCAGCTACACCTCCAGCATCCCTGTATTCTTCCAGCTTTACTGGGCTGCCATAGTAAGTCTGGGCAGATGTGGCCCCATGGCATGGAGCCAATCATCTCCACGCTCTCACGCAGGCCCTGTAACCAGGGGGAGTTGCTTCCCAGTCCCATCTTGGGTGGAAGTCACTCCCATCTCCCTGGCTCAAAGCAGGGCCACAGCTATTTAACATATCTATGAAACCAGTTAAAGGTTATAGATATGTTAAATGACTGCCAGGGGTTAGCTGCAAAGCTGTTGCTACCCAAAACAGCTGTGAATGGCCCTGTTCCATGTGTCCCATCCCCCCTGGCTCAGGCCTGTGGGGGTGAGGACATCCTACATACATTTTTCTAATATTTCCTGGACACCCCGAGTCCTGGACCCCGTTACAAATCCCTTCTTGGGGCCCTCGTCTTGGCTGCACCCTGCTTCAATATTACTTACTTGTTCTTATAAATCAAATTTTTGTATAGTTTACATATAAATTAAGTATATTACTTGTAAAGAATAAAGTCCTAAAATTGGAGAAAATTGATTTGAATGAAGGCTGTGCATTTTACTTGCTTTGTGACCTCTCTGTAAGCCATTCAGCCTCTCTGAATTTAGATTTCTGTGAAACAAAACAGAAATAATTTAATCCTACTTGAGAGGGTTGTCTGAGGGATGAGTAGAAGAATGAAAGCATCTGGAGGAATGCATGTAAAGGCCCTCAAACATACTTTATTTAAAAACCTTTTTGGAGAAGGCAGTTGGCAAATTTTTGAATAAATTAAAATGTTGAGTTGTTGCTTTGTCGTTAATTTCAGATTTATGTACTTGATCATCCGTAAAGGTGAGAGTCAAATCCACCTTTTTTGTCTTTCTTCTTTCCAGGCCATAGGCCTTTGATCAGAATCAGACCCTTTTCATGAGTTCTCCACTAGTTTCAGGGCAGTACAAGAGCTTCCTCTGCCCTCCTGCCTGGCAAGCCTGCAGCCCTGGTGGGGGCCACTTCAGTCAGTGCCCGGACAGTTCTCTGTTCTGCACGATCCTCTCTGTCCCTAGAGCAGGGTTGGTGTACTCGGGAGAACAAGCCACACTTATGCAGTGGAAGGAGGTCCCTGGGGAGCTACAGGAAATTCTAAGTGGGAGTAGAGTTGTAAAGATGATCCTTGAAGTGTGTGATTTTTCCCAGGGAATTTGCCCTCCCTTGGGCCGTGTCTGGTTGGGTTTTTAAGATGTTTGAAAGAAAAATTCCAAGTCATCACTCTCTCCCTTTTTACCGCTTGATCTTGCTGTGGAGCTGTCACTCTGCTATCACTGCCGGTTGCCATGGGAATAATGCCAGTGTAACAAATTTATCATTATGACTTTTCTGCAGAATTCATGAAAGGAAAAAGGAAGACTATGAGGGGAAAAGTCAGGGGAACAAACTTGTTTGAAGATGTCTTTTCTCACAGAGAAATTCTCCAGTTCCTACTCTGGCCTTTTATCTGCATTGCAGATCCCAATTGTATATTCTGGCTGAGACGGAGGAAGTTTTTGTTTGTGGACTTTGTGCTAAGATGCATAAGTAAAAAGATTTGCTTTGTGGAAGGAGGAAGAAGGCTTTACCTAGAATTGTTACTTAGAATTTAAAGAATTTTACCTTGTTTTTTTAACAATTGTAATTTTATGGACTAATTCCCCTAAGCAATAAATTTGTCTGTAAGGTTTTTTTGGTGATATTTTATCTTTCGTTTCGTTACATTGTACAACTATTATATCTTTTGAGTCCTTTCTGGTTTAGAAAAGAAATTGTGTCAGGGAAACTCTTCTAAAGCTGGTTGTGTTTTATTGGAAAATTTTAAAGCAAGATATAGCGGGCCATACCCTAAGTGCCGATCTGGGGGAAGAGTTCATGTCAAGCCAGATCCTCTAATAATTCCAGAACTCCCTTGTGCTTTGGTTTCATTTTGTGTGTCATTGCTGTTGTCTGCCCACAGCCAGAGCCCTGCGTTGTGCCTGGCACTTTTGGTTGTCTCCTGCACACAGCAAACATTGTAGGGTGCCTTGCCTCCCATGTCTTCATCAGGATCATGTTCGATTTGTATTTCCAGCATGTTAAGGTGGCTGTTCTTCATGTTCACATCGTAACAGCCATAGTCTGGGACTCGGTAAAAGAGGCAGTAGGCCCAGGGAGTTGGGGATTGCAGAGCAGGGGCCATTGTGAGCATCCCATAGATTATTCTTTGTTTTTAACCCTCCCCTCACCATTGTGGAAACCACAGGCATGGGTCCTGTCAAAGGTCAGATTTGTTTCACTATTTGTTTGCTGCAAACTGGAGTTTGAAATCTTCTCTGTCAGCTGATCTGAAATGGACACTTGGAGCAAATATGAAACAAAAAGGTCCCCACAGTAGTTGGGAACCTTGTTGCTAGATTGTTGACCTTCGGTGACAACTTATAAATGTAACTCAGCTGCTAGCACAGTTTTGAATGACTTATAGATTAGGATTTTATGAAACTTGGAAGGATAGGATATATTCCTGGAGCAGGAGAGAGGGTGAACTTTGTCCTTTGGGTCTCAAATTGCTGCAGAAACCACACCCAGCTCTTCCTGAATTTTTTCTTTTTTTTGCCAGTAATCTGCAATTATTTTCACATTGTAGCCTGCCCTGAGCATTAATGTAGATGTGTCTGTCTCTTCTCAGACAACAGTGGCTGTGCCTCACAGTACTCTGGTGCTGACTAGTACGAGGCTCAGTCTTAGAAAGTAGGCAGTGAACCCTCATCAGTTGACCAGTTTATCGAGGTGCTATTTGAGTTTTAAGTATATTGCATTTAATTTGCCTTGAGATTTTACATTTAAAATTGGTTTTTCATACATTATTTTATTTAAAGCCATTATTATTTCCTGTTGAAGGTGTGTGTGTGTGACCTGTTTGGAAACATAAAATTGTTGATTTCATAGCCAAAGTTTGAATGTTCTGCCTTGTGTTCATGTCATTAAACTTGAAAGTCAGAATTAAAATGATCCACAAACGTATTTGGAAGCTCTTACTTCATTTCATTTGATAGTAAGACAAAGGGATGAACTGGCAGTCTATTTATTGGATTTTTGATTGTATGTTCATTTCAGATTCACACGCCAAGGCACCGAGCACCCGAGTGCACTGCTGCCTGCAGCACTTTTAATTTAAAGTCAGGTGCCCTGGGGGAGCAGCATACAGCAGACTTCCCGAGGGTTCTTTCCCAGCCATTTTACATAGAATTTGGGAAGCAAGAATTTAAGAGAAAATGGTAGAAAGGGTGATTATGTAGAATTTTGAAAGTCTTTTGTAATTCATTTTTACTTTAATGGACAACTAAATTTGCAGTATAAGTACATGAAATTATTCTCTCATTTTCAACAGAGTTATACAGATTTTTAAAAACATTATATTATATTTCTGTTTGAAGACCACATTTCTGAAGTTTAAAATCCTTTTTCTGTCTACTTTTGAAAATTCATAATAACTTTTAATTTGTGTTGTTTTCCAATTATTAAGGATAAAATTTTTTATCAACCTAAAGTATTTGAGTTTAATTCACTTGTCAATCTAGTTTTCCTGAAAAAAAGTATGCATTCATCTGAAAATAAAATCTTTTTCTTAGATGATCTTATTTTGAGCCTGCATTATGAGAGATGGCATAAAAACTTTATATGAATAATGGATTGATCTATAAGGTAATTAGACTCACGAGAACCTACTGTCAAAACAAATACGCTTTGTCTGTCCTTTTTGTAGCTTATTCTGAACCTATTAGAATTGTACTAAACAGCTGTATGATGTATCAGTTTCTCAAAAGGGGTACAGACAAATGTGAACTACCTTAAGTGAATGTGGTTAATTATAGTTAGTGTGTATTGAGTGAAGTGCTGTGTGAACAAAGCACTATGTAAAGTTCTGTATGTAAGTAGCATGTCATAGATAAAACCTTGCATTGTGATGGTTAAGAACAGGGTGCTTTTGCTCATTCTCCATTAGAAGGATGATTAGAATCACTTGCAAATGATATAAGTCTACTTTTGGGTTTGCTTCCCTTCAAAAAGTAAACTTCAGGAGAGCTTTGTTAAATACAGGATAGATCTCAATATCTTATCTTTGAATACTGGATTTTTTGAAGCCTCCTTTCAACATTTTACTAATTTTAAGTGTGGAGCCTCTTACTCATTCTTTTAAGTGCTTTTTTTTTTTTTTTTTTTGGTACAATTTAATTAAATGTACCCCTCCCCATTGATTTCCAGTTTCTCTCTGCTGTACTCTTTCCCATGCTCCCCAAGGCTCACTGTGATGAGAGTTTGAGATCTGATTTTCATCAAGATTGATCTTCACATAGTGGACTAGACTCTGGGTGACTTTATTTTCTCCTTTCAACGTTTCTGTAATGAGAACGGGTAACTTACAATTGGGAGACATAAATTATGACATTCTTAAAACCAGAAAAAACATTTTTAATGAAATATCATGCTAAGTCTTTTATTTTCTTCTCTTGTGGCAAATTCTAATAATGAGATGAGAGTTGTAAATGAGGTGTTAATCCTTGGCATCCCTTCTTATTACCCTGTTTATTTGGCTTGAAGAGTTTTACTTGTCTGATTTGACAGGATATGTAAATTGAGTGATCAGTATTCATTACAAATAATCTTGCCTGTTTTATACATTCTGAAGGCCCTTTTGCTCTTTTTGTAAAAGCTAAGCAGACTGTATTAACTTCTGATTTAATTTAAAAAACGAATGTGGAACTTGTTGGCACAACACCTTAAAGAATTGCATGCTTAATAATTGGAAGGCTTTCCATCAGATTTGTCTGCAGTCTGAATTAATAATGTTGCTGACTTATTGTTTTAGAAGACAGAGTCCTTGACCTGCTAGGTTGAAAGAATTTTGACTGCTCTGAACCTTTGTGGGTCCTTTAGCTGTGCCATATCCCCTGTGAATAATTAGAGGTATTTGAAGGTATTGTGGTAGAAGCCAATTTCTGTCTTTCACTTTGCATATTGTTGAAGCCTCATGAATTAATCATAAGCAGGCAAAAAATTAACTTCTTCAGACACATATTTTGATGGGTCATGAGGGAGAATGTAAAGTGATCTGTAAAATATTCTACTGATCCTCTGAGTATTAAATTATTATACCTACAGGCTAATTTCGGAGGAAAAAAGAGTTTTTCCTCCTCCTTCAGTAATTGAGTAGCAAATTTGAAAAAAAAAACCAAAGGTTTGTTATTTTCTAGGACTCTTAAGAGGACTAAAAATGAGCAAATTTATGGATTCCTGAAAGCCAGATTATTGAGTTAATTCTTGTTTTTAATTTTTTGTGTATTTTTACATTAAATTATTTGAATTCTAGATTCTTATAACTTCAATTTATATTTCTTATTGATTTGGTGAAATGTGAAACCAAAGAAATAACTCATCTTTCTCACTTTAGGCATCTATAGCACTGAATCAAAGTAATGTGTGTTTCCATACTTGTTTAAAATCCAATTTCACATTAAAATTATTTTCCATTTTCTGTTTTTCTTTTTTTCAGCCAATGAAACTGAAATTGCATTCTTCTGTGAAGAAGATTATAAGAACTACAAAGCTAATCCCCTTTCATCCTGGTGAAAACCTCATGGGGGCTTCCTTTTTGCATACCTATATTAAGCTCTTTATTCCACTAGTGAGTTTTGAAATTGAGAAATAAACTTTAAAAATTAATCCCAGGCTCTGCTATTTGAGTTAAAAATCTGTGCTGTTTTCTCTCTGCAGGTCTCATTTTTCTTTCTTTTTTTTTGTTGTTGTAAAATAATACATTTATTTGTCAGAAAAATTTTGGTTTTTTATAGTGAAGAAATGGTTTTTCAAAAAATCATCATGAAATATATTGGTCTTTAGTCATAATGTGTTTTTCTGAAATTAGGGGTTATTTTGGTGACCTGCATGTTAGGTTCTTTAAAAAAGAGTATAAGACTAAAGTGATTCTGTTTATTTTGTATTTTTTCTATAGTTTCTAATTAGAGCCACTATTACTATCTTTGGCTAGGAGAGATTATAAATCTCTTATGCTTATCAATGCCATCTTTTCGCTCATGGTGATACACACCACCATACATGAAATTGAGTTGTGCTTATTTTAGTAAAGTTTTCTGATGTAAGAGGATTTCTTCTTTTCTTTGAGTATTTCAGCCTACACAAATAGCATTGCCGAAATGTTTGGTTTTTTTTTTAATCTGAGCTCTGTTTTTTGACTTATGAAGCAAACTATAATAGATTCAAACTAATTTGTTTGGAGAGAGAGAAAGCAACAGGATATTTGGACTTTATTGAGAACAAGTCTAAGTCATGGAAGACACATTCTTCCAAAATGATACTTTCAGTTCCTAAGAACGACTGCCGGCCAGCACCTGAAGAGTAGTGATCTAAAAGAGGCCTCTAAGCAGCACACATCTAATCAGAAGTCCTAGAGAGGTTGGTTGGCTCTAGAATTACTCATGAACCCTTCAAATTGTCATTAGGGCAAATTGGTTTCATGGTCATAGAGGCTACCTTAAGAAAACCCATTTTTTAAAAAAATTCAACTTTGAAAGTATGGTTAACATAATCAGAAGATACTTTCTTTGTTGAAAGATTTGATAGAGCCTATTTTAAAAAGAAATTTCATGTATTTGCTGTTTCATTCACTAAACTACTGAATGCACAGATGATCTAGGTTTCTAGGAACTAATAAAGAATAAAGAGATACAAGATGGCAGCAGAATAGGTAGAAGCTACATTTACCTCCTCCCAGAACTAAAATGGAATTATGACTAAAATTTAGAACAGTGAACCTGAATAACCAACTGAAGACTAGCTGAAGAGATGTCTCATAACTAAGGATATACAGAAGAAGCTATATCAAGACCGATAGGAAGTGAAATGTGAAAAGGTCTGGCCTTGCTCCCATAGGCAGTGGCTGAGGTTCCAGAGGGATATCTCAGCTGAGAAGAGTTCCCCCTGAGAAATGTGGGGTTTCAAGCCCAAGCTGACCTCCCCAGTACAATGCACCAGAACCTGAAAGAAGCACCCACATAACACCTGGCTATGAAAAGCAGGGTTTCTGTCCACCAGGGAGAGACAGGAGTCTGCTAGAGACACAGGTGCCCACTTAATGGGCCAGCACACAGAATTTTGCAGCCATTCACCCTGGGCTCTGGTGGAGGGAGGGTGGGGCAGACTAGAGTCATGTGAGGAGAGACTGGGTTTTGTGGCTCTGGGTAGAGAGTTGAGGGGAAAACTCCTGAGATCCCCTGTGCTGAGTTACTCTACTGAGCCACAGATGCCATCTTTCTTGGGTGGATCATGCCCTTTTGTGCAACCTCAGCCTGGGGGAAAACAGTTGCCTGACCTTCTGGTCTTCCTGTCGACCCATCTTGCAGAGCTTCTGCCCTGCTAAGGAGTCAATGTTCTGGGCCAGCGAGTAGTGGTTTGGGGAGACTCAGGGGTTGTTAGTGACTGAATTAGTGGCATAGGAGCTAATGGTCCCCTCCCTTTCTTGTGATCCTGACTGACACCTCCCCCTCACAGTAGATCCACTAGTTCTACTTGCTTAGCTCCCAGCAGCCCCACCCCCTTGACTCTTGGTGGCTCCACCCTGTGGTTTGGGCAGAATCTGGGACTGTCTGAGTTATGTGGCTCTGGGGCAGAAGCCCCATCCCCCAACTTTCCCTAGACCTGACTGGCACCTCTCCTTCTCTTGACTCCCACTGGCCCCTCCCTGCTGAGATTGGGCTCCTGGCAGAATCTGAGAGAGACTGAGTTGTGTGGCTCTAGAATGGGAAATTTTTCCCTTACACACTCAACCAGTGCAGAGCCTTCCCTCCATACAGCCAAATCTTGGTCTCTTTGGGCCCAATAAACTCTGCTGGCCTCATCCTGACAAATCCCTGAGACTCCGCCCCACCCCAAAGGTATGTGAGCAGGCAGCGGGTGGCAGCTTAACTTGGTATACACTGGGACATTTGCTAAGTGTCCTCAGACCTGGCACTGGCACCATGATTGAACCTGTGTAGATCTGGAGAACCTCTGTCTCTCTCTGAGAACCTACCCTACGAAACTTAGAGTACCGCTGGAGGCTCTTTCAGTGACTGAGCCTAAGAAACAGCAGGCAGGTGGAAGCAGGTGGAGGTGGACTGCAGGGTTCCTAAAAACTTTTGCTGACCTGCCTCTGGGTCTAGTGCTGGTAAAAGTAAACCTTGGTGCTCACCTTGGTCATACCCGTGCATACCCAGGCCCAGCAGAGGCACGCATAAACTGTGGTTCACTCTGTAGCTCCAAACATATTGCCCAGGGCCAGTAACAGGCAGTGACTGATAGGGATCTGTACCAGAGACCCATTCTAGAGGCCCCAGAACAAGCACACCCAATGGCCAGCTTCAGACAACAGCAGGATCCAGTTAGCTTCACAAGCAGCATATCCAAAGAGAGACCTTGGCAGGTATCACCCTCCTGAGGCAAATTCCATCCTGAGTGGTCAGCACCTATACAACAGGTCTTACACTGTGGTCAGGGTTGATCTTCACAGTCAGCCAGCCTGAGGGTTGACCCTACACACAAATGGGCCAATAGCAATCAAGTCTCAATTACAATGGGAGGGACCATATACCCCACACCAGGGACATCCCTGGAGCACCCAGCACAGGTGATCAAGGAGACAGTGCCACAAAGTTCCATAGGACACCTACTACATCAGGCTACCCCACAAAGACTGGGAGTCATAGCAGATCTAATACATAGAAACAAACACAGAGAGGCAGCCAAAATGGGGAGACAAACATGCTCCAGCCCTGGCTGGTGTGGTTCACTCAGTTGGGTGTCATCCTGTAAAACTAAAGGTCCTGGGCTCAATTCCTGGTCAGGCCATATGCCTGGGTTGTGGGTTCAGTCCCCAATTAGGGTGCCTACAAAATGCAGTTGATTAATGTTGCTCACATCAATGTTTCTCTCTTGCTCCCTCATTCCCCTCTGTCTAAAATCAATAAGCATGTCCTTCAGTGAGGATTACAAAAAAAGAACACACTGGAAGGAATAAACAGTAGGTTAGATGAAGCAGAGGATCAAATCAGCAATTTGGAAGTTAAGGTAGCCGAACAAGTTAAAGCATATTTCATTTGCTCATTTTGTTTTTTTAAATTTAATTTTCCCATTTGTTCATTTTACAAACATTCAGTTTACACACAAGTTTTTAAAGAAAAACTAAGCATATCTTTACCAGTACATTTTCTTTGTAATGAACAATGAAAAAGTATGTACATATAATTTTTATTTTGGTATGTATTTTTCTTATTAGAAAGTTACATATAGGCTTTTTTCACTTATAAACAGGTGTAAAAATCAGTAATTGAAATATATTATGACCATAAAGGGCTTTTGCTAGGATTGAAAGATTAGTTTAAAACTATAGAAAACCTATTGACATAATTCACAAAATATATAGATTAAAGAAGAAATTATGCTTATCTCAATAGATGCATTTGGTAATATGCAACCCCATAAATGAGTAAAAACTTAGAACAGAATGCCCTCAATTTGACAAATGTTACCTGCAAAAAACTACTTAATGAAGAGATGTTTAAACAACTCTATTAGATATGACTAAGATAAGGATGACCACTATCACCAGGACTACTCAGAAGTTTTCTGCAGGTCTGATTGTAGTGGATACAAGAAGAAAAGAAAGTCAGAAAAACCACACATATAGGACAGGAGGAGACAAACATTTATTTGCTGAAAACTTGATTGCAAGAGAATCAACTTGACAAATTATGAGAACTGTTAAGAGACTTCAGGAGTGCTTGACAATGAACCTAAAATAAAGTGCATAAAAGATATAAAAATGTTACTAGAGAATATAAAGGACCTAAATAAAGATATTACATGTTTGTAGATAGAAGCTTTGGTGTAGTAAAGGCAAAGGATTCACTTCCAGAATATATGAAGAACTATCGTAAGTCCATGAGAAAAGGGGAAACATGCAACAGAAAAATGGACACATCTTACTTAAGAAATCATTTAAAAATATGTCTTATAAATGTGAAAAGATGTGTATCTTGTTATTCATGGAAATTCAGATTAAAATGACCAGGTACTGACTTCTGGTCAAGATGGAGGCATAAATAGATACAGTTTGCCTCCTTGAACAACCACAAAGTTCATAACTAACCTCAAAACAAAGAAGCACCCAGAACTGCCAGAAAATTGAACTGTCTGACAAATAAGGGTTTAAAGAAGCTATATTCATGCAGACAGGTATGAGGGACAGAGCCAAGGAGCCAGGGTGGAGAGGATTCAGCGTAGCCCTGGAGAGGTGGCAGAAGCGGCAGCTAGCAGAATGGATGGTCCCCACACTCGTATGGTGTATAAAACTCTGAATGGACACCTTGGGAGCAAGCAATCCCAGTGCCTGGCCAGACCATGCAGCCCAGTGTTCCAGCGCTGGGAAAATAAAGCCTCATCACTTCTGGCTGTAAAAACCAGTGGGTCTTGGGGCAGTGGAGTAAACTACCAGTCTCTCAGGACAGTCCCTTTAAAAGGTCCGAATGGTCCTTGAATGTATGCAAACCTACCCACTCTGGGAACCACCACCAGGACAACAGCTGGAAGGGCATCAGTAGCATATGGAAAGTGGGTGAAGTGACTAGAAATGGGGTGAGTGCTGGGCAAGCCTCTAGCAGCCAGGCAGCAACATTGTTCCCTCTCTGACCTCTCTCACACACACACAGCCACAAAGCAGTGAAGTGGGTTGCCCCACCCTGGCAAATAACTAAGATGCTGCCCCTTAAAACTTAACAGGTGTGCTAAGATAGGGAGTCAAAGCAGCTTTACGTAATACACAGAAACAAACACAGAGAGGCTACCAAATTGAGGAGACAAGAAAATATGGCCCAAATGAAAGAACAAAACCATGAAAAAGAACTAAACAAAATAGAGGTAGTTAACCTATCAGATACAAAGTTCAAAACACTGTTGATAAGGATGCTCAGAGAACTCATTGAATATGACAAAAGCATAAGGGAAGAAATGGAGGCTACACTAAGTGCAATAGAGAAAAATCCACAGGGAACCAACAATGAAGGGAAGGAAGCCAGGGTTTAAATCGATGATTTGGAACATAAGGAAGAAGCAAACATTGAACCAGAACAGAATGAAGAAACAAGAATTTTAAAAAATGAGAGTATAAGAAGACTGTGGGACATCTTCAATAATACCAACATCCAAGTCATAGGGATGCCAGAAGGACAAGAGGAAGAGCGAGAAATTGAAAACTTATTTGAAAAGGTAATGAAAGAAAACGTCCCTGATTTGGCAAAGGAAATAGACATGCAAGTCCAGGAGCGCAGAGAGTCCCAAACAAGTTGGACCCAAAGAGAACCACACCAAGACACATCATAATTAAAATACCAAAGTTTAAAGAGAAAGAGAGAATCTTAAAAGCAGAAAGAGTAAAGGAGACAGTTACGTACAAAGGAGTTACTATAAGACTGTCAGCTGATTTCACAAAAGAAACTGCAGGCAAGAAGGGGCTGGAAAGAAGTATTCCAAGTCATGAAAGGCAAGGACCTACATCCAAGATTGCTCTATCCAGCAAAGCTATCATTTAGAATGGAAGGGCAGATAAAGTGCTTCCCAGACAAGGTAAAGCTAAAGGAGTTTATCATCACCAAGCCCTTATATGAAATGCTAAAGAAAAAGAGAAGATCAAAACTATGAACATTAAAATGACAACAAATTCACAAATATCAACAACTGAGTCTAAAAAACAAAAACAAACTGAGCAAACAACTAGAAGAGGACCAGAATCACAGAAATGGAGACCGCTTGGGGGTTATTAGCAGGGAGAGGGCGAGGGGAGAATGGGGGGAAATGTATAAGGAATAAGAAGCATAAATGGTAGGTATAAAATAGACAGGAGGAGGTTAAGAATAGTATAGGAAATGGAGACGCCAAAGAACTTATACGTATGACCCATGGCCATGAACTAAGGGGGTGGGGATTGCTAGAGGGACGGGGAGTACTGGGTGGAGGGAAGCAAAGGGGGGAAAATTGGGACAACTGTAATAGCATAATAAAATATACTTTAAAAAACTAGGTACTATATTTATAAAGTTGGTAAAAAGTGAAGGATTTGATAATAAGCATTGGTAGTGATGTGTGCCTACACTGCCAGTTGGATTATAAGTTTGTGTACAGTCACTTAAGCAAGCAATTTGGTGTGGCATCTATTAAAATAACAAATGATCATATTCTATTGACATAGCGTTTCCACTTCTTAGAATCTGTCCCAAAGAAACTCTCTTATCTGCAGAAGGAAGCATTTGTAAGTGAATTCACTGCAGTGTTATATTCATAACAGAAAAACACTATAAACAACCTAAATGATGTCAGTAGGAGACATCTATGGTATATCTATATTCTTGGTATACTCATGATATACCATTGGTGACTGGCAGTTTCCCTTCATTTTACTCTTAAAAAATCTCATGATTAATTAGATGAGCAAGCGTAATTGGAGTGAGGGGAATAATCACTTAATTGGTTTTAGGTTAGTATTTTGATCTGTACCATCAAAACAGTGGGTCTTGGGTCTCTGTGGGCTGGGAAAGTACCATCTCTCATGTTGAACCCAAAGCATAAACTCATTGCTGCTCTTGACCTTTCACTCGGCATGTCCAGTACTTAATGGGAGGTGAGGATGGGGTGAGGGTGAGTGCAGCTTTTGTCATTTCTTTCCATCAAAGGAGATACATTTATTCAGTGAATGACTGAGACTACTTCCCTTAACCCCAATGTGCATTTTGGTTTATAATACTAATATTGACTTTGGATAATGGCCCGTGGAAGCTCATTTTTCGATTGTTAGTGAGACAATCATATAATGTGTAATGATTTAAAAGAAACATACAGGATATGTGTCATGAGATGCCCTACAATGTGCCTTTTTAGACATAAGTGACCCTACTCTATTCTGTGCTTCTGGCGCTTTACCTGAGTATTCAGTAAGTAATATCATTCCAAAGCAGTGAGTTTTAAGGTGGAGAACACCCATTTCAGTTCCCAGATGATGTCCTACAACATTTGAAATAAGTGAAGGCAGATCTTTTGGGGAATGCTGACTAGATACTCGCGCGTTTGGTTTCTGCCTCATTTCTAGCAAGTCTAAGACAGAGGAAAATGCCTCCACCAATGATGATATTCTTGAGGTCAGTCAAAGGAGTGACCAGAGTGCTCTGAGTCTTTAAGAGCAAGGCAAGTGTAAGTAAGGATGAGGATCCTGGTAGCTTCTTCCCTCCACTTCTTATTTGGTGGGAAATGAGAGCCAGAAAGATCAAGAGCTGTCATTTTCAGTCCTTTCAGTGTTAAATTCTGTTAGGCAGCGGGAATCTCATTTAATTTCCTGGTCTGGTCATTGCCCCTTCCTCCTCCTGTAACACCCAGCTTTGTGCTTTCTGTCATCATGCTAACATCGCTTGCCTCCCCATCAACTTCTTACAGATGCCTGCAGACCCCTGTGTCCCTGACCTTGCACCTGGCTCATTGCTGCTGTCTCCAATACTACTTCTTGTCCTAGTTCAGTATAGACAGGCCTTCCAGTACCATGGAGCCTCTGGGTTATTGACCAGCTTGACTGTGACATTTTTATCATCAATTCTGTCTCAGCCCCCTGCTCCCACAGTTACACTGTACCCATAGTCATGATCAGTAACCACATCCTAGTTCACAGCATAATCTCAATGTCATGCCCCGCATTCTCTAACCACTGCCCCTGTCTTTCCATTTCTCTCCTGCTGCTGCCCCCAACAGCAGTTCTTCAACCTCACCACAATTACAGGTCATTGGTCCTACCATCTTTTCACTGCCCCTTTCTTGGGAACTGTCCTGCCTGGTTTCAGGAGCTGTAACCCCTCCAACAGGCAAAAAGGCCCCACGGCTAGGGGACCTTGGAACCATAAGCCACTAAGGAGACAGAATTTATCCTCCTGGCAGGGGTGCAGCCTCTGCCCCCTTTATGTCACCCTGCTTGGTCCCTGGAGGATGGCTGGATAGTCAGTGACAGGTAAGATTCCTCAAGGAAGGAACAACCTCAGACAGGCACAGTTGCAAGGGGTCCATCAGGGAATAATTTAGGGGATTATGGAGCAAGCACAAAAAACCCTCACCCCTCAGCTTTATCATAGACTGAGTCCTCATTCTTTCTGTAAAAAGTCTCCTAATCTCCTGGCTGCCTTGCTTCCCCTGCCAGATTGAGGCCTGAAACAATGCCAGAGGGTGGTGCAGGTCTGTGCAGGAATGGGTGGTTCTTGGTGGGGGTGGGGGGTCGGGTGATCAGGCCTAAGAAAGAATGCATAAAAGTCCTGTGAAACCTGCTTTGCTAAGAATGTCCTCAATTTAAATGTTAAGAGTCTAAGTACAAAATAAGTTTGTTTACCAAGGTTTCACAGTCAATTGGCATCACCCTGTCTACCAGACCCTGACTCAAAAGGACCCCTGTGATCCCAGAAATGTTATCTGTAAACCATACCTCCTTTCTTTGATATGCATCTCTATGCAAGCTAAACTCAATAAAAGCCCATTAAGAGAGAGTCTATACACCTTTCTCCTCTGAGAGACTAGTTAGCCTTTCCTCCCCAAGCAGATCATGTATTGGTAGACTTATTCTCATCCATGGTGGCCAGGAGAGCTCTGTGGGCAGAACCCCCCCACACCCCTTCTTTTAACCTAATTGAGGTTCTCTGGTCCTCCATGATTCCTCTGTACAGACCCTCGCTTCCTTACCATGCCCACGTCCCTGGGTCTAATTCCACTCTGTCTTCTCCACATTCTGCCTTATCCACACCTGGATACAATCATGCTGTGTAACAAAGCTTTAGTTCATGACTACTATACTCAGGTAAGTTCCTAACACCACCCTGCGGCTCCACATGTCCCTAGTTCCTTACACTCTCCCAGGTTCTTCTGGGCCCTCAGTCCTAACACCTCCTCTCCTCACTCTGAGCTGCCATCCTTGCTTCCTGTTTCACTGAGAAAATAGAGATCATCAGAAGATAGCTTGTTCATGCTTCACCACCATGTCTCCTTGTGGTTGTGGTGACTAGTAGTGTCCCTTTCTAAGCCTGCTTGAGCATCCATCCCACTGCCCCTTGAATACTCATGAGCACCTCTCCTGCTTCAGCCCATCTCCTCTCTCCAGCAGACCTTTCCCACCAGCACACAAACATGCTGAAATGTCTCGCTTTTGACCTTGCCCCCTCACAACAGTTGTTCCATTTTCCTTTTATAGCAAAAGTACTTAACAGAGTTATCCATGCCCTCTTTTTTCCATTTTCTCTCCCCTCATTTTTCTCTGAACTTTTCATTTGGGCATCTGTCTTCATTACGCTACTGAAATAGCTCTGATCAAGGTCACTAATGGTTCCCCTATTGCCAAAGGAGTATGATAATCTGTCTTCAAGTTACTTAACCTATTGCAAACATTTGATGCAGAGAACGAATTGACACACTCCTTCTTGCAAACATTTTCATTTTGCTTCCTGTGCTCCACTTCCTTCGCTGGTCCTTCCTCATCTCCTTTTCCTTTAAACATTGGAGCACCCAGGACTCAGTCCTCTGCCTTCTCTAATTACGTCACTCCCTTGATCTCATGCATTTCACAATTTTAAATAGCAACTAGATGCTGCATACTCCCAATTTTATACCCAGCCCGGATCTCTTCCATGAGTCACACACTTGTTCATCCACCTGGCTACTCCACATCTTCATTAAAGTGGCTGACAGGTATCAACTAATAGATATCTCAGGTTAGAAACTGAGCTTCTGAGCTTTCTTCCCTAACCTGGTCCTTCCTTAGTCTCCTCCACTAAAGGAAAGAACTCTAGTTATCCATTTGTTCAGGCCAAAAACCTTGGACTCATTTCTTTTTTTCCTCCTACCCCCAATATCCAGTCCATCATTCAATTGTTTGATCCACCTTCAAAGTATATCCTTCATCCAACCTCGTCTAACTTTATTCATTACTGCCATCTGGTCCAAGGTACTGCTATCCTTCACTTTTTAAGGGGGCTCCCTGCTCCCACTCCTATCCCACTGCAGTTCTCTACCAGCAGTAACCATGATGCTTCTAGAATACAATTCTAGATCTTGTCATGCCTAAAATCTTACGTCAGAGAAAAAAGCCAGTTTCCTGATGAGGCTTAGTTATCAGGTTCTATGTGATCAGCCCCTACTGCCTCTGTGACATCATCTAGCATCTCCCCTCACTCCGCAATAGCCACCTTGTCCTTTGTTCACTTCCTGGTGTGTGCCAAGCATATTCACAATTCAGGGCCTTTGCACTTGCTCTTCCCTCTGCTTGAATTCCTTTTCTCCCAGTATTTCTATGAGTTGTCCCACCATTTCTATCAGGTTCTGCTCAAATGCTATTAAAGAAGAGTTCCTTACTCATCCCATATAAAATAGCAGATGCCTGCCCCGTGAAGCACTCCCTGTTCCTCTGACTCTAATTTTTTCAAAAATCCTTTTCTGGTCTGTCTTCTACTATTAGAATGTTCCCAGTATATAGAACTGTGCCTGGCACTTAGTAGGCCAGCATAGCCCTGATTGGTGTGGCTTAGTTGCTTGGGCATTGTCCCTTCAATGTGAAAGATTGGCAGTTCAATTCTGGTCAGGGCACATGCCTGGGCTGCAGGCCAGGTCCCCCATTAGGGGGTTGGGAGAGGCAACTGATCAATGTTTCTCTCACACATCGATGTTTCTCTCCTCTTTCTCCCTCCCTTCCTCTCTCTCTAAAAATAAATATTTTTTAAAAGATTAAAAAAATAGGTCAGCATAAATATTTCTTGAATGAATGACTTTAAGATTGTATTTGAATTATGAAGCAAAAGTTTACAGATTCTTGAAGCTCATCTCATAGCAAAGTAGATCCATGTAGATCAGATAAATTCTAGAAGCTTTTTCACTTGAAACAGTCATCCAGATTTATGCATTGATGTAGACTGGGCTCTGGAGTAATTGGTTAGCATTTCAAATGGAATTGAGGAAATCAGATTAAGAATCTTGTTAGTAGTTTGTTTTTATTGGTCTGAATCTGGTTGCCACTGCACCTGCGTATTCATGTAGCTGACAGTTCTTTTCTGCCCTGCAGTTCGTCTGTGTGCCTGGGGTGACCCTGTGCCTCCTGCTCTGCTTTTTTACCAGTGGGGAAAAACCCTGTGGTGTTATTCACAATAGGGAAGGTAGTGTCCTAGAATTGTCGTTTGTTCTGTTTGAACTGTCCCTGGAAAGCTGAGTAGAAAACTGAACAGTGGATTCTACAACTGTACAAATTACAGCAGGATTTTTCCCCACTTGCCTTAAAGCAAAGTTGCTTGTTTTAAAAGTGACCTAGAAGTGAACTTGTGGTGACATTTAAAATCACACAAATTGAAAAAGGCAAATGGTGCATTTTTGCATGTACTGGAATTATTTATATTTCAGTGTTTGCTTTAGGCAAATGTGATGAGGAGTAAAGAGCATTGGCTTTGCAGTCAGACATCTCTGGGTTGGAAGGACTCGGGCACTGTGACTAGCTTAGAGGTGTGACCTTGGGCCAGCCACTAATCTCTCGAGGTCTCAGTTTCTTCTGTTACATGGGGATAGTCATACTGACCTCATAGAATTACTTCGAGGTTTCAGTAAGATGACAGAGTTTGGTGCCTGGCACACACATATTCTATTTTGGGAACAACTGTCACATTGCTATTTCACAGAGGGACAGTTTAGTCATAGAATGAGGGTTTTCTCACATCAAACTTTGGGCAGGGGAGCCAGACCTTTTCTACAAGGTAGGTATTTCTTGCTGCTCGGTGATTCTTTCTTCTCAACCCGTCAGTTCAATAGCACAACCCAGGGACAAACTGATTTTCTTAAAAAGATTTTATTTACTTATTTTTACAAAGGAGGGGAGGGAGAAAAAGAGGAAAAGAAACATTGATGTGAGAGAGAAACATCAACTGGGGACCAAGTCCGAAAACCAGACACATGGACTGACTGGGAATCAAATCAGTGACTTTCACTTTGTGAGAGAGACAACACCCAACCAACTGAGCCACCAGACTCATTTTTTTATTCTTCAAGAATTCTTCCTCTCACTTTCCTGAGGGGCCTTGTCCTTGGATGCAACCAACCCTCAGAATATTACCTGTCAGATGTTCCTTATACATACCGCCTTTCTTCTTCTGGTTGGAATTGTTCCTAATTAGGACTGAGTTAATTAACAACAGCAGAACAATTAAAATTCCTTTTTGTAAGAATACCGCCATCCTTTTTACTATTCTCTGGGTATAACCTGCTTAAAACACAAGCAGGGTGGGGATGGTAAAATGAATGGATACAGAGGTGGCTGTTTAAACGAATACAATCTTTGGGAAGAAAAATCTTGCAAAGGCAGGTTTTGCTATTTTAATTTTCCAGATACCTGCCCAGGTTTTGTTTTTGTTTTTCTGTTTTGTTTTGGTTTTTTGCTGATTAATGCCTGGCCATTAATCTGTAGATCTTGTCAAGCAGCTCTTCTTCCAGAATAACACCTTTCCTGCCGTTCTAATCAATATTCATTACACAGACTAGCAGTCCAGGTAGCAGGTGAAGTCGAGGTTAATCTGCTCTGAACCTGGTCCCGAAGCTTGCTGTGTGCCACCAGGTGTCAGCAGAGGCTGCCTGGGCCTCAAGGATGTGAGGTCTGAGAGAACGGAGCTGTTAGTTAATGCTTCCTGGGTAGGTTCATCCTCCTGTCAAATGGGCCTTACAGTCCTTTAGCTGAAAGTAAAAGCCTGCAGCCTGTATACGGTATGGAATGTTATACTTACGTTCAAAAATGGTCATGTGATTGCTACTGCCTAAAATCCATATTTATTTCAAAAGCCTAATTATTTCAAAGCCACTACCTAAAACTTTAGTTACTTAGACCTCTATAAAATTAACTTACTTTTGAAATGAATTCCAAAAATGTGTTAATGCTTTGGAAAATGCTCCTGCTTATTCATCAAGAATTATTTTCTTGAAGTTAAGGATTGAAAGGTGGCAAGCAAGTTTTAATTGTTAAAGGCTTCCAAGCAGAGGTGAAATGCTTAAACAAATTCCTTCCCAACCAACGATATTAGAGGATGCTCTTTGGTGGGTGGAAGGACTTGGAGACTACCTTTTGTGTGTGAAAGGGGGAACCTGAATGCAATCCCCGGAGCTGTGGCAGCAGAGTGACCCCCACCTCGGGGACGTGGGAATTACTGACACGAGATAGTGTCTCACCTGCCTTTCAAAGGCTGGATGTTCTCACACATTAACTTTTAAGCATTAACTTTTGGAGTAGTTTAAAAAAAAATCCCTGTGTTTGTTTCTAGATTACTTTAAATATTACAAAATGCTACTTTAAGGTAGTGAACAGAATGAAACACCAGTTTGCCATGGTGCAGAACTGCCTCTGTGGGCTCTGTTTATGGTTCAGCTCTGTCTGGCTGAGGGCTGAGTTGGTGCTAAGAGCAATGCCTGAGAGTAGGTGTCAGGTGACAGGGTCTCTTTATATCTTTGGGGACTCTATTGGTGTCTAACTTCAATCCCACTGTCAATGCCACTTAGCTTTTTGATGCATGCAGCATAGCTGGTAGACACTTTCAGACTAAGATGTGGAGGAGAGACTTGGTCATGTGTAAGATGAAACACGGAAGCTGGGAAGACAGAGGAGACCCCTAAGAAGGCCTGTTTGAGGTAGAATCTATTTCAGCCCTTCCCAACTTTCCCTGTTCCAAATTCCCACAGCCCCATGCTGAATGTGATTCCCCTGACCTAGTGAGCATTCTATGGTCTTAGGTCTCTCATATTTGAAAGAAATGTGTTGGGACCTGTCATGCAAAGGTCCTGGTAACTGGCTTCCCTTAAGGTCTCCAGATCAAGGGGACAGAGTAGTTTACTGGGACAGGAATTTGTGTGTGGTTCTCTGTATTGTTTCCTCCTCTCATTCCAAGGTAATTGGGCTCTTTGGTGTCCTAGGCCAGGGTTGCTTAAAGGGTTGAAAGCAGAAGCAGCTTGAAGACAAATTATTTCAGTCTTTCCTGAAAGTCTTCACTGGTCACACAGATTTTGCTAGATGGCTTGAGGTGGAGGGGAACATTGGAAGGGCTAGGGGACTGGAGTGATTCCCTAAGGTTGGAGGGGATGGGACCTATGGGTTCTACCACTAGCAGGTGTCTGTGTTCCAGGGAGGTAGGCTGACCTCAGAGGGAAATTGCTAGCCCTGAGCTGGCCAGCATGACCACTCTACTCAAGACCTCCACTTTGAATGGACCTTGAGAGCTTGTTTGGAGGTTCTAGCAGGGGAGTGCAGCTACTCGTATCCCCTTGACCAAAGACCGGTCCTCTCCTCTAGTTGGGAAGGCCATCCTCTTCAACTGAGCGCTCAGCTTCAGGAGAGATGCACATGGATTGGTGAAGGAAGAAGGGGATACCTGCCTAGCCACCGTCTCACATCCACATGTGGTGGATAAAAATTTGGGAGGGATATTTTAGGAGCGAGGAGACCCAGCCCCACACCAGACACCCCAGCCCAGGGTTCCAGTGCCAGGAAGATAAGTCCCCACAACTTCTGGCTGCACAAACCAGTGGGGATTGAGTAGGTGGAAGAAATGGCTGGATCCCAGGCAGTTCCACTTAAAAAACCCACAGGTAGACTTACTCAGACTCACTCCCTATGAGCTCCAGCACCAGGACAGCAGTTTACAAGGCACCAGAGGCATACAGGGAGTGTCTGGCATCAAGGAGGGAGCTGGGTAACAGCTTTCTGCCAGACAGAAAGGTGGGTAGAGACCATTGTCCCTTTCCTGAACCCTCCCCCCACTGAGCCACAGAGCTGGGAGCCATTTCCAAGACTCCATCAACCTGACTAACAGTTTGCCCTTCCCTGGAGATCCCCTGAGTCTCCATCCCATCCAACTTACAGCTGTTAACAGTGGCTTTTTCATGTGAATAGCTGGGGTCTTGGCTCCTGCTTCACAACTTCCTTAATCCTCTCAAACAAGCAAGAGCCAGCCTCAATGACCCCCAGCCCATGTACTTCTTGCTTATTGGCCCTAGGCCTGGCACTAGCAGTAGCCAGTCTAGATTCACAGCTTGATTGCACATGGGAATTTCCAGAACAAGTAGCAGTCATCTCAGATTGCTTTATTGTTCATAGAGGGTGGCCGCTTGGCCTGCACCACCAGGAAACCCCAGAGCCTGTGCACCCAATGGACAGCTACAGACCACGTTGGATCACCACCCTGCCCTTGCACAGCTATTCTTCCACGAAGGGCAGAGGTTGGTGATCAGTGGTCACAGCCAGTCCTTGCAGCTGGACTGGGTAAATCTCTCTCATTGATCTGCCAACAGCAAACAAGGCTCAACTACAAGAGAAGGGTGTACTCAGCCCACATGAAGGGCACAGCTTGAGTACTCAGCTTGAGTGATAGCAAAAAACAACCAGAACTGCCAGAAAACCAAACTGTATGGAAGTGTGACAACCAAGGAGTTAAAGAAGAAACATTCATCCAGACTGGTAGGAGGGGCAGAGATGGGAAGCCAGGGTGCAGAGGATTCACGGCATGGTGGTGTCCAGAGGTCCTGGGCAGGTGAGGTGGTGGCTGGCGGATGGGTCAGTCCCACATTTGCATGTGGATAAAGTGGGAGGAACAACTGGGGAGGAAGGCAGACCACACAACCCAGGTTTCCAACGAGGGAAAATAAAGCCCTAAAACCTCTGGCTGTAAAAATCTATGGGGGTTGTGGCAGCAGGAGAAACTCCCACCCTCACAGAAAAGTTCACTGGAGAGACCCACAGGGTCCTAGAACATATACAAACACATCCACCCAGGAATCAGCACCAGAAGGGCCCAATTTGCTTGTGGGTAGTGGGTGAAGTGACTGAAAGCGGTGGAGAGCCGAGTAAGTGGCATTGTTCTCTCTCAGACCCTCCCCCACACACAGTGTCACAACGCAGCCAAATGGGTTGCCCAACCCTGGTGAATACCTAAGGCTCTGCCTCTTATAATGTGATAGGTGCACTGAGACAAAGAAATACGGCCCAAATGAAAGAACAGATCAAAACTCCAAAAATTGAACTAAGTGATGAAGAGATAGCCAACCTATCAGGTGCAGAGTTCAAAACATTGGTAATCAGGATGCTCACAGAATTGGTTGAGTATGATCACAAAATAGATGAAAAAGTGAAGGCCATGAAAAGTGAAATATAGAAAAATATATAGGGGACCAACAGTGAAGGGAAGGAAACCGGGACTCAAATCAATGATTTGAAACAGAAGGCAGAAATAAACATCCAACCAGAACAAAATGAAGAAACAAGAATTTTAAAAAATGAGGAGAGGCTTAGGAACCTCCAGGACAACTTTAAACATTCCAATATCTGAATCATATGGGTGCCAGAGGAGAAGAGGAAGAGCAAGAAATTGAAAACTTATTTGAACAAATAATGAAGGAGAACTTCCTTAATCTGGCAAAGGAAATAGACCTCTAGGAAGTCCAGGAAGCTCAGAGGGCCCCAAACAATTTGGACCCAAGGAGGATCACACTGAGACACATCATAATTACATTACCCAAGATCAAAGATAAGAAGAGAATCTTAAAAGCAGAAAGAGTAAAGGAGGCAGTTACCTGCAAAGGAGTTCCCATAAGACTATCAGCTGATTTCTCAAGAAAACCTTGCAGGCAAGAAGGGGCTGGAAAGAAGTATTCCAAGTCATGAAAGGCAAGGACTTACATCCAAGATTACTCTATCCAGCAAAGCTATCATTTAGAATGGAAGGGCAGATAAAGTGTTTCCCAGATAAGGTCAAGTTAAAGGAATTCGTCATCACCAAACCCTTATTATATGAAATGTTAAAGAGACTTATCTAAGAAAAAGAAGAAGATCAAAACTATGAACAATAAAATGACAACAAAATCACAACTCTTAGCATCTGAACCTAAAAAAACCCAACAAAAACAAATGAGCAAACAACTAGAACAGGAACAGAACCACAGAAATGGAGATCATATGAAGGGTTATCAGTTGGGAGGGGGAGAGGGGAGAATGGGGGAAAAGGTACAGGGAATAAGAAGCATAATTAGTAGATACAAAATAGACAGGGAGAGGTGAAGAATAGTATAGGAAATGTAGAAGCCAAAGAACTTATATATACGAACCATGGACATGAGCTAAGGCGGGGTGGAGGGGAAGCTGGTGGGAGGGAGGTACAGAGCACAGGGGGATAAAGGGGAGAAAAAAATTGGACAACTGTAATAGCATAATAAAATATACTAAAAAAATAAATCTCCATTAAATGCTTACTTCACCCCCCACCTTTTTTTAATGGTTCATAGTCCTCTTTCCTTCCAGATCAAACCATGTGCATGCGAAATTAGAAAAGCATACCTCCAGTCAGTATACACATTCACTGTCTTTCCTGTGACAATTACAGTGCCCTCGTCAATGCAGTCAGTTCAGCTCTCTGAGCAGAGGTTCCCGGTGGTAAGGACTTGGTTTCTACTAACCCTTCAAGAGTCACAATTGCATATGCAGCCTTTCTGTTTCCTTTGTCTGTATAACTGCTTCCACCTGCATATAGAGTCCAGTCTGCCTCTTTTAGAGTACGGTCCTGTCAACAAATCCCTTCTCAGAAGAGGAAAACCTTATCTCCCACAGCACATTCTAATGGCTTCAAGAAAAATGGACTTTCAGGGCTTCCAGAAATTCCCGTTACAATTCACTTAGTGTTCTATTGACCGCAGGATATGTCACTCTGGTGTCAATCAAAAAGGTCTACAATTTCCCCCCCACTGTTAGTTTTACCTAGTTATTAGACTCTGACCTCCTTTTCCCTCACTTGGAGCACTCATTTTTCCAGTGTCTCTTTGCCTTGCATTATGATTGTCGTATCCCAATAGGAGCTTTTCCGCCACTAAATTTGGTTCCCTGATGGGGTTGGGATGGAGAGATCAGTTCAGGCTCACCTCCTTTGGCTCCCTCAGCCAAATAAGGAGGTTCCCCCAGGGTTTGAAAGGCCTGGCAAACCTGACCTTGCTCACAGCAACCATACTGATCTTCCTCTTTTCTCTCTTCTGAACTTCTGCTGTCACAGGCAAATTCCCTTTTTTCCAGACCATTTTCCCATTTCCCTGATCTTTGACAAAGCAACTCTAATTGCAGTATAGTTCAGTAGTTTAAACACCAACATTCAGTGGCCAACATTCTCCCGAGTCCAGATTATACATAAGCCAAACAGTATTACAACACAAAAAGAAAACATTTTCTTAAATTCATGAGCATAGGCTGACAAATCAGCCAGAATGCACCCCAGAGGGCTGTTTCCCAGAACAGAGGCTTCCCCACCCCCCTTACAGAGCTCTGTAAACCAGAAGACACCTTAATTAAAACAGAGATACCCTTTTACCAGACAGAGATCTGTAATATACCAGATAGCGCTCTAGAAACCAGAATGCAACAGAAGGCATCTTTTTACCAGACAGAGCTCTATAAACCACGAGACACCAGAAGGCACATTTTTAAACCCAGGACTGCAGTCCTGAACCAGAAGGGGCAGTGACTTAATTGAAAGTGAAAGCAGTAGGGAGTGCTGAGAATTGGAGGAGAGTCCCCAAGTGAAATCACTTGGCAGCTGCTAAAGAGTTTCCAAATTTGCACTCCAAGGCCTCCCAGTCCAGGCAGCAATGGGTCTCCCTGCCAAGCACCCAGACTTACTAGAGAGTTCTGAAGATATCCCACCAGAGTTGCTAGAATAGGAAACTGGAAAAGTAAGTGTCCATGCTGCCTGTCACTACCAGAACCAATAAGTAGAGACAAGATTGAATCTTTTTGGGTACTTTATTTAGATGGCCAGTGATCTGAGAAGACAGTGGGTTATATACCCTCAAAAAACATGAGACCATGTTAATGGTCTTAACATCTCATTACAAGCTGACATTTTCATGGAGAAGAAAGGTTATGCAAGGGGTTTGGAAGAAAAGTTAATTGCATAAGAGTTGTAGTGAGCAGTGATTTTCCTAGTACTTCTTTATCTGTTCATCTATACTTTGTTATCTACATCACAGGGCATTCCCTTCTTGGTACACAGTGGCTCAGATACTGTTTCCAGGGTTTGCAGACCCCAGGGGCACAAAGGTTGAATTGCTTGTTGACCTCCTGGAGTCATGCATTCTAGTTTCTTGAAATAATAGCTCTCCACACACATTAATCACTTAACCCTATTAACTAAGCTAAAATCTTTAACTCTTGATCTCTCCTATCAGATGTGGCTTAAAGGAAGAGTGTGCAGGACATTTGAAACCATTTTCGTATCAGGAGTAAGCAGGAGGAAAGCTGATTTTACCAGGAAGCCCACACTGAATGTTTGAGTTGTGCTCCTGGGTGTCTGTGGCCATTTCCTTGTCCAGTCACTCTGGGCATGTCTTCCGGACTTTTCAGGAAGTCTCAGTTTCCAAGATTCAGTCCTTTTGTCAAAGCCCAATTTCTGATTTTTGGATTTAATGCTAGGGCACTGAGAAGTGGGGAAATTCTCAAATCTCATTCTTCTAGATTGTAAAATAGAAACAGGACAAGGAGAAGTGAAAGAGGAGAACGGGGAGGAAGGAAGGAGTGCAAGGACAGAGGAAGGAGAAAGTGAAACTGATACAAACCTGGCTCCATTCCCAGGGAGAAGGGATTGCAGCACTGGGGTCAGGCGAGAACGGTTTACATAAATCAAGGAATGGGAGGACAGAGTAGGCCAACAGAGGCTACGGAATGCCAACCCGCTATGTACCTCTTTGCCCTCCCCTTCCCCATGCTGATATAAGCATGGTGCCAGAGAAGGGAGGGGCCATAAGAGGAGTTTGCCTGAGGCAATAGAAAACAAGCTATTGTGGACCAGGACAGATCTCCCTACTACAAAGGTGGGCGAGTGTGATTGACAGAGGAAAAAAACCTTCCTACTTCCTTCTGGAACATGATGGCAAGGGGAGGTGCAGATTTGCCAGTCTAGGACCTGATTGACTGGGAAGGTGGATGTTTCCAGAGTGCATGGAATTATGGGCTGGAAGATTTAAATGGAGGAAGGGCAGAGACTCATTCTCTTTCTCTTCCTTGGGGATCCACCTGGATGATCATACTGCATATCCCAAAGCAGGGCATTTTTAAATGAGAGGAGGAGCTCTGGTGCAGCCTATGATTGGTCTGGCATGGCAGAGGGTGGCAGGATTATTTTTCTTCAGAGGTTTTAAAGGGGACAGGCTCTGATGCAGAAGCCTGCCATTCTTCCAAAACTGTGTAGCTTTTGAATAAATGGTCTGTTTCCTTTTTCACCAGACTTCTGCCTCTGGAAATTTGCCTTTGGGTAGTGGGCAGTTGGACCCCATATTACTGTTCAGTAACAATGCTGCTCTTTGCTTTTGTCTTTATTTGTAATTTTATTTCATTTATAATCATGTTTTGATTTTATAGTTATAATACAAGTTGATCCTTAGATTTACCCACAATAAAAATAATCTAACCAACCCTGAAATCCTTAAGAATGTTCTTCTTTTAAAAGGGTCTTCCTGAATTTTGAGAACTTTTCTATAAAATGTTATTTTATATAGAGTTCAAGAAATCTTTTTGTAAAACTAAGAAATTACTCAGGCCTTATGTTCCTTATTTATAAGACAAAGGAGATATATTACAGAAGTTCTAGAGCCCTTTCCAGCTCTAACTGGGAAATTCAAATTTTCTAACACTGGGTTTATTTGAAATAGAGTGCAAACTGTAACACGAACAACAGACACATAACAAATAAAAGTGTACATTCACTTTGTGTTTTCTCCCCTTATGTTTCATCTTTCTTGCAGCCCTGCTTTCTGAACTCTTTCATTACCTTTCTCTGTGAAAATGCTGTGGGTGCCATGCTGTGTGCTGGTGCATGTGGCTGGTGCCCAGTGTGAAGAGAGCTGATCAAATCCCACAGGCATAGTACTTGCCTTCAGGACCAGGCTTTCCATCTGCAGCCAGCACTTTTTTTTTAAAAGATTTTATTCATTTAGTTTTAGAGAGAGGGGAATGGAGAGAGAAAGAGGGAGAGAAACATCAATGTGTGGTTGCCTCTCACATGCCCCCTACCAGGGACCTGGCTTGCAACCCAGGCATATATCCTACTGGGAATAGAACCAGCGACCCTTTGGTTTGCAGGTAGGCACTCACTCCACTGAGCCACACCAGCCAGGGCAGCCCAGGACTTTTTATAATCCTTTTTGATCCTCTCACAGGCTCCTCCATACTCCCAAACTCTAGTGGTGACATTCCCCCAGACACTGTCCAGGCAAGGTCAGTGGCCATGGTCACCCACCTCCAAGACTGTCCCCAACCTCCACCTCCTAGTATTTTCATGCTTATGTAGTTCCTTTTCACACTGTTAGATGGCTTAGGACTAATAGTATCAGCAGAAGTGACAGCTCTGTTGTTAACAGAACAGACCAGGGGTGGGTGGTGAACCATTCACTATTACTAAACCCCCCTCTGTGCTCCAGGATTCCCCCACCACCGTACTAGGTTCACCTTGCCTGCTGCCAGGGAAAGACGTCTCTCAATGCCAGAGATTGGCGAAAAGGAAAGGAATTATTTATTTAAAAAGTTATATAGACTTAGAGTAATAACTTAATGTCTTCATTAAAATACTAAATGTCCTTTAGAATACCCACAAACGCACCCAGTCCTTCCTTCTCCCTCTGCCCAGTCTGGGGTACCGTATCTCAGGAAAAGAAGTAGAAGTCCACGGCTCAGGCAGCCCCTCGGTTCCCGGCGCTATCAGCCGTGTTGCCACCGTGATCTCAGTTAATCCAAAACCACCTTCTCATGGCCCACCAGCAAGAGTCCTTTCACCCCTTTCCTTCCCAGCAAGGTCTCTCCTGCTTCCTAAGCCATGTGGCAAAGGGGAGGGAGCACTACAAAGCTGCATGGTCCTGACTCTCGCCAAAGCCGTGTGGTCCCAACCATTCAGCATGGTTGCTGCGCCTGGCTTTAAATCCCAGCACCAATCTTCCTCTGCAGCCCCATTTCCAACTCCTCCCACAATCAGTTACACCTGCCAGCATTTCCGTATTTTTCCAGCTTTACTGGGCTGCCATAGTAAGTCCGGGCAGGTGTGGCCCCATGACTTGGAGCCAATCACCTCCAAGCTCTCACACAGGTGCTGTAACCAGGGGGAGTTGCGTCCCAGTTACATCCTGGGTGGAAGTCACTCCCATCCCCCTGGCTCAAAGCGTGGCCACAGCTATTTAACATATCTATGAAACCAGTTAAAGGTTATAGATATGTTAAACGACCGTTCTAGAGGTTATCTGCAAAACTGTGCTATTCAAAACAACGTTCAATGGCCCTGCTCCATGTGTCCCATCCCCCAGTTCAGACCTGTGGGGGTGAGGACATCCCATATTTTTAAAATATTTCCTGGACAGCCTGAGTTCTGGGCCCCATTACAAATCCCTATTTGGGATCCCCCTGGTTGCACCCTGTTACACTGTCATGCTAAGATTAGGTTATGAGACCGTGGCTTCCATCTTGTGTTCTCTCTCTCATCATTGGCTCTGGTGGGAGCAGGCTGCCAGATATTGAGACATGTAGGCAGCCCTGTAGAAAGGCCTGCACTATGAGCAACTGAGATCCTCAGTCCACAGTCTGTGAGGAACCGAGGCTGCCAATGGCATGTGGACCTTTTAGCCCCAGATGAGCCTCAGGGAAGGCCGCAGCTCTAGCTGATGTCTGAAAACAACCTCATGAGAGACCCTAAACAAGACCCCTACCTAAGCTGCTCCTGGGTTCCTACCCTGCAGAAACTGTGAGATAATAAATGTTTATTGTTTGAAGCTAACTTTGGGGATAATTTGTTACACAACAAAGGATAACTAATATGGTACAATGCCACTCTTTGGTTCCACCACTGGCATCCAGCCTGAAGCTTCTAGGGAGATGGTTACTGGCATCCAACCTGAAACCTTGAGGGAGATGGTCACTAGCATCTCTCAGGGACCCAGGACCTCCCACCAAGAACCCTGGGGAAAGATTTCCTTGGTTGGAAGGGGGTCTACGAGGGCCACGGTCAATGCATGTCATACTTAATTATTCCTGACTCTTACCTAAGGCGGCCTGCTTTCACATTGCCCGCTTCTGCATCCAACCTCTGAGTGCTCATCCACAATGAGAACCTCAGAAGCAGACACTCTTTCTGAGAGACTTAGAAGAATTCTCCCAAGGGCAAGAATATTGTTTCCTACCTCAGCCTTGAGCGTTTAAGAGTGAAATGAGCATTTTGTCATTCCGAGATTCATGCTTTCACCCTATTCCCCATTCATCACACATCCTTCCTTACTATGGAATTTGAAATATTTTAAAAATATTCCTTTCCCATTTTTGTTGTTCTGCTGTTGAGCTGATTATGCAGAACTGTGTATTGATGTCTCTGTGGTACCTGCACCCTGGAGGGCTGGAGCTCTGTCTTCTAAACATTACCCTTATTCCTCTCATATAGGGACACTGGACCAGGGTGCTTACCTTGTCCACCAAGGTCTGCTGAGATAGACACTTTACAGGGGCACTTGCAACCTGGCCACACAAAACAGGAGGTTCATGGCACCAAGATCCCAAGTCTATTGCACACCTCTTTAGCCACCGGTCTCAGGTTACAATGGTGGTTAAAAATGAATAAATACATAAAAATTAAGCCAGCGCTGCCTATGAAAGAGAGTAGAATTCAAGTGGGCTGTAGGTTGTCACCTAGAATCACCTATTGGGAAGTGCTGAGTCACCCTGAGATGAAAGACAGAGAGGAAGCTTGGTGAGTGACAGTCTTACTGAAGCAGGGTGCAGCCAAGAGGAGGGCCCCAAGAAGGGATTTGTAATGGGGTCCAGGACTCGGGGTGTCCAGGAAATATTAGAAAAATGTATGTAGGATGTCCTCACCCCCACAGGCCTGAGCCAAGGGGGATGGGACACATGGAACAGGGCCATTCAGAGCTGTTTTGGGTAGCAAGAGCTTTGCAGCTAACCCCTGGCCCAGTCATTTAACATATCTATAACCTTTAACTGGTTTCATGGATATGTTAAATAGCTGTGGCCCTGCTTTGAGCCAGGGAGATGGGAGTGACTTCCACCCAAGATGGGTCTGGGAAGCAACTCCCCCTGGTTACAGGGCCTGCGTGAGAGCATGGAGATGATTGGCTCCATGCCATGGGGCCACACCTGCCCAGACTTACTATGGCAGCCCAGTAAAGCTGGAAGAATACGGGGATGCTGGCAGGCGTAACTGACTGTAGGAGGAGTCGGAAATGGGGCTGCAAAGGAAGATGGGCGCTGGGATTTAAACCTAGGCCCGGCAGCCATAGAGTGAGAAGAGACCACGCGGCTCTGAAGTGAATGGGGAGGACCACAAGGTTTTGGGGGAGAAAGGAGAGACCACGCGGCTTCAAAGTAGTAGGGAGGACCACAAGGTTTGGGGGGAGAAAGGAGGAGACCATGCGGCTCTGAAGGAAAGAGTAGACCCACGAGGTTCTGAAGTGGGGAAAAGGACCACGCGGTTCTGAAGGAGAGTAGAGAGGACCACGAGGTTTTGGAGTGCTGCTTCTTGCCACGCGGCTTAGGCAGCAGGAGAGACTTTGCTGGGAAGAAAAGGGGAGAAAGGACTCTTGCTGGTGGGCCGTGAGAAGGTGCCACATGGCTTTGGATTAACTGGAGATTGCAGCAGCCACACAGCTGATGGTGCCGGGAGCCTGAATCACGGACTTCTACATCTTTTCCTGTGACACGGTACCCCGGACTGGGCACAGGGAGAGGGAAGGACTGTGCATCTGTGGGTGTTCTAGAGGACTTTAGTATCTTATTGAAGACATTAGGTCATTATTCTAAGTTTGTGTAACTTTTGAATAAACAATTCCTTTCCTTTTCACCAGTCTCTGGCATTGAGAGACGTCCTTCCTCTGGCGGCGGGCATTGCGAACCTAGCAGGTGGAGGCGTGGGGGAAGGAACCTCCAGAGACAGAAAGGCGGAATCCTTTCTGTAATAATTTATCGTGAACCACCCCCCCTCTGCTCTGTAACATTACCAGCAGCACCTTGTACAGTGAAACTTCAATTCAAGATGAAAACAGATTCTCTGCATCAGTGCCAACCTATGAGTGTAAGATATTTCACTCTCAACTCAGGGATGCCTGTGATAAATAGATTGGCACAGGAAGGTCTGGTTTCATTTTTCATTTATATGTGCTGCTCAGGACACCTCTTACTTTTCCAACTTTTTACACATTAATGGACTTTCTGGAGCTTTCCAAAGCATATACTCTTACTGGGCCTAGGGGTGATTTCAGGTGGTAGCACAGTGAACAGGTTGTTTCAGTTCTCTGCCAGGTCTTTGGGTTGATTGGAGGAGGTGGCCTCAGCTAGGTGTTGCCCTGTCCTTAGGATTTCCTTAGCCTCATTCACTCCTCTCTGTTTTATATTTTTAAAGAGAGACCAGGGCTACCACACTACGCATTTTAGCAGGTAAATATGTAGCTAGAATTTAATAACTCTGTCAATGTAAGAAACATCCAAACCTGTAAGAATTTTTATGAGATTATTTAAAACAAACTGCTCATAATTGCCAGGAAGCAAAATCTCAACTGATGAAGAAAATGCTCCAGAGAATGACAGTTTTACCACTTATTTTATATATTACAATTGAAGCATAAGGTGGTTACATGAAATCATTGGTGCTAAATTAGGGAAGTGGGAGAAAGAAAAGTGGGGAAATTTCTAAAATTGGATAAAAAGTAAAACAAATAGACACATATTTCTTTTGTGGGTATAGGATCGTTAACAGTCAACAATTAGCATGATAATAACAACAATGAAGGGATTGATGGTCTTTGCTCTGGTGCAGTGGTTGTGGCTTAAGGGGTCTGGAAAAAAGGAAATTACTTTGATATTCCAGAGGTATGTTATCAGGTATATTATCATGGATGTAAAAAAAAAAACCCAAACAAAACAGACAACAGGTCTTTTAAGGCTCAGTTAAGGTGAAAAATGGGGAAAATGTTAGGGAAAAATGATGCCTTAGGACATGATTACCTGCCATGAACTGCTTTTAGTTAGAAAGTTTAATTTCAGACCATTCTACATGGTTACTTTCAGTCTCTGAATTTGTAAGTCCACCATGTAAGCCTCCCCTCAGCTTGTCAGATTTCCTATGCGGCTCTGTTTTTGTCCACAACACCATTTTGTTTTTACCTAACACTTTATTTGTTTTAAGATTTAAAAAAGATTTTATTTATTTATTTTTACAGAAGGGAAGGGAGCAAGAGAGGGAGAGAAATATCAAGGGGTGGTTGCCTTTCCCATGTCCCCTACTGGAAACCTGGCCCAAAACCCAGGCATGTACCCTGACTGGGAATCAAACCGGCAACCCTTTGGTTCACAGGCCAGCACTCAATCCACTGAGCCACACCAGCCAGGGCTGTTTTAGGATTTTTGTGGCAAGTAATTCTGCTTTTCCATTTACATTAGCAGTGTTTGTTAAGCAAACACTTATATAACACTTACTCTGTGGAAGGCCTGTTTGAAATACTTTACAAAGAGAAATTTCTGTGATTCTCATAACCTAATTACAAACCTCTGTGACAAAAACCATAATCACTTGCTTTCATAGATGGGAAAACTGAGGCATGAGGGGTTAAATTAAGTTAGAAAGCAGTGGAATTAGTGTTGAAACCCTAGCAATTTGGCTCTAGACTATTCTTAACCTCTGTACTATGCTGCCTCTCCAGAAGGAACACTTTAAAAATGAATGTAGTCAAGGAAAAAAGTTAATTAACTTGAAAAAAACATTGATACAAAAAAGCATGCTCATACAATATTTGGAAATGGCAGAAATTGTGAAGGTGAACCAAAATGAGTATGGTTGGTTGCTACCCTGGCCTACAGAAAGAATAAGTGACTCGCTGGTTAAACACCTGACTTTGAACACAGCACACTTCACTCAGAGGATCCCTGGGCTTCAGGTAAAACTTCTTACAGGTTGATTCTGTAGTAGAAGGATCTTGCAGGAGTGAAACAGGCAGAATAAAATGTTCCCAAATATTGCTCCATTGAGTCAAGCCCTACCAGAACTATGGAAGTTATCAGTAAGTGGCTATAAAACAATGGTCCAGAAACTAGCCCGATTCCTTTTAAGTTTGGTTTTCAGATATAAATCCAAGCCACAAATCATAGAGACAAATTCAATACCCGGTTAGGAAAGTCCCTTTCTGCATCCCATAAATAAATGCTGCACAATCCCAAAATGCTTTGCTTTGCTGACATATACCCAGACATCAGTGTGCCCCCAGAAGGAAAGGCCTGCTAACCTCCTCCTTGACTGGTTAACCCCAGCAAATTCCATGTTCCCAAGACATAAAAACCCCTAAGCCCCACGTTTGGGGTGCAGATGCTAAGGCCCTATGTCAGTGTTCTCATCCTCTGTAGAGCCTTGATAAATCTGCCTTTGCTTTTTATCAGTGTCCCTGGTGTAAATTCTTTTATATCAGGAGAAAAGAAACCAAACATATTGGTAACATTTGGCACCCCTGATGGGATAGTAATTTTGCTGCTAGTACAAAGAGACTTAAGGAACCAGAATCAGAAGTGGATATCTCTTCTCAGGACCAGGCTGAATGGCCCAGGAGGGAAGTTGGCTCCAGTCTTTCCTGGGGTAAATAGATAATTTTATCTCAAGACAAGGCAAGATTTATTGAATTTTCATAACTTGTTTTGTGGATTTTCTCTGACTTTATCTGTTTTGGCAGTTTGGTTTTATATTTGTTTCTTGGTTTTCAGTGGTCACCAGAGCAGCTCTGTCATCTAAAGTCCTGGAGTTATGTTCAGGTATTGGGTTGCCCAGGTGGGCAACACTTGGTTTACATTTTCCCTCATTACTTACTTCTCTTCTCTTTCTTCTCTACCCTTCTCCACCTCCTCATCCTTGAGGGAATGCTATATCTTTTCCTTAGATTTAGTTCTAGTCAGTGTCATGACTTGTTTCAATGACCACCTATATTACTTAGATCCTGATATAAATTGGTGTTCTTTCTTTTTAAGTCTTTGCTGTCTTATCAGCCATTTATACCATGCTCAAAATGACCTAGAGGGTGCAGAACATTGGTTCAATTCTAATAAAAGAATTGACTGCAAAAATTTAAAACTTGTCTAGCAATTAGCACTAGAAGAGGAAACAGACCTATCCCATATAAGACCTAGCTTCTATTGCTCTTATAAACAATATTTGCCAGGCTCTAGAAAATTCTAAGTAATCCATTACAAATCACAGCTAATAATGACTTCAGTAAGGTTACAGGATATAAGATTAATAATTTCAACAGTATCATTTATAGCATTTCAATAGTAATTGTCTAACAAAGCAAAAGCCCAATGGAAAATTGTTATCTTCATACATACCATTGAATAGCAAGTGATGGAGACTATTTTTGTCAAGACAAACAGAATTTACTGACCACAATTATGACATATAGTCCAAAGAATACAGTAACCTCCTCATCAAGTTAATTAATTGTTCTTTTCCTTTGATAATCTATTGTGTTGACTGATTGAACAATAATTCAAATAGAGTGTCCCAGAAAAACCACTTGGGCTCGCGCTTTGGAGTCTGGCTGGTGGCTCTGAGCATTGCCAGTAATGGCCCAGCTCACGCTGACTCTGTGTCCTCTTTCAGGGACTTCACATTCTACACACAGTTTCACTAACCGTGGTCTGAAAACAACCCAGAGCTGAGGGTTACATTTTGCTACGGCCTTTTGAATATAGTGTCCTAATGAAGGGTTAGATAGTATATATTAAGAATGAGCTGTTTTCTTTTTTAAAAAAATAATATCCTTTCAGAAATTTCTAACTGCTATGTAACTGCACAACTTAATCTGGTTGCAAAATCAGTTGTTGAAAGTCTACATTTTTTATGCATATTAAAATTAAAGTTTATTTACTATCATTTTTCTTTTCTTTTATTATTTTAATATACTTTATTGATTATGCTATTACAGTTGTCCCATTTCCCCCCTTTATTCCCCTATGCCCTGCACACCCCCTCCCACCCGCATTCTCCCCCTTTGCTTCATGTCCATGGGTCATACATATAAGTTCTTTGGCTTCTACATTTCCTATATTATTTTAAACCTCCCCCTGTCTATCTTCTACCTACCACTTATGCTACTTATTCTCTGTACCGCTTCCCCCTCTCTCCTCCTCCCACTCCCCTGTTGATGACCATCCATGTGATCTCCATTTCTGTGGTTCTGTTCCTGTTCTAGTTGTTTGCTTAGTTTGTTTTTGGTTTTATTTTTTAGGTTTGGTTGTTAATAGCTCTGAGTTTGTTGTCATTTTACTGTTCATAATTTTGATCTTCTTTTTCTTAGATAAGTCCCTTTAACATTTCATATAATAAGGGCTTGGTGATGATGAACTTCTTTAACTTGACCTTATCTGGGAAACACTTTATCTGCCCTTCCATTCTAAATGATAGCTTTGCTGGATATAGTAATCTTGGATGTAGGTCCTTGCCTTTCATGACTTGGAATACTTCTTTCCAGCCCCTTCTTGCCTGCAAGGTTTCTTTTGAGAAATCAGCTGACAGTCTTTGGGAACTCTTTTGTAGGTAACTCTCTCCTTTTCTCTTACTGCTTTTAAGATTCTCTCCTTATCTTTAATCTTGGGAAATGTAATTATGATGTGCCTTGGTGTATTCCTCCTTGGGTCCAATTTCTTTGTGACTCTCTGAGCTTCCTGGACTTCCTGAAAGTCTATTTCCTTTGCCAGATTGGGGAAGTTTTCCTTCATTATTTGTTCAAATAAGTTTTCAGTTTTTTGCTCTTCCTCTTCACCTCTGGCACCCCTATAATTTGGATGTTGGAACATTTAAAGATGTCCTGGAGGTTCCTAAGCCTCTCCTCATTTTCTTGAATTCTTGTTTCTTCATTCTGTTCTGGTTGAATGTTTATTTCTTCCTTCTGCTCCAAACCCTTGATTTGAGTCCTGGTTTCCTTCCCATCACTGTCGGTTCCCTGTAGATTTTTCTTTATTTCACATAATGCAACCTTCATTGCTGTCTGGGTCTTTTTTATGCTGTTGAAGTACTCAGTGAGTTCCTGGAGCATCCTGATAACCAGGGTTTTGAACTGTGCATCTGGTAGGTTGGCTATCTCTTCGTTGCTTAGTTGTATTTTTTCTGGAGCTTTGTTCTGTTCTTACATATGGGCCATTTGTTGTTGTTGTTGTTGTTGTCTTGGTGCGCCTGTTACATATAAGGGGTGGAGCCTTAGGTGTTCACCAGGGCGGGGCAACCCATGTCACTGTGTTGTGACACTGTATGTGGGGGAGGGGTCCGAGAGGGAACAGTGCCGCTTGCTATGCTCTGCCAGTTTTCAGTCACTTCCCTGCTACCCACAATCTAATTGGGCCCTTCTGGTGCTGATTCCCAGTGGGTGGGCTTCTGTATGTTCTATGACTCTGTGGGTCTCTCCAATGAACTCTCCTGCGAGGCTGGGACTTTCTCCTGCTGCTGCCTTAACCCCCACAGGTGTTTTCAGTCAGAGGCTTTGAGGCTTTATTTCCCTGTGCTGGAACCCTGGGATGTCCAGTCTGTCTCGCTCCCCTGTGGTTCCTCCTGGTTTATCTGTATGCAAAGGTGGGACAGCCAAGTCTGCCAGCCGCTTGCTGTGAGTCCTCTCCACCCGGCTGCCCGTCTCCACCCCTCCTACCGGTCTGGATGAATGTTTCTTCTTTGACTCCTTGGTTGTTGGACTTCCATACAGTTCAATTTTCTGTGAGTTCTGGTTGTTTTTTGTTTTTAAATTTGTTGTCGTCCTTCTTTTGGTTGTGCGAGGAGGCACAGTGTGTCTACCTACGCCTCCATCTTGGTTGGAAGTAATCAGTTTATTTACTGTCTTATGGCCACTTGGCAGAAGTAGTAATGAAACAATAAATTCATTTAATATGGCACATAAAATTATTATTGCATGGTCTAACATCCTAGTGACTGAAGTTTTCTACTTCAGTAGAACAACAGATTAACTGTGACTTTCTGTTTTACTTTGTAAGGTAAAACTATACTGCCTCTGCACATCTGGGCCTCTCCTTGGCCTTTTTGGTTTTACTTCCCTGTATGTTGAAATGCTGGCTTTGTAATTTGGTTAAGGTACCTTGGGAAAATTCCTAAGAAAATTTAGCATGGGAATTCTATAAAAATAAAACAAAAATTTCTTTGGTGCCCCTTGAATAAAATACCTGTTCTTCTTAAGTAATCATTTAACTATGTTCATTAAAATGAAACAGTATTAGATAAAATTATTATTAGAAATCTGTGATCCTTTCAAATCACATTAATATTAAACCAGAAGATTTTTTTAAAAATTAATATTTTTCCACAAGATTTCTCTGTGATCTAAGGCAATCATTTGTTTTAAAAACCCTGGTAAATGCTTGCATTTTCAACTCTAAAATTCTTTCCATTTATTACAGTATTATTTGATACTCATGTTGACTGTATATACAAAGCTGGAGAAAGGAAGGGTCTGCTATACTATTCTTTTTTTTTTTTAATCTGTAGGGTTTTTTTTATTGTTGTTCAGTTACAGTTGTTCCACATTTTCCCCAATTGTTCACCCCTACCCCATCCTCCCCCACCCCCACAGTTAATCCTCCCTCATTGTCCGTTCCCATGAGTCCTCTATTCATGTTCCTTTGCTTCCCCTTTCCCCTTTTTTCCCTGTTATCCCCCACCCTCCTCCCCTCTGGTCACTGTCAGTTTGTTCCTTATTTCTACGTCTCTGGTTCTCTTTTGCTCATTTGTTTGTTTTGTTGATTAGGTTCCAGTTATTGGTGAGAGCATAGGGTATTTGTCGTTGACTGCCTGGCTTATTAAGTCTACATTAAAAAAAAAAGAATTTCATTAAAAATATTATCAAAAAGACAAAACTACTTAAGAATAAATTTAACAAAAAGGTTTACATAGACTTCTCATTTTAAAAGCATTTTCATAACCATTGTCTCATTGCTTTTACAACAAAGTTATAAATATGTTGAAGCTAATATTTTTATTATTCTCAAATTATGTATGAAGAAACTGGGATGCCAAGATGGTAAGTGACTTGTTCATAGTCTTACGTCTATTAGGAACTTACTCCAAATCTCAAACCCAGCTTCTCTGGTTACAATTACCAAGCTGTCTTCTTAGCTGTGAAAACTGGTAGCTGAAGAAATTTTAGGCATTCCACCCATGGCTCATACTGCTCAGAAAAATCACACACCAATCTTAGGTAGTAAGGACAAGATCGTATTAAGAAATAAGACACCCAAATAGAAGCCTGCAGTACAAATAAATTTCTAAGTAATTTTTGGCAAGCAATTATGATTAAAAGGGCTGCTTTGAGGAATGAAGGAAAAAGCCGGTGCCATTTGCTATCATGGTGTCATTTGCTGAGCAGGCTATGACTTTGTTAAACATGACTGCCATTTTACTCTTCTGAGCTTATGTCCCCAGGACTGGAAAATTATGGAAAAGCAAGATCAGAACATGACTAACCACTTCCCACAGCTGCAGGTGAAAGATACCATTGGAGCAAACTGCAGCTATGTAAAACCAACCGAAAACTCCTGTGTTGCAACATCCTTAAAAGGCCAGTGGCCACACAACAGCACCCCCCTCTGTATAATCCAATACAAGCTCATAGTCCCAACCTTTTGGTGCTGGTGTATCTCTGCACACTTAAGTCCCTTTCCTCCCTTGGAAAGAGAATAAAACTTTGCTTTCTGCATTTTCTTCTCATTGTGAATTACTTCACAGCTTGCATCACCAGCCACCTTAACATTTCAGTGGCTTGTATGGGTACATTCTCTCTTTATCCCTCTCCTCCACCTCCTGAGACTTGTGACTAGGGGAACAGTAGGCAGCAGAAGTTCATCCCAGGCTTACCCCCTTACTGTGTCTCTGTGAAGTTTGGAGAGAGGGTTCTAATCCTTTTCTGTCTCTCTGGGCTCTGCAGACAGCCTCCTCCTTACCCCTTTACCTGGCCGGCAATTGGCAAATCTCTCTGAATCTCAGGACAAAAACATTCACTTTGTCAAAAGTGATAGCTTAGCTGTCCCCCTCCCCCATGTCATTGTCAAAACCCCGGCACCAGGTCTATCGCCCAGGGTTTCAGCCATAAGGGACGCCTCCCGAACATTTCTTTGCTGTGTTCAGTCTGCTGTCATACTCAGGGATGCCTGACTATGGGACAGATCTTCATGGTCTCAGTCTTCCTTTGGGCTCAAAGACACTCAACTCTGATGGCAGTTCTCTACGTCATTTGAGCGGCGGATGCCCTCCTCAAACCTTCCCCTTGCCACTTGTTCTGGTCCCTGAGATATCCTTCCCTTTTCTTTTTTGTAGTTCTCACCATGGGCAACACTCAATCTACCCCACCCAAAGACTCCCCATTGGGATATTTACTTAAGAGCTTGAAGGCTCTGGGACTTACTGACCTCAAGCCCAAGCACTTGATTTTCTGTCACAATATGGCCTGGCCCCAATACAAACTGGGTGGCCAGGAAGTCTGGCCTATGAATGGATCTCTTAACTCTAATAATATCCTCCAATTTGACCTGTACTATCACCATTTTGAGAAATGGTCTGAGGTTTGCTATGTTCAGGCCTTTTTCAAACTCTCTTGTCATCCTGATCTCTATACCTCCTGTTGCATGCTCTTGCTTACACCTACTTCCCTTCCTCTTCCATCTTCCCAAGATTTGGATGATCTCCCAATCTCTGTACCTCCTCCTCTTCCTCCATGTACCCCTTCCACCCTTTCACCTGACTCTTTAACACCCCCTCCATCTCTTCTCCGTACTTCTCCTCCTCAAACCTCTCACCCTGCCTCCCCTTCATATTGGGTTTCTCCTGGTCATACCCATTCCAGCTATCCCTTTCAGGAAGCCCCTAAGCCTGTGATCCAGCTCTCTGTCCATGAGGTCGCTGAATTGGAGGGCATTATTTGGGTCTAGGCTCCCTATTCAATGTTAGATCTCTCCCAAATTGAGGTCAGACTCAGCAATTTTTTCCAAAGCTGGCTGAATTTACAAAGGTGTTTGAATACCTCACCTTCATATATGACCTCTCCTGAACAGATCTTCACATTAATTTTCTACATGTACCGATTTAGGGGAGAGAGGCCATGTTTCTACAGGTAGAAGCTCTTTATCTGCTCTTTGACTCTAAATGATAGTTATGTTGGGTAGAGCAATCTTGGCTCTAGGTCCCTGCTTTTCATGACTTTGAATACTTCTTGCCAGTCCCTTCTAGCCTGAAAAGTTTCTTTTGAGAAATCAGCTGACAGTCTTATGGAAACTGCCCTGTAGGTAGCTCTCTGCTTTTCTTTTGCTGCTTTTTAAGATTCTTTCTTTATCTTTAACCTTTGGCATTTTAATTATGATGTGTCTGGGAGTGGGCCTCTTTGCATCTATCTTGTTTGGGACTCCCTGTGCTTCCTGGATATGCATGTCTATTTCCTTTAACAAATTAGAGTTTTCTTTCATTATATTTTCAAATAGATTTCCAATTTCTTACTCTTCCTCATCTCATTCTGGCAGTCCTATGACATTAAGGTTGGACTTCTTGAAGTTGTCCCAGAGGCTGCTTATACTATATTAGTTTTATCGTAGTTTTTTGGGAGTCTTGTTTCTTGTTGTTAGGATTGGTTGTTTTCTGTGTCCTTATGTTCCAAATCATTGATTTGCTTCTTGGCTTCATCCACTCTACTGTTGTTTCCCTGTAATTGTTTTTTATTTCAGTGGTGTATCCTTCCTTTCTGACTGGATATTTTTTATGCTGTTGTGGTCCTCACTGAGTTCCTTGAGCATCCTTATAAACAGTGTTTTGAACTCTGCATCTGATAGATTGCTTATCTCCATTTTGTTTAGCTCTTTTTCTGGAATTTCGATCTGCTCTTTCATTTGGGTCATGTTTCTTTGCCTCTTTGTTTTGGCAGCCTCCCTGTGTTTGTGTCTCTGTATTAGTTAGAGCTCCTTTGACTCTGTGTCTTGGAAGTGTGGCCTAATGCAGTAGGTGTCCAGTAGGGTTCAGTGGCACAGCCTCCCCTATCACCCAAGCTGGGTACTAAATGTGTGCCCTTTGTGTGGGCTGAGTACACCCACCTCTTGCAATTGAGCCTTGATTGCTGTTGGCAGATAAATGAAAGAGATTTACCCAGGCCAGTCAGCTGCAAGGACTGGCTGTGACCACTTACCACCAACCTCCACCCTCTGTGGATTATCAGCTATGTAGGGGCAGGGTGGTGATGCTCTCACATATCTGTAGCTGTCCACTGGTTGTGCTGGCCCTAGGGTTTCGCAGGTGGTACAGGCCAAGGTCAGCCCCCACATATGTTTTTCCCAGGGCTACCCTGCCTGAGATATAAAACCATCTGAGATGGCTGCTATTTGTGCTAGGCTTAGAGATTCCTAGGCAAAGTCAAGCTGTGAATGTAGGCTGGCTGCTGCTAGTGCCAGACCTGGGGCTCACTGAGGCCCCTGTTCCTTGTTTGATAGGATTTTGGAAGTTGTGCATCATGAGCCATAACCAGCCATTTATATGGAAAATCAGCTTGGGTGGACCCATAAGTTGGGTGTAGTGGAGCCTCTGGCGATCTCCAAGGCCAGTCAAACAATGTTAGCCAGGTTGATGGAGCCTCAGTTATGGAACCAGCTTGCTGGCTCTATGAGGGGGAGGGTTTAGAGAAAGGACAATGGCCTCTGCTTGCTTTGATGCCAGACACTTCAGTTTCTCCCTGTATCACACTGGTGCCTTTCAGCTGCTGCCCTGGTGCTGTAGGTCAGAGGGAGTGAGTCTGAGTAGATGAGTTTGTATGTGGGTTCTTTAAGAGTAACTGCTGGGGGCTCTAAAGGTTTCTTCCACTAACTCAATCCCTACTGGATTTTGCAGCCAGAAGTTGTGGGGACTTATCTTCCTGGCACTGAACCCTGGGGGTGGGGGGCCAGGATTCCTTGCTCCCAAGCCATCCCTCCTGAATTTTTATCCAGCACACATGGATGTGGGGAGAGCCCCATGTGCTGTCTCTGCCCCTCCTACCAGTCTGGATGGATGTGGTTTCTTTAATTCCGTACTTGTCAGACTTCCATTCAACTTAATTGCTGATTGTTCTGACTGATGATTGTTCTGTATTTTAGTTGTAATTTTGATGTGGTTGTGTGAGGAGGCAAGCCGTATTTGCATATGGCACCATCTTGACCGGAAGTCTCGACTTCTTTTTTTCTAAACCTAGTATATTATTCTGTACTTGATAATTCTATTCTTTGATGTCCTTGAGGGTTGTGTTTCTGCTGATTCTCAGCTACGGTTTGTTGATTTAAGATTTGAGCTCCTATTGGTTGATCTGAGCTGAGGCTGTTTTTCTCCAGAAAGGACTTGAATTTGTTTCTGCCAGGAGCCAAGGAGAGGATTGTTCTGTTTGTTTATTTTTTTTGTGTGTGTGTTTTCTCACTTATCGTCTGCCCTGTTGATTTCTCTTAACCTCCCAAGAGTTTGAGACAGGCTAGTATGCTAGGGCAAGCAGAATAGAGAAACTGAAACAGATAGTTAGACAGCTAAGCAATTACAGCCATCTAGTAAATCACAAAATACTATCTTCTATAACCAAGGATACTTTAAGAGTAAATGGTTTACATGTCTCCCCAACCAGAGAGTAAATAGCTTAAATTACTGTACTTGGGGAGATAGTGGAAATCAAATTAGGTTCATTTGCCAACCATACCCAAAGACAGATGATGTTAAGGGGATAAATCTCCCTTTGGCACATCAGCATAAAGCTGATGAATATCCCATTGAGATCTTCCCCAAGACCTCCCCTAAACCCCCAGCCTGTAAAAACCCTCAAAACAAAGGGCCTAAAACACGCTTTCCCATCCAGTAGCTTGCCCGAGCCTTTCCCTTCCCCATTGTCTTCCCCCACAGGCACGTATCTCCTAAACTCTAAGGGCCCTTTTGAGACTTGCAACCACAGAGCATTGGGCAGTGGCAGCTCATCCTGGGCTAACCCCCTGACCCTGTCCCGAAGACCCACTCAGGGCCAGGTTCCCTTTCTGATAACAAGTTCAGCTTTAAAAAGTATGTCTTTTGTCCAGGAACTAGTTGCTTTGTATCAGAAAGACTCTTCTGGAAATGAAGGCCCTGATAAGTTCTCTTGTTGGGAAAAGTTTTAATTGTTGAGTAAAATTAGATTTTTCAAGAGTAGGCTCTGTGTTTGACGGAAATAAGCTAGATTTCTGGTCCAATAAGTGAAATCAACACTTAAACAAGGGGTTGATTATTTATGTTATAGGAGGATTGGCAGTGGAAACTTTTTAGTTTCTAAGTGCATCAAGAGTTCCATTTGTGATCATTCATTTCTGAACAGAGAAAACAAAAATGAAGCCAAACCATTTTGAGTAACTATCAAACTGGACTAAAATCAAGTATCTGGAATGATTACAAAAATTGGTGGGTAAAACAAAATTTAACTGAAAACTCCACTTTGCATACTTCCTAGGAAACACAATCAGTATGTTTCACATTGCACATACACACACACACACACACAGAGCTATAAACAAGTGTGTGTTAGTTTTGTTTTTTGCTTTGGCTACCACTACCATGTGTCTCTGATCAGCTCCCTTTTCACTTTTTCCAATTATTTTTAACGTTTTCCTCCCTCTTCAACCCTCAGAGCCAAACCTTTTTCCTTCCCTGTCACTCTCAGCAGATGGCACTGAATACTTTTACACAAAGGATGTATACATCTGCAGAGAGAACTGCCGCACCTCACATCACCAAAGCTTAACCCTCCCCTCACTGGCACTGATCCTTTTCTCTTAATTTTAATAGACAACCTGCCCCACTCCTTGCTAAAGCTACTTTTGCTCATTCTCACTTTCTCATCTTCATCCATGCTTGTTCCTTTTGTTCTCTTCCACAAACATTTAAATTATGTTCATGCCAGAACTGTGGACAAAATAACCAAACCACTTTGTACCCCCCTATAGCTTTCCCATTACAAACCCTCTCTCTCCTCTGCTTCACAGCCAAATCTCAAGAGTTGTTCAGAATTAGTCTTCATTTCCTTACTTCTCATTTATTGCCCACCAACCTGGATTGTAACCCCAACACTCCAGTGAAATTTTTACCACGAATTTCCCATGTTTCCAAATGCAGTGGCATCTGTTTTCCCTCTACTTGACTTCTCTACAGTATTCAACAGTTTCAAGCACTCACAGTTCATGAATGCACTCTCTCTCTCAACTCCCCCATATTGGTTCAGCGCTTATTTTAAAATGTCAGTTATTAAAAGGGTCAATGAGCCCTGGCTGGTGTAGCTCTGTAGATTGGGTGCCAGCCTGCACACCAAAGGGATGCCAGTTCAATTCCTAGTCAGGGCACATGCCTAAGTTGTGGGCCAGGACCCCAGTAGGGAGTGTGTGAGGGCAACCACACGTTGATGTTTTTCTTCTTCTCTTTCTCCCTCCCTTCCCCTCTCTCTAAAAATAAATAAAATCTTTAAAAAGAAAAGGTCGATATTTCATTGAGTATCATTGTGTTTCTCTTAAAACCACTCACTTATTATAAGATCATTACTTATAATAGTTACCACTCATTTTAGTAATGTATATATTTTTTAGAGTAAAATAGCTTATTTCTACTTTATATTTCAATGAAGACCTTAACTCGATTTTAAAAACCTGTATATATAGATAGGTTATTACATTTCTGAATTTCATTTTAAATGAATAAAAATGGATTTAAAAATTTTTTTTATTGTTATTCAATTACAATTGTCTGCATTTTCTCCTCATCCCTCTACCCTACCCCAGCTGAACCCACCTTCCTCCCCCCTCTCCCCCTCCCCCCTTGATTTTGTCCATGTGTCCTTTATAGTAGTTCCTGTAATCCCCTCTCCTCACTGTCCCCTCCCCACTCCCCCCTGACTATTGTAAGATTGTTCTTAACTTCAATGTCTCTGGTTATATTTTGTTTGCTTTTTTCTTTTGTTGATTATGTTCCAGTTAAAGGTGAGATCATATGGTAATAAAAATGGATTTTCAACATATTTGTTAGAAAAGGTTGGTGCTGGTCTGGTGGGATTGAATTTCTGCTCTACTGGTACCAACTCCCTCATTGTAAAGAGTCAGGGAAGTGACCCAGTGCAAGCAAACTTCTGTATTTCCAAGGGCCCACTTCACTGCTTTTGGAAAAGATTCAGCTTATCAAATAGCTGAATGATAATTTGTAATATGAGTTATTTTGGTTGCTCCTTAGTTTTCATGTGAGTTACCTGAATAGTGACTTTTCATCAAAATATTTTATCACTTCTTTTCATACTTAACTCTCCCAGTGTTTTGTGTGGGAAGACACAGTAGAAAAACAAACCTCTAAGCACAAGATTATTTTTCCCATTGACAATTATTTGTAGTGAAATTGTTTTCTGGCCATGGTTCTTTCTTTAGAACACCATTATCATGGGCTCAGAATGGCAAGGCCATCTTTTTTATTATTGTTCCCAAGAAATGGCTTATAGCCATTAGTATGCTTTCTGCACATGGGTTTCTTTTTTTTCCACCTTGTGCAGGAAGACAGTTCTGCCTGCTTCAGTGGAAAAGCTGGACTGCAGGATGGGTGGTTTCTGAAGAGTTATTGTTTTCCTGATGGACTCAGAGCCCATTTATGGGACCACCAGGGGGCATCCTAACAGGAGGCACAAAGTACATGGCCTGGCCTCTGACTTTAAGAAAACAAGGTGGTGGGTGCCCTGGCTGGTGTGGCTCAGTGGACTGAGTGCTGGCTGGGAACTGAAAGGTCACTGGTTGAATTCCCAGTCAGGTGACTGGGTTGCTGGTCAGGTCCCCAGTTGCGGACATGTGAAAGGTAACCTATTGATGTATCTCTTGCACATCAATGTTTCTCTCCTTCTTTCTCTCCCTCCCTTCCTCTCTTTAAAGAAAAAGAAAAGAGATCATATGGTATTTGTCCCTCACCGTCTGGCTTATTTCACTTCTTTTTTTTTTTTTAAATCAAGGGGGAGAGTGGAGGTGGGGGAGGGAGGTGGGTTCAGCTGGGGTGGGGTGGAGGGATGGGGAGAAAAGGCATACAACTGTAACTGAATAACAATAAAAATTAAAAAAAAATAAACAGAGAAAATGGAACAGAAAGAAAGAAAAGAAAAGAAAACAAGGTGGTTGCAGCCATATGGGCAGTATGCAGAGTCATAGCTCACCAGGACAGCCAGGGCCCCGGGGTCCTGGGGAAGATTCATGGCGCAGCAGAGAGAGCTGTGTCCACTGGTTTGTGGGCTGCTGACTACGGCACAGCAGACCAAAAGGATCCATCTAAGCCCTGGTTACTCAGAGTGTCTACAGATCAACACCATCCATGTTACTTGGGAGCTTATTAGAAATGCACCTTCTCAGGCCTCATCCCAGACCAGTGAATGAGAACCTGTGTGTGAACAAGATCCCTAAGAGACTCAAATGCACATTATAGTTCTAGAAGCACTGCTGCTCTAACCTACACTCAAGGCTGCAGTCCTCAGACACAGCATAGACACTGCTCCCTCCAGGAAGCCTTCCCAGCCCCTCTGCTGGTATTGGGCGTCCTTTCACGTCTCCCTGCACATCGTCCCTGGACCTTACAGGTTTCCTTACTCGCCTGTGGTTGTAGATCTGCCTGTCTGCTCTGCCCTTTCTCAGAGGGGAGCTCTGGCCCAGATCATTCTGTGCTCACCTTGCACACTGCCTAACTCCGAGCAAGCTTCAGTCACAAGGCTCATCAAGCCAATGAACAAATGAATGAGTGGGTGGGCAGGCGATTGACAGGACAGAAATAAAAGCCTGAAACTCACAGAAGGGTAGATGTTTATTTTTGCTGCTTCTTAGACAAGCTCTACAAGGTAAAAATTAGACTCTTCCAATGGCATACATTTTAAACATCAACCTCTGATGTGGCATTTAGGATTCCCAGAGCATGTTGGTTTAGGCACTTTTATACCCAGAGGCACACAGAATTTCCCAGGCTCTAAGGGAGTGATTGACTCTCTTGGGGATGCTGTTGCCATCTGCTTGGTGAGGAAGGAAAGAGCAGCTGCAGACACAAGTCAAGGCCAAGTCCATAGCCCTCCCTACCTTTTAAAAGCTGGTTATCCAGTTGGCAGGTGGGCAGGTCCTCTGTTGTCTGTTCCTTCCTGCCACCCACCTTGGCATCCTTTCCCTCCTGAGGAGCACCTGCAGCGGGATATGGGTATGAGGGGAAGGTGCCTACTGGACTTTGCTCTGTCAGCATCTTTGGTATAAGGGATAATCCCAAGGCCCAGGAAGGCTTGAGAAGGAAGACAGCCTATACTGACTGGGGTTGGCGATCCTAGGTGGGTTCCAGCTGACCACGTTCTCCCTGTTACCTGCAGCAGGAAACTGCTGGGCCCTCATTTTGCCAAGCAAGGGCTGAAACCTCTGCTTCACCTGCCTACTTTGCAGAGAGCCTCTCTAAGGCCACTCCATCAGGGCCAATTTAGGAGACAAGCACCTGCCGCTCAGTGTTGGGGCAGCAGATGGAAAATATCTGCAGGGAGCAACAGCTTTGTGGCACTGACTTCCCCCCATAAGTCACTGGCTTAATGAGATATTCTTGCACTTGGCTTTTTCTTTTTTCTCTTTTCACTGAAGGACCCTGATGCACTCCACAGACATGAACTCATGATGCCTCCCCCGGGAGGCAGGGTCATCCTCTCCCTCCAGCACAATTTGCTCAGCCTTTGCCTGATGGACTCTTTGTTCACCCTAACATGCCCTCTGGCCCAGGAGATCTAAGAAATATGAACGTGACCCATAGTCCCCCACTCTGAGTAGAGTTCACTGTGCATCTCACTGATGTCTTCCATCAGGATCTTACTCTCTTTGTGTTCACGGCGCTTTTTCTGTGGAAATGACACATGACCTTGTTCTGCCAGGAGCTGGGGGGTGGGGGGTGGGGCTCAGCAGATAACACTTGTTCACAGGGGAAGTAGAAAGTTTCCGTATGCATCAGTGAGGATGGTATATGATTCAGGGGCACATGTCCTGTGGCCCTGGCTGTGGTCCAGCCTCTTAGGCTTTGGGGCAGCAGAATTTTAAGTTTGTAGCTTTGGTAGAGAAGACACTCCCGGCTATGTTGAAATGTTACCCTTCTTTAAGAGGAACTTGGACCAGTGTGGTTTTCTGGGTGCTTGGAAGGCAGGCTCTCTGCCCTGTGGTAGCGGAAGATATTTGAAGAGATCCCAGTGTTTTTCCGCAGGACCGATTTAATGAAGACAGCCAGTCCTTCAGCCCCCTGGGTGGGCTCAGGAAAGGCTCCCTGTGACTCTGAGTGCCCTGCCTTGCGTTCCCTTCCCCTGCACTGACTGTTAGAGGGCCTGCTCCAGGCCTTCCTGGACACATTCACACTAATGATATAAAAGTGAGAAGGCACAGCGGTCGGAAGAACGGTCATCAGCAACTTCAAGGAAGCAAAGAAATTACACTTGTTCTCAAGATGGGGATCATTAGTGGCTCCGGGAAGGAGGTGACTTCACACTCCCACAGGAGGACCAATTTGCAGCCACAGTGGTGACTTCTGACTTTAAGGAAAAAAATCTCCCAGCTTAGGGAGGATTAGGGGGAGCAGCTTCAGCCCCAACCTCCCTCCTTATGCTCCTACCTGGCAAAGGAAGGGCCTTCAATTGGTTGCCAGGGCACAGACACCAGGATTCCCTCCCCACCCACCCCCACTCCACCCAAAGGTGGTTGGTCAGGGAAGGAGCTGCACCCCTTTCTCACTAGCGACTCTTCAGCTTGGTGCCAGATGGAGTCAGGCTCTAGGCCGAGCTCCTGTCCCCTGCCACCTTAGAGCCCCAGCTCTGCAAAAGCCTTGGGAAAGTAGCAAAAGAGGAGTAGGAAGCACAGATGGATGGACTCCACCAAGGGACAAGCCCCTCATTGCCTTTTCTGTTCAAAAAGTGTGTGTATATCTCTGCAAGTGCCACAAGAATGTGAGCTGCTGTTCTCCTAACATCTGGCACTTGCTTTTAAATCTACAAGTTGAAATCTTAGGGACTCAACATTTTAGCTAAGTGAGTATAGTTGCAAATCCTGATATATATATGAAATATATATGAACCTATATATCACACACACGTGTGTGTCATTCTGACTATTACTGAATACATAAGCATCCCAGGAATGCGGACCTCAAACCACCAACTTGTGCACAGTTACACCATACTGCTCAATCAGGGGAAAAACGTCCTGACAGGCTCAGGGCACTGACCTGCCTGCATCTGGTTTCCAAAGCCAGGTGCAAGCTCCTCACACATGGCTTGTCTTCTGGGTCGAGGCATGGTCCGTTGGCAGTGTGAACTTGACAGCACTGTCCTTCTCCCAGCCCCTCCGGATCTTGGAGAGTCTGTGGCTTAAGCAGGGCAGGAAGAACAGGACCTTGGCCAGGATGACAACGCAGGGCACCAGCAGCGTGAGTGTGAAGGTGGGAGGCAGGTAGAACTTGTAGCGGCTCTCCTCGAAGGCGCGGGTCCAGCCATAGGTGAGTGTGTGCAGGGTGCTCAGCACCAGGGCCATAAAACCTAGAGTGGACTGCAGAAGAAAGAAGACTAGAGTGAGGGCCAGGGGATGACGGACACAGTGATTCCACCACTGGGTTACTGCTTGCCCACAGAGGGGAAGGAAGGAGTGTGACTTTAGCAGTCAGGGCTCTGGGTTCAAATCCTTGCCCTATCACTCACACTCTGCATGATCTTATCACTACCTAAACTGTCTGAGCCTCAGTTTTCCCAACAGAAAAACAGGAATAATGTTTCTACCCTTAAGGTATACAAAGATTGATTGATTCACGAGGATTCAATAACATTACTGTTATTCATACCTTTGGTCACATAGAGTGGACTTTATTTTATTTTATTTGACTTTAAATAATTGTTTATTTTTCAATTACAGCTGACATACAATATTAATTAGTTTCAAGTGTACAACCCAGTGACTAGACACTATACAACCCACTAAGTGATCACCCAGATAAACCCAATACCCACCTGACACTATACATAACCATTACAACAGTATTGACCACATTACCTGCACTGTGCATCCCCATGACCGCTCTGTACCTGCCAATTTGTACTCCCTAATCCCTTCACCTCTTTCACCCAGCTCCCCCCAACGCCCTCCCATTTTGCCAGAGGGTGGCACACTTCTTAGATGTTCAAAGAAGTTTAAAAATATTTTGGCAGTTTTGTGTATGTTTTAGTGTATATTAGAGTAAACAAGTACCTACTAGCACACTGAAGTCTTCATTTCACAGATAATGTTTGGCCTAAGGCCAGATAAAAAAAAGGGAATTGATTTTAAGTTGATTTAAAGGTAAGTGAAAAGTAAAAAATGTACTTGGCACTTGGACTTGGCATCAGTAGTGGCTCACTGGGGCCTGGAGGCCAGGTGACCTGACACTGTGTCGAAAGCCCAGGACACCACACAGAAGCCCTTTGTGGGTGCTGGTCCCTCTCCTCCTGCCCACACACTGAGTCATGAATACCAGGAGGAACTTACTCTCCTGCTGGAAAGGAGCTTAATGACCATGGGGAGATCAAGACCTTTGCAAACCCTAACCAAAACAGTCCAGGCCAGGCTACAACGGAGCGCCCCACCCATTAAGCCACACACGGGTCACTTCCAGCTGAGATTAGCTCCTGGTCAAGTGCCTACACACGAGTGTCTGTGGGAACCACACGTGAGAATGGCTGGGAAGTGCTGCTCCATGACTCCAGCCTTCTTTTTCTTTTCTTTTTTTAAATGAAAGGCTTATTTCCTCAGTACACCAAATAGAATGCAAGCACTATCGAGACAAATATACAAAAATAGGCAGATCAAAATTAAACAGTAATTTAGTTTAAATGAAGGGAAATCTCTTTAAATGACAACATATTCCCAAGAAGAATCTTTTCTTAAGGTAGTTATTTCAACAAAATAAAGGATATGGATTAAGTGGAAGTTAGCTTGTGAATTTTTCTTAAAGATAAAACCCCAACTCTATTAGTCCATGCCACTTAAACGCTAAAACTAAAATTTCCAAATAAGTGCAAAAGGAGATGGAGGGGTTAGTTAGGTTTTTTGCTTGAACAGTCCAGAGGAAAATGGTTACTACAAGTATAGCAGGCAGGCTGCTAACACTGACTGACCCAGAGCTGCACCAAACTTCAGACTCCATGCTTGTCACTGTGCTAAACGCTCCTGTTAGGATGTGCGGCACATTTTGGTCCACGATATGGTTTAATATCAAGACAGATCCCAATTTGTTACAGACACATACACAATTTGTTGCTTGTTTTGTTTCTAAATATATATATATATTTATACATACAGATATATTAAAATATACATAACATTTATATAACTAATATATAAATACATAAATATAAATATTTTTATATATTTATACATACATATATATATGTATTTTTCTATATATATATTTAAAAAGCCAGTATACTGCCACACACAAAGGTTTCTGCTGAACTACAAATGATATAATCTACATTCTACCGCTGGTGCTGGTCTTGACTGGTGCTGTGAACCTGGGAGAGTCAGTCAGCCTCAGTGAGAAGTGATTCCAAACACTGAAGTCAGATATGTGGGAGCAGTGCTGTGCAGACCAGCATTCTCCAGATCCCAGAGAAGGCAGGCAGATGGAGAGGGGAGTGCACCAAGGGTTAGGGCTTTAGGGGGACAGGGAGGAGAGGCACAGGCAAATCTCATTGATTCTGTAAGCACCAAGAAGCAGCTACGGAGAGATCTGGGGCAGGAGAGACCTGTGTTTATTACATAATGAATGCAAATAGCAGTGATGCACCAAGCAGTGAACACAAATGCACTTTCTCCAAGGACACAATGCAAAGGTTTCATTGAAGTGTGGCAGCATGATGGTACCTCAGGGTCCTCTTTAAAGGTCGGTTTTGAGTTTTCCACAGAGAAGCTGCAATTGGGCCTCTTGGATTTCCTTTCAGCCCAGCTTGTTAGCACTGAGCCAGGGACTCAGCTAAGAGACACTGGCTTATTTGCGCTCCCCTCAGAACAGACGTTTAAGTGGGTTTGATTCTGCTACCATGCCTTATTCTCCCTCCTCCCCAGGATGGGGGGAGCTTTGCTGGTACCTGCTCCAGTACAAACACCACGACAGTGAACCTCAGTAAGTGGAGGAACATGTTTTAGAAAAATTGCTTATAATGCTTTTAATAATATAATAATAAACATTTTCTAATGGCTATTTGTTGTAAGTTCATTGAAAGATTCCCAAGTACAACATTTTCGACTCCAAATAAAATACTAGCTGCTAAAGATCCCCAATCTCTGCCCTTCTTAGCCAGCTCTGGCCATTCTTGGCTTGTGACCAGACCACATCAAGGATGTTTTTATCCCATCCTTAACAACTTCCCAGCTTAATGTAGCCAGTTGGGAAAAGCCATGGTTAGTTCTGTGCCACTACCCAGTTCTGTCATGTGGCATATTAAAATGGTCAGTCCACAAACTGAGAACTCTTTGACTGTGAGTCACATGTAACCAGATCCTTGTCAATTCCAGATGCATCTATCAAAATTCCAAATCTCCTCGCAAGCTGTGACCACCAACCTTTTCTAAGTCCTGATCTATGGATATGGAAGAAGACTGGGTTTCCAGGCTCTGAGAAGATATTTGCAAATCATGTATCTGTCAAGGGAGTAATATCTAGAATATGCAGAGAGCTCTTAGACTCAACAAGAAAAAAACAAACAACACAATTCAAAAACAGGCAAAGGAATTGAACAGAAATTTCTCCAGAGAAGATATGCGAATGGCCAATAGCACATGAAGAGATGTTCAACATCACTAATCTTTAGGGACAGACAAATCAAAACCACAATGAGATACCCATTAGGATGGCTACTATAAAACACAACAGAAAATTCCAAGTGATGGTGAGGATGTGGAGAAATTGGAAACAAGTGCACTGTTGGAGGGAATGTAAAATGGTGCAGTCACTGTGGAAAGCAGTATGGCAGTTCCTCAAATAATAAAAATAGAATTACCATGTGATCCAGCAGTTTCACTTCTGGGTAGATAACCAAAAGACTGAAAACAGGGCCTGCAGAGAGAAGACCCATGTTCATAGCAGCGTTATTCTCAGTAGCTAAAATACAGAGTGCCTATTGACAGATGAATAATATTCTAATATATATTATACTAAAGTATAATATATATTATATATATGAATATTATTAAGCCTTAAAAAGAAAGGAAATTCTGACACATGTGAGAGAAGCCAGTCACAAAAAGACAGACACGATATGACTCCATTTCAATGAGGAACCTGAGTAATCAAACTCGTAGAGATAGAAGCAGAATGGTGGTTGTCAGGGCTAGAGGTGGGTGTGGGGAAGAATGGGACATTTTTATTTAGTGGATACACAGTTTTAGTTTTGCAAGATAAAAAGAGTTCTGGAGATGGATGGTGGTGATGGTAGTACAACATTATGATTGTACTTAATGCCTCTGACTATATGGTTATACAGAAATGGTTAAGGTGATAACTTTTATGTATATTTTACCCCAACAAAATCAGCTGAGGGGGAAATAAGAAGGTCCCAGCATCGATCATCAGAAATTAGTCTCGAACAATCCTGATGGCCATCCTGATAGTCCCCAGCCAGCCACCCAGCCCCAAACCCTTGTTCTGCCTACTCGTGTGGATTTATGGGGTATGCTGAGATGGCTGGGAAGTGCCTTTTATCCATGAATGTTTATTACAGTTTGATACTGTGGTTTTCAAATCTGGCTATACATTAAAATCACCTGAGGAGGTTGGGAAAATATATTAATGCCCAAGGCTCAGGTGTCTAGAAACATGTTCGGCGATGATGTCAATGTATAGCCAGGTCAAAGAACCACTGATTTAGGAGATTCTCATCATGCAGCCCTTTTAGCTGCAGGTTAAGTCCTCATAGCTCCTCTGCCCAGGCCATTAGTTGGGATGAAGAAGCTGGACTTATCTGCTCCTTTGACGAAGACCCACTGAGGGCCTTGATGTGCCCACACTCTGCATTGCGGGGCTTCCCAGATGCTGCATCAATGAGAACCCACCCAGGCCTGGGATCCCAGCCCTGGTGGCCCTAGTGAGGCCTTAGTATCTCCCTCAATGATATGCCCGGGAGCCACTGTCCCCAGCACCTAAGTGGAAAGTAGATTGTGCTGGACATGTGGGACATACACAGGGAGTATGGAGTTGCTGCTCCAGTTCATACATCCTCATCCTTTTGCTGCCCCAAATCCCATAGTGACAAATGGCAGGAAGCCCCATCCAGGGGCCAGGTTCACAGAGAGTGCTGTCGGCCAAAGGCCAGTCAGTAACAAAGGGACTTGTGACTTTCCAATCCCAGTGAAAACCTGTATGATTCCAGCAAATTTGTTTTCCTAAACTCTGGCTTCTTGGGAACAATTTAAAAATCCCAGAACAAGCTCTGGCTGGTGTGGCTCAGTGGATAGAGTGCCAGCCTGCAAACCAAAAATCCAGAACAGCCAAAGGAGGAGAAAAGAAAGAGGCATTCTCATGTGGCACTTAATACCCACACTGCACAAGCTAGGGTTGTTTTTAAAAAATATTATGTTACATGTCATATTATATTTTTTGTTTATTTTTCTTTTTCAATTATGGTTTACTTTCAATATTATTAGGTATTAGTTTCAAGTATTCAGCATTGTGGTTAGACAATCATATATTGGTCCTCTCAATATTTCCAGTACCCATCTGGCACCATGCATAGCTATTACAATATCATTAACTATATTCCCTAGGCTGTACATTACATCTCAGAGATTATTTTGTAATTACCACTTTGTACTTCTTAATCCCTTCACCACTTGTACCCAGTTCCCCAATGCCCCCCCTACCCTCTGGCAACCACCAGTCCACTCTCTATGTCCATGAGTCTGTTTCAATGTTGTTGGTTGTTTTTGTTCTTTAGATTCCACATATAAGTGAAATCATACGGCATTTGTCTCTCTAACTTATTTCTTATTTTAAAAAATTACTTTATTGTTCAATTACAGTTGTTTGCATTTTCTCCCCACCATTCCCCCCACCCCAGCCAAACCCACCTCCCTTCCCTGCTTCCACCCTCCCCCCTTGGTTTTGTCCATGTGTCCTTTATACTAGTTCCTGAAAACCCTTCTCCCCACTGTCCCTTCCCCACTCCCCTCTGGCTATTGTTAGATTGTTCTTAACTTCAATATTTCTGGTTATATTTTGTTTGCTTTTTTCTTTTGTTGATTATGTTCCAGTTAAAGGTGAGATCATATAGTATTTGTCTCTCACTGCCTGGCTTATTTCACTTACCATAATGCTCTCGCAACCACTATGGAAAACAGTATGGAATTTGCTCAGAAATCTAACTTATTTCATGTGAGAATGTGGAGAAAAAGGAAACTTCATGCACTGTTGGTGGAATGCAGATTGATGAAACCACTATGGAAAACAGTATGGCATTTCCTTAACAAATAAAAAATGGAACTGCCCTATGACCCAGCAATTCCAGTTTTGGGTATTTATCTGAAGAAACTCAAAACACTAATTTGAAAGAATATATGCACACCTATGTTCTTTACAGTGTTATTTACAATAGCCAAGCTATTAAAGAAACCCAGGTGCCCAACAATAGACAACTGGATAAAAAGGCCGTGGTACACATATGCTATGGAATATTACTCTGTCATAAAAAAGAATGAAATCTTACCATTTATGACAGCATGGATGGACCTAAAGGGTATTAGAGACATTTTTATTATATGTAAGCTTGTTAGCAAAAAAGCAGCAGCCAGATGGTGGGTGGTTCCTACTGGTGCTCAATTACTGTGGCACCTAGTAATTGAGCACCCGTAGGAACAAGTGCTACTGGACAAGTGCTCCCAAAGTTGGGTGGAGCTAGTCTCTGTCATTATTTCTGACCAGTAGCTGCAGTGGGTGAGGCCACATGAAGTTCCTCCATATGAGGTGCTAAGAGCTGAACTCCAACTTCTCTGACCAGGTGAGCTGCACCTACCTGGGTATTTTATAATCTAGCAATTTTTTCTCTCCTTTTTTAAAATTTTACTTTTCAATTACAATTGACATTCAATATTATTTTATGTTAGTTTCAGGTGTAGCTTAGTGGTTAGACAATTATATAACTTACAAACTGATCCCACTGATTTTTGAAGCACCCATCTAGCCCTATACATAGTTATTACACTATTATTGGCTACATCTCCTGCACTGTACTTTACATCCAGTGCTATTTTGTAACTACCGTTTTTTACTTATTAATCTCTTCACTGTTTTTACCCAGTCTCCAACCCGCTCCTCTCCGGCCACCATCAGTTTGTTTTCTGCATCTATGAGTCTGATTCCCTTCTGTTTGCTCATTTATTTTGTTCTTTAGATTCCACGTTTAGGTGAAATCATATGGTATTTTTCTTTCTCTGATTTATTTCACTTAGCATTATATATTCTAGGCCCATCCATGTTGTTGCAAATGGTAAGATTTCATTCTTTTTTAAGGTCCCATAATATTCCATTGTATATATGTACCACAAGTTTTTTATCCATGATGTTCACTTGGGTTGCACTTCCATATATTGGCTATTGTAAACAGTGCTGCAATGAACACAGGGGTGAATATCTTTCCAAATTAGTATTTTGGGTTCCTTTGATAAAATGCCCAAAGTGGAACTGCTGGGTAGCAAGGTAGTTCCATTTCTAATTTTTTGAGGAACCTCCATACTGTTTTCCAGAGTGGCTTCACCAATCTGCATTCCCATCAACAGGGCACGAGGGTTACCTTTTCTAACCCTCCTTGCCGACACTTATTGTTTGTTGACTAATTGATGATTGCCATTGTAACAGGTATGACGTAATATTTCATTGTGTTTTTCAAGTTTTTTATTTACTGATTTGAGAGAGAGAGAGAGAGAGAGAGATTTTTTATTCCACTTATTTATGCATTCCTTGGTTGATTCTTGTATGTGCCCTGACTGGAGATCAAACCTGCAACCTTGGTGTATTGGGAGGATACTCTAACCAACTGGGCTACCAGGCCAGGTCCCTCACTGTGGTTTTAACTTGTATTTCTCTGAAGATTAGTAACATTGAGCAACTTTTCATACATCTATCGGCCATCTGTATGTCCTCTTTGGAAAAGTTTCTATTGAGGTCCTCATCCCATTTTTACATTGTAGTGGGGTTTTTTAGGTGTAGATATATGAGTACTTTATAAATTGTGGATATTAACCCCTTATCAGATGTCTCATTGGTGAATACATTCTCTTCTTCAGTGGGTTGTCTTTTCATTTTCTTGACGGTTTCCTTTGCTATGCAAAAACTTTTTAGTTTGATGTAGTCCCATTTTTAAATCTTTCTTTTGTTTTCCTTGCCTGAAAATATATATCAGAAAAAAAACTGCTACCCTGGCTTGCCTATATGGCTTTAATTACGTTGAGGTGTGTACCACCTATTCCCACTTTGCTGACAGTCTTTACAATACATGCATACTGAATTTTGTTAAATGCTTTTTCTGCACCTGTTGATATGATCATATGATTTTTATCTTTCATTTTGTTTATGTGGTATATCACACTGATTTGCAAATACTGAAACAACCTTGCATCCCAGGATTAAATTCCATCTAACTGACTCCCGGCCAAGAGGGAGGCATAGGTAGACACACTGTGCCTCCTCACACAACCAAAAGAAGGACAACAACAATTTAAAAACAAAAAAACAAACAGAACTGTCAGAAAATTGAACTGTATGGAAGTCCAACAACCAAGGAGTTAAAGAAGAAACATTCATCCAGACCGGTAGGAGGGGTGGACACGGGCAGCTGGGTGGAGAGGACATGCGGCAAGGTGGTGGCTGGTGGACTCAGCGAGGTGGCAGATTATGGAGCCGGGTGGGCAAAGCTGCAGCTGGCGGGCGAGGCAGCAGCTGATGGACTGGGTGACAGACCAAGCAACCCAGAGTTCCAGCCTGGGGAAATAAAGCCTCAAACCACTGATTGAAAATACCTGTGGGAGTTGAGGCAGCAGCAGGAGAAATTCCCAGCCTCACAGGAGAGTTCCTTGGAGAGACCCAGAGGGGCCTAGAATGTACGAAAACCCACCCACTCGGGAAGCAGCACCAGAAGGGCCCAATGTAATTGTGGGTAGCAGAAGGAGGGACTGAAAACCGGCAGAGAGTGCAGCAACTGCCACTGCTCCCTATTGGATCTCTCCCACACATACAGCATCACAGCACAGCAACGAGTGTGACCCCACCCTGGTAAAGACCTAAGTCTCTGCCCCTTTACATAACAGGCAAACCAAGACAAAAAAAAAAATGGCCCAAATGAAAGAACAGATCAAAGCTCCAGAAAAAATACAACTAAGCAACAAAGAGATAGCCAACCTATCAGATGCACAGTTCAACACACTGGTAATCAGGAAGCTCACAGAATTGGTTGAATTTGGTCACAAATTAGATGAAAAAATGAAGGCTATGCTAACAGAAACAAAGGAACATGTACAGGGAACCAATAGTGATGGGAAGGCAATTGGAACTCAAATCAACGGGATGGACCGGAAGGAAGAAAGAAACATCCAACCAGAAAAGAATGAAGAAACAAGAATTCAAAAACATGAGGAGAGGCTTAGGAACCTCCAGGACATCTTTAAACATTCCAACATCTGAATTATAGGGGTACCAGAAGGAAAAGAGGAAGAGCAAAAAATTGAAAACTTATTTGAACAAATAATGAAAGAGAACTTCCCTCATCTGGCAAAGGAAATAGACTTCTGGGAAGTCCAGGAAGCTCAGAGAGTTGCAAAGAAGCTGGACCCAAGGAGGAAAACACCAAGGTACATCATAATTACATTACCCAAGATGAAACAGAAGGAGAGAATCTTAGAAGCAGCAAGAGAAAAGAACACAGTTACCTACAAAGGAGTTCCCATAAGACTGTCAGCTGATTTCTCCTAAGAGACCTTATAGGCAAGAAGGGGCTGGCAAGAAGTATTCCAAGTCATGAAAGGCAAGGGCCTACATCCAAGATTACTGTATCTAGCAAAGCTTTCATTTAGAATGGAAGGGAAGATAAAGTGCTTCTCAGATTAGGTCAAGTTAAAGGAGTTCATCACCACCAAACCCTTATTATATGAAATGTTAAAGGGAGTTACCTAAGAAAAAGAAGATAAAAACTATGAACAGTAAAAATGACAGCAAACTCACAGTTATTAACGACCACACCGAAAACAAAAACAAGAGCAAACTAAGCAAGTAACTAGAACAGGAACAGAACCACAGAAATGGAGATCACATGGAGGGTCATCAACAGGGGAGTGGGAGGGGGAGAAAGGGGGGAAAGGTACAGAGAATAAGTAGCATAAATGGTAGGTAGAAAATAGACAGGGGGAGGTTAACAATAGTATAGGAAATGTAGAAGCCAAAGAATTTACATGTATGACCAATGGACATGAACTATAGGGGGGGAATGTGGGAGGGAGAGGGTGTGCAGGATGGAGTAGAGTGAAGCGGGGGGAAATGGGACAACTGTAATAGCATAATGAATAAAATATATTTTAAAAAATAAATTCCATCTGATCATGGTGTATAATCTTTGTAGCTGAATTCAATTTGCTCATATTTGTTCAGTATTTTTGCATCTATGTTAACCAGGATACTGGCTTATAATTTTCTTTCTTCTTAAAAAGATTTTATTTATTTATTTTTGGAAAGAGGGGGTGGGAGGGAGAAAGAGAGGGAGAGAAACATCAATGCATGAGAGATATTGCCTCTCACATGCACCCAACCAGGAACCTGGTCTGTGTACCAGGCATGTGCCCTGACCAGGACTTGAACCAGTGACCTTTTGGTTCACAGGCCAGTGCTCAACTCCTGAGTCACACCAGTGCTAATTTTCACTCAGGGCTAATTTTCCTGTTTAAAAATGTAATGCCTTTGCTTTGTTTTGGAATCAGGATAATGATGGTCCTGTTAGAAAGCTTGGGAGTCTTAACTCCCTTGAATTTTTGTGAATAGTTTGAGAAGGGTAGGTGTTAACTCTTCTTTGAATGTTTGGTAAAATTCACCAGTGAAGCCATCCAATCCAGAACATTTGCCTGTGTAAAGTTTTTGGATTGCTGATTCGATTTTGTTGTTTGTGATCAGTCTGTTTAGATTTTCTGTTTCTTCTTGCTTCAGTCTTAGAAGTTTGTATGTTTTCAGGAATTTATCCTTATCTTCACGATTGTCCAATTTGCTAGCATATAATTGTTTGTAGTTGTTTCATATTATCCTTTGTATTTCTTTTAAAATTTCATTTCTTTAGAGAGACAGGAAGGGAAGAAGAGATGGAGAGAAACATCGATTGGTTGCCTCTCACACGCTAACTGGGGACCTGGCCCACAACCCAGGCATGTGCCCTGACTGGGAATTGATATTTCAGTCACAGGCTGTTGCTCAATCCATTGAGCCACACCAGCCAGGGCAATCCTTTGTATTTCTGTGGTGTCATTTGTCATTTTCCTTTTTCATTTCTGGTTTTATTTATTTGGGTCCTCTCTTTTTTCTTTATGAGTCTGGTTAAAGGTTTATCTTTTCAAAGAACCAGCCCTTGGTTTCATTGATGTTTTGTATTTTTTTATATTCTATTTTTTTTCTGTTCTGATCTTTATTATTTCCTTCCTTCTATTTACTTTGGGCTTTTTTGTTGTTCTTTTTCAAATTCCTTTAAGTGTAAATTGAGACTGTTTTTCTGAGATTTTTGTTGTTTCTTGAGATGGGCCAGTATTGCTATGAATTTCCCTCTTAGGACTGCTTTCACCATGTCCCATAGATTTGGGGTTGTTGTGTTCTCTCTTTCATTTGTTTCAAGGAATCTTCAGCTTTCTTCCTTGATCTCACTGTTAATACATTGTTTAGTAACATGTGATTTAGCCTCCATGTCTTTTTTTCAGTTTTATTCTTGCAATTCATTTCTAGTTTCATATCATTGTAGTCAGAGAAGATGCTTGATATGATTTCAATCTTCTTAAATATATTGATACTTATTTTGTATCATAACATGTGGTCTGTCCTAGAAAATGTTCCATGTGCACTTGAAAAGAACACATTCTGTTGTTTTGGGGTGAAATGCTCTGAAGATATCAATTAATCCATCTGATCTAGTGTGTCATTTAAGGCCATTGTTTCCTTGTTGATTTTCTGTCTGGAAGATGTATCCATTGATGTCAATGGTGTGAAAGTCCCCTACTATGAGTATATTATTGTCAACCTCTCCCTTAATGTCCATCAATAGTTGCTTTATATAGGTGCCCCTATATTGGGTGTATAAATGGTTATATCCTCTTGGATTGATCCTTTTATCATTATGTAATGTCATTCTTTGTCTCTTATTATCGCCTTTGTTTTAAAGTCTATTGTGTCTGATATAAGCATTGGTACTCCAGGTTTTTTTGGTTTCTTTTTGCATGAAATATCTTTTTCCGTCCCTTTAATTTCAGTCTTGTATGTCTTTCAATCTGAAGTGGGTCTCGTATATATGGGTCTTGTTTTCTTATCCATTCAACTACCCTGTGTCTTTTGAGTGGAGCATTTGATTTATTTGCATTTAAAGTGATTATTGATAGGTAAATAGTTGTTGCCATTTTATTCCTCATATTTATGTTCCTTTTTCACTTCTTTTTGAAGAAGTCCCTTTAATATTTCTTGTAATACTGTTTTAGTGGTAATGAATCCTATAGCTTTTCATTTTAAAAAATATTCTATTTATTTATTTTTAGAGAGAGGGGACAGGAGGGAGATAGAGAGGGGGAGAAAGAGAGGGAGAGAAACATTGATGTGCGAGAGATACATCAATCAGTTGCCCCTTGCACACCCCTAACTGGGGACCTTGCCTGCAACCTAGGCATGTGCCCTGACTAGAAATCGAACCAGTGACTTTTTGGTTCACAGGCTGTCACTCGATCCACTGAGCCACACCAGCCAGGTTTCCTTTAGCTTTTTCTTGTCTGTGAAGCTCTTTATTTCTCCCTCAATTTAAGATAATAGCCTTGCTGGGTAGAGCAGCCTTGGTTGTAGTTCCTTGCTTTTTATCACTCTGAATATTTCATGCTAATGCCTTCTAGCCTGAAAATTTCTGCTGAGAAATCAGCTGACAGTCTTATGGTAGCTACCGTTTTCTTGCTGCTTTTAGGATTCTCTCTTTGTCTTTAACCTTTGGTATTTTAATTATCATGTGTGTTGGTGTGGGCCTCTTTGGGTTCATCTATGTTCCCAGGACTTGTGTATCTTTTTTCTTCAACAGGTTAGGGAAGTTTTCAGTCATTACTTCTTCAAATAGGATCTCAATGCCTTGGTCTCTCTCTTCTCCTTCTAGTACTCCCTATGATGCAGATGTTGTTAGACTTGAGGTTGTCCCAAAGGTCCCTTAAACTATCCTCATATATTTTTTTAAGATTTTATTTATTTATTTTTAGAGAGAAGGGCGGGGGGGGAGAAAGAGGAGGGAAACATCAATGTTCGAGAGATACATTGATCAGTTGCCTCTTGCATGCCTCTAATTGGGGACCTGGCCCACATCCTAGGCATGTGCCCTGAGTAGGAATCAAACTGGCGACCTTTTGGTTCCCGGGCCAGCACTCACTCCACTGAGCCACACAAAAGTATCCTCATTTTTAAAATTCTTTTTTCTTTTTCCTGCTCTGAGTGGGTGTTTTCTGCTACCTTGTCTTCCAAATTGCTGATCTGATCCTCTGCTTCATTTAATCTGCTGTTGATTGTTTCTAGTGCATTCCTCATTTCAGTTTTTGTATTTTTCATTTCCGACTGGTCCTTTTTTATGCTTCCTGTATCTTTGTTGAAGTTCTCACTAAGTTCCTTGAGCATCCATACAAGTGTTTTGAACTCTGTATCTGGTAGATTGCTTACCTCCATTTTGTTTAGTTCTTTTTCTGGAGTTTTGTCCTCTTCTTTCATTTGGGGCATGTTTATTTGTCTCCTCATTTTGGCTGCCTCTCTCTATGTTTTTTTTCTATGTATTAGGTAGATCTGCTACAGCTCCCAGTCTTGGCATGGTGGTCTTATATAATAGGTGTCCTGTAGGACCCAGTGGTGCAGTCTCCCTGATCCCTTGAACTAGGTGCTCCAGGAGTGTCCCTTGTGTGTATTATATGTGCTCTCCTGTTGTAGTTGAGCCTTGATTGCTATTAGTATGTCTGTGGGTGGAGCTGACCTTCAGGCTGGCTTCATGTGTGAGGATTGGCCATGACCACAGTGTACAAGCTACTGTGCAGAAGCTGACCCTATGAAGTGGAATTTGTCCCCGCAGGTTCTGGTACCTGCTGAGACCTCCCTCTGGATGTGCTGCTTGTGGAGCAATCAGGTGGTCGTCTGTTGTGGTCTGAGGTCAGCTACCAGGTGTGTCAGTTCTGGGGCCTCTTGGGACTCCACTGCTTAGTGGGGACCTTTGTAGCTAAGACATCCCTTTGGATTCTCAACTGCCACACATGGGTACAGGGCCAGCCTGTTTTGTGTTTCCACCCCTCCTACCAGTCTTGACATGGCTTCTCCTTTATATCCTTAGTTATACGATTTTTGTTCAGCTAGTCTTCGGACGGTTCTCTGGGTTGACTGTTGTAATTTAATTATAATTTCGATGGGGTCATGAGAGGATGTGAGTGTAGTTCCCACCTACTTTGCCACCTTGGACCCTCTCCTGCAATCTAACGATGTTTAACTGGCTTAATTAGGCGCAGTTAGCACTGCCCAAACTAAATCAAAGCAATACCACCACCAGCAAACAAACAAGAACCCAAATTGAGTACTTTGAAAACAGCCATTGAAATAAAAAGAGAAATGTAAGCACAAGTCCCCTATATGGAATTAATGTACTGTTTTGATGGCTTTCAGCAAAGTAAATCAGTAAAGACTCAGGAGTCAGGCCAGGCCCATTGATAACCATGGCCATCTCCATAGCCAGTTTATTAAAAGCCCTGGTGACATACTGCATCATGTGTGCCAGGGGAAGGAAATGGGGTCCAGTTTGCTCCTTGCTGGCAGTTCTAACTTCACAGAAGATTGAAGCTTACCTAAGAAATCATGCAGCCACTATTGGGCCATGTGACTTTTATACACCTTTGACTCATACACTTTACATGTCCTTAACTCAAATCCTACTGATGACCACAGGAGGTGGACACAGACATAAGTGAGGATACAGATGCTCTGAGAGGCTAAAAAACTGTCTAATGGTGCAGGGCTGGAGAGTGGTGATCCTGGATGGAAACAGGTGTGCTGGCTCCAAACCTGTGTCCCCCCACAGAGACTGCCACACACTGACTGCATCATACACACCTATGAGTCCCCCAAGAAGCTGGCAAAACCTGCCTCCAGAGCCATCCCAAGGCACTCCCAGGCACCTGAGTCCATAGGTCAAGAGAGCTCTGTGACTTCAAACTATTTTCCATGGTGGCTTAGAGTGAGAATCATATTTGACACTACTGCCCAGTACACAACCAGGCATACCACATATGTATATGTAACTACTGAAGCAACACAGCTTTAAAAATACTTATCCTTACAACGTAATAAGCACTGTGATGTTTTCTTTCCCGTTTTATTCTATTTCATGTTTTAAAAAGCTGGCTGTAAGCCCCTAAATTGATTTCATGACCACCAGTGAGTATCAATCACAGTTCACAAAGAGTGACCCGGACCATTCTCATGCCCAGGGTTGGAGTCTTCTGGCCTTTTCCTTGCTGCCTTCTACTAACTCAGAAATGGCTGATTGGTAGCTAGTCAGGGATAATGGAAATGTAACCACACACCCTAAGAATAATAGCAAAATGCTTTTTATCTTTCTTTCACACATAATCTTTCACAGTGGCTCCGGGCATCCTTGTAGGACAGGCTCCAGGGTACTCACCACTCCTCCTCCCGGCAGCACTCCTCAGGGAGACAGAGTATTTGCTGCTTTTGTGGACAGAATGCCGGCAATTGATTTTCATAAGTAAAGCCCTGCCTTTCTCCCATCTCCTGGCCTCTCAAACCCCTGCTCTTGCAGTGACAGGAGGACTTTCATATTTGCCTTTTCAACTCTTCAATATGTAAAGCAGAGTGTGGCTGCTGAGGTCCCAGTCAGGTTGGCTAACAAAACAAATCCTCTGGCTTTCCCAGGCAGCCAGAGCCCGCCTTGTAATCTGTGGCTGCTTCAGGGATCAACTTTCTGGTAAGATGAGCAACCTACACTCTGTTTTAATTGTGGATAAACCATGCACCCTGGGATACTCCAGGCAGGGACAGAAAAATCCTAGATTTGGGTGTGCAATACATGAGGATTAGTGGCAATATATAAAATTCTTTTTTCCCCCTCTAATGCTGGCATGTATTGGCCCTGAGCACTCATCCAGGGACCTTCTGGGATAAGCAGAGCCAGTGAAAATCAGAAACAGACACACTTAGAAAAAAACAACCACCACAGGTCTGTTTTATTCTAAGGTATATAAGTGGTGCCAATCAAGGAAAATTAATTTGGATTACAGAAGAGCACTGCATGGTCATTTTCCCTCTTTGAATCCTGTACTCTGTCCTCACTGCAAAGAAAAGATTGCAACAGATTTTTGTTGACAACGGGGGTAGATATGATAGCTGTTCTCTACCCTGATACGATACTGGGGGAGAATCCAGTACTAGTCAGCACCCATCCATGGGAGGGGATGCGTTAATTCACCAACACTGAGGGGCTGATCCTGTACTCTGCATGGGAACAATGGCAGATGGCAAAGAAATGTAAAAATGTCCATCACTGTTGTCCCTATAATTGAAACGTGACTGTGCCTGTCTTGTTCCCTGTCACATCCCAGGCCTAGCCCTATGGTTGGCATACAGTAAGTGCTCAATAATCAGTTACTGAATGAATAAATGCATAAAGAACCTTTTGTCACCCGCAGCATCTCTCAAAGCGTATTCTGTGGAGTGCAGATAGTGCTAATACTCAAATAAGCCTGGTTAACAAGGTTTTTGCAGACATTATTAGAATCTTCGACGTGCCAAAGTGCATTGTGTCTCTCTTGGGAGAAACACACCTTTACTCAAATTCCTCAGACTACAGACCTCCTTTTCTCTGGATTTGTCACAGGAATGATGTCATGTGGGAAATGCTGCGTTTCATCCCCTATCAACTGGTAATCCCTATGCTTACCTCCTCTGTGCCCTGCCCAAATCAAGGGGTGAAAAGAACCAACAGGGCCAGGTTGAGAGCGGGTGCTGGGTGGCCGGCTAGGCTTGCTCACTGGCTCACTGACTCCCAGCTAGACCAGTGAGACATCCAATGATGGCACATTGTGAGATTTTGTTTGAGAAGCTCAAAAATTATAGAAATGGATACTATTTAATCCAGGGTTCAGTGTTCTGTTGTCTAATTTTTCACACGCTTATATCTGGCCTCCACAGATGTCAGAAGGATGAGCTTTTCCCAGGCAGCCCCTTTATGGGGAGACCTGGATAGGCCCTCAGGGCCGGGAAGCCCCTGGCATCTGACCTAGCAGCCCTGTTGTCCGGATCATCACAACTGAGGCAGTTTGCAAAGAGAAGGCACCAGCCCATGAGAGGTGAGGCAGGGCCAGGCTGAGCCTCACTAATAGAGGCAGACCTACTTTACCTGAACGAAGCTGAACTCCCTCCAGTTGAGTGAGTTGGCAACGGATGGCAGTGAGGTGATAGCCAGTAGGGACAGCGTGCCAAGGGCCAGGACTCCCAGGGAGAGATATATCTCCATCCGCCAAACATTTTCCTCAACCCAGAGGTGACTCTTGTTGGTCAGGACCTGATGTGGATGGAAGGAAAATCATGAACACTGGGGCAGTGGTTGTTGCCCTGGGATGTGGGTGAGTAAATACCTTCAGATGTAAAACACAGAGTAATGACTAGCATTTCCACCACACAGGACATATGCCTGGCCCTGTTCTAAGCTCTTTTCAAGGATCGGATCATCTAATCCTCACCACCACCTCACAAGGTAGAGGTCCCTCTTATCCCCATTTTACAGAACAGGGAAAAGGTAAAAAGATGAAGTACCTTCCCCATGGTCACACTCAGCTGGGAGATGGCAGAGCTGGGATCAGGGCCCAGGCAGTCTGGCTCCAATGGCATGGGCTCCCTCCCTGTGGCTTTCACAGATCTGCCTGGGGCCAGTCAACCAGACTGGTTACATGAGCCAGGTAAGAGTCAGAGAAGTCAACAAGACATACAGACCATTCAAACATGATCATATCATTAGTTTTCTGGTCCCCAAATCTCCAAAAGAAGGGATGGAGAAGCTCCCCTGTCTCAGAATCCTGTCAGCCAGATGGGATCATGTTTGAGCTGTCCGCTTACTTCGTGGATGCTTTGCCTTCCTGGACTGCCAGCCAGCCCCCATCACTGCCTTGCACTTGGGGCACACAAAGACACACCCACACTAAACCCATCAGCATATCCTGAGTCAGAGACTCTGGCTCCCACTTTCCCACCCAGATCCTCATTTCTGTCTGATGCATGTAGCTTTGGCTTACTACTGTCAGGCAACAGAGACTGACAACCACTCACTAAGCACACCAGAGAGCACTTATAAAGTACCTACTGTGTGCCAGGCCCTGGGCTGCAGAGAGCAAGGATACCTGCCCTCACAGAGCTTTGAGACCCCCCACTGAGCTCTAGGGACACACAGACCTGAGACCAATGCAGGTCTGGAGATTTCTAGCCCCTCCCTCACCGCCCAGAGTGTCTTTGCAGCAGAGCCCCCTGCCAGCCTGACTGACACTCACACATACAATGCACACATGAGGAAGAACTTATCAAGGTCCTTTCATTAGAACCCCCATTTCCAAAATAGACCAGGCAGCAGAGCTCCTGGAAGTCAAGGTGTTCTCTGAGAAACACCATGAAATGCTGGTGCTTTAATTCTACCATCGGAACAAGGAAGAGTATTTCCATTAGGAAATATGACAATGCTTTAGTAGGCAGGTCTCTGCTTTGCAAAACAGAATGACTCATACAGGCTTTTGAGAAAGTACTTCAGCAGGAAAAAGATAGCCAAGCCCAGTTACCATATAAAATATTAAAAATGAATCTACTGGGCTGAGCAAAATGGTTGAAAGCTTATGAGATAAAGTTTAAAAAAACTGAGAAAAAGCCATCTGCTGGGTACTTTTCATGCAATTTGAGAAAAATGATTGCCTCTGTTCTCATTTGGCTAGGCTGGCTCACTCTGGTGTTTTTAAGCCTCAAAAGAACCAGGAGTCTAGGGACATAGCTTCTCATCCTGACCATGAGTCACACCTGTGACTCTGGGCTTCCTTTTCTCCACATGAGAGAGTTGGGTGAGGTCATGTCTAAAATCCTATGACTCTGCTAGTGTACCAACCAAATGTCAGTAGCAGCTAGAAAGGTGGCTGATATTACCCCACAGAGGGCAGATGGCTGCTGCGTAACTGAGCCCAAAGACATCTTACTCACAACTTCTCGGCATTAACAACCAGTAAGTAAGTCATCTCCTTGTTGCAAGTTGTTTGTTCTTCAAGTATACCTTATTAGTCACTGCTTTCTGCATTTTGGAAAAATCAGGCAGTTAATGTCACAAATTAGAGTTCGGATGATTACACACCTACCACACAGTTGCTTGCAAAATGTCTTGTTTTTTCCCTCTCATATTTCCACTCTGCAGGGATGCTAGGAAGGGGTGGGGGCCCAGGGGTGGCATGGGAGCAAAGGATGGTGTGTGGCCTGCCTGAGGATCTGGATCCAGCTTCCTTCAATAGCCTGTGAACCCCAGTGCTGTACTCAGGGCTCCCCGGTGCCCAATGTCACACAGGGCTGGAACACAGATCTAGCAGCTCTCCATTCCCCTAGCAATTCTCCCATGTTTGGAGTTAACCAAGGTGGCCACCTTGAGAATGATGAGAGTGTTGTTCATCAACAGAAGACAAACTGGTGGCTGGCGTTCACATGGGATTTCATTTCCCTGTTGGTTGCAGGTTAGATGTTGAAGGACCCAGGGCCAGGAGGACCAGCTGGGCTGCAGTGCAGCCCCTTTCCATGTCCCAAGGGTGGGTGATGGGTGGGAAGAAAGTGATGCCAACTCAGAGAAGGGGGAGGCAGGGGCAGCCTGTAGTGGGGGCTGGGGGTGGGGAGAATGGCCTCACAGTCTCAAGGCCTGGATTCCAGTGCCAGCTTTCCCCTGAGGGCAGTCATGGAATCCCAGCTAATGCAGAACAGCCTCAGATGCCCAGTCTCTGAGCCTGAGGACAAGGCTGATTTGCAGACTTTCCAGCACCTGTTTGAACACCTCCAAGTCAGACAACTCACCACTTCTGGGTTGCTCCTCTGCTTTGTGTTAATCCCCAGTCTTCCTCTAACCACCACCCCTCCTCAACATACCCAATCAAGCCTGGTTCTGCCCTCCAGAAGTCTGCAGAACAAGTTTAAGCCCCTTTTTGGGTGGCAGGCCTTTGTTGTCTCTGAAAGTGATTTAGTCCCGTGGGAGTGATGGTTGCTCGGCAACCTCCACTGGGGCCTCCAGCCCTAAAGGACTTTGGAATTGGGGGAAACTATCTGGCATGTGTCCTCTGTGCCCTGGTATTTGCATTATGGCAACACTGAGTTTCACATACTATCAAGGAGAGCCTTGGCAGGGTGGAAAATTTAGAGAAAGGCCATCAGAAGGTGGGGCATGAGTTTGCCTTGGGCTCTGGCAGGGAGGAGCATTACATTCTTCCCCACTCACTGCCTGAAATACCTGCCACCCTGATCTGCCACCTCCTAGGCAGCAAACACTATGCCAGTCCTGAAGGAACCATGCAGACCCGCCCTTTACAGAAGAAAATATCATCAAAGGGCATCAAAACATTAGCACTAGGAGAGACCTTGGTCTATACATCAGGGCCCTAAGAACAAAAGAGGGGTGGGCTGTGACTTGTTTAAGGTCAAGGTCTTTGTTTCAATCAGTGATGCTTGAGGACAAGAGCTCAGGTCTCTGGCCTTTAGACCCTCCAGAGCTCCCCAGCCAGCTAAGAGAAGGAACAAGACTGTCTAGTCTTACTCCCTTCTGTGACCCCAGGGCCTGGAAGAGTAGGTGCTCTGTGAATGAATGAGTTAATGACATGAGTTCTGGGATCATTTACTCAACTGTTCATCTGTATTTGTTTCCCCTACAGAAAGCAGTATGGATATGAACATGGATCTGGAGAATGGCTGGATCTGAATCCCAGTTCTGCCACTTAATGACTATGTGACTTTGGTAAAGTTACTTGACCTCTCTGTGACTCAAGTTTCTCACATGTAAAATAAGGGTAGTATAGCATCTGGTTTATAGGGATGAAATAAGGGTTAAATGAATTTACACTGAAGCTCTGGCTGTTGTGGCTCAGTGGATTACGCACCAGCCTGTGAACCCAAAGGTTGCTGGTTAAATTCCCAGTCAGGGCACATGCCTGGGTCACAGGCCAGGTCCCCAGTTAGAGGCATGGGAGAGGCAACAGAGTGAAGTATTTCACACACTGAGGTTTCTCTCCCTCTCCTTCTCCCTCCCTTCCCCTCTCTCTAAAACCAAATAGAATTTAAAAAAAAAAAGAATTCACACTGAGGATGTAAAGCCCAGCAAACTCTTTTTAAAGGTTAGTGATTATTATTTTTCCCCTTCCTCTCATTTCCAGCAGGCATCTCGCTTCTCTGCCTGAAGTTTGGGGTTCTCCCTTTTGCTTATGAAAGCCCAAGCCCACAGATGCATAGCACCAGGTGTCCGTGGGTGGGAAAGGACAAGGGCATTTGAGAAGCTGCCAGCAGGGAAGCTGAGAGTGAGTAGGGCTCAGGTCTGTGGTTCATAGGCAGTGATCTAACATCGCCTCCTGGTCCTACTTTGGGATGTGGCCCGGCCACTGAAAGGACAGCTTCATGGTGGGTGCACCTGGGGAGGGCACAGCTCCACCAGAATTCCTGCATTCCCCCAAGCTAGAACAGAAACTGCAGGGACCATCTGGGCTGGAAAGAGGGGTGGATGACAAGTGTCTCACTGGCACCTGGGCCAAAGTCTGTTGGGTGACTAGTGTCCTGGAGTGGGTGGGACCCATACGCCAGTCCCGAGGCTGGGGACTGGAGGAGTTAAGCAGGTTGGGGAAATTACAGAAAGGCAGTGTCACTTGCATACCTCAGTTAGGGACTCAGAATTGGGCCCTGTGAGCTTATATACCAGGAGAGAGCAACAGGGGCCTGATGCTGTCTGTGTTGCTACCTGGCTTGGCCTGAAAACCCACCCATTCCCCCACCAAAAGATAATTCCCCCACCAAGAGAATCCTGCTGGCAAAAGAGTAGCATGCAGGTTTCTTAAATGAGTGAAAAATTACTTCCCCCACCAAAGATAATCTTGCTCCTGTAGCCTTCTACATCTCAGCTCATGGCAACACCATTCCTCCAGGTGTTCAGGACAAAAACTAGGCATCATCTTTGATAACCCCGATGTCCATCAGCGATGCTGTGTGCTCTGGCTTCAATACTGCCCCGCCCCTCTGCTACACTCACCCCCTTCTAAACCTCCATTGCCTCGCATCTGGGTTCCTGCACAGCCCTTACGTGTTCTCTCAGCATCTGCCTCTGGCCCCATATTGTCTATTCTCCACCAACATCCAGAGTGAGCCAGTTAAAGCATCAGATGGATCATTAGCCCTCTACTCAAAAGCTCTGCTGACTCCTTATTTTATTGAGTCTAAGGCCAAAGCCCTCCTCAGCCTTCAAGGCTTCCTTGGTCTGGCTTCAACCTGTCAGGCCACACTCCCCTCTTCCTTGCTCATCTCCACCCACACAGCTCCCTGGCTGATCCTCATGTGTGCCAGGCAGCACCCACCTGAGGCCTCTGCTGCTCTGCTGCCAGCTGCAGACTCACTCTTACCACCTTCCTTACCTGTCACCCCTCAGCAAGGCCTCCCCTGACCACCCTGTAAAACTGTACCCCACTGCTCTCCCTGCTTGATTTTTCTCCTTAGCATTCACAACGTTCTGAAAATCCTTTCTAACTTACTGCTTTATTCAGTTAAGTCTCCCCTGCCTGGGCTATGCTCGTGAGCATAGGGATTTTCATAGTTTGTTCACTGATACTCAAAAACTTTAGGCTGCAGGGCATGGGCACTGCCCAAGCAGGGCAGAATCACAGGCTAGTGACACAGATGAGACAGTGACTGGCAGGCTGCAGCCACAGGCATGACTGGCCTTGGTGCCAGGCACTGACATGGGCTATACCTGCTTGACGGCGAGGTTGACCAGATCATAGCGGTAGGAGAGGCGCACAGGCAGGCAGACGCTGTAGATGGCGTGCAAGGCAGCGCAGAAGAAGCTGAGCAGGCCAATTTGCTTGCGGTGCTGCAACCAGTGGTCCAGCCAGTCAGGGAAGCGGCGGTACTTGGTGCCACGCCACAGCTGCAGGGTGGCTGCCAGTGTGCCAGGCAGGTAGACCAGTGACAGCAGCACATAGGCCACACATGGCAGCGTCGTGTTGACCACAGACAGGGGGAGCTTGTAGAACTTGTTCTTGCCCTCCTGCACGTAGGGCTGCAGCACATCCCGGATGAAGTTGTAGGCGTAGAAGAAGAGGAAGAGCCACAGGGCCAGGATGGTAGGCACCTTCCAGCTCGGGAGGAGGTGCAGAGGCATGGCCTCCACCTCCCGGGCTGAGGCCAAGGACCCCATATCTACGGGCGTGAAGCCCATGGCGTAAGCCAGCTCTGAGACAACACGCTTGGCTTCTGGCTGGTCACTACACATGGGTACCTGGAGGAGGAAGGAGAAGGGGAATCAAACAGGCCACTGGGGTGGGCAAGGCCTCAGAGAGCATCAGGGACAAACTTCCCATTGAGCAGCTGAAAAACTGAGGCTCAGCTATGCCAATTAATGGTATAGCTGAGAGCAGAGGTGGCTCTGACTCCCAGGCCAGGGGTATTTCCTTGCCCCCTTGGGGTCTCCCAGACTTGGCTGGGCAATGCCCACTATTTAAGAAGAGCACCCAGGGCTCACCTAGCAGTGAACATTTTGCCAAGTTCATCACCATCAGCCTCCACCTAGCCACCCCCCATGTGCCCTTGGAATAGGTGCTTCAAGGACTATGGTCTGCGATAGGGCTTTGCATATGGCCATGAGTGCAGTTGGACTTTACATGTAGCCATGAGAGCAGTTATATCCCTGGGTCCAGAAGTATCTCTTTTGATCATGTTCCTCAGCCCCCTGTGGCCCTCAGCCAACACACAACGTCTTCCACAAGCCAGCCCCAGCCTCATAGTCCACTGCTTCCCACCATGGGCCTTGCCAACACTGCTATGGTCAGTCTGGTCTACCAACACTGATGCAGCACGAACTGTGTTCTGGGCTTTACATCTGCTATCCCTCAGTCCTGCCACAGGCCTATAGATAGGTATTACTGTCCCAATTTTTCAGGTGAGGAAACTGAAGTCTGTGCCTTTTCAGGCTGTCTCCTCAGCCTGGAATGCCCTGCTGCTCCCTGTGCAGAACAACATGAGGTGGGCCAAGGTCAACCTCAAAGTCTTCCCTAGCCAGCCGCCAGTTTTCTTCCCTCCAGGCCTTTTCACCTAACACTTACCTACTGTTCCTGGCCTGTCCACACACGTGAACCCTATAATGCAGGCTGCACAGAGGGCCCAGCAGACAGGGAAGGCCAGGTACCTGTGTGCTCTCCCACAGCCTGGCATGGAGCTGTGCAGAGGAAGCATCTGGTCTGAACTCACTGGAAGTTCTCACACACATGTGGATCCTGGCTCATTCCTCCAGAAAAATGCTTGGCCTCTTGATATTAAAAACTACATTGTCTTGGTCTGAGCTCTTGCTAGAACTGTATGCAGCTCTGGCCATTCTCTGGAGCCATTTTCCACCCTCAGAAAAACCTGCTATTGATTATTTTGAGAAATCTACTCAGTTCTTGGAAGCCCTTGGAATAAACAGATGAAAGAATGTGACACACACACTTCTTTGGGGCTTGGCACTGAAGTGTGCTACTTTCCCTCTTCTGAGTCCGATTCTAAAAGCAAAGTTTCTTCTCTTCTTGACTCTAATCATAAAAAAGCCATCAGTCTTTTCCTGCTTGCCTCCTAGGTAATCAAGTTACCATAGAAGAAAGAATATGAATTTCAGATTCATAGGCTCTGGGTTCAAATCCCAGCTCACCAATTGTGGGACTTGGCGTAAGTTCATGAACATCAAATTTCTGCTCCATAAAATAGACCTTTGCAGTGATGTGAAATGAGCCCTCAAGGAAAATTAGCCATTTATAATTATTATTATGATGGTTGTTATCCCCCCAGCACCTACCTGCCGGTTCCCATCCCTCGGGCCAGCCTGCAAGGTCCAGGCAGAGATGACATTGAAGGCCTTGACCACTGTGCAGGTGGGGAAGAGGGAGGCCAGGTACTCAGCATTCGATTCACGGTGCTGAAGGTGCTCCTGCTCTGTGGGATTGCTCACATCCACCAATATCTTGCCGGCTAGCTGGTCGCTGAGACCACACAGTGAGGAGTAGTGCTCTCTGAACGTGGCCACAAAGATGACCTCAGGGGAGCCTATCGCTTCTGCCTGGAAAGTCACTTGTGCTGCTGACGGGAACAGCCCAACCATGCGTTTGGGGTTGCGGCTTCCTACCACCACACTGAAGCCAGAGCCCACCAGGCGTGTGGCCAGAGAGCGGGCAAAGTCCCCACTACCCAGGATGCCCACTTTGGGGGCCTTATTTGGGACCTTATTCGAGGCCTCGGCCAGGCTGCCATCACTATCCACTAGGCGGCGGCTGATCAGTGGCTTGTCCATCTCTCCTGGCATTTTATTGGCTAGAAGAGAAAAGAGGAACCTGGTCAATACAGGGCTCTTGGACTGTTCTTCCAACACCTCTGTCTCTTGTTCACTGTAACTGCGTGGTGCTCAAGCATTCACCCAACAGGCCTATATGAATGCTAACATGTGCCAGCATGGAGGGGGACAAGCTGAATGAGACCCAGCCCCTTCCTGAGGAGCACACACATTCAGGAAGAAGAAGAGGAAGGACCCCTGCCCTCCACCCTTTGTCCTTCCTGCTAAATTATTTCTTTGGGACAAATTTGCAAGAGTGAGAGTGCTGAGAAAGAAGGGTATGGAATTTTTACAGTCATGCTGTGCAATACCATGGTTATTTTAAAAAGAATTATGTAGTAGACAGTGTTACAATTCATAGTGACTGTTAAACCCAACCTCACCATCGCTGAGTGTTATCCTTGGTTGCCAGGAAAGGTAGACATATTCCCCTGCTTGTTTACATTATACATTTTGGAATGGTATCTTTGATGCTGTTCCTTAACTAGATGTTGAGCAGCTTGAGGACAAGGACCTTATCTTATGTGACTTTGGATCTCACTATTTGCAACAAGGCAGGTGCTCAGTATTCTCTGAATGAATGAATACATTATGAAATCCCACTCTCTGGGGGTAAGGTGGGAGTGGGTCATGAAATTGAATGGGATCCTGAGATTGGGTGGGTGCACTGGGATCTCCTTCACTGAGCCTGAGGTATGAGTAGACATGGAGAAGACCCTGGACTTGAACCAGGAATTATAGTAAAATTATTGGGAAAAATTATATTTTAATTGTCACCAAGGTCTCACCAAAATTTGCTATCTCCTTTATGCACAAATGTAAGCAAAAACCATAGCAGAAGTTAAAGTGAGTCTGTCACCCATACTGGCCAATGTGGCAGCACAAGCTTAATTGTGAAAGTTTTCCAAATATTGCTTAAACTCATCACTAATTAAAATCATTGTAAATAGGATCCTCTAAATATACAGAGCATCTAAATATATAGATATATAAACATATAAATAGGAGCATCTAAATATATAAAGACAGAAAGTCAGTATGGAAACATTAGACAGCCCTGTAGCCCCCTCATGAGTACATGGAACATTCTCCAGGATAGATCATATGTTAGGTCAAATTCAAGAAGGTTGAAATCATATAAAATACCTTTTCTGAACACAAGAACATGAAACTATACATCAGTAACAGGAGAATTGAAAATTTCACAAATATGTGAAAATTAAATGATACAGCCTGAACAACCAATGAGTCAAAGAAGAAAACAAAGGGAAATAAAAAGAAAATCTTGAAACAAATGAAAATAGAAACCAAAACTTTTGTGATGCAGCAAAAGCAGTTCTAAGGGGGATATTCATAGCTTAATTAAGAAAAAAGATCTCAAACAATCTAACTTTACACCTCATGGAACCAGGTAAAGAACAATGAACTAAATCAAAAGTTAGCAGAAGAAAGAAACAAAAAGATCAGAGTGGAACTAAGTGAACTATAAGCTAGAAAAACAATAGAAGACAATCAACAAAACTAAGACAAATTTTTTAAAAAAAATAAACAAAATTGACAAATCTTTAGTAAGACTAAAAAAAGAAAATAAAGAAAATAAAAAATAAAATAGGTGAAATTACTACTGATACTACAGAAGTACAAAGAATCATAAGAGACTATAATGAATAATTATATGCCAATGAATCGGATAACCTAGAAGAAATAGATAAATTCCTAAAAAACATACAATCTACCAAGACTAAATCATTAAGAAATAGAAAATCTGACAGGCAAATAATGAATAAGGATACTGAATCATTAGTTTAAAATTTCCCAAAGAAAAAGCCCAGGATTGGATGGCTAAATGGTAAATTCTACAAAGCATTTAAAGAAGAATTAATGCCAGTCATTCTCAAACTATTTCACAAAATTGAAGAGGAGGGAGCACTTCCAAGCTCATTTTGTGAGGTACCCAAAATAAGAACACTGCAAGAAAAGAAAATTACAGGACAATATCCCTGATGAACATAGATGCAAAAATTCTCAACTTCTGGCAAAGATGGAGATGTAGGTACATACACTTTGCCTTCTTGCACAACCAAAAGAAGGACAATAACAAATTTAAAAACAAAAAATAACCAGAACCACCAGAAAATCAAACTGTATGGAAGTTCGACAACCAAGGAGTTAAAGAAGAAACATTCATTCAGACCAGTAGGAGGGGCAGAGAGGACATGGAACAATGTGGCTGTTGGACAGGGTGGACGAGGCAGCAGCTGATAGACTGGGTGGCCCCACATTTTTGTGGGGACAAATTGGGAGGAATAGCTGGGGAGTGATAGACAGTGTGACTCAGGTTTCCAGCATGGAGAAATAAAGCTTCAAAACCTCTGGCTGTAAAAATCTGTGGGGGTTGTGGAGGAGGGAGAAACTTCCAGTCTCACAGGAGAGTTAATTGGAGAGACCCACAGGGTCCTAGAACATACACAAACCCACCCAGTGGGAAATCAGCACCAGAAAGCCCCAATTTGCTTGTGGGTAGTGGCAGAAGTGACTGAAAGCTGTCCAAGAGCCAAGCAAGTGGCAATGTTCCCTCTCGGACCCCTCCTCTACATACAGCACCACAGCACAGCCAAGAGAGTTGCCCAGCCCTGGTGAATACCTAAGACTCCATCCCTTACAACATAACAGGTGCGCTGAGACAAAGAAATATGGCCCAAATGAAAGAACAGATCAAAGCTCCAAAAATAGAACAAGCAATGAAGAGATAGCCAACCTATCACATGCACAGTTCAAAACACTGGTAATCAGGATGCTCACAGAAATGGTGGGGTATGGTTGCAAAACATGAAAAAGTGAAGGCTATGCAAAGTAAAATAAAGAAAAATATACAGGGAAACAAACCAGGACACAAATCAATGATCTGGATCAGAATGAAGAAATAAACACTCAACCAGAACAGAATGAAGAAACAAGAATTCAAAAAAAATAAGGAGATGCTTAAGAACCTCTGGGACAACTTTAAACATTACAACATCCAAATCATAGGGGTGCTAGAAGGAGAAGAGAAAGAGCAAGAAATTGAAAACTTATTTGAAAACATAATGGAGAACTTCCCCAATCTGGCAAAGGAAATAGACTTCCAGGAAGCTCAGGAAGCTCAGAGAATCCCAAACAAGTTGGACCCAAGGAAGCACACACCAAGGCACATGATAATTACATTACCCAAGGTTAAAGATAAGGAGAAAATCTTAAAAGCAGCAAGAGACAAAGATACAGTTACCTACAAAGGAGTTCCTATGAGACTCTCAGCTGATTTCTCAAAAGAAACCTTTCAGGCAAGAAGGGGCTGGAAAGAAGTATTCCAAGTCATGAAAGGCAAGGACCTACACCCAAGATTACTTTATGCAGCAAAGCTGTCATTTAGAATGGAAGGGCAGATAAAGTGCTTCTCAGATAAGGTCAAGTTAAAGGAGTTCATCACCACCAAACCCTTATTATATGAAATGTTAAAGGGACTTATCTAAGAAAAAGAAGGTAAAAAATATTAACAGTAAAATGACAGCAAACTCACAGTTATTAACAACCACACCTAAAAGAAAAACAAAAGCAAACTAAGCAAGTAACTAGAACAGGAACAGAACCACAGAAATGGAGATCACATGGAGGGTTATCCGCAGGGGGGTGGGAGGGGGAGAGAGGGGGGAAAGGTACAGAGAATAAGTAGCATAAATGGTAGGTAGAAAATAGACAGGGGGAGGTTAAGAATAGTATAGGAAATGTAGAAGCCAAAGAACAACAAAAAATTAAAAATAAAACTATCATATAATCTAGCAATCCCTCTTCTGGGTATTTATCTGAAAGAAATAAAACTACTATCTTGAAGAGAATTCCACACCCTATGTTCACTGCAGCATTATTCACAGTAGCCAAGACACGGGAACAACTTGAGTGTCTGTTTATGGATGAATAGAGAAAATGTGGCAAGTATATACAGTGGAGTATTATTCAACCTTAAAAGAGAAGGAAATTCTGTGGGACATTATACTATGTGAAATAAGTCAAACACAGAAAGACATATATTACATGATCTCAGTTGTATGTGGAATCTAAAAAAGTCAGGCTCAGAAGCAGAGAATGGTCACCAGGGCTGAAGGGTGGGGGAAATGGGGAGATTTGGTCAAAGGGCACAAACTTTCACTTATGAGTAAATTCTGGAGATCTAATGTAGTGTACAGCATGGTGACTGTAGCTAATAATACTGTATTGTATACTTGAAACTTGCTAAGAGAGTAGGGAGATCTCCAGTGTTCCTAACACACACAAATGGTTACTATGTGTGAGGTAATGAATATGTTATTAGCTTGATGGTGGCAATTATTTCACAAGGTATATGTATATCTAAACATCACACTGAATATCTTAAATATAAACAATTTTTATTTGTCAATCATACCTCCTTAAAGGTAGGGAAAAACATAAAACATCATCATAGTCGATTTTTAGACCAGCCACTAGATCTTGTTATTTAATATGCTAATAAAGAACACACATTACTACAGCATATCCTTTTTAAAAAACATTTTAGAAGCTATGTTTCAATATAACTGGTTTCCTTTTTAACCCTGTTATTTTATTTTATGCATGTAAGAGCATTATTCTGAGCTTCACCAGCTGATGAGTATACAGGGGTCCCTGACACAGCATTCAGAACTGTTACCTGGAAGTAGCAGAGCAGCCGGGAAGGATTTCACACCCTGCACAGATGTCTGCCTCTTCCCACTTTCCACAGCAGTCTCCTGAGACCCCTCAACACAAGCAAAGCGAAGTGGATGGGTGGGGGTGGGGTTACAGGTCTAATACAAGGGGGAGCAGGGGCACCAGGAGGCTGTGGCAGGCTCTGCTGTGGAGCAGCTCTTGTCCTTGGACAAGCCCTGTGCTTCTCTGGGCACCCCACCTTTGTGAATGAAATCACAATCTCTGCTTGGAGATGACAGACAATGAAATCCTAAAAGGCTTTGAAAGCTGTGACATGGACACTTTTCAAGGCAGTAGCAGCTCCTATTTATGAGATGCTCCCTATGTGCTGGATGTTGCCTTGCTACGAGTGACATCCAGTCCTCATAAGAACTCCACGAAATAGGTACCATTATTATCTCCAACTTAAAGAGGGGGAAACTGAGAGGCTGAGGAACTTTCTCCAGGTGGCACAGAGCATAAGTGGGGAGAGGCCCGGATGCTGGTGTGTCTACCTCTGCAGTTTGAGCTTCACCAACAGGCTTACTGCCCAGACAGAGGATAGGGACCTGTGTAGGGACACCCCAGTGAGTGGCAGAGCTAGGGCCACACTGGCTAAGAGGAGGGGTCAGAGTGAAAGCGGATGCACCGAACATCCATTCTGAGTGCCCGGGGACCAGCACCGCCATCCTGCTTCTGCTGTGTGTAGGCAACTCCCTTCGCCTCTCACACTTCACACAGATAGTTTCAAAGTATCACCCTGTGTCTCTCACAGCATATCAGGGACTAGCTGAGCTAAGGCTTTTCAGGGTTATTTTTGTGGGGACCCACAGATGGAGGCGCCATGCTCACACTGACATGCAAGTACCATCCAGGATCCCCACCCTGCTCACACCAGACTCGACTGTGGGAAATGAAGGGGCCAATAGCTCCCTGAAAAATGGGAGTGTTTTCTGCCTGGTTTGGGGACGTTTTCTCAAGTAGTAATGAGCTACCCTTGTAGGTGCAGGGTCGCCTCCTGACTTTCCTCCGCACACAGGCTAGGAGCTGTGGTCCACGGGTGCGGAGAGCAGGGCTAGGCACCCACTTAAGGTTGCCTGGGCCACGAGCCAAGCTCTGGAGCCAGACTGCTTGGGCTCTAATTCTGGCTGCCACCTGCTGGCTCTATGACCTTGGGCTTGTCAGTGCCTCAGTTTCCCTAGTTATAAAAAGGAGATAATCAGAGTACTCTCCTTATGGGGCAACTGTAGGAATAAGTAAGTCAGTATTTGTAAAGCACTTAGAACAGTGCTTGCCCAGCACACAGTAAGCACTCAGTAGATATCGGACAGTAATGATGACACAACACTGGCTGCCAGCACCGAACCAGCAGCAGGGACAGGCAAAGGAAGGATGCAAAAGACCCTGGCAGCACCCCTTCAGCCATGGGGAAGAGGGCCACATCATGACCGGGCTTTGCAGGCAGCCTAGGCTCCAGGCAGCTTAGGGGATCTGGGCCAAGGTGAATGTAAAGGCTGAATCCCTGGACACTCCAGTATTCCCTGTGGTCAGTCATGGCTGGAACAGATACACGGGCACCCTTCCTAGTCACTGCCTCAGCCACCTGGAAACACGAGCCCTGGGGCAAGTTTGCACTTTGGGGAAGGAAAGTAACAACACTGAGGCCTCCAGACTGTCTTCTCCACATTTGCTAGCAATTTGGAGGAGCCCAAGAAGCCTCCTGTACAAGTCTCTCCTGTGTTTTCTCACTTTCTCCTTCTCCCCGCCATCTCCTGAGCAACTATATAGGAATACTCTAAGAGCATAAAGCTGAGTAAGACGTGGCCCCCACTTCAGATGGTCGACAATCTGGTTTTCAGTGGCATGTGTGTATGTTTAAGCAGTAAGATTAGACTCACTCGCCCAGGACTGAACACAGAGCATGTGGGATGGAGCCCAGGAGTGGCCCAGGCATGCTGGGGCTCTCGCCCAGGAGGCAGACATCACTTCTGGAGGGGAAGCCAAGCTGGGCTTTGTGGCACACATGCATCCCCTGCTCCTTGAAGAACCCCAACGGTTTATAGATTCAAAGCAAAACCCAACCCACCAAAAGAAAAAAAGACAATGAGACCGAAACTTTGAATGCTGTGTTTAATCCCAGACTTAGTGGTGCAAGTGGGAAGGAACTGTTTGGGGTTGGCTCTCAGGCTCAATGCTCAGAACCCAACAGGACTTGCTTCCTTTTGGGAAGCTGAGATGGAGGCAACTGGACGGAGGGAAGCCATGGGCAGGGGCTGGGGGGATCTGGGACTGGTCCCACCTTTGCCCCAGAAGAGACAAGGGAGCATCACTGAGCCTCTCTGGGTGGCTTTTCTAACATCAGATCTTCTCTGAGCCCTACTCACCTGGGCAGTTTAGGGATCTATTCAAAGTTCCAGACCTACGGTCCTAAGGGGCCCTGCCGCAGGATGAATGGCAATGAAACATAAAGCCCCTCTAATGCGCTTCTTGCAATCAAAATTTGGTCCTTAGGACAGGAACGGGCCAGGTGGTAATGTCTCCTGGTAAGGCCTCCATCCCAGGGGCGGCAAATTTTCCTCTCTAGTTCAGATACAGGACAGTCGCTGTTGGGCCAAAAGCTGAGGTCAAATCATTGCCACGCCCCTCACTTACTAGCTGGGTGCCTTTGAGCCCTAGTTCCCTCACCTTTAAAACAGGGACACTAACTGTACCTTTTCACATGAGTTGTTGTGAGGATGAATGGGGCTAATTCGTGCAAGAGCTCAGAGTCATCTATTCTGACTGGTGCATGTGCCAAGTTTGTGCATGCTTACTCTACTCTGAGGTGCTTCACGGGCAGTTGGTCACGTCCCAAAATTGTTTGCCCTCTCAGTGCCCAGAACAAGGCCTGCTGTGGGGGTAAAGGCCAGCAAGGGTATGACAGGTGGAGCAAGTCCAGAAGACCCCAGAGGACCAGCAGAGCCCCTGTTGGAAGGTGAGGGTGTGACTAATCCTGGCTTTGCCCTGGCTCCCTGCTTGTACTATTTCCAGATCTGGGGGCAGGAACAGGGAGGGGATCAGATTGCTGCTGGCTGGGCTGAGGCCTGCCACCTACACACAGACCTGCCCACTTCCCCCTCCCAAGCTTCCAGCAAAAACCACTGAGACGCAGGCATGCAGGAGCTCACACAAAGCACTGGTCCTAGTCCCTCTGGGTCTCTGCCTAGGCAGGGATCCCTTCCCACTTCCTGGCAGAGCCACGACAAGGGCTGTTTGTGGCTGGGAGCCACACCTGGCCTGCGGGCCTGCTTGCCAGCAGTCCAGCCACTCACAGTGGGCAGTCATGACACAGGCGGCCCTGGAGCCCCCACGGCAGCAGACAACCCTCCGGCTCAAGTGGCTGGGGCAGGAACATCTGCAAAGGGGTCACCATGGGCTCCAGTGTGGGAGGGGGTGGATGTGGGGTGGGGACAGAGGGTAGCTGGCTGTGGCACCCTGCAGCTAATGGAGAGATGGCCTGCAGGCCCACAGGAGAGCCTCCCATACCCTCCCAGGGAAAGGCTGAGCTGACATTCCTGGTCTGGGGCTGGCCGTGGTCACTTGGAGAGGAATATGGCACAGTGCTCGTCCTCATGGGGCCCACAGTATCTTCAAACTTTATTTTAAATTTTGTCTAGTAGTAAAATTAATGTGGGGGAGAATACATTCCTATTATTGCTATATTTACTTATAAATTAAGTACATTTAAAATATTATAATTTGTGCACGATGTTATATTCAACATAAATCATATACAAACAAACATAAATGTTAAGGGATACAGCTAAAATTTATATGCAAACAGAAGCTCTAAATTTTCTTAGCCCCTGGGGAGTTCACACCCATTCTGGAGATGTGTGCTCAAAGAGAGTGCTGGGTACTGGAGGAAGTTGAACAAGGTCTCCTGAGAAGCGGGCACTGACCTCCAAAGCGGGACTTGGGCGGCTTCTTGCAGGGGTTGGGCCTGGGCCGAGACTTGAAGGACATGAGAATAAACCAGAGAAAGGCATTCTGGAAAAAGGGGCCTATGGGCTGAAAACGGCAGTGTACAGGGGCCCACCCTCCGGTGTGTGCCCAGAGGCAGCACCAGGGGCTTAGCAATCTGTAACAGAAGTTACAGAGAACATCCTAATAGGCGTGAAGTGTGGTAACACAAGTTACTTAGCAATCTGAAAACACAAATTCTTGCCAGAACTTTCTTAAGCCTAAAAAGTGTAGAAATGGAGGGAGTAATGAGAGGCTGAAAGTCTGGGCTTTGTCCTGATTATTTCCTCACCTAGAAACACCACAATCCTATCTTCTCTCTAGCCTCAGTTTCCTCACCTGTAAGATAAGAATGCCAATAGCTGCCCAGCTGCCTTTGACAGGCATCAGGTAGTTGAGGGCTGCACACACCTGGGGCATCTGGAAGTCCTTGCCTGGTGGCTTCCATGCTCGTCTGCCTTCCCTACCCTCCTGTCAGCTTCAGGAGGGCCGAGATCATCGTGTTTTGTTCCAGGGCTGTACCTGTAGCACCCAGCACTGTCCTGGCACATAATAGGGCTTCCACGCATGTTTCTGACTGAAGGCACCCATCCCTGGAACTCACAGCTTCAAAACTTACTCTGTCCTTTGGGGGTGGAAATCCTTTCAAAATGCAGTATGTATTTCAAGAGAAGGCAGTCAGATCCTCACCTGGAACCCAGGGATCACCCTGGGCTGGAGAAGGACATGTTCTTAGGTCTTGTCTTCTGTAGGTTTATATCCTCCCTTGTGGTCAGGACATTTATCACAGCTGTCTGTCCACCTACTTGCCTCTTAAAGCCTCCCCCCCACCCCAGGTCCTGCTGATTTTCTGTGAACAAGAAATATAAGCAACACACCATCGAGAAAGTGAAAAGACAACCCACAGAAGGGAGAAAAATTTGGCAAATCATATATCTAATAAGGGACTTGTTTCTAAATATAAAAAGAACTCTTACAACTAAATATTAAAAAGACAAATAACCTATACAAAAGTGGGCAAAGGACTTGAATAGACATTTCTCCAAAGACGACATACAAATTGTTAATAAGCACATGAAGATGCTCCACATCATTAGCTCCAGGTGAACGCAAATTAAAACTATAAGATACCACACTTCATGCCTATTAGGATGTGTTATCATCAAAAAACGAAAGAATATCCTGACCAGTGTGGCTCAGTTGGTTGGGCTTTGTGCTGCAAAGGCAAAGGTTGCTGGTTCAATTCCCGGTCAGGGCACATGCCTGGGTTGTGGGCTTAGTCCCTGGTCAAGGTGATGGGGGCCTCAAGAGTTGGAAAATTTTAGTTTAGGTAATAGCTAGTAAGCTTAGTAATCAATGCATGTAAAAGCTATTGTTCCAGGAACTGAAGGTATGACCCACCCTAACTCCAGGAGACCATAAGCAGTTCCACTTTTGTGCCTCACTAGGACTGCAAACAATTCAAGATGGTTATCTGAGCCACTGTACTCCAGGGTGAGACGTCTACCACCCGGGGCACAGATAAAGACCACCGCAGAGGGCACAGATGAAAGAAAGATGAATGCAGCACTATCTGATTCACTTTCCCCCGAATTCTAAACCCCTTACCTACACGTTTCCTCTCCTTATAAAAAGGGTTTGTTAGGCCACATAACCCGCCATCTTCTCAGATCACCGGCCATCTGCATAAAGCTCCCATTAAGATTCAATCCCAGATTATTGGATCTGGTAGTGACAGGCAGTACGAACGCCGTCTTTTCCCGTTTCAAGGGCACATACGTGATGCATGATGCTTCTCTCACATCGATGTTTCTGTCCTTATCTTTCTCCTTCCCTCCCCTTCTTTCTAAAAATAAATAAATAAAATCTTTTAAAAAGAGAGGGAGAGATACTAGCAGTGTTGGTGAGGCTGTAGAAAAATGGAAACCCTCGTCTACTGCTGGTGGGAAGGTAAAACAGTGCGGCCACTGTGGAAAGGAGTCTGGCAGCGGCTCAAGGGTTAAACCGGGTCTCTACGTGACCCAGCACGTCCACTCCTGGGTATGTACCCAAGGGAAAGGAAAACATATGTCCACATAAAAATGTGTACATCAAACATTCCTAGTAGCATATTTGTAATACGCCAAGAGTAGAAAAACTCAATGTCCATCAGCTCATGAATGGATAACTAAAATGCAGTCCATTCATACAATGGAATATTATTCAGCAATACAAAGAAATGGAGTGCTGATAGATGTTACAGCATGGATGAACCCTGAACACATGTTAAATGAAAAAAAGAAAGCCAGTCATCGAAGGCCACATATTGCAGATTCCATTTATATGAAATGTCTAGAACAGGCAAATCCACAGACAGAAAGTAGATTACTCGTGGTTTCCAGGTGATGGGGGGTGGGGCTCGGGTGCAACAAGGAGTGAGTGCTCACGGGTACAGGGTTTCTTTTTCAGAGTGATGACAATGTTCTAAAATCAATTGTGGTGATGGTTGTACAACTTTAAAATACTAAAACTCACTGTGTTGTATAGTTTAAATGGTGAATTCTATGGTATGTGAACTATAACTCAATAAAGTTGTTATATAAAACAAAATTGAGATACTGCAGCCTGTTACTAATGTGTGTACACGAAGAGTAAACATGCTTTGAGTGACAGCTTAAGGACTCCTCATGAGCTTAATGCATACATTTTGGAATCAATGTTGGCAGTTCTACAATCTTCCGAAGTTATTTCCTAGCTGTTTTCCACATATCTGAGGCTTCTAAGCCCCATCACCTCCAGGAAAGGAAAGCGCATGTAACCAGCACCAGTAACTGCTGTTGTGGAGAGATAGTGCCACAGGCTCAGCAGTCCTCCCAGCAGGTTTTGTGCACACAGCATTTCTCTGTAGTTCCCCTCACATAGGCACAGAGCCATTCCAGGCCCACACGGCATGGCTGGCAGAGGAGGGTGCTGTGGTCTGAGGCCAACCCTACCAACTGCAGGGATGGGTCAGTGAACAAGGCAGATGTGTGCTGGTGAGGGGATGAGGGAAGGCATCATTTGCTAATCACCCAAATGGCTGAGCGTTAACAGAGCACACAGTTGCAAAGCTGCTAGGCTGCGCAGATTCATTCCCCTTTCCCTATCCAACTCACCCCTTCCTTAATTAGACAGAGAATCAGCCCCCTTGAGAGTCAGCCAAGCCAGGCTGGCTCCCCACCATGCAGCCACAGAATGTGAGCTCAGGAAAACATCTGGATGTTCTGGGTTTACTCAGCATCAGTTGCCTCAGTAAACTGCAAAATAGGCCAGCAAAAACACAGGCTTGGAGGCAGCTGGGGTCTAATTCAGCCCTACCATGTATTAGCTGGGTGGCCTCACCAAGTCACTTGACCTTTCTGAGCCTCAGTTTTCTCATCTGCACAATACAGTGACTTACTTTAATGAGCTATAGTAAGGATTACATGAGATAAACCAAGTGCCACAGTAAGAACCTATAAAATTCACTATTTTTAATTTAGTTCCTCTGTGCCTAGAACTTTAAAAAACTTTTCTTAAAGGTTTTTTTTTAAAACCTTTGTTTAAAAGCAGAAATAGATGCTCTTAAATCAATACATGGTGTTCTCTACTGAATGGAAAAACTCTAAAATTTTCTAAAAAAATGTTGAGATAATTTTGCAGGAGGTTTGCATACATTTCCCACCAAAACAATGGAGGAAATGACTTGCTGCTGTTTGGGACTTGGGCACTGGGAAGATGGGGTTGGTAGAACAGGTAGGGGGTTATAGTAGAGAGGCTAGTGGTCAGGGGTTGGTTTGGGATTAGGTGTTGGGCTCTATGAGTTCACTAGGGGCTGCTAGTCCCACCATCTGGCTGCTTGCCAAAATCCGACTCACATCATTGGGGTCTCCAGGCCAACCTTCGTTGCCAGCATCCCCAGCTCTTGGATGAAACCTATGCCAGCTGCCTCTCTGCCTCTCCACCCTTTGAGAGCAGCCCTTTCCCACAGATAGGATTTCTCTCTTTCCTGTCTGCCTGCTCCCTGGACTCCAAGCTCCACCAGGAAGGAATGGAGGCGAACTCAGCTTTGCAACCCCAGCCCTTAGTCCAGTGCCTGGCACACATTGTGTCAAACTTGAGCTGTAGTGAAGTCATTGGGAGGGCTTGTTAAAAACGTGTTGCTGGGCTCCATCCCCAGAATCTCTGATGCTGCTGGTCCCAGGACCACATTTTGAAGTAGATACTCAATAAAGGTCCATGTGGGGAGTGAATGAATTAACAAATTACTTGCAGGAACCACTCCATATTCAACTTTTTTCCTGGGTCCTTACACTCAGGCCTCTCCCAGACTGCCTCTGCTAAAGCCCTCCCTGACCCCAGGACCCCTGGCATCAGTGGTCTCTAGGTCTTGAGGGTCAGAGCTGGGTCTTCTTAATGAGGAGAGGGCAGTTGAAGCCGTAGTGGCTTTCTTTGCTGAACCAATTAGGAAAACACCACAGGGATGCTCCCATAGCTCCCCCCGCTCCTGTGCATTGGTCATCAGGCCCACTATGGGCTGATGGAGAACAGACGAGTGTTGCAGGGTGGCCACAGATCCTGGGGACCCAGGAGACCCCAACATCCCAAGTAGGGAGATCTTTGTGGAAGACTGAGTTTCCTGGATGACCAAGAATTCAGACGGCCTGACTCTCCATCCAGGGCGTTTTCAATACCACGATTTGACAGCTAGGCCTGGAAGAACTGCTCACTAGAACAGGTCATTACTGCCCACTGCCTGCAATAGGCAGGATGGTGGTCAGTGCTGGTTGGGTAGGGGCAGGAGGAAGGTCCAGTGGTCAGGACCAAGGTCAGCAGCTCAAAGTGGTGAAGATGCTTATGCCCATGGTCCCCATGCTGCACAACCCCAGCGGGTGCCATTTACATTGTAACCCACATGACTAGTACCCTCTGGAGTTCTGAAGTGGACAGCCTATGCAGTTTTATGCAATAGTTGGTCCTGAAAATCATCATCTGAAACATCTCATTTGTTATTCCCTGTATACCTACTGTGTACCCAGCATGGAGCAAGGTACTAGGGCTATGCAGGTGGCCAGAAGACAGCCTGTCCTCTTGGGGCTCTTAGGGGAAAGGCCTTGGACACACTGCAGCAAAGAGTGAAGTGCTTGATTGACGGCAGTGTCCAGAACTGTGGGAGCCAGGGAGAAGTAGCTGACCTCTTCCCAGTGAGGTGAGGGAGCTGGCATGTGGGGGGCAGCCTAATCCTTCTGCACTGGTTAATCCAGCCAGGCTAGAGGCTGTCAGGAGGCAGCAGCTGAATCTGCAGCCTCAGCGTCTCAGGTTGGGTGGCTTCTTGCTTTCCAGGGACAGTTGGAGTTGTAAACCCTGGGACCAGATAGGTTTTGTGGGCTGTGGCTGCCCCCGCCCCCCACCCCTTGCCATAGTGTAGGTTTGCAGGATCAGGGATAGAAGCCCTGCTCGTGGGCAGGGGAAGGCGTGAGTACAGGGAAAGGGGCAGAGGCAGCTAAGACACACAGGACCAGCTCCAGGGGCTTCTGCCAAGAAGCTCAGCTGCCTCCTGCAATCCAATTCCTGGGCTTGGGGATGCATGCTTCCCCTGCTTTGCCCAGCTGATGGACCACTTTTTCAGGAAGCCTCTGAGGGGGCAAGGATGGTCCTCCCCTGACCCTCAGTGGCTCCTAGGGTCACTGGAAGTCACCTTCCACTCTAACTGCTGTGTGGGGAGGGTCATGCAACTCCTTCCCAATCATGACCAGTTTTGTCATGGGCCAGCTCCATGCAGAACTCCGACTTTTGTTAAGTCCCCAGGAACTTAAAACACTGATCTAGGCAGCCCAGGAGCACCTCCTGGCTTCCTCCTGGGCACTCAAACTCTGGGACTCACTGTGCACTCTAGACACATTACTACGGACTACACACCCTGGTTCACTTGTCTGGCACCCGACCAAACCAGGGACTCCTGTGACCAAACTAGGGACTACGTGTCACTCATTTGTTGGGAGCTTCCCTGCCTGGTTTCAGAAGCTGTAATCCCTGATGGCTAAGGCTAAATAAAAAGACCTTGGGACCATAAGCCATTTAGGAGACAAAGCTTATTTTCCTGATAGGGGCGCTGCCTCTGCCCCCTTTCACTTCACCTTGCTTGGCCGTCAGGGGATGACTGGTTAGCCAATGACGGGTAAGATTCCTCAAGGGAGGGAAGACATAAGACAGGCATGGTCATGAAGAGGTCCTCAGGGAAGGACTTGGGGGGCTATAGAAAAAGGGGATGATGGACCCTTGCCCCTTGGCTTTGATATAGCCTGAGTCCTCATTCTGTCTGCAAGAAGTCTCCTAATCTCTTGTCTGCCTTACTTCCCCTGCCTGACTTAAACCTAAACCATGCAGTAAGCCTGAAACAATGCTGGAGGTGGGTGCGGCCCTGTGCTGGAAAGGGCAGGTTCCCCCGGGGGATCAGACCTGAGAAAGAATGCATAAACTCCTATGAAACCTACTTCGCTAATACCCTCAGTTTAAATGATAATGGTCCAAGCATGAAATGAGTTGGTTTCCCCAAAGTTTTATGGCCCTTTAGCTATGCAAATTAAACCCAATAAAACCCTGTCAAGGCAAGGGTCAGGGAGCTCTCCTCTTGAGAGTGGCCCAGGTGCTCCCAGGTGCTCTTCCCTTGAGAGAGTGGCCGTGGTGTCCCTTTTTCTCCACAGAATTTGTCCTGTCTCAGCCACAACACCACAGACACTGCTTACCCGTGGCTGCGTCACTCATTTCCGCGTCTCTTGCAACTAACCTGGGCTTGGCACCAAGTGGTGTTCAATTAATGTTTGTGGCTTGAATGACTTCAACTCTGTGCCTGAGGGCAGAGTGTGCTGTGAGTCCTGGCCCTTCTCCCCAGAACCTAGCTTGGGCTCTCCTGTACCCAGTGGTGATTAAATACCACAAGTTTCTAATCCTTACAGCAGCCTGGCAATATTGTCAGACCTGGCCAGGCATTTCCCTATTTGATAAACTTAATAACACAGAGGACTAATAATGCACAGATGTGTTTAAGCAATGCAAATAAATAGAAAAACACAAATGACTCACGCAGCTCTGGTCAGCGTGGAAAATCAAACTCCACATCTAGGGCACATCTGGCGCAGCTTGGTATGTGGGTTCCCATGGAAGGAGGCTTCAGGGATGCTGGGTCAATGGCTCCCAGGCCAGTGGACTTCTGAGACAGGGGGTAGCAGTCATTCAGAGGATTCTGTCCAGTCTCCATCAGGCAGGGTCTCCAGGGGCAGGTGAGGCCCAGTTGATGACCTTCTTGGACTTTCCCATCTCAGTCCTGCCCAGTCTACAGGCTCATCACTGGCCAGCACAACCAAGCCTCACACTTTTTACTGCTAAAGTCATAACTTAATCTTTTTGCCTGCAAAGCCCCTTCCCTCCAACTGATGAAATTCAAGATCTATCAGAAAGGCCACTATCTCCTCTTTGAGGCAGGATTAATTCCCTCTCCCTGGGTCCCTTTCCCTTAGAGGTCCAAGGGGTGGATGGTGGTGGGGTCCTGCCACCATAATCTCCATCACTCCTTCCCACATGCTAAGGTTCATATTAAAAGTAATACCTTTTGCCTTGGCTGGTGTGGCTCAGTGGATTGACCAATGGCCTCCAAACCAAAGTGTCACCTGTTCACTTCCCAGTCAGGGCACATGCCTGGGTGGCGCGCCAGGTCAGGTCTCCAGTAGGGGGTGTAGAGGGGCAACTACACATTGATGTTTCTCTCCCTCTTTTTCTCCCTCCCTTCTCCTCTGTCTAAAATAAATAAATAAAATCTTTTAAAAAACTAAACTAAACTAAAATTACATTTGGATACAATAATTCACAATTCCTAGTGAGGTAAAATCTTTCCCATTTTATGGATCTGAAATAAGCGATCTAAGTAAAAAGTGGGCCATTTGCTATGCAAATAGAAGCCACTTTCAGGGAAGTCCCCTTGTTCCCTCTTCCCTGTAGAAACTTTGGGCCTCCCCGGGGCTATGAAGGTCCACCTTCCCCTACAAAGAGGCAGCAGCCAGCCACACCCCAGCACCCAGCAAGTGTCTGGCATGAGGCACTTCTGCAGCAACCAGGAGTCACATGAGGAGAAGTTACTGTGAGGCGAGGACAGGCTCACAATGGAGAAATCCTGACTGTGGACTTACACGCAGGGTTTAATGTGTAGAAAACTATCCTTACTTCTATCGTGCAGATGAGAGAACTAAGGCCCAGTTAGGACTTCTCTAAGGTCCCATCCAGTCCCTGCATTCAAGCTGTCCCCTGGGTGGTGAAGGCGGGCAGCTCGCTGTCATGGGCATGAGAAATAGCCGGTCACTTCGGTTTGTTCATTAGATTCCCACATGAGTGAAATCATACGGTATTTGTCTTTCTCTGACTGGCTTATTTCAGAGCATGATGTTCTCCAGGTCCATCCATGTTGTACCAAAGGGTGAGATTTTCTTCTTTTTTATGACCGAATAGTATGCCATTATGTATATGTATTATAGTTGTGTCACCCACTCATCTAGTGATGGACACTTGGGCTGCTTCCAGATGTTGGTGATTATTAATAGAACTGCAATAAATATAGGGGTGCTTATATTATCTTCAACTGGTGTTTTGGGTTTCTTTGGAGAAATTCCCAGAAGTGGAATCACTGGGTCATAAGGCAGTTCCATTTTTAATTTTTTGAGGTATCTCCACACTGCTTTCCACAGTGGCTGCACCAGTCTGCATTCCCCCAACATGAGACAGACTCATAGATAGAGAGTAGGCTGACAGGTTTGGGGGATAGTGGTTAGGGTGTGGAGGGGTTGAGGAAAAAGGACTCATGAAAATGAACAATAGTGTGGTGATTGCAGGGGAGGGGGTAAGGGGGACAGGGGTATAAGGGAGTTAAATGGTAATGAAAAAGATAATTTAAAAAATGCTAACTAAAGAAAGAAATAGCTGGTCACCTGGTCCACATGGGGCTCAAGGGTGGTCTGCTTCCTTCCTCTCGCTGTCTCTCACCTTGCTTAGTTGCCCGAACCCATACTGTCTAGCCTCTTATTCTCAGACTGTTTCTGCAAATCCAGGGCCACCCTCTATCCTAGATTCCAAACCATGCAGGATGAGCCCCAGGCCTTCCCTTCCTCTTAGGCTGGTTCAGGAGGCCTGAAGGAGGCTCCATCTGAGGCCTCCTCCCCACCCCTGTCTGCACAGCTGACATGAGGGGAGAGAGAACAGAGGATGCCAGTCTCAAATCAGGCTTAAAAGCTGGGTTATAGCCACACACATCTTAATTGGTGCATTTCTATTTTCTCTGTGGGAATGTTCCCTTTCTGATGGACTCTCACATTTACTGTTATATTTCTTGTACCTCTGTCTGGAATTGTTATTTAGACATCATAAAAAAAATCATTATATTTTTAAGGGGAAGATTGAGAAGTTTCTACAGAAGAGAATACAAAAAGCTGGGGCACACACAGACACAAGCCGATCCACACACAATGCATACGTGTGCAAATTGGTCTGACGGAAAAGAGAAGTTTATTACCACAACGCTTCTCAAAAAAGAAGTGAATGAATAATTTAGGGCTTTTTACAAACATCTAGATTTTCTAATCATTCTAGAAAAGTCCGGTTCGATTACTTACAGCAGCAGTTCTGTGATAAACCACCCGAGAAATGGTTACCAATAAATAAAATTTACAATTCCCAGTGGGCCTGCCTTCCACAGAAATGCATCATAAACATTAACAATTTTTTTTCTTTAAAACATCAGACCCCACAACACTGTGGCTCTAACTAACTCAAGGCACTGTGTGTGATAAATCCTTCAACTGTTTACGTTGAAAAGGCTCCTGACTTAATGGTTAGATGATAATATTTCCTGTTTTATTTTGGCAAGAACTTCATTATATTTTGCTCTTTGCTGCCAGTCCCAAAATAACTGCACCCAAATTGAGGCTGTGCAGCCCTGGCCCTTGGGACCCCAAGATGACAGGGTAGAGTGAGCAGGCCAGGGGGCTGATGGGGCTGTTGGGAGGTGACTGCACACGCCCGTCTGGGATCAGTGTCCTAACCACATTTACCAACAACAGGCTGGTACATCTAGCTGATGAAAGGGCCTGAAGCACTAGTCCTTGACAGCTCCACTGTGATCTGGGCCACGCTTCTTGCCTGGGTCTCCCACTAACCTGTGGGCAGCCTGACTTCTGTTTTGAAGGCGGAACTCCAGATGACCCTCAGAAGGTGAGGGACCTCCCGGGACTTGGACAACAGGGTGGCTGCCCCCTCACCCTGCACTCCGGCTCTTGGCGACATGATTGGCTGGGCAGTGTTAACTGATGATCAATTGCAGAGTGTACATGAGAGAGCAGTTCTGGCTTGATACACTTATGTGGGGAAGAAACCTCACCAGTGATAAGTAATGGCTCAGGCTCAAGTTTGTTTTCTACAGGAACTAGGGTAGAATAACGAGCAGAACCCAGGATGCACAAAATGAATAAATGTCATCCAAGGCAGGGCAGGCTGCTTCACTATGGGGTGTGTGTGTTTGTGTGTGTGTGTGAGAGAGAGAGACAGAGAGGCAGAGAGAGAGAGAGATTGAGAGAGGAGAGAGGAGGTATGTTCGAACTTTGGGATACAAAGCCAAACATAATGAGTGCAGAAAGTACAGGGGTCATTTATTGCAATCCCTGTGGCTGTCACAGGTTTAGTGATAATTCTCTCTGCATTTTGTGCCAACAAAGGCTTCCTGGTTGTCTTTACTTGCTTGTCAATGCCCATCGGACCCACAGATGGAACACAGCACTGTCACAGGGCAAAGCAGGATGGGTGTGTGCCTGCCTGCTGCTGAGGGCTTTCAAAGTTGCCTGGAGGCCACGCCGACAGCACAGAGGGAGGCCGGAGGTTTGGAGGCTTCTCTATCATTAGAGTAAATTACGCCACGTTCAGTCTTAGGACAAGTATATTTGATTTTCAACTTGTTTGAAAAAACTGGTGATCTTGGGAAATGGTAGCTCTGAATAACCCCGGGCATTTGGTAACCAGAACATACACCACAGGCTCCAGGAGGGTTTACTCTGTTATTACAACAGAACAGGGCCCGCATGATCTCTGAGTGCTGTGGCCCCCATGTCTTGTCTCTTCTGCTAGACAGAAAGCTCTTGTGAGCAGAGGCATTCTTGACTCTCCCCGGAGTCCAATACTGTCCAGCACGCACAGACTGACTCCTGCTTAGCTCATTCTCCACTCCCCTTCCTTCCAGTCCCTGCTGCTCCCCACCTCTGCCAACCCTGTTACTTCCACCTGAAGTCTTGACATCCTCTTGACCATCCAAATCCCCCTTCCTGAAAGAGCCAGCCTCGGCGCCCTTGGGCACTTAGGCACTTCCCCAGCCCCACAGCCCCACAACCAGCTCTCCCTGCTCTGAATTCAGAGAAGAAGCTGTGTTCATTGGTGGATCTCGTTAGACAGACCTGGATATGAATTCAGGTTCAGCCATGTACCAGCCCTGCGACCTTGGGCAGGTTACTTTCCTTCTCTTTCGTGATGAGTAAGCAAAATACTGAACTTGAAAGCCCTCAAATACACACCTTAGAACTGCTCTTGTTTACACATTTCCTGTGCTCTGCTCTGAGACTGGGCTCTTCTTTGCTGCCAGGTCACCTTTTGCATTGTCATGCAGCCTCCCAGTTAGACTCTAAGCTCCCGACCGAAGCGCAAGGACCTGTGTGTTGCACACACCTGTGTATTTACACAGTCTTGCAGAGTGTGCTCTGCTCATTGGGAGGTTGGTAGATGCTTGTTGGGCCTAAGGGCTCAGGCAGTGAACACTGGATCATTTCTGTTCCTGCTAAAACTCCTGGGTGGTCTGACCCCCTTGGAGACACTGCCCTGGCAGGAAACCATACTTCCTTCTGACAGCAAACCTTCCGGGCCTGGGGGAACAGGGCCTCCAAGAGCACCCCCACAGCTCCTGGAGTGTCGAGGCCAGCTGTGCTTCCCTGTACCCTGAGGTTCTCTCTGAGCCTTTAGTTGTGCCCTGAGCTCCCCCCAATCCTGGAAGCTGCTTCCTCTCACCACGAACAGCCATGCCAACTCAGAACGTTCAAGAGAGTTGTAGAAAGGCTATGGGAGGACAAAACGCAGCCATGCCAGAGCTCACCAGAGCAGAGCATTGTCACGTCTACAACCTCCAGCCCTCCAATCCAGGAAGGCCAGAGGGTGGGTCTTTCCCGATGGAAACACCCTGATGCCCATCATAATCCTCCACTGCCCATGCCCAGCACTCTCCTGTTCCCTTCTCTTCTAGTTATGGCGGCCACCATATCCTTGGCCAGCCTGGGGCCAGCTCCGTGGACCCACAGAGAGCATGGTCTCACCTCCTGTACTGCTCAGCCCACACCCAGGCTGTGGTGGATATGCTGCAAGTGGTGACTGACCCCCGCATCCCTACCCCAGTGTGTCCAATGCACTACTACTACTAACCCATGTGCAAGTCTGGTGGTCATCCAGAAAGCCTCAGCACAGGCCCCTCGGACCTCAAAAGGCCCACTCTGGTGATGGCCACACCACAAATGTTGGATGCTATAGTAACAGAAAGGGTCATTCCATCACCGATGCCAGCACACCGATGCCAGGCTTTGGGAAACCTGCTGCCTACACATAAACTGAGCCGGCGGCCCACCCCACCATGGAAAGCTTAGAAGGCTCATTCTCCAGTCCCCACATCACATTTACCTGTGACTGATTTTATAATCTTGGGGCTATTATTTTTTACAGTTTAATCTCCTCAGCTGATAGCTCCAGAAGGCTTAACAATGTACTGTTTACTTAGATTCCACCTGGCTCTCAGGAAGCGGAAGAGGGAGACAAGAATAAGTTACTGCGTGATTGCAGGACAATTAGTGCTCACCTGTTGCACGTTCTGCCAGGTGACTGTGGTGATTGATGAGGACAGACTGGGAAGAGTTGAGCTTCAGGTAATTCTCCAGGGACAGTGTTCCACACCTAAGGAGGAGGGACACGTGTCCCTGTGTTGAAGTGACAATTCAGGAGTTCATGGTCCTGCATAAATTAGCAGTCACCAATCAAGCCCTGACAGCAGGTACAGTGGTCAATCCCTCCAGCTCAGCAGGGAGCTGTCTCTGGTTTTGAATCCTGGTTCCCACAGCTGTGGGACCTGGGCCTCACTGATACCTGGTTCCCTCACCTGCATTCAAAAATAAGTGGAGGGAGGGAGGTGGGACTGGCTGGGGTGGGGTGGAGGGAAGGGGAGAAAATGCAGACAATTGTAACTGAATATAAATAAATAAATAAATAAATAAATAAATAAATAAATAAATAAATAAATAAACAAACCATGAAAATGTGAAAAAAAATAAGTGGAGGGTGTGGGTTTTGTGCAGGGTTATAAATGACAACCAACACTCATCTTGACAGAAGTGGGACTCAGCCAGGTCTTGAGTGCCTGTCACCAAATTGGTGCTCAGTAAATGTTTGTTGAATGAATAAATGAGACATAATTTGGACAAGGATATGTAGTTAGAACTTAGAAGCCACAAATTTGGGGTTGAAAGAATGGATTGGAGTCTCACGTGTCCTCAGAAAAGTTAAATGGTTAAGAGAACATTATCTACATCGTAAGAGTCGGAAGGTTCAGATGTGCTCACACATATAACTTGCTTGGCCCAGGGCCTGGCATGTGGGAAGCTGAGTGTTCAGTGATGATGATGATAATCACTTCAGGTGTGATGGAAGTGATGCCCAAGGCACACTAAGGATGTGAAGGGCTGACATGCAGAGGCCCAAGATTGATAGGAAGTCAGGTCAGACAGGTAGGTAGGTGGGCCTGATTACAGCAGGAAGTGCAACTTCTATAGCCAAACCTCTGAAAACCACTTACAGTGGCCCGTCCCCACACCTCTTCAAGTTCTGTACTCTCCACAGCCTCCTGGAATAGGACAGGGTTGGCGAGAATAGGGCAAGTGAGAAAAAGAGGCACTCACCCTTCCAACCCCCAGGAGGGAGGAAAAGAGCCAGCTTGGACTTAGGTTTTAAAAGCTGCCTTAAACTGGCAAGTTTCTTTGTTTTAAATCAAGAGGCCCATTCCTGGTCCAGATGCTAGAAAGCAATTTCATGGAGTGCTTAACTTACACAGCTCCAAATAACTGCCCAGCCCAGGAAAACCTGGCCCCTATGCTTTGTGGGGAGGTCAGGAAAGGTGGTTCCAGCCTCTGGTGGAGTCCAGAGAGCCTGGGTATCACTGAACAGCCTGCTTCCCCCTACTCCAGCCTACCTGAACATCACCCCTGTCTGCTGAAGCTTTATGAAGCAGGAGGCACAGACCTCTCCTAGTGTGGGAGTCATAGGCCAGGACACTCAGCAGGGAGTCCTGAGGCTGGGCCTGAGGTCACTCTCTGGGCCTTAGTTACCTTCTCTAGTGAACTGAGGGGTTCAGACTAGGAGAGCAATGAGCCTAGAAGGTCCCCAGATGATTAACACTCAAACCCCAGGGGAAGGGGGAGGAATCTGATATTTATTGCACTCCTAAAAGCATAGCCCTTCACATAATTAATCACCCAGGCAGGCATTATTGTCTCCCATTTATAGGAATATCAGGTGCAATCTTACCAAGATTTTACAGATGAAGAGACAAGTTCAGAGAGCTGAGGACTCTGCCAAGGTCATTACATGGCAAAGAGCTGCAAGGATTCAGACTTGGGTCCATCTGATTCCAAAGCCAGGAGCCCTTCCCTACAATCAGTACAGCCACTTTATGCCTCTTCCGCTGAGGTTTGCAGCTTTGGACTTTGGTCATTCACTTTCACTTTTAAACTACCTGGAGCCCTGCTCAACACTCTAGTAAGTCCAAGGAGGGAAGAGCAACGGGGCAATGGACAGGAAACGTGAACAGGTGAGGAATTCACCTGCTTGGCACTTCCAGGCCCGACATGTGGTCCCAGTATGACCAGGCCAGGTCCTCGGGAGCTCAGCAGGCTTGGGCTGCCTGTCCAACCCCCTAACTCCCCAATGGCTCTGAGGCCAGTGTCACACCATGCCAACTCCAGGACTTCCTCCCACATTGCCTGGCTGAGGCCACTTGTCCATTCAAGGCCTCCTTCAGGAAACCTTCTCTACCCCAGTGATGATGCCCCCTGCCCCACTAGGTCCACTCATCTATCTGATAATGATTAAGCACATGCTCCATGCCAGCCCCTCTGTAGACCACTGGGGATAGAGGAGAATAAAACAGGCCCCAGCCACCCAGGTGCTCTTGGCTGGGTGTGGGCTGGGGTTTCACGCTACAGACTCGGATTCTGTCAGCTGTGGGTGGGACCTAACAAACTATGAAGGTGATCGAAGGGGCACACCCAAGTGAGACCCTTTGGTCTTGTGAATAATCTGGCCTCCAGCACTTTCATTCTTGGGCTGCCACAATCCTGAGAACATGCCTTCTTCCCAGTGGTAGGCTCCTCTGGGACCCCAAATCAGGCTGTGTACAAATCCTCTTGTACCTCTTGCTACCTGTGTACCTTCACAAAATGCCAATGCTCTCTGAAGCTGTTTCCCTATCGTTAACTAGATAATAATGGTGCCTTCCTGTCCTGAGGAGTAACTGGAATACCGTGTGCAAAGCAAGCTGCCTGGCATAGATAAATGCATAATAAATGTCTGCTCTTATTACATCATCACTGCACTGACAGACAGAAATACTTCCCCAGGGGTATTCTGAGAACCTCCACTTCTGGAGCGCCTACTTCTGACACCTGGGAGGCCTCTCCATGCCCTCTGTCAGGGCTCCAGCAGGATCTGCCTTCATTTTCTGCGTGGATCCCGCCTCTTAGTCCCTGAACAACATACAGGGATGGGTAAATAGGTTTACAGTTGTGAGTATGCGAAACAGTTTATTCTTGTATTTTTATTAATTATTGTATTACTCGTACTTTTGCATTATTTACTATTGTATTATTTGTATTGAGACCGTAAGTAAAACCTACTTTTGCCTACCCCCGTATTAGCTTAGCATACCCTTCCCTTCATTTTCCCAGAGTGACCAAAGTTCCAACTATACGTGTTCCGGCAGCCTATCCCAGATTTCAGGGAAATGAACGGGAGAGGTAAGTTTGCCAGGCAAGAGCTTCTCGCCCAGAGGCCGACACTGCTCAGTCTAGCCTCTTCCGACCAAGGAGACCCAGCCCACTGCTCCCAGCCGAGCTGCGGGAACACCGTCCAGTCAACACCGCGGGTGCGCGTGAGGGGCGCCCGGGATGCATCTAGGGGTCCCGAAGCCGGCTCCCCCTAGTGCCGCGCCAAGAGCAGGGCGCACCGGACCCAGCCCGCCCCGGAGGCGCACGCGGCTGGCGTCTCTGAAGCAGTAAGGACGCCCGGAGTGCGGACCCGGGACTGACTGTCCGCTGCCGGGCACACGTGGCTGCGTCCCAGCGGCTATGGTCGCCTCCAGACTGGTGGCCTCCGCGCGGCGATAGCGCAGGGGGGCAATGGGACAGTGCCGGGTCTCGGGCCCCGGGACAGGGCGAAGCCACAGCCCCGCCACAGTACGGGGAACGAGTCACTCACCTCTCAGTCCCGCTGCTCGGAGAAGCCGCGGAGGCTGAAGGTTCCACGGAGGCTGACAGCCCGCCCGGAGGCTCCGCCCCCGCCCCCTGCGCCCCGCCCGCCTGCCCGGGGTCCGCCCCTGCGGGGGAGGTGGCTGGCGGTCAGCCTGCAAGCTGCAGCTTATCCGGCTCCGCCACCTCCCCCAGGGCGGCAATCGGGGAGCTGCAGGGTCCGCGATCTCCGCGCGTCTTCGCAGCTTGGGCGGCGTAGGTGGCAAGCAAAGACCCTCCGCCCCTAGCCCAATATTCGGAGTCAGCCCCGTAGCTTCCGGATCTGCGCCCATCCCCCCTCCCTACCCTACTCGTGTTAAAGTGCGCAGAACTCCTGTTAACCAGGACAAGAAGGGCGTGGAGGCCAGAATGACTTTGAGACCCGCTCCCTTACTCAGCGGGACACTGCAAGTCCACGTCTATTTCATAACCCACTTTAAGTGGCAGGCACAGATGGTAAGAGGCCGACGTGCCAGATTGGATTTGGCTTCCTATTTTTCTGCAATGGAAGCAGACAGCAAAAGCCCCTCAACAAGGCTGCATTCAGGCCTGTGTGGTCCTGTCACATCTCTGTCCCTTGTCCACCCTTAGGGCAGACCTTTGACCCTTCCCAATAGTCGTAAGGTTTCAAGATCCTTGGGCCCTCAGTAGCTGCTGGGAACTCTGGAGCTTGACTCAGGGTCTAGACCTTGTGGATTCCAAACCACCACCCTGCCCCGGGAAAAGACGGCCTCCAGCAGGGCTGGCTGCCTTCCTGTCCCCCATGCTGATGGCATCACAGCACAGCAGTTGGGGGAGAGTACCCTCTGGGTAGCTTCCCAGAGGTATGTGCCTTCATCTGAAGCCCTGTCTCATGGAAGACCTCTCACACTGGGGTGCTACTGACAGCTATTCCTCTCTCTTTAAGGGCAGGACATGGGGGCTCTGATGGCAAAGTCAGGCACCAAGGTTACTCCTCTTCTGGGAGGCTAACTAGGGGTTATCTGACCCTGAGGCTCTTTCTGGAATATTGCTGAAGGGCGTATTCCACCAGCCCCTGTTAAAGAGCTTCAAATTACACCAGGAATCCAACTTGTGCTGGAGAGATAAGCCCAGCAGGGGTTATCTGAACCTGAGGCCAGAGGCATGGGGCCTGGGCCTCAGGAATGGCCCCACAACTGGGCCTCAGAGAGCACAGTGGGAATGAAGACACATAATTGGGACATCCCTGTGGTGGGAATGCTGCTGTGAGGGGTGTCTTCTCCACCCCCTCTCCCCACCAAGACCCACCCATGAGCATCTTGTGCTTTCTTACCTCCATGGGTTTCTTCCTGTCTAAAATATCCTCCCTTCCCAGCTCTGTGTTCTGTCTGGCCCCCATCCTCTCCCATCTTCTTCAGGGACCCTCCTGACTTACCCTGAGCTAGAGCACCACCCTTTCTGAGTTCCTGTGGAAGTTCTCATGGGTCCTTTATTCATTCAGCACTCAGGGAGCCCCACAATGCCACACAATGTTCCAAGTGCTTGGGACACAGGTGCCTGTTGCCTCGTCCCTGCCTTTGGATGGTGAGTTTCCCCTAGCCTGGTGCCCTCCACAGAGCAGGTGCTCTCCAAATGTCTGCTCTAGCCTGATGGGGATCTCTGAGCATCCTTCCTACAACTACAATGGGTGGCACAGGAAACAGAACTTGGAAAATGGAGGGCTAAGGTCTTTCAGCATTCTTGGAAGGATCCTTGGATCTATCCAGCATAGACTTGATAGGTGTCTTTGTGGGGTTCCCCATGAGCTGGAGAGAGAGAGAACTGAAAGCTGTACAGGCAGAGGTCTTTCTGAGAAAAGTAACCTCACAGGGTGATCTGATTATAAATTCTTAACTAGGCAGGTCATGGTGGGTAATGACACCCACAGAAATATGAGCTCCCCAGGGCAGGCAGTGTTTTTCTATCTCATTCACTTTTGTATTCCCAGTGCCTAGCATATAGAAGGTGCTCAGTAAATGGTTGTTGAATTAATGCACTCCCATTCTCATCCTTCTTCACCTTCTGCCTACTTTTTTTCTCCTCCCTTGTCTGCCTCAGAGCTAGCAGGGTGCTGGTACAGAGGAGGTACTCAGTGCACCCACTAATGCATGCTTACACCTGGAGTTGCTGAATATTCTCTTTATAGAGCCTGTCACTGTCAGCCTCTTGAGATTTCCCTTTTTCCTGAAGTCAATGCTAACCTTTTGGTTAAGAGGACAGGAGCATCCAGGTTGAGAATCTAGAGTCATCTCCTGCTTGGGCAAGAGAAGAGAGGGCTGTTGTTCCCTCTCAGCTTCTCATATTGATGCAACATTTATAGGCTGGGGCAGAGCACATCCATTTCACAAAATAAATACTCTAATTGACTGTTAAAACCAGGTGGTCAGGAGAAACTGTGTGCCCTGATGTACTCTGACAGTGTTGGCTGGGAGCCAGGTCACGCAGATGCAGTCCTGCCTGACCGACCGGGGCAGCAGACCCAGGGAAGGGGCCCCTCACCTGTACTCACCTCCCCTCTCACCCAGGCTTGGTGAGAGTCCTCCAAATTTGAGCACAGGGATCTACTCGCCTCTGTGAGAGAGGGAGTAAAGCTACAATTCCTCAATGTAAGAAACCTGTAGAGAATTTTTATGAGTTTATTTGAGCCAAACTGATGGCAATTGCCAGGAAGAAAAATAAAAAATCTCAATGGACTGAGAAAACACTCTGGAGAACGGCAGTTTTGCAGCTTGTTTTACACACTAGAATCAAAGGGGGAGATGTAAGGAGTTACCTGAAATACGGTGGTAACAGATTAAAGGAGCAGGAGAAAGCAAAGCGGGGAGTCTCTGGGATTGGACAAAGAGTCAAACAGAGAGACACATACTTCTTTTACACTTCTTTTACAGAGGATAGTTAACAACATTTGTAGCACATAGAGATGGTATGCAGGGAAAAAGATAACAATGAGGAGTTCTGTGGTCTCCTGCTTCGGTGGGAGGTAGTATGCTAAGGAGTCTGGAAAAGGAGATTACTCTGACATTTCAAAGGTATGTTATCTTAGCCCTGGGCAGATAGCTTAGTTGGTTAGAGCACAGTCCTTACACACCAAGGCTGTGGGTTTGATCCCCAGTCAGGGCATATTAGAAGAATCAACCAATGAATGCATAAATAAGTGGCACAACAAATGGATTTCTCTCCCCCCCAACCCCATCCTCTCTCTCTAAAAATCAATCAATCCATAAAGGTATGTTGTCTTAGATGGAAAAAGACAAATAGACATGCTCTGACTTTTGTAAAATCATGTCAAGACCTAGGACGTGACTACCGCTGTGGTCTCTTTTCAGTTAAGAATTTTTATTTAGTTTTAAATTTTTATTGACTTTATTAGGGTGATACTGGCTAATAAAATTATATAGGTTTCAAGTGTACAATTCTATAATACATCTTCTGTATACTGTATTGTGTGTTCACACCCAAAGTCAAGTCTCCTTCTGTTACCATTTATCCCTTCTTTGCCCTCTTTTACCTCCCACCCGCTTTTCCTTAGTTAGGAATTTTTATGTTCAAACCATCCTCTGTGGTTACTTTTGGTGTCTGAGTTTGTAAGGCTGTGGTGCAGGCCTACCCTGAGCTTGTCAGGTTTAGTATGTTGCCCCTTTCCTCACCCACAAATTCAAGGGATGGGGATATTGAGGGTAATTTGGGCAAACAGAGGGGTCATGCCTGCCACCGTGATGACTCAGTGGGTTAAGCCATGTCAGAACCTCCGGGAGCTGAGGCAGTGAGAACGATGGGGATGGTCTGTGAGGGAGTAGCACTGAATGGGAAGGCAAGCTGGCAAAAGTGTGCTTGGGGCCTGGGATTTAAGCTTACAGACTCTGTTCTCACATGGCACCTTATTTTGTGACAGGGCACTGGGATACACCCATCCCTACATCAAATCTCCCTGCACCCCAGAGCTTGGTACTCTACTTTGGTATAACGCTGCCCTCCTTCTGGTCCTCTGCTGAAACTTGAACTCTCCTTAGAGGAAGAGTTCTCTGAGCTCAGAGGAATGAGAAACTGTGTATCCTCTGGAGATTTAACTGTGGCCAGTACCAGAGTGCGGAGAAGGTTCTAAGGGCAGCTGTTAAAGGGAAGGGTGGGTAAAGAACTGGGGGTGGGGTGAGCAGAAGCAACCTCCTCTCCAAGGTTGCTCCCTGGCACATAGTTGTTACTGTCAAAGTACAAAAGCCCAAACCTATGGAGAATTTTTATAGAAATTCATTTGAGCCAAACAGAGGATGTGCCTGGAAGCAAGATCTAAACAGACTGAGAAAAGTGCATCCTAGAATGACAGTGTGCAGCTTCTTTTGTCCATTTGGAATTCAGGAGGGAACATAGGAAGATTATAAGGAGGAAGAAAGCCAGGTAGGGGTTGGCGTACAGGATAGTTAACAAAATTATGCGCTCTTTTGAGGGTGGTTTTGCTTGAGGAGTTTGAAAAGAGGCATTTCAAAGGTGTGTTAACCTAGATGCACAAAACAAGGGACAAGGCTTGCTTAAGGCAAGGATAACCTTTTACTAGGGAAGTTATATGCCTGGCACATAACTTACCTACTATGACCTGCCCAGTTAGGAATTTCAGATCACCCTGTGAGGTTAGTTTCTGTAGAATCCTTTTTTTAAAAAAAAAATTTTTGTCCATGGCACTTAATAAATTTTTCTGTAAGACCAAGTGTCTTGGCATGTGACTAGGCCATAGGTGGCCAATGGGAATGTAGAAGCAGGCCCAGCACCACCAGGGAGCATTTAGTGAGCCCAGGAGCACATCCTTCTTGTGTGTTTGTGGGACTATTGCATTGCCTTTCAGATGGGGGAGATTGTACAGGCACACAGCTAGAGAAGTCTGGGCCTCAGCCCCTTGCTCTGAATGTGGTACACATGATAACCTGGAAGGGTTTTTTTTTTAATTTTTTAAAAGATTTTATTTATTTATTTTTAGAGAGAAGGGAAGGGAAGGAGAAACAGAGGGAGAGAGTCATCAATGTGTGGTTGCCTTTCACATGGCCCCAGGTAGGGACCTGGCCCACAACCCAGGCATGTTCCCTAACTGGGAATCTAACTGGCAACCTTTTGGTTTGCAGCCTGTGCTCAATCCACTGAGCTACAGCAGCCAGGGTTTTTTTTGTTTTTTTTTTTTTTAATTTAATCTTTTTGTATTTTTTTTCCCATTACTATTTAATCCTCTTATACCCACCTTCCCCTCCAGGAGGGTTTTAAATTGCAGAATCTCAGGCCCACCGCAGATCTGAATCAGAACCACATTTTAACAAGACCTGCCAGAGATTGCATGCACAGTAAAGTTTAGAAATGCTGGTCTACAGTGCAAACAACATAAAGCATAAGTCCTGGAATAGGTGGGCCAGGGCAGATAGCCTATATTGGACTGCGGTCATCCTCACTGGGTTGCACTTTAATATCGTACATATGCTTTCCTTTCTCAGAGGTCCTCATGAGCCAAATAGCTTGATTTAATCTGCTTCTGGATATGAATAAGTATGGAGTAAATGGCTGTCCTTCACAATATTCGATGCCTATTAGACAAAGCTTCAAGAAAAAATATAGGACTAGTATGCTAACTCCTTTCCAGCAACTGGTCTTACTTTCCCTTTTCCCATGGTTGCTATTACAATCAGAGGCATATTCATGACACTATTAACCTTATGGAATATATGTAAATCCTACTTTATTTTCCCTTAGTCTATGATTTTTTGTATTTGGTTTACTGTTAGCATTATTGTTAAAGCTTTTCGTTATAAGCTATCTTTTCAAAAAAATTTTATTGTTCAAGTACAGTTGTCTGCCTTTCCCCCCACCTCTCCCCACCACCCCAGCCATCTCCACTTCCCTCCCCTCGTTATAAGCTATCTTAAGTTGCTTTTAGGAGAAGCCAGTTGTTTAAGATAAATTGGAAACATCTCTGTGCTACAGCAGCCCATCCTCTCTGTCCCCTTGGTGGCCATCACCCGTCTGTGGCGGGAACCAGGTCACAGATCATCCTCTGCTAGATTTTGTTTGAGAAGAAGATGGAGGGGTTGGGAGAAGGATGTGTCCTTGGACTTCTACCTGGCGTTACTGAGAAAAGAAAACCCAACCTGCTAGGGGTCACTTTGAGACAGGCTAGTAAGCCAGGACAAGTGGAATGGGGAAACTGAGGCTGATAATTACTGTATTTTGCTGTGTATAATGTGCACCCACATTTTTGGTCCAAACTTTCAGGAAAAAATCTTTCTTTTTAATTAATTAATTATTTATTTATTTATATTTAGACATTTGTTTTTTGTATTATAAAGGAATTTTAGCATTTATTTTTGAAAATATGGTACAAGAAATTTTATATACTGGTAACAAATTTATGATATTTATGCATCATAGAAGGCCAAGAACTCTTCACTGTCGATATCAGAAGTATCATCTTCTTCAATTTCTACATTACTGGTATCTTCTGAAGAGTCTCATTCCTCATTCTGGTAAATTTCTCCGTCCTCAGTTACATCCATGGCATTGTTGATGCCACATTTTTAAAAATTATTTTATTGTTGTTCAATTATAGTTGTCTGCCTTTTCCCCCCACCGCTCCCTCCCACCCTAGCCAAACCCACCTCCCTCCCTTGCTTCCACCCTCCCCCTTGGTTCTGTCCACGTGTCCTTTATAATAGTTCCTGAAAATCCTTCTCCCCACTATCCCTTCCCCCCTCCCCTCTGGTTATTGTTAGATTATTCTTAATTTCAATGTCTCTGGTTATATTTTGTTTGCTTTTTTCTTTTGTTGATGATGTTCCAGTTAAAGGTGAGATCATATGGTATTTGTCTTTCACTGCCTGGCTTATTTCACTTAGTATAATGCTCTCCAGTTCCATCCATGCTGTCTCAAAGGGTAGGAGCTCCTTCTTTCTCTCTGCTGCATAGTATTCCATTGTGTAAATGTACCATAGTTTTTTGATCCACTCATTTACTGATAGGCACTTAGGTTGCTTCCAGCACTTGGCTATTGTAAATTGTGCTGCTATGAACATTGGGACACATATGGTCAATTAATATTTGACAAAGGGGGAAGAAGCACAAAATGTAGTAAAAATAGCCTCTTCAACAAATGGTGTTGGGAGATCTGGACAGCTACATACAAAAAAATGAAACTCAATCACCAACTTACACCATAAACAAAAATAAACTCAAGGTGGATAAAAGACTTAAATATAAATTGTGACACCATAAAAGTCCTAGAGGAAAACATAGACAGGAAAATCTCAGATATTCCACGCAGCAACATCCTCACAGACATGTCCCCTAAAGCCAGGGACATAAAGGAAAGAACAAACAAATGGGACTTCATCAAATTAAAAAAGCTTCTGGATGGCTAAAGAAACAGCATTAAATTGAAAAGAGAACCAACTGTATGGGAAAACATACTTGCCAATGATACCTTGGACAAGGGTTTGATCTTCAAAATAGATAAAGAACTCACATGACTCCACTCCAGGAAGACAAAGAACCCAATTAAAAAATGGGCAAAAGACTTGAACAGAGGCCACATTTTTTAAAATGAGTTCACAACCACTTCCTTCTTGACACCATTCCACGATCTTAGGATCCAGTCACAAACCTGGGCGATGGATGCTTTCTTGGTCCTGTCTGTGTTAAATCATTACCAGCTGACTGCATCCATGATGTCCACTCTTTCTTCATTAGGGCTTTAAAGGGCTTGTTTACTGAAACATTAAGAGGTTGTAGTTGGCTGGTTAGCCCAACAGGTATCACAGCAAGTTGGGTTTTCAAGTCCGCTGCAATTGCTTTTGCACTTTGTGTAATGTGGGCTTTGAAGTGATCCAAAACAAACAAAGCTGGTTTTCTAAATAATCCTCCAGGCCTTCATGTCCAGACTTTGTTAAACCAGATTTTCTTTCCTTCTTCATTCATTCATCCTTTTTCATGCACGTGGACAATAACACCACTTGGAATCTTTTTGTCTTCCTTTTAGAAACACTTTTTGTAGTGTAAGTGGAGGCAGTCTGGCTTCCTCACTCAGGTGTTTGGGTAGCTAAGGGGAGCAGTGTTCCCATAGTCTTGGAGGGGCCTGATAACCAGTGTTCTCATAGCCCTGAGACTGGGTCAGAAAAACTGTTCCCATAACATGTGCAGAATCATGTTATGCTACGTAATGTTCTGGCAGTTTTCTGGCTTTGTTCCCCTCTAGTACTTAAACAGGTAGGGACTCCCTGCTGGGGGTGATGAGAGACACACAAGGGGACAGGTACCATGATGGGTGCCACGCTGGGGAGCAAAGGCCATGACGTGTGACATGCAGGGAGACATGCAGCTTGCCGTATGCATGGCTCACCCACCCGTGAATAAAGGCATGCCAGACATCCCAATGGCTCCGGGAATATTATTTTGTTTGTGCGAATACTATATGGACCTGCCCGGCCTTGAAGGGTTGCAGCACACACTTCTTTTAAAGATGATCATAGGTGGTAGCTTTGTCCCATCTGCACAGCAGGCTGGAACAACAGTGAAATGTGTTTTTTCACACCACTAGTTTTAACAGCCATGGTCTTTGCTCCTTAGACGTCCAGAGTTCTGTTGGGTGGCACATCAAATATGAGTGGGGCCTCATCCATGTTGGCGATTCTGGACAGCTTAAAGTTGTGCTAAGACTCTCGAAGATTGATAACATAAGAATGAAATTCCAGAACTTGATTCTCATAGGCTGCTGAAGTTTTGGGGCAAGTTTCATTCATGTCCTCATACTCAAACCTGCTCTCTTCATAAACTTAAAACACCATTTAGGTGCCCCTGAGAAATCATCAATGCTTTTTTCTCATGCAATCCTTTCACCTTCTTCTTGCATCACCTTGGTCAAAATAGACGCCAGTCTGGTGCTGCTCCAGAATCCAGGTCTTCACCTCCTGCTTCACCTCCAGCCACTGTGGGGGTTTCCCTCGCACCGCCTTCTTGTATCTTGGCATCTGAAGCTTTTCTTCCTGTTTCCTCCACAATCTGCTGATGTTCTCTGAGGAAGGAGGTCTAAAGTGTTTCTCGGCAGCTCTGTTGCCATGTTTTTTAGCATATTTATTAACTTTTAGTTTAAAGCTTGCAGTGTACAAAAACCATTTCGACACTTTCTAAAGGATTTTCCAATAATTTCTCCTGCCTAAAGTGTACGAAGAGATATGTTGTGCTGTTCACCCTGTGGTAATAAAGTCGGCATTACATGTCTTATCGAGTGGATGACAATCGGCATCACCTGTCTTACTCTGTGGATAACGGTACGTCGCTCTTCATTTCATTTCATTGAATCACTGGCCGAACTGCTTTTGTTGCAAGTTTAACAAAACCAGTTATTGTATTCCAGGGTATTATTCCACATATGGATATCGTTATTGATTTCTAGAGTTATACTTTTAACATATAAGCATAAATAAAAGAATTAAAAACATTCCTATAGATACAGAATTAGTACTATCCATGTATAATGTGCATCATTACTTCTCCCTCAAAAACTTGGACAAAAAAGTGCTCATTATACACAGCAAGATATTGGTAAATGGCCAAGCAATTTATAGCCATCTAGTGAATCACAAATCCTATCTTCTGTAACCAAGGACACTTGGAGTAAATGGTGCACACTTATCCCCTAACAGAGGGTAAATAGCTTAAATCACCCTGCTCCGGGAGGTAGATAACGTAAATCCAATTAGTGCCACTGGTGCCAACCACACCCAAGGATGGATGAACTCAGCGGGATAAATTTCATTTTGGCACAGTAGCATAAAGCTGATGAATATTCTATTGAGATCTTCTACTAAGACCCTAAGACCTCCACTAAACTGCCACTCTTTAATACCCTCAAAAGGAAGGACCCTCCTTCTTGCTGTGCTAGCCCTCTCAGGAGCTCAGCAGCACCTTTCCCTTAGCCCTAGGTGCATTACCTTTACCTTTCTCTCTCCCCTAAGCTCCAAGGGCCCTTCTTTTGCTTCTGTAACCTGTTTCCTGAGCCTATGCAGCCCTGCTGGCTCACTTCTACTATCTCTGTAGCTTTCTAAGTAAACTTTTTCTTATAATTTGAGATCCTGGCTCTGAATTCTTTCTTTGCTGAACTCAAGAACCGCAGTCTAACTTTGCCGGTAACGACTTGGGGTGATTACACTGTGTCCCTCCAAACTTTCTCTCTACACATCAGTGCCCATCTCACGTGATCAGGGGTCCTTTATGTTAGGGGACTCTCCACAGCCTAGGGCAGGACCCTGTTCACCAGAGGCTTCAGCTGCCATCTCTCCATGTGCTGCTGCTCCTTTGGCTGGGACCCCAGGCTGGGTGAGCAGCACTCACCCCGCACAGCACGGGCTGTGGAGAAAGTCATCTGAGGCTGATCAAGATCAGGAGGGTCACAGCCTGGCCCAGTGCAGGTGGGTCAATGGCCTCAAAGTTAAGTACAAACAAACTGGTTAGCACACATCCATCCAGGCCTGAGGATGTGTTTCGACTTGCTCAATTCTGTTTCCTGGGTTTTGGTTCCCAAGGGGAGGTGGAAGGGAGCAGAGTTTGCTACTCCAAAATATGCCTCTTTGGGGATATTGATTATGTTAGGCTGGTTCATTTTTAAGAAAAAGGCTACATGGGAGAAGCTCTGAAATTCAAGAAGTTTCCCTTTGTAAAGCACATTTACATTTGTGAGGGAAATATGTGCCTGTAAGGTATCTCCCTCACTGTCCTGGGCCTGCCTCAAATCAGTGAAGGCCTGAACTTAAATCTGCAGGACAACCTTTGCCTTGTATACTGTGCTTTTCCTGGTACCTCCCATAGCTGACTCTCCATCCCAATATCATCCTTTTTCTTTAGCTGAACCCATTTAAAGCAATGGCTTCAGCTACTTTGGCTAGTTGCTCAGTGTTCCTGGGTCTCTCCCATGTATACGGGAGGTATCCATGTTATTAAACTTCCATTTAATTTTCTACTGATAATCTGTCTTGTGTTAATTTGATATTGGTCGAGCCAGAAGAACCTCGAAGGGTGGAGGATCATTTTTCCTCCCCAACAGAGGTAGGGAAGTGACATTTGTTAAAGTTGCACCTTGAGGCCAGCACTGTGCTGTGCTTACATGACCTTCTTTAAGCCCCAAACAGACCCATCCTGCCGGGGATCAGTCCCATCTTTCAGATAAGAAAAGCACCATGCAGTGAGGAAGTGGCAGAGCTAAGATTTGAACCAGGCCCTCCTGACGCCCATATCTTTTTGCTTTCTCTGACTCTCTAGGTGGGGGGCTCCTGTGGGTAGTGGCCAATACCTTCGGTGACATCCTCTTAGTGCCAAGGACTGGAGCCAGCTTGTTGTGAGGACAGAGCAGGGGCGGTCTGTGTATGTGGCCAGGTGAACCAGGGGGGCCTTTCCCCCAAACACTTCTCACAGCGTACCCCCACTCCAGCTCAGTGAGATTATCACCAGCCAGTTTCTCACAGGTTTGTCCACCTGATATTTTTATAGTCTGCAAGCAGGTCTGTGGAATGTCAGGTACGTCTTCAAGAGTCTGGTTCTATCTGCTGTGATGCCTGGTTCCATTGATATGCACACAAGTGGACCATCATCCTTAGAGCCATCTTTAGGCATTTACCGGTCACTGGCAGCATTTGAGAAGCCAGGTCCCTGCAGGAAAAGATGAGGGAGATCATGGCCTAAGGCCTGCTATATGTGCTAAGGGCCACGTACTGTAGTTGGCCAGGTGAGGGGCCTGCAGGGAGAGGATGGGCCAGGGCTTGGTCTACTGGCGGCAACTGTAGGACAATGAGACACACTGTCCTGGGTTCAAAGGTGGTCTCTCCACTGAACCTTGGCTTCCTCAGATGCAAGATGAGAGTATATACCTCCTTAGGTGGGTGTCAGAAAGTGAGAAATTACCAGCAAAGTGCCAAATATTTAGTAAGTGTTCATTAAAGGACAGTCAGCCAATCTGAGTGGAAAAGAAATGGTGTTCAGAGAGGAAGGCAGACCACTGAAAAAGCCAGTTCCACGAAACTACACCTCCAGACAGGCCCTCTCTTCCCCTTTGGAAAAGACTTCCTGATCCCGTGTCCTGACCTAAACAAACTCTCTGAGAAGCCCTCAGGGAGCAAGCTCTGCTCTGGCCTCCCCTTGCCCCATGGCAAGGAACTCCAGGTGGGCAATGAATGCCAGCCACCCCTCCTACCTCTCTTCCACTGTCCCAGTGGTCGGGTGGCTCTGTGGGCACCCTGGTCTGGGAATCAGGAGGCCTGGCCATACCCTGCCTCAGGAGAGACCATGGAATCTCTTCTTGTTGGACCCCTGCCCTTGCCAGCTCAAGGGGTTTGAAACTAACTGCTTTGAGGGCCGCTGGGAACAGGCATGGTTTGAAGGGCCCCTGAGGGTGATGATCCTGGTGGGCTTGGCGGTGGAGGGTAAGTGAAGAGAGACCTGGTTTGCCTTTGGATGAGAAGTGAGGCTTTATCTCTTGGCAGTAAGGACCCAGAAAGATTTTAAGAGGCTAAGTGTGTGTGATGATAATAGCTAACATTTGTTGAGGACTTGCTATATACCAGGCACTGTTCTACACATTTTAATGATATTATTCATTTAATCCTCATGGCACATTTTCCTCCATTTTTAAATAAGGAAACTGAGGGACAGGGACGACAAGACAGGGCTTTGTGATCACCCAAATCAGGCCTTCCAGCCAAGGCTGGGGCCAAGAGGCAGAGTGCACCCTGGGTCCTAGTACTCTCCTTGCATCCCCTCCAGCTTGTGGAATCCACCACGGGCTGGGATTGATTGTGGAGCCAACGAAGTATAGGTGAGGGGAGGTGGGGGATTAACAAGTGTTCAAGGCCCAATTTTGCCATCAGCACTTAGCTTACTCCTCCTGCTGTCATCATCCCCATTTCACAGATAAGAAAACTGAGGCTCAAGCCCCAGCTCTTGTGGCTCAGTTAATTGAGTGCTGGCCTGTGATCAAAAAGGTCAACAGTTAGATTCCCAGTCAGGGCACATGCCTGGGTTGAGGGCCAGGTTACCAGTAGGAGGAGCACGAGAGGCAACCACACATTGGTGTTTCTCTCCCTCTCTTTCTCCCTCCCTTCCGCTCTCTCCAAAAACAAATAAATAAAATCTTAAAAAAAGAAAAAGAAAACTGAGGATAAGGATTCAAACCTAGGTCCTTGTAGCTTCAAAAGCCTTCTTTCTAAGTGTCAGTCAGTACGTGCCCCAAGGGTCCTACACATCCTCTCCAAGATGTAACATAGTTCAAAAAGGGGGAGAGCCAGGATTGAAACCCCACAGGTCAGTTTCCATGCACAGCCCTCCCACTTTGTTTCTGTTGCCTGGATGCAGCCCTGGGGGAAGTGGATCAAAACAGAACGGGGATGAGCTGTGTTTTGAAGTCTACTTAGGCATCATAATAAATCTGTAAGTTTCATGTGTTGGGAACCCCTTGCCCAGGCCCAGAGCCTGCACAGTTAATCAGAGTTCTAAGCAACTGCCCATAACCTCTCTGACCTGGGTTGAAAAGGCTGCAGAAAGGTCCATTATCCAAGGTCAAATCTTTTTTTTAAAGATTTTATTTATTTATTTATTTTTAGACAGAGGAGAAGTGAGAGAGGAAGAGAGGGAAATAGACATCAATGTGTGATTGCCTCTCACACACCCCTTACTGGGGACCTGGCCCTCAACCCAGGCATGAGCCCTGACTGGGAATCTAACTGTTGACCTTTTTGTTTGCAGGCCAGTGCTCAATCCACTGAGCCACACCAGCCAGGACCCTAGGTCAAGTCTACTGCCTGTGAAATCCAGGAAAGGAAGTGAATGTAGCACCCTTTGGGCATGTACTGGCTGACACTTGGAAAGAAGACTTTTGAAGTTACAAGAACCTAGGTTTGAATCCTGAGCCTCAGTTTTCTTATCTGTGAAATGGGGATGATGACAGCAGTAGGAGTAAGCTAAGTGCTGATGGCAAAATTGGGCCTTGAACACTTGTTAATCCCCCCCCTCCCCTCACCTATACTTCGTTAGCTCCACAATCAATCCCAGCCCGTGGATTCCACAAGCTGGAGGGGATGCAAGGAGAATACTAGGACTCAGGGTGCACTCTGCCTCTTGGCCCCAGCCGTGGCTGGAGGGCCTGATTTGGGTGACCACAAGGCCCAGTCTTCCCTCAGCTCTCTGCTTCACAATCTTTTTCAGAGTTCTAGAAACCCTCATCTTCCCAGGGTGGGAAGGGGGGATGGGGCCCCTCTTTTCCCCTTTTTGCTCCAGACCCATCTGGCTACTCTGATTCTGGAAGTTACTCTGTGAGGCTGGGAGCTTCCTGGGTTTGTTCTCTACCCCTGCTGAGTGCACAGGCACACCAGCTGGTCTGGGTTCTGGGTCCAGCTCTGCTGCAGCCACTGTGACCTTGACTGAGACCGTTTTCCTCCTTGGGCCTCCATTTCCCTAGATGTAAAGTGAGGGGTTTCAAATGCTCTGAGGAGCCTGAGGTCCCTGCAGACACCTTTGTGGTATGAGGGTCTAGACCAAGGGTGGGAATCTAGGTCCCACCCATCCCTTATCTAAAGCAGGGCGGCTCTTACCTGTCTATAGGGGGATCAGGTTGAACACCCCTGAGTTAGACATCTTAAAAGTTGCCTCCACATATGAGATTCTAATCTGGTTAAATTAGGGCGCTCAGGAGTTTGGGAGGATTGGAGTTGCCAAAACCTGTCTTCCCCAGGTAATAGGAACTTCTGGTGGCCTCAGTCAAAAGCAATGGGCAGGAGCTCCTGAAGAGGGTTTAGGGGCCTCAGGTGTGTTTGTGGGGAGGGGAGGTGACAGCCCAGGGGAGACCATTTTCTGCTGGGGGGTGGATAGGGGCTCTGGGTTGGATAGGGGCTCTTGACATGAAGCCCAGAGGGCCACATTTCTGCTGGTGCCCTTTCCTGGATGCAGAGATAATCGAATGAAATAATTGGCTACATGTGTTCATGGAAATTTATGCAAATAGAATGCAAATGTAGCTGGCCTTAGGCTGGGTGCCCTGGGATGGCAGCTGATTGGGATGAGGTGTCCCTCCCCCACCTTTTTACTTCTGACTTTGTCTTCTGTTTCTGCCTCCAAGGACTTCACAGGGAGAGGCCTGCCAACTTCCCTGTGCATAGTCATTCTCAGTGGGCTGAAGCAGGAGACAAGCAACTATGAATGGTCCACTGTGGGTAGGTCTCACTCTGCAGGAAGGCACCTGAGGCACTGATGGGAAGATTTCAGGCACAAACCCTATGATTGGTGACAATATTCTCATTCCATAGAAAAAGACAGTGAGACTTGGAGAGGTGTGGTGAATTTTCCCACCAGACAGGTAGAGGTGGCAGAACTGGAATTCAGTCCAAAGCTGCGTGATTCTGATTCCAGGGTTTAGGGGCCTCAGGTGTGTTTGTGGGGAGGGGAGGTGACAGCCCCAAAATGTCCTTTTGCCAATGCTGCTGCCTATTGTGCTGTGCTACCTGATAAGTAAACACCATGCCATGCATGTACATGTGGGCATGGAAGCATCTAGAGCCTACAGACCCCTGCAGTGGGACTCAGACCCTCCTAAATGTGTTACCTCCGGGCCACCTCTCCATTCCCAGACCTGGGGCCTGGCACCTGGAAGGTATAAATGCATGAAAACACCCTTTTAAGGTGGTACATAAAGTCTATTTCAGCTACTAGGGGTATTTGTTGCTCTTTCCCTAAGTTGACCTTGTCTAGGTCAGACTACACTCTGTGCATAGCTGGGGTAGGTTTTTTTTTTAATTTCAGGAAATGGATGGTCTGTTGATCAGTTATGGGAAAGACATTCATCCTGGGGTGGGGAGTTAGGAGGCCTTAGAACTGGGCAAGGGGGTCCCCTCTGGGCTTGACTGCTCAGGTGTGGAGGGGCAAGAGTTCCCACTGGTGGGGGTTTGTTGGGAACCGCCCTGTCTGGTTTCAGAGACTGTAATCCCCCATGGCTAAGGCTGAGTGAGAGGTCTTGAGACCCTAAGCCACTAAGGAAACAAAGGTTATCTCCCTGGCAGGAGCACTGCTTCTGCCCACTTTACTTCACCCTGCCTGGCCCCCAGTGCATGATCTATTAGCCAATGACAGGTAAGATTCCTAAAGGGAGGGACGAACTAAGACAGGCATGGTCACAAGGGGGCCCTCAGGGAAGGACTTGGGGGGCTATGGAGAAAGGGAGTGGTGGACCCTTGCCCCTAGGCTTTGACATGGCCTGAGTCCTCATTTTGTCTGCAAGAAGTCTCCTAATCTCTTGGCTGATTTACTTCCCCTGCTCGACCTAAGCCTGAAACAATGCTGGACGTGGGTGTGGCCCTGTGCTGGAAAGGGCAAGTTCCCGGGCGATCAGGCTAAGAAAGAATGCATAAAATCCTGTGAAACCTTTGCTAATACCCTCAATTTAAGTGATAAGGGTCCAAGCCTGAAATGAGCTTGTTTCCCCAAAGTTTTATAGCCCTTTAGCTATCTGACCCTGACTCAAAATAAGCCCTCAGAGTTCTTTGAATGTTATCTATTTGATTATTACTGCCTGACAATGATTGATAAGCTTTCCATATACACCCTGTATTCCTATGCAAATTAAGCCAATAAAAGCCTGTCAAGGCAAGGGTTGGGGCTCTTTCCTCTTGAGAGAGTGGCTGTGCTGTCCTTTTTCCTCCACAGGACTCAGTAGTCCGTGTGAATTTCTCTCGTCTCAGCCACAATGCCGCGGACACTGCTTGCTGGTAACTTCCTTCCTCTTTTTCCCTTCAAACACCTGGTTCTGAGGAATCAAGAAGGCACAGGCAAGAACTAAGTGGAGTTGTAAGGTCAGGCTGAGGTCTATGTGAACTGAGAGTGATGGACTTGGGTTAACTCCAAGCTTTGAGGGCTATTTGCTCAGAGTCATAGTTGGCCTGCTCATGCTGTGGGCAGTCAGGGATCCCATTCCCTCTGCAGAGCAAGTGGAGGCATTCGTGGGCCCCGGTGGAGAAAGCTATGCCCAAACAAGTAGGCATGTGGCTGTCTCATGTAGTCATTTGTAATGTAGTAGCCAGACCAAAAGCTGGAAAAAGGGCCTCACTTAAGAGGCTTTGGAGAGAGTTTTTTTGGAAATATTCAGAAATAATGGTGGTAGAGGTGGTGCAGGTCTACTCTGAGAGGTAATAACTTTCTGGGTAGGTGGTGGTAGGGGCTTGTGTTATGATGATTTCAGCCTCAAAAGCAAAGGTACTCTTTTAGGAGATGACAGGCTGATGGGCTTGGAGACCCACATTTCCAAGCCTAGCCTCTGGCCTGGGACTGGGTAGGCAAAGTGTGGAAGGACTATACCCACCGAGGGTGGTATGGTGGTGACTGAAGGAATGGCTGGAGCTGGCAGGGGCTGGGAAATCCAGTGGCACTGGTGACGGTACAGGGTCTCCAGGCTCAGCAGCCAGTCTCCTTCTACTCTCAACCTCAGAGCATTGGGATTTCTTCCTAAGCAATATTTACTTTGGAATTTGACTAGTTCCCCAAGTGAAAGAAAACACAACTTTTCACTTCCCCAGGCTTATTACACAGGGACCAGGTAAAATTAGGGATAAAATAACATGCTGAATGCCACAGCAGAGGCCCAAGTCCTTGGTAGAGGGCAAATGGAAGCTGATGGCAATATGGTGAGCCTGGCTACAAGGGCAGCGCTGGGCATCTTGCCCGAGCGGGGCAGAGGTTGGAAGGCCTGAGCACTTAGCTGGGGTGGAGGCCCAGGCTGTTCCCGGACCATTAGAGAGGTGAGCAGCTACTGAAAAATTCACCATAGGCCTGGGTAATGTATTTTGGAGAGGAGCATCCCTCAGGTTCTCAAATGCATGTTGTGAACCTGAAAGGTAGGTGGGAGTTGGGCAGGGCTGTCTGGTCTTTGGAAGAGGAGAGTAGGAGAAAGACACTGGAACCGGCCCCACATAGCCTTTCTCAAGAGTGTATTTGAGCCCTGACCAATGTGGCTCAGTTGGTTGGGTGTCCTCTCACAAAGTGAAAGGTCGCCGGTTCGATTCCTGGTCAGGGCATGTGCCCAGGTTGCAGGTTCGTCCCTGGTTAGGGCACATGTGAAAGCAACCAATTGATGTTTCTCACACTAATGTTTCTCTCCCTCTCTTTTCCCTCCCTTCCCCTCTCTCTAAAAATAAATAAATGAAATTTTGAAATAAAAGAGTGTTGTTTGAGGCAGTGATCCTGAGGCGAGGTCTCCTATCGAGACTCAGGTCTGGGAAGCCATTGCTGACCCTCCTCTAAGGCCCTGCCTTCTCACCTCGAGCATGTTCAACCATGGCACATGTCCTGAAGACAGGCCCACATTCTCCAGTCTCTTTCTTGAGGCAGAAGACATGTCTCAAATACTCTAGGGCAGAAGTTCTATGAGAGCAGGGACAGCCATGGTTCTCCTTATGCCCCACACTGGGCCCCCTCACCTGCCAACTGGCCGTCTTGCTGCTGCTGAGTAGCTCTTGTCTGCCTGGTGCTTCACTTTCATTATCACTAAGGTCTTCAGCACCCTTCTAGGAAGGCCCTCCCTCTGCCCATTTCTCAATTGAGAACATTGATTCTCCAGCAGTGGGAATGGAATGAAGTCCTGTTTATAGAAGAGCTCAAGAGTTAAAGATTTTAGCCTTAGTTGATAGGCTTAAGTGATTAATGCGTGGGGAGAGATGTTATTCCAGGAACAGGAATACGGGACCACAGGACTCCAGGAGGTTGACAAGCAACTCAATCTTTGTGCCCCAGGGGGTCTGCAGGATGTGGAGATGGCATCTGAGCCACTGGGTTCCAGGGAGGGAACACCTTTGACTCAGATAACGAATTGTTGATCATCCCTGGGTGGTGTGTCTCAGTGGATTGAGTGCTGGCCTGAACCAAGGGGTCGCTGGTTCGATTCCCAGTCAGGGTACATGCCTGGGTTGTGGGCCAGGTCCTCAGTAGGGGGCACGCAAGAGGCAACCACACATTGATGTTTCTGTCCTCTTTCTCCTTCCCTTCCCCTCTCTCTAAAAATAAATAAATAAAATAAAAAGAATTGTTGATGAATAGATAAAGAAGTATTGGACTGCACCTTTTTATCCAATTAATCTTTTTTCCAACCCCCTTACCTACCCTTTTTGGTCCTTATAAAAGGTTGGCTTGAAATGAGATAAAATGTTTTTTGAGGGTATATAACCTGCTGTTTTCTCAGATTGCTGGCCATCAGAATAAAGTGCCCATAAATATTCGATCCTTATTGGTTCTGGTAGTGAGAGGCAGCACGAACTCTGGCTTTTCCAGTTTCAGGGTGGTGGGCTGTGCTTCATGAACTGTCAAGCTCAGTGTGGTGTGAGTGCAAATCAGACCTCACATCTTTTTTTGCTGTGGGAGATAACACCTGTTGTGGAGCTTCTCCCAAGCTCAGGGTTTTTCTTTTCTGTTGGCATATATTCATATTTGAAAGCTTTTGTTCAATGGCTGATTTGTCAAATGGGCATAAATCAATGATGTTCAAGCTTTTTCACCCTAACCTAGTATGTACATACTCAAATATAAATTATAGATCTGACTATGTAATGAAGCCTCCATAAAAACCCAAAGGGAGGGTTTCAGAGAGTTCCCAGGTTGGGGAACCAGAATACTTCCAAGTGCTACCATGCTGGGCCCCAAATTCCTCAAGGATAGAAGCTCCTTTGTTTGGGACCTCACCCTATGTACGTCTTCATCTGTTGATTCGTTTCCTTTAATATCATCTGTAATAAACCAGTAATCTAGTGAGTAAGCAGGTTTTCTGAGTTGTGTGCTTTAACAAACATCAGACCCAAAGTATGGGGAGGGGGTCTATAAATCTCTGATCTATACTTGGTCAGTCAGAAGCACAGGTAACATCCTGGACTTATGACTGACGTTTGAAATGGAGGACAGTCTTGTTGGAGTGAATGCTTAACTTGCAGAATTGGATGCTATTTCCAGGTAGATAGGGTCAGAATTGAGCTGAATTGTAGGACCCCCAGCTGATGTCTGAGCATTGCTTATTTGTGTTATGGACAAAACCCCACCATACATTGGAATTAGGTAGCAGAATCTTAGCCCCCTATGAGCTTGCCTGCCATTATTCTTTGTTTAATGATTGCTAACTTGGCCTACATATTTTTCTTTAGGCTGGGAAACCAGTAGGGAGGAACACAAGATCCCCAACTGGAATCACCCATGCTCCTATTTTGACTTAAGGTCCTTTCCACTTGAGAGACAAGTAATGACAGGTCACCTTTACATGGCCAGGTTCTGTCATGTATGTCCTGATAAGTGTTATCTCCTATGATGGTGGGTTCCATTACAATCACCCCCATTTTACAGATGAGGAAACTGAGGTACTCCCAGATTCCATGGGTTTAATCACTCTGTCTCTAGTGAATAGCTTTTCAATCGCCAATTAGGGTGTTTCTTTGTTTGAAAGATTTTATGTATTTATTTTTGGAGAAAGGGAACAGGAGGGAGAAAGAAAGGGACAGAAACATCTGTGTGTGAGAAAAACATTGATTGGTTGCCTCTTACACATGCCCCAGCTGGGGACCAGCCCACAACCCAGGCAGGTGCCCTGACCAGGAATCCAACCAACGATCTTTTGCTTTGCCAGATGACATTCAACCAACTGAGCAACCCGTTGGGGTGTTTCTTGAACCGTCTCTGATTAACCAAGTGGTTCTCATCTGGGCCAATTTTGCCCCCAAGAGACATTTGGCAGTGTCTGGAGACCTTTTTGGTTGTCATGGCCGGGAGGGTGCCGCCTGCATCTGGTGGGGAGACATCAGAGATACTGCAGAGCACTGGACAACTCCTCCACGAGCAAGGAGTGTTCAGCCTAGGATGTCAGTAGATTGAGAAGCCCTGGATTAACCAAAGCCCTCTTAAACTGTCAGAGAAATCCTCTCATTCAGTTGTTTTTGCCTTGATGTTTCTCCTCCTTGCTCCATGTTAGATACCCTCTGTCCTGCCAGAGATTTTATTAGCACCCAGGAAGTCCTCCTTGGCTGCAGCCCACAGCCTGAGCCCTGCACCTTCCTGCTTTCTGGCCCTGACTCAGATCCCTGGGGCTTATGTCTCAGCCTGGAGTCCCAGTAAAGACAGAGAATCAGCCCAGCATGTGTGGTTTAGCTAAGAGGGGAAGAGAGCTCAGAGCAGAGTGAGTCCTGGGGGAGTGAAATGAAGGAAAAAAAGTCATATAAAAGGTATATGGTAGAGGTGGTCTCTGTCCTGCTGGAGGCTTCTTGGAAAGTGTATCTGCTTCTGTGCCCCACCCCTACCCTGTGGAGGAGGGCTGCACTGAGAATCCTCAACTGTCCTGCACTTCTGAGCTGTGAATGCCTGCATGTGGAACACGTGCTTCAGGTGACCCATGTCACAGTGTTGGAGAAGCCCTGGGACAGGAGAGGAAGTGCAAGCCTGCAGCAGGTAAGCCAGGCATGGCTTTGGTCATAGGGGAGAGTGAAGGGGTGTGAGATGGGGCACTAGAGGCAACCAATATAGTAAGGGAAAACCAGTGGGCCAGTGCTGAGACCCCCATCACACATTCCACAGACTGACAAACATACACCCAGTGAGTGTGGCAAAGTCCTCACCCTTAAGGACATCATTATCCAGCTAAGAAAAAAGAGAGGGCCACGTCAAACAGCGGATGAGGCTGGAGTACCTCACACAATCGTTCCACAACCAGTTAGCAATCAATGAAGATGTTGGAGCTGGAACTTGAAAGAGCTTCTTGTTAATTCTAGTCCAACCTTCTTACTTAGAGATGAGAAAATTGAGGTGTATTTATTCATTTATTCAACAACTATGCCCATTTTATTATAGTAAAATGGGAGAGAGGTTAGGTAACTTCTAAAGGTGGCCCATGTCACTACTAAGTTCTAGAGGAGTTTGGTGAGGTGTTCCGGAGGACTAAAAGGGCCAGGGATGGAGGTGCGCAAGGACAGCTTCTAGCTCCTCTACTAACTTATGGTACCACTCAGAGGGTGATTCTGTTATTTTGGACATGTTTAGGAACACCTGGGACCTCTGATAGAGTCTTTGCTCATCCCTCCTGACTGTTAATGGGTATTGAGCTGCAAAAAAATGCAGACATGCAAGAGATGAAGGTAGTGGTTGGAGAACAGGCACCAATTTTTGAAGAACAGGAGTCCTGCACCTTTTCCCTGCTCAGCACTGGTTTTGTCTTACCTCAGGGAAGTCCTTTTTCCTCTCTTTGGGCTTCAGTTTCCCCATGTTTTTAACACAGCTGGAGCCTTCCAGGAAGGCATGATTGATGACTGACTAATTGGTTGAATGCATGAACCATCTGATAGAACGATCAGAGGAAGCAGCCTTGGAGATAATCTTACCTAATTTCTTGTTTAAAGAGAGGGGAACTGAGACCCAGAGAGAGGAAGTACAAATTAACTTCCAGAGACCCCCAAGCAAATGAAGAAGGCATATGTTTAACCAACACAAGGTGATAAGTCTGTCCAGGCTGCTTCGGTCCATGGAAACTGGGCTAGAAACAGCCTTAAATTCCCCCAGATGCCACAGAAGGGTCTCCAGTGGCATATTTTCTTCCTTTCCTCCCTCCCTCCTGCCCTCTCCCTGTCTTATCTCCTGTGACTGTCAAGATTCTGGGTTGCCCCAAGCAGACCTGGGCTCTGACTCTCTGGGGCAGGATATTGGCCCTCACAGGATCTAGGGAGGCCAAAGAGAAATAGGCTGGAACCACAGGCCACCAAAAAGCCAGCTGAGGGCATGTGCCAGGGCACCATGGCTGTCTTATGGACACCAGATGCCACAACTGGCCCTGCTGCTTTTGCTGCTGAGGGCAGCAATGCCACCATAGCCAGCAGGACTTCTGACCTGCCCTGCTCTGAGTGTCTCTGCCTCTAGGCTTAAGTCACTGGTGGGAGCCTCTCATAATCTAAACCTAGGGCACCTGCAGCTGTCCAGCTGTCCAGGCCACGGGAAGCAAGTCAGGGCCTCTTAAGCTTTTAAGGATGAGGCAGGGGCAACTCCTCCCCAAGTCTCACCCAATGGCCCATTTCTGAAACATGCAGAGGTTGTTGGGATAATAGGTGCATCTACTATGTTCTGCACTTACCTGGTCTCCCATATCCACCCCATGTGGGGCATGGTCCAGAGCTCAAGGAGCTCATAGTCCATGAGAAGGCAGCTTGAAACTGAGTCCCCAGGAGACTCAACCTGGGCCCAGCACTGGCCTCTTTCATTCCAGGAATGCTGGAGAGGAGACCCAGTGCCGCCCAACATCTCCAGGAAGCATCTCAGTGGGCGTTCTGACCTTTGTGCTCTGAGGCTTCCTGAAGACACCAGGACCAAAAAGAACTTCATCAGGAGAGAAACATGTGGCTGCAAAATGGCCAGGGGCTCACTCCACCCATAAACTATGTATTGAGCAATCAAGGACCCAAGACCACAAGGGGACCTCAGCAACAGTGCAGTCCTCTCCCTCCCTTCTCCCTCCATAAGCAGCATTCAGTGTGACAACACAAGTGCATTGCCTCCCTTCCCTCTGCTAGATAAGATTGGCATACAGGGTAGCAGATGAGGCACACAGATCTGTACCTTGATTCCCACCTCAGCAAAGTATCCAGAGATCACTCCACATCAGAACATGGGGAGCTGTCACTCTTAGGGATGGATGTAGAATATGTCATATTCATTTATCTCCCTTTTGATAGAGTTCAATGGTTTCTATGCTTTGCTTTTACAGTGTTGATGGGTTTTTGTACATACATAAGACTATATTTTCAGGATAAATTCCTAGGAGTAGAGTGCTTGGATTTAAATGGTGTGCCCATTTAAAATGTTACCGTATATTCCCAAGTTGCTCTTGAGTGGAGGCTGTCAGTGTGCACTCCCATGAGCACTGGATGGGAATGAGAGCGTTTGCTCCACATGCCAGGGTATTGGAATGAGGGGAAGGTAGAATAAGTCGAACTAGTTGGCCAGTGCTCGTCAGACTCACCAAAATGGCATTGCCTTGAGCTTGGCTAGGGCTCTGGTTGTGTTATAAATGTTAATTTTCTGAATGCAAAGTGTCTTGTTAGGACTTTCTCATCCTGGTGGGAGAATTGGTGGAGGGCCTCTGTTAGCCCATAGGGTGATGGCTGTCAGGGAGAAGGAGAGAGAGAGGGAACTTTCCTCTGGCTACACATTCCCTTGCATTGAAAGCTGATTGACCCTGTGTCATGCTCATTGCTCAGTCAACAGGAAGTGGCTGTGGCCCAGATAGATTACTCTAGAGCAAGCATTCCTTCACTTGCTCACTGACTCCGTATCTCAGTCTATCCATCCATCCATCCATCCATTTCTCCTTTCATAAAACATTTCTGAGAACCTGCTCTGGGCTAGGCACTGTTTTGTTCTACGTGCTTGGAGAGCAATGGTATAAGAAGGGGGAGGAGGTGTAGAAATGCAAATAACTAACAACACTGATGTCCTATGTGTTCATGTAGAAGAAGGCTGGTTACAATAGATCTCACTCCTTGAAGACCCCCAGAAATGATGAAAAAACCATCGCCTCTCCCCTGAAGAGCCAGGGTCGCCTAGGGAGGAAGAACAGTCATGCAAAAACCAATAATAGGGAAATGTACTCCTCACTGAAAGGGATTAATTCTTGCTGGTGGTGAAAAAAATGTCATGTTATTTTCTTTGCTGTAAATCAAATTAAACTGGCTGCAAGCCCCCATTTGTCAAGATAGATGAGAAATCTGTATGTGTCACATTTTGGGTGCACTTCACCCTGGGAACATTCAGGGTAAAGCCCTCTGGTCTTCTGCTGTCATTGGTTCCTCTGATAAGGGGTGGTCCCTCTGCTTCCATGCTGGACTGAAGCTGGGGTCTCTACTAAGGTTGGGAGCTTCAATAAGGTCAGCCTATGTAGGCACCTCCTGTACGGAGTTTGCTGTCTGCTTGGGAAGGTGTTATGGGGAAGGCCCAGAATCTTGCAATATCAGAGAACCCATCCCCAGAATCTCTCGATTTTAATTTCTGGGCTCTGGGAAGACTAATTCCTCCTTTCCTCCCCGGATTTCAATCTTTGCAAACATTGACATATTTTCCTTCTAGAAAATTCCACTCTATCAATGTCAGGAACCAAGAGTTTGAAAACAAAAGCTTTTGTGGTCTTTGTCTCCTTGTGGGCCTGGGAAGCTTCTGATTTTCACTGGTTGAGCAGCACAGAATGGTTAGTGACCCAGGAACAAAAGGCTTGTTACTGTCTCTGCAAAGGGTAGGCAAAAATACCTGAAGTAGTACAGGGGACACTTGTCTGATCCTCTTGATCCCTTTTACCATGTCTGTGTACCCATGCCCTGGTTTCTGAGGGCCTGGTGTCAAATGCCTGCACCTGTGATTCGCTTCAGCCGGCAGCCTTCAGGCTGCTGGAATCACCTTGTTGCACACATTCACAGAGGACCCAGGCCCGTGGAGTGGGTGGCACCCTCCTAAGGCAGCCCTGAGACAATAGCTGGCTAGCGCTGGGACAGGTAGGCCCTGACTTGCTCTCCTGAGCCAGGGCAGCTGGATGGCCATAGGTGCCCTAAGGTTAGATGATGACAGGATCCCACAAGTGATTCAGGGTTAAGAGGAAGGGACACCTAGAAGCAGGGCAGGTCAGAATTCCTGCTGGCTGAGGTGGCATTGTTGCCCCCAGCAGCAGAAGCTGCAGGGTCAGTGGTGGCATCTGGTTATCTATGGTGACGGTCACAGCATCATGTCATATGCCCTCGGCAGCATCTTCTTAGCTTCTTCCCTTTCTCTGTCCTGCACTCTCACTCCTTATCCTCTTCTCCTTAACCATTCACATGAATCCTCATCTCAGGGTCTGCTTCCAGGGAACCTGACCTATAACAACCAGTGAGGACAAAACACAAATTATGGCCTATTCCTGATGCTTCCCTAACAAATGAAATAAATGTGGTTTCAAAACTGTTTCACAGCTGAAGGGACCCTGAAGCCCTTCCTTTGTCTTAGTTGCGTCAACCAAATGAGCAGCACAGGTGAAGGAGAGGTGGCCCTCCAGGGCACAGGTGAGAACTACATCATGATTTTTGCTGACCTCAAACTCAGGGCGTTCCTTTTGCAGCTCAGCTGCCCTGTGTTAATGAATGCCATCATGCAGGGTGCTAGCAAAGCTGGAGTCCAGAGTGAAGGAAGTGAAATCTTACTTAAACCAGCAAGGTCATATGTCCCTGAAGTTGTAGGCTCAGCTGGAGGCTGCAGTTAAAGAGGGACATTAACCCTCTGGATGGAACCTCCAAGGTGACCTAGTCCTCAATGGTGAAGGGGCTAGAAACCAAAGTGTGTGGCCCAGGACAGCTTGCTCTCTTGAGACAAGGTGCAAGGAGTGATCTTTCTAAGAGGAATGAAGAGGTCTAGATAGAGCAAGTGAGGTTTGAGCTTTGAGGGATGAAAGGGCAGCCATTTGAGACAGAGGGAGCTTGCCTCAGACTTGCTGTGTGACCTTGGGCAAGTTATTTTACCTCTTTAAGCCTTGCTTTCCTTTTATGTAAGATGAAGGCAATAACAGTACAGTGAGTTCTCAGTTGATGTTGTTGATAGGTTCTTGGAGCTACAGCAAAATGACATATAATGAACCAGTTTTACCATAGGCTAACTAATATAAACAAGTGAAGTTCCTCTCACCAACATTATAGCAAAAGGATGTAATGAATAACATTATAACTCAGCATGTTATTCAGGGATCTGCTGTACTTAATTCCTGGAGTACTGTAAATATTAAGTAAACTATGCAAGTGGAGAGCTTAGCACAGGGCCTGGTGCATAGCAAATGCAGAGGAAACATTAGCCATTACCATAATATTTATATGAGAAGTGCAGAACTGCAGGTGTTTGGAATGTCTACTTGACAGACACCTAAAGGTATATTGCAAGAAGCAGACCAAATGGAAAGATCTATTTCTTTTCACCTTAGAACTTTGCCTTAGAACTGGTCAGCCCCTCTTTAGGCATCCCAGGATGGTATGCACCCTGGAGTGGGTGCTACGGCGTGCCGCACATACCTTCCTTCTGGACGGAAGCCCTCGTGTCCCCAGCTGCCTAGGGTATTGCTGCAATGGTGCAATGGCTGCAAGCCCTCTCTGGGAATGCCATTAGCTGAAGGCAGATGCCTTGTCCAAGTCCATGCCATTGCTGGGAGCAGCCCACATTCTAATTCTAGGGGAAGGGAAGGGAGAAAAGCAAGTCTTCCTGCCTCAGTTCGAGACAAATCCAAAGGGCCATCCAGCTCAGAGCTCCTAATAGGGTCAACTGAGGACTCTGGTGTGACTGCATCTCCATTTATCTTCACCTGAGTCCCATCTTGCTTCTGTCATTCCCTTACTGGTGTCAACCTCCTGCATGCAGACCCAACATTAGACACACCCTTTGCATTTTCTCCATGTCTGTTTCCTCTGATAAAACTGGTTAACTTTAGGCAATCAGGGGCATATGTTCTCCTCACTAGTGTCCCCAGCACCAAGTACAGAACAACACAGCACATTAAGGTTAGTCCAGGTGTTGTCAGAGCCAGAGGAGAAAGTGCCCAGATAAGAGGCGCAGCTTCCAGGTGGAGATGGTTTCTGAGCTAAGTTCAGTGCTAGCCCTCGGTGTCCCAACTTGACTGGCCAGCTAAGCTCAGGGGGCTGTGCCCAGGTGAGGGACTCCAGGACTGGTACCCATCAAAAGGTCACAGGTTCCTGAAGAGGGTGGTGATCATGAGCTCCCAGTGTCCTCTAAGGGACACGTGCCCTAAGCTACAGTGCGAAGAATGAGAATTCATAGGGAGAGGTGTGTGGGCAGCCATTTCCATCAGTACAGAAAGGTGGAAGGAAGCAGAGCTGACCCTAGAATCTCCAGCCTGAGTAGGCAGGGAGATGGACATGCAGCTATCTCCAACACAGCTTCTGGTAGTGGGAGTGTGGAGAGAATGGACAAAGCCTTTGTGAACACATATGTGGAACTGAGGAGAGTTTGGGGAGAGCTCTACACACAGATTGGATAGGCATTGGGGTAGAGGTAAGAGCTGAAACTCAGAAAGCCAGCTGGATAAAATATTGTAGAGTGAGAGGAGAAGGCTGAGGATCTGACCTGTGGCAGGGGAGGTATAGGGGTGGGTACTGATGGCAAAGATGGGAGGTCGAGGGGAAATGGGACAGAGGAGAGCCAAGAAGGTATCAGAAACCAGAAGTGTCAAATGTTGCTTAGATACCAAGGAGACTGAGGCCAAGGGGATCCATGGACTTGGTTTGGGGATGCCCTTGGTGGCCTTGGGGGGATTGACTAGGGCAGGGATTTATAGCATGGGGTTTAGAATCAGAGCTGGGTTCAGATTGTAGCTCTTCCATTTGCTGCCTGTGTGTCCTTGGGCAAATCACTTAACCTCTCTGGTCTCTGTATCTGGATCTGTAAAATATTTTATTTATTTATTTATAGAGACAGAAGAAGGGAAGGAGAAAGAGAGGGAGAGAAACATCAATCTGTGGTTGTCTTTTGTGTGCCCCAAACTGGCGACCTGGCCCACAACCCAAGCATGTGCTCTGACTGGGAATCAAACCCACGACCCATTGCTTCACAGTCTGGTGCTCAATCCACTGAGCCACACCGACCAGGGCATGGATCTATAAAATGTGATTGTCACAGGGACTAAAGGAGATGATAGTTGAGAATGTGCTTGGCACAGTGCCTTGCTGTCAGGGATGCCAGTCACCAGCAGCTGTCATTACTGCTGGGTAGAGCAGCTTCTGTAGAGGGTAGGAGAAGGGAGGTGAGGATACTTAAGAGGGCACCAGGGTGAGAAGGATTTGTAAGGCTGAGGATGAGTTTTACTGCCAAGGTAAAGTCCAAGTCCAAGGCACAGGAGTGGGCGGACTAAAGATTCAAATGTGGGAAGGGGTAACTAATGTTGGAGGTGTGGCAGGTGCACAAGTACAGAGAGGGGAGAGCCTGAAAATATTCTTGGGTCCCCCCAGGCACAGAGGAGGCAGGGCCCCTTGTTGGCAGTGGCATGAAGCCATTTCCCCTCCTCATGAGTCTGATCATGGTCATAAAATATGGAATGACACTAGATTTGGTCATTAAGTAAATGGGATAAAGAAATAATTGAGAAATGAATCCCTGCCCGGAGGGAGTGCAATTGTTCCTGTGTTATTGTCCACATCCTGCTCCCTGAGAAATAAGGAGAGCCAGGCTAGTACAGACATAAGGTTTAGGCAAGATGAGAAACTCCACCTTGAAAACAGCCCGAAATAACACAGGACTGGAAGAGCCTTTGTCTCCTGAACAAAAGGAGGGAAAAGACCCCAAGTGTTTCTTGAGGGTGGGAGGAGAGGGAAGGAAGGGCACAGTCATAATGAGTCCCTGAAGGTTAAACTAAACCCAATGCATCCCTGGTCAAGGCAGTGCTCATAGCCCATGTGGGGTGGCCAAGGGGCTGGGATGAGGGACATTAAGGCTGAGGGAGTGTGGAGGAGGTGGCTTGTGTGAGGAGCACAGTGCTTTTGTCTTCAAGTCAATTCATCTGCCCCTTGGCCCCTGCAATTGTCATCCTTATGCTCAACCCTCAGCACACCCACCAAACCAGAGCTCCTCCTTGGTCTCTCCCTGGTGGCCAGAAAGTTGGAGTTATGGTTATCCAAGACACAGCCCTGGGAGGAAGAGTTGGTTTTCTGGTGGAGGATGGGTATGGGGAGGGTGGATGGGAACCACCCCTTTCCCATATCCCCCTCCGAAACCTTTACAGAGAACTCAGTGTTGTGTTGAAATGCCACTCTGAGATGCCTCTGGGCTGCTTCAGACCTGGCCTTGGGCCCCAGTCCCACCCTCACTCAGGAGCTCACAGGCTAGACTCCCATTCCGCATCCCTCCCATTTTTGATTTATTAAATGCTCCAAAGCAGAAATGGTGCTCTTTCCTTCTGCTGTGTCTTCCTGTCCACAAGCACTGTATCAGGCACCCACTGGTCTTTACAACGTTTGCTTGGCCTCCCTCTAAAAGCAAGTCAGGGGCAGCCCCAGACGGAGATTCCCAACTTCAGTCAAATACATGCGACTGTTTATCTGCTTTCCCATCTCTAGATTAGAAGAGCGTGTCCCCAGGCTCTCAGATGGCTGTAATACCAGGCTCACTTCATGTACTCCTTCAAAATACAGATTCCTGGGTCTCACCCCAGAGCCATAGAACCAGAACCCTAGCATCATAACTGTATTTAAATAACCAGATTCTTTTTTTCCAATAATTAAAATCATTTATTTTTTAATGTATTTTATTGATTATGCTATTACAGTTGTCCCATTTCCCCCCCTTCACTCCCCTCCTCCCTGCATACCCCCTCCCGCCCACATTCCCCCCCTTTAGTTCATGTCCATGACCCTTATATATATGGGTCATACATATAAGTTCTTTGGCTTCTACATTTCCTATACTATTCTTACCCTCCCCCAGTCTATTTTCTACCTACCATTTATGCTACTTATTCTCTGTACCTTCCCCCCTCCCCCTCCCACTCCCTCACTGATAATCATCCATGTGATCTCCATTTCTGTGGTTCTGTTCCTGTTCTAGTTGTTTGCTTAGTTTGCTTTTGTTTTTATTTTAGGAGTAGTTGTTAATAACTGTGAGTTTGCTGTCATTTTACTGTTCATATTTTTCATCTTCTTTTTCTTAGATAAGTCCCTTTAACATTTCATATAATAAGGGCTTGGTGATGATGAACTCCTTTAACTTGACCTTATCTGAGAAGCACTTTATCTGCCCTTCCATTCTAAATGAAAGCTTTGCTGGATAGAGCAATCTTGGATGTAGGTCCTTGCCTTTCATGACTTTGAATACTTATTTCTAGCTCCTTCTTGCCTGTTAGTTCTCTTTTGAGAAATCAGCTGACAGTCTTATGGGAACTCCTTTGTAGGTAACTATGTCATTTTTCTTGTTGCTTCTAAGATTCTCTCTTTATCTTTAATTTTGGGTAATGTAATTATGATGTGCCTTGGTGTGTGCTTCCTTGGGTGAAAAAAATAACCAGATTCTTAACTCAAAATGGAAGTCTCTACTTAGAGTGTAGTGTCCCCATGTAAGGACAGATTTGTCTGCATGAAATAGCTACATGCAAAAAAGTTACAGGATGGTCCTTTGTTTTACAAGAAGTAAAAACATTGAGCCCTAGCTGGTGTGACTCAGAGGACTGGGTGCTGGCCTGTGAACTGAAAGGTTTCTGGTTTGATTCCCAGTTAGGGCACATGCCTGGGTTGTGGGCCGGGTCCCCAGCTGGGGGCGTGTGAGAGGCAACTGATTAATGTATCTCTCACACATTGATGTTTCTCTCCCTCTCTTTCTCCTTCCCTTCCCCTCTCCCTAAAAATAAATAAATAAAATCTTTTAAAAAATTGAAATTCTCCCAATAAGATGTATAAGGATTTGTTTTTGATAAGCATTGAGAGCAAAAAAATTTACTAGAAGATAAAGATGAAAGTAGAATGAGCAAGCCAGTAACAGAGAAAAGGGGAATTTTTTACCAAAACAGTTTTTCTCATCCCATCTCTATTTGATATCCATGAAAACAAATCATTGGTCATGTAGCAAAAAATAAATTTTTAAAAAATGTGATATGCCTGTGCACATGCATTAGTGGCTTTCTGTACAATGAAGGAAATGAAAAGATCGAGGAAACTGTAGTAGAGTCATCGGGATGTGGTCGACCCCTCCTGCCTGCTGCTGGAACCCAGCAGTTCTATGTTTGACCTCCACGGACATCTGTGTAAGCTGTCTATTTCACTGGTGTTGCCTATGGAGTCCCAGGCTGTGCTCACTAAAGGTTTTACTGAGTAACCCATCCCTCTTAATTGAAAAACCTCACCACAGGACCATCCTTCCCTGCCCCTTTCACATTAATGTGGAAATTGTTTTCAGATATGACACTGTCCTTTGGTTTCTCACAGGCCATGGCCAGTGAGACCCCCTCAGGTGTCCTCAGAAGAGGTACCCACTCTGCCCCAAGGGAATACGTGAGCACCACCAGTAGTAATGTCTTCCTAGTGTGTTCTCTAAGGGACTCAAGACATATCAAGTTGGGGGACCCATGGATAAGATGTTGATGGTCTCTTGCAGTCTTTTATGTTTCTATTGTCTTTCCAGTTGGAGCCCTTATGGGTCTTCCTCCCATTCCTTGCCCACACTGAGCCCCTCTCCAGAACTCCTGCTATAGCTGCTCCTTATCGTTAATCTTAACTGTTGCTCAAATCCCAATCCTCAATCTGCCACATCCCTGACTCAGCTCCTGCCTTTTTGCTCTCAGTTTCCATATTCCTTTTATTCGTTTTAAAACATTTATTGATGTACAGGAAAATTCACATTTTTTCTGGTGTATGAATTTTGAGGATATTGAGAAATATAGTTATGTAATCATTTGTGTAAGCAAGACTTAGAACAGGTCCAATTCCCTCACGATGACCTCTTACAATCACTTTCTAGTCATTTTCTTCCCTTGCCTCTAGCTCCTGACAATTACTGATTTTGGCTTTTCCTATAATTTTGGCTTTTCCAGAATGTCAAAAAAAGTCTATGATATTTTCCAGAATCTCATAGAATCATATAGTACTTAGCCCTTTGAGTCTGGCTTCTGTTACTTACCACAGTACATTTGAGATTCCTTGCATTGTTGCATACGTATCAATAGTTCATTTCTTTTTATTGTTGAGTAGTATTTCATTGTATGGATATACTGGCTTGCTTATTCATTCACCAGCTGAAGGACATGTCGGTTATTTCCAGCTTGGGGTGATTGTGAATAAAGCCACTATAGACACTTGTATACAGCTCTTTGTGTTCACATTATGTTTTCTTTTTCTTAGGTAAGCAGGATTGCTGGGTCATGTGATAAGTTTAACTTAGTAAGAAACTGCCAAGCTCTCTTCCAAAGTGGCTGAACCCTTTTGTATGTATGTGTACACAGTGTATGAGATTGTATGTTTGTGTGGGGAACTGTTCCACGTGTGGGAAATGTGGCTCAGCCCCCCACTCGAAAAAGCCAGTGGGGAGCGAGGTTGGTGGGCAGGACCCACAACCATGGATAGGTTCTCCCGTGGGAAATCAGGCCTGCATTGTACCTAGACTGCTATGAGACTTGCTCTTGCTAAAACTCCCTCACCCTGAGGCAGCAAATGTTTATTGAGTATCTTTATCTTCCCAAAATCTGGGCTAGACCTTCCAGGTATGGAGCATAACCATTTTGACCACTTCTCCTTTTACATTGCAAATATCCTTCTTTGATGTATTCAGTGACATCCTCTTCTTTGTCTGCAAAAGATAACCACCCAAAACAAACCTATGCATAGTAAAGGAGGACCATCTTTGATGTAAGGGGCCTAGAAAAACAATAAAAGCCTGTCAAGGCAAGGGTCAGGGCGCTCTCCTCTTGAGAGTGGCCGTGCTGTCCCTTTTCCTCCACAGGATTTCTGTAGTCTGTGTGTATTTGTATATTGCAACCACAACACTGGATCTTGCGGGCCGGGATCCATGTCATGTATGCATGTATATACATGTACACACATGTTCATACATGGGGTGTACACACAACAATGAAAGAATTGCCTTGTTTGCATGTATACATGCATGTACATACATAGGTATACATGAGCAATGTATGAGAATTCCAGTTCCTCCACACCTTCTTCCGCATTTGTTATTTTTTTTAGTCATTCTCTTAGGGGTATAGTTGTATTTGTTTTTTTAAAAATATATTTTATTGATTATGGTATTACAGATGTCCCTTTTTCCCCTCTCCTTTATTCCCCTCTGCTCTGTGCCCCCCTCCCACCATCATTTCCTCAGCTTAGTTCATGTCCATGGGTCGTACATATACATTCTTTGGCTTCTCCATTTCCTATACTATTCTTAACCTCCCCCTGTCTATTTTGTACCTACCATTTATGGTTCTTATTCCCTGTACCTTTCCCTCTATTCCCCTCTTGCACCCTCCCCACTGATAACTCTCCCTGTGATCTCTATTTCTGTGAATCTGTTCCTGTTCTAGTTTGCTTAGTTTGTTTTTGTTTTTTTTAGGTTCAGTTGATAGTTGTGAGTTTGTTGTTATTTTACTGTTTGTATTTTTGATTTTTTTCTTAGATAAGTCCCTTTAACATTTCATATAATAAGGGCTTGGTGGTGATAAATTTAACTTGACCTTATCTGGGAAGCACTTTATCTGCCCTTTCATTCCAAATGATAGCTTTGCTGGATAAAGTAATCTTGGATTAGGTTCTTGCCTAGTCATATTTCACTGTGGTTTTAGTTTGCATTTCCCTAAAGACTAATAATGTTAAGCATCATTGTTATCTGCTTATATGTCATCCATATATTTTCTTTGATGAAGTGTCTAAATTTTTTGCCTGTTTTTAATTGGATTGTTTTCTTGCTACTGAGTTTTCAGAGTTCTTTTTTATTCTGATATAAACAATTTTTCAGAAATGTGTTTTGCAAAAACACATTTTTTTTCACATTTTGTGATTTGTCTTTTCATTCTCTGAACAATGTCTTTCACTGAGCAGAAGTTCTATGTAGAAATCTTTGCCTAATCCAAGACCAGGGATATTTTCCCTTATGTTTTCTTCTAGTACTTTTATAGTTTTAGGTCTATGTTTAGCTGTCCTTGGGATTTTCTATGCAATTAGATCATCTAACAATAAGATATCTTTATTTCAACTTTTCTAATCTCCATGCCTTGTATTTCTTTTTCTCAACCTTATTGTACTAGTTAGGACTTCCAAAACAATGTTAAATAGGAGGGTAAAACTGCACATTCATTCTTTGTCTTGATCTCAGGAGAAAGCATTCAGTGTTTCATCATTAAACACAACGTCAGTTGTATGTTTTTTTATTTTTATTTATTTATGTTTTAAAAGATTTTATTTACTTATTTTTAGAGAGGGGAAGGAGGGAGAGAGGGAAAGAAACATCAATGTGTGGTGTCCTGTCTCGCATCCCCTACTGGAGACCTGGTTCACAACCCAGGCATGTGCCCTAGACTGGGAATTGAACCCCAGGCTGGTTCGATCCCTTTGGTTCACTGGCTGGCACTCAATCCAGTGAGCCACACCAGCCAAGGCTGTATTATTTTTTAAAAAACATTTTATTTATTTATTTTTAGAGAGAGGGGAAGGAAGGGAGAATGAGAGGGAGAGGAACATTGATGTGTGAGAAAAATTAATGTTTGCCTCTTGCATGCCCCCGACTGGAGACCTGGCCTGCAACCCAAGCATGTGCCCTGAGTGGGAATTGAACCTGTGACCTTTTGTTTTGCATGACAATGCCCAACCAATTGAGCCATCCCAGTCATGGCAGTTGTATGTTTTTTTTATAGGTGAGGGATGTTTCTTTCTATTAGTAGATTGCTGAGAGTTTTCTTTTTATCACGGATGGATGTTAAATTTATTACATGCTTGTCCTGCGCCTATTTTGATGACCACATTTGTTTTTTTAGTTTCTTCAATTTGTGAATTACTTTGATTTTTTGAATGTTGAACAAACCTTTAATTCTTGGGATAAATCCTAAATGTTCATAACATACTGTCCTTTTTATATTGTGCTGGATTCAATTCATTAATAGTTCATGGAAGATTTTCACATGTGTTCATATTTTCATTCCTGATATTAGTAATTTGTGCCTTCTCTCTTATTTTCTTGGACAGTTTGGCTAGAGAGTTATCAATTTTATTGATCTCAAAGAACCCGATTTTAATTTCATTGATTCTCTCCATTGTTTTCAATTTTTGGTTTTATTGAAACTTTTTCTTTTTTGTTTATTCTATTACAGTTGTCCTATTTTTTTCCCCTTTTCCCCCCTGCACTCAGCCCACCCTTCTCTCCCACAGTAATCTCCTCTCCATTGTCCATGTCCATGAGTCATTCATAGGTGTTCCGTGACTAGTCCTTTGCCCTTCCTTCCTCCATTCTACCACTCCATCCTCCCCTCCTACAGCTATCAGTCTGTCCCATGTTTCCATGTCTCTGGTTCTATTTTTCTGGTTAGCTTATTTTGTTCATTAGATTCCAATTATTAAGTGAGGTCATATGGTATTTGTCTTTAGTCGACTGACTTATTTCACGTAGAATAATAGTCTCCAGTTCCATTCATGATGTTGCAAAAGGTAAGCATTCCTTCTTTCTTTCTGCTGTGTAGTATTCCATTGTATAAATATACCACAGTTTTTTGATCCACTTATCTACTGATGGGCACATGGACTGTGAAACAATTTGATTATATTCTGATCTTTATTATTTCCTTCCGTTTGCTTTGGGTATAATTTGTTCTGATTTTTCTAGTTTCTTAAGGTGGAAGCTTTATTAATTGATTTGAGATTTTTTTTCTAATATAACCATTAATATTATAAATTTCCTTTGAAGTGTTACTTTAGCTGCATCTCACAAGTTTTAGAATACTATGTTTTCATTTAATTCAAAATATTTTCAAATTTCCTTAGTGAGATTTTCTATGACCTATATATCTCTTTAAAATTTTGTTGTTTAATTTCCAAGTATTTTGTGATTATCCACATATTTTTCTGTTATTCATTTGTAATTTAATTTCATTATGTCTGAGAAAATGTTTTGTGTGATTTTAATTCTTTAACATATTACAACTTTTCCCCTCCAAGTGGTTTGGAAAATATTCTTTGTGGAGAGTGTTCTTTGTGTGTGCAAAAAGAATGTATATTTTGCTATTGTTAGTTCCATTAGGGAAAGCTTGTTAACTGTATTATTTAGTTCTTCTATATCTTTAGCAATTTGCTGTTTAATTTTTCTATTAGTAACTGGGAGAGGAGTATGAAGTCTCCAAGTATAGCTGTGTATTTCTCTGTTCAGTTCAGCTTTCTGTGGATGTGTTTTACAAATTTGTTTTTCAGTGCCTAAATGTTTAAGATTATATTGACTCTTTCAGTAGTATGTCATGTCATTCTTTATGCATGATAATATTCCTTGTCCTGAAGATTACTTTGATATTAATATAGTCACTTGAGTTTTCTTTTTAAAATTATACTTTATTGTTTATTCTATTACAGTTGTCCCAATTTTTCACCCTTTTCCCTCTTCCACACACCCCTCCCCACTCCCTCAGGCAATTCCCACACCATTGTCCATGTCCATGGGTCATGCATATATGTTCTTTGGCTGCTCTATCTTTATGCTGTACCTTATTTTAATTTTTTTTTAATAAAGAGGGGAAGGAAGGGAGAAAGAGAGGGGGAGAAACATTGATGTGAGAGATACATTGATTGGTTGCCTCTTGCATGACCCCACCTCAGGGCCAGGCCTGCAACCCAGGCATGTACCCTGACTGGGAATTGAACCTGTGACCTTTTTGTTCACAGGCTGACACTCAATCCACTGAGCCACACCAGCCAGGGCGCTGTGCTGGTCTTTACATTCCCATGAATATTTTGTTGCTTCCAATTTGTACTTTTTAATTCCTTGTCCTCCTTCTTAACCCCTGTCCCACTGGCAACCATCAAACGTTTTCTATATCTATAATTCTATTTCTGATCTGCTTATTTGCTTATTTTGTTTTTTAGATTCAATTTGTGATAGATATGTGTTTATTGCTATTTTATTGCTCATATTTTTGATCTTCCTCTTAAAGAAGACCTTTTAACATTTCGTATAATACTGGTTTGGTTGTGACGAACTCCTTTAGGTTTTTCTTGTCTGGGAAGCTCTTTATCTGTCCCTCAATGCAAAATGATAGCTTTGCTGGGTAGAGTAATCTTGGTTGTAGGTCCTTGCTTTTCACCACTTTGAATAATTCTTGCCAATTCCTTCTAGCCTGCAATGTCAGAGAAATCAGCTGACAGTCTTATGGGAGCTCCCTTGAAGGTAAGTAACTGCTTTTCTGTTGCTGTTTTTAAGATTCCCACTTTGTATGTAACCTTTGGCACTTTAATTATGATGTGTCTTGATGTGGGTCTCTTTGGGTTCATCATGTTTGGGACTCTATGAGCTTCCTGGACTTGTATGTCTATTTCCTTCACCAAGTTAGGGGCATTTTCTGTCATTATTTTTTCAAATAGATTTCCAGTTTCTTACTCTCTGTCTTCTCTTTCCAGAACCTCCCTAATGTGAATGTTGATATACTTGAAGTTCTCTAAGAGGCTCCTTGAAGTTCTCTAAAAGGGTGTCCAACCTTTTGGCATGTCTGTGGCACAGGAAGAAGAAGAGTTGTCTGGGGCCACACGTTAAATACATTGGGACACATAATCACAAAAAAATCTCATAATGTTTTAAGTAAATTTTCAGTTTTTCTGTTTTTTTGTTTGTTTTTGTTTTCCCAGGAATATGGTGCCGCCATAGATGCCCACTGTTTGGCATAGATTTGACATGACGTGAAAGAAATTCCAGTTGTCCTTTGGGGAGATGTTCAGTAGAACCTGAACCACCTTGTCCTTAGTACTGGGTGAAATTGGCTGTGATGTGCTCATGGTTGAACGGCAATTTTCAGTTTTGTGTTGGGCTGCATGTGGCCCACAGGCCATAGGTTGGACACCCTTCCTTTACACTATCTTCATTTTTTTTTTGGATTCTTTTTTCTTCTTGTTGCTCTAATTGCTTGTTTTTTGTTTCCTTATACTCCAAATCCTTGAATTGATTCTTGGCTTCATCCACTTTACCCTTGTTTCCATGTTAACTGTTCTTTATTTCAATTAGTATATCCTTAGCTTCTGACTGGATCTTTTTTATGCTATCGAGGTCCTCACTGAGATCCTTGAGCATCCTTATAACCAGTGTTTTGAACTCTGCATCTGATAGATTGCTTACCTCCATTCTGTTTAGCTCTTTTTCTGGAGTTTTCATCTGTTCTTTCATTTGGGCCATGTTTCCTTTTCCCCTCATTTTGGCAGCTACCCCATGTTTGTTTCTGTGTGTTAGGTAGAGCTGCTATGACTCTGTGTCTTGGTAGCATGGCCTAATGTAGTAGGTGTCCTGTAGGGTCCAGTGGCACAGCCTCCCTTATCCCTAAGCTGGGTACTCAAGATGTGCCCACCATGTGGGCTGCATACATCCCCTCATTGTAGTTGAGTCTTGATTACTGTTGGCATGTTCAAGGCCAACCACTGCCTATATTCTGTCCGGGGTCACATAGAATAAGCTACAAAGCAATCTGCTTGTGGCTTCTACTTGTACTGGGCTTGGAGGTGTCCAGGTGAGGCCAAGTGTTGAACCAAGGCTGGCTGCTGCTAGTGCTGAGCCTGGAGCAACTTAGGAAGAGTTATGGGGTTTGTTGAAGCCAGATACTGCTTATTTGAGAGGTTTTAGAAAAGTCTGAAGCATGTGCAAATATAAGACATTTTTATGGAAAAGCCACTGGAAACAACTTGGATGGGCCCTGAAGTTGGGTGGCACAGGGCCTCAGGGAATCACCACGGTGGAGCAGACAGAGTGAGCCAGGTTGATGGAGTCTCAGATATGGTACCTGCCTGCCAGCTCTGTGGTGCTGTTTGGGAGAAGGCTCAGAAAAGGAACTGTGGCCTCTACCTGTATTTCTCTCTGGGTGAAAGCTGCCCCTCAGCTCTTGCCCTAATGCCAGACAATTCATTTCCTTCCTGTATGTCTCTGATGCCTTTCAATCTGCCCCCATGCTGGAGCTCAGAGCAAGTGAGTCTGAGTTAGTCTGTACATGGGCCCTTTAAGAGGAAGAACCTGGGACTCTAGGAGTTTCTGTCTTCCACAGCCTGTATTCTCATTGATTTTTAAAGTCAAAAGTTATGGAGACTTCTCTTCCTGGCACTGGATCCCTGGACTGGGGGACCTGGGACCTCTCACTCCTGAGTCATTCCTTTCAGTATTTATTGGTCACACGTGGATGTGGGAACATCCCATTTTCTGTCTCTGTCTCTCCTATCAGTCTCATTGAGTTTCTTTTTTAATTTCATAGTTGTAGAACTTTCATTCAGCTCTATTTCTGATGGTTCTAAATGATGTTGTTTTATAGTTTACTTGTAATTTTGATGTGGTTGTGAGAGGAAGTGAGCTGTGTTTACCTACGCCACCATCTTGACTGGAAATCCTTCAGTTTTCTTTTAATAGTATTCACATAGCATAACTTTTTCCATTATTTTGCTTTCAAAATATTTATGTTTTTATACCTATAGTTTTTTTCTTGAAGATGGTATATGGTTTGATATTTTTGAAAAAATCCAATCTGATAATCTGTTATTTAATTGGGATCTAGATAATTTATATTTAATGTCATCACTGATATAGATTTATTTTCAATTTGTTTCTCTGTTTTTCTCTCTGCTTTCCATTTTTTGTTTTGATTATTTGAATATTTTTTAGTACTCCACTTTATTGGCTTTTTACCTGTGTCTCTTTGTATTTACTTATTTATTTTTAGTGGTTGATCTAGAAAATATAATATATGTAATAATATATGTAAAATTCTATTAGTTTCGTCTGGGTGCTGTAACAAAGTACCACAAACTGGGGCTAGAAGTCTGAGGTAAATGTGTTGGCAGGGCCATATTCCCTCTGAAGGGGAGCATGGTAGATCTTTCCCTTCTAGCTGCTCATAGTTCTTTGGCTTGTGGTAGCACAATTCCCATCTTCACATGGCATTCTCCCTGTGTTTCTGTCTCTGTCCAAATTTCCTCATTTTATAAGTACACAGTTATATGGGATTAGGACCTACCTTAATGACCTCAATTTATTTCGATAACCTTTGTAAAGACCTTATCTCAAAATAAGGCCACAATCTCAGGACTTCAACATATGAATTTGGAGGAGAGACAGTTCAATCCACAATAATAACTAATTTTTTGTAGTGTACTTATAGTTAATATATTATTACTTCAAATAAAATGTACAAGTAACTATACAGGTCCTTTTATTCCATTCTCCCACTGGCCTTTGTGTTATAGTTGTCATATGTCACATGTCCTACATAAACTACTCCAGATACTATTGAAATTTTTGCTTTGACTAGTCATACATACTTTAAAAAACTTAAAGCAGAAAACATTTTTCTATTTATACAGATATTTGCATTTTTGTTGCTCTTCTGTTATTCTTTTTTTTTTTTTTTTTTTTTTTACAAGTAAACGTTTATTTAGAAAGTCACAGAGGTAGAAGAAGTGAGCCAGCTTGGTGCATGGACTCAGGCAACAATTTACAGAAGCAAAAGAATGTCACTTGGAGCTTAGGAGAAAGAAAACAAAGGTATGTGCCTTGAGGGAAGAAAGGGAATGGAAAAGCAAGAGTGCGCTCAAGAGATGGAGAAAGCCTGCTTTTCCTTCATTCTTGATGTTTCTGGTACCCAAGTATTATTTCTTTTCAGCCTGAAGAAATTATTATTATTATTATTATTATTATTATTATTTATTTTTTTTAGAGAGAGGAGAAGGGAGGAAGAAAGAGAGGGAAACATCAATATACAGTTGCCTTTTGCACGCCCACTACTGGGGACCTGGCATACAACCCAGGCATATGTCCTGGCGGGGAATTGAACCGGTGACTTTTCAGTTCACAGGCGGTCACTCAATCCACTGAGCCACACCAGCCAGGGCATTATTTTATTATTATTTTTTAAGCAGGTCTGCAGGTAATGATTCTCTTCGTTTTCCATTTTCTGAAAATATCTTTATTCTGCCTTCATTCCTCAAGGACATTTTCAGGGGATATAGAATTCTGAGTTGGGAGGTCTTTGCACTTAAAAAATGTTGTTTCACTGTCTTTGGCCTCTGTGGTCATTCCAATTATTGTTCTCCAAAAAAGTAATGCTATTTTTTTTCTAGTGCTTTCAAGATTTTTTTCTTAACCTTTGGATTTTACTAGTTTTAGTTTGATGTATCTGGGATTATTTTCTTTGAGTTTATCCTGTTTATTTTTCTATTAACTTCTTATCTATACATTTATGTCTTTTCCCAATTTGAGACATTTTTGGCCATTATTTATTTTTTTCTTTCTTCTTGTTTTTGTTTTTCTGTTTTTGCCAGTGTTCCTTTAAATACTTTTTTGTGCATTGATATCTCTTTCTTCTCCATCTGGGAATCCAATGACACACATTTAGCTCTTTATATTATCTCACAGACCCCTGAGGCTCTGTTTATCTTTCCAGTCTCCCCCTCCTTTTCTGTTCTTAAAATAGTATAATTTCTATTGACCTATTGTCAAGTTCACTGACCTCTCCTGTCACCTCTGTCCTGCTATTGAGATTCATCCAGTGAATTTTAATGTCTGATATCATATTTTAATATTTTATAGTCTCTATTTCTGTGATGAGAATCTTTCCATTAATTCCAAGTGTTTACCACTCAAAGTGCAGTTATTGTGGTTGCTTTATATCTTTGTCTGATAATGCCTCACTCCAAACAGAGCACAGTAGAATTCACCTCATTATCTTCGCTATTCCCAATTCCAGAAGCTCTTTAGTCACTAAAAGAAGGCTTTAGCAGCCCAAGTCTCAACCTCTGTCAATGAAGTCCTTTCAACAGCTTCCCTCAGAGCAGACTCAAAACACCAGAGCCTACAGTGCTCCTTAAAGTAACTGTCTGTCAGTATCACTGTCCAGAAAGCTCTGTTCTTGTTCCGATGTCCCTGTTCTAATTTCTCCATATTCTGAACCATCTTTAAGCTCCGAGAGAGTCTCACCCAGGTGGCTTGGTTGAAAACAGATCTGAATGGCATCAGGGCACATGAGAAGATTTTCCAGGCCAGGGCCATCTCAATCTGTGTGGATATTCAGGCCTCAAGGTTCAGAGAACTGTTTCAGGTGAAATCAGATGGAACTTGGAGTCCAAAGCCTGCCAGGGAGTCTCAGGGGCTTAGGCCATACCTGAACGCTGTTATGAAGAAACTTGGGAAGCCTGAAGGCAGCTTGAACATTAGAACCCACAAAGGCCTGAGAGGATCATCAGATCTGAGTACAGAATGCTGAAGGGCCAATTCCCTGAGGATTGGGATGGGATAGCTTCTGGGTCCTGAAACTTGAGCTCACCTGCTAGATAGAAGCTGAGCAATTTCTTGAGGGCAATGAGCTTAAAGCTGGCTCTCTTGTCTTGATTTGTGGGAGGAAAGATTTTAAACAAAACACATGAAGAAAAAATATACAGGAATAAATTGACAATAAATTTGATGTCAACACAAACAACTTTAACATGACAAAAGAAAATAAAATTAAAAGACATGTAAATAATGAAAGAGCATATAAGAAAGGTTAAATATACAGAATATATGGACTCCCACAAGCCAGGAAAAAGGCACAATCCAATAGAAAAATGAGCAAATGAACAATCAGTTGATAACAGAAAGTACAAATGGCTGGAAAACGCCTTGCAAGAGGTGAAGCCATTTGAGCAATGTCAGAAGTGCATGAGATGTTGAGCTGTGTGAAGAGTGAAATGATCTATAGATGGATGCAATGCCTGGTAAGAGTGAGCTCCTGCAGGTGGTGGTAAGCAGCGGGAACCAGAGCCATCACAAACCCTTTCCGCAATGGGCCCTGCCACAGGTTGAGAAGGAAAGGCCAATGGAGGAGGAGGGAGCCCAGCCAATGGTGGAGCCAGAGGGCAAAGGAGGCCATGCTAAAGACCCCCAGCCCTGGCCAGGCCACATTGGGGTTCCTGACTTGAAAGTGAGTACAAGGTATAACAGGGTGCAGCCAAGGTGAGGCCCACAAGTGGGGATTTGTAATGGGATCTGGAAATCAGTGTGTCCAGGAAATATTAGAAAAAATATATATGTAGGATGTCCTTACCCCCACAAGTCTGAGCTGGGGGATGGGACACATGGAGCAGGGCCATTGAACGTTGTTTTGAATAGCACAGTTTTGCAGATAACCTCTAGAACGGTCGTTTAACATATCTATAACCTTTAACTGGTTTCATAGGTATGTTAAATAGCTATGGCCAAGCTTTGAGCCAGGGGGATGGGAGTGACTTCCACCCAGGATGCAACTGGGAGGCAACGCCCCCTGATTACAGCACCTGCAGCAGAGCTTGGAGATGACTGGCTCCATGCCATGGGGCCACACCTGCCTGGACTTACCGTATTTTTGGACTATAAGACGCACCAGACCATTAGACACACCTAGGTTTTAGAGGAGGAAAAGAGGAAAAAAAAAATTGAAGCAAAAGAAATGGTAGAATATTTAATAACACCCTTTAAAGCAGAAACCCTTTTCTGCTTGACATCTTTCCACAATTACGGTAGATTCAGCAGGAGACTACAGTATGCTATTGTATCTTTCTACAACAAAATATATTTAATAACACCCTTTAAAGCAGAAACCCTTTTCTGCTTGACATCTTTCCACAATTACGGTAGATTCAGCAGGAGACTACAGTATGCTATTGTATCTTTCTACAACAAAATACAGTAATGACAGACCTATCAGCACTGTGTCCTTCCTTGTTATGGGGGCGCTGTAGCTGAGAACATCAGTGGATGACGTACTGTTATGGGGGAATCTGCTGCTGACACTGTTATGGGGGGATCTGCTGCTGACCCTGTTATGGGGGGATCCGCTGCTGATACTGTTATAGGGGAGATCTGCTGCTGGAGGGCCACAGGTTGTACAACACTCTTGTATGGGGACAGCAGTTTTGCACAACCTGTGTGGCTCTGCAGCTGTTGCCAAATTACAGCTCCCATCATCCCAACCTGTCCAAGCATGATGGGAGTTGTAGTTTTGCAGCAGCTGCAGGGCCACATTGACAGGTGACCCTGCAGTGGAATTTGCCTATGTTAATGTTAATGGGGGACACACCAGTCACACAATGGAGGCGTGTACAGGTGCCGCAGACTTTCTTCTCCTAACATGCCTGCACCGCCTGTACCCTCCTCCTTAGCACTATAGTGTGCGTACCAGGGACTCTGCTCCTGCCTCCCTTACTTCGCACCACTAGGACACCCCCTCCTCCTAGCCCAGGGCCCACAGCATTGCCCCACTCCTGCTGCTGCCGGCTTCCTGCAGTGGTGACCCTGCTTCTGCCTCCTGTGACCCTGCTCCACTGCTGCCCCCACCCTCCCCAGCAAGCCAGGTTAGCTACATTCAGACTATAAGATGCACCCCCATTTTCCTCCCAAATTTGGGGGGAAAAGTGTGTCTTATGCTCCAAAAAATACGGTACTATGGCAGCCCAGTAAAGCTGGAAAAATACGGGAATGCTGGCAGGTGTAACTGATTGTGGGAAGAGTCAGAAATGGGACTGCAGAGGAAGATTGGCACTGGGATTTAAACCCAGGCCCAGCAGCCATGCTGGGGCTTTTTGGGACCCTGCAGCTTTGGCAAAAGTTGAGACTGTGCAGCTTTAGGGTGCTCCCTTTTTGCCACATGGCTTAGGAAGCAGGAGAGACTTTGACTGGAAGAAAAGGGGTGAAAGCATGCTTGTTAATGGGCCATGAGAAGGTGCCACATGGTTTTGGATTAACTGGAGATTGTGGCAGCAACACAGCTGATGGTGCCTGAACTGAGGGGCTGCCTGAACCATGGACGGACTTCTACTTCTTTTCCTGAGATATGGTACCCTGGACTGGGCAAAAGGGAGAAGGAAGGACTGTGTGCATTTGTGGGTATTCTAAAGGACTTCAGTATTTTTAATGAAGACATTAAGTCATTACTCTAAGTCTGTATAACTTTTTAAATAAATAATCCCTTTCCTTTTCACCAATCTCTGGCATTGAGAGATGTCTTTCCCTGGCAGTGGGCAAGGTAAACCTAGTACGGGGGGACACCCTGGGAGCACAGGGGTGGGTTCATTCGGTAATAGTATATCATTCACCTCCCTCCCCAGGCCTGTTCTCAACTCTCAATGGCCCTGCTCCATGCGTCCCATCCCCCAGCTCAGACTTGTGGGGGTAAGGACATCCTATAAATATATTTTTTCTAATATTTCCTGGACACACTGATTTCCAGATCCCATTACAAATCCCCATAATAAAGGGAGAGGAATTTGGTGACTGGGAGGACAACTATGACTATCTGGAAATGGAGCTGCTGAGTGGTGTAGGCTACAGAGTATTAGCGACCCTTGAAGAAGCTAACAAGATGTTTCTGAGAACAACCAGAGCAAGAGGAGCAGCTCTGGATGGCAGTTTTGGAAGCATTATGAGAAGACTCCATTTGATCAGTCAGCTTTTATTGAGGAGCTTTTCTCAGTTATGGTTGTCAATCATCTGAAGGAAGAACTTGCCTGTGAATATTGATAGAGAGTAGTTAAATGCGGTTAAAGAGGAAGAAACTATCTGAGGAGAGACCCAACATTCCATTGTTTCTTGGATTTATTCCAAATAGTTCTGTGTCAATGAAAATTTTTATTTTTTAAAAAAATTATTTTATTGTTCAATTACAGTTGTCCACATTTACCCCCCACTACTCCCCCCCATCCCCACCTCCCAGCCATCCCCACCTCCCTCCCCTGCTTCCGCCCCATCTTGGTTTTGTCCATTTGTCCTTTATAGTTGTTCCTGAAAACCCTTCTTCCTTTCCCCCCCATTATCCCCTACCACCTTCCTTCTGGTTATTGTCAATTTGTTCTTAATTTCAATGTCTCTGGTTATATTTTGCTTGCTTTTTTCTTTTGTTGATTCATTTCAATTTATAGGTGAGATCATATGGTATTTGTCCCTCTCCGCCTGGCTTATTTCACTTAGCATAATGCTCTCTAGTTCCATCCATGCTGTCTCAAAGGGTAGGAGTTCCTTCTTTCTCTCTGCTGCATAATATCATGTAAATGTACCATAGTTTTTTGATCCATTCATTTACTGATGGGCACTTAGGTTGCTTCCAGCACTTGGCTATTGTAAATTTTGCTGCTATGAACATTGGGGTACATAGGTGTTGGGAACTGCCCTGCCTAGTTTCAGAAGCTGTAACCCCCCCATGGCTAAGGCTGAGTAAAAAGACCTCGGGACCATAAGCCACTAAGGAGACAAAGCTTATCTTTCTGGAAGAGGCAATGCCTCTACCCCCTTTACTTCACCATACTTGGCCCCAGGCAGATGACTGGTTACCTAATGATGGGTAAGATTCCTCAAGGGAGGGATGACCTAAGACAGGCACAGTCTTGGTGGGGTCATCAGGGAAGGACTTGGGGGACTATAGAAAAAAGGAGTGATGGACCTCAGCTTTGACATAGCCTGAGTCCTCATTCTGTCTGTATGAAGTCTCCTAATCTCTTGACTGCCTTGATTCCCCTGCCTGACTTAAGCCTGAAACAATGCCAGAGGGTGGTACAGCCCTGGGCAGGAATGGGTGGTTCCCTGGGGCAATCAGGCCTAAGAGAATGCATAAAATCCTGTGAAACCTGCTTTGCTAAAAATGCCCTCAATTTTCTGATAAGGGTCATTGCAGAAAATGAGTTTCCTTTTTTCCCAAAGTTTTATGGCCTTTTAGTTATCTGACCCTGACTCAGAGTAAGCCCTCATAGTTCTTTGAATGTTATCTATTTTTTGATCATTACTGCCTGACAATGATTGATGAGCTTTACCTGTATTCCTGTGCAAATTGAACCCAATAAAAGCCAATTGAGGAATAGGCTCAAGGACCTTCTCCTTTGAGAGATCAGCCACCTTTCCTCCCCAACCAGATCATGTCTTGGTAGACTTATACTCATCCGTGGTAGCCAGGGGTGCTCTGTGGGTGGAGATCCCCCACACGTACGTTCTTTTGGATTGGTGTTTCAGGGTTCTTAGGATATAATCCCAGCAGTGGAATTGCTGGGTCAAAAGGCAGTTCCATTTTTAGTTTTTGAAAGATTTTATTTTCAAAAAAAATTTGTTGTGCAGAAGAGGGCAATGACTGCACAGTTGTGAAAAAGAAAAAAAAAAAAAACCCTGTTAAACAAAAAGGGTCTTAGAGGATTATTGAAAACTGTTTTCAAGAATGTCCTGAAACACCTATGGTTTTGACTCTGTTATTGATCCAGAATATTTTCTTTGGATTGAGAAGAATTACTTTCATATTTCATTGTAAGAAATGTTTTTGAGAGAATAGGTCATGACCAAGACACTCTGACAGTACAAGAGCCTGCTGATACTGATTCAATGAGAAAAAAGTAATGTATCCAACTTAGGACCCGCGATGTCTTTGAGTTATTTGGACTAAAGCCTATTGAGAAAACTTTGAAGATTTCACTTTGTGATCTAGCCAAGTCATAGTTATCAAAGGCTAAATTTATAGTGTACAATAAATTGAGTATTCTTAGTACGCCAGAAAGATAAACATACCGCTGTCAAATATGTATTGTGTGTTATATCTTTAAAATTTTTTTTATTGATTTGAGAGAGAGAGAGAGCAAGAGAGAGAGAAACATTGATTTGTTGTTCCACTTACTTATGCATTCATTGGTTGCTTCTTGTATGTGCCTCGACCGGCAATCGAACCCACAGACCTGGCATATTGGGATGATACTCTAACCAACTGAGCTACCTGGTCAGGGCCATGTGTCCTATATCTTAAAGTGCTTCCAAAAGCATCTGCAGTTTTGTTTGTACGTGTGTCTTGACCATTTATAAAGCAGCTATGACCTGCAATTTAAGAAAATTCATTAATTTGACCATTTTTCAAAAATATACTTTATTGATTATGCTATTATAGTTGTCCCAATTTTTCCCCATTTGCACCACTCACCCAATACCCTCCACTACCCCAGGCAATCCCCACACCATTGTTCATGTCCATGGGTCATACATATAAGTTCTTTGCTACTTCATTTCCTACACTGTACTTTACATCTCCATGGCTATTCTGTAACTACCTATTTGTACTTATTAATCCTTTCACCTCTTCACCCATTCCCTTACAGCCTCCTCCCATCTGACAACCATCAAAACCCTCTCCATATCTATGATCCTGTCTCTGTTCTTCTTGTTTGGATAGTTTGTTTTTTAGATTCAACTGTTGATAGGTATGTATTTTTGCCATTTGATTCTTCATAGTTTTGGTCTTATTTTTCTGAAATAAGCCCCTTTAACGTTTCACATAATAATGGTTTGGTGATGATGAACTTCCTTAGATTTTTCTTGTCCAGGAAGCTCTTTATCTGCCCTTCGATTCTAAATGATATCTTTGCTGGGTAGAGCAATCTTGACCATAGGCCTCTGCTTTTCATGATTTTTGAATATATCTTGCTAATCCTTTTAGCTTACAAAGTTTATTTTGATAAATAAGCTGACAGTCTTATGGGAATTCCCCTGTAGGTAACTAACTGCTTTTCTCTTGCTGCTCTTAAGATTCTCTCTTTTTCTTTAATCTTGGGTAACTTAATGATGGTATGCCTTGGTGTGTTCCTCTTTGTGTCCAATTTCTTTGGGGCTCTCTGTGTTTCTTGGACTTGCATGTCTATTTCCTTCACCAAATCAGGGAAGTTTTCTTTCATTATTTTTTCAAGTAGATTTCCAATTTCTTGCTCTTTCTCTTCTCCTTCTAGCACCCCTATAATGCCAAGGTTGGAACGCTTGAAGTGGTCCCAGACTCCTTACACTATATTTGTTGTTTTTTGGATTCTTTTTTCTTCTTGTTTTTCTCATTGGTTGATTTTTTGTGTCCTTATGTTCCAAATCATTGATTCGCTTCTTGGCTTCATCCACTCCACTGTTGTTTCCCTGTAAATTGTTCTTTATTTTTGATTAGTGTATCCTTTGTTTCTGACTGGATCTTTTTTATTCTGTTGAGGTGCACACTAAGTTCCTTGAGCATCCTTATAACCAATATTTTGAACTCTGCATCTGATAGATTGCTTATCTCCATTTTGTTTAGCTCTTTTTCTGGAACTTCGATCTGTTCTTTCATTTGGGTCATGTTTCTTTGCCTCTTTGTTTTGGCAGCCTCCCTGTGTCTGTGCCTATGTATTAGGTAGAGCTGCTTTGACTCCATGTCTTGGTGGTGAGGCCTAATGCAGTAGGTGTCTACTAGGGTTCAGTGGCACAGCCTCCCCTAACACCCAAGCTGGGTGCTTGAGGTGTGTCTTTGTGGGGGCTGAGTACACCCTCCTCTTGTAGTTTACCCTTGGTTACTATTGGCTGATCAATGGGAGGGATTTACCCAGGCCAGTCAGCCATAAGGATTGACTGTGACCACTGACCACAAACCTTTGCCCTCTGTGGAGTATCAGCTGTGCAGGTGCAGGGTGTTGGTGTTCTGATGTGGTCTGTAGCTGTCAACTAGGTGTGCTGGCCCTGGGTTTTCCCAGGTGGTGCAGGCCAAGGTCAGCCCCCACATATGTTTTTCCCAGGGCCACCCTGCCTGAGCCATAAAGCAATTGGAGATGGCTGCTACTTGTGCTGGGCTTGGAGATTCCCAAGTGAAGCCAAGCTGTGAATCTAAGCTGGCTGCTCCTAGTGCCAGACCTGAACCTCACTGAGGCCAACCATTGCTTTTTTGAGAGGAATTAGGAAGTTGTACAGCATGAGCCAAGACCAGCCAGTCATATGGAATAGCAACTTCTGTGGGCCCATAAGTTGGGCGGGGCGGAGTGTCTGGAGATCTCCAAGGCAGTCAAACAGTGTTAGCCAGGCGATGGAGTCTCAGATATGGCAAGAGCTTGCTGGCTCTGTGGCTTTGTAGGGGGAGGGTTTAGAAAAGGGACGATAGCCTTTGCTTACCTTGATGCCAGATACTTCAGTTTCTCCCTGTATGCCACTGGTGCCTTTCAAGGTGCTTTCCCATTGCTGGAGCCCAGAGGGAGTGAGTCTGAGTAGGTGAGTCCATGTGTGGGTTCTTTAAGAGGAACTTCTTGGGGCTCCAGAAGTTTCTTCCACCAAGTCATCCCTATTGGTTTTTGAAGCCAGGAGTTGTGGAGACTTATCTTCTGGGCACTGGAACTCTGTGCTAGTGGACCTTGTGTAGGTCTGGGACTCCTTGCTCCTAAGATATTCCTGCTGAATATTTATCCACCACATGTGGGTGTGGGACCAGCTCGTTCCGCATCTGTGCTCCTCCTACCAGTCTGGATGGATGTAGTTTCTTTAATTCCATAGTTGTCAGACTTCCTTCCAACTCAATTTCTGACAGTTTTGAGTGATGGATGTTCTATATTTTATTTCTAATTTTGATGTGGTTGTGTGAAGAGGTGAATCATGTCTGCCTATGCTATCATCTTGACCAGAAGTGGTGACCATTTTTAAAAGTCAAAAATGAAGAAGTCCTTAGTAAACTTTCAAATTCAAACATTTAAATGTATGTGAAAGTATAAGGAAAACAAACTATTTCTAAAACCCTCATATATTAGAGAAATTTTCTATTTTACTCACTCTCTGTTTTTCATTTAACTTACAGGCTAAAGACTGGTTGAACTTCATAAAGTAAGAACTGTCAAGTAAAAGTTGTCAAGTGAAAGGAAGGCCGTACATTTTACAAAGAATATGAAACTTATACCATCAACTTTTAAAGGGTTTAAACCTGTTCAGAAATCCACCTCAGTATTTGAAGTTTCCCTCTGTGTCTTTTTCTAATTAAGCTTGTTATAGGTTATGCACCATCATTTGAGATAATAAAATTTCTTATACTGTGTGAAAAAATACAAATGACCAATAATCATAAAAAGGTGACCAATTGCACTAGTAATCAGGGAAATCCAAAGGAAAAAAGTGGTGAGAGAATACCATTTGCAATCATCATATTTGTTAAGAGCAAAATTGGACAATACAAAGTGTTGGTAAGAAAGGATATGAAGAAATGGGTACTTTGTATACTGACACAGGAAACATAAATTGTACAGGCAATGTGAAACTGAAAATCAACAGCACACATGTTTAGGCATTGGATCATAGAATCTAGAGCTGTAGGTGTAGACTTTAATGAAATGTTTCAATTGCTTTGGTTGTCCTGTAGCTTGTAGTTAAAGATTAAGAAAGTATATTAGCCACCTATAGTTTAAAGATTAAGAAAATATGTCTGTCATGTGCTGAAGGCCTTCCTACAACATGAATTCCAGGCAAATATGTTTCAAAGTTCACTTTGCTTAAAAGTCAGGCATACATATGATGGAATATGACTCAGCCAAAAAAAAAAAAAAAGAATGAAATCTTTCCATCTGCAACAACATGGATAGATTAGAGAAAAGGTACAGAGAACATTTTGATGATTGCCAAATGGGAGAGGGGTTAAGAGGATGAGTGAAAAGGGGGAAGGGATTAAGAAGTACAAATTGGTGTTTACAGAATAGTCATGGGGATGTAATGTACAGCATAGGGAAAATAGTCAATAATATTGTAATAACAATATGTATCGTGTCAGAAGGATACTAGTTTTATCAGGGCAACCACTTTGCAGGTTATATAAATGCCTAATCACTGGGTTGTACACCTGAAACAAATATAATATTGTGTGTCAACTGTAATTGAAAAATGAAAAAAATATTAAAGCAAAACAAACAAAAGAGTACACTTTGCTTGACATAATAGGAAAGTGCATCTAGTTATGCATAAACCAGTGATAGCTTAAACAATGATTAGGATATGTTCAGTTTCTGCCTTTTGCTTTAAAGATCATGTTACTGACACACAATCATAGATACTTTTCAGAATCTTTGTTCCTCAACCTAGTTAGATGACTCAACCACAGTTAGGAAAGCTCCAGACAAGATGACATCAGGACCTACATTAATCAAACTAAGGAGCATCTCTGAAGCTTACACAAGAACTAACCAATTATCTTCATTTGTGACTCCTAATCTTTAACCTTCAATCTTGCCTTGAAAATCACTTCATTAAAAATCATCAGGGGAGTTTGGCATTTAAGTGATAGCTTCCTGTTTTCCTGGCTTGATGCCCTGCCAACAAACACTTTAACAAACTTGGTGTTTAGTGTTTGGCTCTGCTGCTCATCAGGTGGGTGGGTCCTTTTCATTTTAGTAGCAAATACATAGGACAACTTGACTTTTACAACTAAAAATGTTTATATCCCTTGACTCAGCATTCTATTTCTAGAAATCTGCCATACAGAAATATTTGCACCCATGTGCAAGAAGCAGCTTCAGGGATGTTTATGCAGCATCGTCTTTGACCAAAGAAAATTGAAATAACTTAAATGTTCATCAGGAAGGAAAGGGATGCATAAGGCATATACATGGATAACATGTATTCAGTGGATTTAGAAGTTAAAAGCAATGAACTGGACCAGTGGCTCTCAGGTCCCCTTTACATCTTAAAAATTATTGATGCTCTTGAAAAGCTTTTGTTTATGTAGGTTATATCTACTAATATTTATAGCATTAGAAATTACAAAACTGAGAAATTTAAAAAATATTAATTAAAAAATAAGAAAACAATTACATGTTAACATAATATTTATATTAATGTGAATAACTTTAATTTTTAAAAAATGTATTTTCCAAAATAAAACAATTTAGTGGTGTCTACATAAGAACATCCAAGACTGTGGAGAAATTTTATAAAAATTTATGTGAGCCAAACAGAGGACATGTCTGGAAGTAAGATCTAAATAGACTGAGAGTCCTGGCTGGTGGCTCAGTTGATTTGAACATTGTCCTATACACGAAAGGTTGTGGGTTTGATCCCCAGTCAGGGAACATAACTAGGTTATAGGTTCCATCCCGAGTCTAGAGACAACTGATACTTATCTCTCTCTTTCTCTCTAAAAATCAATAAACATATCCTCAGGTGAGAATTACAAAAAAAAAAAGGCAAAAGGATGGAGTTCTAGCCAAGATGGAGGCATAAGTAGAAACACCTCACTTCCTGGCACAACCAAAAAAGGATAACAACAAATCTAAAAACAATGAACAACCAGAAATGCCATAAAATCAAATGGCATAGAACTCTGACAACCAAGGAATTAAAGAAACATTCACTCAGAACAGTAGGAGGGGCAGAGATGGGCAGCTGAGTGGAGAGGACATGTGGCAAAGCAGCAGACTGCGTGGGCAAGGCAGGGCTGGCTGAACAGAAAACTAAAGACTTGAAGCTAGCTGTAAACTACTGTGGGGGTTGCCATGGTGGGAGAAACTCCCAGTCTTACAGGAGAAATCCTTGGAAAGTGGGGCTAGAGTGGAGCAAGCCAGTGGCATTTTTCCCTTCCTGACCCCTCCCCCACAGACAACGACACAATGTGCAACAAAGAGGGTTGCTCCGCCCTGGTGAATACCTATGGTCCCACCCCCTTACAACATAACAGGTAAGAAATAAAAGAAATATGAGATATGAGATACGAGATAAAGAAATATGGCCCAAATGAAAGAACAGAGCAAAGCTCCAGAAAAAACACAACTAAGAGATGAAGAGATAGCCAACCTATCAGATGCACAGTTCAAAACACTGGTAATCAGGAAACTCACAGAATTGGTTGAATTTGGTCACAAATTAGATGAAAAAATGAAGGCTATGCTACAGAAACAAAGGAAAATATAAAGCGAACCAACAGTGACGGGAAGGAAACTGGAACTCAAATCAATGTTGTGGACCAGAAGGAAGAAATAAACATCCAACCAGAAAGGAATGAAGAAACAAGAATTAAAAAAAATGAGGAGAGGCTTAGAAAACTCTGGGACAACTTTAAACGCTCTAACATCAGAATTATAGGGGTGCCAGAAGGAGAAGAACAAGAGCAAGAAGTTGAAAATTTATTTGAACAAATAATGAAGGAAAACTTCCCCAATCTGGTGAAGGAAATAGACTTCCAGAAAGTCCAGGAAGCTCAGAAAGTCCCAAAGAAATTGGACCCAAAGAGGAACACACCATGACACATCATCATTAAGTTACCCAAGATTAAAGAAAAAGAGAGAATCTTAAAAGCAGCAAGAGGAAAGTAGAGAGTTTCCTACAAAGGAGTTCCCATAAGACTGTCACCTGATTTCTCAAAAGAAACCTTGCAGGCAAGGAGAGACTGGAAAGAAGTATTCCAAGTCATGAAAGGCAAGGACCTACATCCAAGATTACTCATCCAGCAAAGCTTTCATTTAGAATGGAAGGGCAGATAAAGTGTTTCCCAGATAAGGTGAAGTTAAAGGAGCTCATCATTACCAAGCCCTTATTATATGAAATGTTAAGGGGACTAATCTAAGAAATAGAAGAAGATAAAAATCTATGGACAGTAAAATGGCAACAAACTATCAACAACTGAACCTAAAAAAACAAAAACAAAAACTAAGCAAACAACTAGAACAGGAACAGGATCAGAGAAATGGACATCACATGGAAGGTTTTCAGCGGAGGGGGAGGGGAAAAATGGGGGAGGAAAGGTACAGGGAATAAGCATAAATGATAGGCATAAAATAGATGGGGAGAGGTTAATAATGGTATAAGAAACAGAGAAGTCAGAGAACTTATATGTACAACCCATGGACATGAACTAAAGTGGGGAATGCTGGAGGGTTGGGGGGTGCAGAACAGAAGGGGGATAATGGGGAAATATGGGAAAACTGTAATAGCATAATCAGTAAGATATACTTTAAAAGAAGGAAAAAGAAAACTATAAACAGACTGAGAAAAATATGACCTAGAATGACAACTTGCAGTTTTTTTATGTATTTGGAATTAAATGAAGGTGGGAAAAAGCTAGGAGAGGATTGGATAATATGATAGTTGACAAGATCTGTACTCCCTTGAGGGTGGTCATGCCTTCAAGGTGTCTGAAAAAGATGATTACTCTGGTATTTCAAAGGTGCACAAGAACAATGGACAGTACTTGCTTAAGGCAAAGATAAACATTTTTCTGAAGAAGTTATATGCTTGGGGCAGGACAAACCACTATGATCTGTCCAGAGAGGAATTTATGATCAGTCCACTTTGTGAGGTTGCTTGACCTTTTTCATCCACAGTGAGAACAATGGTATCATTTTACATTTTTTTCAAATCTCTTTAACTGCTGGCTTATTAGAAGACACCTAGATTCTCTTATCTGCTTCTGCATTCAGACTATTGCACATACAATATAGTTTCTTGAAAACCTCATTGTAGACTTGTGAGAGAGTAAGAATGAAAAAGACAAGTAACCTCTTATGAGATCGTGAAGCCAGAAAAGTCAGCATTTGTGCTGCCTGTCACTACCAGAACCAATAAGTGGAGACAAAGATTGAATCTTTATAGGCACTTTATTGAGATGCCAGCAATCTGCGAATATGGTGTTAATGTACCCTCAAAAACCATCTTAACATCTTCTCTCAAGCTGACCTTTTTATAAGCAGAAGAAAGGGTGGATAAGGGGGTTGGAAAAAAGGTTAATTGGGTAAGAGTTGCAGTCCAGGCAACTTTTCCTAGTACTTCTTTGTATGTTGATCAAGAACTCAGATACCATCTTCATTGCTTGCAGACCCCCTGGGGCACAAAGGTTAAGTTGCTTGTCAATCTCCTAGAGTCAATGTGGTCACGCATTGCAGTTCCTGGAATAACAGCTCTCCCCACGCATTCAACGCTTAAGCCTATCAACTAAGGCTAACATCTTTAACTCTAGGGTTCCCCTATCAATTATGGAAATAGTTTTGACCTTGTGGACCCTCAGAAAATGTCTCTGGGACTAAGTCTCCAGTCCATGTTTTGAGAACCACTAAAGTAGATCAATATAGATTTATTTTATTTTACTTTTATTGTTTTTATTTATTTTTTTTAGAGAGAGGAGAAGGGAAGGGAGGGAAACACTGATATGCAAGAAATTCATTGATAGGTTGCCTCTCACATACCCTCAACTGGGGATCTGGCCCACTACCCAGGCATGTGCCCTGACTGGGAATGGAACCGGCGATCTTTTGGTTTGCAGGCTGGCACTCAATCCACTGAGCCGCACCAGCCAGGGATACATACAGTTTTTTTTTAAAATGATATTTTAAATTTAGTGTTTCAGCTTGTGTTCCACCAAAAACCTGAGACAAGGGATTGCATTCAGGAGATTTATCTTGGGAAGTAATTTCTGAGATTAGGAGTTCAGGGACTGAGAAGCAGGGAAAGCCATTCTAGTGGTGTGTTATTGAGCCAATGACTGCAGCGGCAATTGGGATGCATTTTAACTGGGGACCCTTGAGAAACCATATAGAGCAGTGATTTTCAACCTTTTTCATCTCATGGCACACAGAAGCTAATTACTAAAATTCTGCAGCACACCAAAATATAATTTTTGCCTATATGACAAAAATTAGGTATAATTTTGATTCTTTTATACTGAACGGCTATTGTTGCTTTGGATGTTGTCATTTTTTATTTGACAATTTAAGGGAAAAGAGGCAAGTGCCCCTGACTAAATAATCTGGTATGGCGTGTTTTAGAAATTCTTGTGGCACACCAGTGTGCCTCTTGTGGCACACTGGTTGAAAATTGCTGATTTAGGGTATGCGATAGAATTGAGCGCCTGATCCTTGGAAGTGTGAAATAGTGATTCACTGGCTTCCATCTTCCAGTGGTCAAGGACTGCTCCAGGGAAGGTTAATTCCTTGGCATTTCTGGGTTTACTGGTGTACAGGAATACCTGGGGCAGAAAGGAAGACATACAAGGTACAGCTGACGTAAAGCTGCCAGGCTACACCTGGGAGCAGCTGGTTGCCACAGCAACTGTTGTGCAAAAGGCAAGCCAAGGAGTGTGAGACAGGGGCCTAAAAGATGTCCCATCATGTGGGAAAACCAAGTTACAGAATAATGCATACAGTAAGATACCATTTGTGCAAACAACAAAAGCACCAAAATGACAGTATATATATTTTTAGGATATACATGTGTGTGTGTGTGTGTGTGTATAGGTATATATTATATATAGCTCCTTTTTAATAGCTGTATACATATATACACATATGTATACATGTATGTGTGTATATAGATTTTACACAAATGATTTCAAAGATCTGGATTGGGGACGGGGGTCATCCAAAAGAATGTTAGCTTTTTCTGTGATTTCCTAATCTTTCTCAATTCCCTAAGCTTTAAAAACAGACAATTAAAAACTTAAACAGATTCACTGAAGTTAATTCATGGATTTTGTCTGTTTGCCCCCTTTCTTCAGGCAGGATGGGATTGGGTTCAGAGCCAAGACAAGTAAGGGTCTCCAAGAGAATAGCTTGTGGAGTGTGGGGTGCTGACAAGAAGGAGGAAGTGTCTTACATCTCTGAGTGGAATGCTTGCCCCAGGGCACCAGAGTGACTGGCCAGCGAGGAAATTTCGGGAAGAGCAAACTGTGGGTCCTTTTCCTTGAAGCTTTTTACAATATCTTTCTTTGGCCGGAATCCTAGGGGAGATTTCAGGGGAACATCTTAACAGAATATTCATTGGCTTTTCAGGTGTGTCTTTTAATATGTTTATTCATCAAAATGTTCGTATAGAGGGATCAGGGGTTATTTTCAGGTTAGTGTCATTGAAGAGGGACCTGGACTGAGGTTGGTCTGTCCCAGGCAGTCTGGAATGTGTGAACCAATTGCTCCTAGGTGTCCTTAGTTGGCAAAGATAAAAACCTTGTGATTCATTAGATGGCTGTAAATTGCTCAGACAGTTTGGCTTTATTTAATTATATTGTCTCAGTTTCCCTTTCCCACTTGTGAAGGAATTTCCCTAGCTTCTTACTATCCTGTCTCTGGTGGGTCTGAGCTGGGGCCTGGAGAGAAGCTTATGCCAGACTGAACCTTGATGTAGACGAGGCTGTGCTTTCTATGCTTGAAAATACTACGCTGATTGTGAGAGGCCAGCGTGTCTGTAAAAGCTGTGGGACTGCCTGTGTGAGCTGTTGTCTGGGATGAGGAAAGGAACACTGACAGAGCAGAACTGAATAACAGCGATGGGAGGAGAAAGAAAGCCATTTGTTGTCTATGCCTATTGAGTTCTGCCCATTTGGTAAATCAGCTATTCTTATTTGTATTGAAAAGTATGTATATGTAGGAAGAGCTATAAGCAAATATTTCCAAATGTTACCTGTGTTTAGCAGACTGCTGATTCCCTGTTCACCTCTAATCACCTCTGCATTTCCTACAGAGCCCCAATTTTGTCCAGGCACCCAGCCAGCTCTGCGAAGTCCCATGGTCAGGAGAGCAAGGTGGTATAAGTCAGTAGTTCTCAGAGGAGGTGGTAACATTCCTTAAGTGTGTTCTGGAAATTGGTGGGAGCTTTTTTTGGGGAAAGCCCCTCCAATAGACATTGAATGAGGGGAGTCTAAGAATGCTAACTATCCTCCAGTGTGTGAGGCATTCCTTCTTGGTCCTTCTTCAGAGAATGGCCCCATATGACACTCAAATTTCTGATGTCCTTTTAAGACATTCATGCAAATGAAAAACCCATTTCTAAGCCTAAAAGTTTATTCCATTTGGCATATAAACTCTGAGTATCTTTTTGCATGTTTTAAAATATGCCCTGACTTTTCTAGGAAAGTGACTCCTGCATAAATCAAGGGATAATTGTACTGTGCTTTGTTTGAAACTTTATCAAGAGTTGTTCACCATTTTGGATAATTGTTGTGTCAGTGGCAATGGCCTTGTGCTAGTTGAATCATCTCTGGCACGTGCCTGCATTTCTGGCTGCCAAGGCCTTGGCATTTCCATGTAGCTGCCAGCATCTCACTGATTCATTACATCCTATAGAGTATGCTGCCTGTGCATTTGCTTATTAAAAGATGGATAATTTATTATAAATTACCTTTACTTTCTCCCTGTATTACAGCTAAAACATCACTTTGATTCTCTTTTGAAATGTATATTTATAGGTAAATTATGTTATCTATGAATTTGGTTTCTGAATTGAAGGAGGGTTGTTATAAAAATAATTGTTTTTAAGAGGGCTAGCTGGTGATGGGTTGAGCAGCAGTCCTTGCTCGAAACATTCAAGGTGTCCCTTTCTCTTGCCAGTAACAGGTCTGGGTGTGAATATGGGATGTAATCTAGACAGTGAGATATGTCTGCCAGAGGACTTTGGGGGAGAGTTTTTTTACTCCTCAAAAGAGACCCAAGGAAGACATGGCTTTTCTTCTACTTCTAGGCATTGCCCTGTTTTATTGCTTACCTTTTTCTTGTAGCCATGAGGTTAGGAAGTCCGAGGACAAAGTCCACACACTGAGGGGACAACACGGAAGGACCTGGTCTTTGGTCACATTGGTGAGCCGCTAAATAACCAACCCTAGAGCCACCCTCATCTGCACTTAATCTACCTTAAATCAGTTGATATCAGCTGAGACTATGACTGAATGTCATTGCCATCTTTTTTCTTATCAATAAAATTTGCCTCCCAGGAAAAACAAAACAAAGACAGAATCTCTACCAAAGGAAAGAAGTAATAACACACATGATAAAAAATAAAGCACTGTATAAAAGTATTTGTCAGCCTCTTTCTATCAGTCTTCCCACTCCCTCCACCAGTCAGCCAGTCTCTTTCCTAGAGACAACAAATATTACCAGTTTTTTATGCATTCTTCAAGAAATATTACATGCACATACAAGTTATATATATACATATACACACACACACACACTTCATTTTCAAGTTATTTGGGAAATTCAGATGCTGGTCACACCTTGGCAGGCAGGGCCACTTGTTTGAATTCTCCCCAGGGCTTGTATATGCTCATAAGTTGTGTGGGTAGGTTACCTGTTGTACCAGTGCACCCCCAGCACTTCTTCTGGTGGCCTCTGGAGGGTGAATGGTCTTGCTCAGGTTCTTCCCAGAACATCAGATCAGCATCTTCGAGTGCAGAGAGCTGGGCAGGACAGTGAGTCCTCTGCAGAGGAGCAGGGCATGAGAAAGAAAGACGACAGTCAGGTGTGGTCAGGGCCTGGAGACATCTGGGTGGTAGTGGCTAGAGACCAGACTTACAGGGTGACAAAGGCCAGGGTCAAGTTGTATGACTGAGTGGCAGGCCAGTTCCCAGAGAGATGAGAGCTGCACCCGACCATGAAGGGGCAATAAGGAGGAGGACCTAGAGCACAGGTGGCAAACACAAGGCGCACAGGCTGAATCTGGCCCTCCACTTTGTTTTATCTGGCCCAGTACCTTGTTTCTACCCAGTGGCAGTGCCGAGCTCTTGCTTAACTGTTAAGGAGTAGTTACATTTATACAGTCCTAAAATCACATTCGGCCCTTTGAAGGCAACAGCAAGGCTGATGTGGCCCCTGGTGAAGATGAGTTTGATACCCCTGAGGTCCTAGAGGTTAGCAGAAAGGGGGACCTCCATGGGGGCATAGTCCACAAAGCAAGGTCAAGCTTGGGGGTCAAGGGTGAATAGCTCTTCAGGTGGACCCCCCAGAAGGTACATCAGCAGCCTAGAGCATGGGTGTAGATGGCATTTGTGTGGGAAGCAGGATGAAGGCCAATGGTGGCCCAGAGAGATGGTGAGATGGGCAGCCCCATAGCAGAGGATAGGGAAGAGTGGAGAAGAATGGAGATCCTGCCATTTAGCTTTTGGGGCCCAGTAATTCAGTATACTTAGAAAATTACTGTTCACATGGAAGTATATTGTGGGATGTTGGAGGGGCTGTGGGTGTGAAGGTGGGGGCTACAAGGAGAGGAAGGTGGGTTGCTACCTGTGAGAAATGCTGAATGGTCTGTGTCCCAATGCATGACTCTCCATTATGCTCGGCCATGAGGTGAATAAAGAGGAGGTACTAAATATTTGGTTGTCTGGAGAGATATGTGGAGACCATCACTGATCTTTGTGTGTGCTGGTTACAAGAGAGGGCTGGGGACCTGGAACATCTTGTCACATCACACAAAAAAGGGTGCTCCTAAACACTACTAGGACCTGGTCACAAGCACTCAGGAGCCCCTCTGACCAAAGATGGGAGTATTTGAATATGATTAATGCTGACAACTACAATGAATTGAAAACTACCAGATACACTTAAATCCACAAGATAGGGCATAAACAAAAACAAACTCCCAAGAAACCCAAACCTGGTTGATGCTAAAAGCAAGTATATTACTTGGAAAACTGGTCATTAAAGGGAAAGAACAAAACATCTTGTCCCTCCCATATAAATGTTACCACTGAGTAACCAAATACTATAGTAGATGAGAGGAAGTATCTCTTTGTAAAAGTCAATGAAAACCGAACGATAGAATTGGAACATCTGTATTGTTACCTCTAGTTAATGAGGAGTTTAAGCACTGAGCACCAACCATTGCTATCATCACAAAAAGGGAGGCAATTAGATATAACATGCCTTCCATGGAAGAATATTATGAAATAATCTTGCCAAACATCTAACCTCCACTTGAACAAGATCCAACTACTAATTTATAGCAATACAGAGAACAGAGAAATGAGTAGTTTACACTATGAAGTTATAGTCAACAAAATTCAGATGGTAGAAAATTTAAGAGGAAAATCAATGCAGTTTTTTTCAGTAATTAAATCATAAGCAGGGAGAGAGTGAGCGAGCATTGAGAGCTGTGGGAATCTATAGACTAAATGAAGCTAAAAAATACAGATCTAGCAGTAATGCATGGATCTTATTTTTGTGTTGTTTCAAACACAAACCGTAATAATATGGTGTATTTGAGACAACTGCAATTTGAACAGTGACTAAATATTTGATGATTCTAAGCAATTGTTAATTTTTTAAAGGCAAGATAATGGTATTGTGGCTATGTGTTTTTAAAGTTCTTATCTTTTAGTAAGTTCTCCTAAAATATTCATGAATGAAATAGTATAATGTTTGGGATTTACTTAAAAATAACAGAGGAGAGGTAGAGTGGGTGGCAGTATGCATGAGACAGGATGGGCCATGCGCTGATCATTGCTGGCAGAGGGTGAAGGGTACAGGAGGTTTTGGTACACTCTTCTATTTTTGTATGTTTAATTTTTTTCATAAAAAAAGTTTAAAAAATTAAAAAGTGAGGGCTCAGGATGAAAATGACGGGGTTCACATCCTGGTTCTGCTACACCAATATGTGGCTTTGGGCAAGTTCCTTGACCTTTCCGAACCTCAGTTTTTTCAGCTACACAATGGGGATAACGACAGTGTCCATCTCACAGTGTTATTAGTGAAAATTAAGCGAGTTAATATTTGTAAAGCATGTAGAATTGCCTGAAACACAGTAACACTCAATGAATGTTAGTCGTATTGTTATGGTTATTTTGTTACTCCCCCTCTCTGGTAGTCTTCAGCAGAGACTTATTTGAGTGCTCCAGCCTACCTACCTGTGTGTGGGTATAATGGGAAGGCTGGAGCATCCAGCTTGGGCTGTTGTACCTGAGGAAGGCACTGACCCCACCAAGGGGCCCTGTGGTCATGTCAGCAGGAATCACCTGGGGGTGGAGAAGAAAAATTGACTACAGCTCCTGGACACCAGATCCAGCTGGTCCTCCTTGGTAGCTGCCTCCATTCTCCACAGGCAGAGCCAGATCCTTTTTTGCACCACAGTTGGTTTTCCGCACACTCTCTAGTTGCATCATCTGACTGCATCCTTTACGTATTAGTGTTTTCAGCTAACCTGGAGATCCTTGGGGCAGGGGCCAGCTGTTCTCTGTGGTCTTGTGCCCACTATCCTGTGAAAGTGCTTTGTTGCAGCTGTGCTTAAATCCTCAGGAGAGCACAAGAGACGAATCTATGGACTGGAGGTTTTAGGGATACTGTGGGAAGGAACTGGAGGGCACTCCTCTCAGAAGAATAGCACGACCCACAAGCAGTCCCTGTGGCTGGAGGGTAGTCGGTATGTATGTGTACATGAACAGTGGGGGAGGGAGAGACCGCTGGCTCTGGGAGATAGCCCTGGGGGTGAGCCAAGGGCAGGGTGTAGGCTCAGACTCTTAGGTAGACGAGCATTGAGGACCCGACAGGACTTAAGTCCTCTCTTAGCTTCTTGGCGAGACGCATGTGCGAACCAGGTGCAGCTAAACCACAATAGGGCTGTGTTCTGGGAGAGGGACCTGACCCTTCCTGCTCCCTTTTTGTAGGGTGACCTGAGTCATGCAGGAGGCTGTATGAGTTGCCTGGGCCAGGGTGGGGCACCTCCAGTCCCAGCTAGCTCCTTCATGGGAAGGCAGGAGAGACTTCAGGGTCATTGGCTGCAGCTAACCATGTATGTCCTCTGCCCCCACGTGGAGGGCCTTGAAGCTTGCACTTAACTTGACAGGCACCATTTTAAGCAGACTGACAGGGTCAGATTTCCATTTCAGAAAGTCACTCTGGAAGACAGATAAGAGAAGAGAGTCAGATAATTAGGGTGTGGAGTCTGAGAGTTAGGCCAGGGGGGGCAACTGTATGGAAGACCACAAAGGCCCAGGGGACAGCAACATCAAGCCATCATTTGGGACAACTGCACTGAGCACTCCCTCTCCCCAGTTCGTCACACTGTGGCTTCAGCATGCAGCACTAGACAGCCATAGGCTGGTGGGACTCTCCCCATTGTCCCAGCTATGGTTCTTGTGAACAAAATCTGAGGGCAAAGGGCCACTAACAGCTCCATACTCTACACGAAGGAAGCCATTAGGAAAGTCAGACCCCTCCCAGGGTGTACAAACAGAAAGCCTCATCAAACTACTATATAAGCAGAGAGGGAGCTAGAGAAAGGGCAGGTAGTGAGTGGTTGGCCTGAGGCAAGCAGGACAGCTATCCCTTTTCTGGGGCAGGGCCAGGGGCCACTAGCCTGTCTGAAGTCAGGGAGGGGCTGAGGAGAAGGCCTCTCAGCCATGGGGGTGCCTGCAAGAGAGCAGACTGGTGCCCCCTTCCTAAGAGACGGGTGTGGGGATGGAGGGGATGGGTTGGCTGAGCCTGCAAGTTTGGCCTGGAAGGGTGCTGCAGAAAGGGGCATCTCTGGTGCCCACCCTGCAGTACAGAAGTAGGGGGCGGCAGAAGAAGGAACTAGATGGGGATCACCCATGAAAGCCACACAGCCCTTGGAAAACTTCAGCAGACGATCCATCCATGCCCCAGAGAGTGGCATGAGCTCCATACGGATAGTCTCTCCAGAGAGATGGCGACAGCTGAGAGAGGCCAGAGCAACGCCTGTCAGTAAGTGATTATCACTCTTAACCCTCCTCTCAGCACACCCCACACTGTCCCCAGAGGGAGAAAGTATATTAGCAGAGGGAAGGCAGGGGAATGAAATGCAGACCCAAGTCTCCTTTCTGCAGGTCCCAGAAGCCTGGCCCAGGCTGGCCGTGCACAGAGGAAATATGTCAGTTGGATATGAGACTATGATTATAAACAGGGCTGGACCTGCCTGAGATGTCCTTAAGAGACTCAAAAATGTGTTTTGAAAGAGCCCAAGTGAAGACAGGGACTGAGAAAATGAAGCCATTTTATACATCTACCCAGTGGAGTTGAGTCTGTTATAAACTTGTTCCAGGATATCATTGCCCTCATTTCATAGGCAAGGACAAGGCACAGTGCAGTGGAGAAAGTGCCCTGAATTCACACAGCTAGTAAGGGCTATGGGTGGCAGCCTCTGAGAGGGACCCAGGTCCCCTCACCTCCTGGATTCACCCACAGGTCTGTCTCTTCCCACAACCAATCAGAACCTCCTGTGGGGCCCCCAGAGCATGGCAGATGTTGTGGTGGTAGCTTCCCAGGCCAGGTCACAAAAAGCCTTGCCCCCACTGTGCCATGAGGTCTCTCAAAGAGCCTGTGGTGAGGAAGTCAGACCCCCAGCCATTAGCTGTCACCAAGTTGCCAGCCATGAAGGTGAGTGAGGTGCCATGGAAATAAAGCCCCAGTCCTGATCAAGCTCCGTGATGAGTACAGCCCCACTGACATCTGACTACAGCCTCTGATGGACTCCAAGTCAGAACTGCCTGGCCAAGCCAGTCCAGAATTTCCGACCCACAGAACCTGTGGGAGACAATCCATGAGTATGGTTGTTTCGAGGCACTTAGTTTTGGGGCAATGTGTGGCACAATGTTAGAACACTAATATAGTGGTAGAGCTGGGATTTGAACCCAGGTAGTCAAATTCTAGAGTCTAAGCTCTTAACCACTTCACCAGTGGGGTGTGTGTTCCATGGGGATGTGTGAGAAAACCCCTGGGGGTATAGGAAAACTATAAGACCTTTTATTTCTATATATTTTTAACTGAAATTAGAAAAGACATATAGTCTTTCTCAATCTGTAGTACAGATTGACCAGGCATCCTGGATGGTCATGGGATATGCACTTTGCTCCCCCAGCTGTCCTCAGGGAAGGGGCTCCCCAGTCTGGTTCCCTTCCCAGTCTGCTGGGATATGTGTGGCCCACACCTGCGCAGGCAGGCACATTCACTAAGCAAACCTCCCAAAGCAGACACAGCTTAGAAAGATGCCTGCCAAGTCACCTAGGGCTGACCAGGATACTGAGAAGGGAGCCCAAGTGAATGAAAAGAAAGGGCAGAGCTGACACCCTGCTCCTAGGAGGAGCTCTTTATCAGGCACAAGGAGAAAAGGAAGTAACTCACTGATCAGATCTGACAGTATCAATTACGTACCTTGCTCTCACTAACAGTGCTTTTTAATATCTTTTAGTGAGAACATGAAAAGGCTCTTACTGGGTACCATTAACATGTAAAATTACAGCATCATCTTGAAAATCTTTATTTTATTGTTATATCTTCCTATTTAATATGTAATTTTGCATGTGCTTTGTAGTACATATAATGATTAATGCCCTATATTAAAAAAATAAACAAATATGCAAATATGCCCTTGAGGGTGCCGAGAAGCGTGCATAATTAGGAAAGGCTGGGGCTCATGGCACCACTCTACCTGCCTGGAGAAAGGCCATAGGGCTACCACCATCCCAGAGAGAAGCCCTTTAGAAAGGAGATGGCAGCGATCACCTGGGATGCTGCAGAGCAGAGCTTCCCACTGGGTGTCCCAGTGGTGCTGGTAGAGCCTGGTAGGTGAGGTGTTGGTCCTCTCTGACCTTAAAGGGTGGGCTGGGGCACCCACAGTCCCCTGGTCACCTCCAGTGCAGAGCAGCCTCACCCCGTGTTCCCAGTGTGCTATGAAATGTAAGGTGGGCACACTACCCAGAAACCTGAGGGTCTAGACATGTGCATGGGTTTGGTTTACCTACAAGTCCCGAGGTCCTTGGTGGAAGCAACTTCCATGGTGTCAAAGGGCAGGAGCCACCTGGCAGGCTGAAAGCAGGAGGTGAAGTCAAGGAGTTCCACCCTAACACTCTTTTGTATTCTGCTCCCCACCCCTCCAGCCACACCCTAGCCCTTCTCTGTGGCTGTCATTTTCATGACCAGCACTCATGCTCCTGTGCCATGTTCCCTCCATGGGGCATCAGTCATGGACTTAATCTCCTCCAGATGGGTGGACACTTAGATGGGTCTGATTTTTCATAATAATGTACATGGTTGCAAGGACCTGCTTAAACAAATAAGGCTTTTAAGAATCTTAAAATGTTTTTTGGTGAATTATTTGTGGCTCTTCTTACCACTCCATCCTCAGCCCTCTTGATTTTCTTCACCTCTTTTCTTTTTTTAGAAGATTTTATTTATTTATTTTTAGAGATAGGGGAGGAGAGGAAGGGAAACATCAGTGTGAGAAACATCACTTGGCTCTCCAACTGGGGACCTGGTCCACGACCCAAGCATGAACCCTGACTGGGAATCGAACCAGCAACCTTTTGGTTCACAGGTCAGTGCCTAACCCACTGAGCCACACCAGCCAGGGTTCTTTGCCTCTTTTCTTGAACCTTCCTCCCTTCCTCCCCTCTCCTCTTCTCCTAGCCTGTCCTGTCTCCCGCCCCATCTTCCACTACGGTACAGTGAAAAGAGCACACTGGGTATGGAGTTGGAAGAGCTGAGCCCAAGGTAGTATTTGCCACTTCCTAATTTTGTAGCCAGGGTTGCAATCTACCTAGGGCCTGTTTTATTTCTATCTTTGAAAACAAGAAAAATACAGGCAGAACACAGAGGATATTTAAAACAGTGAAATACTATAATGGTGGATGCAAACATTACCCATTTCTCCAAAACCATAGAATATAGAACACCAAGAGTGAACCCTCAAGTAAGCTATGGACTTTGGGTGATGCCAAAGTGTCAGTGTAGGTCATCAAGTGTGACAAAGGTGCCACTCTGTGGGGCTATTGATAATGGGGGAGGCTATGCATGTATGATGGTAGGAGGCAAATAAGAAATCTCTGTACCTTCCTTTCCATTCTGCTGTGAACCACAAATGGCTCTAAAAAATTAAGTCTTTATAAAATATGTAAGAAAGAAATACCAGCCCTAAATATCTCTGTAAATTTAATAAAATTTTAGAAATAAGCCAATAATTCATCAATAGGAGGGTATATAAACTGAGTGGTAAATATAAACAAAACATCTATAAATCATTTCATATGCTGGAGTACCATGCATTACCAAAAACAGTGAGCTTGTTCTGTGTTCACCTAGAAAGATGTGCATGTATGGTGCTTGTAACTGTGAGTTAGCACAGAAGTTGCCAAACCACATGCAAAGCACAATCCCCCCTTTTAATAACTATTGTTCCAAATATTAATGTATTGCAAAAAGGATACACAATAAATTGTTAATTACATAATCTCCTGGGAACTGAGAGTAAGGGAGGAAATATTTGGGGGTGATTTTTACTTCATACTCTTATTTAAATGTTTTTAAAGAAACATGTATTTATTTTGTAATATAAATAATTTTTGGAAAAAAAATCCCATCTGTTTGTCCTTTCCCCAGAGTACTGAAAATCTAGTGACACAATACACATGAAAGCCCTTGGTATTACACAAATGTTTGCATAGTTATTAATCGTACTGTTAAATTACTCTTGGCCTTCTTTGCTCCCCAGCCCCCTGCCCCAAGCCTTCTTCTAGCACCTTCCCCTCCAGTTCTTGTTATCCTTTTCAGCCTTTCTCTTGTAGATAGTATGTGACAGAGATGACAGGTTGGAGGAGGAGGATGAGTCTTACATCCATTCCAGTTCTCTGTTCCCCACTCACCCCTCTTCAAGTTCTGCTCAGAGAAGGACAGAACTGGAAGACATAAATGCCAATTCCCTGTGGCTGCCCTCCCCAGCCCCCCTCATGCAAGGCCACATCGGCAGGTCTCGGGACACTCCTATCCTACAGTGCGTGTGCTCCAGAGCACTCTGCTCACCCATGACCAGAGTCCCCAGGTCCCTACAGTTATCACGAAGTGCCTCTTCCCCAGAGCAGGGCAGGAGCAGAGCCCGGCACTGCCAATGGGGCCAAAGCCCTCAGGATTTGCTGTGTGGTGCTGAGCTCAGAGCTAACAGATGGAGTCATATGAGCAAACTAATTATATTTTTCTTTTCTTTTTTTTCTGGGCATTTGTGAGTCTGCGTGAGCTTAATTTATGTATTAATTACACCTCAGAGCTAAAAGACGGGGCTGGAGTGCCTTCGACAGACTTTGCATTTTATTAGGAAACATTGCACACACATTTAGCTTTGTGGAAACAGCTGCTGAAGCTTTCTTCTGGGGACCTGGGGGGCCTTGGGAGGCCTTGCTGGAGACAGGCAGTACAGGTGGGTGGCCTAGGTGGAGCAGCTTTAGGCCGGGCTTCTGCTTAGCCTTGCAGGCAGACTTTCAAACCACCTGATTAACTTGCTCAACTCTCCTGCCATACCCTGTCTGCTGAAGGGAGACGATCCCCTGGTGGCATCCCAGCAGCAGCCCCAGCCCCCTCAGCTGTGGCAGCTGTTGGATGGGCTCCTCCCTGATTGGGTGTGGGGTTGCTGTGTTGAGCTTCTATTTCCCTGTCATGGTACAGCAGGTCATATTGCTTATGACCTGTTATGACCTGTTGATAGAGGCTGGAGCTTCTGCAAGGGAGTTTCTGTCCCATCCCAGTGTCTGCTGCCAGGGAGCCATAGTGACAATGGCCCTCAGGTGGGTGGGAGAACAGAGGGCTTTCTCTTCTTGAGTCTAGACTTGGTAGCAGCTGGTAGTACCCAGAGGAGGTGGGGTAGGCTGGGGGCAGAGCCCTTACAGTAGCCAAGAAGTTGGTAGAAAGAAAGGCATATTTTTCTAGCCATACCATAAGGGCTTCTTAGTCCCCCCTTTTCAACCCTCAGTTCTTTCCCAGGTCTTGCTGGAATCTCCTGGTGTTGCTGTCCTGTGTTATGGGGGTGGGAATTGGGGGAAAGTTTCTGAGTCTATTCTTTGGCCAATTTTCACGGGGGAAGCAGCACCAAAGGTCTCATGGTGGGAGGTTGTTGATATCAAAGTGATCACCAGAGGAAAAAATAGAAGTAAGGTCTTGGGGTGGGAACAGCAGCCTCCTACCTCAGAACCACCTCCAGGCCTAACCTTGGAGGGTCTACATCTGGAGGAAGCACTTCCTAAAAAGGTTCAAGAAAGGCCCCAGCTGGATAGTGGCAGGCTCTGAATGCTGGTATGTCCTGCCACAGCCCAATGGGGGCCTGCCATCTGCATCCACCTCCTGTCCCTTTCCTATTGTTCTGGCTCTTTCACAAGTCAGTAGAGGGCAGGCTCGCTTTGCGCAGCTAGTGGAGGCTTACAGAAGTTGTCACATTGAGAGGTAACCCTCAGTAGGAAGTTCAGAGGAGTTTTTTTTAAAAGGAATTCTTATTGTATTTTTTCCGTTACTGTTTAGCCCCCTTATGCTCCCTTCCCCCCGCAAATCACCACACTGTCCATGAGTCCTTTTTCCTTTTTGCCTAATCCCTCTACCTCCTAAGCTCCTCTGCCTTAGTTGTCATTCTACTCTCCATGTATGAGTCTGTCTCTATTTTTCCTGTTCAGTTAGTTCATTAGATTGCATATATGAGTGAAATCACATGGGATTTGTCTTTTCTCTGCCTGGTTTATTTCACTTAGCATAATGTTCTCCAGGTCCATCCATGCTGTCACGGGTAAAATATTCTTTTTTATGCTGAATAGAATTCCATTGTGTAAATGTCCCATAGTTGTTTTATCCACTCATCTACTGATGGGCACTTGGGCTGCTTCCATATCTTAGCGATTATAAATAACACTGCAATGAACATAGGGGTGCTTATGTTCTTTTGAACTAGTGTTTCGGGTTTCTTTGAATATATTCCCAAAAGTGGGATTTCTGAGTCAAAAGGCAGATCCATTCTTAATATTTTGAGGTATCTCCATACTGCTTTCCACAGTGGCTGCACCAGTCTGCATTTCTACCAACAGTGAACAAGGGTTCCCATCTCTTTGATATTTGAAGTGCCTTATGAAGAGGAAGGTGAGGTTTTGGGGCACACCCACTTGAACGTGAGTTCTCTGAGGGCAGGAATTTTTGTCTGCTTTGTTCACTGTATTCCAAGAACCTAGAAAAATACCAGTGTTGAACAGGTGGTCATTAAATGAGCATCTGGGCAGTGGTTTTGGGAAGGGTGACTACAGCTGTTCCCAAACCATCTTTCGGGCAAAACAGACAAATAGGAGACAGATGAGTCTCAGAGAGGCCCCAGCAACTGCCCAAGGTCACATAGCTAATTAAGGGCCAGGCTGGGCCAGGCGTGATTCTAATGGGAGCCCAATTTTCATCCTCTAACTCGCTGTCTTAGCTCAGGCTGCAATAAGAGAATAACACAGACTGGGTGACTTATAAACAACAGAATGTATTTTTCACAGTTCTAGAGGCTGGGAAGTCCAACGTCAAGATGCTGGCAGATCCAGTGCCTAGTGAAAGCTCTTCCAAGTTGCAGATGGCTGACTTCTTGTTGTATCTTCACATGATGAGAGCAGAGAGAGGAAGCAAACTCTCCAGCGTCTCTTCTGAGGGGCATTAATCCCATTCATCAGGGCTCCATTCTCATGACCTCATGTAAATCCCAACCACCTCCCAAAGACCCACTTCCTAATATCACATTGGGTGGTAGGGTTCCAACACATGAAGTTTAGGGGGAATACATTCAGTCCATAACACCTGCATCTGTTACTCAGACCCTGGCCATCACATTCATGGCTGCCTCCAACCAGTTATGTTAATGACAAGAAATGTACTTTGCTGGATGGTGTGGGTGATGCTCGGAATTTTTGTGCCCCCAAGATGACTCGATACAGGGAAATTCCATCACCTCAGTGAAGTTTTTGGTTCTTGCATTTATCAGGGGAAGGCTGCGGGAAGTCTGGGAGGAGGGAATGACTGCCTGCTAGGTGCTGACAGGCTGAGGGCTGATGAGGGGCTTGGCTTCGTGGATTGTCCGCTGCAAGCTCACCCGGTCGGGGGGCTTGGAGTCTTGAGGATTCCTTCCTGCTTACTCCAACCAACATGCCTGTTATTGGCTGCCATGCCAGCTGGTCTGTGTAGGAAGCATGTGGGGTATAAGAGGGGGTGGTGAGGGTAGGAGTCTCCTCTGGAATCAAGCTAGAGTCCCCTCACAGAAAGGCCCTGTCATATTCACCCAGTCACCTGCTCTCCCTCATCCACCCAACTGGCAGCTCTCAGGTGACAGAAAATTGTGCTTCTGTGATCATCCTGGAATTGGGTGCCTGATTAGTCACCTCCTTGGGGCAGGGAGAAGGTGCTGGCTGTTGGCCTCCCCACAAGGTCCTGCATGTAGCTGGCCCTAACACTTTTCCCCCACAGACCCTTGGCTTACAGACACCTGATGTCTCTGGTTTCCTCCCTGGACCCTCAGGCTCTGATGCCAGCCTTCTCAAGACAGGATGGATGGAGCCTGCATGATCTTTCTGGGGAGAGCGCTGCCTGCTGGAGAGGTGGCCAGTGTGTATGACAGATAGTGCTCTGGATCCAGGCTGTCCAAACACATTTGTCTCATACTGTCTAATCGAGCTAGACCGGGAGAGAGGTCTAACTCTTCCTGACAGAATCAGTTCAGCCTTGTCCTCTGAGCAGAGCCTAGGGTGGGGAGGGGGCTGGCTAGGGTTGGCTGGTCTCTCTGACAATTGCTACTAGTGTCCTGCCGGCTGAGGGATGACACACAGGGAGCCCTGGTGGGCTCAGCGGACAGGCTCCAGCCCAGTGGACAGAGCTAGAGCCACAAGAGGGACAGAGGGGCCTCCTTTGGTGGTTTTTCCCAACCTCAAGGCAAAAGTAGGGAGGAAAGCAAGGAGGGGGGCCTTGTTTATTTTCTTCCCCTCCCATCCCTGTTTCTATTCTGAGGCCCAACTCTTATGACAAGCCCATGTTTTTTGGAATCAGAAATATATAGCTTGGGTTTGAATCCTGGGGATATAGGGGAGAGAAGAGGGATTGTCTGGGCCCCTTTTAGAGCACAGTGTGGAATCCCCACTGAAAGTCTGACCTGCCCACCTTAAATACACCTGCCCTTGGGCAGAATGCTGCTCCTTCTGCATCTGAATAATACCCTAAGGTGTCCTGCCTATGCCTGAAAACCCGCCAGTCAGAGCCCACTCCTTTGTTTAAGCTTTGTATCTCCAGCTTCTTTAAAAAATTGCAAATTCACCATACTTGTGAAAGCTCATCTTTTCTTAGAAGGACTGAGGGAGGTGGGGAAGGCAGTGGAGGTCTGGAGTGGGAGAAAGAAAGTGGGTCATGCTGCTCAGGAAAGGGAGGCAGGCTTGTGCCCAGCATTGTGAGCCTGTCTCCGTGTCTAGACTGCGGAACGGGTGATAAGGGGCTATGGAAGCCTGACTGCTGGGTCTTTCTGGATATCAGAGAACAGGGTCAGGCTGCTGAGATGCAAATAGAGACCATTGGGGCCAGAGCCAGCTGTTTCTTCTGCCGCCAACCCCACTGGCACAGGGGCCAAACGACAGATTAGGGAGCTGAGTTGGGGCTGCAGTTTCACTGGGGTTGTTCAGAGAGGCCAAAACACTTCTGGGAACTTAGAGGCAGGTGGAAGCCAGTGACCCACACCCCTTAGGGGATCAGAGGATAGCTGTGATAAAAATTCCTGACCTAAAATATTATATCGTAATGCTCTCTTCACCACTACCCATGTAACAGCAAGCCATGAATGGATGCGTGTGATCATATGTAGTTCTGCACTGTGGGGCAGCAGAGCCCAGAACAAGAGTGTCAGTGAGAGGGATTTATTTGGGAGGTGAGGCTAGGGAGGGGGATGAGGAAGTGAATCAGGCTGGGAGGGAAGGTGTGCAAATTGTGTTGCAGTTGTTCCTCTTTAAGGAGGGTTTACAAGCCAGCTCCTACTTGCCACTGGTTACGGGCTGCTCCAAGAAGCCTTGAATTCCTTAGCTTTTCCAGCCTCCTGGGCAAAGGAGCAGAGTACAGAGTGGGTCCTTGCTGCCAGTCAGCCCTTTCTGTACCTCAAACACAGAGACGCAGGCACTGGCAGTTGGAAGGGTGGCTTGTGTGCACTGAAATGGTGTGGGCCAGGATGTCTGCTGTGGCGCTATAGTCCCATTGCCCAGATGATGAAACAGAGGCTCACAGAGCTCTCTCATCTGAGGTCAAGCAGGTGATAGCTGTGCTGGGACCTGACTCTGAAGCCTGTGCTCTTTGTACTCTAATCCTGGTACATTTTACTCTCTGTCTAATAGTTGGCCAAGGGCAGTGTGTCTGTATCAAACTCCAACAGCCAGCCAGTGGCATGAGGTTGGTACCCAGTAATTGGCAAATAGAAATATTATTTCTGGCCTCTAAAATAAGATTGCAGACAGATAGGCCTTGTTAGGGCCATTGATGTGGACCTGGAGAAACGGTGTGAATCAAATTCTCTTTTAAATGCACCAGGGAGCTCACTTTTAAAGGGCTAGTGTTGCAATTTCTGTTATAAAATGGAGGGTGTGTTCCATCTGTGTTATGGGCTGAATTGTGCCCCCTCAAAACTCATATACTGATGTCCTAAACCCTGGGATGTGACCATATTTGGAGATAAAGAGGTGATCAAGGTTAAATGAGGTCATATGGATGGACCTCAGTCCAATAGGACTGTCCTTACAGAAAGAGATAAGGACACAAAGGAAAGGCCGGGTGAAGACAACAGAGAGAAGATATCCAAGGAGACTTGTAGCCCCCAGAGCTGTGAAAGAATACATTTCTGTTGTGTAAGCCACCCAGTCTGTGGTATTTGGTACAGCAGGTATGTGGTATTAGCTGTCTAATACAGTGTTTCATCTGCCTAGAGTTTGTGTAATGCTTGAGCTTGAAGATAACTTAAAAATGACCCCTCCCACCCTCTTATTTTACAGAAGAGGCCATACCCCTGGGTTGGAGCCTAATGTACTTAGATGTATATATAAGTAGAGTTAGGGGCAGAGAAAAAACTAATTTTCTCATAACCCGGGTGTGCTTAGAGTAAGGCAGTCACATCTCGCCTGCCCCTTCCCCCCTAACCCTGGTATGTAAGCATCCAGGCTTGGAGGTTTAAAGACCCTTAGGGATTTCCTGTCTGCCATAGGTCAGGGTGGCTTGGACCTCAGGGTGTCAGGAGTCCTGGCTCTTCACCCCCAGAAAAAAACAAAGGTACCTATGACATCACCTTTAGGCTGGCACTGCCAGACCCCCATCAGTGCTCTTGTCTCCCACCACGAGGAGGAGGCCTGGGGCCAGGCTCAGTTTTCTGGACTGTGAAATGGGAAAAGGCAGCAACAAGAAGCTGATGAAGGCACCACCCCTACAGACCTGGAAGATCTTGGGTTGGTGAGGAGCAGATGGTGAGGGTGATCCAGCATCATCACAGAAAGACTCAGTGACTCTCCTCCAGGTCTAGTCTTATTGAGTGTCAAATGGAGATCATGGAGTCTAGGATCATAGTGTGAGGGTAATGGGCTGTGATGGCCACTGCAAACTTGCTTTGGACATTCAAACCCTTGTGGGACCCAGCAAAAAGGGTGTTAGAGGCTACATGTAGAGCTTGGTTTAAATATACCACTAACTGCAGGGTGACCCTGGGAAGGCTACTTAGCCTCTCTGAGCTTCAGGTTCCTCATCTGTGAAGTAGAGCTAATTATAAATTTCTGGAGGGGTTGTTAAGAAGATTACATAAGAAAACAGGCAATGTGGCTGTTGTCCCCAAAGGACTATATACACAATTTGCACCCTTCTTTCCTGTTCCCCTTTGCACCTTCAAACCCTCTTATGATTTTGATGGAAGATGGGGAATTTCTACTCTTGGATACCTCTGGGTAGAAATGCTATCTATCAGGGTTCGGGCTTCCTTATCCTAAGGAATGAGCCAGTGCTGACGTGGGTGGTGGTTCCCTGCCCAGTTCCCTCCTGGTCCCGGAGCTCTCTGTTACTGGTGGGCTGGGTTTCTTTGTCTCTGAGGCCACTTTATGAGTCACATAAACTGAGATGCAGAAGGGATACTTTAGAACAAAGTTTTTCCTTATCTGTAACGGATCTAACTCTCCAGTTTCCACATTAATGAGGGTCCGCGTTGACCCTTGGATTTTGCAAAGGCTGGTCCTCACTTTCAGCATTGCCAACAGGCTCCCTCATGCTTCTTCTCATTCCTACTTTATTCTACCACCAGAAGTAATCCCCTTCCTCTCTCTGCCTTCCCATATTTTACCAGACTCTGAGGTTTAAGATCCCCTCTCCTTAATGCCCACTTGCTTTTGCATGTGGTTTTCTGAGGTCCAGAATGCCTTCCTTTCTTTATACTCTGGTTTACAAAATGTGTATCAAATGTTCTCTTTTCTCTGAGAACCAGCCCCTTCCATCCCTAGACAGAACCAAGGCCCCACCCTACATCCCACCTCTCCATCCCAGCTGCTAACCATGATGATCCTGGGCAAGGGACTAGACAGTAATAACAGCCCACTGCCACCAGGGGGTGCCCACATAGAAAGAATCAAGGGGCCACACACGTAAGGTCTTGTACCAGTTTGGATTCCAAGCAGGAAGTGACTAGGTACAGGGACAGCAATTGGAATATCTGTGGACACTGTCCTCAGGCAGAGACAGGGATTTCGGCCCAGCCAGCGTCTGTAGCAGTTCACAGAAAAACTGATATGGATCAGGGCTTCCCACTTCCCTTTCCTGAAGATGCGCCGAAGCAGAAATATACCCAGTCAGGAGTTCATCCAGGTTTCTCAGCAGAGACAGCAGGTCAGGGAGGCTTAAAAAATCTTCTTCATAAAATTTTCAGCGAGGGGCCCTGATAGGATAAAGTCTACCTGGCAGTTAGAATCAAGATTCTGGTCTGGAGCGGGCAAAACCAGCCCAGTAGATCCCTCCCCAAATTCCATCCTGAAGAAGCTCTTGTCTCTCTGGGTGATGGCTGTACCTACTATGTACTTCTCAGGGGCTCTTGTCCCTACTTGTCGGTCACGCTCACCAGGTGGGGGCCCCTCAAGATCATATCTTGTTCACTCTCATGTCCTAGGTGGGCCCAAGTTCATGTCCTATAAATGCCTCTTTGAGTCCTGCCCTCCCAGAGTTCACCAAATTCTGTGGGCACATATTCTGTGCATGCTTTGTAGCCCTATGCTTCTGTTTCTTTCCTTTTTTAAAAAAAAAAAATTTTATTGTTATTCAATTACAGTTGTATGCCTTTTCTCCCCATCCCTCCACCCCACCCCAGCTGAGCCCACCTCCTTCCCCCACCTCCACCATTCCCCCCGATTTTGTCCATGTGTCCTTTATAATAGTTCCTGCAATCCCCTCTTCCCACTGTCCCCACCCCACTCCCCCTGGCCACTGCTAGACTGTTCCCCCCCTCAATGTCTCTGGTTGTATTTTGTTTGCTTTTTTCTTCTATTGATTATGTTCCAGTTAAGGGTGAGATCATATGGTATTTGTCCCTCACCGCCTGGCTTATTTCACTTAGCATAATGCTCTCCAGTTCCATCCATGCTGTTGCAAAGGGTATAAGCTCCTTCTTTCTCTCTGCTGCGTAGAATTCCATTGTGTAAATATACCATGGTTTTTGGATCCACTCGTTTGCTGATGGGCACTTAGGTTGCTTCCAGTACTTGGCTACTGTAAATTGTGCTGCTATGAACATTGGGGTGCACAGGTTCTTTTGGATTGGTGTTTCAGGGTTCTTAGGGTATAATCCCAGCAGCAGAATTGCTGGGTCAAAGGGCAGTTCCATTTTTTAGTTTTCTGAGGAAATTCCATACTGTTTTCCACAGTGGCCTCACCAGTCTGCATTCCCACCAACAGTGCACTAGGGTTCCCTTTTCTCCCCATCCTCTCCAACATTTGTTTGTGGATTTGTTTATGTTGGCCACTCTGACTGGTGTGAGATGGTACCTCATTGTGGTTTTAATTTGCATCTCTCTGATGGCTAGTGATGCTGAGCATCTTTTCATATGTCTCTGGGCCCTTTGTATGTCTTCCTTGGAGAAGTGTCTGTTCAAGTCCTTTGCCCATTTTTTAATTGGGTTGTTTGTCTTCCTGGAGTGGAGTCGTGTGAGTTCTTTATATATTTTGGAGATCAGGCCCTTGTCTGAGGTATCATTAGCAAATATGTTTTCTCATACTGTTGGTTCTCTTTGTAATTTGGTGCTGTTTTCTTTAGCCATGCAGAAGCTTTGTATTTTGATGAGGTCCCATTTGTTTATTCTTTCCTTTATGTCCCTTGCTTTAGGGGACATGTCTGTGAAGATGTTGCTGCGTGGAATGTCTGAGATTTTCCTGCCAATGTTTTCCTCGAGGACTTTTATGGTGTTACGACTTATATTTAAGTCTTTTATCCATCTTGAGTTTATTTTCGTGTATGGCATAAGTTGGTGATCGAGTTTCATTTTTTTGCATGTAGCTGTCCAGATCTCCCAACACCATCTGTTGAAGAGGCTGTTTTTGCTCCATTTTATGCTCCTGCCTCCTTTGTCAAATATTAATTGACCGTGAAGACTTGAGTTTATTTCTGGGCTCTCTGTTCTGTTCCATTGGTCTATGTGCCTGTTTTTATGCCAGTACCAGGCTGTTTTGATTACAGTGGCCTTGTAATACAGTTTGATATCAGGTATTGTGATCCCTCCTGCTTTGTTCTTCTTTCTCAAAATTGCTGCAGCTATTCGGGGTCATTTATGGTTCCATATAAATTTCTGAAATGTTTGTTCTATATCTGTGAAACATGTCATGCGTACTCTAATAGGGATTGCATTGAATCTATAAATTGCTTTGTGTAGTATGGCCATTTTGACGATGTTAATTCTTCCAATCCATGAGCATGGTACATGCTTCCATGTTTCTTTCCTTTTTTAAAAAAAAATCTTTTTGTTGATTTTTTTTTGAGAGAGAGAGAGAAAGAGAAACACTGATTTGTTGTTCCACTTATTTATGCATTAATTGGTTGATTCTTTTATGTTCCCTGACTGGGGATTGAACCTACAACCTTGGCATATTGGGAGGATGCTCCAACCAACTGAGCTACTCAGGCAGGGCCACATACTTCTGTTTCTTTTCTCCTTAGCTGGAGGACTGCATCTTTGCACTATGGGCACATTGGATGGGCCTAAATGTTCCACATAAGAGAGGTGAGGGGGAGCACCCTGGGCAATGCTCTGAATGAGAGGTAGAGCAGGACTCAATGAGCTCTGGTGGAATTAATGGATGTGTCCACTTTCACTGCCTCTCAATTGAGTTACCTTTCTCCGCATGAAGTAGTCTAGACCTCCCTTATCCTCTCTTGGGTGGTATGATGTTTGGTCTTATGTTACCTTGACTAAACTGTAGATCCCTATTGTTTAAACAAACACTAATTTAGGTGTTGATGTGAAGGTATTTTGTAGATGCAATTAAGGTTTATAATTAGTTAACTTTAAACAGAGGCAATTACCTCGACAATCTGGGTGGGCCTGATTCAATCAGTTAAAAGATCTTACATTAGTTCTGAATTCACATTTCTTTAATTGAAATAAATACTAATGACAGAAGTATATATATACAAAAAGACCTTAAGCTCTTAAGAGCTGAGGCTTCCATGAAAAGAAGGAATTCTACCTGTGGTCAGACAGCAGCTCCCACCTGTGCCAGAGAGTTCTAGCCCACCTTTCCTGAATCCTGCCCTGCAGATTTTGGACTTGTGTTGTCAGCCCACACAGTAGTGTGAGCCAATTCTTTGCAGCAGATCCCTTACTATGTGTCTTCTACTACTTCTGTTTCTCTAGTGGAATTCTACCTGTGCCAGGTGGGCTGGGGAAGCTCCCTGTGCTAGGAAGGGGAGGATGAATTTGGGTGATAGACTTATTTTGATATCACTGTATGTCAGGCAGTGTGCCAAGACTTGTATCACATTGAACCTTCTGAGTATCATATGTCACAGGTACTATTATCATCCCCATTTTTTTAGATAAAGCAACAAGACACAGGTGAGTTAAGTTCTATGATCAAGGCCACACAACATTCTGCAGGCCAAGATCAGAAACTCCTGGCTCCAGAGCTCAAGCTCCTAATCTTTTTTGTACCAACAACTCCTTTTGCAGCCTGCTGAAGCCATGGACCTCTCCTGAAAAGATTCTTTAACATGTATAAAGTAAAATGCACAGGGTTACAGTGGAAATAATGATTTAAATAATTATCAGGATATTTTAAAAATATTTTATTTGTTCATTCTTAGAGAGAGGGGAAGGGAGGGAAAAAGAGAGGGAGAGAAACATTAAGGTGTGAGAGAAACATCAATTGGTTGTCTCTAGCATGTGCTCCAACAGGGACAGGCCCGCAACCCAGGCATATATTCTGACAAGGAATTGAACGTGTGACCTTTCGCTTTGTAGGCCAATGCTCAACCAAAAGTGAGCCACACTGATCAGGGCTATCAAAATGTTTTAGAACACAAATTTATAATATGGTAATACATGTGCTTTTACATTAAAGCATTTCATTAACTATACTAGTGACCATCTACATATCACATGACTGCATATCATATCTATAATTACTATACTATGCTATGAAAATGCCTGTGGTTCTTCTTGGTGACAAAGTCACAAGTATTGTTAACACTATATATCATTTCTTGCTTACCTTCCTAATGCAAGGAAATGTTAAATTGCAATTAGAGTGATAACAGAGATGAGTTTCTTCCCCATCAAGGTTCCAAGATCCCCTGAATCAGCCCCCATTTAAGGACAGACATCACCAGCCCCCAGCCCTTGTGGGTACTTGCTTTGCAGGACTGACAATAGAATAAGTTCATGGTCCCGAATGAAGCCCTGGAACACATTGGGCACACAGCAGACATGTCTTTTCCTGTCTCCACTTCAAGACTCAGGTGAGCAGGAGGAGTGAGGGTCCCAGAGGAAGACACAGGCAGCTGGAGTGCCTTCTGAGCCAGCTCAGCCCTGACAACCCCCAAGGGCCTGGGCCCACTTGTATTCCCCACACATCCCTGCCATGGGGATGCCTGGCCTGGAAGCCCTTCACTGTTCTTATGTAGACAGAGGCCATGACTGCTCATGTTTCCCACAGATTCTTCCCGTGTTTGTGTCAACATGGGCCACACTCAGCCATCTGGCTCACCCTCTTGTGCGGAGAGTAGCTTTGTCAACTGGTGGCTGAGAAGGAGCAGGCAGAGCATCTTCAGGTGGAGAGCCAGGATGGAGTCAAGGAAAGGTAAGCTAGCCCAACTTCCCTCCCACCTCCCAGGTACCTCATGAACAGCAGCCTGAGAGGCCCTCTGCACCCCACACTACCTCCCCAAACCCTGAAACAACCAGGCCAGCCCTGATGAAAATAAATGTCCCAGCATGATGGCCTGATTCCAGCCTTAGCCTCACTCCCACCACTATCCCCTGCGCCCTTCATGTTACTTCTTTCACTGACAAGAAGGCAAGGGAGAGGGGACTAAATGCTCTGAGTGATTATTAAGGGCCAGGCACCTTGGACACATGATGTCATCTACTCCTGTCCAGCACTCAGGGAAGTGATGCTACGATGTCAGTTTGACAGTGAGAAAACTCAGGCTCAGAGATATGTCACTGAGCAGTAAGAGGCCAGAATCTGAACCCAGCTCTGGTGCCAAGATCCGTTCTCTTTCCACTCACATGTTGCCAGCTGCCAGGCTTCACAGGGCATTTTTGATCATTCAGAAGGCCTTGATCATACTAATTTGTGTTTGTGACTCAATGGTTTACCGTCTGCTAGGTATTTGAAAGGTAGCTGTGCTCAAGTCTCAGAGAATCACTCTGTCATGTACACAAAGGCTGAGCAGAATCCTTTGGCATTTTAAAGGGCAGGAAAGGTGGGGAACATTTGAGATCTTGCTCCCCTGCATATGTTGTCAGTTTGGCTCAAATAACCTCTAATAAAAATTTTTAAAAAACAACAGGAAATGTGTGTGAAGCTTGGGTTTGGCGGGGTAGAGCTGAGCAGGTGGGATGGCAGAGACCACCATGACCAGCTCCACTTGAACCACTATTTGGACTGAGCTGCTCCTACCAGTCCCCACTTCGAGCCTCAGGTATTTGTGACTGAATTATGCTAGCCTCTGGGGAAGCCCCCTTCCTCTGATGGGAGGGGCCACTGAATCCACAGCCTATAGCTATGATTCCATTTTTGCTTTCACTGGAAAGAGAGGTGGAAAGAGTGGGAAAGGTGCCTCTACTCTGTGACTTGGGGATTGGAGTGGCTGGGGGACAGGGGCCATGGCCCAGGAGAGAATGTCTGTTCCTTTGCTGCCTCCTAGGGCCCATCCAATGTAATTCTTACTCTCCCCCCACCCCACTTCTGAGTAAACAGGGCTCAAGTGATTGCACCCATCTGTCAGAGGAGGGAACTGAGGCCTGGAGTGAGGGAGTGACTGTAGACTCTTGCTGAAGCCTGGACTTGCAGGTGGGAGCACAGTGGAGTGGGAGGGGGGGCTTCCTTTGGTGACATTAATTCCTTTCCCTCATTTTTGAGAAGCATGAGCTTTGAAAAGATTTCCTCCTCTCCATGCATGCTCTCCAATCCTGCATGGAGTTGACAGGCCAGGGCAGTCAGGTTAGGTGTGCTTAGGGGGCAACTCTCAGGGAATTTGAAATTGGGAATGTTATAGTAACCAACCTCTCACTTCCTCTTGCAAATCCCTGGATCCTGCTTTCCTTTTTTCTCTTTCCTTTACCCAAGAAAGCCCAAGATATGTGTGTGTGTGTGTGTGTGTGTGTGTGTATGTGTGTGTGAAGTGGGGTCAAAGGAATGGGCAGGGTTGAGGTTTACCTGTAATCCTCCTTCAGATTTAAGAAGTAATAAGTATTGGTAACTTGTTAAGATGAGGAATAGGTTCAGGGAAGTGATGCAACTTGCTCAAGGTCACACATCTTGTAAGTAGAGGAGGCATGAGCCATTCATGCTTTTCACTTCATTGTGCTAGTGAATGGTGGATTGTGTCACATGTCACCTTCCCAGGCAACATGCAAGCTTGCACAATTAACTAATTCATTATGCCCATGATGAGCACTCTGTGTGTCCCTTGTGCTATGCACTTGGGCCCTAGAGATAGGCTGTAGTTCTTGCTCTTAAAGAGCTTGTGGCATAACAGAGGAGAGACACACACATAAGGTAATCATTCCAATTTACTGTAACAAATTCACCCATCAAAGACCACTCCAAGCCAAAATACTGTTCTAAGTTTTTAGAGAGTGACTAACTTTCGCTTGAGACATTCATGGAAGGCTTCTCTTAGGAGGAACTTTTGAGCTGGCTTTTGAAGAGTAAAAGGAATTCATTAGGAGTTTGAAACAGTGAGAAGGATGTTCCAGGTGGGGAAAATGAAACAACTTGTGCAAAAGTTGTGGCATTTCTGTGGGAGCCTTCCAAAGACAGTGCCTTAACCCAGCACTTCCCAGATTGGGTTTCAGGAATATTAGTGCCCCTGCTGATAATAGTGTTAGACAATAGTGTCTCAGGGTTTATCTTATGCCAGACACCCTTTTAAGAGCTCTCCACATTTAATTCATTTAACAACAACCCTATGAGGTAGGTACTACTATTATCCCCATTTCAGAGATGAGGAGATAGTGGCACAGAGAGATTAAGGAAGTTGCTCAAGGCAGCATAGGTAGTCAATGGCAGAGGCAGGGTTGAAAACTGAGTCAGAATGTTCTAGAATCCATGCTCTGTGTACTCCATGTACTATATAAAAGCTGGCTAACTATGTCAGGGAGAAATAGCAGGATGACTCTTGGCATAGTAAAGGTTCTGAAAAGTGCATCAGTGAAACAAACACACACTGCAAATATTTTGATCCAGAATTTCCCAAACAGATTCTACTTAAGAATACTTTTTTTTTTCTTTCAAGTATGAGCTTATGGAAAACTCTTTGACAATTGCTGTTTTGTTCCTAAGAGTGACTGTAATGGAGGCCAGACCTTTGATTGAGGTGGGCACCGGAGGGCATTTCTGGATCCTGATGACTGCCAGTCAGGCCCACTGGGTGGCCACCATCTCCCAGAGCTATAGCCCTCCCTCAGCTAATCTGCCTGGACCATGTGCTCCTTCCATGTCTTCACAACACCAGAAAATCAAACACATTCCACTGTAGAGGAAGCACCTTTTGTGTTGTCAAAGCTGCACTTTCAGCCTTATGCTTGATTTCTGTCTCCTGACTGGGAGGAATGTGGCTGTCGCAGACAGTGAGAGGTTGCCTCGTTACAGCTACGTTTCACGGGATGTGTGTGTGTGTGGCAGAGTGGGTACACAGAGTGAGTAGCCAAGAAGAAGGAAAGCTGGGAGCCAGAGAGAATGGTTTCTCTCAGCTATACAACCTCTGGCCTGGCCAGGGGTCATGCCTCTTGTGTAGGGGTGAGGCCAGGAGAGGAAGGGCATGCATGGACTGTCCAGTGTTTCCATACAGCACTATAGCCTCACATCAAAGCCTGAGAACATGAGTGAATTCTTGGATTACTGAAACACAATCCCTTCCTGCCAAGGGAACTCAGGCAGCCACAAGCATTAGCACCATGGACAGCGACAGACCCTTCAGGTGCACCCTATGGAAGGGAAAGAAAAGGCTGGACTTCTTTCACTCAAGGAGACATCGGTGGGCCTGATTTTTGATAGGATCACAGAGTATTTTTGCACTGCTTAGATGGTGTCTTAGCTAAATTTGCTGTCATCTTCCCACTAAACCCTCCCACCACCCCCAGATATCCCATCAAATGGACGCAGAGTCCCTGAGAAAAGAAACACTTGCCAGGGGCCCACAAGATGGTCACAAGGGGAGACTGATGGTAGCAGAAGATATAACCATGTTCTCCAGGAGGGCACAGAGATGGCTGAGGTCCCAGGAGCACTGTAGCACTGTATTATTTTTTCCCCTGCCTTGTCAATGTCTTCAGGGCCAGGAAATGTATTCATTACTTAGCCTGGAGTAGCTGCTCCATTAATGTCGGAGAGGTGGGAGGAGGGCTCTGCTCCATGGCCAAGTTCTCCATCTGCATGAACAAAAGACTGCATCTTCCTCTAGGGGAAATCCTTATGGTCTCTGATGAACTTTTGAATCAAAAGTCTGTTTCCTTTTTTGGTTAATAGGTATGTTTCCAGACATGGAAACTTGCTTTATTAACAGCACAAAATAAGCACAGTCCTGAAAAACAAAACAAAACAAGAAGCCACACCCCTCTGGTGGTATCAGGGGCTGTTGATGGCTTGCTGTGCTGCCCGGGATAGGCACACACTCAGAAGTGGGCTCTCCTGTCTCATTCTGCTCCACCTCACACTGGCATATTGAGGATCCAGTCCCAGAGCCAGTTCTGCGGGATCATGGTCTTTGAAGAACAGCCACTCTCCTTCAGGGAAAAAGTCACTCAGAGAAGTAAGATACTGCAAGGGTTATTTGAGATTGTCACTGGTCACATGTGTCACCCCAGCCCTGGGGCATAGGTGACTCCAGTGAGACAAGATCCGTGTTGGTGAATGTTATCAGGAAGGCAAAAGAGGAGGTTGGAAAGATAATCTGTGTAAGCTTACTCAGCCAGCAAGTGCAGAGTGTCTCTTTTAGCTGGATACCCCATATCTTGTACACAGTAGGCATTCAATATTTGTTCCATGGATGAATAATGAAACCACGCCACCCTACCTGCTGAAGGACTGAGAGAAGCAGGGTGGGCAGTGTGGCTTGAATATCTGGCACATTGTCGGGATAAGGCTGGCTCAGTGAGGACCCCAGCTTAAATCACTATCACCTGGGGGTTCTGAGGGAGCTGTCTTTGGCAGTTGGGGGCAATGCAGGGGACTCGGGCCCTGGAGAAAGCAGAACAAAGCCAGCTCCTTGGAAAAGCAATAACTAGGGCTGCAGCCAGTTTCTGAGGGGGCCAGGCAAGGACTTGCCCGGCTGGCTAACACTCTTGATTCAACTGTATTGCTGCTGTTTCTGGGCTAATGGGCCTGGTGGGCACTTCCTCATTGGCCCCTGAGTAGAACTGTCTGAATATCTTCAGGGGCTGGAGTATTCTTCCCCTACCCCCTCAGCTCTGTAAGCTCTAAGGAGCTAGAGCTGGAAACAGAAAAGTGCCCACAGGTCATGGTGGCCCAGCCTCCCAGAACAGTGGAAGCTTTGTACTCAGCCTTGTTCCTGCCTGAAAAGACTGGAGAGGCTGCAGTGCCCAAACTGCATAGAACACTGAGCCAGAGCCCAGCACAGAGTACAAAATGTTATTTCCTTTATCTTTCTTTCAAAGCAATTGCTCAATATACAAAATGAAAGTCTAGGGGCTGGGGGCTGGGTTCACAAAGAGAGACACAGGGCAAGGCCTACTATAATAGCTCCAGAATGTTGCAAAAATGATGGATAAGGAAAATGGACCTGGAAGTCAGCATAATCATTGTTTCTGGGGAGTTGGGGCTTGATGGGCCATGCAACTTACAGTCTCACCAGCCCTGTACAGACCCCTTTGCTCTGTGCTCCCTATACAGACCAGCCTCTTCATTGTGCTCTAAATACCCTTTGGTGGATGTCTCCACCTCTGTTATCTATCCAGATCTCTTACTGGTTCAAATGTCACCTGTCCTTCAAGGTTATGCTATGTCTATTCATCCTGGAATAGACTTCCTGAAGTACTATGGCCACAATGACTTGCTTTTACCAGCCCCTTTCTGTTTACTCCTTGTCTACACCACCTAAATAGATATCTTACACTGTTGCTTGGTGCTTTCTATTTGTTAGTCTCATCCTCTCAAATAGACTGTATGTGCTCTAACAAGGACATCATCTTGAATCCTCCTCTCTCAGCACAGTATTCTGTATATGGTAGATGCTCAATAACATTCTTGCTGAGAGAATGAGTGAGCAAATACATGAATAATGAAAGAGGGAAGGAAGGAGGGAAGGAATAAAGAAAGGAAAGAAGGCAACCCATTCTGGTTTTTATCAGGCTAAAGGGAACTTGCACAGCTGCTAAGGTCGGTGTTCGTTCTTTACCCTCCGTACTTACTCTTCTGTCATAACGTCTTTTAAAAATTTTCACTTCTTTCAAGCAATATAAAATACTCAAGAATTAGAAATGTTTATTGAACACTTACTATGTCCTTGTGATAGTTTCTGTTCTCCAGAGGCTTACAATCTAGTTGGGAGATAAGCGTAATGCATACATGAAGACTTCAGCCAGAATGGCCAAGTGGCTGGAACTCCAGGCTCTGAGAGACACCTGTCTGGGGTCCCACCATGCCTTGGAGCAACTACTCAAAAAATTACATACATTTGTACATACATAGACTTATCTGAGTTTCCTCATCTGTAAAGTAAGGTCTCATATCTTATAGAACATTAAAAGAATATACATCTAAAATTTTTGGCATAGTGCTTGGTACATAGTTAGTGCTAAATAAATATTGCCTATTATTATTACTCCTAAAAACATCAAACATTTATTGAATTTTTGTTATGAGTCAGACTTTGCCTTATTCCACCTCTTTCTTGATTGTTGATTTCCTCTGCCATGCTGTATCATTTCATTAGCAAATAAACGTGCTCACATTTCTCCTATCTCTAACCTTAGCTTCGTGATCCCACAGCATTTGGCTGTCACCCATTTCTGTTATTTTCCTCTCAAGCTTCTCAAGAGTTGACTACACACAATGTTTCCATTTCTTCTCTCACATTTACTCTTCAGTCCACCGAAGTCCAGCTTTTTCTCCCATTACTCAATTGGAAAGGATCTTCGTACAGTTTCTGTATTAGTCAGGCTGGGCCAACTGCTATAACAAATAACCACCAAATTTCAGTAGCTTAACATAATTTAGATTGATTTCTCACGCAGGTCATGGTTCAGTGTGGGGTGGCATGAGCCTGAGGGAAGAGAGAGCTCTGCTCCACACAGTCATTCAGAAGTCCAGGCACCATTTATCAAGTGGCTCTGCATCTCCAGGAACCTCCAAAGCCTCTGTGTTTAGCTATCAAATAAAGTAAAAGAGAGCTTAGAAGATTTCATGGGAGATTTTAGGGGCCAGGCCTGAAAATGGCTTACATCACTCCATGTTCTATTGGCCAGAGTTCAGTCTCATGTCCCCACCATTCTGAAGGAGAAAATGGGAAATATAGTTTGGCTCTGCCCAAGAAAAAAAAGGAAATGGTTTTGTGAGCATACAGAATTATCTCTGCCACAGTCCTGAGCTACTTCTATGTTGCCATACCCACTGGATACCTTTTTGTCCTCATCTTACTCTATCTCTTAGCATATTTCTAAGTAAATGGTCATATCTTCCTTCTTGAGATGCTCTCCTCTGTAAACCACTCTGCTAGGTTTATTCCTTAGCCTGGCTGCTGCTTCTCAGTCTCTGGTGAAGATTTCCCTTTCTCCTCTATTCAGCTTTGTGATGACTAGGGTGGAGGGGTTGTTCTTCCCTGGGTTTTCCCTGGGGAGACTGGGTTCTCCCACTCGCTCTACCAATTCCTCATTCTTCATTCTCAAGGCTACAGATTTGACCTCACCTCTGAGTCTACTGGCCATGTAGTAATTTCATTAGATATTTTACTGGCATCTCAAATTTAATATTTACTAAAGTGAGCTTGCAAATCCTTTCACCTCCCACCTTCCATCTCCTGCAATACATTACTCTTCCTCAAAAGAATATTCACCCATAATGAATATGAGAAAGGGGACAAGGCTTAAGCCATATCTAAGGGGTTAACCCTGATTTCTCCTCCTCCTCTCTTAATTTTCTTCTCAAATCCATTAGCAAGAGCACTGTATTCCATGTTCAAAATACATCTAGAATTCACCCACTTCTCTTCTACTAACTCACACCAAACCACCATTACCTCTTGATTGGATAATGCAATAGCTTTCAGACTAGTTTCTTCATTTCTACTCCCTCCCCTACACTATTCACCACAGCAGCCAGGGTAATCTTTGAAAAATGTGCATCATGTCACTCCCCTACTTAAAACTCTTTAGAGTCTCTCAATTGTGTTCAGGATAAAAGCCACATCTTTTAATGTGGCCCCCAAGGCCTTGTATGATGTGGCCTTTTATGTCATGCTGCCCTTCCCCTTGTGCCTGGAGCCAAGATATTGGCCAATGTATTCAACATGATGTCTCTAAAGGGCTTACAGTCTAGTTGGGGGCACAGGTCTCATTCAAAGAAAGTATGCCGATAAACAGCCATGCCAGATAGTGGCAGCTCAGATGCAAACCCAAGGACGTAAGTAGAAAGAGTTGGAGGAGGTTGAGGAAGGCTTACTGGACAGCCAGAATGGAGGGGAGATATCCCTGTATTGTTCACCACTACGCACTCAGCATGCAGCACAATAAAATTCAATAAATATTTATTGAACAAATGAATGACACATGCATGCATGAATGAATGATCTGATTTCTGCCCTATGGGAACTCAAAGCCTGTTGTGGGAGGCTAACAAGTAAACAAACATTTCATCATGGTACATGATGGCAAGGATATGTACGTTCAAGGTACTTTTTATCCTCAGGAATTATCAGCTCTTCTTGGGGAGGGTTCAGGGAAGACTTTGGACAAGAATGTGGCACTTAGCTGGGACTGAAAGGATACTTAGGGATGAGTCTAGAGGGATGAGTAGAGACAAGCATCCCAAGTAGAAGACACTGTAGTACAGACGAATGAGGATGGTACCTGTTGCTGGCCATTTGAGCAGCAAACAAAACAGCCTGTGATCAAGTGTCAAACTACATGTCATAGACCACAAGGGCTTTGGTGGGTAAAAAGTTGGAGGTGACTAGTTAGTTGTCAATGGATGCTGGTGGAAGAAATGCAGGTTGGATTACTAAGGGCAGTTTTGGGCAGATTTGAGTCATTACTGGGCCTTGAAATGTAAAACTACAGTCAAAATGGAAGACAATATGCTAATAAAGATTATAATAGTAATGAGAAGATAGTCACTGATGATGTGAATCACTCATGGGGAGCAGAAGCCAGGTGGATGAGGAGGTGTGTCAAATGCTCCAGCAGGCCACTCTGTCTGGCTCTCACTGTGGGAGGAAGGGAGGGAGGGAGAGAGGGAGAAAGGGCAGGGGAGGGTCTCATGAATTATGTGGTCTGGGATGGGAGGCTGCCTGCTCTGTTTTCTCTAGCTGTGGCTGTCCCTGACCCTGGTGGAGGGCTGGACTCGGAAGAAGGCTCCCTCTCCATTGGGCTGTAGGTGCTCCTGGGAATGCTGATCCTCAGGACACGTGGCTTTGCTTGAGGTCTGCAGGGATGAAAGCTGGATCTCATACATTTGTTCCTCCTTGCTTCTTCCCTGACAGATCCTGCAGGGCCAAGAGCACTGGGATTTGGGGATGATGGCCTGCAGGGCTGGGAAATTCAAACAGAGTAAGTATCTTCCTGAAAATGTTTGTCCAGGTGGAGCTGATGACCAGAAATGGTCTGGTCAGTCTTGATAGAGGGCAGGAAGCCAGAGCATGGCAGCTTGAGGGCAAGGTGGGAAGGACAGTGTGGTCCCGTTTCTTGACTTTAGAGAAATACAGGGTATGTAGGTGATCTCTGGGTCTCTCTCTTATAAATCATAAACTCACCTCCCCAACCCTGCTTACTGACAACATATCTCATTTTAGTGGTCTTAAGCATGATGGGAGAGGTCTAAAGTATCAGTGTTAATAATAATAACTAACCTTTGTTGAGCCAGCTATTTTGCTAAGGCCCTTATATTAATTTACTCATTTAACCTCTAAATAACTCTGAGGTAGGTACTTTTGTCATTCCTGTTCAACACACATGGGGACTGAGGCTCAGAGAGGTGAAGCAATTTGTCCAAGGTCACACAGACACAAAGTTGCAGAGCCAAGATTGGAACCAGGTGGTGTGGCTCCTGGAGTCACTGTGGCTCATTAGTTCTAGGTGTGGCCCTAGAGAAGGGAAAAGGCTGTCCCCAGAACCCAACAACCCAATGAAGACTGTGACCAGGAGCTAATTGTCAATGCTACACTCACTGACAGCCCCTGGACTGAGTGTGAGGAGGAGCCTGGCTCTGTCATATGGGTGGAGAACACTGGCAAGCAACATACATTTTCAAAGCCTTTGTTTTCTCATCTGTATAATGGGGGAATTGCTAATGCATAGGACTGTTGGGAGGAGTAAGTGAAGGAAAACATGCAAAGTGCCTGATGCATTTTAGCAAGTGCCCAGTAAAATGAGTTCCTTGTCCCACTTCTCTCCTAGGTAAAGTTTGCTTCAAGCTCAGTTTAGTCATCTTTTCTAGAAATATGTACTGAGGGAGTGCCAGGAGCCATATCTTCTGTTAATCTCAGGGAAATACACTGATGAAGGAAGAGACTGGAACAATGTGGGATGGGGTGGGGAAATGGCCTAGAGTGACCACAGAGAAACAAAATGGATTTTAAAGTAACCCACGAGAGCACAATACCTGATAAATGAATGTTCTCTTCAAAGCAATAGCCTCAAGAGGGCACAAGATTGTTTCAGAGATGCTTATGCTCTGCCAGACACTGATATCAGCCTATGGGTGGACTTTTCTCCCAGGGTTGGCCAGGTGTATTCTCCACATCAGGGAGGGCTGGATCAGGAGACAACCTGTCCAAAGTCACATAGCTACTGAGGGCAAGAGCAGAGCTAGAAGACAGAACTTTTGATTTCTGAGCTGGAGGTCTTCCCAATACACAGGAGTATTCACACCCTTCCTTTATCCTTTCATGATGTCCAGGAGATAAATAATTCTCTAAATCTGGTGTTACCACTTAGTTGAGACTTCAGCTCAGAATGGCTTTGAAGTTTTTTGTTTTTGTGTTATTTTTAACTAAACTCACCTCAGTAGGAGGGAGCTTCGGATGTCCACAGGCACTTGCCTGAGGATCTGACTGGTAGTGGCCAGCTGGGAGTGGGGGCAGAGTGCACCAAAGTTACCCTCAAGTGCTGGGTGTTCAGCATTTGCATCTCTAAATGAACCTTATACAGCAGACAAGGGCCAGGCATTTTCTGGGTGGAAGAAGGGGGCTGAGGGCTTTTCAAAGAGTCATGAAAAGAGTTGATGGGGTGGTTTTCTGGATCCTCTATAACAGCTTACTCAGTCTACTTAGAAGGGTGATTTATTCTGAGGAAGTAGCTTGGGAGGGCATTCAGAAAGTCCTTTGCACAGGGCCTCACGGGACTGAGGTTCTCCTTGTTGGGCTAAGGTCTGGTCCTGAATGGAGGTAGGGGAATGGATTGGTGACTCTTGAAGACCTTGCTGGCATCAAGATTCTGGGCGCCTTCGTGGCCATGTGGAGGTGCCTGTGTGCGTCCATAAGAGCGCCCGTGAGCGTTCACGTGTTGTTGGTGGGAGGTGCGTGAGAGTGGCCTGTGATGGGTGTGTCTGGAGCGCAGGGCTCCCGGCTGTGCCCGCTGCGCCCACTTGTGGCTCCCAGGCACTGCCAGAAAGAAATGATCCTTTCCCATCTCTTCCAGGGACGTCGCCCTAAAGGAAGAGTAAGGAAGGCTGGTGACTTGAGGGCGCAGTCTCCCGTCTCCCGAGTGATGGCAGCGCGCGTTACTTCGCCGCCTCCGCATCTCAGCCCTGGACTACTTACGTCAGGGTAGCTGGGTCCCCAGTCTGCGCTGCAGCCAGTGAGCGGAGGGAGAGCAGAGCAGAACGCACCGCAGACACCCGGAGCCCTCACTGCACGCTGAGCCCCGCCGAACCAATAGTCAGAGTCGCCGAGCCCACGCCAGACGCAGCATCCTCACCCTGTTCCCTTGCCGCCGGTGGCCAGACCCGTAGGACACCTGGCTTGTCCTGTGCGCCCTCGCCTTGCACGCGGAGCTTCGTGGCTCTCCCGGACAGCCCTAACACAGTGAGCACCTGCGCCTGGGCCGGGGCACTTCTCGCTGTAGTAGTTGAGCGTCCAGAGTAGGGGATCACCACGTCGGAGGTGCGGCCAGGACCGGCGGAGTCGGTCCCCGAGAGTGGGGAGCGGGGCCGCCCGCACCGCCCCACCATTACCTCCCCAGGCGGCAAGGAGGAGCTGGTGGCGGTCGCTTCCCGGCAGTGGCAGCGTCGGCGGCGTGCCTGCCTGGCAGCCGTCGGCGTGCTCCTGGCCATGGCACTGGGGCTGCTCATAGCGGTGCCGCTGCTGCTGCAGGCGACAACCCCCGGAGCAGCGCACTATGAGATGATGGGCACCTGCCGCATGATCTGCGATCCATACAGCGCCGCGCCAGGCGGGGGCCCCGCGGGCGCCAAGGCATCCCCACCTGGACCCAGCACTGCCGCCCTAGAAGTCATGCAAGACCTGAGCGCCAACCCTCCTCCCCCTTTCATCCAGGGACCCAAGGGCGACCCTGGGCGACCTGGCAAGCCGGGGCCGCGGGGGCCCCCTGGAGAACCGGGCCCGCCTGGTCCCAGGGGTCCTCCAGGGGAGAAGGGCGACTCGGGGCGGCCCGGCCTGCCAGGGCTGCAGCTTACGGCTGGAGCGTCGGGAGGTGATGGGGTGTTGGGTGGCGGAACCCGGGGTGGCGACGGATCAGAGGGTGAAGTGACCGGCGCGCTCAGCGCCGCCTTCAGCGGTCCAAAGATCGCCTTCTACGTGGGTCTGAAGAGCCCCCACGAAGGGTACGAGGTGCTCAAGTTCGACGACGTAGTTACCAATCTCGGTAATCACTACGACCCCACTACCGGCAAGTTCAGCTGCCAGGTACGGGGCATCTACTTCTTCACCTACCACATCCTAATGCGCGGCGGCGACGGCACCAGCATGTGGGCGGACCTTTGCAAGAACGGGCAGGTCAGTGACCCTCACTCCCACCCCACCCCTGTCGGCTACGCAAGTCCCCGCAGACCCTTGTCTTCACCCGGTGCCCGAATTACTTGGGAACCAACGTCCTCTGTTCTCGCTTGCGAGCGCCCCAGCGAGCCCGAGGAGGGAGCGCGCCACAGGATCCTTCTTCCCAATGTACCCTGGTCGCGTTTATCTGAATGTAGCGCGGGAGGTTGTGCCCCGAGCGTCCAGAGGCCCACTACTCAAACTGCTCTCCCTGGCTACTCGCGTACTTTGCCTGCAGTCTTTTGGGCTCCTAAAGAAGAAACCTTTCTTCTTTTAGCTCCTCCTGTGCACCCAGCTCACCCCTTTGCCCTACAGTCTCCACGCTTCCCTGCTAGGTCAGTGTTCATGAAGCCCGTTCTCTTCTCTTTTCCGGACTTGCCGGCAGAGAAGAGGGGACCGAGAAGGAGTTAGCTAAATTGGAGAGAGAAGGTGGAGCCTGGGTGGGAGCGTGGACCCCCGAGCCAAGGGCAGAAGGCGGCCAGGTGTGGGCCAGGTGAGGGCCTAGGCAGAAGTGACCCAACCCAACAGCTCCCGTGGTTTGCCCCCAGGTTCGGGCCAGCGCCATCGCGCAGGACGCTGACCAGAACTACGACTACGCCAGTAACAGCGTGGTGCTTCACCTGGATGCTGGGGACGAAGTGTATGTGAAGCTGGACGGCGGGAAGGCGCATGGAGGAAATAACAACAAGTACAGCACTTTCTCCGGCTTTCTTCTGTACCCGGACTAGAGTCGCAGGGAGCGCGAGGTGAGGTGGCTTCAGGCCGCCCCATACTCATGGGGGCGCGCTGTTCCCTAGCAAGGACCACTCTCGCTTCATGACAATTCTGATATTGTTGGAAAAGACACATTCCTGCTGTCCTCCCTGCCCCGCTCCCATCCTCGGTGTGTCTGCGACTCACTACGCTCTGGGCAGTGCTCCTGGTCCCTGTCCCCAACCTTGGGAGGGGGAGGGCAACGCCAACGTGGGGGGGATGAGTGTGACCTGAACTCCAGAGGCGGTGGACAGCGGCAGTGATGGCGGCAGCACAGTTTGCAAACCTGATTGGACTGAACAGGCTGGGCGGAATAACTGCCCTCTTCCAGTCCCCCTCCTTCTCCGAGTGCCCTGAGACCGAGGCCTTCCAATCCTGGCCAGCGAGGTAGGCCAAAATGAGCATGACCTCCCTGGGGCGTCCTTTGAGACTCTAAATACTTGTGCAAATATCCCTGTCCATCAATCAAAACCCCACCGCTGAAGAATCCCAGCAAAGGGAAAATTCGCTTCTTCTCTGTACTCCTGACTCAGACTAACTGCGATGCATTAAATTATGTTTCTAGACTACAGGTTCTGATGTTTTTGTCAGGGTGGCCCCAAGGCCAGACCTCCAGATGTCCACTTTGGCATAAAGACCTTAACTGAGTCCTGAATAGCCTCATCTATGCCTGCTTGTTAGCCACTGCCTTGTCCCTGCCACCTGAGGTGGGTAAAAAGATGTGGGGCGAAGGAATAGCAGCATCCAACCCTTCCCGGAGTATTTCTCCCCTGAACCGGAGAGGCCCAGATGAGGTGGGGGAGAGAAAATTAGATGTAGACAGGAGAAGGGTGGCTGAATCTTCAAGTTCCCAGCCTTGTGGGGGGAGGTTAAAGGGCAGGAGTTTGTGGAGAAGGAAGGGGTAGAGGATGCAGAGTGGGAGGCAGGAATGAGCCACTTGTCAGCAGGTCATCTCTGAGATGTTTGTCCCTTAAAGGAAGTGCAGAAGTTCCATCAGAAATAAACCCACCCAGACACAAAGTATACTCAGCACCTGTCCATTTGCTCACACCACCAGCTAGGGCCCCAGCTCTCAAAAGAGCTGGTAAACTGAGGCAATCTAAGAATCATCCAACTCTCTGAATTCACCCAGGACTGTGTGGGAAGAGATGGATACAATCCCTTTGTCAGGGACACCCTTTTCCAGGGTCTTCCCTCCCCAAATGCCTGGTACTGTGGGTACCTGCTCTGAGCCCGAATGTGTTTGGTCTCCTCTGTCAGCATTCCACACACACAAGGGAGGAAACACTCTACCTGGTTTTGCTTTACTTTTTTTGTTTTGTTTTTAGATCATTAAATTCCAATAAACAATAAATTATCTATAAAATAACCAGTTAACAACCTGTTAGTACTTACTGAGTTCACTTTGACCAGTTGTTTGAAGAAATGTGTGTACACAGGGGTAACCCCACAGTGTGTACCTGTTTAAAGGAGACACACACACACACACTCATATGGATATATTGTTGTGGTTGTCATCACTAATCCATGTTACACATGCACACACACTCATGCATTCATAGGTCCATGTGTGTGACAATGTTACTGGTTGTATGACATTGTGATTGACTTTAGTTCCTGGAGGATGTGAAAGCTGATTCCCATTGAAAAGACAATTATATCCCATGCTTCATGTCCTGTCACTGTCACTATTTCTCTTTATGCTCTTATTTTATTTGAATAATGTTTCATTGTCATTCACTTGAGTATTAACAATGATTGCAGTTGCTTTGAGTCCAGGGATAAGGAGCTTAAAAACAGCAAGGTGGAAAACATACATACATATATGTATATGTACATGCATATATGTATATATACATACATGTATGTTTATGTGTATATATATATCTGATATATATCTTATGTATATGTATACACACACACTCACAAAAAACACCATTTCCCCAGTTCTAGACCAAACCTGAAGCCCAATTCCTCAGCCACACCCCACCCCTGCTGATAGTGGAGTCCAAACCCAGCTGAGCCCAGAAACTGGGGAGGGCAGAGTTGGGCCCCATCTACAGTTGCACATGTATCAATTTCTGATGGCTTGTCGATTGTGTCATCCAGAAATGCGATTAAAACCAAATGTCTGAGACCCAAATGAAGTCTAATTGCTATGGATCTGCAATCCCCAGTGGGTCCCTAATTCTTTTTGACTTATTCTTTTACTTCCTCGATGAGATGGAGATTACACACAAAGCCCTTGGTTTAAATTTCAAAAATTAAAATTGACATGCAGCAGTGGCTTTCCTGGGAGCAGGAGGAATTTCTAAGGAGGTGCCAGTGCCCAGCTTTACCCTCTGCATTAAGAAGCAATTTGTACTTCTAACAAAACCCCCATTGCTCCCCTTTGGTGGAAGGGCAGTAGAAACGCCTTGCCTGGGTCTGGCTGTTCATAATACTTAGACAAATTTGAATCTGAGATTCCTCCATCTGTATTCCCTGGTGCAAACAGGCTTCTTGCAATTCTAATGCTGGGCTGCCGGGAGGTGCTGCCAGAGGTGTCAGCTGCTAAGAGGATGATGGATTGATGAGGCAGCCGGCAGGAGGCAGGGCCAGCTCAGGAGCAGCCTCTTTCTGTCTGCACACACTCCATGTCCCAGACAGGACCCTGGTGGTCCACTGAGGTCCATGATCTTATGATCTTTCTGCAGGACTCCTGAGAAGGAAGCAGGGAGGGAGGGGGAGACTAGGCTTCCCACCTCCACCAACTTTGTTTGACATTATTCTTGGGGTGCATGTGGAATGCAAGAAACCCTTTGTCCCAAACACTTATCATTCTTGCTTCTGGTTGAGTAGAGAATTATTATTCATCATATATATAAAGAATTGTTTAAGTTTCCTAAATGCTTTCAGGTCCATTTCTAACTGTGTTCTTAGGTTGGGTTTACCATGCTGTCATCTCTCAGGAAGTAGGAGAGGTATTATTCTGTCCATGTGGAAGGTGGGGAAACAAGGGCTCAGAGAGGTCTGGTGAATAACTGGTCCATGTTCACAAAACTTTTATATAAGAGACTGAGCTGGGACTTGAACCCAGATCTCTAGGCCAAGCCTCTGCCTGACTGCACAAATAGGCACATCCACCTTCCAGAGTTCCCAAGCCTTTGAGAGGAGAGCAGATGGGTCAGGCTCACTTCCCATCCCTTCTTCTCTGCAGGGAGTTGCAGGACCCTCTGCAGTGTTAGATGAGAAGAGCCAGCTCTGATTCTTTGGCCTGGACTCTCTCAGAGACCACCCACTTCTGAGGAATTTGTCTGAATATCCTGGCCTTGGGGTCAGAGTTGATAGTCCAGCAGGACCCTTAGGTCACAAACTCCAAATACGTCATCTGGACCTGTCTCCATCAGCAATCCCCTACTCTTAGGACCCACTGACCCTTTCTCCTGTAACAGCTCTCCTTTCCCCCTCTTGGGGTGGAGAGGGGACATCTTTCAGGTGCAGAGAGTTTAGCTGAAGTGAGCATGGTGGTCCCTAATTGGCAAGGGGGCTCTTTCTTCATTCCCAGGGTCTGCTTCTATGTGATTCATTTTTTTTTTCAGGACTGCCTGTGTGCATGAGATACTCACCTGGCCCTGGAAATTCAGATAGATGTTATGGCTTTTCCTACATTTTCCTCTAATCTGTGTGAGCAGATGGTTTTCTTGGGCACCAAAGACAAAAACATCAGGCATCCCTCTGCATTAAGCCATGATCCCACTATGGAGGGACCACATTGTGTATTGTGAAGACCAGTTGCTCCAAACTTCACTGATTCTATTGAGCAAACACTTTGAAGCACTCACACCCAATGTGTTTTTGATTGATGAATAACTTTATGTATCCTGTCAATCTGTACCTTTAAAAATTTCTATCTTTTTTGTATTTATATTCATCAGAGGACTTGTACATTCAAGTCAGTATCTATATTGCAGCTGGCTAACCAAGTCCGGAGAGGGTCTCCTCTCATGGGAACAAAGAGAAACAAGAGTTAGTCCATGTGTTTCCCTTCAACTTGCCATTTTTCCAGAATCTTAGACAAGAAAATTTGTTCTTTCATGAGTCATAGGTAAGGCTGTGCACTTTAACTCTTGGAGTGTACAGTTTTAATCCATATTTTAAGTATTAGTAATGCTTGACTCTCTCTTTTCTAGATTTAAAATAAGTAAAACTAAAGTTTCAATATTTCCTTCTTACACCTGATTTTGAAGCTCTGATGCTGGCATTGGAATGCTCATAGAATCAGGATGGGCCACGGGGCAGGACAGGGAGCCTCTGACTACTGGGGAGGATGAACCTGGCAGGTGAAAGTGGGGAATTTTGGAGGAATGCTTTGGTGTCCTGTTACCATCATATTCTAATGAATGAGAGCACTTCCCAAAGGAGCATGCATCATAGCAGCAGTTGCAGAAAGTTATATGAGCAGGAGTTAAAAAAATAAGTTTTCTTATAATAATTCCAAAAATAATCAAAAGTAAAAAGAAGAGAGTAGTGAGCCCCCATATGCCTGCCACTTACTGCATCACAGTCAGTCAGGCAGAACTACAGTCTGTATTTATTCAGACTTTATCATGTGCCAGGAATTGGTATGAGGGCACAGCTGATTCCTCACGACACCCCTGAGAAGTAAGTATTGCTTTAATGCTACCTTACAGATGAGGAAACTGAGGCTCAGAGAGGTGAAATGACTTGCTCAAGGTAAGGACCAAGGTTTGTCTGACTCCAGAGCCCAGACTCTTTTGGGAATATGGCCAGGACAGGGAAGTGAGTCCTTACAAATGAATCACAGCATGGGTTCATGGGTATGACAAGCCTCCCCTCTGAGTCAAGTACTATGAAGGTGAATCCAAAGCTGTTCTGTAGAGGCCTCTTAAGTGTCTGCTCCCCTGGGTACTGTAATCAGTCTCTCTCCAGGACTTTTCCCTCTCCCCCTTCTTGTTGTTCCCTCTGCTTGATCCTCTCCTCTAGGTCAGCTCCTACCCCTCAGCTGGCTCATCACTTCTAGTAACCCCTAGCTCTCACCCTGGTGCCCAACAGTTTCCTCTTCTCCTTTTCCCTGAAGGTCCATGGAACCCTGATCTTTCCTCCCATGGTACCCGTCACACTGCTGTAATCACATGTTTGGTCGTCTGTCTTCCTATGGATTGTAGGCTTCACCAGGGCAGACTCAGCATCTGTGTGGGTCACCAATGAACACTCCATCCCCTGAAATTAGAATGGTGCCTGGTATACTGTGAATGCTCAATCAATATTTATGAAATGGATGGATGAGGAATACTGGGGATCCAGAGTAGATCTTAGAAAGTTTTCCACCTGGGTGTCTGGCTTGATAGTGGTATCAGGGGAGATCTAAGAAAGATGAATACTGCCCTTAACCAATGGGCCCCCACCCCCTCCACCCCGGTCCTGAATTTGTAAGGTTTAGGTGAGTGGGAAGACAGTGTGCAAAAAAAGCACATATATTTCAACCTTTAAGGCTCTTGTTACACCTCCCACATGGACAGAAGCTTTTGGTTGACATGAGCTTATGACCACTGCCAAAGAGGGCTGCTTTGGGCCCCCTCCCCAGGTCATCCAGGATGTCACGTAGTCTTCTGGGGCTGCTTGACAGTAGCCTCACTTCCAGTGGCGTCTCTTGGTTGGCTCTTTTGCTGTTGAGATTCTTTTACTTTCCTCAAATAAATAACATCTTTTGAAAAACTGTTGATGTGATATGCATTTACAAAGATGTAAACAAGTTATATAGAAATATAAGAGAGAAAGTAAAAATTCCCTTCCTCCTTATGCAATCTCCTTTCCTAGAAAAAATAAGGAACATAACACTCTAAACACTGTTCTGTACCGGCTATTTCCCAGAATGATCCTCTTGAACGAGTCTCTTTTGACCGAGGTGTACACCTTTGTATCACCGACCATGAACTTCAGTGGGTTAAATGACCTGGGAGCTGTTCCTGATGTTCCTGCTCTAGCAGAGGTACAGCCTCTGTAAACAGCATTGCTTTGCCACTTAGATATTGGCCATCCATTTCTGCCCTCATGCGGGAAAACCCCACTGTACTTTCAAAGCAATATAAATGGTGTCTTTATCCAATTTACAGGTTACTCAAGTGCTTCTCTTCCTTTGGTACTCATTGTCTACCTCTCGGTGTATTATCTACACCAGCAGTCCCTGAACTGGAACTGAGTGAATTAAGGAAAGAAATCAACGAGCCGGACTAGTTTTGCTTCTGGTGGCACAAGGAGTAGGAAGGGACTTTCAGCTGTGTTTGTGTGTGTGTGTGTGTGGCTGGGGGGAGCATTCTGTGCTCCAGTTAGGATGGGCCTTGCTGCTGCCTGTGCTTTACTTCCAGCTTTTCAAACCTTGTGAAAAATGCATTATATCCGAGGGAAGGTGAAGGTTCATGGAGGCAAGGCCTCTGGACTCTGGGGCCTGATGGTGCTGGGGGATTTCCTAGAGAAAATACCATTCCTGATTTTGACTCTTGGGCAACTGATTGGCAGAGTGGTGCTTTTTAATGGTGTTTTTCTTCTTCCCCACAAGGGCTTTTGTGGAAATTAGTAAATGAATCCTTTTTCTTCAGGTGGAGGCAGCATTTCACAGGGTCACAGTTTCCTGAGTGCAAAGGAGGCAGGAATCTGACTTCCATTGATTACTCTGTTGTCCCTAGACCTGAGGTTTGGAGAATGGCCCCCTTCTCCTCTCTCCTCCTGCATTATAGTCCTGGGTACAGGGCTGGGTGTGGCTGTCTCTCCCCAGGCATTGCCCCTGGGAGTGGGGAGGAAAGTAGGGAAAGGCAGGGTGGTCTGCTCTGATGCCCATGGACTCTTGGCCAGCTGCAGAGATTGACGCAGGAACAGGGAAGCCAGGCCACTCTGGGCATCTGATGTGCACCTTGCAACTAGACTGAGTGGTGAGCAGCAGCTGAGTGCACCGAAATAGCCCAGCCCATTAAAAGCAGCCAGGTTACAACGCACAGTGGAAAGAGAATAAAAAAAGGTGGTTTTAACCTTTTTCCATTTTTTATTAAGCTGAGCTTTATATCTGTGTTATCTTCCTTAATTTCATCAATGAAGGAAATCGAGGCTCAGCTAGTTAGATGGCTCAAAAGTTATGGCAATCTGTGAGGGATGAAACTAAGTCACAGAGAGGGCTAGTGATTTACCCAAGATCATACAGCAAAAAATTTCCCCAGTCTGAGGCCCAGGTCTGTCTGATTTGAAGGTCCTGTCTCTTGTAATCCAATGCCGTGTTTCTCATAATGGCCTGTTGGGCATTTGAGGCTTGTCACATAACCTCTCTAAGCTATGATTTCTTCTTCTGAAGCGCCACTTATTCCTTAAGGCGGATGGGTGAACGAGTGAGCTAATGGAAGTCACTATGTTAATGGAAGTGCTCAATAAAAGTGGTGATATCAGCATTCAAACATTTATTTCAAAAATGTCACTTTTTCTTCTATACCAGTTGGCAAGTTCTTCACACTACTGATATTTGGTGGAGTGCAATAATGGCTTTGGAACTTGGATTTAGGCTCACCTTTACCCTAAGCTGGCTCTGCAATACTTTGACAGATATTTAACTTGCTCAGCCTTACTTTCCCCAACTGTAAAATGGGGCCAGTGTTCCTACCACAGGGGGAAGATTTTAATGAGATGTCACAACACAGTATGAGGCACAGAGTCAGTGCCTGAGGCCCAAGGATGGTAAGTGTTGTTGTTGAAATCATTCTTAGGGAGGGTGCTGTTTTCTCCGGAACATTTCAGGAAGCATAAAATCCAGGCCATTTGGAATGGGAAGGGGCAGGATTTCAGTGTCAATAGCTGGCACTTATGAGCACACCAGTGGTTCAGGAGCCACCATGGGCATTTCCCAAATGTGTCTACAATCCTTTCAATAAGTCTGTGAGGTAAGAATAATTCTACCCATTTCACAGATGAGGAAGTGAGAAGATATTATCAACAATTGTGTGTAAAAGCCAGGATTCAACCTGGTGCCTTTACCACTGTTCAGGCCTTGGCCTCCTAGTGAGGAGAGCCCCATGGGAAGCATTGCTGAGCTGGTTCCCATATGCTGGTATGTGTGCAACGATCTGGTACAATTCCTGGCTAGATCCCTTGTTGACTCCCAGGCTAATAAGCCCCTGTATAATTGAGCCTGGAGCCGTAACTAAGTCTCACGGTTCTGCTACATGAATATGCAAACTCCCATTGACTCCCTGCTCTATCACCACTGATTTCAAATTGACAGGCACATCCTGGTGGCTCAGGGCCTGTCGCCACGCATAGTAAGAGCACCCGCTAATCCCCATTGAAATTCCTATGGCTGGGTGAGAGGGTACACTGAGGGCATGCAGTCCAGGCCGTGGCCTCTTTCAAGGCTTGCCCTGCTTCTGTGAGATTGATATGGATTTTGCAAGTCTTTGGAAAGCAGCCTTCTTTTTATTCCCAGCTACGGGATGCACATGGAAGCTCAGACCCTGACCATGGACACAGAGTCTGATGGCAGAAATCTGCTGGCCTTCAGACTTTGGAACCCAGCTTTACCACATGTTCCATTCAAAATCTGCTTAATGGGTATTCATTGTGCTCCTAGCACGGTGGCAGGATACCTGGTTGCTACCCTTGTTGAATCTGGCTGGTGACAGGAATAATAATTATCAATGATAAGAGATAATACTCCTTTCAGTACCTACTGGGAGGCACACATGACTCATGTGACCTCATGTGAAACTCTCTGTGGCCCTGTAATACGGGCATTATTCTTTCCATCTAATAGCCGAAGAACTGGGACTTGAGAGGTTAACTGACCTATGATACAGCCCTATAGCTAAGAAATGGTGGGGCCTGAGTTCAAGCCCAGATCTCTCTGGCCAGAATGTACAACAGAGATGCTGAGGTGTGTGGTGAGACTTTGCGCACATGAGGAAAGGTTGTTCGGATGGCTCCGCTAGGCACAGGGGATGTCCATCTGGAAGATAGAAGGCCAGGAATGGTTAGAGTAATCAGGAGTAATGCCATATGAATTATAGTCATCATCTTTAAAAAAATAAATAAATAAATTTTTTAAACTTTTCTTGTTTTAAGAGTTATTTATTCATTTTATTTTTAGACAGAGGGGAAGGGAGGGAGAAAGAGAAGGAGAGAAACATCAGTGTGTTGTTGCCTCTCATGAATCCCCTACTGGGGACCTGGCCTGCAACCCAGACATGTGCCCTGACTGGGAATTGAACTGGTGACCCTGTGGTTCACAGGCCGGTACTCAGTCCACTGAGCCACACCAGCCAGGGCTAGTTATCATCCTTAATGGGCTTGTAATGAGGCTGAGCAGAAAAGACACATGCACTGAAAATTTACTCGTTATTTATTAATTTTCCCAAAATTTATTGAGTGTCTACTCTATCTACGTTGAGCTCTGTGCTGGGCCCCAGAGTATAAAATGTCCTGAGATGCATCCCAGCATAGCAGGAACTCTCAGTGGAGGAGAGGAGCCAGACCAGGGCCCAGTCCAGGAAAGTGTCACCTGGAGCAGGGAGGAGACAGCAGCAAGAGGGGAGTCAATGAGCCCAGAGCCAATCTAGTGGGAAAGGACCAGGATGAACAAAGTCATGGAAGTGGGGCTTGCCTCTGGAAGGGGTCTCCTGGAGCCTCTCCTTGTGTGAGCATGTATGTGTGTGTAGGTTTATTGTGGCCAGAGTGCTTGTATGTGTGTGTATTTGGGTGCTTGTACATATTGGGGGGTGGTGATAGGATTGATTGCAATGGTGCTACCTGGCCAAGAACCCCCCATTACTTGGGCTCTTCTTACCTCCCACTGGAAAGATGGAAGAATTTTATGTCATTGGGCCCTTGCCCTCAAAGCATATAATAAATGTTGTGGCTGACTTGCTTTGATATGTATTTGTAGTTTATATTGGGGTGGGTTAGAGAGGGGGTGTGCAGGGCCAAGGGCTGGGTGATTGGGGAGTGAGGGGCTGGGGACAAAGAATATCTCAGAACTGAAGGACTGAAGTTGCCTAAAGGATGGAAAGTAAGTTCTGGAAACACAGATGCAGATACTTGGACAGGTAGCAGCAGCAACTTAACATTTTTACGAACTTGATTTGATGGACATTTTCTAAGGCACACTGGCAGCTGTTTTCTTTCATTTGTAGTGACGCTCTGGCCCCCATACTCACCAGCATGGTGAGATTACAGAGAGCTCCTTCCCATTTGATTTCGGTAACGACACTGGTCGCTGGGTAGGTTGGCTATGACATCTCCATTTATCCATGTGACTGGCATTAGAGCACAAGAAGCTCCCCACTTGTAGTGCTGAAATTGTGAGGCAAAGCTCAAGATCTCTCTTACCTGTATGTGAGGTAGCTGGGGACCTGGCTTCTCCCTGGGAGGCAACCCAAGGTGCTTCTGGCACCTCTGCAGGAAGGTGAGAGTTTGGGGCACAACAAGCCTTTTTGCCTTGAATTTGGATATGCCATGTGCCATGTGTGGGATTTATCTGAGTCCTTGTCTGGCCCCTGGCCACAGGTTGTACCCTCTGCTCAGCTGGCCACCTTTGCTGAGGGGTGTGTGGAGGGTACTGCATATGCACCCCCCTTTCTGGAGGGGCATTTCATGAGTCCTACACTATGTAGCCGTGTTGGGAGGTCTGGCTGCAGAAGGAGAAACTTAGGCCTATGTCTACTCTATTTCTGCTGCTTAGTAACCATTGGAGGGTAGGGCTTCCTGTGGAAATAAAGAAGGATGCCCTCAGCCTGGTGCACAGGACGAAGCACTTTCAGAGCTGAGCTCTAGGACCTGAGGGTTGTGAGGGCTTGTCTCTAAGATCTGTATTTTGGGGAACTGGCTAACTAGTCTTCAATGCCCACTGCCAGCTGTGGGCATATTGCTGTACTACTGAGGTTGCCAAGTTAGAGACTCTGTGGCCCCAGCCCTCAAACAACAAGTCATTGTTTCCACTGTGTGAGCCAACATCACTCTATGGGTGTTTGACAGCTGCTGGGGTCCAGGGGCCCAGATGCCCAGGAAGAGTTTTCCTAATTTACTCTCTATCATTCCCATACCAGGCAGATGGGCAAAGGAAGTCCAAGCACTTTCAAATGGCAGTCCCCTCGGCTCCTTGCTTGGTAAACTTCTTGTGTCAACCAGTGCTTATAACTTCCAAGTCCCAAAGCCAGGGGACTGGTGGATCTTGCTTCAGCCCCACCTCCTCCAGCTCACCTCTCTCCCTCCACCTTGCTCCCTGGCCAAATGGGGTTTATTGTTCCCTAATATGGAGGCTCTTTTTGCTTCTATGCAAGACTGAGTCCCAATTGAGGAGAAAATTTGAGAAGATTGCCAAAAGACCCTCAGTAATCAAGATAAGTAATTTTAATGCACATTGAAAACATAAAAATCAGTGCAATCCTGCCCTGGCTAGGTGGCTTAGTTGGTTGGAGCATCATCCTGTACACTAAAAGTTTGCAGGTTTGATCCTTGGACAGGACACATGCGGAGGCAACTGATCTGTTTCTCTCTCCCTCTTCCTTTCTCTTTAAAATCAATAAGCATTTCCTTGGGTGAGGATTAAAAAAAACAACTCAATCCATAAGAAACAAAATATCAAACTTTTAAATAAAGATGCCATCAGTTCAGGAAAAGGAACGTATCATTTTTCTTGAGGGTGGATTCCTGATTCCTATTTGATCCCAGACAAACACCAGATTGTAGGTGGGGAAGAAAGAAGAGGGAAGAGGGAGTGCTAAGGGTTCAGAAATGGGATGCTTGACTGTATTAATCTTTACCTCCTGCTACTAATCATCCATTGTTTATTGAGCACTCAGTGCTAGGTACCATTTTGTATACTTTTAATTTATGATCTCATTTTCTCCCCCCTGCAGAGTCAGGTGTGATCCCATTTATTTCATGGACTTGGAAACTGAGGAATAGATCAAGAAACTTGCCCAGAGACACACGGCTGGGAGGGGTGGAACTGGAACTGGCATCCAGGTCTGACTTCGAATCCTGTCCTCTTCTAAGATATCATACAGCATATCCCCCCTGAAGGATACTTTCATTCTTACTTTTCTCCCTGCCCCAACAATGATGATGACTATATTAATAGGTAAACTTTACCAGACCCTCGCTATGTGTCAGGTACTCTTCTAAGTGCTTTAAATGTATTATCTCATTTAATCCTCCCAACCACCAAAGAATGGTGTAGGAATTATACCCATTTTTTATACGAGGAGATTGAGGCGCAGAAAAGTCAAGTGAGTTGACCAAGGTCCCAGAGACAGTAAGTGGCAAAACCACCGCGGGCTGGTACCAGAGCCCAATCCTTCCTGCTGAGGAAGGTGCTGATCGGGATCAGGACTGTCCCTGCCTATGTGCTGGGGTGGGGAAGACTTGGGTAATGCCACCAACCCTGGTCTGGAGCCTCACAGAGTCTTCTACAGGCACCCAGGCTGGTGTCTTTCCCACCCACTCACACAGAGGCCCCTTCCTCTGTCTCTTTCATGCTGAGTAAAAGCCCTCATCTTCGTGGAAACCTGCCAGGGGGACAATGAAGGCATTCAGGGCCGTTATTTATTTATTTCTCAATAAAGAAACTTCATGAATAGATGGATATTTATTCACCTAATTCACTTTTGCAAATGCAGTGTCCTTCAAAGGATGATTTGTTTGCCGAGTAAGGCTGAGGCGGGAGGTTAAAAATAGCTCCTGGCAGTACCGTATTTCTCAGTAAATCACTGTTGATAATTTAATAATAAAATTAGTCTTACATCAGGTACCAGATAACGCTCCTCTGACATGCAAATTGAATTCAGCTTCCTACCCAACTTGTGCCATTTGTGAAGCTACAAATTCAGCAGCCTCAGTTTTGGGGACACTAAATTTAGAGCCTTTCTTTCCTGGGTCAATAGGAGTGCCTCTAAAATGCCTCTCTCACTAATGTGGTTATTTGTAATATTCACTAAGTTCAGAAAGTAGATTCCTGGCCTTCTTTTCACTTCAGAGCTGTCATGTTCAGCAGGATGGAAGAGACAGCCTGTGCACACCTGCCCAATTTGGCGAGATCGCTCTAAACTACTTTGAGTTCCAGGGCAGAGGGGCTATTTCCCACAAGGTGATTTCATTTTCTCTTAATAAGAGTTTCATGGCCACCTACTATGTTCTAGGTTCTCTAGTAGGTGGTGGTGTGTCAGGGATGACCTAGGAGTCCATACATGGACATATCACAGGGCATCATGGTATAAGGACAATGAGAGAAGCATGTACAAGATCTAGGGCAGCACAGCAGAGGGAAGGGCTAATGTCATCTGTGAAGGAAAGAACACATGATCCAGGAAGTCTTGCCTTCAAAAGAGACACCTATACTGGGTTTTGCAGGATGAATAGGAGTTTTCTGGACAGCTGGGTAGGAGTTGGCAGCACAGGAGAGCACATTCCAGGCAAAGGGCATGGCATATACAAAGATGTGGATGCATAAGGCTGGGTACTGTCTAGAGAAATTAAAATTAGTTTTTTGTAGTCACATACTAGCAAAAGGGAGGCTGAGGAGTTCAGTGGGGGGCCATATGGCCTGTGTGACATGAAAGGGAGCTGAGGTGTTCTTCTAAACACATGGGGATCCAGGGAAGTGTGGTAAGAAAAGATGTCAGGTCAGATGTCTGTGCTGAAAGATCTTCCAGGACACAGCGTGGAGGGAGAGTAGAGGGAGGAAGGCAAGATGACTTCATTCTCCTTTAAAGAATGAGCACCCCATTTTCTATAGGGCAAGTTGGGTACACTGTGAATGATGCAGGACATGGGCTGAGGAACAAACAGGAACTAGAGAATACAGAGGGCGAGAAAAGGAAGAGCTGCCCAGGAAGAGCTGACGGGGAGTGAGAGCTTCAGTCCTGAGTCCTCTGGGGGAACCCTGGGTGAGGTATTCAACAAGCCCCTCTATTTGTATGACACGTGCTATTTACAAACCATTTCCACATTGATCATGTAATTCGATCCAGACTACAGTCCTCTGAGATTGGCAGGGTAGTCACTGTAACTCCCATTTTACAGATGTGGAAACTGAGGCTCAGAGAGGTAAAGTGACCTCCTCAAGGTCACTCAGCTAGAAAATGATAGAACTTGACTCCAGATCAAGTCCTCTTAATTTTTAGTCCAGGCCCTTTTGGGTTTAATTCTCAGTGTAATGAGTTGGGCATCTATAATGATTTTATACGTGGGGAATGGGGAATAGAGGGTTAAGAGTGACTCACTCAAGATCATATAGATGACCCAAGGCCTGAATTTAGATTTTGTTCTCCTGAGGCTCCATTTACTCATCCACTCATTCACTCATCCATTGCATTGTCACTGCCATGTGGCACCACCCCTCTGGGCTTCCTGTCCTCATTCACTGTTGCTGGGCACACTGGCCTCCCTAACATCTTGTAGCTAGACAAGCATTCTCCTGTTCATGGCCTTTGCCCTTGCTGCTCCTCTGTCTGGAATGCTTTCCCCACAGGTATCAGCACAGTTCCTTCCCTTACTTTATTCAGGTCTCCACTGAAATGTCCCCTTCTCAGAAAGGCCTTCTCTGACCTCCCACTTATGTGGCATATCCCTTTGCCCCATTCCCCTCTCCAGCTTTAGTTTTCTTTACAGCATTTACCCTTACACTGCTATTTCTTCACTTGTGTAGTATCTGTCTCCTCCACTAGAAAGTAAGTTCCAGGAGGGCAGGGACTTTGTTTGCTTGTGCACGTCATTTCCTGTCTTGCTGCATTTGGTAAATGTCTGTTGAGTGAATGCATGCTGAGTGCCCCCAGGCACATGGCCTTGTCCTTGGATCCAAGATGATCTCTCTCCATAGGAGCTAATTCACAGTGTGCTGGGGACATAGGCTCTTGGGCTTTCACCAACTTGCCAGTGTGACAAAGGCCCTATCAATGTATGTGAGAGCTTTACTCAGAAATGAAAGACAGTCTGGGACTCTGTCCACTGCAGCAGTGGTTGATGGTGGAGGAAGTGGAATGTGTAGAGAACTCAGGCTCTGACAGATGGCTTTGCCCATGGTATGCTCAGGTGCACTTTAGAATGAGTGTGGAGCATCAACAAATGTAGAGGTTGCATCTGAAATGGCAAACGTGCAGATTGCATCTAACATGGCCCAGAAGATCAACCTTCATTATAGACAGTCTGTGGTAATGCTCATATCCAGAGCTATAGGTCTCGGTTTACCAAGTAACAAAGTGATCGGAAACTTCCTGATTTTACTTAGCTCATGAAGCTTGACATTTCTGTCACTCCTTCCAGGGGAAGTCAGCCTGGAATTCACATTCCTTTCTTCTCCCTGCTAAGTGCTCAGCTCTGTGCTGGAATGGGAGATGATAGAAATCTCCCCCAATTTTCTCCCCCCAGAGTGCCTGGGTCCTAGGGCTAAGGCCCCTTTGGCTTCAGAGAGTCAAAGTGAGGGACAAAGGACTTGGCCAAGAGCAGGCAGAGTTGCAGTCCTGAGAGCTGGCTCCAGTAAATGCAGGCATATGACAATACATTTTATTAAAAATAAAAGGGCTTTAAGAAAAAAACAGAGAGAACCAAGATGGCGGCATAGGTAGACACACTGCGCCTCCTCACACAACCAGAACTGACAGAGGATCAAACGGCAAGGAAGTCCACACCAAGGAGATAAAAAATAAACATTCATCCAGACCGGTAGGAGGGGCAGAGATGGGCACCGGGGTGGAGAGGACTCGAGTTGCCGTGGCGGGACCGAGACTGGCAGAGTGTGGGACCAACAGGGCAGGCAGTCTGACCACTAGCAGACCCTGTGGCCCCACATTCGCGCAGGTGAACCAAGAGGGCCGGACTCAGAGTGGTGGAGAACGGGGCAGGCAGAGCAGCGGGTAGCACCCGCGGCACCACATTCGCGCACAGATAAACCGGATGAACGGCGGGGAGCTAAGCAGACTGCGCAACCCAGAACTCCATCTCAGGGAAATAAAGCCTCAAACCGCTGATTGAAAACGCCCGTGGGGGTTGGGGCGGCAGCAGGAGAGACTCCCAGCCTCACGGGAGAGGTCGTTGGAGAGACCCACAGGGGTCTGGAGTTTGCACAAGCCCACCCACTCGGGAACCATCACCAGAGGGGCCCAGTTTGATTGTGGTTAGCAGAGTAAAAGATTGAAATCAGGAGGAGAGTGAGGTGGGCGCCACTGCTCCCTCTCGGCCCCTCCCCCATGTACAGCATCACAGCACAGCGACCAGCGTTACCCCGTCCCCCCAGTGAAGACCTAAGGCTCTGCCCCTTAAAGTAATAGACAAAAAAAAAAGGCCCAAATGACAGAACACTTCAAAGCTCCAGAAAAAATACAACTAAGCGAGGAACAGATAGCCAACCTATCGGATGCACAGTTCAAAACACTGGTTATCAAGATGCTCACAGAATTGGTTGAATCTGTTCAAAAACCAGATGAAAAAATGAAGGCTACGCTAAGAGAAACAAAGGAAAATGTACAGGGAACCAATAGTGATGCGAAGGAAACTGGGACTCAAATCAACAGTGTGGGCCAGAAGGAAGAAAGAAACATCCAACCAGAAAAGAATGAAGAAACAAGAACTCAGAAAAATGAGGAGAGGCTTAGGAACCTCCAGGACATCTTGAAACGTTCCAACATCCAAATTATAGGGGTGCCAGAAGGAGAAGAGGAAGAACAAAAAATTGAAAACTTATTTGAACAAATAATGAAGGAGAACTTCCCCAGTCTGGCAAAGGAAATAGACTTCCAGGAAGTCCAGGAAGCTCAGAGAGTCCCAAAGAAGCTGGACCCAAGGAGGAACACACCAAGGCACATCATAATTACATTACCCAAGATTAAACGCAAGGGCCTACATCCAAGATTACTGTATCCAGCAAAGCTATCATTTAGAATGGAAGGGAAGATAAAGTGCTTCTCAGATAAGGTCAAGTTAAAGAAGTTCATCATCACCAAGCCCTTATTATATGAAATGTTAAAGGGAGTTACCTAAGAAAGAGAAGATCAAAAATAGGAACAGTAAAAATGACAGCAAATTCACAGTTATTAACGACCACACCTAAAACAAAAACAAGAGCAAACTAGGCAAACAACTAGAACAGGAACAGAACCATAGAGATGGAGATCACATGGAGGGTTGTCAATAGGGAATTGGGAGGGGGAGAAGGGGGGAAAGGTACAGAGAATAAGTAGCATAGATGATAGGTGGAAAATAGGGGGAGGGTAAAAATAGTGTAGGAAATGTAGAAGCCAAAGAACTTATAAGTATGACCCATGGACATGAACTATAGGGGGGGAATGTGGGAGGGAAGGGCTGGGCATGATGGAGTGGAGTGGGGGGGGGAAATGGGACAACTGTAATAGCATAATCAATAAATATATTTAAAAAAAAGAAAAAAACAAAAATGCAGATACAACTTCCGGCCAAGATGGAGGCATAGGTAGACACACTGTGCCCCCTCCCACAACCCAAAGAAGGACAGCAACAATTTAAAAACAAAAAATAACCAGAACTGACAGAAAATGAAACTGTATGGAAGTCCAACAACCAAGGAGATAAAGAAGAAATATTCATCAAGACCAGTAGGAGGGGCAAAGATGGGCAGCTGGGTGGAAAGGACTTGTGGAAAGGCGGCGCCTGGCGGACCCAGCGAGGTGGCAGATTGTGGAGCCGGGTGGACAAAGCTGCAGCTGGTGGGTGAGACAGTAGCTGGTGGACCTGGCAACAGACTGCGCAACCCAGAGTTCCAGCGTGGGGAAATAAAGCCTCAAACCACTGATTGAAAACACCTGTGGGGGTTGAGGCAGCTGCAGGAGAAACTCCCAGCCTCACAGGAGAGTTTCTTGGAGAGACCCACAGGGTCCTAGAAGGTACAAAAACCCACCCACTCGGGAAGCAGCACCAGAAGGGCCCAATTTGATTGTGGGTAGCAGAGGGAGAGCATGAAAACTTGCAGAGAGTAGAGCAAGCGCCATTGCTCCCTATTGGACCCCTCCCCCACGTATAGCATCACACCCCAGGGAGAAGCAGGACCCCGCCCTAGTGAATACCTAAGGCTTTGCCCCTTTACATAACAGGCTCACCAAGACAAAAATATGGCCCAAATGAAAGAACAGATCAAAGCTCCAGAAAAAATACAACTAAGAGACGAAGAGATAGCCAACCTATCAAATGCACAGTTCAAAACACTGGTAATCAGGAAGCTCACAGAATTGGTTGAATTTGGTCGCAAATTAGATGAAAAAATGGAGGCTATGCTAAGAGAAACAAAGGAAAATGTACAGGGAACCAATAGTGATGGGAAGGAAACTGGAACTCAAATCAACAGTGTGGACCAGAAGGAAGAAAGAAACATCCAATCAGAAAAGAATGAAGAAACAAGAATTCAAAACATTGAGGAGAGACTTAGGAACTCCCAGGACATCTTTAAATGTTCCAACATCCGAATTATAGGGGTACCAGAAGGAGAAGAGGAGGAGCAAAAAAAAATGAAAACTTATTTGAACAAATAATGAAGGAGAACTTCCCGAATCTGGCAAAGAAAATAGACTTCCAGGAAGTCCAGTAAGCTCAGAGAGTTGCAAAGAAGCTGGACCCAAGGAGGAACACACCAAGGCACATCATAATTACATTCCCCAAGATGAAACAGAAGGAGAGAATCTTAGAAGCAGTAAGAGAAAAGGACACAGTTACCTACAAAGGAGTTCCCATAAGACTGTCAGCTGATTTCTCACAAGTGACCTTGCAGTCAAGAAGGGGCTGGCAAGAAGTATTCCAAGTCATGAAAGGCAAGGGTCTACATCCAAGATTACTCTATCCAGCAAAGCTTTCATTTAGAATGGAAGGGCAGATAAAGTGCTTCCCAGATAAGGTCAAGTTAAAGGAGTTCATCACCACCAAGCCCTTATTACATGAAATATTAAAGGGATTTATCTCAGAAAAACAAGAGCAAAAATATGAACAGTAAAATGACAGCAAACTCACAGTTATTAACAACCACAACTAAAACATTCCATCAGTGCCTAAGAAGAATTCATTTCAATGACATACTGTTCCAGGGGTGGGGCTGGGGTGCAAGCCTCTTCACTATACCTATTCCCCACCCACACCCAACTCTGGTAACCTCTGTTCTCAGGTTCCTGCCCAGCTCCACTCAGCTGTTGAACTGCCACATCAATTTTAACAAGTTCAAAATAAACTCCTGAACCCCCTCACCCAGAGCTGATGGCGAGCTAGTAGATAAAAGTAGGGTTATAATTGTGGGTTAAAATACTTACACATTTGATTTATATATTTTTACATATTTTATTTAAATACTTACATATTAAAAGCTTTAATATTGATTAATAAATAGCCATTGCACTGAGGCTCCAGCTGGTCTGATCTCTCCTCTGGGACCCTTGGACCTCCCCATGTGACAGTTACTGAAGGGTCAACCACCGTCCCAATTAGAATCTTTGAGAAAGTCTCTTCTGACTGATCAGTGTCAATGCCAATGGGTTTCTAAATATATTGACTGTCTCCCCTACTCCAAGCTACTTATTCACACCCACAACCTACTCTTCCTCTCCAGTGCATGTAAATGGCATGCCATCAGCACAGGTGTGCAAGGAAACATCTGGTGGGGCGGTCATGGACATACCCCCACCCCATCATACACCTACACACACAAGGCAGATCCAGGGTCTTGCATCAGCTCTGAGACTCCCTGATGTCAGGCACTATGCTTGCCTATTCATTGCTGAATCCCCAGCCTGAGGCCTGGCACTCAGTTGGTTCTTGATAGGTGGATGCACTGTGGTTGGTTGAATAATGCACCAAAGATATTCACAGCCTAGTCTCTGGGAATCCAGAACCTGTGAAAGTTACTTTATATGGAAAAAGGAATTTTGCAGATCAGATTAAATTAAGGACTTTGAGAGGGGGGAGATTATCCTGGATTTAGGTGGGCCCAACATAATCTCAAAGGTCCTTAAAAGAGTGAGGCAGAGGGAGGAAACAAAAGAGGAAAAGGCCATGTGATCACGGAGGTAGAGATGAGAATGATGCAGCTGCAAGCCTGGGAACACAGGCAGCTTCCAGCAGCTGGAAGAGGCCAGGAACAGATACTCCCCTGGGTCCTCTAAAGAAACCTATCAATCCTGCCGACACCTTGATTTTAGCCCTTGGCCCCAGCCCTAGCAAGACTCAATTCAGATGTCTATTCCTCAGAACTGTAACAGAATGAGTTTTGGTTATTAAAAGCCACTGGTTTTGTGTTAATTTGTTACAGCAGCCATAGGAAACTAGTACTCACACCCAACTCATCTTGACCATCTGGTAAATCCAGGTAGGTCATGACACTGTGGCTAAGAAAACTGCTCAGGACCGTGGCCCACAATCTTTTGCAAATACCAAACCACTCATGTTCCTCTCACCCATTCTCTGTCCTGTAAACTTCATTCCAGCTCCCTTTTACCTGGGTTGCCTGAGGCTTTGAGCTGGCACCTTGTGACTGGACCTGCTGGCCCGTGGGGTCCTTTTCTCCCAGGTCCCCACACACCCCACATGTCACTCAAGCCAAACCACTGACATTTTCATTTTCCCCCGTCTCATGCTACACACTCTAACTCCTTAGTGCCTTAGTCCTAAATCAATCACTATTGCTGGGGAATTACCTTTCCCTTTTTCTTAAAGCCAGACCAGAAGTTCTTCCCCTGCTGGCCCTGTGGCTTGGTTCCTGCCTCCATAGTCCATAGTGTTGTCCCAGCTGCAGTGCTGACTGAACTGAGATATTGTTCATGTCCTTCACCACCTGGGAGGGGTGCCCCCATGCTGAACCTATAACTTCCTCCATCCCTCCTCTCTTCCCTACCTCCAGTCACAGGCTAGGCTCATACCCAGCTGGCCACAGCTGGGACTTGTGACTTACATTCAGTGAAACATGACTCAGTGACTTCCATCCATCTGGCAGAGCAGGTGTGGACACCTGTGGCTTGTCTGAGCCTGCTGTAGATCCACTATGGGGAAGAAAGAGGCCTGAACTCCTCAACTCTGCTCCTGGTACCTTCTAGGTATTTACTTGCATATTTTAGTTACAAATTAGATAAAACATATTTTCAACCTGCTGTTTTTTCCTATAATCCTATGGGGATTTTTTCTTAGTATCTGACATTTTCTAGATAATACGTATGAAGGGGGACCCCAACCCCTCAGAATTTATTTATAAAAAATTGTGTATTCAAAGAACAACTATAAAGGACACATGGACAAAACCAAGAGGGGTGTGAAAGCAAGGGAGGGAGGTGGGTTTGGCTGGGGTGGAGGGGAGTGGTGGGGGGTAAATGCAGACAAATGTAATTGAACAAGAGTAAAATAATTTAAAAAAATAAATGTTTGCAGTTGCAGAACTTGAAAAAAATTGTGTATTCACTGTTACAAGTTTAAACTTCAGTCACCTTCAAAGTACTCTCCATATGATGCAATATACCTACTGAGACATTTTTCCCACTGCCCAAAACAGTTTTTGAGCTCATCAATTTTTTTTCAATATATAAATCATGTATTGTAGAAATGTACACTTCAAACTTATATGATGTTAGTAAATAATGTCACTGCAATACATTTAATTTTTAAAAAGTTATGAAATTTGATTCAGAAGGAAAAAGTAAAAGATTGCTATAATTTGACACTAAAACAACTAGTTTCCAAATACACAAATTAAAACATAATTTGTAAACAATTAAATTAGAAAACAAATGTTTGTCATGTTTGGCTGAAAATGGAACTATAAAACCCTGCTACTAAAATGTAAACTAATAGAACATTGCTGGCAAAAAGAATGGTACTATTTCAAAACATAAAACCTTATCTATATGCTTTTCAAGCTTTTTGAATCTTATTCTAATAATAATAATAAAAATAAAAATACACATAAAATCATGTAACAGGATCTTCACCCTAGATGTCATAATACATATCAGCAGTCAGATAATAGCAGTACAGTAAATTAAAGTGTATCCATATAATGAAGAGAAAGGTACACACATTCTAGATCAGAAAAACTTCACATTATAATGTAAAATTTTTAGGTAGATGCATATATATAATCTCAAAATATAAACATGTATCCAGAATATATATCCTTTATTAATATTTATAGTTAATTCATACACCTAATTAGAATATTACCAATGCACTATGATGTTATAATTAAATTTTTTGTTAAAAATTATTTCTCAAATTTTTTGTAACATCACTTCTATAATCTGAGAATTACTATACTTTTCTTCTTTTTTTAAATTTAATTTTGTATTGTTATTCAATTACAGTTGTGTGCCTTTTCTCCCCATCCCTCCACCCCACCCCAGCTGAACACCCCTCCCTCCCCCACCTCCACCCACCCCCTTGGTTTTGTCCAAGTGTCCTTTATAGTAGTTCCTGTAATCCCCTCTCCTCACTGTCCCCTCACCACTCCCCCTTGACCATTGTTAGATTGTTCTTAACTTCAATGTCTCTGGTTATATTTTGTTTCCTTTTTTCTCCTACTTATTATGTTCCAGTTAAAGGTGAGATCATATGGTATTTGTCCCTCACCATCTAGCTTATTTCACTTGACATAACGCTCTCCAGTTCCATCCATGCTGTTGCAAAGGGTATAAGCTCCTTCTTTCTCTCTGCTGCGTAGAATTCCATTGTGTAAATATACCATGGATTTTGGATCCACTCGTTTGCTGAAGGGCACTTAGGTTGCTTCCAGTACTTGGCTATTGTAAATTGTGCTGCTATGAACATTGGGGTGCATAGGTTCTTTTGGATGGGTGTTTCAGGGTTTTTAGGGTATAATCCCAGCAGCGGAATTGCTGGGTCAAAGGGCAGTTCCATTTTTAGTTTTCTGAGGAAATTCCATACTGTTTTCCACAGTGGCCTCACCAGTCTGCATTCCCACCAACAGTGCACGAGGGTTCCCTTTTCTCCGCATTCTCCCCAACATTTGTTTGTGGATTTGTTTATGTTGGCCACTCTGACTGGTGTGAGATGGTACTTCACTGTGGTTTTAATTTGCATCTCTCTGATGGCTAGTGATGCTGAGCATCTTTTCATATGTCTCTGGGCCCTCTGTATGTCTTCCTTGGAGAAGTGTCTGTTCAAGTCGTTTGCCCATTTTTTAATTGGGTTGTTTGTCTTCCTGGAGTGGAGTTGTGTGAGTTCTTTATATATTTTGGAGATCAGGCCCTTGTCTGAGGTATCATTAGCAAATATGTTTTCCCATACTGTTGGTTCTCTTTGTAATTTGGTGCTGTTTTCTTTAGCCATGCAGAAGCTTTTTATTCTCATGAGGTCCCATTTGTTTATTCTTTCCTTTATGTCCCTTGCTTTGGGGGACATGTCTGTGAGGGTGTTGCTGCGTGGAATGTCTGAGATTTTCCTGCCAATGTTTTCCTTGAGGACTTTTATGGTGTTACAACTTATATTTAAGTCTTTTATCCATCTTGAGTTTATTTTTGTGTATGGCGTAAGTTGGTGATCGAGTTTCATTTTTTTGCACGTAGCTGTCCAGGTCTCCCAACACCATCTGTTGAAGAGGCTGTTTTTGCTCCATTTTATGCTCCTGCCTCCTTTGTCAAATATTAATTGACCGTAAAGACTTGAGGTTATTTCTGGGCTCTCTGTTCTGTTCCATTGGTCTATGTGTTTGTTTTTATGCCACTACCAGGCTGTTTTGATTAAAGTGGCCTTGTAATACAGGTTGATATCAGGTATTGTGATCCCTCCTGCTTTGTTCTTCTTTCTCAAAATTGCTGCAGCTATTCGGGGTCATTTATGGTTCCATATGAATTTCTGAAATGTTTGTTCTATATCTGTGAAATATGCCATGGGTACTCTAATAGGGACTGCATTGAATCTGTAAATCGCTTTGGGTAGCATGGCCATTTTGACGATGTTAATTCTCCCAATCCATGAGCATGGTACATGCTTCCACTTGCTTGTATCTTCCTTAATTTCATTCTTCAGTGTTGTGTAGTTTTCTGAGTACAGGTCTTTTACCTCCTTGGTTAGGTTTATTCCTAGGTACTTTATTTTTCTTGTTGCTATATCAAATGGGATTTTTTTTCCTGATTTCTGTTTCTGCAGTTTCGTTGTTGGTGTACAGGAATGCCTTTGATTTCTGAGTATTGACTTTGTATCCAGCTGTTTCGCCAAATTCATTTATTAGGTCGAGTAGTTTTTTGGTGGAGTCTATAGGATTTTCCATGTACACTATTATGTCATCTGCAAACAGTGACAGTTTCATTTCCTCCTTTCCAATTTGGATGCCTTTTATTGCTTTTTCTTGTCTGATTGCTGTGGCTAGGACTTCCAATTCTATGTTGAATAGGAGTGGTGAGAGAGGGCATCCTTGTCTTATTCCTGATCTTAGTGGGAAAGCTCTAAGTTTTTGTCCATTGAGTATGATGTTGGCTGTAGGTCTCTCATATAGGGCCTTTATTATGTTGAGGAATGCTCCCTCTATTCCCACTTTGCTGAGTGTTTTTATCAGTAATGGGTGCTGTATCTTATCAAATGCTTTTTCCACATCTATGATGTGATCATGTGATTTTTGTCTTTGCTGTTGTTGATGTGATGTATTATGTTTATTGATTTGCGAATACTGTACCATCCTTGCATCCCTGGGATGAATCCCACTTGGTCACGGTGTATGATCATTTTAATGTATTGCTGGATGTGGTTTGCCAATATTTTGTTGAGAATTTTAGCGTCTATGTTCATCAGCGATATTGGCCTGAAGTTTTCTTTCTTCGTTGTGTCTTTATCTGGTTTTGGGATTAGGATGATGCTGGCTTCATAAAAAGAGTTTGGGAGTATTCCATCAGTTTGGATTTTTTTTGAATAGTCTGTGAAGGATAGGGATTAGCTCTTCCATAAAGGCTTTGAAGAATTCTCCTGTGAAACCATCTGGTCAGGGCTTTTGTGTGATGGGAGTTTTTTTAGGACTGCTTCAATTTCCTCTGCTGTTATCGGTCTGTTCAGGTTTTCTGCTTCTTCTTCATTCAGTTTTGGAAGATTATATTTTTCTAGAAATGTGTCCATTTCACCTAGGTTTTCAAATTTCTTGGCATACAGTTCTTCATAGTAATTTCTTACAATCCTTTGTATTTCTGTGGTATCAGTTGTAAGCTCTCCTCTTTCATTTCTAAATCTGTTTATTTGGATCCTCTCTCTTTTTTTTCTTGATGAGCCTACTTAAAGGCTTGTCGATTTTGTTTATCTTTTCAAAGAACCAGCTCCTGGATTCATTGATCCTTACAATTGTGCTTTTAGTCTCTGTGTCATTTAACTCTGCTGTGATCTTGGTTATTTCCTTCCTTCTGCTTGCTCTGGGCTGTCTTTGTTGTTGTTCCTCCAGTTCTTGTAGGCGTAGGGTTAGGTTGTTTGTTTGAAATGTTTCTATCTTTTTAAGGTAGGCCTGTATTGCTATGAACTTCCCTGTTAGGACTGCCTTTGCTGTGTCCCATAGGTTTTGGGTTGTTGTGAGTTCATTTTCATTTGTTTCCAGAAAGTTTTTGATTTCTTCCCTAATCTCGTTCTTGACCCATTCATTGTTTAATAGCATGCTATTTAGTCTCCATGATTTTGAGTGTTTTGGGTTTTTTCCTTTGGGGTTGGTTGTTGGTTTCTAGTTTCAGCCCCTTGTGGTCAGCAAATATGCTTGATATGATTTCAATTTTCTTGAATTTGTTGAGGCTTGCTTTGTGTCCTATCATGTGGTCTATCTTTGAAAAAGTTCCATGGACACTTGAAAAGAATGTGTATTTTGCTTCTTTGGGATGAAAAGCTCTATATATATCAGTTAAGTCCATTTCATCTAGGGTATGGTTAAGTGACACAATATCCTTGTTGATATTTTGTTTGGAAGACCTGTCCATTTTTGACAGTGGGGTGTTAAAGTCCCCTACTATAATTGTGTTGCTGTCAATATCTTTCTTGAAGTCCTCCAAGATTTTCTTTATGTATTTGGGTGCTCCTATGTTGGGTGCATATATGTATACAATGTTTATGTCTTCTTGGTGGATTCTTCCTTTGAGCATTATGAAGTGACCTTCTGGGTCTCTCCTTATGGCCCTTTTTTGGAAGTCTATTTTGTCTGATATGAGTATTGCTACCCCTGCTTTTTTTCCCTGTTTGCTTGGAAAATTTGTTTCCAGCCCTTCACTTTCAGTCTGTGTAGGTCTTTTGTCCTGAGATGGGTCTCTTGTAGGCAGCATATGTGTGGGTCATGTTTTCTTATCCATTCAGCTATTCTATGTCTTTTGATTGGAGCATTTAATCCATTTACGTTTAAGGTTATTATCGATAGGTAGTTATTCATTGCCATTTTTTCCTACCTGTGTTCCTCTCTCTTTCTCTTTCCTTTCCTTTCCTTAAAGCAGTCCCTTTAGCATCTCTTGCAGAGCTGGTTTGGTGGAAGTGTATTCTTTTAGACTTCTTTTTTCTGGGAAATTCTTTATTTGGCCTTCTATCTTGATTGAGAGCCTTGCTGGGTAAAGTAGTCTTGGTTGGAGGCCTCTGGTTCTCATTACTTGGAATATTTCTTGCCATTCTCTTCTGGCTTGGAGCGTTTCCATTGAGAAGTCAGTTGCTAACCTTATTGGGGCTCCCTTGTATGTTACTTCCTTTTTCTCCCTTGCTACCTTTAAGATCCTCTCTTTGTCTTGGAATTTTGCCATTTTAATTATCATGTGTCTTGCAGTGGGCCTCTTTGGGTTCCTCTTGCTTGGGACTCTCTGTGTTTCCTGAATTTGTGTGACTTTTTCTCTCCTCAGATTAGGGAAATTTTCCATCATTACTTTTTCAAACAGGTTTTCTATCCCTTGCTCTTCTTCTTCTCCTTCTGGTATTCCTATTATACAGATAATGTTATGTTTCATGTTGTCCTGCATTTCCGTTATTCCATCTTCATTTTTTCTGAGCCTCTTTTCCTTTTCTTGCTCTTTCTGGGTGTTTTTTTCTACTTTGTCGTCCAGCTCACTCTTCCAATTCTCTGCTTCATCAAGTCTGCTTTTCATTCCTTCTACTGTCTTCTTCAATTCAGAAATTGTATTACTCATTTCCTCTTGGCTCTTGTTGATAGTTTCTATTTCCTTTTTTATGTTGATATACTTTGCAGTGAGTTCATTGTAGTTTCCGTGTAGTTTCTTATATTTCTTTGTGAGCTCAGAGAGCTCAGTGAGCTTCCTGATAACCATTGCATTGAACTCAGTATCTGATAGTTGACTTGCCTCTTTTTCAGTTAGAATTCTTTCTGAGGCTTCCTCCTTTCCTTTCATTTGGGGATTGTTTCTTTGTCTTCCCTTTGTTTGTGAGACTCTTCTTGTTAGCCTCTGCTTCTTAAATTGATCAATTCTGACTCCCTGGGTTTATGGTATGAACTTCTATGGTAGAATACCAATGGGATTCAGTGGTGCTGTCTCCTTAATCTCCTGTGCTCACTGGTCTTGAGCTGACGTTTATGGGTTTAACACGGTCTACCTCTGGTCTTTTCAGCACTTCAGGTTTTCTTGTCTCACCTGTGGGAAAAAGAGAAAGGGCGGGGGAGAAGAAAAAAAAAGAAGGGAAGGAGGGAAAAAGGGAATAGAAAAGGAAAGGAAGGAAGGAAGAAGGAATAAAGAAAGATTGGAGGCAAGATAAGAAGGAATTTTAACAAAAATTAAAACAAAAGAATAAATAAAAGAAGGCAGGAAGAAGGAATAAAAAAGGTAAAGGATGGAAGGAAGAAGGAATAAAAAAAGAAAGAAGGACAGAAAGGAAGAAGGAATTCAGGGGGAAAGTAGGAAAGGAAAAAAAAAAAGTCTTCTGCTGGCTTTAAACTGGTCAGGTTAGTTCTGCTCGTCTTCCTGTTTGTGGAATGGGAGGGGGTGGTTGGAAGGATTAGTTTCACTTTTCTCCCTTCCTGAGCCACACTCTTCGCTGTTGTTCAGCCTTCAGTCCAGTTCCTCAGGGTCCTTCTGCTCCCCACTAGGCCTTTAGTTCACCGGTTGTGCTGTCCTTGAGCTGCACCAGTTAGGGGCAACTCACACTCCTTCTTCTTGCTCTTTGCTGTCTTAGATGCTAGGGGCTCTCGGTGCTGCTATGGGGTAGTTCAGCCCCCTACTGGGTCGAGTCTTTCGGGGGAATGCAGTCTCCCCTAGCCCTGCAGCTCCTCTCTGCTGGGTGTTTTGCCTTAGTCCTAGAGAGCCAGTAGACCCTGCATGGCTGTGTGGGTAGGGGCTAGGTAGGAGTTGTTCAGAACCGGTGTTTTTAGGCGTGGTCCGTCACAGGCAGCCAGGCCTTTGATCAGCCGATCTGCTGCTTTGGGCCTGAGTTGAGCTCGGCTGGCTGGTCCCCCGCTCTGGGCTTCAGTTGTGCGGCCAGCCTGTCCGCAGGTCTGGGCCTGAGTTGTGGGGCTGGCCAGTCTGCCGCCTTGGGCCTGTGCGTGGGGCAGCTAGCCTCTGCTCCCGGTGCGCACCCACCCGAGGTTTCAGGTGTGGGCCCCCAGTCTGCTAATCTGGGTCCTGGGCAACCCGGCTTCAGGTGAGCGCCGGGGCTGCTTATCTGCATTCACCGTCCAGGGGCTGAGGGGGGAGGGGCGCCAGAGGCCGCGGCTGATGCCGAGAGTTCTCTAATTAGCCGCTGAGTGCCTCTATTTTCTTTTTCTTTTTGAGAAATTTTTCCTATTCAAGCCCCCCTGGTCCAAACAAGTACCTGGCTGCTCACACAGCCCAGCCTGGCTCTCTCCCGAGAATCCTGCAGCAGACCCTGCGCCCTGGCTGGGGCTTCAGCCGCCCTGGTTCCCGAGCAGGTCCCTGGGACCTTATTGTCCTTAAGCACTCCTCTTACCGTCTGATCTTTCAATGTCCTCTATCTTTGGTCTCCGATCTTCATATATGCTGGAATACCGTTGACTGTTCGCTCTGCTCCTCAGATCAGCTAGGAGTTTCACTGGTGTTTAGGGAAAGTGGACTCCGCTCTCACCTATCTCGCCGCCATCTTAGAGACTCTCCTGAACCCATCAATTCTGATGCCTTTTAGTGCTTCTGATTTTTTTCCACCCCTTCTGCATCGGCAAAACATTTCTCTTTGAGGACTTTTTTCATACAGGTAAACAAAAAAAAGTTGGTGGGGTAAGATCAGGTGAATAGGGAGGGTGACGCATGAGGTAATGCTGTTTTTGGTCAAAAGCTGCTGAACACTCAGTGCGGTGTAGGCAGGTGCGCTCATAAGTCACCCATCGTGAAATGGGCAAATGTATTGAAAGAGTCTTCAAAAGAAAATTCACTGAAACTGAATGGAGCCTCTCACAACAATACCAAATGGTACACTGACACAGATGGGTTCCTAGAACACTCACCTCGTGGGGAAGACTGTACTACAAGAGGTTGGCCCTCCAGAAGATAATTCCTTTTTCCTGGGGGTCTCCCCTTATATAAGCAAATAAGGGGCAAGGATGTCCTTTATTTTCCTATACTAAGAATGGCTTTTATGATTTTTCTCTGGATCTTTGAAGTTCTACATGTTCACTGGAGAAAATTGGGACACTATGGAAATGATATTGCTTTTGGGGGGGTATGGAGCCCAGCACTACTACTTTCTCTCTCCAAACCCCCTTGGCTCCCACTCCCTGCTCCTCTGCTGCCTCTATGGCTGGCCACTACAGCTTTGAGCCTTCCCTTCTAATATCCTCAATTCTGTGGGTTCTTCTTGTAGACTCCGTGATACTACCCTTTTTCTCCCTCCCCAAAGCTATCACCGTCTCTTTGTTTTTGGTTTTTTTTGATATATTTATTGATTATGCTATTACAGTTGTCCCATTTCCACCCCTTCACTCAACTCCATCCTGCCCACCCCACCATCCCACATTCCCCCCCTATAGTTCATGTCCATGGGTCATACTTGTAAGTTCTTTGGCTTCTACATTTTCTACACTATTCTTACCCTCCCCCTGTCTATTTTCCACCTATCATCTATGCTACTTATTCTCTGTACCTTTCCCCCCTCTCTCCCCCTCCCAGTCCCCTATTGATAACCCTCCATGTGATCTCCATTTCTGTGGTTCTGTTCCTGTTCTAGTTGTTTGCTTAGTTTTCTTTTGTTTTGGTTTTATGTGTGGTTATTAATAACTGTGAGTTTGCTGTCATTTTTACTGTTCATATTTTTTATCTTTTTTTCTTAGATAAGTCCCTTTAACATTTCATATAATAAGGGCTTGGTGATGATGAACTACTTTAACTTGACCTTATCTGAGAAGCACTTTATCTTCCCTTCCATTCTAAATGATAGCTTTGCTGGATACAGTAATCTTGGATGTAGGTCCTTGCCTTTCATGACTTGGAATACTTCTTGCCAGCCCCTTCTTGCCTGTAAGGTCTCTTTGGAGAAATCAGCTGACAGTCTTATGGGAACCCTTTGTAAGTAACTGTGTCCTTTTCTCTTACTGCTTCTAAGATTCTCTCCTTCTGCTTAATCTTGGGTAATGTAATTATGATGTGCCTTGGTGTGTTCCTCCTTGGGTCCAGCTTCTTTGGGACTCTCTGAGCTTCCTGGACTTCCTGGAAGTCTATTTCCTTTGCCAGACTGGGGAAGTTCTCCTTCATTATTTGTTCAAATAAGTTTTCATTTTTTTGTTCTTCCTCTTCTCCTTCTGGCACCCCTATAATTTGGATGTTGGAACGTTTCAAGATGTCCTGGAGGTTCCTAAGCCTCTCCTCATTTTTCTGAGTTCTTGTTTCTTCATTCTTTTCTGGTTGGATGTTTCTTTCTTCCTTCTGGCCCACACTGTTGATTTGAGTCCCAGTTTCCTTCGCATCACTATTGGTTCCCTGTACATTTTCCTTTGTTTCTCTTAGCATAGCCTTCATTTTTTCATCTGGTTTTTGAACAGATTCAACCAATTCTGTGAGCATCTTGATAACCAGTGTTTTGAACTGTGCATCCGATAGGTTGGCTATCTGTTCCTCGCTTAGTTGTATTTTTTCTGGAGCTTTGAAGTGTTCTGTCATTTGGGCCATTTTTTTTTTTTTTTTGTATTGGCGGGTCTGTTACTTAAAGGGGCGGAGCCTTAGGTGTTCACTGGGGGGGCAGGGTAATGCTGGTGGCTGTGCTGTGATGCTGTATGTGGGGGAGGGGCCCAGACGGAGCAATGGCGCCCGCTGCACTCTCCACCAGATTTCAGCCACTCCCTCCACTACCCAGAATCAAACTGGGCCCCTCTGGTGATGGTTCCCAAGTGGGTGGGCTTGTGCACACTCTAGGCCCCTGTGGATCTCTACAAAGACCTCTCCTGTGAGGCTGGGAGTCTCTCCTGCTGCCGCCCCAGCCCCCACGGGCGTTTTCAATCAGCGGTTTGAGGCTTTATTTCCCCATGCTGGAGCCCTGGGTCACGCAGTCTGCTTCACTCCCTGCTGTTCGTCCCGGTTTATCTGTGCGAGTGTGGGGCCGCGGGGTACTACCCGCTGCTCTGCCTGCCCGGTTCTCTGCCACTCTGAGTTCGGTCCTCTCGGTTTATCTGCATGAATGTGGGGCTGCAGGGTCTTCCTGTGGTCCGACTGCCTGCCCCGTTCGTCCCACATTCCGCCAGTCTCGGTCCCACCAGGGCAACTCGAGTCCTCTCCACCCCGGCTGCCCATCTCCACCCCTCCTACCGGTCTGTATGACTGTTTATTTTTTATTTCCTTGGTGTTGGACTTCCTTGCCATTCGATTTTCTGTCAGTTCCGGTTGTGCGAGAAGGCGCAGTGCGTCTACCTACGCCGCCATCTTGGTTCTCCAACCCCATCACCGTCTCTTAACTCCCCAATCTTCTCTCACTCAAACCTGACTGATGGCTCTGACTTTCTTTCATTGTTGTTTTTTCAATTGAATTTATTAGTTATACAGGTTTCAGGTGCACAGTTCCACAACACATCGTCTGTACACTGTATTGTGTGCTCACCACCCCAAGTCAAGTCTCCGACCATCACCATTTATCCCCATACCCTCCCCGTCCAGCTCCCCACCTCCTTCTCCAGCAGTCACCACACTGTTGTCTATGTCCATGAGTTCTTTCTCTTTTTTGCTCAGTCCCTCCACTTCCCCAGAACACTAGCCCAACCCCGACAATTTCCACATGTGGATGAAATCATGTAGTACTTTTCTTTCACTGGCTGGCTTATTTCACTTAGCATAATACTCTCCAGGTGCATCCATGATGTTGCAAAGGGTAAGATTTCCTTTTTTATGGCAGAGTAGTATTCCATTGTATAAATGTACCACTGCTTTTTAACCCATTCATCTACTGATAGGCACTTGGGCCGCTTCCAAATCCTGGTTGTTATAAATAATGCTGCGATGAACATAGGGATGCATATGTTCTTTTGAATGTGCTTCAGGTTTCTTTGGATAAATTCCCAGAAGTAGAATTGAGGTCACAAGACAGGTTCATTTTTAATTTTTTGAGGTAACTCCACACTGCTTTCCACAATGACTACCAATCTGCATTCCCACCACCAGTGTACAAGAGTTCTCTTTTCTCTACACCCTTGCCAAACTTGTTGTTTGATGATTTATTGATGTCAACCATCCTGACAGGTGTGAGGTGATATCTCATTGTGGTTTTAATTTGCATTTTTCTGATGATTAGTGACATTGATCATCTTTTCATGTCTATTGGCCATCTCATATGCCCTCTTTGGAGAAGCGTCTATTCAGGTCTTTTGCCCATTTTTTTAATTGGATTGTTTATAGTTTTGGTGGTGAGTTTTATAAGTTTTCCTTAAGTTTTGAATATTAACCCCTTATCACACATACTGGCAAATATGTTCTCATATTCAGTGGGTTGTCTTTTCATTTTGATGATTGTTTCCTTTGCTTTGCAAAAGCTTTTTAGTTTGATGTATCCCCATTTGTTATTTTTTCTGTTTCCCTTGACAAAGAAGATATATCAGAAAAATATATTGCTATGAGAAATTTCAGGAGTTCCAGCCAAGGTGGAGGCGTAGGTAGAGACCCTTCACTTCCTCCCACAACCCAAAGGAGGATAACAACCAATCAAAAATCAATAAATAACCAGAAGTGCCAGAAAATCGAACTGCATGGAACTCTGACAACCATGCAATTAAAGAAACAGTCAAACAAAACAACCAGAGCAGTAAGTCAACGGACGGAGAGAAACCATGGTGAGGCAGCAGGCCGTGTGGACAGGGCCAGCTGCCGTGAGGTGGCAGGCTGCAAGGGAGGGGCTGACTTAAGGGGAAACTGAGATTCAGAGATGACTGTGGACTACTGCAGTTGCCGTGGTGGGAGAAACGCCCAGTCTCACATGAGAGTTCGTGGAAAAATGCACTAGAGAAGAACAGGTGAGCTGCACTGTTCCCTCTCTGGCCCCTCCCCCACAGGCAGTGCCTCAGTGCAGCAAGGAGATTTCCCTGCCTGGATGAATACCTAAGGCCCCACCCCCTTACAACTTAACAGGGGCCCCAAACAAAGAAATAGGGCCAAAATGAAAGAACAGAGCAAAACCTCAGAAAGAGCTAAGCGATGAGGATATAGCCAACCTATCTGATGGAGAATTTAAAGCCCTGGTAATCAAAAGGCTCACAGAACTGATTGAGCTTGGTCAAAAAATGAAAGAACAAATGAAAGATACCAAAAATGAAGTAAAGCAAAATATTCAGGGAACCAACAGTGACAGGAAGGAAACCAGGACTCAAATCAACAGTTTGAAACAAAAGGAAGAAATAAACATCCAACTGGAACAGAAGGAAGAAACAAGAATTCAAAAAAGTGAAGAGTCTTACAAACCTCTGGGGCAACCTGAAACATCCAATATCTGAAGTATAGGGGTGCCAGAAGGAGAAGATCAACAGCAGGAAATTGAAAACTTATTTGAACAAATAATGGAAGAAAACTTCCCCAATCTGGTGAAGGAAATAGACTTCCAGGAAGTCCAGGAAGCCCAGAGAGTCCCAAAGAAGCTGGACCTAAAGAGCAACACACCAAGACACATCATTATTAAGTTACCCAAGGCTAAAGACAAAGAGAGAATCTTAAAAGCAGCAAGAGGAAAGGAAAGAGTTACCTACAAAGGAGTGCCCATAAGGCTCTCAGCTGATTTCTCAAAAGAAACCTTGCAGGCAAGAAGGGACTAGAAAGAAGTATTCCAAGTATGAAAGGTAAGGACCTACATCCAAGATTACTCTATCCAGCAAAGCTATCATTTGGAATGGAGGGGCAGATAAAGTGCTTCCCAGATAAGGTCAAGTTAAAGTAGTTCATCATCACCAAGCCCTTATTGTACGAAATGTTAAAGGGACTTATCTAAGAAAAAGAAGATCAAAAATATGAACAGTAAAATGACAACAAACTCACAACTATCAACAAGTGAAACTAAAAAAATAAAGAAAAACAACGAAAACATAAACTAAGCAAACAACTAGAACAGGAACAGAATCAGAGAAATGGACACAATATGGAGGGTTTTCAGTGGGAAGGGGGAAGGGAATAATAGGAAGGAAAAGGTACAGGGAAGAAGAAGCATAATTGGTAGGCATTAAATAGATGGGGAGAGGTAAAAAATGGTGTAGGAAACAGAGAACTCAAACAACTTATATATACAACCCATGGACATGAACTAAGTGGGGGGATGCTGGAGAGCTGGCGGTGGAGGGGGGATAAAGAGGGAAAATTGGGAAAACTGTAATAGCATAATCAATAAAATATACTTAAAAAAAAGAAGTGTCAGATTTTACTGAGTGTTTTCTTCTAGGATTTTTATTTATTTTCGAGACTAACACTTAAGTCTTTAATCCATTTTGAGCTTATTCCTATGTATGGTGGAAGGTGGTCTAGTTTCTTTTTGTTGCATGTATTTGTCCAGTGTTCCCCAAACCACTTATGGAATTGACTATCTTTACCCTCTTTTTAAAATTAATATTTTCAACTAGTATTTTTCAATTAATATTTGTCAATTGCCTCCTTTGACAAATATTAATTGACTATAAAAGCATGAGTTTATTTCTGGCATCCCAATTTTGTTCTATTAATCTATATGTCTGTTTTTATACCAGTACCATGCTGTTTTGAGTATTATGGCCTTGTAGTATAGTTTGTTATCAGGTAGCATAATTCCTCCAACTTTGTTCTTCTTTCTCAAGAATGCTGTGACTATTCAGGGTCTTTTGTAGTTCCATATAAGTTTTTGGAATATTTGTTCTAGTTCTGTGAAATATGCTATTGGTATCTTGATAGGAATTTTATTGAATCTATAGATTACTTTGGGTAATATGGACATTTTAATGATGTTAATTCTTCCAATCTGTGAGCACAGTATATGCTTTCACTTATCTGTATCATCCTCAGTTTCTTTCTTCAGTGCCATAATTTTCTGGGTACAAGTTTTTACATCCTTGGTTAAATTCATTCCAAGGTATTTTATTCTTTTCTTTTTCTTTTTTCTTGAAAATTGTGAATGGGATTGTTTTTTAGTCTCCCTTTCTGATAGTTCATTATTGGTATAGAAAAAATGCAACTGATTTCTGTATATTTATTTTGTACCCTGCTATTTTACTGACCTGAATTCATTTATTGGTACTAGTAGTTGTTTTGATGGAAGCTTTGGGGTTCTGTACATAGAGTATCCTGCCATCAGCAAATAATGACAGTTTTACTTTTTCCTATTTGGATGCCTTTTATTTCTTCTTGTCTGGTTGCTGTGTCTGGGACTTCCAGTATTCTGTAGAATAAGAATGGTGAGAGTGAACATGCTTGTCTTGTTCCTGATGTTAAGGGAAATGCTTTTAATGTTTGCCCATTGAGTATGATGTTGGCTGTAGGTTTGTCATATATGGCCTTTATGTTCCATGTATTCCCACTTTGCAGAGTTTTTTAAAAATCATAAATGGACATTGGATTTTATCAAATGCTTTTTCTGCATCTGTTGATATGATCATGTGTTTTTATCCTTTGTTTTCTTTATGTGATGTATCACATTTATTGATTTGTGAACATTGTACCAACTTTGAATCCCTGAAATAAATCCCACTTAATTATAGCATATGATCTTTTTAATATATTGCTGGATTGAGTTTGCTAATATTTTGTTGAGGATTTTAGCATCTACATTCTGAGGGATATTGGCCAATAATTTTCTTTCTTTGTCATGTTGTTATCTTGTTTTGGAATTAGGGTAATACTGGTGTAATCTCTCTATTCAGATTATCTGATTCTTTCTGATTCAATTTTGGAAGATTGTTTGTTTCTAGAAATTTATCCATTTCATCCAAATTGTCCAATTTGTTGGCATATACTTGTTCATGATATTTCTTAAAATCCTTTGTATTTCTTTGGTATCAGTTGTTATTTCTGATCTTTCATTTCCGCTTTTGTTTATTTGAGTCCTCTCTCTTTTTTTCTAGATGAGTCTGGTTAAGGGTTTGTCAATCTTGTTTATCCTTTCAAAGAACCAGCTCTTAGTTGTATTGATCTTTTGCATCATATTTTTAGACTCTGTTTTATTTACTTTTGCTGTGATATTTTTATTTCCTTCCTTATATTCAATTTGGGCTTTGTTTGTTGTTCTTTTTCAAGTTTATTTAAGCATAAAATTAGATTGTTTATTTGAGATTTTCTCTTGTTTTTTGAGATACACCTCTAATTCTACGTATTTCCCTCTTAGGACTGCTTTCTCTGGGTCCATGGATTTGGGATTGTTGTGTTCTCATTTTCATTTGCATCTTTTGAAGGTATCATTTGATTTATTTACTGATCTCATTGTTAACCCATTTATTGTTTAGTAACATGTTATTTAGCCTCCATGTCTTTGTGTGTTTCTTAGTATTTTTTCTTGTGATTGATTTCCGGTCCCATACCATTATGGTAAGAAGGGATGATGAACATGATTTCAATTTTTTAAAATTTATTGAGACTTGTTTTGTGTCCAAAATGTGGTCTATTTTAGTAAAGTTCTATATGTGCTTCAAAACAATGTATGTTCTACAGCACTGTGGTGAAATGCTTTGAAGATATCAATTAAATCCTTCTAATATATTGTATTATTTAAGGCCACCATTTCCTTGTTGATTTTCTGTCTGGAAGATCCATCCATTGATGTCAACAAAGTGTTAAAATTTCCTATTTTACTGTTTTGCTGTCAAATTCTTCCTTTAAGTACATTAAGATTTGCTTTACATATTTAGGTGCTCTTGTGTTTACATAGGTACATAAATTTTACAAGGCTTATATTTTTTGGTTGGATCACTCCCTTTTTCATTATGTAGTGTCCTTCTTTGTCTCTTACTATAGTCTTTGTTTTAAAGTCTATTTTGTCAGACATAAGTATTGCTAACCCAACATTTTTCCTTTCAATTTGCATGAAATATCTTTTTTCATTTCTTTACTTTTCGTCTATGTGTATCTTTTGATCTGAGATGGGTCTCTTGGAAACAGCATATATATATGGCTCTTGTTTTCTTATCCATTCAGCTATCCTAGGTTTTTTGATTTGAGCATTAAAGCCATTTACATTTAAGGTGATTATTGATCAGTATGAGTTTATTGCCACTTTATGCTTTTAACAATATTCCTCTGTTTCTTCTTCTCCTTCTTTTTCCTCTTTCTCTTCATCTCCTCCTCCTCCTTATTCTCTTTCATTTTTTTACTCCTCACCTGAGGACACTTTTTCATTGCTTTTAGAGAAAGAAGAAGGGAGAGAGCAAAGGAGAGAGAGAAACATCAATTGGTTACCTCCTATATGCTTCCGAACTGGGGATCATACATGTTCAGAACAGGGATTGAACCTACAACCTAGGTATGTGCCATGACTGAGAATCAAACCCAGTCAGTTATGGTATGACACTTCAACCAACTGAGCCACACTGGCTGGGACATTTCCTTCTTATTCAAGCAAGTTCTTTAACATTTCTTGTAATACTGCCTTTGGTGGTAACAAACTCCTTTAGCTGTTTCTTGTCTGTAAAACTCTATTTCTCTTTCAATTTTAAATGATAGCCTTGCTGGGTAAAGTAGTCTTGGTTGTAGGTCCTTGCTTTTCATCATTTTAAATATTTCATGCCAATCCCTTCTGGTCTGAAATGTTTCTGTTAAGAAATCAGCTAACAGTCTTAAGGGAGCTCTTTTGTTGGTAATTGTAGCTCTGTTCTTCTTTGGTGACTTTTAAAATTTTCTCTTTGCCTTTAACCTTTGCCATTTTAATTATGCTGTTTCTTGGTGTGGGTCTCCTTGGGCCATCTTGTTTGGGACTTCCTGTGCTTTCTGGACTCGTGTATCTTTTTCCCTCATCAGATTAAGGAAGTTTTCAGTCATTATTTTTTTCAAATAGGTTCTTGATTCCTTGCCCTCTCTCTTCTCTTTCTAGTACTCCATGATGTGGATGTTGTTTTGCTTCATATTGCCCCAAAAGTCCCTTAAACTACCTTCACTTTTTAAAATTCTTTTTTAAAAATGATTTTATTTATTTATTTTTAGAGAGATGGTAAGGGTAGAAGAAAAAGAGAGAGAGAAACATCGATTGCTTCCTCTCATATGTGCCAGGGACTGGACCTGCAACCCAGGCATGTATCCTGATAGGGAATTGAACCAGCGATCTTTAATTTCTCTGAACAACACTCAACCAACTGAGCCACACTAATCAGGGCTAAAATTGTTTTTTCTAACTGCTGCTCTGATTGGGTATTTTTTTCTACCTTGTCTTCCAAATTGCTGATTTGATCCCCTGCTTTATCCAACCTACTGTTTATTTTTTCCAGTGTATTCTTTATTTCAGATATTGTATTCTTAATTCCTAACTGGTTATTTTTATGGCTTCTATGTCCTTTTTCATGCTGCTGAGCATCCTTATAACCATTGCTTTGAATTTCATATCTAAAAAATTCTCACCTCCACTTCATTTAGCTCTTTTTCTGGAGTTCTCTCTTATTCTGGAGATTTCTCATTTGGGGACTGTTTCTTTGTTTCCCCATTTTGGTTGCCTCTTTGTATTTGTTTCTATGTATTGGAACACTTTACTTTGACTCTCAGCATTCATGGTGTGGCCTTATATAGTAAGTGTCCTGTGGGGTCCAGTGGTGCAATCTCCTTCATCACCTGAGCTGGGTGCTCCGGGATATCCCTTGTGTAGGTTATGTGGGCTCTCTTCTTGTAATGTAGTCTTGACTGCTATTGGTTCCTTTGTGCATTCTCAGGCTGGCTGACTGTGAGGCTCATCCTCAACTACAGCATGTGAGCTGCTGTGTAGGTGCTGACTCCACAAAGCTGAATTCACTTCAGCAAGGTTTGGTGCTTGTCAATATCTCCCTTTGAATATACTGCTTGTGAAGCTTATTGGAATTTGCTCTGTTTTCGTTTGAACCTGGCCATTGGGTGTGTTGGTTATTGTCATCTTGGGAGGGACTCCAGCACAGACCATGTCAGATACTGCCAGTGACTGGCCGTGGGCAATCTGTTTGGAGCTACCAGCGATCCACAGTTTGTGATTGCCTCCTTTGGACCTGGGTTCACATTAAAAGGACCAAGCTGGACATCAATGCTGACTTTTACCAGCACCAGGCCCAGGAGCAGGTCAGAAAAATCCCAAAGCACCTGGACAATATTACCTCTCCCTTCCTCTACCTGCCAGTTGCCTATTAGGCTCAGTCACTAAAAGAGCTTCTGGTTTTACTTCTAAGCAGGATGTTAGCTCCACAGGATGTATTGACAGGGAGACCAGGGAGTGCAGCTGTTGCTTTCACCCAGGCTAATGCCACACTGAAGGGAGTGCTCCACCCAAGAAAGATAGTGTCTGTGGTGCTGGAGAATGACTCGCTACAGGAATCCTGGCTGCTGTCCATCCCTTCAGCTCTCTTCCTAGAACCTCAAACCCCAGACTCTTCTCATGCAACTCTAGGCTTCTCTGCTCTCCCTCCACTAGAGCTCAGAGTGAGTGGCTGTAAAAGAAACTTTGTGCATTGGCCCTTTAAAATTGTGCCTGTATCTCCAGTGGCCTCTGACTCTCCCTGGCAGACAGAAACCCCACTGCTTTTCACAGCCAGATGTTATGTGGTTGCTTCGTTTTGGCTCTGGTGCTCTGGGATGGGGAGTCTGGCTTGGGGTTGAGACTCCACACTTTTCAGCAGAACTCTATCCTCACATCTGAGATATCCCTTTGGAACCTCAGCTGCTGCCCACAGGAGCAGGGCAAGCTCTTTTTGTGTCTCCACCCTTCCTACCATTTCTGTTATGTCTTCTGTAAATCCTTGGTTATAAGACTTCTCTTCAGTTAGTCTTCAGTTGGTTATTTGGAATGATTGTTCTATAATTAATTGTAATTCCAGTTTGGCCTTGGGAGGTGGTGAGTGTAGCTTCCTTCTACTCTGCAGCCATCTTGGATCCTTGTGGCTCCCACTTTCCTTCTCTTTTAATCTCCCCCCCTTTTAGTTGTGTGGCTCAGAGCAGAGAGATCTTCTGAAGGGACCACCTTGGTGCTGCTTTCTTCCTGTGGCCTTTCATCACCTACCCCATGAAACCATATTCACTGGCACATCTGGTTCCCAGCCCCTGCCTCCACCATACTGGGCTATTTGACCACCAGACTGGACCCACTCTTCTCTAGCAGCACTGACTTTCCCTGGTCTGTGCCATGGGACTGTGTGGGCTCTGTGGCTTTGGGTATTTACTTCCCTGGGCTGCCTTTGGATTTTAAAAATAATATTTACCCACTTCTAGGCACATGGGGCTGGAGGGGGAAAGTCATTTCATGGAAGCAGGGGAGAAATGGAAATCAAAGGGTCAGGGAAGGGCTGGGAGGGATAGAGGAGGCCTGAGATGAAGAAGATCAAAGCCCTACCCTGCCCCTTTGATTTCCTGATGGTTTACTCAGCCAAGGGAGCATAGGCAGAGCCAAAATCTGACTGGTGCCACAGGTGAAGGGAATACAGGTTCCACCAGGCTTCCAGAGGCCCAGTGGTGCTCTTGCTGTCTGTCTTAGGAGCTCTGGTGGGCAGAAAGTGTCCCAGAGAGCAGGCTAAGAAAGGCAGCTTTCCTGAAAAGCATCTGCCTGAAGCCTGCTGCAGCCAACTTGGCTTGTAGACCTATCCTAGCCCACACTGACCACTCAGTCATTAGTACTGAGCACCTGCTGAATGCTCAAGTCTGTGTTAGGCCCAGGGGGTCATGTACCAGAGGCAGAAAAAAGCCTTACGTTATCTGATCACTCACATTATCTTGGCGTGTACCAGGCTTGGTGCTTAGTGCTTTGCCTGGATTATGTCATTTAGCGTCCATGACTACCCTACCAGGTGAGTAACTGTTATCTTATTTCACAGGGCACATAACTAATAAGGGCAGAGTGGGAGTTCAAATGTATGTCTTTTTTTCTCCTACCCCACTGAAAGGCCAAAGTCCCAGGTCTGATGGAGCTGACAATACATCAAGGAGGCAGGCCCTGAGTGCTCCTGTCATAGGAAATGCCTCCTGGGGTCTGTCTCCTTCAGTCAGCCACTGTGGGTTGCCAGCTCAAGGAGAAGAGCTGACTGTGAGGAAGTTATACCTGACTGCATGGAAGATGTTGACACTTTCTGCCAGGACCACAGAGAAATTGCTTTTGGGGGTTGGGGGTGGGAGTGAGAGACAGGGATAAGGGGCAAGCCCCCAAGTTGTTTGTCAGGAGGGCTGGAGTGTCCCTCACCTCTGGCATCCAAGTTCCTGGGTTCTGAGGCAGCATGATTACAGAGCAGAACTGGGAGCACCTCAAGGCAGGGCCATGCTTGCTCAGTTCACTACTGCCTGCTAGGGCCTGGCATCTCACAGCAGGTGCTCACCAAGAGAATGAATGACTGAAGGGAGGGGTGAATGAATGAGTGCACCCCACAGGCTGGAGGTTTCATGATCTGGACAGGAAGTAGGAGGCATGAGAGAAGCCATGAATCACATGTAGGGCTTTTGTGCCCCTGCTCAGAAGACAAGGCCAATATCAACATTTGGGGAGACGGAAAGGGAGGAGGAATGGTTTCATCTCTAAATCTTAATCCTGTAAATCCAAGCAGGGATATGTTAATTACTTAGCTTTGAGTTGTTTTATTTTTCAATTTATCAAGTCAATATTTGGAAATTCGTGTCCTTGTTAGGAATTAGCTGCAGGGCAGACTCTCCTTAAGATGCTAAACTGGAGTAGCCAGGGAGGGAGAGTGGATCTGCCTCCCCTCACTCACTTCCCCAGCAAGAGTCACTCCAGGCTCAGGTAGAAAGGGCCATCAGCTCAAACCACAGCCAGGGACCAGGAATCATGGAGCCTGGGACAGGCCTGTGCACACAGCAGGTGCTCGATGGGTATTTGTTGAATTGCAGTGCAGGTGGAAAGGGCAGCTGGACTCAGGACCTGGAGTGAGGGCGGTGATCTGGGCTCTGACCCAAGCAAGAATTCTCTGGGGCAGGGAATGGTGGGGACTTGGGGTTGTCCCATGTCTTCTTCCCAAGGATAAAGCTGGTGGGGAGGGTGAGGGGGGAGAAGAGAACTAAGGGTGCCAGCCTGGGCCACAATGATTCTCTTTGGTCATGAAGCAACCAATTCTGAGCAAATCCTAGCCCAAGAACTAACAACTGTCTGGCCCTATAAAGGAGAGTTCAGGAGGCCGCTGACTGCCTCTGGAAGAAGATGCTAGTCCTCCTGGAGACCAAGGGCTCAACAGAGTCCCCAGGGTTCTTTTATCAGTGTTAGGACTGAATTGTGACCATTCAACACTGATAAATGGAAGCCCTAACACCCAATGTGACTGTATTTGGAGTAGAGCCTGTAAGGAAATAACTAAGATTAAATGAGGCCATAAGGGTGGGGCCCTGATCTGATAGAATTAGTGCCCTTAGAAGAAAAGAACACCAGAGAGCTCACTCTTTTTATCTCTCTGCCATGTGAGTGCACAGTGAGAAGGTGGCACTCTATAAACCAAGAGGAGGACTCTCACCAGAAACGGAATCAGCTGGCATCTTCACTTTGGATTTCTAGCCTCCAAAACTGTAAGAAACAAATTTCTGTTGTTTTAGCCACCTAGTCTGGAGTATTTTTGTTCTGGCAGTCTGAGATGACTGCTAATAATCTGTGGCATTTTGAATAGGGCTATGGGCTTCTAACAGCCCCAGGAGAAGGCTGAGCAGTAATGTGAAATGGTCAAGGGTGCACAGTTAGGGAGTGGCAGTCAAGACAGAGCCAGGCCAGGTCATGCAGTTTCCAAGGCCAGAACCTTTAATGATGCTGCTGCTGATGAAGATGCTGGTGGTAATGGCAGTATTCACATGGGACACAATGGAACAAAAGAAATGGATCTGTCTACAGAATACAGAGTAACCAGGGTCAAAACAAAACAGGGTCAAAAAGGAGCAGAAGCATCTGTGGATGGCCATGGCTCAGAGGTTCTAATGGGAATAGTCTACCTCTTCCAGCAGGACTTACCTGGGAACTCACCTTTTTTCCTTACATTCAAGAGCCTGATTCTGGATTTAGAATCAGTGTTTGTAAGTAGATATTGGAGGGAAAAGACCCAGACCCAAAGTGGGGACCCCAGACTGCTACACCTTCTGGACTCTGCTTCAGCTGGGGTTCTGATGGTCTGGGGACCCTCCTTACATCCAGCTCATGAAACACCCACACCAAAAAGGTTTTGTCCTCCCAGGCTGGCAGCGTTCTGGTGGACAGAGTGGCCACATGGATGGACTCTTTTCCATTATGCTTCAGACAGCCAGTTGGGACCACAGGGTGTAGCTCCTGTCCCAGAGATGGATTCTCACTTTGGCTGTGGGAGGGACTATAAGGAGGCTGAAGTGAATAGAAATATGTATACATGGTTCTGGGGTTCACGCCAGCATATAAACAGCACAACACCAGGATCATGTTTCTTATTTTTTCAAAGAGATTATATGAAAAAAATTTACATTAATGCAACATGTCATCTTTTCTGGGAGCCATCTTTGAGATCAGAAGCCTCAGCTGGGCACCTGCTCAACACCGCAAGGGTGATTAAGCAAAATGTCAAGAACTGAAATGAGAGAACCAAGATGGCGGCATAGGTAGACACACTGCGCCTCCTCGCACAACCAGAACTGACAGAAAATCGAACAGCAACGAAGTCCGACACCAAGTACATAGAAAAGAAACATACATCCGGACTGGAGGGGTGGAGACAGGCACCGGGGTGGAGAGGACTCGCGTTGCTGTGGCGGGACCGAGACTGGCGGAGTGTGGGACGAACAGGGCAGGCAGTCTGACCACTAGCAGACCCTGCGGCCCCACATTCGCACAGATAAGCCAAGAGGGCCGGACTCAGAGTGGCGGAGAACGGGGCAGGCAGAGCGGCAGGTAGCACCCCACAGCCCCACATTCGTACACAGAAAAACCAGACAAACGGTGTGGAGCCAAGCAGACTGCATAACCCAGGGCTCCAGCGCAGGGGAAATAAAGCCTCAGACCTCTGACTGAAAGCGCCAGTGGGGGTTGGAGTGGCAGCAGGAGAGACTCCCAGCCTCACAGGAGAGGTCGTTGGAGAGATCCACAGGGGCCTAGAGTGTGCACAGGCCTGCCCACTCAGGAACCAGCACCAGAGGGGCCAAATTTGATTATGGGTAGTGGAGTGAAAGACTGAAATCTGGTGGAGAGTGGAGTGGGCGCCATTGCTCCCTCTCGGCCCCTCCCCCACGTACAACATCACAGCACAGCCACCAGCATTACCCCGCCCCCCCAGTGAACACCTAAGGCTCCGCCCATTTAAGTAACAGAAGTGCCAAGACAAAAAAAAAAAAAAAATGGCCCAAATGACAGAACACTTCAAAGCTCCAGAAACAATACAACTAAGCGAGGAAGAGATAGCCAACCTATCAGATGCACAGTTCAAAACACTGGTCATTAAGACGCTCACAGAATTGGTTGAATTTGTTCAAAAACTAGATAAAAAAACGAAGGCTATGCCAAGAGAAACAAAGGAAAATGTACAGGGAACCAATAGTGATGGGAAGGAAACTGGAACTCAAATCAATGCTGTGGACCAGAAGGAAGAAACAAACATCCAACCAGAAAAGAATGAAGAAACAAGAATTCAAAAAATGAGGAGAGGCTTAGGAACCTCCAGGATATCTTGAAACGTTCCAACATCCGAATTATAGGGGTGCCAGAAGGAGAAGAGGAAGAACAAAAAATTGAAAACTTATTTGAACAAATAATGAAGGAGAACTTCCCTAATCTGGCAAAGGAAGTAGACTTCCAGGAAGTCCAGGAAGCTCCGAGAGTCCCAAAGAAGCTGGAGCCAAGGAGGAACACACCAAGGCACATCATAATTACATTACCTAAGATTAAGCAGAAGGAGAGAATCTTAGAAGCAGCAAGAGAAAAGGACACAGTTACCTAAAAGGGGTTCCCATAAGACTGTCAGCTGATTTCTCCAAAGAAACCTTACAGGCAAGAAGGGACTGGCAAGAAGTATTCCAAGTCATGAAAGGCAAGGACCTACATCCAAGATTACTGTATCCAGCAAAACTATCATTTAGAATGGAAGGGCAGATAAGTGCTTCTCAGATAAGGTCAAGTTAAAGGAGTTCATCATCATCAAGCCCTTATTATATGAAATGTTAAAGGGACTTATCTAAGAAAAAGAAGATAAAAAACATAAACAGTAAAAATGACAGCAAACTCACAGTTATTAACAACCACACCCAAAACCAAAACAAAAGAAAACTAAGCAAACAACTAGAACAGAAACAGAACCACAGAAATGGAGATCACATGGAGGGTTATCAACAGGGGAGTGGGAGGGGGAGAGGGGGGGAAAGGTACAGAGAATAAGTAGCATAAATGATAGGTAGAAAATAGACAGGGGGAGGGTAAGAATAGGGTAGGAAATGTAGAAGCCAAAGAACTTACAAGTATGACCCATGGACATGAACTATAGGGGGGAATGTGGGAGGGAGGGGGTGGGCAGGATGGAGTTGAGTGAAGGGGGGGAAATGGGACAACTGTAATAGCATAATCAATAAATATATCAAAAAAAAGAACTGAAATGTTATTTGGCAAGCAGGGACTCAGGTTAATGATGGAAGATTGGGGCCTGGGAGAAGGGAAACCCCTGAGTGGTCCTAGGATGTCTATAGTGGTGTGCAAGGATCCCTCAGCACTCTGGATGCTTGTCTTCAGTGCTAGGTCTGCAACTGCTTTTCTGTGTGGCTTAAATGAAACAATTGCCCTCTCTGAGCCAAATATCCTCATCTAAAAGGATAGTGGATGCTCTTAGTTGTCTTTGAGATCTGTGTTTCTCTTATGCTGTACAGAGCTTTGTAGCATACTTTTTCTTTTCTTTTTTTTAAAGAGTGTTTTTTTTACATTTTAAAAATATATTTATTGATTATGCTATTACAGTTGTCCCATTCCCCCCCACTCCACTCCATGCTGCCCACCCCCTCCCTCCCTTCCTCCCCACTCCACTCCATGCTGCCCACCCCCTCCCTTCCACATTCCCCCCCTATAGTTCATGTCCATGGGTCATACTTATAAGTTCTTTGGCTTCTACATTTCCTACACTATTCTTACCCTCCTCCTGTCTATTTTACACCTATCATTTATGCTACTTATTCTCTGTACTTCCCCCCCTCCCCCTCCCACTCCCCTGTTGATAACCCTCCATGTGAGCTCCATTTCTGTGGTTCTGTTCCTGTTCTAGTTGTTTGCTTTTTTTTTTGTTTTAGGTGTGGTTGTTAATAACTGTGAGTTTGCTGTCATTCTTACTGTTCCTATTTTTTATCTTCTTTTTCTTAGATAAGTCCCTTTAACATTTCATATAATAAGGGCTTGGTGATGATGAACTCCTTTAACTTGACCTTATCTGAGAAGCACTTTATCTGCCCTTTCATTCTAAATGATAGCTTTGCTGGACAGAGCAATCTTGGATGTAGCTCCTTGCCTTTCATGACTTGGAATACTTCTTGCCAGTCCCTTCTTGCCTGTAAGGTTTCTTTGGAGAAATCAGCTGACAGTCTTATGGGAACCCCTTTTAGGTAACTGTGTCCTTTTCTCTTGCTGCTTCTAAGATTCTCTCCTTCTGCTTAATCTTGGGGAATGTAATTATGATGTGCCTTGGTGTGTTCCTCCTTGGCTCCAGCTTCTTTGGAACTCTCTGAGCTTCCTGGACTTCCTGGAAGTCTATTTCCTTTGCCAGATGAGGGAAGTTCTCCTTCATTATTTGTTCCAATAAGTTTTCCATTTCTTGCTCTTCCTTTTCCCCATCTGGTACCCCTATAATTCGGATGTTGGAAAATTTAAAGATTTCCTGGAGGTTCCTAAGCCTCTCCTCATTTTTTTGAATTCCTGTTTCTTCATTCTTTTCTGGTTGGATGTTTGTTTCTTCCTTCTGGTCCACAGCATTGATTTGAGTTCCAGTTTCCTTCCCATCGCTATTGGTTCCCTGTGCATTTTCCTTTATTTCACTAGCATAGCCCTCATTTTTCTAATAATAGCCTTCATCTAATTTGTGACCAAATTCAACCAATTCTGTGAGCTTGTTGATTGCCAGCATTGTGAACTGTGCATCTGATAGGTTGGCTCTCTTTTCATTGCTTAGTTGTATTTTCTCTGGAGCTTTGATCTGTTCTTTCTTTTGGGTATTTTATTTTGTCTTGGCATGCCTGTTATGTAAAGGGGCCGAGCCTTAGGTGTTCCTCAGGGTGGGGTAACCCTGGTTGCTGCATTTATGTGGGGAAGGGGTACAATAGGGAACAATGGCACTTGCTCCACTCTCTGCTGGATTTGAGTTACTTACCCCGGTACTCACAAGCAAATTGGGTCCCTCTGGTGCTGATTCCTGGGTAGGTGGGTTTGTGTACCTTCTAGGACCCTTTGGGTCTCTCCAAGGAACTCTCCTGTGAGGCTGGGAGTTTCTCCTGCTGCCGCCTCAACTCCCACAGGTGTGTTCAGTCAGAGGTTTGAGGCTTTATTTCTCTGAGCTGGATCCCTGGGTTGCGTTGTCTGTTGCTGGGTCTGCCAGCTGCTGCCTTGCCCTCCCTGCTCCACAATCCACTGCCTCACTGGGTCCAACAGCCACTGTCTTGCTGTGAGTCCTCTCCACCCGGCTGCCTGTCTCTGCCCCTCCGCCTGTCCCTCCTACTGGTCTGGATGAGTGTTTCTTCTTTATCTCCTTGGTTGTCGGACTTCCATACAGTTCAATTTTCTGTCAGTTCTGATTGTTTTTTGTTTTTAAATTGTTGTCCTTCTTTTGGTTATGCAAGGAGGTACAGTGTGTCTGCCTATGCTTCCATCTTGGCTGGAAGTCTCCTTTGTCTTTGTTCTTGTTCATTTAGTTATCCCACAGACAGCTGTTTTCCATCCACCAACAAGGGTGGGGGGTACAGCCCTAGTCTTCTAGGCCTTTTGTGCTGATCAACTGCTAATCAAGGGTCACAGAGTAATCTTTGTAAACAGAATGGATTTTGGCCTCAGACGGAGCTGGTTTGAATACAGGTCCCTCTATTTGATGGCTGTGTGACCGTGGGCAGGATATTAAACCTTACTGAGCCCTGGATTCCTCCTCCCCAAACCGGAACAAATGTCAGCTATCTTGTATGATTGTCTAGATAAACGGTCACCAGATTGCTGCTGTGCACTTGCCACCCTTTTCATCCTCCATCTTTTCATTTTGAATTCTTCAAGTCATCCTTCCAAGGAGATTTTCAGGTTTTCACAGTCAGGAACATGCATAGGCCTCTTCTAGCTTCCCATGGAGCCCAGTGCACAGCTTGCAGATAGCATTCATTGGCTCTTGGTCTTTGAAGTTGCAGTGGGACTCTCTTGGCTGCCATTTCCTTCATTGCCAATCCAGGAGCCCCTTCTCAGTGGCCACCTTTGTATTGTATATATCCTGACTTGTATGACACTCATTTTTAAAACAATCAGTGAGTGACTACCTGTACATTTTCCCCATTTTATATTATTTATTTATTTAATGAGAGTCATGCCTTAGTCAGTAAAAAATTCAAATATAGATGTATATAGAATAAAAGATGGAAGTCCATTTTTATCCTCCTCATAGTCCATTCCTAGCTCCAGATCTAACCAGTTAATAAAGGTGGCTTTAATATTTCCTGACCCTTTTTCTATATATTATAAACTCTCTGCATAACTTATGTAAACTTACACACAGGCATTTCCTAAAAACATAAATGAGTTCATTTTCCGAGACTTAGTTTGTTTTATAAATACTTAACATGTTGCTTATGTCAGACATATTATTCTTTTAAAAATTAATGATAGTCTTTAAATTACAGTAAAACTGACTTTGGGGTGTACAGTTCTGTGAATTTTAACACATGTATAGATTTGCATAACTGCCACCACCACAATCAGAATGCGAAACAGCTCCACCACCTCCTAAAATTCCCCAGTGCTGTCCTTCCGCAGTTCCATCCCTCACCCCTGGCAAGCGCTGATCCACTTCTTCATTATCACACTTTGGTCTTCTCAAAAATGTTACATAAATGGAATCCTGCAGTTTATAATCTTTTGAGACTTTTTTCTGCTTAGTATAATGCCTTTCAGAGTGTCATATAAGTCAGATGCAAGTTGTTGTAACAATTTTTATTGTTGAGTACTGTGTAATTGTATGGATGGATCAAATATTATTTATCCATTTATCATTTGATGGACATTTGGGTTTTGTTGGTGATTATGAATAAAGCTACTACAAACATTGGCATACAGATCTTTATATGGATAATGTACTTTCATTTCTCTGAGATCCCCAGGAGTGAGGTTGATTAGTCTTATGGTAAGTGTATGTTTAATTTCATAAGAAACTGCCAAACTATTTTCCAGAGTGGCTGTAAGATTTTGAATCCCCACCAGCAGTGTATGAGGGTTCTGGCTGCTTCAAATCCTCGTCAGCACTTGGTATTGCCAGTATTTTTTATTTTGTCCATTATATTGTAATATTTGTGTAGTGGTATCTTTCCATGGTTTTAATGTGCATTTCTAAATGGCTAAATATGTTGAAATGATGTGCATTGTTAAATAAAGCACTGAAATGCTTTTGTCAGTAGGTATATAGTTTAATCAAAATGTACTTTTAGTGTTATTTATTGAGATGTTATTTACTGAGGTGGAGTCTGGCACTCTTTGGGAATAAGGAAGTGAGGTCCTGCTGATCTGATCTGGCCTGGGCTGGTCCCTCTCACACAGATTTTGCCTCCAGACCAGGAACTGAGGTTTAGCCAACATAAGCATCAGCCAACACCACTAATTAAAAGAGAGAGTCTCATAATAAATAGATCTCGTTCACAGTTGGATGTAAACAGGGATTCTTGAATTTGTTGAGCATTCTTGCTGCCAAGAGTGATTTAGTTGGACCTTCTTACTTTCTCATCAATAAGAAAACAAACATCAGGATAAAAACACAAAATCATTTTTAATTGTTTGGTGCCTGAAAATGTGTTGATCAACATCCAGACAATTGACTATGTGGCTTACATTTCCATGTGTCCAATTGGTATCACTTAGACACAGCTTAAACCCCTCAGATCTTCTTTATTTCAGTACCAAGCATAATTAGCAGCACAGAATGATAGATTCCGGAACTTGGATGAGCCCTCAGGCGTCATTTCTATCCTGATTCAGATATTTGTTCTTCAACTTCTTCCATGAACCATCTCTCTGGTTTAGGGGCATGACACCTTCCCTGGTTCTGCCATTCTAAAGGAGAGCCTCAGAAGGACAAGTATGAGGCATTAGGAAGCCTGGGCTCCAATTCTGCCCAGGCCCTGGGCAATTCACAGTGTCTGTAGGTCTCAGCTTCCTCATCTGGGAAATTACTGCTATCTATGACTCTCTTCTCATTTCGAGGGACTGTTCTGAGTCTCAAATGCTGAGTCATCGTGATGTGGGGGCCAAGCAGACCCGGGTTTGAATACTGTCTTGGGTACATACAAGCTGAGGGACATGGACAGGTTTCTGAACCTCTCTGAGCCTCTGGTTTTTTATTTGGTAACAGAAACCTTGAAGGGCTGTGGAAAGATTAGAAATACCATGCAAAATTGTTCATACAGCACCTGGCGTACAGTAGGAACTCAGCATATGGTCGTCATCATTGTGAAGTGTGAGTGAAGTGTTTGGTACACAGCAAATGCTTAGGGAATGGTAACACAGCTGGATGGAGTGGAGGTAGTCAGAGATCCTTCTGGAATCTGAGTCCCAGGGATACTGTGGATCTTTGGGGCAGACTTCTGATCAGTGTTTCCAGAGAGCCCTGTGCTTGGTCTTTCTTATCCAGTGAGTTCGTGTGTACCAGAGACCAAACCTCAGGACAGCTAGAGCAAATGGGCCTAGATGCAGAGATCCTGGTACGTCTCATTGCTCATTTGTCAGGCAGCATCCCAGGGCTCAGAACATAAGGCAGCAAGAGCTTTCTGATCACAACCAACTGTGTCCTCTGGACCACCCTTGAGCAGCTAACATGCTCCCCTGGCTCCAAGCAGCAGGTTGTCTGGCTTTGGGGGCTGTGTAGAAGAAGGACTCACCTCTTAAATACTGAATTACCCCACCCCATCCCCCTCCTGCTGATTTGAGTAAGAGCTCCAAAACTTAAGTTTGTTTAATAACCTCCTGACACTAAACAAACAACCTTGCAAAAGGAGTAATTTGTGAGGCAGAAAGAAAACAAATAAGGTTCAAGGACACAGCATGGCAGTGGCCAGGCTGATTACATTCTGGGAGCCACCTAAGTCCAACAGCAATAGAGAGCATATAGATCTTGGCTGCTCTCCACTCAGGGAAGTCTTCAAAACATGGCAAGGAAACTTTGCATTAGGCCTATGGTGACGGCGCATCATTAGAATTCTGGGGGCATATTAAATGCCATCTAGTTGCTAACACAATGCATCATTTTCTGCTAAATAATTGATCACGGTGCAGAGATTGTGTTTGTGGAGTTTTAAAAAGTGATTAGAGCAAGGAACATTTCTGGGAGGCAAGTTGCATCTGTAACCTAGAGCCTGCTCTGCATACCTTCCCCGGGGCCATTGGGGATTCTTGCCACACTGGAGTTGGGGTGCAGCCCAGGATTGCTGACACAGCAGGATGCCAGGTGGTGGCGGGCAGGGGGGGGCATACACAGGTGACAAGGATGGGGTGGGAGCAGAGCCCTTGTGATGGTCTAAGGGGCTGTGCTGGCCTTCCACCCTGCTGGAGGGATGGCAAGAGGCCCTGCCCAGGGAGCGACAAATGCTGTGCTCCTCCCATGACCCCTGGCCACCTGGCGGCTCCTGAGGGCCAGGTCTATCCTGAGAACAGCTTGTCTCAAGATCCTCAGTTGTCTTTTCTTTTTCTGCCTTGCTATCCCCCAATGGCAATCTTTTTCCCCCTTCCCTTCATTTTGGAAAGAACTTGAGACCCCTCCACCTTCACCTCTAAGTATAGGTATGCTGTAAAATTTAGAATGTGTGTTAAAAGACTTTGGTCCTGGTAGATAGGAAAGCCATTCAGAAGCTGTTGGGAATAGAGATTTGAGGTGTGGGCTGTGGGGTATCTGGGAGGGGGACATGGTGAGGCTTCAGTGGGTGCTTCATACTGCTGGGAAGTAGAAAGATCTAGTGCAGAGTATAGAGAGAGTATTTCTCAAATGAATGGCATAGCCCTCAGCAAGGAATCCCAGCTCTCACAGGACTGATGGGCTGTAAGCCCTTCAGCAAACCTTGGAGCCTCAGTTTCTGTCTCTGAAAAGCCTGTATATGCACAGTGATTTTTAAGGGTCCCTTGATCCTCATTTTCTGCAGTTTTAAATTAGGTGTTCTTCCTGGCCACACTTTAGAATGCCCTGAGAACCTTTCAAAAACACAAGTGCTGGAGCACAACCCGCAGAGGTTCTGATTCAATTGGTCCAGGGCTGGGTTTGGGCATCTGTACTCTTAGATCTTCTCCAGTGACCATGATGTGCAGTGAGGGACAAGAACTCTTGCCCTGGGAAAGAGTGGGTAGTGTGGGAAAGGCAGGCACAGATCTGGGCCAGCTTTCTCAGGCTACGTGTGAAGGCCCCCAACTGTGGAGCAAGAAGTGAAAGATTGGCTGCTAGAGAAATGGTTTCAAATATCCAGCTGCTATGGAGTGCTGGGGAGATGAAAAACTTTGGCTTCTGGCAGATGCTACAGCTGCAGGGCTCAGTGGCAGCCTCCCTGGGGAGGGTGGAGGACACTGGAGAGGGGATGCAGGCTCTGCAGAGGGATAGCCACCAAAGGAAAAGCCTCCTTCACAGAGGGGCTGTGCGAGGTTGTGGGAAGAACCATGGCCCTCGTATCCTGCGTATTCTTAGAATGGGTCTGTCTCCTAATGGCTCAGGGCATATGCAGAGGGCTTTAAGGTGGTCCCACAAGTCAGCTGCATGCCTCTGGCCCTGCTCCCCCTTCCCAAAGTGACCTCTCCTCCCCTGAGCTGTCTAGAATTTTCCCATGGGTCCCAAATATACACTGCACTGACTGAGTCCCAGGACACATGTCCAGGGAAGGTAGAGCTGGCCACAGTCCCCTCCCCAGCAGCTAGAGAGTTAGCTTCCTGAAGACCCAGACCAGTTCTCCCACCTTCCTGGCATCATAAAGTGCTAGAGGCTCTTGTCAGTTCATCAGACTCTCGTCTCACTGTACAGGCCTCCATCCCACCAGCTGTGCCATGTATCCCAGCCAAGTCCCCTTTCCTGCTCTGGCCCCTTGTTTCTTCATCTGAAAACAGAGTGGGTCAAGCTCTACAGACTCTGAAGGCAGTGGGTTCTGTAGCTCTGAGGGGCTGACAGAGATAACCACTTCTAGGTCCATTTTACAGATGGAATAATGAGGCTCAGGGATGACCTGATTTCACCAGGGTCATTCAGCCAGTAGGTGGGGGAGTCAGAAGCAGAACACATGGCCCCTGAATCCCAATTCAAGATAACCTGCGTTTGAAAAATGAAAACTACAGGCCCAAATCATGGGGATGTTCCCAAACCCCCAGTCTGGAGACAAATTTAGTTTTTGTTAGGAGACAAGCACCTACTCTGAAATGAACTTTCTCACTCTCTCTCTGGGCAGATCTAACTGATTCATTCCCTGCTGCCACCTGGATGTTTCCAGGTTTTGTCTGGGCCTTCTGTCTATCAGCTGCCTAGTGCCCTGGAGTGTGAATAGCCTGAGCTACACCTCTAGCTCTACTTTGCCCTGTCATGCACTGCCCTTGTCCATGGGCCAGGCCACACTCACGTAGTGTCTGAGGAAGATTGGTTTTCAGCTAAAGGTCAAGGCGAATTGCCCAGGGATCCCACGGGAGGGCTTTCTGTGGATGCACATACCAGCCCTGGCCAGCAGGGGGTGGGCAAGGCCCTGTGTCCTAGGCCACAAGGTCAGCATCAGAAACAGGGACTGGCTGGAGGTCGGGGTTGGGATGGAGGGCGGATGTGAAGCCAGGCCCAAGATACTCACCAAGTGTGCCTCTGATGACTTCCAGCTGCCACCCAGTTTATCTCCACAGGCTGGGGTGTTAGGTAACCATTGGATGCCAGGCCTACAGAGCACAGACAGCAGGGTGACTTTGGGAAAATTACTCTCTAGGTTGTTTTAGTTTGAGATGCAGAATCTTGGACTGGGAGAAGGGAGAATGGGACTCTTCTTTCCTCCCTTCTGCCCACAGGAGCTAAAGTGGTCTAATCTGGTCTTTAACATATATGTCTTGTATATTCTAGTCTCTTTCTCAAAAACAATGTGGTCCAGCCCAGCATTCCTCCAACTTCAGTGAACATCAGAATTACCAGAGACTTGCTAAAACATAGATTCTTGGGTCTATCCCTAGAGTTTTGATACAGGAGGTCTGGAGTTCACACTTTGAGACTCACAGGTCTAGCCTCCTCCTACATCAGTTCCCAGCCTAGCTGGATGGGTTTCCTAGAAGGAAGGGCATCAACTGTAGATCCAGACAGACTTAGAGTCCTGTTCTGCCTCTGTCTGTGTGACCTTGGGTGAATATCTCATCTTTTCTGAGCCAAGGTTTCCTGAAATGTAGAGAAAGCAGCGCCCACCTCACAGGCTCCATGTGAGGTCTGAAAGGGGTGGCCAAACACGTGTGAAGCCTCTGACATAAGCAGATCCTCCAAAATATTCCTTTCTGGGAGTGGAGTCTGGCAGAGGTGGGGAGGGTGGAGGTCATCCAGTTCACTTTCACCCTTGTACAAATGGGCAAGAGTCCAGCCCAGGTTTCACTTTGAGTCTGGCAGAGCTGGTATCAGGGTGGACATTTCTTGCAGTGTCTGTTCTCGCTCTGACTGGGAACCACAGCCCGCAGTCCAGCAGGCAGCAGGGCTGCTCCTAAACAGCCTGAGCAGACATCGAAGTTAAAGCAGCCTCACCCTCCTGTCGAGCACCCTGTGCATGCTGTCAGTCACCAAGGTCTTTGAGTCACCACTTCACCAAGAGGCTGCCTACTCCCTCCTCCTTCTGACAATCTTCTCCTTGCCCCCACTGGTTCTGCTGTGGCTGGGAGCAAGGGAGATGAAGTGCTGGGCTCACTCCCCACTTCCTTCAGATGCACAGGGGCTGGGCAGAGACAGTCAGCCAGGAATGGGCCACCCCATGTCTCTACTCACCTCTATACCTCTTTCTGGCCTATGGCTGCATGTGTGTTAGACATGGCCCCTCCCCTCATGCCTCCCCTATCCTCCAACATCTAGAAGACACCCAGGACCAGGTCACCAGCCACTTCTCAGTCTTTATTTTTTCACTACTCCCCATCAGGCTCCAGAATTAGAACCAGAGTCTGCAAAAGTCTTGGCTGCAAAAATCCTGACCCCTGTGTCCAGAGATCCGAGGTCGTGTTTCCCAACCTCAATTTACTCATTGATGAAATGGGAGCCCACAAGAGTACTCACTTATTTCTCCTCCTCAGAAATCCTGTCCTGATGCTCTCCCTTGAAGTCCAGGAGCACCACCTGGAGAGAAGAGAGGTGGCCTCAGGAAGGGTCATTTTTGTGTCCATGGGGCTAATTTCCACCTGACTTTCTTCTTATAGAAATTGGAATAGCCTGACTGGAAAAGCAGTCCCCCTAGGATGTGTTGCTGGCTCCTTTGTGCCTCTGCTCAAGGACCCCCTCCTCTTGGAGGTACTTCCTGCCCTCCTATCCCTCCCTAATCCCCAATAAAAACTCACATTTCAAGACTGACAGGGTCTTCTCTCTGAAATTTTTTCTGATGTTGTCACTCTATCTGACTGTCATTTGTTTACTTGTCTCTCTGTGCTTCTAGGAGCCCTGTGGGCAGAAGGGTCTCCTTGTCCCCAGAGCTCAGTCATAGGCAGGGAGGGCCAGGGCAGTTGCCAGCACACAGGTGGTATTAGTGCGTGTGTGTATGGGGGGGATTTCCACTGTGCCTCTTTGCAGGGCTTCCAGTCTCTAAGAGGAACTCAGCATGTGTGCCTACTGTGCTCAGTGGAGCGGGGAATCTGTCCTAGGGTCCTCATACATTTTTCCATCTTGCAACATTTATGAAGGTGTAGAGAGGCTGAGGGCCCCATGGGCCTAAAAATTTAACTTTGGAAACAAAGATTCCTGTTTGAGGAATGAGCCAAAGTTGAGAGAGAATGTCTTATATCCACCCTCCTCCCTGAAAATGCTCACAACTTACCCAATCCATCCATTCTCCTTCCTGCTCCCCACCCCTACCCCAGACACCCCTGTCTGCACCCACCTTCCACACACTATACTATAAGGGCTTATTAAACCCCTGGGCATGTTCAGGGTCTCTTTAGGTTGTCCTCCATTAGTACCCTTTGGGAAGGAGACCTCAGGGCCTGTGTTGTGCATTTACCAGTCACTGTCATCTCTATTCCAGGCATGCCGGGCTCCTCCAGTTCTTCCAATCCTCCAAAGACCCACTAGTGTTTAGCTCAAAGAAACCCTTTGATGTCCTAAATGACAAAGCCAGACACAGGAGGAGGGAGGGGCTTCGGGAGACAGCTCCCTGCAGATACCTCAGGAGGGGCAGCCGCCTGGCTGTGGGCTTCTGGCCATCTGAAGCATTTTGTTTCAGCTCCACTTGGGGGCTTTGTTGTCAGAGCTGCCTTGCCTGGCTTCTCTTGGGTTTCCTTGGGCAACTGCAGAGCCACTAGGCCAGCCTAGCCCAGCTGTGCAGGTGTGGGTGCAGGGCCTGTGTCTGCTCCAGCAAGTAGTAACCCTGCTTTGCCCAAGGCTGCCCAGGCCTTCTGTCACCCAGCCAGAGTCCTCTTTCCCATCCAGGCTCCTTGGCTGTCGGATCTCTGGACACAGGGGTCAGGGCTTTTGCAGCCAAGACTTTTGCTGACTCTGGTTCTAATTCCCGTATCTGGGCAAGTCTCACTTTCCTCATCCATGGGCTGGGGATGATACTGATAATACCAACCCCAGAAGATTGGATGACACAATACACACCGTGGCACATGCAGCCTCTCAATGAGTCCCAGCTCTCACTCTGTTTCTCTTCCCTCTTCTTCATAACTCAGTGGTCTCCGTCCTGGCGATTCACTAAAATCCCCCAACGAGCGTTTGCAATGGACCAGTTCCCAGACTCCACTAAACCTGACAACACAGGAGCTCTGAAGGTGAGGTTTGCTTTTGCACATTTTTAAAGCTCCCGAGGTGATTCTGGAAGCCAGCCAAGGGGCAGAGTCCTAACCCCACTCTAACAGGGCCCCCCTTCCTGCCCTGCCCTGTCCAATATGGTTGCCACCAGCCATAGGTGACTATTTAAATATAAATTCATTAAAATGACTTAAAATGTAAACTTCATTTTCTTGATCATACCAACCACTTTTCAAATGCTTAGGAGCCACGTGTGGCTAGTGGCTACCATATTGTACAGGGCAGGTCTAGACTGTTTCCAGCACTGTAGAAAGCCCTTGTGGAAAGCATGGCCAGACTGGCAGTAGCCAATGGAAGCACAATACAAGCTGCATATGTAATTTATGCAATAACAATTTTTTTCTAATAGCCACATTAAGTAAAAAGAAATAGGTGAAATTAATTCAGATAATGTATTTTATTAATCCCATAATCCCAAAGGGTATTTTGATTACAACATGTAATCGATATGCAAAAAGTCATGAAGTTTTTACACCTTTGTTATACTAAGTCTTCAAAATGTGGTGACAGTTTACACTTTTGGCACAGCTCCTTCTCACAGGCACATTTCAAGTGCTTGACACTATGTGCCCCGCTCAACATGTGCACCTGGCAAGTATGAAACCATTGCCTGTGACAGAATGAAATCGCTGAGCCCACATATAGTGCTTTAGGACTTATGAAGCGCTTTGATGCCTCCAAGAGCCCTCTGGCCTAGTACTATGATCTTCAGGCTGGTCAGAAGCATTGCCCAGCAGAGCGGCTTGTGCAACAAGGAGATGGCACTAGAACACAAGTATTCATTTATCTGTGTGCTATTGTAGTATCCCCTGGGTCAGTGAGTGTCCAGTCCTGGGCAAGTGCAACTTGTGCTGGCCAAATAGACTGGTCATTCCTTGAGGACAGAGAGTCTGCTGCCTCCTATGCTTGTTGGGCTTGTCCTAATATACCCTCCTCCAACCCACCTGGCCATGAAGTAAGATGTTACCTGATAACTTGAGTGGTTCTGGAAGGTCTCTCAGGCCAGAAGACATGGGGCTGAAGGCTCCCACCATCATTCATAGCTTCCTGCTGAGGCATCCACGCCACCGTCATCCCAAATAATGTGGTAGATGTGTCACAAGGGAAAGTTTATGCAGCCACCTACTGTCTGTCGTTAATGTCTTAATATACATTGATTAGTCATATTGGTTTATATTAGATGGTGGCCAGGCATGAATGTAATGGACAACAGCTCCATTGTAATAAAAGAATGTGGAATGAAGACCAGGAGCACAGAGCTCTGTCTAGGATGAGAGAGGAGTCAGGGATGAGGCAGGCCAGGAAGTCAGGGGCCGGTGAGGATACAGGAGCCCAGCTGGGCCAGAGAAAAGATCTCTGGCAGCTGGAGAATAGCAGGGTCAGAAAGCCATGTCCACCTGAAGGTCAGCCCCGCCTTGGCTTTGGCACATTGTGGGCCCTAGTGGATGTGCTGAAGGGGAATGAATATACGTGACAACGGAAGCTCGAGAAGGTGTGCAAGGGGGAGTCCTGCTCTCTGCAGACTTCCATCTCACAGCTTCCTCTAGGAGCCCAGTGGACAGTGCTGTGTTCAGGGACTTGAGAGACTAGCTGGCAGGCTGGCTGGGCCATCATCTCTTGCTGGGCTCCTGTGGGCAGTAAGACCATCCCTGAGGTATGCTGCTGGCACCGTGTAAGAGCAATTCTCTGAAACCCTCGCACCATTCCCTGTCTTTATTCTGACTGTTCTCCCAACCACTCCCCCCAACGTGTACCTGATCCTCCCAGCTTCTTAGTTCCAAATTATCTCCTTGTGGGGGTACCATAACTGACCCTGGGAGAATACACCCTGATATGTTTCTGGACTCTAAACTGTGCTCCCTTTGTGACTTATACTCCATGCCCCCTCCAGGTCCCCCAGCTTCCCAGTGCAGACCTTGGCCAGCTGCTGGGAATGCAAGCTACTCTAACACCTCCCAGACTCCACTGGTGGGACAAGACCCAACTCCAAGTCTCCTCTAATTACTTTAGTCAGAGTGATGCTGGCAGGAAAAGTGATGTATTGCAGGTTATGACAGCTATTCAAATCCAGGAACTGTCATCTACAGCCAAACTGCTCTTTTTCATCCACCCAACAAATGCTCATTGAGCACCAAATCCAGACCCCATCCTACCCCAGGGCCTTCCAATCTCACTGACTGAGGCTGCATGGATTGCTTTTGGATAACGGGCTAATGAATCAGGATTATCCAAATGGTTTTCTCCTGCACTGAAGTGTCCAAATGCCAGGCAGGTCTGTTCATGGATTCAGCATGTAATGATCCCTCCTAGAAAATCATAATCCATCAATCTCTCCTTTCAAGACCATCAATCAACATTCTAGAATCCATGGCTGTGCTGTCATTCCAGGAGTTTTCAATCACTTCGCTATTCCCTCGTGCTTGCAGAACAAAGCAGTGACACTAGGAAATTGTGTTTTGACATGAAATCATTATGTGTTTTAAAACCTCTCCTTCAGTGTTGGACTTTTCCTGCCTTCTGTGCTCCCCTGACACATCTCCTGCTATGACCTGCAGAGTGAGCCCATTTCTTTGTTAAACTCTTAGGCACAGGTGAGGGAGGCACAGTCCAAACAGAAGAAACAGGAAAAATAAGCTGCCCATTCTATTTGGGCACCGGCACGCAATAATTAGCCTGTCTCATCTAATTGGAGCCTCTTAGTATATTTCCTACAGGGATGTCTGAGGGACTGATGTGTGTGTGTGTGTGTGTGTGTGTGTGTGTCGGGGTGGGGGAGGGGACACTGGGGCAGGTGTGTGTGCAGGGAAGTAGCACATAATCAGAACATTTAATGTGAAATTTAACTGTACATGTTCAGCAGTCAGTCGATCAGCAGGAACAGAGAAAGATTAAAATTCATGGTATGCTGATTCTGCCCATTGACCCTCTCACACCAACCCAGAGTGAGGGGTGACAGGAGGTGTGTGCTGGCTGCTCCATAACCATGTCCCCATCCCTGCACGCCTTCCCTGCTGGCCACATCTCTCTTTGCTGATGCTGATTCTAGTGTTTAGAAACATGTATTTCTTGTGCAAAGAGCTCCTAGACACACACTGATTACTGATCTGGTGCTCAGCCAAAGACGAGAGTTGGAGGAGAAATGGACAGAGTTGGGTTCCAGGGAAGTGCAGTGTGTCTATCTCGTCTCTTTCCTGGGGCCTTTCCATGGGAAATTTTGATTCTACACAATTCTTCATAGACCTGCTGACATTAGATCTAAGCCCCTGAGGATGGGCCTAAGCCACATTTGGTAGGCTCAGCCTGGCAGAATCACGTCAGGCTTAATGTGGACCCTGTTAGCTGTGTCTTCTTGGGCATATTACTTGACCTTTCTGAGCCTCAGTTTTCTCATCTCAAAGTGAGGGCCAGTAATACCTTGCCTGTAGGGTTTGACAGAAGAGTTAAAGATAAAATATGCTTCTGTGGGACCTGGTGGGTGTGCAGCAAATGGTGGGTCTTGTTATCATTATGGATAAATGAGTTCTTGCTGAGGGACACTGAGCTGCCAATGTCACTGAGGTGCTTCATTTAAAAAAGAAGAGATGCTGTTAAGTTACTTTCTGCTGAACAACAGTAACTTACACTGTAAATAATTGATGCTGTGAGCAGACTTCCAGTGTTCACATCCAGGTGAGGTGTAGGAATGATGGCTCCACATACTAAATCACCTCATCTTTCCTTTCTTGAATAAATGGAGTCTCTGCTGGAGGTCAGAAAGAAAGTCACACAAGTGTGACTTCCAAAGAAGTGCCACTGGGGGAGGCTGCAGGTTTGCCCTTCCATGCTGCAGTGGGGGAAGTACCAGCTGCCTCTCTCTGCAGTTTTGAGGCAAGCAAAATTTTTACCCAGCACCCAAAGTCTCTCCTTTCAGGGGCCCTCCTTTCCTTTTTGTATCCACTGTTTCAAAGGTTTTCAAACTGCTTCGCAGTGTAGCTAAGAGGTTCTGTTCTAGACTGCTCTTCCTTGGTGGTACCCTCCCTTAACATCTGCCTGTCCTGAGCCAAATCTCATGGGACCTGAGTTTGGCTAGCACTACCCCCAATAACCTCTCACTCATTTTAGGACTGATTTGTAGTGCATTATACTGGAGCTGAAAGGCACCTTTCTGTAGGCTACCCTGCCCCAGCTCCCATTTTTCAGCCAAGCCAAGTTCCTGGTTGGCCTCACAGCAACTTTGATTGTAATTCATTTACACTAAGCTCTGACCCCTCTGTCAGGCAGGTGAGGAGCTGGGACTCAGAAATTGGCTTTGGGACTGGCCTATGGGTGGAATTGGCATAAACCACAATTCAAATATCTGTGCTGAAAAGGGGAGAATGTAGACTGGCTTCTCTATCTTGGGTGCTGAGCTCTGTCTGCAGGGGTCTGATCTGGGGCCTCTGGGTGGAGTTGACAGGCAAAGTTGGGCTGGAGGTCTGTTCATGATCTGGATGCTCATTAGCCCAGGAGGTATGGGATGGGCTGGTCCCAACAGGAGCTGGCTGGACCGAGAGAGAGCTTTAGGTCTCCCCCAAGAGGTTGGGTGAACCCCTCCACTTACTGAACACCTTCAATGTGCTAGGCACTGTTTAAAGGATTTTCTTGTGTTAACTCCCCAGACCCCAGAAGGGCCGTTGAGGCAGGGGCTGATGCTTACAGAAGTGAAGTCCTGGAGGTGCAGTCACTGGTCCACAATGACACATCCAGAAAGGGGAGCACCAGGACTCCAGCCCAGCTCTGCTGCTCTCAAAGCCCATGCTCCTTCACAAAGCCCCACTCTTCACAGCCCATCAAATGCCCACAGCTGGCTCCAGGTCAACAGGAAAAGAGATGATGGGGAAACTGAAGCAGAACCCCTGCAGGAAGATAAGGCCAAGATGTGGTGGGGAGGCAGGAGATGGCCATAGCCCAGCCCTGGTGAACTAGATGAAGGCCCTTCTGCAGGTGAGGGGGAGTGGGGCAAGGCCAGCGTGTTTCCACCTTGGCCAGGTAAACTCAGGGGCACATCCCAGGCCCCATGCTTGCTTCTCAAAGGCAGAAGCTGGGGTGCTGCACTTAACCAGGGAGCTCCTGTAGACTCAGAGAAGGAGGATCACCATGAGTTTCACGCACTATGGTGGGCTCTGGGTAGGAGCATTTTCCTGTGGGAGGCCCCATGAATTATACCTCTGAGGTGACCCTCCCCACTGGCCTACATGAAAGACCAGCCTGCAAGTGCCTGAGGATGCCATGCCTACTCTCTCTATGGGAACTTGCCTGCCACAGCAGTTTAGTCAGACTGCCTGCAGGGCTACCTGCTTTCTAGTTCAGTGAAGTCCCCTAGGGAAGGAACTTTAAAAAGGTTTCAAATCATAACACTGCTCTCCTCTGCTCAAATCACAAGCATTTCCCTCCCCTCCATCATAGCAAGGGCACACACAGAGAAGGATATCATTGAGAAAATGCCATTTTTGGCTGTTAGAACAAGCAGGGACAATGAACACTTTCTTAGCTAATTTATTTCTGCTGGAGAAGCCATCCTTTTAGTTAAGTGTGCAAGTAGACTGGCATAGGGTGACCTCAACACTAAAGTCCTGTCAGAGGAGGGGTAGCAGTTGCCCAAGGGTGGCAGGATTCTTCTCCACTCAGAAGGGTCACTTCTCCCTGAGGTGCATGCCATGGCACCCCAATGGGCAGGAAGCAACAACAACAATAAAGGTGACATCAGCTGCAGGGACAGTAAAGCAGAGCCTTCTTTTCACTTCCTTTTTGGTCTCTTGTCCAAAGGAAGCCAGGCTCAGAGGGGAGACAAATGATGGGCACCACAGGGCAGCTAAGGGAACTTGCGGGGACAGGCTTGCCAAACATCTGTTGATGTCCAGAAATAATTAGAGAGACTTGAGGGATAGATCAGAGGTCCTGGGGTAGTGGGTGAAATCAATTCAATGAGAATCTTGTCACGAAGATTGTGCCTACCAGGATGCTGGGCACAAAGTATGCCCCTACAGTACTTTCTGGTTAATGCATTGATTAGGGACTTCTCTTTTAATGGGATGCACATACTGACTTTCTCTGAATTGCAGTCAAATGGAAACCTGTGTGGAATAATAATCTGGGCTTCCAAGGAGACATTGCATGTGGCTCTGCCTCAGAGCCCCTTCTGGAGGTGGGGGAAGGGTTCAGTCTGCTTCCTCGGCTACCTTGGAGCAGGAGCACCTGTCCCTAGCTTGCAGCCAAGCTTCCCTGGCTTTCTTTGCACTGGGAATGCTCAGCTCCAGGCATCCCTAGCCTCCAGCAAGTCTGTTTGGAACACAGAGGGGAGACCAAGGCTTCTGCATGCCTGAGAACTTTTGTGAGTTACTCTCTTGTTTGTTCTCTCAGAACAAAAACTTCGAACCACCCTCGTTCAGTCTCCCCTTCCCAAGGCACCCAGTCCCCCATGGCCAGAGGGCACAGGAGGGGAAAAGGGCAGGAGGTGCTGTGGGCAGTGATGGGTGAGGAGGCCCTCCCCTGTGGCTAGCAGGACTGCTTCCCATCCACTTCACTCCAGTACATTTGATTCAGAGCCACAAGTGGCTTGTTCCTTTTCTAAGAAGCATTTGAATATTAAAAGAGGACCCAAGAGAGGAAACACTTAACCCAAAGGAGTGAATATTTAATGTTGGCATTTCAGGTTCTGTATGGGAGAGGTCTTAGAGGGGTCTTTCCCAATGTTCCTCAGAGTAACCCCCCCTCCACCAGAGCCCATCTCTTCTGTTTAGGCAGCAGGCCAGCCTGGCAGGAGACCCTTGGGAGAGGCTGCAAGGGTGGGGATGGGAGTGAGGGAATAAGGCTCCTGGCTGTTCTCAGCTTTCAGTTAACTCTGTGTCCCTGTGCAGGCAGCTGGCTCCAGTGTTGGGGCTCTGAAAGGGGTGACCCCAGGGCCAAATCAAGCCTGTATTTTTTTAAAAATTGGGGCTGCAAGACACTTCCGGTGAGACAAGTGCCTTCTGACTCCCTCCACTTCCCACCATTGTTCCCTCCACTTCCTTTAGCCTAGTTTGTGCCCATCCTCCTTAGTCATTGAATTTAGCTCCTGGCCTCTGGGTGTATTGGTGTTTAGATCCCTGTCCCAGGGCTCCTGCTTGCATAAGGTTATCGTGAGAACCTGGGGCAGGATTTAAGGTGCTCTGAAAGCTTTACCCTGACATGGATATGAGAGATGAATATGATAATAGCTCCACTTCCTTTTCTGTCTCCTGTGTCCCGGGACTGAGCCAGGAATCTGACCTAGATCATCTCATCTCATTTACCCACAAGCAAGAGGACTCCAGACTCCCTGTCTAAGGGAGGAGCCAGGGTCTGAGATGCCCCAACCCACACTCTTTCCTCTTCACAGTAGCCTTAGCACACTTCCTAAGACTCACTGATGAGTTGGCTTATGTTGGGGGTTTCCTGGGTGATCCTGATGTGTGGGGAGCAACCTTGGATGTGTAGCATGGGATGGAGAAGGGGAAGACAGGGGCTCAGTATTTCTTCATCTTCAGTGGGAAGTTCTAAGCTCAGGAATAGGTGCTCCAAAGGGAGATGCTGCCATTCAATGTGTTCCTTGGGTTCTTCCAGATGGGGGCCTTGAAAAAGAAATTCAGGATCATTTGTGCATATCACTGTTGATTGGGGTGACAACCCCCTTACAAATATCTGTCTTGCTAAAATATTACACCAGTGGCTGTGGTCACATCAGTATTCCCCTGTTCCTTTGGCTGTTAGTGCTATGACCCCTTGCCCCTCAACCTCATAGAAGGGCCAACTAATATGAACAGTGGGCAGTGGTCCTGTGAGGTCTCTTTTTCTAGAGAGGGTCTAATAAGATAGAGCTCATGGCCAGCTTGGGCTGGCAGAACTGCCACAAGGCTTTGCTGTCAGACCTATGTGGGGCTGAATCCTGGTTTTCTGCTTAACACTGTGAAATTGAATGAGTTACTTTATCTCTCTGAGAGGTTCCCTTATTGGCAAAAGGGGATAATGATACAATGATGCCTCACAGGGTGTTTAGACAGATTAAGTGGATTTTAAAGTATATTTTAAATTGTTGCTGTATGACTGGCAATTGTTCTGCATCTTCTTTTTCCCACCTTAACACTGTATCTTGGACTATTCCAGATTAGCACATAAAGAGTCTCTGCAATATTTTCACGTTTGCTTGGTGTTCCTTTGTAAGGATGGACCATAATTTATTTAACAGTCCTCTTCTGATGGACATTTAGGTTGTTTACAATATTTTGCTATTATAAATAATGCTGGGGTAGCAGATTTGTATATTCATTATTTTGTCCATATGCCTCTGTGGTTATGAATAGGCTGCTTTAAAAAAAAAAAAATTTTATTGTTGTTCAGTTCCAGTTGTCACCATTCCCCCCCCTGTTGCTCTTCCCTGCCCCATCCAACTGCTGCTCCCAAAGACAATCCTGTCCCCATTGTCCTTGTCTATGGATCCTTTGTACATGTTCTCCTTCTTTCCCCCATTATCCCCTTCCCCCAACCCCTCTGGTCTCTGTCAGTTTATTCTTTATTTTCATGTCTCTGGTTCCTTTTTGCTCATTTGTTTGTTTTGTTGATTAGGTTCCACTTATAGGTGAGATCATATGGTATTTGTCTTTCACTGCCTGGCTTATTTCACTTAACATAATACTCTCCAGTTCCATCCATGCTGTCACAAAGGGTAGGAGTTTTTCTTTCTGCTGCGTAGTATTCCATTGTGTAAATGTACCACAGTTTTTGATCCACTCATTTACTAATGGACACTTAGGCTGTTTCTAGCACTTGACTATTGCAAATAACACTTCAATGAACATTGGGGTACATAGGTTCTTTTGAATTGGTGATTCAGGACTCTTAGGGTCTAATCCCAGCAGTGGAATCACTAGATCAAAAGGCAGTTCCATTTTTTAGTTTTTTGAGGAAATTCCATACAGTTTTCCACAATGGCTCTACCAGTCTGCATTCCCACCAACACTGTAGTAGGGTTCCCTTTTCTCCACAACCTCGCAGGCATTTGTTTGTTGATTTGTTTATGATGATCATTCTGACCGGTGTGAAGTGGAGTCTCATTGTGGTTTTAGTTTGCATCTCTCTGATGGCTAGTGATGTTGTAGGCTGCTCCTTTTCTTAGGAATTTTCCCTCCTCCCTGATGAGGTCACCCTACTCATCCTTCAGGTGAAGCTCCAGTGTTCCCTCTTCAGGAAGTCCTCCATGACTTTCCTAGAAGAGTCATGTTGCCCTCCTCAGCACCTGGCTGTCCTCTCCTCATGTCTCTATGATATACTCCTATTCTCACACTTCACTCATTTATTTATATGTGTTTCTCCTAAATTGTGAACTTCTTGATGACAAGGACTGTATCTCTCTAACAGCAGGGGCTGCAAATAATCACCAGTTCCCAGCTCTACTTTTCACATGGGAGCTTAAGAACTTTGTGTTGTATAAATGAACAAATGAACCAGTCTTTGCCCTCAGGGAACTTACGGTCCAGTGGAAGAGATAAAGTCATGCACAAAGATAATTATAATTACAATGCAAGGCAGAAATACAAACACCACCAGAGATACAAACTTTCTATTTAGTGCTTCTCAGCCATGACTGCAAATGAGAGCATCCGGGAGCCTGATCCACAGAGTCTGGTTTGGTCTCCTGTGGAGTCCAGCAACTGGTATTTAGAAAGCTCTCTAAGGGATTCTACTGATAGTTTGGTTGAGAACCGCTGCAATATTGCTCTAGTCAGTGAATCTCCTGGGGACCTTGTGAAAATGCAAATTCTGTTCCAGTGGTGTGGGTGGGGCCTGAGGCTCTATATTTCTAACAAAAGCCCAGATGATGCCCATTCTGCTGGTTCCGAGACCACACTCTGAGTATCAATGCTCTAGAGAAGTTGTCATCACCCATGGCTGTGCATTAGCTTCCAAATTCCCAGTCTGATCTCCATAACAATTAAGTCAGCATCTCAGTCGACTCAGACTGCTGCAACACAATACCAAAGACCATGAGGCTTAACAACAAATGCTTATTTCTCACAATTCTGGAGGCTGGAAGTTGGAGATCAAGGTGCCAGCAGGCTCAGGTTTTTAGTGAGGTGTTGGGAACCACCCTGCCTGGTTTTAGAAGCTATAACCACCCCCCCACCCCCCCACCCCCCCGCTAAGGCTGAGTAAAAAGACTTTGGAACCATAAGCCACTTAGACAAAGCTTATCTCCCTGGCAGGGGTGCCACCTCTGACCCCTTTTACTTCACCCTGCTTGGCCCTGGGCAGATGACTAGTTAGCCAATGATGAGTAAGATTCCTCAAGGGAGGGGTGACCTAAGACAGGCACAGCCATGAAGGTGCCCTCAGGGGAGGATTTGGGGGTCATAGGAAAAAGGGGGTGATGTACCCTTGCCCCTTGGCTTTGATACAGCCTGAGTCCTCATTCTGTCTTCAAGAAGTCTCCTAATCTCTTGGCTGCCTTAATTCCCCTGTCTGACTTAAACCTGAAACAATGCTGGAGGTGGGTGCAGCCCTGTACTAGAAAGGGCAGGTTCCCTGGGGTGAGTAGGCCTAAGAAAGAATGCATAAAATCCTATGAAACCTACTTTGCCAATACCCTCAATTTAAATGATAAGCGTCCATGCATGAAATGAGTTTGTTTCCCCCAAAGTTTTATGGTCCTTTAACTATCTGATCCTGACTCAGAATAAGCCGTCAGAGTTCTTTGAATGTTATCTATTATTTGATCATTTCTGCCTGACAATGATTGATGAGCTTTACGTATATGCCCTGTATTCCTATGCAAATTAAACCCAATAAAAGCCCATTGAGGAACAGGTTCCTGGTCCTTCTCTTTTGAGAGATTGGCCACCTTTCCTCTCCAAGCAGATCATGTCTTGGTAGACTTATTCTCATCTGTAGCAGATGGGGGGCTCTGCGGGCAAAGCTCCCCCACAGTGAGGGCTCTCTTCCTGATTACATCCTCACATGGCCTTCCATGACACATGCAAAAAAAAATGAGAGGAGGCAGATGGAGAGTAGAGGGAGGGAGGGAAAGGGAGAGGGAGGGAGACCTCTCTGGTATCTCTTCTTATAAGGCCACTAATTCCATCATGAGGGCCCCACCCTCCTGACCTCATCTAAACCTGATTACCTCTGAAAGGCCTGATCTCCTAATACCATCACATTGGGGATTTGGGCTTTAACATATGAATTTTGGGGGAAGGATGCAAACATTAAATCTATAACAGCTAGAATCTGTGGAATTGAGAATATAGGCATTAATATTTTTTAAAGCTTCCAGTTAATTCCAATGTAGATGAAGCAGTCCTTTATAGCTGTGTGGAAGAATACATTTCTTGGAAAAGATGCCACTTGTAGCAGTGGGGAAGATGGATCCATTTCCAGTTCTGACAGAAACCATGTGTATGGCCTTAAGCAATTCATTCATTCACTCACTCAAATAAATATTTATTGAATGCCAAGTATTGTGCTAGGTTCTGTGGAAATAGCAATACAGAAGGCAGATCTGATCCCTACTCTCATGAAGCTCACTGGATAGCAGTGAACAGACAATTAAACTAGTAATTATCATAGAGTATGATTAATGTTATGATAGGGAAAGTACAGGACATTGCTCCAGGTTCCTAGCCAATCAGATAGAGGAAGTTAATGAGATCCTCCCTTTCTACTTTAGAAAGTGTGATAAGTGTCACACAAAACATTGGGTTTGGGGAGGCTGTGCAAAATTATATGAGGTCTGAAGGAATATGACACAGGGAAGTTCAGAGTGTGTGTCTAATGGTTTAGAACTAATCCACTTGATAGGCAGGCATACCAACAAGGCCTCAGTCCTGGAACATGTTTTTCTGGATTTTTTTTCCTCTGCTGGGAGATCTGACATCAACCCTAATGATCTCCGTGGCCACCAACACCCACACAGGCACTTAGAGGAGTGTGGTTTTTCAATGGAGTTGGTTTTATATAGAATCTCCATTTATTACAGCTCTTGAGATGACACAGCTCTTATGGAACGGGCGTGCAGAGCGACCCTGGCAGAGCAGCAGACAGAGGTGTGGGCCACCCACCTGCCAGCTCCACCTTCAGCAGTTGTTGATTCAGGTGGAGGTGCAGAGCCCACCATTTGACTGAAGTCTCAGGTGGTCCTAGACCCGAGCTGGTTGTGTGGTACAGTATGTGGATGACAGCACTAATGTGCAGGGGAAAGGCCAAAGGCTAAGCTCTTTCATTTCTCTGCATCTTTGAAAGCCTCTGACATCCCTCAAGCTGGAATGCCCCACTGGAGACCATGAAGTGCTGTGGGAAATGGGGTGAGGGAATGCAGCCCTTCTTAGGCGCTTCTCGTCAGCTTGCTCTTTGTTATTTTCAGTTTGGCCCAACTTAACTATGGCATCTGTCTGCCCACTGCAGACATTTCTCATTTCTTCTCTACTGCCACCTTCTGAATCTTGGTCTCCCTCCCCCTGTAGCTCTGACTCCTATAAGTAACCTTCTGACTTGTGTACTTGCCCCAAGGATTGGCCTTCCCATTAGCCCTATGTACTGTTGACAGGATGTTTCATTTAAAAATATATATTTTATTGATTATGCTATTACAGTTGCCATGATTGCCCCCCTCCCCCCAGCAACCCCCACCCTCTCAGGCAATCCCACCACCACTGTTCATGTCCATGGCTCATGCATGCATATAAGGTCTTTGGCTACTCCATTTCCTACACTGTACTTTACATCCCCATGGCTATTCTGTAACTACCTATTTGTACTTTAACCCCCTAATCTCTTCACCCATTCCCCCATACCCCCTTCCCATCTGGCAACCATCAAAACCCTCTCCATATTCATGATTCTGTCTCTGTTTTTTCCTGTTTGGATAGTTTGTTTTTTAGCTTTAGTTGCTTATAGATATGTATTTTTGCCATTTTATTGTTCATAGTTTTGGTCTTTTTCTGAAATAAGTTCATTTCTCATTTCACATAATAATAGTTTGGTGATGATGATCTTTAGTTTTTTCTTGTCTGGGAAGCTCTTTATCTGCCCTGTGATACTAAATGATAGCTTTGCTGGGTAGAGCAATCTTGGCTGTAGTTTCTTGTTCTTCAAGACTTTGAATATTTCTTGCTAATCCCTCCTAGCCTGCAAAGTTTCTCTTGAGAAATCAGCTGACAATCTTATGGGAACCCCCTATAGGTAACTAACTGCTTTTCTGTTGTTGCTTTTAAGATTCTCTTTTTATCTTTTAACCTTTGGCATTTTAATTATGATATGTCTTGGAGTGGGCATCCTTGCATCCATCCTGTTTGGGACTCTCTGTCTATTGGACTTGTATGTCCATGTCCTTCACCAAATTAGGGAAGTTTTCTTTCATTATTTTTTCAAATAGATTTCCAATTTCTTGCTCTTTCTCTTCTCCTTCTTATATCCCTATGGTGCAAATGTTGGACCTCTTGGAGTCGTCCCAGAAGCTGCTTATACTATCTTCATTTTTTTTGGATTTCTTTTTCTTCCTGTTGTTCTGATTGGTTGTTTTTTCTTTGCTTCCCTATGTTCCAAATCATTGATTTGGTTCTCTGCTTCATCCACTGTACTGTTGTTTCCCTGTAAATTCTTTTTAATTTCAATTAGTGTATGCTTCACTTCTGACTAGATCTATTTTATGTTGTTGAGGTCCTCACTAAGTTCCTTGAGCATCCTCATAACCAGTATTTTGAACTCTGCATCTGATAGATTGTTTATCTCCATTTTGTTTAGCCTTTTTTCTGGGGTTTTGATCTGTTTTTTCATTTGGGCCATGTTCCTTTGTCTCCTTGTTTTGGTAGCCTCCTTTTATTTGTTTCTATTATTAGGTAGAGCTCCTTTGACTCCACGTCTTGGTAGTGTGGTCTAATGTAGTAGTAGGTGTCCTGTAGGGTCAAGTGGCACAGCCTCCACTATATCCCAAGCTGGGTACGTGAGGTGCTTCACTCCCTTTGTGTAGGCTGAGTATACCCTCCTCTTGTAGTTGAGCTTTGGCTGCTGTTGGAAATCAGTGGGAGGGATATACTCAGTCCAGTCTGCAGCAAGTATTGGCTGTGACCACAGACCACCAACCTTCACATTGAGTGGAGGATCAACTGTGCAGGGTCAGGGTAGTGGTACTCCAACATGGTCTGTAGCTCTCCACTGGGTGTGCTGGCTCTGGGGTTTCCCAGGTGGTGCAGACCAAGGTCAGCCCCCATGTATGTTTTGCTCGGGGCCACCCTGACTGAACTGTAAAGCAATGTGAGATGGCTGTTACTTGTGCTGGGCTTGGAGATTCCTAGGTGAAGCCAAGTTATGAATTTGGGCTGGGTATTCCTAATGCAGGCCTGGGGCTCACTGAGGTCTGCTGTTGCTTGTCTGAGCAGATTTAAGAGGATGTACAGCATGAGGACCAGACATTCATATGGAAAAGGAGCTTGGGTGGGCCCATAAGTTGGGTGGGGCAGAGTCTCTGGGCATCTCTAAGGCAGGTCAAACTGTGTTAGCCAGGTTGATGGAGTCTCAGATATTGTACCAGCTTACCAGCCCTATAAGGTAGGGTTTAGAAAAGGGACAATGGCCCTTTTCTGCTTGCCTTGATGCCAGACACTTCTGTTCCTCTCCATATGCAACTGGTGCTTTTCAAGCTGTTACCCCAGTGCTGGATCTCAGAGGAAGTGAGTCTGAGTAGGTGAGTCCATGTGTGGGTTCTTTAAGAGGAACTGCTTGGGGCTTTAGTGGTTTCTTCCACTGACTAAATCCCCACTGATTTTTGCAGCCAGAAGTTGTGGGACTTATCTTACTGGCACTGGAACCCTGGGCTGGGGAGCCTGGTATGGGGCTGGGATTCCTCCCTCCCAAAATATCCTTCCTGAATTTTTATCCAACACATGTGGGTGAGGGACTAGCCCATTCCACGTCTGCATCCCCCTCCTTCCAGTCTGGATGGATGGGGTTTCTTTCATTCTGTAGTTGTCAGACTTCCATTCAACTTGATTTCTGATGTTTCTGAGTGATGGTTGTTCTATATTTTATTTGTAATTTTGATGTGATTATACAATGAGGTGAGACATTTCTTCCTATACTGCTATCTTGAATGGAAGTCAAAAGGATGTTTCTGAAACACACTCTTATCTCAGTGATGACTCCTAGCATTTTTGTAGTTCCCTATTTTCTACTATGTCCATTCCAAACTGCTCTGCTTGGTTCCAAAACCCTCCACTATTTGTCTTGTCCCTTAAAATCTTAGCTCCAAATGCCTTAAAAAATGTGTCCTCTATTCAGACTGTATTTGTCCTCATATATTCACTCCATCATCATGTTCAAGCACACATGCACACACACAATCATGCATACAATCTTACCTCCTAAGCCCACACCTAGAGGTGAAAGATACTGTTGCCTCACCCATGGTGTTTTATATTCCCATCTCCTTACCCAAATCCTGTTCATTCTTCAAGGTACATTTTCTTCTCTCCATAATATAGATCTCCTGTGCTTTACTGCCCATTTACAGTTTGGTATCTCTTGCTCACTATCTGTTCCACTTGTGCTTATTATGTCTCCCTAGTGGAATGTACATGCCTTGAGTGCAGGGACCATACAGGTCATATTGGGGTCTTCTATTTAGCATAGAGCTGGGCATTCAGGAAGCTCAGTGAATTGACTGTTTAGTAAATACCTATGAACCAATCAATTACATCAGTCAGGGGAGCCAGTGCTCCAAGTGGCATGCAGGGATAAGAGACCCATAAGGGAAAAGGAACACCTATGGAATTCAAGCAACAGCATGGTGCGATAAGCTTCTAGTATGTTATTAAAGGGAAAAGAAAAATTAATCCATTAGCAGTCATTTAATGAACATCTACTATATAGTTAGCATATATTATAGCTATGCCTTACCCGAAAGGAACTCAAGGCTTAGCTACAGTCAGAAACCCATATACAGCCAACAGAAACACATTGTGATACCATGCTAATATGACCTAATGCTATAGGAACAACAAACACACAATCAACCATACTCATCTGGTCTGTCTCGGCTGCCTTGGTTGCTAGCAGGTGGCTGATACCAGGAATTAGGAAGGTAGAAGTTGAATGAGGACACAAAAGACAGTAAGACATTGTAAAAGACAAAACAATGCCATAGAGATAGCATGAAAATAAGCAAGACTTGGGTTTAAAATCCAGCTCTAATTTCCCTCATGTATACAATGGACATAAAAATACCTATCTTCCAGATAATGTACACAGTGCACTTAGCATAGTTCTTGACACACAAGTGCTCATGGACTTGAATTGCCATTTTCAAAGACAGAGTCTAACTCCTGGGGAAATGTGTGTGCCTAAACTTTCAGAACCATGGACAACACAAAGTAGGGACAGTAGAATGTTGGTAAATTTGAGCTTTTAGATTCTGGGCCAGAAAAATAGTAATATACAGCATTTACTGTTTATATATACATACCATTTCTGTGTCAGAAACTTTGCACAACCATTTTAACACAAGAAGAAATCAAGGCACAGCAGTTGATTAATTGTCCAAAGTCACAGGTAGTAAATGGTGGGGCAAGATTTGATCCCAGATTGGCTCCATAGCTCATCCTCTTTGTCACTAGGCTATGCTGTGTCAGGCCTTCAGGGTACCCATGTCCTCTGAGGTGGAGCAGGCGGGCGTACGGACTGGCAGTCTGTCATGACCTCACTCTCAAGGGCTTCTCTTTATTTGGTTTGGTCCTGGAGACAGGACCTCAGTCAAATAGTATTCTATTTCTGTCACTAGCAAACATTCCAGAATATCTGTGCCTAGTTTTCTTCCCCCTTTTCCTGTGTTTCTGTCCTCATATACCACTCACCCCTTAACGGGTCTCCCACATTTCCTGCATAGCTGAAGGTGAGGGGAGCAAAACAAGAAGAGAGAACTGGGTAGACTAGAAAGAAGGGTTATGGTTAATAGGACAGAGGAATGAGAAGAGATAGAGATAGAGATAGAGATAGAGATATAGAGATGGAGATGGAGATAGAGATGGAGATAGAGAGATAGAGAGACTGAGCAAGATGAGATATTAGAAGTGAAGAGGAAGCTGAAGAAATGAGAGGGGGAGAGAAGAGGTGGGAGAAAGGAGTGAGAAATAAGTTGAAAGGAAACAAACACAGAAAGCAGAAGGTAAAAGAAGGTGAGGGATCAGGGGAAAGGAGTAAATGGGAAGAATATATGGGTAGCAGAAGAAGATGTGAAAACTTGGGTAGAGATATGCAATAATGGGGAGAGAGGAGCGGGAGGAAGGGAAATTGGGGAACTGGGCAGGAAATAGTGTCAGTGAAGGTCCAGGTTCTGTGAAGCAACAGGCTGAGAGAATTCTTCTCTTAAATGGAGTTGAAACATTCCCCAACCTTGCTCTTTCCTTCCCCTCAGGCCTCAAGGACCAGCAAGGTCAGAAGAAAGGGTGGGGAACAGTGTCAGCCTATTACAGAATCATGAACTCCTGTGAGTTCAAAGGAGCCTCTAGTCCTCCTTTTTTATGGTCTGGTATCCTCTTCTCTGCTCAGTTATACCCACTCTTTTCTGCCCTCCATTTAGTCAGCTCCTAACTTGGCATAGCAGGCCTGCCCTGTGGAAAAAGGAAATGCAAAACATTGTTGCCTTTTTATCTAAAGGGGACCCTTGTGGGTCATTAGGTGAGGAATGTGTGTGGTATCACCCAAGTCCTTACTTACTTTAAATTAGCGGCACCTCATTCTGCTGCTATCAAGGACCGGGGAGCACTTATTAAGCATTTATACATGCTTGACACTGTGCCAAGTGTTTTTACATACAGTGTCTTATGTAATCCTCACAAAGACCCTGAGAGGTAGGCATTATTAATCCTCAACTTTGTGGGTAAGAAGCTGTGGCTGGGAGAGCTTAAATAACTTATGCAAGGCCATGCAGCCACTAAGTGGTAGAACAGGGAAGCCACTTATTCAGTTTCCAAAGCCTGTATTCTTTCTATAATGAGGTAAAATCGTGTCACAATACTGTCTTCAGATGGGTGGACATCTTTTTCCATTAAATTGGAAAGTTTGAATGTGAAATGGATGACATCAGAAAGGCTTTGCCCATCAGAAATGCTCCATTGCCTCAGTGGAGGAAAAACTATCCCTGGGCCTGGTTTCTTGTCTGGCCCTTTTGGGTCCTGGACTAGCCCCCCTTGTTCTGTGTCTTAGTTTTCTCCCCACCCGTACTCCTGATCAGTAAAACAAGCTTAAAAGGTTTACAGAACATAGACATCTAATCTATTTGAAACTCAATTCTTAGTCTAAACTTTTAGTTTTGCCCCTACCTTCAGGTTCTCATTCATAACTTACTCTTTGGAGGACCTCCTTAAATCCTCAGAATAATATTTCCAATTTGGAAATGTCATATGCATTATACATTCATAGCTTGCAAATAACAATGGTCTGTCACCAAGAGAAAAAGTCAAAGTGAAGTGTTTGTTCATAGAGTATCTGCCTTGGGCAAAACACAATTGTCGGTGTTGCTGACTACTCACAAAATTACTAGACCCAGGAGGTCTGAATGAGTGCTGAAAACCAGTCTGGACTTCCTTCACCACTTCATGTATTCTGGCATGTGGAGTCAGCCCAGAAAAAGAAGAAACTATTGTTAATGGCTCTGCCCACTGAAAGATCCCCCTTTTATCTCATCATGCAGGGGGGAACTTCTAATTTTCACAAAGGCCCCCAATAATATTTTAACTGAAGCCATGTTCTTCCTCTCTTTCTCTTTGTTTTCCAAATTTATTTCCTAGACTTTCACTTCCAGAAATAGTTGTAGCCATGAAGAGGTGACTAGTTTTAGATTTATCTCCCAACAAAAAGCAACTATAAACAGGACAAAATATTTAAAGCAGCTATAATCAATTTAGTCAAGGGTGTCAACAAGAGATGAAGACTTTCCTAATGATTAAAACAAAAAGGCTAATCCAGCTGTCAAACACAGTATCCGCACTTAATAATCGACCTTTTATATATATGAAACAAAAACTGATTAAAATAAGAGAAAAAATATTCAAACCAACAATCACAACAGAAGATTTTTTAACACCCACTACTTGGTAATTGATTAAACATGTAGACAAATAAATTAGCAATGATATGGGAGATTTGAACAACACTAGCTACCAAGTTGATCTAATTGACATTTATAGAGTAATTCCCCCCCGAATTGCAGATTACACATTTTTCTCATATGCATAGAGAACATTGACCTAGACTTCATACTGGTCATCAAATTCATATCAATAAATTTCAGAACACATAAATATTGGATATATTTCCTCATGCTAAAAAGAAATTAAATTTTAAATCACTGAAGATAAAATACCTAGAAATATTTGGAAATTAAACAACATATTTCTAAATAATCCATGGTTAAAAGGTGAAATCACAAAAGAAATTATAAAATATTTCAAATGAAATAATAACACAGAACACAGCATTTCAAAGTGTGTTGAATACAGCTAAAGAGGTGCTTAGAGAGAAATTTTTACCTTTAAATATTTTTATTAGAAAAAAATTACATCAAAGGACATCAAAAAAGTGAATAAGTGTAAAAGCAGAAAACAATGAAATACAAAACAAACAATAGAGAATATTAGTAAAGCCAAAAGTTGGTTCTTTGAAAAAAATTAATAAAATTGATGTAAACCCTCAGAGCAGCTGATCAAGAAAAAGGAAAAAACACAAGTTAAGAGTATTATAATGTAAAAGGAGGTCTCACTAAGATCTGATAGACATTAAAACAATAATGACAGAATATTATTAGTAACCTTGTGCTAATACATTCAATAACCTAGACTGGCAAAATACAAAATGTATGGTGATTGCCAGAGAGAAAGGGGGTGGGGGAGATAGAAAAAGGTAAAGGGGAAATGGTGATGGAAGGAGACTGGACTTGGGGTGGTGAACACCCAATCCAATATACAGATCATGTGTTATAGAATTGTACACCTGAAACCTATATAATTTTATTTATTAATACCAAGATCATTCAATAAATTCAATGAAAATGAAAAAAGAAAAAGATAACTAAAAAAATGACACACAATGGAACAGCATATTTAAATAGCCCTATATTGAGCAAATAAGTGATGTTTGTTTAAAAAACCTTCTGAAGAAAAAAAAAAACCCAGGCCCAAGTAAATTCACAGGTCAATGTGATTAAACACTGAAGAAATAGTACCAATCTTACAAACTCTTTCAAAAAAATAGAGGAATGGGCTTCATCTCTAAATTCATTTTGTAAGGCCAGCATTATTCTGTATTATCAAAATAAGACAAAGATATTAGAAGAAAGAAACCTGCAGATCGGCATCACTCAAGAACATATATACAAAAAATTGTAATACGATTTTAACATGTTGAATCTGATTACACACAAACATAGTATACTACGACTAAGTAGAATTGAGATTATAGTAGTTTAACATTTAAAAATCCATCAATGCAATTTATTATATTAACAGAATAAAAAATTGTCTCAGTAGGACTTCCAGTCAAGAAAGAGGTGTAGGTAAACATACCTCACCTCCTTGTGTAACCACAGAAAGAATTATAACTACACCTCAAAACAAATAACACCTAGAATCATCAGAAAATTGAGCTGTATGGATGTCCAACAACCAAGGATTTAAAGAAGCCACATTCATCCAGATGGATGAGACAGGCAGAGATGGGTGGTGGAGAGGCATTGAGATGCGGTGTGGCATGGAGAGGCAGGGTGGAACAGGCAGTCCCACATTCACATGTGGCAGATAAAATTCAGGAGGTATACCTTGGGAGTGAGAGATCTCAGCCCCAGGCCCGACCATACAGACCAGGGTTCCAGTGTGAGAAAAATTAATCCCTGTAACTTCTGACTGTAAAAACCACTGGGAGTTGAGGTGGAGGAAGAAACTGCTGGACTTTTAGGAAACTCAACTTAAAGGGCCCACACCCTCTTAGAATGTATGCAAGCTACGCCCCGGTATTTAGCACAGGGAAACAGCTGGAAGGGCACCAGTTGCGTATGGGGAATAAGAGAAGTGACTGGAAACAGGGTGAGTGACAGGCAAACCTCCAGAAGCCAGGCAGCAGCATTGTCCACACTCTGAGCCCTCACCCCACACAGAGCCACAAAGTGGTAAAAAAAAGATTGCCCCACCCTGGTGATGACCTAAGGCTCTGCCCCACACAATTTATAGGTTTATTTTCTACAATAGGCCACACTACTAAGGGAGTCAGGTCTACCTAATACACAGAAACAAAACACAGGGGAGCTGCCAAATTGAGGAGACAAAGAAATATGGCCCAAGTGAAAGGACAGAACAAAACCCCAGAAAAAGAATTAGACAAAATGGAGATAACAAACCTATCAGATGCAGAGTTCAAAACACTGGTGATCAGGATGCTCAAAGAACTCAATGAGTATAGCAACAACTGAAAAAGACCCAGGGAGAAATGAAGGTTACACTAAGTGAAATAAAGAAAAATCTACAGGAACCAACAGTGGAGGGAAGGAAGCCGAGACTCATATCAACAATTTGGAACATAAGGAAGGAATAAGCATTCAACCACAATAGCAAAAAGAAAAAAGAATTTAAAAATACAAGGATAGCATAAAGAGCTTCTAGGACATCTTCAAATGTACCAAAAGCCAAATCATACAGAGGCCAGAAGGAGAGGAGGAAGAGCAAGAAATTGAAAACTTATTTGAAAAAATAATGAAGGAGAACTTCCTTAACTTGGTGAAGGAAATAGACATACAAGTCCAGGAAGCACAGAGAGCCCCAAACAAGTTAAATCCAAAGAGGACCACACCAAGACACATCATAATTAAAATGCCAAAGGTTAAAGACAAAGAGAGAATCTTAAAAGCAACAACAGAAAAGCAAATAGTTACCTACAAAGGAGTTCCCAAAGGACTGTCAGCTGATTTCTCAAAAGAAACTTTGCAGGCTAGAAGGGACTAGCAAGAAGTATTCAAAGTGATGAAAAGCAAGGACCTACAACCTAGATTATTCTATCCAGCAAAGCTATCACTTAGAACAGAAGGGCAGATAAAGTGCTTCCCAGACTAGGTAAAGCTAAAGGAATTCATCATCACCAAGCCCTTATTATATGAAATGTTAAAGGGACTTATTTAAGAAAAAGGGAAGATTAAAACTATGAACATTAAAAAGGCAACAAATTCACAACTATCAACAACTGAATCTAAAAAAAAACCTAAGCAAACAACAATAACAGGAACAGAACCATAGATATGGAGATCCTTTGGAGGGTTATCAGCTGAGAGGGAGAAGAGGGAGAAGAGGGAGAAAGGTTCAGGAACTAAGAAGCATAATTGGTAGGTACAAAACAGACAGGAGGATGTTAAGAATAGTATAGGAAATGGAGAAGCCAAAGACCTCATATGCGCGACCCATGGACATGAACTAAGGAGGGGCAGAATGCTGGAGGGAATGGGGGTACTGGGCAGAGAGGGGCAAAGGGGGAATAATTCATACAACTCTATTAACATAATCAATAAAATATATTTAAAAAGTAAAAAACTTGTTTCAGTAAAGACAAAAATTGACAATATTCAACATCCATTCAGATGAAAACCTCTCAAGAAACTAAGAATAGAAGTGAACTTGCCCATTTAATAAAGAATTTCCCCATCAGTGACTGAGCCTAACAGTTAGCCAGCATGTAGAGGCAGGCAGAGGTGGAGCTTGGGTGGTTTGGGTCTTTTGTTAACTTGCCCCTGGGCCCACTGCTAATGAAAGGTGGCCTTGGTGCACAGTTTAGTTCTTCTAGTGCACATCCAGGCCCAGCTGAGGAGGCTACACACTGTGATCACTTGTAGATTCAAAAAGGTTGCTGAGGTCCAGTCACACTCAGCATCTTACATTGGTCTGTGCCAGAGTCCTTTCAAAGAGGTCCAGAAACAACACACCCAGTGGTCAGTTTCATGCTACAACAGAGCAGGATCCAATAAGCTTCACCAACAGCATATCCAAAGGGAGATCTCAGCAAGCACCAAGTCATGCTGAGGAAAATTCTACTTCCTGGTATCAGCACCTGCACAGCAGCTCACATGCCGTGGTTGGGGTTGAGCCTCAGAGTCAGCCAGCCTGAAGATTGATCCCATGCACAAACAACTAGATCAATGAAAAATCAAAAAAATATATTGAAACAAGTGAAAATGACAACACAACCACCCAAAATCTATGGGACACAGCAAAAGCAGTCATAAGAGGGAAATACTTAGCATTACAGATGTATCTCAAAAAAAGAAAGAAAGAAAAAGCTCAAATAAATAATCTAACTTTACACTTAAAGGAACTTGAAAAAGAACAATGAACAAAGCCCAAAGTGAGTATAAGGAAGGAAATGATAAAGATCACAGCAGAAATAAATAAAATAGAATCTAAAATTATAATACAAAAGATCAATGAAACTTAAGAGTTGGTTCTTTGAAAAGATAACCAAGGGTAACAAACTTTTAACCAGGCTCATCAAGAAAAAAAGAGAGAAGACCCAAATAAATAAAATCAGAAATGAAAGAGAAGTAGTAACTGACACCAAAGAAATACAAAGGATTTTTAAAAGTATTATGAAAACTATATGTCAACAAATTAGACAATCTAGATGAGATAGATAAATTTCAATCTATCAAAACTGAATCAGAAAGAATCATAGATTCTGAATAGACAGATTATACCTAGTGAAATTGAAGCAGTAATCAAAACATGCCAGCAAACCAAAGTCCTGGACCAGATGGCTTCACAGGTGAATTTTACCCAACATTCATGGAAGAACTAACAGGAAGAACTAACAGGAAGAACACCTATCCTTCTCAAACTATTCCATAAATTCAAATGGAGGGAAGGCAACAAAGCTCATTTTATGAGGCCAACATTATCTGTATTTCAAAATCAGATAAATGCACTTACAAAGAAAGAAAATTATAGGCCAATATCGCTGATGAACATAGATGCTAAAATCTCCAGCAAAATATTAGTAAACCAGATGCAGCAGCAATACATTAAAAAGATCATACACCATAATCAAGTGGGATTTATTCTGGTGATGCAAGGTTGGTATGATATTTGCAAATCAATAAATGTGATAAACCACATAAACAAAAGCCACATGATCATATCAATAGATGCAGAGAAAGTATTTTATATAATCTAACATCTATTTATGATAAAAAATTTCAGCAAAGTGGGAATAGAGGAAGCATATCTCAACATAATGAAGGCCACATATGACAAACTCATAGCCAACATCACACTCAATGGGTTAAACTACAGCTTTTCCCTTAAGATCAGAAACAAGAGAGGGATGTCCACATTCACTATTCTTATTCAACGTAGTACTAGAAGGCCTAGCCACAGCAATCAGACAAGAAGAAGAAATAAAAGGCATCAAAATTGGAAAGGAAGAAATAAAACTGTTGTTATGTGCAGATGAAATGATACTGTATATAGAGAACCCTAAAGAATCCACCAAAAAACTACTAGAACTGATTAAAAAAATTCAGATTAGTAAAGTAGCAGGATACAAAATAAATATCCAGAAATTAGTTGTATTTTTATACATTAATAATTAAGTATCAGAAAGAGAAACTGAAAAACAATCCCATTCACAATTGCTTAAAAAAGAATAAAATACCTGGATTAAACTTAACCAAGAATGTAAAAGATCTGTACTCAGAAAATAATAAGACCCTGAAGAAAGAAACTAAGGAGGATAAAGATAAGTGGAAGCATATACCATGTTTGTGGACAGGAAGAATTAACATCATTAAAACGTCCATACTATCCAAAGCAATCTATAGATTCACTAAAATTCCTATCAAGATACCAATAGCATATTTCACAGAACTGGAACAAATATTCCAAAAATTTATATGAAACCACTAAAGACCCCAAATAACCACAGCAATTTTGAGAAAGAAGAAAAAGTTGGAGGAATCATACTACCTGATATCAAACAATACTATAAGGCTATGGTAATCAAACAGCATGGTACTGGCATAAAAGAGTCATATAGATCAATGGAACAGAATAGAGATCCCAGAAATCAACCCACATTTCTGTAGTCAACAGTTGTCAAAGGAAGCAAAAGCATACAATTAAGTAAAGATAGTCTATTCAGTAAAGGGTGTTGGGAATATTGGATAGATATATTAAAAAATGAAACTTTACCACCTTCATACACCATGCACAAGAATAAGGTCCAAATGAATTAAAGACTTAAATGTTAATTTCAAAAACAAATAAAAATATAAAAATCCTAGAAGAAAACAATGGCAGTAAAATCTATGACATTTTCATAGCAATATTTTCTGTGATACATCTCCTTGGGCAAGGGAAACAATAGAAAAAATAAACAAATTGGACTACATCAAACTAAAAAGTTTTTGCAGAGCAAAAGAAACCATCTACAAAATGAAAAGAGAGCCGTGGCTGGTGTGGCTGAGCGGATTGAGCTTGGGCCTGTGAACCAAAGTGTCGCCAGTTGGATTCCCAGTCAGGGGACATGCCTGGGTTTCAGGCCAGGCCCCCAGTAGGGGGCACTTGAGAGGCAACCACACATTGATGTTTCTTTCCCTCTCTTTCTACCTCCCTTCCCTTCTCTCTAAAAATAAACAAATACAATCTTAAAAAATAAGTACATTAAAAAATGAAAGACAACTCATTGAATGAAAGAACATATTCACTGATGCATCTGATAAGGGGTTAATACCCAAAATTTATAAAGAACTTAAAAAACGTAACAACAAACAATCCAATTAAAAAATGGGCAATCATCACTAATCATCAGAGAAATACAAATTAAAAGCACAGTGCGATGTCACCTCACACTTGTCAGAATGGCTGTCATCAATAAATCATCAGACAAGTGCTGGTGAAGATGAGGAGAAGAGGGAACCCTTGTGCACTGGTGGTGGAAATGCAGATTAGTACAGCCACTGTGGAAAGCAGTATGGAGTTACCTCAAAAAGTTAAATATGGAATGGCTTTATGACCTAGTGATTCCACTTCTGGAAGTTTATACAAAGAAAGCTGAAACACTAATTCATAAGAACATATAACCCCTATGTTCACTGCAACATTATTTACACTAGCCAAGATTTGGAAGCAACCCAAGTGCCCATCAGTAGGTGAGTGGGTAAGAAAGCTGTGGTACAATTACACAATGGAACACTACTCAGCTGTAAAAAATAAGGAAATCTTACATTTTGCGATAGCATGAATGACATGGAGAGCATTATGCTAATTGAAATAAGTCAATCAGAGAAAGACAAGTGCCATATGATTTCACTTATATGTGAAATCTAATGAAGAAAATTAAACAAGAAGCAAAATAGTGACAGACTCATAAATAGAGGGTAGGATGACACCTAGGGGAGGGGCAGGGGGCTGGGCAGGGCAGGTGGAGGGATTGAGCAAAAAAAGAAAAAAAAAAGAGACTAGCATGGGTGGTTCAGTTGGTTGGAGCCCCATTGTGTACACTAAAGGGTCGTAGGTTTGATTCCCGGTCAGGGCACATATGTAGTTTGTGGGTTTGGCCCCTAGTAGGGGGCATGCCAGAAGCAACCAGTCTATGTTTGCCATGCTGATCTTTATCTCTCCTAACCCCATCCTCGCTCTCTGAAATCAATAAACATATCCTTGGGTGAGAATTTAAAAAAAAAGAAAGACAAGAAACTCATGGACATGGACAACAGTGTGGTGATTACTAGGGGTTGAGGGGGTGGAAAGAGGTGGAGGAGGGTATGGGAAGATAAATGGATATGAATGGAGATTTGACTTGGGGTGCTGAACACACAATGCAGTGTACAGATGATGTGTTGTAGAATTGTACACCTGTAACCTGTATAATTTTGTCAACCAGTGTCACCCCAATAAATTCAATAAAAAGGAAACAAAAAAGTAGTTTCCCCCAGATCCTACAGCTAACATCATTGCCATTGGTGAAACTAAATACATTCCCCTCAAAACTAGGAACAAAAATAGGATGCCCACTCTTACCATACATATTACATATTTTTTACTGGAGGTCACAGCCGCTGCAAGAAAATGAAATAAAAGGTATAATGATTGATAAGGAGAAAGTAAATCTGTCTTTATTGGCAACAACATGATTACCTATGCAGAAAATGCTAAGTATTCTCCCACCACCACCAAAAAAAAAATAATAATAAAATAGCTTACTACATCTAATGAGTAATTCTAGTATGGTTTGTAGGATACAAGATCAATATACAAAAATCTTTTTTTCCATGTCTAGGAACAAATGATTTGAAATTCAACTTTAAAGAAATGCCATGTATAGTGGCATAAAAACATGAAATACTAAGGGATAAACTTAACAAAATATATGCAAGTTTGTGTACTAAAACCTAGAAAATATTTGAGAAATTAAAAATCTACAGTAAATGAAAAGATATCGTGTTCGTGAATTGAAAGAATCAATATTGTTTAAGATGTCTGATCTCCTCAAATTAATATATAGATATTTACACCTAGCTAATCAAATACCCAGTAAGAAAATGACAAACTGATTCAAAAATTTATCAGGATATGCAAAGAACCTAGTATCGGCAAAGCAATCTTGAAAACTGAGGAACAAAGTTTAAGAACTTACACTAATTGATTTGAAGACTTATGAAAAAACAACACTATTAAGACAATGTATTACTGCAGTTAGCATGTACTAAAAAGAGAAAAGCCAATGGAACAGACGGAATACAGAATTAGACCCATATGTATAAAATCAATTGATTTTAAATAAAGGCACCAAAGCAATTTATTGGGTGGAAAGGAAAGACTTTGGACAATGAATAACACAGTGGGGAAACTGGTGTAAAAAAATAGAAAAAAACACTTGACCCTCCCCTTCCCCTTTCACACAATATACAAAAAGTAAGTTGAGGTGGATCATAGACTGAAACATCAAGGGTAACATTTAAAAAGTTTCTAGAAAAAAAGCAAAAGAAAACAAAGAAAACTTCAGGCCAATATCACTGATGAACATAGATGCTAAAATCCTCAACAAAATATTGGCAAACCGCATGCAGCAATACATTAAAAAGATCATACACCATGGTCAAGTGGGATTCATCCCAGGGATGCAAGGATAGTACAATATTCGCATATCAATAAATATAATACACCACATAAACAAAAGCAAAGACAAAAACCACTTGATCATATCAATAGATGTGGAAAAAGCATTTGATAAGGTACAGCACCCATTTATGATAAAAACACTCAATAAAGTGGGAATAGAGGGAGCATTCCCCAACATAATAAAGGCCATATATGAGAGATCTACAGCCAACATCATACTCAACGGACAAAATCTTAGAGCTTTCCCACTAAGATCAGGAACAAGACAAGGATGCCCTCTTTCACCACTCCTATTCAGCATAGTATTGGAAGTCCTAGCCATAGCAATCAGACAAGAAAAAGCAATAAAAGGCATCCAAATTGGAAAGGAGGAAATGAAACTGTCACTGTTTGCAGATGACATGATAGTGTACATGGAAAATCCTATAGACTCCACCCAAAAACTACTCGACCTAATAAATGAATTTGGCAAAACAGCTGGATACAAAGTCAATACTCAGAAATCAAAGGCATTCCTGTACACCAACAACAAAACTGCAGAAACAGAAATCAGGAAAAAAAATCCCATTTGATATAGCAACAAGAAAAATATAGTACCTAGGAATAAACCTAACCAAGGAGGTAAAAGACCTGTACTCAGAAAACTACACAACACTGAAGAATGAAATTAAGGAAGACACAAACAAATGGAAGCATGTACCATGCTCATGGATTGGAAGAATCAACATTATCAAAATGGCCATACTACCCAAAGCAATTTATAGATTCAATGCAATCCCTATTAGAGTACCCATGGCATATTTCACAGATATAGAACAAACATTTCAGAAATTCATATGGAACCATAAATGACCCCGAATAGCTGCAGCAATTTTGAGAAAGAAGAACAAAGCAGGAGGGATCACAATACCTGATATCAACCTGTATTACAAGGCCACTTTAATCAAAACAGCCTGGTAGTGGCATAAAAACAGACACATAGACAAATGGAACAGAACAGAGAGCCCAGAAATAACCTCAAGTCTTTATGGTCAATTAATATTTGACAAAGGAGGTAGGAGCATAAAATGGAGCAAAAACAGCCTCTTCAACAGATGGTGTTGGGAGACCTGGACAGCTACGTGCAAAAAAATGAAACTCAATCACCAACTTACGCCATACACAAAAATAAACTCAAGATGGATAAAAGACTTAAATATAAGTTGTAACACCATAAAAGTCCTCAAGGAAAACATTGGCAGGAAAATCTCAGACATTCCACGCAGCAACACCCTCACAGACATGCCCCCTAAAGCAAGGGACATAAAGGAAAGAATAAACAAATGGGACCTCATGAGAATAAAAAGCTTCTGCATGGCTAAAGAAAACAACACCAAATTACAAAGAGAACCAACAGTATGGGAAAACATATTTGCTAATGATACCTCAGACAAGGGCCTGATCTCCAAAATATATAAAGAACTCACACGACTCCACTCCAGGAGGACAAACAACCCAATTAAAAAATGGGCAAAGGACTTGAACAGACACTTCTCCAAGGAAGACATCCAGAGGGCCCAGAGACATATGAAAAGATGCTCAGCATCACTAGCCATCAGAGAGATGAAAATGAAAACCACAGTGAGGTACCATCTCACACCAGTCAGAGTGGCCAACATAAACAAATCCACAAACAAATGTTGGAGAGTATGCGGAGAAAAGGGAACCCTAGTGCACTGTTGGTGGGAATACAGACTGGTGAGGCCACTGTGGAAAACAGTATGGAATTTCCTCAGAAAACTAAAAATGGAACTGCCCTTAGACCCAGCAATTCTGCTGCTGGGATTATACCCCAAGAACCCTGAAACACCAATCCAAAAGAACCTGTGCACCCCAATGTTCAAAGCAGCACAATTTACAATAGCCAAGTACTGGAAGCAACCTGAGTGCCCATCAGCAAATGAGTGGATCCAAAAACCATGGTACATTTACACAATGGAATTCTACGCAGCAGAGAGAAAGAAGGAGCTTATACCCTTTGCAACAGCCTGGATGGAACTGGAAAGCATTATGCTAAGTGAAATAAGCCAGATGGTGAGGGACAAATACCATATGATCTCACCTTTAACTGGAACATAATCAGCAAAAGAAAAAAGCAAACAAAATATAACCAGAGACATGGAAATTAAGAACATTGTAACAATAGCAGGAGGGTCGTGGGGAGGGGATAGTGGGGAGAAGGGTCTATAGGAGCCACTATAAAGGACACAAGGATATTTGGGAACCAAGATGGCAGTGTAGGTAGACACACTGCGCCTCCTCGCACAACCAGAACTGACAGAAAATCAAGCGGCAAGGAAGTCCAACACCAAGGAAATAAAAAATCAACATTCATGCAGACCGGTAAGAGGGGCGGAGAGGACTCGCGTGGCCATGGTGGGACTGAGACTGGCGGAGTGTGGGACCAACAGGCAGGCAGTCTGACCACTAGCAGACCCTGTGTCCCCACATTCACGCAGAGATAAATCAAGAGGGCCGGACTCAGACTGATGGAGAAGGGGGCAGGCAGAGCAGTGGGTAGCACCCAGCGGCCCCACAAGAGCGGACTGATAAACCGGACAAACGGCGGGGAGCGAAGCAAACCACACAACCCAGGGCTCCAGCGCGGGAGAAACAAAGCCTCAAACATCTGATTGAAAACGCCCATGGGGTTTGGGGCGGCAGCGGGAGAAACTCCCAGCCTCACAGGAGAGGTTGTTGGAGAGACCCCCAGGGACCTAGGGCGTGCACAAGCTCACCCACCCGGGAACCAGCACCATAGGGGCCCAGTTTGATTGTGGGTAGCGGAGTGAAAGATTGAAATCCGGTGGAGGGGATCCGAATCGGGCGCCATTGCTCCCTCTCGGCCCCTCTCCCACGTACAGCATCACAGCACAGTGACCTGCGTAACCCCCCCCCCCCCGCCCCACCCCAGGTACACCTACGGCTCCGCCACTTTAAGTAACAGACGCGCCAAGACAAAAAAAAAAAAAAGGCCCAAATGACAGAACACTTCAAAGCTCCAGAAAAAATACAACTAAGCGAGGAACAGATAGCCAACCTATCAGATGCACACTTCAAAACACTGGTTATTAAGACGCTCACAGAATTGGTTGAATTTGTTCAAAAACTAGATAAAAAAACGAAGGCTATGCCAAGAGAAACAAAGGAAAATGTACAGGGAACCAATAGTGATGCGAAGGAAACTGGGACTCAAATCAATGGTGCGGACCAGAAGGAAGAAAGAAACATCCAACCAGGAAAGAATGAAGAAACAAGAATTCAGAAAAATGAGGAGAGGCTTAGGAACCTCCAGGACATCTTGACATGTTCCAACATCCGAATTATAGGGGTGCCAGAAGGAGAATAGGAAGAACAAAAAATTGAAAACTTATTTGAACAAATAATGAAGGAGAACTTCCCCAGTCTGGCAAAGGAAGTAGACTTCCAGGAAGTCCAGGAAGGTCAGAGAGTCCCAAAGAAGCTGGACCTAAGGAGGAACACACCAAGGCACATCATGATTACATTCCCCAAGATTAAGCAGAAGGAGAGAATCTTAGAAGCAGCAAGAGAAAAGGAGACAGTTACCTACAAAGGACTTCCCACAAGACTGTCAGCTGATTTCTCCAAAGAGAACTTACAGGCAAGAAGGGGCTGCAAGAAGTATTCCAAGTCATGAAAGACAAGGACCTACATCCAAGATTACTGTATCCAGCAAAGCTATCATTTAGAATGGAAGGGAAGATAAAGTGCTTCTCAGATAAGGTCAAGTTAAAGGAGTTCATCATCACCAAGCCCTTATTATATGAAATGTTAAAGGGACTTATCTAAGAAAAAGAAGATCAAAAATAGGAACAGTAAAAATGACAGCAAACTCACAGTTATTAACGACCACACCTAAAACAAAAACAAGAGCAAACTAGGCAAACAACTAGAACAGGAACAGAACCATAGAGATGGAGATCACGTGGAGCGTTATCAATATGGGAGTGGGAGGGGGAGAGGGGGGGAAAGGTACAGAGAATAAGTAGCATAGATGATAGGTGGAAAATAGACAGGGGGAGGGTAAGAATAGTGTCGGAAATGTAGAAGTCAAAGAACTTATAAGTATGACCCATGGACATGAACTATAGGGGGGGAATGTGGGAGGGAGGGGTGGGCAGGATGGAGTGGAGTGAGGGGGGTGGAAATGGGGGAACCGTAATAGCATAATCAATAAATATATTTAAAAAAAGATCACAAGGACAAAATCAAGGGGGAGGGTAGAGGTGGGGGAGGGAGGTGGGACTGGCTGGGGTGGGGTGGAGGTATGGGGTGAAAATGCAGACAATTGTAACTGAATCAAAATAAATAAATAAATTTTAAAAAAATAATAAAAAAGGAAAAAGAAAAAGAAAACATTAACACTGAGGGGTAGGCAAAGATTTTTTAGGTAGGACATAAGAAACACTGCCTATAAAAAAGTTGATAAAAATAGATTTCATCAATTAATAACTTTTGAAAAAGACACTGCTAAGAAAATGCAGCACAAACTATAGGCTGGGATACAATCATAGTACATATATCAAAAATGTCTTGTATCCAGAATATCTAAATAACTCCTACACATCCAGAATAAAAACAAGCATTTCAATAAAAATGGAAAAGTGCTTAGACAGTTCACAAAAGTGTAAGATGTATAGGGTTCAAATCCAGGTCTTTTTAGTTTGTTTGGTATTTGTTTACCCCAAGCCCATGCACTTAAACATTTCATTCTATTTTGGGGACTGCGCTGAGCTTTGAACAGAGCCTGGTGTCCATTATTCCACCTTTCCATTCATCTGCCCATCCATTCATATCCAGTCAACATTCTGGTACCAGTAGTGAGGTCCATTTCCTGCCTCAAGTAGCTCACAGTCTAAAACGGGCAGGGGGATCAGAAAGTGAAATGCCATGTGATGCTGACTAGGATGAAGAAAGGCCCAGGGGGCTGTGAAGGCACAAGGAGGGGCCCCAACCTGGTTAATCACTCCGGGGAGGCTTTCAGAGGCAGCATGAAGGGGATTTCCCTTGAGACTGTCCCCCTACACCAACATGGTCTCCATCACTTCAGGACAGGGCACAAGGATCTCCCAGACAAGGGAACTGTTACACAATTCCTGGTAGGGAAGGTGAACAAGACAGGACAAATCTTGGCTCCTCCACTTTTCCTTGTCCCTTTGTCTCTCATTCCCTCATCCTGGACCAGCTAATGTACATCTATAAGAAGACATTGCCCTTCACTTCTACTGAGCTATGAAGGGAAGAACTGAGAGAATGATCCCAGATAAATAGCTCAGGAAAATCCATCAGTCCTTCCACCTCTCCTGCCTGTTCCATCCTCAGCTAGGCTGTGTGGGAGGTATACATGGGCAGAGGCCCACCCTCAGAGATCCTCTGCTCTGGCACAGGAACTAAGGTATATACTGCAGAAGTGACATAGAAAGAGCAGTGTTAGATGAGAATCAATGAAATCAAACAGGGAGGAAGGAGAGGTTGAGGAAGGCATATGCAATTTGGAGGGCTTCCTAGAGGAGGTGAGGCTTGAAAAGAAAAGTGAGGAGGATATGGGTAGCAGGACGGTCTTGGGGGACATTCTGGGTATAATTATGTCACAAAAAATTACTAATAAATTATTACTAATATTTGTGGATCTCCTATGATTTTTTCCTAGTCATTGACCAAGGTAAGTGCTATACATGAATGACCATATTTTCATTTAAGGTGGGGTAGTGGATTTAACATGTGAAAAAACATTTTGCTCTGTATAGCAGCTCAAGGGAGCCCTAGTGTGGCCTCCTCAACCCATGTACAAGTGTGCACAGAATCCAGCCTGAGACACTTTGGGGTAGAGCTCAAGGGCCAAGTCTCATGTAGTTCCTTAGCACTGATCTTGTCCATGGAAATAAATTCTTGAGCACAATGGCCTTTTGGGCAGCATATATTTATGTGAACTTCCAAAGGAAAGAACACAGGTTAGGCAAACTGGTGGAGAATGACTGTACTTCTCTGGCAGTACCCTGTGGAGGGTCGTGCATGTATGAGTCTAGAACAGGGGTGTCAAACTCACTTTCCCGGGGAGCCACATCAGCCTTGTGCTTGCCTCCAAAGGGCCAAATGTATTTTCAACTGCTTAGCAGTTAAGGAGTAGCTACATTTATACAATCCTAAAATTATTTTGTCCCTTTGAAGGCAACCATGAGGCCGATGTGGTCCCAGGTGAAAATGAGTTTGACACTGCTGGTCTAGAACATTCCATCAGTCACATGACCTGTTTTCACCACTGTCTGCTGGGGTCAGGCACTGCGCTTACAAAATATATGTAGAAGTCTTGATTTACTGCTCATCCCCTTGCTGGGGAGGCAGAGCTCAAATAGATGAATCAATTAAACAGCCAACACAAATCAGAATAGCATGTTGATGTGATAAAATGCTAAATGGATGGCATGGGCCACGTGTCCCTCAGGCTCCATGCTAGGGTCCTGGGCTTCTGCAGAGGAGACTCGGGGCCACCATGGGGTTGTGGGGAGATAGCAGAACAGGTGGCCTCCTTCCCTGCTTAAACTGCTCTGTTTCATATAAAATGAACTTTAGGTAAAATTTTATTCAAACCTATTCCATTATTCAAGAAAATATTCCTAGTGAAGTCAAACAGTGGTGCGGTGTGGATCTGTGTTACTGGCTGTAGGACCCCAGCAGGTGCTAAGGGATTAAGAAACTGAGAATATATGGCACTGTGGGTGAGGTGTCATCGCAGAAGATGTATGAGAGGACGGGGGCTTGAGCTAAATGAATCCTGAACTCCTCCCATGCCTAGCTCAAGGAGTCCCATTTCCTATCAAAAATGCTGCACGTGTAACCATGTAATAAAAATCTTAACTTCACTCTCACTTGGTGGGGCCTTCATTGCGTCAGTCTTGGAGCCAGGGGACTGCAGTTTTGGGGAAAACCTGGAAACAGTTCATGGAGCCAAGGTGTCTCACCTTTTTTCTCATGAAGGGAACCAAAATAATGGGGCCTGAGCCAAGGACCAGCCTTGATCAGGAATCTCCCTCCCTGGCTGTGAGGGTCCCTTAATCAGAGACCCCTCTGCCAAAATGGAGCCCTGGTCCCTACTACCCCTCAGGAGGACTGTCAGAAGCACTGACCTGCCTCATTCCCTGTCACTTGTCAACTTTGTAGCAATCAGTCTGCTACTTAACATTGAAAAGGCAAAGCACTCCAGTGGCTGCTTACGATTTGTCTTTGTTAGCGATAACAGGAGGTGGGTGTGCAGTCTCATTGTGCTGGCCACCCTGCTGTTGCTGCACCTGGGACCTGCCGTGCAATCACTCAGGCCCTCCACAATCACCGGCAAGCCACTCAGCAGCCTCACCTGGAAGTGTAAGTCAGCTCTGCAGAGACAAGTGGGGCATGGCCAGCATGCCAGGGAAGCTCTGGGGTGGGGCCCCCAGGCAGGAACCCACCCTTTTGTCTATCTCCCCATATACAGACTCTTGGCACATATACAGTATAGTGTGTTCATTGAATAAACATTGGCTGTGCTAAGGGCTGGGAACCCAGTAGACAATAGACCATGGCCTTACCCTCAAAGTTCACAGCCTAGTAGTTGAGGCAGACATGTCCACAGATAATCTCCAGTGATGTTGTTAAGTGCCCTGTGGAGGTGGGGACTCAGCCTCAATACTGAGGTCTTGCCTTCCCTGCCAGGTGAGGTCAGAAAAGGTCTCTAGGATCCAGATGCATACCAGTACAAAGCAGTGGGGCACTGAGGCTGCAGAAGGGACCCTCAGTAAGGAAGCTGCCCATGCAAGGGCCCAGTGATGAGAAATAGGGGATTGAGCTGGAGGAATCATAGGTGGATTGTCCTGGTTGGAATATGATTAAACTATCATGCATCTATTATTTAGCTGCCATCCATGCATCACTACCTACCTCCCTAGTTCCCTCTTCATGAATCTACCTACACTTTCTTTGCCATCCATTCAGTGATCTGTTATTTATCACCCATCCGTCCATCTATTCATCCACTTCCAGAAGTCTTTAGTCATGTTTTGAAAACAGATCTGCCTCCAAAGAACCCTCTCAGCTCACACAGTACCTGGCACTTCATTGTTAGAGATGGATTCCAATGTGTCTCAATGTTTTTAAGCTAGCGAGAAGAACAAGAAATCATAAACACTGCAGCCTGTGTAATTTCTACTAAATTACAGATCTCTTTTACAGTCAGGTCCTGAGGCCTGGGATAGGCATGAAATGGGCTGGGGGAGGCACCAGCAGCAATTTAAGAGGGCCAGGCCCTGTACTGAGGATTTGCTGTGGATATGGCCATGTCCCTGGGACCAGTCATTCTTTGACTGTAAGCTCCACAAAGGTAGGAGTGGGTCTGTCTGTCCATGTATTACGTGATGATACATATTACAGGTTCTGTGAATACTTTCAGATAAGTGAATGCATGGGGAACCATTGGGAAAGCTACTTCGCACTGTTGTGCCAGGCCTACCACCACTCTGACACACTGGAGCTGGCCTTAGAAACCAGGCAGGGCCCTGACCTCACTGATAGATGACATGGGTTCATACGGGTCAGCCACTTACCAGCTGTGCCATTTGAACAAGATATGTAACCTCTCTGGGGGTCAGTTTCTTCAAGCGTAAACTAGGACCTATAGTACGCATCTGTGGGATCAAATGCTGCCATGGAGTTTTGGGAACTACAAAGCTTTGTGTTGTACTAACAATAGTAATTTTTAGTATTCTTGATATGTGGATACAAGGAGAGCAATAGGAGGACCTTTTGTTTCTCCCAAGGAGGAGGAAAAATTTCAGAAAGTGTCGGACACTTGTAGACTTGGGATCTAGCCCCTTGCAGAGTTGTCTCCTTAGAATACTGGAAAATTCTCTGTTCTTTATTTAAAGAACAATTTCTCAATGTAACATATTTCCAGCACAGTGCCTAAAATCCCACCATTAAAGATTCAAATTTTTAGGTAGAACCTTTAAGGAAGGTTTTTCAGTTCGATACATGTATTTTGGGTTGTATCCACTAACACCTGGGTGTATGTCTGTGTTGTGAGAGAGGGGAAGAAAGTGGGAGGGAAAGATAGCCGCCGTGAGCTAAAAGGGCAATGTCCTATGAGGATGGGTCTATTCCGCTACTAAAATGCATTGTCTTGGTGAGCAAAGCAGATTATGTAGCTCAAACACCTCACACAGCAGACTCCTCATAGCCCTTTCCCCACACCCCAATTTGGGATATAAAGAATTCCCACAAGGAAGCTAAGGTAGGCATAGACCTTCAAAGGAGCTGGCCTAAGAGTGAGTGTAGACCAGGGACACCTGGATTGAATCAGACAGGTCGTGGGTGTGGCCCCTGCTCCTGCAGTTGGGAGGAGTTACCTGCCCTGAGTCCCTGGAGAAGCAGCTAGAAATTGTATGAACAGAGCTGGCCCTTACCCCTGGTGCCTAAGGGGCCCAGACAAATTTCAGATCCCCAGTGAGGGCCAGCTCTGTGTTCCAGAGTCCTTGCTAGACCCTGGCACTCCAGGAACAAATTGAAAGTGTCTCCTCCCCAGCCTCTAGCAGTTGTCTTTCCAGCTCTGGTTCTTCGTGGCTGCCCTGGCTCCTCCTGTCTCAGTGGTATGGGGAATGGCATTGTTAGTACCTATTATTGATGGGGCCATGCCCATCCCCAACATGATAGTCATTGTCTCGATAAAACCTAGTGATGTCCAACTTCTTAAACAAAGGGGACAAACCATGTCCTTTTTTGCTCCGTATTCAATTTAGTCCAGTAATGTGAAATGCAACCTGCTTATTAGGATTGTGGTAAAGGGGCATAAGAATTTTGATGCCTGGAACACTCCACCCTGCAACAGAAATTCTGATGTAATGGCTAGAGAGTGACCAGAATGCTTCAAAAGGCTTCCCAGGAGATTCTTATGTGCAGCCTGAGTTGAGAATACTAAGTTAGCTCAACACCTAATTTGACTGTCTTATTTCACAGCCTTGTCCCTATCAAATACACATACACACACACTCTGCTGCTACCAAACAAAGTTTCAGACACACATGATGTTTGGCTGGTATTTCTGTTCCTCTCTCATATTTTCTTCCTTCTTTTTTGACTCCCTAAGTCTGGAAAGTGCTTGATTTTTATGTCCATTATCTTATTTGGCCCTCACACGTGAGCTAGGATATAGCTGCATTTTAGTGGTGAAATGGAACCATCTTCATAGAAGCTTGAGTTTTTTAGGATTGCCTTTACAATGATCTTCTCTCTGCTGCCCTTGGCCCTGGTAAGGGGGAAGAATAGGATAAACCCAGGAGGCCTGTGCCCTTCTGCTTTGCCCCCAGTCCCACCACTAACAGTTTAAATTGGACTGCTCACACTACTGTTGAACTTCAAGATATCTTCATACCAAGCTCATCAAAAAGCAAACACTCAGGCACTTGAATAAGATAAGCAATTTGTGGCTTTGTAAAAAGTCAATGCAATTCAATTTAGACCTCTTAAGGAGTGCTGCTGCCTCTCACATTTATTGTTTCCTTGTATAACCTGCTCCAGTGAAGGGACTGCAGATTCGTCTTCTATCTGCGAAGTAGGATGAAGTCCCTGGAATGAGTGACCTTCAAGAGCTCCACAAAACTTACAAATGAAGTAGTCACAGAGAAACCTCATTCTTGACTCAGCTCATGGCTTCTGTCTTGATATAGATTTGATTTTCCAAATGGCAGATTATAAAACTAGCTATTTTTTCCTCTTAAATACAAATGCTTTAAGTTTTTCTTTTTAACCAAGAGTGATGGTTTTAAAACACAATCCCCAATCTATTCTTTACCACTCCAGAAAGGCTCCCCCCCTTTTTTAACCCACAACAGCATTTTTGTTGTCAGGGGTGGGGCCCCTGGAATTTGCCTTTGTCTTCTTAATCATCTTAGCTGGGGGTGGATATTTTTTTTCTAGTTTTTGTGTTTTTCTATTTATCACAGAACAAGTTGCTCTTGGCTTCTCTTTATTTGCTCCTTTGTTATTTTATTGAGAAAATAGGACCAGTTTAGTCCTACCTTGTCAGACAAATTCAAGGCAAGTGATGACTGATTAATAATAATAATAATAATAATAATAATAATAATACTGGCAATGATCATCTCCTCTAGGAGGAGATAATATATACTTGGTATTTGACATACGTATTTTTATTTAATCCTTGCAACAACTCTATGAAGTAAATATTATCAGTCTTTTTTTATTGATGAGGCTCAGAAAGATTATGTAACTTTCCCAAGGTCACACAGCTAGTCAGTGATGAAGCCAGAGGTGAGATCTGTAACTGGTTGAGTCTGAAGCAAGACTTCCTGACTTCCAGGCCTCCTGTGCTTCACAGATACTGCTGCCTGCTCCAGAGCCTCAGGACTCAATTGTCAGAGCTTCTCAGGCAGCACTTTTTCATATAACATCTCTTCTGGTCCACATCCTCGGGCATTCAAAGCCACCCTGCTCTGAAGGACTTAAGAGAGTAAGAGGTGACAGTTTTGAAGCAATCTCTTTGATATCATTGTCATTTCTATCTTGATTGTAGACATCTGCATGATTTTTAGTATAATAACTTAACTGACATGCCTTCACCCCATTTATTTTTTTCCTTTTTATTGAATTTATTGGGGGGGGCACTGGTTAACAAAATTATACGAGTTTCAGATACACAACTTCACAACACATCATCTGTATACTGTATTGTGTTATACTGTATTATACCATCCCAAGTCACCATTTAGCCCCTTTTACACTTCTACACCTCCCCTCCATCCCCGCTACCCCTAGCAATCACCACACTGTTGTCGGTGTCCATGAGTTTTCTCTCTCTCTCTCACTTCAAAAGCTTCTTTTCCTCTCTTTTACTATCTCTGTGGAAATTCCCATCAATTGTTCCCCAGCCCCCCAGCCAGCCACCCCTTGCTTACTCTTGGCTCTAGGACAATCTTGGGGCCTGTAGTCAGACCCTGTACATGGGTACAGCCCCTGGGGACAGGGTAATACTGTGGCCATACATTTCCTCCTCTCCACTTTTGGCCCAAGCATCCTGGAATTGGCTCCAAAGTGAACAGGGACAGGCACTTCTGTCAGAGTCAAAAAGGTCTCCCATCCTCAACCCCCATATCTCCAGAACACCAGGAAGTTCAAACACTGAGCTACCAGGCCTCATAAGGAGTCCAATGTGTTAGAATAGAACACCAGAGAGAGGCGAAACAGAATGTGCTGGGCTGTGAACGCCTTTCTGACTCCTCTTCTAGTTATCTTTTGTTTAGACCAAACCCAGACCCAGGCCCTTCTGACTGAGCAGCATAACTGAGCTTCAGTTCTTCCCCATATCTCACTTCTGGGTGCTCATTGCGTCGGAGGCTGACATCTTCCATGTTCTCAAAACTTTGCAGCATTTTCACCTGCTCTACCCAAATACTGTGTGTCAGGCAGCTTTGGGTGGCCATCGTTTTTTTTCACTGCACTTACTTATATGGTTACTTTCTGTTTAGGGAAGATGATGTTTTATTTTCCATGAAGGATAGATACATGAAGTTTCATTTAAAAGAGGTATTTAAGCAAGAAAAACAGCCCACTTGAAAATGTGAAGATACTATTATACAGGTGTTAGGAGGAAATGGACAAAGTAGTGCAGATGGGACAGAAATGACCAAAGGCGGAGGCTGGGGGCCTGTGTAATTCTGAAGCAGAAACTGAGGAGAGCAGGAACAAGTGAATCAAAATGCTACACTATCACAGAACTCAGAGTGGTGGCAGCAGGGGTTGGTCAAGCATGTTTGGGTTGAATGTGCAGTGAGTTATAGGAAGGAATCTTGATCAAAAATTGTCTTTCAGGGAGCCTGGCTGGCTTGCATGTGGCTCTAGCCAAGCCCTGGACACAAATGTAGGAAATTTAATGTATGAGGCACATCTGAACTCAGGAACCAGGAGGGCTCCTAGCCATGTGGACAGCTCCTTCTTGGGACAGTCATCAGTCTTGGTGCCTTACCTGGTGGTTACAATGACAGGGGCCCTGAACAGGAGTTGTATGGGGTTCCAGGAAACCTGAGTCATCTCTGTCTAGTTACCTCTCAGGGCCCATGGCTGAAGTGATATGGGGTCTATGATGACTGTCACCCAGGGGAACAGACCTGTGGAAAGAAGGAAGGTGAGGCCAGGCTGTCTTCCTGCACCTTGAAGGATTCACATGCTCTGCTGGTGGACAGGAAAGAGATCTATCAGGAAGGAAAAGTAAATAGATGTCAGAAAAGTGTTGAAGCAGAGTTAGGATACAAGTCAAGGGACACACAGAGGCTGTGTTTACAACATGTATGTCGATAACCAGGTGTCAATTTTTGACCTAACAAAAGACTAGTCACATTAGAAAAATCAGTTTGACTGATGTTGGTGAAAGAAGAGTTGTTTGACTAGATTGACTTTGAGTTCATGTAAACAGAGAGGCAGAGTCTGAAAGAGCAGTTGTTTTCTGCACAGGTCAAGTGGGGATGGAAGAGGCAGTGGCAAAAAGTGGATGGGAGGACATGGTGAGCAGAATAGTGGGAGGAGGTGAGAGAATCCCACGGACTGTGGGCATCAGGAGGGGCCTTGTGCCACTCCCAGGATCAGACACAGTAAGTTGTGTTCCTAATTATTATTCCCTCTTCCCACCTAGCAGAATCCTAATTCATTCTGGGCAGCAATTTGTTCAGGCAATGGAGCATGACTGGTTTAAGCCAGCCATGACAATTCTGTTTGCCATGCTCCTCTGGCTGGGTGGGGACATGTTACTTAGTCACAGCCAATGAAACGTAAAGTATATCTCCTGGGAGATTCTACAGAAGCTTCACTTTCCTGGTAAAAAGTCCAGAAGAAGAGACTGGTGCTGTCTTCCAGCCTTCTGCGTGTTTCCTGCCTTGAGCACAGATATGGTTCCTAGAACTACAGCAAACACTATGGCAAGATCGTCCATCAGTGGAAGCATAACAGAACAAGAGAAAGAGATTGGAACCTTTGATGATGTCACTGGTTGCTACACCACACCTAAAGCAGCCTACCTCTGGATCTCTCGTTATATGATATCATGTTGCTTAAGCCATTGCTTGTCAAGTGTTTTGTTACTTGCAGTGGAAAACATTCCTAACAGTTGCATGCTTAAATTCACAGAGGGGGATACTGAGGCCCATGCTGAGGCCCATGGGGGCATCAGAATTGACTTGAGTCACAGAGTTGATTGTAACTCACTCTCAATGCCTTCAGACTGTTTTTTGAACTCCCTGCCCCTCTCTGCCACCACCTACTTTAGGCCCATTCCACCACCATCCTTCTCAATGTCAGTGCTCTTCCAGCATTGATTCTGTCTTTGCTGTTTGACATCTCTCCCTCTCAAATGGAATTTTCTTCACATCTGCTCCTCACCTCTACCTTATCAGAGATAACAGTGGAGATAGATTTGAATTCAGAATCCTTTGCTTGGCCTCATTGTCCTCTGACCCTGACTGGATAGATCAGGTGGTCTCCTCCCTACACAGTCCCACCCCCCATCATGACTATCCTTCCATCAGGTCTGGGCTCTATCCTACTACTTTGATTCTTCCCTGCCTTTCCCTATCTACTGCTGCCCATTCTACCAGGCCCACCTCCTCCAGAGTCTCGTGCTGATGATCTGTGCTACTAAATCTGAGGATTATACATTGGGCATAAGTTCTTTTATCCTAGTACTTCATATTGTCTTCTTTTTTTTCTTTGTTTTTTGAACATCAAAAAACTCATTTTAATTTTTTACTTTTTCAATTATAGTTGAAATTCCATATTATTTTATATTTGTTTCAGGAATACAGCATAATGTTTAGACAAATATAATTTATAACATGATTCCCCCTGACAATTCTAGTACTTGCCTGGCATGATACACAGTTATTATAATATTATTGACTATATTCCTTATGCTGTACTTTACATCCCCGTGACTATTTTGTAACTTCTTAACCCCTTTACCTTTTTCACTCAGCTCCTCACCTCCTTCCCATCTGGCGACCCTCAGTTTGTTCTTTGTATCTATGAGTCTGTTTCTGTTTTGTTTATTTGTTTTGTTCTTTAGGTTACACATGTAAGTGCAATCATTTGGTATTTGTCTTTCTCTGTCTGACTTATTTCGCTTATGATACTCTCTAGGTCCATCCATGTTGTCATAATGTATATTATCTTCTAAATGTGTTATTATCACTTCCTTAGGAAGAAGGACCTATTTTTGCATCTTTAGACTACTATACAATTTCTAAGCCATAGCATATAGTAAGCTGCTCAAAAATACATCATAATTATACTATTCTGTAACATGTTTAAAAAGTAACATGTTAATTACAGTTAATTTGTAAGATTTTGAAAAGACTGAAAAAAACCCCACCAAAAACTATAATAGCAACACACATGGAAATCAATACTGGCCTATTTTGTCTTAGTATTTGATATTTTTAAAATTGAAATAATATTAACACATTGATTTATTGATAAATCTGTCTCGTAGGAAGAAATGAAACTCTGAGTAGTTGACATGCTCTTGAACATAGAAAATCCTAAGGAATCCATATATGACTATGACAATTAATAAACAAGTTCAGCAAGTTTGAAGAGTATGAGATTGATCTACAAGGATCAACTATAATTCTATATCATGACAATAAATAGTCTAAAATTAAATTAAGATATAAATGCATTTATAATAGCATCAAGAAGAATAAAATACTTAGAAATAAATTTAATAAAATAAATACAAGACTTGTACTCTGTACAAAGTATTTTTGAAAGAAATTAAAGAAGACTTAAATAAATGAAAAGATACACCATGTATATTAATCAGAAGAGTTATTACTGTTAAGATGGCTATGCTCTCCAAATGGATACATGGAATCTAAGCTGGGCTTGTTTTGCAGAAATTAACATGCTTGTTCTAAAATTAATATAAAAATATAAGAAATCTTGACTAACTAAAACCATCTTGAAAAAGAACAAATTTGGAGGACTCAACACTTCCTGATTTTAATACAAAGCTATATAATCAAGAGAATGTGGTATTGGCAAAAAGATAGGCATATAGATCAGTGGAATAAAACTGAGAGACCAAAATAAACCTTCACACTTATGGTCAATTGATTGTCAACAAGGATGCCAAGATAATTCAATGGGAAATGAGTAGCATTTTCACGAAATGGTGCTAGAACAACTGGATGGCCACATGCAAAAGGAAGAATGAAGTTAGGCCCCTTCCTTATAGCATACACAAAAACTAATATGTATCATAAATCTAAATGTAAGAGCTAAGATGATAACATTCTCTGAAGAAAGCATAGGAGTAAGTCCTCATGATCTTGAGTTAGGGAAAGCCTTCTTAGATACAACACCAAAAGCACAAGCAAGAAAAAGAAAAACACAGATAAATTTGCCTTACTCACAATTAAGGACTTTAATGCTGCAAATGATACCAAAAAAATGAAAAGACAACCCACAGATTGAAAGAAAATATTTGCAAGTCATATACATACATGATAAGGACTTCTATCCAGAATATAGAAAGAACTCTTGTAATTCAATAATGTAAAGATAAATAAACCAATTTTAAAAAATAGGCCAAGGATCTGGCCCATTTCCTCAAAGACAATATACAAATGGCTAATATGCACATGAAAATGTGTTCAACATCATTAACCACCAGTAAACTGCAAGTCAAATCCATAGTGAGATACCACTTCATATCCACTAGGATGGTCATAATAAAAAGCACAAATAGTAAGTATTGACAAGGATGTGGAAGAATTGGAATCCTCATATACTGCTGGTGCAAATGTAAAATGGTACATCTGAGTTAGAAAACAGTTTGGCAGTTCCTCAAACTATAAAGCATAGAGTTGCCATATGATCTAACAAGTCTCTCGCATACATGCCCAAGAAAAATAAAAACTTACATCTGCACAAAAACATACACACAAATGTTGATAGCAACATCATTCATAATAGCCAAAAAGTGGAAACAACTCATGTCCACTAACACATGAATGAATAAATAAAATGTGGCATATCCACACCATGGAACATTATTCAGCAATAAAAAGTACTGATAGGTGCCATAACAGGGATGATTATGTTAAGGGAAAGATGCCAGTCATAAGATTCCATGGATATGCAATGTTTAGAATAAGCAAATCTATAGGGACAGAAGCTATATTAGTGTTTGCCTATAGCTGGGAGTTTAAGGAGAAGGAATGAGAAGCAACTCAGAATAGGTTCAGGGTTTCTTTTTGAGGGACAGATATGTTCTAAAATTGATTGTTGCACAGCTCTGTGGACATACTTTAAAAATCCACTTAATTGTAGATGTTAAATGATGGAATTTCATCATTTGTGAATTGTATCTCCATAAAGCTGTTAAAGTGTGTTGTGAATAAATTTAACTGGTCACTCTTTCAAAACATATTCACAGTGGCTGCATAGTATTTTCTTATGTGAATAAACCATACTTTGTTCAGTCAAAACTTTACTGATGGATTTTTAAGTTGTTTTACTCCAGTGGTTGACATAGAGGTAAACAGCCTTGAATATGACTGGCATGTGCATTGATGAGTATTTCCTCAGGATAGATTCCTAACAGAGTTAAAACTCTTGTTATAAATTGCCAAATTATCCCTGAAATACTCTATAAACTAGTGTGCCCAACTCATCATATCTTCTTCAACATGGAAATGTATCTGTGCCAGTCCAATGGGGAGAAATGGTAAGTTATTTAAGTTGATGTTTTTGTTTGTTTACTCATTAGTGAAGTTAACCATTTTTTTTCAAATAGATACTGGCGAAATTTTTCTATCTTCTTTGTGAATTGACTTCCCCTTGCCATTTATTTCTAGTTAATTTATAAAAGCATTTTATGTATTTAGACATTAAGATTTTGTCATTGTTATAAAATATTTTCTCAATTTGTCCATTTCCCTTTTAATTTTGTTTTGGTGTTGCTTGTTTTGAAGTACAGAGGTTCTTCATTTTATGTAGCCAAATGCATTGATTTTATTTTGAGGTTTCTTACTTTCTTTTATCCTTAGGAAGTCCTCTTATCCTCTATGTGTTCTTCAATTTTTGTGGTTTTGTATTTATAATTAACCTCTTTATTTATCTGAAATTTGTGTTGGTTTACAATGTTAAATTAAAATTCATCTTTTCTTCCCAACTGTTACAAAATTATCTCAACTTTTTATGTTGAATTCTCCTTTCTTTACCTCTCTTAGTTTGCAACAATACCCTATAACAGATATAATATGTTATATATATTATATATAATGTGTTATATATTATATAAATATACATACATATATATGTATATATATTTCTAGCCTCCACATTTGGGAATTTTTACAAATACAGATCCTAGTCAGAATTTTTTCTAGTCTATTGATATTAATCTGTTAATCCTTCTTATAGTTTTATAATGTATTTTAATAAATGGTATGGCAAATTAATCCACATTATACTTCTTTATCAGATTTGCTTGTTTTTGCTTACCCTTTTAATCTTCTCAGTGAAATTTTGAAATTTTCAAGTTCCCTGAACCCACCCCCTTACCTACCAACTCCTTAAGGCATCCTTTGTGACTAAGTGAAATATCTCATACCTGATCTAAGTGAAAGTGATAGGATGTGATATTTTTGTCACATCTGGAATAGACACTTTTGGGGATAACACATTTATTTTCTGATAACTGTACCTCCAAAATGATGAGTCCTCAGAATTGTGTTATCATATATGATCCCCAACCCTCTCTCATCACAGCCAAGTAGAGTAGGGGTGGACATCTGAGCCAAGTGGAGCAAATAAAAAACACCTTTTCTGGAAAATTAAATTTGAAACCCTGCAACATGGGTGTTGGTGTCCCTGAATCTGGGCAGTGATATGGTTCTCAGTGGCTGTTTTCTGCTGGGGCCTGGACAGAGTGAGAAGGCTGGTTTGCAGGGACAGAGAATGGTCACAAGTCAGAGGGGACAACACTCTAGAGAGACAGACTCACCACCGTGTTATAAAGGCTCTCAGTTCCTGTTGCCACAGCCACCCCCACCCCATTCTCTGAGATATCTCTGCTTCTTTCTGCTAAAATAACTTTCTTTGCTGAAAACTAATTTGGATTGTTGAATTGTAGTTTACAAACTGCAGACCCCAGATCAAAAGGATAGTTGGCCCCTTTGGAATCTGGACAGAATGATTGAGTTATTTGTGGGAACCATGGATATTGATACATTTAATCCTAAAAGTCCTGCAAAGTGGTTACTATCTTGTCTTAGTACCAGTGGGTAAAAAGGCTTCCAGAACCATCCTGGGCAAAACAGGTACAGAGTCCTCCTATCACCAAGCAAAGTTCTTAATTTACTCCCGAGGAAGCTAGTAGAATACTTCTCTCAGTACCCTGTTACTTGGCCAAGCATACCATTCTTCTCTGTCCCCTGGAAACCTTTCAATACCTGGTGCAGCCAACAACTGCTGTCATCCTCCAGTGGTTCATAAACAATTAGAAATCAAAGCTGGATCACTGGAGGTCAGCAGTGGTTCTTGAATAACATACCCTTGCACAATAAACTGATCTTGTTCCATTTTGGAGAACATTACAGTCTGTAGTTCCAAAAGAATGCTATTGACCAATGCTCCTTGAAATCTTGCGTGTCATCCACCAGTCCTTTAGAAAACCCAAAGAAATCTATAGACTCTATCTTGAAAAAAAATTAATGAGTGACTAGGCACTACACACACATACCTGCATAAAGTTTTGGGAGGGAAGTTCATAGACTCCTTGAAGTCCAGGTACATGACCCAAAATTAAGGACCCCTCCAACAAGTAGAGTTGGATTTCATCTGGTCATACACTGAAGTCTCTAATTTCATTTTTGAAGGCAGGATGTGGAGGTTTCAGAGCTGGTGGAAAAACCATTCTCAAAGATTTGATTAACAAATGGCTGTTATTCTGGAGGGAAGTCTAAGTGGGCAAAATGAGGTTCTGCTCTTAGCCCTTTCCTATGAAGGATATATTTTAAATCAGTCATTTAATATAAGACAGGTTTAGTCAACTTGAAATTGACACAAAATGTATAGGGATAGCCAATATTCTATATGATAAGATCAAGATTCTAAAATATCTCAGAATATTGGATGGCATGATACTAAAACAAAGTAAAAATTATAGTAAATGACAAATATAATGAAATACACTCAGGTAGTAAGTACAAGAACAAACTGGGGGATCTTGTTTTTCTGAAAAAGGTGGAGGGAGCTGTGTGGACTGTGGTCTCAGCGGGAGTTACCTGAGATAGGAGTGTCCACAGCTCTAGGGACCTTAGGATGTATGGATGGTTGGAGTGTGTCTGCATTATTTCATGGGAGAGCACAGATCCCCACACTGAGCAACCATCTAAAGGATTGTCCTTAGATCTAGGAGCTGAATTTGGCAGTGGGGTTTGTCCAGAGATTATGTCCAGAGATGGGAGACTAGAAGGCCCAGGGGCTGGGATCCATATGATGTGAGGAAAGTTGGAAAGAACAAAGACTCTGCCCTGGAGAAAAAAAATAACTAGCTTTGAGATAAGACTGGGGACTAATATTGGCCATGAAGTATCTAATAAGCTTCACTAGAACCATTGGTAACTCTAAAAACTTTCTAACAATGAGAGTTGCTTGCCAATAGCATGGGTTGTACTGTGGAGAATTGAGCTCCCAATTACTGGAAGTGTTTAAGGAAAGGCTTACTTGTTCACCTGTTGGGGTTCATGTACCTTGGGAGACATGGTCTTCTGTCCTTAGCTGAGACTGAACTTGATCTGGGAAGGTAACTCTAGCAGACTGGTAGAGGCTATCTAGAGAGTGGTGATGAGAAAGCTTACGAGGTTACCTCTGGGCTCAGCAAGTCAATAAATGATGTCTGTGGGTAGCAATGGCATGCATGCTGTTAATTGATCAGCCCTTCACCAAGATTTCTTATTGATCTAGGACTCTAATTTCCCCTCCCATACCCCTGCAAACTTCTCTGGCACCTGTCTGTGCATCTACACACAATCTGTGCACCTTACATAGATATGTATTCAATGTGTGTGACTTGGTCAGCTCTTAATTTCAGAGTAGAACCCACAGCAAGCCCTCCATGGTCAGGTCTCACACGTCCCTCTAACCTTACCCCCCTACCTGGATAACACTGGCCTCCATTCTAATACATGTGGGCTCCTCAGAGTACTGTGCAGTGGCCACACTCATTCCTACCTCTGCAACTTTACTCAAGATCCTCTCCCCTGTAATGATGCTCCTTCACCTGACTAGTACTCCCCACACATCCAGATCTATGCAAGCATCTGTCTCCATGAATGAGACTAATGTCCCAGACCCTACCGGCCCACTGTTCTGAGAGCCACAGCATTTGGACACTGTGATCAACAGAGCATCACAAGGACAAACTTTTGAGTGGTTCATGAAAATTTGCTTCTTTAGGTATCTAGGTTGATTGTCCAAAAATAATGGCCTAAGACAAGACTTGGATATAGGAGGTAACTCCAGAGGAAAGTAAGGGAATTGGCAATGAGATGGAGGAAAAACCAGTAGAAAGGTAAGTGAGGCATCAGAGGCTTGGTTTGCTGAGACCTCTGTGAACTGTATAAAGCACCTCCCAGAGCTGTCCATTGAGAATGGACATTGGGGCATTTATTCACTTGTTCCCAGCCCCATAGGTGGGGGTTTCCCATGGGAGCTTCAACTGCCTGCATTTCTGGGCCGTACTTTTTTCAGGCTGGAGTCCACTTCAGAGCAGGCCCTAAGTCAGGAGAAGGGAGAGCAGAGCTGCTTGTGCTTCCAACAACCTGAGCCTTGACAGCTGAGCAAGCTTACCTGTGAATGCCCCCACAGCTGCAGCCGAATGGAGGTGAACTGAGGGGAAATTACTCAGGATCCTGAAACCATATTCGGCAGCAGGACCAGCTGGTCCTGTCCCATCTTGTATGTTCCACTATTGTTCCATTCTGTGTTTATTCAGAAAACATTTATTGGGCACCACTGTACATACAGTTTCAGGTACCAAGATACAAAAAGTTCCAAGTGTGCTTCTTGTCTTCTCCCATTTAGATCGAAAGGTGTTTGGTGCAGAGAACATGACAGCCTAGACATATAGTGGGCACCCAAACAGATTTGTTGAGATTCATTAATTAGTTCATTGAACAATTTACTAAAGTAAGCCTTCCTGGTTTCTATATTAAAAGTCATTCCTTATCGTAGGAGAATTCAAAAGTTTTTTTCCAGTCCCCTGGGGCCTGCAACCCTGCAATGCATGCAGTCCACACTCCAATGATAAAGTCCTTAATAACTACAGGATGAGTTGGCAGAATGATTTAGATCTAAAGTCCAGAGCAAGACAATTACTGGTACATCTGGCTCCCAGCTTTAAAAAAAATGAAACAATCTTTATCTGAATTTTTAAAAACATGTTAAAATTATACCATCAAATGTCAAATGTGGTGATGACTTATCTGGCTCATGTGAGAGGTGGCACAGAGGAGGCAGACCCTTGATATGCATGTTGCCAACACCTAAAGGTTAGAAGCATTTGACGCGATCCAGTGTCCTAACTGTACTTTCATCGATCACATTGGGAATCTGAATAGCACAGGGAAATTAAAATCTTGAGGCCAGCCTTTCTGCCATAGACTTTCCTCATCTCCTTTGGACAAATGAGACATTTAGAGAAGGAATTTGTCTCAAGGGGCTTGCTGTCCTGCTAAATTATTTTCTATTTCTCATTAATCCTTGTCTTTCTCTTGTCCACACCATCCACCCCCTCCCACCTTGCCATCCATGTCACATCAAGCTGTCATACTCACCTGCTCTGGGCTCTTCCTCACTGAGCTCCCTTCCCTCAGAACTGAAGTGCTCCCAGGACCAGGCAATCAGGGCTTCATTATATCCTTCCTATGTTACTTTCTAATTGTCTCATCTGTGACTCTCTTGGCTCTGTGGGAGACATTGCCTCTTGGTGTAAAAGGCATGTTTTAAACAATTGGAAGACAATATTAGCTGATGCTGGTAAGAACTGTTTTGAAATTGCCAAAGGAATATTAACGAGCTAAATTCAAAACCGGGAACCAAGGTGGAGAATCTTGGGCTCCTTTCTCTGAGCCAGGCCAGACACTAATGTGAACACTCCAGACTGGGGCCAGGGGTCAGCAGAGCAGGACCGGAAAAGTCATAGCAATGTAATAACAACCCACATAGCCACATGGTTGAGTCTCACAGACCCAATGTGAGCAGAAGAAGCCAGACACAACAGAACTCATACTGTGTGATTCCATCAATACAAAGTTCAAGAAGAGGCAAAACTAATCTAAGTTCTGGGGGTGAAGACAGGAGTTATCTCTCGGTGTGTGAATGGAGGTGGGATGGTCTACAGTACATCTTGATGTGGGTCATTCACATAGGTAAGAATCCATCAAATGGTATACTTTACTTTGTGTACATAATGCCTCAATAAAAACAACAGCAACAGTAACAGTACCAGTATTGATGAGGATCCCGGCCCTCAGTGGGATCCGTGTGTTGTGGCTGCAATGGACGAATTCACATGGACTACTGAGTCCTGTGGAGGAAAAGGGATGGCGTGGCCACTCTCTCAAGAGGAGAGCGCCTCAACCCTTGCCTGGACAGGCTTTTATTGCTTTTCTGGGCACATTACATTAATGACAATCCTCATTTGCTATGTACAGGTTTGCTTTAGGTGGTTACAGAAAACAAAGGAGAGGGTGTTGCTAATTACATAAAAGAGGAAGGATATTTGCATATGTAAAGGGAAAAGTGGTTAAGCTGGTTACACTCATCCTTGGAAGGTTTAGCATAGATTTTAGGAAGTTATTTCAAACATATGCAGTAACCATTTGCTGCCTCAATTCAGGGTGAGGGAGTTTTAGCAAAAAGCAAGTCTCAAAGCAGCCTAGGTACAATGAGGGCCTGATTCCCCACAGGAGAACCTATCCATGGGTGTGGGTCCTGTGTGCTGGACCTTGCTCCCCACTGGCCTTTCTGAGTGGGAGCTGGGCCCATGACATGCAGAATGGTCTCCTATACCAGTGGATGTCTGCAGAGTCTCTTCAGTGCCCCTGCACATGACACTGTGCTAACTACTCCATGTGTGTCTATCCCCCTCCCCACAATCACTCTTCAAAGCAGGCTTCTTCAGCTCCATTTTTCAGGTGGGGAAATAAAGCTTCAGTGAAGTTAAGAAACATGTCCATTCCATGCACACTTGAGTTATAAACTCCTCCAACTGTGAACCCAGAGAAAAGCATCAGAATCCCCAAAAGTCAAGATATTACTTGGAGTCAATCCCGAGACTAGATAAAGATTGGTCATCTCCAAACCATAAACATTCCTCACTCCAAGGTCATTGCTTTTCCTTTTCCATCTGGAGGTCTAGAAGTATCTGTGGGGTACTGGGAGAAGACAGGGTCAGAGGTAAGAGTGCAGGAGAACTTTGGGTGCTGGTAGTGCCCCAGGGAAGAAGGCTTGGAGCCCAGAGCTCAGACCTCTCAGAATGAACTTGTTTCATTTTCCCAGCTGGACTGTGAGGGGACCACACCTGATTCCTCTTGGGTCTTAACCCACCAACATCAGTTGATTATTTACTGGAGGTGGGTAATTGCTCTCACATTTGATGTGGAAGCAGATTCTTTCCTCTTCCCTCCCTCCTTCTTTCCTCTTTCCTGTCTTTCAATATGCATTCATGGAGCGCTGACAATGTGCCAGGCTCTAGGGATACGGCTGTGAATATAACAGGGAGTCCCTGTCATCAAGGGGCTTGCAATCTGGTAGGAGAGACTGATAATGAGAAACCAAACAAATAAGCAAACAAAAAATATGTGGTATGCCAGATGATGTCAGGTTCAAGGAAGACAAAAACAGCAGCTGAGAGTGGTGGGTACATGGCTAGGAGTAGTAGAGACAGGGATGTGGAATGACCTCTCCAATGGGGCTTGAAGTGAGTATGTGCATGGATTGGGGGAACAGCATGACATGTAGGGGTCCAGCAGGTGCATAGGCCCTGAGGTGGAAAGAAAGCATTAGTGTTTGAGGAATAACAGAAGGCCAGTTTGGTTAGATGAGGGCAAATAGTAGGTAAAATCAGAGGAATGAGCAGGGACCAATGACAAGGAGTTTTATTTCTATTCTAGATATAATGGGACTTTTGGAAAGTTTTTGAATACAGGTATGGTATGATCTGATTTTCCTTAGAAAGATCACTGTGGCTGCAGAGTGGAGAACTGACTTGTCCAGGCAAGATGAAGGCAAGGAGTTGGGGAGGAGACTCCTGCAGCATTGAGGTAGGAGACTGAGCCCATGGAAACCTGGACAGCGGGGGAAGGGAGGAAGGGGAATGCTGAGCCTGTGAGCCAAGCAGCCACCCATAGAGCCCCGAAGTGCCCCAGAGACGCTCTTTATGGGCCTGAGTCAGGCTCACTAGGACCCCTGCCTAAGGGCCTCACTGGTGAAATGACATTTGGTTCAGGGATATGACATTAACAAACAGTGAGTCAAATACAAAATTTTCCTCTTTTTCAATGCTCCTTTAATTATTCTGTTTCTCTGTAAGGAATCAAAGTTCCCAAAGCTTACAACAGGGGTCGCCAAAGTGGGATGCTGCAGTCCCGAGGATGTGCAAGATAATCTTTTGGGGCAAAAGTATTTATAACTACTTCTTATCTCATTCATATTTAGGTTATGCTTACACTGTGCATAATATATTAGTAAGGCTATACATGTACTCAGTTTATAAATACATATACTAAAATATTTTGGGAAGGAATAGGCAACAAAAATACTCAGAGTTCATTGGCCTACAGGGTAAATTCTAAACTCCACAACGTGACTTACAATGGTCCCATTGCACCCTCCTGCTTTTCTCTCTCCTCCCTCATTCCTATATCCTTTGTGTTGCAGAACTGTAAATCCATTGCCTATCTGCCCTTCACTGGGAGAAGGAGGGATAGTTGGTGGGAAATTGTTAATTGCCTTTCAAAACTGGGCCTCTTTTGAACCATCCCCCTCACCCCACATGCTGCCATCATGACCTGAATACCTGAAATACTTTATTGCTCCTAGTTATTCCTAACTTGTTCCCTCTAGCTATGAGCACCTTGGGACAAGGGTGCTGATTTATTGGTCTATGGATCTCAGGACTACCAGAATTAGCAAATAAAAATGTAGGGCATACAATTAATATCTTTTTAGTACAAATATGTCCCCTGGTACATACCTTATAAAATTGTTGTTTGTGTGAAATTTCAATTTCACTGGGGTCTTGTATTTTAACTGGCAACCCTAGCCTCCCTGGAGCCTAGCTCAGGTACAGTCGTGGGAGGTGTTTGATAATTATCTTTTGAATGAATGTCTGAAAAAGTAAATTGGGCAGCAACTGTAAAGATAACCCCCTGTCCCAAAAATAAAGAACAGAGAGACATAGAGACTGATCTTTTGTCTTTTTAACAAAGGTAATGTTTTTTTTAAAGATTTTATTTATTTATCTTTAGAGAGAGGGGAAGGGAGGGAGAAGGAGAGGGAGAGAAACATCAATGTGTGGTTGCCTCTCACATGGAACCCACTGGGGACCTGGCCCACAACCCAGGTATGTGCCCTGACTGGGAATCGAACTGGTGACACTTTGGTTCACAGCCTGCACTCAATCCACTGAGCTACAGCAGCCAGGGGTAAGGTAATGTTTTTAAAAGAGGAAGTCTGGCATCCTTAAATGTGTGTGTGTTTCCAGTTCTGTCCACTGAACAGGCCTAAAGCAATAAAACAATAAGCAATGACTCCCTAGTAGCCATGAACACATCAATGGCCATATCTTTGTTTCTAAATTTTATTCCTCTCTAAAAGTCACATGGAGGAATGGCTGGAAAGCACTAGGGCTGCCTGGAATGTCTTGCTTTGTCAGAAAAACAAGGGATAGCTTAAACATTAATTGGATCATGTATAAAGGACTCAGCTGGAAGAGGCTTCAATGCACCAACCCACGACAATTTGACTGTCAAAGAGATAATGTCAGTAATGAATATTAACACAGTGAAAAGATGTGAGAGAGCAAATGAAAGAGTGAAAGGGTGAAAAGTCCCTTCTTTCTAAGAGGAAACAATAGAAATAGAAAACCACCATTTTGTAACCAGCAATGTAATAATTGATTCAGGTGAATATAATCAAGGATGATAAAAGAATTTGATAAAAGGTCATTAGAGAACAGGATATCAACCTGGATTTAAATGCTTACCCCTCCCTCTCCCCCACAGATTCTTTGCAATTACCAAGGGGAAAGTGAATGGTTCCAATGGTAAGATCTGGCAGCTCTACCCTAACCAAGCAAACATCTTATGATGGAAAACAAAATAAGAAATACCAACAATACCGCCCTGGGTGGAGTGGCTCAGTGGATTGAGCACAGGTCTGTGAACCCAAGGGTCACTGGTTTGATTCCCCATCAGGGCATATGCCTGGGTTGAGGGCCAGGTCCCCAGTAGGGGGCACTCGAGAGGCAACCACACATTGATGTTTCTCTCCTTTCCCCTCTCTAAAAATAAATAAAATCTTAAAAAAAAAAAGAAATACCAACAATACCTACATAATATTGTTGGAAAAAATGCTTAACCAGAATCTAATCATGAGGAAATGATCATACCAATCCAGAATGTGAAAAATTGTATAGGACAACTGGCTTGAAATCTTTACAGATATCAATGGCATAAAAGATAAAGAATGGTGAAAGAGTTCTAGACGCAGGGGTGTCAAACTTATTTTCACTGGGGGCCATATCAGCCTCGAGGTTGCCTTCAAAGGGCTGAATGTAATTTTAGGACTGTAGACTGTAACTACTCCTTAACTGTTAAGTGAGAGCTTAGCACTGCCACTGGGTAGAAACAAGGTGCCGGGCCAGATAAAACAAGGTGGAGGGCTGGATTTGGCCCGTGGGCCTTGTGTTTGCCACCTCTGTCTAGAGTAAAACACTAAATAGACATAACAACCTTGGTCAGGTCCTGGATGGATGGAGGTTAAAGAAAGCTACAATAGACATTTTGGGGACAATAAAGAAAATTTAAATGACAGTATTGAATCAATGTTAATTTTCTTAGATGTGAGCACTGTGTGGTAGTTCTGTAGGAGAATATTCTTATACCTAGAGATGCATGCCTAAGGATTGGGGCTGAAATTCAGTGATGTCTGGCACTTAATTTCAAGTGTGTGTGTGTGTGTGTGTGTGTGTGAGAGAGAGAGAGAGAGAGAGAATATCAAGGTTTTAAAAAAAGGAGAAGAAAAGGTCCAGAAATTGGGGAAAGGCTGGAGTGGAGAAAGGAAGAACAGAACATTTGTAATTGCCACACAGGCTATGGCGAGAGAATGGTTAGACCCTTCCTCTCCCTTTCATCTCCCTGCTTCTCTACCCCAGTTCCAGCAAAGCCCCCACTTCTGGCTTTAGGGTACACTGTGAGATACCCCTGGCCAGAGCAGAGCTGAATAAGTGATTGATGAAGCTACAGGTGATTGATTGATGAAGTTGAAGTCTCCTGTGATAAATCTGTCCTGTCCAATCAGGGTTCAGTATTTCCAAGGATTACATTGCCCTTTAATAATTTCATTAAAGCAGGTATACTTCTCTCCACCACAGAAATATTCAAGAACAATCAGCATTTCTCTGTAGCTCCCCTATGTCCTGGCCCATCAGAGGTGATGGAATGCAATGATTTCTTTCAAGACAATAATTACAAAACACTTAGCTGTATTTCCAAATGATTATACATATTATTTAAATATTAATCTTTCTCAAATTTGACTTAAAATCTATAAGTAATTAGTTATCAGCCCAGCTACCAGGGTGACAGACAGTTTCCTTAATTTTCCATTTAAGTCGACAGGTTTTAACTCTGAAATAATTCTAGTCACAGCGCACTTCAAAGGTCTAAATGAAAAAAAAGTTAAACGTTTTAATATCTTTGAGATTTGCAAAGATATTTGAGGATTTGCTGAGGGATTCAGCGTAGGATCAAGAATGTGTTTTTATTAGCAGGCAGACTAACTTGCATCTCCCATTTGAAAGGAAATGTGAAACCCAAATGCACACAGATTATTTAGATGAGAGAGCACTGAACAATCATTGTTATTCCTCTGCAGCCCATGTCTTCGAGTCCTGGGTGACACTGGTGCAGAGGAAATGGTGGGGGGCGGGGTGAGGACGGGCTCCCCTCCTGCTGCAAGGGTAACCACGTTTCCACAAGTATGAAACACAAACTGGCAAACCGTAATTATAAGGTGTTTAAACTAAACTGAAGCCCAAACTCCAAACCCGACAAACACATACCCTTAAGCTGCAGGTGCTAGTTTGCAGGGTCTGCCTCCTATGGAGCCTGAGCCTGGAGCTCATCAGGGTGGCAGTGGGTTGCTCACTTGCTGGTGTCCTGGGCTGGGTCACTCTGCCAGACCTTCCTTCTTGGCCTGGCACTCGCTTGTCCCAAGCGAGGTTTCTGGGCTGTCAGTGTTGTGTCCACACTCTTAAGTCCTCAGTGCTTTCCTGTCATGCCTGACACATCTGAGTTCTTCTCTACCTCAGACTCACATTTCAACTCCTCAGGACTCAGAGTTCACATTTCTGCCTGGTCCCTGTGAGACCATGTTAGGTAAGATGCTATATGGCTCCAGCAGTAAAGGCATCTGGGAAATGTACTCTCTGTTTAACCTTCTGTGACTGTTTAACTTTCTTGTAGCCTCAGGGTTGGCCGACTACCCAGAAAGCCACCCAGAGATAAATGTCATGCTCTAAGAAGAAGGTTAATGAATGTATAGAGTGTGATAACTACCTGATGGTTTCTGTTACCTTAGGAATGCATTGTTCTTTCTGGTCATCTACATGACTAGGTACCATGTGGTTTTACTATTAATCCCCTATAAAAAGGGATCCTGTCCTGGGAGGGGGTAGATTTCTTCCTGGCCAGCCACCACTAGGAGCAGCTGCTATGCTTGGGTATGAAGGTTCTCCTAGTAAAGATCTTATGAATTTAAATAAGGCTACGTGTCAGTTCTTCGAAATCGATCCTGAATTTAGACTTTAGGGGCTTTCCCCAAACAGACCCAGTTCCAGAATGCCTGGTCCAATGTGGAAGGCATTGGAGTTCCTGAATGAAGATTTAACTCATTGACTGAATTCACCTTGGCTCGTGGTCCTTGGAAATTACCTTTTGACCAATATGAAATTGTTTGCTGCCATTTGTCATGTCACATGAAAATCACAAACTGACATGTGGTTCAGGGTAATTTGGAATATGGTCAATCAACAACAGTTGACTTTCTCTAATCTGCCTGAGGCTTACACTTACCTGGAAAAGACAATTTCACTTACCCAAGTTACCTGTGCTATGCTAGTTTCTCTTCATTTTACAAATTTTATATTTGTATTTATATATCAATCACCCTCTAGACTGAGGAGTCTGCAAACTTCTCCTGTTAAAGGCCAGATGTTAAATATTTTTGTGGACCGCACCCTCTCTGTAACTATGCATCTCAGCCAATGGAAGCACATTCCTATGGACCACATGCAAATAGGTGGCAAACACAAGGCCCACAGGCCAAATCTGCCCCTCCACCTTGTTTTATCCAGTCCAGCACCTTGGTTCTACCCAGTAGCAGCGCCAAGCTCCTTGCCCCTACTTAAGGAATAGTTACATTTCTACAGTCCTAAAATTACATTCGGCCCTTTGAAGGCAACCTTGAGGCTGATGGGGCCCCCAGTGAAAGTGAGTTTGACACCCCTGCTGTAGCTCAGTAAAATTTGATTTGAGAAAATAGGCATCAGGCAGGATAAGGCCTGCAGGATATAATTCCCTTCTCCCCTCTAGACTAGCCCGTAAGTTTCTTGAGGGCAGGGAATGCTATGTACCTGTGCCTCTCCCAGGCTTATTAGAATGCCTGACATGCACTGGGACATGCTCAATCCATGTCATTGAGGGAATAACTCAATAACCGACCCCAGGGAGGCTGCAGCATTCTCTCCTTAGGGTCCCTCACTGGCACAGTAGGCCCTTGGGGTGAGGGATGGACTGTTTAGATGGCAAGGGTCTTCCTAGTAGGCAGGGTCTGGCTGGGGGTGTGCTTCAGGCAAGCATGACGGGGGCCTGCTCTTGTCCTGCCCTCTGACTAGTACCTCCCCACATTTGCTTTGTAGCTGGTTCTCGCTGAAGGACAAGAGAGATCTTTCTAGCCTTACTCTCCCACTCACTTCCTAAGCCTTGTAAGTACATTATGGAAAAGTTCACTGTAACTCAGGTGTGAAGCGTTCCTAGATACTCAGCTCTGCATTTGGGCCTGGGATTAAGCCAGTGTTCCATATGTCAAGGAGCACAGAGGAAGAAATGGTTACAGCTGCTACTTCAGCCTTGTACAGAGTGCCTTATACAGGTACACATAGGAGGTGCTTTGTATACAGGTATGCCTTATACATGGCACACCAGATGTGCTTCTAAATGCTTAGGTGCATACATGTATGTGCAATGTATACATACACGTATCTTTGTATTAATTAAGAGGTATTGTATGTATATTACATATAAAAGTATGTATTTAAGTACATATATATATATATATAATACCACTTTTCACAAAGGCTGTAGGGTCTGAAAATTAGAGTTGAAAAATAGGTGACATTTTAATGTCTCAGGATTCTATTCCCTGGGTCTCATTCCTCTCTCTCTTCTTTTAAGTATATTTTATTGATTATGCCATTACAGTTGTCTCAATCTTTTCCTCCCCTTGATCCCCTCCTGCCCTGCACCTCCACACCCTCCAGCATTGCCCTCCCCCCTTCAGTTCATGTCCATGGGTTATACATGTAAGTTCTTTGGCTTTTCCATTTCTGATACTATTCTTAACCTCCACCTGTCTATTTTGTGCCTACCAATTATTCGGCTTATTCCTGTACCTTTCCCCCTCTTCATTCTCCTCCCTCCCACTCCCCACTGATAACCATCTATGTGATTTCCATTTCTGTGACTCTGTTCCTGTTCTAGTTGTTCAATTACTTTTTAGCTTTGTTTTTTAGGTTCAGTTGTTAATAGTTGTGAGGTTGTTGTCCTTTTACTGTTCAGTTTTTGATCCTCTTCTTTTTCTTAAATAAATCCCTTTAACATTTCATATAATATGGGCTTGGTGGTGATGAACTCCTTTAACTTGACCTTATCTGAGAAGCACTTTATCTGCTCTTCCATTGTAAATGATAGCTTTGCTGGATAGAGTAATCTTGGATGTAGGTCCTTGCCTTTCATGACTTTGAATACTTCTTTCCATCCCCTTCTTGCCTGTAAGGTCTCTTTTGAGAAATAAGCTTCTAGTCATATGGGCACTCCTTTGTAGGTAACTGTTTCCTTTCCTCTTGCTGCTTTTAAGATTCTCTCCTTATCTTTAATCTTAAAGATAACTTTAATTATGGTAATGTAAGATAACTTAATTATGATGTGTCTTGGTATGTTTCTTCCTGGATCCAACTTCTTCGGCACTCTCTGAACTTCCCAGACTTCCTAGAGGTCTATTGCCTTTGCCAGTATGGGTAAGTTCTCCTTCATTATTTGTTTAAATACGTTTTCAATTTCTTGCTCTTGCTCTTCTCCTTCTGGCACCCCTATGATTCAGATGTTGGAATGTTTAAAGTTGTCCTAGAGGTCCCTTAGCCTCTCCTCATTCTTTTTTGAATTCTCGTTTCTTCATTCTGTTCTGGTTGGATGTTTATTTCTTCCTTTTGTTCCCAATCATTGATTTGAGTCCCAGTTTCCCTCCCTTCATTGTTGGTTCCCTGTATTTTTTGCTTTATTTCACTTTGTGTAGCTTTCATTTCTTCCTTCATTTTGTGACTGAAACTCAATCATGTCTGTGAGCATCCTAATTACGAGTGTTTTGAACTCTGCATCAGATAGGTTGTCTATCTCTTTGTCGATTAGTTCTTTTTCTGGAGTTTTGATCTGTTCTTTCATTTGGGCCATATTTCTTTGTCTTGGCACATCTGTTATGTTGTAAGTGGTGGAGGCTTATGTATTTGTAGGGCGGGGCAACTGACATCGCATTGTGGTGCTGTCTGTGTTGGAAGGGTGCAAGAAGGACTAATGCTGCTTGCTCAGCTCTCAGTCCACTCTCAGTCACTTCCCTCACTTCCCACAAGTGGGTTGTGCCCTTTCAGGTGCTGATTCCTGGATGGGTGGGTTTGTTTACGTTCTAGGACCCTGTGGGCCTCTCCAACCGACTATCCTGTGAGACTGGGAGTTTCTCCTACCACCGCAACTCCCACATGTTTTTATAGCCAGAGGTTTTGAATCTTTAGTTTCCCGGACTGAAACCCTGGGTTTCGTGGTCTATCTTGCTCCCCAGTCGTTCCTCTGGCTTATCTGTTTGAATGGGGGCCTGCCCTGTGAGCCAACCCCAACCTTGCCCACATGGTCCACTACTTTGCTGCATGTCCTCCCTACCCTGGCTACCTGTCTCCGCCCCTCCTACTGGTCTTGATGAATATTTCTTTAACTTCTTGGCTGTTGGACTTCCATGCAGTTTGTTTTTCTGGCAGTACTGGTTGTTTTTTGTTTTTAAATTGGTTGTTATCCTTCTTTTGGTTGTGCAAGGAAGGGAAATGTTTCTACCTATGCCTCCATCTTGGCCGGAACTTCCTCATTCCTCCCTCTTTCATGTCTGGCCCTCTCTGATTAATTGATTAGGATTTGGTAGGTGTGCATGTGTGCACTCATGTGTGCATGTATATGCTTACATGTGCCCAACACAAGTGGTTGTGTGCATAAACATGTGCACATATTGCGTTTGTGTATATGTTGCATGTTGTGTGTGAAAATGCATGTGTGCATGCTCTTATACATATATATCACATCAAATACATAAAATGTGGTCTGTAAAGCCCCTCACCACATTCTGAGGGGCAGAGGACCCTGCTGAATTAATTGCTTGGTGTAATTAATTAGTGATCATTAAACATTTGGACATGGGGCTGGAGAAAATAGACACGGAGTGGGACTCAAGAGGAAAGAGAATTGTTAATAACAGCAAAAGCTGATAGAGCACTCACCATGCTCATTACCCATCTCAGTCCTTCACTTAATGAACCCACTAACCCTCAGAGCATCCCTAGAAAACAGGTGCTATTGTTGCTTCCCTTTTCTAGATGAAGAAACTGAAGAACAGAGAGAATGAATGGCCTGCCAAAGGTCACACAACTCACGGGTATAAGGGTTAGGATTTGGATCCAGGCTGTCTGGATTCTGAACCAGCATAGCTGTGAACTGCATAGACGAAGGGCAGAGAATGCTGCTGGTGGCTGGATTTTGGGCCTCATTGCAAGCAGAGAGATGTCACTCAGCTGTGGCCAAGGACTGACAAGCAAAAGTCACACCTGCTGCTGCCAGGTCTTTAGATTTTGAAAAAATGTCAGTGACTGATATGTAGATGAAATTTTCATATTTTAGAAGTGCTTTGCAGGGCAAACAAAATATGTCCATGAGCCAAAATGGGCCCATGGGCTACCAATCTGCAACTTAAATATTTTTTCTTAAATTTAATTTTTTTGTTTTTAATTATATTTTATTGTGCTATGCTATTACAGTTGTCCCAATTTTTCTTCCTTTGTCCCCCTCCACCAGCACCTCCCACTCCCTTGGGTAATCCCCACACCATTGTTCATGTCCATGGGTCATGCATAGGTTCTTTGACTGCTCCATTTCCTACACTGTACTTTATATCCCCATGGCTCTTCTGTAACTACATATTGTACTTCTTAATCTCCTCACCTCTTCACCCACTCCCCTACATGACAACTATCAAAACTCTATATCCATGATTCTGTCTCTGTTCTTCTTGTTTGCTTAGTTTGTATTTTAGATTCAATTGTCAATAGATATGTATTTTTTTTCCCATTTTATTGTTCATAGTTTTGATCTTCTACTTTATCCTAAATAAATCCCTTTAACATTTCCTATAATAATGGTTTGGTGATGATGAACTTCTTTAGTTTTTCTTGTCTGGGAAGTTCTTTATCTGCCCTTTGATTCTAACTGGTATCTTTGCTGGTTAGAGCAATCTTGGCTGTACGTTCCTGCTTTTCATGACTGAATATTTCTTGCCACTCCCTCCTAGCCTGCAAAGTTTCTTTTGAGAAATCACCTGACAGTCTTATGGGAACTCCCCTGTAGGTAACTAACTACTTTTCTCTTGCTGCTTTTAAGATTTTCCCTTTATCGTTAACCTTTGGCATTTTAATTATGATGTGTCTTGGAGTGGCCCTCTTTGCATCTATGTTGTTTGGGACTCTCTGTGCTTCCTAGACTTGCATGTCTCTTTCCTTCATCAAATTAGGGAAGTTTTGTTTCATTATTTTTTCAAATAGATTTCCAATTTCTTGCTCTTTCTCCTCCCTATGATGCAAATGTTGGACCTCTTGAAGTTGTCCCAGAGGGTGCTTACACTATCCTCATTTGGGGGGGATTCTTTTTTCTTCTTGTTGTTCTGCTTGGTTGTTGTTGTTCTTTTTTTTTTTTTAATTGTCCTTTATTTCAATTAGTGTATCTTTCATTTCTGACTAGATCTATTTATGTTGTTGAGGTCCTTACTGAATTCCTTGAGCATCCTTATAACCAGTGTTTCGAATTCTGTATCTGATAGATTGCTTATCTCAATTTTGTTTAGTTCTTTTTTTTGGAGTTTGATCTGTTCTTTCATTTAGGCCATGTTTTTTTTATCTTCTCATTTTGGCAGCCTCTCTGTGTTTGTTTCTATGTATTAGGTAGAGCTTCTTTGACTTCATGTTTTGGTAGCATGGCCTAATGTAGTAGGTGTCCTGTAGGGTCCAGTGGCACAGCCTCCTCTATCACCCAAGCTGGGTACTCACTGTGTACCTTTCATTTGGGCTGAGTACACCCTTCTCCTGTAGTTGAGCCTTGATTGCTGTTGGAAGATCAATGGGAGGGATTTATCCAGGCCAGTCAATTGTAAGGGCTGGCTGTGACCATTTACCATCAATCTTAGCCCTCTGTGGAGGGTCATTGTGGAGGGGCAGGGTGGTGGTACTATAGTGTGGTCTGTAGCTGTCCACTGGGTGTGTTGGCCCTGGGGTTTCCCGGGTGGTGCTGGCCAAGGTCTGCTCCAACCTGTGTTTTTCCTGGGGCCACCCTGTCTTAGCTATCTGAGATGGCAGCTACTTGTGCTTGGCTTGGAGATTTCCAAGTGAAGCCAAGCTATGAATCTAGGCTGGCTGCTGTTAGTGCTGGGCCTTGACTCACTGAAGCCAGCTGTTACTTGTTTGAAAGGATTTAGGAATTTGTGAAGCATGAGGACCAGCCATCCATATGGAAAAGCAGCTTGGGTGGACCTGTAATTTTGGTGGGGCAGAGTCTCTGGGGATCTCCAAAGCTGGTAAAATTGTATTAGCCAGGTCAGTGGAGTTTCAGATATGGCACCAGCTTGCTGGATCTGTGGCTCTGTGGGGGAAAGGGTTCAGAAAAGGGACTATGGCCTCTGCTTGCCTTGATGCCAGACACTTCAGTTTCTCCCTGTATCACACTGGTGCTTTTTGAGCTGCTACCTTGGTGCTGGAGCTCAGAGGTAATAAGTCTGAGAAGGTGAATCCATGTGTAAGTTCTTTAAGAGGAACTGCTTGGGGCTCCAGAAATTTCTTCAACTGACTCAATTCCCCTGGTTTCTACAGCCTGAAGTTATGGAGACATAGCCTCCTGCCACTGGAACCCTGTGCTGGGGGGCCTGGTATGGCATTGGGACTCCTCACTCCTGATATATCCCCCCTGAAATTTTATCAACCACACATGAGTGAGGGACCAGCCCATTCCACAACTGCACCCCTTCTACCAGTCTGGATTGATGTGGTGTCTTTAATTCCATAGTTGTCAGACTTCTATTCAAATCGATCTCTGACAGTTCTGAGTGATGATTGTTCTATATTTTAGTAATAATTTTAATGTGGTTTTGTGAAGAGGTGAGCCATGTCTGCCTACACTGCCATCTTGACTGGAAGTCCCCTGAAACTTATGAATAAGATGAGTCCCAGAGTGTTAGGTGATTTGATCCAGGTCACCCAACCTGTGTCAGAAACAAACCTGTCCCAAGAACCCAGTCACCCTTCCAAGGCCCTGACCTGGCATCTGGTTGCAAGACTCCATTCTTTTTTCCTTTTTCCTATAGATAGGGCCTGGAGGGAGCTGGGCTCTCCCCTGAGCTTACTCTCCTTGCCATCCCTACTGTGTGATCTACAATAAGGACATGGGAGTAGATGTTCTGGCTGTTAACCTATGACCTAGCCCACAGCACTCCCATTAGAGTTCTATCAGGCTCTTTCTGAACACTTCCATGGGACTTCCTATGAATCCAGCCATCAAAGAAGGACTCTTTCTGTTCACACAGGAGCAGGAAATGGCTTCAGTGGGTCCAAGACTCACTGCCTTTCTTTACCCTGCTTGCCTTTCAACCCCCCCCACCAACCCAGTGTTTCCTCCATTAGTCTACTGAAAGGGCAAGTCGAAATGCCTCAGAGAAATGAATGCTGCTCTCTATTATTTCAGCCCGGAGCCTGGGTTGTTGGACATCAGAGAGCAGGAGGAAGTGGAAGACTCAGGTTTTATATTTTGGGTCTCCATGAATCAGGGTGGCAAAGGATCCCAAAATCCATGGCAAGGAAAGATGGAAACCCCACATGTCCCACCTCTTAAGCCATCTGGTAAGCTGTGTCTGAGGCAACCCAGGGGCAGGAAGGAAGGGTTTCAGTGCCCCTGAGCTCTGTTGTCACCTGACACAGTGACTTGTGTCATCAAAACTGTAAGCCTGGGGGTTGGGCCTTGAACTGTGGCTTCTTCTCTGAGCAGGAGCACTGAACAGAACTCTCACCCTCTACTGTGAAGCAAGCCTGCTCTCATCCATGCATAATTATGGGTTATAATTATGAGCCCCTCAAAATCAGCCAAACCACCTCTCCCTTCTGCTTTGAGATATACTACAATTCCCAACCTGCAGCACCTACACTGTGACCTTGCGTCACCCTTTAATTTCAGTCTCCAGGACCTAGTCACTGGTCCTTAGGGCACATTTTCTAATCTGCATTTTCCTAACTTTGAAGGTTGAGCACATGATACCTGGAACTGGACCAGGCCTCAGCAAAGCCATGACCTCAGGGATGTGCACTTTCCTTGCATCAGCCTCTCCCTTGTCTGCCTGGAGTTCTCCACCCCACCCCACCCCCATCTCCATTCTGCCTTCTTTTCCCAGTTAACTCAAGTCAAGTCATCCTTCTTATTCTCCCACCAAACCTGCTTGCTGGAGAGGTCCAGATAGCACCCATTTACATGTGAGCCAGTGCCACTGTCCCAGGGCACTGATTGTAGATCTGGTCTCTGAATGCAGAAGGGAACTCCAAGTCCCAGGGAGGAGAAGGGGGATGGCTGTGGTGTAGTCGAATACCTTCTGGCTGAGTGGGCCTCAGTCAGTCATAGCAGGAGTGAAGTAGAAAGCCCTTAACAGCTCGGTGAAGGCTTGGTCCTCCTGAGGATTAGCAGGCAGACTGGGAGGCAGTGCTCCCTAGTGTCTGGCATCAGCTCTCTAGTTTGCAAGGGTGGCTAAGCTATGGCATTTGTTAATTCATTTAACAAAAGTTTGTTGAGGACCAAGTATGTACTGGCTTAGGACATATAGCACTGAAAAGACACAAAAAACCCCTACCCTCATGGAGTTTGCATTCTAGTAGAGAGACAGCCAATAAACAATTAAAAATATGGTTCATCACACAGTGATAAATGCTAAGAAGAAAACAAGTAGGAAGGGGGATGAAGTATACAGCTGGGGTTGAATTTCAAACCAGATTTGAAAGTGAACTTTGAGTAAGATTTGAAGCAAGTAAGGGAGGTGGCGGAGCAGCTCTCTGGGGAAGAGAAGCCCAGGGAGATGCAACAGTGGGTGAAAAGGCCCTGGGGCACAGCATACACAAAATGTTCTGGCACAGTGAAGACGCCAACAGCCGGCATAGAAGTGAGAGATGGGGAGTGACAGGAGATGAGCTCAGAGGCAGGATGGCTAGGAAGCTAGGTAAGGCCTTGGCTTTTATTCGGGGATGGAGCTAGGAGAGGGTTCACAGCAGGAAGAAAGTTGATCTGACTGCTATTTTCACAAGATAACTCTGGATGCCATGTTGAGAAGAGATGGCAGAGAGGTAAGAGCCATTAAGAGGCTACTGCAACGATCCAAATGTAAGATGATGATACTTTTGGCCATGGTGAGCAATGGAGGAAGTGGTAAGTGCTTAAACTCTGGATGTATGGTAAGGGTAGAGCAGGTAAGATTTGCTGGTACAGATAACAGAGTTTGAGAGAAAGAAAGGAGTCAAGAATGACTCCATGACTTTTGGCCTGAGAACTGGAACAATGACGTTCTGTTGATGGGGATGAGGAAGACTGCAGGAGGAGCAGATTTGGATGTGGGCGTGAGTGAGGTGGGGAGTAGCACTTGATTAATTATTGAGCTTGGCAGTGTGCCAGGGCTGGAGATAGAAGGCAAGTTATGAGTGACATGGTCCCTCAACTCATGACCCCAATGGCCTAGCTGAGATGAGGAGCCTTAATCCAATCATTATATAGCACATGCATAAATATCAGCTACTGCAAGGTCTACAAAGGAGAGGAATGAGAGTTTTGGAGTGTATGTGGTGGGAAATCTAACCTAGTCTGGGAAAGGGAATGCTGCTTTGGGGAGGCGAGAATCAGGGATGATACGAAAGATGAGTGAGAGGTAGTCTGGTGAAAGGGTTGGTATGGGAAGAGTGTTTTGGTAAGAGGAATGGCATGTGCAAAGGCCCCGTGATCAGAGAAAGTGTGGGACACTGGGCATTGGAGGAAGAGAATAATATACATAGTATCTGGAGCACAGCAGGGAAGAAAGAGCATATGGAAGAAAATTCTGGAGAGGATGATGGAGTCAGGCCAGGCAGAGGCTTGCAGGCTGTGTGTAGGTGATTTGTCATTATTTTAAAAGTAATGGAAATGGGAGCCTCAGGCGGAGGTAATTTTAGAAATCCAGGAAGAATGAAGAGAAACTGACAAATTGACAAGATATTTAGGAGGTAGGAAAACTAGCATTACTTTTTCAATAGACTGATATGAGGGGAGTGAAGACAGAAAATAGAAGGGTTGCATCTTTTCACTGTGAATATAAATAGAATGTAGGGAATGACATTCAGGTCCTTTATTGCTATTGAACAGTTGGCTGCAAGTTCTTAGTGAAAAATGGGCACAGTTCCAAACATCTGCATTATCTGCTACTGGTTCTTAGAATAAAATCCTTGGGCCTAAAATTCTGTATAATGTCCTTGGGATGTCCTGGGTAGAGTCATCTACATTAAGTGTCAGAACCAAGGGAAGCCATGGAACCAGAGAAGGGGTGGGAAGCAGGGAGGAGGAATTAAAATCACATCATATAGAGATAGACATGCTTGGGTCTGAATCTCAGTACTACCACCTACTAACTGTATGATATTGGTAAATACTCATCCAGTCTGAGTCTCAGTGTCCTTACCTGTAAAATGAGAATAATAGTACTAACTCATAAAGCTCTTGGTGATGATTACATGAGTTACCATATGCAAAATGAATATCCAGCACTTGACCTGTAAATAAATAAATAAAGGGTAATTGTTATTATTATTCCTAAGTATGCTACTGTTTATCAGAGTACTTTAGCTCCATTTATAGTCTACTTATCATTTAGTTTATTTGTAATAATAATACTGTATAAACTACCCACAACTCAAACTACCCACAAACTCAATGGCTTAAAGCAACATTTGTTCTCCCTTTTGCTTCTGTGGGTCAGCTGGCGTTATGCTCATATAAGCTGGGCTCAACAGGGTGGCTCTAACGTGCTCTTGGGTCCAGATCTGCTCCACAGAGCATGGGCACATCCTTCTCACTGCAGCTGCAGAAGCACAAAAGAGTAAGCCCAAATGTATAAGCATATTTCAAGCCCCTGCCTACATCATGCTCACCAGTGTCTTTCTGGAAAAGCAAGCCACATGGTCAAACCCAAATTCCAGGTGTAGAGCAATAATAAACTTCACTTCTAGCGGGAGCAAAGTCATATGACAAAGGGTGTGGACCTAGGAAAGGTGAAGAATTAGGGCCAATTAGTCAATCTGTCACATCACTCTTCAAATTTCCCCCACCTCTCCATTCTGGGATCATGAAGGGATAGAAACAGAAAACTGGCTTCTGAGACCTCAGTCCCTTTTCCACTCTAGTTTCTTTCATCTCTTTCTTTCTCTCAGTTAATCTTTTTCAGGGCTGCAACTTTATGTCCCTTTGAAGAATTATCAGTCAATCTTCTTTTACTGGAAGCCACAGAAAAAAACTCTGGCCAGTTTTATCAAAAAGGGAGGTGAATGAAGGGTTATCAGGCAGCTCACACAAACTGGCATGTAGCTGGAGAACCAGGCTGGAAACAGAACAGATTACCGGACAGCTCTAGGGATCCAGGCAGTAGAACCTGATTGACTTTCTCTTCCAGGCACGGGGTGCTGGAGTGAGAGAGCACCAATGGGGCATTCCATCACTGTGTCTTTGTGCTCAGAATTCAAAGTCCTGTCAGAAAGAGTCCCCTTGGCAGAATGTCCACCTCTTGGTCAGGGCAGGATAGGGCATCACACCTTACAGCTCGCCAAGACTGCCCACAATGAGGAAAAAGGAAGTAAAGAGGCTATTAGGGAGGTAGAATGGAACAAGATGACCAAAAAACAATCATTGTCCTCTGTGCAGGCTTCTCAGTCAATTGGCGTAGCAGAAGGAGACCTGCAAGTGGAGACAGGAGGTCAGGTCCTATCTTTTGCCCTTCTACCAACTCTCTTAGAGTACTAAATTTAAGGTGGATTTGTTCTTAACAAACACTTGTGTGGTGTTTACATTGTTCCAGGCACTGTTCTAGGAACTTGGCAAATATTAACTCAGCAGTCTCTGATCTCAAGGAGTTGTTAGGGAGGGTGACGGGGTACCTGACCACACAGCTTGGTTGTTAGGATTTCATGAACAACATGTGTAAAACATCTAGCACAACTCTGGCATGCAGAAAATGCTTGCTAAATGTGAGTTATCTTCTCCTGACTAGCTCCCACTTGCATCCTTACAGAGAGCTCAGAAGACAGAAGGATGCCTGAGGTTTCAGGGACCATCCTAAGCTTCTGATGTAACATTAGAGACAGCTCCCCCTCCAATAACAACCCTGACCCCTCTGCCCACCAGAGCCTGATGGAGGTATGGGATGTTGCAGGACATGCTAGGGCATGTTTAGAGTGTACTGATATGTGACATCAGGGTATCTTGTTACTGCCATCTCTGGTCTATCAGATGGCAGAGAGACTTTGGTCTCATTTTCTATGCTCTAAGCAGTGCTCTTTATATTCCAGAATGATGATGGAAATGTTCTCTATGGTGCTATCCAGTATGGTAGCTAGTAGCCACAAGTGGCTACTGAGCACCTGAAATGTGCTAGTTTTACTGGGGAACTAAATTTATATTGAATTTTAATATTTAAATGTAAATAACCACTTGTGGCTGTTGGCTGCCAAATGGACAGTGGGGCTACAGTTTTTGATGCTATGGAACCACCCAAGGAACCCTGACACCTGGAGTGGGATGACAGGAAGGTGCTCCTTTAGAGGAGGAGTCAGTGTCCCACTTTCCATTTCTAGGAGGCAGCTCCAGAGAGCTCCTACCCCTGACAACCCCCAGCGCTGGCCTCTGCTCCCTTCCTCTCCCCTGTTCTCCTTACCCTCATCACTGCCCCTCTCCACCTGGGAAAATGACAGATGCCTTGGGCAGGAATCGTCCTACTTCAGTCTAGCACTCAGGTTTCTCACAATAGCGACCTAGAGCTTAATGAAAGTGAGATAAATGGCAGACACTTGGAGAAGAATTAATTAATATAGGGTTTCAGTTCCCCTGTGTGATTCATCTCTTCAGAACCACCTGTCTCCCGCTGGTGTCACAGGTTTCATTCCACAAAAGAGAAACAACACAAATTTTGAATATCCCAATAATATTTAGAACCAAGGAATGTCAAACCCAGAGGGAACCTTCAAAAATCTATCTCAACACCTTTCTTTCATAGTTGGGAAGACTAAGGTCTAGGGTGGCCACCTGGAGGCTGGTTTGAGTCATGCCGGATGGGTTGTGGGAAAGAGGTTGTTTCCGCCTGAAACTGAGCTGCTGAAGTCAGAGAGCAAGTCCCAGAGAATCCAAGAGACTGAGCCAGGTGTGGATGCAGAGAAATGTGTCTAACATGTGTCCTCTGAGCAAGGTGTGGGCATCAGAGGTGTGAGGCCCAGGGAAACAGAGACCTGGAGAGGAGGAGATCAGCCAGATAGGTGTGGATCAAATTCCTGGATAATTAGCAAAGCAATCTCCTGGGCTGTCCTGGTCCATTCAGGCTGCAATAACAAAATATCATAGACTGTGGGGCTTAGACAACAAACATTTACTTTTCATGGTTCCAGAGGCTGGGATGTCCAAGATTAGACACCTGCAGATTTGGTGTCTGGTGAAGGCCCACTTCTTGGCCCATAGACCACAATCTTCTCCCTGTGGTCTCACATGGTGGAAGAAGTCTAGGGAGTTCTGTGGGGTTTCTTTCATAGGGGCACTGAACCCATTCATGAGGGATCCCCCTCATGACCTAATTGCCTCCCACAAATTATCCTCCACCTCCAAATACCATCATCTTGGGGAGTAGGTTTCTACATATGAATTCTGGAGGAAACACACATTCAATCTATAATAAGGGCCCACAGCAAGGCTTTTCTGGGTTGCTGAGTGTCCTTTTCTTGAGCAGCCTGGACCCATTTTATGAACTCAAGATGGAACACAGGATAAAAAAACAGTGCAACTTTGCCCCACTGTACAGTGGCAGAACTCATTCCTGTCTTCCACCTACCCCTGCACAGTTCCCATGACCACTATACCCTAGTAGAATAGGCCACATACTTTGAAACTGCTTCTCATCTAGGACTGTAGTTGACAGTATACATAATTATAAGAATAGCTTTAAATTACTGAAGACTTCCTATGATAGACCAGGCATAGTGCTAATGGCTTCACAAGTCATTACGCCACTTGATTCCCATGACAAACCTGTCAAGTAGACTTTTTTCTACCCATTTTATAAATGAGAAAACAGGCTAAGAAAGACCAAATAGTTGATTCCAGGTTAAACAGCTAGTAGTTAGCAGAACTGAAATTTGAACTCTGGTCTCTAACTTCAAAGTCTGTGCTCCTGTAAGCTGTGGGAATGTAGAGGGACAGGTTCATGAGTTTGGTAGATTTGAAAATTTAAAGGCTGTGTGACAGCCTGGGGACACAGTGCTGGGTGGTCAGAACCTGGGACTCTATTTCTGAGTTCTGTGCTTCCTCCAGAGATCACATTTCCCCTGCCTCATAAATCCTGGTCTGGGGGTCATTTTCTCTTTTGCCTAGGTGACTTCACCACTTATTTCATTTGGTGGGCGGGGCAAGGTCTCTCCCGTGGTGGTCCCGAGTGTCAACTGGACAGTGAATATTGATTTGGGAGTCAGGAGCATGGTCTCATTTCTGAATCATTTCTGAAGGGCAACCACTTCTTGAGTGGTGCTCACAGCTAAAATACGTGCCTTGTCCTTTTGGCTGGCTGTGTTGGAAGGGAGGCGGGGCTCCCAGAAGACTGCCCGGAAAGGTTAGGAGCTCCGCGCAGCATTCACGATGAACCCTGGGGCCTGCTGTGTACAAACCCATGTCTGAGCAAAGAGCACTCCCACCTGATTAATAGGCACACACTTTGCCTTGACGGGGGATGGGCCCAAGGGGCTGTTAATCATTGCACCTCTGTATCCTGACGTGGGAGCTCGAGCTCCCAGGGGAGAGGCTACTGTGTCTTGAACCCTCAGGGGAGTCAAGCCACCAGCCTCCTGTCCATGCTGCTCCCCAGTGCCTTTTTGAGGACTAGGAGGGCCTTACCTGGTGAATACTCCACCACACTCTCACTGTGTGCCTCTCCTCAAGCACTTACTATCCTCTCTGGAGACAGCAGCTCCAAGGTCACCCCTGGTGGTATCCATAGCGGTTAAGGTGGGGAGAAGAAATTTCAAGAGGCTGAATTTGCCTGGGTTTGGGATTCCACTGAGGCCAGAGGAATCAGTCCCTTTTCCAAAGGCATAAAAGGAGATAATACTGTGTTTTGTTTGTTTTCATTTTGTTTTGTTTTATTGTAGTAAAATAAAAATAAAATAAAATATACCATTACTGACATTTAGTATATTTACAGTGTTGTGTAGCCATGACCTCTAGTTCCAAGACATGCTCATCACCCCTAAAGGAAATACCATACACATTAAGCAGTTGCTCCCTATTACCTCCTGGGCCCCCAGGCCTTGGCAACCACTAATCTGCTTTCTATCTCCATAAATATGTCTGTTCTGGACATTTTCTATAAATGATATCATATAATATATGGCCTTTTTTTGTCTGGCTTCTTTCACTTAGAATGGTTTTCAAAGTTCATCCATGTCAATATTTCATTCCTTTTTTATGGCTGAATACTATTCCATTATGTGGATAAACTAAATTTTATTATTCATTCAGCTATTAATGGACCTTGGATTGTTTTCACCTTTTGGTTTTATAAATCATGCTGCTATGAACATTCATATATGAGTTTTTATTTGAATACTTGTTTTCAATAAAAACAGATATTGTTTTATATGTTTGAAACAAATTCAGTTAGTTCTGTGCTTTAACAATATGGTAGCCACTAGCCACATGTGGGTATATAAATTAAGTTAATTAAAAGTAAATGCAGTTGACCCTTGGACAATACACATTTGAACTGCACAGTTCCACTTATAAGTAAATTGTTTACAATAAATACATTGGCCCTTCATATTTGAGAGCTTTACATCTGGGGACTAAACCAACTGTGGATGGAAAACAATATTTTGCATTCAGAACTATGGATTTCCAACTGTGGGCTAAAATACTGTTTTTCAACTGTGGTTGGTTGATCCACAGGTGTGAAGGGCCAACTGTAGAGTCAAAAGTTATGTGTGGAAAAACTTCTGGTCGAGATGGCAGCATAGGTAAACATGGCTCACCTCCTTGCAAAACCACATCAAAATTACAAATAAAATACAGTACAAACACCATTCAGAACTGTCAGAAATCAAGTTGAATGGAAGTCTGACAACTACGGACTTAAAGAAACCACATCTATCCAGACAGGTAGGAGGGGGCACACATGCAGAAGAGTCTGGTTCCACATTCATGTCGGGTAGATAAAAATTTGGGAGAGATATCTTGGGGGCAAGGAGTCCCAGCTCTATACCAGGCCCCCCAGCCCAGGGTTCCAGTGCCAGGAATATAAATCTCTATAACTTCTCACTGCAAAAACTAGTCAGGATTGAGTCAGTGGAAGAAACATCTGGAGTCCCAAGAAGTTTCTGTTAAAGGACCCCCACACAGACTTATTCAGGCTCACTCCCTCTGAGCTCCAGCACAGGGGTAGCAGCTTGAAAGGCACCAGTGGCATACAAGGAGAAACTAAAGTGTCTGGTATCAAGCGAGAGTTGGAGGACAGCTTTCTCTCAGACAGAAAGGCAGTCAGAGGCCATTGTCCTTTTTCTGAATACTCCCCCGACAAAGCCACAGAGCCAGCAGGCTGGTGCCATGTCTGAGATTCCATCAACCTGGCTAAGCCCCACCCTGGAGACCCCCAGAGGCTTCATCCCACCCAACTTATGGGCCCACCCAAGCTGCTTTTCCATATGAATAGCTGGTCTTGGCTCATGTGTCACAATTTCCTAAATCCTCTCAAATAAACAACAGCCAGCCTCATTGACCCCCTTGCCCCCAAACCTCTTGGTAAGTGGCCCCAGGCTTGACATTAGCACCAGCCAGCCTATATTTACAGCTTGGGTTTGGCCTGGGAACCTCCAAGCCCAACATAAGTAGCAGCCATCTCAGATTGCTTTATAGCTTAGGCAGAATAGTACCGGGCAAAACACAGGTGGAGGCTGGACGTGGTCTGAACAACCCAGGAAACCCCAGGGACTGCACATAAGACTGTCAGTTGATTTCTCAAAAGAAACTTTGCAGGCAAGGAGAGATTGGCAAGAAATATTGAAAGCCATGAAAAGCAGGGACCTACAGTCAAGATTGCTCTACCCAGTAAAGATATCATTTAGAATTGAAGGGCAGATAAAGAGCTTCCCAGACAAGAGAAGACTGAAGGAGTTCATCATCACCAAACCATTATTATATGAAATGTTAAAGGGACTTATTTAAGAAAAAGAATATCAAAACTATGAACAATAAAATGGCAATAAATACATATCTATTGACAATTTAATCTAAACAAACAATAAGAACAGAGGCAGAATCATGGATATAGAGTTTTGATGGTTTCAGGTAGGGGAGTGGGTAAAGAGGTGAGGGGATTAAGAAGTACAATAGGTAGTTACAGAACAGCCATGGGGATATAAAGTACAGTGTAGGAAATGGAGCAGTCAAAGAACCTATGCATGACCCATGGACATGAACAATGGTGTGGGGATTACCTGAGGGAGTGAGAGGTGCTGGGTGGAGGGGGACAAAGGGAGAAAAATTGGGACAACTGTTATAGCATAAACAATAAAATATAACTTGAAAACAGTTATGTGTGGATTTCTGACTGTGTGGGGGAGGGTGTCAGTTCCCCTAACCCCTGTGTTTTTCAAGGGTCACCTGTAAAACTGAAAAGTTCAGTTCCTTAGTTGTACTGATCATATTTTAAATGCTCAAAACTGCATATAGCTAGTAGCTACCATATTGAATAGTGCAGATATAGGACATTTCCATCATCACAGAAAGTGCTATTCATAAACTCCTATCTAAAGTGGGTGGACAGTGTGAAAAGGTACAAATTACCAGTGATAACATGAATAAGTCCCGGGGATGTAATGTACAGCATGGTGACAATGGTTGATTATACTGCATTGCGTATTTGAAAGTAGCTTGGAATGGATCTTGAATGTTCTCATCACACAAAAAAATAAAGAATATTCTTTAATGAATCACTAATGGACATCTTTCCAGTTCTTCTACAGTCATTCCAACTCCCACGATTTTCCAAAAACTGGGCCTCACTCCCCAATCTCTCCCTTTCTTTGGGTTGCCCTCTGAGTGCAGGCACATTTCCCCGCGACTGTCCTTTCCAGAGGAGGAAGGAGAATTTTCTCTACTTGTCATCTTTCTCTCTTCACTCCAAATCAGTTGAAGCTAGAGCTCTTGCTTTACCCCCTAACTTGCAACACTGATGGAGCACACTCTCACCCAGCACTCAGCATTGCAGATGCTTTGCACCACAACCTGGCTCTCTTTAACAGCAATGCTCTCTTCACCATAGGGTGTTGGTGTGCCTAATGTAACCCAGTGTGTGCAGACATCCCAGGCTGTAGATGACAGTGCTGTCACACCAGCATAGATGTCTCTAAATTCCTATTTTTGCTCCTTCCTACATATGTCCTTTTCCACCAAAACATCTCCAAAGGTGTTCCATATGCATCTGCATATTGGTGTCAGCTGCAAGTTACCAAGCAAGGCCTCCTGTGCCCCTCGGCTCTTCCACCAGCCCTTGTGGATATCTGTTGCCTTTGCAGGTGCTCAGAGGAGGCCTCTGTCAACAGTGTCCATTAGGAGAATGCCATGTCCACTGAGGGCAAGGAAGGCTGATGGTGGGCCCCGGGGTCTCAGACACTGCATGACATACTCCAAGCCAGAATGGCTGGGTCTGGGTGTGTGCTATGGACCTCCACACTTCTGAAACAACCCAGGTTTATACCTGAGAAGGTCATGTCTACAGGATGGACAATGCTGCTCACATGTTGCTGACCAAAAGGCTAGGGATGGTGAGAAGCTGGCTGGTCCATTGGTCCTTCGGCCAATCCTACTTAGGTGGGCTTTCATCCTAATAAGGTCACTCTATAGAGCCATTAAGGCATAACATAGCAGGTTGTCTAGTCCAGTTCCCTTCATTAATAGAAGAAGAGACTGAGGCCCAGAAATTGGATTGTTAGAGCAGAGAGCCTGGAGTGACCCTATTGCCGCCTAATGGCCTAATCACCTCACTCCCCGGAGGGGCTGTTATCATGGGCAGTCCCCCTTTGTGTCACCATGAACAGAGAAGCTGAGGTCCAGAAGCCCATTCCCACTCACCTTTCCTTGAAAAGCCATGGCTACCAGGCCCAGTCAGCCCCCAGACAGCAATTGCAGGAGACTCACGTCACCAGTACAGCCAGCAGGGACAAGAAGGTCATCATAAGAAAAGATAGAAAATAGTAACCTGGCTCAAGATGCACCCATATACCTGGCTAACATGACAAAGACCTGCGGGCATGCCTTTGCCATGCAGGAGAGGCTAAGCAGCTGGCCATGGCCAAGGGACAGGTGACAGGTTCAGGTGGGGATTTTGAAAGGATTCTTCACTTTACACAAACAGAACTTCGTGAAGAATAAGAAAGAGTAAAGCAAGAGAGAATAGGAGTATGCTCTAGGAGGTCAGGCAACAGTGCCTTCCCAACTGACTCCAGGAAGCAGTCTGAATATCCCAACAAGTGGATGCCCTCTGGGACTGACCCTAGGATCTCAGCCCTCCTGAAGTGAAAGTTGCTGACCATATGGTGACAGAGACAGACAGACAGATGACCAGGAGCTACATGATGTGCATCCAGGCTATGGACCACCATTCCACTGGCTCCCTGGCCAGAGGACACCCAGCCAGGCAGCAGTGATTCAGATAAAAACAAGGGAGAAACAAGCCCCAGGCCAGCAGCCTCTCAACATCACTAGCACAATCATCCTATAACACCCCCAACCCCTAAATCACAAGAGGACAAAGAGACAAATGTTCCACTGGCTGAAACTAAGTCCTCTCTCAAGACTGACCACGGCAGGGCTGAAGCAGTGTCAGCAATTTCTGCCACCAGCCACTGTGGACAGCCATCCAGGAATAGCAAATATGAGACTCCAGCAATAAGACTGGAATAAAGTGTTGGAGCCCACTACAAAACTGCCTGCTGATAAAACAACTAGAACATCAGTACTATCTGTGCAGCACAGGGCTCTTATTTTGTTTATACCCATAGACTTCTCATATTAGTAATGACAAACGATGTTTTAAAAAGACATTAATTGTTTCACATCTTGTCAAGTTAAGATTTTAAGAGTTTTAAGTAAAAACCTTTCCTGGCTGGGACGCTCACTTTTGGAGTTGTGGAGGGCCCTGTGAGAAATCTACCGGACCACCATGCTGAGAGGAAGCCCAGGTACATTGGGAGGCCATGCACAGATGCTTTGGTTGATGGGCCTGGCTGAGATCATGCAAGCACCAGTGTCAAAGGCCAGCCTTGTGAATGAGTCAGCATGAATGACCAGTATAATGGAGCCTGCTGGGGATGCAGCCCCAGCCAATCTCTGACTTCTGCAACCCCAGTTGAGATGCCAAGCTAGAACAGCCCAGTCAAGCCCTTCCTAGCCCACCAAATAATGACCAAACAAAATGGTTGTGTTCAGCAGCTTAAAAAAACAACTAAACAAAAACAAACACACAAACACCTCTATGCAACTAGAAGTTTCTTTCAAGTTCTCAAGCTGTAGGCACTTGCTAATAAGGGTCTTAAATTTTAAGAGTGAGAAAGTCACTGAAGCTCCAAAAGGGGAAGTGGCTTCCTCAAGGACCCTTCTCTGTCCCATGAGCTGTGAATCCTGCTTCTGTCCTCCTTTGTCCCCTTTGTGCCAGCTCATCAGACAGATTCATTCATTGACTGCTGGACCCCAGAGCTCTCTCTCGCCTTGTCAATTATTTACAGAAGACCTCTGTACTCTAACAACTCTCTCCCTGGATGGAAATATCAGGGAGGAGGCCCCCTCAAATAAAACCAGCCACCCCAGACCTGGGGTCCTTCCAGTGTCTGTGGCTTTTCAGTTCTGGAAGAGCAGGGAGAGAATGTATTGGTTGAGACAGGTCAGGTGATGTTTCTGTGTGGCTTGAGGGGAGAGGGCCTGGCTGTGTCCCCAGGCCTGCCTCCTGTCAGGAGGGAAAGTGAGGGAACAGCACTTAACTAGCACAGCTCAGTCAAGCAAGCACAGGTGGGAAACCAATTAAGAAGTGACTCACTATGTTCCTGGTGTGGGGCAGTCCTGGCACCCCACAGGAGGCCTCAAATGGACTTTTAAGTATCTGGGGGTAGTGTTGCCTTCTAGAAAAGCGATGCACTCAGGAAAGATTGACAGCCCCAGGAGGTTTGTATCAGCCCCTGGCCCTCCTCAGAGGATGGACAGGAAACGCAGCCTGGTGGGTAATGGGAGTGAGGGATTGGGCAAATCTGGGCTGAGGAGAAGGACAATGGCCTTGTGGGACTTTTCACATGAATACTACTCCTCCCCATCTCCCTGGAAACCTCCAGGCCTGGCTGCTTGTGGTCTGGGACCAGTGCTGGCTGTGCTACGAGAATTCAAGCAATTCACCTATTCTTGGAATTCCAGGCGATGAGCTGGGTAGATGGTAAGGGGTTAAAGGTAAATAAGATGGGATCAACGACTTCATGGGATTCAAAGACAAGAAAATACTAATTCCCACACAATTGGCTTAAGCAAATGCCTATGTTCAAATCTAGATGCAGGATGTAATATTTATGTTGCTTATTGTTCATTTTATAACCTTAAGCTAAATCTTCTGGCTTGTTTGGAATCTTATATCTGTCTTCAAACATCATAGGTACCTCATCTTTCTCTTTCTGCAAGTGTAGCCAACATAATTTCCACATCTCTCACGTATCATGACCAAAATGGTGAAAGAACTAGGGCAAGAGCAGAGTTCTGGCTCTACCCACCAAATTGGTTCTCATATGTTCATCACTCCTGTGATTGTTTAGGCAGTTCAAAATTCATCTCTCCCTCCCATGCACCGTTGTCTATATTTTTATTTTATAATGCTTTGTAATAAATTTATTTTTATATGTACATTTGCATAAGTTTAAATGCATGCACAAATATAACTGTTTCGTACGCATTTTTAGAGTAGTCCTTACTTTGCTTACCTCCTCTCTCCTCTCTAATCCTCTACTCACAACATCCTTCAACTCAGCCCTTCTGTGGGTTACATGGGTTAATAAATCAGTTATGTTGTGTGTCCTTCTGTATTTTTCTTTGTGCTAAATATACACATCACACACATTACTGGCTTTTTGTTTTTTGTCAGTGTTTTACATTAATTGAATCATATCTTACACAATTTTCTTTATCTTACTTTTCTTACTCAGTAATAACTCATGAAAAACTCTAATGCACCCTGTTAAGTGGTTGCATAAAAGGCTGTCATATAAAAAATGTGCCACGATTTACTCAGCTCTTCCTCACTAATACGATATTTACATTTCTTCTGTATAAGCAATTAGTCTTCTTGCATGTATGTCCTTATCTACTGGTGCTTTTGTTTCTATGGGAAAATTCTAAGAAATGAGATTGCTCTTAATTATATCTTAATTTTAATAGAATTTGCCAGATCACTTCCCAAAATAGACATAATAAATCATATTTCTACATCTAAGCCAGCAGAAGTTGGTCCCAGTCTTTTAATTTTTGCATACCTGATAGCTATAAAGTTATACCTTTATAGCTATAAAGGTATACCTGACTACTTCTGAATGTACATATATTTAATGTTTGTTGATCACTTAAATCTGTTCTCCTGTGGATTGTCTTAGTTTCTTTGCCTAATTTTCTTTTTTAAAAAATTATTTATTTATTTACTACAGACAGGTGAAGGGAGGGAGAAAGAAGGGGAGAGAAACTTCAATGTGAGAGAGAAACATTGATCAGTTGCCTCTCATACACTCCCCAACTAAGGACTGAACAGGTAACCTAGGAATGTGCCCTGATGGGGAATCAAACCCCCAACCTTTAGCTTTGTGGAAAAGGACGACCAACTAACTGAGCCAGCACCAGTGAGGGTATTGCCTATTTTTCTATCTGCTGTTTGTCCCATTCTTATTAATTGGTATGAACTCTTTACATATTATAAAGTTAACCCTATCTATCTATTGCATTGCTGGTATTTTCTCAAATCTATTGTGTACGTTTTGACTTGATTCTTGGTATCTTTTGCCATAAATAAGATTTTTATTGCCCTGACATGCTATTCATTTAAAGCCTATGGTTTTATAGTCGTAGTTGGGACAGTCTCCTTAGTACCTGCATTATATGTGTAGGCTGTTAGACTTTATTGAATGACTTTTTATTATTTTCACATTTTAAATCTTTAAGACATCTGAAATTTATTTTTGTAACTAGATTTACAGAAACTTATTTTCTACAAATTGAAATACCAACTATACTGTATTTTATTTCTCATTTATTTTACAATGTATTTCTGGATTTACTATTCTGTTTTATAGACCTATTCATTCACATGAATACAAAACATTTAATTTGTTTATAAGGATTTTATATATAGCATGTTATGATATTTGGGAAGGCAAGTACTCACTGTTTCCTTTTTTAAAATGTCTAATCTTAGACTTTTTTAAATATAAAGCATAAAACCATTTTCTCAAGTTCAAATAATCTTATTGCTACTCAAATTGGAATTGTATTAAATTTATAGATATCATTTCTGGAAAAATCAAGTTGGTATGATACCAAGTGTCTCCATCTTAAAATATTTCATTTGTTTCCATTTGTTCAGATGTTATTTTATATTCTTTGATAACATTTTATAATTTGCTTTATGTAGGTCTTAAGCCTTTCTCATTAACCTCATTCCTTAACATTGGTTTGTTCATAGGATATTTTGTCCTTTTTTATTTTGTCATATACATTGCTAGAATAGAAAAAAAGCCATTCATTTTTTAAATTAATTTGTCACCTCCCCAGATTCTCTTATATATTTTGATTAGTTTTCCTACTTAGAGTTTATTGAATTTTCTAGAAAGGTAATTATTGCCTCACCAAAAAAAGAAGAAAAAAAGAGAGAGAGAGCACTTAATCTTTTCTAATGTATAAGCCATTTTTTGGCTCACTGAATTTATCAGAACAAAATAATTAAATAATTATAATGAAATCTATCATCCCTGTCTATTCCTGATTTATAATTTAAATATTTTTAGGAATTTGGCAGTTAGAGTAATATTTGCTTTTTTTTTGTTATATTTATGTAATCTAACATTTAATTATTTGTTACATGTATTATATTACATGGAGTGGGCAAAAGTAGGTTCACAGTGTTGTCTGCTCTGGAAAGTGGCATGACCATGGATATACCAAGGCAATTCTCAAAGAGGGCTGGCTCACAGATGAGAGCTGTCTGTCTACAGGCATCTCAGAGGCTCAGGGAGGGAATAAGGAAGTAAGTCCTTCATTCCTATAGAGGAGCCTGGGTGGCGCCTTACAGCATCCACTATAATGGGCCGTTATTTTTCCTTGTGACCTCCTGAATTTCTGGCCTGTTATTGGAATATTGCAAGAGGTGGCAGTTCCAAAATTGGAGGATGGTGGAGAAGGCCTCTCATTGTGAACTACTGCTGCAGCCCCAGGCAGGGTGACCATCTCTTGGAAGTGTTGGGGGACAGCTGCCTGGCGCCTCCTTTTCTTCCAGTCACCAGAGCAGGGAGGACTCAGTCCACTTATTCAGCTCTCTCTTGCCCAGGCACATGGGAGCAGGGAGCGGGGAGGGTGGCATGTCCTCTAGGAGTGGACAGATTTCTCAGGCAAATTTCTTCCAGGACTTGCTGCCTTACCACGCTTGCCATCCTTGTTATTATCCATCCTGAAGGAGAAAGTCCTGCCTCAGTTCCTCAGCCATGATCCCTCATGGTGCCCAAGGCTTCACACAGACCACCCACAGGCCCCAGAAGCTGTATGATTTGGGAGAGTCAAATTGATTTGAATAGGGGAGAGAGAGGGGCTGTGGACAGGCTGCTTTCTCACAACCTCTTCCCCACTTTCTCACCTTGTCCATGAGAACCATGTAAAATATTTTGTTAGTTGAATAGCTGAAATCAACATGTTAACTCAGCAGACAGTGGACTCAGTGAGAACTGGTCTGGAGGCAGAAAACAGACAAACCCACTCCATTTGGAGGCAAGGAAAGAGTTTAATCAGTCACAAGACAGGTCCTTCATTGTGAGTGTCATTCCTGGGTAGGACCTATCAGAACGCTGAAAGGAGCAATGAGCAAACTCCTGGAGACAGTGTTCTCTGTGTATACTTCCATTGAAGAGGTCAATGCTTCTGTATTTAAGTAAAACATCATGTCTTATACATGCATATGAGCAGGTGAAAATGATTACTCAGCCTGAATCCCTAGTTGGAGACCTCTGTGAATCCAGGTCCTTTAAAATTCAAACACATTCATGAGGCTGAAACACAGAGGCTCTATATCAGGGGTGTCAAACTCATTTTCACTGGGGGGCCACATCAGCCTCGTGGTTGCCTTCAAAGGGCCTAATATAATTTTAGGACTATATAAATGTAACTACTCCTTAACAGTTAAGTGAGAGCTTGGTGCTGCCGCTGGGTAGAAACAAGGTGTTGGGCTGGATAAAACAAGGTGGAGGGCCAGATTCAGCCTGAGGGCCTTGTGTTTGCCAACTGTGCTCTATATTAAGGCAAAACAGGCTGTCTAAAAAATAACCCACAACTTTGTATATGTGCTCTGAAATAGACGTGGTCTTTGAATTAGCCGTCTTATGGAGGAGCAGACATTGATGACCCCGGAAGGGTGGCTCCAGCGCCCACAACTGAGGCAAGGGTTAAAGCCCTCAGGGGTTTTGACAGCAATGAAGGAGGAAGGAACTGTTGAAGAGAAGTGGGAAGGGAGGATGGTGGAGAGAACAGCAAGCTGTTTCTGAGCCCAAGATATTGGAAGGAAACACACAAATGGCAGATTCGCAGCCAAGGACAAATGTTAAAATGTGTTCTGGGGCAGTTAGAGTGGTGTCAGGGAAGCTGCAGTATTGAATGAGCAGAGGTTTGGAAGAAAAAGTCAAGGACAAGAGAAAATTAATTCTCTTTCCATTTTGTTTGGAGCCAGAAAAACATGAATTTGGCAGCTGTTTGGGGGCCACTGGGGTTCTCTGCTGCAGCCCATGGGGTGGGGGGTGGTATGTCTCAGACTGTACTGTTCACAAGGCACAGTGGGAGGCAAAGTGCCCACAACTCTATCATCATTTTCCTCAGGAGGGGTTTCCGCACAACTAGGACGGATGAAAGGCTGGATGTCAGAGGGGAAGCCCAGGAAAAGTTGGGAGATGGAGAGGACACACCCAACTGTGGGACAGGCAGAGAAGGGGAGAGAAGCCCACTTCAGGACAGCTCTGCCAGGAGTTTCACAGACAGTTCTCTCATTCAAGTCCTGGGCACACACAAATTGTGTTTCAAATATGAAAAAAACTTGATAATATGAGCTCAAAGAACCCACTGTCTGGAATCTCTGAAGACTCAGAAAGGACAAGAGAGAGAGGAGAATGCTCATACAAAAAAATGCAGTGCTGACTTTCAAAACTGAAAAACAACAGTCGATTTCCAAATAGGAAACTAAAGGCTATTGACCTTAGTGTTAATTCCTGGGAAACTTCCAAGTGCAATTGCCAAACAGATTGTTTTTAAGTACTTAAGGAAGAAGAAAGCAGTTGGGCCAGTGAGGGTTCGTGAAGAAAAGTATGCCAGATGCAAATGATTTTGTTTTTATAGGCTAAATCTTGTTGATGAGGTTGTCCAACTTCAGCAAAGCATTTCTCAGTCTCTCAGGGTAGACTAGTCCGTGAGACAGAAGCAAGTGGGCACCCGGTCAGTAGGAGCATTTGTGGGGGGTTAAAACACATCCTAAAAGGGTGTTGGTGAATGAAAGGGTCTCCTTGGTCAACCACAAGGATATTTCTAGTCAGCCTTTGCTTTACTTCATATGGAGACAGGGAATCACAGTGGTTAAAAGCGGTTTTTGACTTGAATACACTTTTTACACTTAAATCTTGGCTCAGTTACTTAGTAGGTATGTGACAAAAAACACTTGCCTTATTTCTGTGAGCCTTAGTTTCCTCATCTGTAAAATGGGAGATAATGCTACCACTACTTATAAAATTATAAATATGCACACACACAAACACTTCTGTGTATATGTGTGTATACATATGCATACATACATAAATATATACATAATAACATGTGCTTAGAACAGGTATTCAGTGCTGTGTATACTGAACCAGTGATGTTGAGTGGCAGTTGTTTATCTATGGGAACTGTGACCTCTTTCTCCAGAAAGCAGGTGTAGGAGCTTATGTCCTTGAAAGGCGAGTTTGGGTGGCCCCCAGAGCACAAATATATGAGAACATCAAGGACTTCATGAAAGCAGAAAATTTAAAGTTGGAGTAAATCTAAAAGAAAATAATAAATCCGAAACAGATTTGGTAAATGAAAATGGATTGTGGCACTCTGGCCAGAGAGAAATTTAGGAGTTAGTGCAGTAATTACAGCCCTCCCAGAGTTATAGGGTGCACCAGGGTCTTTAGCCAATGCCCTGTAGCTGGGCAAGAGTAATTCACTAGGCAGGGCTATGTGTCTAGAGAGAAGCCCTGCTGGAGACCAAGTGGGTTTTTCTTCCAAATTAAAAAGCGATCTATATCCCTAAATCACAAACTGCTGTATTCTCCCCCATACCACTATGGAAATCTTATTCTATAGACAGATAAATTGAGACAATAGTAGGGGGTTAGAGGGAATGAGCAAAAAAGAAAAAGGACTCACGGACATGGACAACACTGTGGTGATTGGAGGGTGGGGAGGTGGAGGTGGTAGAAGGTATAAGGAGGATAAATGGTAATGGAAAAAATACAATATAAAAAGATTTTTAAAAAAGAAAGAAAAAAGTCACCATACATTTAAATCATTTCTGCTTCCCGCTTGGGACAGAGCAGAGCACACACCAGCCCACCCCTGCCCCCATGGCTTCCGAAGCCCAGCTGTATCTGCCCCTTCACTTAGTCCTTCTCTTGTGAGGATCCGCTGAGTGTGGGACGAAGTCCAGGCCCTCAGCTGAACTGCCAGCTCAATACAGGAAGCACAGAGCTAAGCAACTCCCAGGCATCCAACTGGATCCCAAGGAAAAAACACCTGATATTAAAATAAAATAAAGGAAATTCATAGCTGTTGAGCATCTATTATGCACTTTTGGCTTTTGAGTGACAGTACTCACTAAAGAAAGCCCAGTCAGTATACTTATCTCCATTTTACCAATGAGGATGCTGAGTAACAGCAAGGTGAGAATTCTTCCAGGTTTGACTGACAGAAACCCAAAAGACAGAGGGTTGAGAAGAAAGGTACTTGGTGGGTGTGTTCACAGAAAGGCATAAGAGCTGTGTAAGCCTTGGTGGCTTGAACCCCAGAGCCTGGATTGACAAGTATGTTTCTCAGACATACCTTGCTGTCTTCCCACCCCCTGGCTTGCTCACTCCTTGTACCCTTTCTCACCCTCTACCTCACTGCTCTCTGCTTGGTTCTGATTTTTCCAAGCCGGATTATGCATGCCCACCCTCTGGACCCGTAATGGTGGTAGCATAACTGGCAATCCAGTGGTGCAACTGGAATAAGAAACAGCAGTTTTCCAAAGGGGTGTGTGCAAGTGTGTTCACATGTATGTGCATGTGTGTCTGTGCACATGTATGTGTGGGTTTTTTTCAGATTTACTTTTTTTTATTTATTTGTTTTAAAAATATATTTATTGATTATGCTATTACAGTTGTCCCATTTCCGCCCCTTCACTCAATTCCATCCTGCCCACCCCCTCCCTCCCACATTCCCTCCCTATAGTTCATGTCCATGGGTCATACTTATAAGTTCTTTGGCTTCTACATTTCCTACACTATTCTGACCCTCCCCCTGTCTATTTTCTACCTACCATTTATTCTACTTATTCTCTGTACCTTTCCCCTCTCTCTCCCCCTCCCATTCCCCACTCATAACCGTCTATGTGATTTCCATTTTTGTGACTCTGCTCCTGTTCTAGTTGTTCGATTACTTTTTAGCTTTGTTTTTTAGGTTCAGTTGTTGATAGTTGTGAGGTTGTTGTCCTTTTACAGTTCAGTTTTTGATCCTCTTCTTTTTCTTAAATAAATCCCTTTAACATTTCATATAATATGGGCTTGGTGGTGATGAACTCCTTTAACTTGACCTTATCTGAGAAGCACTTTATCTGCTCTTCCATTGTAAATGATAGTTTTGCTGGATAAAGTAATCTTGGATGTAGGCCCTTGCCTTTCGTGACTTGGAATACTTTCCATCCCCTTCTTGCCTGTAAGGTCTCTGGTGAGAAATCAGCTGACAGTCTTATGGGAACTCCTTTGTAGGTAACTGTGTCCTTTTCTCTTGCTGCTTCTAAGATTCTCTCCTTCTGTTTCATCTTGGGTAATGTAATGATGATGTGCCTTGGTGTGTTCCTCCTTGGGTCCAGCTTCTTTGGGACTCTCTGAGCTTCCTGGACTTCCCGGAAGTCTATTTCCTTTGCCAGACTGGGGAAGTTCTCCTTCATTATTTGTTCAAATAAGTTTTCAATTTTTTGTTCTTCCTCTTCTCCTTCTGGCACCCCTATAATTCGGATGTTGGAACATTTCAAGATGTCCTGGAGGTTCCTAAGCCTCTCCTCATTTTTCCGAGTTCTTGTTTCTTCATTCTTTTCTGGTTGGATGTTTCTTTCTTCCTTCTGGTCCACACCGTTGATTTGAGTTCCAGTTTCCTTCGCATCACTATTGGTTCCCTGTACATTTTCCTTTGTCGCTCTTAGCATAGCCTTCATTTTTTCATCTAGTTTTCGACCAAATTCAACCAATTCTGTGAGCTTCCTGATTACCAGTGTTTTGAACTGTGCATCTGATAGGTTGGCTATCTCTTCGTCTCTTAGTTGTATTATTTCTGGAGCTTTGATCTGTTCTTTCATTTGGGCCATTTTTTTTTTTTTGTCTTGGAGAGCCTGTTACTTTAAGGGGCGGAGCCTTAGGTGTTCCCTGGGGCGGGGTAACGCAGGTCACTGCGCTGTGATGCTGTACGTGGGGGAGGGGCTGAGAGGGAGCAATGGCGCTTGCTCTACTCTCTGTCGGATTTCAGTCTCTCCCTCTGCTACCCACAATCAAATTGGGCCCCTCTGATGCTGATTCCGGAGTGGGTGGGCTTGTGCACACTTTAGGGCCCTGTGGGTCTCTCCAACGACCTCTCCTGTGAGTCTGGGAGTCTCTTCTGCTGCCGCCCCAACCCCCAAGGGTGTTTTCAATCAGAGGTTTGAGGCTTTATTTACTTGCGCTGGAGCCCGGGATGCCTTCCCCATTCTCCACCACTCTGAGTCCGGCCCTCTCGGTTTATCTGTGCAAGAATGTGAGGCCGCAGGGTCTGCTAGTGGTCAGACTGCCTGCCCCCTTCGTCCCACACTCCGCCAGTCTCAGTCCCACCACGGCCATGCGAGTCCTCTCCTCCCTGGTGCCGGTCTCCGCCCCTCCTACTGGTCTGGATGTATGTTTCTTTTGTATGTACTTGGTGTTGAACTTCCTTGCCGTTCGATTTTCTGTCAGTTCTGGTTGTGCGAGGAGATGCAGCGTGTCTACCTACGTCGCCATCATGGTTCTCCTGTTTGTGAGACTCTTCTTGATAGCCTCTGCTTCTTAAGTTGCTCTGTTGTGACCCCCTGGGTTTTTAGTGTAAACTTCTGTGATAGAATACCTGTGAGATTTAGTGTACAGTCTCCTTGATCTCCTCATCTTACTGATTTTGGGCTGTGGTTTATGTTGGCTCTGTATATGTCTTTGGTTTTTGGTTCTTTTTGGGTCTTTCTTTGGTGGCTCTTTCCCAACAGCTGATTATCTGAGGGTCAGTCTCTCCCCCACTTTTTGTTTTCTGTTGTGCAGGTGTGGGCAGGTTGTGTTGGAGCTGGTTCTTTCGTGTGTACCAGGCTTTGAGGCTTTTCTCTTGCTCTTGTTCAGTTGTTTGTTCTTAGTAATTTCTTCACTATTTATTTGTATTTTCAGATAGGTCCTGGGTTGAGTTAGTGTGACTTCCACTCCCTCCTTCACCTTCTTCTCTTCTTATCTGTTGGTGTTTCCTTTGTTGGTTGGTTTCCTCTTCCAGGAGCTATCCTGGTGTTCCCAGTTTCTACTCACTGTTTTTTTATGGTAGGCCTCCTCTGGGCTATGGGTGTGCACACAGAGCCTTCCTTGATTCGCACTCTCCCCTGTGCCTGTGGTCTCAGTTCCCTCTGAGATGAGTCAAGATGAGGTGCGGACACTCCCCGGTGGGCGTGCACAGACTCTGGTGGGTGCCCACACTCCCCGGTTGCTGGGTACACTCCCGGTCGTTGGGCACTCTTTTTGTCTTTCACCTTTGATATTTCAATTATGATGTGTCTTGGTATGGACCTCTTTGGGTTCATCTTGTTTGGGATTCTCTGTGCATTCTGGACTTGTATGTCTATTTCCTTTACCAGGTTAGGGAAGTTTTCCATCACTGTTTTTTCAAATAGGTTTCCAATTTCTTGCTCTCTGCCTTTTCCTTCCATTACCCCCATGATGGAAATGCTGGTATGCTTGAAGTTATCCCTTGTGCTCCTTACATTATCCTTATTTGGGGGGATTCATTTTTTCTTTTTGCTCTTCTAATTGGTGTTTTCTTCTTCCTTATATTCCAAATTGCTGATTTGATCCTCTGTTTCCTCTACTCTCCTTTTGATTTCCTATAATGTATTCTTCATTTTGGTTAGTGTATTCTTCCTTTCTAACTGTTTATTTTTTCATGGTTTCTATGTCCCTTTTTTATGCTGTGAAGTTCCCACTAAGTTCCTTGAGCATCTTTATAACCATTGTTTTGACATCTGTATTTGGTAGTTTGCTTGCCTCCACTTCATTTAGCTATTTTTCTAGAGCTTTCTCCGGTCTTTTCATTTGGGACCTGTTTATTTGTCTCCTCATTTTGGCTGCTTCCCTATGTTTATTTATATGTAGTAGATAGACCTGCTTTGTCTTCCAATCTTGGTAGAGTGACTTATGTAGCAGGTATCCTGTAGGGCCCAGTGGCACAGCCTTCCCAGTCACCTGAGCCCAGCACTCCAGGTGCACCCCCTGTGTGGACTGTGTGCATCATCCTATTGTTAGTGAGCCTTGATTGCTGTTGGCATGTCACTGGAAGGGATTGCCCTTTAGGCCAATTGGCTGTGAGGACTGACTGCAACTACAGTGGAAGAGCTGCTGTGCAGTGGTGGCCCCACGCAGTAGGACTTGCTCCAGGGAGCTTTGGTGCCCATTGAGTATACCCCTTGAGTGTGTTGCTAGTGGAGGTGGTTGGGTTGTAATCTGACATGGTCTGAAGGTCCACCGAGTACACTGGCTCTGAGACTCTTGGGAGGTGCAGGCCAAGGTCAGTCACTGTCTGTATCCTACCCGGGGCCACCTGACATTAACTACAGAGCAATCTGCAGAGGGCTGCTTCTTGTGCTAAGGCTTGGAGATGGCTAGGAGAGGCCAAGCTGTGAACTGAGGCTGTCTGCCACTAGTGCCAGGCCTAGGGCCACTTAGCAAGAAGTACAGGGCATGAAGAGGACAGATGCTGATTGAGGGAGGCTAGTAAAATTCAAAACATGAGCCAAGAGAGGCCATTTGAATGGAAAAACCACTGGACATGGCTTGGATGGTCCTGAAAGTTGGGTGGATAGGGTCTCAGGGAACCACCAGTTGGGGGTGAACAGTGATAGCCAGGCTGATGAAAACATAGATATGACACTTATATGCCAGGTCTGTTGGGGGGGAGGGCTCAGCAAAAGAAAAATGCCCTCTGCCAGCACTTCTGTCTAGAAAAAAGCTGCCCCTCCAGTTCTTGCCCTGAAGTCAGACAATTCAGTTCCTCCTTATATGTCCCTGGTGCCTTTCGTGTTGCTGCCCCAGCACTGGAGCTCAAGTGAGTGAGTGGGTCTGAATAAGCCTGTGCACAGGCCCTTTAAGAGCAACACCTAGGATTCTAGAAGTTTCTGCCTTGCTCAGCCACAGTCCCTGCTGGTTTTTACAGCCAGAAAATTATAAGGACTTCTCTTCTTGGCACTGGAACACTGGACTGGAGGTTCTGGTGTGGGGCTAGGACCCCTGGCTTGTCAGGGGGGACCTCTGAAGCTGAGATATCCCTCCCAATTTTTATCTATCACATGTAGGTTTGGGGCCATCTCATTTCATGTCTCTGCCCCTCCTACCATTCTTGATCTGGCTGCTGCTTTATATCCTTTGTTGTAGGACTTCTGTTCAGGTAGATTTCAGGTGTTCTGAATTATGATTGTTCTATAGTTTAGTTGTAATAGTGATGTGGTGATGGGAGTTCCAGAGTACCACATTTACCCATCTACCATCTTGACTCAGCAGCCATCTTTTATATTCTTTATTGTCAAATGCACATTTTTAGATAACTTCATATTTCTTACAGCAAAGAAAAGGTGGTAACACACGATGCCACAGCTCTTCAGAAACTGTATGTATTAAAGCCATACAAGTGTTTTTGCCTCAGCAGTTTTCTAATGCTGTTTATTTAATGCTGATTTATATAATTACTCATGATGCTGCATCAGCCAGCCACATACTGCCCATGAGGACTGACTTCACTGACTTCGAATCGTGATTGTGCTTTGTTACTGATGATTGCATGTGCAGGACCTGGCCAGAGACCACAGGGAAATGGGAACAATAATTCCTTTTCTGGTCAAGTTAAATTTGCCATCCACTTGGAATTTTGTAGCATAAACATAAAACAACACATCTTCTAACCACATCTTCTCTTGAACTTGTTAGGCTGTAATTATGCTTTCCCAGAATGTGCTCACTCTGTGGCCCAGCCCTGCCTTCCACACACCACCACCAGTGTGGAGGAGAGGCGAGGGGTTGTGAGACGCCTGGTGCACTCACACAAGGAGTGACTTTCTCCTCTCTGTCACATCTTAAGATGGGCCAGAGGAACATGGTATCACTGTACCCATCAGCCATAAGAGGCTGCATCATTTGGAAAAGTATATTGGCATTTCTCCAAAGCCTCAGAGGAGAGAGAGACATGGCCACCCTAGATGTTACCTGAATTGGAATCTAGGGAGGGGATGTGGGCATCATCTTGGGTGCTAGTAGTGGGAAGCACACAGAGTAAAGGTGACCTGCCACCTCTTGCACCACCCTTGGTGCTGTGGACTTGGCAGCACTGTGATTGAAATACAGTTACTGAGCACCAGCACACGGGCCACGTGGTGGCTCCAGCCCAAGGGTCTGTGGCGAACTATGGATAGCTCAGAGCCCCAAATTCATCCTCTGATTGGCATGAATGAGAGCTACCCCAAATCAGCATGACAGCAGCATTATAGGGGCCCAGGGTCATGCCATCCAGTGAAAGAAATAACACACCAGCCAGCAGTTGAAATCCACTCCTCAGAACACCCTCCTGGACCTATGGCCTGGCAGTGGGCCCCTGAGATGATGTCCTACTCATTGGTACTGGAGCTCCTTCAGCTGTCTTGTAAATCCCATGTACAGGGTAGAGAGTCTGAGAGCACCTGGAAGGAAAGACACAGGGCCAGAGGCCCATGCTGGTTGGTCTTGGTCTGGACTAGGGTTTCTTCTCACTGAGACTTTGCCAGCCCTGCAGGGTCTCAGGGGACCTAAGAAAATAAATTTAAAGGAGATGCCTCTGGAGCCTTGGACCTGGTTCTGGGCCTGGGGTGGCCTGGGGTAATCTACCTGGACAGCACCCCCAGTCCCACCTGGTTGTTGGTACCTGAGAGGGACTCAGGGAATTTCAAGGTAGGGATCTTGAAGTGGGCCTCCAGAGGCACTGGGCCAGGGCCAGAGTCAGCTCTGCTAGGCCCAGCGAAATGCTGAATGAGATTATAAATCTAAGGTTTATGAAAAACTGAATTGTTTAAGCATTCCTCTGCCTTTTCTGGCATTCACTCTAATTGCTGTGGGCCTGGCTGGGCTGCAGTGGGGCATATAGGCATGGTCTGATTTGGGTGGCAATGGCCCAGAGCTCCCAGGGAGGCCACTCAGCAGCCCAGTGCTTTTCCATGGGCCCTGCATTCTTGGATCAGGTCAGGAGTGCACAACCTCTTTGCATGTTGGGGTCATCTAGTAATGTTTCCAGATCCAGGCCAGGCTAGTTAAATCAGAATCTCTAGGAACTTCTGTGCTCAGGAAATGGATGAAGAGAGTAAATGAAGACAGCGAGGGCTTTGAAGACAGTGGGCCTGAATCCAAATCCTAATTCCTCCACCAATAAGCTGTGTGACTTAGAACAAGTTTATTAACCTCTCTGAGATTCAATTTCCTCTTCTGTAAACAGGATACTTATGCCTCATAAGATTCTCATGAGTTCAGTTATTAAGACAATGGACTCTGAGGTCAGGCAGGTGGCTGTGTTAACTTGTGCAATTATCTAACCTCTTTTGAACCTTCATTTCTCCAGCTTTTAAATAGACATAATAGTATTACCTCTCAGGGCTGTGGAGATACAATAGGATAAAGTATTTTAAATACCTAACATAATAGCTGGCACATGACAAATAATTTTTTTAAGAAAAGATTATTCTCATGCCTACAGACAGGCCTGTAAGGAGTGGATGATCCAAATGCCCCAACAGCTTTTGGCTGTCTCCACTGTTGCCTTCCTGTCTGCCTCCTCCCTGTCCCTACCCTGACAACACACTCCTCATCAATCCTTCTCTCCCCTAACTGCTCCAGTCATATTAATCTTCCTTGTTCTTTCTTATCTCTGAGGCTTTGCTCTTGTCAGGGGCAACTGAATGATCTCTCCTGTCCTCTCTGCCACACTGGGATGAGCACCTCATTCACTCCTTTGTCAAATTAAAAATTTCTCCATGGCAAAAAATACCATGAACAAAGTAAAAGGACAGACCAAGGGAATATATTTACATATTCATATCCATGCAATATGAAGAGCTCTTATAAATTAGTGAGAAAGAATAATTACTCAATTTAAAAATTTAGGGAATGAACACATAAGCAGTTTACAAAAAGGGAAGTGCGAATGGTCAATGAATACATGAAAAGCAGCTCAGCCTCACTCATTATTAAAATATACCCATCAAAACAATGAGATGTCATTTTTCACAATTATATTTGCAAAATAATGATGACAGTATACAGTCAGGCAAGGGAATGGGGAGGAAGACACAGCCGTGTATGTTAATGGGAGTCTAGGCTGGTGTGGCCTCCTTGGATGACAGTGTCACTTTACCGATAGTTTAGCTGCCTCTCCTCTGGGAGAGGGCAATGCACTGATAGGAGCTGTTTTACAGCTGTACTCTCATGTGCACCTCTGTTCATTCAGCAAATGTGGAGTAAACTCATACTGTCTGCCCAGCACTGCTCTTGGTACTGGGATGCAAGGAGGGGAGGGCAACACATCTACACCTGGCTTAGTTTCCTGTGGCTGGTGCAACAAACTGAGTGACTTAAAACAACATGGATTTAGTTAGTACCTTACAGTTATGGAGGTCAGAAGTCTTACAATCAAGGTGTCAACAGGGCTGAATTCCTTCTAGAAGCTCTAGGGGAGAAGGAATTTTCTTACCTTTTCCAGCTTCTAGAACCTCCTGCATTCCTTGGCTCATGGCTACCTCATCCTCTCTCTGACACTCACCTTCCTACCTTTTTCTTATAAAGACCCTGTGATTACATTTAGGGCCCACCTAGATAAGCCAGGATGCTATTCCCATCTCCAGGTCTTTAATTTAATCACATCTGTGAAGTCCCTTTTGCCACCAAAGGTGACACATTCGCAGGTCCTGGGGATTAGGATGCGGACATCTTTGGGGGTTGTTGTTCTGCCTGCCACACAGCATCATGGAGTTAACGTTCTAGTGCTGTTTACAGGCAAAGATAATCATGGCAGCATTATTTGTAACAGCAGAGATATTAAAAAGCCTAACTGTTCATTAATAGCTTACTAGTTAAATTGCTTAAAGTACATCTATTAGTGGCATCTCAGGCTGCCGAGGCTCTGAACAGAGAGCAGTATGTAGTCAGCAGGATCCATCTCCCAGACACTCCGTTTGCCTCAGTATGTGTAGAATGTATTTGGGACTGTACATAAGTAACTGTTCACAGAGGCTTTGAATGAGGACCAGGATTTGAATCCAGGTGAGACTTACTCTTCATAATACATCTTGTTGTATTGATTTTATTTATTTTTTACTATCTTTGAAAATAACTTCTCAATTTAAAAATCTAGCTAAGGAAAAGATAGAAATGAAAACTTCAGTGTCTTAACTATAAACACCCATCACTTCCCAAAAGCTCTGTCCATACTGTAGCCCCAGTGGCATCCCCCACAGGTGCCCCAGGGCAGGGAGGAGTTAGTCTGCCCAAACTTGCAGCAGCAGGTGCCTCACCCTGGGAGGCTGGCTGAAGGGCCCTGGTGCTGAGAGACCTGGACAAGGGCAGCTAGCAGAATACAGGTCGAGTAGGTGGAGGTAGGTGGTAGGAACAGGTCAAGACCAGCCAGGCAATCATTCCTTTATTCAACAAATATATGTAGGAACCAATTGGGATAGGAAGAGCACACACTGGAACCCCATCTTTTAGAGTCCTCCTGTCTCACTTCAGACCCGCAAACGTTTGTCAGATGCCCACTCTGTGACTGGTTTTGGGCTGGGGTTTTGCTGCAGGTAATGAAGAAGTCAGATTTAAATCTTAGAAAACCCTTTGGACAGCAGGGGGCACAGAGATTAAACAGGTAAGAACTGAAGCAGGTGATAAACTGGAGGCTGGTTTGGGTGAGAGAGGACGAAGATCTGGGTTTAGAGTAGTGCTGGGAGGGGGGAAGGATCTGAGGATGACTTGGTTGCGGAATGAATTGAAAGGCCTAGGGGATCTGGAGCGAGCCCTTTGTTTCCTTTCTGAGCGATTGCATGAATGACAACATCTTCAAGTGAGAGAAGGTATATGATAGGGAAACACTGGTCCTATTTTGCGACTGTGCAGTTGAAGGCACTTGTGGTGCTTCCAGAGGATGGTGAAAGTGGCCCAGGGTGGATGAGGTGGCCCAGGCAATAGGGTTGACCCCAGGAAGGGGAGGCCAGCAGCTACAATTTGCTAGGGCTGAACCATGCTGGGCGGGGTGTGTGTGCATGTCCAGCATGGCGTTCTTGCTTAGGTCACATCAATAGAAATAAGAGTTTCCTAAGACATTTTTATTCAAGCTTTACTGAAGAATAAGAAAACACATACTTCACTTACTTTTTTCTTTTTTCCTCTTTCTTCTTTACCTGCTTGGGAGGTGGCTTTGGGAGGAAGCAGATGGAGTTGGGGCGGGGGCGGTAACCACCCTCCAGCCACTGCTTGGTGTCATCTCTGCTAGGGAACATGTGGATATTGAAGAAAGAAGAGGGTGAATGTCAATTTATAAGGGGTGGGCAAAGAGAAAGGAGCTGGGAAGGAAGGCTAAGGGGGAGAAAAGTAGGTAAGACTCCAAAAAAAGGTTGAGAAAATGAAGGGGAGCGAATGTTTCACAAAGAATATAGGGCATTTTGAAATTTTTAAAGGTTTATTTCATTCTCATTCAGGAAAGGGGAAGGAAGAGAGAGAGGAGGGGGGAAACATTAATGCAAGAGAGAAACATCAATCGGCTGCCTCTTGCTTGGGACCCAACCCGGAACCCAGCCTGCAACCCTGGCATGTGCCCTGATTGGGATTTGAACTAGCCACCGTTCGGTTGCAGGATGTCATTCCAACCAACTGAGCCACGCCTGCCAGGGCTGCATTCTTAATTTTAAAGACATTTTTTTTTTGAAAACAGGTAATGGTTAGCATTGTCAAATACCTTCTCTTACCCCCCCCCCATCATTCATACACTCACCCACCCCCATCCATCTATCCTTCTATCTAATCAGTAAATACTTAAGTCATGCCTGCCAAGCACAAGGCTTAAAATCATGTTAGAGTATGCGGGCAATGCTGTTAAAGCACCTTATACTTTATTAGTTGGGTAAAAACTGAAACTAGCTATAAAATATTTAAATAACAGCTTAACCCTGAAGCCAAAAAGAAAAGATTGATAAATCTGAATACACAAAAAATTAAAAGCTTTAGTACAGAGGAAAAGTATCTTCAGAACAAACTATAAATGTATTTGCAATGCATATGACAGACAAAAGACTGATTTCCTTAATTCACATTGAAAAAGTCATTGAAAGACCCCAAATGAACAGATGTGAACAGGAAGTTCTTAAAAATGAAAGCCAATATGAGAGTATTCTCAAACTAACTTATAATTAGGGAAATGTAAATCAAAATGCAATAAGACTTCAATAATCACAGCTCAGATTGGCAGATATAAAAATACTCATTACTATTCAGTGCTGCCCGGGGTGTGGGGCAAGAAGCATCTTCTTACTCCTGGTGGCAGGCAACTGGTACAACATTTTTGGAACCTAATTTAGGATTATGTTGGCATTTAAAATACACATCCCATTTGACCCAGCAATTCCACCACTAGGAATGATCTCCATAGGTGCCTTGCAGAACTAATGAAGGGGTACTGGGAGGGGTGCTCACCGCAGCACTGTTTGAAAGAGCAAAGATTGTAAAGTACCTACTATCCATCACTTGGGGGTTGGGTAGAGAGTTATATTGCATCTGCACTGTAAAATATCATTAGGAAGGATGAGGTATCACTGGAACCACCTCAGGAGAGAACAGTGTGTCTAGCATTTTGTCATATGTTGATTTTAAAAAAAGCATATATATTATATATGGAATATACTAATTTTTTTGGAAGGATACACGTAAAACTACTAATTATGTGTATCCTGAGACATTATATGAATGGTTGTTTTACCAGGTGAGATGGGAAATTCAGGAGCAGGTCTTTGGATGGAAATTATGAGTCTGGCTTTTGACTATTGAGTTTAATGTACATTTGGGAGGAATACTGCAAGGGGCTCCATATAGAAAGGAAGGCTGCTATTATTTATTTCATGTTTTCAAACACTATTTGAAATTTTTAATTATGGGCATGTATTACTTTTATAATATATTTTAAATAAAATTACATATTAAGGCAATAACTAAGTAGCTGGCCCAAGGCCACCTGTGAGAAACACCAATGACCTATTCAGCCAACAAGGGCTGGGATGGGAGGTCTTTCAGATCACCCATCTGCACCATGTTGTTTTTCTGTCTCGTCAAGTTATTTTGTCACTGCACATTGTCCCTGGAGGACTTTAGGAAAACTCCCTGCAAGGTGGCTGAGATGTAACCCCCCTCAAAGTCCCCTCCATCTTGCCTCAAGATACAGCCATGACAAGGGTATGTTATGAGAAATTTGCATTTCATTGTGATCACCAAACATCAAAGTATTGTTTTGGTCAAAGATAGAATGAATCACTAATTTGGGCGACTGTGTGTGTCCCAAGGTGAGTGGCATAGCTTGGTTAGTGGAAGGAACCCTAAATTAGGGTCCAGGGGACCTAGAGTATAATACAGCTCAGCACTCAACAGCTGTGTCCTGGGGCCAATTGCATTGCCATTACTGTCCTGAAACTGAAGGACTTCAACTCAAGTCGTGACCTCTAACAATCCTCACAGGCCAGACATTCTGGTTTTTCTACATTTTTTCTAGACCCCAACTCAAATCTCTGGTGTATCCAGGTGGCCTTGTGATGCAATGGTCACCTGGCACGTCTGACTCCAGATCAGAAGCTTGCGTGTTCAAATCTTTGTTACATCCATTTCTTTACCTGTAGAGCTTCTGAAAGTGTAGAACCTAGGGAGAGCTTGAGTAGCACCCTGGGGTGGAGAACCTGAGTCTTAGAGGCACATCCCCTTGGGGAAGTTCTTATATCTGTACCAGAAAGTAATGAGAGAATAACACAGAATGCCAACCTCTTCACCTTCTGAGGTTTTCTCAAGGGCATTTATATCACCACTCTGACTGGTGGGCATTTATTTATATCATCACACACTAGTAAAATTTTCCATCAATGTCTCTGTCTCCCCTCCTAGACTGTGAATTCCTTAGAGTTCTGGATTATGACTTTCATCTCCTGATCCCCAGTACCCAGCATGGTGCCTGGCACAGAGAAGCTGCTCAATACACCTTTGTCTCACACTTGTACCCACGTGGTTTCCTGCCACAGCTAGGCCTGAGAGATCTGCAGGCTTTGGAGGGTAGTTTTGCCTCTGTCTCAAGCTGTCATCCAGCCCACATGTCTCACTCTGACTGAGCAAACCCAGGAGGGTTCCCGTATGGTTGGGGGCAGAGAGGGCTCTCTGGGCAAAATGATGTAAGCAGTGAACCCTTGGCCTGCTTGTCCAGTGGGGATTCAGGCGTCAGCTGGGAGACTCTGGGAGAGGCAAGTTGATTCATCCAGGAGATAAAGGGCCATCAGGTGCTGCAGGGGAGCATCTTAAACGTTGCTTACCAGAGGAGAAGCTCATTTTTAATTAATTGTGGCCTCTTTTATCAATGACAGCAGGGGCCACAAGCCGCATCACAGAATCGCTTTAATTGTCTTTGAGAACTTTCCACACTTTGGGTGCCTTGGGAGGGCCTCCTCGGCAGGCCCAGGCAGCTGCAACAGGTCCCTCCTGTCCATGCCAAACAGACAGCTCCTCCAGGGATCCCACAAGGCACACCCTCATCAGGGAGTCCTCCATGTACCATGTGCACACTCTTGGAGATGCTGGGGGGCATTTGGAATGACTTAGTCCCACCCTTCCTTGTTCAAACAAGAAATCAGGCACTGGAGGCCAAAGTCCCAGGCCAATATTTGACTGAGGAGGGACTAGAACTCAGGTCTCCTGACTACGCTGGTGCTTTTCCACTATCGAATCCTCAGTCTCCTCGAACCTCTTCATAAGTCCCTCCATCAAACCTGCTGGAGTAGCCAAATCCTCCTGCCCAAAGTCTTTACCCTGGGATGTGGGTATGGGAAGCAGATGGCAGGTATAGGGGAAGAACATGGGCTTCTGGGCCAGCCTTGGGTTTGGACCACTAGCTCTGCTGCATTCCAGCTTGCTGTGTAGCCCTGGGCAAATAACCTAACCTCTCTGAGCTTAGTTGTCTTCTCAGTAAAATGGGAGCTATAAAATTTTATGGGATTGTTCTGAGAAATTAATGCATAGGAAGAACCTCACACAGTACCAGTTCACAGTCAGTGCTTAATAAATAGAAATTTCCCTACTCCCCAAGGGTGCCAACTTTTGAGCATACCCTTTAGAATGCATTCTGTCCTGGGACAGGAGTAGATGGTTTATTACTGGGGACTCAAAAGGGGGGATAAGGAGGCAGTTTTGTGAATGAAGAGGGTGTATTTCTTATGAGGCTGGTGAGCTGGGTCCCGGTGGCACACACCCTGGAGCCTTTCTCCAGACTGGGACCAGGCCTGAAGCCTCTCGAGGTCCTGACACACGGAGCCGGGCAGAGACTGAGCCAGACACTTGGCAGGCTAAGCAGGCCTGCAGCGCCCTCGCGTGCCCAGAAACAGAAGGCGACCTTCCAAACTGCGCCAGCACCTGCTGGTAATGAAGCCCCCAGGCCTTGTGCCCTGCAGGGAAATATGGCCCAGCCCACAGACATGGAAGAGGAGGCAGCCATGTTCGGTTTGTTAGGCCTGAAACTGACCCTTCCCTGGACTGTTCCTCAGTCGCAGCCCTGCCATCACCTGCAATGGCCATTCATTGCCCAGTGTTTACCTAAAGTTCTCCCTGGAAGCCAAGAGCCCATATGTACCAAGCACCCACTGTGCTCTATGATGCACTTACTATGTTCTTCCCAGCCCTGACCATGGTGCAGAGGACCAGAGAAGGAAGAGCTGCCCTCAGCTTATTGGAGGACTGCAATCAGAAAATTCAGAAAAATGCCATTTTAATATGTATTTTAACAAACATGCAAATTTCCTGTTTCTCCTTTGTATGATTTTGACTGCATTTAATGAGGAAACGCCACAAAGCTATTTTGTATGTGTTCATTTTACTATATAGATTTGGGGAGCAGCACTGAGGAAAGGAATCACAATCGGGCCTTGAGCCTGGTGGGGGTTCAGAGCAGAGACCCCACCACGCTCCACATTCCTGGGCCAGCCCAGCCCAGCCCATCACTCTGTACTAAGGCTGTGTTCACTTGTGGTTTCCCCTGGGGACCCTGAGCTAAGGGGGCAGACACTGAGTCTTTAATCTCTGTGTCTGCAATGCCCAACAGGTTGCCTCACTTGCAGAAGGCACAGGAAAGTGGCTGACAAATTGCAGATGAAAACTCAAGGTTGTGACAGGTGAAAAGGAAAACAGAGGCACACAGTAAGATTAAATAATTAAGTAAAGTAAATAAGTAAGTAAAGAGTGAGGGGCCGTCTTTAAAATACCACTGAACTCCCCTGGTAAGACATTAAGCCTTTGGCACCTATTTATGTAGTAGAGCCCCCAGATTTGCTTGGGCCTCAGGAAGCAGGAATTTCCCATGGGGTGGGCGAGTCATGGCATGAGGTGATGCCCAGCTGGGCAGAATGGGAGGCAGGGTATGAAGGCTCCACAGAGTTGTCTTGAGCACAGTATGTGAACGGCCATTCCTCTCTGTTCTCAGGCACATCTGGCTTCAAATCCATTCTCTGCCTCTTACTAGCTGTGTGTGTGACCTTGAACACACAGCTCCTCTTCTGTACAGTGGTCCAGGAATCCCTACCTTGCAGGTTGTTCTGAAGATTAAATGAGAGACAGTGTGCCTGGCACAGGGTTAGCCCTCAGTGGATGGCTGCCTGACTAGTCCTTACATTTCCAATAAAAGCAGCAGGGCAGCCCTCCATGCCCCAAAGCTGGATCCTTCTCCCTCAACGCCCCCTGTGCCCATTCCTCCCTCCATTGCTCAGCTGCTGACATTGGCTCATGCCCTCTGAGGAAACAGAAGCAGTGAGATGAGAATTCCCTCATCTTCCCACTGCCCAATCCACTGGCTTCTGCATCTTTATTCATATTTTCTCCTTCCTTCCTGCTATCATGGAAGAACTATTCCTGTTCCCACCAATTGCTCAGAATCCCTTGTCCTCTGGTCCTTGTGAGGACTTGGCTTCTGAAATTATGCCCTTATTCCTGAATTATTAACTTCTCCCTCTCTACTGGGCCGTTCCCATCAGCATACAAAAAAGACTTGTTATATCTTGTTATAAAATATAAAGTACTTCCCTGCACCCCAAATGCCTTCCTCCAGCTGCAGCCCATTTCTCTTCACAGTCAATGCAGCGGAGGTGTCTTTGGACTCAGTGCCTCCTGTCCTCCGAGGGGTCAGCACACCAGTAACACACAGTGACACAGAGGACTAGAAGCCTGAGCTCAGGAGCAGGAAGATCCTGGGCTCTTTGATGATGCATGATTTACTTTTATTGTTTACGTTAAATAACAATTTCTTTTCTGCTTATAAATACCAGTGTATACTCATGGTAGGCAACCCCAAATCATGGACAATTATAAAAAAAGAAACTAAAAATTAATCATAATCCTACTGCCGAAGAGAGATATTTTGGTGTGTTTCTAATCTTTATCCTAAGCATTAGGAAATTATTATTTTAAAAATTCATTCATTAAAGATATTTATAATATATAATACATATTGCATATGTAATATACAAGATCTGTCCAGAAAATGTCCAACCATTATTAATATATTGAGAATGGTTTGTCAACATCACTGTAACCTGGTGGCCAAGGAGAGTGGACTAGAATGTGTATGTGTGAACAATAACAGCTTCACTGTTCTAATCCATGGGGGCAGATGCTGTTGAGTGAGCATGTGTACTGTGTGGCCATCACATTCAAAATGACTAAGCAAGTAGAGCAACAAATCTGCATCAAACTTTGCTTTAAGCTTGAACATTCCCTGTAAAAACTATTCAGATGATTCAGAAGGTCACAGCTATGGGCAACAGGTGATGGGAAGTTTCATCAGGACTACACACCTGCTCATACATCACATCTCATGCAGTTTTTTTGCAAAACATCAAATCCCCCAGGTGACTCAGCCCCTCTATAGCCCAGATTTGGTTCTCTGCAACTTCTGGCTTTTTCCAAAACTAAAATCACCTTTGAAAATGAAGAAATTTCAGGCTGTCAATGAGATTCAGGAAAATATGATGGGGCAGCTGATGCTGATTGGGAGAATTGTATGAGGTCCCAAGGTGCCTACTTTGAAGGGGACTGACACGTTATTGTCCTATGTACAATGTTTCTTGTATCTTCTATCTTCTTCAATAAATGTCTCTATTTTTCACATTACTTGGCTGGACACCTTCTTGACAGACCTCATATATGTTTATATATATGTTTGTGTGTGTGTGTATGTGTATGTATATATATATATTCTTAATAATAGGAGCACAGCAAAACATAGTGCCTGTCCTCTGAGCAGAGTGAGGCAATAAGCAGTTCTCTTAAAATATGCTGAATGCAGTCATGCTGGCTGAACCCAGGTGTGTGAGGCTCAGAGGAAACAGGTGGGAGAAAACATGGAGGGAAGGGGAGATAAATGAGCACAGCTGTTCTGAGGGACTGAATGGAGTTCCTCAGGCTGGATAGTAAATTTGGGCTAGGTTGTCAGTGGTGATTCAAAGGCTGAGATGTCATGGGCTGGATGACCAAAGGCCCCTCATAACATGGCTGGGGTGGAAACTTCCTTGTAATGGCAGTGAGTGGTCTTTGAATAATTTGAAACGGGGAGAAGGACAAGACGTAAGGCCACTCTGGCTATTCAGGTGAATGGCTAGGAAGAGATAAGTGTGAGGGGAGAGAGACCCCTCCCTCACACTTGGGGCTGTTACAATTATCTAGGCCACTGACAGTGTGGCACAGGTCATGGTGGAGGTAGGGGTGGCAGGTGAAGAGATAGAAGACACACCCAGGAAGCACCTGAGGGAGAACTCACATGTTTTTAAGTGCTGGATTGAATCTGGGGTAGCAGTGGTGAGGAGAAGGAGGAAACTGTTTGGTTAAATTGTGGTCCTTCTGTAATACTGTTTAATAATTCTTTTCTCTTAAAATAAATACAGCATGAATACTTCCTCATATTCCTAAATATCCTCTCTAATATGGTTTATAATGGTCAAATAGTCTGTAATTGTACTTTATGTACTGTCATTTAGTTAACCAAAGCTCTCCTATCAGTTATTATTTACAAATTTTTAAAGATTTTATTTATTTATTTTTAGACAAAGGGAAAGGGAGGGAGAAAGAGGAGAGAAACATCAACGTGTGGTTGCCTCTCATGCGCCCCCTACTGGAGACCCACACCACAACCCTGGCATGTGTTCTGACTGGGAATCGAACCTGTAACCCTTTGGTTTGCAGGCTAGTACTCAGTCCACTGAGTGACACCAGCCAGGGCTACAACGTTGTTTTTTTTTTTAAGAGAAGCAAAGGGGTAAATTATGTATGGTCAAAATACCTTTGAAAATCTTTTGAATCATCCATCAAGTACAGTCTTTGTTGTTTGGCCATGTATAGTAATATGTATATGTAAATACATAATGTACAGCATCTGATAAAGAAACTATGTACAAAATACAACTTCAGGCCACTATTTAAATTGCCATTTTTCCTTTAAATTTCCTGAACATAGGTAGTTGAATTTATATAAGTTAAAGGCACATTTGTGTGACTCCACACTGTTACACACAAAGTTCCAAAGAACTTCAGTTCACTTCCCTGGGTCAGTAGATACCTCATTACTTCCAGTTCTGCATCCCTCCCACATGGGCCTTTTGGCCCTTCTCTGTCCTCCCAGTAGAGTGGGAGGGAACTTTCCTGCCCTATGACTTTGGGCCCAGTCATGCGACTTACTTTGGCTAATGAGATGTGGGCAGAGGCGACAGTGTGCCACTTCTGAGCATAGGCCTTAAGAGGCACCATATGTTCCTGCTTACCCTTTTGTGTTGCTAGCTTCACCAGAAGGCAAGTTCTGGAGGGAACACAATGGATCAGCCTAAGCCTGACCCACAGCGAGGAGCCAAACCCAGCTGGCCCTGCAGCTTGAAGCAGAGCTGCCTAGTTGAGCCCAGCCCACAGCCGCCCATCTCCAGCTGACCTGCAGATACATCAGTGAGCACAAATAATTGCAGCCTACCAAGTCTTGGTGTGATTCGTTATGCAGCAGTAACTAACCAATACAATAGGCATTTCTGATTATAGTTGATCCTTGAACAACAATCCAAATGTAACTTTTGACTCCCCCAAAACTTTACTAATAAAAAAATACTTTACTAATAGTCTATTGTTGACTGGAAGTCTTACCGATAACATAAACAGTTGAATAACCCTATTTTGCATGTTGTTTATTATATACTGTATTCTTACAATAAAGTAAACTAGAGAAAATAAACTATTATTAAGAAAATCATAAGGGAGAAAATATTTTTGAAAGAATCTGCATATAAGTGGACCCATACACTTCAACTTCATGTTTTTCAAAGGTGAAATGTAGCTTCTTTTTCTGTTTCATAAAGCTCAGTCCACATCTTGCAAAATCCCTTCTGCCCCCAGGAAATCCATCTATATTTGTATTCACGGTGGGTGACAGCTTGTTTCCCTCCTGCCTGACCAACACCAAGAACTTTTCTTTAATTGCCAATTTACATGCAAATAAATGATCTAGGGTTTGTTTGTTAGTTTGTTTGCAATTTTTGTTACCAGTGAGAATGAACACTTTAAAACATATTTAGTGGACTATGGTTTTTCTATTTTTCAAAATTTATATATTGATTTTAGAGATAGAGAAAGGAAGGAAAAGAAAGAGAGAGGGAAATACCGATTTTTTATTTCACTTATTTATGCATTCATTGGTTGATTCTTGTATGTGCCCTGAGCAGAGATCGAACCCACAACCTTGGTGTATTGGGATGATGCTCTAACCAACTGAGTTACCTGGCCAGGGCTCATTTTTGGTTTCTCTTCTGTGGATTGATAGTTTATGTCCCTGGGACTTGATTTTATTCACCTCTGATTACTTACCACAGAGGGGAACATGAGAGGGTTTGAACAAATGCATTCCTTGAGTTCTGATCCCTTCCTCAGCCTCACAGATTTAAAACAACCCTATCAGGTAAGTACTGTTTGTATAATATTTTAATAGTGCAGGTTCCTATGTTGCAATGATACATATTTTCTGAATGCTTCCTGAGTCCATCATGGTACAAGTAAAAAAGTATTTAGAACTAGAAGACCTAGAGTTCTAATGACGAAAGGAAACTCATTTTCTCCCAGCCTCAGTTTTCCCATGCAAAATGGACATAATGATGGAAACTTTCACTCAATGTTGCTGTGTAAAATAAATAAGATTATGGGTAATCACACAAAAATATAATGCATGTAGCATGGTGCCTACCACACAGAAGGCTCTCTAAAAAATTAGATTTGCAGTGATTTTTCCTTCCTTACAAGGAAGGGATTGAGAGAAAGGAAAGATCTCTTTGGAGTGAGAGCACTTGGGAAAGGTTTCCTAAAGGAAGTAGCAGTTGAACTGTGCCTTACAGGGTGGGGACAATTTTGGAGTGGTGATTGGAAAAGGGGAGCTATTCTGGGTGTGGAGAGAAGTCTCAGAACAAGGCTTGGAGTCAGAAGCTGTTCCAATAAATGTGACTGTCAGTCTCCACTGTGTGCCAAAAGCATAGCAGTTAATATACATAAGGAAGTATTTTATTTTTATCGTTATCATTATTTCCACTTTATAAATGAGGAAGCAGAAACTCAGGGAGGTTATGTGACTTCCACAAAGCCACAGAATTGACCATTGGTACTGGGATTTGACTCAGCAAACCATCTCTAGCAGCCATGGAGGTGCTTCTAAGTCTCTGGATTCAAGAGAGAACCTGCCATTCAGCTGTGGGAGCACAGGAGCCTCCAGCCTCCATGCAGCACCTTCAGGATCCACCTCCACTTGTGGGTCAAGGCCATGCACTTTCAGGTCAAGTTCGTGCACTTCCAGGGCGGCCCCTGGCCAGGGACTGAGGAGGGTTGTACTGGGGCCTGGCTAGTCCTCTCTGCTCCAGAACTCCTTGTAGAGCTGGCTGAGACTTTGTCATGTTTGCATGTTGGCCTGAGGCTCTTCTGCTCACTCCTGCTCTCTCCACGTTTTTACAGGCATTACTCCCAGTAAACCTCTCCCACTCACAACTCCCTCTGTGTTGGCTTCTGGAGGACCCACAGTCACACCATCCTCATCATCCAACACCCAATCCTTGTATGGATGAGAGGGCTCTAGAATACTTATCTACTTGGTACAAAGGGCTTAGTGGGGTAGTGTTGTGGGGGAAGGGGTAAACTGTGAAGGATCTTGAAGGATCACAATAACTAACACTGTTTACCATGTGCCAGGCACCATTTCAAATGCTTCCTTTGTACTTCTCATTTCAGCTAATCCTCACAAGAACTCTGAGAGGGAAGAACTGTTATCTTTATTTTAAGACTGGGAAACCAGGTTCAGAGAGGTTCAATAACTTGGTTGTCCAGGTAAAGACCTGTTACATGGGTGCACCAGGATCCTAACCCAGGCAGTCTGACTCCTGAAATTTCATGCTTAGCTGTGCCTCTACAGCTGGGTTCTGGGAAACAATTGGGCAGGGGAATAATGTGGGCTTGTGGAGGGTCTTTAGGAGCCCTGCCATCTCTGTCTTGCCCAGCCAGTCTGTTTGGTGCTGGTATCTGTCCCACAGGCCTCAGCCAGGTCTGGTGTCTCCAGGAGGGGAAAGAAGGGGGAAGAATTATTTCCAGTGGACAGCACAGCTAAGGCGCTGGCAACAGTGTTATACAGAGGCCAGGAGGCCACGCCCAATGTTTAGAAGGAACAGCCCCACACCAGCCTGCTCCCTGGCAGTTAAGGATGATGGCATGCTAATTTTACCCAGTTCCTCTTCAGCCCCACATCAGCCTCCAGTCAGCAACAGAACCAGCATGCCCACACTGCTGCCATGTGCTGTGGCCCCTGTGTGTCTGAAAGGGGAGCTTCCTCAGCTGAGCTCTGCCTGAGAGCTTATCAGAGGAACTGCCTGACAGAGGTACAGGTGGTAGCAATTGTCCTTTATCTCTTAATCTTACTTGTGCCAAATGGACCTGGTTTTGAATCCCCCTCTGCCTCTTACCAGCTGTGTGTCCTCCATCAGGTTAAACTTATCAGGTGGTTATTGCTGTATGACAAACCATCCCACAGCCTACTGGCATGAATTCTGAGAGAGAAAGAGAGAGAGAGAATGAGAATGAAAGAGCAACAGACCTAGATTCTGATGAGAAGAGCTGCAAAGTCATGTTGTAAAGGCCATGAACAGAAGAGTGTGAATTGAAGCCAACATACCATGTTACTTAACCTCTTTGTGACTCAGTTTGCTTTTTTATAAAATGGGAATAATTTCACTCATATCATGTGATGTTCTAGTGCTCTGTGTTCTCTTGGGGGATGGTCAGTCAGTTGTAGCCACAAGAGTGGGCACAGGACAGGTGTGGGAAAACAAAATTGATTATACTCACAGGTCCTACAGAGAGAGGGGATCATGCAAAGGAAGTGCCAGAGAGTGGGCTCAGCCTGTCAGGCAGGGAGCAGAGAGAGTAAGGATTCATGGTTAAAGGTCTTGACTGGGGGTCAGGTGGGGTTCACAAGCAAAGGGCACAAAGGATTTCATTGGTGCCTTTGAGTGTCACGAGGTCATAGTCACAAGAAGGCAGAAAGGGGAATTTGTGGCAGGGGCCTGCCTTCTCACCCTGATGTACCTGGTCACCTGGGCCTGTACTCATAGTCTGTTTGCTGTTTGTGGGGATGTTGAGGCAGCAGGAAAAGACAAACTTTAAAAAATCTTTAAAACAACACACCTAGTAAAACATGGGCCCCATTATTTCGTTTTGAAAGCTAACATTATAAGATGTAAAAGGCCAGAAGTTAAATTTGCCTTGATGAAAATCATTTCTTTGTATCTGGGAACCTGAGTCAGGGTCTTTAGTAAAAATAGTTAGAGTACAAGGCACAACAAGGGTGCACCTCCTGGCTGAGGAAAGACTGTAAAGCAATCCCAGCACAGAGAAGCTAAGTGCTCTGCTTGGCATTCCTTCACTTGTTTATTCAGGGAGTCAATCGGAAAACACTCATCAAGAGTCTGTTGTGTAGGAGACATTGCATAAGAAAAACTGCACGAACAAAAAACTAGATGTAATAGGAATTGAAACACTAAGGCTGTGGCAGGGAGGCAGGTATAAGGAGACTAAATGGTAATGGGAAAAATGCAATAAAGATTAAATTGAAAAAAAAAGAAACATTAAGGTTGCTGGATGGCTGTGTGAGATCAATTGTCAAGGTCACTTCCTGGTAAGCCTCTGTGATGAATCTGCCCCACTGCATGAGAGGGTGGGGAACCATTGAAGGATTTAGGCAGGGAGTGGTATGGTTAGCTTTGTCATTTCTAAAGATCTCTCAGGCTGCTCATGGGGAATAAATGAGTGGCTGGTGGAGTGTGGTGGAGGGAAGAGACTAATTAGGAGATGGCCCATAGCATTGATGCTATGTCCTGGACCATTGTGGTGGCAAAGATGGGGCAAGCTAGATGCACTGAAAAGATATCTGAGAAGTTGAATTAGTTGGATATGGTGCCTGGTTGATGAGGGGTAACAGAGGGGAGACATGGCATTTGACACTCAGTTTTTGTCTTGGGCACTGGATGGAGGGAGTACACACTGGCTGAGATGGGGAACTCAGGAGGGGCAGATGATGGGTCAGGCTCTAGCTGCCTGACCTTTGAGGTACCCATGTGGAAGGAAATTGACAGGAAGATGCATAGGACAAGAGGTCAGGAGGCAGACCTGCACCTTATCCACAGCTTGGAGATGAAAACCAGTGCCATGGAAGGGAAGTGTTGGGTGTGGGTTGGCAGCACAGCTGGTCTATTCTCTGCAAGGATTTTGACTATTCTGTGCTTATAAACTGTTTTTGTTCCTATGAAAAGATGTGTGTGTGTGTGTGTGTGTGTGTGTGAGAGAGAGAGAGAGAGAGAGAGAGAGAGAGAGAGACAAAGAGAATGCACAAGTGCCAATAGGTCTCTGAGCACGGCAGCAGGGGTCCCATAGGCAGCAAGCAGTCCCACAGTTCATCATTCTTGCAGGAGGCAGATTCTGGGACACAAAACAAAAAAGCAAGAGCTGGATCTGAGAGTACCAGGAAGACCCTCCCCTCTACTTCTATCTCCTGATCCCCTTTTCCCACAATCCACTGGGCAAGGGAGGGGTAGGGAGGCTTTCACCTCATACCTGTACTGTTGGCTGAGGTCAGATCTCCTTTCCTTAAAATGCTATGATCAAGTCAGCCAGGCTTGGCTTTTGATAAGTTAAAAAGAAGAAAATATTTTCTGCTTTCAACTCTATTTTCATGGTGCTCATGTATTAAAGAAGTTCAGAAAGTAAGCTTTGAGATTCAGATGGGAGAGATGACATCTCTGTTTCAGGCAGTACTGAGATAGGCCAGTAAACCAGGATAAGAGGAATAGGGACACTGAGACAGAGAGCTGAGCAAACAGGCTGAGCAATTTACAGAGATAACATCTAGGCCTCAGTTGTATTTCAGCTCCTAAGCTGGAAAAGCAGCAAAACCAGGTGGGCATGCCAGGACCAGCTGCAATGACCAATGACTCTGGCACTGCTCTGGCACTAACCAATCAGTGGAGACCATGACCCTGAAAGAGCACACCTGGAAAACTGGCAAATATTCTGCTGAAAACTTCCCGTGAATTCCCAACTACAAGAAAGAGACAAAAGCCTCAAGACAGAGGACCCAGCAGCACTCTCCCTCTAGGGAGCAGCCCACATGATTCCCTTCCCCCTCTATTTCTCTCACTTCTCCCCCACAGGCACATTATCTCTAAACTCTATGGGGCCCTACAAGACTTGACACCAGAGGAGCAATGTATAGTGGCAGCTCATCCCCTGCTAACTCCCTTATCTTGTCCCCAAGGTCCCCTTTTCTGTGACTTCCCAGTGAGCAAAACCAGTCCAGCCTAGACTCTCCTGTTGCTTCTTCTCTGCTAAGTCCTTCCTTGTTTTATTCTCCTCAGTTTTAATAAACATACCCTCCTAGTTACATGGACTTGTGTTGTGAAATTTTTCCTGCACAAAGTCAAGAACCCACATACTACCAGCTGGCCCTAGGCAGACCCACTCAGGACCAGGCCTCCTGTCCGGTAACAGTACCAGTTCTTTCCTTCCCTTGAGCAAAAAAACTTCTTGGGAGATAAAGAACAGGCAAAAAGATTTGAGAAATAAGAGATGCTGGTAAAACACTTTTTAAATATATTTTCAAAATATTATATTCCAGAACCCCTGATATGGCTTAAAATGTCTTCTTGACATTTTATGTTCTCCCTGGCCTACCATTCCCCCATCCCAACATGACAGAAAAAGGTACATCATTACAGAGGTTTCTGCCAAGTTAAAACAGCCAGCTTTCAAGCTCCCCTCCCTGCCAAGGTCCCTTCCCCTCTGTCCCCCTTAGCTCTGACACTTGTTCTAGAATTGTGAGCCTGCAGCCCCTGAAATTGTTGTGGCTTCTGGGTGGTTGGTGAGTTCCCAAGTGCAGCCCTGAAGTGTCCTGGTGGGGGCCACTTACTTGTGCTGAGCCTGTGCTGGGCAGCAGCCAGAGCTGTGGCCATTCCATCTCCCAACCCTTCCATTGTTCCTCCCTAAGTTCTAACCTTGGCTTTACCACTCACAAGTGACCCTCAGAAATTTTCCCAATTCCCTGAAGCTGAGCAACTCATGGGTCAAGTGTGAATGATGATACATCAGAGTCACATCATACATGCACTCACTCTCCAAAATTCAACATTCATCTGAATCGTTTATAACCTCTGGAGACTAGGGGAGAGGAGAGAGAGAGAAAGAGAGAGATAGAGAGAGAGAGAGAGAATGTGATTGCACTCAAAGAGAGTATATATCCCAGGGGAAGAATGAAAAGGAAGTCAAAAGCCAAATTTCTCAGAGTGAGTGAGCTTCAGTCATTCATTGAGCAATTATTTGCTGAGCCCTATAGGAATGGATTCAACAGACAAAGGTCCTTGCATTGCTGGAGCTCACATCATAATAAGAGCTAATGTTCATGCTTAAAGGTATAATTCCTATATATCATGCTGAACAGCTCCAGTGCTGGAAGGAGAACACGCTATGAGAGATGCTCCATTTGAATGATTGAAGGAATGGTCATGACTAACTGTGACTATAGGTGGTCTTCACTTTCTATATCTCATTTCAATCCCCAGTATCCCATCCTCCCCCTGGCTGTAAGTGGAGACTCCACTGTCCCTGTGTGCAGAGGCATGTGAGAACTCAGTGAAAGATTGTGTGCATTGATTGGGTACATCAAGAAGGTATGGAAGGTACAGACTAATGATTTCAGCCATGGCCATTTACATTGCCAAGTAGCACTTTGAGTTTTATTAATGACTCCAGTTCCGGGGAACCCCTCAGAGAGTGCTGGCCTTCTTCAAGTGGGTCCTGCAGGAATCTTGGGGGCAGAACAACATAAGGGCTACAGCAGGTCAGCTGCATTCCACACCGGCATCCTCATTGTGGTTACAATTGTGAGAGCCCCATTTGTTCTTGTTGCAGGTCCACAGGCTCGTCTCTGTCCCTTGACATGCAACATCATCCAGCCAAATCGAACCAGTGCCTAGACACAGAGAGATCAAGGAGGGAAAGGAGTTTGGGATTAGGCTCAAAGCTGAGTCACTCATTGATGGTTGAGGGCACCCATTCGTGGTAGACTGCCAATTTCTCTGACATCATTTCAGGCCCAAGGTGCTGATGGCTGGACTAATCACTTTTAATGGTTCTGCCTCTGTTCTGCTTTCTGCCCTTTGACAAAAGTCTCACCCAAGTATTTAATACTAATACATGCACTATTTGAAATCTCCTTCTGGGAGTCTCCCAGCATTCATCTCTTCCCACTAGGTCACTAGAGCATATCCATGTTCCTCCCAAGCATTCACCTTCTTCAACCCTCCTTTCTTCTGATATAATTGATTTCAGATCAAGAACTCAGAGGAAAACAATTGGATTGTTTTATCACAGTAATTGATAACCACAGTGTGACAATCTGTTTGAGAGGAATGTGTATTTTAAAGTTGTTTTACAATCGACCTGGACTCAGATTAAAGAATAATTATGCACTTTGGGGTGGAGTAAGGGCAGAGAGCATTTGGGGGTGAGAGCAAGAGGAATGGGCCTAGTGTCCCTGCCAGATCAGCCCTTACAGCTGAAGAAATGGTCTCAGCCTGAGGATTTAACTCCTTTATTGAAAGCTTGAACCTTTTGCTGAAAGACACAGGCTGAATCACTAGCAACCCAAACTGATTTTAGGAAGCCCCTGCTCTGATTTGCTTTCTCTTACTTCACACCTTCTCCTTAAAGGTGATCACAGAGTGGGCAATCCTGACCCACTAGTTTCCTCTAGTTTCCAGACAGTTGGAATGAATGCCTGTGTTTGCTGGCATTGCACCTTTTCTCCATTCTTCAAGCACCAGCACCTCAGCTACTCTTTGGAGAGTCATGCCTCTCAAACACCATCAGCCATACTGCATTCTGGCTCAAGGGATGGACACATATGGACCCAAGCCAAGCCAGTCAGAGCTCCAACCAAGCCTTGCTGTCAGTCTTGGAGAAGAAAGGTCATATTTCTTCAAGGGCTGCCAAGCTGGAAGGATGTAAGCCTAGGGCCCTGAGCTGTAGAACTTCTCAGTTGCTTGAACCAATCTTTTTATTCTAACTTAAACCACACTGAGTAACTTGCCACCAAAGGGAGAGAAAGCCCATGTCAGCTCCTTAAGGAAAGAGGCTGCTGGTTAAGGACTCACTTACCAGCTCCCACGTTGTAAATGGCCTTTCCCCCTGAGTAACCCAGCATGTGGCAAAAGACAGTGGCATCTGAATTGTCCCAGCCATCATCACAAATTGTCCCCCAGGAATTGCCATAGTAAACTTCAGCCCGTCCTCGGTTCGCAGAGCCGACAATCCTGACAGGTATCAGGGATTCACCTGGGTGAAAAAACACACATAAGAGAGGTGAGGAAGGCAGCCTAGAGCTTTGTGTGAATGTAGACTCTGCCTTTTCATTTGGGAGAGTTCTATAGTTAGGGGAAAGAAACCCTCTGCTTGGCCAGGAATATCCCACATATGGCACCAACATGACCTGGCAAGCAGCCTTTGTACCCCTGGGCCTGCAGGCATGATGCCATAGAACCACGGGCCTCTGTGGTTGGTCTTGTAAGTCCAACTGACCATGTTTTGCCTTGTGTTGTGGGGAGAAAAAAAGGAAGGAAGGAAAAAGGAGAGGGAGAGAAAAAGGAAAGGAGGAAGGGATGAAAGAAGAGAGAAATGGAAGGGAGAAGAAAGGGAGGTGGAAGAAGGAAGGAAGGAAGGAAGGGAGGGAGGGAGGGAGAGAGGGAGGGAAGGAGGGAGACTGTTGCACTGTGGTTATTGTTATAAGCAGGCTTATTCAAAAAAAGAACCCCTTAACCTTTCTAAAAAATGAGAAATTTTTCTGAGAACCAGGACCTCTACCCCTACCACACATACAATTTTCAAGTATAGAATTGACTATAAAGCACAAATTAAAGAGAATAAAAACAGCAATTACCTTTTTGACCTTTTTCTCCCTTTGCTCCTTGAGACCCAGGAGATCCTGTCACAAGGAGAAAGACCACATGAATTGAAGGGAACCAGGCCAGACCCCCTTGCCTTCCTCTGCCATCCATGGGCAGGAGGTTGGAGGGTGCCGAGGAGGTCAGATTCTCTTTCCAGCTTTGCCAGTGACCCGGCATCCTGGAGACAGGGCATTCCATGGGCACCATGAGTTAAGCACAAAGAAATGGACCTCATCCACAGCAGGAAGGATCTAAACTAGATTAGCAAGGGACATTGAAAAGGTAAGAGACATGGAGTGGGAAGCATCTCCTTCATGGAAAGATCTGGTCAGTTGTGGAAACTGCCCAGAGTGGCTGGGGGCGTGGCTGGGCGTAGTGTGAGTGCAAGTTCACATGTCTGCCTCTCTGAATGCTGGATTGTGCCTTATCCACTTTTGTAGGCTCAGTGCTGAGGACAATCCCAGCTCAGGACTTGTCCACTAACCCAAGAGACCTTAACCCTTCTGGTCCTGAAAACACCCAAGCCCGTTACATCAGGGCTTCTTCAAAACCACAAAGGAGAAAAAGAGGCCTTACCTTTCATTCCTGGGTCCCCCTTCTGGCCACTTGGTCCAGATGCACCCTTGGGGCCTACCAGTCCTGAGCTTCCCTTGTCTCCCTTCATGCCTGCAGGGCCTGGGGAGGAGAGAGACCACTCTGTTAGGAGCTCTGCTCTGCAAGGGAGACCAAGAGCCTCGGTGTTTAATGAATGAGTTGTCCTTAACTAGCAGGTGTCCCTTGTGAATTGGATTGTTTGGATGTTTGGCTGGTAACTTTGGTACAACTGAGGGGGGCTTGGTGCTGCTCAGATCTCCTGACTCCAGTGTAAACACTGGTTGAAAACTTGCTGACAGGATTCCAGAGGTTGTTGGTCTTCATTGGAATACAAAATTGGGTGGAAGTTCTAGCCATTCTGGAAGAATTTGCTAGAATGTTTCTAGGCCTCAATTTCTCCTTTAGTAAGTTAAAATAGGAATGGAGTACACAGTTTATGAGGAAGAAAGACTGCTCAACAGCTTGTCTGAGAAGTGTTGTTGCCTTGGCACTCTTTAGGCTCAAACTACTGAGAAAACTGGAGAAGCTGTATGGAAAGTGCCAGAAGCACAGTAACCAACTACAAACAGGGGCTTAGTGAACAAGGATGATGATAATAGTCTACTCAGAAGAAGGAGGAGGGTAGGTGCTTGAGACACCATGGTGGCTGCACAACCTGAAGCCACTACTTGACCACCGGCTCTCCTGACACTTCACTATGCTCCACACCAGCCCTTTCCCTACACCCCTCCGTTCAATGAGTTCCTATAATTCCTCAGGTTTTCCAGGAAGAAAATCTTAGGCTTGAGTGACAGAATCCTGGAATCTTAGCCTCAAATCGTCTTGGGCCCTGGCCACTTTGGGGGAAGGTCACAGTGGTGTGTTCAAAGTCAAGCGACCCGCCCTCCAAGCCTGAGCCTTTGCAGTCATCATTCTGAGGAAATTAAAACAAAGTTGGCCCTTTACCTGGAACTCCTGATTCTCCTTTTGTTCCTTTTTGTCCTTGAAGTCCTAAGATCAAAATACAAAAAAGGGGAGAAGATAATAAAACTTGGATATTAGATACTTTTAATCTCAGAAAACCTCTACCTTTTGTCTGATTAATGCAGATGGAAAGAGACATTGGTTCTTCATGATTGTTTAAAGCCTCTTCAGCAGAGTGTAAAAACAGACAGACTGCTTCTGTCTCCTTTTGGGGACGTGTGTGTTGGGTGAAAATGGAACTGTATTGGATGGAAGTCTGAGTTAGACAGACAGACCCCAAACTTCCTGGCTGGCCTTCCTTGCCAGTGATATTCTGACTTGGTGTCGAAATCCAATTCCATCCCTTCCTATTGTATTTTATTGGAAAAGAATTGATATTTTGAGAATAAAGTTATCTTCATTTCCAAAAGACTGTGAAGTATACTTAGTGGCCACCAGGGGCTTTGGGGGCCCTCACCCATAGTAGATGTTCAATAGTTTGGTTGGTTTATTTCATTGTGATTCCCCAGTGTGGCTAAAGTTTCATGCAGCTAAAGGGTCTCATGTCCAGGAAATGGAAAATTAATCACTGCAATTATTGGTGATGATACTATTTGTAGTATCTTTTCTCCCTTCCTTCATCCCTTCCTCTTTTCCTTTCTTTCTTCCTTCTTCCCTTCCATTCATCCTTCATTTACTAACTTCCATGGAATGTCCACTGTTCCCAGCACCAGATTGGGTCACTGTGGGATAATAATTTATTGGTGTAGCCACATCACAGTTTCTCGATTTTAAGGGCCAAAATTAGATTTACTTCAGAGAAACAGGACTCTTCATGACAGTTACACAAGTTTGGGAAAATGAAAGTTTGATATTGATATAAAGTAACAGTTACTAGAGGTTAATAGTAGGAATGCAGACAATAGCAGTGTTTATCACCATGCCCTTGACTGGTGTCCCTTCCATAGTGCAAGTCTAGCCTTAACCAAAGGCCTGCCCTTTGATGTTCAACAGAAACCACAGTTACCCTCATTGCCAATTGTTTGGGGGAAGTTCCTACCCGAGGACGTACCTGCCTCCTGGTTCCTGACCTTCCTGAGCACCTACTGTGTGCTGGTCAGTGGAGAGCAAGCTAGAGGCCTGGTAGGATTATTTGCGACAAATTCTTGGAATAATGAGCCAAGGAAGTTGTGGCTCCCAGCAGCGTTCCAACGTCTTGCCTAAGGCGGGACACTGCTGGGGAGGAGGGTCAGAGGGCCAAGGAGCCATGAGCTGCCACTGTATGCCTCAGTGCCAAGAGACGCAGGATGCACTGGAAGGATCTGAGAGGGCAACAGCTCTAGCACCTCATTTGAGGGATGGAGACCAGACTCAGGCTCAGAGATTCTTGTAGGAGCTGGAGGTACCTTAGAGACCTGACACTGGCAGGCAGGCCCAGTTCACCCAGTCCATTTCTTTGTGCTCTGGTGTCTTTGTCTAAAATGTTTCACCTCTTTGGTCCCCTGGAGAACTCCAATCAAGCCTGTAAAACCTGCTAAAATGTCCAATGTCATCGACTATGAAGTCTTCTCTGGGCTCGCCCACTCATGGCACACTTCCTCCCAAGGCAGCAAAGTGGCTAAAGTCAGATGCCCTGGGCTTGTGTCCACCTCTGTGACCTTGAGCATGGTGTCTCCCTCCCTGAGACTCCCTTTCCTCCTCTGGGGCTGAAGCCCCACATGAGCTCCTCATTTGCTTCCCAGAGAGCCCCTGTTTGCTGTTGACCTGAGGTCACCCAGGAGAGGTGGCAGATGTTTTCTCTTTGCTTACTTGCATCTGAATTGTGTATGTCAAGATAAAGAAGGTGAAGACATTCAGAAACATGTCCTTGGTTATTATTAAATTTTAAAATGCTCCATGTCTAGACTCTTGGCCCTCTCTGTCTGCATCCTAGAGAGCACGATTTTGCAGAAATCTCTACCTGAAGATCCTGTCCATAGAAGCCAGATTCAGGGACTTCAGGAATTGTGACCCCCCTTTATTGTTCCCCTCACCCCCCAAAGAAGTGCCTTCTCCAGCTGTCTCCAAAGCACCGATCAACAAACATCCTGTACAGAGAGGAACCATAGGAAAACCCTTATTCATTAGGCCGATGATCCCTTTGGCCTAATCCTCCCTACTTTGTTTCTGATACCTTTCCCCTCAGCCTTTCACCTCCCGGGGACTCAGCTTCTGCTGCTGCTTGCACTGTGCCAGGTACTGTGCTAAGGACTTTACCTACACTTCCTTGCTTCATCTTTCAGCTGCCATGCAAGGCAGGGCCATTTCCCTCTTTACAGAAGAGGAAAAAGATGTGATGGGATTATCTAAGGGGAAGTTGTGGCTGGATCCCAGGTTAGGCCTCCCTTTATGCCCTGTAGCTGCCAGCTCACTGCTTCCCTGGAGTTTCAGTACGGCTGTTCACCTGGTTCTGAAGATGTTCCCAGCTGGCTGTGGGACATTTCTTTCTCCTAAACAAGTAGTCAAACTGGAGTGTGCCTCAGAATCACCTGTACAGGGTTTGTTAAAAAAACAACAACAACACTAAGCCCCAACCAGAGTAGCCAATTCAGTGAATGGATCTGGGACAGACCTGAGACTCTGCATGTCTAATAGTTTTCCAGGTGATGCTGATACTAGTGGTCCAGCTCCTGTGGGCAGTCTTCCCAGTCTCTGAGGAAGTCTCAGACCCTCCCGTGTCTGAGTGCTCCCAGAACCTCTGGTCCTTGGTAAAATGCTCTCTGGTATGTGTGTGTGCATAATGGATGGTGGTTTTGTCTTCGAAATTCCCCACTTCAAGTGGAGGAAATTGAAATTGAGTTTTGTTTGATTTCTCTCTAAGCCTCACTGGACTCCAGAGGATGTTCTCTGAGTGCCTGTGCATTGCATTTGATCAAAGGACTAGTAATTACTTCACTATAAATCAAAGCAGCATCCTGATTGGACCAGGGAGAGAGAAAATGGTTGAAAAATAAGATCTAGAAGTGTATATAAAACTACACTGGAAAGCCAATGAACATTGGGTTTTCCTCTTAACCACAAGCAAACTGGGTTTACTTGGGTATCACAAATTTATAAGCTGAGAGAGCCCAACATATTTATTTGCAAGGTTTTTACTCAGGGAAGATATTTCTTTCTCCAAAATAGTTTCATTAGAAAGCAAATGCCTTCCTATTGCTTAGTTTTCTGCCTAAAATCTTAGAATGTTCCTGCTCCATAAGAAAATTGCCTATTTCAAACCCAGAGTGCTGCTGAGCTGGCAGGATCCACATGCTATTCTAGACTATTCCTTACACCTCATAGAGGAGGAAACTGAGGCCCAGGGAGGTCGAGTACTGACCCACTGTTACTGAACTAGTCAGTGGCAAGCCCACACTGAGGCACAGGTCTCCTGAATGCAGAAATTTCCAGTATGGAAATTAGGAAACTTCCTTAAATATCATTTTGATATACAGGCTGAGTGCAGCCTGGCAAATTTAGGATTAATTTAATAACTGACAAATTGAGCTGTTTGTCAAAAAGTAAGAGGGTGTTTAGTAGGCCCCAAAATGGGAGGCATGTAGACTTCTGAAAATACCTCTAAGAGACTCAGAGAAAAACAAGGAAAAAATTCATAAGTGAAAATTTAGTAATATGACTTGATAGAATTTAACACATTCTTGGACTCAGTAGTTAGATATGGGGAATGGAATTAACTGAGAAATTAAATTCACAATGTAGGGCTTGATTGCTACTATGAATTATTTTTTGTTACTTATCTTTAAAGTAAAGCATTACAGATGAAAAAATAGATTTCAAGTTATTTTGCACTTTGGGTTTGCCTCAAGAGGAAAATAAAAAGACACAGAAAATTTAAGTTCTTGCTATATTTTAGACTTGAAGGCTGCTGAGATGCAGAATTTCTGATTATATCAGTGTTGTGGAGCTTAAACATTTTGGTTGCTGCTAACATCATTCCATGAGGTAGAGATAGGAAGAGAAATGCCATTATTACAAGTTGAACTGAGTCCTTCCTCATTTCCAAATGAACGTTACAAAATTTTGAGCTAAAATTCATTTTGCTGTGGGATATTTTTTTGCAAATTTTTTTTTAGTGATTTTACAATTGTTTAAAAGATCAAAGGTGAGAAAAACTAAGTTTGGGGGGTTTGATAAAACCCTGTTTTATGAATGGTAAAGGAAATTACCATTAGAGAAAGTTCTGCTGGGTGATAATAGTTAATAAGCTAAGCAGTTTATCTTTCCAACAGAATGGAAGAACTTTCCTCTTAACCACTTCTCATCTGAGATGCCACCTTCTTCTCAAGAGGTGTGAACAACAGGAAACATTTCACTGGAATGGGTTGGAGTGTGGTTAATGACTGTGAAAGCAGAGATAGTTGGTGACTAAGCTAGGATTTACCCTTCTACTGTGGGATGAGAGGTACAGGTGATTCTGATTTATCTTGAGTTCTATACTCTATATTATTCTATACAACTAAGTCTGAAAAAGTACAAACATGGAATCAGACTTTGAAATTAACTCCTGGATTCCGTGTGTATTGACTGTAAGATCCCAAGGAAAGCATTTACCCTCTGGGAGCTTTTGCTTCCTTGATTATAAGGTAGGAGGGATGATGAAACTCAGGTGTGTGGGTAGATGAACTAAGATCATGGGAATAGCATCCCAAGCACAGTGTCTGGCCCAGAGACATTGTTGATAATAAACAGACCTCTTTGTTTTTATTATTAATGCACAATATTGAAAGCTAGCTGTTACCCAGGTCAAGCCAAGGCACTGTAATTTCTCTGTTTTTATCCAATGCAGTTAGCCACTTGAAAGATTAATGATTTTATTTACAAAATGGAAAAAAAACACATCCATTTGAAAAACTGACCTCATATAATCAAAACTGGGCAAACAGCAAAGGACCTCTGGTTTGGGGAATACCAGGGTCCTGACACTGAAAGAGATGCATTATCTCCACCATGAGATTTCTCCACCACTCACCCCCCAGCTTTTCTTCTCCCGCTCCAAAAATCTAGCCTCTCCCAAAGTTCATTAATCTTTTCCTTCAGGATGCTTTATAGACCTGGCTATCACGGGCCAGACTGCGGTCCTCTCTATGGGAATTCCTTTCTGAGATGTCCATGTGGACCATCAGCTACTTGTTCAAGACAAGCATTTGGATTTGTGTGGGAAACTTATGCAAGTTTACATAAGTTATAATCATCGCATGTTTCAAAATGAAAATGTAATTCACCATGTTTACTTGGGTATTGGGAATTAGGGAATTACCCTTAGAATTTGCCTGTTGGTATTTACCACTGGGTCTTACTGACGGAGATCCATGTAAAGGTGTTCAGCAAACAGACAAGGACCCAATGATGGAGTGAAAATAATCCCCAGACTGCATGCTAAAACAGGGGTGGGGTAAATCAGGAAGAACCATAACAGAGCCTGAGAGTTTCTGGTTTTCTCCTAAGAGTGGAAGAAGCTGCTGCAGCTTCCATAAATCCTTTTGGACTGGAATAGAGGGAGAAGTGTCACTCATCAGCATGTCCTGATTGGGGAAGGGGACACTTCAGGTTGCTTGGGGAGGAAAACGGCATGACAAAGTGTAGTGGATAAAGCCCAAGCTTTGTATGGGCCAAGCCTGGATTTGAACCCTGACCCAGATTTAAACCCTGGCCTATACCTCTTACTGTGAAATAGAACTCCCAAGACTACTCAGCGCACTATTTGTCATAGAGATGCTCACTGTCAGAAGCTGCTCTCATGAAAACCCTGCAAGGATTCAGAGTGCAGGGCAAGATACTCTGCTCTCAGACAGCAGGAAACAAAGACTAGGGCTTGGGGAGTGGGCACAGCAAGGCTTTGGGTAAAATAATGTTTTACTGCAAATATTCTTGCTTAGTCTAGCAGTGGGGGGCGGGAGGTGGAGGAGAAGGTATACTCTTTGTTTATAACTGAGGGAGGAAAGTCATCATATCTATGAAGCCAAGCAGAAAACTTAGGGGTAAGACACCCTCAGGTCCCAAAGTCAGACACCCTAAGATGTCCAGAAAAGAGGGCAGTATAAGATCAGAAGAGGGAGCCGACAAGTCAGGGCCACCTCACCACCATACCCAGATGGAGTCTTTCTGAAAGACCTTGCTGGTAGCCTTCAGGTGGCATTAGGTAGCAGAGCCCCTGCTTCTCCTGACACACTATCTGTGAAAAAGAAATCAGCTCCAAGGCTGGATGGATGGGAAGAACAGTGGGTGCAGGAGCTGCCCTGACTCCTGCCATGGCTCCTGACAACCTTCCGTAAAACCTCAGATGTCCAAAGCTGGCCAGGAGGTGGCCTCACCTGCCCCTCTGAGCAGAGCTCCTGAGTCCCCCCTTTACCAACTCTGTAGGTGCCAGGAACAGCACCCTACAGAGCCCTTTCTCACTCCTCCATGACTTTGCCTGCTCTGTTCCTTCTCTCTAGACTTCCCTTCCCCTCCTGCACATGTCCAAGCTCCACTCATCCTCCAAGACTCAGCTCAAGCTCTTACACCACCCCTGCATTGGTCTACCTTTCGACACCCCCACCAGACTCCAGTCCCTGCCCACCTGAAGCATTTAACAGGGTTAAGTCCCATTTGTTTAATTAATTAATCAGTCAACCACTTGATCAATTAAAACTGAGAGGTCTTGCCTCTGGTGCCAGTTCATAGCAGGGCTCTGGGGTGAGGGCATCCAGGTTTGCTAAAATCAGCATGACCTTTGCTCTGGCAGAGGAGGGGACTGCCGCAGACTGCCCACAGACACCCTAGGCAGAGATTCAGCCCTTTCTCATAGCCTAATACTGCCACCACACCTGCACCTGGCTTTCTAAATTCTGGGCAACAGTTCCCCACGCGAATGCCAACAATAAGTGTGCCTGACATGGTGTGGCGAAAGTCTGTTTATCTCATGTCCCAATCTGTATGGCTGAAGAATGGAACCAGGTCTTACATATCATGGGGACCTAGCACCCAACATGGTGGCCCAGACTTTCTAGAACATTGCAGGTACCCACACTTGCATAGTGACTTAGATAAAATTGGCATAGTGGTTTATAAAGTAGACTGCATTGGTATTTTGGTTTTGGTATCTAGGCCAAGTTGGCACAATGGTGTATAACACAGACAAAATTGACATGACAATTTATAACCTAGGCTAAGTTGGTGCAATGGTTTAGAAGCTAGTCTCTGTGAGTTCATTTGCTGTGGGTCACTCCTCCCAGCTTGAGTACCATGAAAGAATGTACACGAAGGGGTTTCCTGATACTCCCTGCCTGAATCCCAAGTCAGCAGAAAAGAGTGAAAACTATGCCCACAGTTGGAAGACAGAGCAAGCAGACAGTGTAGCTGAGGTGCCCTGCTCTCCTCTTTGATTTTGGAGGTTTGGTCATGACATTCAAGGCCTTTAGGAAACCCTGTGCAGAGGAAGAATAGCCCTAGGACCTTCAGGGGGGCAGAGCACACGATACCCTCTGCCACCTTCTAGTGGGCCCACAGGGAGCTGGTCCTTCTTCCTGTTCATCTCTGATACCCAACAAACCCACCCACACACTCAACCTACACCCTCAGTTACCTGTGTCTCCCTTGCTTCCTTTCACACCTTCAGCTCCTGGACTCCCAGGTCTCCCTGGTGGTCCTGTATAAGAGATGCCACAGTGGGCATAGAGTTGGGTAGATGGATCTTCAGACACCACTCCCCAAGACCACCACAGGATGAAGGACCTCCTCACCTGTTAGCCCAGGGGCGCCAGCACTGCCAGGTTCACCCTTGGCACCTGGGGATCCTGCCACACCCTCAGGGCCCCGAAGACCCTGTGCTCCAGGCGGTCCTGAAAGTTAATGACTGCAAGGCTGGGATGGTTGGCAGAGGGCCTGCCTGCCAACCCCTCAACACACATGTTCTCAGCAGTGAGACTAGTATGTCCTAACCCCTCATATGTTCCCTGGGCAGGTTTAGAAGTAGCCCTAACAGAGGTGAGGAGGGAGGAGGAAGAATGCAGTCTCAGCAATTTATTACTTTTTTCCATTTGCTGCTGCAGTTTGGGCCTTGTGAACTTACTAGGAGCCCTGGGTTGCAAATGTCCAGCTCCAACCCTGGGTGGCAGACTGGGGTGAAGCTCTAAAGAGGAATATCAGTTAAGCATGCTGCTTTGTTTCTCTTAGGAGGGGCCAGGTTTTAGAAACCCCAGATGCTCTAGATTAATACTGCAATGAAATAAAAGATAGCAGAGTCAGGTCTTGGGCTTGACTTTGTCCAGAAAGAATGGGAACTGGGTATAGATTCCTACAGTTCTTACCTTGATCTCCTTTGATTCCAGAAATGCCAGCCACACCTAAAATTAAGAAGGACTTTTAGGAATTATTTTCCCTCTAGCTCAGCCTTTCAGGAAAAAAAAAGGTGGTGGGGGCGGGAGGCGGGGGGAATAGCTATAAGCCAGTGGACCTGCCCATGCAGCCTCTTACCTGGAGGGCCTGGTTCCCCTGAGCCACCTTTACTCCCCTGGGCTCCGGGGGGTCCCATGATCCCCATGTCTCCTTTCACGCCCATATCCCCCTTGCTTCCTAAAAAACCAAGAAGTCATAGTCAGGCATGACACGAGGACAAACCTGGGCACCAGGTCCCACTCTGACACATCTCATCCCATTCAAAGAGATGATGGCTGCCCTCAAGAGTCATAGCACCTTGCCCCAGAGATAAGACATAAACTCATGAAAAATGGACAAGGTGACCTGGCCTGGCTAATTGACAGTGGAAGGTCTGGAAGCCAGGCTCTCAGGGCCAAGATCAGCACTTGGTCCACTTGGGAGGGACTGCAGCCGAGGCTCAACTTGCGCTGCCCAGCTTATTTGGGGAATTATTTTTTTAAGTCTCTCAAACTGAAATCTGCTATTCCAGAAGGCAGACACTAAATGCTGAGAATAGAAACTTTGAGTATTGATAGAGAGAAAGACGTTGTGGCAGTTCATTTTCCTGCCAGCTGTTCAGCCACAGGCTTTCCTTGTGACCAAGGGGTCACATTTACCCCTTGTCATCAGCATTCAAGGCTTGTCCCAGCCTGTCCACTCCTTGATCTTCCTTTTCTCCCTCCAATTTTCTGCCACTGATTGGCACATATCAACTGAGGGCAGCTCCTCAAAATCCACCAACCCCTTCCCAAAGTGTGCTTTTGGTTTGTGAGCGGGCTGCTTGGCCCCTGCCAGCTGTACCATGCAGGCCTGCTCATCAGTGACCTATGGATTGGCTGATATTCAGGGAGCTGCAAAGACCCACCCAGAGCAACTCCCTCGGGCCCTGGGGATGGCTTGTTGTCATAAAATTCCATTAATGTTGTGATATCAGAGCTGGAGAGGACTCAGAAGGCCACCAGCTTTTTCTCTAGTGAATCAGGAAAGGAGACAAAATGGACTGAAGAGGAGAAACTGTTATACAAACCTATATGGATATAAGCTTTGAGGGATGTTAGGGGCAAGGTTTGGAAATCAGATTCTTGAAGATGCTTTGGATATACAAAGAATGATTATTTCTTGGTGGAAGACAAAACTACTCTCAAGAACTTGTTTAGAGGTGAGATCTCTTACAACAGCCTAGGTGCAAACAGCAAAAAAGGCAGTTTGGGGTCATTGAGAATATTCACTGTGGCAGAAGGAACAAATGGCTCTTATTAGAGGGACTAGAAATTATTTCCCTGGAGGAATTTGTTGGTGTCCCACTGCTCTGGGCCAGCCAGGCCCATCATTCCTGGCTGTATGATCTGGGCCTGAGTCTGTATTTCTATGACTTCCATGTCTCCATCAAAGGGGACAACCTTGGAAGCAGAGCAGTATCAGTGAAAAGACCAGTCTGGCACCAACTGAGCAATCACAGCTGCGTCTGACTTCAGAACTTTTAAATCACAGCTAAAGATGGGGCATGTCTCCTGGAACTTCACCACTCTAGCATTACCCATCTGCTGGGACAAAGTGTGAAAGACTTCAGTAGCACCAGGGCAGGTCACACTTGGTTGAGCAAGCAGTGGGTAAGAGAGAGCTTGTGACCTTGGGAAAGGAGACTTAGGAAGAGGAGGGGGAGATCAGCATCCTGATTTCTGAGGAACTGAGTCTTGCATTTCCTCTCACCAGCCACAGTGCTCCCAGGCTGCGACTGGGTGTGAGCTCAATGCCCTCCTATGTGGCAATATGTGAGTGTGGATGGAAAACATCCATAGGAAAGCACTGGAGGGCAAAGGCCTGGCTGTCGTCCCTTTCCTTGGGGCTGGCAGAACCACCCTGAGAAAAGTTCGGTCCGCTCTTTCCTACTGCAAAGAGAACTCAGACTGCCACTTTGGAAACCACCCTTAGAGGTCAACTGTCCAACCACAAGAGGTCATCTGCCTAACACAAGGACCACCCACTTCCAGTCCCACCCAGGAGAATTCTGCACCTACTCTTCCCCTCCCCAGTAGCAGGCTGCTCCCTAAGACCATCATCTGACCACTTCATCATGGGGCAGTCCCAAGTCTTACCTTGTTCTTCCTCCCTCACCACGACACAATTGGTTCTCCTGAAACCTTCGCCTATTGGTGCTCATTCTTCTTCTGGGCACCACTATGACAAGTCTATTTTCTCTTCCACAAGTGCCTTTCTAATATTTGAGGATGGCTGACAGCTCCCTGCTAAGGGTTCTCTTCCTGAAGGCAAGTGTACATAGTTTCTTATGTGTAAATAATTTCCATTTGTAGTAATAGTATCACATTTCTTCTGTGTCTCATACTCCTGTTGTAATTAATCCTCATTAAAGGTTGCTATTACTATCCTCCTCTTTTAGGTGAGTAAATTGAGGCTCAGAGAGGTTTAGTTATTTGTCCAAGGTCACACGGCTAGTGAGCCATATTAGAACCCAGATCCTCCTGATCTTGGAACTGAAGTCCTTCCCTTCCTACTTTATAGGATCACTAATACTACTATTAATAATGATGGTCATTTAGTTAGTGTCAACCATGTGGCAGAGTTTGAAAATATGACCTCTAACCCTTATAACTGCTCTCTATGGTGTGCACAATTTAATTATTATTTTAATTTAATTACCATTCTTTTCTGAAATGAGGAAATAAAATCTCAGCAGGTTAAGTCATGTGCCTTGTCACACCAGTGGACAGGCTCAGAGCAGAGATGGCAACTCTACATCTGACGGATAGCTCTGCAGCCCTCATCCCCCCTGCTGCACCCCAGAGCCACACTGAGAGGCCCACAAAGAGGCCAAGTGACAAAGAGCATGATGTGCCCAGTCATGGCCAGAGCCCCTAGGGCAGTGCTTCTCAGAGCTGTCTCCTAGACCTCCAGGGTCAGAATCATCCAGGGCCTCTAAAACAGACTTTTGGGTCCAACCTGCATTTTGAACAAGCACCCAAAGTAGTTCTAAGCACCCATGGTCCTTAGCTTGAGTACTGCACCTGCCATCAAGGAGGGGGGCTGTCTAAAGTCCTCCCTCTGGAATCAGCCCCTTGCCTTCACTGCCACGCAGGCTTCCCTCCTTCCCTTGGCCCACCTCAGTCCCCTACTCTGCCTATCTCACCAGCTGCCACCCGTTATGATTGGTGTGACATTGTTGCCTCTCTCACATTGCTCTTAGCTTTCACATTCCTGTCCTTTGCTCACCTGGATGGAAGGAACCACATCTACAACCCAGGGATGCTGGTAGGCCAAGCATTACCCTGTCCTCTGTGGGTACTGATCAGACATGGTTGCACAGAGTGGGAGCCCAGCCTCCCAGGCCTCCTGGTGAACACCAACACTTCAACAAGGCCCTTACCTGGGAAGCCCCGGTCTCCTTTGTCTCCCTTAGCACCAGTTTCCCCTTTCTGGCCAATAAGACCCCCATCGCCTTTGCTGCCTTTTTCTCCCTGAGGTCCTGGGTTGCCTGTGAAGGGAATGGTCAGTGAGGTGGGCTCCCAGCAGCCTCCTGGGGGTGGGCTTGCTAGGTGATGGGCAGGAGGCATCTGGGCAGAAAAGTAAGGAGTCCCCAGAAGAAGTCTAGGGGTGTGTTAGCTCATCTCTTGGGTAATCTTGAGGTGGTACAGTAAGACTCAAGAGGACTGTAGGAGGTGCTAATGCTCTTGGGCTGGGGAGGGGCTGAGGGGAAGAAATGCTGGGGACAACTGACTCAGCGCCTGGGCCAGTGCATCATTGATCCCAAGCAGAAGCAGCACAAGTTACCTGTGTCTCCTTGCTTCCCTGGAGCACCCTTGGGTCCTTGGAGGCCTGTGGCGGGGGGTTGGGGGTGGGGAAGAGGGGAAGAAAAGTTCAGTCACTCTGTGGTCGCAGTTCCCCACAATGCAGGGTACTTCTCAGCATTACCAGCCCATCTAGGATATAACATTGAGCCAGCCTCCCTCACACAGAAATCCTGCTGAGTGTTTGCAGTGGGTCTGTGTCTGTAACCCTCTGCAGCCTCTCTGAAAAAGCCTGCTGGGAGTGCCAGCACACACACCGGCCCCCACTTACCTGCCTCTCCCTTGATTCCTGGCGGGCCTTGGAGTCCCGGGGGGCCTGGAAAGGAAAAGGGACTCAGAATACAGCCAGGACAAGGAGGAGAAAGAGGATTACAGTGCCAGGAGACAAGTGGGGAGTATCAGTGGCTCCATTGTTCCCTTGGACCTCCTGATCCTTCTTCTTAGCCAAGAATATTAAGACCCTTTTGACCCAGAAGGCATGAGGAAGAGGAGCAAAAACACTAGTGAGCCAACCAACCAGGTGTGTTGACAATGCCACTCAGTGTCATTGTTCATTCAACAAACTGTCACTGAGCACTCAGGACCAGGCAAACTGTGTGGAAGGAAGAAAAAAAAAAAAGACCGTGTGCAAGAAGTTCATGGCCTACCAGGCAAGACAATTGTATAGATGACATCTTGTGATGGGGACTGAATCAGACAGACCTGGGTCCCAGTAGTAGCAGGATGACCTTGTGCAAGTCACTTCCATGTTTTGAGCCTCACTTTTCTTGTCAGTACAATACTGTTGACATACCAGTTACACAGGGCTGTCCTGAGGTGATCACATGGAAACCATGCGGAAACATGCAGTGCTCTGGACAAATGGCGCCTATGACTGCTGCCATTTGTATGCGGTTCTCTGTCTTTCCAAGGGCCTTTCTGTTTTGCAGACTCAAGTCTCACAATGACTCAGATGGGCAGGACAGGGCTCCTTGTCTTGTCTCAGTCCATTCTGGCTGCTGTAACAATACACCACAGACTGGGTGGCTTACAAACAACAGAAATTTATTTCTCACAGTTCTGGAGTCTGAAAGTGCAAGACCAAAGTGCCGGCATGATCAGGTTCTGGCGAAGGCCTCTTCTGGGTTGCAGCCTACTGACTTTCTGCTGTGTCCTCACATGGTGGAAGGAAAGAGGGTGCTCTGTGGGGCCTCTTTTACAACGGGTCTAATCCCATTCATAAAAGCTCCATTCTCAGGACCTAGTCACCTTCCACAGGCCCCACCTCCTAATGTTACCACCTTGGGCATTAGAATTTCAATATGTGAATTTCAGAGGGACACAGACATTCAGAACATAGCACATACCCACATCACCACAGAGAAGAGTGATTTTCTGAGAGCCATGGGCATTGCCTAAGGTGACACATTTGGAGAGAGGTCAGCAGATTCTGGGTCTCCCAACAGCAAAGCCTGTATGCAAGCCAGGGCACCATGGTGGGGAAGCTTCTACAGTCATCCCTTGGTATCCACAGGGGATTGGCTCCAGGACTCCCATAGATACTAAAATCCACAGATGCTCAAGTCCCTTATATAAAATGGCATAGTATTTGCATATAACCTACACTCATCCTTTCGTATATTTTAAATCATCTCTAGAGTACTTACAATACCTAATATAATGTAAATGCTATGTAATTAGTTGTACTGTATTGTTTAGGGATTTACGTTTTGGAATTTTTTTCAAATATTTTCAATCTGTGGTTGGTTGAATCTGCGGATACAGAACCGCGGATGTGGAGGCCTGAGTGTATTTCAGAGTAGAATCGTGGTCCAGTGTGTGAAATCCTTAATGTTATGAGATCCATTTTATATACAGAAGACTGGGGTAGAGAGGGAAGGAAGTAGAACTGGGGACTGTAATGCCTCACTTCAGTGCAGGGTCTCAGGAAAGAGCCCTGTGAGGATCAGTTCAGGGTTTGAGAGCTGGCTCCCCTGCTGTGACCTGGGTGAGGGCCTTCCCTTGGCCTAGTATCACTCTCCTCTGCACATGGGAATAGCAGCACCCTCCTCACAGGATCCTCAGGAGACTTGATGAGGTTGTGGGACATGGTAGAAACCCCGTAAAAGGGAGTTTCTATACTTAGTACCAAAAGGAGGAGGCAAGAACCCCAGAGACCCCAGGACACAGAAAATATCTCCGCAGAGCTGTTCCTCATCCTAGTAGACCAAGTCTGGAGGCTCCTTCCCCTGGCACTTAAGAAGTGCCCTAGAATCTTGTGCCCCTCAGGTGGCTCCCTTTCACCACAGGCTCTACAGACTGTCCGAGATCCACTGTGGTAGCCTGGCCCCTGGGGCAGAGATGGGGCTCAGGCTCTGGAGTCCAACTCAGCTCTTGTAATCCTACCTGGCTCAGCTTGAGCAAGTCAACATACCTCTGACCCTCACTTTCCTCATCTGTGAAATAGGGATGATAGCAACAGCCACTCAGCATTAGTGTGAGAAGTCATCAAAAGAACAGGTAAAATGTACCTTCAGTTAACTAGGGGGGCCAGCCCCACCCCTAGGTTTGCTTAGTCCCTGCTGCTCCCTAAGCCCACCTCCCACCTACATTTCCCCTGCTTTTGCACTCTGGACTCATGAATTGTCATTCTCAGCATTCCTTGACTCACCAAAGTCCCTTCTTACCTAAGAACCTTACACTTGGGATTCTTGCTATCTGGGACCCATGCTTCATTGTAACTTTCCCTCACACATAGGTCTCAGCTAAAAAGTGGCTCTGGAGCCTTCCCTGGCACCTGTGGAGGTCAGGTCCCCTCTATGTTTTTTTAACCCAGGAAATCGTCCCCCTTGCAGAGCAGTAGCCACGGATGCTACCAAATTATGTTCCAAGTTGATTTCCTGCCTAAACAGGAAGGTCCCTGGGGGCAGGTGTCCTGTGTGACTTCTTATGTATGAATTCACTGCCTGGTCAGTGCCTCATCCTTAAGAGGCTTTCAACAAATATTTGTTGGGAGGAAAGAAAAAAGTTTGTGACATACAAAAGATGGGAACTGAGAGACAGATGGGTTCCATACTACACTTCCCCAAAGCTTGACTTATGTGTAATGGCCCCCTCTCCCACCTTCCCCGACTGTGTTTTAGGAAGCCTGGGCTAGTGTTCAGCTTTGCAAGCAGCCTTCCTCAGGGTGAAAACACCAGCTTCTGAGTTCTGCACCCTGCCGTCCTCTCTGGCCAACCTACTGAGCTCCATGGGGCTTTATAGCAAAATGTCCCTTTGCAGAGCCCTGACCAGGCAAAGCAGGATTGGGGAGGGGAGAGAGACTACAGCCTCCAGGGAAGCCGAGGTGGTGGGGAACCTGGGAAGGCAGGTGGGCCTTGAGGCAGATCTTCAGACCAGGCTGCTGGAATTGCTACAGACCAGGCTGATGGAATTGCTAATTCCTGCCTCTAGTTTTTGGCTCCGGAAGAGAGTGAGAAAGACAGATAGAAGTTGTCAGAGACTGAGAACCAGAGAGATAGTGTCTGAAGGTTATAAATGTATACACATACATGTGCTCAAACAGAGACAGAGAGGGACCAGAGGGAGCCTGTTCCCACCCTGATGTGGGGGAAGGTAGACTCTGTGCCTGGTCCTGGACCACTGTGCCTGGGGTAGGTGATAGAGCAGATATTAAAGGTCAGACTAAACTCACTGAGTTGAGAAAGAGTTTAAACATTGATTCTGTCCACTAAAGTGATTGAGGTTTTGAAAGAGCGTCTCCTTAGAGTGCAAGGGCCAACATTCATCAGGCTGGGGGCTCTCCAAGTATCAGCTCATTTACTATTCCCAAGAACAACAAAAATGAAACAAATAATAATCATCATAGTAACAACAATGTTATCGAGCACTCGCTCTGAGCTGGGCACTGGACTAAGCACTTTTCCACTTATCATTTTATCTTGACATCAGTCCTGGAGGTCCAATTATTATCCCCATCTTATAGGGAAGGGCACAAAGCTCAGACGTGGGAAGCAACTTGTTCAAGGCCACCTGGTTCCTGAAAGGCAGAGCTAGGGTTTGTGCCCCAGTCTGCCAGTCATCCAAGCCTAGATTCCTGGCACTTGCAAGGCTTACTCAATGTCCCACTGGTCAGTAGTGTGATCTGGGCCATACTTAAAAAATTATGAGAGCCAAGAGTTCTGCCCCAAGAATGTCGTGTACATTTATTTTCAAGGCGAAATTTCAAGACTGAGCTAATGGACTGTAGTAGAGTGCCAGTGAAGTCTGTGCATGTATGTGCAACAAAATATGTGTGTTGAGGTAGAAAGAAAAGGAAACTAAGCCACAGGGTTCGTCCTCAGAGGGCACTAGTTATTGACAGATATTTTTTCACATCACCTCACTTGAATCTTACAGCAACTCTGTGATGGGAGGATAATTGCCTCCATTATTTTCTACACAGGTGAGCAGCCAAGGTTCCAGAAAAATTAAGTAACTGGCCTGAAGTCATACAGCTAGTGAGTGGCAGACCTAAGACTAGACTCAGGTCAGTCTGACCTTACAGGCTGCTTCTCCCCATGTCATTATGGTGACCACTGCCAGATGGGTGCGAAGTGTTAAGTGTCAGGTAATAGGCACCTGGAAAGAGCACTTATGGGAAACAAAGGAGGTGACCTGTGCTGGCAGCTGGGATCCTGGGAGGAGAGGCCAGCTGAGGGGATGCACTGGGGCTCATTTTAGAAGTGGCTAGATTTGGGGGGCAAGTTGAGGTAGAAGCCACTTCCCATCTCAGACAAGGAGCACCTTAAAGGCCCAGATAATGGGTGTGCAAACATGGTCAGGGATCAAGAGGAGAATCCAGATGAAGACCAGGGAGTTTATGGGGGGACCCATGGAAGGTAAGTTAGGGTCAACTGTGGAGGCCCTGAAAGGCACAGGCCAAGGGGACCATGGGTGAAGGTTGTGGGGAGAGCAGCATGGGTCAGAGTGGAAATGAACCTACCTGGAGTGCCTCGTTCTCCTTTGATCCCGAAGAGCTCTGCAAGGAAAGGAGAGCAGGTTGCAGGCTGGGCTGTGGTGGCACCACCCAGATCTCCCAGCTCCGTGCTGAGTTAGTACCTCCCAGGTGGGCAGCAGAGACAGATTGTGGGGGTTGGGGGGATTTGGGGAGGAACCTGAAGGGCACTGGACAACAGGAGCCAAGTACCTGGACATTTTCCAGGAATGAGTCCTTAGAAAGAGCCAGGTGTTTAATTGTAACTAGTGCTCTACACCTGAAAGCTCTACACCTGTAGATCTCTGGGAGTCCCGGAAGTGTGGGGACCTGAAGAGCACCCACACTGTCAGAGACTGTGGGGGCAAACCAGCTGAGAAAGTGCCTCAGGTTAGAGGAAGGGCCCTCATGCTGATCAGCACTAGCTCCTCCTTCATCTCTCAATTGAAAGAGTAACACTTCCTGTATCCAGCACCTGAGCCTGGACTCTGCCCATCTGCCACACTGTCCCCTGTCCTCATATCCCAACTTGGTTCTCGTCTGTGCTCACTGGGGAGGCAGCAGCCTTTCATGGCATCTGCGTACAGCAAGTGCTCCTGTGGGCACAGGCCCCTGGCCATAGGCTCACCCTCCTAAGCCCTAGTTCACCCTAGACATGGGGGTCAGAGCAAGGGCCCCAGGCTCCATGGAATGGTGTGAACCCTGCAATAACCAGGTCACACCTAGGAGCTGGTTTTGCCTAAGTTAGCCCTTTCCTTTCTAGGCCAGCCTGAGAGAGTGGTGGGTATAAGTCCTGGAGGGGCAGAGGGAAGGAGGACCCCTTTGGCTCCCTTTTCTCCTGTCTGCAGCCCTACCATCTAAGCCATCATGTTTCCCCTTTAGGTCCAGCTGATCTTTCCCTTCCATGGTTCCCACATTGCCTGGCCTACTGGCAATGGGCCAGTATTAGCTGCCTGTACCGGTGGGGCCCTGGGAATTACCATAGGTTCTGGGTCTTACCCAACCTCCTAAGTATTCTGGATTGGTCTGAATGCTTTGTGACTCAGACTTGGCTTGAGCTAGCTGCTCCAGTCCCTGGCTCTTGAGGTTACGCTCTGTTTGGACAAGGTCTTTGGTTCTTATGTTCCTGGCCCTACTTTCCGATAGCCCTGTCTGCAACCCATGGGACCTGTAACTTCATGTCCACCCCATATGGCTCCATGTCTTGGACTCCAAGTTTTCATGCCAAGCCACGGTTTTGGAAGACCCCCTTGCCAGGGAAGGAGTTTCAGGCCCAAAGACCCTCTTGCCATGAACAAATGGCTTCTACTTCCTTGTCCTCCTCCCAGGAGTACCAATCTGGAAAGGAGAAGGCCAAACCTGGGTTCCGAGTGAAGTTGTCCACCTGCTGCAGCAGGTGCTCCTGTTTGGTGTGGACCTGGCTGAGCTGTGCCTGGAGGACTCGAAGGCTCAGTGCACCTGCAGCCAGGTAAGGGGTGTGCTTTGATGAGAGTAAGGCGAAGGATGGGCTGTCCTCATTGGCCAGCGTTCCATTGCCAAGGTGAATCTCCAGGGCCCTGAGCTGCTCCTGCAGATTCAGAACTGGACACCCCACCCCGCCCCACAACATTCTTTTAGGACCTCCTTAAAACCTGAGGCATTTGAACACATTCTTGGCATTTTTGTGTCATAGGTGCATACCTCCTCTAGGCCCTGAATGCATAAACACATTTCATATGCTGTGAAGACCTAGTATGAGCACGGAGCTTTTTCTCTGTCTTGCACATGTGTGCTCCACACTGAGGCATGACATTAAATGTTCACAGAACATGCCCTGGTGTACCCATGGCATCACAATCAGCCTTTAATCTTCATGCAGTTAAGACCCTTGTGCATATTCTGGGCATGAATGCATAACAACTAATATGCTGGTCTGACTTATTCATGTGACCTTAATATGCATGTGACATGTATTTATGACAGCTGGGCACATGATGTTCTTGAGTAAATTCAGTGTCTGCTGATGGAATTGCTTTATGACCTTAAGATTTGGAGTGGGAACACTTTGAAGAGTAAAGTCATGTTAAAACGAACACTGATAAACAAAGCCCCTTCCAACTCAGAGGCTGGAAATCCTTGATGTAAGATGCCGATGGCACACCTGTGTGAAATCATTGCACCTTTCACTGCTTTGGGCTCACACAGGCTCACATGTGTGTTCTCTCTCTCTCTCACACACACACACACACATACAACATAGCCCACACTTCTCTCTTCTCACTTCCCTCCTTCTGCCTCCACCCACGAACTAAGGGACTGAGAGCTCTCTTCCAGCAGGTGGCAGCAGCAGCCCTAGGGCTCTCCACTCAGCTGGAGCTCTGTCAGTCACTCCTGGAGGGACCAAGGCTGCTTCACCTTTTATCACCAGCAGCCCAGCGCCAGCGGAGAGCAGAATCAGGTAGATGACCACCGTGACCATGAAGCAGTTCAGCCCATTTCTCTTTTTAGGCTTTGAATCTGAAACACAACCAAGAGGAAGGTGGCTGCTGCCAATGGTGGAGCGCAGGTGCCCCAACTTGGGCTGGAGTCCCCTGTGTAAGTGCAGAGGGCTCCCTGTGAAGTTGCATGGAAAAGACACCAAACGCCCACTCCCCCCGAATCTTTCCCCAATCCTCCTGCTTGCCACAACACAAGAAGTGCCACTGTGGGCCATTCATTTGTGTGGCCAGGTAAACAAATCCCCGTGTCACATTTCACAGCTGGAAGAGGGCAGTCCTTCAAACAGGCGTCACTGTCAGAGTCCCAGCACAGGGCCTGGCCACAGGGGGCTCTGGGTAGATGTTTACCAGGTGAATTAGTACATTGATGTGTTTGTTTCAAAGCTCTGAAAAGAGGATGATCGTTGCCATTTTATACACAAAGAGCAAGGTTTGGAGAAGTTGAAAAACCTGTTAGGTTATAAGATGAAGATCTGGAATTCACGTCCAGGCCTTTGTTTTTTTGTCTTTAGATTTTGAAATTATAACAGTAAAAAATTCTTAATATAATTAAACAATATAGTATAACAAGTGATAAGGATTTTCCCTCAACCACCCTGAGGTTCTAACTGAGGAGGTGAGCTTTGTCAGAATTCTGGGGTGTGGCCCTTGCTTTTGCCCCCCTTGCTCTCAGAAACTTAATACCCACATACTTTTACATACACTTGTTTTATCTTTTAATTTTTCATAAATGATATCATATTACGTATAATACAGCATGTTGCTTTTTGCAATGAATGATTTTCTATGGACAGTCCTCTAGTTTTCTTTGTAGATAAAGATTTAACAATTCTTTTTAACAGCTGCCTAATAGTCCTTAAAAACAAAAGCCACAATTCATGCAAATATTTCCCTATTGATGAGCCTTCTCCAGTCTGGGGTGTTACAAAAGAAAGTGCAATGGTTCCAACCTCAATCTTTTCCCCAGGCCAGTTGTCTCCCTGTTTAGAGGCATCCAAAGGCAGGGACCTGGCGGGTGGAAGACCCATCACTCCCATTCCTGGGCACCTACCCTGCTCCAGCAATTGACCAACATATCTAATGCCTGCAGCAATCCTTCGAGGCAGGTATAATCATCCCATCCTACAGCGGATGGACCTGGGGTTCTGAAAAGGTGACACAGTGGGCCTCTGACCCTAGGTAAATCTGACTCCCAGGCCTGCACTCACCTCACTAGCCCACACTGAGTGCTGCCTCTGGGAAAATGCAGTTGGTATGAATCCCAGGGCAGACCTCAGGGGAAAAGAGATTAGCGGTGAGCAACCCAGGGGACAGAGGGAGTATTGTGAGCACTGTTTTCTTTAGTGTTAGGTGAGGGTGGGTTTTCAGTTGACTATTGCAATAGTGATGTATGACCCTGGGTCTCTTCCATCACCTGTGGGGCCTATATTATGCTGCTTACATACTTTCCAGCTACCTGAAGATCAGGAGCACTGTTCAAGTATCACTAAAGCATGGTGGTCTAGAGATGGTTCTGGCAGTGACAGGAAGAGTGGGTTTTTTTCCATTGGGTAGATTTTTAGTTAGTGGCACTTGGTTATGCTCAATATAGCACAGAGTGTCCCCCCTCTGTATCTCCCTAGAGAGGCCCACACAACTGCCCAAGCTCAATTGATGGTGGTCAATTCCTAGAACACAACCTGTCCCCTGCCTCAGCCCTACAAGGCTGCTCACTGATCTCAGTACAAACAGCTCCCTGCCTGATACATGAAGCCCTCCCGCCAACCAGTTCTCTCAGGGCCACACCTCCTATAACACCTCCACACAGAACCTAACCTACTGTCAGGCCAGACCACTCATGGTTACATCCTTCTTGCTTTGGGAGATGTATCTCTTCTGAATATACAGCCCTCCCTCCTTTCTACAGCATGACTAATTCCTACTTATCCTGTGGGAGCACCATGGAGCTTCTGCTCCAAGATACATTCTCTGGTTCCCCTGAGCTTCATGGGACCTTGATATACTTCCCCACATCACTATGGCACCAATCACTCTGAACTGTCCTTTTATGTCTCAGTCTCCCCAAGTGGCCTGAGGCTTCTTGGGCTATATTCCAGTACCAGCATGGTGTCTGGCACACAGTGTGTGCTGGAAAGACAATGACTGAATAGATGAAGGGATGAATGAGTGGCTGTAGATGTTTGGGTGCTAAGCATGTGTGGAGTTGAACTCTGTCAGTTTAGAAGTGTTGGAAGAATGTGGGAATGCAAGTTAGGGCCTCAGGTATCCATACAACCATCATGGTGGGGATGGGTAACATACAAGGGAAGCCTTACATTTCACAGAAGATAGTGGGTGGTGAATACAATCTATAGATAGAACTAAATTTGATGGAAATGTAACATGGGATGGGAATGAAAAAAATAACTGTGCTTCAGAGACACAGGCATTATAGAAGCAGAAGGTAAGTTGAGAGCCATTATGGAAGGTAATAGATACGTTCAAACTAGATGGTAGGAACATAGTGAAAGGCATTTGAGTAAGGATAATGAGAGAAAAAACAGATGTGGTAGAATGATAGGAGTAGTTTATGGATGTTCACTGAGGCCCAGAATGTTTTTTTTCTATCAGATGTATCACTTGGCATAGAGGCAAGATATTTTAGAAACTGGTAATTTTGAATCAGTGGGCATTATCTAACTCACTCTGTATAAAGCAGAGGATCTGATACATTTTTTACCCTCTATGTTGATCATTTCATCTCTTACAGGATAGAAGGAACTGCAAAGGAATATCTATTCTAGATTGAATTTTTCCATGAGAAATTGTTGCTTGACGAGAGAGAGAGAGCGAAAGAGAGAGAGAGAGAGAGAGAGAGGGAGGGAGAGGGAGAGGGAGAGGGAGAGAGAGAGAGAGAGAAGCTCAGAGGAACAAGAACAAGCTTTCCTGAAATAAACTATAGTTAGAGTTTGGGTGAAAATTCTAGGGAAGCAGTTTTCAGAAATTTGACAACTCTGTTCTCTGACTCACCAGGGAAATATGACTCGAGAGGAAAATAAAATTTCAATTTTATAAAAGCTCTCAATGAAGAAAGAGGCTCTAGGGTTCCCAGGCCTGCCACCTCCCAACCCTTCCCGCAGTGGCAGAAGGTAGTTTGGTGGGTTCATTCCTTTTCTGCTGCAACACTAGTAGATATCAAACAGAAGCACTCCTGCCTCTGCAACCCCAGCACTGGGCTGCTAATAAGCAAGACCAGGGAAGTAGTCTCTGCCCTTGGATGTGATATCTCCCATTCCTCACCTAGTAGCACTGGGCAGTTTGGAGAAGTGCATTCTGCTTCTGCAGGCAGCACCAGCTGGAGCAAGAATTCCAAGAGCATCAGGTAAACAAAGCAGACAAAAATAGCACAGTCAGTGCTCTGAGAACTAAATTGTTTTTGGACCCACAGCCCACAAAAGTGGGCCTGAATCTGTGTAATAAACCTAAACAGTGTAACTGAATATTAAAATAGAAACTTAAATAGGATCCAGAGACTCCTGACATACTATACATGTTTATTATACAATGGAAAATCTGCCCTGGCTGGTGTGGCTTAGTGGATTGAACATGAGCCTGCAAACCAATGGGTCGTCAGTTCAATTCCTAGTCAGGGCACATGCCTGAGTTGTGAGTGGAGTCCCCAGTGGGGGGGTGCATGAGAGGCAGCCACATTGATGTTTCTCTCCCTCTCTTTCTCCTTCCCTCTTCCTCTCGCTAAAAATAAATAAAATATGAAAATAAACAGTGAAAAATCTGAGAACAGAAAACAGAGAATTACAACTTGCATGAGAAAAGACAATCAACACATGTCAGTATTATGATGACACAGACATAGAAATTATTCGATTAAGGATCTCGAGGCAGCCATAACAATAATGTTGTAATGAACAATTGAAATACTGTTTAAACAAATTTAAAATTTTTGATCTCACAGAAAATTAGATATTATAAAATCAAATAAAAGTTATAGAACTTAAAAACACTGAAAAAAATTAAATCTCATTAGATGGACTCAATTTTGTGATTATAAAATCACAAAATAATAAAAATAGCCTAATCTGAAGAACCAAGATGTCGGCATAGGTAGACACACTGCGCCTCCTCACACAACCAGAACTGACAGAAAATCGAACGGCAAGGAAGTCCAACACCAAGGAAATAAAAAATAAACATTCATCCAGACTGGTAGGAGGGGCGGAGACGGGCACCAGGGCAGAGAGGACTCGCGTGGCCATGGCGGGACTGAGACTGGCGGAGTGCGGGACCAACAAGGCAGGCAGTCCGAGCACTAGCAGACCCTGGGGCCCCACATTTGCACACAGATAAACGGAGAGGGCCAGACTCAGAGTGGCGGAGAATGGGGCAGGCACAGTGGCGGGTAGCACCCCGCGGCCCCACATTCGTGCACAGATAAACCGGACAAACGGTGGGGAGTGAAGCAGACCTCGCAACCCAGGGCTCCAGTGTGGGGAAATAAAGCCTCAAACCTCTGATTGAAAACACCCGTGGGGGTTGGGGCGGCAGCAGGAGAGACTCCCAGACTCACAGGAGAGGTCGTTGGAGAGACCCACAGGGGAGTAGGGTGTGCACAAGCCCACCCACTCGGGAACCAGCACCAGAGAGGCCCAGTTTGATTGTGGGTAGCGGAGTGAAAGATTGAAATTCGGTGGAGAGTGGAGCAGGCGCCATTGCTCCCTCTCGGCCCCTCCCCCACGTACAGCAACTCAGAGCAGCCACCAGCATTACGCCGCCCCAGGGAACACTTAAGGCTCTGACCCTTTAAGTAACAGACACGCCAAGACAAAAAAAAAAAAAAAAAAAAAAAAGGCCCAAATGACAGACACTTCAAAGCTCCAGAAAAAATACAACTAAGCGAGGAAGAGATAGCCAAACTATCAGATGCACAGTTCAAAACACTGGTAATCAGGTAACTCACAGAATTGGTTGAATTTGTTCGAAACTAGATGAAAAAATGAAGCCTATGCTAAGAGAAACAAAGGAAAATGTACAGGGAACCTATAGTGAGGCAAAGGAAACTGGGACTCAAATCAATGGTGTGGACCAGAAGGAAGAAAGAAACATCCAACCAGAAAAGAATGAAGAAACAAGAACTCGGAAAAATGAGGAGAGGCTTAGGAACCTCCAGGACATCTTGAAATGTTCCAACATCCGAATTATAGGGGTGCCAGAAGGAGAAGAGGAAGAACAAAAAATGGAAAACTTATTTGAACAAATAATGAAGGAGAACTTCTCCAGTCTGGCAAAGGAAATAGACTTCCAGGAAGTCCAGGAAGCTCAGAGAGTCCCAAAGAAGCTGGACCCAAGGAGGAACACACCAAGGCACATCATCATTACATTCCCCAAGATGAAACAGAAGGAGAGAGTCTTAGAAGCAGCAAGAGAAAAGAACACAGTTACCTACAAAGGACTTCCCATAAAACTGCCCGCTGATTTCTCCAAAGAGTCCTTACAGGCAAGAAGGGGCTGGAAAAGAAGTATTTGAAGTCATGAAAGTCAAGGACCTACATCCAAGATTGCTCTATCCAGCAAAGCTATCATTTAGAATGAAAGGGCAGATAAAGTGCTTCTCAAATAAGGTCAAGTTAAAGGAGTTCATCATCACTAAGCCCTTATTATATGAAATATTAAAGGGAGTTATCTAAGAAAAAGAGGATAAAAAATAGGAACAGTAAAAATGACAGCAAACTCACAGTTATTAACAACCACACCTATAACAAAAACAAAAGCAAACTAAGCAAACAACTAGAACAGGAACAGAACCACAGAAATGGAGATCACATAGAGGGTTATCAATAGGGGATTGGGAGCGGGAGAGAGGGGGGAAAGGTACAGAGAATAAATAGCATAAATGATAGGTGGAAAATAGACAGGGGGAGGGTAAGAATAGTGTAGGAAATGTAGAAGCCAAAGAACTTATAAGTATGACCCATGGACATGAACTATAGAGGGGGAATGTGGGAGGGAGGGGGTGGGCAGGATGGAGTTGAGTGATGGGGCAAAAATGGGACAACTGTAATAGCATAATCAATAAATATATCAAAAAATTGCCTAATCTGAAGATAATTGACCAAGAAAAAACAGCCTGAGACCTGTGCATCAATAACAAAACACATTATATTGATATTATTGAAGTCCCAGAAAGAGTGTGAGCTTGAAAAATATTCAAAGAAATAATGGTGGCTAAAAAGTTCTCAAAGTTAATGAAAGACGTAAACCTACAAATTTAAGAAGTTAGGAAAACCCAATGATGATAAGATGCAAAGAAATCAATACTGAGAGACATCACGAGTAAAATTCTGAAAAAAACCCTAGATACAAAAAAATTAAAAATTTAAATAAAAAGAGAAACCCAGATGAAGAATTAGCATCAGTTTTACACAATCTTCTGTAGATAAGAGAAGAGCAGAGAATTCTTCCTAACTCATTTTATGAGGTCAGGATTACCCTGACAGGAAAATAAGACAAAGACAGTACAAAAAAAAATCAATATCTCTCATGAAATTTGACACAAAAATTCTCAGTGAAATATTAGTAAACCATATGTTTACTAGTAATATAATATATATACTAATGAAATATTAGTAAACCACATGTTTACTAATATTTCAAGCAATGTATAAAAAGAATTTATATATCATGACTAAATGTGATTTCTAGAAATGCAAGGATGGTTCAATATCCAAAAATAAATCAATATTATCGAACATATCAACAGAGTAAAGAAGAAAAATTACACAATCATCTAATTGATACAGAAAAAGCACTTTGCCCATTTCATGATGGGTGGTCTAACCAGTTCAAGAACTGTTCTGAGCAGTGGGAAAAAGCATAAAGCAGTGGGACGAAATCTAACTTACAATAAAGCTCTCCTAATTCATGACTGTAACTCTCACAATAACAAATTCATAATTAAAACTCTCAGAAAACTAGAAATAGAGCAGAACTTCCTCAGTTTAAAAAGGAGAAGCGTCACACTGACCAGTATGGCTCAGTTGGTTGGGCATTGCCCCATAAAGCAAAAGGTCACCCATTTGATGCCTGGTCAGGGCACATGCCTAGGTTTCAGGTTCGGACCTCAGACATGGCATGTGCCAGAGGCAACTGATGGATGTTTCTCTCTCACTTTGATGTTTCTGTTCCTCTGTTTCTCCCTTCCTTCCCCCCTCTCTAAAAGTAAATAAATAAATCTATTTTTCAAAGCATCTACAAAATATCTAAAACTAACATGACACTTAATGATGAGACAGAATACTTTTCTCCTACAATTGGGAAGAAGGCAAGGATGTCTGTTCTCATGCTCATATTCAATCACATTTCTATATACTACTGGCAAACGTGGAAACAAAAATTAAAACACAATGGCATTTACAATCACTCCAAATAAAATAATATATTTAGATATAATTTAACAAAGTGTATATAATGAATTTTATAAAATCTTGATTTAAAAAATAAAATCAAAGATCTAAATAAATGCAGAAACATGCCATATTCATGGACTGCAAGACTGAATATGGTAAAGATGTCAGTTCTCCTCGAGTTTACCTCTAGGTACAGTGCAATTCCTATAGAATTCCAGCAAGGTGTTTTGTAGTTATAGATAAGTTTATACTAAAATTTAATGGAAAGGCAAAGCCATATAATAGGTAAAATAATCTTGAAAATGAACACTAAAGTGTGAAATGTGATATTAAAGCTTATAATAAGTTTACAGTAATTGAGACAGCATGGTAGTGGTGGAGGATAGACATATAGGTCAATGGAACAGATTAAAGAACACTCCCTTAACCTGTGTGGCTCAGTCACTTGGGTATCTCATCTTGCAAAACGAAAGGTCACCAGTTTGATTCCCAGTCAGGGCACATGCCTAGGTTGCAGGTCCGGTCCCTGGCATGTTTAATTGATGTTTCTCTCCCTATCTTTCTCCCTCCCTCCCCCTCCTCTCTCTAAAAAGAAATAAAGTCTTTTTAAAAAGAATGAAGAACACAGAAATAGACCTATGCAAATAACCCAAGTGATTTTTGACAGGGGGCAAAAATAATTTAATGAAAGAAGGAAAGCCTTTTCAACAAAAGGTGTTGGAGCAATTGGACATCCATAGGCAAAACAAACAAACAAACCTTGGCCTAGACTTCATTCACATCTTATTTAAAAAAAGCAACTCAAAGTAAACCATAGACTTAATTTTTAAATGTAAAACTATAAAACTTTTAGAATTAAATGCAGGACCTAGGGCTAGATGAAGAGTTCTTTGACTTGACACTAAAAGCACAATCCAAAAAAAAAAATTGACAAGTTGGACCTCAATAGAATTAAATAAATTTGCTTGGCAAAAGACTCTGTTTAAATGAATGAAGAAGGCAAATTACATACTGGGAGAGACTATTTACAAACCACATATCCAGGAAAGGACTTGTATTTTGAATATATAAAAAACTTCCAAAAGTAAACAATAATAAAAAAACAATCCAATTAAACATTGGCAAAAGACAGAAACATTTCACCAAAGAGAATATACAAATGGCAAATAAGCAATGAAAAGATATTCAACATCATTAGCCATTAGGAAAATGCAAATTAAAATTATAATGAGATATCACTATTATACACCTATCAGAATGTCTCAAATAAAAGTAGTAATAATTCCAATTGCTGGCAGAGATGCAAAGAAACTGGATTAGTTGTACATTGGAAATATAAAATGGTCCATCCACACTGGGAAAATACATCAGCTGCTTGTTGGAAAACCAAGCATACACTTACAATCCAGCAACTACACTTTTGGGCACTTATCCCAGAGAAATAAAAACTTATGCTTATAAAAAACTTATGCTAAATAATCATAGCAGCTTTATTTGTAATACCTCAAACTGGAAACAATCTAAATGTCTTTCAATGGGTGTACTCTTAAACTGTGGTACAGTCACATGATGAAATACTCATTAATAAGAAGAACCAACTATTGATACATACAACACCTTGGATGGATCTCGAGAGAATTATGCTATGTGGAAAAAGAGCCAATCCGTAAAAAGTTACATACTGTGTAGTTCCATTTATATAACATTCTTAAAAATAAGAAAATTACGGAAAGAGAAGACTGATTACTGGTTGTTGTGGGACAGTGATTACTGGCAGGGGAGTGGGGAGTATGTATGGCTACAAAGGAATAGTGTAAGAGAGATTTTGTGGTGCCTGAACACACATTCTGTGTCTTGATTTAGGTGGTGGTTACACAAATATACACATATGGTTAAACTGTAGAGAACTATATTCACACACACAAATGAGTGCATGGAAAACTGGTGAAATCTAAATAAGCTCTGTGGGTTGTACAATATCAGTTTCCTGGTTATGACATTGTGCCATAGCTGTACAAAATGTCATTGCTGGAGGATACTGGGGGCAGGTCATGAGACTTCCCTGTACATTTTTTTGCAACTTTCTGTGAATCTACAATGTAATTATTTCTAAATAAACAGTATTATTTAAAAAAACTCTAGGTTAAAACGAGATGTTGAAAAGATGCTGAGAAATACTGACATAACAAAGAAAAAAGTCAGAACAATGACATGAACCAATAGTAGTCACATCAGCAATTCCGACCATGAATGGACTCCAAAGTTAAAGTATTGGGCAAATTTTTAAAATTATCTTTAGAGCAGAAAAAAGAGATATTAAGCCCAAGGCTGGGAGCCAATGCTTAATGTTAATTAAAACAAACAACAACAACAAAACCCATAACTTCTCTACCTATATTTTTGGGGGTCTTCTCTGTCAAGAAGAATGTTCTTCAAAGATTAGGAAAAGATAGACGAAGATAAATATAAACCAGGGACTAGGGTGGAGGGGAGTGGAAGGCATGGTACACACTTGCAACTTGTAGATAAATAAGTCCTAGAGACCTAATACACAATACAATGATTGCAGGCAACAAAACTGTATGATACACATCAAACTTGCTAAGAGACTGGAACTTAATTGCTCTCAACACTAGAGGAACGTGTAACTGTGTGATGTTCTAAATGTGTTAGCTAATGCTACAATGACATTCCTGTTGCAGTATAAATGTATCACATGAATATATTGTACTCCTTAAACTTATAAATGTTGCATGTCAAATATAACCCACTGAAAAATTAAAAATAAATCAATAAATGAAGTTCTTCAGACTAAAATTAGTGGAAAGAAACATCAAGAAGAAAGATGTGAAGGCTGAAAGAGTGGGGGCTTAGGGTGAGAGGTCATACAGATGACAGCCGGCAGGCCCGGCAGAGCTTGCTGGTGTGGGGGCAGAACTCTTGGGGTTTTGTTGGACCTTCAGGACTCAAGCCTCTTCAGAAAACTAAACTAAACTTTGCAGAACTAAATCAATAAAAGATGCCTGGGGCCATTAAGTGCGGAGACAAGAACTTTCATTCATCTCAGTAAGACCTGAGGGGGTCACTATGTGACAAAGCCCCATAGGGATTACTGTCCATAATGGCAGTCATCTAGAAAGTTCCATTTGCTCCATGATCTTTATACAAGAAGACAAGAAATTGTAAATGCATTTAGGAAAATATTCCTTCCATCTAAATTGGAGTAATTTTGTTTCTTGGTTAGATATTTAGTCAGTGGCATCTGCAACCCATGTCAGAAATCTGGAATTCACCCTTGACCCTCGCATCTCCCTCGATTGCTGGGTCCCACCATTACAGTCCCACTGGTCTGACTTCTAATATTTCCCCAGACCATCTTCCCTTTTCTTCTTTACAACCACTGCTTCTCATCATCTCTTGCAGCCTCCCTCCTCTTTGTCCTCAGCATAACTCTTTCCAGTTTGTCCCCATCTGATAGTGAGTAATCTTAAATGCAAACCAATGCCTCTCAGACCAGCTTCAATCCCTTCAAAGCTCCCTATTGCCCTTGGGATAAAGTCCCTATTAATTGGCCCTAGTCTCAATCCCTACTGAGCTTTCCCCACCCAATTTTTGTCCAAAAACATCAAGCTATTTATATTTCTCTGAATAGTCCTCATGAATATATCTTAAACATATTGTTTCCTAGCCCACCTCAGCCACCATATACCCACTCTCTGATGAACCCCCTGTGCCCATTCAAATGTAGAAAAGGTCTCAGTTCTGGCCTTCAGGACCCTACACCAGACTCACATATAATGTCCTACACAAATATCACTTATAACTGGTCATGGATTGTATAGAAATAGGTTATGGGTGGGCTTGCCCTGCCATCCTCCTGCCACCACCAACAGGATTGTGGGCTCCCTGAGGCCAGAAGCTGTGTTTATTCTTGTCTGTTTTCTCAGTGCTGAGTGCAGTGCCCAGTAGGTAGTGGGTGCTGAATATGTTTGATCAACTGACTTTGTTTGAACATTGAAGTATCTTAAAAATCATGTATCCAGAATGTTGTGTTCCCCAAGGTGCTGAAGAACCAACAATTAGGAAAGTCATTCACATGCATGCCTTTTCTGTTACCATGGTATAAATTCCTAAAGGCCACACAACAGACTCTTTATCTTTGTACTCCCATAAATTCCAAGTGGCAATCTGCACAAACAGGCGCTGGATGAGAGGGGCACTGAGGCCACCAGAAAGAAATGCAGTAGTTCCTGAACAAACATCCTCCAGAAAAGATTGGGAGTGGGAAAGGCTGATCAACTTGGAAAACGATTCACGGAGAATATTCTAGAATGGGAGGTCAGAGCTCCCCTCTGGAAAGCACTCACTGGTGATTTTAAATGCTACAAATTCTAGAAGATTTAAACAATGCATCACCTGTGTAACACTGAGCAAAAATACAGACAACAGAGTTGACTGAATTTTTAGAATCTGAGTTTAACCTAAACAAACTAATTATGAAGTGATGGACATAGCCAACAGGAAATAGAGAAAGTTCCTTCTCATCAACACATCAATTATAATAGAAGGCACCTTACAGAATTTCAGAGGAATTGCATTAAATAAATACAAAGCATGTGGCTCCAGTTTTGTGGAACTTTTTCATTCCTCTTGTTTTGCACTGCCATTTCATCACACAATCTATTTGTCAGAACATGACCCTAATAAAAAAAAAGGAGGGACGTACAATAAGGATTAGCCTTAATCTAAAGGAAAATATTTAAATACAAATGAATGAAATCATGAAGCTTAAAACCCTCGCTATCCTAAAGATACAGCATCTATTATTAGCATTACACAAATTCTAGATTGAAGCATTCAATCTATGGTGCAAACCTAGACTTTCTATTGACATCTCTAGTCTTCCATCACCAACAGAAAGACTACATTACTGGGCACTGTCATTATTGGGGAGTAGTACTTTACCACTGAGTTCAAAGGACTCCATTGTAGAAAACATGGTTTGGTCCAGAGCAGTTCTTTCTCCCATGCTACTCTTCCTCCTTGAGAATTGCTGTATGTTTCATTGCTAAGCTTTATAGATGGTCAAAGTCCTGGAGCCAGCAGAAATTCTTCCCACATGAGGAACCAGTTGGGAAAAGATTGTTCCCATTTAACTATTAGAGCTAGTTGTAGACCTCGCAGCACTTCCTTTTGGCTCCGATTTCTGAATTTGCAAAATGTTTCCTGTCATTTCTCAAAAATGGGCTATTCACATGTAGAGAGCTCCTGCTTAGTGCAGCTGCTTGGTGAGGGTGGGTCCAGATTGCTTTTTGCACAAGTCCTTGAAACCACCCCTTGCTCCCAGGCTCCTAAGAGCAGAGAGGTGGTTGACTCCAGAAGGCTGTTTCTCTACCTTCCTTCCCCCTACCTAATCTCAGACCCAGCTCACTGCCCCAGGACCTCTCCAGCCCACACTGAAATCTCCTTCCTCTGTCCTCCTGCTCTTGGAGTTCATCCTTGCTACTCAAGTGCAGACCATGGACCGGCTAATTTCCATCACCTGGAAACTTATTAGAAATGAAGTCTCAGGTTCCACCCCATATAGACTGAATCTAGTTGTATGGTTTAACAAGATCTCTGGGTGACGTATGTTCACATTTCTATTGGAGAGGCACTGCTTTATGCCACACATTTTAGCATTCAATTATATTTCCCTTTACAGTTTTCCCACATTCTATGTGTGCACATATGTACTTGCTCTGGCCCCACTAAGATCTGAGAAACTTGGCAGGAGAAACCTCTTCCTCTATCTTCTGTGCTGGGCAGGCCCTACTGGGGAGGTTGTATGGTGCATTGGTTAAGACACAGACCCTAACAGCTCAAATGTCTGGGTTTGAATTTCATTTCCTCCACATAACAGCTATGTGACTATGAGCAAGTCACTTCAGCTTTAAGTGACATACTTCCCTCATTTGTAAAATGGAAAGATCATAATAATTGTTATGTGTATTAAATGAATTAAATTGTGCAAGGTGGCTAAGACGGCTTCTGGTGGCAATGAGCACTAAGGTAACATTGCCAGTTATCACTGGAGACGTTGTGAAGCTGCAGGGTGCCAAGGAGATGAAGGAGACGGCCTTTGCCTTAAAGGAGTTCATAGTCTAGTATGCAGGATGGATGTCGACACAGCTGAACTCCAGAAAATCGCTGCTAAGTGGGGTGGTAATTGAAGCACCTGAGAGGACAGAAGTGGCCTTGAGATGGGGCAGGCAGGATGTCAATACCACAACAAGCTTCATCAGATCTGGGTTTAAAGGGATGACTACATGTTTATCTGGAGAGTAAGATAAGGCAAGGGCCTGGGGATAAGAAAAATGGCAAGTACTGCCTCACATAGGTAGGGGCACCACAGACTTATGGGTGAGGAGGAGAGGCAGCAGGAGTTGAGTCTGGGCTGGCTGGTTCACTTTCCTTGTCCTGTGGAATGGCAGAGAGCAAAGGGAGGGAAAGAAACTCAGGAAAGTAGGCTACTGGCAATGCTTCACATGGCAGAGGTCCCTCGTGGTGCCCGCAATATCAATACCCAGGAAGTCTTTGTTTTGGCCCAGAGCTAGGTAGGAACAGAAGCCAGAACAGAAAAGATTAAAAGGAGATAACGAAAAGTGAAGCAATGAAGGCAGCTGGGAGCTCGACCAGAAGTTTGGGTGGACAGAACAAAGTAATAGAGGCTTCAGAGGGTTTTCCCTGCAGGAGAGAAATCCCCCAGGCAAGGAACCCAGCCTTGCTTAGACAACAATGCCTCATCCCTCTGCCTGGTCAGCTCAGCTCTGACCGAGGCCATCCTCATTTGTGGGGTAGGGAAGAGGCTCATTAGAAAACTCTGGGCTCGTGACCTAGTGCCACCATCCTTGGAGGGGAGCATTTAGTGTATGTCAGGTGTAGATGTTCTGGCTCTGCCTATGCAGCCAGACAGACCTGGAACGCAAACTTGCTTATAGGCACAGTACTAGCTTATAGAAACATTAACTGTTATCCAGGATTTGTTAGGTGCCAGGCACTATGCTAGACTTTACATACACTACCCAATACACACAACAACTTGTAACTTGCCTCAGATCTTGTTGTTAGAATGTGATGACACCAGAATTCAAATCCAGAAGCTATTGCCTCTGCACCCAGTATAATCCAGGAGCTGGCATCCAGTGGTTTGAACCAGAGGAGCTTTTTGAAAACTCACATGCCAGTCTGCACCAGCAGCCAGAGGCTCTGGTTTTAATAGCAGCCCCATGGTGGGTTCTAATGCACAGCCAGGCTGAGGACTCCTGTGCAGAACAGTGAAGTGGTCACATGCAGCACAAAGACCCATGTGGGCCCTCAGGACTCCATCCTGAAAGGATCCATTAGGTTGGGTCCGTTTTGACATGCAATAAAACAACCACTTCATAGGATGCAAGCGAATACACCCAGCTGTAGGGCCAGGACTAGAGTGAGGCAAAAGAGGCATTAGCATGGGGTACAAAACATTCAGTAATCAAGGTAGATAATATGTGAACACAATCTTTTAAAACTGAAAATTAATGCAAAAAGCCCACTGTGAACAAAACGTCAACATTTTAAATAAAGACAGGATCCCATGTTGCACTTGGAAATTACTGGTCACTCGCTCAGCCTGGTCCCAGCCCTGCTCATTACCCTGGGCTTCAGCATCCCCATTGCAAAATGGGATGCCAATAGGCACTGTGTGACACAGATCCCGGCCAGCAAGATCTGTTGTTGTGGTTGCCATATACACATACGCATGAACTACAGAGATCCTGTGGGGCAAAGGGGATGGTGCGGCCACTCTCTCAAGAGAAGAGGGCCTTTGAGTGCCTTGGCCACTTCCTTAAGAGGGGAGCACCCCGATCCTTGCCTTGGCAGGTTTTTATTGTTTTTCTAGGCCCCTTACATCAAAGAAGGTCCTCCTTTACTATGCAAAGGTTTATTTTGGGTGGTTATCTTTTGCGGACAAAGGAGAGGGTGTCGCTGAATACATCAAAGGAGGATATTTGCAATGTAAAGGGAGAAGTGGTCGAAAAGGCTAGGTTCCGTACCTGGAAGGTCTAGCCCAGATTTTGGGAAGATAAAGATACTCAGTAAACATTTGTTTGCCTCAGGGTGGGAGAGTTTTAGCAAGAGCAAGTCTCATAGCAGTCAAGATACAATGCAGGCCTGATTTCCCACTGGAGAAATTATCCATGGACATGGGTCTTGCCTGCCAACTTCGCTCCCCACTGGCTTTTCCGAGTGGGGGCTGAGCCACATTTCCCATGCTTGGAACGGTTCCCCACAACTGTGTCCATCCACAGGGTGGATGTGAGGATGAAACAAAATAATAGAACTGTAAGCACATTTGTAAATGAAAGGGCTTGTGGTAGAATAGCATCTACTATCAAGTTGCATTCACAATGTAAAATGCCTGCATTGTCCACGTTACCCTTAAAAATCCCTTAGATCTTCTATAAAGTGCCAAACACACAATTTGGGATAAGTGTGCAGTCTGTTCCTAAGTCCCACTCAGACACTTTTATCTTTGAGAACAAGGATCTGGCTGTTATTTCCCTCGAGCATCAGACGAAGTGGTCAACTTGCATTTGGGGCCCATGTTCAAGAAATGTAGGGTTGGGCTTTATTCTTCTAGCAGAGTGCATATAATTGGATTGGAGAATTTAAATGTGTGTTCAGAGTGGCTCTGATGTGGTTATATGAAGCTCTGAAGTTTTCCAGAGTGACAGCCACATGGTTCACAGTGCTTTAACAGATGGGGAGATGGGGATGGAGTCCCAGGCAAATGTGGCCCCGCTCCTGGTGGCCTCTGCAGAACATGACTCTGAAGTCGTGGGTCCAAAACTAGATTAGTTGTTGGGCCACCTGGAAGATCATTAAGAACTCCTGCGTGACCCCATTCCAGCTTAAAATTGAGGCAACCTGGTTACTGCATTATATAAAAAGACTGACACAAACCCTAATGTTCAAAACAAAACAAACAAACAAACAAACCCACAGCAAGCAGGCTAGCCCAGCCTCCATGGCAATCCCCAAGCCCCTGTCACACCTCACTAGCTGTCTGGTCTCTTGCCTGCCATTTGCCCAAGCTTGCCAGTGGACATGATGGAAGAGGAACCCGTGCTAAAGACAATGTATAGGAGACAAATGTATAAAATTCTATCTATTTTTGCTGTCAGTTGTGCATGACAGTGGTGGTCACTGTCCTTGGGTCTCACTCAGTGCCTGGCACCAAATGAAGCTTAACTGCTGATTCATTTTAAAAATTAAAAAACCCAACACACAAATGACCATTAACAGGCAACTAGGTAAATAAAGATTAATATGTTGTGGTACATCCATACAATAAGATACTAATCAGCATAGAAAGAAATAATAATAATAAGTAATTCTTAAAGAAATAAGATTTGGCCAAGTCTTTTTTTTTTAAACTGGTGTTCCACCAGAATTTTTATTTATTTTTATTTTATTTTTTAAAGTATTTTTTATTGATTATGCTATTACAATTTTCCCAATTTTTTCTCCCTCGATCTCCCCTCCACCCTACCTCCCTAACCCTCCAGCATTCCCCACCCTTAGTTCATGTCCATGGGATGTACATATATGTTCTTTGAGTCCTCTGTTTCCTATACCATTTCTTATCTCTTCCTGTCTATTTTATGCGCACTAATTATGTTTCTTCTTCCCTGTACCTTTTCCCCTCTATTCCTCCCTTCCCACTCCCCACTGAAATCCCTCCATATGATGTCCATTTTTCTGATTCTGTTTCTGTTCTAGTTGTTTGCTTAGTTTCTGTTTTTGTTGTCTCTCTTTTCTTTTAGGTTCATTTGTTGATAGTTGTGAGTTTGTTGTCATTTTACTGCTCATATTTTTGATCTTCTTTTTCTTAGATAAGTCCCTTTAACATTTCATATAATATGGGCTTGGTGATGATGAACTCCTTTAACTTGACCCTATCTGGGAAGCACTTTATCTGCCCTTCCCTTCTAAATGAAAGTTTTGCAGGATAGAGTAATCTTGGATGTAGGTCCTTGCCTTTCATGACTTTGAATACTCTTTCCAGCCCCTTCTTGCCTGCAAGGTTTCTTTTGAGAAATCAGCTGACAGTCTTATGGGCACTCCTTTGTAGGTAACTCTCTCCTTTCCCCTTGCTTCTTTTAGGATTTTCTCTTTATCTTTAACCTTGGGTAACTTAATGATGATGTGCGTTGGTGTGTTCCTCTTTAGGTCTAACTTCTTTGGGACTCTCTGGGCTTCCTGGACTTCCTGGAAGTCTATTTTCTTCACCAGATTGGGGAAGTTTTCCTTCATTATTTGTTCAAATAAGTTTTCAATTTCTTGCTGTTGTTTTCCTTCTGGCGTCCCTATAATTCAGATAGTGGAATGTTTCAGATTGTCCCAGAAGTTGTAAGAGTCTCCTCATGTTTTTGAATTCTTGCTTCTTTATTTTGTTTTGGATGGATGCTGAGTTTTCTCTTTTGTTCCAAATTGTTGATTTGAGTCCTGGTTTCCTTCCTGTTACTGTTGGCTCCCTGAATATTTTGCTTTATTTCATTTTAGGTATACTTCATTTGTTTTCTCATTTTTCGACCAAGCTTAATCAGATTTGTGAACATTTTGATTACCAGCGTTTTAAATTCTGCATCAGATAGGTTGGCAATCTCGTCCTCACTTAGTTCTCTTTCTGAGGCTTTGTGCTATTCTTTCATTTGGGCCATATTTCTTTGTCTTGGAGCACCTGATAAGTTGTAAGAAGGCAGGGCCTTAGGTATTCACCCAGGCAGGGCAGTCATCTTTGCTGTGCTGTGGTGCTGTCTGTGGGGAAGGGGCCAGCGAGGGAACAGTGCAGCTTGCCTGCCAGTCTCTAGCCCCACTTTTCAATGAGCTCTCATATGAAACTGGGGATTTCTCCCACTGTGGCAACCCCAGCCGTAGTCCACAGTCAGCTCTGAGTCCCAGCTTTCCCCTAAAGTCAGCCCCTCCTGTGCAGCCCACCGAACTTGGCAGCTAGCCCCACACCCATGGTCTGCCCCCTCAGTTTTTCTGAGTCGGCCTGCGCAGTCAGCTGCCTTACCGGTCTAGTTGTTCTGGTTGATGTTTTCTTCAGTTCCTTGGTCGTCGGAGTTCCATGCGCTTTGATTTTCTGGCGCTTTTGGATGTTTATTGATTTTAGATTGGTTGTTATACTCCTTTTGGTTGTGTGAGGAAGTGAAGGGTTTCTACCTATTCCTCCATCTTGGCCAGAACTTTTACAATTGTTATAACAACAATAACAACAACAATAGATGGTGATCAGTGATCTTTTATGTCATTATTGCAATTGTTTTGGGGCACCATGAGCTGTGTCCATGTAAGTGGCAAACTTAATAAATTCTGTGTGTGTTCTGACTGCTCCACAGAACTGCCGTTCCCTCATCTTCCCCTTCCTCAGGTCTCCCTATTCCATGAGATATAATTATATTGAAATTAGGCCAATTAATAACCTTACAACAGCCTCTAAGTGTTCAAGTTAAAAGAAGAGTTGCACATCTCTCACTTTAAACCACAAGCAAGAAATGACTAGGCTTAGTGAGAAAAGCATGTCAAAAGCCAATATTGACCTCTTGCATGAAACAGTTAGGCAAGTTGTGAATGCAAAGGAAAAATTCTTAAAGGAAATTAAAAGTGCTACTGTAGTAAACACATGAATGATACAGCAAAACAGTCTTAGCGATGTAGATAAAAGATCAAACCAGCCACAACATTTCTTTAAGCCAAAGCCTAATCCAGAGCAAGGTTTGAACTCTTGTAAATTATGTGAAGGTTGAGAGAGCTGAAGAAGCTGCAAAAGAGAAGGTTGAAGCAAGCAGAGAGTGGTTTATTAAGTTTAAGGAAAGAAGCTGTCTTTGTAAAATAAAAGTACAAAGTGAAGCTGCAAATGTTGACACAGAAGTTGCAGCAAGCTACACAGATCAGTTAAGATAATGAATGAAGGATTCTCAGAGGGCTGAAGCAGGAGACAAGCAACTATGGATGGCCCACTGTGGAGGAGGCCATAGACCCTCGGTGGAGCCTAATGTACTTAGATGCATATAGAAGTAGAATTAGGGAGGGAAGAAGATGGAGGCGAGATAGGTAGGAGCTGAGTCCACTTCCTCCTGCGCTCGGGTGGAACACCTAGCTGATCTTCTGAGGAACAGAGCGAACAGCCAACAGTATTCCAGCACATAAGAAGACTGGAGACCAAAAATTGTAGACAACATTGAAAAATCAGACGGTAAGGAGAGTGCTTCAGGACAATAAGGTATCTGGGACCAGTGTGGAGACCTACGTGGCTGAAGCCCCAGGCCCAGCACCACTGGGCCTGCTGCAAGATTCTTGGGAGAGAGCCAGGCTGGGCTGTGTGAGAAGCCAGGTGCTTGTTTGGACTGGGACTTGAATAGGAGGAATTTTTCAAAAAGAAAAAGAGAAAAAAGAGGCACTCAGTGGCTGTTTGGAGAATTCTCCGCAGCAGCCGCCAGCCTCCTGCGCCCTTGCGCCCACAGCCCCTGGCTGGGGCACACCCTGATCTTTGGCTGGCTGCTGCAGGTGACCACACCTAAAGCACTGGGGTTGGAACTCCTCTCATCTAGCCCCTGCACCCAGAGCCCTGCAAGGCCAATTGGCTCTCTAGGAGGAAGGCGGACTCTCCACAGAGGGGAGCTGCAGGGCTAGGGGAGACTGCAGTCCCCGGAAAGACTTGACTCAGTAGGGGGCTGAACTACCCTGAAGGGGCACTGAGGCCCCTAGCATCTAGGACAGCAAAGAGCAAGAAGGTGGTGTGTGAGTTGCCCCTAATTGGTGCACCTCAAGGACAGTGAAACTGGTGGACTAAAGGCCTAGGCGGGGAGCAGAAAGGCACTGAGGAACTGGACTGGAGACAGGAAAACAGCGAAGAAGAATGTGGCTCAGGAAAGGAGAAAAGGGAAACCAATCCCTCCCCAGCCTGACCCAGCCAGGAAGAACATCAGAACTGGCTTGACCAGTTTTAAGCTAGCATAAGGCTTTTTTTTTTTTTTTAATTCCTTCTTCCTTTCTGTCCTTCTTTCTTTTCTTTTTAAAAATTATTCCTTCTTCCTTCCTTTCTTCCTTTCCTTTTTTATTCCTTCTTCCTTCCTCTTTTATTTATTTATTTATTTTAAATTTATTTTTAAATTCCTTCTTCCTTCCTTCCTCCTTCCTTCCTTCCTTTCCTTTTTTATTCCTTTTTCCTTCCTTCCTTCTCCCTTTTTTCTCTTCTTTTCCCACAGGTGAGATGAAAACACCCAGAGCTGTGAAAAGACCAGAGTTAGACTCAAACAGAGGCCATCCTAACAACCAAGACAGTGAGACAAATTTCACTTTACTACTCCAGAGAACTTGCAAGGTTGGAGCAGTGAACAGCAGTACACCTGCTGGAAGAGGAAACACACCAACAAAGCAACCACCAACAGATAACCACAGAAGAAAGTGAAGGAGGAGTGGAAGCCACACTAACTTCAATGCAGGACCGATCTGGAAAATAACTAAATGGTGGAGAAATTACCCAGAACAAACAACTGAACAAGAGCGAGAGAGAAGCCTCAAAACCTTGTACACAGAGAAGAACCACCTTCAACAGAACCTGTCCACACCTGCCAACAGAATACAAGATGTGGTGGATGGAGTAACCCTCAGTTAACCAGCTGGAGGGAAGGATCCACCAAAGAAAGACCCAACAACAATCAAAACCAAAAGACATGCAGAGAGCCAACATAAATGACAGCCCAAGACCAGCAAGCTCAGGAGATTAAGGAGATGGCACCAGTGAATCTCATAGGTCTTCCACCATAGAAGTTCACACCATAAACCCAAAAAGTCAGAAGAGATCAATTTAAGAAGCAGAGGCTAACAAGAAGAGTCTCACAAACAATGGGAAGACAAAGAAACAATCCCCAAATGAAAGGAAAGGAGGAAGCCTCAGAAAGAATGGTAACTGAAATAGAGGCAAGTCAACTATCACATACTGAGTTCAAAGCAATGGTCATCAGGAAGCTCAATGAGCTCACACAAAATTACCAGAAACTACAGGGAAATTACAATGAACTCACTGCAAACTATATTAACATGAAAAAGGAAATGGAAACTATCAACAAGGGCCAAGAAGAAATGAAGAATACAATTGAACTGAACTTTCTGAACTGAAGAACAGGGTAGAAGGAATCAAAAGCAGGCTTGATGAAGCAGAGGATTGGATCAGCAAGCTGGAGGACAAGGTAGAAAAAAACACCCCAAAAGAGCAAGAAAAGGAAAAGAGGCTCAGAAGGATTGAAGAGGGGTTAAGGGAAATGCAGGACAACATGAAACATAATAATATCCATATAATAGGGATACCAGAAGGAGAAGAGGAAGAGCAAGGGATAGAAAACCTGTTTGAAAAAGTAATGATGGAAAACTTCTCTAATTTGATGACAGAAAAAGTCACCCAAATCCAGGAATCACAGAGAGTCCCAATCAGGAGGAACCCAAAGAGGCCCACTTCAATACACATCATAGTTAAAATGGCAAAATTCCAAGACAAAGAGAGAATCTTAAAGGTAGCAAGAGAGAAACAGGAAGTAACATACAAGGGAGCCCCAATGAGGTTAGCAGCTGAATTCTCAATGGAAACACTCCAAGCCAGAAGAGAATGGCAAGAAATATTCCAAGTAATGAGAACCAGAGGCCTGCAACCAAGACTACTTTACTCAGCAAGGCTTTCCATCAAGATAGAAGGCCAAATAAGGAGTTTCCCAGACAAAAGAAGTCTAAAAGAATATACCTCCACCAAACTATCTCTACAAGAGATGCTAAAGGGACTGTTTTAAGGAACAGAAGGAAAAGAGAGAGAGAGAGAAGAACACAGGTATGAAAAAATGGCAATGAATATGTAGCTATCAATAATAACCTTAAATGTGAATGGATTAAATGCTCCAATGAAAAGACATAGAATAGCTGAACAGATAAGAAAAAATGACCCACACATATGCTGCCTACAAGAAACCCACCTCAAGATCTACACAGACTGAAAGTGAAGGGCTGGAAACAAATTTTCCAAGTAAATAGACAGGAAAAAAAAAACAGGGGTAGCAATACTCATATCAGACAAAATAGACTTCAGAAAAAAGGGCCATAAAGAGAGACCTAGGAGATCACTTCATAATACTCAAAGGAAGAATCCACCAAAAAGACATAAACATTGCAAATATATATGCACCCAATATGGGAGCACCCGAATACTTAAAGAAAATCTTTAAGATTTTCAAGACTTCAAGTCCCACTTTCTTGAAGTGGGACTTCAAGAGAGATTAACAGCAACACAATTATAGTAGGGGATTATAACATCCCACTGTCAAAGATGGACAGATCTTCCAAACAAAATATCAACAAAGATATTGTGGCATTGAACAATGCCCTAGATGAAATGGAATTAACTGATGTATACAGAGCCTTTCATCCCAAAGAAGGAAAATACACATTCTTTTCAAGTGTCCATGGAACTTTTTCAAAGATAGACCACATGATAGGACAAAAAACAAGCCCCAACAAATTCGAGAAAATTGAAATCATATCAAGCATCTCCTCTGAAGGGAGCACTCCCCACAAGGGACTGAAACTAGAAACCAACCCCAAGGAAAAAACCCCAAAACACTCAAAATCAGGGAGATTGAATAGCATCCTATTAAACGATGAGTGGGTCAAGAATGAGATTAGGGAAGAAATCAAAAACTTTCTGGAAACAAATGAAAATGAACTCACAACAACCCCAAACTTATGGGACACAGTGAAGGCAGTCCTGAGAGGGAAGTTCATAGTGATACAGGCCTACTTTAAAAAGAGAGAAATGTTTCAAACAAACAACCTAACCCTATGCCTACAAGAACTCAAGGAACAACAACAAAGGCAGCCCAGATCAAGGAGAAGGAAGGAAATAACCATGATCAGAGCAGAACTAAATGACATAGAGACTAAAAGCACAATTCTAAGGATCAATTAATCCAGGATCTGGTTCTTGGAAAAGATAAACAAAATTGACAAGCTTTTAAGCAGGCTCATCAAGAAAAAAAGAGAGAGGATCCAAATAAACACAATTAGAAATGAAAGAGGAGAGATTAAAACTGATACCATAGAAATGCAAAGGATTGTAAGAAATTACTAGGAAGAACTGTATGCCAAGAAATTTGAAAACCTAGGTGAAATGGACACATTTCTAGAAAAATATAATCTTCCAAAACTGAATGAAGAAGAAGCAGAAAGCCTGAATAGACCAATAACAGCTGATGAAATTGAAGCTGTAATAAAAAAAAACAACTCCTGATACACAAAAGCCCTGGACTAGACAGTTTCACAGGAGAATTCTACAAAGCATTTAAGGAAGAGCTAACCCCTATCCTTCACAGAATATTCCAAAAAATCCAAAATGATGGAAGATTTCCAAACTCTTTTTATGAAGCCAGCATCATCCCAATCCCCAAACCAGATAAAGACACAACAAAGAAAGAAAACTTTAGGCCAATATTGCTAATGAACATAGATGCTAAAATACTCAACAAAATATTGGCAAACCACATCCAACAATACATTAAAAAGATCATACACCATGACCAAGTGGGATTCATCCCAGGGATGCAAGGATGGTACAATATTAGCAAATCAATAAACATATATATCACATAAACAACAGCAAAGACAAAAATCACATGATCATATCAATAGATGCGAAAAAGCATTTGAATAGGTACAGCACCCATTTATGATAAAAACACTCAGCAAAGTGCGAATAGAGGGAGCATTCCTCAACATAATAAAGGCCATATATGACAGACCTACAGACAACATCATACTCAATGGGCAAAAACTAAAATCTTTCCCACTAAGATCAGGAACAAGATAAGGTTGTCCACTCTCACCACTTCTATTCAACATAGTATTGGAAGTTTTAGCCACAACAATCAGACAAGAAAAGGAAATAACAAGCATGTTAATTGGAAAGGAGGAAACAAAACTGTCATTGTTTGCAGATGAGTTGATAGTTTACATAGAAACTCCTACAGACTCTGCCAAAAAAATGCTTGACCTAATAAATGAATTCGGCCAAACAGCAGGATACTAAGTAAATATCCAGAAAGCAAATGCATTTTTGTATACCAACAATGGAACATCAGAAGCAGAAATCAGGAAAAAAATCCCATTTGATATAGCAACAAGAAAAAAAAGTACGTAGGAATAAACATAACCAAGGAGGTAAAGACCTGTACTCAGAAAACTACAACACTGAAGAAAGAAATCAAGGAAGACACAAACAAATGGAAACATATACCCTGTTCATGGGTCAGAAGAATTAACATCATCAAAATGTCCATACTACCCAAAGCAACTTATAGATTCAATGCAATACCTATTAAAATACCAATGGCATATTTCACAGATATAGAACAAACACTGCAAAAATTTATACAAAACCATAAATGACCCCAAATAGCTGCAGCAATTTTGAGAAAGAAGAACAAAGCAGGAGGGATCGCAATACCTGATATCAAACTGTATTACAAGGCCACTGTAATCAAAACAGACTGGTACTGGCATAAAAACACGCACATAGACCAATGGAACAGAACAGACAGCCCAGAAATAAACTCAAGTCTTTATGGTCAATTAATATTTGACAAAGGGAGCAGCAGTAGAAAATGGAGTAAAAATAGCCTCTTCAACAAATGGTGTAGGGAGAGCTGGACAGCTACATGCAAAAAAATGAAACTCGATCATCAACTTACACCATACACAAAAATAAACTCCAGATGGATAAAAGACTTAAATATAAGTCATGACACCATTAAAGACCTAGAGGAGAACACAGGCAGGAAAATCTCAGATATTTCATGCAGCAGTATTTCACTGATATGTCCCCTAGAGCAAGGGACATAAAGGAAAGAATAAACAAATGGGATCTCATCAAAATAAAAAGCTTCTGCACGGCTAAAGAAAACAGCATTAAAATGAAAAGAGAACCAAACGTATGGGAAAACATATTTCCCAATGATACCTCAGACAAGGGTTTAATCTCCAAAATATATAAAGAACTCACATGACTCCACTCAAAGAAGACAAACAACACAATTAAAAAATGGGCAAAGGATTTGAACAGACAGTTTTCCAAGGAGGACATACAGAGGGTCCAGAGACATATGAAAAGATGCTCAGTATTGTAAGCTATCAGAGAGATGTAAATTAAAACCACAATGAGATACCACCTCATACCGGTGAGAATGGCCATCATAAACAGAGCAACAAACAACAAGTGTTTGAGAGGTTGTGGGGAAAAGGGAACCCTAGTGCACTGTTGGTAGTATTGCAGACTGGGGCAGCCACTGTGGAAAACAGTATGGAATTTCCTCAGAAAACTAAAAATGGATCTGCCTTTTGACCTGTCAATTCCACTGCTAGTATTATATTCTAAGAGCCCTGAAACACCAATCCAAAAGAACCTATGCACTCCAATGTTCATAGCAGCACAATTTACAACAGCCAAGTGCTGGAAGCAACCTAAATGCCCATCAGTAAATGAATGGATAAAAAAACTATGGTACATTTACACAATGGAATTCTATGTAGCAGAGAGAAAGAAGGGGCTTATACCCTTTGCGACAGCATGGATGAAACTGGAAAGCATTATGCTAAGCGAAGTAAGCCAGGCTGTGAAAGACAAATACCATATGATCTCACCTTTAACAAGAACTTAATCAACAAAACAAACAAACAAGCAAAATATAACCAAAGACACTGAAATTGAGAACAGTCTGACAGTGACCAGAGGGGAGAGGGGAGGGAATTTCAGGGGAAAAGGGTGAAGGTCTGTAGGAACAATTATAAAGGACACATGAACAATAAGGGGGGGAAGGTGGAAACGGGAGGGAGGTGGGGACGGCTGGGTGGTGGGGTGGGATGGGGGGAAAAGGCAGAAAACTGTACTTGAACAACAATAAGATTAAAAAAAAGAAAATGAATGAAGGTGGCTACACTAAACAATAGATTTTCGATGTAGACTAAACAGCTTTGTATTAGAAGATATCATCTAGGACTTTTACAGCAGAGAGGAGAGGTCAATGCCTGGCTTTGGCTTTAAAGGACAAGCTAATTCCCTTGTTAGGGGCTAACACAGCTGGTGACTTTAAGTTAAATCCCATGCTCCTTTACTATTCCAAAAGTTCTAGGGCCCCTAAGAATCATGCTAAATCTACTCCACCTGTGCTCTGTAAAAGGGACAACAAATCCTGGGTGATAGCACAGATACTTGCAACATGGTTTACTAACTAATTTAAGACCTTTATTGAGAACTGCTACTCAGGAAAAAACTTCCTTTCAAAATATTGTTGCTCATTGACAATATACTGGATCACCCAAGAGCTCCGATGCAGCTGCACAACAAGATTAATGTGGTTTTCATGCCTGCTAACACCAGGTCCACTCTGTAGCCTATGGATCAAGGATTTCCACATTCAAGTCTTATTATTCAAGAAATACATGTTGTAAGGCTGTATAGCTGCCATAGATAGTGATTCCTCTGATGGATCTTGGAAAAGTAAATTATAAACCTTCTGGAAAAGACTCTAGATGCCATTAGAAACATTTGTGGTTCATGGGAAGAGGTCAAAATATCAACATGAATAGGAGTTTAAAAGAAGTTGGTTCCAACCCTACTGGATGACTTTGTGGGGCTCACAACTTCAGTGGAGGAAGCAACTAGAATTAGAAATGGAGCCTGAAGATGTGACTGAATTGCTGTAATATTCTGATAAAACTCTAGTAGATGAGGAGTTACTTCTTATGGATGAGCAATGAAAGTGTTTTCTTGAGATGAAATCTACTCATGGTTAAGATATTGTGAGGATTGTTGAAATGACAACAAAGGACTGAGAATATTACCTAAACTTAGTTGATAAAGCAGTGGCAGAGCTTCAGAAAATTTACTCTAATTTTGAAAGAAATCCTATTGTGGGTAAAATGTTTTCAAACAGCATCAGATGCATGAGAAATTGTTTATGAAAAAAAGATTCAATTGATGTGGGAGACTTCATTGTTGTCTTATTTTAAGAAATTGCCACAGCACCGCAACCTTCGACCACCACCACCCTACTTAGTCAGCAGCATCAATATTGAGGCAAGACTCCTATCAACAAAAAAACTATGACTCACTGAAGGCTCTGATGATGGTTAGCATTTTTAGCAATAAAGTATTTTTTAATTAAGGTATGTACATTGTTCTTTGATATAATGCTATTACACAGTTAATAGACTGTACTATAGTGTAAATATAACTTCTATACACACTGGGGAACCGAAAGCTTTTCATGACTCTATTTATTGTGCTATTTGCTCTATTGCAGTGGTCTGGCACTGAACCTGCAATATCTCCAAGGCATGCCCATGGGCATCTCAAGCTCTAAGCTAAAACTGAACTCCTGGTGTTTCCTCCCTCTTAGTTGATGGATGCCAATCAAAAATCATGAAGTCAACCTTGACTCCTTTATCTCTCTCATTCTCTTTATCTCCCCCACTCTCTTTATCTCCCCACATTCAATCCATTAGGAAATCCTTTGGCTTTACTTTCAAAATATATACAGAACTTGAAAATTCTCTCCATTTATCCGTTACCACTCTGGTGCAAGTCACCATGACCTCTCATCTTAATTACTTCAATAACTTTCTAATTGGTGTCCATATTTCCATCCTCGCTACCATATAGCCCACATTCAATATAGCAGCCATAGTTATTCTTTTAAAACATAAATCAGGAGTCACGTTAGGGAAGATGGTAGAGTAGAAAGTAGCAGGCATCTATCTCTCCAGCTGGTCAGCAATTATATTGGCAGAAACAGTCTAAGGTGACTACTGCATTTTGTAACTCTGGAGTTTATTTGAAATAAACAACTTCCAGGAAACAGTTTGGCTGATAAATTGCAGTTCATTTCTATCAGTTTCAGCTACCAGCGTAGTGGCAGCTACCCATCTCCTACCTGCCCTCAGCCCCATAGCAGGCATTTGAGACAGCAACCCACATTTCTGGCATGACCTGCTGGAGCCAGAGGAGGTAACAAAGAGTTTGTCCTCTAAATATCAGGATTCTGTGTTTCGCTATGAATTTCTACTTCATATTACTGAGGAAAAGGCATGGAGGCTATATGCCATTGTTTCAGCCCTCACCAGTTAAATTAGCTTCCAAGAGATTTAATTAAAGAACGTCACCTGTTGTTTTGGACACTCAAAACAATGTGGCGGAGTTTAGAAAGCATGTCCAGGTGTAAAAGGGAAGTCAGTTTTTCACCTCCTTAGTAGAAGCAAACCTCCTTCTCCCCTACTATGTCTTTGTCTGTTCTGTGAGTCCCCTTTACTACTCATACAGAACACTTTACTTCTGGTCAGCAAATATGTGGAGGTGTGTCTCCACACTAAGCAATTCACTTGGACACTAGCTGGGTGTCCTACAATTTAATTCAATTTGGACACTATCTACCCAGAGGTATAGTGGCATCAGATCCCACAGGTTAATGGCTCAGTCCCACAAGACTGCTTCCCCCACCCCCACCTGCCACATACACTTCAGATGCCAGTAACAGGCCTGGGTAATCACCTGTGCTTCTGACAAACTGGCTAGATTAGGGGTTCCAAAGACCACTACCCGCTCCTTGGGTTTGATCAATTTACTAGAGCAGCTCATAGAACTCACGGAAACACTTACTTATATTATGTTTACCAGCTTATTAAAGGATGTAATAAAGGATACAGATGAACAGCCAGATGAAGAGATGCATAGGGTAAGGTCTGCGGGTCCCAAGTGCAGGAACTTCAGTCCCCATGGGGTGTCACCCTCCCGGGATGTGGATGTGTTCACCAACCTGGAAGCTCTCTGAGTGCCATATTATTGGGATTTCATGGAGGCTTCCTCAGGTAGTCATGATCAATTATTAACTCAATTTCAGCCTCTCCCCTCTCTCTGGAGGATGAAGGGTGGGGCTGAAAGTTCCACCCTTCTAATCATGGCTTGTTCTTTCTTGTTGTTAGTCCCCCACCCAGGAGCCCACTCAGAGCTGCATCGATAAAACAAAAAATGTTCCTCCTGCTCTTATCACTTAGGAATTTACAAAGGTTTTAGGTGCCCTGGTCAGAGATAGGGTCAAAGACAAATGTTAGAACAGTAGGTACTCCTAGTGTTCTTATTACTGAGGAAATTACAAGCATTTTAGGAGCTCTGTGCCACGAACCCAGGACAGAGAAAGGGGCAGGTTCAGAAGAGACCTGAGGAAATGTTCAGCAGAGAGACACCCTACAACAATAATAAAAAACAAACAAACAAACAAAAAACAAAAAACCCCACAAACTTTGTAGAAGAGGGAGAATCTAATTCACAGATTTACTGTATTATAAATTTTGTTAAAAAACAAAATTCAACAGAGTAAATTTGAAAATCTAGCTCACTCTATTAAGCAGTTGATGAATCAGGCAGGCTTCTGTCCAGGAACTGGAAGGCCATTCTGAGGGTTATCTAAATTGGAAGGCTTTTATACGAAGAAGGGTAAGGTAAAGGAGTTATTAACAAAAGAAAATAAAGGATAATTTTTAGACCAGGACATCTTTTGGGGGGAAGGAAAGTGCAGAAGTTTTTATCATACAGAACTCCTCTTCCTTGTATTGGGGAGTGGGGGGTGAAGAGAGGGCCTGTGTGACAGATTACCTCATTGGTGTTGACCAGAAAATTCCAGACTGGTTGATTAAAGTTAAGATTAAATTACAGACTGGTTGATTAAGATTAGGAGAGGGTGAAACATCAATTAGATCGGGTATTAAATTTAGGTTTGGTATTGTGGCCTTTAACACAAGTGACACCATTTTGGGTCTTGTAGTTTTCTCTTTAACAAGTTATCCTTTTTGATCAAACTCCCAGCTTAACTGAGAGATGTGATTTAAAAAATTAAGGAATTGGTGTCACTCTCAGTTACTGCTCTGCAGTTCTGTTGGTCCTTGGTGTGGCATGATAGTTTTGCTTAATCTCTGCGATATTCACAAGTGACAGGTCCAAGTTCACAATCCTTGAATCAGTCATTCTCTTCATTCCCTCTTTGTTGTCCAGTGTTAGGGAGGTCATTTGCTTTGTAGTTAGCAACTGCAAACATGCCTTTAAACCTTTTGAGAACACAATGCCAGGGAGATATTTTGATAATATGAGCAGGATAATTCCCAGTGTTTGGAGTGCACTTCAGAGCCACAGTCCCCAAGACCCTAACCAATCAAAGAAAGATCCATTTGAAGAAGTCATTCTTTTAAGCCAAATGGTTTGCTCAATGATCTTATGTAACTGAGTTTCAACTTCCCCAAAAGTGTTGATCCAGATATAGCAGGTGGTATTGGCCACAACACAGACATCTCCTTGTTCAGCAGAGAGTATAAGGATCTTTGCTGGGCAGCTAATGCCTTAGCAACAGAATCTGCAATGTCTCCAAGAGTTAAGAAGGGTTTTCTGATTATATTCACATTTGTTTCTATTCATAACCAGAAAAATATGGCCCTTGCAAAGGACGTGATTCCTTAATGATGAATGGTAGGGTCTTTCTAGAACAGATAGGGGCACAGTTAAATATTTTAAAAGGCATTGATCATCTGGGAACAAGCCATTCATAGACTCAAGCAGAATAATACCTACCACAGACAAAGATTAATCCTGTCATGGCATAACTGCCCATTCAAAGCAGGGTCAATTAGGTTTTCTCCTCACCAGAAATAAAAAGTTCTAAATTCCAGAGCTTACCCCCTTAACAATGGCCTGAGAGATACAGCTAGATGATGGCATTATCTTTCCAAGTTAATGCCAGAATAAAGGAAAGGTTTCATGTTTAGTTGAAGTAGAAAGCCTTCATCGGTACTGTGGGAAGAAGAAGTGTACATGGATGTCAGGTACTTCTCTTCCTAGACAATTTGATTTTGTCTCCAGCATTTGTGCAAGACCAGGTGTCAGATGGGGTCTTCTCCAGTTGTGAGATGTATATCTGAGGTTCAAATCCTGAAGTCAGGCTATCATCTGGGCAATGAGGAAGACCTGAGGTAGTCCCTTCCAAGGAGCTTTGTGATTCCCAATTAGAATGGTTGGAGAAAATTGGAAACTTTAGTTTGGTGAGTCATAGCCAGATATTTTAGAAAATTAAACTTCAGGATACAGTCCAATTTATTATCATATAATAAAACCTCTAGAATCTAATATCTATGAAAATACTAAAAATATTTTACTGCTAAAAATTTCTAACCATGATGCAAACCTTCAGCAAGTTATAATCTTTTTGCTGTGGGAGGGTTTTGCCTTGATGTTGATGGCTTCTGACTGATCAGGGTGGTAGTGGTTGAGGGTTGAGGTGGCTGTGGCGATTTATAAAATGAGACAACAATAAAGTTTTCCACATTGAGTGACTCTTTCTCTCATGAATGATTTCTCTGTAGTATGTGGTGCTGTTTGATAGCATTTTACACACAGTAGAACCTCTTCTAAAACTGGAGTCAATCCTCTCAAGCCCAACTTTACCAACTAAGTTTAAGTAATATTCTAAATCCCTTGTTGTAATTTCAACAATCTTCACACCTCCTCACCAGGAATAGATTCCATCTCAAAAAAACACTTTCACTGCTTATCCATAAAAAGCAACTCTTCATTCTACTTCTGCAAAAATGACCCTTCATTGCCAGACTTTCACTATACTGATGCCCTCTAACACAATAACAGTCTGCTCCTAAATCAGAGAAACTAATATGGGTAAACAGTGGCTATAAATTAAACAAATAGTTGGGGTTATGGAAAACCCAAGATGTCCACTTATTCCTTCAAGGTTCCTTGGCAAACCTACTTTTCAGGTTTTGTATTACTTCATTTACTATAGTGCATTTAAGCTGGACTTCATTCAACTGTCCCTTAGTATACATTATCAATATGTTCTCTTTGTCCGTATGTTTTCCAAATGGGTTGAAGATTTCCCCTGCTGTGAGGCTAATGCTTGTGCGATGACAAAGTAACCGTTAAGAAATTTGCTTCCCACTTTGGATATACCTTCCACAATCTCCAGTAATAGAGGCACTCACTTCACTGAGGAAATCATACAAGCCTGGAAACTTCTTAGCATTTGCTCTGTCCATATCACCCTCAGTCATCAGGCAAAGCTGAAGGAACTAATGAAAAGACTGGATTCAAGGAGAGTAAGTCAATTACATGGGACGGCATCAGCTGAGGAGGACTCCTAATGCTGTCTGTGTCTACGCATGTCTCTCTCAAACATGACGTTCCACTCAAAGCCTTGTGCTGGTAATGTAACCAATGTTACATTAACTTCCTTCCATATTAATTGGAATTCTTAACCCTTAGAAACCTTAATTTCTCATAAAAAACTGAAAGTAAGCAACTATGAGTTGTTATAGGAGGATTCTATAGATTGGCAAAATCATTTAATGACTTCTAGAAACACAGGCTCTTTTATTGACAAATATATTTTATAATTCTTAGAAATATGTGCTTTCTCAACAAAGTACAAAATACTTTATTAACAAATCCTAATTTGTCTTTTAGTTTCTTTCTAATAAGAAACCAAAAGTAGATAAACCTATGTTTAGTAATTAAGGTTTTAATGTTTTATCTTACTTGGAAATGGTCTAGATATTCAATGACTATCCATCATTTAATTTAGCTAGCAAACTTTTAAGTTTCAATTTACCAGAAATTGAGGAAACTAGGTAAGTACACATAAATATAATTATTGCTTAAAAATTTACATAAAAACATTTTATTTTATTTTATTTACATCTAATTAATTTATTAGTTCTCAACAATTATGTTTAGATTACCCATGAAAACATGAGACATTGGACAAAATCAAAGTATCACATAAAATTTTTATAATTCCAAAGACAGGTCTTTTTACATTAATTAAATGAACAACTTAAATTAGCTTTAATACCAAATATTTACCCAGAACACATATGCATATATAAACAGATGCAACCAAAGACCAGACAGTTTGTTTCAACATTTAATCCATGAGGCACATACAACAATGCAAAAGTCACTAGTTTATAAATAACAGTTGAGATCAATTTAGTCTGTTGTTCAGATGACTAAAGCTTTTACTACTTGTGAAAAAGACTTTTAAGACTTCTATTTGTCCTTGACGAACAATTTATAAGGATGCTTGCAGTTGGGTGGCTAGATTTAGAACAGGGAGCCTATTTTTCTTTTTGTGCAACTAAAAAACTCTCCTTTTCCATTTTTTTCTTTGGTTTCAGGCTCAGGTTTAGGAAACTGTAGGCTTTTACATTCCTGATTATTTGCAAGAGGGCCTGGGGAGTTGCTGAGGAGGCCTAAAAATTTCTGTCAGACTTTGAATATTAGTTTTCAATTCTGCCAAATTTTTTATTATATAGTTATTAAAATTTTTAAAAATATCAGTTATATTTCAGACAGGACAAACAGTAAGAAAATTTGAAGCCCTGCTCAAATGGCAAAACAATTTTAGAGGATCCTTTTAGAACCCTTTTTGAAGTCATTTTGTCTTTTAGAAGCTTCAGCATACCAATGGAAGAATGAATTCCACTGTCTCTCAGAGATTAGTAATCCTCTATGGGGGGGGCGGGTAGGGGGAGACTTTTAAGGTGAATCTAATGAAAACAAAGGTTTGCCAGAATGGCCATTAGAGGTTTAAATTATTTGGCTAAGTCAGTACATTTTATTAAAAAGGCACAAGAGGAGGAACCAGATTGTTTATACATGTAACCAGCCTGAGTTCCCAAGGAAAAGACTTCAGATAAAGGTCCCAGGTTAAAGAAAAATTGCCCCGAGAGCTGGCATAGTGGGAGAAAAAGACAAAGAATTGCCAAATATAAGTCCCGGGCAATTTTCTGTGCTTCTGACCCACTGACTACACCTGGCCCAGTTGCGAACCCCGGGTAAATTCCTGTGCTTCTGGCCTGCTGTAGGAAATCCTGAATCTAGACTGGCTGCCAAATTTATGCTGATTTTGTTACCTTAGCTGTAGGACCCCAGCTGTTGAAATCTTGTGTACTTATCTTTTCATTTCAGTTTGAGAAAGACAAAAAAGAAGGAAGGGGGCTAGAATAACAAAAACTGACCACAGCTGGCCTGAACCAAGATGGCAGTGCATCTGACCTCCAGAAGACCCTGAACCTCATTATGCCCTAATTATAATATATTAGAATATTAACGGCCACACCCACTAGTGGCATGACAGACCCAACTGGGACCATATAAGAAAAGAAGGGGGGTGGTGCCAGAATTCCAAGAAGAGACCAGCCCATTTCATGAAAATTATTGCATATACCTCCTCCTCATTATGTTACCCCTATGAGATTCTTCCCCAGATTTCTTTAGAAAGAAATGTTGATCTGTGAGTTCAATTCCTGTATCTCCATTCTTTGGCCATTAAATATAGCTTGTGCTGCTGAATGCCCAACTTTAGTTTCACTTTTGGCTAGGTGACACTGAAAGAGAAAGAACCTTTTAGAAGGACAGAGGGTCATTCCAGGGGATTAGGTTTCCACAATAAAGGCCTATACTATCTAAGTTGGTAACAATAAGGGCACCTTCCAGATGGCAGGGCCCAAGAGAGTATTCTCATAAGTCAAAACTCAACTCTGAAGACTAAGGAAAAACTTCATTTGATTTAAACCCCAGTAAATTTCCTTCTTATGACAAAAATGACATAGAAGACAAAGAAACAAAAGAGTATGCAACAAAAATGAGAACTTACCCACCTGGGGAAAAGAAAAATCCAATGAACTGCTTACCCCCAGGGCACTTCTTACAAGTATCAGAGCCATGAAAGAAACCCCTTCTGAGAAAAAAAATTATTCATGTTGTAGCAAGTCCAAGTTGTTCAAACCCCAGGAACCTCTTACAAGCTTCAGAGCTCTAAAGGAAGACCTTCCTGGGGGTGGGAAGGAATTCCCTTATGTGGTGGCAAATTCTTGAGGCAATATCTGCACATGCGCACTGGGGCAATCATCCCTGGGGCAACCACTCTGCCTACCCCCAGAATCCCCTTCTAATCTCAAAAAAAGGCACTTCACCTCAACCAAAGGAAGGGCGGGCTGGAGCCTAAGAGAAACTTACAATTAGGAGACAGTAGTCTTTGGAAGCAGGAATGCAAAAGAGGCTTTGTAAGTATTATCCCTGGTTCCAGGAGATGCTGGTCTGCAAAAAATTAGACTTCTTCAGGTCCCATCAGATATATTAACTTAAAAATAAAAGGCCAATGTGAGAGGCAACAAGAAGAATAGCTATTCTGAGAACACTGACTCAGACAGAAACCTAGTATTCTGATCATGATGTGAAGGTGAGACATATTAATGAGAAAAAGAAAGAGAAATAATTATATGAATAGAAAGAAGGAATGTCTATAGATGCAAGTAAGCTGGGTTTTTTTTTTTTTTTTTTTGAAGCTATTCATGGTGGTACTGTTTCTAAAGAATGCCTTAAATTTTTAGTCCTTCTAAAGTCAGGGTGCCTTCTTTCCTGTTAACAGCAAAAAGTTGTTTGAAATACAATGTTGCTTTGGCCCAGTCCAAAAGTTATTTTTTCCCAGTTCAAACATTTCAAAGCTTTGAGGAATAAGACATTCAAGGCAATTCCTCTGGTGTGGTAGATCTGACTCCATTTTGAAAAGGCTCTGTTCATATAATTTTTCACAGTATATTAGAATTTTTAACCTTTAAAAACCTTAATTTCACTGTCAGCCTGTTATACTTTTCTTGCTTGCTTGTTTTGTTGATTAGACTCCTGTTAATGGTAAGATCATATGGTATTTGTCTTTCATTGCCTGACTTATTTCACTTAGCATAATGCTCTCCAGTTCCATCCATGCTGTCACAAAGGGTAGGAGCTCCTTCTTTCTTTCTGCTTAGTAGAATTCCATTGTGTAAATGTATCATAGTTTTTTGATCCACTCATTTACTGATGGGCACTTAGGTTGCCTCCAGCACTTGGCTATTATAAACTGTGCTGCTATGAACATTGAGGTGCATAAGTTCTTTTGGATTGGTGTTTCAGGGTAAAGTATAGTCAAAGACACTGAAATTGAGAACAGGCTGACAGTGACCAGAGGGGAGAGGGGAGGGGATAAGGCAGGGGGAGGGTGAAGGGTTTACAGGAATAATTATAAAGGACATATGGACAATAACAAGGCGGGGGTGGAAACAGGGAAGGGAGGCGGGAAGGGCTGGGTGGTGGGGTGGGGTGGGAGGAAAAGGCAGAAAACTGTACTAGAACAACAATAAAAATTTTTTTAAACCCTTAATTTGTAGTTAAAACTAAGAAGTGAACAATTGTAAACTTTCTTTTACATTAGCATTCTATGGCTTGGCATATTTATACTTTTTATAATTTCTAGAAAGATGTGCTTTTCATAGAAAGTTTCTAAGTGTGGCATAGAACATTTTACAAATAGATCCAATTTTATATTTAGTTTTTCTGCAATAGAAAGCCAAAAGCATATAAACCTATGTTTAGTAGTTAGTGTTTTAGTATTTTTTCTACTTAAGAATAATCTAGATATTTCTTCTGTTGATTATGTTCCAGTTAAAGGTGAGATCATATGGTATTTGTCCCTCACCATCTCGCTTATTTCACTTAGCATAATGCTCTCCAGTTCCATTCATGCTTTTGCAAAGGGTATAAGCTCCTTCTTTCTCTCTGCTGCATAGAATTGAAGTTAAGAACAATCTAACAATAGCCAGGGGGGAGTGGGGAGGGAACAGTGAGGAGAGGGGATTACAGGAACTACTATAAAGGACACATGGACAAAATCAAGGGGGAGGGTAGAGGTGGGGGAGGGAGGGGGTTCAGCTGGGGTGGGGTGGAGGGATGGGGAGAAAAGGCATACAATTGTAATTGAATAACAATAAAAATTAAAAAATAATAATCTAGATATTTAATAACTTTCCATCATTTAATTTTAGCAAAACTCTAATGTTTAATATTACCAAAAGATTTGGGAAACTATTTTTAAAACTGTAAAACATAGTTTGCTGAAAAATCTACTTAAAAACTCTTATCCTGCTTAACATGTATTTAATTTACTTGTTTTCAACAATTCTGTTTAGATTACTTATGAAAATTTTATCATACCAAGTTATTTTTCTTATTGACAAATTTTGTAATAGAGGTAACATGAATTTGACTAGCAAACTCAGGTAGAAAAAGAGTTGTTTTATGCATTATATTCAATGTTGATAACTCAAAAGACATGCTGATTTTAATTAAGTCAACATACTTTAACTTTTATTTAGTAAAGAGTAATCTTAGATCATGTAAACTTGAAAAGCATTTGGGTTAGTCTATATTTCTGAGTTTTAAAATACCATTCCTTACAAGTTCTTGCTTTCAAAAACAATTAATTTTAATGATACTATCAGAGGTAGAAAAATACCTCACATTTGCAACAGATATAGACAGACATGCAGACATAAAAAGAGACCTTTTAATTTTTATTTGTGGAAAAGACAGCCAAGATTTCTCATATAACCAAAGTCCACATATTTTCTCCCTTATCTTATTTTATGGTGAGAAACATTTGCATTTTGAAGAATGGCTCTTAGGTCCTACAGAAGATGAGGGTAGATGATCTGCATTACAAAGACATTGAGAAAATATTAAAGTTTTCTCCAAGATGATGTTTTTGGCTTATATTTGTAGAACAATGATGTCTTCAATGTTCTAAAATCTACAAAAAGTTTGATATAAATAACAGAGGTTTTAGTGATTGACGACAACTACTGACATACCCATCTACCTATTGTCAGAAAGTTTCTTTCCCTATGAGTACTTTTAGCTGAGGGAAGGAGACCTAAGAAATTCTTGGCAGACTCTTAATATTAGTTTCCAATTTGGTAGAATATTTTATCATGAAGTTATTAAATCTTTTCAAATGTCAAGCTTTGGTTGGGACAAACAGTAAAGATTTCTGGCAGTATTAAACAACTCACTAATTTTAATTTTAGTTTCCCCTAACTCTTTAGGGGAATAATGTATTAGTTTACTAATAAAATCCTTGAGTTTTGTGAACTCTGGGATGAGCCTATATGGGGCACTTTAAGTTGATGTTGAAGAATTTGAACAGGGATTTTGAGAACAATCTCATTTTCAGCATTCCCATTTATTACATGTGAGACATCAATTTCTGGGCCAGTTTTTGATAATGAACCCCTAGGAGAGTGTAATAGGAAAGTCTGAGGTGTTATTTTTAGTCTCTGGCCCTGAAGTTCCTGTGGCTGTAAGGCTATCAGCTTGTCAGGATTTTGTTTGTGATCCTGCTCCAGTGTCCTTTCAAAATGCTCATCTATAGTCACAAGTTTTGTCAGGCCTGTGGTCACCTTACTGTATGGCTTATAAAAAATTAGTTGCAACTTTGTGAGCTCTTTCTGATTGAAGATCGCAAATATTATCCTCAGGGTTTTGTCATCTTGTTTCCTGCATCCATTTTGGGCTTCCCCAGGTTCTACCAACTAGTGTACAAGCAGATAAAGATCTAACAGCCCAGGGTTATAGACCCTGATAATAATGCTAAATTCTTCAAAACATTTTTGGGGTTCTTCATTAGGTTTAGAAAATTTTTTAACTATAGTTTGCATTGACAATTCAGTCTTTGACCAAGGGATAAAGAACACCAGAGGTGGTTTGTCTGCAACCTCAGGCAGTGTTATTATAAATATTACTGTTTAAGAGTCTTCAGAGAGGAAAAGCAGTTTAGACATAGATTTAGTAAAACATGACTACTCAAGTGATAAAGGAAGTAGGGAGCAATAGGGGTCACAGTTATATTCAAGTGCACAGTTATATATCCCATTGTCTTTTGTCTTAAGCACCTCTCATGCCCTTATTTTTAATAATATTTTCAATACAGCTATTTTGGAAGTTTGAAAACTTTTGTAAGTTTCTGCATATAAATTAAAATAAGTGCCTCATTCTGTTTACTCATTTGGGAACCCACACTTTCAGATGCACTTTTTAAATGATTTTGTTTAACTGGAACACTCCTCACATGGTCACTGCAACTGTAGTCTGTCTCCAGTAAGATTTTGCCACATTTTCAAATATTTGTACCTCAAGGACAACAGATTTTAGATCAAAAATAAGCAGTTGTGCAAAAAATTGTCACACTCAACTCTGCATTTTAATGATTCTATTATTTTTATCTAGGCTTTTGATTCTCTCAGAGACAAACTGATATCTAAGCTATTTGGATTCCAAAACTGTATTTTTTCTATAGCCTTTACCACATGTTCACATGAACAGAAACTAGCATTAACTGAAGAAACAGAACTTTGGATATCAGCATTCACCAACAAACTAGGAACTGGGAAGAAGATTGATTGAACCAGTGGACCTCAAAGAATGAGATCTGTAGACTGATTTCAAACAAATGGAGAATTACGACTGCTGCTGGAAGTTCCCAACATGGAATCTGGGGGAGAATTTCAGACAAATGAAGAATTTCGGATTAAACTCAGCAATTCCCAACATGGAATCCAGAAACACAGTTCAAGGCTGGATTTAGCTGTTACTGAAGACCAGACAATAGAAGACCCTGTGCACATCATCAGCAATCCCCAATATAGACTGAACTAGCAGATTCCAGGATATAGAGACTGTGGGCTGAGACTTAGGAAAGGACTGAACCAGCAAACTCCACTAAATTAGGGCTGCATACTAGAACTGAGGAAATAATTCAATGTAGAATTGCAGATTGAACTAAGGGGTAGGGACCTTGGGTTTCTAGTAGAACCATCTGCCAGCTCCAAGCTGACCTGCTAGGCCTTGGAATGGAAATCCAATTAGATTGGGATCTCAGATGCAAAGAGGGGATGGAACTCAAATTGAAAAGGACTTATTAACAGACTTTAGAAATTGTGAGAAAGTCAGTGAATTTAAAATGAGGTTCACAGGCGCCAAGCCTGTGATTCTTGTTGTCTCTAAATGCTACCAGAAGTTTGCTTCAATCCCTCTGCTGACACAATCTGTTAAAATAAAAGGTTTTTATAGGGAAATGATGGACTATTGGAGCTATTAACAAAAGAATAAAAAAGAATTATTTTTAGACAAGAACATCTTTTGGGGAGAAGAAAATGACAAGGGTTTTTGATTGCGCAGATTGCCTCTTCTTTCTGTGGGTAATAAAGAGGGCCATTGTGACAGGGTACCTCAGTGATGTTGACCAGAAAATTCCAGACTGGTTGATTAAGATTATATATTTTTGTAGAGATTGAAACAGCAATTAGTTTAGGTACTAAATCTAGGTTTGATATCATGGACTTTAGCAAAAGTAACATCATTGTGAGACTGTAATTTTCTCTTTGACAAATTCAAATGTCTAACTTTCAACAACAACAACAACAACACAAAATCACAAGATGTACAAAGAAATAGAAAAGTATGAGCAATGTAAATAAACAAAGTAAATGGAAGAAAACATCCTTGATAAAGCCCCAATATGGGAATTGCTATACAAAGACTCTAAAACAATTGTCTTAAAGATGCTCAAATTCCTAATGGAAGACATAGAAAATGATGGAAAAACAGCATATAAACAAAATGAGAATACTAATAAAATGATAGAAAATATAAAAACAAGCCAAAAATAAATTCTTGAGCTGAAGAGTACAATAACTGAAATTTTAAAAATCCACTATATGGGTTCAAAATCATATTTGAGCTAGCTGAAGATAGAATCAGCAAACTTGAAGATCCAATCATTGAGATTACTGAGTCTAAACAGAAAGAAGAATGAAGAAAAGTAAATAGAGTTGAAGGGATTTGTGGGGCACTACCAAGTGGAGAAACACACACATTGTGGAAATACCAGAAGGAGAAGAGACAGGGCATAAAGAATATTTAAAGATGTAATGGCTGAAAATGTCCCAAATTTGATAAAATACACGATTCTACAAATCTAAGAAGCTCAACAAACAATAGCATAGTCAAACAGATTCTTAGTGATATACATTGTAATCTAATTGTTAAAAGACAAAGACAATGATAGAATCTTGAAAGCAGCAAAAGAGAAGTGACATGTCATGTACAAAGGATTCTTAATATGATTTCACTTTATCTCTCATCAGAAACATTGGAGACCAGAAGGCCATACATCAATGTATTCAAAGCGCTGAAAAAAAAATGTCAACTAAGAATTCAACATCCACCAACACTGTCCTTCAGAAATGAGGAAGAAATTAAAACACTCCTAGATAAAGAAAAGCTGAAGGAGTTTGTGGCCAGTAGACCTACCCAGAAAGAAATGCTAAAGGGAGTTCTCCAGATTGAAATGAAACTAGACAGTAACTCTAAATCATATGATGATATTAAGATTTTCTATAAAGTTAAATATAGGGGCTAATATAAAAGTTAGTATTACTGTAATTTTGGTTTGTAACTCCATTTTAAATTTTGTACAAAATAACAATTGCATCTAAAAATCAATTAATCTATGTTGTTGGGTACACAATGTACAAAAATGTAGTATGTGACATCATAACAGAAAGGATAGAATACAATAGAAGCAGAGTTTTTGTATACTATTAAGGTTAAACTGGTGCCCTGGTCAGCATGGCTCAGTAGGTCTGAACATCATCCCCTAACCGAAGGGTTGTGGGTTTGATTCCTGGTTAAGGCACATACCTAGATGGCGAGTTCAATTCCTGGTCCAGGCATGAACAGGAGGCAACCAACTGATGTTTCTCTTCACAATTGATGTTTCTCTCTCCCCCTTTCTTTCTCCTTTCCTCTCTTTTTCTAAAACAATGAAAAAAAATGACTTAAGGTGAGGATAAAAAAGTGAGTAAAGTTAAATTTGGTATAAATTCAAATTAGGTTGTTATAACCTTAGAATATTAAATAAAATCCCCATGAAACCACGAAGAAAATATTCATAGAATTTACACATAAGGAAATTGATGCGGATCCCGGCCCGCAGGATCCTGTGCTGTGGCAGCAATAGAGAAATACACACAGACTACAGAAATCCTGTGGGGAAAAAGGGACGGCATGTCCACTCTCTAAGTGAGAGAGGGTGAGAGGGCTAGAGAGAGCTGAAGAGAGAGAACGGACCCCTACCTGGACAGGCTTTTATTGCTTTTCTGGGCACATTATATCGAGGATGGACTTCATTTACTATGCACAGGTTCACCACAGGTGATTACCTTTTACAGACAATAAGGACAGAATACTGCTAATTACTTCAAAGAGAAGGATGTTACAGTTCAAGGGGGAAAGTGGTTGAACTGGTTACACTCCATACCTGGGTGGTTTAGCACAGACTTTAGGAAGTCAAAGATACTCAGTAAACATTTGCTGCCTCAAGTCAGGGTGAAGGAGTTCAAGCAAAAGCAAGTCTCATAGCAGCCTAGGTACAATGCAGGCCTGATTCCCCACAGGAGAACCTGTCCATGGGCATGAGTCCTGCCCACCAAACTCACTCCACACTGGCTTTCCTGAGTGGGGGCTGGGCCACATTTCCCATGTGTGGAATGGTTCCCTATAGGAAATGACAAGAGAGTTAAAATGTTGCACTACAAAAAATCAACTAAACACAAAGAAGGTAGCAATAGAGGAAATAAGACACAAAAAGCTATAACTAATGTAAAAAACAAGTAGGAAATTGGCAGAAATAAGTTTCTCCTTATCAGTAATTATTTTAAATGTGAATAGATTAAATTCTCCAATCAAAAGACAGAGTTCGGCAGAATGAATTTTTAAAAACCCATGATTTGACTATATGCTATCTGTGAGAGACTCATTTTTGATTCAAAGACACATGCAAATCAAAAGTGAAAGGATGGAAAAAATTATTCTATATCAAAATAGTCATGCGTCGATTAAGAAGGGGAATACATTCTCAGAAATGTGTTGTTGGGCAATTTTGTCACTGTGCAAACATAATAGAGTGTACTTATACAAACCCAGGTGGTATAGTCTACTACACACCTAAGCTATGCAGTATATCATATAGCTTATTTCTTCTAGGCTACCAGAATGTACAGCATGTTACTGCACAAAACTACATGAGATTAAATCTAGCTTCACACAAAATGTGTGAAGCTGCTGCTGGCATAACACAGCATACTGTTTTACAGCAAACTTTTTTGTAAGTAGAAAGAATACACACTAAAATAACATTTAAAAGTATAGTATAGTAAATACATAAACAAGTAACATAGTCATTTATTATAATTTTCAAATATGCACTGTACATAGTTGTATGTGCTACACTTTTTTGTGAGTGGTGGAACAGTAGGTTTGTTTCTACTGGGTTCACCACAAACACGTGAATAGTGCATTGCACTATGATGTTAGGATGGCTATGACATCACTAGGTAATAGGAATTTTTCAGGTCCATTATAATCTTTGAGACCACTGTTGTCTGTCTATATAGTCTGCCATTGACTGAAACAGTGCCATGCAATGCATAGCTGTAGTAACCAAATGAGACATGAAGTGAAGTGAGTATCAGACAAAACAGACTTTAAATCAAAAAAGATTACAAAAGACAGAGAAGGACATTACATATTAATAAAAGTGTCAAGAAAGAAAAAGATACAATAATTATAAACATTTAAAGACTTAATACAGACCTTCCAAATATACAAAGCAAAAATTGACAGCATTGAAGGGACAATTTTACAATAACAGTTGGAGACTCTAATATGCCACTTTCAAACATGGATAGAATAACCAGGTAGAAGGAGGACAGGTAAAGAAATATAAAACTTGGACAATACAGTAAACCCATTAGATCTAACAGACATACATAGAAAGTGTAGCCAACAGCAGCAGAACGGACATTCTTCTCAAGTGTGCATGAGACCTGCTCCAGGATGCACAGTATGTTAGACTAAAAAAAAAGTCTCAACAGATTTTAAAAGATAGATATCATACAAAGTAGCTTTCTAATGATAATGAGGTGCAGTTAGAAATCCACAACAGAAGGAATACCTGAAAATTCACAAACATGTGAAAATTAAACAATATGCTTTTAAGTAACCAACAGATCAAAGAAGAAATCACAAGGGAAATTAGAAAATACTTAGAGATGAATGAAAACAAAAGCAGAACATACCAAAATGTATGTACAGTTACAAATGGCTAAAGTAAACATTATGTTATATATATTTTATCACAATAAAAAAAGGTGTTAAGTCATATTGGCCAGAATGGACCGACACCACACCTTGCTATGTAACAGGCCCTTACACACAGTGGATCTGGAGAGTGGGCACTTATCTTCTCCCTTTTCTCCACCCTCAAGCCTTCACCCACTGTTCCCAAAAAGTCAGAGTTCAGGAGGACACTGCTTTTGGGGAGAGAGTTCATTCACCAGCTACTCAGTATCATATGACTCCCTGGGGAACCCAAGAAATGAATGGAGTGATCAGAAACTAAAAAACAGAAGTGGGTTCCTGTGAAAGAAGACACGGCTAGAATGATTCTTAGGTTTCTCTTCTCCTTCTGACTTTCATTTCTGGAGACTGCTAGCAGTGAGTCGCCTCGGGCACTGAGAGGGCCGAATGGGCGTGTGACCCGGAAACGCAGGGTGAAGAAAGGTTCACTTGCAATTTCATGGAGTCCCAGAGAGAACTTACAAGACTTTGGGAAGGAGGAGAGTGGTGAGCAACTGAAAGATGAGGAGACAGATAATACACATGATTGCTGCGTATATCATGGTGGACACCTGGATGCACAGATCCAAATAGAATTCTGTGTCATATTGTCTCCATGTTGGCTGAAGCAGGGCTGACAGGTGGCCCTCTGGGGACTGGGTAATGTAGTCAGGCTGAAGTCAGGAGGGGTGAAATCAGTGCTCAACTTGACTGTTTCCCCTGAGCTAAGTTCAGATGCAAGTGGAGAGGGAGGGCTTTCCCAGGTCAGTGCATTTAGAGCTATTGAAGTTGTGTCACATACTTGCTCAGGATTGCTTGAGTGGACATTTATGGGCTTGGGGGCTGTCCAGCACCCATTCTCCCTCCCTAAAGCACCCCAATTTCCCATATCAATATTACCTCTTCCTTATTGTCTGTCATTCAGTCCCACATAGTTATAATAAGAGGCTCTGCAGTAACCCAGCCAAGGGGTGGGCACACAAAACTAGGTCAATGACCTGATCCTTTTCTGGTATTTGAGTGTAAACAGAGGGACAATAGCCTAAAATAGTTGGTGTTTTAGTCCTTCCTAGCAGTGTTGTCTGGAACTGGCCATCCCTGCTACCTGAAGCCCCCTAACATGGCCTCCTTTTCTTAGTTCTTTTCTCCAGTTCTTTTTGTCAAATGTGGAAGTCCCCAACATTCTTCCAAAAGATTTTTTCTTGCTAAGTTGGCTAGATTTGGTTTCTATTGTATATAAATCAATAGCCTAGGCTCCCCAGCTCTGTACAAAGGGTTTCCAGGGCCATCTTCTGACCCTCTTTCTGCTCATCTCTCGGTTTGTATGCTTGTCATTCTGGATTCCCAGTGATGGGGTAAGGTACCCCCTGCAACAGTGTTAGCCTCTTGGGGCTCAACAAGTCAGAACTCAGTTCAGGGGAAGAGGAGGCTCACAGTTTTCAGAAGTCATGTGGCTAATTTACTTCCAAATAACCTAACTCACTCCCCAACTCAAATCTAATAACTATTGATCCTTTTTTTGGTTGTTGTCCATCTTACCTATTTCTGAAAGAAACAACTTTTTCAATAGTAAAATAGCACCAAGCAAACTTTTGAACACAGAAACAACAGTCAACTCTTAGTGAGTAATGTCCCTCTTAGAGTCCTTAAGAAAGGACTCAGAGGCAGAAACCTTCCCTCTTGCAGCTCATAACTTCGTATCAAGTCATAAATGCTCCAAAAACCTTGGGTGAGGCATTTTCTGTTTAGTGATGACTGACTTGTATTTGGACCCCCTTTCAATGTTTAAAGTTTTTCCCACCTTTTGAGATTTAATGGGAGGCAGAAACCATGCTCTACTCAAGAGCTAAAGAGTCTAGTTGCTTGAGTTCCCAGCCTCACTTGTAGCTAGGAATGGGCACGTAGCCAACTGGACACACCAGAGAAAGGGCAGCAGCTGTGGCAATGCCAAGGGTCCTATACCAGCCCTTCCAGGTAGCAGGAGATGGGTCCTCACTGGATGAGTTCTGTGCACGATTTCAGCTCTGGTCTGGTATCCCTGTCCCTTATTATTTTTTTTCCAATCCTGTCTCAGTAGTCTTATCAGCAATTCTGTGAGCCCTCAAAAGTCTTCTAGTAATTTCCTTCTCAGCTAGATTTCCTTTTTGGTTGCTTACAATGACTATTACACACTGGTGCAGAGAGCAAGAGGTGCAGTCAGCAATCCAGACCTTCAGGAGGACCAGGTGTTTAGATTTTGGGAGAATAATAAGATTCAAGTGCCTTTTATTTGCTTGGCAAATAAGGGTCTCTGGGATTATGCCAGCACCTCCCTCCTGGGCAGTTTTTTATTGCCTTCTCCTCTACCTACCCATATTTCTCTGGCCATCCTGAATAACTACAGTTTTTCTAAGGCTGTTTCTTCAGCTTAAAGACTTTATCACTCCTAAATCTCATCTGGTGAATGATTGTCACTCAGCTTAAGGGCACCTTTTCTATGAAGCCTTCTGCTAAGTAGAAGTGACTCCCCCCAACATATGTCCTACCCACCTTTTCAATGCATATTATGCACAGAGATTCATCAAGAGCACAAATAACTCCACAGCAGCTTTGTTTACTGGTCTCCTCTGTAAACTGTAGGATCCCCAAGAGCAGGAACCACACATTATGATTTCCTTAATCCCACTTCCAACAAGAATGAAGAAATGACTGGGAAACAGGCAGATGCTGAGAGGCAGCTCTGCACAGCATTCCAGTGGCACCAGGACCTGGGTGTGTCCCCCAGAGATGTGTGGAAGAAGACCAGAGGAAAAGGCAGACCTGAAGCCCTTTTATTTTCTTATGGACTCTGTTAGACTGGATCACAAAGAATGGAGATCCAGAAAGGCTTTGTGAGAGACTGTGCTTTATTTTTATTCAGCACAAAAAATGTCCTGTGAGGATTGTAAGGAATTTTATGGCCAATTCCATCTGAGAAATTAAGGGTATACATCAGGGCGTTTCTAGACATCTGAAGTCAAACTCTGCCCTTCCCTTCATTTTGACCACTTTTGAGTGGGAAGGTGTGTAATAAGCAATAAAATCTTGACCCTTTCATCATTTGGTCTGACCCTTTGTACTTCCTTCTAGATGAGGCTGAAATCTGGGTGTTTGTGATTCCAACAACTGTGCCAAGCATGGTAAAACTATCTAAAACACAAATGCAAGGGATTATATTATTAGTCTACAAAGTTCTCAAGCTATTATTATTCCTTTGTGTCATTTCTGATCACAGAAGGGAGCTAACAAATGGTGATTGTGCAAACTGGATACAAATAAGAAGGGAAGCAAAGTCCTGATGCAGAGTTTTTCAGGGCTGGGTGGAGGAAACTGAAGTAACCGCATTTCCACATTTCCGTAGACTTGCTTTCAAATGGTCAGTTTCATAGAATCACTTCACCAGGATGAGGAAGTGAACATTTACATTTTAGACGTTTACAAGGGATCATTCTTCACAACAATCCCCTTTAAATGTAAAATCATTGTTGCTTTTTTACAGATGAAGAAACTGAGGCCCAGGGCCATTAAAAGACATGTACTGAAGGTCATACACCCAGGTCCATCTGACTGCAGAGAACAGAGGTGTCCACTACAGGCCCACAACATACTGGAGTCCTTGGTTACTGAAGGGGGCCTGTTATTTAAAGAGTGCATTCACGAGAGAGCTTTTGTCTGGAGCAATAGAGCTGATACCATCCATTGTAAGAAATACAAAGAACCAGAATCTTGTGAGCCCACAGGAAAATTGTGAAATGTGTAACAAATACCTTGGATGCCCTTTCTCCTACTTGACGTCCTTGCTGTCCCACTGAAAAAGGCTGTGCACTCAGCACTTCCACAGCCAAAACTTACACTAAAGAGGTACAGAATGCACTGTTTCCAAAACATCTTGCAGCATGGTCTGTCATAGCAAAAATCTAGAAGAGGAGTCTGAGTAGCTTTCAGTAGGGGACACAATCAATAAATTATAAAATCTTACACAGACATTAACAAGAACAAGATAGATCTGATTATATTAAATAGGAAAGAATTGCATGAGTTTTTATAAGGAGAAAGAAAAGAGGGGCAGAACAAATAAATATGATGATGCCAGTGATGCATAGGCACACAATATGATAGGTCATTTAAAAAGTAAAAAAGATTTGAGAAGTAGAATAGTACACAAAGACCTTTTAACAGTGGTTATCTTGAGATAAGAGACTGAGAGTGAGAGGAATAGAATTTTTAATCATTAATTTTTTATTTTTTAGTATTATTATAGTTTTTAAAAATTATTGATTGAGCCAAGAAGAATAAGCAAGAACAACTTTTCTGTTTACTAAGAAATAGGGGGGGAAAGGCAGGCATTTTAAATCATCATTTCATAAAAAAATTGTTAACCTTTATGACATGTTTATATCCTCTTTGCACTGCCCTCAGTTTTTATGTATTCTAATACATTTAATCCACATGATAGGAAGGCTGTGAAATTGGTATCACTGTTACCTTCATTTTGCAGATAAGAAAATCTGGTTCTGAGAACTTACATAACTTGCCTAAAGCTTCATAGCAATTAACTGACAGTAGGGGTTTGAGCTCAGGCACTCAGGCTCCCAAGTTCAGGCTCATAACTACTGCAAACACTGCCTTCTGAAACAGCATAATATATGCATATAAAATAAAAAGGAAAAATTATGAAAGATTAATATCTAAAAAGGAGCAGTCCACTGCCCCATACGTCCTCCTCACGAGTAAAACTTTCAAACTCTTCTAGCTATTTCTTCTGATTATTATCTCCATATTTCTTTTTTTAAATATATTTTATCGATTATGCTATTACGGTTGTCCCATTCCTCCCCACCCCATTATTCCCCTCCACCTTGTACCCCCCTCCCACCTGCATTCCTCCCCAGTTCGTGTCCATGGGTGGTATATATAAGTTCTTTTGCTTATACATTTCCTATACTATTCTTAACCTCCCCCTATCTATTTTGTACCTACAATTTATGCTACTTATTCCCCGTACCTTTTCCCCCATTCTTCCCCCTCCCTCTCCCCACTGATAACCCTCCATGTGATCTCCATTTCTGTGATTCTGTTCCTGTTCTAGTTGTTTGCTTAGTTTATTTTTGTTTTCTATGTTCAGTTGTTGATAGTTGTGAGTGTGTTGTCATTTTACTGTTCATAGTTTTTGATATTCTTCTTTTCCTTATATGAATCCCTTTAACATTTCACATAATAAGGGCTTGGTGATGATGAATTCCTTTAACTTGACCTTATCTGGGAAGCACTTTACCTGCCCTTCCATTCTAAATGATAGCTTTGCTGGATAGAGTAATCTTGGATGTAGGTCCTTGCCTTTCATGACTTGGAATACTTCTTTCCAGCCCCTTCTTGCCTGCAAGGTTTCCTTTGAGAAATCAGCTGATAGTCTTATGGGAACTCCTTTGTAGGTAACTGTCTCCTTCTCTCTTGCTGCTTTTAAGATACTGTCCTTATCTTTCATCTTGGGTAATGTAATTATGATGTGCCTTAGTGTATGCTTCCTTGGATCCAACTTGTTTGGGACTCTCTGAGCTTCCCAGACTTCCTGGAAGTCTATTGCCTTTGCCAGATTAGGGAAGTTCTCCTTCATTATGTTTTCAAATAAGTTTTCAATTTCTTGCTCTTCCTCTTTTCCTTCTAGCACCCCTATGTTCAGATGTTGGAATGTTGAAAGTTTTCCTGGAGGTTCCTGAAACTCTCCTCATATTTTTGAATTCTTGTTTCTTCATTCTGTTCTGGTTGAATGTTTATTTCTTCCTTCTGCTCCAAATCATTGATTTGAGTCCTGGTTTCCTTCCTGTCACTGTTGGTTCCTTGTGCATTTTCCTTTAATTCACTTTTTATAGCCTTCACTCTTTCCTCTATTTTGCGACCATACTCAACCATTTCTGTGTGCATCCTGATTACCAGTGTTCTGAACTGTGCTTCTGACTATCTCTTCATTGCTTAGTTATATTTTTTCTGGAGCTTTGCTCTGTTCTTTCATTTGGGCCATATTTTTTTGTCTTGGCATGCCTGTTATGTAGTAAGAGGTGGAGCCTTAGGTATTAGCTAGGGCAGGGAAACCCAGGATGCTTCACTGTGGCACTGTACAGGGGGGAGGGGTCCAAAAGGGAACTGTGCCACTTGCTGGACAGCTTTCAGGCACTTCCTCCACTGCCCACAAGCAAATTGGGTCCTTCTGGTGCTGATTCCTGGATGGGTGGTTTTGTGCACATTCTAGGACCATGTTGGTCTCTCCAAAGAACTCTCCTGTGAGACTGGGCATTTCTCCTGCTGCTGCAATCTCCACAGGTCTTTTCAGTCAGAGGTCTTGAGGCTTCATTTCCCCATGCTGGAACTCTGGGGTGTGCAGTCAGTCTCGCTCCCCATTTATCAGCGTGCAAATGTGGGACTGCTGGCCCTGCCAGCCACCACCTTGCCCTGTCCGTGAGCTGCCTTGCCAGGAGTCCTCTCCACCCTGGCTGCCTGTCTCTGCCCCTCCTACCCTACTGGTCTGGATGAATGTTTTGTCTTTAACTCCTTGGTTGTTGGACTTCCATACAGTTCAATTTTCTGGCTATTCTGGTTGCTTTTTGTTTTTAAATTTGTTGTTGCCCTTCTTTTGGCTGTGGGAGGAGGCAAATTGTATCTACCTACACCTCCATTTTGGCCAGAAGTCCTCCATATTTCTATGACAATATGTTTATGCTGCCATTTTTGATTTACCAATTCTAGAATGTAATCTATTGACTTCATGTTATAGAAGATAATGATTTGTCTCTCTTGTACTGCTACTCTTTACTTCTTTTAATCCTGCTCTCAAAATTTAACTAAATCTGTAGTCAATGCTTAAATCTCCATGACCAAGTACATATGTTCATGGGTCAGCCAACTCATGTACTATGATTGCCTTTTCTTTCCATTTTTTTTTCTGTCTTGACTTAATACTTGGCTTATTTTTTCTATTGGTTTAGTTTCCTATGAATCCATCCTTAAGTTTTTCCAAATGTTCTATCACACCTGTTTAAAAACAATAAATATCTGTTTTCTTCTTTTAAAATTTTTATTGTATTTTTCCATTACCATTTAGTCCTCTTATACTACTGTCCACCCACAATCACCCCACTGTTGTCCATGTCCATGAGTCCTTTTTCCTTTTTGCTCAACCCCTCCACTCCCTAAGCTCTCTGTCTAAGCTGTCATCCTATTCTCTATCTATGACTCTGTTTCAATTTTGCTTGTCAGTTCAGTTTGTTAACTAGATTCCACATATGAATGAAATCATATGGTATTTGCCTTTCTCCAACTGGCTTATTTCACTTAGCATAATGTTTTCTAGGTCTATTCATACTGCCACAAAGGGTAACATTTTCTTCTTTTCTATGGCCAAGTAGTAGTCCATTGTGTAAATGTCCCACAGTTGTTTTATCTACTCATCTACTGATGAATACTTGGGCTGCTTCCATATCTTGGTGATTGTAAATAACACTGAAATGAATAGAGGGGTGCTTATGTTCTTTTGAATTAGTATATTGGATTCTTTCAGATATATTCCCAGAAGTGGGATCATTAGGTCAGAAGGCAGATCCACTTTCATTTTATTGAGGTGTCTCCATACTGCTTTCTACAGTGGCTGCACTAATCTGCATTCCCACATACAAGGGTTGACATCCTTGCCAGCACTTGTTGCTTGTTGATTTATTGATGATAGCCATTCTGACAGATGTGAGATGATATCTCATTGTGGTTTTCATTTGCATTTCTTTGATGATTAGTGACATTGAGCATCTTTTCATATGTCTGTTAGCCATCTGTGTGTCCTCTTTGGAGAATTATCTATTCAGGTCCTTTGCCTATTTTTTAATTGGGTTGTTTTTGTGGTATTAAGTTTTATAAGTTCTTTATAAATTTTGGATATTAACCCTTCATCAGATGTATTAGTGAATATGTTCTCCCATTCTGTGGGCTGTCTTTTTGTTGATGTTTTCCTTTGCTGTGATAAATATTAGTTTTCAAATGATCAAATATATTAAATACCCTATGAATTTTATTTGTCTGAGAGAACTTTCCCCTGAATTTTTTAATCAAATAATTTTCTATGTTGCTTGAATTTTTCATCATGTGTTTATACTATATTAAAAATACTAAATGAATGATAAAAAAGCAATTTTATTCTGATATAATTGCCATACTATAAACTGCACATATTTAAACGTAGAATCTTGTGTTTGGCACATTTATAACCACAACAATCAAGACATTCATCATCTCAGAAAGTTTCCATGGGCCCTTTTGTGTTGCCAACAACCTGTCTCTCTATACAATCAATGTCCCCAAGCAACCACTGACCTACTTTGTATTTCTATGGGTTAGTTTGCATTTTCTAGAGTTTATATAAAAGGACTCATACAGTATGCAGTCCATTTGTTTGGCTTCTTTCATTTAGCATAATTATTCTGAAACTAATCGATGTTATTGCACACATCAGTTATTCATTCTTTTTATTACCTAGTAGTTTTCTATTGTATGGTTATAACATAATTTGTTTATTCACTTGTTGAAGGACATTTAGGTAGTTTTCAGTTTTGGGTTATTACTAATAAAGTTGTTATGAATATTTGCATAAAGTCTTTGTGTGGACATATATATCCTTTTCTCTGGGCTAAATATCTAGAAATGGGATTGCTGGATCATGTGTTAGGTGTGTGTTTAACTTTTTAAATAACTGCCAAACTATTTTCTGCAATAGTGGAGATATTATATTCCCATTTTATATTCCCATCAGCAGTATATTAGAGTTTCAGTTCCTTCATGTCATTACCAACAGGGATGGTTAATTTTGTGTTAATGTGACTGGATTAAGTGATGCTCAGATAGCTGGGTATGTCTGTGAGGGTGTTTTTGAAAGAGATTAGCATTTGATTCAGTAGACTGTATAAAAAAGGTCTGCCTTCACCAATGTGAGTAAGCATCATTCAATGCACGGAGGGTAAAATAGAGCACAAAGGTGGAGGAAGGGTAAACTCAGTCTCATTTCTTGAGCTGGGACATCCATCTTCTCCTGCCCTAAGATATCGGAGTTCCTGGTTCCCACACCTTTGTAATTGTACTGAATTATACCAGCAACTTTTCTGGTTCTCCAACATACAGACTGGCAGATTGTGGAACTTCTCAGCCTCCCTAACCACATGAGCCAATTCCTAGAAAAAATATCTTCATATCTTTACATATATATATTACTTTATATATATATATGTACACACACATACATACATATATACATATATGTATGTATCAGGGTTCTCCAGAGAAACAGGACCAATAGGCTATTGGTCCTGATACATACTTGTTATGGTCACTCATTAATTCTAGTCACTCAAAGAGGTATGTAACAGGGTAGGTCTGGCCAGAAGTACCTGGGAGGCAGGGGAGACACCAGCTCCTCCCCCACAAGGGAGGGATTTGCAGAGAGCACTGGTTGCAGGAAGCACTGGAGTCCATCTGAATCAAAATCACAACTGAAACCAAGACAGCCTTCTTACACCCTGGAGCTAAACTATAAAAAAAGGCCACAATGTTGTGCAAACAAGCAGGCTGCTGAACTGCTCATGACATAGCCAGAGGTGTGGGGGATTTGTACAGCGATTGCCTGAGCTGTCAAGTGGGACATCCCTCCCCAGGCAAACAGACACTGTGCGCCTGTTCACAGCTGGAAAACTTCTGCCCTTTTGCACAAAATGGCAGCCAGAAGAGGGTCAAAGACAGTGGGTAGTTAACAAAAATGGCAGACACTGATGCACCTTGGGAAAAGCCTGATATCCCCTAACACATGGGATTCTGGGAAAGGACTTTTAAACAGAAGGCTGGCAGAAGCTCACATGCTTGGCTATAGGTCTCTGCTTTCTTGGCCTCTTGGGCTCTTGCTTTGCCTCACAGTGGTGGGAGCAGCAGATGCCAGGCCCACTGGGGGCTCAGGCCCTGCATGGCTGGAAGTCAGCTCCTCATAGGTAGCATCTGATGCTGGGATGCATGCCTGACCAGACTCCAGCCTTTGGGACCTTACCACCCAGTTCAGCACAGCACATAGGTCCTGAACTGCTTCCCCCTTTCACCCTTAGTAGCACACAGAAACTCTAAGCATCACACAGAAGCATGAGCTGGGAAATTCCCTACAAATGGAGCTTCCATTGCACAAACATCTGGAGTGATCTGGCAGTGCACCACAGCCCCTGAGAAAAAGAGCTGCAGTGCAATGGGAGGATGGCAACTCTAAAACACACAAGTGCACACCCCAGAGAGGATGGCAGCCTGTTTGCATGGCTGGCTTAAGCTCCAAAAGGACAGATAAACAATAATGGGAAACTTGTGGGTATGGCTTAGGTTTGCAATTTTGGGGGAGCAAGGGAAGTTCTGTGCCTTGTGGAAAAGAGGAGTTCAGAACAAGAATGCTCCAGCACCCTCAAACTGGGAACCCTATTAGTAAAAACCTATTTCCTTCCACACAAATCTTTGTGTTATGTGTACGCACAGTAAACAAGTGACCAGATCCCTTGCTGCCCTGTTATAGGTATACAATGATATTTCATTGCTATTTAAGTTAATATTTCTCTAATAACTACTAGTATTGAGTATCTTTTTATGTGTTTATATGCTATTTAAATATCTTCATTGATAAAGAGTTTGTTCAAACTTTTGCACATTTAAAAAAAATTTTATTGTTATTCAATTACAGTTGTATGCCTTTTCTCCCCATCCCTCCACTCCACCCCAGCTGAACCCCCCTCCCTCCCCCACCTCCACCCTCCCCCTTGACTTTAATCCATGTGTCCTTTGTAGTAGTTCTTGTAATCCCCCCTCCTCACTGTCCCCTCCCCACTCCCCCCTGGATATTGTTAGATTGTCTTTAACTTCAATGTCTCTGGTTATATTTTGTTTGCTTTTTCTTTTGTTGATTATGTTCCAGTTAAAGGTGAGATCATATGGTATTTGTCCCTCACCGTCTGGCTTACTTCACTTAGCATAATGCTCTCCATGATCACCAACTTACACCATACACAAAAATAAACTCAAGATGGATAAAAGACTTAAATATAAGTCGTAACACCATAAAAGTCCTAGAGGAAAGCTTTTGCACATTTTTTAACTGAGTGGTTTGTTATTGTTCAGTTTCTAGAGTTCTTTATATTTTATTACTATAAGTCTTTTATCAGATACATAAACCTTTAAGATCAATGAGCTTGAGTGATTATTGATAGTGGTGTGTAAACTACAATGTGTTCAGTTGTAGCAACAATGGGAATACCTACTTTAAATTGCCTTAAAAAAATAAGAGGAATCACTGGTTCATCAACTGCAAGTTCAAGATGAGGTGGGCTACACAGTTGATTTAGTTTAGCAGCTTGACGATGCCACAAAGGCTCAGTTTCTCTGCTGTCAGCTATATGCTGATTTGGGACCTTCATGGAGTACAGTGAAGGTTGCCTCCACCTCCTCATAGCTCAGAGAGAGAGAAGGGCTCATGGCTAGAGCCCTCATCACATCCCAAACTGTCTAACTCTGAGTGTATAGCTGTGGCCAGTGGTGGGAATGAAATTACTGAGATTATTCTAATTATTAACCACATGCCTCACCACCATTGGTCAGGGACAACAGCTTTCCCAAAAGAACATGAGCTGTGTAGGCAGGTAGAGACAATGAAGTACAAATTGAGGTAGCTCCTAAGAGAAAGGAAAATGGATGCTGAAGAACCAGTGTCGATGCCCATTACAGGTGGGTATTGGGGGCAGGGGAAAAGACAGTTTTAGTGATGCCTTATATCTAAAATAATTTCCATAGAAATACTATTATTTTCAGATTTGTGATTATGTACCTAGGAAACTAAAAAAAAAATCAAACGAAATAAAAACATTAAGAAAATCCGAGAACCAAGATGATGGCGTAGGTAGACACACTGCGCCTCCTCGCACAACCAGAACTGACAGAAAATCGAACGACAAGGAAATCCGACACCAAGGACATAAAAAATAAACATTCATCCAGACCGGTAGGAGGGGCTGAGACGGGCAGCTGGGGCGGAGAGGACTTGCGTTGCCATGGCGGGAACAAGACTGGCGGAGTGTGGGACTAACGGGGCAGGCAGTCTGACCACTAGCAGACCCTGCGGACCTACATTCAGGCACAGATAAACCAAGAGGGCCAAACTCAGAGTGGCAGAGAACGGGGCAGGCAGAGCGGCGGGTAGCAGACCCCGCGACCCCACATTTGCGCATAGATAAACCGGACAAACGGCGGGGAACAAAGCAGACCACGTAACCCAGGGCTCCAGCGCAACGAAATAAAGCCTCAAACCTCTGATTGAAAGTGCCCATGGGGTTTGGGGCGGCAGCAGGAGAAACTCCCCACCTCACAGGAGAGGTTGTTGGAGAGACTCACAGGGGCCTAGAGCGTGAACAAGCCCACCCACTCAGGAACCAGCACCAGAGGGGCCCAGTTTGATTGTGGGTAGCACAGCAAGTGACTGTAATCCTGTGGAGAGTGGAGCAGGAGCCATTACTCCCTCTCGGCCCCTCCCCCATGTTTAGCCTCACAGCTCAGCATCACAGCTCAGCGACCAGCGTTACCCCGCCCTGGGAACAACTAAAGCTCCGCCCCTTTAAGTAACAGAAGCACCAAGACAAAAAAAAAAAAATGGCCCAAATGACAGAACACTTGAAAGCTCCAGAAATAATTCAACTAAGCAGAAAACAGCTAGCTAACCTATCAGATGCACAGTTCAAAACACTGGTAATCAAGAAGCTCACAGAATTGGTTGAAAAAATGAAGGCTATGCTAAGAGAGACAAAGGAAAATGTACAGGGAAAATAGTGAGGCGAAGGAAACTGGGACTCAAATCAATGGTGTGGACCAGAAGGAAGAAAGAAACATCCAACCAGAAAAGAATGAAGAAACAAGAATTCAGAAAAGTGAGGAGAAGCTTAGGAACCTCCAGGACATCTTGAAACATTCCAACATCCGAATTATAGGGGTGCCAGAAGGAGAAGAGGAAGAACAAAAACTGAAAACTTATTTGAACAAATAAAGAAGGAGAACTTCCCTAATCTGGCAAAGGAAATAGACTTCCAGGAAGTCCAGGAAGCTCAAAGAGTCCCAAAGAAGTTGGACTCAAGGAAGCACACACCAAGGCACATCATAATTACATTCCCCAAGATTACACAGAAGGAGAGAATCTTAGGAGCAGCAAGAGAAAAGGAGACAGTTACCTACAAAGGACTTCCCATAAGACTGTCAGCTGATTTCTCCAAAGAGACCTTACAGGCAAGAAGGGGCTGGAAAGAAGTATTCCAAGTCATGAAAGGCAAAGGCCTACATCCAAGATTACTGTATCCAGCAAAGCTATAATTTAGAATGGAAGGGCAGGTAAAGTGCTTCTCAGATAAGGTCAAGTTAAAGTAGTTCATCATCACCAAGCCCTTATTATATGAAATGTTAAAGGGACTTACCTAAGAAAAAGAAGATAAAAACTATGAACAGTAAAAATGACAGCAAACTCACAGTTATTAACAACCACACCTAAAACCAAAACAAAAGCAAACTAAGCAAACAACTAGAACAGGAACAGAATCACAGAAATGGAGATCACATGGAGGGTTATCAACAGGGGAGTGGGAGGGGGAGAGGGGGGGAAAGGTACAGAGAATAAGTAGCATAAATGATAGGTGGAAAATAGACAGGGGGAGGGTAAGAATAGTGTAGGAAATGGAGAAGCCAAAGAACTTATAAGTATGACCCATGGACATGAACTATAGGGGGGAAATGTGGGAGGGAGGGGGTGGGCAGGATGGAGTGAAGTGAGGGGGGGAAATGGGACAACTGTAATAGCATAATCAATAAATATATTTAAAAGAAAAAAAAAAGAAAATCCAATAAGGTGGCTCATAGCAAAATTAGCATGCAACCATAGCTTTCTTTATATAAACAACCAACAATAGGAAATATAATAAATATAATATAAGAGCATATCCATTTTGTAAATGAATGGATAAAATACCTAAGAATGAATGTAGTAAAGAAAGAATGTTCAGGTTGTAGGTGAAGAACACTTTGAAATTCTATTGCAGTACATTTTTCAGAGCCTTGAATAAATGTCCTGGAGGAGAAGATTCAATGTTATAACATTGCCAATTGTCCCTAAACGAATATATAAATCTAATGCAACTTCAATAAAAATACTAATAGAATTATTTTGAGAGCAGAGAATTATACAAGTTCTTTCTAAAGTTTATTTGGAAAATAAGCATGAAAGTACAGCCAGAAAAATAAAAATTAAGAGTTATGAGGGAGGATTAATCTTACCTGATGTCACAAAGTATTATAAAGGTACAGTAATTGAGTTTGTCCTTGTCTATCTATTACTAGGCAATAATGGAAGAGAAGAGAGAGTCAACAAATATTGAAAATATACATTGAAATTAGGATACAAAAAGGTATATTTCATATCAGAAAAAGGAACGATGTGCTATTAGATAAATTATGTTCAGACAACTGGCTAGAAATGTACTACCAAAAAAATTAAATGCTGATGAATCAGAGATATAAGTGTAAAAGATAAAAAACTTACAGTACCAGGAGGAAAAGTGACATGTTTTAGCATATTTTTAACATTTTTGGAGTAGGGAAGAACTTTCCAAGCAAATCAAAACATAGGAGCTATGAGTTTGTCCATGTAAAAGTTACAATTAGCTATATGGGGAGAAAATACTGAAAAACATTTTTATTTTAAGAAGTTAAGCCAAGAAAAATATTTAAAATATTTCACAAAAGGCTAATTTCCTAAATATATGAAGAGTCTACAAATAAATAAAAAATGATAACAGAAGAATGGAAAACCATATGAACAAGCAGATTGTAGGGTAGAAAATGAGTCATAAAGAAATGATAATGCAAATCATATTTCTATTTATGTCAAATTGGAAAATATCAATAAGTTTGACAAAGCATTATGTCAAAAGTGTAAAGAGAATAGGCACTTATGTGAAATTGATGAGGAGCAATTTGGCAAATCTATGAAAATGGTTATCTTTTGACTTGGTAATTCTACTTCTAAATATTTTTTTTCAATTTTTAAATTATTTTATTGTCGTTCAATTACAGTTGTCTGCATTTTCTCCCCACCTCTCTACCCCACCCCAGCCAAACCCACCTCCCTTTCCTGCTTCCACCCTCCCCCTTGGTTTTGTCCATGTGCCCTTTATAGTAGTTCCTGAAAACCCTGCTCCCCACTATCCCTTCCCCCCTCCCCTCTGGCTATTGTTAGATTGTTCTTAACTTCAATGTCTTTATATTTTGTTTGCTTTTTTCTTCTGTTGATTATGTTCCATATGAGATCATTTGGTATTTGTCCTTCACCGCCTGGCTTATTTCACTTAGCATAATGCTCTCCAGTTCCATCCAGGCTGTCACAAAACACGTAAGCTCCTTCTTTTTCTCTGCTGCGTAGAATTCCATTGTGTAAATGTACCAGTTTTTTGATCCACTCATTTGCTGATGGGCACTTAGGTTGCTTCCAGTACTTGGCTATTGTAAATTGTGCTGCTATGAACACTGGGGTGCACAGGTTCTTTTGGATTGGTGTTTCAAGGTTCTTAGGGTATAATCCCAGCAGCTGAATTGCTGGGCCAAAAGGCAGTTCCATTTTCAGTTTTCGGAGGAAATTCCATACTGTTTTCCACAGTGGCTGCACCAGTTTGCATTCCCACCAACAGTGTACTAGGGTTCCCTTTTCTCTGCATCCTCTCCAACATTTGTTTGTGGATTTGTTTATGTTGGCCACTCTGACTGGTGTGAGATGGTACCTCATTGTGGTTTTAGTTTGCATCTCTCTGATGGCTAGTGATGCTGAGCATCTTTTCATATGTCTCTGGGCCCTCTGTATGTCTTCCTTGGAGAAGTGTCTGTTCAAGTCCTTTGCCCATTTCTCAACATAATAAAGGCCCTATCTGACAGACTTACAGCCAACATCATACTCAATGGATGAAAACTTAGGGCTTTCCCACGGAGATCAGGAACAAGACAAGTGTGCCCTCTCTCACCACTCCTATTCAACATAGTATTGGAAGTCCTAGCCACAGCAATCAGACAAGAAAAATAAATAAATATTTATTTTACAGTTGTTCTTGTTCATGTGTACAATGTCAACAAAAATTTGCTGAAAGGTATTTTTTAAAAAGGAGAGACTTTATTCAAGCAAACCAGAGATAAAGCCTCCAGTGAAAACCAAAAGTGTGTTCCCCCAAGACAAAGGAGAGCATGTCTTTTATGGAGAAAGCTCCCACCCAGGTTGCCATTCAGGACTGTTGATGCAAATAAGGACTTCAAGTTTGATCAGTTTAGATTGGTTGATGTAGATGTAAATGAGAGATATAATTTGTGGACCTCTGATTGGTCAGGGCAGGTCACAGTCTATTGGTTAAGTGGTAGTATGATGGTGATGGGACAGGGAACTTCCCTGCACTGGGTGACTCAGATAGTATAAATAGGCAGGGTATAGTGCAGAAGCTTGAAAGTTCAGTCTGTACTTCCTGAAATGCAGAGTGTGTGACAGGCTCTGTCAGCAAAAACCTCTAGACTCTAGTTTTGAATTTAGCCCAGGTAGCCAAAGGGAGTCCATCTGTGTAGATAAGTTCCTTCTCAAAATTTACAATAAAAACATTCATGAAAGTAGTAGGTGTGAAAAAAAAGATTGAAAACAATATAAATGTCCCTTGAAAGAAAGCCAGTTAAATAAATTATGATCCATTCATACAATGGAGCCCTACTGCAGCACAATAACTTTTAAAATCTCACCCAGTGTATGTTCATTCTTGATTATATATATTCTTTTCTTTTTTCCTTCTCAGCCCCTGGACTATTAAAGTGAAACCCCTCAGAGGCACAAGCTTGTGAGAGGGGTTTGCACTCCCTCAGGGTAGGAAAGGCTGATACACAGCCTAGAGAAGAAGTCACTTTTCAGCTTTGATTTCTGGACCTTATGAGGTTCAGAGTGAAGCCATAGGTATGTTGAAAATTCAGTATTTCCTGAAATAGAAAAGGAACTTCTCAGAACTCCCAAAGCTTAATTTTCACATTTCAAGAACCAAACTTTGGACGGTAAGCCATAGAGGAAAGGATAATAAGTGAGCCTAAGAGGAATGACAGAGGTGATACCCTCCTAGTGCCAGAAGAGTTGCTGGGGAAGAGAGGGCAGTTGGGTAGGGAAAGTGTTCAGAGGGGCAAGTCTGGATCTTCTTTCAGGGTGCACAGAGATAGGATGAGAGGAATCAGATCATCTTGGGACACTTCTGCTGGTTTTTGAAGACACTTCTATGGGGATGACAAGCCTTCAATATAATGTCATGTCTTACCTGGCTTAGGAGTCACAGGCGAGGGGCAGCCTAAAATGTAGGTAAACCTGAAGGCAGTTCTCACACCTCACAGATCCCAGTGTGGTGTTCATTCAGGAGACCCCAGTGAGCTATGGAAGCACCAGGACACCAGACCTGGGCACTAGCAAATGCTTGAACTTATAATGAGAAGCAGCAGGAGACCAGACCTGGGTGATGAGAAATGCTTGAACTTAGAATGAAAAGCTAAGAGGGGAGAATCTTGATTCTGAAGACTGTGTCATCTCTGAGCACAGTGACATAGGGTGCCAGCACTTTGTGTGGCCAGCCAATGTCAGAGGATACCAGTGTGGTGCTTAGGGCCAGCAGCTAATCACACTGTAAGAGATACCACACACACACAAAAGTAAAATTGTGTAAATTACATTTGCAATGGCTGGTTAAGAGGCATAAGGAACATTCCAGTGGTTATACTTGGGTAAAGGGCTTACAGGATTGAGGGTCTGGCAGGGTCTAGGCAGGTTCAGAGTAGATGTGAGATCCCCAAGGGATGGGTCAGTGTTGTCTACATTAGACAAGGCACTCACTAAGCTCAAGGTCATTATCTTTCTATCAGATTGTGGGCTCTGTAAAGGCAAGCAATACATCTTTCCTGGCTGGTTCTGGGTCTGGGGGCTTTCTGATTGTGTCTGTTAGCTTTGATGATGACCTCACTGAGTTCTGTCCCTCTGCCCACTAACCACACCTCCCAGACATTAGCACACTGAATGGGAGCTGAGCCATGGTAGAAGAGGTGGCTCCAGAAGTGGACGTCACAAACTTTGTATAAAGGACAGTCCTGGTTTATGCCTGTTCTTCCAGGGTGATTATTAATAGCATCCCCCTTTACTCTTAAAAGTGTCCCAGTTTTGGTGATAGTATGGTCATTATTTCTTTTTAAAAAATATATTTTATTGATTATACTATTACAGTTGTCTCATTTTTTTCCTCCTCTTTACTCTCCTCCACCCTGCACCAACCCACCCACCATCATTCCCCCATCTTAGTTCATGTCCATGGGTTGCACATATAAGTTCTTTGGCTTCTCCATCTCCCATACTATTCTTAACCTCCACCTGTCTATTTTGTACCTACTATTTGTGCTTCTTATTCCCTGTACCTTTTTCACCATTTTCCCCCACACCCTCCCCACTGATAGCACTCCATGTGATCTCTATTTCTGTAATTCTGTTCCTGTTCTAGTTGTTTTTGTTTTTGTATTTTTTAGGTTCAGTTGTTGATAGTTGTGAGTTTGTTGTCATTTTATTATTCATATTTTCGATCATCTCCTCTTTCTTAGTCCCTTTAATATTTCATATGATAGGGCTTGGTGATAATGAATTCCTTTAACTTGACCTCATCTTGGAAGCACTTTACCTGCCCTTCCATTCCAAATGATAGTTTTGCTGGATAGAGTAATCTTGGATGTAGGTCCTTGCCTTTCATGACTTGGAATAGTTCTTTCCAGCCCCTTCTTGCCTGTAAGGTCTCTTTGGAGAAATCAGCTGACAGTCTTACGGGAAGTCCTTTGTAGGTAACTGTCTCCTTTTCTCTTGCTGCTTCTAAGATTCTCTCCTTCTGTGTAATCTTAGGTAGTGTAATTATGATGTGCCTTGGTGTGTTCCTCCTCGGGTCCAGCTTCTTTGGGACTCTCTGCGCTTCCTGGACTTCCTGGAAGTCTATTTCCTTTGCCAGATTGGGGAAGTTTTCTTTTTCTTTTCTTTTCTTCTTCCTTCCTTCCTTCCTTCCTTCCTTCCTTCCTTCCTTCCTTCCTTCCTTCCTTCCTTCCTTCCTTCCTTCCTTCCTTCCTTCCTTCCTTTCGTTCACATCAATGCATGGCTGGTCCTCAAGCTCCCCCTACTGGGGACCTGGCATACAACCCAGGCATGTGCCCTGACTGGGAATCTAACCAGTGACCCTTTGGTTCGCAAGTCAGCACTCAGTCTGCTGAGCCACACCAGCCAGGGTGTGGGGAAGTTTTCTTTAATTATCTTTCAAATAAGTTTTCAATTCCTTGCTCTTCCTCTTCTCCTTCTGGCACCCCTATGATTCAGATGTTGGAATGTTTAAAGTTGTCCCAGAAGTTCTTAAGCCTCTCCTCAGTTTTTTTGAATTCTTGTTTCTTCATTCTGTTCTGGTTGAATGTTTATTTCTTCCTTCTGTTCCAAATCATTGATTTGAGTCCCAGTTTCATTCCCTTTGCTGTTGGTTCCCTCTACATTCTTCTTTATTGCACTTTGCATAGCCGTCACTTTTTCCTCTATTTTGTGACCATAGTCAACCATTTCTGTTAGCATCCTGATTACCAGTGTTTTGAACTCTGCATCTGATAGGTTGGCTATCTCTTCATTGTTTAGTTCTAGTTTTGGAGCTCTGATTTGTTCTTTCATTTGGGCCATATTTCTTTGTCTCAGCATACCTGTTATGTTGTAAGGGGCAGAGCCTTGGGTATTCACCAGTATGGGGCAAACCAGGTCACTGTGTTGTGGTGCTGTTTGTGGAGGAGGGGTCAGAAAGGGAACAATACCACTTTCTGGGTTCTCAGCTAGCTTTCAGTCACTTCTCCACTACCCACAAGAAATTGGGCACTTCTGGTGCTGACTCCTGGTTGGGGGGGTGTACATTTTATGACCCTGTGGGTCTCTCCAGTGAACTTTCTTGTGAGGCTGGGAGGTTCTCCCACCACCACATCCCCCACAGGATTTTATGGCCAGAGGTTTTGAGGCTTTATGTCCCCCACTAGAAACCCTGAGTTGCATGGTCTGTCTCACTCCCCATTTGTTCCTCCCAGTTCATCCACATGCAAATGTGGGACTGCCCAGTCTGCCAGCCACCACCATGCCCACCCTGGTCTTCCAACCTCAGCCTCACCTGCACAATCCTCCAGCAAGTGGTTTGCTGCACTTCCTCTTCACCCAGGCTGCCCATCCCCACACCTCCTACCAGTCTTTTATTTTTTTTTATTTTTTTAAAAAATTTTATTGTTATTCACTTACAGTTGTATGCCTTTTCTCTCCATCCCTCCACCCCACCCCAGCTGAACCCACCTCCCCCCCCACTTCCACCCACACCCTTGATTTTGTCCATGTGTCCTTTATAGTAGTTCCTGTAATCCCCTCTTCCCACTGTCCCCACCCCACTACCCCCTGGTTATTGTTACATTGTTCTTAACTTCAATGTCTCTGGTTATATTTTGTTTGGTTTTTTATTCTATTGATTATGTTCCAGTTAAAGGTGAGATCATAAGGTATTTGTCCCTCACCGCCTGGCTTATTTCACTTAGCATAATGCTCTCCAGTTCCATCCATGCTGTTGCAAAGGGTATAAGCTCCTTCTTTCTCTCTGCTGCATAGAATTCCATTGTGTAAATATACCATAGTTTTTGGATCCACTCGTTTGCTGATGGGCACTTAGGTTGCTTCCAGTACTTGGCTATTGTAAATTGTGCTGCTATGAACATTGGAGTGCACAGGTTCTTTTGGACTGGTGTTTCAAGGTTCTTAGGGTATAATCCCAGCAGCTGAATTGCTGGGCCAAAGGACAGTTCCATTTTTAGTTTTCTGAGGAAATTCCATAATGTTTTCCACAGTGGCCTCACCAGTCTGCATTCCCACCAACAATGTACTAGGGTTCCCTTTTCTCCGCATCCTCTCCAACATTTGTCTGTGGATTTGTTTATGTTGGCCACTCTGACTGGTGTGAGATGGTACCTCATTGTGGTTTTAATTTGCATCTCTCTCATGGCTAGTGATGTTGAGCATTTTTTCATATGTCTCTGAGCCCTCTGTATGTCTTCCTTGGAGAACTGTCTGTACAAGTCCTTTGCCCATTTTTTAATTGGGTTGTTTGTCTTCCTGGAGTGGAGTTGTGTGAGTTCTTCATATATTTTGAAGATCAGGCCCTTGTCTGAGGTATCATTAGCAAATATGTTTTCCCATACTGTTGGTTCTCTTTGTAATTTGGTGATGTTTTCTTTAGCCCTGCAGAAGCTTTTTATTTTGATGAGATCCCATTTGTTTATTCTTTCCTTTATGTCCCTTGCTTTAGGGGACATGTCTGTGAGGATGTTGCTGCGTGGAATGTCTGAGATTTTCCTGCCAATGTATTCATCGAGGACTTTTATGGTGTTACGACTTATATGTAAGTCCTTTATCCATCTTGAATTTATTTTTGTGTATGGCGTAAGTTGGTGATCGAGTTTCATTTTTTGCACGTAGCTGTCCAGATCTCCCAACACCATCTGTTGAAGAGGCTGTTTTTGCTCCATTTTATGCTCCTGCCTCCTTTGTCAAATATTAATTGACCATAAAGAATTGAGTTTATTTCTGGGCTTTCTGTTCTGTTTCATTGGTCTATATGCCTGTTTTTATGCCAGTACCAGGCTGTTTTGATTACAGTGGCCTTGTAATACAGTTTGATATCAGGTATTGTGATCCCTCCTGCTTTGTTCTTCTTTCTCAAAATTGCTGCAGCTATTCGGGGTTGTTTATGGTTCCATATGAATTTCTGAAATGTTTGTTCTATATCTGTGAAATATGTCATGGGTAGTCTAATAGGGATTGCATTGAATCTATAAATTGCTTTGGGTAGTATGGCCATTTTGATGATGTTAATTCTTCCAATCCATGAGCATGGTACATACTTCCATTTGTTTGTGTCTTCCTTAATTTCATTCTTCAGTGTTGTGTAGTTTTCTGAGTACAGGTCTTTTACCTCCTTGGTTAGGTTTATTCCTAGGTACTTTATTTTTCTTGTTGCTATATCAAATGGGATTTTTTTCCTGATTTCTGTTTCTGCAGTTTCGTTGTTGGTGTACAGGAATGCCTTTGATTTCTGAGTATTGACTTTGTATCCAGCTGTTTCGCCAAATTCATTTATTAGGTCGAGTAGTTTTTGGGTGGAGTCTATAGGATTTTCCATGTACACTATCATGTCGTCTGCAAACACTGACAGTTTCATTTCCTCCTTTCCAATTTGGATGCCTTTTACTGCTTTTTCTCGTCTGATTGCTGTGGCTAGGACTTCCAATACTATGTTGAATAGGAGTGATGAGAGAGGGCATCCTTGTCTTGTTCCTGATCTTAGTGGGAAAGCTCTAAGTTTTTGTCCATTGAGTATGATGTTGACTGTAGGTCTCTCATATATGGCCTTTATGATGTTGAGGAATGCTCCCTCTATTCCCACTTTGCTGAGTGTTTTTATCAGAAATGGGTGCTGTATCTTATGAAATGCTTTTTCTGCATCTATTGATATGATCATGAGATTTTTGTCTTTGCTGTTGTTGATGTGATGTATTATGTTTCTTGATTTGCGAATATTGTACCATCCTTGCATCCCTGGGATGAATCCCACTTGGTCATGGTGTATGATCTTTTTAATGTATTGCTGGATGCGGTTTGCCAATATATTTTTAAATTTATTTATTATTATTATTCAATTACAGTTGTATGCCTTTTCTCCCCTTACCTCCCCCCCCACCCCAGGTGAACCCACCTCCCTCCCCCACCCCCACCATCCCCCCCGATTTTGTCCATGTGTCCTTTATAATAGCTCCTGCAATCCCCTCTTCCCACTGTCCCCACCCCACTCCCCCCTGGCCACTGCTAGACTGTTCCCCCCCTCAATGTCTCTGGTTGTATTTTGCTTGCTCTTTTCCTTTGCCAATATTTTGTTGAGTATTTTAGCATCTATGTTCATCAGCGATATTGTCCTGAAGTTTTCTTTCTTTGTTGTGTCTGTATCTGGTTTTGGGATTAGGATGATGCTGGCTTCATAAAAAGAGTTTGGGAGTCTTCCATCAGTTTGGATTTTTTTGAATAGTCTCTGAAGGATAGGGGTTAGCTCTTTCTTAAATGCTTTGTAGAATTCTCCTGTGAAACCATCTGGTCCAGGGCTTTTGTGTGTTGGGAGTTTTTTGATGACTGCTTCAATTTCATCTGCTGTTATTGGTCTGTTCAGGTTTTCTGCTTCTTCTTCATTCAGTTTTGGAAGATTGTATTTTTCTAGAAATGTGTCCATTTCACCTAGGTTTTCAAATTTCTTGGCATACAGTTCTTCCTAGTAATTTCTTACAATCCTTTGTATTTCTGTGGTATCAGTTGTAATCTCTCCTCTTTCATTTTTAATTGTGTTTATTTGGATCTTCAGTGTTTTCTTCTTGATGATCCTACTTAAAGGCTTGTCAATTTTGTTTATCTTTTCAAAGAACCAGCTCCTGGATTCATTGATCCTTAGAATTGTGCTTTTAGTCTCTATGTCATTTAATTCTGCTCTGATCTTGGTTATTTCCTTCCTTGTGCTTGCTCTGTGCTGTCTTTGTTGTTGTTCCTCGAGTTCTTGTAGGTGTAGGGTTAGGTTGTTTGTTTGAAATGTTTCTATCTTTTTAAGGTAGGCCTGTATTGCTATGAACTTCCCTGTTAGGACTGCCTTTGCTGTGTCCCATAGGTTTTGGGTTGTTGTGAGTACATTTTCATTTGTTTCCAGAAAGTTTTTGATTTCTTCCCTAACCTCATTCTTGACCCATTCATTGTTTAATAGTATACTATTCAGTCTCCATGATTTTGAATGTTTTGGGTTTTTTCCTTTGCGGTTGGTTTCTAGTTTCAGTCCCTTGTGGTCAGAGAAAATGCTTGATATGATTTCAATTTTCTTGAATTTGTTTAGACTTGCTTTGTGTCTATCATGTGGTCTATGTTTGAAAATGTTCCATGTACACTTGAAAAGAATGTGTATTTTGCTTCTTTGGGATGAAAAGCTCTGTATATATCAGTTAAGTCCATTTCCTCTAGGGTATTGTTAAGTGACACAATATCCTTGTTGATATTTTGTTTGGAAGACCTGTCCATTTTTGATAGTGGGGTGTTAAAGTCCCCTACTATAATTGTGTTGCTGTCAATATCTTTCTTGAAATCCTCCAGGATTTTCTTTATGTATTTGGGTGCTCCTATGTTGGGTGCATATATATTTACAATGTTTATGTCTTATTGGTGGATTCTTCCTTTGAGTATTATGAAGTGACCTTCTGGGTCTCTCTTTATGGCCCTTCTTTGGAAGTCTATTTTGTCTGATATGAGTATTGCTACCTCTGCTTTTTTTTCCTGTCCATTTACTTGGAAAATTTGTTTCCAGCCCTTCACTTTCAGTCTGTATAAGTCTTTTGTCCTGAGATGGGTCTCTTGTAGGCAGCATATGTGTGGGTCATGTTTTCTTATCCATTCAGCTATTCTATGTCTTTTGATTAGAGCATTTAATCCATTTACGTTTAAGGTTCTTATCGATAGGTAGTTATTCATTGCCTTTATTTCCTACCTGTGTTCCTCTGTCTTTCTCTTTTCCTTCCTTTCCTTAAAGCAGTCCCTTTAGCATCTCTTGCAGAGCTGGTTTGGTGGAAGTGTATTCTTTTAGACTTCTTTTGTCTGGGAAACTCTTTATTTGGCCTTCTATCTTGATTGAGAGCCTTGCTGGGTAAAGTAGTCTTGGTTGCAGGCCTCTGGTTCTCATTACTTGGAATATTTTTTGCCATTCTCTTCTGGCTTGGAGCGTTTCCATTGAGAAGTCAGTTGCTAACCTTATTGGTGCTCCCATGTATGTTACTTCCTTTTTCTCCCTTGCTGCCTTTAAGATTCTCTCTTTGTCTTGGAAATTTGCCATTTTAATTATGATGTGTCTTGCAATGGGTCTCTTTGGGTTCCTCTTGCTTGGGACTCTCTGTGTTTCCTGGATTTGGGTGACTTTTTCTCTCCTCAGATTAGGGAAATTTTCCATCATTACTTTTTCAACAGGTTTGTATCCCTTGCTCTTCTTCTTCTCCTTCTGGTATTCCTATTATACGGATATTGTTACGTTTCATGTTGTCCTGCATTTCCCTTATTGCCTCTTCATTCTTTCTGAGCCTCTTTTCCTTTTCTTGCTCTTTCTGGGTGTTTTTTTCTACTTTGTCCTCCAGCTCGCTGATCCGATCCTCTGCTTCATCAAATCTGCTTTTCATTCCTTCTACTGTGTTCTTCAATTCAGAAATTGTATTCTTCATTTCCTCTTGGCTCTTGTTGATAGTTTCTATTTCCTTTTTCATGTTGATATAGTTTGCAGTGAGTTCACTGTAGTTTCCCTGTAGTTTCTGGTAGTTCTCTTTGATCTCAGAGAGCTAAGTGAGCTTCCTGATGACTATTGCTTTGAACTCAGTATCTGATAGTTGACTTGCCTCTTTTTCAGTTAGCATTCTTTCTGAGGCTTCCTCCTTTCCTTTTATTTGGGAATTGTTTCTTTGTCTTCCCATTGTTTGTGAGACTCTTCTTGTTAGCCTCTGGTTCTTGAATTGATCTATTCTGACTCCATGGGTTTATGGTATAAACTTCTATGGTAGAATGCCAATGGGATTCAGTGGTGCCGTCTCCTTAATCTCCTGTGCTCACTGGTCTTGAGCTGATGTTTATGGGTGTAACACGGTCTAACTCTGGTCTTTTCAGCACTCCAGGTTTTGTTGTCTCACCTGTGGGAAAAAGAGAAAGTGGGGGAAAAAGGAGAAGGGAAGGAGGGAAAAAGGGAAAAGAAAAGGAAAGGAAGGAAGAAGGAATAAAGATCGGAGACAGGACAGGAAGGAATTTTAACAAAAATTAAAACAACAGAATAAATTAAAGAAGGCAGGAAGAAGGAATAAAAAAGGTAAAGGATGGAAGGAAGAAGGAATAAAAAAAGGGAGAAGGACAGAAAGGAAAAAGGAATTCAGGGGGAAAAGAGGGGGGGAAAAATGTCTTCTGCTGGCTTTAAACCGATCAGGTTAGTTCTGCTGGTCTTCCTGTCTATGGAACGGGAGGGGGTGGTTGGAAGGATTGGTTTCACTTTTCTCCCTTCCTGAGCCACACTCTTAGCTGTTGGTCAGCCTCCAGTCCCATTCCTCAGGGTCCTTTTGCTCCCCACTTGGCCTTTAGTTCACCAGTTGTGCTGTCCTTGAGTTGCACCAATTAGGGGCAACTTACACTCCCCCTTCTTGATCTTTGCTGTCTTAGATGCTAGGGGCTCTCGGTGCTGCTATGGGGTAGTTCAGCCCTGCTACTGGGTCAAGTCTTTCCGGGGAATGCAGTCTCCCCTAGCCCTGTATCTCCCCTGTGCTGGGCTTTCTGCCTTCCTCCTAGAGAGCCAGTAGGCCCTGCAGGGCTCTGTGTGCAAGGGCTTGGTAGGAGTTGTTGAGAACCAGTGCTTTTGGGTGTGGTCGCCTGCAGGCAGCCAGGCTGTTGATCGGGTTGTGTGGCTGAACTCCACTTGGGACTTGGGTTGGCTGCCGATCCCCCGCTTTGTGTCTGTATGCAGGGGCAGCCAGCCACTGATCCAGTTGCGCGTCCACCAAAGAGCTTTTTGTTTGTGTGCCCAGGCAGCCGGTCGCTTATCAGGGCGCGCACTCACCCCGAGTTTCAGCTGTGGGCCACCAGTCTGCTAATCTAGGAGCGCACAACCGGGCTTCAGGTGAGCAACGGGGCTGCTTAACCCGAGTTCACAGTCGGGGGCGGAGGGGGGAGGGGTGCCAGAGGCTGCGGCTGCTGCAGAGAGTTCTCTAGCTAGCCACCGAGTGCCTCTATTTTCTTTTTCTTTTTGAGAAATTCTTCCTATTCAAGCCCCCCTGGTCCAAACAAGCACCTGGCTGCTCACAGCTCAGCCTGGCTCTCTCCCAAGAATCCTGCAGCAGACCCTGAGCCTGGGTCGGGGCTTCAGCTGCCCTGGTCCCTGCGCAGGTCCCGGGGACCTTATTGTCCTTAAGCACTCTTCTTACTGTCTGATCTTTCAATGTCTTCTATCTTTGGTCTCCGATCTTCATATATGCTGGAATACTGTTGGCTGTTCGCTCTGCTCCTCAGATCAGCTAGGTATTTCACTGGCGTTGAGGGGAAGTGGACTCTGCTCCCACCTATCTCACCGCCATCTTACCTCCCCTCTTAGTGAATGTTTCTTCTTTAACTTCTTGATAGCCGGACTTCCATGCAGTTTGATTTTCTGGCAGTTCTGGCTACTTTTTGCTTTTAAATTTTTTGTTGTCCTTCTTTTGGTTGTGCTAGAAAGCAAAGTGTATCTACCTATGCCTCCATCTTGCCCAGAAGTCCTCCACTATTTCTAAATAACCTGAAAACAGTATATCTTCTAAAGTTCTGGGAGAAGGGAGAGAGAAGACTCCTCCACCTTTTGTTGCCACATGCCTCAGCTCTCATTCTACATGCATTAATTCAGCATCTCCTGGGAAAGATGTGGGAACACATCAGACACGGTCCCTCACCTTACCAAACTTGTAGTCCAGACAGGGAGAAAGGCAGTCATGGACAGAAGCAACAAATGTCACCAGGTGGGGCTTGATGAGTGCTTAAATGGTGTTACAGGACCTGCAGAATTTTTATTCAGCACTTTCCAGGACTTTCCTTCAGGTAAAAATATGTAATTGCAACAAAGATAAGAATAACAATAGCTACCCATTTGGTGGGGGCTCTTAAAAGGTAAGCATCTTGTTCGGGGAGTTCTTGGGCCATGGTGAGGAAATGACTGACTCTGCCCCCTGGGAAAGCATAGTCTTGTGGGGAATGCATAGTTACAATCTTTGTAATTTTGAGAGTGATGAGAGAAATTAGCCAGGCACATCATCAAGAGATGGATATAAATCTTTATGAAATCTTGCAAGATAACAATTCTCATCCTCATTTTACAGATGAAAAGCTAAAGTTCAGAGAGGTAGTATAATTTACCAAGGTTGCAGAAGACTTTATTGGCACAACTGGCATTCCAGCTCCAAATACCACTCTGTTGTGATGAATGATGGAATTTGGTGACTGAACAACTATGTTTTAATCTACGTCCATCCAGAAAGACACAGGCTTTTCCATGCCCTAAGAACTGCCGCATTTTCCATGCCTGATACATGTGGTATCATACCTATCATATGTCCTATACATATGGGCTACTATTTCCTCAGAGGCACCAAGTACTACCTGCCAAACATTCTATTTGCACCCTAAGCAAAGGCTGCCAGCAGCACCAGGAACTAGGTTCCATCCCAACTGCTCTGCCACAAACACAATGTTAACAATTCTAATGATGCTGACTTGGGTTCCTTTTAGAATAATAGTCTGATTTCCTAATCCTGTTAATTTTTAAATCTTGTTAAATTGTCAGTGTTTCTTTATGATGGTTCAAATATTTTTTGGAACAAATAAATAGTGAAGGAAGATGGTCAGGGAAAGGTCAGAGACTATTATGGATCTGCCTGTGTCCCCAGCACCCTCCTTATGTCTCTGACCAGCATCCTTGACTGGCACCCAGGACATGATTGCCCTGGTTACTAATCAGTGTCCCTGTAGTGCTCTGGTTATACACGCACAAGTCAATAAACAGCAAACCTCCGCATTTGCTTAGTTTAGAATGTTGGGCATAGAAAAACCAACAACTTTATTCTTCTACCCAAGGAACTTGTAATCTTCTTTAAGAAACAAGAATCCAGGCTCAGAAACAATCAAGATTATGTAAAAGAGACAATAGAGATCATATAAGAGAACAAATAGAGACCATTTCCCCTTTCAGAAGAACTTTCTTCCAGAACACAGGGAAGTGGGTTTTAATAATGATTGTGGCAGAAACTTTAGGCCACAGATCTGGGAGATGAAGAACAAGGCTTTTGCTTCCTAAAACCCAGAGAGCTTGACCACATTGATTTAATAACTCAAGTGAATCAAACTTTTTCTACTTAAACTGTGTAGACATGACCCTAGGCTTAGAAGCTTCTAGAAACCCTCAGATGTTGATCATTGACTGCAGAGAGTGTCCATGTATCTGGCTGAACCTTTGCTTATCTCAGCAGATGTCCCAATGTCAGAGAGAGTGCAGTGGGATCTTAGAACCCTCGAAAGGCCCTCAGTCCTTATAGTAGCTGGATCCTTTCCAGGTCAGGGCTCACTAATATCTGGTCTTTTCTTCTCCGTCGTTCATGGGAGACTTACCTCACCTCCTTTGATTTAGTTGGAGCCAGGACACTAGTTGTGGCTAATGGCCTATAAATTACAAGTTCTGTGTAGTTAAAAGCAGGTGTGAGTGCTCCGTTCTCTCTTTCTCTGCTACAGCTTGATGCAGGAAGCCTTGTGTAAGAATAGTAGAGATATAGAAGAGAAAAAGCGTGAATGGGTCAGTCATCACATGGAGGACAGTTGTCCACCAGAATTCTATGAGTAAAAAATAAACTTTGGTTGGGCCATTGAGATTTCAGTATCAATTTGTTACTGCAGCATGGCCTGGCCTCTCCTGACTCTGAAATATTCCAGAAGACTGAAGGGGAGCAGAAGCTGGGAGAAGAGGAGAGTCTATATGGGATTTTTTTAGTTTGTTTTGTCTTACAGGACTCTGCTTTGTGTTCAATGCTTTTATGTAGCCTCTCCATGCACCCTCCCTCACCTTCCCTCAGCTATCCAAAGATCTACCATGGTGCTTATCCACTGGTCTGTCACTGTAGACAATGGGACTTGTTTCATAGCCTTGCTTCATAGTCTATTGTGATTTAGAAAATGTCAGGCCAAAGGAAAAGGGTCAGAGACTACACAGTTCAACAATGTCATTGAAAACAGAGAGGGTATCCAAAAGTAATGCAACTTGCCCAAGGTCACACAACACCTGGACAATAGAAGTCTCCTATGTTCTAGGCCCAAACTTTCCCCTTCATCTCTTCCCATTTACTTGGGTCCTTATCTCACCTGAGGGTTGATAGGCATAGTATTCCACATCTTTTGTGTTAAGAAAAAAATGATCAAACTTCCAGTCAAAATGAAGGCGTAGATAGACATGCTTTGCCTTTTCTCACAACCACAGAAAGAATTACAACTAGACCTCAAAACAAATAACATCCAGAACTGGCAGAAAATCAAACTGTATAGAAGTCTGACAACCAAGGATTTAAAGAAGCCACATTCATCCAGATGGGTAGGAGGAGCAGAGATGTGGTGTGGTGCAGAGAGGCAGTGGTGGAACAGGAGGTCCCACATTCAGGTGTGATGGGTAAAAATCAGGAGGAATACCTTGAGAGTGAGCAATCCCAGCCCCAGGCCAGACCACACAACCCAGGGTTCCAGCACCAGAAAGATAAATCCCCACATCTGGCTGTAAAAACCAGTGGGGCAGGGGAAAGTGGCGATGGCAAAATGGAGACAACTGTACCTGAACAGCAATTAAAAAAAAAAAAAGAGTACAAGAAAGAATTGGAAAATGCAATATAATGTTTCAAAGTAAATATAAAATATGGATTTAAAAAAACAGTGGGAGTTGGGACAGTGGGAGAAACTGCCAGGTATTCAGGAGATTCTGCTTAAAGAGCCTACGTGACTTAAAACATCCAGAAACTCACCCCTTCTTGGAATCAGCACCAGGGCAGCAGCTGGAAGAGCACCAGTCACATACAGGGAGCAGGTGAAGTGACTGGAAAATGGGTGAGTGCCTGGCAAACCTCCAGAAGTGAGACAGTAGCATTGTTCCCTCTCGAAGCCCTCCTCTGACACAGAGCCAGAAAGTGCTGAAGGGAATTGTCCAACCCAGATGATTACCTAAGACTCTGCTGCACACAATTTACAGGTGTCTTTTCTACAACAGGCCATGCTACTAAGACAGAGAGTCAACGCAGATCTATGTAATACACAGAAACAAACACAGGGAGGCTGCCAAATTGAGAAGGCAAAGAAATATGGCCCAAGTGAAAGAACAGAACAAAACCCCAGAAAAAGAACTATACTAAACATGGATAACCAATCTATCAGATGCAGAGTTCAAAACATTGGTGGTAAGGATGCTCAAAGAACTCATTGAGTATGGCAACAGCATAAAAAAGACCCAGGAAGAAATTAAGGTTACACTGAGTGAAATAAAGAAAAATCTACAGGGAACCAGCAGTAGAGGGGAGGAAACTGAGACTCATATCAATGATTTGGAACATAAGGAAGAAATAAGCATCCAACAAGAACATAATGAAGAAATAAGAATTAAAAAATACAAGGATAGTATAAGGACCCTCTGTGACATCTTCAAACACACCAACATCTGAATCATACAGATTCCAGAAGGAGAAGAGGAAGAACAAGAAATTGAAAACTTATTTGAAAAAATTATGAAAGAAAACTGGCCTGATTTGGTGGAGGAAATAGACATACAAGTCCAGGAAGCACAGAGAGTCCCAAACAAATTGGACCCAAGAGTACCACACCAAGACACATTGTAATTATAATGCCAACGGTTAAAGATAAACAGAGAATCTTAAAAGTAGCAAGAGAAAAGAAGAGAGTTACCTACAAAGGAGTTCCCATAAGACTGTCAGTGGATTTCTCAAAAGAGGAGACATGGAAATAAAGAACAAACTGACAGTAACTAGAGGGGAGCAGAGCGGGAATAATGGGGCAAAGAAGGGGAAGAGTCATCAAGGAACATGCATAAAGGAACCATGGATAAAGACAACGGGGAGGGGAGGTTTGAATGTGGGAGGCGGGAGTGGGTAGGGTGGGAGAGAGTAATGGCGGGGGGATAGGGACAACTGTCATCGCACAACATAAAAAAAGGGGAAAAAAAAGAAACTTTGTAGGCAAGAAGGGAGAGGCAAGAAATACTCAAAGTAATGAAAAGCAAGGGCTTATAACCTAGATTACTCTATCCAGCAAAGCTATCATTTAGAATGGAAGAGCAGATAAAGTGCTTCCCAAAGTAAAGCTAAAGGAGTTCATCATCACCAAGCCCTTATTACATGAAATATTAAAGAGACTTATTTAAGAAAAAGAATATCGAAGCTATGAACATTAAAATGGCAACAATGCACAACTATCAACAACTGAATCTAAAAAAACAAACTAAGCAAACAATAGAACAGGAACAGAATCATAGGTATGAAGATCATTTGGAGGGTTATTAGCTGGGAGGGGTAGATGGAGAATGGAGGAAAAGGTGCCGGGACTAAGAAGCATAATTGCTAGGTACAAAATAGACAGGGGGGTGTTAAGAATATTTTAGGAAATGACGTGCCAAAGAACCTACAAGCACGACTCATGGACATGAACTAAGGGCAGGTATTGCTGGAGGGAAGGGGGTACTGCACAGAGGTGGGCAAAGAGAGAAAAGTTGGGACAACTGTAATAGTATACTCAATAAAATATATTAAAAAATATAAATGATCAAACTCTGGGAAATCAAAAGAAAGTATAGCACGTCCTTCAATGTTGTACCAGGGCATTGTTTAAAAAGCTTACTAGAGGATCATTAATTTTCTGGGAGAGGGTACCTGTGCTACTACTCTTTTATTGGAGACTCAACACTGAAATTACCTGTAGATTTCTGTTTAGCAATAGAAGGTAATTTAATGGTTATGCTTTTATTGCCCTTTAGGAAATTAACCAATTTTAATCTAGCCCAACAACCTTTTCTCTCTCTCTTATTGGTTATCTCTCATTCAATAGTTAATATGTGAATAAAACCTGTGACCCATTTTCATTCTGCATTTGTAATGAGAATCATGATTTTAACTTTTTCAAAATTGTATTTTGACACTTAGAAGTGTCTACTGTTTTTCAGTTCTGTACCCCCAGGAACTAGCATAGTATCTCCTAGAACTGAAAATCATAAATGTCCAGTCAATAAATGACTGCATTAGGGCTTATCCATCAAGTTCATAGATCACATATCTGCATTTTATCAGGGTCTTTAAAGCTTTAGTTCAGAGGAGTTCTTAAGTAGAAATCTCAGGGACCAGGAGAATCTGGTAGTGGAAAACCTGGGGCTTTTGTGAACCTTGCCTGAACTTCCTCATAGGCACTAACTCCATCTTCACAAGGAAACATGGGGTTCCTGATTCCTTCTGTCCTGATGCCTCTGGGGATAACATTTCCAGCTCAGTGGGAGAAGCTGTGGGAGGCATATTGCTCTGAGGATCCCTTAGACAGACAGAACCTTGCTCTGTACATTCCCCCCAAAGTTAAGGGGGAGAGTCAGTCTATAATTCCACTCATTCATCCTTTCCCCCCTCTATTCCATATCTTAGTTGGTCATTTCTGCTGACCCCACCAGCAGCCAGGTGTCAGGATAACTTACCCTGTCTGTCTCTTACCTACTCTAATTATAGCCCTTGTACCAAGAACCCTGTCTTTCAGAGGGATGTGGCTTATAATGGTGCTGTTTCCAAGAAAGTTCTATAGGGGCTTCTTGGTTAGTGTTCCCCTCCACCCACAGGCATGGCCAGGTCCTAAAAACCTTGAGACAATTTAGTTTTCTCCCTCCAATAAGGAGACCCTGATACTCAGAGGAAGGTCTTCCGAATGCTGCAGAACAGTTTCCTCAAAAAGAGCAGTGTCCTTGCCTTGTCCAGAAACTTCACTTGAGCTGAAGGGAACTTCGCTTTTAGTTTTGCCTGTCATGATTTGTCCTTACTGGCAGCAGCCTAGTGTTTAACATTCAGCACAAGCTTGAACTGAACTGAGTGGATCAGAACTAAAGTAGCTGATTTATATTCAGAGGGGAGATTAAATTAACTGCGTAGAAGTCAAATCTCAGATTGCTCATGTTTGCTTTTCCTGAACAGTGCTGAGGACGTATGCTTTGGTACATTCAAATTCCTAATGGGCCAAGTGCCCCAATTACAGATGATTTTGCGAACATCTGTACCTCCTGAGAGCTGTCACAAGGATGATTCAGGAGAAGCCTTGGTGTTCTTCAGCCAGTTATGGGCAAGCAACAGTGTGGGAAGCAGGGCTGCCCTGGGCTCAGAGGAGCTTTGGCTAGACTTTACAAATACAGCAGGCCTTCAGAGGGACTTGTGTGCTGAGTAGTGCTTTTTAATGGAATAGACACTGGAGAGAAGAAAGGGTGGTGCTCTGCTCAGGGGTGTCCAACACACAACCCGCAGGCCACAGGCCACCCAGGATGGCTATGAATATGGCCCAACACAAAACTGTAAATTTACTTAAAACATTTTGAGACCTTTTTTGTGATTACATGTCACAATCTATTTAATGTGTGGCCCAAGAAAACTCTTCTTCCAGTGTGGCCTAGAGACACCAAAAGGTTGAACACTCCTGCCAGTGAGCCTCAACTGAGTAGAACTCCATCCATTTGGGTCAGTGATTGATAATGTTGATGAGCTGGGAGCCAAGTACCTGGGGTTATTACATCATTCTCTCTACTTTGAATGTGCTTGAAATTTCTATGGTTAAAAATTGCATGTGTGTGTGTGTGTGTGTGTGTGTGTGTGTTTAATGGAAGAGACCTTTTTGTGGACATGAGAGAGAAGAGGAAGAGGGATCTGAAAGTTCATTGTTACAGAAGTTCCCAAAGCCCAGACAGACACATTTCTTCCTGCTTCCATGCCCTGTGGGTTAATAATAACCTGTTGGAAGAGTCAGGTGTCTGGAGCCAGACTCTGCCACTGATGACAAGAGGCAAACCGCTTAAATGGGGAGTTTCTGTGTGACTGACACTCTTGGTTGCCCACCCATCATTCACTGTACTTTTTGTTCTTGCTGGTAAAACCCACTGTGTTCAGCAACATGCTTGGGGGAGGTGGGCTCACACCTTGTGAAGGAATCACACCAGTGGTTGGATTAGAGATGGCCATGTGACCCAGTTCTGGCCAGCAAATTGCAAGGAAAGCCTTTGGGGTGGGGCTGGACTGCTAAGAAATATTTTCCTCTCTGATAAACAAGAGTTGCATTAGGAGAAGCCTTATTTCATTGGTGTTTTTGCATGCTGCCATGTGTTTTTGAGGACCCAACTCCTCCTTTTTCTCTGTAATCTCACCTCCTATGATGTTTCTCCTCCATCACAACTCTCCAGCTACTGGCCTCCTTGCTTTCCTAGGTCATGCTAAGCACATTCCTACCTCAGGGTATTTGCGTTTGTCGTTCCCCTTCACCTAGAGTGTTCTTCCTCCAGACCTGCACTGGTTCCCTCTTTCATGTCCTTCAGTTTCTTTGCTCAGATGTCAGATTCTCAGTGAGACCTTTTCCTGCCACCATTTAAAAATTATCCTTATCCTTCTCTTTATCTTTACTCTCCCCTTTTTATTGTTCTCCACATGTGCCACCAACACACTATGCAGTTTTCTTATTTATTTTGTTCATTTTCTCCTCTTTGCCCGCTAGAATGGAATCTCCTTAAGGGCAGTTTTATTTGCTGTTGTGACCCCAATACCAAGAAAAGTGCCCAAAGCATAGTAGCACTATTGAACATTTGCAGCTATCTTGTGACCATGCAGGGAAGTGAGGAAATTCACAGAGAAATAGCCCCACAGCCCCATCATCACCGAGCTGCTGACTTAACAATTCTGCCTGATGAATTATTGTTATTAAGGTAATAGTATCCCAATAGTTCAAGCCATTAGTAGGGGAATTTTTTTACTTGTGACTGAAAACATCCTCATTGATATGTTCTTCAAAGTTGCTGGGGTGAGAGACAAAGGAGGCTCTAGGCACAGACTGTCCAAGAGAGGGGTGGGGCATGTGGGCCCTGGAGTGTCTGCAGGGTCTTGGGTTAGGAGTTATGTAGCATGATCTCCAGCTGCTCCCTGCTGCACTCAGTGTCTTTGCCGATGCAGTGGACATTATACTACCTACTATCATTGTTAAATACAAGATCCAGAAACTTCAAGAGTTTCACACCTTGGTGTTTAAAAGGCAACCTGTCTGTCAGCATGTTGTTTTGCAAATGAAGTAATAAAGGTTGGGTGGTTTTGGAGTGGATCCCCTTTGGACACAGAGTTCCCGCAGCAGGACTGGGACAAGTACCAAGGAATCTTGGCTTCTCTGTTGATTTTCTTCCTCCTTATCTTCACTGGTTCCAGAATCCACTGTTATTCCTGAGATGGCTGAGAATTTTCACACAACCTCCTCCTTATAATCAGGGGGAGTGGGATGTTGACAATCGTCCTGTCATCTGAACTTGCCTAGGTAGGTAAAACAGGTCAGTGGCTGGGACTCTGGGACTACCACAAAGGAGGCTGGAAAAATAGCACTCAATCTGGTCTCCATGACGTAAATAGATGAATCTTTTACAGTGTAAATCATGTTGTGTTACTCTTCTTCTCTAGAATTTTCCATGGACTTTCATAGCTCTGAAATTGAAATCTGTACTCCTTAGCAGGACATACAAATCCTCACTGGATCTGGCTCCCATTTCCCCTCAGACTGGCCTCCCACCTCCCAGGCCCATCTTACCAAGTTCCGGGCACAAGTTTCTCCCTGATTCTGTCCCTGGGCCTTTGCAAACATTGTTCTTTCCCCCTGGGATGCCCTCCCAGATTTTGCACTACTGACTTACCCTCAACCATGAGATCTCAACTCCTATATTTTCTTCTTTATAGAGAAATATTCTCTGACCTCCCTTCCTACCAGATGTGGCAGCATCCCAGCTCCTCTGCAGCATCACCCTGTGCATTTCATTTATGCACTCATCACAAGCTGTAACAGGCATAGTTACTTACTTACTTCTTTGTTGAATTCTCCCAACTGGACTGTCCCAGAAGGCAGGGACTGTCATTTCTTCTTAGCTGCATCTACAGGGCCTTGCTCGATGCCCAGCTCATGATAGTGAGTGAATAAATGGAAGGAAGAATGAATGCTTCTCTTCACATCAACCACAATGCCAGATGGTGCCAGATGGCAAGGCCCCACCAGGACACTGGCTTAAAGACCCTGTGATGGCCCTGGGCAAATCATAAGTATCACAGCCACCACAAGATAGAGATCTTCCAACTCAGTTCACAGTGGACCACACAAGCCAGCCAGTCCTCCAGGGCATGAAATTGCGCCCAGACATCACTCCAGTTCCTGCTCTGAGCAACCCTCAATCTTCTGACCACAGACAACTCTGTCTCCAGAAGTGAGGCCCAGTCTCCCTGCAGCCAGCTGGGCAGTCCAGCAATACCTGAGGGGTAACGACGGGGATGTCAGTGAAGCAGGGAGCAGCAGGCCTCTGGGAGTCTGTGTAGGCCTTTCCTGTGCTGGTCTGATTTGTGGGAATACACTAAGAGGAGTGCCCACACATCAAGTATGTCTGGGAAATTCCAAGGATGGGGAAGCAAAAACTTTCATCTTACATGATAAAAGGTAGAGTTTGCAGTATTAGAAAGATAAGTAGTAAGGTCACATGCACCCTTCTCATGCCCAAGCCAGCAAGGAAATGGACTCACACAAAACACACACAATGAGCACACACTGTGCACACATAATACATATATACAAAACACAGTTACTTCCACAAAAAGACACATTTCCCCCTCTTTAAAATAATTTAATGTTTCAGGAAAAGTTATTGTGAGATCAGAAACTCCCTGGCCTGTACCTTGGCCATTAAGGAGTCAGAATCACCACCCCGGTTGGGACTCTTTGGTTCCGCAGGCCAAAATTCTGTCTCTGCTGGAGATCCCAGAGAAATAGTTAATGGAATGATGGGGATGTTTTTTCCTGATAGCGAATTCTGAGTGTTCCCGATGTCCCAAAACATCCAGTTTCCCTTAATATGTTCCAATCTGGTCTGTCATCCTTGTCTTAAATCTAGTTAGAATTTCAGCTGTCAGCTTATTTCCCAAAGTGAGAGTAGTAAACAAGACTTTAATGAATCCATTAGCAAGTGCTGTTGTGCCAACAGGAACTGTGAAGGGATGGATAATACACTGGAAGCAAAAGGCCTGGATCTTGGGCCTCTTGTACCACTAACTGCTGAGACTACAGGAAGTAACAACCTCAGGATGTCTCAGTTTCTTTTCTCAAGTGCACGTGCAGGAAGTATTAATACTTCACTGCCTCCAGGGAAACCTAAGATTTCTCCCATGCTGCCTTTTTGCATAGCACTGCAGATGACTCCTCCCCTTGGGGAACTGGCTGGTGTGTCAGAGAAAATTCTGAATCTTTGTGTGCATATTTACAGAGCATCAGGGTTGAGTGTGGTCAAGCCTGCTCTCTTAATTCTTGGAGAGAAAGATTGGTGCATGAGGCTTGGGTTCTCCAAACATTTTATAGCAAACAAGGTTGGGCCACTTTCCAAGCATGTCCCTCTTCTTTCTTGCAAACAGAATTAGGTGGCCTCGTGTTTCAGGGAAGGGTGGTCCCCTCATATGCCACCAGGGAAGGAGCTTGGTTCCTCTAGCAAATCTTTGTTGATTCCTTTGCCCTTGACAGTTGAGTGGACACGTGACACAGTTCTTCCCAAGGCGGCTTGAAGAAACCTCCACTGGGGGAAGGAAGAAGACTTCCTGAAAGGTTATGCTCATTCTTAAAAAGGGAAATTCTCTCTTCTGACCCTTGGACATGAGGGGTCTTTTGGTGCCAGCACTATCTGGAGCTGCTGACATTGTTTTGCCTGGCTGAAGGGAGGAATTAAAGTGCTGAGGGTGGCAGGTGGAAAAACAGCTGGGTCCTTCAGGATATTATGAGCCTCAGAACTGCCCAAACTTAAAACTACTCTATTTACAGACTGTGTATCTGTGTTACAAAGATATAAGAAGATAACAAATGTCCTTATTGTTAAGCCATTTCTGGACAGATTTTCTGTTTCCTGCAGCTGAGAGCATGTTAACTGTATCAGTCAGGGTAAGTTAGATAATGCATGATAACAAAAAACACTTGCATCTCTGTGCCTTGATACAAATTGCTTTCTCATTCAGGCCATATGCCCCTTTTGGGGCTGGCAGGAAGCTCTGCTCATCATAGTCCCTGAAGTGACATCTATCACTTCCCTGAATCTTAAAGGCAGGTTACGTTACGTGGATATGCCTTCCTCCAAAAGCTGCTGGCAAGTACAGGCCTGCCACCTGCCCAGAGAGTGCAGAGGTGGGATGGTCTGGTGAACAACACTAATGTCCACCACATTAACTGATATGGACTCTCTGGCCTCAGACCAATGGTTTCACTTCTTTGAACCTTGGTTTCTTCATTTGTAAAATTTAACCTCTTCGAATGTTTCCTCCATTTTCCTACTTGTGTGGGGAGACAATCAGTAATGAATATGAAGATGTTTTCAAAAGCATAACAGAGGCTAACTGAGCGGGCAGCTGAGGGGTTATTCATGCCATCTCAGCAAAGATCACAGGCTAGTTCCAGTCAGCTCTAGACACTCACCTTTCTCTGTCTCTGTCACATGTCTGCAACTAGACTACTTGGTAGTGAAGAAATTGCTGTTTTCAGGGTAAAATAGAGGAAGAATGTTTGTTTTGGAGGCAGAGGTAGGGTATGGGGGGAAAGTGGATGAGGTCGGGAATATTTTCCCCTTCACACTTCCAGAGACACAGACTGGGTGGCATAAACAACAGAAATTTATTTCTCACAGTTCTGGAGGCTGGAAGTCCAAGATGAAGGTGCTGGCAGGGTTGGTTTCTCCTGAAGCTTTCTTCTCCTTTGCTTGCAGATGGCTGATGCAGATCCCGGCCCGTGGGATCTGTGTGTTGTGGCTGAGACGAGACAAATTCACATGGACTACCAAGTCCTGTGGAGGAAAAGGGACAGCACGGCCACTCTCTCAAGACTTCCACTCTTGCCTTGACAGGCTTTTATTGCTTTTCTGGGCCCATTACATTGAGGATGATCCTCATTTAGTATGCACAGATTCGCTTTAGGCAGTTACAGAAAACAAAGGAAAGGATGTTGCTAATTACATAAAAGAGGAAGGATATTTGCAAATGTAAAGGGAAAAGTGGTTAAGCTGGTTATACTTGTCCTTGGAAGGTTTAGCATAGATTTTAGGAAGTTACTTTAGAGATATGCAGTAAACGTTTGCTGCCTCAATTCAGGGTGGGGGAGTTTTAGCAAAAAGCAAGCCTCATAGCAGCCTAGGTACAATGCAGGCCTGATTCCCCACGGGAGAACCTATCCGTGGGCGTGGGTCCTGTGTGCTGGACCTTGCTCCCCACTGGCCTGAGTGGGAGCTGGGCCCACACCATGCAGAATGGTCTCCTATAGATGTCCATCTTCTCCCGAGTCTTCCCATGGTCTTCCCGCTATGCATGTCTGTATCCTAAATTCCTTTTCTTATGAGAACATATTGGATTTAGGGCCCACCCTAAGGACTTCCTTTTAACTTAATTGCCTCTTTAAAGACCTCACTGTCAAATACAGTACATCCTGAAATACTGGGGTTAGGGCTTCCACATATGAGTTTTGAAGGGACACAATTCAGCCCATAACAAAGGCCATTCTTTTCCTTCCATGAGAAGTTGTCCATGGCAAAAAACACATACTAGTTTCTACTGTAAGTGAGAGAACAGGGAGAAGATAAAAGAGAAGGAAGAAGAGAATTAGAAGAAGAAAAAAGGGGGAAGAGAAGAAGGAAAAAGTAGGAGGAGCTTAAAATCCTCACAGAAGGCCTGGAAGAGCCCCAGGAGGAGAGGGTGCAGGTGCTGAGCTGTCTGCAGAGGAGATGTGCATGGGTGTCGCCCAGCTCTGATGATCTACTTACCTGGACATCAGGGCCGAATCTGCAGGTGACAACTGACACCAGGGGCAAGGAAGGGGAGGGAGCTTGAGCCACCTGTGGTGAGAGAATGCTGCCCACTTGCTCTGTGGTGTAAAGGAAACCCAGTGCTGCAGAATTTATTTACAGATAGAGCTGCAGGAGATATCCACAATTAGTTGCATAGGTTTAAATACTTACAAACATTTTAAATCTTAACTGGAATCTCTGCATTAAGTTCATCTTGACCAGAATCCCAATTTAGGTGACTCAGCAAGATATGGATCATAGACAATATATTGAAATCTGGGTGAATTCTGCTCTTCACCTGGGCTCTTACAGCCCTGACCTACTGGGCAAGCAAAAGTGGGTATAGAGAGAGAAACATACAAGTAGAAAATATTATATTTTACTCCAGGTCAATAATGAAGGTGCTGGTAGCATTTGCAGGGGTGAATTCAGAACAGTGCATCCTTTCAGCTACACCCAGGCATTGATTACTGACCCAGTAGGCAAGCAAAGCATGGTATTGGGCAAAAGCAAAGTAAATCAAAAAATTATTTTGAAAGTATTTGATTTTCAATCTTCTCTCCAAAAAGAATGCAAGTAGCCATTAAGGAAGTAGAGGGGCTTCTTGCACATTCATGTAGTTATTTACAGTTTAGTTTGTGGGGAGGGGCACCTGGGTCATCACAGGGCTTGCAGAAGGGCTCTCCTCTTAAATGAGGCAGGTGAGTATATACAAATCTCATGAAGTAAACAATCAGAGGGGTGGTTCAGTCAAATCAGGCCTCAAACATGGAATTGTGCAAAACATCCAAATGATGACTGAGCAGGCTCTTGCTGCACGGTCCCAGCATTTTACTCTCATTCAGTCATGAAAGGCAGCCTCAGCCTGACACAGGCTGCAGACAAAAAGTGAGGAAGAAGCAATTTTTATTGTTATTGTCATAATTAATCCTTTAATTAAGGTCTCCTTTATTCATGTCAGTATCCTGCTCCTTTCTCCCCTCCCTCTCTTCCAAATCTCATTCGTTGGGCTGGTTTCTTTGAGCTCTCCCAGCTCAAATTTTAATTAAAGTGAGTCACAAGCCTTTAATCTCTAATGAGCCCCTCTTTCATACTCCATCAGAAATCAGTCTCTGCGCTCTGTGTAGTGTTGTGTATTAGCGTGGTATTACTTTTTGAATACAGTAGCCCCTATTCTGAAATTTTCTCTCTTTTTTTTGCAGCAAATTGATATTCAGATGTGAAACTTCCCCTTTTCATGTTGCATAGGCATTGCAGCAACATGATGGAAGATACCAAAATGAAATAAGCAAGAGATGTGTCAGTGGAGACTATTTCATCCTGACATGGTTCTCCATTGACCCTGTGCCATTGAAGACTGAGAGGATCCAGGTTGAGGGAGGGGCTTTCAGATGACAGAGACCTCTTCTGGATAACAAGACTTCTTTTGTTTTATTCTGTTAATGTAAGTTTTCTAAGATGCTGCCTCCTCTTAAACAGAGTTCAATGCTTTCTTGATGCCTCAGACTCATCATTATGATGAGTGGTCAGCCAAGGTTTAGTACAGGGCATCCTCCCATCACATGCTACAGAGTAGCCCTTCTCCAGAATGTCAAAATGAACTTTCAGAAAAGTCTGGAGGAGTAAGGTGGCAGCAGGAAGGGAGCCAGTTGACAAATTTGCTCTTTATCCTATTATAGGAGATGGTATTTTCTCTGTAATCTCATTTAATAACTCTAAAACAATTAGCAAGTTTATTTTTCACATATTCTTCCCATCCCCTCTTTTTTATATTGTATTTTATTTATATTGTCAAAACATATAGCCATTACATGCTGTACTGTCTCTCTCATCAGCATTATTTATTTTAGATCCAAAGTAAACATATATTTAACACTGATCACCAGTCCTTGCCTTGCTGTCTCTCTGTCAACTAAACATTTTGGTTGCTTAAAGCTGTTTGCTAATACATTCCTGTGAAATGGACCACAAGAACAATATTGTCTCTGTTCCCACATGGTAAAAACAAGTGGTTCTGGTCTTTTATTCTAAGGTCAGTTTGGCTGTATATAGAAATCCATGAAGTGTTGATGCTGAAGGTCTGATGACAATCTGATTTTCTTTTCCTTACAGATGGTACTGTCTTTTTGTCTAGATTCCCAATGAGTTGGTTTTTTTTTCCCCCTTTAAAGTCCACTTATTTACTAGACTATGTCTCAGTGTCGCTATTTCGGATCCATTGTCTGAAGTATGCGCTGTGTCCTTCTAATACATTTTAAGCCTTTTTGTTTCTTAATTCAAGAATGTTCTATGATTTATAGATTAGAGTATCTGTTCTGTTCCATTGTTTTGGTCTTCTTTCCATATCTTTTTATCTATGATTTTTCCTGAATACTCTAAAAATATTTTTCTTTGTTTCTTTTTAATATTTCCAACTTTTATTTGCACTCTTCATTGTCATTTGCCACTCTTTTGTTCATTTTCAGTTTTCTTTTTTTAAGTATATTTTATTGAGTATACTATTACAGGTGTCCCATTTATTTTCTCCCCTTTATTCTCCTCACCTTAGTTCCTGTCCATAGGTCATACATATAAATTCTTTGGCTTCTCCATTTCCTATACGATTCTTAACCTCCACCTATCTTTTTTGCACCTACCATTTATGCTTCTTATTCCCTGTACATTATCCCCCATTCTCTACCCTCCCCCTCCCCGCTGATAACCCTCCATGTGATCTCCATTCCTGTGATTCTGTTCCTGTTCTACTTGTTTGCTTAGTTTGTTTTTGTTTTTGTATTTTTTTTTGGTCCAGTTGTTGATAGTTGTAAGATTGTTGTCATTTTACTGTTCATATTTTTGATCTTTTTTTTAGATAAGCCCCTTTAACATTTCATATAATAAGGGCTTGGTGATGATGAACTCCTTTAACTTGACCTTATCTGGGAAGCACTTTATCTGCCCTTCCATTCTAAATGAAAGCTTTGCTGAATAGAGACTCTTGGGTGTAGGTCCTTGCCTTTCATGACTTTGAATACTTCTTTCCAGCCCCTTCTTGCCTGCAAGGTTTCCTTTGAGAAATCAGCGGATAGTCTTATGGGAACTCCTCTGTAGGTAACTGTCTCCTCTTCTCTTGCTGCTTTTAAGATACTGTCCTTATCTTTCATCTTGGGGAATGTAATTATGATGTGCCTTGGTGTGTGCTTCCTTGGATCCAACCTCTTTGGGACTCTCTGAGCTTCCCAGACTTCTTAGAAATCTACTGCCTTTGCCAGATTGGGGACATTCTCCTTCATTATGTTTTCAAATAAGTTTTCAATTTCTTGCTCTTTCTCTTTTCCTTCTGGCACCCCTATGATTTGGTTGTTGGAACGTTTAAAGTTGTCCTGGAGGTTCCTAATCCTCCCTCTCTCTCTTTTTTTTTTTTTTTTTTTGAATTCTTGTTTCTCCCTTCTGTTCTGGTTGAATGTTTAATCTTCCTTCTGCTCCAAATTGTTGATTTGAGTCCTGGTTTCCTTCCCTCCACTGTTGGTTCCCTGTACATTTTTCTTTATTTCACTTTGCATAGCCTTCACTTTTTTAAACTTTTTAAAATTATTGTTCAAGTACAGTTGTCTCCATTTTTCCCCAACCACTCCCCTCTACCCCAGCCATCCCCACCTCCCACCCCTGATCCCTGTACCCTTGTGTCCTTTTTTGTCCATGTGTCCTTTATGGATGTTTCTGAAAACCCTTCCCCCCCCCCATTATCCACTCCCACCTCCCTTCTGGTTTCTGTCAGTTTGTTCTTAATTTCAATGTCTCTGGTTATATTTTGCTTGTTTGTTTTGTTGATTAGGTTCCACTTATAGGTGAGATCCTATGGTATCTGTCTTTCACCTCCTGGTGCATAGCCTTCCTTCAGTTTTCCCTCTATTTGCAACCATACTCAACCATTTCTGTTAGCAACCTGATTACCAGTGTTTTGAACTCTGCATCTGATAGGTTGGCTATCTCTTCTTTGCTTAGTTCTACTTTTGGAGCTTTGATCTGTTCCTTCATTTAGGCCATAGTTCTTCATCTTGGTGTGCCTGTTACATTGTAAGGGGTGGGGCCTTGGGTATTCGCCAGTGTGGGGCAACCCAGGTTGCTATGTTGTGGTGCTGTATGTGGGGGAAGGGTCCAAGAGGGAACCATGCTGCTTGCTTGGCTCTTGGCCGGCTTTCAGTCACTTCCTCCACTACCCACAAGCAAATTGGGCCCTTCTGGTGCTGATTCCTGGGTGGGTGGACTTGTGTACATTCTATGACCCTGTGGGTCTCTCCAACAAAATCTCCTGTGAGGCTGGGAGTTTCTCCTGCTGCCTCAATCCCCACAGGTTTCTATGGCCAGAGGTTTTGAGGCTTTATTTCCCTGTACTGGAACCCTGGGTTGTTCCATTTGTCTCACTCCACAGGTGTTCCTCCTGGTTTATCCACATGCAAATGTGGGACTGCCCAGTCTGCTAGCTGCCACCTTGCCTGTCCAAGTCTGCCAGCCACTGCCTTGCCTCTTGTCCTTTCTACCCCAGCTGCCCATCTCCACCCCTCCTACTGGTCTGAATGAATGTTTCTTCTTTCTCTCCTTGGTTGCGAGACTTCCATACAGTTCGATTTTCTGTCAGTTCTGGTTATTTTTTTGTTTTTAAATATTTTGTTGTCCTTCTTTTGGTTGTGTGAGGAGTTAAAGTGTATCTACCTATGCCTCCATATTGGCTGGAAGTCCCATTTTCAGTTTTCATTTATAATTTTTCCTCATTTCTAATTCTTTTTTGAATGTCAACCTCTCTTTTCAAATCTTCCTGTTTTTAATGACCTCATTTCTGAACTTTCTTAATTCATTTTTATGTGGTCATTTCTATCATTTTTAAAAATTATTTTAACTCATTTGGAATAGTGTAGTTTCACATGGTGTGTAGGCATGTCTTCTCAGCTTGCTTTTGTCATTTGTGTGGGGACTTATTCTGTTCTTATTTTTTTTTCTTATAATGACTTTGCATGTATTCTTTGACAGTCCTTTTCTGTTGCACATTTTAAAGGAAAATGACTGGGCTAAATCTTTACAGCTCTAGCTTTCTTCTTCCATTGCTTTTATGCAACAATCAAAAATGTAGTTTCTACCTCATGATATCTGTCTCCTCTATTTCCTTCCCCTTCGACCTCTTCTTCCCTATACTTGCACTTCTCTTGTCTCTGTGTTGCACCATTTAATTTGAATACCACTCTCAGCAATTTCTCCCCAGGGTAAGGATCCTTCCTGGAAGCCATATTGCATTTGGTTTTCATGACTTCACAGGGAAAACAGTACTCCAGTCCTTTCAGACCTCAGTGAGGTCTCCTTCTGCTCACCCATATATTAGACTCTGTAGAACCCCCTTCCAGTTTCAGCTGTTTTACGGTATGAATACCTGTGGTAATTTTGGAGTTCTGTTCTCAGAGCTATCAGAGGTGCCTTGTCTTCATTTTGCTTAGATGCTGGTAACAAAGAGGTCTTGTAGCTGTCAGTGACTTGTCTTCACCCACTCATATTTTTGTGTTTGTGAGTATATCTTTTCACTCAGCATTTTTGTCCATGGGTTTTTAATTTTGCTATCCTGGTTGTTATATATGCCTTAATATAAGACTTACAGAAATTTTAAAACTACCCTGCTACAACCATCATGCCAGAATCTATCTCAAGTTACTTTGAACATGGCTAGGCTGCTGGTTTTTCATAGTAAACTCCTTGGATACAAGGAGACTGATAATACATGTCTTAGAGCAAATATGCAGTGCCATATACATACAAGTTTAAATTTTGTTAGTAGGTTATAAAAGCAATACATAGTCATTCCCCTAAATTAGAAAACTACAGATTAGTATATAAGAAGAAAATTAATATCACTAGTTTTACTACCGCCATAGAAATACCCACTCTCAACAGCCTGATGCTTTTGCTTCTAGTCTTTCATACAAGCAAATTTTAAAATATATACATTTCAGTTCAGATCAGAGTGTACACTGAAATCTTTTTGTCACAACGACCAGGGACTCATTCAACTTACCTTAAGAAAGAGAGATTGTTGTTAAGTTATCTACAAACTGAAAATAGAAATTTAATAGAGTGTTCCTAGCAACTGTCACTGCTTGAGAGACTGGTGATCCCAGCGTTTCTCTTGGGCCACAGGCTTTTCTTTCTAGCTTCTCTACATCTCTTGTGCCTACTCTATTGTAATTTAGATTGTCCATGGTCCATATTGACTTCTCTCTACATTATAGTCTTTCAGCGTGAGCTCCTACTAGTAAGGACTTAGTTTTTGGACATTTCTAAGTCCATATTCCTCAGACAGGCGATCTGATTATACCGGATTAGTTTTTCATGTTTAAGAAGTCCATCTTAAATAACCAATGGATTAAAGAAATCAGAAAGGAAATTATAATGCAATAAACTAAAACTTATGGAGTATGGGGGAAGTAGTGCTAAGAGGAAAATTTATAGCTATAGACACTTAACATTAAAAAGTATAAAGAACTAAAATCAATCACCTAACTTTATATGTTAAGGAAAGAGGAAAAGAAAAACAAATTGAACCCAAAGCTAGAGTAAAAAATAAAGATTAGAGCAGAGATAAATTAAATAGAGAATATAAAAATGATAGAGAATATTAACAAAATCAAAGGTTGATTCTTTGACAAAACTTTATCTAGGCAGACTAAGAAAAGGAGAGAGAAGACTCATCTCAACTGATACAGAAAAAACATTTGACAAAATTCAATAGCCTTTCAGAATTAAAAGAAAAACAACACATTCAACACATGAGCAATAGAAGAAACTATATCAACATAATAAAGGTCATATATAAAAAGTCTACAGCTTACATCAGATTCAATGATAAAGGACTGAAAACTTTTCCTCTTATATCAGGAACAAAACAAGAGTGACTGTGCTTGGCACTTCTATTTAACATAGTAATGGAAGTTCCAGACAAAGCAACTATACAAGAAAAATAAATAAAAGACATCCACATAGAAGAGGAAGAAACAGAACTTTCCTTGTTCATAGATGACTTGATTTTATATGTATAAAATTCTTAAAAAAATTTTTCTAACAAAAAACTGTTTTAGAACTAATAAGTAAATTCAACAAAGTTGTAGGATATAAAATTAACATACAAAAATTAGATGGATTTTTATACTCTAACAATGAATGATCTGTAAAGGAAATTAAGAAAACAATTTCACTTTAAAGAGCTTCCAAAAATAAGTAAAATACTTAGGAATAAACTTAACCAAGGAAGTGAAAGATCTGTATGCTGAAAACTATAAAATATTTATCAAAGAAATTGAAAAAGGCACAAACAAATGGAAACATAGTCTGTGTTTATAGATTAGAAGGAATATTGTTAAAATGTCCAAAGCAATCTACAGATTTAGTGCAATCCTGAGAAGAATCCTAATAACATTTTTTTTTGCATAAACAGAACAATCCAGCTTAAAATGCATATGTCTCAAGGACCTCAAATAGTTAAAACAATCTTGCAAAAAAAAATAACAAAGTTGGAAGTCTCACACTTCCTGATTTTACAATGTATTACAAAGCTATAATAATCAACACAGTATTGTACAAGCATAAAGATAGACCCTCCACTACCTCCCCCCAAATACAATGGAATGGGCTAGAGAGGCCAGAAATAAGACCTCAAATATATGGTCAAATTATTTTCAATAAGGTATCATGACAATTCAGTGGGGAAAGGAGAGTCTTTTCAAGAAATGTTTCTGAGAAAACTGGATTATCTACATGGAAAAGAATAAAGTTGAATGCTTACCTAACACCATATACAAGATTAACTCAAAATGGCTCAAAGACATACATGTAAGAGGTAAAACTACAAGTCTGAGAAGAAAATATAAAGGAAAAGCTTCATGACATTGAACTTAGTGACTTTGTGGATATCACACCAAAAGCACAGGCAACAAAAGTAAAAATAAATTGTACTATATCAAAATTTAAAACTTCTGTGCATCAAAGGACATGATCAACTGACTGGAAAGGCAACCTATGGAGTGGGAGAAAATATTTGCAAATCATATATCTGATAAGGAGTTAATATCCAGAATACATAAAAAACTATTGATCAACAACAAAAAAGTTAAACTAACAACCCAATTTAAAAAAAGGTCAAAGAACTTGAACAGACATTTCTCCAAAGAAGATGTACAAGTAGCCAATAAGCAAATGAAAATATGTTCAACATCACTAATCATTAGTGATGTGTAAATCAAAACCACAATGAGATACTACTATACCTCACACATATTGAGATGGCTACTATCATCTCTGAGATTCTATGATTTGTAAGAAACATGTTTGAGTAGATCAGGTTTTCTCAATGTTGGAACTATTGACATTTTAGATCAAAAATGTCTCCAGATATTGTCATATGTCCCTTGGGATACTATGTTGCCCCCAGCTGAGAACCACTGGATTCAATCACTCAAAAATAAATGGAAAGCCTGTTTATCCCATAATGTGTGTGAGAAATTTGTCCTTAATAAAAAGCATCTTTCAAAGTGTTTTTGGTGTAAGAAATTGCATGGAGCTATTTGCATTCATCATGAGCAAACAATAAAGTTTGTCTTCAGAATTCTCTTACCTTCTCCTTTAGAATACCCTTGTATTGTTCCCTTATAAATGATGAATTCACCCACACGCACAGACACACACACACACACCTTCTCTGTCACCTAATCCTAGGCATATAGTAGCTTTTCTTTCTACTGCCATTCAAACATAATTTCAAGAAAAAAAAACCTGATTGAGAATTTATAAGATGTACAGGAGCAATATGATGTATGAAACTAAACTGGGACCAAAGCAACCTGGATTCTAGTCCTCACTTTGTCACAACCAATCTGGTAATCACGGACAAGTCAATTATTCTGGGCCTTTAGCATTTCTTGTTGCAAAGGTGAACACTGGATCAGATGGCTTTTCTTTACTCCTGCTCACTAATAGGTAAATGACTAACACGGCAAGCTTTGTTTGGTTGCATATTTGTTCTGACAAGGTGGTTGCAACAAAGCAATAATGTACCCATTTGTTGGAAATGATACTTTCACTAAGTAAAAAATAAAAATAAAAATAAAATCTAGCCTTGAATGCTAGACTGAGAATTCTACATCTGTGTAAGATGAGAAAGCATAGAAGGTTCTAGAATATACATTCAGTCATGGAATTTAAAGCTATCATAGCTGGAAAGTATGTTAGAGAACACCCTGTCCTATCCTCTCATTTTATAAAAGGAGATCTCGAGACCTAAAGAGTGGAGGTGACTTGTTTACCTCGTATTGCAAAGTGCCTGGTCAACATGGTTTTTCTGATACCGGGAACTCGAATGCACAGGGAGAATTGTTTTCTTGGAGGCAACACATCACTCAGTTTGCGCACTTTCAGAGTCACTTATCTGAAACCACGTAGCACACTCATTCATGTCTCCTGCCCTTGGTAGAATGAAAATATTAATTTTCTGATGTATTTTTACAAACAAGTCCATTGATAGGCAAGGCAAACACAAAAAGACTATCAAGAGAAATAGATATTGAAAGATGAAAAACCTTCACTGGTGGAGACAAAAGACCAAAATGACACAGGATATTAAACAGAGGAAATTAAGTAAAGAATTATTTACTAGTATCAGAGGAATGTAGTAACAGGCACTGGCTACTGAGAGTATGGAGAACTCTGAAGAATCCAGGAGTGACTGATGCAGGAAGCAGGCACTCCTCCTGTGCTGAGAACACTGAGGAGAGATGAACGTGAGAGCACCCTTCATACACACAAGGCTGAGAGTCAGGTCTTGTTGGAGACGGTGGGCTTGTGCCCACTGGATGCTGAAATTTGGTAAGGTGATACAGGTAAGGATGGGCAAGCAAGAAATTGTCCTAGAGTGACAATTAAACTTAAGAGGAAGCTGCCTGAAAGGAAAAGCAGTTGAACTTTCTGGAACACTGGAGGGACTCACCAGGAAGTTTCCAGGAAGTCACCCCTGTAGGGTCCTCTCAAACACATTGGAAGCCAAGTGAGGTGCCTCCGGAACTCACCAGAAAGTCATACGCTCCGCTGAAAGAGGCTCCATGGGTGCCCACAAGCTTGAGCAGCAAGCGTGAGGAACCTACTAGAGATGTGCCTTTCTCCTGCAGCGTACCTCCAGCGCCCTCTACTGGCAAAATATAGCATCGTAAGTTTGCAAGATGAAGTTCCAGTATCGCAAGAGGGCTAAGAAGGGTGGATTGGCAGGTGTGCGGCAATAAACTGCTAAGTGACACATTCACAATCAGGAGCACCATCACCGAGATGGTTGTTATACCCACACACACGTATCAAAATAATATCACAATACACTCACAATACCTTACCTGGGTGTCCAGGTAAAAAACTATAAAATAAGCACTCCTTTTCTTTAGTTCACAATCTCCTCTGAATGCACAGAATCTCCACCTTCCTGGAATTAACCAGGGAAGGCACACCACGCGCCCCTGGTCTTCAGTGCCCCAAGCTCCAGCCTTTCCAGTTTTCTTACCATCGGCTCTCAGATCTTCCATTAGGGCTGTTGCACTGGATGGTCACACAAATACTATGAAAGCTGAAAAAAAAGTCCTACTTGGGTTTCAGAAGCCTGGGGTATTAGAGAGAAAAGGTAACTTTTTTTAGGGGGAACTCATATTGGGTTTGCACCTGCTGTCCCAGTTACTGTCCAGTTAGTGCCCCTTCTCACTCTCCAAAACATCCTGCTTTAGACAATAAATTACCTGGACCCACCAAATGTAGCTAGCAGTTAACCCACTCCCCCGGGTGTACAGGGGAGGAACTCTCCCACATTGACGGTGAACAGGAGGCCCTTCTGGGTGGTAGAGAGACTGGACTAGGAGCTATGGTGTGACTTAGGCAGATTACTAAGCCTCTCTCTAAAACAGCCACCAGGTGGTGATGCTGAAATGGTAAAGAAGATAATATATGCAGAACATCAGGCACAGGTTGTGGCCTCAGGGATGTACCAGCCCCCAACCTATAGCTTCAGCATCTGCCTAACTCCCCATTTGCTATTACATCTTCTCAGTGTGTAGTTCTGACGGGGACGACAGGATGCATTTTTTAATGGCAGGGCAGGATTATCTTTCAGAACAATCATTGCTAACAGGAGAGTTGAAGGAGGCGAATTCCAGTTTGGCAAGGAGGATTGAGACTGTAAGTGCCCTTGACTTGCTAAGCAAGAAAGGGGTATTAAATACTCTCTCCAGTTCATTCCTCCCTCCCCCCAAATTCCCTCTTCTGTGGCTACCAGATGCTTAAAGAAATAGACCAGGAGCAAAGGACTCCCACTGGGAAGTCTAGTCCAGCCCAGGTGCAGGTTTTCCATGGGAAAGAGCGTTCCAAGATCGCCACCTTGTGGCCAAGTCATGAAACACATTCCTTGGCCAATTCGATGACCAAGTGGGCAGCTACCTGAGGGCCGTTTATAAGAGATGAAATGCAGGCTGGGACCCCTTGTGTGGGACACCTGGTGATGGCTGCTAATGGGGGCTGCTTGGAAGCACGTGTGTTTGGGGTACATCCCTCAGGACACACTGTGACATGCATTCAAAGACTCTTCTGCCAGGTTTGCTACCCTAGTTTCAGGACAGGTTACTCTGGGGTTTCTCAACATCAGCACGACTGACATTTTGAGCCAGGTAATATTTTGTTATGGGATGCTTTCCTGTTTTGTGTAGGAAGTTTAGCAGCATTCCTGGCCTCTACCCACTAGATGTCAGTAGCAACCCCAGTTCCAAGTTATGACAACCAAAAATGTTTCCAGGTGTTGCCAAATACTTTTAGGGGGGGTGGTAATTACCCCTGGATGAAAACCACCGCACTACTTAACTAGTTAGCTGTTCATTTCACAAACATCCCAGTTCTTAGCAAAATGATGAGGAGGGCAGTAGACTCTGTTCAAATAGAATCAGCAGCAGTCCCCAGGTACCCACAGTGTGTGGGGTCTAAGAAGCAGAGTTAAACCAGCCAGCCCCCCCGTCTCAGCCTTCCAGAGTACCCCCATAAAGCTTTGCACATGGCCTCTCTTTTCTTAGAACCATACCTAGTGAAGAGATTCATCTCATCACCTTCATTTTCCTCCAGTGGCAAAATAATTAGGTTCTTTCTACAATTAACTATTCGTAATTAAAGAGGAGCAAAGCCCCTGTGCCATTCTTAAACTTCATCCATTAAACAACAATGTCCAATTTTGAAATCCCTCTTCAGACAAGGAGAAATGGTACAGTGTGGAATAAGAATTCTCCAGATATGTGAACCTAAATTTAATTATGCAAGGAGAACAGAGCTTTAACTTCCTTCTTCCTGAAAGTGCTGTAATTAAAGTTCTACTGGGGGCAGTGGTGGCCAGCATTATAGTGTCACCTTATTGAAGAGACAAACAGCTTAGTACCTTTCACATGGATGCTGACCTGAAGCCTTTGCAATAAAAGGGGGGGGGTCATTTGGATTATCCTCTGCCTTTCAACAGTCTTTCTCTTCATTTATAGCTCTTTAAAACAGTTCTGCTGAAGCATCTAGGTCAAAGAAGGAAAGGGCCATTCAGGTGTCACGTCTAATAAAAATTTATCAAGTGCTTTTGTGTGCCAGGCGCTGTACATATGGTATCTCATTTAACCTCTATTTTGACCGTAGAAAGTAGGTATCATCCTTATTTACAGAAATGAGAACCAAGGGTCAATGAAGTTAAAGAAACTGCCAGTCACACCAGTGTGAAACGGTAGGGCCAGGATTTAAACCAATCAACCTCTTCCAGAGAGTCTGTGCTTATTACGTTACATTGGAATTTTGACATTTTGAAGTAGTTTTCCAAATATCTGTTATTTGATGTTAGAGGAATTCTCACTCTGCTTTTTACTGTAAAAAAAAAAAATACAACCCAGGTTATTCTGCTGAACTCTTCTTGCATGTACTGTGTTTCCAGGAAGGTCGATGAGCTGAGAGGTTCCATGTTGAACTCATGAGAGTGAGTGGCTTGTTGGGTCATTAATTAAAGTGAAGCACAAGGACATGGGTTACCCAAGGGAGGGATAAGACCTGCACCTAAGCATCTTCTTCAGTTTTGTAGTATCATGATATTATAACTCATTGGATGGGTCACTGCCCACAGTTGACCTCGGAGCACCAGTTGGTAGCAGAGCAGAGAATGATGCCCAAGCTGCTCTTCTGCAAAGCTGTTTCTTCTGCAGAAATAGGCACTTCTGCCTTCTGCCCTCCTAGCAGAGGGAATACTGTTTCTTTAGGATCAGCAGGGCTGGATTTCCTGCCAAAGCACCTGCCCTAGGAATGTGGTTGAAAACCAGGGACTACCCTGGGCATCCTAGGGACTCCTGGTGTGGTTTGCTGCAGAAATGGGACAGCCATAAGTTGGAGAAGGGCAGCAGGGTGAGGCCAATGAGCTGGCAGGCCCCATGTCAGGCTCATGCTAGGTCGGAGGGTGACTGGTTCATTCATTCATTCATGCATGCATCAATTCATTCATTTAAAACCTACTTGCTTCCAAAAGGTACTTGAGACAGCTTAAAACATGTGTAATGTTGAAGATTAAAAAAGAACATAATACTATTACAGTAGGCAAGCAGATAGTTAGATATTAACAAAAGAGAAGGAAACAAAATTGGCTACTTTTGAGGGAATTTATCCGAGCAAACACAAAACACTAAATTAAAACAATGTATGCACCCCTATGTTCACTGCTGTGTTGTTTACAATAGCCAAGATTTGGGAGCAGCCCAAGTGTCCATCATAGATGAGTGGATAAAAAAGCTGTGGTACATTTATACAATGGAATACTATACAGCTGTAAAAAAGAAGGTACTCTTACTCTTTGTGACAGCATGAATGGACCTGGAGAATATTATGTTAAGTGAAATAAGCCAGTCAGAAAAAGACAAGCACTATGTGATTTCACTCATATGTGGAATCTAATGAACAAAACAAACAAGCAAAATAGAGACAGACTCATAGATAGAGAGCAGGCTGACAACTGTGTGTTGGGGGAGGTGGCTGGATAGGGGACTTGTGGAGGATTGAGCAAAAAAGAAAAATAAACTACTTACGGACATGGACAACAGTGCGGTGATTGCCGGGGAGAGGGGACTGGGGGAAGGTGGTAGAGGGTGTAGGGGGCATAAATGGTGATAGACAGACATAAATGGTGACTAGGAGAGGTGAACACACAATGCAGTGTAGATGATGTGTTGTGGAATTATGCACCTGAAACCCATATAATTTTGTTAACCAGTGTCACCCCAGTAAATTCAATAAAAAGGAAAAAAATAAATGAAATTTGATTAGGTTATACAAAATGAAACAAAACACCTGGCTAAGCCTCAGACTGATTAAGTCTGGAAGTTACAGCCTCAGACACCCCAGGGGACAGCCACCACATCCCCTGCCAAAGGAGGTTTAATCCCCTAATCCTGGACAGGCAGATGGACTGGCTCTCTCATCTCACCTGTGGTCCTCCACCCCTCCTCAACCCCTCTCAGATAATCAGCTGTTGGCTCAGACTAAGTGGGGTGTGGGGAGGGGGAACAAAATAGTTGGGGAAATCCCTCCATCGAGGCTTGTGCAGTAGGAGCTATAATGACACCATAAAGGGGAGGAGTCTAATCTGGGGAAGGATTGCGCTGGTTAAGGGCCTGAAACCTCGGAAGATGGAGGAAAGGGAAGTTCCGGCCAAGATGGAGGCGTAGGTAGAAACCCTTCACTTCCTTGCACAACCAAAAGGAGGATAACAACCAATCTGAAGTCACTAAACAACCAAAAGTGCTAGAAAATCAAACTGCATGGAACTCCAACAACAAAGGAATTAAAGAAAAAATCAACCAGAACAACCAGACTGGTAAGGCGGTGGACCACGCTGGCCAACTCAGAAAAACCTCTGTGCCATCAGGACCTTGGGGGCAGGGCTGGCTGCGGAGCTCAGTGGGCTGCACGGGAGGGGCTGACTTAAGGGGACTCAGAGGTGGCTGTGGGAGCAGCGGCAGCAGAATCTCACATGAGAGTGCATTGAAAAGTGCACCAGAGACCAGTAGGTCTCTAAGCAAACAACTAGAACAGGAACAGAAGAAACAGAAATGGACACCACATGGAGCGATTTCAGTGGGGACTGGGAAGAGAGGAATAGGTACAGGGAAGAAGCAGCTTAATTAGTAAGCATAAAATAGATGGGGAGAGATAAAAAGTGGTATAGGAAACAGAGGACTCAAACAACTTATATGTACAACCCATGGACATGAACTAAGGGGAGGGGAATGCTGGAGAGTTGGAGGGGCTGGGTGGAGAGGAGATAATGTAGGAAAATTGGGAAAACTGTAATAGCATAATCAATAAAAAATATTTTTTAAAAATCAAGGAAAGGGAGCAGATAGGGGGAAGGCTGCACATAAGTCTGAAAAGAGCAAGGAGAGAGATTGGTTAGTTTGAAAGAATGCTTACTGCTTCCCAAGACCAAGAAGATACAATCAAAGCTTAACAAAGGCCGAGTTCCCTTTCTTCAGTCATGCGCTCTCTTTCCGTTGAGGCTCTACAGGCCTGGGTGTGGCAGCCGTGGGCCCAAGCAGGCCGATGATAACAGAGACTAAACGAGCCTACTAGAGCTTCAAGTGCCAATGCCAGTGGAATGGCACAGCACCTCTGGGCCTTGGTCCTCCTGGGCTTGGTCGGGACAAGAGTGTGCTTGCGGCTCCAGAGGCTTGACTTCTCCTACAGCGAGACAAACCTGAACCACCCAGTGGTGGATGAGACATCAGGCACCTGGGGGAAGCCCTTCTTTTTCACTCCAATACACCCTACCACAATTGGTCCCTGAAAAACTTTTCTTGTGACTCCATGGAAGAATCCTATTTCCATCTGCAACATCTCAACCACTTTTGAAAACCAAAGTTTCTGACAAATGTAAGCATATATCTACCCTTTGACCTAGCAATTTTATCCCTAGGTTTTTACCCAAGAGAAATAAGTTTACATGTGCCCACAAAACACTTGACAGGGATATTTGTAGCATCTTTACCCAGAATAGCCAAAAATAGAAATGCCCAGGTTTCTATCAAATTTTGTACAGTTACAACAACATGGATGAATCTCATACATTATGTGGATTGAAAGAAACCAGAACCAGACGCAAAAGTGTGTATATCCATGAGTCCACTTATGTGAGGGTCAGAAGCAGCAAAACTAACCTGTAGAGACAGCAGTCAGTATAGTGGTTGCCTCTGGGTTGGGGGTGGCATGAAGGAGATTGAGTGAAGGGGTCATAAGGGAGCTTTCTGGGATGACAGAGATATTGAATACCTTTTTTAATTTTTTTAAACTTATTTTTTAATTATAGATGCTGCATATCTTGAGTGTGTTACACAGCTATGTACATTTGTCAAAACTCATCAAACCATACACTTATGATCTATGCTACAAAAAGAATACACCTAAAACAAAGCAAAACAATAAAAATCCCTGAAATTGCTTTAAACACAAACAAAGATGCAGTTTACAGCCAGACCGGCTAAATTCGAACCTTGGCCCAGGTCTTACCAGTAGTGGGCTTCAGTCACCGTTAGTGGATGGCAAGACCTCAATGCTGTGTAAAAGAAATATGAACCATTCAGGAACCTGACCCTTTGCATAGAGACCATAGCTCAGGGGGGTCAAACTCATTTTCACCAGGGGTCACATCAGCCTCACGGTTGCCTTCAAAGAGCTGAATGTAATTTTAGGATTGTATAAATGTAACTACTCCTTAACAGTTAAGCGAGAGCTCAGTGCTGCTGTGGGAAGAAACAAGGTGCCGGGCTGGATTAAACAAGGTGGAGGGACAGATTTAGGCCACAGGCCTTGTGTTTGCCACCTGTGCCATAGATGAAGGTCTCCAATAGTGGGTGCTGGAAAATGTGCTGAGCATGATGTGCATTTGCTTTGGCAGCACAAGCAGACCCTGAGATGACTGCTCCAGGGTGAGGTGACTCCCACCAACCAACCAACAACAAAGTTAAACTCTGAGGCTCCTGGCATCTATTTCCTAGAAATGAGCCACTAAATCCAGCTCACCCTTCACGGGAGTGAATCACGCAGAGCGTGGTTCTCTGAGGCGCCACCTGCAGGTAGGAAGGAGTCTCACACATGGCTTCTGAAAACAAGGCCTGGACTGAGGTTCCGCAGCTGCAGCCTCGTAAGGGCAATGATGCTCCTCAGTGTGGACCACTGAACCAGGGACAAGAGGGGCCAGGGCTGGGTCATGGAAATGGAGGTGAGAGGAGTCTATGAGCTTACAGAGAAACTGTGGTTCAGGGTTCAGGAAGGCGTGAAAGGCGTCTGAGAAGCAGGTGGAACTGTGGAGTGGGAAAAGGGACTCTCCTCCTTCTCCCCCACCTGCCCTTTCCCTCCAGCATCAACACCATCCTTGCCTCCTAGCTTCTTGCCCTAGGAGAAAACTGCTGGTATCTCTCTTCAAGGCCCTGGAAGTTGTTTCTACTCAGAACACAAAAAGAGCTGAAGAGTTTGGTCCACTGTGAGGTGAAGGGAAAATGGGTTGGGCAGCCCAGCAAGATGGAAATGATTCATTTTGAGACTTTGGAGCAAGGCCGATTGAATTAGAAGGCACCTCCACTACACATTTGCTGGGCAACCTTTAGGAAATCTCTTTGCTTCTGTCTGTCTGAACTCATCATCTGTAAAATAGGGATAAAATTCTGTCCTACATATGGTGTCCTAAAGTCTGGACTGAATGGAACCTGGCACTTAGCAGAGCTCTGCACACAGTAGGCAATGCATTAAACCTCCCATAGCTATGACAGACCCACTGGGAGCTTCCCACCTCTTTATGTGAACCCAGTGAACTCATCAGATGACCGAATTCACTGACTGTCGTTTGGATATACTACTTCATTCAGCTGGTGAGCTGTGTGCCCCTACTAAGTCCCAGATCCTGAGCTGGGACCCTAGAACACAGTGGGGAATAGAATGGACACGACCTTGTCCTTGTGGGGCTCACAGGCATCTCTGGAGTCACTGGGGTCTGCTGGGGTCACAGCAGCCCCTGCTTCCATCCAGGGTCTTTTCAGGAGAGGCCCCTGACACTCCCCCTTTCCCCTTCAGTCTGCATGACATGCTGGGGTGGGGCTGTGACACACTGGGGCCTGGGCTGGGGTGAGGGGCTGCCCACAGGCACCAGCAGGTTCCTGTGAGTCCTGGCTGAGAACACCTCTGGTGAAAGTGCCGGAGGTAATTGCCTTGTTATCTGATTACTCCTGGGTGTTGTCAGCCACCCTGGTGTCCTCTTGGGCTCTGTTGGGTTCAGAGTCACTGGACATCCAGCAACCCAATGGGAAAAGCTGCCACACATGTTTGAGCTGGGAAAGCAGGCCCAGTTCTAGGGGCTCCCATATGGGGAATTCACCCTAGTCACAGCTTTGAGTGCCAGCAATGGTCTGTCCTTAGATGGGGCTGATGCAGCAGCCCCAGGCCATGGTGGTAATGGTGTCTTTGGCCCAGCAGCTGCGAGAAATGAGAGGGAGGAGGCAGAAGGGGCTGCGAGGGGGGCCCTTTAATTCTGACACACCTCCACCACTGGTAAATAACAACAACAATGTCAACAATCGGTCTTTATAATAAGGCCCCTGATCTTTTATCCAAAGCTCTGGAAACCAGATGCTTTTGGAAAGTCAGAATTTAGGGTTTTAGGAAGTTAGTACAGTGTAAATACTGTGTGGTGCCTTCCTTATCTCCCCAAGGATCCAAGCAGTACCCCATAACCAAATGCACAGTTAGATGAGTGTTCAAACCAAGCCAGAGAAGGGAAGGTAATAAGCTACTTCACACCCATTCAGGAAGGGCTGGCTGCCCAGCAAGTGGATTCATGATCACGAAGAAGGGTTGGTGGAAAAGTGCTAGTTATAGAAACAGTTATAACAATAATACTTTCTATACAATCATTTTTTGTAGATCTTGTTCAAGTGGAAAAAGTACTTCTGGAACATACAGTTCAGGTAAAAAACAGCATTTTGCTAGGCTGAGACCCACCGCCATCCCACCCCTATTTCCATACCTAGTCCCCGGCAGAGATGGTTGATCAGGGGAAGGTCTGTGTGAGGAGATACCTGGAAGCACCCCTGGAAGCTTCCTGCTTCATCAAACACCTGTCCTCCGAGGTGGGAAAGGAACATGCACAGTCTCGGTGGAGGCCCTGCTAGAGCTGAGTACCAGCCTGGTACTTCTTCCTGAAATAGGGGAAGAAAAAGTAGTCTCCCTTCCTCCTCCAGAGCTGGGAGGGCTGTTTTTCTCTAGCTTAAGGTGATTCCAGGTGAGCGTGTGTGAGGAAGGTGGAGACATGGCCTCATGGAGGGGACATGAGGACAAGGTTGGGTGAGGGCCCTTGAGAGGGCTTCTTGGCGTCAGGAATAGAACCCATGGAGCAGCCAAACTGCATAAGTTCATTATCCCTGACCTTGAATAAGGGAGCTCAAAAGAGAGGCAGAGTCCATGCTCTGGCCAGAGCCTCAAAGGGCAGTGAGGACCCTGGAGGCCTCAACTCTGGCCTCGAGTCATGGGGAAACACCAGGGCAGGTGGGGGTGTTACAGGTGTCTCAATTTCCTGGGCACTGGTCCAGAGACTGAGTTTTTAAATGCATTACCAGAGAGCATCTGCACACTTATGTTTAGGGACATGTGACAAAAGAGAAGGGGCGTTCCTGAGATTCAGGCAGTAGAGAACAGCAGTTTCAGCCTCCCCAGTCCAACAGGGAGGTTCTCCACCATTGTCAATTTTGGGAGATCGGGGACTCTTTAGTGAGCATTACAACAATGAACATGGACTGTGCTCACTTGAGTACTATACTGTGTCATTCAAGAACCTGTTGAATAAGGTTCTGCCATTCCCATGTCATATTTGCACTCAGAAAGGAATGAGCCAGTGGTGGAGTTGACATGCCAACACTGAGTCTGAGAGCTTGCTGTCTCCAGCTGCTGTCTGTGACCTAGTACCACAGGATCAGTGTGAAGTTTCCACAGTGCTTTCATTGTATCTGAGAGAACCAGGGAGATTATGATACAACCGAGAGAATCCTAGGAAACTATTCCTCCCTTAGCTTTACCTTCTGTTTTTAAAACTCAATCCAGCGACTGTTAATCCAAGTAACACTGCTAAGTATTTAAAGGTAATTTATAGTTTTCAATGTCCTTCTGCACATTGTATCTTGTTGCAACACTCTCAATGAAAAAGGCAAGGTCTGCAGAGGGACACTTTGTATCTCTATGTCATGAGTTTGTGAACGGAGGCTCACTGAGAAATGTGCCTCCCACGGCTGTGGGGCCAGCAACGAGGACTTGCACATCAGCCTCCTTTATGATTTTGCACCCTTCCTCCTACTTCATTCACACTTTCGAAACTCCCTGGCTCCCTGACATAGCCTCTATCCACTTCAGTCTCAGTTTACCATTTTGGGTGCAGAGAGCTAAAAATGTATAATGGCATAATTGATTGATATTGTCATAAATAAGTGTGCTTTAAGAGTTAATTTCAGGGAGTTGACGACAAAGGGGACCATCTAGCATACGAGTAATGTTTTCTGACTCCAGGATCAAGAAACATCCCCTGGGGGATTGTGCCTTCATCAAACCAACCTCACTTCCAGTATCTTAAAAAAAAATCTTAATAGGGAAAAATGAGCTCCTGTGAAACCCAGAATTCATGTGCCTTCAAGTATGTTAGTAGCTGTTAACTAGCTGATGAGTTCATTTGGGGAATATATTTTCTATTTTTTATTTCTCTTCTCTCCTATTTTCTATTTTTTTCCTTCTTTTATTTTATGTGTTTATTTTCAGAGAGAGTGGAAGGGAGGGAGAAAGAGAGGGAGAGAAACATGGATCAGTTGCCTGTCACATGGCCCCAGCTGGTGACCTGGCTGCAACCCAGGCCTGTGCCCTGACAGGGAATCAACTGGCAACCTTTCGGTTAGCAGGCTGACACTCAATCCACTGAGCAACACCAGCCAGGGATATTTCTATTTTTAATTACAGCTGAAAAACAATATTATACTAGTTTCAAGTGTGTAACATAGTGATTAGACATTTGTATAACTTACAAAATGATCACCTCAATAAGTCTAGCACCCACCTGACACCATGCACAGTTATTGTAATATTGTTGACTATATTCCTGATGCCATATTTTACAAGAGCTTTTTTTAGCAGTGTAATGCCATTTATTTTAAAATAATTCTAGTTATCTGTAAGTAAAAGCATATTTTTACATCTGGAAAAACCCCACTGAACTCTTATGATCATTACTCATGTACAGAAGAACTTCTATGTTATATTCTATGTACTTCTGAATTTGAGTTTTTCCTTAACCCTGTATGCTTCATGTATTACTTTGAAATTTGGAGTAAATATGTCTTTGGGACATAGTAAAAAACTACTTGTAGCTATATCTAGCCAATAAGATAAATGATATCATTTCTCAAAGGGTGTACTGGGCATTATCCTCACAAAGGAGTCAGTGATTGGCCACAGTGAACTCTTTTTTAAAAATATATTTTCTTGATTATGCTTTTGTAACAGGGTGCAGCTGGCAGGGGGCATGGCAAATCGGGATTTGTAATGGGGTCCAGAAGTCAGGGTGTCCAGGAAATATTAGAAAAATGTATATATATAGGATGTCTTCACCCCCACAAGTCTTTAGTGGGGGATGGGATGCATGGAGCAGGGCCATTGAGAGTTGTTTTGAATAGCACAGTTTTGCAGATAACCTCTAGAATGGTCGTTTAACATATCTATAACCTTTAACTGGTTTCGTAGATATGTTAAATATCTGTGGCCATGCTTTGAGCCAGGGGGATGGGAGTGACTTCAACCCAGGATGTAACTGGGTACAGCATCTGTGTAAAAGTTTGCAGATGACTGGCTCCACGCCATGGGGCCATGCCTGCCTAGACTCACTATGGCAGCCCAGTAAAGCTGGAAGAATACGGGGATGCTGGCATGTGTGACTGACTGTGGGAGGAGTCGGAAATGGTGCTGCAGAGGAAGATTGGAACTGGGATTTAAACCCAGGCACAGCAGCCATGCTGCATCTTTTGGGACCATGTGGCTTTGGTGAAAGTTGGGACCTTCAGGCACTCCCTTTTTGCCACATGGATTAGGAAGCAGGAGAGACTTTGCCTGGAAGAAAAGGGGTGAAAGGATTCTTGCTGGTGGGCCATGAGAAGGTGCCACATGGCTCTGGATTAACTGGGGATCGGGGCGGCAACACAGCTGATGGTGCCGGAACTGAGGGGCTGCCTGAACCACGGACTTAAACTCCTTTTCCTGAGATATGGTACCCTGGACTGGGCAAAGGGGAGAAGGAAGGACTGTGTGTTTGTGGGTGTTCTAAAGGACTGTAGTATTTTAATGAAGACATTACGTCATTACTCTAAGTCTGTATAACTTTTAAAATAAATAATCCTTTTCCTTTTCACCAACCTCTGGCATTGATCCTTGGCAGTGGGCAAGGCGAACCTAGCATGGGCGTGGAGGGACCCCCAGAGCACAAGGGTGGGTCCATTCAGTAATAGTATATTATTTGCCTCCCCCCTGGGTGTGTTCTGTAACACTATTACAGTTGTCCAAATTGCCCCCATTTTCACCCTTTCACCCAGAAACCCTTATTCCCTCTGGGAACCCCCCCACACACCTCATTAGTTCATGTCCATGGATCAGGCATATTAAGTTCTTTGGCTTCTCCATTTCCTGTATTATTCTTAACATCCCCCTTTCTATTTTGTACCTACCAATATGCTCCTTAATCCTGGCACCTTTTCCCCTATTCTCTTTCATCCCTCTCCCAATTGAAACCCTCCAAATGATCTCTGTATCCATGATTCTGTTTCTGTTTCTGTTCTGATTGTTTGCTTAGTTTGTTTTTGTTTTTAAGATTCAGCTGTCGATAGTTGTGAATTTGTTGCCATTTTGATGTTCATAGTTTTGATATTATTCTTTTTCTTAAATAAGCCCCTTTATTTATTTATTTTAAAATATATTTATTGATTATGCTATTACAGTTGTCCCATTTCCCGCCCCCCTCACTCCACTCCATCCTCCCCGCGCCCTCCCTCCCACATTCCCCCACTATAGTTCATGTCCATGGGTCATACATATAATTTCTTTGGCTTCTACATTTCCTACACTATTCTTACCCTCCCCCTGTCTATTTTCCACCTATCATTTATGCTACTTATTCTCTGTACCTTTCCCCCCCTCTACCCCTCCCACTTCCCTATTGACAACCCTCCATGTGATCTCCATCTCTATGGTTCTGTTCCTGTTCTAGTTGTTTGCCTAGTTTGCTCTTGTTTTTTTTTTTAGGTGTGGTCATTAATAACTGTGAGTTTGCTGTCATTTTTACTGTTCCTATTTTTGATCTTCTTTTTCTTAGGTAAGTCCCTTTAACATTTCATATAATAAGGACTTGGTGATGATGAACTTCTTTAACTTGACCTTATCTGAGAAGCACTTTGTCTTCCATTCCATTCTAAATGATAGATTTGCTGGATAGAGCAATCTTGCATGTAGGTCCTTGCCTTTCATGACTTGGAATACTTCTTGCCAGCCCCTTCTTGCCTGGAAGGTTTCTTTGGAGAAATCAGCTGACAGTCTTATGGGAAGTCCTTTGTAGGTAACTGTGTCCTTTTCTCTTGCTGCTTCTAAGATTCTCTCCTTCTCTTTCATCTTGGGAAATGTAATTATGATGTGCCTTGGTGTGTTCCTCCTTGGGTCCAGCTTCTTTGGGACTCTCTGAGCTTCCTGGATTTCCTGGAAGTCTATTTCCTTTGCCAGACTGGGGAAGTTCTCCTTCATTATTTGTTCAAATAAGTTTTCAATTTTTTGTTCTTCCTCTTCTCCTTCTGGCACCCCTATAATTCGGATGTTGGAACGTTTCGAGATGTCCTGGAGGTTCCTAAGCCTCTCCTCATTTTTCTGAGTTCTTGTTTCTTCATTCTTTTCTGGTTGGATGTTTCTTTCTTCCTTCTGGTCCACTCTGTTGATTTGAGTCCCAGTTTCCTTCCCATCACTATTGGTTCCCTGTACATTTTCCTTTGTTTCTCTTAGCATAGGCTTCATTTTTTCATCTGTTTTTCGAATAGATTCAACCAATTCTGTGAGCATCTTGATAACCAGTGTTTTGAACTGTGCATCTGATAGGTTGGCTATCTCTTCCTCGCTTAGTTGTATTTTTTCTGGAGCTTTGAAGTGTTCTGTCATTTGGGCCTTTTTTTTTTTTTTTTTTTTTTTTTGTCTTGGCGCGTCTGTTACTTAAAGGGGCAGAGCCTTAGGTGTTCCGGGGCTGGGTAACGCTGGTGGCTGTGCTGTGACGCTGTACGTGGGGGAGGGGCCAAGAGGGAGCAATGGCGCCCGCTTCATTTTCCTCCGGATTTCAATCCTTCACTCCGCTACCCACAATCAAATTGGGCCCCTCTGGTGCTGGTTCCTGAGTGGGTGGGCTTGTGCACACTCCAGGCCCATGTGGGTCTCTCCAAAGACCCCTCCCGTGAGGCTGGGAGTGTCTCCTGCTGCTGTCCCATCCCCCACAGGTGTTTTCCATCAGAGGTTTGAGGCTTTATTTCCCCGCCACTGGAGCCCTGGGTTGCGTGGTCTGCTTCACTCCCCGCCGTTTGTCTGGTTTATCTATGTGCGAATGTGAGGCTACGGGGTGCTACCCACCGCTCTGCCTGCCCTGTTCTCTGCCACTCTGCGTCCAGCCCTCTCGGTTTATCTGTGCACGAATGTGGGGCCGCAGGGTCTGCTAGTGGTCAGACTGCCTGCCCCGTTCGTCCCACACTCCGCCAATCTCGGTCCCGCCACGGCCACGTGAGTCCTGTCTGCCCTGGTGCCCGTCTCCGCCCCTCCTACCGTTCTAGATGAATGTTTATTTTTTATTTCCTTGCTGTCGGTCTTCCTTGCCGTTCGATTTTCTGTCAGTTCTGGTTGTGCTAGGAGGCACAGTGTGTCTACCTACGCCTCCATCTTGGTTCTCCAAATAAGCCCCTTTAATATTTCATATAATAAGGGTTTGGTGATGATGAACTCCTTTAGCTTTACCTTGTCTGGGAGGCACTTTATCTGCCCTTCTGTTCTAAATGATAGCTTTGGTGGATAGAGTAAGCTAGGTTGTAGGTCCTTGCTTTTCATCACTTTGAATACTTCTTGCCAGTCCCTTCTAGCCTGCAAAGTTTCTTTTGAGAAATCAGCTCACAGTCCTTTGGGAACTCCTTTGTAGGTAACTATTTGCTTTTCTCTTGCTGCTTTTAAGATTCTCTCTTTGTCTTTAACCTTTGGCATTTTAATTATGATGTGTCTTGTTGTGGTCCTCTTTGGATTCAACTGGTTTGGGACTCTCTGTGCTTCCTGGACTTGTAGGTCTATTTCCTTTGCCAAATTGGGCAAGTTTTCTTTCATTATTTTTTCAAGTAGGTTTTCAATTTCTTGCTCTTCCTCTTCTCCTTCTGGCCTCTGTATGATTCGGCTGTTGGTACATCTGGAGATGTCCCAGAGACTCCTTATGCTATCCTTGATTTTTTAAAATTCTTTTTTCTTCTTGCTGTTACGGTTGAATGCTTATTCCTTCCTTATGTTCCAAATTGTTGATATGAGTCTCGGCTTCCTTCCCTCCACTGTTGGTTCCCTGTAGATTTTTCTTTATTTCACTTAGTGTAACCTTCATTTCTCCCTGGGTCTTTTTCATTTGTTGCCACACTCAATGAGTTCTTTGAGAATCCTGATCACCAGTGTTTTGAACTCTGCATCTGATAGGTTGGTTATCTCCATTTTGTCTAGTTCTTTTTTGTAAAGCTTTTATTTATTTTTAGAGAGAGGGGAAGGGAGGGAGAAAGAGAGGGAGAGAAACATCAATGTATGGTTGCCTCTCCTGTGCACCCTACTGGGGACCTGGCCTACAACCCAGGCATGTGCCCTGACTGGGAATCGAACCAGCAACCCTTTGCTTCACAGTCCAGTGCTCAATCTATTGAGCCACACCAGCCAGGATTTTTTCTGGGGTTTTGTTCTGTCCTTTCATTTGGGCCATATTTCTTTGTCTCCTTAATTCGTCAGCCTCCCTGTATTTGTGTCTGTGTGTTATGTAGAGCTGCTTTGACTCCCTGTCTTAGTAGCATGGCTTATTGTAGAAAAGGCACCTGTAAATTTTGTGAGGTGGAGCCTTAGGTAATCACCAGGGTGGGATTGAAGTGAGCCACTTCACTGCTTTGTGGGTCTGTGTGAGGGGAGGGCTCAAAGAGGGGACAATGCCACTGTATGGCTTCTGGAGGTTTGCCCAGCACCTACCTGCTGTTGTCCTGGTGCTGAATCACAGAGGGGCTGGGTCTGTGTACATTGTAAGTGTGTGCAGACCCTTTAAGCACAGTTTCCTGGAAATTCAGCAGTTTTTTCTGCTGCCCCAACCCCCACTGATTTTTGCAGCCAAAAGTTATGAGGATTTATCTTCTTGGTGCTGCAACCCTGGGCTATATGGTCTGGCCTGTGGCTGGGATTGCTTGCTCCCAAGCTATCTCTCCCAATTTTTATCCACCACATATAATGTGGAATACCCATTCTGCCACCACCACCTCTCTGCACCACACTGCATTCCATACCTCTCTGACTATCTCCTCCACATCTTCGCCCCTCCTGCCTGTCTGGATGAATGTGACTTCTTTAAATTTTTGGTTGTTGAACTTCCATACAGCTTGATTTTCTGATGGTTCTGTGTCTTAGTTGTTGTGAGGCCTAGTAATTCTTTCTGTGGTTGTTCTAGGAGGTGAAGCATGTTTACCTATGCCTCCATCTTTACCAGACACATTTTATTTTATTTTATTTTATTTTATTTTATTTTATTTTATTTTATTTTATTTTATTTTACTTTATTTTAATCCACACCCGAGGATATGTTTATTGATTTTAGAGAAAGAGAAAGGGAGGGAGGGAGAATAGAGTGGGGGGAGAGAGAGAGAAACATTGCCCAGTGTGCTTCCCATATGCTCCCTGACTGAAGATTGAACCCACAACGTTTGATGTATGGGATGATGCTCCAACCAACTTAGCCACCCAGCCATGGCCTCACATTCACATTTTAGAAGGATTTCTCTCCAGTGTCGGGGATGAGTTGGGGATGGAGACCATGTTGGAAGGAAGAAGACCAGTTAGCAATTATTGGAGTAATTCAGAGACAATTAGGGCCTAAAGTAGAGAAGAGGGAGTAGTGCTGGAAAGAAGTAGGTAGATTAAAGAAATATTTAGAAAGAATAGTGTACAGGACTTGATAAGTATGGGTGGTAAGGATGGGATAGAAGGGGATCCCAGCCAGGTTTCTGGTTTGGCCACCTGGGTCAAGAGTGACCCTCTCAGGAGATGTGGAACACAAAGTGGGACAACTTTGGCAGGGGAGGAGGAAGAGGCATTGAGCTCTGCTTGAGTTGTCTTTGCTTTGAGTTCCCTTAGAAGGGACACCTTGTGGGCAGTTGAGGACTAGAGTTCAAAGCTCAGGAGATAGATAAAAACTAGAAGTAGAGATTCAGAGTGACTCGTCTCATAAATAGATGGTGACTGGACAAAAGAGAGTGGGTGAGAACTCCGAGGCCAGTGTTTTTTAAACTGTAGATCTTAACCCATTAATGAGTTATAAAATCAATGCTGTGGTATATATCCAGCATTAAAAACAAAGAAATAAGACAGAATAAAAAACTACAGAGTGCATCCATAAATAAGGGTAAGAATTGTTTCATGAAGCTTTTGTTTGAGATTATATATGAATAAAACTCTGCCATAGTGGGCTAAGTGGATAAAAAATATCAGCCACACAACTTGCAAGGTCACACTGTTGGGAAGTTAAGGAAATGACTGGGATGAGCCTGCACAGCAGGCTGGAGGGGTGTTCTGTACCCTGTTTCCCACTGGGGCTTGACTGCATTTAATGAGTGAAAACATGCATAGAAGCTATTCCGCTGTGTGTATTTAAATCAATATTTGTGCCCCTTAATAGTCTGCAGTGGAGAGGTTCATTTGAAAAACCAAAAAGTCTTCTGGTCAAAACAGAGGTATAGGTAAACATGGTTTTTCTCCTTGCACAAACACGGCAAAAATTACAACTTGACTACCAAACATGTATCACCCAGAATTGTCAGAAAATTGAGCTGTATAGAAGTCCAACAACCAAGGAATTAAAATCACATTCATCCAGATGGGTAAGGGGGTGCACAGTGACATGGAGATTCACAGAGAGGCACAGAGGCATGGAGACGTGAAACAGGTGGTCCCACACCCACATGTGCTGGGTAAAATTCAGGAGGGAGACCTCAGGAGTGAGGGGTCCCAGCCTCACATCAGACCACCCAGTCCAGGATTCCAGTGCCAGGAAGATAAGTTCCTATAACTTCTGGCTATAAAATCCAGTGGCAGTTGGGGAGACAGAAGAAACTGTGGGATCCTCAGGAGTCTCCTCTTAAAGGACCAGCAATAGATTTAGGACTCACATAGACTCACTCTCTCTGGGCTTTGGCACCAGGGCAGCATCTGGAAGGGCACCAGTGGCATACAGGGAGAAACTGAAGTGTCTGGCATTGGGGCAAGTGCTGGGGGACAGCTTCATCCCAGACAAAACTCCAGAGGCCAGGCAGTGGCAATATCTGCTTTCTGAGCCTCCCCCCACCCCACAGAGCCACAGAATAGCAACACCGTATCTGAGACTCCATCAGCCTGGTTCACATGGGTTGTCCTGCCCTAGCAATTACCTAAGGCTCCACCCCACACAATTTGTAGGTGCCTTTTCTACAATAGCCATGCTACTAAGACAGGGAGTCAAAGCAGCTCTACATAATACACAGAAACAAACACAAGGAGGCTGCCACATTGAGAAATATGGCCCAAATGAAAGGACAAAACAAAACCCCAGAAAAAGAACTAGACAAAATGGAGATAACCAACCTATCAGATGCAGAGTTCAAAACACTGGTGATCAGGATTCTCAAAGAACTCATTGAGTGTGGCAACAAATGAAAAAGACCCAGGGAGAAATGAAGGTTACACTAAGTGAAATAAAGAAAAATCTACAGGGAACCAACAGTGGAGGGAAGGAAGCCGAGACTCATATCAACAATTTGGAACATAAGGAAGGAATAAGCATTCAACCGTAACAGCAAGAAGAAAAAAGAATTTTAAAAAATCAAGGATAGCATAAGGAGTCTCTGGGACATCTCCAGATGTACCAACAGCCGAATCATACAGAGGCCAGAAGGAGAAGAGGAAGAGCAAGAAATTGAAAACCTACTTGAAAAAATAATGAAAGAAAACTTGCCCAATTTGGCAAAGGAAATAGACCTACAAGTCCAGGAAGCACAGAGAGTCCCAAACCAGTTGAATCCAAAGAGGACCACAACAAGACACATCATAATTAAAATGCCAAAGGTTAAAGACAAAGAGAGAATCTTAAAAGCAGCAAGAGAAAAGCAAATAGTTACCTACAAAGGAGTTCCCAAAGGACTGTGAGCTGATTTCTCAAAAGAAACTTTGCAGGCTAGAAGGGACTGGCAAGAAGTATTCAAAGTGATGAAAAGCAAGGACCTACAACCTAGCTTACTCTATCCACCAAAGCTATCATTTAGAACAGAAGGGCAGATAAAGTGCCTCCCAGACAAGGTAAAGCTAAAGGAGTTCATCATCACCAAGCCCTTATTACATGAAATTTTAAAGGGGCTTATTTAAGAAAAAGAATAATATCAAAACTATGAACATCAAAATGGCAACAAATTCACAACTATCGACAGCTGAATCTTAAAAACAAAAACAAACTAAGCAAACAATCAGAACAGAAACAGAAACAGAATCATGGACACAGAGATCATTTGGAGGGTTTCAATTGGGAGAGGGATGAAAGAGAATAGGGGAAAAGGTGCCAGGATTAAGGAGCATATTGGTAGGTACAAAATAGAAAGGGGGATGTTAAGAATAATACAGGAAATGGAGAAGCCAAAGAACTTAATATGCCTGATCCATGGACATGAACTAATGGTGGGGGGTTGCTGGAGGGATGGGGTATCAGTTTGAGGGAGGCAAAACAGGAAAAATTGGGACAATTGTAATAGCATAATCAATAGAATATATTTTGAAAAATAAACTAATATAAAATATGAACATGATCAGTTCACTCTTTAGCTAAAATTCTTTCAATAGCCTCCTGGAGCTTTTGGTAACATAGCTCCTTTTGCCTGAGACCCTCTTTCAACCCCTTACCCACCCCAACCCCACATCTGCCTCTGCTTAGCCCCTGCTTGTCCTTTATTCCTCAGTCAAGATATCCCTCGCTTTAGTGGTTCTGACTCCACCTAGACAGCAAAGTCAGATCACATCTGATCTGGACACTCCCAATATGTGTTCCTGTAGCACCTCACCCTTGCTTCTACAGCACTTACCATCCTGTACTGTAGTTGCATTTTTTCTTTCTCTTTCTTTGACTGGAAGCCATGTAAATGCAGAGACCACCAGTTCATAGCCCAGTACCTAGCAATGAATATTTGCTTAATGAAAAAGTTGAATATTGGCATACAATTCATCCTTTTCATTCAATACATCATAAAACATTCTTCTACATCATTTTAAAGGGGTTCTAATATATATTCATGAATATATCAGGAATTATCTATTTGTCAGGCATTTAGGTAGTTATATATATTTCTGATTGCATCTATTATTATAGTGAGTGTTTTTACACACAATTGTCAACACACAATCTTCTTTTGCAGGGAGTAAAATTCTTAAAGATGAAATTGTTAGGTCAGATGTCCACAAGCTTTTGCAGGTTTTGATTTTTACTGTCAGACTACCCTGCAGGAAGTCTAAGCTAATTTGCAATATTACCAGAAACATGAAAGACTGCTCATTTTTTCCTCATCCTCAGCAGTACCAGGTATCATTTCTTCTAAATCTTGCCCAAGCCCTTGAAAGAGAAATTCATAACTCCCCGTTGTTTTTTAATATGGGATATTAGCACTAGCAGTTTCATAAGATCTGTTTATGAATTATTCATTGCATGAGAGGCTACAGGGCTGCACAAGACAATAGCTGTTGTTTACAGAGCGCCTACTTGTAGGCGTTGCCGTGTAGACACACGGAGGAAGGGCACTATGGGAACTCACCACACGCAGGTGCTGCGAGGCATTCCATCAACATGGCTGCTCACAGCAACTCTGCAAGGTGTGTATTGCTTCTTGTTTACAGAAAGCTAACTTAAATAATTATAAGTTCTAAATTAACAATTGCACATGAATGTAAGTGGAAAATATTTATTGTGAATTACTGCATGCCAACTATTGTGCTTAGTGTTTTCAAAGTCCCATTTAGTTCTTATAACAACATTATTTTATCTATAATATGTATATAATATATACAAACATACTATATATACACATATGTATACATACACACATATATACACATATAAATTTTTAAAACAATATTTTATTTATTTTTAGAGAGTGGGGAATGGAGGGAGAAAGGGAGAGAGACATCAAGCTCTCTTATATGCCCCAACTGGGAACAAATCCACACACAACCCAGGCATGTGCCCTGACTGGGAATCAAGCTGGTGACCCTTCACTTTGCAGAACGACACCCAATCAACTGAGCCACACCAGTCAGGGCTATACATATATAAATATTTTGACATATATGCTAAGGTAATTCAGTGGGGAAAGGAATGACTTTTCAACAAATGTGCTAGACCAAATGTAGTTCCATATGCAAGAAAGTATTCCTCGACCCTTTATCTGATACTATATATAAAATTTAACTTGTGGTAAAGATTATAGCTTTAGGTCAAGAAGGCTTAGGTAGACACACCTCAACATTGCACAACCATAAGAAGGAATACAACTAACTTAAAAATGAAAAATGCCCAGAACTCCCAGGAAATCACCCATAAAATCACCCAAGGATTTAAAGAAGTTATATTCACCCAGAAGGGTAGGAGGGGCTGTGACAGGGAGTCAGGGTGGAGGACTCTGCGTGGCGGCAGCAGCGGGGTGAGGGGTGGGAGAGGACTGGGGTGGAGGGTGGCAGTGGAGAGGCGGAGAGGTGGTGGCCGGCGGAACAGGCAGCCCCACATTCATGTGCGTTGGATAAAAATCAGGGAGAGAACCAAGATGGCGGCGTAGGTAGACACACTGCGCCTCCTCGCACAACCAGAACTGACAGAGAATAGAACAGCAAGGGGGACCAACACCAAGGAAATAGAAAATAAACATTCATCTAGACTGGTAGGAGGGGCGGAGACAGGCACCGGGGTGGAGAGGACTCGCATGGCTGTGGCGGGACTGAGACTGGCGGAGTGTGGGACAAATGGCGCAGGCAGTCTGAGCACTAGCAGACCCTGCGGCCCCACATTTGCACAGATAAACCCAGAGGGCCGGACTCAGAGTGGCGGAGAACGGGGCAGGCAGAGCAGCGGGTAGCACCCCACGGCACTACATTTGCCCACAGATAAACCGGACGAACGGCGGGGAGCGAAGCAGACCGGGTAACCCAGGGCTCCAGCTCAGGGAAATAAAGCCTCAAACCTCTGATTGAAAACGCCCGTGGGGGTTGGTGCAGCAGCGGGAGAGACTCACAGCCTCACAGGAGAGGTTGTTGGAGAGACCCACAGGGGCCTGGATTGTGCACAAGACCACCCACTCGGGAACCAGCACCAGAGGGGCCCAGTTTGATTGTGGGTAGTGGAGTGGAAGATTGAAAGCCGGAGGAGAGTGAGGCAGGCGCCATTGCAACCGCTCGGCCCCTCCCCCACGTACAGCGTCACAGCGCAGCGACCAGCATTACACCGCCCCGGTGAACACTTAAGGCTCCGCCCCTTAAAGTAACAGACACGCCAAGACAAAAAAAAATGGCCCAAATGACAGAACACTTCAAAGCTCCAGAAAAAATACAACTTAGCGAGGAAGAGATAGCCAACCTATCAGATGCACAGTTCAAAGCACTGGTTATCAATATGCTCACAGACTTGGTTGAATCTATTCGAAAAACAGATGAAAAAATGAAGCCTATGCTAAGAGAAACAAAGGAAAATGTACAGGGAACCAATAGTGATGAGAAGGAAACTGGGACTCAAATCAATGGTGTGGACCAGAAGGAAGAAACAAACATCCAACCAGAAAACAATGAAGAAACAAGAACTCGGAAAAAAGAGGAGAGGCTTAGGAACCTCCCGGACACCTTGAAACGTTCCAACATCCGAATTATAGGGGTGCCAGAAGGAGAAGAGGAAGAACAAAAATTTGAAAACTTATTTGAACAAATAATGAAGGAGAACTTCCCTCATCTGGCAAAGGAAATAGACTTCCGGGAAGTCCAGGAAGCTCAGAGAGTCCCAAAGAAGCTGGATCCAAGGAGGAACACGCCAAGGCACATCATAATTACATTACCCAAGATTAAACGCAAGGACCTACATCCAAGATTACTGTATCTAGCAAAGCTATCACTTAGAATGGAAGGGAAGATAAAGTGCTTCTCAGATAAGGTCAAGTTAAAGAAGTTCATCATCACCAAGCCCTTATTATATGAAATGTTAAAGGGAGTTACCTAAGAAAAAGAAGATAAAAAATAGGAACAGTAAAAATGACAGCAAACTCACAGTTATTAACGGCCACACATAAAACAAAAACGATAGCAAACTAGGCAAACAACTAGAACATGAGGGTTGTCAATAAGGGAGTGGGAGGGGGAGAAGGGGGGAAAGGTACAGAGAATAAGTAGCATAGATGATAGGTGGAAAATAGACAGGGGGAGGGTAAAAATAGTGTAGGAAATGTAGAAGCCAAAGAACTTATAAGTATGACCTATGGACATGAACTATAGGGGGGGAATGTGGGAGGGAGGGGGGTGGGCAGGATGGAGTGGAGTGGGGGGGGAAATGGGACAATTGTAATAGCATAATCAATAAATAAAAAAAAAAAATTACACCAGAACAAACAAACAAACAAAAAATCAGGGAGACACCTTGTGAGCGAGCGAGCCCAGCCCCAGGCCAGACAGTGCAGCACCAGGAAAAAGAAAGAAAGCCTCATAACTTCTGGCTGTAAACTCAGCAGGGGTTGGGACAGTGGAAGAAACTGCTGATTTCTCAGGAAAGCCCAGAACACATGCAAACCCACGGACCCTGGGAACTACAACCAGGACAGCAGTTACAGGGGAGCCAGTTGCATATGGGAAGTGACAGCAAACAGAGCAAGGGCCATGCAAGCCCCCCAGAAGTCAGTCAGCAGAGGTATTGTCCCCTCTTTGACGCCCCCCCCCCCAGAGCCATGGTTGCCCCACCACGAGCAAATACCCAAGCCTCTGCCCTACATGACTTAACAGGTGTGCTAAAGCAGAATCAAAGCAACCATACCTAGTACACAGACACAGGGAGGCTGCCAAATTCAGGAGACATAGAAAGGTGGCCCAAATGAAGGAACAGAATAGAACTAAGAAAAAGAACTAAGTGATGCAGAGATAGCTAACCTATCAGATGCAGAATTCAAAACACTAGTGGTCAGAATGCTCAAAGATCTCATTGAATATGGCAAAAGTATAAGGGGAAAAATGAAGGCTCTAGTAAAGAAAATGAAAAATCCATAGGAAACCAACAGTGAAGGGAAGGAAGCTAGGATTCAAATCAATAATTTGGAACATAAGGAAGAAATAAGCATCCAACCACAACAAAATGAAGAAACAAGATTCAAACCCCGCCCCCCAAAACAAAACACCCTGGCTGGCATAGCTAAGAGGCTTGAGCACTGGCCTGTGAACCAAAGGGTTGCCAGTTCGATTCCCAGTCTAGGGCACATGCCTGGATTGCAGGCCAGGTCCCCAGTAAGGGGGCACATGAGAGGCAATCACACATTGATGTTTCTCTCCATCTCTTTCTCCCTCCCTTCCTCTCTCTCTAAAAATAAATAAATAAAATCTAAAAAAAAAATTCAAAAAACCAAGTAGAGTTTAAGAAGACTCTGGGCCATCTCCAAAAAGGCCAACATATGAATTATAGGGATCCCAGAAGGAGAAGATAAGGAGCAAGAAATTGAAAACTTATTTGAAAAATTAATGAAAGAAAACTTGCCCAATTTGGCAAAGGAAATAGACCTACAAGTCCAGGAAGCACAGAGAGTCCCAAACCAGTTGAATCCAAAGAGGACCACAACAAGACACATCATAATTAAAATGCCAAAGGTTAAAGACAAAGAGAGAATCTTAAAAGCAGCAAGAGAAAAGCAAATAGTTACCTACAAAGGAGTTCCCAAAGGACTGTGAGCTGATTTCTCAAAAGAAACTTTGCAGGCTAGAAGGGACTGGCAAGAAGTATTCAAAGTGATGAAAAGCAAGGACCTACAACCTAGCTTACTCTATCCACCAAAGCTATCATTTAGAACAGAAGGGCAGATAAAGTGCCTCCCAGACAAGGTAAAGCTAAAGGAGTTCATCATCACCAAACCCTTATTATATGAAATATTAAAGGGACTTATTTAAGAAACAGAAGAATATCAAAACTATGACATTAAAATGACAACAAACTCACAACTACCAACAACTGAACCTAAAAAACAAAAACAAACTAAACAAACAACTAGAACAGGAACAGAATCATAGATATGGAGACCATTTATAGGGTTATCAGCTGGGAGAGGGAAGGGGGAAAATGGGGGAAAAAGAACAGGGATTTAGAAGCATAATTGGGTAAGTACAGAATAGACAGGAGGATGTTAAGAACAGTATAGGCAATGGAGAAACCAAAGAACTTACATGCACAATGCATGGACATGAGCAAGGTGGGATATTGCTGGAGGGAAGGGGGGGGACCTGGCTGATGGGGGGGAAGGGGGAAAAACTGTACTACCATGATCAATAAAATATACTTTAAAAAGATTTAATTCATAGTGAATCATAGATCTAAATGTAATAACTAAAATTATAAAAATTATAGAAGGAAATATGGGGATAAACTTTGTGGTGATGGGTCAGCCAAAGATTTCCCAGCTAAAACACTAAAATACATCAACAATGAAAGAAAAAAAATAAATTGGACTTAATTAAACCAAAAAAGTGTGGTTTTCAAAAGACACTATTAAGAAAATAAAAAGACAAGATTTGATTGTATGTAAATTATACCATCATAAAGATGATTTAAAACACAAAAAGAAAGGAAGGAAGAAATATCTATTACAGTCCAGAAATTTGACTTGGGTTTATAGGAATGAAGCTTGTTCTGTGATGTTCATCAGGGTCTTATCATAATAGTGCCAAATTGGAGACAACCAAAATGTCCCTCAATAGTAAAACAGTGATTTGTGGCATATCAGGCAGTGTATTATTACACAGCTCTTGAAAAAAGCAAACACCCATTACCTGCAATACCCCAGACGAATCTCACAGGCATAACATCGACCTAAAGAAGACGTATGAAAGAAAGTACATGTGATAGAATTCCATTGAGGGGAACTTCAGAAACAGGCAAAACTAACCTGTGGTGACTGAAGTCAGAACAACCACTCTGTAGGGATATGACTGCTAGGGGCAGGGGGCAGTGTATGGAGCAGGAAAGTATGAATTTCCACCAGCCCCATCTCCGTGGTTACACGGGTGTACACACATGCAAAAGTGTTGTAAACTGGACGCGCCAGATTTGTATATTTTACTGACTTTGTTATGCCTCAGTAAAAAAATTAAAACATACCTAGAAAAATTGCCTATTAATTGCCTATTCATTCCAATTCTTTGATTTTAGACTTAGCAGACACAGAGACATGCTCCTTATGAAACTGAGTAACAAGGTAGGATATACAGTAGATATGCTGAACTTCCTTATGAGTGAAGACTTGTTTGAGAGTTGTCCTGAAGGTTTGGAAAATTACTATATGTGCCATCACATGTGTTCACATTGAATGTGCTAATTATAACCATTTCTTATCTGTTCATCAGATCAGATTTCCCAACCACTGCAGCCAGGGCCCCTGGAGCCATGTGAGGACTTAATTGCCATTTCTCTGTCTGAGGACCCATTAAAAAGTACTTTAAGCAAATGCTTGAGCTGCAGGAGGCGTGAGCTGTTCCTTGTGCAAGACGCAGAGAAGGAGGGCCCTGAACCCTTCCTCCTTCCTCCCTCCCCCCTCCCTCTCTGCGTTCTCCCCTACAGTCTGCAATGCAGTCTATATCTGGTCACTCTGGGCTCATGGGTGGAAGTGAATCTTACAGTAGTTGGAGCCCTATTTATGGTCTTCTGTCCAAGGAAGTCTTTATGGAAAGTGTAGATGCTCTGAGTCCCAGCTCCCCTAGATCATGGAGGGAAGGAGAACTCAGAACTCACAGAGCTAATCACAGACTCACTGGATAGATGTAGGGCATGGGGCCAAACATATTACATGCATTTTCTAATTTAATCCCATCAGTGATCTTATCTGGGAGAAATAAAAATAAGTATACCTCTTTGGCGATGAGACAATTGTAACTCAGAAAAGTTAAGTGTCTTGCCCAAGGTCACAGAGCTAGAAAATGGCTTAGACTTGAACTCAAACTTTCTAATAGGTGGGTCTCACACCAAAGGTTCAACTCACCCAAACACTAAACCAAGCCCTTTCTACAACCTTCTTCCCTTCATGCACAGCCCTATCCCACCCCCAAACTGATCTTGTGCTAGGATGAAAACTGGAGTTATTCATACATATATCACAGAGCAAACAAGGCCATGGAGACCCTCCTTGAACACACCCAAGTTGTGGCGAGCTGGGGCTCTCCCTCTCCTCTCCTGAGAAGTGGTAACATGTTGGTTTTTAGTGACTGGTTAGGGGGTCATAGAACTCTCCTCTCAGGACCCATGCCTGAGGCCCTGATAACAAGGGCAATCAAAGTGCCCATCCGCAGAGGACAACTGCCCAGGAGAAAGGCTTTGCTAAAAAAAATTCAATGGTGGGTCCAGCAATTTAAAGCAACTACTTCTGGGTAAAAATGGTGGCCCTTCTACTAACTAGCTGTGCAACCTGGGGAAAGTCACTTAACCTCTTTCAACCTCAGTTTCATCATTTGTAAAATGAAGATATTAGAAGACATATGTTCTTAGGGAGATTCAGTATTTTGAATATGTCAATGGATTCAATGCAGTCACAATAAGTTCCCAGTAAGACTTTTTGCATAAAATCAAACAAGATGATTTTTTAAATATGGCAGCCCAAAGAGCTAAAAATAGTGAAGACATACCTGAAAAAGAATACGTTGGGCTCTGGCTGGTGCAGCTCAGTGGATTGAGTGCTGGCCTGAGAACTGAAAGGTTGCTGGTTCGATTCCCAGTCAGGGCACATACTGGGTTGCAGGCTGGGTCCCCAGGTGGGGTCATGTGAGAGGCAGCTGACTGATGTATCTCTCACACATCAATGTTTCTCTCCCTCTCTTTCTCCCTTCCTTCCCTTCTCTCTAAAAATAAATAAATACAATCTTAAAAAAAAGAATAGGTTGGGGGTAATTTGATATCAAGGCTTCTCATAATGTCACAGAAATTATATGACAAATGAAACACACTAGATGCCAGCAGTAGACTTCCCTACGTGTGGAATGTGGCAGGACACGGCGGCATTACAGGCTGCATTTGAAGAGGCACTGGGGCTGGCACTACTGGCTATCCAACTAGACAATGTACAATTGGTCATATATCTTGGACATCATGTAAATTCTAGATGTCGAGGACTTACAGCTGAAGGGCATGACTTCAAAACTTTTCAAAGAAAATATAGGATCTTCCTGACTTTAAGTTCGAGAGGATTTCTTCCACAAGAGACAAAACACACTAACTATAAAAAGGTAAGATTAATAAACCTCACTACATAAAAATTATGAACTCTGTTCATCAAAAGACACCAAAAAGAAAGTGAAGAGAAAGGCCTTAAACCAGGAGAAGGCATTTCCAACATCTACAACTGGTAAAAGATTAATATCCAGAATATATAAAGAGGCCCTGCTAATGTATAAGGACAAGCAATGCAACATGAAATGAGGAAATGCCGTGAACAGGCATTTCTCAGAACAGAGAACACAATAAACAATGCCATTAGGATTAGGGAAATGACAAGTAAGAACCCAGTGAGATGCTGTTTTAGAACAAACACCAAGTTCTGGACAAGATATGAATAACAGGGCCGTCCGCACTAACACCTTTCTGATGCACGTTTGTTTGATGCAGTCTCTTGGGAAACCACTTGGATACTTGTGGCTCCGTAATTCCACTTCTAAGTGCATAGGCCAGAGCAGAGCCTGCAAACCACAACTTGTGGGCTGTTTTTGTTTTGCTTTTGCTAATTAAAATTGTTTTGAAACTCAGCCACGCTCATTTGCTTCTGTATCACCTGTGACTTAGCAAAATTGAATACCTGTACTAAAGATGGAGACCCACAAAGACTAAAACATTCACCAACCGGCCTTTTACAAAGTTTGCCAACTCTGATTCAGAGACATTTCTTACAGCCTCATTTTATTTTTACTCACAACTCTTTTTTAACTGACAGCACCTTAAATAGATTTTAGTTTTTAGGAAAGTGTTATATTTGCAGGGAAGTTGAGAAAATAGTATTGAGAAAATAGTACAGAGATTTCGTCTATGCCCCCTCACCTAGTCTTCCCTACATGTCACATAAGCATGGTACATTTGTTACACATTTATTTATACACGACTGTGAACTAAAGTCTATGCTTTATTCACATTTCCTTCACTTTTGCCTAATGTCTTCTTCTGATCCAGGATCCCACCCAGCGCATCACATTACATTTTCTTGTCGTATCTCCTTAGACTCCTCTTGGCTGTGACACTTTCTCAGACTTTCCTCATTTTTGATGACCTTGACAGTTCCACGGAGTACTGGTCAGGTGTTTTGTAGACTGCCCCTCCATGGAATTTGTTTGATGTATTTCTCATGAGTTATGGGCTTTGGGGAGGAAGAAAAGAGAGGTGAAGTATCACTTGTGTCGTTTTATCAAGGGCACATATTAACATGATATATCACTGCTGATACTGACCTTGATCACCTGGATGAGGGAGTGGGTCATGTTCTGCCACTAAGTGATTCTCCCCCACAGTCTCTGCCTTTGCATACTGCACTCTTTGGAAGAAAGAGAGCACAGCTCATGTTTTGGGGATGGGGATGTATGGTCTTACTCTTTGAGGGTGAAATATGTATGTAAATTATTTGAAAATTTTCTGTAACAGCGAGTTGCCTCTTCTCCTGCATTCATTTATGTATTCAATCATTTATTTTTTATCAGTATGGACTCATGAATATTTGTTATGCTTTGGGTTATGATCCAATACTACTTTATTTTGTAGCTCATATTGTTCCAGCTTTACCAATGGGAGTTCTTTCAGTTGCTCCTTTGTCCCTTCGACACATCCTACCAATGTAGGCTTTTACATTTTAGTAAGCACTTCCTTATTTTCTAACACCACAAAATGCTAGATTTATCTTGTATATTTCTTGTCCTGGTCAGAGAATCAGCCATTTCTCCAAGGAGCCCTGGTTCCTTACTAGAGAATGGTGTTAGAAACCAAGACCTGTGTGCTAGTATGCTTATTGCTACTGAGGTGTCATTGCTTCTAGACCTTCTCAGCTGATAGAACAGAAAATATATGTGTGAACACTAATATGTATATATACACATATCTATAAATACTTCTCTATGTAGCCATCTACGTTTATATTAAGCTAAACATGTTTATACTGATGTCTTCAACTCTAATCCATTATTACATGCATCATTCTAGTTTCCTCCTTTTGATTACTTGTAAATTCCACCTCTAACAGGGGGAAACCTGGCTCTCACCATCTGCCACCCAGTCACTTAACTGTTCCATTCCAGTGTATACGTGGGGCAATACTAGAATTACCAGTGCCTGCCTGCGTGGGAAACAACTTTATTAACCAGAGTGTAGGGCTCCTGTACTGCTGGTCTAGCTTGTTGTCAGCACCTTTCCCCCACCCCCATTGGTGGGGTTGTTTCATCCACTTGTAATACAGTTAGGTTTCTCTTGCCACAGGCTGCGTTTCTTCATAGGATCCCCAGCCTCCTAAAGGAGCTCATTGTGCTGTAAAGCTCCATGGGATTTGATCAATGCATAATGTCATGTATCCGTTATCACAGAATCACACTTTTAGGTAGTGGAACTCTTTAGTAATAGTTCCACCACCTACTCAAGAATAGTTTCACCACCCTAAAACATCCTCTGTGCTTCACCTATTCAGCGCCCTCCCCAAGCCCTAGCAACCTCTGACTTTTTTATTGTCTTCTAAAGGCATTTTTACATATGTAGACCAAGAGACACAAATGAGAACATTCACAGAAGCAAAGAACTAGAAACAACCCAAATGTCCATCGACAGGAGGATTAATAAACTGAAGTATACTCCAATAATACAATCTTATATTGCTGTGGACATGACTCAAGTCCAGCTACATGTAATATGGATGAGTCTTAGAAAAGTAATAGTGAGAAGACAAGGCCCATAAGATCATATAAAACCATTTTTGAATCTCAAACACAAGTAAAACTAAGTAATATATAATAAAACCAGTATTCTTAAAAGCAAAACAGAATTTAGGATCCTGATTACTCTGGGCAGAGGCAGGGGATGAGACAGGGGAGGAATGAACATGTGGAAACAAATCAGCATTTGATATTCTAGTTATTGAGAGTTGTTCATAGATGTTCATCATAATATTATGATTTTAAATTTTCATGTGGAAAAGAATAAGAGAAGGGATTAACAGGAAAATACACTCTTCTGTAATTTTAGGATTTCTAATTTATTGGCCCATACAATGTGGTAACTAGAGGAAGTGGTGAGTAGCTACAGGACCAGGGGACTGGTGACTTGCCAGCAGCCTGTGGATGGTGTAATACCAAGAAATGGCCACACGATGTCGACAGAAGCCAGTATTTGAAAACAAATGGACTAGGACTCCCAATATTTTCTCTGCCCCAGTTCTTATCTGGCAGAAAGGGAATTTTTTTCTAAAACAATGAGCTAGCCTCATGCACGTAGTTAACAAGAGAAGAAAACTAATGAGCAAGTCCTAAAAATAGTTTAGGAAGGGAAGGGATTACTTAGATCAGCACTATTTGATAGAAATATGTGAGCCCTGAATTTGAGTTGACTGTGTAATTTTAACTATTTTAATAGCCACGTTAAGAGAAATGAAATTGGTGAAATTAATTTTTAATAGTACACTTTAGTTAAGCCAACATATTCAAAATATTGTCATGTCAACATGAAATCCATATAGAAATGGAATGCTGCACATTGTTTTTGTTGTGCTAAGTCTTTGAAACCTGGTGCGTGTTTTACACTGACAGCCCAGGTGCATTTCAGGGTTCAGTGGCTACATGTGGCCTGTGGCCACCACACCTGGTGGAGTTGAGACAAAGTTACATGTGTTAGCTCTTAGAAGCAGTTTATATAAATAAATTCACCAAGGTGAATTTATACCAAGTGCAAAGATGACTGATCAGGTAGCTGCAAGACAGCCTGGACTCCCCCACATTTTTTGCCACCCACTGGATAATGCCTGATTTTCCACCATGCTCTCCTTTTAGGCTTTGTCTCCTTTAAACTCTAAATGTGGCATATCTTTCCTGTTTTTAAGTGACAGGCCAGAGATAGGATCTGAGTTTATGCCAGGATGTGGGCTATGAGATCCTCCCTCCATGGGAAAGATTACAGACTAAGGGGGAGGAATGGCTTGGCTTCACTGGCCCACCAAAGGGCTGTCATATCAAAGAGAGTTCAAGACAGGTAACCGTCTCCACCTCCCCACCCTACTCACCCTCCCCACTTTCCCTGGCTCTGTACTGGGAATGCTCAGGATAGCCGAGTTTGCAGCCCATCAAACTAGCTTTCTCTGAAGTTGTGCTGGAGGAAAGCAGCCTGCCTGGCTCCCCCAACCCTAGTGCACTCATTCCCTCTACCATCCTGGATGTTCACACTGGGCTGGAGCAGTTTCCACTGGGCAGTGCTCCCTCACACACTACTGGCTTTGGGAGGATTTCAGCTTGGTGGTTTCTATAGGGCTTTGGCCCATTCTACTCTGCGCACTCCTAGGGAGGCAGGACAGGGGTTGGGGGTGAACCTAATCTCCCAGGCCACTTACTGTGGGACCTATTCACATGCTATTATTGGGAGGAAATGCTAAATATCATTTCAGCTTCCAGGGCCAAACAGCCTGCACTGTAGAAACATCTGAATTTCTAGGAAGAGTCTGTTTCTCAATGTCTGGCCTTGTGTTTACAGCCCACAGTGAAGGAGAAGGGCTTGCCACATTGGAATAGGAGCCCTATTTCCTGAACAGCCTGATCAGAACAGAGTGTCTTTAAAAGAATTAAGCAAAATTATTCAATAAAATGCACGTGAACCCACAGCCCAAGACAAACACAAGCAGCCCAGGTAGAATTACAGATGCCAAATAAAGATCAGGAGCCCTGAGCCACCATCAGAATGGCCATGGCCCTTGCTCCCTGCCTGCCTCTCCCTGCTTCTCTCCAGCTCACAGAGCCCACCCCATTCTCCCTCCTTGACTCCGCCTCCTACTCCTCCCACCCCCACCAACTAAAAGGAACCAAAATGCCCAAACAATTTTTTTAAAGTTTGCCATGAAATTCTGGAGGAGAGAATACCTTCTGGTAAACAATATCTTCAAGAAATCAAAAAGGCTAAGTCGGCACCAGTTGCTACAAACTCATATGCAATGTTAAGAGTGTCTCACTTGGTGACTTATCTGATTTGGAAACAAATTCTTCATGATGCAGCAAGAATCTCAGGTAGAACTGAATAAAACAGCAATGAGAAAAAAACAAAACTTGTTAAAAAGTAACAAAAGTAATATATGCACATCAATCCCCTCTTTCCTCTTCACATGAGGTGACTATTGGGATACAGTCTCAATCCAGATAATAAGCCAGAAGTAGGGAGGGGATATTCCTCTTCACTGTCCCATTGTCCTGGCGGCATAACTTACAACCTGGCCTAGAAGCTGCCTGTGTGCCTGTGAGGTCTCAGTGGGCAGATCCTATTTTTGAATTGCAGGATCTGGGGACAACTAGGGCCATCACATTTGGGAACTGTGCAGGACTGTGTACGTGGATTCTTCTCCTTACGCAAAGCAGCAGCATTCGGATGGTGTGGCGGAAAGGGCGCAGGCAGGGTGGTCATTCTCTGCCTACCATTCACTGGTGGTCTGAACTTGCACCGTCACACACTTCTCTGTTTCCCAACTAGAAAATTGGTGTGGACGCCGGGCATGTGGCACCGAAGCTCCTCATTACAAAGAAATTAAAAGCAGAGCCTACATTCACACAAGAAAGAGTAAGATGGAAAACTCCAGAATTCCCTGTAACTGTGTGTGCACTGTGCATGGCAGTGTGTATCGTCAGTGTCTGACCTCATAAACCTCCGCACAGCCGAGACCCCAAACATAACACTGACAGTGTTAATAGCATTCATATTTGGGTGTCTTAAAAAAAAAAGAATTACCTGGGAAACCACCTGTTTCTGAATGATATGTAAAAAGTTTTACTTTTAAAGGTAAAGATGTTTTTGAGTTATTAAAGTGTAATGTAAACAAAAACATTTTGTTTTTAAAGCTTAATGGAGAAAAGAATTTCATTTTTTGAACAATAAAAAAAGTCAGCTGTTCTCTTCTCAAATGAGAAGCATTATGTCATCACATACCATTAAGAACTGAACTTTGACCCAATCTGAGGTTGATGAGAAAAGGCAGTTGGAGGAACCCAAATTTGTAACTATTCTCCAAGTCACTTTAAAATGGAATTAGAGCAAGTTCAAAAGTGAGGAGTGTGAGGAAAGTATCTAGGTGACTCTACAAAATCCCTAAAAGGCCCCGCCATTTCTGGGGTGGAAATTCCCGAAAGCCTCAATTGTGAGTCACTGTAATTTACTGCTTTTGGAGCCTGCACTGGCTTTGGCACAAATCAGTGCCTCAAATCTCCAGTCCAGCAGTGTGGGGGGAGCGGGAGCTTTGGAGGAAAGAGGATAGGGTGAGGGATGGTGGTAAGGAAACTGCCTTGTAAGGAAATGCTAAGTTCCTGGGAAGGCCTGGTGTTAATCAAACTAGAAAAATGTTAAAAGGAAGATCCTAGACCCCTGGCCCCTCCCATCCTCCCATCAAGAGCTCAGCCAAAGAGGAGAGCAAGGGGTGTGTGTTCCCTAAGAGAACATCTTTTTTAAAGAGAAGGACCTTGACATGAATAGATCCTGGAGCCTTGGAGGAGGCAGAATCCAATGTGCAGGAGTGGACACACCCCAGGAATTGCGAATTTTCCACTGCATAGGTGATGGGTTCAAGTGTTAGAGAGTGAAGTAACTTAAGGACTCTCAGCTAGGATTAAACCAGGTCTGTCTCCCAGGTGACACATGTAGATAGCTGTATGAAGTGGGCGGAATGACCTGGAGCTCCCGCCTTACATACATCAGGCCATTCACAGCTGGGGATCCACAGAGGAAATGATAGGCATTCCCCAGGATCTCCCTACATCAGCACATTTGTGCTCACTGCTGGGCTGTCTGGGATGTGCTTCCTGGCACATAATTACCACCATCAAGATTATTATTAGCATTAGGCTTTTACACAACACTTAATGTTTTCAAAGCATTGTACTTCTGTTTAATTAGTTTTCCCTTGCAACATTCCTGTCGAGTCCACACTTGATAGCTGGGAGACTGACAGGGGAAGAGATAAACGCTAAAGGTTGATGGAGAAGAGCGGAGGGCAGCACAGTCTCTTGGCTTTCAATCTCTCCAGTGACCCAGTCAAAATAACCTCCTCTACTCTCTGCAAATTCTGCGCCCCAACCCCCAAAGTCCCACTTGCAGGGCACTTGTGTAACCTCCAAGAATGGTGGTGGAGGGGAACTCTGATGTGTTTTGGCTTAAGGTGCAGGTACCTTTCAGAAAGAAGCCAGTGTCAAGTTCAAGTTCACGTTGGTTCAGAATTGCTGACACCTGCAGTCTTTTTCCAAACCTCTCCATTAAAGCTAACTACAAAATCCAAGGATTGTGATTCCCAAACACAAGGCAGCTTCTGATAGGAAGCTTTTAGCATTTGACAAGTCCTAATTAGGTCTATTAACATAGAGTGTTGCAGCCAGAGGCACTGCCTCTTGCTGGCAGTTCGGATTTCTTTTCTCACCCCGTGTGCCCTGGCGGGGCCTTGAGAAACCCTAAGTCCTCCTTCAGAGACAATAAGACTTTCTTCCCGCAGGGCCGGCCCCTCGTTCTGCTCCCCTGGTTAAAGGAGAAAGCGGCGGGAAGAAGAAGAAGAGAAAGGGAGGCTACGCTGGAAGACGGAGGGGAGTGAGAAAGGGGCCCTGAAACCGCAGGCAACTAGTTAGCTGGGGACCCAAGGCGAGGCCAGCGCCCTCCTCCCGCACACCTGCGCTTTCCTCGAGCAGCGGAGGACGGCCGCTTTTCTCTCTGCCAGGAAAGTCTCTTCACCGGCCCTGGCTGCGCTGGAACCGACAGAAACCCGTCTGCGCAGCACCGGATGCAGAGCGGCCGTTGGAGTTTCCCTTTGGCCTGCGGGTGGCTTGGGGCCAAGGTAGCGACGGGTAGAACCGGGCTTCTTGGCAACGGGGGTCTTAGGTCTCCTCTTTTCCTGCACTCAGACTTCGAGTCCTTTCCTCTGCATACTCCTCCCTTCCTGGTCACTGTGCTCCACGCGACGACGTGGTGGCCGAGGCGCCTAGCCTACTGACTGCTGGGACCTGTGTGTGGAGCGATCGCCCCGGTATGGCTGGGAAACCCTGGACCTCGGCGTTTTGTTGCAGACCTCAAGCCCAGGTGCCCTGACAGTTGAGGCATAAGACTGTGGAAGCCCGGCGATTTGTCGTCTCCGTGGGACCCTAGCTTCCTGAGCGTTGGAGACGTCGCCTGCGGCCCAGAAGCCTGTCTGGAAAAGCCTGGACCTTGGCGGTCACCCTCGCAGCCGCTGAGACCAGCCACTAAGCGTGGAGACTTGACTGCAAAGATGACCCAGCCCAGGAGCAGGGGACCGAGGGCTTGCCCAGACCAGAGTTCCTCTCTGCCGCCGCCGCCAGGTGAGGCCAACCCAGGCAGAGCCCGAGGCTGGCTTCTTCTGGGGTCACTGAGCTTGGAAGTGCGAAGAAAGAGCAAGGACAACGCTAGCAAGGAGAGGCGATGGCCTCGGAGCTCCCCTAGGGCGAGCTGGTCTCGGTTACTGAACGGAAGGTCATCTACCCCGGAGTAGAAACTCGGCTTTGAGAAGCCAGCCAAGTTGAGGACCCGGGACGTGCCAAAAGAACGCGGCGCGCGTCCTGCCGCACCCAGGCTGTGTGTGGAAGGCTCGAGACGGAACCCGCAGCCACAGAGAATGCGGCCTGAGAGACCTGGGCCACAGGGGGCTGGAAGGCCTCGTGTCTGCTCAGGGGAAATTATAACTTCAGTCCTCTCTGGAGCTTTCGAGGCGACTTCCCCTGAAAGGACTGGTCCCCGTCTGGCACCTCCAGAGCTGGGAACCGATTAGGTTCTTCATTTCCCACTTGCTAGGGGCATGCCCTTGGGCTAGCTTAAGACTCTCCTTGCCTCCGTTTCCTCTTTTGTAAGCTGGAGACTATGATATTACAAACCTTGCTAGTTACTGTAAAGGTTAAATGAGCTAAACCAGATGAAGAGCTCAAGAGCTCAGAAGGGGCGGTCTGGAGTATGCACGGGATGTGTACTGGGCATCTACTCCTCATCACCCTTTTCGTTAATTGTGGAGGAGAGGACTCCTCCCTTATCAATCTCTCTCTCTCTCTTCCCCCTCCCACCCTTCCTTCCTCCTCTATCTTCCTCTGTTGCTTCCTTTCCTATCTTTTTCCTTCTTTTTCTTATTAATTCTTCCTATCAGTGCTCTCAGTAGACCAATAACAGTCAAGTGAAATGTGATAAATGTTTAAAATAAACCCGTTTGTTTTCTTTTGTCAGTCCCACCATTGAGATTAGTCTGAGCCGCAAGTTGGAGCTGGTGGTATGTGCCCCAGCGCTGGTGACTTTGCCATGGCTGTGGAGGGTTCCTGTGTGGATCAGCTCTCCAGAGCATATCTGCCTCTCCTGATATCTCAGCTTTGTGGCCCGCCTGGGAGAGTCCAGGCAGGCAGCAGGGTGGACACAGGGTCCCAGCTGCTCCTGGTAGGATCAGGTGACAGTGTCCCTGCAACCACCCTGCTTCATCCCACATCTTCTCCAGGCTCCCGTGGGCCCAGGGTGCCCACAGCACTAGGCCCAAGCCTGAAACTCCGGATGTCCCAGGCCAACCTGGCTCAGCAGAGGGCAGCGGACCCGAAGGCCCCTACATTCGGGGGCCCTAAGTTCGGTAGTCTCTGGGTCTGTCTGAAGGGCTGGGAAGGAGCCACGTCACAAACTGCGTGAGTCCCGCAGCCGGAGAACTGAGACACCAAACTCCCCAACTCCCCCAGGCCACGAGTGGGACGAGACTTCGTGGGTGCTGGCGAAAACTTCAGAGCTACACAGACAGCCTGGAGGTCAGGGCAAGGCAAGGCCACCAACGCATCCTTCAGACCTCGGTTCATGTTCATATTGCTGCTCACAACAAGTGAGCTGATCTCCCTCCCGACCCTTGATTTTCCCATATTTAAATGGGAACATAGCCCTGAAGCCTGGGTGTACACGAGTTGTCAAGACTCTGAAATTCACCCCCTTCGAGGAGCCAGTATCCCAGAACAATTCTTGGACATGCAAAAAGCCAAGAAACGTCCCTTCTATTCTGGAAAGCAAAGAGTCCTGGGTTGAAAGTGACAGCCCTTCTGGGTGTTCCCTAAACAGTTTCAATTCCCAGGGGAGGGGTTGCGCAGCCTCTTCCTAGCTCCTGCAGGAGGATGTGGGTGGATCCAGCCCAGCTCTGCCACTCCACTTGGGAGCTAAAGAGGAGGAGAGTGGGCCTGCCTGGTGCTTTGCCAGGCTCCGGCTGAGCCAGTGTTCCTCAACTGACACTTCTAAATTGTGCCTGGATACCCCGTGCTGGATCGCCAGGCCTTTGGTTAAAAAGACCCACCACGCTGATCTCAGGCTTTTTTGGAGCTGAGTGAACCCTCAGCTCCAAGCAGAAGTTGTACTCGATCTCTGGGTAACTGGAGAAAAATATGTACCCCACCCCACCCCTTCTCTGTGCTTTATTAGTTCATGAAAAGTTCAAGGAGAAGTAGCTGGAGGTCTGAGCTATCCTACACTGGTCTCAATGCTTTGCTCCCAGGACATCATCTATTAATGAGCCAGTCAGAGGGCATCGCCATCCAGGGAGACTCAGGGTGTCTGTGACTTCAGCCTTCCTTCTTTTCTCGGTCTTCCTTCTAGGTCCTTTCCCGGACACTGACCACAACCTCGGGCCTGGGTTTTCTCTTCTAAGCCTCCCACATGAGCATCCATTGTGTCTTCTCACTGACCCCATAACGCAGATCCTCCCCAGCCTGTCTGCACTGCAAGGTGAGTGAAGTTTTCTTGTTTGCCTGATTTTTGTTTAAGTTAAGTAAATAAGCACTTATTAGGATAGTACTGGCCAGGAAACGGCTTTACTGCAGGCAAATGAAATCCTCAGACAATTGGGAAACAGTAATATAATTGAAGCAGCTATACATTAATTATATATAAGATATTGGGATATGAATGTCATATAAAAGGCTAGGATCCGTTAAAGGTTAGGAATAGAATGAAAGACACAGGTGTCTACACATACTGCTGAGATTCAATGTTAGATTGGGATCGATCTAACCCAATTCCCTCAGTTTACAAACAGGAAACCAACCCAGAGAGAAGCAGGGGCCTGCAAAAGGAAGGTCACACCGTACAAAGCAGGCAGAGGGGGAAAGGAAACCAGTCCCCTACTCCCTACGGAGCGCCAATCCATTGTGTCTCGAGTGTTTTCAGCTTTCCAAGTCACAGATTAAACAGCTCGTCGTGGGTTTTTCCCTTCAGCTTTGGTTCTTATGAGGCGAGGGTATCCCGAGAAGGATCCGCATCCCGTAATCACTTTGTCAGGGTGACAACCGTCGGGACAGAGGCGGGATAGCCCTCACTCGGTGGTGACTTAAACACAAGCCTCTCCTCACAGCCTCGCGGACCACCCAGGTGCAGTTCTCCGATAAAACCGACAGGTGACGCCTTCCTCACAGGAAAACCGGCTGGAATCCGCCTGTGCCCCTCTGACCTAGCTCCCCGCCCTGACCGCCTGCACCTCCCGAAAGAAAGGAGACAGGAAAGAGTGCAGCGTGGGAGCTCAAACTGGGTGTTGAATGACTTGGGGGAGGGGAACCCTATAAATCCCGATTCTAACCCTCTGACTCTGAGCAGCCTCACGCTTTTTTAAGGGGCAATGAATGTTGATACAGAGAGCAGACCTCTGCGGGATTGGCGGGAGAAAACACCGGGACCCACTGCGGTCACCCTTAGGGGGCGTTATCTCCCCACAACAAATAGGTTTGTGTCCACCCACCCCCTTATTCACGTGAGATCGGTGGCTGCCTTCTTCTGCCACCAGTCCCAGCCCCTGTCCTTCCTTTTACTTTTTTTATTTTATATATTGAGAAAGAGTGGAGAATAAGGGAAAGAGGAGGCTTTTTCAATTGCAATGGTAATTGTCCACGAGACGGGTTTCTTAATCTGCTCACCCTTTATTGACTTCTCTAATATTTGGCTTTGCCGCTTTGATCCGTAGAAGATCACACACTTTATTCCTTTGCATAACAATTTTGGGGCGGGCCTCCTTGGCTCAGGAGGGGAGGGAAATGCCTGGAATGGCTTCGAGGTCAGTATTCCACTACCCCTCCCTACCTGGTGCAGGAAGTGATGCCAGTCTTCTCCTCGACGACCTCCGCCCCTAACTACCATTCACGCCTGAAAGTTCCGAGCGCTATTGGGGACGTAGAGGAAACTGCTAACCCCTGGGAAGGGGAGGAGTCAGGAACCCTAAAGACCTGGAGTGGAACCCAGCAGGAAGAGGGATAGTCTCCTCTCTTCTCCTACTGCATTTCCAACCCCTATTGATCCTGCTCCCCCCCCTCAACCCCCCAATGAGCTACGTGTGGGCGCGCGTGTGCACACACACACACAGGGGGAAGGGAGTGAGGTGAATAGAATAGAGTTGGCAGCTGGAGGAAGGAAACCACCATCCCCTGCACGCTCACCTGGGGCTGGGGACTGGTATGGCGAGTCCCGAGACCAGTTGGACCCTGACCTAGTTAGTCCCTTCCCCTCTTCGGGTCTCAGTTGCCTCCTCTGTGCAGTGGACTTTTGGTCAATGGGCTCCCAAAGGTCCCGTTGATCTTGATCCTGCCACATGTTGCCCAGTCTGTTCTCAATCAGGTTTAGTTCTTCCAGATTGCATAGATGGGTCTTGGTGCAGAAGAGAAAACCAGTAGCTGTTTTTAATCGGGGTTCAACAACTGCCTCCTCTGCCCTTGCACAGTTCAATGGGGAGGTGAGGAGGTGAGGATGGAGGTGGGAGGTGATGAGTTGGTTTGGGGTTGGAGCCCTCTGGCAGTTGTTACTTCACACACCTCACTTCCAAAGTCTGGGTCAGAAAGAATTGCTCTCCTGTTCTCAGCTCAGCACAAATGCAGGCACGGAGACTATACACGTTGGACATGCGAAGGCATGTCCACTGGCCACCAGCACCGAGCCCATGCACACACACACATTTGCACACATAAGCACAGCACGACCCCATGAGGATTAGATGGACACAAAAATGCACACGATCTTTCTGTGCACACTCAGGCACACACAGGCATATGCCTTCACCTGGAGCCTGTCACACACACACAGTCATGTACAAACTCGCACTCGCGTGGCTGCACACTGCCCCACCCCAGTTTCTGCAGGAACAGGCAGACAGGTACCGGCCAGGGGAAGGCCTGGACACTGCAGTGACTTCCCCCTACGCCACCCGCTCCAGGTCCTGAGGCAGAAGGTGGGGCAGGGTGGGGGGAGGCACACAGGTTCTCCTCCCAGCACCCTCACCACTCTGAGGTTGGTGAGACTTGCCCTTCCATACCCTCCGTCCCCACTCCGGACTAAACTTTTCCCTCCCTCACCTCCACCAGCCCCACCCCCCAGTACCGACCTTGGCTGGAACCCGGAGCTTTTCCAGCATTGACCCTGGGAAGAGGGTCCGGGGTCCGGGGGAGGCTTCATCGCCAAGATGAAAGGGGCGGCACGGTCTGACTCGAGCTCCGGGCCCGCGTGGAGGTAGGCGGGAAGGCTCCATCTGGGAGCCAGAATGCCGAGAGCTGGGTGCGTGGACTTCTGTCTGTTTTTCCCGGGTCAGTGGGAGAAAAGCCTCCGGACAGCCCCTCACCACACAGGAGTGCGGTGAAGAAGCACAGTTACTCTGGGGCAAGCGGAGAGAATAAGGTTGTGGAGTCTCAAGGGGCATTCCTCTGAAAAAAGACTTGGACGTTGTGTTCTCCTTCTCACGAGTCTTTTTTTTTTTTTTTTGATTGTTGTTCCCAACTTTGGAGTCGGGTCCGGATCTCCTCCGGGGCAGGGAGTGAGCCGAGGGGGCAGCAAAACCCGGAAGCTGCGCTGGCCCCTCCTCGCTCCCACACGCGCCCCCCTCGGCGCGCCCCCCTCGGCGCGCACACGCGGGAGGCCAGTCGGCGTGGACCCCGACCCCGCGCCCAGCCGGATCCAGGCGGGAGCCTCCACTCGAACAGGTGGGGACAGGGGCGGGAAAGGGGCCCTGCCTTGGGGAACCTTCTGGGGGGGAGCGGAGCGGGGGGGGGGGGGGGGGCGAGAGCGAGCGTAAAGCAGAATAAAGGAGAGAAGAAAATTTGAGCGTAAATGCTGAATTTACTCCGGGTTTGGGGGCTGGCGGGTGGGGAAGAATGAACAGGAGGAGGGTTTCCGTTCTGAGGTTTGGATGGGATGCAGTGTAAGGAAAAAAGCGGGATGTCTCATTAAGGTGAAGAAATATATTTAGGAAAATGTGTGTAGTTGCCTGGCTTTCGGGAGCCTGGAGCTCTACCGTCCTCAGCTCCAGGGGCCTGGCTGGCGGGGGTACAAATCTGGAGCGGTTTAAGGATACAGAGAAGGTGAAAGCTGTGCTCCCTGCAGTCCGAGCCCAGGGACCCTGGGTCTCTGTCCCCAGCATCCCCGAACATCCTTCACGGGGCTCGTCAGCCGGCCGGCAGCGACGGGGCGGGCGTCTGCGCCGGGGCCTCCGGGACGCTGGGCGCGACCCGCAGACAGTACGCGGGGCTCCCGAAGGCAATCAGGATCCTGAGCCTTTTCCGAATCCTGACCACCAGGTGCGATTTATGGGAAAATACCGAAATGTTCCCCCCATTTCCCACAGTAGAGAAGAGAAAGAACTGGATTTTCTCAACTTGCCCGGGCATTAGAGGAAAAATGAAAGAAAAACCCAAACTGTTTCTAGAACAAAAAGGTCCGCGCTGCGAACTGCTCCCTCTGGGGGGTGGTGGGGGACTCTGAGAGAAGGCAGGACGGTGGGGGCAGAAACCCAAATAGTGCAATCCCAAAGGTGACAATCTCCAATAGCAGGCTTTTTTTTCAGACTTTCTAGGGACCTGGATATTTATTTATAGGCGTATGCTATGCAAATAGAATAAAAGAAATTCTCCCTGCCTTCCCCCCACCCAAGTCTTCTGGGCCAGCTACAAACAAAGCTGCCCCCGATTTCGAGAGTCAACAGAGCATTTCATTTTCCATGGCTTGCCTCCCACTATCTCCCTCTCCGCACCACTCCACACTCACCTAGGCTTCCCCCTGCCCCCACCGCCCCCAGTCCCTCTCCAAGAGGGCAGAATCGCTTAGGATCCCTAACCAATACCCAACGAATCCCCTGCACCCAGCCGCCCCCCACATTATTAAAGCCTCCAAATGAAGACCCAAACCCCCAGTGCTAATTGAATTAGTCTATTGAAAGGAGTGTCAGGTATAATGACGGGGTTCGAGGCCCCACGTTTCCCAAGGTCTATAGGCTTTGGAGACCTGAGATGTATAGTCTGACCTTCCGCCTCATAATAATACTGCTGCACTTGTAGTAGAAATCTCCTTGCATTCACTCCCAACAAAACCGCTGGTCACCCAGTCCCCGTAGGAAGGCTGTGTGCTATTGTGTTGCAACAACTCATTCATGTCCCAAGCCACGAGGCCCCACCGCCATCTGATCTACACTCGAAATGCGATTACCACCGTGTGCATGCAACACGCTCACACTCTCGGCCATTCGCGCACATGTCTGGCAGGGCTGCAAGGTTTTTTTCACAATGCTCCTCCTCACGCCCATCCTCAAAAGAGAGGCAGAAGCAGGCAGGACCATGACATTTGTCTCTGCCTAAATGAAATCCAAAATTCTGCTGAAATGCAGGCTGGCAGAAGATTTCTCCTTTCGGAGGAGCATACTCCAAAACCCTTAGCAAACACATTCTCTGTGCCCAACTGGTGGAGCAGACTCGGGTGTGCACACGAATGTCTACATATACTAGCCTCCTGCCATGCGCACAAATCCACAAAAAGAGTGCTCCTACAGATCTGTACCTTCCTGAAGTTCTCACACACACAAGCAATGCACACAGATTCAGGCTCCGGCCCCCACAGCCACAGGCCACAGGCCGCGCTCCAAATTGGTAAGTGGTTTTTACAGGATTGAGAAAGGGCATTAGAGGAAAAATGAGAGAAAAGGTTGGGAAAGGGCAAAAACAAAGGTACGATTTCCCAGCCTTCACCTTGAGGAGCATCCATCAGTCTTCCTACTAGAGGATCCCCAAACTTCTGTAGCACCCCTAAACATGCAAACACACTCTCCCTGTCTGTTTCGCCAGGTGTCTTTCCGTCAGTGGAAGTGCCTGATTAGCTTCACAGAATGGAGGAAGTCTGGGAAGGGAGATAGGCAGGGGAGTTGTGGTTTCTTCTTGTCCTGCTTACCCCACCCCCCTCTATTGAAAGCCCCTTTGGACCCCCTTTGGCCTTCAAATGAGGAAAGAAATCATAGGGGGGATTGTGCTCCCCCTTTGACATTTAAAATAAAACAAAATCGTTTTATTCATTGCCATTCTCCATTTTTCTGTGGGCTGGGTATGGAAGCAGAACTTGGGGACAATCACTTTATTTCATAGACAGGACAACGTCAATGGGCTTCTGTGGAGCCTCTTGCCCCAGGAAGCTGCACAGCTCAGAACTTCAAGGCAATAGAAATGAACACTGGGTGTCCCCAAACTCCCATACCTTTGGCCGAATACCCACTTCCTTCCAGGTAGATTTCCTCATGGCTTCCTGTCAGTCCACCTCCCTGCCACCTCCACCTGGATATCTATCAAGCTGGAAGAAGTTCCTTAACTTCCGAGTCAGAAACAGTACCCCCAAAAGGACTGCCACAAATGTCTTCACACGAGCCCACATATTGCTCCACACGCACTCAACCTCTTTACCCACACAGTTGTACACACCACTCCCCTGCTGGTATTTCCTCACCCACGTGCCTAGTCTTGGGCTCACTCCAAGTCATCAAGCCCCCTCACACACTCTTGTTGGCCAACACTTGCTCACTTTCAGCACTCACACACCTCACTCCCGCTAACACCGACTTCCCAGTAGTATGTTCATTTTCAGGCCAGAGAGAGGACCTGGGCCCAGGTGGGGGTCGTGGAGAGCCGGCAGCGCTGGGTAAAGAGCATCCCGCGCAGGCCTGGCCTGGAGAAGGTGGGGAGTGGGGGGACAAGCCGGAGCGCAAAGCGTCTCCTAATCCAGCCCGGAGCTCGTGGGCCGCGGGTGCATTTATCATCCCATTACTGTAACAAATCCGGGCTCCACTACATGAAAGGTAAAATGAATTACCGACGTTAAGCCGTCAATAAAGTCATTTCTGTAAATGGTGTCTCCAAAGGGCCGCCGCATTATTCAGCTGGCTTTATCAGCTGGCTGGAAATTACGTGGAGGAGCCGGGCGGCGCGGCGCGCGGGGCCGCTCACTTTGATTAAGCGTCTTGCCAGCGCGATGTGACAGAGCTTTTGACCAGGGTTTTATTCACAGGCCTGTGATGAACGCCAAGCTGATCAGGCGGAATGAAGAGTAATTAAAACCTATAAATTATCTTCCGCAGCCCTTCTCGAGGCGTCTCCTGCAGGCGAGATAAGGCGTCGAGACCCTATTTACGGCGCTGAAAGGAACCGCGGTGCACAAAAGCTACGCGGCTAAATAGGATATTGATAGTGTCCTAATTAGAATTTAATTAAGTACCCACGCTCGCTTGCGGGATAAAGATTTCAATTTTGCGAACTTAAATATAAATAAAATCCCACCCCCATTTCGGGGAGAAAGGGTGGGGGTACCGAGAGATTTCGGGGAGCCCTTGGATGTAGAGCTGGAGTACCCGCCGACTTCAAGGTGGGTTTGAGGAGCGGCTTGGGAAGATTGAGGAGAGCAGGGCGGACCTGCTCAGCGCGGCGCCCGGCAAAGTGGCTCGCGCTGCCCTCAGGCCGCACGGCAGGCTGGAATAAGCACTCCAGACTCGGGTACTGAAGACCTTAGGCTGACGAAGACATAGTCAGCAATAGGTACTCCCGCTCTCCACCAGCCCCTCTGAGAAACTTCAGCTACTGAGCTGGTTCTGCTGGTTGTGGTTTTCGCTTTATTTTCCTCCTAAATCCTGTGCCTTTTCTGAGCAAGAAGGATTATTTTGCATGGTCCCCACTATCTTCAAAGAGATCATTTCTCTCTCAGTTGTCCTAGCTGAAGATAGGGGTCAGGGCGAGCAGGTTCTCGGGAGCTCCAAGATGACATCCCCGCGAAGGCCACAGTTGCGGGAGCCTTCTAGTCGCCACCCTCCCGTGTAGGTTTTAGCACACAGTCGGACCTGGCCCTCCCAAACCGCTCAGCAGACAATCCCTGAGCCGGTGTCCAGCACCTCACTTACCCCCGCCCCAGCCCGGGCGATGGGAAAACAGAGAAAAAGAGCCTAGGGGACGCTGACCGATCTCCATGAGCGTGGAAGAGGCGGAGGTCCCGCAATCCCCCAAAGCTTGGGAAAAACATGCGGGAGCAATCGCAGGAAAATCTGGGCAACTGGGGAACACTCGCTGTCCCATCGTTAGCTAGCTAGGGCAAATATCTGGGTTGCAGTACTTTGTCTGATTTCACTTTGCAGGGAAATTTAACAAGCAGCTTGCCCTGAACCCCAAATCCTGGGCCTTGGGCGCATTCGAACCCTGAGTTGCTTGATCCAGGGGCCTGTCCAGGACAACTCTGTGATGCCCGGGCGGCTTCGACTCCCAACAGTCACGGAAGGAAGAGGCGCCGGGCTCCAGCGGCAGTCGGGGGCTCTCTCGCTCCCTCTGGGCCTGGTTTAATGGCACCAGAACATCTCATGGGGGTTGCTGAAGGTTCGGACAGGGAAGGGAATGTGTACGGATACCCGGCTAAGAACACCTAGTGCAGCAGACTGGCATGAACTGCAAACCTTCAGATGGTTCCAGAGAGGCGCAGCTGGCCTGCGGGGTTTGCTGTTTGTGAAAAATAAACTGCTTCTCTGAAAGTAACCAATTCTAGGTCTATTTGACATCTCCGACCCTCCTTGTGTTACTCCTCCCCCTCACGACACACTTGGACAGTGCCAACTTTCACCCTTCAAACAGCAGGAAAAAAGAGAGAGAGAGAAAAAACATAAGGCTGGGCTCCTCAGGCTCGCGGTGCGGGAGAGCAGAGGTCCCAGTCTCCTGACCGCAGACCCAGCGCGCATGCACCCGTAACCCTACATTTCTCCAACAAGTTGTTTATGGAGTTGCTTCTCTATTTGCCTACACCTCGAAATCCACCCCTCCCTGTCTCCTTTGCCCCATCGTAGGTCTCTGTCTGAAAGGGTGGGAGGGGCTCGGGTGCGGGTGGGAAAGGGCGGGCGGGACGCACCCGGCCCGCACAGAGTCGCCCCCTCTCAGCCCGCGGCCGCCTCCTCCAGATTATTTATCCGCAAAGGCCCGCGCTCACCCATTGGGCCGAGGCCCGGGTGTCAGCGCGAGTCCTGGCTCGCCATTGGCCCCGCACACGTGCGGCCCTGACTCACGTGCTTCCGGTTTGAAGGCAAAAAGTGTGCCTGGGTGATTTTTTTTTTAAGCGAGAGAGTTTGTGCAAAGATCCGAGCTGTCAGAGATTTAAAAAAAAAAAAAAAAAAAAAAAGGCAGCTCGGCGCTGGCGGAGACGCGCTCTCCCAGCAAAAAAAGCAAAGGCGATTAAAGGCGCTGCCAGCCTCGCGCTCTGGGCACAGCTGAGCGTGACACTCGGGGAAGTCAAATCCCTCACTACTGCCTAGGAAGATGGCTAGACTTTAAAGACTGTTTCCTTTTCCCTTTAAGATAAAAATTTCTTGGAGTTTTTTCTTTTTTCTTGCTTTTTTCTTTTATTGCCTTTTTTTTTTCTTTTTGGCTCTGGCTTTCTCCCCACTTAAAACAAATCATTGAATCTGGTTGCAGAAAGAAAAAAAGAAATAGCCAAGTGTCTCCATATCTGGATGTCTACAAATTAGAGACTTGAGACAGCGAGATCTAGCTGCTCGATAAGAGCGAGCGAACCAGGCCAGGCGCCTGGGCTTTTTATTTTCTTCTTCTTTCCCGGCACCCGCCTCGTGCCTTTGCTGGGGTTTCGCCGGCCTTCTTCCTCCGAGCACCCCCGTAGCCGCTGGCAAAGTGGGGTGGGGAGCGAGGCGGGGGGTGGGGCGGGGGCCGGCGCGGCGGCCGGGGCGGCGGGGCGGCCGAGCATGGAAGAACAGCAGCCGGAACCTAAAAGTCATCGCGACTCGGGCCTCAGTGCGGCCGCGGTGGCGGCAGCCCCGGCCAGCCTCAGCTTGAGCCTCAGCCCCGGCGCCAGCGGCAGTAGCGGCAGTGATGGAGACAGCGTGCCGGTGTCCCCGCAGCCCGTGCCCCCCTCGCCGCCCGCGGCGCCCTGCTTGCCGCCCTTGGCCCACCATCCGCACCTCCCCCCGCCCCCGCCGCCGCCGCATCTTGCAGCGCCTGCTCACCAGCCACAGCCCGCGGCCCAGCTGCACCGCACCACCAACTTTTTCATCGACAACATCCTGAGGCCGGACTTCGGCTGCAAAAAGGAGCAGCCGCCGCCACAGCTCCTGGTGGCGGCAGCGGCCGGTGGAGGAGGAGGAGGAGGCCGGGTCGAGCGTGACAGAGGCCAGACCGGCGCAGGTAGAGACCCTGTCCACTCTCTGGGCACTCGTGCGACAGGCGCCGCCTCGCTCCTGTGTGCCTCGGACGCAAACTGTGGCCCACCCGACGGCTCCCCGCCAGGCGCCGCGGGGGGCGCGGGAGCGTCCAAAGCTGGGAACCCAGCAGCTACGGCGGCGGCGGCGGCTGCAGCGGCTGTGGCAGCGGCAGCGGCGGCGGCAACGGCCAAGCCTTCGGACAGCGGTGGCGGCAGTGGAGGCGGCGTGGGGAGTCCAGGTGCGCAGGGTGCCAAGTACCCAGAACACGGCAACCCAGCCATCCTGCTTATGGGCGCAGCCAACGGCGGGCCCGTGGTCAAAACTGACTCGCAGCAGCCCCTCGTGTGGCCCGCCTGGGTCTACTGCACTCGCTACTCGGATCGTCCGTCCTCTGGTGAGTACCCAGCCCCGGGCTGCGCCTTGCCTTACGGCCCCGCGGACGCCCCAGAACTCTTAGCCGCTGTGCAGGGGAGAGCAAGCCCAGCGTTGGGAGCTCTCTTCTCTCACGCCTGCTTCCTCCTTCCCAGCCCTGACCCCAGTCATAACGGAGTGTGCACCCAAATTTGCACTCTTGGCTTCTGCGGCCACCACCCGGGAGGCTACAGCTCGTGGCACTTCCTGGAAGCCCAATCTCCATCCTTCGGTTTTGAACTCCAAGCTTTTTAGGTCTTCTTTGTGTTTTACCTGTATTATTATTAGGAAAACACAATGGCAGTCACTGTCTTTTTTTGTTTTTGTTTTTTTTTACCTACCCAGGAAAATGGGTATTTAGAGCCGGCGGGAAGATGGGCCTAGTGATTGGGGTCTCCAATCCCGCCAGCCTGGTTCTGCGGAGGCCGAAATCCAGCAAGGCTTTGATCAGTGAGATAATCTTCATGTTGGTGTTCTTACAGACATAAACACCATCTCGATAGCTTCTGCGCAGCATTCATTTACATAGAGACAGATTTGAGAACACACAGGAAAAGAGGAAAGCATCTGATCGTTGTCTCTTTTCCCAGGCCGGTTAACCAAGAAAGTCTGACCCGGGTGGGTGGAATCCATGGAAAGGTGGTTGCCAAAACGTATGGCGCCGAAAGCGCCTGGCTCCTGGTTCTCTGGAGCTGACAGACAGACTTCGGGAGAGGAGAGGAGAGGAGAGGAGAGGAGAGGAGAGGTCAGACTCAGGCCAGAAAGGGAGCAAGGACCTGTATGCCAGCCTCCATAGGTTCTCCGAGGTGGCTCGCACATCCTTCTCCTTCCTACCACACATCTGCCAGTTATCAAATTTCCAGCAGCCGTAGGCTCCTTTTTCTTGATTTTCTTTTGGCTGCTCTTCCTCATATCCCTTGCTGTTGGAGAACCCAAGGCCGAGATCTGTCCTCGGAGAGGAGATTGAGGCCACTAGGCCCGGGAGAGGAGGCTAAAGCCTGCCTGTCTCTCTGGCCAGTAGCGCCAGGTTGACTGGTGGGTGCTACGAGGAAGGCGGCAGGGGCTCTGGCCTACGACTAGGTTCCTGGCACCTGGGCCCGGCAGGAGGCCCTGCAAAGCGTTGCCCGGCGCAGCTCTGCTCCGGCTGCAATCTAAGCCGCCCCGCGGGTGCCGGCCCAGCGCGGATCGATGCACGCTATCAGCCCCCGCCATCTCGAGCCCGGTTATTGACACGTCGGGCTCCCTGAACCTCCGAAAAGCTGCTTTGATTGACTCGCCTGATGGATAGAGTGATTGAGCTGTCAGGCCGTGCGACTCTGGCTGGCCGCGAGGCTACGATTTTATTACAAGTGTCCGTGCCTCTGCGTGAGCGCACACACACACCACTCTTAACGACGTCTTGGACGCACAACGCAGTGGGGCCTATCTGGGGCTGTGCACATTTCCTGGGCCATCTCTGCCTGCTCAGCTAATTACTAATCTAAACCAAGGCCTTTCTTTCCCCACCCAGCCCGCCTGGCAGTCCTCTCCCACTCTGCTCCGTAGTGGGCCTTGTCTTTGTTCCTGGACTCTTTCCTTCTTAGTTGACTGGGGAGGCAGGGTACTGCCTCCTTCCCCTGTATGGGTAGTTAAGGAAGATGAACCTCAAGCCACCTAAGTCTCCGTGGATGACCAGGCCTAGACTCTTTTGTCACTGGACAGATAGTGACTCCGGGTGCTGGCCTGCCCCAGGAGCCAGCTGCAGCTTGCCCCTTTGTCACTAGGTTTGGAGATGCCTGTGAAGACCCCTCTTGCCAGACAGTTTTAGAGATTAACAGGCCTGACAGGGACTTAACTGGGTTCAGTAAGCTCCCATAACCAAGACGGGGACCAGGAAGTAAATGCCAGAAGACTTGGGTATGGAGGCTGCCTTCTAGCTCTTCCTCCTCTCTCCAGGCCAGGTCCATAGCAATCCTCTTACTAGATGAGTTTTGGAGAGTGACTTCATCTTCCTAGGGAGGTGTCCTGTGGTCTCTTTCCATATCCATGTTAGGGACAAAGCACAGAGGTTTTTGTTTGTTTGTTTGTTTTTGTTTTTGTTGAGATTGTTCCCCTGTCTGCTTCCTCTGCCCCTATTTTGCTCATGATGGAGGACGAGGGCAGGAAGGATAGTCTCCTTGCAAATAACATAGGTTGGTGAAGAAAGCAGATGCAACATGTTTTTGTTATTCAGAAGTTTTCAATTCTGAAATTGCAGCTTATGTGTTCAAAAGGGATAAAGGGGACCCTGACTCTGAAGCTGGGTGGAGGAATGGGGAGGGCTCTGTCTTTCTTACTGGCATCATCCAAGGGGCATAGCAGAGAACCCAGTGGCCATGTGGGTAAGGCGTGAAACTGGGTGAAGGCCTTATCCTCCCTTCAGAGAAGGGAGTGGTCAGTGTCTTCCTAAGACCCTGGAAAGGGCGTCTTTAGGCCAACGGGGTAACAAAAAAAAAAAAAAAAAAGGAAAAGAAAAGAAAAGAAAAAAAGCAGGTAGAGCAGACACTGAGTACTTTAAACCAGGGACTTAAACCTCTCACAGCCCTTTCCCTATCCCCTTGTGTTCTGGGGTAAATAGCCACAAGCAGTTTGGGGGTCTTATTGTAGGTGCCAGGGAGTAGGTGTGCTTCTTCAGAAGGAAAAGAGGCTGGCGATTCCTCCAGGACGATCCAGTCCTAATGTCTTCACTGCCCCGCCCCAGCCTTAAGCGTCTTTTTATTCCAGAGCTGTGAAGACAGCAGACCCCTGACCTCCAACTTTGGACTGGGCAGGTAGGGGATCCAAATATCTCTCTATCTTGGATTCTGTGATTTAAGACTGATACGTGAATCTTCTGCTTTGAATTGGGGTATGATTTGCACAAAACAACCTCGGCCAGTTTTCCTCCGCGCCTTTCTGGCCCCGGAGAAGGGAACCCGGTGAGCCCAGAAGCCAGGCGGTTGTTGCAGGGGCTAGCCGCCGGGAAGGAGCTGGGGCGCAGCAGGGCCTCAGCTCTCGCCCCGGAAGCGCGGAGCGCGATCCACGCTGCGCTCTGCAAGTCTCACGGCTTCCTCTGCCCTCTCCCCCCTCCCCTCTGCCCTCCCTCCCCACCCCCTACCCCCACCCGGCCCTCTCCGCCGCTGCAGGTCCGCGTACTAGGAAGCTGAAGAAGAAGAAGAACGAGAAGGAGGACAAGAGGCCTCGGACAGCGTTCACGGCCGAGCAGCTGCAGAGACTCAAGGCGGAGTTCCAGGCAAACCGCTACATCACGGAACAGCGGCGGCAGACTCTGGCCCAGGAGCTCAGCCTCAACGAGTCGCAGATCAAGATCTGGTTCCAGAACAAGCGCGCCAAGATCAAGAAAGCCACAGGCATCAAGAACGGCCTGGCGCTGCACCTCATGGCCCAGGGACTGTACAACCATTCCACCACCACGGTCCAGGACAAAGACGAGAGCGAGTAGCCGCCGCCGCCGGCGGGGGCCGAGAGGTCCGGCCGCTGCGCCCGCGTCTGAGCTCGCACCCCTCCGGGCACCGCCGCTGCCGCCTCGCCCGCCCGGAGCCGGGGAGAGAAAACATCCGCGCAAAGGAGAGACGGAGCTACAGGGGAAAGACAGAGCACTCCTCAGAATGGGGAGTGACGTTCGCACACAACGCAACGTTGTTTAAAAGGGAGAGAGACTCAGACAGGTGCTATTGAAAAATAAGATCTATTCTCTGTTCACAGCATAGGGGACGAGACTGCGAACTCCTTAAAGCTCTATCTAGCCAAACCGCTTACGACCTTGTATATATTTAATTTCAGGTAAGGAAAAGACATGTGTAGCGATCTCTATTTGCTGGACTTTTTATTAATCTCCTTTATTATTATTGTTATAATTATTATAATTATTATAATTATTTTATCCCCCACCTCCGCCTCGCTGACCCCGGCCCAGTTTCGTTTTCGTTGCCTTTTTCTTTTGAATGTTTTCGCTTCTCCGGTGCCTCCCGACCCACATCACTGGCCCCCGTTTCTCTGGGACTTTTCTTTGTGTGCGTGAGAGTGTGTTCCCTCGAGTGGCCGCCCCTCGCCTCTCTCCCGCCTCCCAAAGCCCCTTCTGTCGCTCTGTCCGTCCTGCCCCCCTTTCGTTTTCCCAAGACATGTTGAGAAATACGACCCCACAGACTGCGAGACTGAACCGCCGCTACAAGCCAAAGATTTTATTATGTTCAGAAACCTGTAGTCTGAAATAAAGTGTGCACTGTGCTCCTGAGCCGCAGGCGGCCCTCCTCTCTGCCGGCTGGGGAAGGGAGTGGGCGCGCGCACACACTCGGCCCCGCGGTCGCTGCGCAACGAATACGGGGACAAGGGGGACAAGGGGCAGTAGCGGTGGCCCAGATCCGGGGACAGACCGGCTCTGGAGAGTCTGGAGGGACACGCCTAGTTTCTGATTGCGTTCAAAGGAGCCCACAGGCCGGAAACCCCAAGCCTGACTTCGGAAGCACGGTCCGGTGTCGGGGGGCTCCCTGGCCCTGGCCGGCCGGGCCTGACCCGCTGCCGCCTCCTCCTGTTCAACCTGTTTCTCACTCCAGGCTGTGCATTTCCTTTTTTCTTTTTCTCTGGTGCGGGTTTCGCTTGAGGTTTTGAGGTTTCCCCCCTCTAATAGCAGTCCTGCCTCCAGTCCTGAGCAGCACACTAGTGCGAGGGGCGCTCAGTCCGGGTTCTCAGCCGCAGCCTGGACTTCACCTTTCTTCCTTTGGAGAAGAGATTCCGTTCGCGCCCCGGCCAGGCCAGGGCAGCACACAGAGCTTTGTAGGGCTCACATTTCCTGTCCGGAAAAGCCGCAAAGTCAGGAAACACGAGGCCTGGATGCCAGGAAGCTATTCAAAGTGGCAGCCGATGGGTCCCGCTGCTGGGATCCCACTGGGCCCGGACTTCCGACGTGGGCACAGGCCTATCTAGTCCCCACCCAAAACCTAACGGGGGTAGGCGTAAAGGGGGGGCTTTGACAATTCCTAACAAAGCCTGGCTTGCTTCCTGATGGGTGTTGAGCTCAGACACAAGCTCTCTGGACCCTTAGGACACCCAGACTTCCCACGAGGGAAATTTTTCTGCCCCTGACCCTGGAACATCTCCTTCCTGGGCAGGCAATGGGACCTCGGAAATTCCAGGACTAGGAATAGAAAGGGGAAGGCCCTCCTCGGGAGATATCATCTCCCTTTTGTTAAGATTTTTAAAAACAGTAAATATGTCCTGCTCTCCTCTTTTTCCCCTTTCCTCTGCAATGTGCTTGTGTATACCTACCTGTACTTGTGTGGTTAGCTATCTAGGTATGCCCCAAACTTGTGAGTATATGTGACCATGTGCAGATACTGGTGCATGAGTACCTACTTAGTTTTGTGTGTCTCTGCACAAGTATGATGCTAGTGGGTGTTCATTTCTCTGTAACTAGATGCACACTCGGATGTGTGTGTGTTTCCAGTGTGTGTACATGTGCTTATTTGTGTTTGCCTGCCAGGAAGTTTGCAGGGGTATGTGTGTGTGCATGCATGCATGGAAACTGTTTTCTGTGCTTTCTTTGGGTTTCTTTCTTGTTGTTTTTACAGGATTGATTTTGTGAGAAGTGAGAATGGCCAGTCGTTCTGCTTTTTTTCTTGAAAATGTCCCCCTGATTGAGGCCTACATCCAGGGAAATTAAAATGCTTTGCTCCAGGTCCAGGAAACCCAGGGGCCCTCCAAGTTCCTGCTCTAGGCTTTGGGGGCTAGGTGTTTGGTGACCTGGAGTTGGAGAGCACATTGGACATTGTCATGGGTTCCTAACTTTATTGCAGTTAATCTCCTCCTTCTATGTGTTTCACACCTTAAGAGTATGTGGAGTAACCTTTGCACATAATAGGTGCTCAACCAACCTTGTGTGAAGAGTTGGGAGCAGTGAGATGGCCTTTCCCTGGGCTGGCCCAAGTGAATTGTTTTCTGGTGGTGAGAAGTACATCTTTTGTTTACCTTGGAGGAGAGGGGAACCTGTTATCTTTAATTTCTCCAGGCTGGCTGGTTACAGTGTCTCAGACTTGGGGTCCAGGGTACTCCTTTCCAAATCTAGACCATTCAGAACATTAATAAAGTTACTGGCCACATCCCGATCCAATGTTGGGCGGTGTCCAGCTCTACAGAGAACCTCACAGTTTTGAGTGCTTGGAAACTGGGCTAACCTTCCTTCTTCCTTCACTAGTGTGGCCCCGTAGGGAGCTTAAGCCCCTCAAGGTGATTCAGAGGTTGGGGTAGGGACCAGTGTGAGCAGCAACTCCAGGAGGCATTCTGTTCCTTAAGGCTCCTCTTCACCTCATCTGAGAGATCACTGCCAAGAGCTCTTCCCCTTAACCCTGGGGAAGAGGGAGGAGGTATTATCCCTTCCCACGATTATATTAATAAAGGGTTGAGATGTGTCATTGTTATGTAATTTGATTTGTTGCCCATTATCTCCTTTTTTCGTTCAATTACTTTGGACAAAGAGAATTTTCTTTCTTGTTCAGTGGAGGAAACTGAAGTTCTTAGGACTTAAACATTTGGTCCCTGCCTCCTCTGTGGCTGTGTGTCTTTCTCTATGTCATATCTACTCTGTACAATTGCCTTTACTTCAGGAATCTGTCCAAGGCCCTGAAGTCAATCCTCCAGAATGACTTTCCCGTCTTCTCTTCCTCCTCCATCCCATTTTCCTTCTTTCTGATTGGGACAGAGGGGAAGAGGACTCTGGTCAGACCTTATTCTTGCACCCTCCTCTGAAAAAAGAAAGTAGTAATAACCATAAACAGGCATTGATAGTTTTGATTTATGGGGCTGGCTTAGTGAGCCGCCGGTGTATTAAAGTCTCAGACTGTATCGAAATAAATACCAGAGTCTGATATCCCAACTTCCTCATTTTCTATCTTTTTTTTTTAAAGATTGGATTGAACCATAAACTTAAATCTTCCTCAACCCAGGAGGAAATACACACTAGCCAAGTCTAAACAGTATTGATTCCTGGCTCTTTTTGAGGCCAAAGGTCTCTGTTTTCTCCTGGAAACTCCCTTTTCTTCAGTAGAGTCAGGGAGATGGGGTGGAGGAAGGAGGGGATATTTGGGTGTATGGGGCTGCATTGTGTTTCTGTGTGAGCTTGTATGCATGTGGGTTGTATTGCATGTAGGCATTTGTATGAGGGTGATACTGAGTATACTTGTTAGGATTGGGAGGTGAAAGTATGTGTTTTAGGTATGTGAATGTTTGGTGTTTATGGATGCATGTGTACCTAGTTCTCTGGCTCCTTAAGCTGAGCTGCTCAAGGCATAGAGAGAGTGACCTACTCGCCTGCCCACTACCTGGCCTGCACAAACTTACTACCTGTGGAAGGGTTTCCAGAGATCATATCATCAGGGAGGTCACTGCACTCCAGACACCCTGCCCCCAATATCCTCAGTAAAAAAAACTCCTAGCTGTAGTACAGGGATGAGCTTTGACCAAGTCGTAGAAGCCAAGGCCAGGGACAGAGAGGCCCTGTCAGACTCCTTGCCCTGGATGTCTGCTGTGACTTCTCTGGGTGGCCATCAGTTCCTCCAATAGTCAACCTGTTTTTTTGTCTTTGTAGTTGGGGCAAGGCCATTCCCCTGGCGATATAGGCAACCATTATTCTCTCTCTTCCACCATGCACAGACTTGGGAGTAGGGTGGGGAGAAGCAGGGAGGCCCTAGAGCAGTGGTTCCCTAATTTTGTCTCATTTCTTATGGCCCATCTAATCTGATGTCACCATAGATTCAGTTGGAGGTTTTATTCACTCTTCTGGGGGAGGGGGCAGAGTATGGCTCCCTTTCTCATCACCCCACCACAGACCTGGTTCTCCTCTCCTACTTTGATCTCAGGTGAGAGACTTTTTGTGTGGCAACTTGTGGAAAGGGGCAGGGCTGGAGACTGCCAGCTCTCACCTCCCAGTGCTTTACAAGCTAGTCATTAAAAGCACTCCCATTGTTGGAGGGTGTCCTCAGGGATTCGTGAATAAAAAGGTTTCATTTTTCCAGGTGTGGGTTGGGGGGGTGGGGGTGATCCTGAGAGGGAAAGTACCTCACTCAAAAGAGCACAGCAAGTGAGAGGCAAAATCCCCAGATTTCCCGAGTCCTGTGCTCGTCCCATGTGCTGAATGGACAGTGTCAGTACTAGCTACACATCCCACAGGCACAAATCCCACAGGCTACACATCCAAGGGCACAAATATGAACTTACCTGTGTGTACATGTAAACTGTGTGCACATACCACGTTTTGCCATGTGTAATGTGCTCCCATGTATAATTCACACCCATTTTTTGTGCACATTATATGTGGGATTATTATACCCATGGTATGTAATCATTATACCCATGTATAATGTACATCCTTATTTTTCCCTCAAAAATTTGGGCAAAAAAGTACACATTATACATGGAAAAATATGATACACACATATACAAACAAATATAAATGGGTTGATGTATAGAGCTAGTGTACAGAGGTGTGCTCCCAGCAAACACATAGACATTGCCTGTGTAGAGTTTCTAGCACACATTTATACATGGTCCAAGGATATACCTATTGGTGTCCACGACACAGCTGCATGTCCCAGATGGTATATTTCATTCCTAGCCAGTATGTAGGGACAGGAAAAATTACCAGGGCCTAGGACATACCTGCCTGCCCCCTCCTTCCCATGGAGGCCACCAAGGAAAACTGGAGCTGAGGTGAGTGGATTAATTGTGTATGTGTGTTTTGGGGGGAGAGACTAGAGTCAGGGAAGTCCCTTCCCTCTCCCCAGAGACAGCTTGATCTAGGTGATTCTGGGGTCAAATACGCCTCTACAACCATTTGCATCCCTCCAGTGCACCCTGTGCCTTCCTAGATGTATTTCCTGGGAGTGAGGCTGGCCCAGGGAAGGAGTAGGTAAACTTCTTAAACAGAGTTCTCACAGAGCTTGGTAAGTGGTGGGCCATTATAATTTGATCTTTGAGTTTGCTTCTACATGCAGCCCTTCCCCACTGAGGTACCACTCCGGAGGTGGAGGGGGCCCGTCCATTCTGAAATTCTACCCACAGATATAGGTGTGGGTCATTTTGAGGACATTTGGCAAGACTTTGGGCCACAGTCACGGACATCTGAGTCTGCAGAAAAGCAGAGCTTTAGTGTGGGTGCACAGACACACACATCTTAGAGGACTTGGCTTTGATTGGGAAAAGGGTGGGGTGAGGGGTGGGGTTAGGAGGATGAGGTAAGGGTTTGAAGTAAAGGAGGCCTCCCCAACCTCACCTCTGGAGGGGGCTGGGGTATAAACACAAGCACTTTCTTAGGACTAACAGGCACAGGCAGATTCCTCCTAGCCTTACCACCACAATTGAGATGTGGGCAGTGCTGTTTGGGGTGCGGTCCCCCTCCTTGCAGCAGGAAGACGTGGACTGCAGGTACTTCAGGATCACAGTGCAGAGGGAAGGGATCCCCTGTTGGCAAGGTGGAGGGTGTCCAAGAGGAGAGGCACCAGGAGTATTTAACTGCAGCCACTGGGAGAGTAGGCTGGGGCCCTGACAAAGACTATCCAATTCCAGATGGCAGAAGACCCACAACAGTCCTGCCACCTGATAAAGTGGACATAGTGGGAAACTTGGGAAATAAAGCTGTGTTGCTGTTGGCGGGCTTTGTTGGTCAGGTTGGGGAGGAGCGCCATTCATAGTCTCAACGGTGATCAAGCTGAAGAAGGCAAAGGTAAATGCCGAAGAAGACAAACTCAAGTCTGGCAGCCACCTCAGCAGATCTCTCCTTCACTTCCACCTCGTTACCTCGGTTGCAGGACTTGCCCATGTGACAGAATGGAGGCAATTCAGAAGATGACACTTCCAGAAATTTAAACTTAATGGTAATAAAAATCACTATTTACTGAGGGCCAACTGCTCACAAGTCATTTGGCTTACTTTATTTCACTCAACCTCACTCACTCACTTTGAGTTGGATATTATCACCCCATTTTACAGAAAAGAAAAGTGAGGTCCAGGGTTGTCTTGCCAAGGTCACATCAAACCACATGAACGTTTATGTTGAAATTATGTATCATTAATATAGGTACCATTTGCCTAGCGCATTATCAAGTTTCAACCACCATAAGGAGACTTCGCATAGGGTAGGGAGTGGTGCTGACTTGGGTTAAGGGGTATTTTCTCTTTTTTGGAATATTAAGTATGAGCAGTCTTTAACCCCCACCCCCCACACCTACTGCCTACTTCCTCCTCAAACTATTAACTCAGGTCCGATTTCCTGCTCTTGCACCCACTCCGCCGCGGTCTCAAATTAGGTTCTCAGGAGACTCCGATCTTTTCCCGGATTAAGATGCCCACCCCATTCCCCGAGTACTTTCTCCCGGTACGCCCTCCTCTCCCATCCGAGCCCAGGCTGGCTCTGCGGAAACGACCGGTCCCATCCAGGCGTGGAGTACTTGGCCTCGCTCCAGTCCAGCCCGGGTAGCAGCCCGTGCCCTGCGCGGTCCTCCGGGGGCGCTGCACAGATGCACTTCCCGTTAGCCCAGACTAGGACGCAGGCCCCACTGTCCTTGACCCCTGTCTCGCGTGGGGGGCTGGAGACAGGAGGTCCTCGGGGGCTCCTACCAGGAACCGCGAAGCCGCAATTCTGCTCGCCCAGCGTGGGGGGGGGGCGAATCTGATCACCCGCTCGCAGAGGACCACCTTGTCCACTTCCCTGCGCCAGGACTCCAGACAAGCGACAAGGACCCGAGCTCTGGCCGCAGGATCCAATCCCCACCCCCCCACACCCGGTCCCGGTTCTGTCAAGTGACTGTTTCTTGTACAGTTTCGATTTGGGTATAGGCCAGGTTCGTTGTCCTTTCTGTCATTTTGTAGGGACTTCCCGACCTCTGGGTTCCTCCTCATTCACTGCTCCAGGGTTCCCGTTTTCGCTCCGGAGGCCGCTCTCCTGAGGCCAACCTCTCCTGCCTCTCCGACTGGCCACTACTGTGGGTGTGCCTGGGCTTCCCGTGGGCTCTCTGCCCTCTAGATCCTCCCGTCGCCCGGCCCAGCATCCAAGATTCTCCCCTGGCTGCCTCGCCCCTCATCTAGAGAGGACGTGGCGCTCCGATCTTCTGTTCCGCTCTTCTGGCCGGCGCGTGGGGACCAGCGCTGCCCTTGGAGGCAGCCGCGCCATCCTCCTCCCCGATGTTCTCCAGTCAACCCCGTCCCCCGTTAGCTCTTGGCCACTGGGGGTCCCCCTTTAACCCATGGCCCTGGCAGTGACGCTCATCGGCTTGCAGTCCTGGCTGCACAAAACCTGGCTCTGAGCAGCCGGGCCGGGGGTCAAAGCAGGAAGGAGGAGGGGTGGACCTCAAGGCTGTGGAGACCGACTTTGTTTGTGTTGCTTCAACTTGGGCGGAACAGTTAGTTGGGGCGAGCTCGCGCACACCCTCCGCAGGGTGCGTGGGCCCTGGCGGCCAAGGGCTCCGGGCCTGCCCCCTCCCTGAGTGGCTGGGCCGGACCCGGTCCTCCAAAGGCAGCCAACTGAATTTGCCCGGACTAGGTGAGCGCCTTACGAAATCCCTGCGGCGGGATCCTTTTTTGGAGGGTGGAGGGTGGGGCAGAGAAAAGGTTGCTGTAGCAGCCCTGCTCCCCGCCGCCTCTTCCCTCTATAAAGTAACCATCGTCAGGACGCAGACATTTGCCCACCTCCCCTCTCCTTTTCTGGAGATGTTTGGTCATTCGCCTCCCTAGGCACAGCTGCGATTTCCCGCTTGGGTTCATTGTTTACTTCAGATTTCTTTAAAACTAGCGGCGCCAACTTCCCCTCACTCTGCGTCTCTGGGCGGCGCCCGCCCGGGGTCTGCAGAACTTCCAGAAGCGCGCGGCCCGGCAGTGTGGGCGCAGAGAGGCCGCGGCCTTGCGGGGACGCGTCCTTCGATCTTTTGCTCTGTTTCCCGCGCTAGCTGCTTCTGCAGATTGAGCTCTAGCCTTCACTGCCGGCGTTCCGACGTCGGAGTCTGTCCGAATGTCTTTCCTCAGCAGACGGAGACCGAGAGCTCTGTCGGAAGTAGGGAGGTAGATAATCCAAGGAGTACAGGTGAACCCAGCTGCACGCTCATCAGGCCTGGAGTTTCTTATTTATTCCCTAAAATCCCGTCACAGGGTGTATAGTGAGACGTCTAGTGTCTGTTGGTTTGGGCATTGGCACGGAATTGAGAGCCCCAGGTGTTGGGTGAGTGTTGGGGGAAGAGAGAATTTGAAGGACGTAGTCTCCTCCACGCCACTTTCCTTAGGCTAAAGTCAACAAAGCTCCTTTTCGGAGCTAGAACTCCGAAAGGTGGGTGGGGGCCCTCTGACTGGGCAGAAACTGGAAGTGGGCTGCAGAGTGGGGAAGGGCGGCGTTGAGGGTTCTGTGCACCCGGCGTGCAAACTTTGGCCCCAAGTAGAAGCGACCACCAGGTGAAAGTAACCAGAAACGTGCGGAGGTTGGGGAAGACGTTGCCACCACTGACGTCCCCGTGTGAAGGGCGAGACACCTGCCCTGGGTTGAAGACACCACTCCTGACCCCAATCGTGACCTTGGCGAGGCCAGGGCCTCCATTGGGAATCTCACTTTCTTTTCTCCGGACAGCACCTCTCGATCTCTCCCTCCCCAGGCTCCCCGCTCACAGTCATTTCAGGGAGAGTTGTTTGTATCACCTCACCCCAGGACAGCTGCCTGCGTTTGGACTTGGCCCACCAATCTAAGCAATTCAACACCTGCCTGGAGAGGCGCGGGGGCCCTCCCTCCCGCTTCCCGGCTCCCTGGGTGCGGGGTAGGGAACCCCTATTCTCTAGGGACCTTCTAGAGCCAGAGCGTTGATGATCATTGCTTTAAATTAAAAGTCCTTTTCTTCCTTTCTGTCTAAGCCCCAACTTAGTTTCAGAGAATGAAGCGTGAAAGCTCTTTTATGGAGATTACCGATGCTTCATTTATTCCCGCAAATGGCAAACACGGCCGGGAAAAACCGAGCGAGCGAGCTCCTTGTCTGGATCCTCAGCCGTCTCCGTGTTCACAAGCTCACTTGGCTGTGAGGCTGCGTTGTTGTGGAAAGCGGTAGTGGGCTCACCTGGGGAAGGAAAGAGCGTCTTGGCTGGGGCCCCATCAAGCACCGCTGGATGGGATAAAGACCTAGCCACCGGGTGGGAAGGGGGCCCTGATTCGAGAGCTGAGGAATATGGGACCAGGGTGTGTGTGTGTGTGTGTGTGTGTGTGTGTGTGTGTGTGTGTGTTTGCTGTCCAGTGTTACCCATGAGGATCCCTGAGGTGCTGAGTTTATGTGTGCATGGGAGATAATGGTAATCCTCTCTGCCACACCTCCCTTTCACTTCCTATTTGCAGTGGAGTCCAATGGAATTTGGGGCCATTGCAAGAGAAAGCCAGGAGACCCACAAACCACCTACTGACCTAATTAAGAATCCCATTCTAACCCTGTACCAGCTCTTGTGACCTTCTCAATACTTGGCCAAGAAGTTGTGTTCCCCAGGCCCGCTCTCCATGCACAGTTTTATTTTGGTGCACATACACAGCCCTGAAGGCAGGTAGTCCACTCTGGAAAGGGTGGGTCATTTTAGAAATGGATCCAGAACCTTTTAACTTGTGATGTACAAAACTCACCTAGTGACCTGGAGGTTGAATAATCCATAATCAGGGATTCTTTAGTCATTTCACAAGGGGCACTTGGAAGGAAGTGAAATGGCCTCCAGGAGAAAAATGACAGAGGGCTCTTACTTTTTTGAGATAGAGCAGGGAAATTTTAAGAGAGAAAAGTATTAGCTCCTAGAAGGAGAATTTTCTGAGTTCAGCTTAAATTCCTTTGTGACAGTGTGTTATTAACTCCAACACAGTCTCTGTCTTCACATTCTAGCCATCCCAAGCTGGGAGTCTCTCTAATGCAAAAGGTGTTGTTTTGGGGTGGGTAGATAACCAGGAGGAGACACAGACCAGTGCTTCTTCCATTCACCTTACTCAGCTCACAGGTTGCAGGGAAAGTGGAAGTGCTGCTTTCGATTTAGAGGGGCTTCTTTTTCCTAAAAAGATACTGAATGGAAGTTGCCCTCAGGTGTCAGTGTGGACTAGGCTAGAAATGATGCAGTTTCCCTTATTATATAAGCTGGTGACTTGTCTTTAGCTTGCAAGGGAGGCAAGCCCGTATAGTTTCCCTTTCTGCCCTTAATAGATAATGCCTCTTTTACCACAAAGGCCCTCAGTGGCCAAGAGAGGCTGTCCAAATGATTTTTTGAGAGCAAGGTCACCCCACAGAGCCTGGGAGGTTCCACTGATGCAGTAAGGGAAGGCGAAGCTAGCTGGGTGGCGAGGGGGTGCAAGGTGAAGTGCATGTGAACATAAAACACTAAATCTGGAAAGGAGGAGAGAAGGCTTGCTGAGAAGGCTTGCTGCTTGCATGAACAGTTGCCAACTTTCATTAATTACTTAGTCATTTTAATGTGAAAGCAAATACCCAAATGCTCTAGTGCCCATTCTGGACTAATGGCCTGCAAAATTAGATGAGGAGGAGACCAAAGACAGAGTTGAGGTATTCAAAAGTATTCAACCCTTCTTTTAAATCTAGAGGATTCTTTTTTCATGCTGTTATTCCCACCGCCCCCCCCACCCAAATGCCTGAGGGGGCCAATGAGTTGAGAATTTAAAACAAAAGTAGTTCTTAGTGAATAAAGGCTGGATTCTAATGATGACAAACAGGAGACAAAAATGCTTTTGTTGTGTCCTGCTTGATCAGTTATTCAGTCAACCTGGCCTAAACCAAGTGCCTGTCATGCACGGAAGCTGGCACCAGTGGGATGGATTCCTAGGGTTCCAGGTGCCCATGTTGGTTTGGTATAGCCCACATTTTGAGATTAGCCAAAGGAATTCCCAAAGTCTATGCCTGGGTGTTTGGAATATTTTAATTACAATAAGATCCCATCTTGCAACTTCAGTAATAGACACACCTGTGGGACAGTTTTTTTCCCTTGGTTAACTTAGCTGAACTTGTGATCTGTGAAATAGAAAACAAAGTCAGTTTTAGGTGCACCTACCTCAGTTTACTATGTCAATAGTTTCAGGGAGAAAAATTACTTCCTTATTGCCACCACATAGTATCTGTTTAGGTTAGTAGAATAAACCATAGATTTACAGAATTTAGATATTTTATTCACTTTTCCTTGATATTTTCTCCTCTCATCCTTTTATTGTTCTCAGGCACACACATGTGCCTGCCTTTTTGATGGATTTTTCTGGAAAGTGTGGTTATATAGAATAGTCTCAAATAGCTTTCAAAAGCATGGTCTTGGGTTTGGATCAGGACATTTAGAGCTGGGATCAGGGTGACTCCTTGTATTCTGGTTATCATAAGAAGTGGATCAAGCTGGGGTGGGGGGCATTGCTGAAATGGCCTTGAGTCTGTTTCTAGTTTATCTTCTTCAGAGTTACTACTTAGGAAAATGCCTTCATCATATGCATCACATTTCTGTAGGGCAGAACTTGGGCAGAAATTTGAAACATGCTACTGGGACCATGCTTGCGGTAGGTTTACCATTGCAGATCTAGCCCTTGAAGTTTACATTCTTGGAATTGTAGGATTCTTTTTTTGATTCTTTTAGGCACAGTCTTTATATGCAAACCCGTTTGAGTAAAAATGACACTGTGAAATAGGAGTTGGTTGAAGTCAAACGAACAGCAATGTGGTTGTTGAAACTGCTTCCCTCACCTTGCCCAGACCAGATTGTGGGTGGAGGATGGGCTATGGCCAGTCCTCATACAAAGTGTACCATGTGTGCTTCACTTCCTGGAGTCTGATAGGTAAGGAACAGGTTGGGGAGAGTCATGCCCTAGAATCTCTTTTAAAATCAAGTGAGTTTATTTCTAATGAATACCTTTCATAAAATCCAAGGATGATGAATCTTGGGGGAGGAATTCAGAATTTATCTTTTCTAAAAACAAAGGATACTGAATCTCAGGGGAGGAATTGTGAGCTGGCCTTTGAGCTGAAAAATGACTCATTTCTTAATGGTTTTCAGTTTAGGAACTTATTCCCTGGACCCTCCATGAGTGTGTTCCCTTCAAGAGGTAATGGTACTTATCTATAGGTGCTGTACTTGAACCACTTCAACCTAAGGGCAAGTCCCATTTTTCTTATTAATTTCTACAGTTGAGGACCTTATAAAAGAGTTAGCTCTGTGTGCTTTTCCTTGGGAACCCTAGACAGTGAGCTCACAGCCTCTTTGTGGGGCCAAGAATTTACTATGCACAGGAAAACCAACCATCCAACTAAGTCTCAGAACCATCCAGGATTAAAAACAAACAAACAAACACACACAAACACCTCCTGGATGATCTGACTCAATTTCTTTGGTGTCAGGACAAACAAATCATCATAATCCCTCACACAGTTTTTCTAAGTTTATCTATAGTTTCATCTCTGATTTTCCAAGAGGCAGATACTAAAGTGAAGATGGAAGTTTATGGCATTGTTTGACCATCCAGGTTGTTATTTATTTATTTCTCTATGTGGGAGGATAGAAGGGTGGAAGAGGGAAGAATTTCTGGGAATCTTTAATGGAAGATGTAAGGCTGATCTTTTTTTTTTTATTGGAGCTTGCTGTTTAATAAATATAACTGCAAATGTCAGTCTGGGATATATGACGTTTATTTGAGTGGATTAAAGATTCATGGGGAGTCAAATCACAGGATGTGTTGGGTATAGTTTCATCCAGCTTCTAGGTTTTTGTTTGGAAGAAGGCAGATCTCTTCCCTCAGGTGTCCCAGGGTTTCAGCTAGGCCTTTCCTAGTGACCTGCCAAACTCCCAGGCTGTGGGTCATTTTTTTTTTCTGCTCTTCAATGTACCTGCCCTTACTCCCCAGTTGAGGTGGTAGGAAATGGAGATGAATAAGTTTATGGGGAAAGGACTGGAAGGATGCACTTGAGCTTTTGGTGCTCAGTTTAGACTGTTTTCTTTCCATCACTCCCTGTGTCTGAATGGTGGGAACTTTGTATCTGGGAGAGAATTATTTCTGTGCACAATTGTCAGCCCTGCCAGGAAAGTTATGGCTGCCATATAAAAGGGGACTGCCTGTCTCCCTTTGTCCTAGGTTGGGAAGGCCTCCTGGTCAATAAATACATATTAATCATGTAAAAGGATTGATATGCAAATGAAGGGCACCATTGACAAGCCCTGGATGGCAGAGGAGAAACCCTTCTTCTGCAGCTGTGGTCCTGGCTGGAGGAAGCCAGGACTGCACTAGGCACTTGGCTGGGTGTTTTCAAGAGGGTTAAACACATTTTTTCCAATAATTTTGTGAAAGAGTTAATTGAATTGGAGATGGCTTTAGGATCTTTTGCCTGCATTCTTCTTAGCTTTGCCAAATCTCCAATTTATTTATTTTTTTAAATTTAAGTCTGGAAATAGGCAGGCCACCATTTGGATCATCGTGTCTCTCTGCTCAACTGGAAGTCTCCAAAGGTACTTTGTTCTTCTGATCAAAGAAAAGTTGAACCAAACAGAGAAATATTTAAAAGCTTAGCTGAGATTTTTTGAGGAATGCTTGATATTACAGGAATAATTAGTTGCCATTTGAATTACTGGCAGGTTGTATGTTATAGCTTTATTTACAGGGCAAAGGCACTACAAAATAACCTTGTTATAAACAGGACTAAGCTTTGATGCAGAATTTTCTATGTGTGTGACACAATTTTTAGGGTATATGTGGCCACTAAAGAATATGATTTGGTGTTAGGAGATTATATATATATATATATATATACACACACATACATGTATATATATATTCTTTTGCTATAAAGATAAAACAAAATGTATTATTATATGTACCTAGGGAATCTTTGGGGTGAATATAGTTGATTTACCCATTATAAATCTTCAGAATATAAGATATTTTAACTCCTCTGATAAACTAAGTTATTTTATGTACTGAAATAAAAGAGAACAGAATTATTTGAGCCAATGGATGGTCTAACTTTGATCTTCCTTTAGGAGTGTGGATGTTTAAGAAGTGGACAGTTGGAATTTACACAATTTAGTTTCAGAGGTGTGCCCATAGGCACTTGTCAGGGGGAATCACTTTGTAAAGTATGCAATTGTCTACACCTGAAACTAATACAAAATAATGTTGGAATTTTAAATATTGGAAAAATAATTTGGAATTGGACCACAAAGCTGGTTTTGGTGATATTCCTACTCAGGCCATAGTTGTCAAAATGGGCTAGATTTTGGTAAAGACTATGGATGTCTGGGGGCTCTCTCAGGTTAGGCCCTGGGTTACTGGGGAAGCATGTGCATGGGCCTGGTGATTGTCTTTCTTTTGTGGTCTCTGTCTAATCTTATCTAACTCTGCAACAGAATAACAGATCCAGCCACTTCAACCAGAGGAAACATGTGGGAACACAAATGGTCTTCCTCTCCTGATATGAAGTACTTGTGAATTAAATGTATCTGAGGATGATAGAGGACCTGCTTTTTCCATATTTGGGGGCTATATTAGTGCTGACCAGGACACTGACTTGCCAAAACACTCAGGTTTTCCTTTTAAATAAATTCATGAGGATGTTTTTTGATAGGGGTTTGTGGGCTCTGAAAATCCTTACCCAGTTCAAAATCAAGTACTAAGTCTCTTCAGTTCTCACTGTGGACATATTATAGTTAATGCACTTTGCTAATGTTTATCTAGATTCTAGATGAATCAAATATTATCTAGAATTCAAACAAAGCAAACATGTTGTCTGTTGAATTACTCTGTGTGTGTGTGTGTGTGTGTGTGTAAAGGAGAAAGTAGCTACTGCCAGAGATAAATTATTTAACATGATTTTCCTGTTATTGTGGAGGGGAAGGCTGAATCTCATTTTTTGGATTATGATTTGTATTATGAAATGCTTATCAAATGTTTTTCAAAGATTAGTTTAATTTTAATTAAATAAACCTTTCTCAAGAGGAGGCTCCGAACTATTTCTTGTACCCAGAGGCTAACGCACTTGTTGTTTTTAATTATTTTCTGCTGTTACCAAAACTGCTTTGGGTACTCCCGCCCAATTAAATCAAAGGCACAGGTTCCTTATACACAGTATGTTTAATATTTAATTTTAATTAAATTAATTAAATTGTTTATTTAATTTTATGTGCATTATTGTGCACAGAATAATGCAAAATTCATGATAGTAGAAATTAGGGTGGGGAGGTGAATCCGAGAGTTTTCAAACAAGCTAATTACAGAGCTTAAAGGAAACTTTCCCTCCTTTCTAGGAGAATCATCCTACCATAATCTGAACTTTCTCTCAGAGCAGCCCATGACTATAGCAGCTGTAGATTTGAATTTGTTGGCCTCTTCTGTCCTCTCTGCCTCTTGCAATTTGAGGCTGTAGCAGCAGCTTGCCAGAGGAAAGAGACATGTGGGCATGTGCATACTGTTGTCACAGCTCCTGCTCAGGTGACATTTTCTACTTTGCTGAAGAAGTCACCCTCACTGTGGTCCTTTCTACCAAAGACACAGGCAAAACTTCCAACAATGTCTTCCCACTTGGGAAAGGCCTGTTCTACTCAGGAAAGGCCTGGTTCTAAAGGCTTTGAGCTGCTTAATCCAGGCCATTTCTTAAAAATGCAGAGGCATGTGAGGGGCTCACCTTTTGATTGGAAGCAGTTCCTTTAAGGGAGGGGACCATGGGCCTGGCTCAGCTTCCATTACAGTGTGCATCTTCAGGGCATAGTCTTTCAGGAGTATTTTTGTCTGCACAGTGATAGGCTTTTAACAATCTCTCACTAGAGTGCTTAGTTCCCAGGAAATCTATTTAAACAGACACAGAAAGTAGAGACCAAAAAAAAAAAAAAAAAAGCCCCAGAATATGTAGTTTGCTTTGCCATTTTCTCCTTAGTTGTCTCAAACAATGAATTCTAAGTAAAATGTTTGAGATGCCTGAGTTGAAGGAAACCACTGAATGTTGAGGCATTTTATTATCTCTCTTTTATTTTTTCCCTGATTTCTAATTAATTACATTATCACCACCGTGGCCTGGCACTTGGAGTATCTGAGCCACATTTTCAAAACTTGACTGCATAAAGTGGTATAGTCACTAAATTTTTTTTTTTTAAATTTCAGGGTTTTGCACATCTAGGCAGGGTAGACTACTTATACTTATCATCCCTCTATAAACATTTTTGTGGGGGATAGTTTCTTTATTGGAACCTCTGCTTATTGAGACTTATTAACTGAACTTAGTAAAATGAAACCTTTAATTTTATTAGCTCTACCACTGAGGGAAAGAAATAGAAAAAAAAGACGGAAGATAGAGGATAAAAGAGAGAAACTCATGTCCTTAGGTGAGGCTGTTTTGGTTCTCACTAGCCACCTTACAGAAGAGTGGAGCTGCTACAAACAAACTCTCTTTCTCTTTGTTGTTACTGTTTTCCTTTACCTCCTTAACAGTGGTTTTGTTTCAGTAGATTAAATATTATTATAAAATTAGCGGATGATGCAGTAAATTAAAGATCAGGTTGTGGAATATTTTGCAAAAGCCTTCTTGCTTCTATGGCACTTGCCCAGTTGGGGCAAACATTTGTTTTAAACCAAAAACATTTGTCAGGAAGAACTTTCTCTTCGAGTAAAAGTTCAGAAAATACTGAGAAGCATAGTTAAACAGAATGGAAAAAAGAAAGTAAAACAAAGTAAAAAAAAATAAAGTAAAAAAAAAAGACCCTGACTTTGGAGAGATATTAATGTTGACTCACTAGGCATAAAAAAAATAACTTCCTCATTCTCCATTTATGTTGTACATCTGTAAGTTTAAAAACATTTTTGGTGTAAAACATAATAAGCCTGTGGAGCTGCAAAACATGTATGTGAGGACAGATGCGATCGAATTTGTGGGGCACTGTTGTGTCACCACATTTAGCATCAAATTATGAATTAAACAGGAAGAATGAATAACAAATTAGGATTCGCCTAAGCTTAGCTTTGTGCAGTGGGACAATGAAAATTTATTTGAATTCTATTCCTTGATGAGGTTACAGATTTTTCTCCCAACAGAAGATACACATTAATACTGTGGAGATAATTATTGGAAGTTCATTTTCTAGGCATATTTTAGAAACCTTTTCATGAAACCAGAAAACTTGTATGCAGATTTAGATTTTAGAAAAATTCTTACTTTGTTCAATTTTCCTTTTGAAAAGCATTCCTATTCCAATATAGGAATAATTTGTTAAAAATATTTTGGAGGGTGGTATCAGAAGTATCAAAGCTGTGCTGTGTGTGGGTTTTGTGTTTTGTTTTTGCCTTTTACTAATGTGTAAGATAACATATTACGTGTAATGTGTAAGAAAACAACTGTTAAAGAGTGTTACAGCAGACTAAGAAATGGCAGGCTTCTTACAGCTGGGCTCTTTGTAAAAAATCAAAACAAAACGATACTTTTCAAAGACGATTGCATTTTTAAAAGTACAGTCAACTGTTCCTCCTCTCCTAACTGGATCTGTGAAATAATGTGTTACAACTCTTGCTAATGCCTTCACCACATGCTGAAATTGGGGCGAAGAAAGGAAAGGTTGCTGGAACATTAACAAGGGAGCAGACAAGTAGACAAGTTAGATATACTGGGAATAATTTCTTGTGTTGCTGTGCGTAAGAAAAGTTTTCAAGCCCTAATGTAACCCATGTGCATCATCAGTCTGAGTTTATTAAATGGACTAAATACATAGACAGATAAAATAGGTATAATAATATCACCTGGACACATATCTAAGGGATTTTGGAAAGTTAAATAAAATATAACCCAGTATGGGTGATGGTTCTTTGCTACGTAGGTGTATGTTATACCTAAATGAGGTCACCTTGTTTTTTAAAAAATATTTATTTTTTAACTACAGTTTATATTCAATATTATTTTGTATTAGTTTCAGGTGTAGACAATTGTATACTTTACACAGTGATTCTCCCTGATATATCAAGTACCCACCTGGCACCATACATAGTTATTACATTATTACTGACTATATTCCCTGTGCCATACTTTACATCCCGTGACTGCTTTGTGACGACCAATCTGTACTTCTCGGTCCCTCCACCTTTTATACCCAAACCCTAACCTGCCTCTTTAATCAGCATTTTACTTTTGAAAAGTTTTAGACTTACAGAAAAGTTGTGAAGATTACCTTATTTTTATTACCATTGCCAGTATAATTTACTAGTTTACCCCTTACTGAGTACATTCTCCAAAAAGTCTTCCTTCTGAGGTTCAGTATGATGCACTTTGTGTAGGCCTCCTTTCTCCCTTGAAGATGAGGGAGGGACTTCACAGACAAAATCAGCTTAGAAAATAAAATAACAGTTAAATGTATTTAAATAGCAGTTTGTTTGTTTGCTTGTTTTTTTAAATAGCTAGGTTTAGTCAAAGAACGAGCTTTGCAAGGGTTTTTTCAAATAGGTGCCCTAGTGGTTTTCTTACCACGTCTTCCTCTTGGCCTGGTGCTTCTACAGACAAAGTCCGAGTCATCTTGCTGTACCTTTCTCCATGTCATCTTTGAGATTCTACAAAAACTGGGCAAATCCCGAAGGCTGGTCTCCTTCCCCATTTCTCCTCCAAGTCCAAGGAAGATTTTCACACCTCCAAGGCCTGTCTGGTGCCCCTGCCTTAGTAATTCTATCCTGAGGCTTTGAGCAGTAAGTAGCTAATTTACTATATTAGGTTTTGCCTTAAAGTGGGCTAGATTTCAAACGCTGGGGCCTGGGGGTTGAGTGTGCAAGGGGAAACCCCTCTTGGAAATCAATCAGCAAAATCACTTTTCAGAGGTCTTAAAATATTTGAGCTGATTCTCTCCTCTGAGGCCCCCTCTTACCCTCTCCCTGCCTCCACCCCAATGTGCTAATCACATTCAGGCCAAAGGCAGGAACGGGCTACCTGGCTGCAGCCCAGAGGACATTTTATTTTATTTACAGATGAGCTGTTAACCCCTGAAATATGGATTCATTTGGAAGCTGTGACACAAGGAAGGCTAGCTTGTTTCGGCAGCTCCAGCCCAGAGCTGCAATAGTACTTACCTTAATTAGCTGTGTCATTCAGAACAGAGCCCACATGCCAGTAGGCTTGGGAGGAGGGGCGGCCCAACACCCTCCCAGCCTCTCCAATGAGACCCCCTTCAACATGTGTGCAGCCCAGGGCCTGGCCACACAGTGGATTCCACTCCAGGCTTGGGTGGGATTTTGCAGCTTTCTTGCAATAAGTGAGGATCTGAAATGATGCTCTTGAGTTTGTATAACAAACAACACCGACCCCTTTGAAGCAATGACTTTGAATGGATATGTTCTTATTCCAACAATACTGCAACTGCTCAAAATCCTTTAAGGGCTTCTCTTACAGAATTATGATTATGAGTTAGTTTACAGATCACATATTTACACACCTCTCCTTCACAGACACATAAATGGCATCTTATTATTTTATATCCGAACCTCATTGTTGCTCAAAATAGCATTTCCCAGTCTGATCACTCACCTTATTCATCAGATTTGGCTCAGAAAGACTTCTGACTCTTTCCCAAACTCAGATCCTTCCTGAAGGGGGACACTTCTCTGCACTGAGGGTTTTTAAGAGGGTGCCACAAGCTCTGAGGCACTTTCCAAAGAGTTAGGTATTTTAAGCATTGCGATATAATTGAAATAAATTTTTCAGTTCCCAGCATGTCTCTTTTGAAGGGGAGAAAATACATTTGGATGTGAAAGTTCTGGGTTGGTGAAAATTCCATCCTCAAAATATTATATATCCAGACCTGCCATATCCCCTCTCCCGCATCTCCCCCAGCCATCCTGAACCTTGCTCAGGTGTGCCCTAGGGAAGCAGTGAATATTTGTTTGAATTTCAAACACAGTGGGGCAAGCTCCTCAGGTGCAAATTAAAGGTCAGGTTTTAAGAGCTTGTTAAAATGTCCCTGTATGAAAGAACCTAGCAATAGTATATCTTTACTGAACCCTTTCTGCTTGCATTTTTAAGACTTTCCCTCTACAATATAGATATGTAGACAACAATAATGTATACAATTCATTAGCTGTGAAGCATGTTCTGGGAATATATTTTTGGTAACAGAAGACCTAATTTGCAAAGCATGTTTCTTGTTTCCATTCATATATATATATATATATATATATATATATATATATATACACATTTATATCTATATCATCTCTATTTATCTATGTCTATATCTATATCACCTATATCTATCTATCATCTATCTATCTATCATCTATCTATCTATTATCTATCTATCTATCTATTATCTATCTATCTATCTATCTATCTATCTATCTATCTGATGTGCATATATTTTAAATAACACTTGAAAGACGGCTGACTATGAGGGGGTGTAGAATACATCCTGGGAGGACTGAGTATGTGGCATGGGTAAATTAAGGGCTCCCAAAGCAATTTTGGGGGGAAGAATTTGGTATTTGACATTTGAAAGACAGCATTAACACAGTCGTCATGGAAAAAAGTCAGCATTCTCTAGGATTTCCTTAGACCTACATTTCTGGTTAGCACTGTTTGATTTTGAATTATATTTGTGGACACTCCATTCTAGCCAGTGCTTGACCAGGCCCTGCTGGAGGTGGGTTCTTTTTATGAAAATGGAGAGAGAATTCCCTTATGCCCAGGGCAGGGGTCCCAGAGCTGAGGGAGGAGAGTGCAGAGTTGGGTGGTGGATTGAGCAGTCTGAGGTTAAGCTGAAGGGACTTGGCTCAGGAGGAGTATAATGTGAAGCTACTTCCCTGGAAGTCCTGACCACTACCTCTGGGGGTCCAGGCTGCTCTTGCCAGCACAGGACAGTGTAATGGGACAGGAGGCTGCTCCTGCCACCAGCTGTATGGCTTTGGGTAGGATTCTTGTCATCTCTGGTGAGAGCCTATTATTTGCAAGATGAGAAGAGTGCATTAGCTCAGTCCCTTACTTGAGGTCCTTGATAGAAATCTGGGGGAGGAGGGGCCTGTAGCAAGTCCCCATGTTTTCAGGGGATTGCTGGAGGTGCATCTGTATTCCACCTGCTCAGGCTGCCCTGGCCAACCAAATTTGGCATGTCCTTGCTTTGGGCTGGAGGCAGAGCAGCTCACTGTGCTCACAGATGCTGTTTTATACTGACTAAAAGTTCTGACTAGCAGTTTTATGTAAATTTGATAATAAAAATGGAAAATAAATAGATTATTAATAAATATTTCAAAGTTAGTAAATTTATAAGATGCATGGCATGTTCTTGGCTCTTTAGCAAATGGTAGTTATTATTATTATGAATAATATTGTAGCTTATCTGTTTGATAAAATCTTTCAAAATGTGGACCATAGCAGGAACATTCAATCCTTCATGGGGAGATGACTGGGAGCTTCATGGGGCTGGTTTCCAAGCCCCTCTGGGACATAATATGGTCTTAGGTTCTGCTGGTGGCAGGCCTCTGCTACAGGTGGGCAGGGTGGGCATGGTGGTCCCTGGTGACTCTTGGGCATTGAACCTAAGAGAGCAGAATCTCCAGTTCCCATTTCATCTAGGACCCACCCTATTTCTGGCTCCTTCTTAGCCCCGAAGTGGCCCCACTGCCAGATGTACCAGTAGCCCAGCCCTGATAGACAGAGCCCTGGGATTGCACGTGAAAAGCCCAAGGGTCTAGCTGTTTGCCTGTTAGCTGACTGTGGGTTGAATGATCTGATGGGAATAAGGAAGAGGTTAGGGAGAGGCATAAAACTTAGAAGGGACAGTTTTCTTTCTTCAGTGAGCTTCACATCTAGTTCATGTAGCGGCGATGCAATTCAGAATACAAATGCATGATTGCTTTCATGGAATTTTATGCCATGCATCATAATAAGAACTACAATTTATTGACTGCTTCTTATTTGTCCAACACTCTCCTGGGCTATTTACATATATATTATCTCATTGACTCCTTATAATAGCCCTTTAGGATGTATCAATATTTCCATGATATAATTTCAGACACTGATGCTCAGAGAGGGTAAGTAATTTGCTCAAGAATTCACAGCCAGAAAGTGGTAGAGCTGGAATTTACAGCCCATGTTTTTAAATATTAAATATTTGCTTCTATATGATGAGATATCCTACAGTATGAAGAAGGCAAACACTGGCAAGCTTCTGAAGATTCATAGGGTGAAAGGTAATCCAGAAATGCTTCTAGGAAGTGGAGAGTTTGAGTTGTCTCTTTAAGTAGAAGGGGGACAGGCAGCAGGGGGATAGATGGATAGGGTGTGGACTGAGCTGGTATTGATATGTATAGGAGAGAGGAGAGATTTGGGATGCTGGTTCTGGGGTGATGATGGAAGGCTGAGCCCTCATGGAGGGCTAGGCTGGGACTGATGTCACCATGGTCACTGCTTTGGAGACAGGTGACAGATGTTGGATAGCTGTCTCTCTCCCTTGCTTCTGGCTACCAGAAATCGCTCTGTACACTGGTAGGAGCAGATGCTCCTGTACTCCTGCTCTGTTGATAGTAGTCAGATTCCAGGAAAAATTGGCAAAGGATTTGCTTTTCTTCTTCCCATCCTTTCTTCCTTTCTCCATCCAACTTTCTTTCTTCTCTCCCTCTTAATATTTGCTTTTTAAAAGTAACATTTAAGCAATAATAAAATTTAATATTTAAAAAAGCACTCATAGTATAAGTTCTGAACTTTAATCATTAAACCATCATTTTTCAGTTTTCTACAAGTCCTTCCAGCTACTGTCTGCTTGTTCACATCATGTTGACACAGTTGTAAACATCGGTAGATACAATCTTAGGTCTTTTATTTTAGACTGTCATACCAGAATAGTTTCCTTCATGGCCTTTGTGGCCACATAATCAGAAATGGTTGCCTGTGTCCCACTGATCCAGGGATGGCCTGGTTGACAGAGGTGTCCAACTGTGGCTGCTTTTCTAATTCTTTCTTTTTTTGGAGGCTTCATTCTTGCTGATGTTGTTACTGAAGGACATATGAGGTAGGGAGGGCCTGGGAACTGTGGGAGCAGAATGCCAAGGGATTTGGGCTGCCTAGCATGTGAAATAGGGCAAACAAATCAACTGACAATGTACCTCTGGGGTAGCTGTGGTTTGTGGGAGTCAGCAGGGACCACGAGGATGAGGTGGTACTGTCAGAACTGTTGATATTTATTTCTTAAAACTACTTGAGGGTTAAATGAGATCATGTTTGTAAAGTGCCGGGCAGTCAATAAACATTAGTTCCCTTACTGCCTTCTCCTTCCTTCTTTCATATAGTCTTGAGCAACTTGGAGAGGTTGACAATGAACACAACAGTCTCTTATATAAGGAAGTCTTGGCTAACTCATTCATTCAAGAGATGTTTATGGAGCACCTGCTATGTTTCAGAATATGGGCCTAAAGAAGAGCAAGACCCCTGCTCTCCTGAAGCTTATAGTGTGATCTGGAGACAACCCAGAAACAGATGAATACAAAATAGGAATTTTCCATGATGATAACTGCTATAAAGGCAAAACAGTTATTATTTAAATTGGGAAGTCAGGGGTGGCAGCTGAATTTTATGTGGAAACGACTGGAAGGGTGTTTGGTGGGGCCAGAAGACTTACCATAGAACATCGTTTTCTTAAATTAGAAGTTTATTTGGAGGTGTCTTTGGGAGTCAGTTATTTAGGATTTTTTTTGGGGGGGGAAGAAAGTAATGTATGCTTTCCTCAAAGCCTGTCTTCTAGTGCCAACACTGTGGAGGGGATAATTAATGTTTTAGCCGAGTTCTGCAAGATAAGAAGGAATCAGGCACAGGAAGTTCTGGGGGAAGAGGTTTGCCACCAACAGCCAACTTGTTGGACCTACAAAGGTTAGTAGGACAGGATGTGGCGAGGAGCGGGCTGGGAGCTAAGCAGGTGGAACCTGCAGGCCAGGGCACCGGTTGTTAGGATCGAATTTCTGGTGCAGGAAGCCACTAGAGGGCTTTGAGCAAGGCTGGGGTGCCCTTATCTAACTTAGGATTTAAACATTTATTCATTTTAGAATATTTTAGATGAAGTGGCAAGTAGGAGCAGCAGCCCCTGGTGTGGTCAGGCACATCTGCAAATGTTCAATGTTCTGTGTCTTATTGGGAGATATAGGATGTGAACTGATAGAAGCAGACCACCATGCTGTGGCCAACAAAAGGCTTGTAGACATGATTCAGAAGAGGGGAATCCACAGTTGTGATTTTTTTCTGGCCATGAGGGAAAGGGAAAACATGGGGAGCAGTCTGGGAGATGCCTGGGTGAAGGAGAGTGACTGACGTGTATGGAAGAGGAATGTTGGGACCTGGGGCTGGATGCTGAGAGGCACTAGACACTATCTTTTTCCTCCCTGGTGAGGCTTCCCCAGTCCATGACCTACATGTCTGTGGACTCACTAGGATTCAGGGTGTACACCTTCTCCCAAAGTGGACATGAGTTTGCTTGTGTTCCCAGGTACTGGCCACTGTTGCTTTTCTTAAGGGTCCTCCCTAGCCCTGCTGCTGCCTAGAAGAGCAGACTTCCCAGGAAAGGTGGGCAAGTTGAGTCAAGGTTACAGGGAACATGGAGAAGTGCTGTGGGAGTTGTGATCCTTGTGATTCCATTTTGATTCTTTCAGATCAAGTGCATATCCATCAACCCACACATGTGCATGCATTCAGGAATTTCCAGTCATATCAGCTTGAGAAGCTTCTTGCCTTCACACAGCTCCTCTTATGTATATCAACATATACTTGGGCCTGATCCACCAGACCCTGGCACCAATGAGTGTCTGCACTCATTTGTTGACTGCCAAATGAAACTCCCTGCATCTGTTTGATTCACATCCAAACAGGGTCTCCTGGACCCTGCTCCTGAGGTCCAGGTTTGGATACAGTGTACCATCTAACAGTCTCAAAATACAAATTTTGTAATTAAACTCCACTCCCATTGACTGATGCTTTTGAAAGTGGCTGATGAGACATTATTGGGTCACAAAATCAATTCACTGGGTGGCAACCAACTTCCAAAAGATGTGCAATAGATAAACTTGAACAGAATAAGGTAGGGAATATGAGTCTATCTTATGTAGTAAGGGTGAGTGTAATCTTGTCAATATAGTTTTTTAAATTATACATGTGCTTGTGGACTGGATTGCAGTATAATTTCTTTTTTACTATGACCTGTGGTAAAAAAATAAGTGCTTGAAAAGCACCACTAAACTTCATTTCTTAGTCTACCACTGTGATGGGCTGTATAGAAGACCTTACCCTGTCCCGGCTGGCTGGCTGGCTGGCTGGAAACCTGGGCCCGAAGAGAGCAAGGTGTTGTGGCCTGGCAATACCCTAACCCAGGGTGGGTGGAGGGGTAAGACTGGCAACTGAGGCCCTATCTGGTGGGCTGGCCAAAGAAGAAGTCAAGAGATACTTATAAGTCAGACTCAAAGGGACCCATGGAAGGGGTTGTGGTGGTAGAGGCTGAGGCTCCATCTAGGTTTGGGGGTTATGTCACTGAGGCTGGGGACACAGGAAGAAGGGCAGTCTTGTCTTTTGTGAATGTTGATAGTGAGATTTGTCACTAACATGTTGGGTTTGGGGGGTTTGGTGAGACTTTTATTTGGACATGGCCATGGTGGTCCTGGGTAGAATCCAGCGGAGAATGTGGGCCAGAGGCGCAGATTTGGAGTTTGTTGTATGAGCAGGAGCAAGAGTGGGCTCAGGGAAGGTGTGGGGTTAAAGGAGATGAGGCACAGGGTCCAGGAAGAGTGCATGGTCTCAGGTGAGAGGCTGTCCTAGAAAAGGACAAGGTCCAGGGAAGAGGCACAGCTGCTGTGTTATATGAGGCCTTGAGTGAGGATCTAACTGAGGAGAAGACCTGAAACAACCAGAGAGCTGCTGGGGACTGAACTTCGTGCTGCTGGCTCAGTGGGTCAAGGAGCCCCAGATACCTGTGAGAACTTTCCTCAACATGTCTCTGAAACCATTGGGAGCCAGGGATGAAGACAGTGAGGTAGGGCTGGGTGAGACAGAGGATCTGTTTGGAGGTGGAACTCACTGTCAAGCTGGACACTGAAGCCCCTTCCCTGATCTTCCTTCCCCTGGGCTACTCTGAATGACACAGCCCCCTAAGGCAACCGAGGAGGTTTGAAGACATGAGTTCTCCTTCTAGCTGTCAGCAGTCCTCTCACTCTCCATGGGCTTCATACCCTGACCTAAAAATGAATGAGATATCACTAGCATAGTCACTTGTACTTCTGCTTTTTCTAAAATTCTTTGAGGCCATCTGTAAAATGGGGTTAATCATCCTTGCTCTACTTCTTTCATCAGAGGGAACCCTTTTGAGAACCATCAAGAATCACCAAAGTAAGGGCACTATGGTGATAGTTGTTAATAATTAGTTTCAAGGAGGCCATCAGTGGTCTGAGTTAGCCACGTAATTGCTGAATCCCACATTTCCTTTCCAGAAATACCTCTCTATGTTCCAACCACTTCACCAATGGTTTTCTCAAAATTGTGCATAGGGGTTGCTAGGAATTGGGGAATAGGAGGAACAGAGAGGCAGAAACTCATTGATCCAGTGAATAATTATTGGACACCAACTAGGTGCAGGTCCTCTCTTAGATGCAGGGGTTACCATGGAGACCAGGATGTAAGAATGGTCCTGAGGGCTCCCCACTGTGGGTGAACAGCAGAATTACTCCTGTAGATTTTCAAATCCAAATTGCATGGGTCCCGTGCTAGACCCACCTACCTTAAAGCTCCAAGGAGGCAGCCGTTGCATGTGTCTGTTTAAAAAGTTCCATAGGGGATTTTGTGAGGACCACTGAATGGGAAGATGAGAAGCAGCCCCTGAGGTGGCGCAGTGAGTGCTAGAGAAAGGTGGGATGGTAAGTGCTGAGATAGAGGACTGGGGAAACCCAGACCAGGATACAAAAGGCCTGGGAGTTTGTGAGCATGAGTGCAGTTGAGGAAGACTTCCTGAAAGAGGTGCTGTCCATACTGAGTTTTGAAGGATGCAGGAAGAGGGAACAGTATGTGCAAAAGCATAGAAGCTTTCAATGGATGGTCATGTGTTGCTTTAAAAGAGTCTGCACATAAATGCACAGTTAAGGTTGGAAGTGCACCTCATAGGCAAATTCACTCATGAGCCTGAGAAAGTCCTACTGCAGGCCCCTCTCTTCTCACAAGAACTCAGACCAGCTTCCATCAGGAGTCTGGATGGGTTAGCAGAAACCAGTTTCAGTTAATAATGGACTAATGCAAACATGGACAGCAACCACATGAAACCACGTCAGGGTGAGAGTGGGCTTTTCTCAGATTTCACAAGGATCAGGTAGGAACAAATGGGTTAATTTATTGAGCCCTCATGATGGGTAAGCCTGTATCTGCACTGTTGTTAGCTATTTCAGAGTAGGTATTATTTTCTCTGTCTTACCCAGAAACCCAGAGAGATGGAGTGACTTGCCCAAGGTCACACAGCAAGTGAATAGCAGAGCTAGAACTTGGGTCTAAGCCTCCCCGGGCACACAGTGTAGTGGCTAAGACTGGAGGAGTCAGACCACTTGTGCTTGAATCCCTGATCCATGGTTTTGAGGGGTCTTGGACAGATTCATTAGGTTTTCTGTGTCTCGGTTTCCTTATATTTAAAGAGGCCAGGCTGTCAGAGCCTTCCTGGCAGAGCTATTGTAAGGATTGAATGAGCAGTGCCTGGTGAGTGGTGGTGAGCACACTGCTGCAGTGGCAGTCATGCTTACTCCCAAGCCCGGGCTCCTAGCGCTGACACACGGAGGCAACAGGGACCAGGGACTCATATTTGATGGTGCTAAGACTGACCACCCAACACTGAAACCCTGGAATGGATTTTGAACCTCACTTTCTGAAAACACATCTGATATTCCTGGAAAATCTTGCTTGAAAGCAGGGGGATTGTCCCTTTGACCTTCCTGAACACCAGTTTGCTCAGCTTGGCTGAGTGGGTACAGGGCCAGCGGCCTCCCTGTCTTGTCTGGGATGATGTTAGTCAGCCCCTGTCAGGAGGATGGCTGTGGAGAGAACTATGGATGGATAAGCACCTGGCTTGTTGTGGAGATGGTGCTGGCTTACCTGCCCCAGCGGGAGATAGGAGAGTGAGATAAAATTCTGGAAGTGGGAAATTTTCTGCAAGGACTCAGCTGTAAAACCCCTTCAACAGCATTTCTAAAGGGCCTCTGTGCAGGGGCAGGCACCGTGACAGGGCACAGGGGCCTTAGGAGGGGCTGTCAGAGACTGCCAGGGTATGGCTGGGGACAGGCAGAGGCCTGCCAGGCAGGACTGCAGTCCAGGCAGGGGGCCCACCATAGTTTCTATGAAAATGAGCCTGACAGAAGCCGGCTGTATGTGTGCATGTGTACATGTGTGTGTATGAGCACAATAGCAACCTGTTCTTGGAAGGGTCCATCCTGAAAGCCGTGCAAAGCTGTGGGGAGATGAGAGCCAGGAGACAAAGGGTTAGAAGGAACAATGCCACCTCAAGGTTCTGAGCCCAGGATTGAGGCCTGCTGCCTTGCAGACCCCACTCCTCTGGGTTTGTGGAGGTTGGGTGGGGCTGGGGGCCCAGGGCAGGCCTGAATGCCCTCTGGGTTGGAGGCTCCTCTGAGAGAGCTTCCAACCCATGTGCCGTGAGAGAAGCCGCTGACAGCAGCCTGGTAGACAGTCAGGGTGGTTATACAGAAAAATGTCATTTGAAATCATTGTGAAAGTCAAAGGGCTTGTAAACTTGGCCCAAACCATCCCAGCTGTGTGGCCACAAATATTATTTTTACCCAGCCAATTTAAGATAGTAATAGTTTCCTGCTAGACCCTCCTGACTATCTTTAGTACCTGCTGACACCTAGGCAGTGCTCAGCAAAAAACATTAATGAAAACGAAGTTGTAATCACAGAGTATCCACTGTGGGTTGAAGAGCATTCCAGGCCCTGGGGACACCAGGCAACAAAGCAGGCGAGGGCCTTTCCTGCTAGAGAACAGGAACACATACAAACATGCAAGCATACAGCCATGATGATGTAACACAATCGGTAGTGATGATGACAACAGCTAATATTTGTGGACTCTGCTCTAGGTGCTTTACATGTATTAAGTCATTTCACTCCTGGGAGAATATGAGGTGGGTGGAATTAGTAACAAGGAAACAGGCACTCGGAGATCACATAATGCTCATAAGGCCCCACAGTGAGTGCAGATCTCGTGGGGAAGGTATGAGGAGACCCATTTGCAGCTGAGGCAATTAAAACTCAGAGAGGCCAAGGTCACCAAGATCACTAGCAAACAGGCAAAAATCCATGCTGTGCTGACCAGTACATGGATTACGAACAGGCCTTAGTGTGTAATGTGTAGACCCTTGACTGCATTTGTGCTGTGTGTGAGCTGTTGCCCAAACCCAAGTCTTTTGACTGAAACACAGGCATTTTCTGCTGGTCCTTAGTCCTGGGGGCTCTCAGACCCCCCGGACTCCCCTGAAGCCCCTGTGCTGGCATCTTGTGTCCTGCTGTGCCTGTAGGAGCAGGTTTTCCCTGCCATTCGGCTTTCTCACAAGTGCTCCCAGGCTGAAGATGGAGCCAGACCTCAGGGCTTCCTCGGAGAGACCTGGGGGTTGTGTTCAGCACAACATAAGTCTGAGCCTTGGAGCAGCTCAACCTTCAGACACCCTCTCACTGGGCCCTGTGAGGGGCTCCAACTTCATCAGTGGCTTTTAAACCTTTGTGTCCATGGGCCTCTTTGTTTAAATGGCATCTTATTCCAAAGCTCAGTACACCAACAGTGGTACTGTGTTGGCTGAAGATGGAGAGACCCCTGTGGCTTGGTGGCTGGCCTGTCTGAACACTGTACTGGCCATGCTTCAGAAACCCTTGGGTTCCTGGGAGCACATTGCAGTATCCAGAAACAAGATGCTTTTTGAGGTCATATCTAGCCCTAACATTGTGTGATTGTGTTCTCTAGAGAAGCTTGAACATGTGGCAGAGCTATATCTTTGGGGTCTAGGCCCACATTGGCTTCTGGTATGTTTTGGGTAATGGGGAGGCTGGGAGCAGAGTGAAAGGAGAAAGGTCTCTGTGTCCTTCTGGCTTTCGTCCCCAGCAGCAAGTGCAGCTAGTCAAACATGTCAGTTTTGGGTAGACAGACCTGCATTTTAATATCATCTTTTCCAGTTCCTAGCTGGGTGACCTCTGATACATCATTTCACTCATCTAAGCATGTGTCCTATCCCTCTTAGGGGTGCTGGGTTTACATAAGGTAGTGCATGAAGAGCCCTTGGCCTAGACTTTGGCACATGGCATACATGTAGCACTACATTGTTTATAGCACAGCTCTGAGAGGGGTGTTAGGGGTTTGGCTCTGGCAAGCATGTTGCATCAAAGCTGGATCCAGCCTTTACTTCTGGAGAAAGTGGGAGATAAGCCAAGGTGTTCTGGGTACCTTCTTCCTTTCAGCTGTCCCTCTTCTCTCTGTGCCCTTTGATGCCACAAACAGAACTGTACTGCCATGAAATTCCCCTGCCCCTTAGCTCATCTTCTCAAGGTCAGCCATTCTTGGGGCCTCCCAAGGTGACATCAGCAAGTCTGTTACACTGTGCTCTTTCCCAGGCAAGGCCAGTCAGCACTGTACTCTAGAGCATGGCTGTGCATTCTTGGGAACCTGCACTGGGCACCGGGGGCACTCACCTCTCTGTCTCCAGAACCAGCCTGACCCAAGGCCTTCAAAACCATCAATCTTCATGGGGCATTTGGATATAATAATCTTACCTATTTCTAATTAAAAGGAGTGATCTGGAAGTAAAAACGTCTGGCCAATTCAGGAGTGTAAATAAGGTTACCTTTTTCAAAGACCTCAATACCTTTTAAATTATGGAAGTGTCTAAGTGGCGGGGCCCTTGCTATGAGGCCAGAAGAGGAGTTTTGCTGTTTTGTTGGGGAGGGAGGTTTTTTAAAAAAATTATTTTATTGTTGTTCAATTACAGTTGTCTGCATTTTCTCCCCACCTCTCTACCCCACCCCAGCCAAACCCACCTCCTTTCCCTGCTTCCACCTTCCCCCTTGGTTTTATCCATGTGTCCTTTATAGTAGTTCCTGAAAACTCTTCCCCTCTTCCCTCTGGCTATTGTTAGATTGTTCTTAACTTCAACGTTTCTGGTTATATTTTGTTTGCTTTTTTCTCTTGTTGATTATGTTCCAGTTAAAGGTGAGATTATATGGTATTTGTCTCTCAAAGCCTGGCTTATTTCACTTAGCATAATGCTCTCCAGTTCCATCCATGCTGTTGCAGAGGGTGTAAGCTCCTTCTTTCTCTCTGCTGCATAGAATTCCATTGTGTAAAGGTACCATAGTTTTTGGATCCACTCATTTGCTGATGGGCACTTGGGTTGCTACCAGTAATTGGCTATTGTAAATTGTGCTGCTATGAACATTGGGGTGCATAGGTTCTTTTGGATTGGTATTTCAGGGTTCTTGGGGTATAATCCCAGCAGCGCAATTGCTGGGTCAAAGGGCAGTTCCATTTTTAGTTTTCTGAGGAAATTCCATACTGTTTTCCACAGTGGCCTCACCAGTCTGCATTCCCACCAACAGTGCACTAGGGTTCCCTTTTCTCTGCATCCTCTCCAACATTTGTTTGTTCATTTGTTTATGTTGGCCACTCTGACTGGTGTGAGATGGTACCTCATTGTGGTTTTAATTTGCATCTCTCTGATGGTTAGTGATGCTGAGCACCTTTTCATATGTCTCTGGGTCCTCTGTATGTCTTCCTTGGAGAAGTGTCTGTTCACGTCCTTTGCCCATTTTTTAATTGGGTTGTTTGTCTTCCTGGAGTGGAGTTGTGTGAGTTCTTTATATATTTTGGAGATCAGCCCCTTGTCTGAGGTATCATTGGCAAATATGTTTTCCCATACTGTTGGTTCTCTTTGTAATTTGGTGCTGTTTTCTTTAGCCCTGCAGAAGCTTTTTATTTTGATGAGGTCCCATTTGTTTATTCTTTCCTTTATGTCCCTTGCTTTAGGGGATGTGTCTGTGAGGATGTTGCTGCATGGAATGTCTGAGATTTTCCTGCCAATGTTTTCCTCGAGGACTTTTATGGTGTTATGACTTATATTTAAGTCTTTTATCCGCCTTGAATTTATTTTTGTGTATGGTGTGAGTTGGTACTCGAGTTTCATTTTTTTTGCACGTAGGTGTCCAGATCTCCCAACACCATTTGTTGAAGAGGCTATTTTTGCTTCATTTTATGCTCCTGCCTCCTTTGTCAAATATTAATTGACCGTAAAGACTTGGGTTTATTTCTGGGCTTTCTGTTCTGTTCCATTGGTCTGTGTGCCTGTTTTTATGCCAGTACCAGGCTGTTTTGATTACAGTGGCCTTGTAATACAGTTTGATATCAGGTATTGTGATCAGGGAGGGGATTTTTTGACCTCAGTCTGTGTCAGTTGAGGCTGTGGATTAGGGCAGGATGGAGAAAGGGGTTCCTTGTACCCTGAGCTGGGCATTTTGTGAGAGGCTTGGAAGATGAATTCTTTTAGTAAAACAAGCTATTCTCAAAGCCAGGGAAGGAGTTCTTTGTCTCTGTGGTAGCCAGAGAATATGTAGGATGGATGCCAGGAAGAAATAAAAATTTCCCAGGGGAGGACACAGGCTAGCTGAAGAAAGTCAGCATTTGTCCCAAAACCATGACGGCAGTTTGGAAGCCAGCAAAGTCTCACTGCCGTCCAGGTCTTTTGTAGCGTGTACCTGACCCCACACCCTCAAGTCTATGTTGCATATATTATCCAGGTAACTAAAAACGAATATGGATGTCTTCCTATGTGATTACAGGTATTGTAGTGCAGATCTAAACAGTGGCTCCAAAGGCAGAGATAGGGGACTTTAGTGACCATCTGTGTGTAAGGTGAGGTTTTAGAGGTTTTGGCAGGGACATCTGAAGTTAAACGCTTTATTTGTGACCCAGATTTCTGTGTGCTTTGTGCTATGAAGGCCAGAGCATGCTGGGTCTGAATTCAGCACACCTGCGTGGTAGAGGTGATGACAGAGGCTTCCCTAAAAGGTGGGGGCAAGAATTTATGCCTTAGGGCAGTCAAGACCCTTGTGCCAAGAGAAGCCTGTCACATCTGCTGCCATCAGCAGTGCCCAGTAGCAGAGAGGGCATCAAGACCCTTGTACAGGGGAACCCTGGAGCTGTCAGGATGATTCAGAGAAGTAGAGGACTCCAGAGCTAACCACTTATATGTATAGCATCTAGCCTAACCCTTCATCCCACAGGCTAGGAAACCAAGATCTGGAGTGGTGTAATTACTGGTAATTTGAATTTCAGCAGTCCTATTGAACACCTCTGATTCCTTAGAACAGTACTGGCACCCCCAAACATCATCATATTTATTAAGTAACTCAAAGTTTGGCACAAGGCTGAAATGATAATCCAAGTTATAACAAAAAGGCCACTTAGGAAAAAAGCAAAACTAACATCGTAAACAAAATGAAATGAAACACCATGGAAAATGGTAACTCATCATACCAGGAAGGAGTGTATTTCTTTAATATGTAAAGAACCATTATAACCATTATAAACTAATAAGAAAAGAACCAGCAATGGAACAGAAAATTTGAAAAAGGATATGCATCATTCACAGGATAAGAAATTAAATAGTTCTTAAATATTTGCAGATTGCTCACCTTCACTCATAATAGTGGAAATGCCAATTTAAAATGTGAGAGAAGGTTTTTCACCTATCTGAATAGCAAAGATCAAAAAGTTCCATTCCACATCAGCTAGTGCTGCCTAGGCTATGGGGAAATGGGCAGTTTTATACAATGTTGGTGGAAGTATAAATGGATAAAATCAATTTTATAATTTGGTAATAGCTATCAAAATGAAATATGCACATTCCCTTAAACTCCATGAATTTTTCCTACAAGTGTTAGCACATCTATAAAGTGACCGTGTACAAGGATTTTCACTAAACCATTGAGAACAGCAAAAGAGTTAAGAGCAAAGTAATTAAGAAATTACTTAAATAGAGGACTTATTAGATAAGTTATGGTATATCTATATAATATAATATTACATAGCCATTAAAAAGAATGACAAACAAGCAAGCAAAATATAACCAGAGACACTGAGATTAAGAACAAACTGACAGTAACCAGAGGGGAGATGAGAGGGAATAATGGGGAGAAAAGGCAGAAGGGTTGTCAGGAACATGTATAAAGGACACATGGACAAAGCCAAAGAAGGTAGGATGGACAGTAGGAGGCAGGAATGGGTGGGGCAGGGGGGAACAGTGGGGGAAAATGGAGACAACTATACTTGAAAAACAATAAAAAAAGAGAATGAGGCAGCTAACTGTATGGATATGGAATAATCACTAATTATGCATATTGTTGAGTGAAAGGAGTTATTGTAGAACATAAGCTATCATTTGTATAAACAATAACAAATATATATATACATATATATAAACATATATGTGTGTACCTATATAGGAACATTTATATATGAAATTGCTTATATGTGCACAGATTATCTTTGCAATTATACACACATAAGAAATAGTGACAGCAGTTGCCTCTGGGAAGAACTGTGTGTCTGAAGGATGGGAGTGGAGGAAGACTTGTCACTTTTTGCTCTTGTCCCTTTTGAATTTTTCATCATGTGCTTATTTTCCTGGTTTAAAAAAAATCATAAACGTTTGATTCAGCTACCTGTGATTCAGAGAGGAGGCCTTCCAGGCCCATCTCACCCCTTAGTGACAATCATGCCCTAGGTTACAATGAGCTTGATGTGGCATGGCCCAGGCCTGAGAATGACACTGTCAAGAATAGGCTCAGCTGTGGGCCAGCAAAGCCTGGGGATGGGGAGGAGCTGGCTGGCTCAGAAGTTTTGGGAATCCCCAAATATACTGGGAACAAAGCAGAGCTTTCAAATTGCTCGTGATCTTGAAAACAAATGGCCAGTTGGGTCAAATCACAGGTTGATTTCCAAGTGTCTGTTTGTCTGACTTCAGCTTCTTACCTCAAGAAGGTAAGATGTTCGAGCACAGGGACAGAAGTGGAGCCTTTTGTAGAGTCTGTGATGACCCATGTGACCTTCTGGGGAGTACTGGGGATGCACATCTGTGGACATTTATGAGGATGGTGTTGGAGTCAGCTGGCTACTGGGTCCTGTTGATATTACAAACATTGGTGTTTTCCCTGAGGTGAGGTCTCCTGGGAGCAGGTAGTGTAGTGGAAAGAATATGGCATTTAGAGTCATGCTGACCCGGGTTTGAGTGTGGGTGCTAGACATATGAGGAGTATAGTGTAAACTTAATCCAACAAGCAGGCTGTTAACCTGAGGTGGCTCTAATGCCATGGTGGCCTACATGAACAAGCCCAAATCTAAGTCTGTAAGTGTCTTAAGGTTATGAAATTGAAACCTAAGGACCACCAGTCACAAATAGCCAGCTAAGCCTTAGCCAAGCAAATCGTTTCTTTTCTTTGCTTCAGTACCTTTTCTACATAAGTTCCCTTGGCTTCTGTTGGAGGAGTGCTCCTGACAACTTCTGGTTTGGCACTGACCTGTTGGAATCGATTTTTGCTCAAACAAATTCTTTTTTTTAAATTTCTAAATAATTTTTAAAAAAGATTTTATTTATTTATTTTTAGAGAGCAGGAGAGGGAGGGAAACTTCAATGTGTGGTTGCCTCTTGCACACCCCGCAGTGGGGACTGGCCCTCAACCCAGGCATGTGCCCTGATGGGGAACCGAACCTGATACCCTTTGGTTCACAGGCTGGTGCTCAATCCACTGAGCCACACCAGCCGTGGCTCAAACAAATTCTTAAAAATTTTAATATACCTCAGGTATCTTTCTGAGTCTCAGTTTCCACCAGCAAAATCAGGGTCAACCTATCTATCTTGCAGGGCTGTCATTGGGCCTGGTGTGATGATAGAGTGCAGAGTTCTCAGCCCCTCCTAAATGCCCATGTTGTCTGGTGTCACTAAGGTGACATTGTGGGATTATCACAGATGTTTACATTAATTAATGATCTCTAGGCAGGTGGCCTAGGTTTGAATCCTGGCTGTGCAAATTATAGACTTTGGGACTTGGGGTAAGTTACTTAACGTCTCTGTGTTGCATAATCTCTACACTTGGGATAATAGTAGTATATAGCTCATGTAGGGTTGTTGTGAGGATAAAAGGGAGATCTATGTTATACTGTAAGGCACTTACCATTGAGCTTGACTTGGAGTAAACAATCAAGAATATTAGCTATCATTCTTGTCATTCTTATTATTTTGATACATCTTGATATTATTTAGTCAGTCAATTACTGATCTTAAAAAAGTTTGGTTATCAGGCTGAACCTTTTCTTTCTTTGGATACACTGTGGGTGGTTCTGGAGTTGGCCTAGTGTGGGCAGCTTCTATTTTCCAGAGATATGGATCTGGCAAACGGGCAAAAGGCATCCAGTTAGACTCAGCGTCGTTTCCCAAGAAAATGCCTCCTATCTGGCCGTGCCCATGTGGGACCCGGTCAGGAAGCAGTCATGAAGGTCTTATTTCAAATATGAAATAAAAAATCCGGTGCAACTCAGCGAGGACCATGGAGCGTTTGGAGTGGTCTTTGAGGAAAATGAAAATGAAATTCAGGAAAGCTCAGTGGAGGGGAGGAGCAGTATCTGTGCCATGGGGAGAACTACCGATTTTTTCTGAGTACAATGGGAGAGGAGGCTGTGCTTGGGAAGCTGCAGCAGTTTTGGCTCTCTCTCCAGGACAGAAAACATTATGGGGGAAAAAAACAGGGTGGGGGTAGAAAACTTCTAGACAGAAAAACTCAGAGTGTAGGCGATTGCAGAGGTTAGAGAAAAGGGCTTTGAGAGGGTTTAGTGGAGGCAGAGTTCTGAAGAGATGCCCAGGACACCGGAGAACCGGTTACTGAAGTAAAGTCAGCATGGAGATTGATTAGAGGAATTAATCAATAACAATTAGTCAATAATAACAGCAATAACTTCTCGGCCCCTCCCCGTAGACAACACACCTCCACAACACCAATAATTAGAAGAAGTGTTTTGTAAGATGACGGTAGTGGGATGGAAGGTAGATCAATACAGAGTACAGATATTAATTTAAATATTACTAATAAGACAAAACAACACATCCCACAAAAAGGCGCAAAGCAAAATGTATGGTAATGGCTTCCTTGACATTGTATTTAAACCTTGTGTAATTGGTTACTTATGTCTGGACTATAGGCTAACACACCAGGGAGGAAATCTGTTCCCCACTGCTTTTGGCCCTTCCCCGCCATGTTCCTTGCAGATCTGTCTCTCTCTATAAAGATTATTTATTTATTTACTTTTAGAGAGGGAGGTAGGGAGGGAGAAAGAGAGGGAGAGAAACATCCATTGGCTGCCTCTGGAACGTGCCCCAATACAGGACTGAAGTGCCTGCAAACCAGGCATGTGCCCTGACAGGGAATGGAAATAGCAACTCTCCACTTTGCAGGACAATGCCCAGACAACTGAGCCACACTGATTAGGGGCTCGCAGACCTCTCTTATGTGATCACCTCTCTCCGATGTGTTTGCTAAGATAGCATATGGGTTTCTGAAATTGTCTTAATCCAGAATCTGAAAACTTCCTAGCTATACTCTACTGAATTGTAATTTAAACTGAGGCCACTTTTCACAGAGTGAAGCAATGCTAGGCCAGACCTCTGGTCAACAGAAAAACTGAGGACTGCCCAGCCATAGGGACACCCAGCCTGGGCTTTTACTGGCAACCCCGGACTATTCCAGAATCACAGTGGAATCTTAGCGTCTTTGGCATTATGTGAGGAGAAACTGAAACAGGACCTAGGTCTGAGCCGTTCCTTAATTATGATTATTATTTTTTATTTCACCACCATTAAATTTCAATCCTGATGGCTAAAAGCACAAGGACACACACCCGGGAATCTAAAACCTATTTTGTAAGCACTTCCTCACAGCCTCCCAAAGTTTAAATATTAATTTGCCTGTAATTGGCGGAAAAAACAACAGGCAATTAAAAAACACTACAAAGCTGACTTTCTCTTTCCTCTGCTCTCCCCTCCCTTTTCATTTCACCACTGCCTAGAACTGGATGTAAGACAATGGGACCTGGAGCTGTGTGGAATTCTAAACCAGGGCTGCCTTAAAGCTACAATATGGATTTAATTTATATGCAAATGCAAGCAATAAAAAGGCAGACACTGTAGAAATTATAGGGATCTCCCCTTCTTTTCTTAGGAGAGATGTACAAACCCTTTCTCTCCTCTTCCAACTAAAATCTAATTATTATTGGTTCGTTCTACCTACCCCCTCTCCTCCTGCCCATTCTGGGTGTAAACTGGGCCCTTTAAGAAAAGGAATAGAATATTGGAAATAAGAGAAGGAGCATCAGGATAATTTCACAGTCTGATTCCCCTTCCTCCCACTGTTTTTTGGCCTGCTGTTGGCCAGTAGAATGCAAAACTGATCAAAGCTGTCCGGAAGCCTTAAGTAGGCCAAAATGGGGCTAAAGTATGCTAATAGAAGAGCTAAATATACTTTAATCCTGTTATAATACAAGGTAACTGGGAGGCAGGGAAAGGGCCTGGTGGCTTAGGCAGGGGGCGGAGTATGGTTGGGGACCCCTGTGAACCCTGAATAGAAGTCGCTTCCTATTCTTTCTCTGGCTGGGGGTGGGGTGGGGGCTTCTTCCTCAGATGCCCACACCAGCCCCGCCTGCCCCGTTTACTGAGTGTCAACAGTTGGGTGAGCAAGGCTTCGCATCCCTTAGATCAGTACCCTGTGACCCTCCACATTGAAGCCACACCATTCAGCCAAGCCTTCCAGCTGTTGCCTGAAGGATGAAGGTTTTTTTCTTTTCTTTTCTTTTTCTGTTTCCAAAGTAGAGTATGGTTTAGGAGAACACTAGGCAACAGTTTTAAATTATGTCCTTACCACCACCCAGCTTGCCCTGCAGATCCTGGGGGAACTTATGCAAGGCCCGGCCTGGTCTAGCCTGGTGAGAAGCTACGTGGGCTGACACATATATTTTGGGCAGAATTAAGCAGGCCTGGGAAAGGCAACTAGCCTCTCTGTCACCTTCAGAGATGGCTTCCACCAGGTAGCTTATAATTTTAGAGAGGAGAGAGGGCCCCGAGGTTGATTCAGTAACTCTTGCTGAAAGAAGAGCTTGGGGTCCTTTGCTCCCCATCTCTCTCTGGGCTCTGGGCCTTGGGGGCTTATTCTAGAATGTCAGGGAAGCAGTTCCTGGGTCAGGTCTGACTTCCAGAGAGCTAGTGTCACGGCCCCAAGGACTTTGGAGACTGATGTAATTTTACAGCCGGCCAACTGCCACTGGTATCAGAAGATTAAAAACAAAGGTTGCATTGAGGCCTACCTCCCACCGTGTGACTGGAAGTCTGAGGGTGGAGTGGGGGAGGAGGTAAATGGCCCCAAATATCTCTCCGTTAAGTACAAATTACATACTGGATATATTAAGTTGTAATGGTGTATTTTGAGTCTGACTTAGTTTCGTGAGAACGCTGGTGTACCCTCTGAAATGCTGAGTCTGAGACACATGGAAACAAAAAGGAATTCAATACCAACAGGATATGTTTTGTTTGAATTCAGGCACAGATTTCTTACTTTTTTTTCTTGTTCACTCTTCATTCCCCTTACTTTCTTCCTTCTCCCCTGCACCCCATCAAACCCCACTTGGATGTTCTAAGCATCAGAAGTCTTCTGATAATGTTTTTGGGGGACACTGGTTTTATGAAGTTGGCTAGAAAGCATATGAACCAGTCGGTCCTGAAAACCTGCCATTGAGCAAGGAGATCTTTTCTTTTCAATGTGCTGCCACCTACAAGTCTCCATCCATTTCCTGGTCTGTAGAGTGGGGGCTCTCTGAGGTGGTCCCTAAGCTCCCTCTAGGTCTCTGGCGGTCCATGTGATTGTCTGTCCCTATCCTCTGCAGCATGCGTACACACGGGTCTGGAAGGGCTGGTAGCACAGTAGACACTCATGTGTGCACAGTGTTGGCGCATGGACTGTGTCACCCCAACAGTGCTCAGCAAGGGCCTTGTGGGGCTGTGTCACTTAGTGCAAGAGAACTCACAGGCTTCAACTAAAGAGAGACTAGAGTTTGATCCTGGCTCTTCCACTTAATGGCATTGTGATTTGGGGCAAATTCTTAATTTCTTCACACTTGAGTTATTTAATCTATAAAATGTGGGTGAAAATATTTATTTCTTGGGGCTTTGAGGATCGGAGGAGCTAATAATACAAGTGGCATGCTTAATATGCTCTTAGAACATGGTTAGTACTTATGGAAAGCTACCTCTTACTACTACAACACTTACTCAGGCCATTGTTACTTCTACATTATTAGATGAAAAGTCCCTTTTTTGTTTTAATATTTCAGCAAGAGTCAAATGCAAAATCTGTCTGGATCCAGTTCTGAGTGATCATCTTCCCCCACTGTTTTTTTTCCCTACCGAATAGGAGGACAATGATGTTGCTCAAATCTAGGTTCAGAATTGATGCTGAGGTCCTTGGTCCTCAGGCACATCTAAGGCTCTTTAACATTCCACTTACCTCTGGTTCTGCCTTTGCTCTCAAACACCTTCATGGATTCCTGGGTTAAGGCCTTGATAAGCAAAATGAAAAATAAAAACTATTTGCAAACATCCCATCTGGCCAATACTTTCTATTTCTCGCTTCAGTAGAATGCACCCCCCAACAATAAATCTTGAGGCCTGAGTCATCATTTCTGTTCTTGCAACAACTCATAAAATGGTTTTAATTATATGGTGTTTCTCCAAGTAAACAATACCACTGAAAGAGAAAACGACTTCTAATTTTTTTGAATTAAGTTGGGGATAATTTCAGCATCCTGATTGCTGATGATGTCAGTGACCTGGGGCTTCTGATATTGTCCTTGTCCTTGTGCAAGTTTTCCCTGGATGGTAGCAACAAGGAACAGGGAGAAGCCCAGAGACAAAAAGAAAAATATAAAATGAAACTTCAGGACAGAGCTCCAGATCCTAGCTGAAATTCAGGAGTTATTTTGGTAACAGTCTTGCCAGAAGAAAAATATGCCAAGATCTTTGTTTCCACCATAAACAGGCAAAATATTATCCTGACTACAGTATGACCCATGAAGCATCCACCGTTGATGTCCAGAACAGTGTCACAAATATAGAAATGGTAATAGCCGATTACTGAGCAAGTCTTCTTCTCCTTTATTTAAAGTCTTTATGTTCCACACATTCATTAACATTTTCCGGCATGTCTCATTATTAGGTCATCAAACATTTATTATTACTTCAAGATAGATAATTAAAATTTTATACAGTTATTTCTGTGTATGACAATCCAATAGGTTTAAAATTTCACCACCCTCCCATCTGCACCCTCACAGTTTGGTCATAAAACTCATGAACTTCCAATTCAATGTGCAGAAAGCATAGGAACAAAATCTAAAATTCATTTTAAAGGGAAGTTTAGTTTTCTGAATAATGGCTTTGTTATCGCAATTGTTAAGGAATCAGAGAATGAGTCTGGTAATGCAGTTCTTATTCTTCATCAAATAAATAATTGGACTCCATCGATAATATTACGAGATAGACAAACAATGTACATGAATGATTTTTTAAGACCAGAAGTGGATTTGTTAGAATTGAGTACTTCCAGACAGCAACTGCAATAAACTCAAAAAGATTAGCAAAGAATTACTCTCTTTCCAGGATGCATATTACATTTAGGATTAGAAATCCTGACGTGGATTATATATCACACGTATTGTACAGAGCACAGAGGTATCAAATTCATCGCAATTAGGGTGAGATATTTTTTTCACTGGAATTTAAGAATGTAGGTTGGTTTTCGGCTACTTATAGCTCCGAAGAGAATTTCCGGGTGGGAGGAATGTCCAGCCTTGACAAGCCAGTGGCCTCTTGTTTCTCGTGTGCTGTTTCCCCACCTAGAGCAGAGTGTGAGCACAAAAATATTCTGAGACCAAATCAATTCTCAAGGGGCTTACCATGCAATTTCTTAAATTGCCTGAATTTGGTTTTGGGCTACAAATTTTATCGTTTAACCATTTTAAATTAGTGCCGAGCTCCAGGAAATTTAGATTGTCTCACATTATTTCTTCAAATATGCAAGCTAGGAAGAAGATGTTGATTTAGTCTGTCTAATTAATTAAAAAGAATAATGCCACTTAATTTGGGAAAAATATTAATGCTATCCTTCAATTACTTATTACCCTGTTCCAGAGAAGGGAAAGGCTATGGGTTACGGACCCATCTCTTTTAAACTTTTTAAAAGAATTGTTTGAAAAGCATCACTTGGCAAAGAACTATTTTCCCCACTTTGGGCCTTTTCACACATAGCAGCTTCAGATTTCAGTGTCGGTCACCAAGAGAATGTTTGCTGTGCACTTGTTTTTCTGTGCAATGGTTGAGCAGATACGGCAGGCACAGCCCAGAGTTCTGAGCTGTGCAAGGAGCCAGAGGGCTAGTTTTTTTCTGTTTAGCCATTGTGTGTGGGTACTTGGGTCCTCCTTGGGACAGCTGGCCAGTACTACTTTTGCCCTTAGGTGCCCTCTCACTGACATTGTTTTCTCCTTTTTCCAGGCGGTCCACATGTTTGTAGTCAGTGGCAGTCACGTGACTCAGCTATACGAATTTATAAATGTGGGAAATAGGCCTGGCATGTAGTAAAACACATGGCTCTTGCCGCCAAGGAACTTTAGTTCATTATTTTTCACTGTGCTCCTATCTCTTCAACAAGTGAAACACTGTACAATATAGGCGGAATATAATTTGATCTCAAAGTATCTGGTAGAGAGCATGATCTTAGAAGGTATGAGGGGTTTGGAGGGCCCAGGGGTGGCTTCAGGGGAGGGAGTCTTTTGTGATAATGGAGCAAGGATAGAATGGTGGGGAGGCTTTGGAGAACACAGAGAATGATCTATTCTAGGGCACCCAGGAGTCTAGTCACAATGTTGTCAGATCCATACTGGGCATCTAAATGATAAGAGAGGCATAAGTTAACTGATGTGGGGTTATTCCTCAGAGATCTCCTCACAAATGTAAACATTCTGAGATGGGGACACAGTAGGATATAGTTTTGTAACTCCCACACTGACTGTTCATGAGGCACTCAAAAATTAAGTGTGTAACTGAGTTAAAATCCATATCTGTCCTCCTGCATATTCTTTGCAAAAGGATATTAAATCCCCTCTTAGTAATTTTTAGGGCTTTCCTCCTTTGTTCTGCAGACTGTAGAGTCTTTTCTACAAGATGCTTAGATATTGGGTCTGAGCACCCTTCCCTACATCTCAATGCATTAGTATTTTGTGAGTGCTCATTGGTGGTCTACCAAGGTGCTAGGTTTCTTTGGGGTGGGGTGGAATCAGGAACAAAGTAAATATCTGCCCTCAAAAACTTTATATTTATATTAGGAAGATAAGAACTAAAATTCTTTGATGCCTAGTGAGGTCATTCTCACAATGACTTTGTGAGATGTGTATCATGTTGTCACCATTTTGTAGAGAAGAAATGTGAGTCCCAGAGTGGTTTCAAGTTGCCTAAGTTACAGAGCTCGTGGCTGAGTAAACCAGTTTCCTCATTAAAGTTTTGAGGGGCACCCAGAACACTGTTTCCATGTATGTTGGTTCCCAGTGGCCTGTGAATTTCTCCTAGGGCAAGGTCACATTTGGTTAATCTGCTGCACACACCTGGCAGAAAATGACTTTCAGTAAGCACAATCAAATCAAAGGATGGCTTTCCCATCATGATGGGGGATGGGAGAGCAGGTTCTAGAGGATCATCTATTAAAAGAACAGACCAGCAAATGGCAGGACAACGTACCACCACCACCACCACCAGTGCAGTTTCCATTTTGCCTGTGTATTTAAATCTCTTCTTGCTGCAGTGGTATTGACCAGTCAGTGAGAAATGCACTAGGTTGCATGCCCAGACACAGCCTAATATTGAGCAAATCTGAGCTCACCCTCACCACTAGACCCGTTAAATTGGTTTGATCAGCCTGGTGGCCTGGAATGTCTGAAGTCTTGCAAAAGACACAGGCACATTTGTTGCCTGTGCAGTCCCAAATTTGACATGGCTCAGCAGTTGCTAGGCTATCTCTGTCTGCATCCAGCACTCTATCCCACTGCTCAGCCTCCTGCCATCCTTGCCACCAACTTAGGAGAGTACATATATTTGGTTGACCTCTTTAAACATCACTTAATTTAGAACAAAAACTCGATGTTAATAATGAAGGGAGAGTTCACATCTTGGATAAGTCTTTAAAGGTACTATACAAATGTAAGGTGGGGGATGAGGGGAACTCTGGCTTAGGAAAGAGCAGGTCTGGTCTGGGCTTGAAATACCAAAGGTGTGACTTTGGACAAGTCACTTAACCTCTCTCAAATTTCTGTGTCATTTTTTGAAAATGAAGGTTAATAGCGGTTGCTATGGGGACACAAAGAAATAACTTGTGTAGAGCACTTTGCACAGAGCTTGGGATGGAGTAGGTACAAAGGTAGCTGTTATTATTTTCATTTCTGACTTCCACATAAACCTAATGTTCATTCTTTATAACTCACATGGACAAATATGTATCAGTGTCCCATTGTTCATTGGAACCTGACATTCTCGGGCACTGTTATAAAGGCCTAGCATAGGCATCAGAGGTCTGGAACAAGGCCAGGTAAGTATTTCATTTTATTTTATTCTACGTTTAAATTGACTTTAGAGAGAAAGAAGGGGAGAAATAAACAATGATTTGTTGTTATACTTATTTATGCATTCATTGGTTGATTCTTATATGTGTCTTGACCAGGGATAGAACCTGCAACCTTGGCATATCGAAGTGATGCTCTAACCAACTGAGCTATCCAGCCAGGACCCAGGTAAGTATTTTCAGTGGAAAATACCCAATCAGAATACAATAGAGAGTGGTGGGGTCTGGGTCAAACTGGTGGGCCCATGGCTTGTTTTCTGGTGGTGAGGTGATTTGGCTCAACTCCAGCCATTGTCAGGTATAAATGTGGGCTGAAGTCTCCAATTTTTCCAAATAAGCCACATTTAAAAAAAAAAGTGTGAAATTAGTTTGTAATTGTTTAATATATATTTTTTAAAATATGGTATAGGCTACCTCTCCATAGAGGGCTGAATCAAACCTGTCTGTGGGCCAGATGCAGGCCTCCATGTGTGACCTCTGGCCTGGAAACATTGCCTTTTTCTGGACAGACATGAAGCAGGGAGGAGCAAGAAAAGCAGGAACCTGGCAGAAACCACTAGATACTTCATCTTGTGTAAATTGCTGTGAAGGCCTATGCCAGCTCTCATAGGACTTTGTAGAAAATTAAATGAATGTCTAGTACAGTGCCTGGCACATAACAGGAATTAAGTGTTATTAACATTAGATGCCATATATAGTGAGTTTTTTCCCAAGACCACTTAGATTAGTGACAGTTTTGGGGGCCACATCAATTTCATTTTCATTCTCCATTGCAGGGCTAATGTCATTTATATGAACTTAAGGGCATCATTATAGTTTTGGGTACAATCCACTGCTGTCAATATTTTTGCATTATTATTATTATTTTTATATAATTACACTTGAGGAATTTTGGTAGTAAAAGGGCCTTCTGAAATAACCTAGTGCCACTTCCATATTTCATAGAAAAGGAGATGGCACATTTATAACCAACAATTGCTGACCAGCAATGGCCCTTTAACTGTGGTAGGAAATAAATAAATAAATACAGCTATTTTGGGTGAAAATTGGTGTAACTGGCACTTAAGATCAGAAGAAAGTTCTTTATATGTGCTTGATGCTTTAAGATACTGTCTACCCAAAACCCTGAAAGACTTTAAGACAGGTAGTAATAATTATTATAATAATACTGAGTTTTTATAGAATTGTTACATTGGATAATAAAACTTGACTGTTCCTTGAGGAAAACATTGGCAGGAAAATCTCAGACATTCCACGCAGCAACATCCTCACAGACATGTCCCCTAAAGCAAAGGACATAAAGGAAAGAATAAAGAAATGGGACCTCATCAAAATAAAGAGCTTCTGCAGGGCTAAAGAAAACAGCACCAAATTACAAAGAGAACCAACAGTATGGGAAAACATATTTGCCAATGATACCTCAGACAAGGGGCTGATCTCCAAAATATATAAAGAACTCACATGACTCCACTCCAGGAAGACAAACAACCCAATTAAAAAATGGGCAAAGGACTTGAACAGACACTTCTCCAAGGAAGACATACAGAGAGCCCAGAGACATATGAAAAGATGCTCAGCATCACTAGCCATCAGAGAGATGCAAATTAAAACCACAATGAGGTATCACCTCACACCAGTCAGAGTGGCCAACATAAACAAATCCACAAACAAATGTTGGAGAGGATGCAGAGAAAAGGGAACCCTAGTGCACTGTTGGTGGGAATGCAGACTGGTGAGGCCACTGTGGAAAACAATATGGAATTTCCTCAGAAAACTAAAAATGGAACTGCCCTTTGACCCAGCAATTCCGCTGCTGGGATTATACCCTAAGAACACTGAAACACCAATCCAAAAGAACCTGTGCACCCCAATGTTCATAGCAACACAATTTACAATAGCCAATTACTGGTAGCAACCGAAGTGCCCATCAGCAAACGAGTGGATCCAAAAACTATGGTACCTTTACACAATGGAATTCTATGCAGCAGAGAGAAAGAAGGAGCTTATACCCTTTGCAACAGCATGGATGAAACTGGAGAGCATTATGCTAAGAGAAATAAGCCAGGTGGTGAGGGACAAATACCATGTGATCTCACCTTTAACTGGGACATAATCAATAGAAGAAAAAAGCAAACAAAATATAACCAGAGACATTGAAGTTAAGAACAATCTAACAATAGCCAGGGTGGGGGGGGGGTGGGCGGGGCGGGGACAGTGGGAAGAGGGGATTACAGGAACTACTATAAAGGACACATGGACAAAACCAAGGGGGAGGGTGGAGGTGGGGGAGGGAGGTGGGTTCACCTGGGGTGGGGTGGAGGGATGGGGAGAAAAGGCATACAACTGTAATTGAATAACAATAAAAATTAAAAAAAAAATAAAACTTGACTGTTTAATCTAAAAAAAAAAAAAATCCTGTTGGAACATAAATGCCTGGAGTGTGGGAAACTTGATTTCGTAGCTAAGAGAAAAGATCTAGTACTATCCTTCCCAAGGCCACTAAACAAATCAGTGGTACAGCTCTAACTTGAGCACAAGCCTTCTGACTTCCAGGCCAGCAGAATTGCAAGGGGAGGATGGCACCTTCCTAGCCTGTGATCATGCAGCCCGTCATTTCTGTCATTATGATCCCTTACTTATAAACCATACGCATCCCTTTTTGTACTAGTGTTATATTCAGGACAAAACACACAGAAATTACAGACTAATGAAAGTGAGCTCAAAATAAAGTTGTACTTTTAAATATTTAAAGATTTTATTTATCAGTAGGACAAAAGAAACTAAATTTAAAAAGAAATGAAATACAAAGGAAACTAAATACTATAGAAACAAAAGTGGATGTGATAAAGATGCATTAAGGGATACTTCTTAGTTTTTAAAAAATTAAATTTAATTTTACTTGTTAATGGAAAGATGTTATTTTGCCCTCACTCAAAATTATTTTTAGTTTTAAAATAATGTATTTAAATGCTTTAATATTAGTTTAACTTTTTGTAATAGATCATTGGATTCAAAGTTCTCATTCTAAGTTCAGTTTTTTTAAATGCTATACTATATATTTAAAATATTTTAAAACATTTATTTATTTATTTGTTCATTTATTTGTTTATGAGAGAAGAGAAGGGAGGGAGAAAGAGAGAAACACTGATGTGAGAGAGAAACATTGATCAATTGCCTTCTTTTTTAAAACATATTTTATTTACTTATTTTTAGACAGAGGGGAAGGGAGGGAGAAAGGGAGGGAGAAAAACATCAGTGTGTGGTTGTCTATCACATGCCCCCAACTGGGGACCAGGCCTGCAACCCAGGCATGTGTCCTGACCAAGAATCAAATTGGCAACCCTTTGGTTCACAGGCCAGGGCTCAATCCACTGAGTCATACAAATCAGGGCTCAATTGCCTTCTGAAGGTGCCCCAACCAGGGACTGAACTGGCAATCAGGCATTGTGCCCAACTGGGAATTGAGCTGGCAACCTTTTGGTTTGCAGGATGATGTGCAACCAACTAGCCACACCAGCCAGAGCTCAGTTTTTTTTTTTAAATACTAGTCTTAATGGTTGTCAAAGCTGTAAAAAGAATATTTACAAAGACATAGAATGGAAGAAATGCAATGCTGGCTGTGCTTACTAAATCAAGATGCTCATTTAAAAAAATCCCATCCAGCAATTATGCAAAGGTTTTTATTGAAATTCATCCAGTCAACTAGTCAGTTTCCATCTTCCTTAATGTCAATTCTTATAAAGTAATCAAAAGTTATATGTTTAACAAATGGGTTCAAGATCCACCGAAGCTCTTCTTTTGGAAAAAAATTAAATAGGTTAGAAACTGTTTCTAAGTTTTTAAATTATGCAAATATTAGCACTTTTTCTAACAGAAAGATATTACATATATTATCTTGGAGGACAAAATCACACACTGATGGAAACATTTCCAAACATCTGGGCCAAAGTACTTTTACTGTAGCACACAAAACAGCTACTTCAACAAAACAGCTATTTATCATTCATTGTTAAAATATTATTTTTACCTAGAAAGGATAGATTTTAAAAAATGAAGAATTTTTTAGCTGTTACACTATGACAGACAGTTTTATAACAAAAAGTCCAGAAATTTTAGAGCATATTTTTAAGCATATTTTATAGAGTATGCTATTACAGTTGTCCATTTTTTCTCTCTTTTATCCCCCTCCATCCTGCACCCCATCCCTCCAGCATTCTCCCTACCCCCACCGCTGTAGTTCATGTCCTTGGCTTATACATACAAGTTCTTTGGCTTTTCCATTTCCTCTACTAGTTTAACCTCCCCATGTCTATTTTGTATCTACCAATTATAAGAAGATCATATATTTTTATAAAAGAAAGGCATATAGCTTGCCTTAAAATCAATTACCTTTTAAAAAATACTTTGCCAACAAAATATAACCAGAGACATTGAAGTTAAGAACAATCTAACAATAGCCAGAGGGGAGTGGGGAGGGGACAGTGGGGAGAGGGGTTTACAGGAACTACTATAAAGGATGCATGGACAAAATCAAGGGGGAGGGTGGAGGCGGGGGAGGGAGGTGGGTTCAGCTGGGGTGGGGTGGAGGGATGGGGAGAAAAGGTGGACAACTGTAATTGAATAACAATAAAAATAAAAAAATACTTTGCCGTGAAATAACTTACAGTCCTCTTATGATACAAAAGGTTGTTCACTCCATATCTCAATTCAAAGTATTGTAAACATTCTCCTACTTAAGATGATGTAATTTATAAATCTCACATAATCTGTACATGTCAAAAGATGCTAAAACAATCTGATAACTGAGGAGCCACCGTCATTCCCACCATATTGTGGACCAGCCTCTGTCCTCTCTGAATTCCCACATACCTCATGACTCATGAGGGTCTGACTTAATAACCCAGTGGTGGCGATGATGCTAAATCCTAAATTAGATATTTATAAAGTTTGTGTTACTCTTTAGAAAGATAATAAACAAAATAGAATACTTTATTTTAATAGATTAATAGAATTACTTATTTTTCTTCCACCCATTCTATGCTGGAGGTAATTGAATTGGAGAATGATCCAGAATGATATGCATTGCAGAATTATGTGGTGTAGACTTTAAGTGGGCTGGAATGTCAGAAGGCTTCAGGGAGGAGGTTCTACTGCTCTTTTTAAAAAACTCTCTGGTCCAAACTTAGGAAAATACCTTCCTTTCCTAAACTAGAAGGTTCAGGGTTCAAGGCTCTCCGATTTCTACTTAGTCAACTTAAATCCATTCCTTCTTTCCAAGCCTTAGGAATAAACCAGGGATTCTAGGGGACCTGGGTTATAGGTATAACCATTTTCATGGGTGCATACCTCCTTAGAACTCACCACCCAGGACAGCTTTAGACTCCTTTGTTCCTCAAAGTCCAAGTTCAAGACAGTAATGCCCTAAATGTAGAGCAGGGGTGTCAAACTCATTTTCACTGGGGGCTACATTGGCCTCTAAGTTGCCTTCAAAGGGCAGAATGTCAACTCCTTAACAGTTAAGGAGTAGTTACATTTATACAGTCCTAAAATCATTTCGGCCCTTTAAAGGCAACCAAGAAGCTGATGTGGCCCCCGGTGAAAATGAGTTTGACACCCCTGATGTAGAGAAAGATGTGGCCTCTCTGGCTGATCTCACATCTGCCTTCTTAGTTCTTGTTTTCCCTCTGGAGTTGCTTCTTTTTCCTGAAAGGTCAATGCAGGAACGATCATCCTGGAAGATCTTACTCTCCTTGAGCCTGTAGAACATTCACTAATTAATCCAATTTTAATCATATGTGTAGCCCTGTGCTAAATGCTGAATAGCCAGTGGTAAGTGACACTAACATAATTTCTGTTCTCTGTGAGCTTACAGCCCAGTGGGGGAAGTTCATGTCACACAAACTAGTTTATGATTATAAATAAGATCAGTGCTGCAGATTAAAAATCTGGATTCTGTGGTAGATAACAATAGTGGTGATGGGGCAGGCACTGAAGGTATCTCTGAGGGAGAAACCTTTGAGCTGAGTCCTGAAGGATGAGTAGTAGTTACCTAAGGAGACAATGTTGGAGGAAGAGCATTGCAGACAGAGGAAAAGCACGAGCAAGATCCTGGAGTCAAAGAGAAGCTTGTGCAGGGAGCAGCAGCCTAAAAGCTGATTAGTGTGGCTGGGCTGGGAGGGTCCTGGTGAAGATACAGAGGCAGGAAGGGGCTGAATCTTAACTGGCCTATGGGCGGTGATAATGAGTTTAGACTTTATCCTAAAAAAAAAATCAAAACCACAAAATGTTCTGAAACCCAGGAGTGACAAGATCAGACTGTACATTAAGAAAATTACCCTGGCTGGGAGGATTGAAGGGAATCATAGAAGAAAGTGTAAGAGCAGACAGGAATCTACTGAAAGCTCTATTGATAATGGTGATTTAGAATATGATAGTGGAGGATCTACAGGAGGATCTAGAATAAAATAAATAGAATGGGAGAAGGAAACATTGAACAATATAGCCCAGGGAGGCAATATCAGAATCATTATCAGAAATATTCATGCGCAGACCGTAGTGAGGCCCAAATACAGTACAGGGTGGTGTAAGGGAACTGCCTCTTACCTATCACAAGAATCTATTGTTAGCATTTCTTCCCAACTCAGTTCAGCAACATCATTTGGATTCTTGAAATCAGCTAAGGTGACTATTTACACCATAGAAATGAGCAAAAGCTACAAATCAGGACTTTCTTTACCTTGGAGAGTGAGTTTTTAAACATTTACCAGCACATCAGTGTTTTATGAGTAACCCCTGTCTTACTAGCAAGTGGCTAAGAACTCACTCCTAGGGGATGGCATGTTGTGGGTGGGGGTCTGCTGTCAGACAGCCTCCTGGCCTCCCCTGGCAATGAATCACTCCTTGAGCTGCCAGCAGCCTGGATGCATCTGGCCAGGCAGAGAGTACACTTTTTGAATACACTGTGGCTGAAATTCAACAAAAATTAATAAGCTGTTACTATCTGCTAGGGACAGTGCTTGGCACAGGGCATTGGGGAGATGGGACTGAGATGAAGTTTGCCCCCATCTTCTCTTTATTTTTATTTATTTTTATTTTTTTAATTTTAAAAATTTTTATTGTTATTCAATTACAGTTGTCTGCATTTTCTCCCCATCCCTACCCCACCCCAGCCAAACCCACCTCCCTCCCCTGCCTCCACCCTCCCCCTTGATTTTATCCATGTGTCCTTTATAATAGTTCCTGTAAACTCCTCTCCCCACTGTCCCCTTCCCACTCCCCTCTGGCTATTAGATTGTTCTTAACCTCAATGTCTCTGGTTATGTCGTGTTTGCTTTCTTCTCTTGTTTATTATGTTCCAGTTAAAGGTGAGATCATATGGTATTTGTCCCTCACCGCCTGGCTTATTTCACTTAGCATAATGCTCTCCAGTTCCATCCATGCTGTTGCAAAGGGTATAAGCTCCTTCTTTCTCTCTGCTGCATAGAATTCCATTGTGTAAATATACCATAGTTTTTGGATCCACTCACTTGCTGATGGGCACTTAGGTTGCTTCCAGTACTTGGCTATTGTAAATTGTGTTGCTATGAACATTGGGGTTCATAGGTTCTTTTGGTTTGGTGTTTCAGGGTTCTTAGGGTATAATCCCAGCAGCGCAATTGCTGGGTTAAAGGGCAGTTCCATTTTTAGTTTTCTGAGGAAATTCCATATTGTTTTCCACAGTGGCCTCACCAGTCTGCATTCCCACCAACAATGTACTAGGGTTCCCTTTTCTCTGCATACTCTCCAACATTTGTTTGTGGATTTGTTTATGTTGGCCACTCTGACTGGTGTGAGGTGATACCTCATTGTGGTTTTAATTTGCATCTCTCTGATGGCTAGTGATGCTGAGCATCTTTTCATATGTCTCTGGGCTCTCTGTATGTCTTCCTTGGAGAAGTGTCTGTTCAAATCCTTTGCCCATTTTTTAATTCGGTTGTTTGTCTTCCTGGAGTGCAGTTGAGTGAGTTCTTTATATATTTTGGAGATCAGGCCCTTGTCTGAGGTGTGATTGGCAAATATGTTTTCCCATACTTTTGGTTCTGTTTGTATTTTAACACTGTTTTCTTTAGCCATGCAGAAGCTTTTTATTTTGATGAGGTCCCATTTGTTTATTCTTTCCTTTATGTCCCTTGCTTTAGGGGATGTGTCTGTGAGGATGTTGCTGCATGGAATGTCTGAGATTTTTCTGCCAATGTTTTCCTCTAGGACTTTTATGCTGTTATGACTTATATTTAAGTCTTTTATCCATCTTCAGTTTATTTTCTTGTATGGTGTAAGTTGGTGATCGAGTTTTCATTTTTTTGCACGTAGCTGTCCAGATTTCCCAACACCATTTGTTGAAGAGGCTATTTTTGCTCCATTTTATGCTCCTGCCTCCTTTGTCAAATATTAATTGACCGTAAAGACTTGGGTTTATTTCTGGGCTTTCTGTTCTGTTCCATTGGTCTATGTGCCTGTTTTTATGACAGTACCAGGCTGTTTTGATTACAGTGGCCTTGTAATGCAGTTTGATATCAGGTATTGTGATCCCTCCTGCTTTGTTCTTCTTTTTCAAAATTGCTGCAGCTATTTGGGGTCATTTATGGTTCCATATGAATTTCTGAAATATTTGTTCTATATCTGTGAAATATGTCATAGGTACTTTAATAGGGATTGCATTGAATCTATAAATCGCTTTGGGTAGTACGGCAATTTTGATGATGCATCTTCTCTTACTAAGCTGGGAGAGATGAACCTCTACACCAGGAAAGAGTGCCAGTCCCCCATGGTAAATTCAGAAATGAAGTGTGAGCAGTGTTCTCTGGAAGGTCTGAGACAAGAAAGAGTCATTTCAAATGAACATACCAGTGCTCCCTGAGTGTGAGGATGGGCCTTGAAGAATGAGTAGGTTGTCAGTGGGAAGAGGAAGAAGGATGAGAGTTCCTGCTTGGGAAGGAGCACAAGCCAAAGCCCAGAGGCATAAAAGCTTGAAATGTATCTCGGGACTAACAACCAAGCATATACAAGAGTATTAAATGTGTGCATATCTGTGTGTGTGCATATATGTGGGCACATGTGTACCAGCATGTTGCTGGGAGGTCGTTTTGAATGTCACGGTCAGGCATTTTTATTTTGTTTGCAAGAAGTGGGGAAGAAGAGAGGTTTTGGACAGTGACTCAGGTGGGCAGCAGTACGGCAGGGGGATGTCACTTGGTTTATGCATTCCCAATGCTGTGATCTAGCATTCCACAGTGTGCTAAGGGACATTCTGTTCTGCCAGTCTCAATGCCATTCTGGTATCCTGTAATGGCCTTAACATATATACCATGTGCAATCACACTGTGATGGCCTCAGTCAACAACATACAAATGCCAAAATCAGATCGTGCACCTCTGGACTTGAGTGAAGATTCCTTCTGGGTCACAGCCTTGGAACCTCCAGAAGGTGGTGTTGTGCCAACCTGTTGGTGCCTTGAACCACCAAGACGGTGGGCAATGCCAGAGACATGGCAGGCCTTACCTAATGTCCATTACTGAACGTCCCCTCCTTCCTGATCCCAGGGAGGCAGAGGACTCAGAACACTGGCAACATGGAGGCAAGAGGAACAGCATGGTCTCATTCTGTCATGTTAGCTCTGTGAACTTGGGGTAGTTCTTCTGCTTTAGTGAGCCTCTGTTGTCATAGATAAAAAGAAGACTACTAATACTAACTCACATAGTTGTTGTGAGGGCTGCGGGTCATGACATTTGTGAAAGAGACTGAGAGCTTGGTGTTCAACTGACCTGGATGTGAACACAGCCATGTGACTTGGCCATGTGGCTTTGCATCCTTAAACCCTGGTTTCCTCAAACAGTGGTAGTTATCACTTTCTCCTAAGGGAGTGGCAAATACCTGAGGTGATAATGTCTGTCAAGTGCTGGGCACAGAGTCAGTGGTCAACTGGTGGCTGCTGCTGTTGTGTTATTTGTGTTAAAGTGTTTAGTGGAGTGGCCTGGCATGGAGTAGGTGCTCAGTAACTAGGAGTTTTCAACAAGCCTGGGTTTGACAGCACACACTAATCTAGCCTGGTTTTTGTCTCTCACTGGTTGAACAAGCCACTGCTTCAGTCTGATCCTCAACTACCTTATCTTCAAATGAAGGGGTTAGATTACATGATTCCCAAGACTGTTTGGATGAGTTATTGTATGAGACCACCAGTGACCAGATGCTGTATTTGGCTAATGTTTGACCACCCTCCCCTCGTGCTGATTGGACATGTCATGTGCAGCGTCAGCACACTAAAGGAGAGGCTGGATTACTGGTGCTTCCCCGAGGAGCTGAGCTCCTCTGAGGCATGTAGGAGGTTTGAGAAAAGGATGTGATAACCAGCTGGCCCTTCTGAGGCAGGACAGGACTTCTAGTGGCACTGGTACTCCATACAGAATAGAGCACAGTGCTTGGCATAGAAAGGATACTCAATTGGCATGTCCAAGCAATTAAATGATCCAGAGCACAATTGAAATGTTGACCCCATCCAGAATGAGGATACCTCATGTTCCTGGTAGCCAGTGTCTCGCTCCAAGTGACTCCTTACTCCAGGGACCTCTGGGCCAGACACATGTTCTGTTGGGTAGATCCTCCTTCAGATATAGTGACAAAGACTCTTGTGTTGACCAAACTTCATTAAGTCTCCTCAGAACCCTCTTTTGAACAAAGATAGGGCTTGTGCTTGGGCCCTCTCTTTGTCCAGCTACGTCTAATTGTAGCAAGAATTGTTCTAAGTCAGTTTAGAGAAAATCTCCTACTCTTGATATCTGATGAAATTCCTCATTCTGCACCCTTGATATATGATCACCATGGCCTGTCTTCAGCAAGAATCTTATTACATTGGTTTAGCAGAAAACCCCTACCCTTGATGTCTCCTCCTAGTAATTTTCTACCCACTGACCTCCTCATTCTGCTTGTTGGCTGTGAATTCCTAGCTGACTTTGTTGTATTCAGAGTTGGGCTCAATCACTTTCTCCTGTTGCAATAGTTCTAACACCTATTGCAATAGCCAGGAACAAAGCCTTCCTTACCATTTAAAAAAGCATCAGAATAATTTTTTTCTTTTACCACAGTAGGGGTGAGGAGCCATCTTAGCTGAAGTAGCTTCTCTACACTTGAGCAGGAACAAGGCACAAGTCTCAGGCTTTTCCTCCTGTGCTCAACCTGGGTGTTCTTCCAGAACATCTGGGATTCTGGTCCTCAGCATCACTCTGCTCTATGAAGTGCCAGTACTACCTTTGTTCCCAAATCCTCACTGTCACATCATGAAAGTGCTTAGGCTCTGTCTAAATGTCTTTGACACCTTCCATGGACACTGCCTGTACTGTCCTCATCACCTGTTCCCTGTGGGACCTTAATGTCAGAGCCTTCCAGTCTCCACTTTGCTGTGGTTATTCCCAGTTATACTCTCTTCCTGGCCCATTCAAATTTATTGGGATGGTCCATCCATCTTTTGGTGCTTAAACCAAGTTTAAGTTTCAGAAATTTTAAAAACCTCTTCAACTGATGACAGTGGTGATGTCTGTCTGACTGAATCCTCAGGAGTACAGACCTGAGAATTCCTCACTGGAGCCACCTGCCTCTGCTCATACTCCTTGGCTGCTATGGGAACTTAAGTGGGGACAAGAGTTCTTCTTGAAGTGGCTTTGAGAGGAAGCATGGCACCATGAACTTGTGACCAGGCCCTAACCTCATCTGTCCATCCAAAGTATTCACTGAAAGGTACTTGGCAGGATCCTAGCCTAGCCGCATAAAGCTACCTTAGTGTGGCTTGAGCTGTGGAAATTAACCCATGTGGCCCTGGCATAAGCAGCTTCTAGACCCTTTTGTTGGAACCTCTGTTATTATATCCAATTCCTGCTTGCTTGGACACTGAGTTAGTATTTTCCAGTATTAACACTGTATCCTCAAGCCCTCATAGATCGAGCCTCTGCCCAACACTCATCTCGTGCCAAGCCAAGCGCCAACCCACACCTAGCCCCATTGCCCCTCCATGCTGAATGGGGCTGCAGGTCCCCATCTTTTGTGTTTCTAGAAACCCAGATTGCTCTTTGTCTTCTTTGCTTAGCTAAATCCTGCTTGCCCTTCAAACGTCAGCCAGAGGATTACTTCTGTTAGTCCTCTCTCCTGACTCCATTCTCTTCCCTTCCACCCAGACTGGCACAGGCATACCCTAGCACCTCGATTACCTTTATTGAATCACTAATTTGCAGCACCTTACTCACCTTTACATGAACTATTTCCCAGAGAACACTGAGGAACCTGCTCAAGAGCATAGCACGGGTTTGTTGAATGCATAGCACGGGTTTGTTGAATGCAAAAGTGCCCAGCCCTTTAATCCTGACCCTCAGATTCCTTGTTTTCTTCCTCCTCTGTTTGTTTTCTGAGTCCCAGACACCTGCCTTTTTGTTCTGTTTCTGCAGCCCTATTCTACTCATGAACTCATCAGGCTGATTGGCCTTGAACTCAGCAGGAATGAGGGAGACAGATACAGTGTACTAAATCTAACTTCTTGCCTCCCTGTTGACTAATGTCAAAGCCACCCAGGTGGATGGTCCTTTAACCTTAGCTCAGACAAGGAGGAAGGCATTTCAGTCCATTCTCTGCAGCATTTACCCTTGACATAAATCCAAGCCACTTTTGCTCTTATGTAGTGTGTCTAGTGATTTTTTTTTCTCTAACAACAAACTCCTTAGCAAGGTTCCCAGGACTTTCCAGTCTGGGCTCCATATACCTTTGAAACCCTTCTCTCATCCACCATGTGCTCTGCCCACAGTTCACTATTTCCTAAAATTGTAGATTTTATGTACCTCCTGGGCTTTGCGCATACTGTTCCTTTCAGAAGGAATGCTCTTCCTTCTTTTCCCCAACACATTATTGTCCCCATGACCTGGGTTGTTTGTTACATCCTCCAGTTCTCATGGAATTAGCCAGTCCTTCACCCGAGTCCCCTCAGAATGTTGAGTCCTGTTCTTATGACCTTGTTTACCGAATTTTGCTTTAGTTGCTTGTCCATACTTTGCTGTCACTGGAGATTATGATGATGTCAAAACTTTCACATGATTCCTCTTTGTTTTTCCACCCCTCCAGCCTTTGAACATGTGTCTGACCCATGGTAGGTCCTTAAGAAACACTTGGTGTAACTGAGTCTTCTCTCCTAGTTCCATCAGCTCCCTAATGCCTTGTTCTACAACATGCAGCTTGTGGACAGGAAGCACTGGCATCGTCTACTGATCAGAATCTACATTTAACAAGATCCTCTGGGGATTTATATACACGTGAAAATTAGAGAAACACTGGCCTAATATTCAAAGAGTTAATTATGTCTGGCCAAAAGCTTTCTTGCTTTTAGGTGACGGCTAGGACAAAACACCACTGCACTGGTCCTTTATCTTCCCAGTAGCTTGAGAATGTTTCATTGCACCTTTGCATGTCCTCAACCAGAATAAATGAGAACAGTCTTCTTAATGTGCCAACCAGCAGGTTCTTCTCTCCTAACCAAGTCCATATGCTTTATGTGACTCTTTCTGGAATGTAAAAATAATCCTTTTACCAATTCCTCCCCCTAGTAGCCTTTTCTCTGTAGCCAAGTTAATTCCAAATAGAACATCTGGAAATTCTATTTTGTTGCCTAATTTAAACCAGACTAAAACCAATCTGCATAAAAGTTTATGAACTTTCTGGAGCTTCACACCTTATATTTCTCCATCTGCAGAAGCCTGCAATTTGGAGGCCAGGAATAGGAAGAATTTGGCCATCTCTTTCTCTACGGCTGGGGGAGAGTGTTTGTGGCTTTGTGTATTTGGGTAGGGAGCTGGACTGGTGTGCAGTGGGTGGGGTGAAGGGAGAGGGAAGTGAAGTAAATGGATAGAGTTGTACTTTCTTGGGCAAAAGTAAATCTTCATGTAGATTTAAAGGTCCTTTAACTTTAAGCTGAGGTGGTGGGTGGCCAAAGGAGACTTGGGGGAGGAGGGGATGCCAGGTGAAGGAAGAAAAATGGAGTGTCAGGCAATGGGAGAGGGGAATAGGAATGAGGCATGCATCACCAAGAATAGACTGAGAGGTGTATTTCATCAGCTGCCCATTGGAGCCAATGGCTCAGGGTTTGAGACGAAGCTAAAAGAGTTCTTGTCTTTGTTATTAGTTTGATTAGGGACCCATAAGTGAACTGAATGGAGGGGCATCCCAGAAATGAGGGGCAGGAAGGAGACTTTGACCATCTGAACAGAGAGCAGGAAATAAATTCAAGTAGATATTTTAAACAAGAGTCAACAAAATCCCAATGAAAATACCAGCAGACATTTTTTTTTGTTGAAATTGACCAGACGATTCTAAAGTTATGTGAAATAGCAAAGCACTTGCACTAGCCGAACAATTTTTTAAAAGAAGAACAAAGTTATAGGACTCACAAAACTTAATTTCAAGAATTACTGTAAAGCTATGGTAATGGAGGCAGTGTGGTATGAGTGAAAGGATGGACATATTGATTATCTGAGCAGGAATAGGTCGGGTTCCCTCTGTGAATGTCTCCCTAAATCTCTTGCTAATCTAAGGCCTACACTTTCCAGGGACCATGAAGAAGAGTGGAAAGGCATGGACTTTGGAGACAGAGAGTTGTAGATTTATGTTCTGATTCTGCTGTGGGACCTTGGGCAAGTTGCTTAACTTCTCTGGGCTTTATCTTCCTCCTCTGTAAAAATAGAAATAATATAGACACTCACCTCATGGGGTGGTTGGATGAAGTAATATGCCTAACATGATGTTCAGCAAATAGTAGTTCTCATATCTTTCCCCTTTCCTTTAAGAAGAAAGTCACAACACTCTCCCAGGAAGGTTTTTCTGAGGAACATAAGCCCCAAAGTCCTTTCCCTGCATTGAGTTGCAGCTGCCATTACTGAATGTGCCTTCAAGCCAGCTTTGAGTGTATACTTGCATGTGCTGTTGCTTCAGGTACACAGACCTCACCTACCACCTCCTGTCCTGTCAGGGCAGTGGTGTAGCCTCCAGCTCTTCCTTCTCTAACTCTTTCTTCTGTGGCTTTCATTAGCTTCTAGCATAGGGCTAGCCATGTAGAAAGAGCTGTGTGGAAGTGTTATCCTGGAGTGAATGTCAAGGAGCCTCTGTCCAATATCAAAAATGCTGTGTTTTTACTTCCCAAACTCCAATTCCTGAAAGATCATGTAAAAACTCAACCTGGAAATAATCAAGTAGAAATAGGGTGCTCCTGGGAGAGATGCATTAAAGAAATGGGGAAATTAGTCTGTAAATGAAGTAGAAGCCCATTAGTTCTTACTTCTCTCTCTTGCAAAAACAATAATTCTTTTTTTTTTAAAGGAAAGGAAAAGACCCTGTCATTTTTGTCCCATTTTTCAGTGTCTTCTGTATAGCCTCACTGAAGGGGAGCCTCATTACAAAGACTTTATTAAGCTTGCAAAACAGATGAGGGGATGAAGTGAGATGCATACAAAGCTAAACTTGCCAAAATAAATGAACGAAGCACATCCTGATGCCTGGGCCCTTCATGAGCCAAAGCCCAGGAGACCTTGGAGACTATTAGGATGCAACTTTATTAACTTCACTTGGGGTCCCAGCAGTTTGCCCATGGCAGCTCCAGCAGCTCCTGGCCAGAGTGTTGATCCCAAGTTCACCTCCTCCTAAGTTCTGACTGGCTGATTGCTGCCCCTCCTTGAATGTGGTTGCTGCTGCAGATTACTTGTTCCTCTTGCTGCAAGGCCTCTGGGTCAGAGGCTCTGTTTGGAGGCACCCTTTGCTAAGACGAGCTTCAAACTTGTCTGTGCATCTTTAGCCAAAGCTGTACTGAGGAGGAGAGGGTGTGGGGTAGGGAGAAGGAGATAAGCCAGCAGGGATGGTCATTTGTGCCTAGTTAGGATCAGCATATTCCTGTCACAACAGATTGCTCAACCATTACCCCACACTTACCCCAAACTAACACCATCCTTGGAAACAGGCAAACAGGGTGTATTACTCTAGGACCACTTTGTGCTCTGAGGGAGATCTTGGGCATATCACTTTACTTCTGAGTCCCAGTGCTCTCATCTGTGAAGTGGGGCTGACAACACGCACCTCATGGGGATAGTCCTAACTCTGAGAATGTACATGAACTCCAGGCAGGTACCTGGCATGTAGTGGGCACCTGCCAGTCACTCCTGCTTGCTTTTTTCTCTCTGATAGGGATGATAGAAGTGCTCTTCCAGGAGCTGCTCTGGGCAGGGGTCTGTAGTGCATGAGTATCTGTGGGCTGGATGAGGCTCTGCTAGCCTTGACCTCTCACTGCAGCCCAGCTGGCCCTGAGTTTCTCCAAACCTTTTTCAAATATCTTCTACTGCTAATCTCTACTTCTCTGGGGACCCTGTACTCCCTATCACCCCAATGCATACATGATCATGCCCTTTAGGACCCCCCTTCTTTGTGCAGAGATAGCATTGTGGAAAGGGGTCCTGAAGAAATTGAAGGTTCCAGTCCCTGAAAATTTACCTCCAGCATCTCTCTGGAACCCTTGACTTTGGGCTGTGATGGGCCAAGGATAGTCTAGACAAGGGCACAGTCAGTCCCAGCAGGTTATGCCTGGCAGGGAGGAGGTGGGTTGTTGTATGTTCCCCACAACCATCTGTCCAGGCAGGCACAGTGGAGGGTTCCAGTAGAGGTAGCCAGTTTAGTGGTAGAGGGGGAATTCTGGCCTCCAAGTGCTGGCGTCAGCTTCCAGCTTCAACTCTTATTTTTGGGGAGACTTATAGTAAGTTCCTTAATCTCTCTTAGCCTCAATTAGTCCCCTGGTAAAATGGAAATAGTGATGTAGCAATCAAACCAGATAGAGTGCCCAGCATTTAAATACAAGTTGCTGATTTTGTTTTAGTTTAACTTAGTTTTCATGTTTATTTTTAATCAATATGAGGAAGCTGAGGTTTGAAGATGAGATGTTGCTCAAGTTGGCTTTGGGGGCTGTGGGACAGTAAACATGAATAAGAAACTCTTCAGGAGATGCAGATTAGTAGAGAGATAGATGCCATAAACTAACATAGACCAGGCAAATTCATGAGTAAGGAAGCATGAATAAGGTACAGGAGGGGAGTGTGTGATTGTGTCTTGTGGACAAAGGTTTGGAGATGGGTTGGCAAAGGGGGCAGCAGGTATGATGGGCCCATCTGGGTGGTGGCAGTGCTGGGAGGAAACCACCATCTGTATACTTTCCATGTTATCTTGCTGTTATTTGCACAATACCTCTGCCTGTGGGAGACTCCAGTCTAGGCAGGAAGAACAACCCTTCTCCAAGAAGAGGGTAAGGAGTGATGGAGCTGGAGTGTTATGGGGGACAGTACTCTTATGGGGGCCTCACTTGGTTGCCGGGTGGCCTGGTTCCACTTTCAGGTCCCCGAGAGAAGTCTTATTCTGCTGGAGGCTTGGTTTCCTCATTTAAATGAAGAAGTTGAGTTCCATCCCAGCTCTGAAATTTTAGGTTTTAGGTGCAATTAGTTCCAAGAAAAAAGTTCAAGGGGCAGTTCCAATCTTGGAACAGTGACAAATGAAGAAGGTTGCAGGTGAGGATATCATTCACCTGGGATGGAAGAGTGAGGACTTGGGTCTTTCAGAAGGGCAGGGTGCATGTGAGGCTTCAGACTGATGGAAACTCCTGGGCTATAATCCAGGACTCCTGATTCAATGGCTCATTTCTCTTTATGACACATTAGCTACATTTAGTCATGTGATACAGCTTTGTCATTTAGGATTTTAGGAAAAAATATTATGACTCCTATTCACTTCTTTGGTGGTTATCTCACACCATGTTAAATGACAGGAAGAGGATATGACTATGTGAAGTACATGCTGAGACATGTTGGACAAGCAGGACAGGACTGAGGATGGCATTTCAGAGCAAGCAATTTGGAGATAGGGTGGGCAGTTAAAGCTAGAAGTATCTTCAGGTTGACCTAAAGAGGAGAGGATGATTTCTCTCTGGGCTCTGATTAACTCTATAATGGCTTCACAGAATCCCACAACCATGGAATGCAAGCCTGGGAGATCCCGAATTCATTCACCTCAAGGCTAGCAAATCCATGGCACACATTCCATAACTATTTGCAGGCATCATTAACTGATCCCATCACTCTTTCCCAGGGAGCCAAGATACAGCCTCACAATTCCTTTCAATGCAGGGTCCTAAGAGCCCCTGCCAGTCAGCTGGTAGGGCGTGGCTTTGCTGCACCAGTCTAATCTCTCTTGTTTGTAGTTGGAGAAACTGAAGCTGGGAGAAGGCTTTAGGTTGGTTCATGGAAATCCATGGCTAGAACTCTGTTCTCTGATCTCTGAGTCCTTTGCTTTATGTATCAAACAATCCTGCTTTAGCTACATCACTCTGAAAGAAAAAGTGCAAAATGTTGCAATAATTGCTCATCACTTGCCAGCTGTCTCCTTGTAGTGAGCACCAGCCATGCATTCATGCCCATGTCGACGGTCTTTGTTCCACCTTAAAGGACAGTTGATGTCACTGATGGCCTCCCAAGCCCCTTTATGTCCAACTTTGGTGAATTCACTTTCACCCTCATGATTTTCTGCTACCAAGTCTGGGAGACCAGGCAGTATGAAGAGTGTTCTTAGGGAAGATGACAGGAGAAGGGAAGGGCATTCTTCAGCTCTGCTTCCACAGATTGGTGATCTAAGACTAGAAATGGCCTGAGGAGGGCATTTTTATAAATAATCATAGTACTAATAAAAAGGAATCACATGACCTCCAATACAACTGCATAAACTCATGAAGAAGTGATGTTTTTGACTCACTGGAAAATCAAGCCTTTACTGCTTCTCCTCTTTGTTACTTCTGTCCAGGTTCCATCCAGAAATCATTTTCTTTGAAAAGTGATCAGCTGATTTCTAAACAAGGCAGGATCTTTATTTTTAGTCATTTATTTGTATTAAATTTATTGGGTTGACACTGGTTAATAAAATCTTATAAGTTTCAAGTGCACAATTCTATAGCACGTCATCTGTATATTGTATTGTGTGTTCACCACCCAAAGTGTAGTCTCCTTTCATCACCATATATTCAACCCCCCTTTATCCTCTCATCCTCCCTCTACTCCCTTCATCTCTGGTAAACACCATACTATTGTCTTTGTCTATGACTTCATTTCTTTTGTTTGTTCATTTGTTGTTTTCTGTTTTATATCACACAAATGCATGAAATCATATGGTTCTTCTCTTTTTCCATCTAAATTATTTCACTTAGTATGATACACTCAAGATCTATCCATGTTGTCACAAATGGCAATTCCATCCTTTCTTATGGTTGAGTAGCATTCCATTGTATGTAGTTACCACATCTTCTTTATCTAACCCTGTATCAAAGGACACTTACATTGTTTCCATGTCTTGGTGACCATGAATAGTGCTGCAATGAACATAGGGATGCATATACCTTTACAAATAAATATTTTAAAATTTTTGATAGATACCTAGAAGAGGGATTGCTGGGTCACACAAGATCTATTCTTAATTTTTTCAGGAACTTCCATACTGTTTTCCACAGTGGCTATACCAGTTTACATTCCCACCAACAGTGCATAAGGATTCCTTTATCCCTACATCCTCTCTAACACTTGTTATTTCTTGTCTTATTGATATAAGTTGTGAGATGGTATCTCATTCTGGTTTTGACTTGTACTTCCCTTATAAATAGTGAAGCTGAGCATCTTTTCATGTATCTGTTGCCCATTTGTATGTCTTCATGGGAAAAGTGTGTGTTTAGGTCCTCTACCCATTTTTTCTACTGGATTGTTTGTTTGTTATTTTAAATATTTATTTTTTTTTTAGAGAGAGTGGAAGGAAGGGCAAAGAGAGGGGAGATAAAAAGGGGGAGGGAAACGTCGATGCGAGAGAGAGACATCAATTTCTTGCCTCCTGCATGTGCCCCAACTGGGGGCTGAACTAGCAGTCCAGGCATGTGCCCTTACTGGGAATCGAACCGGCAACCTTTTGCTTTGTGGAATGATGTTCCAACCATCTGAGACACACTAGTCAGGGAGGATTGTTTGTTTTTCTGTTGTTGAGTAGTATGAGTTTTTTATATATTTTGGATATTAGCCCCTCATCAGAGGTATTCTTTGAAAATATCTTCTCCCATTAGGTTGGTTGCCTTTTTGTTTTATTTGGTGGTTTCTTTTGCTGTGCCAAAGCTTTTTGGTTTGATGTAGTCTCATTCATTTATTTTTCTTTTTACTTCTCTTGTCTTTAGGGTCAAGTTCACAAAAGAGACTCTGAGACCAAGGTTTATAAGTTTAGTACTTATGTTCTCTTTTATGCTTTTAATTGTTTCAGGTCTTATATTTAATTCATTTTGAGTTGATTTTTGTCTGTGGTGTCAAGTAGCAGTCTATTTTCATTTTTTTGCATGTGATTTTCCAATTTTCCCAATATCATTTATTGAATAGTCTCTCATTTCTCTGCTGTATGTTCTGGGCTCCTTTGTTGAAGAGTAATTGGCCATATATCTGTGGGTTTATTTCTGGGCCCTCAATTCTGTGCCATTGGTCTGTGTGTCTATTTTTATGCCAGTACCATGCTGTTTTGATTATTTTATCTTTGTAGTATAATTTCAAGTCAGGGAGTGTGATGCCTCTAGCTTCGTTCTTTTTTTCTAAGAATTGTTTTGGCCGTTTAGGGTCTTCTGTGGTTTCATACAAATCTGATGACTTTTTTTTTGTCTTATTCTTTTTTTTTCTGGTGTATACTTATTTATTTTATTTTTTAAAACTTTTTAAAAATTGTTGTTCAAGTACAGTTATCTCCATTTTCCCCCCACAAATCCCCCCTGACTCCAGCTATACCCACCTCCCACCCCTGATCCCACTACCTCTTGGTTTTATCCATGTGTTCTTTATAGATGTTCCTAAAAACTCTTCCTCCTTTTCCCCTTATTCTTCCCTCCTGCCTCCCCTCTGGTTACTGTCATTTGTTCTTAATTTCAGTGTCTCTGGTTCTATTTTGCTTGCTTGTTTCTTTTGTTGATTAGGTTCCACTTATAGGTAGATCATATGGTATTTGTCTTTCACTGCCTGGTTTATTTCACTTAGCACCCTAAGGACCCTGAAACACCAATCCAAAAGAAGCTATGCACCCCAATGTTCATAGCAGCACAATTTACAATAGCCAAGTGCTGGAAGCAACCTAAGTGCCCATCAGTAAGTGAATGGATCAAAAGACTATATAGTATATTTACACTAATAGACTGCTACTTGACACCACAGACAAAAATCAACTCAAAATGAATTAAATATCAGTTTTTCACTATTGAGTATTATTATTAGCTGAGGGCTTGTCATATATGGCCTTTATTATATTGAAGTATTTTCCTTCTATACCTATAAAGTATTTTATCAAGTGTTTTAATCATAAATGGATGTTGTACCTTATAAAATGTTTAGTTTGAATCTATTGATATCATCATATGATTTTTATTCTTAATTTTGTTAGTGTGGTGTATCGCATTAATTTATGTATGTTAAGTCATTCTTGGATCAAGGCAGGATCTTTAAATGAACCTTTTGTCTAAAATGTGTGTTCATGGTGAGAACCAAGATGGCGGCATAGATAGCCACACTGTGCCTCCTCGCACAACCAGAACTGACAGAAAATCCAACAGCAAGGAAGTCCAACACCAAGTAGATAAAAAAGAAACATACATCCAGACCCGTAGGAGGGGTGGAGACGGGCACCGGAGTGGAGAGGACTTGTGTGGCCATGGAGGGACCGAGACTGGCAGAGTGTGGGACCAACGGGGCAGGCAGTCGGACCAGTAGCAGACCTTGCGGCCCCACATTTGCACACAGATAAACCGAGAGGGCCGGACTCAGAGTGGCGGAGAACAGGGCAGGCAGAGTGGCGGGTGGCACCTCGTGGCCCCACATTCGCACATAGATAAACCCGGACGAACGGCGGGGAGCAAAGCAGACCTCGAGACCCAGGGCTCCAGTGCTGGGGGGGGGGAATAAAGCCTTAAACCTCTGATTGAAAACACCGGTGGGGGGTGGGGCGGCAGCAGGAGAGACTCCCAGCCTCACAGGAGAGGTTGTTGGAGAGACCCACAGGGGCCTAGAGTGTGCACAAGCCCACCCACTCGGGAGCCAGCACCAGAGGGGCCCAATTTGATTGTGGGTAGCAGAGGGAGTGACTGAAATCCCGTGGAGAGTGGAACAAGCAGCCATTGCTCCCTCTTGGCCCCTCCCCCATGTACAGTGTTACCCCGCCCTGCCCCACCCCGGGAACACCTAAGGCTCTGCCCCTTTAGGTAGCAGACTTGCCAAGACAAAAAAAAAAAAAAAAAAAAAAAAAAATGGCCCAAATGACAGAACACTTCAAAGCTCCAGAAAAAATACAACTAAGTCAGGAAGAGATAGCCAACCTATCGGATGCACAGTTCAAAACACTGGTTATTAAGACGCTCACAGAATTGGTTGAATTTGGTCAAAAACTAGATGAAAAAATGAAGCTTATGCTAAGAGAAACAAAGGAAAATGTACAGGGAATCAATAGTGATGCGAAGGAAACTGGGACTCAAATCAACGGTGTGGACCAGAAGGAAGAAAGAAACATCCAACCAGAAAAGAATGAAGAAACAAGAATTCAGAAAAATGAGGAGAGGCTTAGGAACCTCCAGGACATCTTGAAATGTTCCAACATCCGAATTATAGGGGTGCCAGAAGGAGAAGAGGAAGAACAAAAAAATTGAAAACTTATTTGAACAAATAATGAAGGAGAACTTCCCTAATCTGGCAAAGGAAATAGACTTCCAGGAAGTCCAGGAAGCTCAGAGAGTCCCAAAGAAGCTGGACCCAAGGAGGAACACACCAAGGCACATCATAATTACATTCCCCAAGATGAAACATAAGGAGAGAATCTTAGAAGCAGCAAGAGAAAAGGACACAGTTACCTACAAAGAAGTTCCCATAAGACTGTCAGCTGATTTCTCCAAAGAGACCTTACAGGCAAGAAGGGACTGGCAAGAAGTATTCCCAGTCATGAAAGGCAAGGGCCTACATCCAAGATTACTGTATTCAGCAAAGCTATCATTTAGAATGAAAGGGCAGACAAAGTGCATCTCAGATAAGGTCAAGTTAAAGTAGTTCATCATCACCAAGCCACTATTATACGAAATGTTAAAGGGACTTATCTAAGAAAAAGAAGATAAAAAATATGAACAGTAAAAATGACAGCAAACTCACAGTTATTAACAACCACACCTAAAACCAAAACAAAAGCAAACTAAGCAAACAACTAGAACAGGAACAGAACCACAGAAATGGAGATCACATGGAGGGGTATCAATAGGGGATTGGGAGGGGGAGAGAGGGGGGAAAGGTACAGAGAATAAATAGCATAAATGATAGGTGGAAAATAGACAGGGGGAGGGTAAGAATAGTGTAGGAAATGTAGAAACCAAAGAACTTATAAGTATGACCCATGGACATGAACTATAGAGGGGAAATGTGGGAGGGAGGGGGTGGGCAGGATAGAGTGGAGTGGGGGGGGGAATGGGACAACTGTAATAGCATAATCAACAAATATATAAAAAAATGTGTGTTCACGAGAAGCTGAAAAAAAGAGTGCTGTGACTCAGTTTCCCTGCAACTGGCTGATCCCCAGGGATCTAATTGCATTTGGAAAACCAAGGACTCACCCTGGCCTTTTTTTCAGCCAAGTCCAAATGCTGCTTTAAGCAATCCCAGCTCAGTCCAGTTCAGCCGAAATCATCAGCCTCTTATCCAGCAGTGTGTTCCTTTGGGAAACTCACTTTAGTAGTAATGACTCCACATGTTGCCTTAAAGCTCTGTTATTTTTCTTAGTCACATCTGACGCTGTTACATTAGTCCTTGTTGGAAGCTCATTTCAAAGGTGGGATTACTGGCTTCATCAGAGAAGCTATGAGGACTCTCTCATGCCACGCAGTAGGTTGGGGTAAGACAGAAGAATGGGGTCTTGGTGATGCTAGATCCACTTTTGCCCTCAAGCGTCATCACAGAAAGAAGTGTACACTGGGCCAAAGTATAATTTTCTAAGTGTGTGGTAGTTATTTCTTGAATAGTCCCCATCTCACCTATATATGATTTCAAGTTTCATTTGATGCATCTCTCTGTTTTGAGGCAGTCTTCACCTAAGTTGTGCAAGACAGAAGTGTCTTTTTCATTCATTTTCCTTTTAAAAAGTGTCATCAAAGGAGAGTCCTTAACATCTGTGGGTCAACCAGTTTAGCACTTACCAACCCGCATGATCAGGAAATTAATCCTGACGTTTCACCTAAATTCTCCTTGTTGACTATTTCCTCCTCCATTCTGGGTCTCAGTAGAATGAGAGAACAGCTGCTCACCATTCTTTCTCTGCTTTACATGCTCACAGGTGAAAATTGTCACAACATAACCTTTTATTATTTTATTCAGAGTCAATAGTAGTGATTCACCTGAGGATTTTATCTTTCTTCATAGGACCTATTTGTAAACTTATTCTAAATCTTTTCCATGTTTCCCACATCATTCTTGAATTGGGGTAGTTCACAGCAGTGCTGATTAAGTGGGCTTACCTAAAGGACTTGCATTACACTTGTGGTCCATTGTGGCTCTCTGCACTTGTTTGTTTGTTTTTGGTGTCCTTAGTGTACATTTTCTTTACCTGTCATTTCTTTATCCTGACTCCGGATCATTTTCATGTTTTAAAGAATCCTGCTTAATGCATTTCCTTGTTGTATCTAATCTTGACGATTTTAGCCATGTCTGCAATGTGTCTACTGATGTTAAATCAGTACAAAGGATCCCCCACATTTTCTTCTTATACTTATAGATAACTTGAATGCATACACTCTTGTGGTTTCCAAGTTTAAAACAAAAATCACAAATAGTAACATTAAGCATTTAGACTGTACCCAGGAGGTACAGATCTAAGTTCTTGTTCTCAAAAATTAAGATTTTTTGATAACACAAGATGTTTACACATGACATTTTGAGAGCATAATTTATGATAGAGTATACTCAGGGGTGGACTGTATGGTAATAATTATAATAGTGAACATTTCCTGGGGCCAACTGTGTATCAAGCATGTGCTAAACTCATTATAAAGATAATTTGAAACAGATCATCAGTGAAATAATAATTCTAAGAAAGGATAGGCTGGTGAGGGATAGACATGTCAGAATAATGTTCTGGAAGAGGTAGGACTTGAGTTGGGCCTGGACCTGGCACAGGTTTCCTGGTTCCTGGTCTATGTCTTTTCCATAAAGAGTCCTTGCTGGGTTTGTGAAGGTTAACATTTTTGGAGATAAGAAAATTGATAGACATTCTTAGGTTGGGAAATCTTGTTCATTTTATAATGGTATGTAATTTAACAGATGACCTCTGTCTTCATGAGGGGCCAGTAGCACAGATGAATTTGGGCAAGGAGTGGTTTAAAAAGAGCATGGCCAGATTTTGCAAAATGATTTGCCATTGACAAGAAGATAACAGGCAAGTGGTTGTAGATAAAAGTCTGTTCTCTCAAGACTCCACATAGCTGGGTTCATATCCAACCATGCATGTACTGCCAGCCAACTTAAGAGTGAGAATGTCTGTATTTTTATTGCAAATTAGAAAATGATACTTGAAGGAATCAAATGTCAGAACTTCAGATTCAGCCTCCGGCTCTGGAAGCAGAACTGGAGCAAAAACCCTCCAACTAACTCAGCAGGAAAATAAGGATCTATGTTGAGCTGGCACTGCTCCCTGATTCGCTCACCTTCTAAAGGGGAGAGTTGCTCAGACACATTTCCTCCTGCGACTCAGATGTGCTCTGCCAGAGCAACTGCTCCCAAGAAAGAACCTAATTCTGAAATATCATCTATTCAATTCACTTTTCTGTACTAAGCACAGAAAGTGGGGTGAAGGACCCCAAAGAAGAGGGATGACTGCCTCCAGTAAGTTGTGGGCAATTGGATGAATTAAGCATGAAAATAAATAACAAGAAGTGTGTTAAAATCAGGGCTTTCTATTTGATAATGTTCTCTCCATCTTATCACTCCAGCTGAAGGCAAAATTTCTCTCCTCTGAACAACTGCTGCTCAATATACATACACAGCATGTCTGATGTCCTCTCATTGGCTGCAATCTCCTAGAGGGCAGATCCATTTCCAAGGCTATTTTACACTTCCCACAATGCCTTGCACAATAAATACACCATATTTGTTGACAGATATGAGAGTGAGTGAATGAATGGTGGTAGTATGAGTAAGGCTGTAAGTGTCAGAGAGGGCAAAGTTTAATTAATTAATCAATTATTTAGAGAACATGAATTGGGCACCTACTGTGTGCTAGGCACTTTTCCAAGGCAAGGGATATAGCATTGACCAAGATACACGAAAATCCTGCCTTCAGGGCATTTACATTCAGGGTGGGAATGTTAAATCCTACTTGAAAACCTGAATAAGCTTCATAGTAGACCTGGCTGTGACTTGGCCTTGGGATATGCAGAGAATGTTGGTGAATGGAAAACTGTGGAGAGGTCATTAAGATGCAGGTGTGTGTGAAAACATGAAGTAAACTATGTACATTTCCATCATATGGATGTGCGAAATGTGTCAGACCTGACCTCACTGGAGACTCTATTGTCTTCCCTTGAGTACACCTTGCTATAAGACTTTTGTGGGTCTACTGCACTGATTCGAAAATAATGGGAGATTCATTTTTTAAAATAACTTCTTAAAATGCAGTTATACAAGTATACATGAAAACATTCTTAAGTAAAAAATTTGAACATCAGCAAGTACATATTATTTAAAAAATAGAAGTACCGCTTTACTCTTTTTAGCTGATCACAGTTCTTCTCACCCTGTGGGGGACCATCCTCCATTTGGTGGGTACCTTCATTCCTGAGCGTGTACGTGAAATGCGTGCACCCGAGTAGGAATACGTAATTTGTTTCCATAAGAGAAATCAAATAGTTCCTCTTATTGTGCGTCTTACAAAGTCACAGTGAACATGTGTCTCTCTGTAACCCTCCGTGAGCAGGTGAGCAGAGGCGGTAAGCACACGGTGGCCTGCACATGGTTAACGTCGATGGGGACCGGCAAGGCCGCCTGCAGTCCGGTCATGGCGCGTCCCATTCCGAGGAGTATTGCGTGAGAATGCCAGCTCCCCCCACTCTCACTAACACTGGACACTGCGAAGCTACTAAATTTCATAATTTCATGCGAAGGACATTTCGATTTTTTTTTTACTTAATTTATTAGTGATGTTGGACATCTCCTGTTCTTATGTTTTTTTAAAAAAATTCTTCCATTAGCTAAATGTTGATAACGTTTACCTACTTTTATGTTGCTCTATATAATCAAAAATATTAGCCTTCTGTCTGCTAAAAAAAATAATGGGAGAGGTGAAAAAGGAAGATAACTAACATTTATTGAGTCAGATGCTATTTCATTGACTACACAATGGCCCTGAAAATTGGTTATTGCCACCTTTGTTTTTCATAGGAAGCAATGTTTCCCAGAGAGGATGCATAACTTATGCTAGCTCATGTAGGAGGATTGGAACCCAGCTCTGACTCTCAAATCCATACTCTTGACACTTTACCACCAAAACAAATGTTCAAGCGAACAAACAAGTTAGTCAGCTAATAAACTGAGTCTTCTCTGGTAAATCTCTTGGTCCCTGGTGACTACTTTCTAAGGATCCTCCCAGGATTTTAGTTCTGGCCATGCCGTGTTGGTTTTATTCTCCTTTGAGTTCTCTGCACCAGAGGCCTGTGGCTGGAAGCAGAATGACTCTGCTCAGGGTTCATGCCTATTCTTGGGGGTCACCTGGTAGCAGTGAGACCCATGGGAACTCTTCCTGATTGGGCTGACAGTACCTCAACTGATGATGGCTGCAGGGGAATTCAAGTGGGAGAGTACTGTTAGGAAAGACAGAAAATAAGTCACCAGACCCACAACAAAGTCAAGGGGAAGAGTTCTCTTCATTTCCTTAGAATGTGTGGATGAAATCATGTGGCATTCCCATGGGTGTCCTAATGGCTAAACCCTATAGGATGTCTCCTGTCTTCTTATGACTCTTGATTTGCTCTGATTTCCCATTCTCTTTCCAGAGCTTTGACCTGATCTACCCCTTCTATTTCATTACCCTCAGGAATGGCTAAAGTGTTGGACACTGTTTCCCTAACCCCCTGGTTTTAGACTTCCTGGGTATAAGCTACAGTCTCTTTTTCAAATAGGAGCTTTAATCCTTCCGGATAGACCACTGGCTGTCCTCCAGCTGTACTCTATTTCTTATCCAACCCTCCCCCCGTCCCTCCCCCTACTACAGCTGGGTAGAGCCATGTGACTAAGTTCTCTTCTGTGGAATGTGTGCAGAAGTGATATGGCCAATTCTGCCTGATCCATAACACCTTTCATGATCTTTTTCTATTTCCATGGGCTGGAAGGCAAGGACAAGGGTGGCCTTGGAGACTTCCTGTCAAAGATGGCAAAGCCTCTGTCAGCCTGGATCCTCAAATGACTGTGTGCAGTAGGATTGCCCACCAATATGGAGTTTGGTTCTAAACTGTTCCTGTAAACTTTAGTTGTGCTTGAGCCATATATGGCTTGCTGTGTTGGTTATAGCTATTTAGCCTACCCAAACTGTATTCATTTCCTAGGGCTGCCATAACAAAGTACTACAGCCTGGGTGGATTAAAATGACAGGAATTTGTTCTCTTACAGTTTTGGAGACTAGAAATCAGAAATCCAGATGCTGACACAGTTGGTTCCTTCCACAAACTCTGAGGGAGACTCTGCTCCATGCCTTTCTCCTGGCTCTGCTGACGGCAGGCGATCTCTGCCGTTCCTTACTTGTAGAGGCGGCATGCTAGTTTCAGGCTACCTTTTCACATGGATATTCTTTCTGTGTCTCTGTCCCTTCACATGGCCATCTTCCTGTGTCTGTCTCCTCTTTTTATAAAGACACCAGGCATAGTGGATTAAGGTCCCATCCTACTCTTGTATGATCTCCTCTTAATTTAACTAATTACATCTGTAACCATCCTATTTCCAAATAAAGTTACTTTCTGGGGTACCGGGGGTTAGAACTTCAACTTATCTTTTTTGGGGGAGGTTCACCAGTCAACACATAACAGCAATTGATACAAGCAATAAAAATGCAGAGAAATCCCCAAAGTTATATCATAAGTGTGGTAGATTCTTAGAGCAGCTCCCCCTTGGTCCTAGAGGCTGACTCCCTATCTATATTGTGAGGTGGCCTCTCAGAATCTTCCTTCTGGACCTTTCCTGGGAAACAGGCCTCTCCAGCCTTTGCTCCCTTAGATCTTGGGTCAGGCAGTCGAGCCTGAATCTGCAAGTAGATTTAAATGGCCTCATCCATTTAAATGTCCTGGGTCTCAATTTTCTTATCAGCAAAATAAGAATAATAATGCATCTCTTTACAGGGCTTCAAATAAGGATCAAATCAGCACATAGTAGTAAGAACTGATGGTCTTAATGTGCTTCATAGTTTAGCACACAACATTTTTTTTTGATATGTATTTTTTGTTATTTGGCACTCAGGTGTACAAAATTGTGTTCAGCAGTTTATGGCAAGCCGTGGCAAAGATAATTTATATATATATATTTCCTCTCTGATTTTATTTATTTTGTGATCAGTTCTCATTTCTTATCACTCACTGGGGGCCCGGGGGACTTCTGCCAGTAGAGCTTATTCTTTCCTTGGAACAGGACTCAACCACTTTCTGTCTTCCCGTGGAATTCCCACAGTTTCTTTGATGGATGCTGAGTCATCAGCCTCCTTCTGTCTTTTGAGTTGGGGTTCAGAGGGTGAGCTGGTATCTTCAGCCAATTCAGCATGGGGCCCAACTCAATAGAAACCTATCTGTACCTATTTATTACTTCAGTCCTTGCTCATTTTCCCAGCTGCAGATAAATAAGGAACTTAGAGAAAAGGGAAAATAGGTGTATTATTGTAAGGTAAATTAAGGGGCAAAGTTGGTGTGCAGCAATACCTACCATAAGTCTTGTGTCATATTCACAGATCACCTTGAGCTTCTTGGTAGCTAAAGCAAAAAGTAAGCAAAACAAATATGACCGATTATAAAAATGAGCAGGTTTTCCTGAAGAGAAGCCCAACTTTCCTGGAAAAGAGACCTAAACCTTATATCCCTTGTGATCCTCAGTGAAATTCGTACACTAAGTAGAGCAGTGATTACATAACATAACTTTTAAAGAAGACAAATTCCATTTTCACCCATTAACCTTTGCTTCATTATTTTCAATAATGCACATAATGCTCATTATCATATGTCATTAGGGAATTGCAAATTCAAATAACAATGAGATACCACTATACACTATTCTAATAGGTGTGTAGTGGTATCTCATTACTACACTGACAAAATCCCAAATTCAAAACACTGACAATACCAAATGCTGGTAAGGATGTGGAACAATAGGAATTCTTATTCTTTATTGGTGTAAGTACAAAATAGTATACCTACTTTGGAAGACAGTTTGGCAATTTCTTACTAAATTTAACATACTCTTACCATCTTACCCAGCAATTATGCTTCTGGTATTTACCCAAATAAGTTGAAAACTTGCAGCTATTAAAAAAAAACCCTGCACACAATTGTTTATAGTAGCTTTATTAATAATTGCCAAGACGTGGAAGCAAACAGGGTGACCTCTAATAGATGAATAGATAAACAAATTGCAGTACATTCTTACAATGGCATATTACTCAGCAATAAAGAGAAATGAGATTTGAAGCCACAAAAAGGCATGGAGGAATCTTAAATGAATATACCTAAGTGAAAGAAAGGCTATATACTATATGATTCCAACTATATAGCATTTTGGAAAAGGCAAAACTATGGAGATGGTAAAAAGAGTAATGGTTACAGAGGCTGGGGTTGGGGGAGAGTGGAGGAGAGGAAGGGAGGGATTAATAGATGGAGCACAGGCAATTTTTAGGGCAGTGGAGCTATTTTTCTGTATGATACTATAATGGTGGCCATGTCATTATATACTTATCAAAACCCATAGAATGTTCAACACAGAGTGAACCCTAATGTAAACCATGGATTTAATTAATAATAATGTATCAGTATTGGCTCATCAATTGTAACAAGTGTGTCACACTACTGTAAGATGTTAAAAATAGGGGAAATTGGAGTTTGTGAAGGGGTATATGAGAACTTGGTACTTTTCATTTAATTTTTTTGTAAACCCAAAACTGCTAAAAAATAATGGTCCATAACTTAAGGGAAAAAAAAGATGCATGTGCTCCTGGAATTGCAAACACTAGGAATGAACTGCAGGCACTGCCAAAGTCTCTTCTTACTTATACCCCTTTCATAAAGCCCAGGACCTGCATGCAGGCTGCCAGAAATGCCTACCTGACTTACTTCCAGTTAAGGTACCATATCCCTGCACCAGGAGCACAGGAGCAGAAGCCAAGGGGTGGAGGTGGTGGGGGGCGGGGCTTGGGGGAGACCAGCATAAAAGGTAGGCACCAAGTCAATGTGCTACCCCAAAAGTGTTGAAAAGTTGATACTTTTAGAGGAAGTACTGAAGGCAAACCTCTTCTTGCATTGTCTAGGTTTTAATATGACTTCCATTTTGTAGATCAGTAAACTAAGGCTCTGAAACCAAGTCGCACAGCACAAGGTAGCAGAGGGGGAATTTGGCTTGGTCCATACAATGCACCCTCATCACACTGATCTGCTACAGTGGGTATCCCTCCTGCCTCAACACACTTCCAGTGGTCTGGCTCTGGAAGTACTGCCCTGTGGTCAGCTCCACCTTCATCTGGCCCTGCTTCTGCTCCATGTCTAGTTCCAGGGCTTTCCCACCCTCCTGCACAAAAGGCCTCAAGCTTGAGAGATACAAGTTTAGTTACCTAGCATTAGAAAAAAATTCTCCCTAGATATTTGTTTAAAAAAAAAATCCAAAGACCCATTTCAGAAAGTGTACACACAACAGTAACAGATGTTTAACAGGCTTGTAGGACATTCCCATGAAGTTATAAACATATCATTCAGTGGTTACTTAAGATAAACAGATACAAGTCACATATTTTTTGGTACAAGAGACAACTTGCTGTTTGGAAGCCAAATAAAGATTCCTGAATGTGAGATGCACCTGAAAAAGATTAGAGATCATATCAAGGATATTAAATTTGGGCCAAATCTAACATGCTTTTGTTGGAATTGTATATGTCTCAGCAAAAAATGGGTTCTATCTCCATACAGGAGACTTGGGACTGATAGGGACCTGGGGGACATTTCTTTCCACCCCTACTACTTTCCTTCTCCAGTGTGAGGCCATAGTCCCTCGCACATCCTGCCTTGCTCACTTCTACTCTCCTGACTCTTCACTCAGTCAACTTTTGCAGAGCACTTCCTGTGAGATGAGCGCTGATCGGGTGCCAGCACACAGACCTGAAATGGAGAGCACAGTCTGATGAGAGAAGCAAATGTACAAACAGATATTTTAATCAAATATAATCTTTATAGAAGCATCCTGTGATGCTTAATCATGTGGGCTCCTGGAGCCAGACTGCAGGGTTCAAATCCCGGCTCTGACACTTACTTGCTCTCTCTCTTGGGACAATTTAATTTACCTCTCTATGCTTCAGGGTTTTTTTTTCTGATATATTTATTGATTATGCTATTACAGTTGTCCCATTTCCCCCCCCTTCACTCAACTCCCTCCCTCCCACATTCTCCCTCTATAGTTCATGTCCATGGGTCATACTTATAAGTTCTTTGGCTTCTACATTTCCTACACTATTCTTACCCTCCCCCTGTCTATTTTCCACCTATCAATTATGCTACTTATTCTCTGTACTTTTCCCCTCTCTCTCCCCCTCCCAGTACCCTGTTGATAACCCTTCATGTGATCTCCATTTCTGTGGTTCTGTTCCTGTTCTAGTTGTTTGCTTAGTTTGCTTTTGTTTTGGTTTTAGGTGTGGTCGTTAATAACTGTGAGTTTGCTGTCATTTTTACTGTTCATATTTTTTATCTTCTTTTTCTTAGGTAAGTCCCTTTAACATTTCATATAATAAGGACTTGGTGATGATGAACTACTTTAACTTGACCTTATCTGAGAAGCACTTTGTCTTCCACTCCATTCTAAATGATAGCTTTGCTGGATACAGTAATCTTGGATGTAGGTCCTTGCCTTTCATGACTGGGAATACTTCTTGCCAGTCCCTTCTTGCCTGTAAGGTCTCTTTGGAGAAATCAGCTGACAGTCTTATGGGAACTTCTTTGTAGGTAACTGTGTCCTTTTCTCTTGCTGCTTCTAAGATTCTCTCCTTATGTTTCATCTTGGGGAATGTAATTATGATGTGCCTTGGTGTGTTCCTCCTTGGGTCCAGCTTCTTTGGGACTCTCTGAGCTTCCTGGACTTCCTGGCAGTCTATTTCCTTTGCCAGACTGGGGAAGTTCTCCTTCATTATTTGTTCAAATAAGTTTTCAATTTCTTGTTCTTCCTCTTCTCCTTCTGGCACCCCTATAATTCGTATGTTGGAACGTTTCAAGATGTCCTGGAGGTTCCTAAGCCTCTACTCATTTTTCCGAATTCTTGTTTCTTCATTCTTTTCTGGTTGGATGTTTCTTTTTTCCTTCTGGTCCACACCGTTGATTTGAGTCCCAGTTTCCTTTGCATCACTATTGGTTCCCTGTACATTTTCCTTTGTCTCTCTTAGCATAGCCTTCATTTTTCATCTAGTTTTCGACCAAATTCAACCAATTCTGTGAGCGTCTTAATAACCAGTGTTTTGAACTGTGCATCTGATAGGTTGGCTATCTCTTCCTTGCTTTGGCTTTATCTGGATTTTTTCTGGAGCTTTGAAGTGTTCTGTCATTTGGGCCATTTTTTTTTTTTTTTGGTCTTGGTGCTTCTGTTACTTAAAGGGGCGGAGCCTTAGGTGTTCCCAGGGTGGGGCGGGGCGGGGTAACGCTGGCGGCTGCGCTGTACTTGGGGGAGGGGCCGAGAGGGAGCAATGGGTGCCACTCCACTCTCCACCGGATTTCAGTCACTCCCTCCGCTACCCACAATCAAATTAGGCCCCTCTGGTGCTGGCTCCTGAGTGGGTGGGCTTGTGCACACTCTAGGCCCCTGTGGGTCTCTTCAACAACCTCTCCTGTGAGGCTGGGAGTCTCTCCTGCTGCCGCCCCAAACCCCATGGGTGTTTTCAATCAGAGGTCTGAGGCTTTATTTCCCTGCACTGGAGCCCTGGGTCTCGAGTTCTGCTTTGCTCCCCGCCGTTCTTCCCAGTTTATCTGTGCGTGAATGTGGGGCCGCGGGGTGCTGCCCACTGCTCTGCCTGCCCTGTTCTCCTCCACTCTGAGTCCTGCCCTCTCAGTTTATCTGTGCGCGAATGTGGGGCTGCAAAGTCTGCTACTGGTCCGACTGCCTGCCCCGTTGGTCCCACACTCCGCCACTCTTGGTCCAGCCACGGCCACGAGAGTCCTCTCTGCCCCGGTGCCCGTCTCCGCCCCTCCTACTGGTCTGGATGTATGTTTCTTTTTTATCTACTTGGTGTCCGACTTCCTTGCCGTTCGATTTTCTGTTAGTTCTGGTTGTGCGAGGAGGTGCAGTGTGTCTACCTATGCCTCCATCTTGGTTCTCTCTGTCTATGCTTCAGTTTTATCATCTATAAAATGAAGGCAATAATAGTACCCGCATAGATAATGTATTGCTTTTCTTGGTAAATAATTACCCCAAACTTTGTGGCTTAAAATAACAAACATTTGTAATGACACAGTTTCTGTGGGTCAAGAATATGGGCATTGCTCATTGGTGCCTTTGACTCCAAATTTCTCATGAGAATGTCATCAAGATGCAGGCTGAGGACGCAGTCTTCTCAGAGCTCCGGCAGAGGAGGGTCTGCTTCTAAACTCACTCACAATGCTGTTGGTGTCCTTAGGTCCTTGCTGGCTGTTGGCTGGAGACATCAGGTCTTTGTCACATGTGCCTATAGGACTCCTCACAATGGCAACTTGTTTCTCTCAGAGTGAGGCAGAGAGAGAGGCAGAGAGTCAGAGGTCAGTCATTTTGTTACTTAATTTTGTATGTGATATGCCATCACTTGTGCCATGTTCTCTTTGTTAGAAGCCAGCCACCAGGTGCAGCCCACAATGAAGGGGAAGGAAAGGTGAGGACCACTGGGACCACCTTTAAAACCATCTTGTGGTACCACCTTACCTCTTAGGGTTGTTGTGAGGACTAGCTGAATTCCCCTGTGCAAGGTGCTTAGCATACAATCTAGTTGTACTGTCTCCCACTGTGAGATGTAAACTGCTCACAACATTAGACCCCTTCCTTATCTCAAAACACACAGGGGCATGTGCATACACACATATTTCCTACTTTCCTTTCTCGTGTTTTCCGGTCTACCCCCCTGCACTAGTTTATAAGCCTCATGGCCATAAGGATATTTGCCTGTTGTGTGACACCTAGAAACAGTGCCTGGCACACAGCATTTTCTTTTATAAATAGTTATTGGATTGGACTTTTGGTCAAGATGGAGGCATAGGTAAACATGCTTTGCCTCCTTGCACAACCACAGAAAGAATTACAACTAGACCTCAAAACAAATTGAACTGAACTGGCAGAAAATTGAGCTGTATGGAAGTCCATCAACTAAAAATTTAAAGAGCCACATTCATCCAGATGGGTAAGAGGGGCAGAGAGGCAGAGATGTTGGAGATGCACAGAGATATGGTATGGAGCAGAGAGGTGGTGGGGGTAGAACAGTGGTCCCACATTCACATGTGGTGGATAAAAATCAGGAGGAATACGTTGGGAGTAAGTGATCCTAGCCCCAAGCCAGACTTCACAGCCCAGGGTTCCAGCACCAGGAAGATAAATTCCCAAAACTTCTAGCTGTAAAAACCAGTGGGTATTGGGGCAGTGGGAGAAACTGCCAAATTTTCAGGAGACACCACTTAAAGTCCCTCATGGGCTTAAAATATACACAGACCCAGGGCAACAGCTGGAAGGGTTCCAGTTGCACAGGTGAGTGCCAGCCAAACCTCCAGAAGCCAGGCAATGTCATTGTCCTCTCTCCGAGTCCTCCCCCCACAGAAAGCCACAAAGTGGTGAGGGGATTTCTCCACCCTGGCAATTATCTAAGGCTCTGCCATACATAATTTACAGGTGCTTTTTCTACATTAGGCCATGCTACTGAGACAGGAAGTCAAACCAACTCTACCTAATACACAGAAACAAACACAAGGAGGCTGCCATATTGAAGAGACAAAGAAATATGGATAAAATGAAAGAACAGGAAAAACCCCAGGAAAATAACTAAATGAAACAGAGATAACCAAACTATCAGGTGCAGAGTTTAAAACAGTGGTGATCAGGATGCCCAAAGAACGCATTGAGTATGGCTATAGCATAAAAAAGACCCAGGCAGAAATGAAGTTTACACTAAGTGAAATAAAGGAAAATCTATAGGGAACCAACAGTGGAGGGGAGGAAGCAGGATTTGAATTAACTATTTGGGACATAAAGAAGAAAGAAGCACTCAACAAGAACAGCAAGAGGAAAAAATAATTCAAAAAAATTAGAATAAGCTTAGGAAACTCTGGGACATCTCCAAACATACCAACATCCAAATCATAGGGATACCAGAAGGAGAAGAAGAAGACCAAGAAATTAAAAACTTATTTCAAAAAATAATGAAAGAAAACTCCCCCAATTTGGTGAAGGAGATAGACATACAAGTCCAGGAAGCAGAGACAGTCCCAAACAAGTTGTACCCAAAGAGGACCCCATCAAAACACATCATAATTAAAAAGCCAGAGGTTAAAGATAAAGAGAGAATCTTAAAAGCATCAAGAGAAAAGGAGAGAATTAACTACAAATGAGTTTCCATAAGGCTGTCAGCTGATTTTGCAAAAGAAACTTTGCAGTCCCTTTACAAGGGACTGGAAAGAAGTATTCAAAGTGATGAAAAGCAAGGACCTATAACCTAAATTACTCTATCCAGCAAAGCTATCATTTAGAATAGAAGGGCAAATGAAGTGGTTCCCAGATGAGGTCAAGTTAAAGGAGTTTACCATCACCAAGCCATGATTATATGAAATGTTAAAGGGACTTATCTAAGAAAAGGAAGATCAAAATTATGAACATTAAAATGGCAACAAATTCACAACCATCAACAACTGAATCTAAGAAAAAAAACCCCAAAACAAATTAAGCAAACAACCAGAACAGGAACATAATCATAGATATGGAGATCATTTGGAGAGTCATTAGCTGGGAGGGCTAGAGGGAGAATGGGGGAAAGGTGCAGGGAATAAGAAGCATAAATGGTAGGCACAAAATAGACAGGTGGATGTTAAAAGTAGTATAGGAAATGGAGAAGCCAAAGAACGTATATGCATGACCCATGGACATAAATTAAAGGAGTGAATTGCTGGAGGGAAAGGAGGTACCATGTGGAGGTGAGCAAAGAGGGAAAATTGGGGCAACTGTAACAATATAATCAATAAAATATATTAAAAATAGTTATTGGATTGGTTGACAGAATTGAATCCTAACTCCATTGGGAGAAGCAGTATTGCAATAAAGTGGTTCCACTATTGCAACAATGGTCTCACATTCCTGGTCAATATTCTACTTCTTCTCTACAACACACACTTTCCTTGGTGTTAGGCCATCTCCAGAACCCACGAAGCCCCTGGGTGCCTCTCGGAGCTCATGGTCACATTGGGGGACAGACCATTTCCTCTCATGTCTAACTCAATTTCCTCCCATTGCAGTAGAGCAGGGACATTGGGCTTCGGATCAGAAAGTTGACTGGGCACACAGAGGAAACAATCACCTTGTGAAGGGTAATTAGTTATGCCTTTGCTTCTGAGACCCTAAGCAGAGGCATAACTAACTCTGAGTGTGCCCACTTGTGAGTCTGCTGTTGTACTGGAAGAAACTGAGCAGCCTAGAGAAGAGAGGGGGCAGGCTTAGGGGCAAGTTCTTGACCTGTAGCTGAGCCTGACTTGGACTTAAAAATCTTCAACTCTGAGAGGAGAAGATGGCAGCGAGATAGGTGGAAGCAGAGTCCACTTCCCCTCAACACCAGTGAAACTCCTAGCTGAACTGAGGAGCAGAGCGAACAGCCAACGGTATTCCAGCATATATGAAGATTGGAGACCAAAGATAGAGGACATTGAAAGATCTGACGGTAAGAAGAATGCTTAAGAACAATAAGGTCTCTGGGACCTGCGCGGGGACCAGGGATGCTGAAGCCCCACCCAGGGCGCAGGGTCTGCTGCAGGATTCTTGGGAGAGAGCCAGGCTGAGCTGTGTGAGCAGCCAGGTGCTTGCTTGGACCAGGGGGGCTTGATAGGAAGAATTTCCTAAAAAGAAAAAAAATAGAGGCAATCAGGGGCTAGTTAGAGAACTCTCCCCAGCAGCCACGGCCTGCCACGGCGTCTGGCGCCCCTCCCCCCTCAGCCCCTGGACTGTGAACACTGGATAAGCAGCCCAGGCCCTCACCTGAAGCAAGGTTGGGCGCACCCAGATCAGCTGACTGGGGGCCCACAACTGAAACCCCAGCTGGCCGCCCACACCTGAGACCCCGGCAGGGCGCCCACACCTGAAACCTCGGGTGGGTGGGTGCACACCGGCAGCAGAGGCTAGCTGCCCCAGGCACAGGCCCAAGGCAGCAGACCGGCCTGCCCCACGTGACTTAGTCCCAAAGCGGCTGGTCCCGCCGGCCTCGCATGTGATTTAGGCCCAAAGCAGCAGAAAGACAGGCAGTGCTCGACCCAGGCCTAAACCTGCAGATTGGCTGATCAAACGCCTGGCTGCCTGCCAGGGACCACACCTAAAAGTACCGGTTCTGAACAACTCCTACATAGCCCCTGCGCACAGAGCCCTGCAGGGCCTACTGGCTCTCTAGGATGAAGGCAGAACGCCCAGCAGAGGGGAGCTGCAGGGCTAGGGGAGACTATATTCCCCAGAAAGACTCGACCCAGTAGGGGCCTGAACTACCCCATAGCAGCACCGAGAGCCCGTAGCATCTAAGACAGCAAAGAGCAAGAAGGGAGAGTGTGAGTAGCCCCTAATTGGTGCAACTCAAGGACAGCACAACTGGTGAACTAAAGGCCTAGTGGGGAGCAGAAGGACTCAGAGGAACTAGACTGCAGGCTGCAAACAGCGAAGAGTGTGGCTCAGGAAGGGAGAAAAGTGAAACCAATTCTTCCAACCACCCCTTCCCCGTTCCAGAGACCAGAAGACCAGCAGAACTAACCTGACCGGTTTAAAGTCAGCAGAAGACTTTTTTTTTTTCTTTCCTGCTTTCCCCCTGAATTCCCTCTTCCTTTCAGTCCTTTCTTTTTTTATTCCTTCTTCCTGTCTTCTTTTATTTATTCTTTTGTTTTAACTTTTGTTAAAATTCCTTCTTATCTTGCCTCCGATCATTCTTTATTCCTTCTCCTTTCCTTCCTTTCCTTTTCTATTCCCTTTTTCCCTCCTTCCGTTCTTCCCCCCCGTTTCTCTTTTTCCCACAGGAGAGAAAATAAAACCTGGAGTACTGAAAAGACCAGAGTTAGACCGTGTTACACCCATAAACATCAGCTCAAGACCAGTGAGCACAAGAGATTAAGGAGACAGCACCACTGAATCCCATTGGCATTCTACCATAGAAGTTCATACCATAAACCCAGGGAGTCAGAATAGATCAATCTAAGAAACAGATGCTAACAAGAAGAGTCTCACAAACAAAGGGAAGACAAAGAAACAATCCCCAAATGAAAGGAAAGGGGGATGCCTCAGAAAGAATGCTAACTGAAAAAGAGTCAACTCAACTATCAGATACTGAGTTCAAAGCAATGGTTATCAGGAAGCTCACTGAGCTCTCTGAGCTCACAGAGAACTACCAGAAACTACAGGGAAACTACAATGAACTCACTGAAAACTATATTAACATAAAAAAGGAAATAGAAACTATGAACAAGGAGCAAGAGGAAATGAAGAATACAATTTCTGAACTGAAGAACACAGTAGAAGGAATCAAAAGCAGACTTGATGAAGCAGAGGATCGGATCAGCGAGCTGGAGGACAAAGTAGAAAAAAACACCCAGAAAGAGCAAGAAAAGCAAAAGAAGCTCAGAAAGAATGAAGAGGGGTTAAGGGAAATGCAGGACAACATGAAACATAACAATATCCGTATAATAGGAATACCAGAAGGAGAAGAAGAAGAGCAAGGGATAGAAAACCTGTTTAAAAAGTAATGATGGAAAATTTCCCTAATCTAAGGAGAGAAAAAGTCACCCAAATCCAGGAAACATAGAGAGTCCCAAGGAAGAGGAACCCAAAGAGGCCCACTGCAAGACAAATCATAATTAAAATGGCAAAATTCCAAGACAAAGAAAGGATCTTAAAGGCAGCAAGGGAGAAACAGGGAGTAACATACAAGGGAGCCCCAATAAGGTTAGCAACTGACTTCTCAATGAAAATGCTCGAAGCCAGAAGAGAATGGCAAAAAATATTCCAAGTAATGAGAACCAGAGGCCTGCAACCAAGACTACTTTACCCAGCACAGCTCTCAATCAAGACAGAAGGCCAAATAAAGAGTTTCCCAGACAAAAGAAGTCTAAAAGAATACGATTCCACCAAACCAGCTCTGCAAGAGATGCTAAAGGGACTGCCTTAAGGAAAAGAAGGAAAAGAGAAAGAGAGAGGAAAACAGCTAGGAAAAAATGGCAATGAATAGCTACCTATCGATAATAACCTTAAACGTAAATGGATTAAATGCTCCAATCAAAAGACATACAATGGATGAATGGATAAGAAAACATGACCCACACATATGCTGCCTACAAGAGACCCATCTCAGGACAAAAGACTTACACAGACTGAAAGTGAAGGGCTGGAAACAAATTTTCCAAGCAAACAGACAGGGAAATAAAGCAGGGCTAGCAATACTCATATCAGACAAAATAGACTTCCAAAGAAGGGCCATACAGAGAGACCCAGAAGGTCACTTCATAATACTCAAAGGAAGAATCCACCAAGAAGACATAAACATTGTAAATATATATGCACCCAACATAGGAGCACCCAAATACATAAAGAAAATCTTGGAGGACTTCAAGAAAGATATTGACAGCAACACAATTATAGTAGGGGACTTTAACACCCCACTGTCAAAAATGGACAGGTCTTCCAAACAATATATCAAGAAGAATATTGTGTCACTTAACAATACCCTAGATGAAATGGACTTAACTGATATATATAGAGCTTTTCATCCCAAAGAAGCAAAATACACATTCTTTTCCAGTGTACATGGAACTTTTTCTATGATAGACCACATGATAGGACACAAAGCAAGCCTCAACAAATTCAAGAAAATTGAAATCATATCAAGCATTTTCTCTGACCACAGGGGACTGAAACTAGAAACCAACCCCAAAGGAAAAAACCCAAACACTCAAAATCATGGAGACTGAATGGCATGCTATTAAACAATGAATGGGTCAAGAACGAGATTAGGGAAGAAATCAAAAACTTTCTGGAAACAAATGAAAATGAACTCACAACAACCCAAAACCTATGGGACACAGCAAAGGCAGTCCTGAGAGGGAAGTTCATAGCAATACAGGCCTACCTTAAGAAGATAGAAACATTTCAAACAAACAACCTAACCCTACGCCTGCAAGAACTGGAGGAACAACAACAAAGACAGCCCAGAGCAAGCAGAAGGAAGGAAATAGCCAAGATTAGAGCAGAGTTAAATGACATAGAGACTAAAAGCACAATTCTAAGGATCAATGAATGCAGGAGCTGGTTCTTTGAGAAGATAAACAAAATCGACAAGCCTTTAAGTAGGCTCATCAAGAAAAAAAGAGAGAGGATACAAATAAACAAAATTAGATATGAAAGAGGAGAGATTACAACTGATAACACAGAAATACAAAGGATTGTAAGAAATTACTATGAAGAACTGTATGCCAAGAGATTTGAAAACCTAGGTGAAATGGACACATTTCTAGAAAAATATAACCTTCCAAAACTGAATGAAGAAGAAGCAGAAAACCTGAACAGACCAATAACAGCAGATGAAATTGAAGCAGTCATCAAAAAACTCCCAACACATAAAAGCCCTGGACCAGATGGTTTCACAGGAGAATTCTACAAAGCATTTAAGGAAGAGCTAACCCCTATCATTCACAGACTATTTGAAAAAATCCAAACTGATGGAAGACTCCCAAACTCTTTTTATGAAGCCAGCATCATCCTAATCCCACAACCAGATAAAGACACAACGAAGAAAGAAAACTTCAGGCCAATATCGCTGATGAACATAAACACTAAAATTCTCAACAAAATATTGGCAAACCTCATCCAGCAATACATTAAAAAGATCATCCACCATGACCAAGTGGGATTCATCCCAGGGATGCAAGGATGGTACAATATTCGCAAATCAATAAACATAATACATCACATCAACAACAGCAAAGACAAAAATCACATGATCATATCAATAGATGTGGAAGAAGCATTTGATAAGATACAGCACCCATTTCTGATTAAAAAAAACCCTCAGCAAAGTGGGAATAGAGGAAGCATTCCTCAACATAATAAAGGCCATATATGATAGATCTATAGCCAACATCATACTCAATGGACAAAAACTTAGAGCTTTCCCACTATGATCAGGAGCAAGAAAAGGATGCCCTCTATCACCACTCCTATTCAACATAGTACTGGAAGTCCTAGCCACAGCAATCAGACAAGAAAAAGCAATAAAAGGCATCCAAATTGGAAAGGAGGAAATGAAACTGTCACTGTTTGCAGATGACATGATAGTGTACATGGAAAATCCTATAGACTCCACCAAAAAACTAATTGACCTAATAAATGAATTTGGGAAAACAGCTGGATACAAAATCAATACTCAGAACTCAAAGGCATTCCTGTATACCAACAATGAAACATCAGAAACAGAAATCAGGGGAAAAAATCCCATTTGTTATAGCAACAAGAAAAATCAAGTACCTAGGAATAAACCTAACCAAGGAGGTAAAAGTCCTGTACTCAGAAAACTACACAACACTGAAGAAAGAAATTAAGGAAGACACAAACAAATGGAAGCATGTACCATGCTCATGGATTGGAAGAATTAACATCATCAAAATGGCCATACTACCCAAAGCAATTTATAGATTCAATGCAATCCCTATTAAAGTACCCATGACATATTTCACAGATATAGAACAAACATTTCAGAAATTTATATGGAACCATAAAGTACCCCGAATAGCTGCAGCAATTTTGAGAAAGAAGAACAAAGCAGGAGGGATCACAATATCTGATATCAAACTGTATTACAAGGCCACTTTAATCAAAACAGCCTGGTACTGGCATAAAAACAGGCACATAGACCAATGGAACAGAGAGCCCAGAAATAAACCCAAGTCTATACGGTCAATTAATATTTGACAAAGGAGGCAGGAGCATAAAATGGAGCAAAAACAGCCTCGTCAACAGATGGTGTTGGGAGATCCGGACAGCTATGTGCAAACAACTGAAACTTGATCACCAACTTATGCCACACACAAAAATAAACTCAAGATGGATAAAAGACTTAAATATAAGTTGTAACACCATAAAAGTCCTAGAGGAAAACATTGGCAGGAAAGTCTCAGACATTCCACGCAGCAACATCCTCACAGACATGCCCCTAAAGCATGGGACATAAAGGAAAGAATAAACAAATGGGACCTCATCAAAATAAAAAGCTTCTGCATGGCTAAAGAAAACAGCAACAAATTACAAAAAGAACCAACAGTATGGAAAAACATATTTGCTAATGATACCTCAGACAAGGGCCTGGTCTCCAAAATATATAAAGAACTCACACAACTCCACTCCAGGAAGACAAACAACCCAATTAAAAAATGGGCAAAGGACTTGAACAGACACTTCTCCAAGGAAGGCATACAGATTGCCCGGAGACTTATGAAAAGATGCTCAGCATCACTAGCAATCAGAGACGTGCAAATTAAAACCACAATGAGGTACCATCTCACACCAGTCAGAGTGGCCAACATAAACAAGTCAACAAACAAATGCGGAGAAAAGGGAACCCTAGTGCACTGTTGGTGGGAATGCAGACTGGTGAGGCCACTGTGGAAAACAGTATGGAATTTCCTCAGAAAACTAAAAATGGAACTGCCCTTTGACCCAGCAATTCTGCTGCTGGGATTATACCCTAAGAACCCTGAAACACCAATCCAAAAGAACCTGTGCACCCCAATGTTCATAGCAGCACAATTTACAATAGCCAAGTACTGGAAACAACCTAAGTGCCCATCAGCAAATGAGTGGATCAAAAAAGCCATGGTATATTTACACAATGGAATTCTATGCAGCAGAGAGAAAGAAGGAGCTTATACCCTTTGCAACAGCATGGATGGAACTGGAGAGCATTATTTTAAGTGAAATAAGCCAGGCGGTGAGGGACAAATACCATATGATCTCACCTTTAACTGGAACATAATAAAGAGAAGAAAAAAGGAAACAAAATATAACCAGAGACATTGAAGTTAAGAACAATCTAACAATGGTCAGGGGGGAGTGGGGAGGGGACAGTGAGGAGAGGGGATTACAGGAACTACTATAAAGGACACATGGACCAAATCAAGGGTGAGGGTGGAGGGGGGGGAGGGAGGGGGTTTTGGCTGGGGTGGGTTGGAGGGATGGGGAGAAAAGGCACACAACTCTAGTTGAATAACAATAAAAAATTTAAAAAAATCTTCAATTCTGCCATGGAGTCTCAAACTTTAAAGTGATGCTGTTTACCCGAGAGATCTTTTTAAAATTCATATTTGGATTTAGCAGGGTGGCCAGGGCCTGAGACTGCGCCTTTTTAACAGGGAATGGCAAAGCAGAGTGGCTTGTCAGTGGGTTACACTTTTATTAGCAGGAAGGAACCAGGCAACCTGTTCTCAGTAGCTGTTTTGTACAGAAATCCAAAAAGGCCACGTTTTCTTCTCATTTTATGTGGACTGCACTTAAGCAGTTAAGCCACAAGCAAGTGGAAAGAAAAAACCACTTAGTGTTACAGAATTAAATGTAACTGAGGGTGGGGATGTGGGGGGAGTAGGAAGAGAAGGGAGACCCTTTGGATGAAGTATAATTGAATTGAGCCTGTAGGGTGGACCCACTCCAGAAGGATGGACAGCTGGGGCTTTAGGTTAACTGGAAAGAAAAGTTAGGGTTCAGGTTGCAAAGGGATTTGAGTGACAGGCCAGTCTTTGGATTTGGTTCTGAGGTCTGGAATTGCTAATCTCAAGTGCCTGCAAGGGTTCTTGTGAGACAATAGGAGTGATGGGGTCTTTGGTCAACCAGAGAAAGCATATCTATGTGAAAGTGCAGGTCTGACTCAGTGCCAGCTAATTGTTGGCAAGGTCGAATGTAACCAGATCTGGAATTCAAATAAAGTCACATACCTGGAATTTTATGTAAAATCTTCCAATTTTGAAGTTGTGAGGCCAAATAAAATTTATTTGCAATCATATCTTGCTTGAGAGTCCCCAATTCAGGGCCTCAGATGGAAGCAGAAGGAACCAGTGAAGGTCTGGTCAGGAAGTTGCCTCTTGGAGAGTGTCCACAGCAGCTGAGAACTTTGGTCAGGAGAGTAGTGCCTTTTCAGCTCTGATCTCCAGTCTTCCTAAGCAGTCATACATCTGGGTGAGAGGTCACCCAAGGAACAAGGGCAGGTGTTCACCCAGAGTGGAGATAATTGCCTGCTCTAAACACAGAACATGAATGTGCCTCCATCATGCTCCCAAGACTGGCCACATTCTGTATTGTTTGAAGGCATCATGCAATTTCAGGTAGTGTAGCAAAATAGAGTCAGAGGGATATTTGTTTACATCTCAACCCTGTCATTTCTTAGCTTGTTGACCATTGGTTTAGCTAACCTCTCTTGCCTCAGTTTCCTTTATTTATATAATAGTCACAGGTACTTGGACCTCTCACAGCATAGTTGAGAATCAAATGAGAAAATATAGGGAAACATCATAGTGCCTTGCAGAGGCTAAGTGCTCAATTAATAATGTATATTATTATTGTTAACATCATTATCACATCATCATCATCATCATTATCCAGAATATTAGCTTTGAAAAAGTCAGTCATTAGGGACCATGCAAACTTCTCACTTTATAGAGGGGGAAATTGAGGCCCAGAGCAGGTGGATGACTTGGTCAAGGTACCACAATGAGATGGAGTCAGCAAGATCCCCCAGATCCCACCTCCTGTGCCACATGTTTCCTCTCAGCAATGACACAGGGCCTGGCACATAGAATTTATGGGATGAATGAATGAACCAGTAATATGGAAGAATCATTTCTTTCCTTTCCTTTTCATCTTTGCAATGCCTCTTCCTTTCTTCCCTCCACCCTCCCTCCCTCCCTCCCTCCCTCCCTTCTTTCTTTCTTCCCTTCTTTCTTTCTTTCTTTCTTTCTTTCTTTCTTTCTTTCTTTCTTTCTTTCTTTCTTTCTTTCTTTCTTTCTTTCTCTTCTCTTCTCTTCTCTCTCTCTTTCTTCTTTCTTTCAGTATATTTTTTTGATTATGCTATTACAGTTTTCCTAATTTTTCCCTCTTTATCCCCCCTTCACCCTGCAACCCCCAACCCTCCAGCAGTCCCCACCTCTTAGTTCATGCCCATGGGTTGTACATATAAATTCTTTGATTTCTCTGTTTCCTATACCATTTTTGACTTCTTCCCGTCTATTTAATGCCTACCAATTACGCTGCTTCTTCCCTGTACCTTTTCCTCCCTATTCCCCCGTTCCCACTCCCCACTGAAAACCCTCTGTGTAATGTCCATTTCTCTGATTCTGTTCCTGTTCTAGTTGCTTAGTTTTTGTTGTTTTTCTTTCTTTTATTTTTTTAGGTTCATTTGTTCATAGTTATGAGTTTGTTGTCATTTTACTGTTCATAGTTTTGATCTTCCTTTTCTTAGATAAATCCCTTTAGCATTTCATATAATCATGGCTTGGTGATGGTAAACTCCTTTAACGTGACCTTATCTGGGAAGCACTTTACTGCCCTTCCATTCTAAATGATAGCTTTGCTGGATAGAGCAATCTTGGATGTAGGTCCTTGCCTTTCATGACTTGGAATATTTCTTTCCAGCTCTTTCTTGCCTGCAAGGTTTCTTTTGAGAAATCAGTTGATAATCTAATGGGAACTCCTTTGTAGGTAACTCTTTCCTTTCCTCTTGCTGCTTTTAAGATTCTCTCTTTGTCTTTAATCTTGGGTAACTTACTGATGATGTGCACTGGTGTGTCCCTCTTTGGGTCCAACTTCTTTGGGACTCTCTGGGCTTCCTGGACTTACTAAAAGTCTATTTCCTTTGCTAGATTGGGGAAGTTTTCCTTCATTATTTGTTCAAATAAGTTTTCAACTTCTTGCTGTTTTTCTTCTCCTTCTGGCACCCCTATAATTCAGATATTGGAATGTTTCAAGTTGTCCAAAAGGTTCCAAAGTCTCTCTCCATTTTTTTTGTTTCTTCATTCTGCTCTGGTTGGATGTTTATTTCTTCTTTTTGTTCCAAATTGTTGATTTGAGTCCTGGTTACCTTCTTGTCACTGTTGGTTCCCTAAATATTTTGCTTTATTTCATTTTGGGTATCTTTCATTTGTTCTTCCATTTTTTGACCAAGCTCAATCGGTTCTGTGAGCATTTTGATTGCCAGGACTTTAAATTCTCCATCAGATAGGTTGGCTATTTCCTCATCGCTTAGCTCTCTTTCTGAGGTTTTGCTCTGCTCTTTCATTTGGGCCCTATTTCTTTGTTTGGGGCCCTGTTAAGTTGTAAGGGGGCAGGGCCTTAGGTATTCACCTGGGCAGGGCAACCCTCCTTGTTCTGCTGCAGCACTGCTTGTGGGGGAGGGGGCAGAGAGGGAACAAGCAACTCCCCCTGCTCGTCTTAGCCCACTTTTCAATGAGCTCTCATGTGAGACTGGGAGTTTCTCCCACTACAGCAACTGCCATAGTCCACAGCCAGCTCCGAGTCTCAGTGTCCCCTTAAGTCAGCCCCTCCTGCACTGCAGCCAGCCTTGCCCAAAGGGTCCGCTGCCTCTCCATGGTTTCTCTCTATCTGCCGCCTTACCAGCCTGGTTGTTCTGTTTGACTGTTTCTTTAATTCCATGGTTGTCAGAATTCCATGGAGTTTGATTTTCTGGCACTTCTGGTTGTTTATTGATTTTAGATTGGTTGTTATCCTTCTTTTGGTTGTGTGAGGAAGCGAAGGGTTTCTACCTATGCCTCCATATTGGCTGGCACTCCCAGTGCTGCTTTCTTTCTTCTTTTTTTTTTTTTTAATTTTTATTGTTATTCAATTACAGTTGTATGCTTTTTCTCCCCATACCTCCACCCCACCCCAGCTGAACCCCCTTCCCTCACTTTCTTGATTCATTAAAAAATATGTAGAGATAAGAGAAGTGATATATATGGGATTTGTGGATTTGTAGATTTAGAAATGGTGAGGAATTCAGGTAGTATTGGAGTTGGTTGTTATTGTCTCTCAAGCTAGCCAGGCTGTCTCCTTTCCTCCTCTTATTCTTTCCTTCCCTCCTTTCTGAATGTCAGAGTGCCAGTTCCTTTTTTATTCAATCCATTTTTATTGAGCACGTACTATATGCCATGTTCTTCAGGCACTGTGCTGGGCACTGGGGATACAAGATTGAGAAAAACTGACTTTGCTCTGATCAGTATGGCTCAGTTGGTTGGGCATAATCCCACAAACTGAAAGGTGGCTAGTTTGATTCCTAGTCAAGGCACATACCTGGGTTGCAGGTTTGGTCTCTGGTCAGGGTGCATAGGAGAGGCAACTGATCAATGTTTCTCTCCCTTTCTTTCTCCCTCCCTCCCCCTCTTTCTAATAATAAATAAATAAAATCTTTATTTAAAAGAACTGGCCTTACCTCTCCCTCAAAGAACTAGACTCTAGAATTTAGAGTCTAGAAGGAAAACCCCTAATAATCAATAATCTCACAAGTGGGGCCATGCTTTGAGGGGCACCCTATGGGCTGCTGTAGGGATGTATGTATATGTGTGGGAGGAGGGTACAGATCTGACCTGGTCAGGGGTTGTCAAGGAAGGCCTTCCTGAGGATATGGCATTGGAACTGAGAGCTTAAGGGCCAGCAAGACCTCATGGGGTAAAGGCTGGGTTGGGGGGAGTCATGCCCTAAGAAGAGGGAACAGGATATATGAAGACCCTGAGCAAATGCGGGAAAGCCAGCACAGGTGGGGCCCAGAGAAGGTGACTGGGATGAGGCAAGGGCTCTGTCATATAGGGTCTAGAAGATTCCTGTAAGGTTTTTGATTTTGATCCTGATTGCAGTGAGAAGCCACTGCAGAATTTTAAGCAGGTCTACATTATAAAGAAATTGTTCTGGCTGCCCCTAGAAGAAGGGAACTCCAGGGGCCCAGGGAGAAGCAGCGAGATCAGCACAGGCAGAGGTCAGAGGTGCATGCGTTGTGGAGGCTAAGAGGCATATATGAAGAGAAATTTGGGAGGTTAAACTGTCAGGATATAGGCAGTTGTTAAATGGTTGTAAATAGTTTGAGGATTTCCTCCATCAACCGAGAAATCCCCAGGCTCAAGGAAGCAGCTGCTCAACTCACACCAAATAGGGTACATCAAGCCCCAAGCACGGTCCTTGGGAAGTTGCTGTTTACATGCAAACACCAGTTTTCCACAAATGCTACCTTGCTAAAGATTGATTGAGTGCCCAAGGTGGCCAGCACTGGTCTGGGCACTATGGGTCACTCTGTCCTGCTCACACTGACAGGAATGGGATGAGTTCTGAGGCTACTTTCTTCTGCACCAGCAGCTGGATGCTGCTTCTACAACAACAAATATTTGGGGAAGAAGTAAAGCAGACTTCTAGATGTTTTCAAAGACCCCAGGTTGCTGAGGCCCTAAAGATATTCAGGTTTCCTGTGGATAAAGGAGACTTCTTTGTCCTTCAGAAGTTTGTTTGTAATATGTCCAATCAATATTGATGTGCAGTAAAACTGGGCTTTCATTTGAATGACATGAAATGTCTCTATACAAGTGGTGAGGATTTCAGACATTTTCAAATAGAAAAAAAGTTACATGGTGATATTGGGAAGTCATGCAGCTTGAGGACTAGATTTTTCAGGTTTTAGCCAGATGGCAGGCTTTGGAGACCTCTGATTTAGCCCAGTCTTTGCGGCCATACTGGAAACCTGGAATGACAACTTCTTTTTAAGCAGCTAATCAAGATTGCCAAAGTGATAAAAATGCATTTTTCCCCTCACTTAACTGCAGGTATTTTGGCCTTCCTGTAGCTGCACCAAGTCTGGTTTCACTGTGACCTGGGAGCCCAGCTCTCTGGAGAAGTAAGGTACTGACCATTTCCTCCAGTTCTGGCCTGAGCCCTGGGGTGACTGTCTCCCACTGTGCTGCAGACCTGTCCACTGCAGGGAAGCAAGCAGGTGAAGAGAAGGTGCTGAAGAGGGAAAAAAGACAATCTCTTGAAGTCTTTCAAATACAAATGTTAGACCCTGTGATTTCCTTTTTCTAACAAAGGAGGGCAGATCAGAGGTGAAGCCACCAATGATTTGTTGTTTTGACTGGATCTATTTGAAAAATGCAGTCTATGCTTTGAACTGCACTCTTGAACATTTCCTATCTTCTCTTCAGGTCCCAGAAAATTCACAAAGTTGCAAATATATTGCCTCAGATACCTGGGGAAATGGTGTATCAGTGGCAACACAAATAGAGAAAGAACATGAATTGTTTGCAAAAAATCCATGGACACATACAAAGATATTTATGAACAGAATTATAAGTTCTTATAAATGCCATCTTTAGAATATTTATCTTAATCTAGAGCTATTTCTTTTAATAGAAAATGATTCTAATAATTTTAAATCATACTTCATTAAGATTCCATCACCCTTAGTAAGCTTTTTGATTCAAGTGTTTCTTTCATATCTTACATGAGAGCAAATTTCTCTCTCAGTTTGGACTGCTGGTGTATTGGTTTCCAGCTAGAGGGAGAAATTTTACTGCTCACTTCTGTTGTGAGGAAGAAAAATGAAAGATGGACTCTCTTTCCTCTGGTTTGTTTTCTTGAGCTTATAATGTTAAAAGCTCTTTCAGGGTCCATTTTACATCGACTATCACAGTGCAGAAGCGAAACCGAGGGAACATTGCTGCCTGACATGTCTGCCTCCCACTGTGAAGTCACAACAATGAGGCCTGGATAAAAATCCCAGCCTCCTATGCAGTTGCGTAATTTCCTATGATGAACACCTTGGACAAACACTAATCAAAATTACTTTCTGGCCGAAATTACTTTCATGCATTCAGACGAATGCATGATATGGCCCTGAGGCTAGGATTTATTAATTTGCAGATGTTTTTGCTCACGTGTGCCTGATCATGTTGACAGCCCCTTTCCTCTTTGTGCACACAGGGGTGGAGTGTGGTCCCTTCTGTCATGGCACCCTGGACTTCTCACCTGCTGATCCGATTCTGCAACCTGGGCACCATACGCCATGTCCATTAAGGTGAGAATTTAGGATCTTTCACATGCCAGAAATTTCCATCCCAGAAAACAAAAGGGTTCTGGGAATTTGAAGACAGTGACATTGACAGTGTGCATTATTGTTGTCATCTCTAGATTGGTGGACATATGTGACTGAGTGGTCAGGAAGAAGTGAGAAAATCTCTCTCTTTTTTTTTTTAATTAGATGCTTGGACCACAAGAAAAAATCTCAAGAGACTGAGGCTTGAGAAACCATCATTCACATGAAATGAAGAATTTCAGGAAGAGCCTTGAACAGAGCAACCAAGTCAACTAAAATGATGTCACTGCAGTTTTAGGAAGCAGCTAATGACATCAGGGAAAAGGAAAAGCTAATGTCAACTGTGTGAAATGGCAAACATATGAACAGGGATTTACAAGTTCAGCCCATTACAGACTGGCTTCTGTGTTTTCTGTTGTCTGTTTTTGTAACTTTGAAAGAAGGACCCGTTGAAACTACCCAAAGGCCAAGTTTATGAATATCTAATGGGCCCGAGCCTTGCACAATAGCCAACCATGGACCCCATCTGAGTAGGAAGTGTTGCCCTGGAGTGAGAGAGATTCCACAGCATGGATGCCATTCCCCTTCTAGGTCTTAACCTTTCATAGCAAGCAAGACAGACAACCAGGAAAGTAGGAAATCAAAACAAGCTATGTTTAGTTGAATTTTACACATCATAATCTCTTTACCATGTCAAACAAAGCAAGAATGCTCAAGCTAATCGGTTCTGGCACAAATCCATTCCAGAGGAGAGTGATTTACAACCTAGCACCATTCTCAACTCTTCCCTGAGAGTGAAGTTAAATGACCCAAGAATAACATTACTCTGCACCAGGACTAGCAAGAATGGTCTAAAGGGTGGTCTTGGGCTAGATTTTCACCCATGGAAACTCAAGCCCAGACGCCACTCCAAAGTTCTAGTAAGGGTTAAGTCTCATTCCTGTTTTAAAAGGTTGACATTCTGGTGAGTAATGAGGTCTGAAAGAGAAGTGGGGCTTGGCTCTGGGGACTTTTGTTTGTTACCTCCTTACCCATGAATCTTGAATCAATCCAGGCTAGTGATACACGGTGTGTTCCATCCTCCTCTGATGCCAAGCCCTGCTGGTGGTGATATATATGCCCAACAGAAAGACATGAAGGCCCTTCTGCAGAAAGCCTGGTGTAAAGAGATATCAACAGTGCCGGAAGGCAGGTTGAATGTTTGGGCCCAGGCAGAGAATGAAACAGGGCAAAGGTTTGAAACTTCATTGGTTAAAGTATCTTGATGTAAAAGCGAGCCCCTTAAAATAGTCTGAGAGGGCCCAAAAAACCATCTGACAGGGCTTATAAATAGACAAGTGAGATGTTGAAATTATTTTAAGACAGATGCCTTTTTAAACTGTATTCAGAACACCTTTCGGGGCTCCTTGTTGCACAGTTCCTCAAGCAGGAGGCATTTCATCTTCACAACATCTGGAACTGTCAGGAAGGTAGCACGGCAGACCTCAACAGACACAGGCACTTCTACATAAAAGTACACCAACAAATCATACCATAATTGCAGAACAACACAAGTGTTTCCCAGGCAGCTATGGAGAAAACACAGCCCTGGCAGGGGAGGAAACTCACTGTCGCCCCTACCCCCTCCACTTTTACCGCTGAATCAACTCTTCTAAGCATCTTTTCTTCAGTTCTCCACCGAGCAGCTAACAACTGCAAGCAAGTTTCTTTTCTAGGCTTGTAGGAGGTGATTGACAAGAAAGTCTTTTTTTTCCTCTGGGTAAAATTTTCTCCATCCCATAAATCTGTAGGCTTGACAGAGTTGGGTAAATTTGTGCTGTTGCTCAAGGAATTCTCAGGCTTACTTGCTTTGGGTTTTCTAGCCTTGTTGAGGGTGGGGTGGGGACAGATGGGGGTGGGGGCGGTAGGCCCTTGCTACACAAATGGGGCCCCCTAGTGCCTTCTCACCATGAGCAAAGCCACATAGCAAAGTCACACCTGGCTAGGATGCCCAGCTGGACTCTGAGCACTTAGCTGGTGAGGGGCCTTCTGTTAAATGCCTAAACAAAACTGGTAATACTTAATCTTTTCAGGAGTAAAGGCTCAGATGTGTCTTAATAACCTGTGTCTCGATGCATTACTTGAGTTTTTTCCTTCTTTTCTTGGTGGCTACATGCCAGAGCACTGCAGGAAAAATAAAAGCAGGGGAAACCCTACAAACAACTGAGTTGGAACTTTAAACCACTTTTCTGTAAATTAGAGATGAAACAAGTACTGCTGATACTAATGATGATAACAACAAATGCTTAATTAGTTTTATTAAAGTATTTTGAACCTTGTGGGAAGGATGGGAAAATAAAACTTGCTGTTGGAAGATTTGGGATTTGTGAGAATCTCTTTGGTTGACATAAGGACAGAATCCTCCAGGGCGAAGGGAAAGCTGGTGTTATGATGAAATCTCTGTCATCATCACTATTTTAGCTCTGCTTTCCTGGCAGACCAGCCAGCACCTTGGTTATCAAACACACCCTTTAAGTTTTTTTCTTGGCAAGTGGACTGGTGGTCCCTGGAGTTTGAACAGTGCTGGCTGCCTGGCCCACGTTAAGGCCGAGGAAACCCAGCCAGGCATGGTTGGGGCTGGCGATGATTTCAAGGGTCAAATGTTTAAACATCTGGTGCCTCCATAAAGCCAGCATCAACTGGGACACCTGGGTTTGGGCAGGAGTGGTGGGAAGCCCCTGGCTGCCATTATTTGCACAGAAGCACTTGGTTTCATTTCTCCTCTGCTCCTTAGGGCAGAAGGCCAAATGAGAACAGGCTGCTGCAGAACTTCCACCACCCTGTGGCAACTTCATGCCATGACAGACACTCTTGAGACAGCTTCATTGCCATTTTCATAAGAAATGTCACCTAAGGCTCCTGGGGGCCCTTTTTTATCCCCCACTTCACAAGGTACCTTCAGGGAGCTGTGGAAGTTAACTCCAGCATGCATTTTCAATGTTTGAGAGATCTTAGAATCAGCAATGCTAGGACTCCTGTTTCGAGTGGTAGAGTACTGGCCAGGAGACAGAACCAGAACAGGCGTCAGCTAGAGTCAACAGTGATGTCCCAATCCAACAGTCTTTGAGGGGCTGGGGTTCAGAAAGAAAAGTGGTTTGCCCAATGAAGCTGACAAAAGCATTTGCAGGATTCTCATTTTCTCCCACCCTGTACAACTCCCAAATATTTCTCTCCACAGCCTGCCTCCCACCCCCAAGTTTATATGTAGCAGATGGCCTTCAAACAAATCAAGGAGCAGAAGCTGCAAAAAACTTAAAGAAAAAAAAAGACAGTGAAACTCATATATTTCTTCAAACGCTAAGATGAACTACAGATGTTTGCTGAAGGGTGATGGTGCTGCCTACAACTTAAGACTCGACGTAAAAGAGGAGTCCACTTGTGTTTAGCATTGGACAAGCCCGGTAGCCGTCAGGGAGTGATTTATGGGGTCTGTTGGTGAGATTTTATGTTACTGGACACGTGGCAATTAAAACACTCTGCCATTCTGCCTGCAAAGTGTCGTCGTCTATGCACCCAGGTGTGGAGTCCCTCATGCAAACATGGTGTCACCTCACAGCCAGGTGAGGAGGGATACAGCTCTCCCAGGTGCAGCCCATAGGTTCTTGATCCTCTGGCCTCCTGACCAACATGCCCTCTGACTCCTGGGCCTCCCTCTCTCCCCCTCTGCAGGGTTCTTGGTCATTGGGAGCAAAGTCTTATTCCTACCTGATACATGCATTCAGATTAATCTCAAATTAAGCTTAATAAAATCAATAAAAGAAAAACACTGGTCTGTTACAGAACCCAGATGGGTATAGGAAACAGCTGGTCATTAGACAGGGTTTTAAAAAAAGAAGAAAAAATCACTGTGGAGTATTAAAAAATGAACATAAAGCATATATTGGGACAGCCAGCAGAGGCCTGTAATTAACACAGTGGTAAATATCTGTGTTTCTATTAAAAGCTTCTTTTTCAGGACTGGTTGTAGGTTGGTCATAAATATTTATTACAAATTAAAACTGAAGATGTAGGGCCTTAGCTGAATGTTGTCCCTCCTCTTGCCTCTTTGTTTTCCAAGGCTGATTCTTAACAGTGGAAGGGGAGAGATATATTTCAGGTACACATGCCCACTCCCAAGTACAAGATGACATAGGTATCCATGCAGATGTAGACACCTACGTCCACTGCACAGGCGCACAGAGCTTCTGAGTGGTGGGTTTGAGGCTGGGGCTGCACAGTCTTTGGCAGAAGCCATGGGAGGAGGCCCCAGCCAGCCTCTGGCCTCCAGTACAGAAATGTGGGGATCCTTTGAAGTTACCACAACTCAGGTGGAAGCCCCTCAGAGCAGCCCTAAGAGGAAGTCATTCATTTTCAAACAAAGGGGCAAATTCCTCAGCACCCTGGTGTTTCCACTAAAACAAAACTCTGAACAGTTATTCTTCAGAGGATCAATCAAACAACAGCTGTTCTCCATCTCCACGAGGTTGTGAGTGAGAGGAAATAGGCTGCCTGTACTGCAGCATGAGAGATGTAAGCTAGACAGAAGGAAGTATGGTGGGACAGGCCAGGGACTCAGAATGGAAATTGGGAGAGCTGATGTGGTAGCATTCCGAAGTGGAAGATGAACAATATAGCTTTTCAAGATCTATTCTATGTTCATGTTGAAAATAGCAAGCTACATACTGTATGATCTCACCTTTAACTGGAACATAATAAATAGAAGAAAGAAGGAAACAAAATATAACCAGAGACATTGAAGTTAAGAACAATCTAACAATGGGCAGGGGGGAGTGGGGAGGGGACCGTGAGGAGAGGGGATTACAGGAACTACTTTAAAGGACACATGGACCAAATCAAGGGGGAGGGTGGAGGTGGGGGAGGGAGGGGGGTTTGGCTGGGGTGGGGTGGAGGGATGGGGAGAAAAGGCACACAACTGTAGTTGAATAACAATAAAAAATTAAAAAAAAGAAAATAGCAAGCTGTTGCATCTTTACCCTGCTGCTGAGTTACCTGGTGAGCCTGCCAACACACAGAACTCACAGAATGAAACATGGAGAGGACGTCGGCCTGTACCCTTCACTTTCCCACTTTAGAGAGAACCATGCCTCAAAGCTTCCACAGAGATGACAATCTTGCTTGTTTTCAAAACACTTCACCTGATAGTGGATATTTGTCTTTTTTTTTTTAAACTATCTTACCTCTTAGTTCTTTTTGTTTCCTTTTCTTTTTCCTTTTCTTCTGTTTTATCTTCTTTTCTTTTTTCTTATGTAGGAATCCCTTATCCTGTGAATCAGAGAGGGAGACAGAAACTTCCTCTAATTTCTGAGGCTGGAAAGTCAGGTCTTCACCCTCTGTTCTCCCTTTGCAGGCACTCATGCTGGAGACACAGAGCACACCTTGTTTTGTTCCTGTGTCCTGCCCACAGAAGATAAATTGTGAGAGAAGGACATGGATGCAGTATGGCTCATTCAGCATGATTAGGGGAGGTGACAATAGACAGGATAAATAACCACACAGGGTGTCTCTCTGTTGGGGTGCATCTAATATTGGTGTGCATCTAACAATGAGGGCTGAGTGGATGCAATTAACCAACTCTGCACAGAGAGATAAAACAACAATGACCTGAACAAATCCTGCAGGGTAGCTGGCCACAGTGGAAGGAGGCAGGGCTGGCACTCTTTCATGAAAACCATGAAGTCTTGTGACACAGACTTGCTGGTTGCACAGTCGGGGATAGATGCAGATCCCACTGAGTGATTTTGGGCAAGACTCATCTTCTTTGAGCCCCAATTTCCTCATCTTTAAACCATGAGACCTTAGAAGATGGTTGTGAGGATCAAATGAGGCTTCGTGTTTGGCATATGGCCTATATTCAATAAATGTCATGTTCTCTGCCATCTAAAGAGCAAACCAGAAGAAGGAGAAGACATGGATTAAGGATTGTGTGGGGCAGGTGGGACACATAACTGCATATATTGGGGTGTTATACCATAGCCATCACAACAGATCCTCAAAGAGAAAATGTGTGCATCTCAAATAGCAGATTCCTACCCAGGTATGTTTGCAGAGCCTAATGGAGGAGATGGAATAACAGTGTGCTTTACTCTCCACTCATGTCCCCACCCTCAACTCAGATTCATTCCCGTCCCTTCTCTCTCCTGAATTTTGGGCTGCTGCCTATGGCTTCTACCTGGGTTTGGTCAATTCCAGCCTGGCTCCAGCTCTCAGTAGGCTCCAAGAAAATAATTCGTTTCTGGACAATGGGTGGATATATCTTCCTGCTGTTCCTAATCTCTGGGACTTTGATTTTTCCATGGTGGTTTTTAAAGCACAATCCATATTTCTTTAAATGGTTCCTTTATTAAATTCTCTTGATCTGAGTGTGTTTTCTCTTTACTGCTGGCAGACTGAAAAACAGTGTGACTGGACACATGTAGAATCAATCTAGGAAGACTTCCTGATGGAGGGTCTTCTCCAGGTTTTTGGAGGAGAACCAGCAGTTGTTTGATAGAGACATAGAATAGAAGGCTGGTGTTCCTGTTAAGGAAAGTAGAGTCAGCAAATGCTTAGGAGTTAGAACCCGCATGGGCTTCTCTTCTCTGGAGATAGTGAACACCCTGATCAGGAGGACATCTCTGCAGAGGGAGAAATGGGGAGAATAGTATCAGCAATACTAAAAAGGGATAACAGCTGTCATTTATTTATTGTCTATTGTGTGACAAGCCTGCATAACAGTATGATAGGTAATATCATCCCTGTTTTCCAGGTGAGAAGTGGAGGCTGAGATGGGGTAAGTAACTTGTCACACTATGCAGTAGAATTGGGATTCCTAAGCCCAGCTTGGTACTCAAGCAAGGCACCCAACAATTCTGGACAGGGGCTGTTCCTGGGAGATGGGCCTTTCAGAACTGATTTTTAGTTAGTGGCAGGGTCTAGCGGGTGGCAGTGAAGAGTGAGTGAAAGTGGACATTAACAGTCATCCCTTTAATAAATAAAGTTAATTTTCTCACCTCAAAAGACACACTGAAGTTGACTGGTAAACTGGAAGCACATGAGGGAGAAAGGAAAAACAGGAACAGGAACTACCACTTTGAATCATTCTGTGCGGCAGCAGGGAGGTGGTGTGGTCTGTCCAAACAGCAAACACAATAGCATTCCTATTTGTCTTGGGAATGCGATATCATTTTTCCCTCTGACAGACTTACCATTGCAATTCTTTTCTGGCTTCAGCTAATAACAAATGGAGGGTGTGTGCTTGAAGCACAGGGAACTGTGGGCAGAGGTCCCAGAGGAGAAAAACGTTGTGTCTGGATTCTGTGAGCATGTAAGGAGTCGTCAGCCTCCTGATGGGATACAGTACAGCCTCAGGGGTCTTTGGAGGAGGCATGAACACTGCCGCCCAACAGCTCTGCTATGAACTTGAAATCAGGCGAGTGTGTGAGTCTCCAGGATCATCTCAGACCCACCAGAATCCCCTGTAATAACAGCAAGGAAGCTACCACTTATGGAGAGTCTGCTACTTTGCTCCAGGTGTTTCATAGACATGTTTTAAATGCTTAGAACAATCTTTCAGAGCAGGTGATATTAATCCCATTTTCAAGATGAGGAAACTGAGGAGGAGAGAAGTTAAGGAAGTTCTCCAGGGCCCTCTAGCATGAAACTGGTGGGTCTGGGTTCCAGAGTGATATTTCTTGGTGTGAAATCCTGGACCAGGCTATAGCTGCATAGCACCTGACCTGGGCTTTGGTGATAGATGTTTGTTGTACTCTATAAACATTCATGGGTTGGTGTATTCTAAAGAGGGGTGGGGCTCCTGGAGTTGATGTTGAAGAACTTAGATGGGCTTTTTATATACCCCACCACTCCCATGATAACTGCCCATATTTCTCTAACTATGGTGCATTTGCACATGATGTGCACCCTGCTGGAATGGAATGCCTTTCTTCATTTGACCATGGGATCACCTCTACCCATCATTCCAGACTCAGCTCAAGCACTGCTGCCATGGATGAGGTTTCCCATCCCCACCCCAAATCTGGGTGAGGTCCCCTCTCCAAGGGTCTCCTCCCATCCCATATGGAGTGTGACCTCACACTGATCATTCTATAACCTTCTGGTGATTTGTCTGACACCCCACACACAACCCCATACTATGAGCTCTTTAAGGGGAGTGCCTATTATTTCTTTGATTGGTACAAGGGAGATGCACAATGCTGTTTGTTGAATGACTAAGTAACAGAAGCCAGGGTGTTCCAGGAGCTCTGGCTGGGGTGTATTAGTCTCCATCACCTCTGATGGTCGCTGGTGGGCCTTCCTCAGCATCTTAAGTTTGTTTTGTGCTGGATTTCCCTACACATGCTACTGGAATCATGTCTTGTAGACCTTCTGTTAGATGCTTCTTTATTTGGGTGTAGTTTTTTTCACCAGTTAGTGTGAACATTGGTGCCCCACTTGGTGTGCTCTTAATTAATGGTAGTGATTTCAGATGAGAGAGATGAGGAGCCACCATAGTTTATACTGGGGTGGTTGCCATATTGTTTAATCAGTATCCTGAGGTTTCATTAAAGAGACCTGTAAGGTCAGGGATAGTTCAGATGCAAGCTGAACTAGAGAAGATATTTTCCACAAGAACTGTCTCTGGAGAAGAATTCAAGCTCTATTAATATATGAGTAAACAGATCCAAAGAGAAGAGTTGATTCACAAATTTCCATCCAGCCCAAAGTGGGTTATTCACTTGTTTAGAGAGAACTTTCTGTCTGGGACCTTCTGAGCAGTTGGCACCTTTGGTACATAAGGAGTTGGAAGGCAGGGCATCTGACATATTCTGCCACTTACAAGCTGGGCAGAACTGGGTGCAAACATAATTTTTGGCATTGGTGATGACGATGAGGAGGAGGAGGAGGGGAAGGAGGATGAGCTCCTGCCAGCCTTTCCTGTAGATCTGTTACCTGGATTAAACAAGGCACACACATACTTGTCAAAGGTAAATGCACACATTCTCATTTTAGTGGTTAAGATGAAATCTGAAGAGCCAACTTGGACAAACAATTCTGACTCAAAAGCTTCTGTTTTGCAGTATAAGTAAGGCCCCCTTTAAAACACAATTTACAAAGCTGTTTATTGTTCTTTCTAGATTACAGACCCCCCTCTCTGGTATTGCTGTGTTCATACCCTGGAGGCGTGTCCCAGGGATGGAGCGGAGTCCAGCCAGGGCTGTGTTATGTGTATGTGTGTGTGCATGTATGTATGTATGTATGTGTGTGTGTATTATCACCCAAGCACTTTTTTCATTGCTTTTTAGAAAGAAAGGAAGAGAGAGAGACAGAGAGGCAGAGAGACAGAGAGAGAGACAGAGAGAGAGAGAGACATAGATGTGAGAGAGAAATATTGACTGGTTGCCTCCTGTATGTGCCCCAGCTGGGGGTCCAACCTGAAACCAAGGTATGTGCCTTGACTGGGAATTGAACCAGCAACCTTTTAGTTTATGGGACAACACTCCAACCATCTGAGCCACACTGCTGAGGGTGGCCTTTATATCTTGATCAGGAATATTCCCTTGTGAAAGTACTGCTTAAGTTTGATTGTTTGGTGATGTTGGCAATGTAAATATAGTTTAATTGATTAACAGGCATTAGCGACTGGTAATTAAAGCATAACCTGTTAGCTGGAAAAGTCTCACAAAATAAGCTCATTGTTAGTTAGCCTCTAAATGAAGGATGGCCTAGCTTCTGATTGTTCTCCCTTGTCTGTGGACTATAACCCCATTGTAGGATCAGCTGCCTTCTGCAATATGGGTGATACATGAAATAAACTATACACATATTAATATATTACTTAGAATCCATTTATTATACTTTCATCCCCTGAAAAAACTGTGCTTTGTCAATATGAAATGAGTCCTTAATCTTGGATCTGAAGGCCATGTGTTGAGGAGAAAGCCCTCTCCTGTGGTTGGTATAGGAGTTGTACTCAGCAGGTTTCACTGTCTATAAAATCATGGGCTTTTCTTGCATTCATCCTTCTTTGATTATTGAAAACTTTCCTCTGCTGCTAACACTCAGGAACACAGTAATAAGTAACTTCCAATTAAAGTTTTCCAAATGTGGCACAAATTATAATAAATGAACAAGTAAAGACCACATAATGGAAGCCTATTAGGCAAGTGAATATACTCTTTTAAGTCAAATTTCTATACCACTGTTGTGTTATCTCCCATCAGAAGAGAATGTGCAATTACCAATTTTATCTTGTCTCAGGCTTCTTATTAAAGAGTAGTAAAGGAAACTTCATTCCAGGAGCTATAATATGATTTTGATTAATAGGGGGATTCTTATGTGACAAGAATATTTCTCTTAGGCAAAGTATGGACATGGATTTCTGCCTAAGCTGGCTTGTAACTGGAAGCTACATCGCAGGTGGAACAACTGTTTGACAATAAAACACATGTTTCTACATGGGGATAGGATTCTTAAGGTACTCCAAAGCACCAGAAGGGCAGGGAGCAGTTGGCATTGGCTCTGCAGACACCAATTTTTATTTAGTTGGTTCCCATCATACTATCAAAACATGACATTGATCCATGTGCAAAGGGTGAGAGGAACAGCCCACAGTTCATGGTCTTTAGTGATTCCTTCCAGCCTCTGTTGGAAGCCTCAGCATTAAAGCTTCTCTGTCCTTGCCCTTGAGATGCTAGCAGGCATCTAGGTGTATTTTGGGCACACCACAGATCTCTGTGAATGGAATGACCCGGATGTCAACACTCTCTCCCACCACCAACTGCACATGGAAATGATTTGAATTGGAATTCTAATCCTTCAAGCCAACTTTTCTCAGAGAGCTGTTCTAAGGAAGATCATCTGGGAACTTGCCTTTGGCTCTGAGTGGCCTGTGTTTATGCCAGTGACCAAGGAGCATTATGTAGGGAACAAGGGAAGGACTGTCCCAGTTACCCTGCAGCAGACTGAAGGTTTGATCTGCACTCGATGCCCTCCTCTATTAGGGTATGGCAGGGCCCCATTCCTCAGAGCCTGGATGTTTCCTTTAACTCTGACTCTTCTCTTACCAGCTACATGACACTGAGCCAGCATCCTAACCCACTCTGAGACACAGTTGCCTCAACTGAAAACAGAGATCCCACCTCTTTAGGGGACTTACTGTAAGGAGTGAGGAAGGCAGTGTTTTAACACAATAAGCATTACCATATTGAATGAAGCCAACATTGTTGACCTAATGGGTGGACTCCCTAACACACTTTAATTCATGTCATGCCCCCTGTATTCTCTGTCCCTCCTCTAGGCTTCTCTCCTGGTCATGGTCTCCCATTCCCAGGGCCATTGTGGCCAGTACAGGGGACCCGCACCTTTGACCAGCTGCTGGAATGGTATCTAATTGTGTGGAGAAAATTCATTTTGTATCATTTGGCAGAATAGCTCAAATACCTAAAACCACATATTGCCCTTCCACCAGAAGTTTTCCTTCTAGAAATTTATCATAAAGGAAATAATTAAGCAAGCATAACAGGTAAAGGTATATGAATAGTCACTGCAGCACTGTTCACAGGAGTGAAGAGGAAAATAACAAGTGGGGGCTGCTGATTACATACTGCAGTGCATCTGAACTATGGGGTCTTTTGCAGCTCATTAAAGATCAAATAGTAGGGTGGAGGGGGTGAAGGGGGAAAATGGGACATCTGTAATAGCATAAACAATGAAACATCAAAAATAAAGAATAAAGATGAAATAGTAGAAGAATACTAATGTAGTACAACGATGGTTATGATTCATAAGTGGAAAATCAGATTATAAAACAAAATATGCCATATGATTCTATTTTTGAAAAAAAAGACCTAGAGGTATATACCAAAATAGTAAACATCAGTTATTTTAGACTAGTTAGATTTAGAATAGTTGGAATGGCTGTTTAATATTCTCTCTATCTGTTTTCCATATTCTGATTTTTACAAATAATTATTATGGACTATGTATGTAATTTTTAAAAAGTAAGAAAACATTATCCTGTGAAGTCTTTTAAATTGAACCTGTAGAATACCAAGGCCCCAGTCTGCAGGCTGGGCTTGCAGTAGGGTCAGCATGTGGTGAGATTTCAGGGGTCATGAAACCATTTCTGAATTCCCCCATCCCTCCTCCTCGATACTCCACCTCAGCACATTTTTTCCGGTTGACAGGCCCGTTCCCTGTGTGGAAGAGAAACTCCTCTCACTGACGTTTTCAGTACCTGGTTCCTGGTAGGACAGCAGGGCAAACAGGTCATCTGGCTATCCAAGTCACCCTTGTGGTCAGAGGTAATTCATGACTTGGATGAGATAAAATGGGAAAAGCAGACAGAAAAGTAAGAAGAGATGTCTCAGAGGAGACCGAAGAGGGCAAGGAGAGCCTAGGAGCCTGAGGGAAGGGACTCTGGGACAGCTTGGTTTCCTCCCAGCTTTGTCATACAATTAGTGCCTTCCTGTCACGGAAGATGCCATGGACGGGAGAGGGGAAGGGGTGGCCAGGGTGGCACATAGGGATTGGCTCACCTGGTCTGGCTGTGCCCTGGGATGCACCATTCACTGCCCACTGGCTCTTGCCGACAGGTGCTTGGAAGGAGGAGGGGATACATATGGCTGTCTTCAAGAGGCTGGATTGTTAGCTTCTTCCTCAAGAGCACTTCCTTTTTAAAGCAGAATCTTATAACTGGAAGGCTGCAAACATGAGCCTGTGAAGATAAAGCCACCAAAGAGAGGACGTTTTTGGTTCCTGGGTGTTGAGCCTTTTCGTGATCTCATGGGCTGTCCTTTGGCCATCTGGGCTTCCTGACACCCTGCTGAGCATAACAAAAGATGCTGCCCTGCTCCAAACCAGCCTGCAGCCCCTGCCACCTATGGGATGGAGCCTGATTCCTCCTGGTAACCTGACCCTAGCTGACCTCTCCAGGCTTGTTCCTACTCCAAGCACACATTCTCCCTTAGCTTGGAATTCAGCTGGGCCCTCTCACGTTTTCTGATAATGCTGAGGCTTTCAGCACAGGCTGTTCCCTTTGCCTGGAAGCTCCTCCTTCTTCTGCACATGCTGAGCTCTTATTTATCTTTCAAGAACCAGTTGGAATTTTCCACTAGGAAGCCTTCTCTGATTCACTTCATTCCATGGAAATCATTTCTATGTGTTTCTTAATCACCTAGGAAATTAGCCACGAAGAGAAAGAATTGAAGGAATAAATATTTTGAGGCATTTTTCATTTGAGATTCCAGGCTGTGTAGAAAATCTAAATATAAACATCAGCACAACTAATTGTTATTTAATGTTTTTTGTAATAACGTCTTTATTTTATTTTAAAATTGGTAACATATGAACATGGCAAAATATAATGCAAAGATAAGCTAATCAAATATAATAATATTTAGTGGAAAATTGCCCTTCTGCTCTATCTCCAGACCTACCCCTCCAGTTTTCTTCCCCAAATATAAGCAATGTTACCAGTTTCTTGTGAGTCCTCTAGGTACATGCAGGCAAATACACACACCATGTAGAGATTTCCCCAGTTCTTAAATAAATGGGGCCGTGCTAGATGCCCTACACTGCGCTTTGCTTTTTTCATTCAACAAAATATTTTGTAGGTTGGTCAATATCACTTCATAAAGAGATTTTAAAATATTTCATGCCAGTACCAGGCTGTTTTGATTACAGTAGCCTTGTAATACAGTTTGATATCAGGTATTGTGATCCCTCCTGCTTTGTTCTTCTTTCTCAAAATTGCTGCAGCCATTCGGGGTCGTTTATGGTTCCATATGAATTTCTGAAATGTTTGTTCTATATCTGTGAAATATGTCATGGGTACTTTAATAGGGATTGCATTGAATCTATAAATCACTTTGGGTAGTATGGCCATTTTGATGATGTTAATTCGTCCAATCCATGAGCATGGTACATCTTCCATTTGTTTGTGTCTTCCTCAATTTCTTCAATGTTGTGTAGTTTTCTGAGTACAGGTCTTTTACCTCCTTGGTTAGGTTGATTCCTAGGCGCTTTATTTTTCTTGTTGCTATATTGAATTGGATTTTTTTTCCTGATTTCTGTTTCTGATGTTTTGTTTTTGGTATACAGGAATGCCTTTGATTTCTGAGTATTGATTTTGTATCCAGCTGTTTTCCCAAATTCATTTATTAGGTCAAGTAGTTTTCTGGTGGAGTCTATAGGATTTTCCATGTACACCATCATGTCATCTGCAAACAGTGACAGTTTCATTTCCTCCTTTCCAATTTGGATGCCTTTTATTGCTTTTTCTTGTCTGATTGCTGTGGCTAGGACTTCCAATACTATGTTGAATAGGAGTGGTGAGAGAGGGCATCCTTGTCTTGTTCCTGATCTTAATGGGAAAGCTCTAAGTTTTTATCCATTGAGCGTGATGTTGGCTGTAGGTATCTCATATATGGCCTTTATTATGTTGAGGAATGCTCCCTCTATTCCCACTTTGCTGAGTGTTTTTATCAGAAATGGGTGCTGTATCTTATCAAATGCTTTTTCTGCATCTATTGATGTGATCGTGTGATTTTGTCTTTGCTGTTGTTGATGTGATGTATTATGTTTGTTGATTTGCGAATATTGTACCATCCTTGCATCCCTGGGATGAATCCCACTTGGTCATGTTGTATGACCTTTTTAATGTATTGCTGGATGAGGTTTGCCAATATTTTGTTGAGAATTTTAGTGTTTATGTTCATCAGCGATATTGACCTGAAGTTTTCTTTATTCGTTATGTCTTTATCTGCTTTTGGGATTAGGATGAGAGAGCATGTGCATTTTTAATTTAGATATTTATTGCCACATTGTCCTTCATGAGTTGTGATAACTTATACATTCTGCAGCAATATTTAACATGATCAGTTAATGTTAATTTTTGACCATGCTGTCTGAACCATACAGAATGTTTCTGAAAGTCAGAGTTTCCCTAAGGGGTGCCAGTTTGTGAACTCAGTTCCAGTTTTTGCTAAAACTTGTAGGGGACAAGTGGTTTTGACCTCATCACCCCTACCTTTAGGAAATCATGGGAGTCCACTCCTTGGTCTCACTTTACCACCAGGGTGACTGGTCTTGCCTATAGACGATTCTTGGTTTAGGGTTGCACATGTGAGCCAAGCTGGACTAATCAGAGACCTTTGTAGGATTCCTACTGAAATCATTACTAGATCAATCCCCCTTGCTCTATAGTGGTCATAAGCCATAGGGCTGATATAGGCTTGGGATCTCCAAGGGTGAGTTAGGTACTGCCTGCAGAAAGCCTCTCTGAAAACAACTGCAAAGTCAACAAAGCTGAGGGGTGGAGAGAAAAGCTAAGGCCTGGTCATATCCTTAGAGCCTTTGGATCCAGTACTGCCTGAAACATTAACTTTGGGGCTTAATTTCTGTCATTTGCAACTGAAAGAATCTTAACAGAGTGGTTCACATGCGTGATTTCACTGAATTATAACAACCTTTTAAGATAGGATTTTATTTTTCCGTTTTAGAGATGAAGGACTTGATACTCAAGAGTCTAAGAAATTTTCCAAAGCTCACAAACCAAATAAGAAAGTTAAATTCAGATTTGGGTTGTTTAGCCACAACACTTGTAATTTTAAAATTTCTCTGGATTTCTTCTAACAGCACCAGCTTGTTTTGTCTACTGTGTTCTTTTTGCTACATCAACATTCTGACTTCTACTCATGCCCATGTATCCAAGCCATGCATTTTTTTTCTTTGTTTTGCATAATTGCAATTTATTAAATGCCTCAAAAGTTGAATTTTGGGCACTTTATTGCTGAGTAATTTGGTTGAAGATTTCAACTGATGTTGAACAAAATACAATGAATATTTAGAAGACTTATTTATAAAAATGTTCAGTATAATTTTAGGGCATGTTAATTTGCAATGTAGTTCTTCATAGATTCAAACATTTTTACAATCTTATTGATGACAGCAAAACGAGAGAAAGCTGTTACTGCTGTACTAAAGGATTTTAAACATTTTGTCTTTAACATCAGCTCTGACACAAAAAATGTATAGTTGTTACTATGTACAGATAAAGATACTTATATATTTTGACAATAGCTTCTACTTGAATTGTAGAATCTTTGGAAAAATTAAGGGTTAGGCGTGTACTCCTACCAATTCTAAGTATATTTTTGCTCCACGGGTTTCTTTATTTGGTAAGAAAATGTTTGCACAATAATGTTTATTTTTTAACCAAAATTCGTGTTCCTGCTACCATTACCAAAACAATTTTATTTCAAATGGTGGACTTTTTAACACAATGTGAAGTAGTTACAATCACGTCAGACTAAACTTTCAAAAGCTTTAGTTTGATTCTATTAATTGAATTAAAAGATTGAGCCAAGTGTTTGGAATTCAGATATCTGGATTTCTATTTGAATTATCTAAAGATCATGACATAAATCAGACATTATTCAACAGTTCATCAGGTGTGTTGTTCATAAACAAACAAACAAAAACCTCTGGAATTAAAAATGAGGGAAAATATGTTAGGAGAACACTCATTTGACAGAGGTGCCAAGTATGAAAAGCCGTGGTTCACAGGTATGTGGATGTACTCCCTATAGCTGTATGTGTAAAATTATGGTGTTGGGTCATGGGCTTTATTTATTTTTTATTTTTTTAAATTTCTTTTTAACTTTTTAAAAATATATTTATTGATTATGCTATTACAGTTGTCCCATTTCCCCCCCCTTCACTCGACTCCATCCTGCTCTCCCCCTCCCTCCCACATTGCCCCACTATAGTTCATATCCATGGGTCATACTTATAAGTTCTTTGGCTTCTACATTTCCTACACTATTCTTACCCTCCCCCTGTCTATTTTCCACCTATCATTTATGCTATTTATTCTCTGTACCTTTTCCGCCTCTCTCCCCCTCCCAATCCCCTATTGATACCCCTCCATGTGATCTGCATTTCTGTGGTTCTGTGTCTGTTCTAGTTGTTTGCTTAGTTTTGTTTTTGTTTTAGGTGTGGTTGTTAATAACTGTGAGTTTGCTGTCATTTTTACTGTTCATACTTTTTATCTTCTTTTTCTTAGGTAAGTCCCTTTAACATTTCATATAATAATGGCTTGATGATGATGAACTCCTTTAACTTGACCTTATCTGAGAAGCACTTTATCTGCCCTTTCATTCTAAATGATAGCTTTGCTGGATAGAGCAATCTTGGATGTAGGCCCTTGCCTTTCATGACTTGGAATACTTCTTGCCAGCCCCTTCTTGCCTGGAAGGTCCCTTTTGAGAAGTCAGCTGACAGTCTTATGGGAACTCCTTTGTAGGTAACAGTGTCCTTTTCTCTTGCTGCTTCTAAGATTCTCTCCTTATTTTTAATCTTGGGTAATGTAATGATGATGTGCCTTGGTGTGTTCCTCCTTGGGTCCAGCTTCTTTGGGACTCTCTGAGCTTCCTGGACATCCTGGAAGTCTATTTCCTTTGCCAGATTGGGGAAGTTCTCCATCACTTTTTTCAAATAAAATTTCAATTTCTTGTTCTTCCTCTTCTCCTTCTGGCACCCCTGTGATTGGGATGTTGGAACATTTAAAGATATCCTGGAGGTTCCTAAGCCTCTCCTCATTTTTCTGAATTCTTGTTTCTTCATTCTTTTCTGGTTGGATGTTTCTTTCTTCCTTCTGGTCCACACCATTGATTTGAGTCCCAGTTTCCTTTGCATCACTATTGGTTCCCTGTACATTTTCCTTTCTTTCTCTTAGCATAGGCTTCATTTTTTCATCTAGTTTTCGACCAAATTCAACCAATTCTGTGAGCGTCTTAATAACCAGTGTTTTGAACTGTGCATCTGATAGGTTGGCTATCTCTTCCTCGCTTAGTTGTATTTTTTCTGGAGCTTTGAAGTGTTCTGTCATTTGGGCCATTTTTTTTTTTTGTCTTGGTGCTTCTGTTACTTAAAGGGGTGGAGCCTTAGGTGTTCCCTGGGGGGGGCGGGACGGGGTAACTCAGGCGGCTGCGCTGTGACGCAGTACGTGGGGGAGGGGCCGAGAAGGAGCAATGGGGGCAGCTCCACTCTCCACCAGATTTCAGTCACTCCCTCCGCTACCTACAATCAAATTGGGCCCCTCTGGTGCTGGTTCCCAAGTGGGTGGGCTTGTGTATACTCCAGGCCCCTGTGGGTCTCTGCAACGACCTCTCTTGTGAGGCTGGGAGTCTCTCCTGCCGCCCCAACCCCCACGGGTGCTTTCAATGAGAGGTCTGAGGTTTTATTTCCCCAAGCTGGAGCCCTGGGTTATGTGGTCTGCTTTGCTCCCCGCAGTTCCTCCCGGTTTATCTTTGCGCGAGTGTGGGGCCGCGGGGTGCTGTCCGCTGCTCTGCCTGCCCTGTTCTCTGCCACTCTGAGTCCTGCCCTCTCAGTTTATCTGTGCGTGAATGTGGGGCTGCAGGGTCTGCTACTGGTCTGACTGCCTGCCCCGTTGGTCCCACACTCCGCCAGTCTTGGTCCTGCCACGGCAACGCGAGTCCTCTCCGCCCCAGATGCTCATCTCCGCCCCTCCTACCAGTGGATGAATGTTTTTTTTTTATTTCCTTGGTGTTGGACTTCCTTGCCCTTCCATTTACTGTCAGTTCTGGTTGTGCGAGGAGGCGCAGTGTGTCTACCTACGCCGCCATCTTGGTTCTGACCTCAGGTGAGTCTTTTACTATTGCTAGAAATTGGCTAACCCTGGGAGGGAAGTCTCTTCAAAGTCAGAAAGGCTCTTGATGTCATCAGAATACAGAAAATAAAAGCCATGGTTAATACTCGATGTGACTAGGAATTGAGGCTGTGGATGGGGATTTGGTCATCCAGCCATTAGAGTCCACACTAGTACATAGCGTTTTGATCCAACAACTCTACTTTTGGGCAAAAAAGCACACACACACGTATATATGTGTATGTGCACATATATGTATATATGTGTATGTACATATATACACATGTATATATGTATACATGTACGAGTATATGTATATACACACACACACACCTTTAGTTTAGCTGCATGATGCTCATAATGAAAAGGGGAAAATCCCTTAATGTCCGATAATTAGCATATGAGTGAAAAGTTGATCATTTATTCCATACAATGCATCACCACACAGTAATCGAGAGTGTTGAATTTAGAGGCATATTTACTGATATAAACACATGATCAGAATATGTTATTGAGTGAAAAAGAGTTATAATCAATATTATGTATAATCCTACTTTTCTTAAAAATATGTTACTAAATGTTTACATATATTTACAGAGTGTTTCTATTACTTTGAAGAAAAGATGGGAAGGATTGTTGGTGATCAAAACATGTTTTTCTTATCTGTGTTTTCTATACTGTATTACATAATGGGATTTTATTACTTTTATAATAAGTACCATAAGTTTAGTAATAAAGAAATGTAAAATATAGTCACTCTGTCTGCCTGTGATGCTGTGGCAAGAGCACTCCCAAGCTATAGCATTCACTTGCAAAAATTTCACTTGTGAAAATAGTTCCACATGGGGAAGAAATAACAGCAGCATGAATACACATTTTCCCTGTTTTTCTTTGGGACAATGTGGATTATCAAAGCACCTGCTCATGTTCCATCAGGTAGTCTGTGTTAACCCTTCTATCATGTTCTGCTAATGAATAGGAAACCACAATCCAAAAGAAGGCTGGAAGTTTGATGTTCATGGAAGGAAAAGGACAGCGAATCCAGTGCAAACTTTATGGTTCCTTAGATTTGAAGTAAAAGAGAGTGGTGAGGCTGACAGCAGTGAAATAAATTGATAGAAATTTATCCTGAAGCATTTCTATGAGGTTGAATCATATGAAATCACCAGTATTCTACCATCCTTGACCTATAAAATGACAATTTCTACAAGCTAGGCAAGGCCTCTCTGAACTAGGTGATGACATAATTCAGAAAACATCTTTTGCAAAATATTTTGTTTGAGAAGGTTCTGGAGCTGAAGAACTAAATAAAGAACTCTCGAAGAGGAGATTTCTATGGTCCTTCTTAGCTGAAAGTATCGTCCTCTTCTCCACTTCTCCTGATTCATGCTCCCTGGCAGCCTCTCTACCATTCATATCAGTCCAGAAGAGAATCTGAAAGTTCCAAATGGCTTTTCTAGAAATGGTTGAGGATCCTCCCTACCTCCCCAGTCTCTGGAGCTCAACAACCAGCTTTCTTACTTCAGCTCTGACTGTTTTCTCAGTCTCCCCAAGTTAGTTGTACATTTACATTCACTTAAACATCTGAACCAAGCTCTTTCTTTTTTATAAACTATGGTGAGGTCATTCCATTGGCTTAAAGTATGTAGAATGAAGCTATAATAGACTGCTCAAAGAAGGCCTTATGCAAAGCCAACCCCATTTTGGTCATGCAGTGGTTACCTGACTGCTCCCAGGGAGAAGAGTGCAGAGAGAGGCAGATTCATGGGGGCTGCACAGTCATGGACCAGCTGGGGCTCTATGTGCCATGTAAATGAGATCCTCTGGGGCTTGGGGTTGGAGACACTTCTATACAAGGTAGAAGGATTTAGCAATCATCATCATCACCCTCATCAATCACCATGATCAAAGCTTCTGGAGGAAGGAAATTTAGGGTTGTCTGTTTTTTGAAGAAGAAAAAGACAAGGCTTGAGTATGAGGAAGGTGTGAGAAAGGACTGGAGGAAAGGCTCCCAGGTGAAAGCTGGGGTTATCCAAGATACAACTATCAACCAAGCACCGCTGGTTTTTGAAGGAGCTTCCAATGGTAACCAAGTCTGAAGGCTGCATAAGCAACACCTTCCATCAGGCTGAACATGCAGAACCTACTGGAGGAGGAAGAGGGAGGGGTAACACAAAGGTCGAGATAGCCTAGAGAACAGGACAGGCCAAGACAGGGGCTGAGGGGACAATTCAAAAGAGACTGAGTCTCAAAGAGAACAAAGATTTTTAGGAAGAGAGAAGGAGAGAAATGATGCTAGGAGGGAAGTGGGAAATGAGGTTGAGAAGACGGAGCCTTGTGCTGTGGATTTCCAAGGCACCCGCAGAGGGAGTAACCTCCTCCCCCCAGATGCTTTGCAGGACCCACCCTGGCAGGTCCTGCCTCTTCTTGGAAGCCTCTTTGGGAAAAGCTGTGTTGTGATTAAGATCTTTTAATTAAGGAAGCCGTTTGCACAGGATGCAACAAGAGCCTGATGGAGAGTTTGCTCAAATTGGATTTTTTTTTTTTTTTTGGTTAACTAGAAAAATAATGAGAGGAACTCCTCTTTGTATAAGTAAGAGGGATATGTCATTTTGAAGGGAGCTGCAGAGCTACCTGAGAATGAATTTATCTTCTCCTTTCATTCACTCCCTGTATGTATTTAGTATTACTACTTCTGTAACTACTGAAAAATAGACACGTGTTGGTGCTTACTTTCTGCCAGGTATCATGCTATGTTTCACAAACTACTCCTTTCTTCCCTGGGATCACCCTGTGAGGCACATGTTACTCTCCCTTTTCTTCAGATGAGAAAACTGCAGGCCTCTGTATGGAAAGAATCTCTTCCTCCCCTAGGGGAAAGCTAATCATGAGAAGGGAGGCAGGACACAAGATAATTTTGAGCTCCAGTTAATTTTTTTCTTTTTTACCATTTCGTCTCTCTTTCTCCTTTGTCTTCTAAGGTCCCAGACCGTGTCCTTTCTGACTTTGAAGATTGGTCTGAAGCTCCCCCTTCTCCTTCCTCAAATGTCCCCAGAGACACAAAGCAGAGTGTACGGAGGCGCTGTGATGGCTGACTTCCAGGTCCTGAACTGAGACAAGGCAAGAAGGTGCTCATGTCAGTCACCCAGTCTATTTGTTCTTTCCTCCACAGTTGGTGCAGCCCTGGATCTGGAGACAGTTCCTGGGTGCTGGGACTGACCTTGAGTCAAAGCTCTTGTTCCACCACAGTAGCCCTAGCACTGGCTTCACTCCTAGGACTAAAATTTTTCTTGGTGCTTAATGGTACAGTGGCCTTGTTCTTTGTCCTAAGATACCTAACAAGGTCCAGGATTAGCCTGAGGACAACTCCTGAACTCAAGATCCTTTGCCTTGAACCCAAACTGCTGGCTGCATCCCAGGCCAGTTTCCTAACCTCTGTCCCTCCGTGCTTTAGGGACAGAAGCCAGTGTCCTGTGCGTAGCTCAGCATCCCTTTCTTTGGGGAAGCCCTCCTTTTACTGTCTCACAGTATTCCTGCTCTGTTGATGGGTTTGGGTTCAGGTGACTATAGCTGTCACTCTGCCCCAGTGGCTCAGACTGGCCAGAGGATACCACCTTTTTAGCTCTGATGACTGGGTTGCAAAGGGCATGTCACTGAGGCTGGGCCAATCAGAATCACCAGGACTTTCTGACAGTCTTAGCAGGAACATATGGTCCTTCCCTCTTAGAGGACCATGGGAGCCGGCAATAGGACAAAGAGTCTTTCTTTAATAAAGCAAGGCCAGCCAAACAGCTCTGAGAGATGGTGACTTGGGGACAGAGATTCGGTCCCTAGGTCCCACTGAGCCTGAAGGGAGTGTGCCCCTTGTACTTGTCAACTTTGCAGGCCATGTATTTTGTTTTGTTTTTCTTAAATGAGTCTAAATTTAATTTTTGATACCTACAACTTAAAGAGTCCTACCTATTATACTTTTCCTGTGAAATGGTCTTCATTTCTTATTCCCAGCCCCACGTTTTGGCAGAAAACTCAGGAAGGCAGGTGTAGCATGGGTCTGTAATTTGTCCTGGTGTCTACTTATGGCTTCTTTTCTTTTTCTTTGAAATGTTTTTATTTTGCTTTATACATGAATAGTAGGTTGGCTGTATGCAGACTTTTTTTTTTTTACTTTTTATTAAGAAACATTTCAAACATACACAAAAATAGAATAACACCATAAACTCTTTTGTCCATGGGTATTTTAAATATTTCTATTACCAAAGAATTCTTAAATTCAAGTGAGAAGTCTGCATTGGGCTCTTGCTATGGGACAGGGACTGTTTCAGGTGTCACTGTTTCGCATAGCAGTGACAAGACCCAGAGCTTCCTCCACTGCAATTTGCATCCTGGTGGACATCAGCAAGTTTACAAATGCATGCACACAAAGTTGTTTCAGATAACAGTAAACAGCGGGAAGAAGATAAGTCAGGACGCTGACTGAATGGTGAGAGGAAGCTCCTTTGAGCAGAGGGCATCTAAGCTGAGACCTGAACGATGAGAGGGAGTCCTTGTTTTTGAGGACCTAGTAGGAAGAAGGGTTACTGGCAGATGAGCAGTGTATGGAAAATCCCTGATGTGAAAGAAGGCAGCTGGCTGGAGCAGACTGCAAAGGTGTTGACCTAAGTAAAAGGTACACAATGTGGAAACCAACCAGGATCCAGGACTAAGATCTTGAGCCAAGATCTGCCATATCTGGTGATAGAGGTTGTGCCCTGTACAGTTCTTGGGAGAGCCATTCATGCACACCAGGACTTGTCATCTTTCTGTAAAGAGCCAGACTGTAAATATTTTAGGCTTTGTGGGTCTTTGTCACAGCTACTCAATTCTGCCATTGTAACACTGAAACAACCATAGACAATACTGGGTGGGGCAAAGGTAGGTTTACAGATGTGAGCATGCAAAACATGGTTTATTCTTGTACTATTATTTATTATTGTATTATTTCCACGTGAACAACTATCAACCTACTTTTGCTCCACCCTGTATATAAATGAATGGGCATATCTATTTTAATAAAAATTCATGGACACTGAATTTGAATTACAAAATAAAATTCAAATAATTAAGATGAATCTTCTTTTGTTGTATTTTAAGAAAAATTTTAAAGATTTTTATTTATTTTTAGAGAGAGGGGAAGGGAGCAAGAGGGAGAGAAACATTGATGTGCAAGAGAAACATAGATTGGTTGTTTCTTGCACGCCCCCAACTGAGGACCTGGCCTGTAATCCAGGAATGTGCTCCCACTGGGAATCGATCCAGTGACATTTCAGTTTGCAGGCCCATGCTCTCAATCCACTGAGCCACACCAGGTAGGGCGAGATGAATCTTCTTTTTATTTTTTCCCAACAACTGAAAAATGTAGAGCCCATTCTTGGTTTGTGGCTGTACAACAGGCAGCAGTTTGGGTTTGGTCCACAGGCTGATGTACACCATGTAGTGGCCTGGTCATCTGACTGTCTATGTCCTTTCTTCATTGTCTCTGCTTACACTGTTATTCCCACCTGGAGGTTTTCTCTCTTCCATGCCCTCCATTCCCTGGGCAGCGGCTGCAAGCCTGGCATGGGAGTTACAATGATGATTAAGACACCTTCCTCATTTGAAGGAAGCTCCCAAATCCTTCATCTCTCCAGGATCTGGCAAAGCCCTTACTGACAGTGAAACATCCCAGGTCCTGCTGCCCAATAGTGCTTTTTTCCTGCTCTGTAGTCTTGGAGTACTTCCTGTCTGCTTGGCATTTACTCCCAATATGCCCTTCCTTGAGCTACACACTTCTCAACTTTTGGAGCAACACTGCTGTCTCTGACTCTCCAGTTGTGCTTACTGAGTGCACTGTTGTGATGTACCTGTTGAATTAATTTTGAAAGAGCTTGATCTTATCAGGAAGAGTTGGCCTCATGTGATGGAGGGAGACTTTAGGGAGAAAGAGGAGATGGGTGGGGCATTGGAAGAGGGGTTTGCCTTGGTACTGAGGCTGGAATTAATTGGCATTAATTACTACTAATTCTACTGTCTCATTTGTCTGCGTTGGGCTGCCTCATAAATGACTTTTTATAATGTTTTACTGTTGAAAGTATTGTCATTTATAGAAATTAGTACCCAGCTACTCTGCTGTAATTGCTGTCTCCTCCCTGGCTAAACTCTGCTGTCACCTGTCAGTGATGTTGGCTTTAATGATTCAGTGACTTCTCCCTTTTGGCCTGTCAGCCTCCCATTTAGTAGTTACTGTTTGATCTGAAAACATAAAAATAACTATTCTAGTCTAAGTCATTGTCATCTCTTGTTTGTGGATTATTACAGTAGCTTACTAACTGGTCTTCCTACTTTTGCCCGAAATACACTCTCAACTCAGGAGTCACTGTGATCCTATTCACAAACACACATCAGCTCAAGTAACACCTCTGCTTACACCACCAGTGACCAACTTTCCCAGGTTGAATGAAAGCCCATGTTCTTGTAATTACTCAAAGACCCAACAGGAGGGATTCTTAAACTTTGCTGTGCCCTGGAACCCTCTGGAAGAATAGTGAAGCCTGTGGACCATGTCTTAGGATGTCTTTAAGTGCACAAAATAAAAGGAACAGAATTTCAAAGCAAATCAATTCTTATTCTGCTCAAGCTGCTATAACAAACTACAATAAACCGAGTGGCTTAAACAACAGGAATTTATTTTCTCATTGTTCTGATGTTAGAACTCTGATGTCAGGGTGCCATCATGTCAAGTTCTGGTGAAGCCTTTTTTCCTGGGTTGCAGAGGGAGCTTTCCAGCTCTGTGTGACCTCACATGGCTTTCCTTGGTATATGGCCATGGTGAGAGAGAGAAAAAATCTCTCTTTCTCTTCTGAAAAGGCATCAATTCTATCATGAAGGACCCACTCTTATGACTTAATTCCCTCCCAAAGGCCTCATCTCCACTTACCATCACACTGGGGGTGGGACTTCAATATAGCAACTTTAGAAGGACCAAACATTCAGTCCAGAACACCAATTGTATTGAAATATAGTTATCAAACTAAAAATAAAAAATCCAGGATATAGTAATATATATACTTCTTTATTAAAAGAGTATTATAAAATATCTTTTAAAATATCAACAAGTTTAAGTTTATTTTTGGAATATACGTTCAACCATGGGGTGGTCTTGGGCAAGACAAATGCATGTTATGTTAGATATGAAAATGCAGCTATTATTCTTTTCCCAAACTAGCTCATGGACACATTGAACTCTCCATGGGCCTGGCATAAAATGATCTAACCCTCTGCTCTTAACTCCTCAGAACTTTTTCCTCACTTATGCACCTCTCTTGCTCTTCTCTAGACATGCTGGCCCTGTTGCACTTTCTCCAGCACTGCAGGCACATGTCTGCCCCAGGATCTATGAGCCTGCTGTTATCTCTATCTGGACTGTTCTTGCCAATCTCTACATGGCTCGCTCCCTCACTTCTTTCAGATCTTTACTCAAATACCACATTAATTCTTTGAATATTTCCCACAGATCCTGTGCTCCCCGTTCTCCTATCCCACTTTATTTTTTTTTTTTGTATTGCCAACTCATCTACCCTCTATTTTCCTTAGTTATCTGTGACCCCAACTAGAACATAAGATCCATATAGGTGGAGATTTATTGGTTTTGTTCCTTGAATTATACCCAGTGTATTAAACAGTGTTGGGCACAGAGCAGGAACTTAATAAATATTTATTGATCAGATGAATAAATAAATTGATATTGGCCCAAGGAAAACCAATCAGAGTGGTAAGTTTGTCATTTAACTGCCCACCTAATTTTAATATACTGAAACCCATTTTCTCATTGGTCTTCACTACTGCATTGGAAATGTAATCTTAAGTGCAAATAAAATCTCCTTTACAAATTCAGTAAATTTGGGGGAAACATCTACTTCAAGGTAATGTGATTATTGAGAGAATATATGAGGGGCAGGAGTGCTGAAATTGGCCAGTCCTCTGTGACTGTCTAGTTTTGTAACCCTGGGTGGAAACCTCACCTTTCTGCACCTCACTTCTTCATCTGTAAGAGGAGAGGATGCCCCTATTAATGTCAAAGGGTTGCACTGAGCTTTAGATGAGATCATTCATGAACAGTGCAAATCAGATTCAAGAAATAAATGACAGTAAACAGAGGGGAGGTGGGAGGGGATATCGGGGTGATTAGGGGGAAGGGTCATCAGGGAACATGTATAAAGGACACATAGACAAAGCCAAAAGGGGGTAGGATTGAGGGTGGGAGGTGGAGATGGCTGGGTGGGGGGAGATTGGTGGGGGGAAATGGAGACAACTGTACTTGAACAACGATAAAAAAGAATAAAAAAAAGAAAGAAAGAAATGCCAGCTATTGGCTGCACCTGTAATAAGTCAGAGACCAAGAAAACAAAGGGTCCCGGGAAGCTTTCTGCTCTCCAGGAGACCTTGAAGGTCCTGGGGAAAAGACAGTTTTGCCAAAGAGGACATACTGTGTTGGTGTCTACCTCCCAACCTGCCCCATGTGCTGCTGTAGGCTTGTCTACCAGGAGAACTTTGTTTTCAAAACCAGCCCCAGCTCTGGCTGCCTGTGGATGCCTCTGGCTTTGAGAAAAGGCCCTATAAATCAGAGCTGAAGGGTTGGGATGGAGAAATTTAGGCCAGGCCAGGATTCAAAAGGCAGCAGGAAATGAATATATTTGTTGAAACACATGGCAAAGGGAACTCTAAATGTCTGAAGAGTGAGTCATCAGGTACACTGAGCTAGTGCACAGTGCCTGGTTCCCAGACTGAAGGGGACTATTGGGAGATTAAGCTATGAATAATATGGTATACATTGTAGCCAACAGAAATTATTTTCAGATTAGCTTCTGTTTCAAATTATCCATTGCCTGCTTCCTGTTTATTAATGCAGGTGATTGGAAATTGACTATAATATATTATGTATTATTTTATTTCATCATTCACTAGATTTATTAATCACCAACTACATCTGAAGATGATACAGAATTTTAACCTTCACAAAAATAATCTTGTGTTATCCTCAGAACATGAGGGAAATAGAAGCCAACTTTTTTAATGGTTAATTCATTGATTGATTAGTTGGTTGATTGAATCATTCAAAAAATTGTTACTGAGCACCTACCATGTGCCAGACACTATGCTAGATGCTGGGAGTGGATAATAAGACAAAGACTTGCCAACATTGAACTTAAATTCTATAGGAGAGATGGAACATAAATATGTAAGCACATAAGCATGTACTATAACGTCAGGAATTGATGGCACTATGAAGAACAACAAAGTTGAGGTGGGGATGGTAGTTATAGAAGTATTGGTAGGTAGAAGGTGGCTTTGAGCAGAGAGACATGAATGGAATGAGCAATTACGTTGGGGAGGAATGGTGTTGCTGGGCTCCTCTGTGGAGGCTATACCATAGAAAAATGAAATGACATTCCCAGGATCTCACAGTCAGGTGGTTGTTGAGCTGGGGCACTGCTCTGGCCAAAGTTTGTCACCTGTACCACCAGTTTTAAAAACATTGCCCCTCTCTTCAAGGAAGCCTGCAGTAGAGCCTTGAACCAGCTGATACTCCAGAATCCTTTGCAAAGTGAACATGTACACACATCTTACACAAGCAGGTACACACACAGACTACTGCCCAAAGCAGGGGAAGGAGTTCTTTTCTTAAAATGACGTGCTATGTCTGCTCTTTTATTCTGGAGATTAGCATATGAAAGTGTTTGCTGAGCTTCAAATCTTGAGATGAGCTAATGCAACACATAGTGAAAGAAAATGTTTGTCATTGCAAATTCTCATTTATGTAAAGTCAGTAGCAGTTTTCAGTCACAATTACCTTCAGAAATAAAACCGGAAACTTTTGTTTCTTGCAAGAACTTACTCTTGTGATGTCTATCTGACTTCCAGCCAAGATGGAGGTACAGGTAGATACACTGTGCCTCCTCACACAACCAAAAGGATAACAACAAATTTAAAAACAAAACATAACCAGAAAACCAAACTGTATGGAAGTCCAACAACCAAGGAGTTAAAGAAGAAACATTCATCCAGACTTGTAGGACGGGCGGAAACAGGAAGCAGGGGTGGAGAGGACTCATGGCAAGATAGTGGCTGCAGGGCCAGGCAGAGTGGCAGCTGGCAGAGTAGGAGGTCCCACATTTGAATGTGGATAAACTGGAAGCCACAACTGGGGAGTGAGAAAGATGGCGCAACCCAGGGTTCCAGCATGGGGAAATAAAGCCTCAAAACCTCTGACTGACAAAAGCTGTGGGGGTTGACATGATGGGAGAAACTTCCAGCCTCACAGGGCAGTTCATTGGAGAGACCCACAGAAACATACACAAATCCACCCACCTGGAAATCAGCACCAAAAGGGTCCAATTTGCTCGTGGGTAGCAGGGGAAGTAACTGAAAGCCAGCAGAGAGTGGAGCAAGTGCCATTGTTCCCTCTCAGACCCCCTTCCCCACAGACAATGTCATAGCACAGCACAGTGGGTTGCCATGCCCTGGTGAATACCTAAGGCTCTGCCCTTTACCTGTGCACCAACACAAATTATGGCCCAAATGAAAGAACAGATCAAAGCTCCAGAAAAAAAATACAACTAAGCAACGAAGAGATAGCCAAACTATCAGATGCACAGTTCAAAACACTGGTAATCAGGATGCTCACAGAATTGGTTGAATTCGGTTGCAAATTTGATGAAAAAAAATGAAGGCTATGCTAAGAGAAACAAAGGAAAATGTACAGGGAACCAATAGTGATGGAAAGGAAACCAGGACTCAAATCAATGGTGTGGACCAAAAGGAAGAAAGAAACATCCAATCAGAAAAGAACGAAGAAATAAGAATTCAAAAAAATGAGGAGAGGTTTAGGAACCTCCAGGACATCTTCAAATGTTCCAACATCCCAATCACAGGGGTGCCAGAAGGAGAAGAGGAAGAACAAGAAATTGAAATTTTATTTGAAAAAAGTGATGGAGAACTTCCCCAATCTGGCAAAGGAAATAGACTTCCAGGATGTCCAGGAAGCTCAGAGAGTCCCAAAGAAGTTGGGCCCAAGTAAGCACACACCAAGGCACATCATAATTACATTCCCCAAGATGAAAGATAAGGGGAGAATCTTAGAAGCAGCAAGAGAAAAGGACACAGTTACCTACAAAGGAGTTCCCATAAGACTGTCAGCTGATGTCTCAAAAGGGACCTTACAGGCAGGAAGGGGCTGGAAAGAAGTATTCAAAGTTATGAAAGGCAAGGACCTACATCCAAGATTGCTCTATCCAGCAAAGCTATCATTTAGAATGGAAGGGCAGATACAGTGCTTCCCAGATAAGGTCAAGTTAAAGGAGTTCATCATCACCAAGCCCTTATTATATGAAATGTTAAAGGGACTTACCTAAGAAAAAGAAGAAGATGAAAAATACAAACAGTAACATGACAACAAATTCACGACTATCAACAAGTGAATCTAAAAACAAAACAAAACAAAAAGAAAAATGAACTTAGCCAACAACTAGAACAGGAACAGAATCACAGAATTGGAGACTACACGGAGGCTTTTCAGGGGGAGGGAAAAGGGGGGGAGAATAGGGCAAAAAGTATAGGGAATAAAGCATAAATGGTAGGTACAAAGTAGACATAGGGAGGTTAAGAATATTATGGGAAATGGAGAAGACAAAGAATTTATATGTATCACCCATGGACATGAACAAGGTGGGGGAATGCTGGTGGGAGGGGGGTACACAGCAGAGAGGAATAAAGGGGAGAAAAAAATGGGACAACTGTAATAGCATAATCAAAAAATGTGTTAAACATTTTTTTAAAAACTTGCTCTTGTTCTGTCTTGCAAGTACATGAGCTGGAAACATGCAATGAAGATGTGGTCTCTGAGGAAGAAGCCACACTGTCCACTCCCAGCAGCTTGGTAAGGGGACTCAGCTGCTAGTTCCAAAAAGAAGTGGAGACAGACTCTAAAAACAGAGGAAGGAACCAAAAGCATTTTTATTTTTCTTTGTGCTTTTGAAAGGTTTGTTTGATACTTCAGAACACAGATGATACTCCTTACCTCCTTAAACATTTTTTTTGTGTTCTGATATATTTGTATGAGGCATATATTTTCATTATTGAGATCTGATTATATTTACAACTGAGCTCCTTGTCTTTTAATTAGCAATACGATATTACATATTTATATCTTTTTAAAGTATATTTTATTGATTATGCTATTACAATTGTCCCATTTTCCCCCTTCACTCCCCTTCTCCCTGCATACCCCCTCTGGCCCACATCCCCCCGCCTTTAGTTCATGTCCATGGATCATCATATAAATAAGTGCTTTGTCTTTTACATTTCCTATGCTATTCTTACCCTCCCCCTGTCTATTTTCTACCTACCATTAATGCTATTTATTCTCTGTACCTTTTCTCCCTCTCTCCCCCTCCCACTCCCCTGTTGATAACCCTCCATGTGATGTCCCTTCCTCTGATTCTGTTCCTGTTCTAGTTTGCTTAGTTTTTGTTTTTGTTGTTTTTCTTTTTTATAGGTTCACTTGTTGATAGTTGTGAGTTTGTTTTCATTTTACTGTTCTAGTTTTTGATGTTCTTTTATTTCTTAGATAAGTCCCTTTCACATTTCATATAATAAGGGCTTGGTGATGATGAACTCCTTTAACTTGACCTTATCTGGGAAGCACTATTTTTTTTGATATATTTATTGATTATGCTATTATAGTTGTCCCTTTTCTGCCCCTTCACTCAACTCCATCCTGCCCACCGCCTCCCTCCCACATTCCCCCCCTATAGTTCATGTCCACGGGTCATACTTATAAGTTCTTTGGCTTCTACAAATCTGGGAAGCACTTCATCTGCCCTTCCATTTTAAATGATAGCTTTGCTGGATAGAGCAATCTTGGATGTAGGTCCTTGCCTTTCATAACTTTGAATACTTCTTTCCAGCCCCTTCCTGCCTGTAAGGTCCCTTTTGAGACATCAGCTGACAGTCTTATGGGAACTCCTTTGTAGGTAACTGTGTCCTTTTCTCTTGCTGCTTCTAAGATTCTCCCCTTATCTTTCATCTTGGGGAATGTAATTATGATGTGCCTTGGTGTGTGCTTACTTGGGCCCAACTTCTTTGGGACTCTCTGAGCTTCCTGGACATCCTGGAAGTCTATTTCCTTTGCCAGATTGGGGAAGTTCTCCATCACTTTTTTCAAATAAAATTTCAATTTCTTGTTCTTCCTCTTCTCCTTCTGGCACCCCTGTGATTGGGATGTTGGAACATTTGAAGATGTCCTGGAGGTTCCTAAACCTCTCCTCATTTTTTTGAATTCTTATTTCTTCGTTCTTTTCTGATTGGATGTTTCTTTCTTCCTTTTGGTCCACACCATTGATTTGAGTCCTGGTTTCCTTTCCATCACTATTGGTTCCCTGTACATTTTCCTTTGTTTCTCTTAGCATAGCCTTCATTTTTTTTCATCAAATTTGCAACCGAATTCAACCAATTCTGTGAGCATCCTGATTACCAGTGTTTTGAACTGTGCATCTGATAGTTTGGCTATCTCTTCGTTGCTTAGTTGTATTTTTTTTCTGGAGCTTTGATCTGTTCTTTCATTTGGGCCATAATTTGTGTTGGTGCACAGGTAAAGGGCAGAGCCTTAGGTATTCACCAGGGCATGGCAACCCACTGTGCTGTGCTGTGACATTGTCTGTGGGGAAGGGGGTCTGAGAGGGAACAATGGCACTTGCTCCACTCTCTGCTGGCTTTCAGTTACTTCCCCTGCTACCCACGAGCAAATTGGGCCCTTCTGGTGCTGATTCCCATGTGAGTGGGTTTGTGTACACTTTGAGACCCTGTGGGTCTCTCCAGTGAACTGCCCTGTGAGGCTGGGAGTTTCTCTTGCTGTCACCTGAACCCCCAATGGGTTTTCAATCAGTGGTTTTGAGGCTTTATTTCCCCGCACTGGAACCCTGGGTTTGCACGGTCTGTTTTGCTACCCCTTTGTTCCTCCTGGTTTATCTGCGTGTGAATGTGGGACTGTGGGTCTGCCAGCCACTGTTTTGCCGCGAGTCCTCTCTGTCCAGCTGTGAGTCCCCACCCCTCCTACTGGTCTGGATGCATGTTTCTTCTTTAACTCCTTGGTTGTCGGACTTCCATACAGTTCGATTTTTTGTCAGTTCTGGTTGTTTTTTGTTTTTCAATTGTTATTGTCCTTCTTTTGGTTGTGTGAGGAGGCAAAGTGTGTCTACCTATGCCTCTATCTTGGCCAGAAGTCCACATATTTATTTCTTCATGTCATTAAAAACGCTTTATAAATGTCTTAGAGAGTTTAAAAAATTTACTCCTGTATTTTGAAATTGTTATATTCATTTTGGAAACTTTGGAATACATAAAAAAATTACTTTCTGTGCCAAAGGACACTATCTACAGAGTGAAAAGACAACTGTCAGAATGGGAGAAAATCTTTTCAAATCAACTATTTGAAATGGGATTGATATGCAGATTATGTTAAAGAAGTCCTCCTGCAACACAGCAACAACCACAACAAAAAACAGGACACCCAGTTTAAAAAAATGGCAGAAGGACTTAACCGGGCATTTCTTCAAAAAGGCATACAGTTACCCAATAAGTATACAGAAACCTCTATTATGCCCAACCTCTATTATTTTGTGTGTGACATGTGCAGTTGAGTGGGCTCCAACTCCTGAAGATCCCATGGGTGAGTGATGTCCACAGTGTCCTGTCCTCACTAGCCTGCTCAGCTCCTACAGACTCATGTCTGTGGCTTCTTTTATGGAGTCAATCCAACTCATATTTGGTCTTCCTCTTTTCCTGTTGTCTTCTGTTTTTCACAACATTACTGTCTTTTACAAAGACATCATGCCTTCTCATAATGTACCGAAAGTAAGACAGCTCCAGTTTTATCATTTTTTGTATTTGGTGATGTTTAGGCTTAATTTGCTCTAGGACCCACTTGTTCATTGTTCCAGTGGTCTAGGGTATATGCACAGCTCTCCTCAAACATCATATTTTGAGAACCAAGATGGCGGCGTAGGTAGACACACTGCGCCTCCTCGAACAACCAGAACTAACAGAGAATCGAACAGCAAGGGGGACCGACACCAAGGAAATAGAAAATAAACATTCATCCAGACTGGTAGGAGGGGCGGAGATGGGCAGCGGGGTGGAGAGGACTCGAGTCGCTGTGGCGGGACTGAGACTGGCGGAGTGTGGGACAAATGGCGCAGGCAGTCCCAGCACTAGCAGACCCTGCGGCCCCACATTTGCACAGATAAACCCAGAGGGCCGGACTCAGAGTGGCGGAGACTGGGGCAGGCAGAGTGGCGGGGAGCACCCTGCGGCACCACATTCGCCCACAGATAAACCGGACGAACGGCGGGCAGCAAAGCAGACCTCGCAACCCAGGGCTCCAGCTTGGGGAAATAAAGCCTCAAACCTCTGATTGAAAACGCCCCTGGGGGTTGGGGCGGCAGCAGGAGAGACTCCCAGCCTCACAGGAGAGGTTGTTGGAGAGACCCACAGGGGTCTAGAGTGTGCACAGGCCCACTTGCTCGGGAACCAGCACCAGAGGGGCCCAGTTTGATTGTGGGTAGCGGAGTGAAAGATTGAAATCTGGAGGAGAGTGAGGCGGGCGCCATTGCTCCCACTCGGCCCCTCCCCCACGTACAGTGTCACAGTGCAGCGACCAGCGTTACCCCGCCCTGGTGAACACCTAAGACTCCGCCCCTTAAAGTAACAGATGCGCCAAGACAAACAAACAAACAAACAAAAATGGCCCAAATGACAGAACACTTCAAAGCTCCAGAAAAAATACAACTAAGTAAGGAAGAGATAGCCAACCTATCGGATGCACAGTTCAAGGCACTGGTTATCAGTATGCTGACAGACTTGGTTGAATCTGTTCGAAAAGTAGATGAAAAAATGAAGCCTATGCTAAGAGAAACAAAGGAAAATGTACAGGGAACCAATAGTGATGAGAAGGAAACTGGGACTCAAATCAATGGTATGGACCAGAAGGAAGGAACAAACATCCAACCAGAAAAGAATGAAGAAACAAGAACTTGGAAAAATGAGGAGAGGCTCAAGAACCTCCAGGACACCTTGAAACGTTCCAACATCCGAATTATAGGGGTGCCAGAAGGAGAAGAGGAAGAACAAAAAATTGAAAACTTATTTGAACAAATAATGAAGGAGAACTTCCCTAATCTGGCAAAGGAAATAGACTTCCAGGAAGTCCAGGAAGCTCAGAGAGTCCCAAAGAAGCTGGACCCAAGGAGGAACACACTAAGGCACATCATAATTTCATTACCCAAGATTAAACGCAAGGACCTACATCCAAGATTACTGTATCCAGCAAAGCTATCATTTAGAATGGAAGGTAAGGTAAAGTGCTTCTCAGATAAGGTCAGGTTAAAGAAGCTCATCATCACCAAGCCCTTATTATATGAAATGTTAAAGGGAGTTACCTAAGAAAAGGAAGATCAAAAATAGGAACAGTAAAAATGACAGCAAACTCACAGTTATTAATGACCACACATAAAACAAAAACGAGAGCAAACTAGGCAAACAACTAGAACATGAGGGTTGTCGATAAGGGAGTCGGAGGGGGAAAGGGGGGTAAAGGTACAGAGAATAAGTAGCATAGACGATAGGTGGAAAATAGACAGGGGGAGGGTGAAAATAGTGTAGGAAATGTAGAAGCCAAAGAACTTATAAGTATGACCCATGGACATGAACTATGGGGGGGCGGAATGTGGGAGGGAGGGCGGTGGGCAGGATGGAGTGGAGTGGGAGGGGAAATGGGACAACTGTAATAGCATAATCAATAAATATATTTTTTAAAAAAACATCATATTTTAAATGAACAATTTTTTTCCAATCAACCTTCTTCACTGACCAGCTTTTATATCCATGCATAGTAATTGAGAATATGGGAGTGTGGATGATCTTAGTCTTGGAATCTAATGACACTAATTACCAGGGAAATGCAAACCCAAACTACACTGAGATGCTGCTTCACAGCCATTAGGATGGCTATTACCAAAAAAAAGGAGAAAATAACAAGTATTGAAAATAAGAAGTGTTAGAGAAATTCAAACCTTTGTACATTGCTAGTAGGAATATAAAATTGCAGCTGCTGTTGAAAACAGTATGATAATTTTTCCAAAAAATTTAACTTAGAACTATCATGTGATACAACAATTCCACATCTGGGCATATATCCAAAACAACTGAAAGCAGAGACTTGAATCAATATATAGGTACACTCATGTTCATAGCAGCATTATTTACAAGAGCCAAAATATGGAAATAACTCAAAGGTCCATCAATGGGTGAATGTATAAAAAATGTGTTATATACATGTAATGAAATATTATGCATACTTAAAATAAAATTTTACTCTTAAATAAAAATTTATCTGGCACTTGTTAAAATGGTAAGGAAGACTTTTTAAGGACTGTTGCAATTGGTGTCAAGACTGGCAATAGGGGAGAGAAAGTGGGCTCAACTCCAAACACAATAAAGATGGCTCAGGATTTACAGCTAATAAGCAGAATGAGGCAGGCAGTGGATGGAAAATTCCTAAGAGGAGATGTCAAGGGTAGGGGCCCTCTTGCTAAACAGACTTAACAGGATTCTTTCTAAGGACAAGCCAGGATGACTAGATATTAATGATGGGGAGGCTCACTAAACTGACTTAGCAGGATTCTACCTAAAACCTGGTGTTGAAAACCCAGCTGGGTGGGGACCAAGGTTCAGGCCCAGTTGAGAGGAGGGATCAGAAGAGCCTGATGAAGCTGGGTCATGGAGAGTCTTTACAATGACGTGGCTAAAACATGGATGGACCTGGAAGATATGCTGAGTGAAATAAGCCAGACACAAAAGGACAAATGTTGTGTGATTCCACTTACATGAGGCTACTAATAGTCAGATTCATGGAGACAGAAAGTGGAATGGTGGTTGCCAGGGGCAGGGGGAGAGGACAATGGGGAGTTAACATTTAATGGGAACAGAGTTTCAGTTTGGGAAGATGAAAAATTCTGGTGATGGATGGTGGTGATGGCTGCACAACAATGTGAACTATAATTAAGGCCACTAAAACTTTATACTTAAAAAAGTTAAAATGGTAAATTTTGTGTTGTCTATACTTTACGATAATTTGAAAAAAATCAGTGTCAATCAAAAAAATCTGTCTTCCTAGTTTCTAGAGATATCTATTAACATTGTGATATTTTCCCTTCTCACCCTATCTATATCTATTTATATGCATATCTAACTAGCTATTTATATATATAGATGTGCATGTATGTATATACATATAAACACAACAATCAAGCACATACTAAATATAGGATTTTATATATTTAATAAGAATTATTACATTAAACATTTATCTAACAAAAAACTTTTAAAACATCATTTAAATTGTTCCATTTCATCATATGACTAAATGTTTCTACCTATGTTATTCAACATTTATGTTATTTCTATTTTCTCACTATTATAAGTAACTCGACAATGACATGTTTATTAATAAGAATTTTCTCCCTGCACTTCAGATTAGTTCCTTAGTTTAGTTTCCCCAGCATGAAATTACCAAGTCGGAGGGTGCGAATATTTTTTCAAGTCGTTCAGTCAAATTAGCAAGGTGTATCCTTTTATTCCTTCCTTCCTTCCTTCCTTCCTTCCTTCCTTCCTTCCTTCCTTCCTTCCTTCCTTCCTTCCTTCCTTCTTTCTTTCATTTGCTCCATTCTCTTCTCTCCTTTTTTTTATACTCCTTTCTAGTGTTTTGGCAGGTAGAATTCTAGATGGGCCCCAAGATTCCTGACCCCTGGTGTACGTACAATTTCTCCCAGTTACTTAACCAAACACTCATCTAGATTCTGCTGTGAAGAGATTTTGCAAATGTAATTAAGGCCCCACACCCATTGACCTTAAAATAGAGAGGTCATTTGGGTGAGCCTGACCCAATCACATGACCCTTTAAATCTAGGACTATAGGTCAGAATCTGAGGAGTCAGAGATTTGGAGCAAAAAGGAGGTTTGACTCAGAAGAACTCCATTATTAGTTTGAAGATCAAGGGGGTATGCAGTAGAGAATGCCAGTGGCTTTTGGAGCTAAGAGCAGGTTCCCACTGACAGCTGGCCAGGAAATGCAGACTGCAGCCTCACAAGTACAGAAAATTAAGATCCAGCAATGACCTGAATGACTTCAGAAATTCTTCCACAGCCACCAACACCTTGATTTTGGACTTATGATAGTCCACCAGGAAGTCTAGCCATGTTGTGCCAGGTTTCTGACCCATAGAACTGTTGACTAATTAATGGGGGATATTTTAAGCCAACATATTAGTGATACTTTGTTATGAATGAGAGAAAAAGTATACAGGGATATATTTGTGTTTGTAAGGTGTGTGGTTTTGTGTATGTGAGGGGGGTGGGTGGGCATAGCTAGTTCTTTGAAGCTTAGATTCACATGGTATACTATCATTCTATGGGTCAGTCAACTCTCTGCCAAGCTCTTCATGTACATTTGCTGGTTTAATACCTCTGTTAAGTATATGATTAGTCCGATTTTACAGATGAGGGAGGCAAGGCACAGAGAGGTTAAGTGACTTTTCCATGGTAACCCAGCTACTAAGAATGAGAGATGGTATTGAAACCCAGACCTGTCTGTGCCAACACCCTCCCCTTACTTCTGTACCACACAGCTACCAGCAATTTTGAATAACTTCACTAGGAGATGACAATTTGGGCAGTGGACTTTACTTACAAAGCCTATGAGGCCAGAGGGGAAGGCTGCAAATTAAGAAAGGAGAAAAAAATGAGGAGTATAAATACTAGTCTCTTTCAAGGCCCCAGCTGTATCTCCCCTCCTCTGGAGAGCACAAGGCCCTCTGATTTCAGGCTCCTGTGACTCCATTTACTTTTTTGCTGCAGATTCTATGCATTTAGCTAGAGCGTTTGCTCTTCTGCTCCATGGCCCACTGTTCCTGCACATGCCTGAGCAGGCTATGAGCTCCTCCAGGCTTGGGCTGGATCTGAGTCCTTTGTGAAACCATAATGCTCCAGCATCTCATCTCCTCATCAGGGCCTAGCATGATCTTACAGTGGATGACTGATGAAGAGTGAAACTTTGTTGAAGAAAAATAGATAGGGCAATGGCCTCTTCTAAGATCCTTAAGACTGTCCCTGACACCATCTCATGAGGAATTGTCACCTTCCTTAATAAAAACAAACCAGACCACCTTCCATGCATGCACTCTAACTCTTAACCTGAAGCTCTACCTTTGTTTTGGGATCTTGAAGGCCCCAGGGAACACTGTTACTAAATGCATGATCCTGGCTGTGATTATTTCTTCTTTGCCATACCTCATTACTTATAATGGACTTGTTTGAATGTGGCGGCTTATCTCATCTAAGCTAGGGAATGTGAAGGGAAGGCTGGCTGTCTTGTTCTTGGTTTGGCCATTCTACCCTAGGTTAATGGAAGATGGCAAAGGGAAATAACCATAGACAGAACAATGCATATAGTTAATCTGGTTCATGGGACATGCCCCCCTCTCTGCAACTTGTGACCAACTCTAGACATTTCTGCCCACCATCCAGGAATACACCCAAGGCCCTGTGATGCCTTCATGTTCAGGCCTAGAAAGTGAGACTGATTCCTAAGTCCTGAGTCTTGCTGATTGAAGGCTTGCTCTCATTGTCTGGTTTTCTGTCCGAGGACCACTGCCTTTTCCTGTGACCCCAGGAAAGCCTTCCCCACTTCCCTGACAGTGTATTTTTACCCCCCACTCACTGGTTGCCAACTGCCTATGCATAACCTTGTTCCGATTCACCCACCATTCCCATGCTAAAGATGCCATCCAGTAGAAAGGGACAGGTTGAGGTTGTATCATTGTAGTCAGCTTCAGGTCCAGTGTCAGGCTTCATCTTACAGAGTGATGAAACTGAAGGAGAAGGGGCAGGTGATACAGAGGGTAGGTGGCTGAGGGCATTCCCATGATTCCCTACGATGAAGAAGGCCTGGGTGAGCACAAGTGTCAGTATTGGTTCAGCAGTAGGACCTGGGCAGGAGGCTTTGGGGAGCGTGGAAGGAAACTATAGCTCCAGCACTCTGAGTGAGAGGGGAGAAGGCAGCAGGGAAGAGGACTTGGCAAGGCAGAGGCAGAAAGCAGAGTGGATAAGAAGGACTTGCCCCGTGGAGCTGTGTGGAATCATCCCTTTGTTTATGGAGCAAGAGTCCTGGAGATACACAATCTGAGGGAGGGAACCCTGCTGTGTGGAGGGGTTTGTGTAACATCTTGATCTACTTTCCTAAACTTTTTGGATGGAGAAAACCCCCAATCACTTGTGCCAAGCCATTTCCCCTTCTATTTGTTAAACCCATCTGCAGTTCAAGGGAAATCATATTCATGTGTTTTCAATTCATTTACACTTAACTTATTAAAATATTGCTTTGTAAGAGCTATTTGATGTCCAGGAAGCCATTCGTGTCTTAAATAAATCTTTAAAGTCCCTTTTTCTTAGAAACAGGAAATTGCATTTTGCCAAATGCAAATTAACTTGCACCTCATAAAGTTCAAGTTGAGCTCAAAACATACACTGCATGAGGGTCGGGTGGGTTTCAAACTTGGCAAACTTTCTCAAGATTTAATCTAAACCAAAAGACAGCAACTGGAGGTTCCAAGGACATTCCAAAGGATGGTATTATTGCCATCTGCCAGCATGAAGTCAAAGTCATATTCAGCTTCACTTTCAGTTATTCAGTGGTGGATTATCAGCACTCTCTCCCCTTGTTCCTCTTTTCTCAGCCCTCTGCCCAAACCAGATCAAGATGACAAGATTAATGAATAGGCATCCCCCTACAGCCTTTGTCAAAAGAACTGGGGAAGTTCGGGTGGGATCTAAAGGCCTGAAACTTTTGGTTTCAGATTTTATGTGACTTTCTTTGTGCCCTATTAACACCAGAACCAAGAGACATCATCCTCATGGTTCCTAGTCTTGAAGTCAGACATACTCCAGCCTCTCTGTACACACGTGGAGCTGTGAGCACATTTTACATCTGCATAGGCCCCCTTCCCCAAAGGGGGCCTTTCAGACCCATTATTCCATTTGCCTACATGGCCAGGGTGGGGCAGGGCAGTCTGGGACTATTAGCTTCATTTTTCACAGGAGAAAGGGAGGGTCACAGGGAGGTGAAGAGATTTGCCCAAGGACACTAGTGGAGCCAGGCTCTCTCCCTACTGAATCCAGAGAAACCAGCCCTGGTCCTGTATCTGTGGCAGGTAGAAGGAGCCCCTCCTAGAAAGGCAGCCCAGGCAAATAAAATGCTAGGGAATGCAACAACTGTACCAGTGGTCTAGGTGGTGCTCCCCTGAGTTTTGTCAATGTATCATGAGTAGTCACCCCATGCTTGGCCTATGAGAAGTCCAGGAAACACAGATATGAACAACCTGTGGTCATTGCCCACAAGGCACCCATAGTCCAGTGGAGAGACAGGTACATGAATCAATAACTAAAACAGATAATGGCCAGTATGGTCACTAAGATGTGCAAAGGGCATCTTAGAGGAACACAGAGAGATACTTAGCTCAGTCAGGGGGTTCTGGGCCTGGGGGACGTGGAACTATCTGCACTGAGCCTTTAGGGACCAGCAAGGGGCAGTGAGGGGAAGAAAGCAGGAAGGGCAACCAGATAGAAAGCATAGCAGGGGTGAAGTTGTAGGGGTGTAGAAATAGCATTGTGGAAGTGGAAAATTCTAAGTAATTTAGAATTATTAGAGCAAAAAACTACAGAAAGACAAGTAGTGTGAGGGTAGCAGCCAGACCATACTGGTTCTTGTCTGCTTGCATTTCATCTAAGTCCAGGGATTCTCAAACATTTCTCCATGGGGCCTTTGGAAATCTGATGACAGCTACAGACCCTCCCCTAAGAAAATTGCACATACCCTCACATACAAAATTGTGATACAATCTGGTGGGACTTGCCTATCTTCTGAAGCCCAGGCATAAGCAGTAGAGCAGGGATCCCCAGTCCTTGGCCCACAGACTGTACTGGTCCAGGGCATGTTAGGAACCAGGTCACACAACATGAGGTGAGTGGCAGGCAAGCAAGTGAACTTAATTGGTATTTACAGCACTCCCCATTGCTTGCAGTACTGCCTGAGCTTCGCCTTCTGTCAGATCATCAGCAGCATTAGACTCCCATAGGAACACGAACCCTACTGTGAACTGTGCATGTGAGGGATTTAGGTAGCACACTCCCTTTCAGAATCTAATGACTGAAGATCTGAGGTGGAGCTGATGCAGTGATGCTAGTGCTGGGGAGTGGCTGAAATTAGAGATTATCATTAACAGAGAGGTTTGACTGCACAGAGACTATAATAAATCAATCACTTGCAGACTCATATCAAAACCCTGTCATTGAATGGTAAATGACAATTAAACCGAATCTGGTGGCAGGCTTTAAGCCAGAATCTAACACTTATATTAGTCTGCACGTGGCCTGCCCATTATTTTATTTACCACTTCTGTCCGTGCCTCTTTCCTGCACTGACACTTGTCTCAGTCACAGTTTTGGTAAGCCCACGTGCTGCTAACCCTAACCAAAATGAGTAAAAAACAAATGTCTCTGGAGAGCTTCCCTGAAAAGGGGGAAAGACCCAATGATGAGACAGCAGAAGACTCTAAGAGTGCCAACAAAAGGAAAGCTGCATTTAAAAGAAAATACCGATCCTACTTAAATTACAGGCTCATTGCAACAGGTGATTCACATTCTCCAAGCACGCTTTGCATGATATGTGGTGACTGGTTATTCAACGAAGCCATGAAACCTTCAAAACTGCTTTGCCACATGGAGACCAAGCACTTTGCATTAAAAGACAAGACTTTGGAGTTTTTTTGAAAGAAAAAGAACATGAACACAAAGAACTGAAGCAATTGTCAAAGGCCATCACTTCATCAAATGTGTCTACACAGACAGCATCATTTTTAGTGGCTAACAGCACTGCTAAAGCTAAGAAGCCCTTTACTACTGGTAAAGAGTTGATCCTACCTGCTGCTAAGGACATTTGCCATGAGCTTTTAGGAGAGCCTGCAGTTCAAAAGGTAGCATGCATTCCTCTTTTTGCTAGCACCATAACTAAATGAATTGATGAAATAGCAGAGGATATTGAGGCACAATTGTTAGAGAGAATTAATGAGTCACCATGGTACACAATCCAGGTTGACGAGCCTACCGGTATTGACAACAAGGCAACAGTGCTTATTTTTGTGTGATATATTTTTCAGGATGATGTGCATGAGGATGTGTTATGTACACTTTTGTTGCCAAACAACACCACAGCTGCAGAACTATTCAAGTCTTTGAATGATTACATATCAGGAAAACTAAACTGTCATTTTGCTTGAATTGCTCAGTATATGCACAAAGAGAGTGGCTGCCATGACTGGATGACTTTGTGATTTCACTACTTGGGTCAAAGAGGTCATTTCTGAATGTGACTCTATGCATTGTATCATCCAAAGACAAATGTCAGCTAGCCAAAAAATGTCGCCTGAACTTAACATTTTACAGGATGTGATTAAAATTATCAACCACATTAAAGTCCATGCCCTTAACTCATATCTGTTCACACAGCTCAGTGAGGAGATGGATGCAGAGCACACATGTCTTCTCTTACACACAAAAGTGAGATGGTTTTCCAAAGGTGGATCACTGACTAGAGCAGGGCTGTCAAACTCATTTTCACCGGGCCACATCAACCTTGTGGTTGCCTTCAAAGAGCAGAATGTGATTTCAACTCTTTAACAGTTAAGGAGTAGTTACATTTATACAGTCCTAAAATTATTTTGGCCCTTTGAGGGCACCTGTGAGGCTGATGTGGCTCCCGGTGAAAATGAATTTGACACCCCTGGGCTACAGTTTTGAGTTATGAGAGCCACTCCAGAGATTTCTTTTAGGAAAAGTCATCATTGGCAGCACATGTCAGTGACACAGAATGGGTCACAACACTTGCTTACTTGTATGACATATTCAACCTGCGCGATGAACTCAGTCTGTCACTTCAGGGAACACTGACAACTGTGTTCAAGTTGGCAGATAAAGTGGCTGCATTCAAAGCCAAACTGGAATTATGGGGCAATGAGTGATCGTTGGGATTCTTGCGAACATTAGCAGAGATTTTGAAAGACTGAGCCAGGACCTTCTTTCTCCTGGCTGGTGCATGATCACCTGTCTCAGTTTTCAGAAGAGTGTGAGCATTACTTCCCAACCACAAAAGAGCCCTAAAGTAGGAAGGAATGGATCTGTGACCCACTTGTGGTAAGCCAGGTAAATCACCTTTGTCCGTGCTAGAGGAGGATCAACAGTATAAGATCGCAAATGACAGTGGCCTCAAAGGTATGTTTGAGACAATTTCAAATCTCCATAATTTCTGTATTAAATTCAAGGCAGAATATCCTGAGAAGCACTGAAAAGCCTGCTTCCATTTCCAACATCCTATCTTTGTGAAACAGGGATTTCTACAGTGACAGCAACTAAAATGAGGTTATGGAGTAGACTGTACATAAGCAACATACCTTGAGTGTCACTGTTTCCTGCCACTCCCAAATGGGACCATCTAGTTGCAGAAAAACAAGCTCAGGGCTCCCCCTGATTCTGCATTATGGTGAGTTGTATAATTATTTCATTGTATATAACAATGTAATGCATAATAGAAAAACGTGCATGATATATGTAATGCATTTGAAGCATCCTAAAACCATCTCTGCCCCTCGGTCTGTGGAAAAATTGTTTTCCGTGAAACGAGTCTCTGGTGCCAAAAAGGTTGGGGGCCACTGCAATAGAGGATCACTGACAAATGTCAAGCAGGAGAGTGACATGATTAGATTTTGATTTTAGAGAAACATTTTGCCTGTGAAATGGAGAACAGATGGGAAAAATGAAAGTAAGATTGGAGTTAGGGAGCTTGGTTAGAAGGTTGATGCAACAGTCAAAGTGAGGTAGTAGAGGCCTCAGAAAATACAGATGTTGTTCTGGGAAAAACCAAAACAATGAATATGGTCTTGGTTGCAGAAAGAATCCCTTTTACATGGAGAACTTGGTCCATGGACAAGTCTTGAAGGACATCTGAAGTCACTAGTAGGACCAGTAAGAGCTGGAATTTCCCAAATACGCAGGAGGAAAAAGGAAAAACATATGAAGAGAGGATAAAGTTAATTTAAGATTTGGGTCCTATTTTTTTTTTTAAAGAATGACAATATGATTGAGCTTATTCATGGATCCAAATTCTGGGTGGTACCAATCAGATCACATTTGCAGAACTTTTGTATATAATATACAGGATGGGGCAAAAGTAGCTTTACAGTTGTTTGTATATGGGGATGTACAACCCACGTTCTACAGGCTGCATGCAGCCCAGGATGGCTATGAATGCAGCCCAACACAAAATCATAAACTTACTTGAAACATTGTGAGATTATTTTTGTAATTACATGTCACAATGTATTTAATGTGTGGCCCAAGACAACTCTTCTTCCAGTGTGGTGCACAGACACCAAGAGGTTGGACACTGAAAATACTACAATAATTAATGAATAATAATACAAGAATAAACTCTGTGTTTCACACAATCACAACTGTACACCTACTTTTGCCCCACCGTGTATATATTTACTAAGTAAAAAGTAGTTTTGACTTGGGATCTTAAGATAAATTTTATAATGTTAAAATGAACATTTAAACTTCCAGTAATTTTGCGGGGGAGAGGAAAGTTTTCTTGGGGTGGTGTGTGAAGGCTATGAAAATGCACCACTCAGATCTCCTGCTGCTGAGAGCATAACTGATGACAGGCTCTAATCACTGCCCTTTGGAATCTGCTGTTGCATTTGTGTAGAGACCATGCTGCTCCCAGCCTGTGGCTGCAGTTTATGGCCACTAACACAGCCCCGTGCCAGGGAGACAGCCATCCAAATGAGGATATTCACATTTTTACATATTACTATCTAATCCTGAGACCCATTCATCCAAATGAGGATATTCACATTTTTACATATTACTATCTAATCCTGAGACCCATTCAAGTTTGCCAACTGTCTCAGTAACATCCTGTATGGAAAAATGACTCAGCACAGATCAATGGCTGCCTTTAGTTGTCCTTTTAGTCTTCTTCTCTTTGAAACAGTTCCTTAGGCTTTCCTGGACTTGTATTGTCTTGATACTTTCAAAGTTTTTGGGTTTTTTGTTTTGTTTTGTTTTTAGAATGACCTAGGATTTGGGTTTGCTGGATGTGTCTGTTCTGTCCTAAGTTATACCACTTTAGCAGTAATTGATGATGTTAACTTTGATCACTTGATTGAGGTAGTGTCTGCCAGACTTCTCTAATTGACATCCTTTATTTTGGGGGTTAATAAATATTTTGTGGAAAGGTATTTTGAGTGTATATTCCATAAAAGATTTCATATATTTATAAAAACTTTGATGTATGTTGGGGAGCTTTGCCCAGAAGAGCCCCACTGGCTGTCGCAGATAAGAATAAGTCTACCAAAACATGATCTGCCTGGGAAGGAAAGGTGGTCAGTCTGTCAGAGGAGAAGGGCCTTGAGCCTGTTCCTCAATGGGCTTTTATTTGGTTTAATTTGCATAGGAATACAGGGCTTAAAGCTCATCAATCATTGTCAGGCAGTAATGATCAAACAATAGATAACATTCAAAGAACTATGAGGGCTTATTTGAGTCAGGGTCAGATAGCCAAAGGGCCATAAAACTTTGGGAAACAAACTTGTTTTATTCTTGGACCCTTATCATTTAAATTGAGAGTATTAGTAAAGCAGGTTTCACAGGATTTTATGCATTCTTTCTTAGGCCTGATCACCCTGGGGAACCTGCCCTTTCCAGTACAGGGCCTCACCCACCTCTGGCATTGTTTCAGGCTTAAGTCAGGTGGGGGATGCAGGCAGCCAAGAGATTAGGACACTTTTTACAGATAGAATGAGGACTCAGGCTATGACAAAGCCGAGGGGTGAGGGCCCATCACCCCTTTTCTATACTCCCCTAAGTCCTTCCCTGATGACCCCTTCATGACAATGCCTGTCTTAGGTCATCCTCCCTTGAGGAATCTTACCCGTCATTGGCTAACCAGTCATCTGCCCGGTGCCAAGCAGGGTGAAGTAATGGGGGGCAGAGGTGGTGCCCCTGCTGGGAGGATAAGTTTTGTCTCCTTAGTGGCTTATGGTCCCAAGGTCTTTTACTCAGCCTTAGCCATGGGGGGGTTACAGCTTCTGAAACCAGGCAGGGCAGTTCCCAACAAACGTATTCATTTGTTTATGAAGTCCCAGATTTCTATTTTATTGAATAGATTATTATTACATATGAAATGTAGTATATATAAGATGTTTCAATCTATCTATCTTGATGCTCAAATTTTGCTAAATTTATCCACTGGGAACACTTTCAGGCTACTTTCTGGTCCTTTAGATTTGATTCCATCAATCTTTGAGAAATTCTGTACTTTTGGCACAAAAAGATGTTCCAGGCTCATTTTGGTTTTTTGCCCCTCTCCTGATATCCGTCATTTCTTTAAGGAGAATGGCTTCTTTTTCTTTCAGAAGGTATTTAGAAGCTAAGATTGGATTTCTAACTGTGCTCATTATTATTGGGCTACTGTTGCTCTCCTGATCTCAGTGGATAGAACATGAAAATAGATGTACATTTATTTTTGTATCTCCTTGTATATATTGCAATCAATGAGTTCACCTTTGATTTTAATCTAGCACCTTCCCTGATAGTGAGAAATCTCATTCCTGTTATTTAAAAAACATTTATTTATTTGACAAATTCCTTTCTATGTAACCAATTTCCTGTCACTGCTCTTCCCATCCCCTAGCATAGACATTCTCATACCCCCACTTGAGCTCTGTCACCTGCAGTCTCTTGTACAGATGTTAACCTCAACCTCGCAGGCTCCAACATTTCCTGTTGGGCCACCCAGACCACCTGCTCTCCAGTATGAAGAATGTCCTCTTTATATTGCTCAGGTCCCTCCCTCATGCTCATTGTAGTAATTTTGCTTTGCTAGTGACGTAAAAAAACAAATTGTCTTTAAGTTTTGGAGATCAGAAGTTTAAAAAGTTTCTTTGGCTCTAGAGGAGAATCAATTTCCTTCTCTTTTCCAGCTTCTAGAGGCTGTACACATTCTGGAGTTCATGGTCCTTTTCATCATTTTTTAAGGCAGTGGTGTAGCACTTTCTCTCCTCAAGGACCTCTGCTTCTGTCCTGACATCCTCTCTCTATATACCTGACCCTCCGGCCTCCCTCTGACAAGGACCTTTGAGATTACTTTGGGCCACCTGGATACTCCAGGATAATCTCGCCATTTCATGATCATTAACTTAATCACATCTTTGAAGTCCCTTTTACCAAGTAGTAAAGTAACATTCATATGTTTTGGGGATTATGATGTGGACATTTTGGAGAAGTATTCAGTTCACCGCAGGCCTTGTTCCATCCCACTTAATGATTCTGGGGGTGAATTATTTAAGAAAAGGAGGAAGAGATAAGAAGAAGAGAAAGAAAGAGTGGACACTTCAACTGTATTTTACTTGATGTATTTTTTCAATCATATTTTATAAATGGTAACACTGAAGCTCTGAGAGAATTACCTAAGACCTCATAAATTGCATCGGGGCCAAGACCCAAACCCAAATGGTATCATTCCTAAGATATATGGAATTATATTTCTCCTTTATTGTGTCTTATATTGTAGCTTTCTAAATTGCATGTCTGATGCCAGAGACCACCTGAGAGCTGGGCTCTCTCTATCAAGCTCAAAGATTCTTCCTGTGTTTTCCTTGAAGATTTAACAGGAGGTTGAACATAGTGGTGCCCCTTCATTTGGGTGTTCAGCGGTTGTATTGTGTCAACTGATAACATTATTTTGTCCATGGTTTCTGGAGAAAAGGAGAAAAAATTCTCTAATAATTGACATTTTCCTTCTTCTATTGACCTTATCCACAGCCCACCAGGAGATGAACGTGACATCTACCACTATGTTATTAATAAAGCTATGATTCTTTTTTAAGTCTGTGAGGGCAGAAGAGAGGTTGGAGAGTGAAAACAAATACTTGGTCCAGGTTATATGACTATTTCCTTGCAGCTATAATACAGGCCAAATCCTGAGAGCCTCACATATTCACCCAAATAAACAAGATGGCAGCTTTATCAACTACCTGCCTGGGGTCAATGTGAATCCACTCTACTGGCCACATAAAGGAAATAATGTTATCAGAGCATTGCCAGCCCTTGTACCCTGAAAATACTCACCCTGAGTGCTGCTCTGGAATTCTATGGTGTTTTCAGAATTGGAGATATGCATGGCTGGAACAAGACCTTCTATCATTTGGTTTCACCAAGAAGGAGGTAAGAAAGGAAAGGTATGATATGCCAATCACTTCCCAGAAAAATAAATGATGCTTTTCTTATAAACATTGAAGTTCTTGTTTCACTTCTCCCCACAGAAGTATCCACAATACTACACAGATTCTAGTGCACTTGTCATTTATTTTTTATCCACTTATGCACCAATTCATTCAGTAATGTTTATGGATGATTAAGTCTAAGTCAGTCACAGTGCATGGTGTCACGTCTCCAAGATGACTTAGACTCTGGCCCTGACTTCCAGCAGCTTGTAGGGCTTGTTCATATGGAGCCATGGTTGACTACTTGAAAGCTTCATGCCACTGCATAGTTTGAGCTGAATTTTGAACTTCTGGAACATTGTTGATGTGCCTCACCTGTTGAGTGAAAAGATACAGTTCCTGGCCTTAATGACTGAGGGTCAGGAAAAATATTGAAGCAAAGAGAGGTTAGCCTGAGAATGAAGACTTCTACTTAACAGAAGAATTGGGACTATTTCAAGAATAGTCCCAATTATTTTAACTGCCCCACCACCAATCTAAAAAAAAGACTTTGCTATTAAAACAAAACAAAACAAACCTTGGAAAGCACAAGCAAATCTAAAGAAAAAAACAAAACTCATAATCCTGAGATCTAGAGAAGATCATGGATGGAGTCTCCTACATGAAAATCCCATTTTTTATCTTGGAAGGATGATTAATTTTATTAGATGTTCATTAAACACCTGGGTTGGGTTGGCCCAACCCTGGTAGCCATTAAGAGGATATTGGGAGGACACATGGGAAACACGACACTGATGGGGCAACAGAATTCAGATGTGACTGACATGCTTGGTTGTGCATGGGAGTCCCTGGGGACAAGGGCTGTATCCAGATTCCAGCACTGAGTTTCTTGCTCTCCCAGGCCTGGTACCTCAAAAGGAGCCACTGGAGAAGTTGGGCCACTGGTGCTGATCAAAAGGCCTTTTGCCTGGACTCAGTTCTGCTCTCAGGACTGGCCTGGGAAAGCTTGATAAGAAGATAAGTGTCAGGGTTGTCTTCTGTAGTCTGGCCCCCTATTCCTGGAGCCTAGTGCACCCCACATTTTGACCCACTATCCTGCCTCTGGGATCCATTCTGATAAAATCTGACATAAAGGCAGACCTCTCTGCTTCTGGGTTTTCCGATATGAAGTTTTGATTAAGAGAAGAAGAACCTGGTGATCTGCTGAAGCCAGAGGATGACCCTGGCTAACTAGTCTCTTGGTTACATCATGATAATGGCAGGCGGAGGGAAGGGAAGCTGATGCCGACTGATAGAACACTCTGCTAGGCAGTTCCTTTTTGGTGCTTAATTTCATCCTCATAGCAGTTCTTCACAGTTGCTGTTACTATGTCCAGTTTCACAGATGGTAACACAGGCTCAGAGAGATTGTGACTTGCCTAAGGTAGCAGAGCCAGTAGATGGCAGAACTAGGATTTGAATGCACATCTTCTGACTTCTGTCCTATCTCACTTGAGTATGTCCCAGGATCAATCACTTGCATGGAGGCAGGTAAAAAGGAAGCAGGGCCAGGGAGACTTAGGCTCTGTGTGTTTGAGGATCCCTGCACTTGACTCTAAGGGAGACACACATCCTCATTCCCTGGCATTTTTCTCACTGCCGCTTCCCCCACATTGTGCCTTTAAGGTACTGAGACCCTTAACACACCCTGTGCATGATGGCCAATAGAGGCAAGTGCAGACCCTCCTCCTGATCCATCCTTGTTCATCTTGATGACACTACTTCTTTTTGGTGCTAATTGTGCCTGGCCCTGGACCTCTGACCTTGAACACTGAATCTGCTTGCCCTTGCTGGATTGTGGATACTTGGCTCTTTCTCACCCTGGCACTCTTCAAATAAGAGACCTCTCAAACATCTAAAAAATTAATACATTGTTTTGGAATTAAGTCACATAAAACAATGTTGAGTACATTTTAAAAACTGGTAAATAAAAAATAAATTTTAACAAATGAAGCAAATGATGTCACCATTTGGTGTATCTTATTTTCTATCTTTTTCTATGCTCATATGCATAGACACACAATTAAGATTTGTTTTTCTAAAAATGTGGGATTATATTCTGTATCACCTGCAATTTGCTTCTTTTACTTCATTTTTCTTGTGGTGTATAGTTGCTATTTTGGTGGATCACAACTCCCTCATTGAATTCTAAGCCAGAAGTTCCTAGTACTGCTTCTGCAGAACACTGAGTTCCCCCAAGTTTAACCAAGGTGCTGAACTGTCAAAATCCAGTAATAATTTTTAATTCAGTTTGTATTAAATTAAATAATCTTCACCATTTTTATTTTCTGGCATGACTTTGTATTATTGCAAAACATTGGCTTTGTTACCATTTCAGTATTTCTAGGTTACTAAAAAATTACACTTAGTTTTTTACAGTTTATGTGCCAGTATTTCATAAGGTCATGGCAATAGACCCCTGACCTCTAGGGACCCTTGCCAGCTTCCCATGTTTGGAGTGCACTGTGGATCTAGGATGCAGCTTTGATCTGAACCACAATTTTAACTTGATCTAGCCATTGAGGAGTGCATGCCATGTGAGAATAGGAGGGACAGGTGATGGTTACAAGTGCTGAGCACAAACAGCTCACCCAACTCTGCTGAGGAACAGCTGCAGGAATGTGGGCCATGAAGAAGGGGAGGGATTTCTCTACCTGCAGGACAGAGGTGAGTCCTGGATCCAAATCAGCAGAGAGCCCTGGGAGAGGTGGCAGTGCCTAAACATATCAGTTAAGGGAGCTTCTATAGGATAGCAGAAGGCATGGGGCTGAGGGGAACATTAAAGCTGGTATTCCGGAGGGATCGATAGTAGAGGGCCAGGCAGTGGACTGGATTGAAGTAGGACACAAGAACATTGGAGATTTTCTTTGGAGCCTCACAAAAAGACACTTGGAGTGTCTTTTGGAATGAGAACTTTGGGAGGAAGTCAGGGTTCTATTATGATACTGTCTACCATGTGGTGTCTTGTTTCTACCTACATTCTATGGGTCGGTTGATACATTTGTGTCAGAAATAGAAAAGCTAATTTGGTGTAAGCAGAGAAATCTTAGTTTCTGCCTATAGGGCCCCAAATAATGTCCCATGACCTGGACTTCTCATCTCCATGTCTCAGTTCCCTTCTTGTCCATGTTGCCTCTATGTCCACAGGGCTAGGCTCTCCCTATGCCTCAGAGACGGTTGCAAGAGCTTTAGACTTGACATCTCTTTGGCTTCAAGCCCATCAGAGGGCATGAACCATTCTCCCAGCTGTCATCAAGCCCCTTCACTGATATGTCCATGGGCTTAGGTCTGGGCCTTGTATTCCTCTTCTGAAAACGGATGGTCCAAACCATCCCATATTGCCAGAGAAAAATGGAGAGATCTTAAGAAGTACATGTGGGAAGAGTTGGTGCTCAGAAGCAAAGTACAGTGCCCTAAAGTATTAAACAAATATTTTTTAAGTTGCATTGTTGAGTGTCTCTGAGAAACTTCTGAAGAAGAGAACACCCAGGGAGGAGAAAGTGACCACTTTTACATATATGGAGGCCTTTGCAGGGAAGCCAGCAGAGGCTCATTCTAGTGGCCCAAGAGGGCACAGTGGTCACAGCATGTCCTGGGTTTCCACTTGTGAGCCTGGAGAGCAGTATTTTCTATGCTAAGATTCCATATCCCAACAGCAGCCACCAATTATATAAAATGTTTTTTGAATAATGCTTAGTCATAGTTTTTTCTCAAAAGACAATAGGGGTGAATGGGATAATGTTTAGCAAGGAGGTTAGGCACAGAAATAGTTTATGAAGATTTATGAGAAACAGTAAAAAAGGTGCTGAGACGTGTGTGAGCACCTGTACACTGGGGGAAAGATTAGGGGAAAGAGGGGGAATTAAGGTTGCCATAGAGACCTGAAGTCTCCCAATTTCCATCCTCATCATAAACTAGGGGCTGGTGCTTGAATGAGTGAGGAATTTGCCTTGAAGTTCTAGCAGAGGAGTGTCATCAGGGCCAATCAATGCAGTGTGCCTGTGATAGAAACAAGCTGGGGAGGGAAGGGAATGTAAGATCTTCTTTCTGGGTCTGACAGTCCAACAAGCCTCCATCTCCTTCTCCTTTGCCTCTTCCTCCTCTTCCTCTTTCTCCTACTTCTTCAGGGCTTCTCTGTGGGTCTGTGAGTGGGGAAATGAGACACAGTAACAGGTTTGATATTCATCTTGTCTCCTATCAGGTAATCCTCCACATCCTCCCAGGGCTTGCTCTCTCCCTCTCTCTCGCTCCTCAAATCCCCTATATTAAATTACTGTTGAAATGTTTCAGACTCTCAGCTTCAGGATCATATGACAGAATGCATGGGGGTTTGCTTTTTAATCTTGCCCAAGAGAAAGAAATGAAAATGACTTGCAGGATTTTGACACAATGATCAGACAAAAATTTTTTATCCCCCACCCCTCGAATAAATGGGAACTTGTCAAATGCCATTATCAAATCATATGGCTCAGAATTCGTCTCAGGTTTTTCTGTGGGCCTAAAAGTAATCGAATTATAACCACATTCTGATTTATGTTTGGATTACTGATGATTCCATGACTAAAGATGTGTCTGTCCTGAAGGCTGGTGAAGTCTGAACTGATTTATCTCCTGGAGCTGGGGGCCTGGTCCTTCACTGAGCCACAAAATGCACCAGTGAGCTTGGATGATGACTACTTTGTTTGAATCACTGGGCTTGGATTTTCTGAAGTGATCAGCTCTGAGGTTAAACTTTCTCCATTCAAAGAGACTGGGGAAGAGGGATGGAGTCACTTTCCATCGCTGGTTTTCACCTTCATGGAAAAAAATTATTCTAATAAAGACCTCTACCCGTGCTGAGCAATGTTCTTCCATTACATAAATAAATTGCTCCTGTCTTTGACAGATCTCAGATGGGTGACTTCAGGTTTAAAGACTTATTTGGGATCATTTGGCTTTGGGTGACTTGGCCATAAAGATAATGGTAAGTAAAAAGTCTAGCTTCTTGATCTTCAGGAGAAGAAGGGCATCAGGATCACCAGTGTCCTCTCCCTGCCCACCATTTCATTGGTTCTTTTCTAATGAAGACAGCTTCCAGGCAACTCCAGTTTACTACTAGCTACTCAAAGGTGTAACTGACTTCCTCATTTATTAACGATGGTGATTCATTAACATGACAATTGGGCAAAACTGATTACCTGTGAATTTCTGATGAGGTAATCCTGCCTCTCTCAAGCCCTGGTAATGAATCACCATTTCCCTCCCTCCTGTGACCTAATTTTTCAATCATGTACCTGTATAAAATATTGTGCCAAGGTGTGCATCTATTTATCTTACAGGAGTACTCTCCTTCTGAATTCAAGGAAGAAGACAACCTCGCTAACTGCGGGTGGCAGGGGGGTAAGATTCATGAATGTTCTGGGTCCAGAATTCACTGGAGTCCAATCTCTTGGATAAATCAGCGTGCACTGTGATGAGTCTGGGAGCAGGCATTCCAGTCCTGCTAGCTGGGACTCTGGAGTTTGTACTTGATAGAAATGGAGAAATCTATAGGAACAACATGATTCCACTTTCCTCTGTCAAAAAATAATACCTGAAACTTCATCTTAAAATGCTGGGATTTCTTGTCACAATTCTTTAAGTGTCACAATGTCTCAACCAGGAAGACCTGATGGTGTCACAATTGTCAATGGTGCTATTGACCACCTGTGGGTCTCAGGATCGATGGACAGTTATGAAAGTTAATATTTGCAAACCACTGCTCACTTCACTTTTGAGACTTCCAGACACAGGAATCTGTCCCTATGGCAGTGAGAATGCCTTTGATTAACCATGACATTTTTTTTGGAAATTGCAGCAGTGGTGAGGGGTGACAGAACACATAGCCATTCACTTTATCCAAATCACTTATTAACTAACTCTCTTTTTATTTTTCTTCTAGGTATAAGAAGCACCTATAACTCTGTCTCTCTGTTTTTAGGTCCCTGATTTAAAACACTCTAATATTTTTACTCAAGTCTTTTTTTTTTTTTTTTTTTTTTTTAAGTTTTCAGTTAATTTTAGTTCTTTTAATTGCAGAGAGAGCATTATTGATGGTTATATCCAACACTTGACACAGTGCCTGGCATCTAGTAGCTCTCATATATCTACTTTTGAACTCTTCCTTAAGAAGTACTTTTTTTTTTTTTTTTTTAATTTTTTTTATTGTTATGCAATTACAGTTGTATGCCTTTTCTCCCCATCCCTCTACCCCACCCCAGGTGAACCCACCTCCCTCCCCCCTCTCCACCCTCCCCCTTGGTTTTGTCCATGTGTCCTTTATAGTAGTTCCTGTAATACCCTCTTCCCACTATCCCCGCCCCCACCCCCCACCCCCGCCCTGGCTATTGTTAGATTGATCTTAACTTCAATGTCTCTGGTTATATTTTGTTTGCTTTTTTCTTCTATTGCTTATGTTCCAGTTAAAGGTGAGATCATATGGTACTTGTCCCTCACTTCCTGGCTTATTTCACTTAGCATAATGCTCTCCAGTTTCATCCATGCTGTTGCAAAGGGTATAAGCTCCTTCTTTCTCTCTGCTGCGTAGAATTCCATTGTGTAAATATACCATAGTTTTTGGATCCACTCGTTTGCTGATGGGCACTTCGGTTGCTTCCAGTACTTGGCTATTGTAAATTGTGCTGCTATGAACATTGGGGTGCACAGATTCTTTTGGATTGGTGTTTCAGTGTTCTTAGGGTATAATCCCAGCAGCGGAATTACTGGGTCAAAGGGCAGTTCCATTTTTAGTTTTCTGAGGAAATTCCATATTGTTTTCCACAGTGGCCTCACCAGTCTGCATTCCCACCAACAGTGCACAAGGGTTCCCTTTTCTCCACATCCTCTCCAACATTTGTTTGTGGATTTGTTTATGTTGGCCATTCTGACTGGTGTGAGATGATACCTCATTGTGGTTTTAATTTGCATCTCTCTGACGGCTAGTGATGCTGAGCATCTTTTCATATGCCTCTGGGCCTTCTGTATGTCTTCCTTGGAGAAGTGTCTGTTCAAGTCCTTTGCCCATTTTTTAATTGGGTTGTTTGTCTTCCTGGAGTGGAGTCGAGTGAGTTCTTTATATATTTTGGAGATCAGGCCCTTGTCTGAGGTATCGTTGGCAAATATGTTTTCCCATACTGTTGGTACTCTTTGTAATTTGGTGCTGTTTTCTTTAGCCATGCAGAAGCTTTTTATTTTGATGAGGTCCCATTTGTTTATGCTTTCCTTTATGTCCCTTGCTTTAGGGGATGTGTCTGTGAGGATGTTGCTGCGTGGAATGTCTGAGATTTTCCTGCCAATGTTTTCCTCAAGGACTTTTATGGTGTTACGGCTTATATTTAAGTCTTTTATCCATCTTGAGTTTATTTTCGTGTATGGCGTAAGTTGGTGATCGAGTTTCATTTTTTTGCACGTAGCTGTCCAGATCTCCCAACACCATCTGTTGAAGAGGCTGTTTTTGCTCCATTTTATGCTCCTGCCTCCTTTGTCAAATATTAATTGATCGTATAGACTTGAGTTTATTTCTGGGCTCTCTATTCTGTTCCATTGGTCTATGTGCCTGTTTTTATGCCAGTACCAGGCTGTTTTGATTACAGTGGCCTTGTAATACAGTTTGATATCAGGTATTGTGATCCCTCCTGCTTTGTTTTTCTTTCTCAAAATTGCTGCAGCTATTCGAGGTCGTTTATGGTTCCATATGAATTTCTGCAATGTTTGTTCTATATCTGTGAAATATGTCATGGGTACTCTAATAGGGATTGCATTGAATCTATAAATTGCTTTGGGTATTATGGCCATTTTGATAATGTTGATTCTTCCAATCCATGAACATGGTACATGCTTCCATTTGTTTGTATCTTCCTTAATTTCTTTCTTCAGTGTTGTGTAGTTTTCTGAGTACAGGTCTTTTACCTCCTTGGTTAGGTTTATTCCTAGGTACTTTATTTTTCTTGTTGCTATATCGAATGGGATTTTTTTCCTGATTTCTGTTTCTGCAGTTTCGTTGTTGGTGTACAGGAATGCCTTTGATTTCTGGGTATTGACTCTGTATCCAGCTGTTTTGCCAAATTCATTTATTAGGTCGAGTAGTTTTTGAGTGGAGTCTATAGGGTTTTCCATGTACACTATCATGTCGTCTGCAAACAGTGACAGTTTCATTTCCTCCTTTCCAATTTGGATGCCTTTTATTGCTTTTTCTTGTCTGATTGCTGTGGCTAGGACTTCCAATACTATGTTGAATAGGAGTGGTGAGAGAGGGCATCCTTGTCTAGTTCCTGATCTTAGTGGGAAAGCTCTAAGTTTTTGTCCATTGAGTGTGATGTTGGCTGTAGGTCTCTCATATATGGCCTTAATTATGTTGAGGACTGCTCCCTTTATTCCCACTTTGCTGAGTGTTTTTATCAGAAATGGGTGCTGTATCTTATCAAATGCTTTTTCCGCATCTATTGATATGATCATGTGATTTTTGTCTTTGCTGTTGTTGATGTGATGTATTATGTTTATTGATTTGCGAATATTGTACCATCCTTGCATCCCTGGGATGAATCCCACTTGGTCATGGTGGATGATCTTTTTAATATATTGCTGGATGCGGTTTGCTAATATTTTGTTGAGAATTTTAGCGTCTATGTTCATCAGCGATATTGGCCTGAAGTTTTCTTTCTTCGTTGTGTCTTTATCTGGTTTTGGGATTAGGATGATGTTGGCTTCATAAAAAGAGTTTGGGGGTCTTCCATCAGTTTGGATTTTTTCGAATAGTCTGTGAAGGATAGGGGTTAGTTCTTCCTTAAATGCTTTGTAGAAATCTCCTGTGAAACCATCTGGTCCAGGGCTTTTGTGTGATGGGAGTTTCTTGATGACTGCTTCAATTTCCTTTGCTGATATTGGTCTGTTCAGGTTTTCTGTTTCTTCTTCAGTCAGTTTTGGAAGATTATATTTTTCTAGAAATGTGTCCATTTCATCTAGGTTTTCAAATTTCTTAGCATACAGGTCTTCATAGTAATTTCTTACGATCCTTTGTATTTCTGTGGTATCAGTTGTAATCTCTCAACTTTCATTTCTAATTCTGTTTATTTGGATCCTCTCTCTTTTCTTTTTGATGAGCCTACTTAAAGGCTTGTCAATTTTGTTTATCTTTTCAAAGAACCAGCTCCTGGATTCATTGATCCTTACAATTGTGCTTTTAGTCTCTATGTCATTTAGTTCTGCTCTGATCTTGGTTATTTCCTTCCTTCTGCTTGCTCTGGGCTGTCTTTGTTGTTGTTCCTCGAGTTCTTGTAGGCGTAGGGTTAGGTTGTTTGTGTGAACTGTTTCTAACTTCTTAAGGTAGGCCTGTATTGCTATGAACTTCCCTCTCAGGACTGCCTTTGCTGTGTCCCATAGGTTTTGGGTTGTTGTGAGTTCGTTTTCATTTGTTTCCAGGAAGTTTTTGATTTCTTCCCTAATCTCGTTCTTGACCCATTCATTGTTTAATAGCATGCTATTCAGTCTCCATGCTTTTGAGTGTTTTGGGTTTTTACCCTTGGCGTTGGTTTCTAGTTTCAGACCCTTGTGGTCAGAGAAGATGCTTGATATGATTTCAATTTTCTTGAATTTGTTGAGGCTTGCTTTGTGTCCTATCATGTGGTCTATCTTTGAAAAAGTTCCATGGACACTTGAAAAGAACGTGTATTTTGCTTCTTTGGGATGAAAAGCTCTGTATATATCAGTTAAGTCCATTTCCTCTAAGGTATTGTTAAGTGACACAATATCTTTGTTGATCTTTTGTTTGGAAGACCTGTCCATTTTTGATAGTGGGGTGTTAAAATCCCCTACTATAATTGTGTTGCTGTCAATATCTTTCTTGAAATCCTCCAATATTTTCTTTATGTATTTGGGTGCTCCTATGTTGGGTGCATATATATTTACAATGTTTATGTCTTCTTGGTGGATTCTTCCTTTGAGTATTATGAAGTGACCTTCTGGGTCTCTCTTTATGGCCCTTCTTTGGAAGTCTATTTTGTCTGATATGAGTATTGCTACCCCTGCTTTTTTTTCCTGTCCGTTTGCTTGGAAAATTTGTTTCCAGCCCTTCACTTTCAGTCTGTGTAAGTCTTTTGTCCTGAGATGGGTTTCTTGTAGGCAGCATATGTGTGGGTCATGTTTTCTTATCCATTCAGCTGTTCTATGTCTTTTGATTGGAGCATTTAATCCATTTACATTTAAGGTTATTATCGATAGGTAGTTATTCATTGCCATTATTTCCTACCTGTGTTCCTGTGTCTTTCTCTTTTCCTTCCTTTCCTTAAAGCAGTCCCTTTAGCATCTCTTGCAGAGCTGGTTTGGTGGAGCTGTATTCTTTTAGACTTCTTTTGTCTGGGAAGCTCTTTATTTGGTCTTCTATCTTGATTGAGAGCCTTGCTGGGTAAAGTAGTCTTGGTTGGAGGCCTCTGGTTCTCATTACTTGGAATATTTTTTGCCATTCTCTTCTGGCTTGTAGCGTTTCCATTGAGAAGTCAGTTGCTAACCTTATTGGGGCTCCCTTGTATGTTACTTCCTTTTTCTCCCTTGCTGCCTTTAAGATCCTCTCTTTGTCTTGGAAATTTGCCATTTTAATTATGATGTGTCTTGCAGTGGGTCTCTTTGGGTTCCTCTTGTTTGGGACTCTCTGTGATTCCTGGATTTGGGTGACTTTTTCTCTCCTCAGATTAGGGAAATTTTCCATCATTACTTTTTCAAACAGGTTTTCTATCCCTTGCTCTTCTTCTTCTCCTTCTGGTATTCCTATTATACGGATATTGTTACGTTTCATGTTGTCCTGCATTTCCCTTATTGCCTCTTCATTCTTTCTGAGCCTCTTTTCCTTTTCTTGCTCCTTCTGGGTGTTTTTTTCTACTTTATCCTCCAGCTCGCTGATCCGATCCTCTGCTTCATCAAGTCTGCTTTTAATTCCTTCTACTGTGTTCTTCAATTCAGAAATTGTATTCTTCATTTCCGCTTGGCTCTTGTTGATATTTTCTATTTCCTTTTTCATGTTGATATAGTTTGCAGTGAGTTCATTGTAGTTTCCTTGTAGTTTCTGGTAGTTCTCTTTGAGCTCAGAGAGCTCAGTGAGTTTCCTGATGACCATTGCTTTGAACTCAGTATCTGATAGTTGACTTGCCTCTTTTTCGGTTAGTATTCTTTCTGAGACTTCCTCCTTTCCTTTCATTTGGGAATTGTTTCTTTGTCTTCCCATTGTTTGTGAGGTTCTTCTTGTTGGCCTCTGCGTCTTAAATTGCTTTGTTCTGACTCCCTGGATTTATGATATGAACTTCTATGGTAGAATGCCAATGGGATTCGGTGGTGCTGTCTCCTTACTCTCCTGTGCTCACTGGTCTTGAGCTGACGTTTATGTGTTTAACACGGTCTATCTCTAGTCTTTTCAGCACTCCAGGTTTTGTTGTCTCACCTGTGGGAAAAAGAGAAAGGGGGGGCGAAAGAAAAGAAAAAAAAACACACACACACACACACACACACAAAACAAACCAAAAGAAAGATGGGAAGGAGGGAAAAAGGAAATAGGAAAGGAGGAAAGGAAGGAAGGAGGGAAGAATAAAGAAAGATCGGAGGCAAGATAAGAAGGAATTTTAGCAAAAATTAAAACATAGAAATAGATAAAAGAAGGCAGGAAGAAGACATAAAAATGGTAAAGGATGGGAGGAAGAAGGAATGAAAAAAAAGAAAAAAAGAGAGAGGAAGAAGGAATTCAGGGGGAAAGGAAAAAAAAAGAAAAAGGATAAAAAAAAAAAAAAAAAAAAAAAAAAAAAAAAAAAAAAAACACCTTCTGTTGGCTTTAAACCGGTCAGGTTATTTCTGCTGGTGTCCTGTCTGTGCAACGGGAGGGGGTGTTTGGAAGGATTGGTTTCACTTTTCTCTCTTCCTGGGTCACACTCTTCGCTGTTTTGTAAGTGTGGTCCCTGGCAGTCAATCAGTCCGTTGATCAGCCAATCCAGCTGCTTTGGCTAGTGACGCGTGCGCGCGCAGCAGGGGAATCCAGCCGCTTTGGGTCTGTGACGTTATTTTGTGCCCTGAGCGCGCAGCCGGCGGACCAATAGAGCCACCAGGGCTTGGAACGCTGGCGCGCAGGTGGCGGATTCAGCCGCCTCGGGGTTAGGACACTCGCCAGCAGCTTTGTATTTAGAAAACAGGCACCCAGCCGGCCCTGTGCTTGGTGAGCGCGCGCAGCCCGCTGAGCCACAGGCTCTGTGCTTGGGGGCCCGATCCAGCCGCCCTGGGCTTGAGTCTCTCGGGCGGGCGGGGCCGCCCTGGGACTGAATCACGCGGCACTCGGTTCCGAGGTTTTGGGCCTGTGGGTAGAGCAGCTAGACTCTGGTCCAAATTATCTCGGAGGTTTCAGGTGTGGGCGCCCCTCCGGGGTTTCAAGTGTGGGTCCCGTTCGCTAATCTGCTCGCGCTCGCGACCGGACCTCAGGTGAGCGTAGCAGTCCAGGGGTGGAGGGGGAGGGGCGCCAGGGGCCTCGGCTACTACCGAGAGTTCTCTAATTAGCCCCTGAGTGTCTCTATTTTCTTTTTCTTTTTGAGAAATTCCTCCTTTTCAAGCCCCCCTGGTCTAATCAAGCACCTGGCTGCTCACAGCGCAGCCTGGCCCTCTCCCAAGACTCCTGCCGCAGCCCCTGCGCCAGGGCTGGCGCTTCTGCCGCCCTTGTACCGCGCGGTCCTGGGTCCCGTGGACCTTATTGTCCTTGAGCACTCTTCTTACCGTCAGATCTTTCAGTGTCCTCTATCTTTGGTCTCTGATCTTCGTATATGCTGGAATACTGTTGGCTGTTCGCTCTGCTCCTCAGATCAGCTAGGTATTTCCCTGGCGTTGAGGGGAAGTGGACTCCGCTCCCACCTATGTTGCCGCCATCTTCCCCCTTGATTCACCTTGATGTCCAAGAAGTACTTTTAATCAGAGGATGAGAGGAGGAAGAGCCTGGGCCTTCTAAAACAATGGAAGGGGCTGGCAAACCCTATTATTGCCTCAACAAATCCAAGTTTAGGAACCTTCAAACCAAAGGCCACATGAGGGTTTCATGATTCCATGACTCTCCTTCAGTACTCTACCAGTGATCAGTGTTTACAACCAAGACAGACCAAGAACTTTACTCAAGTCTTTACGGTCAGTTAATATTTGACAAAGGAGGCAGGAGCATAAAATGGAGCAAAAACAGCCTCTTCAACAGATGGTGTTGGGAGATCTGGACAGCTATGTGCAAAAAAATGAAACTCGATCACCAACGTACGCCATACACAAAAATAAACTCAAGATGGATAAAAGATTTAAATATAAGTTGTAACACCATAAAAGTCCTTGAGGAAAACATTGGCAGGAAAATCTCAGACATTCCATGCAGCACCATCCTCACAGACATGTCCCCTAAAGCAAGGGACATAAAAGAAAGAATAAACAAATGGGACCTCATCAAAATAAAAAGCTTCTGCATGGCTAAAGAAAACAGCACCAAATTACAAAGAGAACCAACAGTATGGGAAAACATATTTGCTAATGATACCTCAGACAAGGGCCTGATCTCCAAAATATATAAAGAACTCACAGCAATTCCGCTGCTGGGATTATACCCTAAGAACCCTGAAACACCAATCCAAAAGAACCTAAGCACCCCAATGTTCATAGCAGCACAATTTACAATAGCCAAGTAATGGAAGCAACCTAAGTGCCCATCAGCAAACGAGTGGATCCAAAAACTATGGTATATTTACACAGTGGAATTCTACGCAGCAGAGAGAATGAAGGAGCTTATACCCTTTGCAACAGCATGGATGGAACTGGAGAGCATTATGCTAAGTGAAATAAGCCAGACGGTGAGGAACAAATACCATATGATCTCACCTTTAACTGGAACATAATCAATAGAAGAAAAAAGCAAACAAAATATAACCAGAGACATTGAAGTTAAGAACAATCTAACAATAGCCAGGGGGGAGTGGGGTGGGGACAGTGGGAAGAGGGGATTACAGGAAGTACTATAAAGGACACATGGACAAAATCAAGGTAGAGGGTGGGGGTGGGGGAGGGAGGTGGGTTCAGCTGGGGTGGGGTGGAGGGATGGGGATAAAAGGCATACAACTGTAATTGAATAACAAAAAAAACTAAAAAAAGAAGAAAAAAAGAACAAAAATGTGCTAGAAATATGCTATGCTTGAGTTTATGTTAACTAATTTAGCGAACTTCAGTAAAACAAATGTAAAGATTAAAAAAAATAAAATACTCTAATATTTTTCTTGTTGACAGGAGCTTCCACTTCTCAGCTAAATAATGGCTGTACAGGCAAGAGGGCACATCTCCAGGACACATACATTTGGCAGTTTGATTCCACTGAATACATATTTGCTGAATGCTTACTTTGCTAGGCACCTAGGGCAACCAAGGATAAATTGGTCATATAATTGATGCCTGAAGGAATTAGCTCTTTTAGTTTGAAGATCAGTGTCAGTGTGGTTCAGACTAGTACATTCCTATTGCATTTTCATATTTGTCCAGGTTCTTAGCTTGATCCAGCCAGCTTTCTTGCTTTGGAATTCCCCAAAAGCAGACACAGGGATTAAGTCTTGGTTGTTTGTGATTCTTTAGGAAGCTTAAGTGAGGAAGTGGGGAAAGTGAGCATGGAAGGGATAAACCCTAGTGAAGTGTGTGTTAGTTAGGAGGGACTCAAGTCAATAAGGTCACTGCTGCACAACCTTCGGGAACATGCCTCAGAGGACATTGGGAGGCGGGGCATTTATTTACTCTATCCCATTTGTCTTTGGTGGACAGTAGACTCCTATTCTTGAGGGTTGTGCCTGAATCAGTCAAGTAAACCCCATAGTACCAAAGAAAGTCCTCAGGGTGGGGAGAGGAAGAGAGTTGTGGCCAAGAGAGCTCAGTATCACAGCTGTGGGTGGCATAGGGACTAGGGGGAACTCTAGAGTAGATCATATAAAAGGAGAGGAGTCATAGGTCAGAGTGAGATGCATATTTTAAAACTAGACAGGCAACATTCTACACTAAGCTCCAAGGATCCAGAACAGGAGCTAATGGGGAATGAGTTATCCCGTACCCCTTGAATGTTTTTCTAACAACAGAATTCTTCTTTCCCTTTTGGAATAATCTCCTCTCTAATACGGGAGGCTTTCTATGATATGACCTTACCTGATAATTCAGGTTAGCCACTCATAATCCTTTTTAGGCATTTGCATGGATGTGTGAAGAGAGTCCATCTTCTAGGGGCCATTTAAAGCTGGATTGATGGTGATCATTTTTTACAGTGTTTGAGAATAAAGCCAATATGCTGGAGGGCACAGCAACAGAAAAATGGGGGAGAGAAACAATGAGAGAGAAAGAGAAAGAGAGAGAATCAGGACAAATAATTTGAACTATAGAATCCCCATGTGAAGTATGAAGTCCTCAGGAAGCCTTCTCTGACCCTTCCTGCTCACCTCAAGCTGGCCAAGATCACCTTCCTCAGTTATCTAACAATGCCATGTTAATAAGTCTGTTTGTACATACCATATTATATTGTAATTGTACAAGTACCTAGAATAGTCTGGCACTTGCGTGTTAATATTTGTTCATTGGAGGGATGTGGGGCCATGCTGTAGCTTTTTTGGTTATCCTTTCATTGGATTGTAGGAAGAGCATATTTTTTTGGAGGCTGATGGACACTGCAGGGTGCCTCATTGCTTCCCTTTTTCTTTGCTATATTTCACATCCTCACGGGGCCAGAGAACCTTGTTGTGGCCCCCAAAATGGTGGGGTTGAGTCATCAGATGGAAACTCTTCTGAACGGCTCTTTGTAGAATTACTTCATCTAGTAGGATTTTCTAGAGGAACAGATGAGAGGAAGAGAGGTTGTGGAGAACCAATGTAACAAGGTGCAGCCAAGAGGGGTCCCCAAATAGGGATTTGTAATGAGGTCCAGAAGAGCTTGCTCCACACCACAGGACTACACCTGCCTGCAATGCTGGCAGCTGTGGCCAGTTGTGGGAGGCACCGGAAATGGGGCTGCAGAGGAAGATTGGCACTGGGATATAAACCCAGGCATGGCAGCCATTAGGTGTCTCTTTTTGGGACCATGTGTCTTTTTGGGGACCACGCATCTTTGGCAGAGAGTTAGGACTGTGTGGCTTTGGGGTGCTCCCTTTTGCCATGTGGCTTAGGAAGCAGGAGAGACTTTACCTGGAAGAAAAGGGGAGAAAGGACTCTTGCTGGTGGGCCATGAGAAGATGCCACATGGCTCTGGATTAACTGGAGATCGTGGTGGCGACACAGCGGATGGTGCCAGAGCCTGAACCATGGACTTCTACTTCTTTCCTGAGATACGGTAGCCAGTACTGGGACTGGGCAAAGGGGAGAAGGAAGGACTGTGAGTGTTTGTGGGTATTCTAAAGAACTTTAGTCTATATTATTTCAAATAAATAATAATTCCTTTCCTTTTCACCAGTGTCTGGCATTGAGAGATGTCTTTCCTCTGGCAGCTGGCAAAGCAAACCTAATATGGGGGAGGAACCCCAGTGAAAAGAGGGGGTTCCTTTTATATCGTTCACCACCCCCCATCTATTCTGTAACACCAACACCTTCTTCTGTCAGCTGGAGGCAATCTAACCATTGAGGGCTGAGTGATCCGAGGTTCTGGCTTTTCTGCTGCATCGATCACTTTCGGTTAAGTGGCCACTAGGGTTAAGACAAATTTTGATTTGGTCAAGAATTATGATTTATACATAGAGATGTAAACAGAACATGAAGATTTGTTAGGATTCAAGTAGTTTCAAAGTTTTTCAAATACTAGGTATTTAAATATGCTTACGTAATTTGAGCAGTTCAAGAGATATAGGAACAGAGTTTTGGAGAAAGTAAAAAGCATTAATTAGATACAGAGGGTCTAGAAGCCAAGCTTGGCCTTTTTACTAAGGATCTAATTTTAAAGAAGTCAGTTAACATCTCTGTCCTTCAATTTACTCATTCAAATCATGTGCACAATAGTCCAGTCCTTTCTGACAACATGTAGAGGTCACACAAGATGATGCCTGTAGAAGTGCAATGGGAAGTATGTCTGGTTAGACTGTAAACACCTTTATGGAGTGACCCTCAGAGTCTAAGAACACTTACTATTTGCAGAGCACTAAGGGTTTGTGGCCAAAAATGAATCTGTCCTCCTCAATGGAGGTTCTACTCCATAAGTCCTATAAGCAGAAGAGAGGTTTATGCACCTTCTATGTGTTGGATGGTATCCTGAGAGCTGAGGTAATAACAGTCAACAGAAACAGACAAAATCCTCTTCCTCATTGATGAATAGAACAAAAAAATAAAATAAAATGGAGTCACTATATCAAGCTGCTAAATTACTAAAATCAAGTAGGTCAAGGCATGAGGAAACAAGTCCGTTCTTGTTTTAACCTGACTTAAACTTTTAAATTTTACAGTCCTTAATCAATGCCTAAATATATATCAAACCTTCAGACAACCCTCTGATTAGTCCCTGAAGAATCAGGAAAGAATGTTCATGTATTCAGACCACCACACATCCATTATCTAGACCTGTCATCTAGAGGGCTATCATCTCAGACCAATCTGGAGGCTAAGAATACAGGACTGATTCTTCTCAAGAATATACATTTTACTATAAGAATCCTCAGCTTTTTTCTTCTTTAAAACACTCTGGGTATTGCCTAGTTGTGTTTCTGGTTTGCAAACCCTATGGTCCTTTCATAAATCTTTATCATTTATTTTCAGACAAAGCCTTCAGACTCTTTTTGAGTTAGTTTGACATTATGGAGCTTCTGTTCTTGAGTACACAAATATAAGAAGGGTGTGTGCCAAGAGGATAATGGGGGTGATAAGTATGGGCTGAAGATGAAAGACCTTAGCTTTATGTTTATTATTGGAACACAAAGATCATGACATAGAGTGGCTGCTTCAAAATTTCATTTTAGGCAAGACAGTAGAACTGTTGCCTTTTTCTTTTTTCTTATTCACATGTCATAGTCACTATTTTCAAAGATCTAATCACATTGAGGGAACAAAATATAACAAACTCACATTCCCTTAGTGTCCCCTTTATAAAAAACCACTTGAGAAATTTATTTTAGATGTATCATTGAAATACATTTCTCTTAAGGTGATTTTTTCTCTTACACAATGAGAATTTTGTAACTAATCTTATTTCTCATTTCTCTTTGGCTGCTTGGAAGCTCAGGTCTGAAGTTGTAGCTTGGAATTCATTACTGGAGATTCTTTTGACTACCCATTGACTCTAGCTTATTGTTCTACTCATATTTTCTCTAACCATTATTTAAAATCTTTTTCTGCATCACTGTAGTATATTCATTTGTTTATGCTGCCTCCAGTCCTGGGTGGAATAAATTAGGGGTAGAGATTTAAATAAAGAAAGAAATACAAGCCAATATCTGTAAGTCTGGAGGCAGCTGCCAGTTCAGACTGGCATGCCCTTTCTTGTAGTTCTCTTTGCCATGTCTTGGGAGCTGGGACCTTAGAATTAACTTTTCTTGGTAGGAGTGGGTGAGAAGAGAGGCCTTGGCAAGCTTGTGGTGGGGATCTGTGTTGTGTTTGGGGTATGAAGTCCAAAAGTCTGGTTATACTCAGCCACCCTGCTTACTTCCTTTCAGTATTTAACACAATTCACATGTATTATGATTATTGGCTTGTTTATTACTTTTTCCCCTCCATGTTCTCCATTAGAGCCAAAGGTCCATGAGGGCAGGGATGCTGATGTCTCTTGTGTTCATCAGTGTATGTCTATGACCGTGCACTTTGCTTGGCACTCTGTTGTGCTCATCAAAGATGTGTCCTATGAATAAACAGAGTTGACACTGACTTGATCAACAGCTAAATCAGAAAGCCTTAGCCTTAGGGAGTTTGTAGACAGAAGAGGTCAACTGAAGGAGGTGGAGAGGGCTTCCTAGATGAAGTGACTCCTAACCTGGGATTTGAGCATGTGATTTTACCAGCTAATGATATGCTCCTTGCCAGAAGGGCTTGTGGGGATGCACCCTTCCCCCCACAAAAAAAACCTCATCTGCACTGCAGGAAAACCATCTTCCCCAGAAGAGCCAATGGGTGATAGCCCAGCAGGCTTGTCTTCATGCTGGAGACATAGCTATCTGGGTACTGACACTTTAAAGTGTGTCTTACTTCCTCTCTCTCCTTCCTTCCTTCCTTCCTTTTTCCCAGTAAATATCATGAGCACTCCAAACTCTGGACACTTTTCTTCCTGTATCATTTTCTTGTTTCTGTGTAACAAATTACCACAAGCTCAGTTATTTAAACCAACACAAATTTATTATCTTACAATTTCTGCTGGGTTCCTACCTAAGGTTGAAATCAAGGTGTCAGATGGAGCTGTGGTCCCATCTAAGGCTTGGGGTTTTCTTCCAAGGTCACATGTAGTTGACAGAATTCAGTTTCTTGATCCAGGATCCCCACTTTCTTCCTGGTTGGTAACCAGGGGCTGTTCTGATTGCCTCAAGGCTGCCTGCCATCCCCTGCCATGTGACCCTCTCCACAATGAGGCTATGTGTTACTTAAGACCTGGAGGAGAATCTCTATTTAGGACCACTTTGACCTTTTTAAATAAAGGGCTCAACTGATTAAGTCAGAGCCACCTAGGATAATATTCTGACTGACTACTTCAAGTTCAGTTGATTAAGAAACTTATTTATATCTGCAAAATCTCTTCTGCCATACAATGTAATATGATCATAGGAGTAATATCTTCTTATACTCACAATTCCCACTGAAGGGGAGAAGATTACACAAGGCATGCACATCAGTCTGGAATTTTGGGGCCCATCTTAGACTTTTATCTGCCCTTTCCTTAGGATCGTTGATTTGTCATGAAGTGGTGTCTGCCTCTTAGGAAAGTATATTCACAAGGTGAGAGGACAAGTTGGACTAGGGCAGAGGTTCATGAACAGGATGGTTTTGGTCCTGGGGGACATTTGCAATATCTGGTGACATTTTTTGTCTGTCACAACTGGGAAGTATGTGCTATTGGTATTGTAATGGGTAGAGGCAAGGGATGCTGCTAAACTCCCACAATACACAAGACAGCCCCACCCTGCCCTCACCCACCAACAAATTATCCAGCCTCAAATGTAAGTAGTGCTGAGGCTGAGAAACCTTGGCCTATGGTTCAAATGAATGAAGCTGAGATGTTGGAATGGGGAGGGGGTAGGGTGGAAGACTGGTGCAGCCACAGGAAACAGAATAATGCCTTTTAGAGATGGCTAAGGTGAATAAACACGAATGGTTCTATGCATGGGTTGTGACATAGGATCTTTATTTCATCAGACATGGAAAAAGGACAGGAAGTACCAGGATAAATGCAGGAAAATGAGAAATTTGAAACCTTGAGTCTCCCAGCATATCTGGGATTTGAGACAAGAGGGGTTGCTGCATGAGAATGATAGAAAATTAGCTATCTTAGTAAGAAGAAACAAATAAGAGCAATTTATTTTAATAAAATGGAACATTAACTGTCTTGCAATTTGTTCAAAACACTTTCTAGGTGTTCCTTGCTAGACTTTTGGAGTTAGAAGGGGCGTCAAAGATGATCTAGGGCTGGGGTTGCAAACTGCAAAGTAAAGGAATAAAGGATGGAGTTAAAAAGTGAGGGGCCTAATCTGGTCTGTGGCCACCTGAAAGGCACCTGCACTACCTGGGGAAGGCACCTTCTCTTCACTCCCTTGGACTACAGGAATGAGGGCTCAGTATTGGCATGTCTGATGTTTCAAATGAAGCTGGAGAGTTGCTTTTTAATTTCAAGTTTCCTAGTTTTCAAATATTGGCAATGGGATTAATCATTATCATTATCACCATCATCACCAACACCATCAGCATCAGCATCACCATCATCATCATCGTCATCATCATCATTACTCTGCAGGCCAACACTCCATGTCACCTCCAGAATTCTGGGCTTCATCTAACCCTCAGACCACTGTTTCTGAGCCAGAAAGAACATTTGGTGTTGGTAACAAGAGATACCAAGTTACAGGAGATTTAAAAATTCGGGGTTGATTTCTCACATAAAAGATGCGCAGGGGTGGGCAGTCCAGGGCTGGCATGGTGGTCTCCTGAATTGGTTCACCAAGCACCTAAGCTTCTTTATTCTTCAAGAGAAAAGGGAATTGTAGTCATTGCTCAAGTACTAATGTTTACTTTATCAATATCGAAATTTTTACCCAGTCTCTGTTCCATGCCTTTCCATGTGCCCATTAAGTTTTTGTTTCAATGTTGAGTCGTAATGTTATTTGAGGAGAAATTATAAAAAGCAATTAAATTCCACATGTAGGGTGCCAGGAGTGCTCATAGCATAACTGAAGTGAGGCAGCTTGATCATCTCTGACCATGTGCATGTGTGTCCAGGCAGTGACCACTGCACCACGACAGCTGTCTGGCTGACATTGACTCTAAGACAAATCTTGATTTTAGAGATGTTACACTGTGGGGAAAAATGTGTTAGAATCAACAAAATGGTTTCCTTTTTTAAAAATGTGGGGCCAACTCTAAGGATGAAATCTACTTAGAAACCCTGGATGCTAGACCCCCATCCCTGCCACCCATTTCACTTGTTACTGTTTTGATTTCCTCTGTCTTTTTTTTTCTAAGTATCACAGTTCATGTAGTTCCTGGTTTTAGGTGGCTCTTTGGTATCTGCAGTTTCTGTAAAGGCTCAAATCCTAGCTTTGCCACTCAGAGCAAAATAGTAATAACTGTACCTTCTTTCTGGGGTTAGTCTACAGGTCAAATTAAATACATGCAGCCCTGGCTGTGTGGTTCAGTGTATTGAGCACTGGCCTGCGAAGAAAACGGTTGCCAGTTTGATTCCTAGTCAGAGCACATGCCTGGGTTGCAGGCCAAGTCCCCAGTCGGGGGCATGTGAGAGGCAACCACACATTAATGTTTCTCTCCCTCTCTTGCTCCCTCCCTTCCCCTCTCTCTAAAAAATAAATAAATAAAATCTTAAAAAAAAGAAAGTGAACTGCATGAACTGAAAAAAAATAAATACATGGATATGTAATTTTGCCTGCACAGTGCTTGACATAACTGTAACTTAATAAATGTTAGGTTCTTTTTCTTTGACTTTTTTAAAATATATTTATTGATTATGCTATTATAGTTGTCCCATTTCCCCTCCTTCATGCCACTCCATCCTGCCCACCCCCTCCCTCCCACATTCCCCCCCTATAGTTCATGTCCATGGGTCATACTTATAAGTTCTTTGGCTTCTACATTTCCTACACTATTCTTACCCTCCCCCTGTCTATTTTCCACCTATCATTTATGCTACTTATTCTCTGTACCTTTTCCCCATCTCTCCCCCTCCCAGTCCCCTGTTGATAACCCTCCATGTGATCTCCATTTCTGGGGTTCTGTTCCTGTTCTAGTTGTTTGCCTAGTTTGCTCTTGTTTTTGTTTTAGGTATGGTCGTTAATAACTGTGAGTTTGCTGTCATTTTTACTGTTCACATTTTTTATCTTCCTTTTCTTAGGTAAGTCCCTTTAACATTTCATATAATAAGGACTTGGTGATGATGAACTTCTTTAACTTGACCTTACCTGAGAAGCACTTTGTCTTCCATTCCATTCTAAATGAAAGTTTTGCAGGATAGAGTAATCTTGGATGTAGGTCCTTGCCTTTCATGACTGGGAATACTTCTTTCCAGCCCATTCTTTCCTGTAAGGTCTCTTTTGAGAAATCAGTTGACAGCCTGATGGGAACTCCTTTGTAGGTAACTGTCTCCTTTTCTCTTGCTGCTTCTAAGATTCTCTCCTTCTGTTTCATCTTGGGTAATGTAATTATGATGTGGCTTGGTGTGTTCCTCCTTGGGTCTAGCTTCTTTGGAACTCTCTGAGCTTCCTGAACTTCCTGGAAGTCTATTTCCTTTGCCAGACTGGGGAAGTTCTTCATTATTTGTTCCAATAAGTTTTCAATTTTTTGTTCTTCCTCTTCTCCTTCTGGTATCCCTATAATTCGGATGTTTGAGTGTTTAAAGATGTCCTGGAGGTTCTTAAGCCTCTCTTCATTTTTTTGAATTCTTGTTTCTTCATTCTTTTCTGGTTGAATGTTTCTTTCTTCCTTCTGGTCCACACCGTTGATTTGAGTCCCAGTTTCCTTCACATCACTATTGGTTCCCTGTACATTTTCCCTTGTTTCTCTTAGCATGGCCTTCATTTTTTCATCTAATTTGCGACCAAATTCAACCAATTCTGTGAGCATCCTGATTACCAGCATTTTGAACTGTGCATCTGATAGGTTGGCTATCTCTTTGTTGCTTAGTTGTATTGTTTCTGGAGCTTTGATCTGTTCTTTCATTTGGGCCATTTTTTTGTCTTGGTGGGTCTGTTACATAAAGGATCAGAGCCTTAGGTGTTCACTGGGGCGGGGTAACGCTGGTTGCTGTGCTGTGAAGCTGGTCGTGGGGGAGGGGCCGAGAGGGAGCAATGACACTTGCTTCACTCTCTGCTGGATTTTAGTCACTCCCTCCACCACCCACAATCAAATTGGGCCCCTCTGGTGCTGATTCCTGAGTGAGTGGGCTTGTGCACACTCTAGGCCCCTGTGGGTCTCTCCAAGGAACTCTCCTGTGAGGCTGGGAGTTTCCCCTGCTGCAGCCTCGACCCCCTTGGGTGTTCTTAATCAGAGGTTTGAGGCTTTATTTCCCTGCACTGGAACCCTGGGTTGTGTGGTCTGCTTCGCTCCCCTGCAGTTCCTCCCGGTTTATCTATGTGTAAATGTGGGGCCATAGGGTCTGCAAGCCACCACCTTGTGGGGTCTGCTAGCTGCAGTCTGGCCTGCCCCATTCCACAATCCGCCACCTCTCTGGGTCCACCAGCCGCCACCTTGCTAGGAGTCCTCTCTGACCCAGATGCCTGTCTCCGCCCCTCCTACTGGTCTGGATGGATGTTTCTTCTTTATTTCCTTGGTTTTCAGACTTCCATACAGTTTGATTTTCTGTAAGTTCTGGTTGTTTTTTGTTTTTAAATTGTTGTTGTCCTTCTTTTGGTTGTGCGAGGAGGCACAGTGTGTCTACCTACGCCTCTATCTTGGCCAGAACAGGTTCCTTTTCTTTTAACTGAAGCTCTTCAACTAATTCATTTTCTGTTTCCTTTATTCATTGGGGAAAAGCACCAAAACTTACAACATAGGGATTGTGATCCCACTTATCTGGGCTTATCTGTTCTTTGCCAGTCAAGGTTTCTTCTGCCAGCTCATTGGTGTTCAACATTTTAGCAAGGCAGGTTTATCTTTTTATCTAAAGTATATCTCTAGTTTGCCTTTCATTAAGATGTTCTTTTCTCCCAGGTAACATTGTAGAATGTCACCAGGAACTTATATCTTACAATGACCGGTTATTACATCTTTTCTTGGGATAAGATTTGAAGAGATGGAAGATCCAGAGGACACTGAAAAACTAAAGGTACAAAGATGCTTGAGGAAGATGGGGCTGGGAATCTGGGAAACTAAGGTGACCTAGTCACCCAATGACTTTCATAGCTGGTTGCTGTTCATGCAGCCACAGATTTCTTTTTCTTACTTCATTTAATCCTCCATTATTTCTTCCTTCTTGCTACCCTTAAGATTGCATTTTGTTCTTTTTATAACTTCTTGAAGTAACCATTCTGTTCTTTATTTTTCATGTGCTGTGTATTGGCCTTTGAGAACAGGTTTGTTTGCATCTACTTTGATGTATATTATCCTTTTATTTTTTTCTAAATACTTTGTACTTATAGCTTTCAGTTTGTTTCTCTATTTTTTTGGTTTCTTCTCTTTACTTTTGTATCACTGTGGTCTTTTTTCCCCTCACAGCAAAGGTCTGGGGATATGACAGAATACAAAAAAGCAGCATCCTCACCCTACCAAAGCCATAAAACATATATGAGTGTCTCCAGATAGTCAAATTGCCAGAGGCTGCATTTTAGATACAATTCTGGGACCATTTACATCTATTGCTGAGCCAAAATGGTGTTCCAGATGGTACCAGTGGGTAGCCACAGTTCACTGTTATGATCACCTGTAAGAAATACTTATTCTATATTATCATTTTTATTTAATAATTTGAAAGCCTAGTGTGTGCCAGGCACATAAGGCGATAAAAGTTAAAAAAGGCAGAAACACCCACTGCTCTTCAGTCTGGTAGGGAAATGAACATTAAATAAGTCATCACCTAGAAAAAGAAAAAAACACATGGAGATAAATGCTAGTGGGAATGCCCACAGCTTGTTAAGAAACTGGAACAAAGGATTCATTTTGTGGGTGAGTGGTGATGGGGAGGAGGATTGTGCCAGGGTAGGAGTGAGGACTAAGCTGAGACGAGAAAATGAACTGCAGGGACTGAGTCACGACATAGAGGGTGAGTGACCCTGAGCTAGTGAGGATAAAGAGGGAGGGCAGGGGGAGGACGGCACAGCATGCACAGGGGCCCAGCGGATGGAGTTAAGAACTAGAGCGGGTAAGCTATGTATGGTGGAGCTAGAGTTTCAGGGAGAGACAGGACTTGTGGGTCCTGCAGGTGCCATTAATGATTTTGTTCTTCAATCCAAGGCCATTAAATGGTCTTGATTAAGTTTGTTTCAAAGAAAAGTTTCTGTTTTTTTAGAAATTTCAGGTCAGATCCATTTTTGGAAAAGCTATCCCTAGCTGTTGTGCTGGGAACATGTTAGAGGAGGCAAATATGGGTGCAGGGAAGCCAGCCAGGAGGGCCCTGTGGGTCTAGGGGAGATAACAGCAGCTTGGACCAGGCTGGAGTTTGTGAGAACATGAGAATGGGATAGATCTGGGGGACCTATGTGGGAGAAGCAATAGAATTTGATGGTTGTTAGCTGGGGGGAAGAGGAGGACCGTGACAGAGAGAAGGGGGCCTGGCTGCTTCAAGATTTCTGCCTGGGTACCTTCTGGTGCAGTGGTGGGTTGGCCAGGATTGAGGACAGCTGCCATGCCCCCACTGCCAGGACAGGGGCAAAGCAGGCTCTGTGGTAGTAGGTTTCTCTTAGTGGTCTCTCTCTCTCTCTCCACAGCCTGGTCTCTTTTTACTGTTTTGAAGTTCAGTTCCCTGGGATCTGATCTGATGTGTTTCTGAATTGGACCCACCCTGAATAACCCTGCTGCAAAGTCAAGTGGAACCAGATGTCTAACAAGCTCCTGGCACCAAAAGGCTCATTTAAAAGTGGATCAAGGGCCAGAACGGTTTGGGTGAGTGTTGGGGGTTTTGAAGTGTTGGCCACATGAGATGATGTTTAGAAAGTTTCTTGTCAAATGGCATTGAACTGCTTAAGAGAAAGGCTTCCCTCCTGTTCTTATCTTTGTTATGACTGCAGTGACAGCAGGGTGTGGGGGCAGGGCCCTAATGTCTGTGTTCATGGAAATCTAATTCTCTGACAATGGGCACCCAGCCCCTCTGTGAGCAGGGCTGGACAGAGACAGCCGGGGCTCCATTTGTGAGAAGGAGTGGGGAACAGCCCCTCACTGGAGCAGTTGGAGCAGGGCATGTATGAGCACCTCTGAGGGATGCAGCGGGGGGCAGTCCTGACTTTGGCAGTGTCAGCTACACCAGGTTACCAACAGTGGCATGTGTAGTCTCAGTGGGTATATTAACCATGGCTTTTCTTTTCTGTATTGTAATGCTTTGACATCCAGAGCATTGCTGACTTTGTAGGGGCTGCCCCTCCAGGGTTAGTCCATTTCCTAAGATAATAACTCATCTGGGGACACAATTTTAAAACATAAACCAACTGCTCCCAAGTGCACACCCCAACCACCACCTTCATCAGACTTTCACACTCTGGGCCACTGTTCACCATCACTAATATCCCAGGCCCAGGTGCCAGACACCAGGGACAGACCCTTCACCCCGGAGCACACCAATGAGTCAGACGATACAATCTGAGGTGTGCTGACCTTGACTTGTAGGCTTCTTCCCAAAGAAACCAATGTAAAGGCTCTTGCCCAAAGTTCCTCTAGCTCCTCTGTCTCCTGACTGACTCTGCTGCTGATTCCCCTCCCCCATGAACTAACTGGTGCCCCTTCCTCTTGGGAACAATGAGGAATAAACTATATTGTCAGTGGCAGTTGTCTCCTGATCTGTTGGCTTTAAGGTACCTCAAATGTTCTGTTAGCACTTTGTATTTTAGAATGGGGGAAATAAGGGTTTCATAACATAAAAATATTTCACTCAAGGTTTTCCTTTGAGCCTCATGTCTACTTACAGGTGTCATAAGGAAGGGTGTCATTTATTGGCTCTTATAGAGGGATGAATATAATCTGCGTTGTGGCCATTTTTGACATGACCCCCAAAATCCTTGATACTCTTCCCATTGGGAAGTGGGGTTTATGTCCCCTTCTCTCAAGTCTGGGATGGTTTGTGATAGCTTTGACCAATGGATTTGGGCAGAAGTGATGCTAAGAGGGTAAGGAAATGCTTTGCAACTGTCTCTGGTCATCTTGAGACATGTGCCTGTAGGGGAAGCCAGATACCATGTAGCAAGTCTGAGAAAGCTGAGCCTGCTCCGCCAGAGAGGACACATGGAGGCCAGCCTTCCTCTAGTTCATAAAATCATGAGCAAGTTACAATGGTTGTTTCAAACTACCAATATTTGGGTTCATATGTTTTTCAGCAGTGGTACATTTATTTTGCACTTACAAAAGGCATTGTATTAAGCACTTTATATACATTATTTCATATGATATTATTAACAACATTATCAGCAAGAATTATGCTCCTCATTTTACACATGAGGAAGTTAAGGTTCAGAGAGGTTCAGCAGCTAAGCCAAGGTCACACAGAACTTGGTATGTAGTATGTCAAGAAAGCCAGGGCTATCTGGGCTCCAAAATATTTTGTCACTTTTGGGAAAAATACTGAAGACTCTATCTTTAAGCAACCCTCCTAGGAATACTGCCATAGAAATTTCATTATTTGCTGAGAATTATCTAGAAAGTTACAAATTTTATGTCTGCTTTATTTACTTTTTATTTAACACTTTAGTCTCTCTAACATGTATGCCATAGGCACTGTTTTAGTGCTTTAGTTCTAGGCTATAAAGCAGGATTTGAGGTTTAGGTCATCTGGATCTCAGTTTAAATGAGTTAATCTATGTCCTCTCCCAAGTGGATCTTAATAGGATAAGATTCTGGAGAGTGGTGATGCCTTTGGGTCACTCCGTGTCTGCTTCTGATGCAAGGATCTTCACAGATGAGGGGCAACATACCCATATCACCATGTTAAAGGGTGGAACAGTGTGTGGCACCATAGTGAGTGCTCAATAAAATTTGTGAATTTTATTTACAAATAAATGCTGTGGTGTACAATGAATGAACCATTGAATGGAAGGAGCTTTTAAATTCAGTAATGTTTCCTAGAGATTGTTTTAAATTAATGATATTATATGAATATATTGAGATTTCCTAACACAAAGAGCCTTTCTTTTGGGTCCCATTTTGGGATAGACAGACTCTCACATGGCATTTAAATCACAACATAGAGACAGCTCTCTTTTCTCCTCTGTCTCTCTTTGCAGCCCTGCTGGTTATGGAGCAGAGGCCCACGGCTACATTGAGCCTCTGCATTTGTCCCTGCACTAGGATCTCCCTTCCGTCCTACCCTGAGGGGAGCCTTTTACACAGCCTCTCACATTCCCCTCTCTCAGAGAGTGGGCCACTGGGGCTCAGAACAGTCCTGGCCTGCCAGGGAAGCAGCGACAGATGGAGCAAGCTTCGTCAGAGGCAGGAGAAGTAGAGGGTACCTATGTGCCCATGGCAGGGGACAGCCATGTGTAGTACTGCATTTGTCAAGGGAGCAGAAGCATGGTTTTAGAGCAGCTTTTGAGGTGTGGTCCTGGCGCTGGGGAGGGTGTGATGAAAGCCCACATGCCAGTGCATTGACATCTTTCTAATAACTAACAATACAGGGCCTTCATTTTAAAGGCCAGGTTGGGCAACTTTGCAGACACCAACAATGATAAAAATAGCTACCACGTATTGTGCTTATGCATATCATGTGCCAAATATGCTGTGCCATGGTAAAGAATTTTCATGACTTAGAATCCACATTTTATAGCTAAGGAAACTAAAACTCAGAGAATTTAAGTCACTTAGCCAAGGTCACACAGCTACTAAGTGGTGGAGCTGACATTTGAATCTAAGTTTTCACTCATTCATCTAACCAGTATTTAGTGAGTTCTTAGTGTGTATGCTTCATGCACTGATATAGCACTGGGAACACCTAGTGAACAAGGCAGATAAAGTCACTACTGTTATATTCTCTTTTCTTTTAGGTAGTATTCACTCTTTATTATTATTGTTTACATTTAAAAAATAGTCTATTATTAAACACGGTTTTAGAAATGAGTGTTATTTCAGAGCTGAAACTCTCTGTAATACTGAAGAAAATCTAAACATTCTGGCATATCTTGAAGAAATATTAATTTAAACAGTATACTGAGGTTTCCTGTACTGCAGCAACTTTGGGAAATTGTGGGAGGAGAAAAATACTCATATTTCCAGAATGTTCTTCATTTAACTCAGGTTCAGACTCAGTACTGTTAGCTTTCAGCCCTCTTGTCTAGGAATGGTAGTAGAAAGATACAGAGAGAAGTGCTATATGGGGTTATGTGTGCTGGGGGGTACAACTTCTTGTTTGAGATATTTTCTTTGTTGAATTAAAAAGAAACAATTGACTGCTGTTATATTCTAGTAAGGAGAGAGAAACAACAAACTGGGAGACATGTTAACAAACCAGCAGAGTATTCCCTGTTTTCGATAAGCCTTGAAAAGGATGTGAGTAGGAGTGAGCTGAAAGAAAGTGATTGGGGAGGGGTGAGGTAGACATTAACATCTGTGTTCTGTCTTCTCTGAAGGCCAGGCCATGTCTGGGTTTTGCAAATGATATTATAACCTGGGTATGGGATTTGAGCAGGGCACCTTGGCATCCTTGTTGGGTAAAAGGAGGGGTAGATGTTCTGGCAGAATGGATGCTGGACTCAAGAGTCTAGACCTGGATTCTGGTCCTAACTTTGCTGTTGATTTGCTGTGCAGTCTTTGGCAAGGAGGTCAGCCTCTCTGACTCTCATCTCTGCAGTGGTGCCTATTGTCTCCTGGTGAGGAGGGTAATGTGAGAATAGGTGTACTGTACCCCTAAGGTGTCCTAAAAGTCTGGGACCTCCCTTTCCCTCCACTCTCTTTTTGGATTAACTAGTCTCTCTTCATAATAGCCTGGGGGGAAACAGGCCATGGAGAGTGAATATCACTTGCTATTCACTTGGTTGTCCTGAGCCTACTCTTCCCATCCTCCTGTTCTGGTGGCACTGGAGACATGCTCTCTGCTGCCATTGATAGCAGCTTGATATTAAGCTGCTCCTTTGTCACAGAAGGGTTTAATGCACTCTCCATTCTTGGCACTCAGTGGCCTGGCAGTCCCCTGTTGCCTCTTTCTCTATCAGAAACCTCCACACTCTCCTGCCTTTGTCGCACCAATTCTTGCTCAATGTGCTTGAAAGAGTTATCCTTCTAAGCACATGTGCCCCTGCAAATCCATTTCCCCACTGGCCCCTTTTAGCTTTGTCGGGAGCAACCTGTTGGTTTTTCCAAGATGTCAGGTATATTGTCTCTGATAGCCCACTGCATCCCCCCACCCCTTTGTCCCCTCTTCCTTCACAGGATTGTGTGTGGTAAGAATTCTCCAGATGGGAATTCCATTTTATACTGCTCTGGTTGGTCCCTGGCTGTGTGTACCCCCAAATCTTATCTACCTTGGCATTCTTTTTCCTTCTACTGACTTCTCCTTTGTTGTAAACTACAGACAGACAGAAGAGAGTCTTGTATTGTGATAGCAGACCTCTGTACTGTAAATTCACATGACTCAGAAGCTCTGGGCATGAGCTTTGTGATACATATGTCTGTCTCTGTGTGTGCATCTATAAAAAGATAGATGATGGATATAGATGACAAATATATAGATTGATAGAATTTGCGCAGGAAGCTGTGAATATATGTGAGCAATATCTTAGAGGTTTGTAGAAAGAAGTCCCTCTCATTTGCCTTCCTCTGTCCCACTCCCTCTACTGTCCTTTTGAAATACACCCTTCTGTCTTCACACAGCTAATGTGTTGAAGAGGAATTGTTCAGATCTAGATCTTTCATTTATTCCCTAAATATTTACTGAGCATATGCTAAGATCCAGGAACTTTACACGACTCTTGTAGGAGCTTGTTTGTTGGTGTTGGTATAAGTGTTCTTGTTTCACATTGTTAGTAGGTAGGAATATGGACCAAAATATTGGAACTTTGTACAAAGAAGGGCTCACCCTGCTACTGATCTCCTTCTTACCACAACCACTCTGTCTGCTGTCACTGAATCTTTCTCTCCCCCACAGACAGGAATTAGCACCTGGACCTTTCACGTGTCTGCCTCCACAACTAAGCCATCAACTCTCTGACAGCCAGCATGTCTGCATTCCTGCATCCAGCCTTGTACCTGACCTGTAACAAGTGATTACTAATTGTTGATACCAGAATTTCATTTGTGGGGAAAGAATTATTTTTACTTTATTTTGTTGTTGTTCAAGTACAGTTGTCTGCCTCCCCCATCCCCCACCACTTCCCTCCAACCCCAGCCATCCCCACCTCCTTCCCCTAATTCCACCCCCCCCCTTGATTTTGTCTATGTGTCACTTATAGTTGTTCCTGAAAACCCTTCACCCTTCCCGCCCCTCCATTATCCCCTCCTACCTCCCCTCTGGTTACTGTCAGATTGTTATTCATTTCAATGTCTCCATTTATATTTTGCTGCTTGTTTGTTTTGTTGATTAGGTTCCAGTTAAAGATGAGATCATATGATATTTGTCTTTCACCGCCTTGATTATTTCACTTAGCATAATACTCTCCAGTTCCATCCATGCTGTCTCAAAGGGTAGGTGTTCCTTCTTTCTTTTTGCTGCATAGTATTTCATTGTGTAAATGTACCATAGTTTTTTGATCCATTCATTCACTGATGGGCACTTAGGTTGCTTCCAGCACTTGGCTATTGTAAATTGTGCTGCTGTGAACATTGGGGTGCATATGTTCTTTTGAATTGGTGTTTCAGGGTTCTTAAGATATAATCCCAGCAGTGGAATTGCTGGCTCGAAAGGCAGTTCCATCTTTAGTTTTCTGAGGAAATTCCATACTGTTTTCCATAGTGGCTGCACCAGTCTGCATTCCCACCAATAGTGCAATAGTGGGTTCTCTTTTCTCCCCAACCTCTCCAACATTTGTTTGTTGATTTGTTTATGATGGCCATTCTCACTGATGTGAAGTGATATCTCATTGTGCTTTTAATTTGCATCTCTCTGATGGCTACTGATGCTGAGCATCTTTTCATATATCTCTGGATCCTTTGTATGCCCTTCTTGAGAAGTGTCTGTTCAAGTCCTTTGCCCATTTTTTAATTGGGTATTTTGTCTTCCTAGAGTGGAGTTGTGTGAGTTCTTTATATATTTTAGAGATCAGACCCTTGTCCAAGGTATCATTGACAAATATGTTTTCCCATACTGTTGGTTCTCTTTTCATTTTAATGCTGTTTTCTTTAGATGTGCTTTTTATTTTGGTGAAGTCCCATTTGTTTATTCTTTCCTTTATGTCCCTTGCTTTAGGAGATGTATCCATGAAGATGTTGCTGTGTAGAATGTCTGAGATTTTCCTGCCTATGTTTTCCTCTAGGACTTCTGTGGTGTCATGACTTATATTTAAGTCTTCTATACATCTTGATTTTTTGTGTGTGTATGGTGTACATTGGTGATCAAATTTCATTTTTTTTTTGCATGTAGCTGTCCATCTCTCCCAACACCATTTGTTGAAGAGGCTATTTTTACTCCATTTTATGCTTTTTCCCCCTTTGTCAAATATTCATTGACCATAGAGGCTTCGGTTTATTTCTGGGCTCTCTATTCTGTTCCATTCATTCATATGTGTTTTTAAAATATATTTTAGGTAGTTTCTCTGGCCTCTTTATAGGCAATAACCCGAAGTGTAGGGATTTGAAGACTTAAATCAAGTGCTTAGAGGTAAGCAAGGCAGATTTAAACATACATTCAAGTATCAACTTATTTAAATATTTTTCTGTCGAATACCCTAAAAATGTACAGTAAAGGAATTAAAAAGCAACAACTCCTAAGGACAAAGAGAGGGGAGATGACAGCAATTGAGAGATGTCAACACATTTTTTGAAGATGGAAAATGAACACATAAATGGAGCTTACTTAGCAGAGGGGAGAAAGGTAAAACCTAGCCTGCCAGGATGGGGAGAGAGTACATGGATGCCAATACAAAACTCTTAACTACAGAAGAATCCCAGAAATGCTCAGCAATTGGAAGCATTTAATACCTCTGATGGTCAAAGTTAGGAGCTTTAAGCTGTAAGACAGTTCAAAAGTCTTTATAAATAACAGTTCGACCCCAAGATTTCCTCTCCCATTCCATGCAGTAGGCAACCAGCCCTGCCCTCCTGCAGTAGTGTGACAGAGGTCAGCTCTGGAACGAAGAGCAAAAGAAATTTTAACCTCAAAGGCACCAGCACAGTGTCCTTATTAAGAACATGAAACTGAGGGCAAGTCTACATTCTGAACAGTGAGACTCTATCCTCATGCTTCCCTCCCTGCACTTGACCCCCTTCAGGTTTTGTGTTGCCTTAGCAGAAGTTTGGGATTGCTAAATAAGGAAACTGACCAGTTAAGAAAAGACTTACAGAGGATAACATTTGGGGGATCCTAATAAAAAAACTGGCACACTATATATTCACCTATAGTGAGGTCTCCTGTCCATATGTCCATTCCATGCACAAAGAGCTTCCCATTGGCTTCCAAACACTAGCCACATAAACATGTTTGGCAGACAAGGGTCACCAGACATTCAAGGACAGTTTCTGTTCCAAAGTCTGGACAAAAGAAAATGCAGATACAGAAAAAACATGGCAAACTAAAATAAGCACAGTACAAAATAGGTTATAGCTACAGAACAGGAGAGAAGGCTATAAAAAAGAACATTGTGAGAATAATAATAAGCTCTTGGAAGTTAAACATTTAAAGGTAACATTAAAAAGTTTAACAGAAAGTTTCAAAGATACATTGATAAAATGTCTATGATAGGAGAAGAAAAACGAGATGGAAATTAGGGAAAAGATGATAAAATAATTAAAGGATCAACCAGGATGTCCAACATTTTATTTATAGGTTTCCAAAATTAAGGAATAGGGAAAATAAACAGGAGGAAATTAAAAAAAAAACAGAGAACCAAGATGGCAGTGTAGGTGGACACACTGCGCCTCCTCGCACAACCAGAACTGACAGAAAATCGAACAGCAAGGAAGTACGACACCAAGTAAATAAAAAATAAACATTCATCCAGACTGGTAGGAGGGGCGGAGACAGGCAGCCAGGCGGAGAGGACTCACGTTGCCATGCCTGGACCGAGACTGGCAGAGTTGGGACGAACGGGGAAGGCAGTCTGACCACTAGCAGACCCTGCGGCCCCACATTAGCGCTGATAAACTGAGAGGGCCGGACTCAGAGTGGCGGAGAACAGGGCAGGCAGAGTGCAGGTAGCACACCATGGCCCCACACTCATGCACAGATAAACCGGGACAAACAGAGGGGAGCGAAACAGACCTCGTAACCCAGGGCTCCAGCGGGGGAGGGGGGGGAATAAAGCCTCAAACCTCTGATTGAAAATGCCCCTGGGGGTTGGGGCAGCAGCAGCAGAGACTCCCAGCGAGGTCGTTGGAGAGACCCACAGGGGCCTAGAGTGTGCACAAGCCCACCCACTCGGGAACCAGCACCACAGGGGCCCAATTTGATTGTGGGAAGCGGAGGGAGTGGCTGAAACCTGGTAGAGAGTGGAGCCGGCGCCATTGCTCCCTTTTGGCCCCTCCCTCACATATAGCGTCACAGCGCAGCATCACAGTGCAGCAACCAGGGTTACCCCACCCCGGGGAACACCTAAGGCTCCGCCCCTTAAAGTAACAGACTGCCAAGACAGAAAAAAAAAAAATGGCCCAAATGAAAGAACACTTCAAAACTCCAGAAAAAATACAACTAAGCGAGGAAGAGATAGCCAACCTATCGGATGCACAGTTCAAAACACTGGTTATCAAGAGGCTCACAGAATTGGTTGAATTTGTTCGAAAAGTAGATGAAAAAATGAAGCCTATGCCAAGAGAAACAAAGGAAAATGTACAGGGAACCAATAGTGATGCGAAGGAAACTGGAACTCAAATCAACACTGTGGACCAGAAGGAAGAAAGAAACATCCAACCAGAAAAGAATGAAGAAACAAGAATTCAGAAAAATGAGGAGAGGCTTAGGAACCTCCAGGACATGTTGAAACATTCCAACATCCGAATTATAGGGATACCAGAAGGAGAAGAGGAAGAATAAAAATTGAAAACTGATTTGAACAAATAATGAAGGAGAACTTCCCTAATCTGGCAAAGGAAATAGACTTCCAGGAAGGCCAGGAAGCTCAGAGAGTCCCAAAGAAGCTGGACCCAAGGAGGAACACACCAAGGCACATCATAATTACATTCTCCAAGATTAAGCAGAAGGAGAGAATCTTAGAAGCAGCAAGAGAAAAGGACACAGTTACCTACAAAGGGGTTCCCATAAGACTGTCAGCTGATTTCTCAAAAGAGACCTTACAGTCAAGAAGGGACTGGCAAGAAGTATTCCAAGTCGTGAAAGGCAAGGACCTACATCCAAGATTACTGTATCCAGCAAAGCTATCATTTAGAATGGAAGGGAAGATGAAGTGCTTCTCAGATAAGGTCAAGTTGAAGGAGTTCATCATCACCAAGCCATTATTATATGAAATGTTAAAGGGATTTACCTAAGAAAAAGAAGATAAAAACTATGAACAGTAAAAATGACAGCAAACTCACAGTTATTAACAACCACACCTAAAACCAAAACAAAAGCAAACTAAGCAAACAACTAGAACAGGAACAGAACCACAGAAATGGAGATCACATGGAGGGTTATCAATAGGGGATTGGGGGGGGGAGAGAGGGGGAAAGGTACAGAGAATAAATAGCATAAATGATAGGTGGAAAATAGACAGGGGGAGGGTAAGAATAGTGTAGGAAATGTAGAAGCCAAAGAACTTATAAGTATGACCCATGGACATGAACTATAGGGGGGGAATGTGGGAGGGAGGGAGAGGGCAGGATAGAGTTGAGTGAAGGGGCGGAAAAGGGACAAGTGTAATAGCATAATCAATAAATATATCAAAAGAAATGTTAGATGGGAAGAGACTTATTGGGATGATCACTTTGTAAATTATATAAATGTCTAATCACTATGTTGTACACCTGAAACTAATATAATATTGTATGTCAACTGTAATTGAAAAGTAAAAAAAATGTTAAAAGACACCATTAAAAAAATGAAGTGGCCATTAAAAAAATGAAATGGCAAGACAAATCATGGACTGGGGCAAATGGCTTATAACCAGATTAGACAAGGAGCCCACTGCAAATCAATAAAAAGACAAACCAATTTAAAATGGGAAAAATGTTCGCATGTTTCATAAGTTATATGAATGGTCAATATACATATGCAAAGATATTCCACGTTGGTCATCACAGAAATATAAATTATAACCGCAAAGGGATACCACACATGGACTACAATGGCTAAACCTCTGAAGACTAACAACACTAAGTGTGTTTAAGAATGCAGAGCAACTAGAACTCTCACATATTGCGGGTAGAAGTGTTAACTGGTACAACCATTGTGGAAAATGTATAACAATTTCTTATAAATTTAGCATATACCTACAAAAAAAAAGAAATTAAAAAAAACAGCACTGGCAGTTTTCTTAGAACTGGAGGGCATGAGTTTTCTAACTGAGAGCATCCATGAAGTATTCAGCATGTATGTGCACACACACATGCACACATGTGTACATATACCCTGCATCACACACCATACTACATATCCCACAACACACACACACACACACACACTCACAAGCATACCATACACACATACCACATACATACAGTATATACACACACTCAAATCAAGAACTGTAAATATTCCAAACACTGACCATCAAGATGGTATGCTAAAATTTTCCAGAGTAGAAGGACAAATTAAAAACACAATGTAGAGAGTAAGTTATGGGGCAGAAAGCCCTGTGATTATACTCCAAGGTGTGGCTTCCTGGAGTTTTAAGTCCTCATGAATGAATGAGAAAGGATGTGACCTACTGACTTTTCAATGAAAAAAGAACTGGCCAATTATAAATACTTTTTTCAATATTTTTATTTATTTTATTTTTAGGGAGGGGAAGGGAGGGAGAAAGAGAAGGAAAGAAACATCGATGTGTAGTTGCCTCTCACTCACCCCCTACTGGAGACCTGGCCCACAATCCAGGCAAGTGCCCTAGACTGGGAATCGAACTGGCAGCCCTTTGATTTACAGGCCAGCACTCAATCCACTAAGCCAAATCAGCCAGGGCTATAAATACTTTTTGATAGACACATCAGAGTAAAGATGCTACAAGGAGCCCCAATAAGTTATTCGGTGTTTTCAGCATGTCACCAAATGGGGCTATTCAGAACCTGGCATTCCAGGCTCCAGGGATCTCACCATCTCAACCTTCACCTACAAACTTAATCATCACTTAATCATTGACTACATTTGGAGGTAAAACATCTTTTCTCTGAGGAGGTGAAAGGAAGGGTTTATGACTGGTTCTTTGGTCCTGTGACTTGCGGTGCCCCTGTCAGCATGAGAAGGTGAGACTCAGTCTTGCCCTGATGAGCTGGGTAAGAGCAGGCACATTCACAGCATCTGCCTGTGTGCCCCTTATAGGCACAGCTACACCTGCTGTTGTCTAAGCTGCTTCACCCAGTGAACTGAGTGAATCCTGTGGAGAGTGGGCAGGGACATTCTGGAGGGGTCAGTTCTCACTAACACAGGATTTATGTTTTCCCCAGAGTTTTACAACTCTCAGCTTTTGGGGCCATTCTTTCTGGGTGTTCTTTTCCCACTCCCCTCTCTACAGAAGATAATGAGCCCCCTTACCCTACCCCAAGTGGTGGACTTAGTGACATGGGTTTGAATCTCAGTAGTGCCTCTTGCCATGAGCACATCCTATAACTTCTCTGAGTCTCAGTTTCTCCAGTAGCAAACTGATAAGATGAAACAGCAAGATTTCAAAGGACTTGTAAAAATCCAGGCCTCTGACAGCCCTGGGGATTTATGATGAACAAAACACAAGTCTTCTTCTCAAGGGTCTCATAGGTTTGCAGCCTGGTTAATCAAATGCACAGAAAATTACAGTACTTACAGTGTGAAGGGCTGGAAGTGAGAAAAGTCTATGGGAATGTGGGCCCCCAGAATAGGGGTGGGGATACGAGGCAGGCATGTCAAAGGTGGGGGTGTCCTAATCTGAATCTCAAGGAAAGGGGAGGATTTTGTTGGACCAATGTGTTACGTTTCTCACTGGCTCTCCAGGTCTGGTGTGATATGTTTTGAGTACCTTGCTAGAAAGGTGTAGGGAAACATGATGATCAACAGGCATCCCTCAGCTGAATCAAAGAGATTTATTTTGTTGAGACCCTAAAACTTATAGTTCTCTCTAGTTCTCTGAGTCTTTGTACATGCTGTTCCCTCTTTCTGGAATGTCCTTCCTGCTAAGCTGCTAAAATGTTCTTTGGGAAGGCTCCTTTTGACCCCTCTCAGACATCTGGTAGACATGTTTAGAATGAATGAAGGAATGGATCAATGTATGACACATGGGACCCTAGAACTTTCTTTTTTTAATCAGTCATGTAAACTGCCACACACATGCTCAACATCATCTTTACTGGTTAAAGCCCTCTGAAGTCATCCTTTCTGGGCCCTCACCCCCAGTGTGACTTCTCAGAACAAAGAAAAGTTTGGTTCCCCAGCTCCTTTCTCTCAGCTTTGCAACCATGGGCCCAAGAGAGCTCTACCAGCTGTGAGATGACTTGTTAGATCAGCAACTGTGAGGGGCAGAAACATCTGTTGGCACCCCTGTGTCACTAATGATTGTCCTGGTTTCATCCAGGCTGCTGACACCTGCAGCTGAGCCCAGAGTTCTGTGATCTGAGGCTGGCAATTGGTAAAATGCCAATTCAAGTGCACACCTGTCATAGCAGTCAGCATCAGCTGCATGGCCTGGCCCCAGGGCAAGTGAACAGGCAGACAGCTGACATGGATGACAGGGGTAAAAACTGGGTCTAGCACAATGAGCTGGGCACCCCACTGTCTAAGTTTTGAGTGATGCATGAGGCTATCTCCTGACACCATGTGTTCTTGTTGATGGTTTATACTCTGACAGAATGTATAAAGGGACAAGGTTTAAAGATGTCACTGGAAGTGTAGTTACAACTGTTTTGTGGACAGAGAAAAGAGTGAAGAAATACAGATATGAAATTCTGTCAATCAAAAGCAAAAGTCAGTGAAACATATCTGACAAAGGATTGATAACCTTCATATATGAAAAGTACTTATGAATCAATAAGAAAACATTAATCTACAGTAGAAAAATGAACTGACAGAAATATGAGGGAGACCCCAAGAAACTGGAATTTATTTATAAAAAATTGTGTATTTATTTTTACATGTTTAAACTTCAGTCTCCTTCAAATTACTCTCCATTTGATGCCATACACCTATCAAGACATCCCTTCCACTGCTCAAAACAGTTTTTGAACTTGTTGAGTTTGATGCCTTTTAGTACTTCTGCTGTTTTTTGTTTCACATCTTCCACATTGACAAAACGTGTCCCTTTGAGTACTTTTTTCATTGAGGAAACAAAAAATGTCATTCTGGGTGACAGGTGGTGAATAGGGAGGGCAGGGCATAAGGGTCATCCCATTTTTGGTCAAAAACTGCTGAACACTCAGCACAGTATGGGCAGGTGGTCTTGTAAATCATCCATCATGAAATGGGCAAATGTGTTGAAAGAGTCTTTAGAAAAATTTCACTGAAGCCGAATGCAGCCTCTCACAACAATGCCAGCTGGTACCCTGATACAGATGGGTTCCTAGGACACTCACTTAACAGGGGAAGCATGTACTACAAGGGGCCTGCCTTTCAGAAGATAATTCCTCTTTTTGGGTGGTTCCCCATTGTACATTACGGAAGAACTATAAATGAACAATGAACATAAAACATGTTCAGCTCTGTGAATAATAAATATGTGTATAGAAATGAGATCTTAATTTTCATCTATCAAATTGGCAAAATACTTTAAAATTAATCTTCACTTTTGCCCTGGCTGGTGTGGCTCAGTTGGTTGGGTGTCACCTTGCAAACCAAAAAGTCACAGATTTGATTCCCAGTCAGGGTACATGCCTGGGTTGTGGGTTTGGTCACCAGTCGGGGCATGTGCAAGAGGCAACCAATTGATGTTTTTCTCTCTCATTGATGTTTTTCTCCCTCTCTTCCTCTCTCCTTTCCCCTCTCTCTAGAATCAGTGAAAAAAAAACCTTTAAAATTAATCTTCATTTTTGGTAAGAATAAGATTAGTTGTATAATTTGGAGGGAGTTCAAACTAGCTTTACCTTTCTGGAAAGCAATTTTGCCTTATGTACCTAGAGACATAAGTATGTTCCTAGTGGTTGACTTATAATTCCTCTTCTGGGAATGTCTGCCAAGAAAATGGAAACTGGGACAAAGGTTTATATGTACAAAGATATTTATTGCAGTTTTTTGGAAGCAACTCAAATGTCCAACCATAGTGGAATGGTAAAGTAAACTCTAATATAACAACACAGTGGAATATCATGCAATCATTAAAGTAGTGACTTTGAAGAATTTTAAATGACATGAGAAAATACTTATGATATCTTTTTAAGAGAAATAAGCTGTATAAAAAACTACATGTACATCATAAATTCAATTATGCAAATACTGCTCCCCATTAAATATTATCTATTTGCAGAAAAAATGTTGGAAGAAAAATACAAAAATACAGTGGTTATCTCTGAATCATGAGATTAGGGGTAATTTAAATTTTCTTCTATACATTTTCTGAATTTTCTGGACTCTCTGCAAAGAATGTATGTATATTTAATTTAACCACCTATTCATTTATTAAGCAGATTTATTGAGTGCATCTTAGGTCCCTGGCACTGTACTAGGCACTAATTTAAAAATCCTACAAACATTCTGCCTATGGTTGCAGATGTTGGAAGCAGACCCCTGGGGTTTAATGCTTGTTCTGTTGCTCAGGTTTATGCTCTCTCTGAGACTCTTTGTCCTCAGGAGTGAAATTAAGGATGACACTGCTATCTATCTCATCATGTGCTTGTAAGGATTAAACAAGAAATACATGAAAAAGGTGTGGCTCAGGGCCCAGCACACATTAACTGTGTCTACCACTGGGAAAGCCGCACATAGAGATGTCCTCCACCACCTTCCCGCCAACCCAAATCAAACCCAAACTGAAAAGAAATATAGAGTGAAAAGGGGCATCCACATCTCCATCAGGGTCCTTATCTTGCTACATAATCCTGCTCTTACCTTCAAAAGTGCCACATGAACAGTTTTCTTTGTTTATTTTCCCCCAAGTGTGTTCTCTGCATTCATGTATATGTAGATATGAAGCACTATAATCCTGCCTGACAGATCTGATCCTGCCTGTTTGTCAAATAAGGAAGCAGAGGAAAGAGAGTAAGCAGAATAACTGTTCTCACACAGGTGGGTGGAGCCAGACAAGGAAGGCAGACTCGGGTCTATCTAATGCCTGTGTCCAGGCCTACTGGACTGTCCCTTCATCTTTGATCCCATTCCTGAATGAGGTTCCTTTCCTTGCAAAGAACATCACCCCAAGAAAAAAATCAGGACACTGGAAACTCAGAGCTCAATTATACAAATATTCAAGACACTGAATTTTTATTTTTTATTTTTATTTTATTTTCTCATTACCATTTAGTCCCCTTATATTTCTCTCCTCCACCACAATCACCACACTGTTGTCCATGTCCATGAGTCTTTATCCTTTAAGCTCAGTCCCTTTATCCCCTAACCTTGCACCTGCCACTTACCTGTCATCCTGTTCTCTATTAGCCTGTCTCTATTTTACTTGTTAGTTCAGTTTGTTCATTAGATTCCACATATAAGTGAAATCATGTGGTATTTGTCTTTCATTGACTGTCTTATTTCACTTAGCATAATGTTCTCCAGGTCCATCCATACTGTCTCAAAGGGTGAATTTTTCTTCTTTTTTATGGCTGAGGAGTAGTCCATTGTGTAAATGTTCCATAGTTGTTTTATCCACTCATCTACTGATGGACACTTGGGCTTCTTCCATATCTTGGTGATTGTAAAAATGCTGCAATGAACATAGGGGTACTTATATTCTTTCAAATTAGTGTTTTGTGCTCCTTTGGATGTATTCCCAGAAGTGGGATTGCTGGGTCAACAGGCAGATCCATTTTTAATCTTTTGAGGTATCTTCATACTGCTTTCCACAGTGACTGCACCAATCTGCATTCCCACCAACAGTGCAAAAATGTTCCCCTTTCTCCACATCTTCACCAGCATGGGTTGTTTGCTGTTTTATTGATGATAGGCATTCTAACAGGTGTGAGATGACATCTCATTGTGATTTTAATTTTCATTTCTCTGATGATTAGTGACATTGAGCACCTTTTCATATGCCTAATGGTCATCTATATTTCCTCTCTGGAGAAGTATCTATTCAGGTCCTTTGCCCATTTTTTAATTGGATTGTTTGGGACTTTTTTGGTGTTGAGTTTTGTAAGTTCTTTATAAATTTTGGATATTAAACCCTTATCAGATGTATTGATGAATATGTTCACCCATTCTTTAGGTTGACTCTTTTATTTTGTTGATGTTTTCATTTGCTATGCAAAAACTTTAGTTTGATATAGTTCCATCTGTTTATATTTTGTTTTATTTCCCTTGTCTGGGGAGATATATCTGATAAAATATTGCTACGAGCAATGTCTGAGATTTTGCTGCCTATATTTTCTTCTACAACTTTTATGATTTTTGGTGTAACATTTAAGTCTTTGATCTATTTTGAATTTATTTTTGTGTGTGGTGTAAGGAGGTGTTGTTTCATTTTTCTGCATGTATCTGTCCAATTTTCCCAACATTATTTATTGAACAAACTACCTTTAGCCCATAGTATGTGCGTGCTTCCTCTGTTGATTATTAATTGACTAAAAGTGTGGGTTTATTTTGGGCTTTGTGTTCTGTTCCATTGATCTATGTGTCTGTTTTTATGCCAGTACCATGTTTTTTTTATTACTATGGCCTTATGGTATAATTTGATATTAGATAGCATGATTCTCCAACTTTGTTCTTCTTTCTCAGGATCATGGTTGCTATGAATGGTGGGGTCTTTTGTGGCTCCACATAAATTTGCGAAATATTTTGTCTAGTTCTATAAAATATGTCAGTGGAATCTTGATAGGAATTGCATTGAATCTATAGATTGCTTTGGGTAGTATGGACATTTTTATGATGTTAATTCTTCCTGTCTGTGAACACAATTACGTGCTTCCACTTATTTGTATCTTCTTCAATTTTTTTCTTCAATATCTTATAATTTTCCAAGTGCAGGCCTTTAAATTCTTGGTTAGGTTGGTTTATGTCTAGGTAGCAATTGTGAATGGGATTTTTTCATAATTGTATAAAAATACAACTGATTTCTGGATATTAATTTTGTATCCTGCTACTTTGTTGAATTCTTTTTCAGTTCTAGTAGTGTCTTGGTGGAATCTTTGGGGTACAATATCATGTTATCTGCAATTAAAGACAGTTTTACTTCTTCCTTTCCAATTTGGGTGCATTTTATTTCTGCTTCTTGTCTGATTGCCGTGGCTAGGACTTCCAGTACTAGTTGAATAAGAGAGGTAAAAGCAGGCATCCTTGTCTTGTTCTGATCTTAAGGGGAAGGCTTGTAGTTTTTGCCCATTGAGTATGATGCTGGCAGTGGGTTTGTCATATATGGCCTTTATTATGTTTAGGTATGTTCCCTCTATTCCCACTTTGCTGTGAGTTTTTATCATAAATAGGTGCTGGACTTTATCAAATGCTTTTTTGCATCTATTGATATGATCATGTGGTTTTTATTCTTCATTTTGTTCATGTGGTGAATCATATTTGTTGGTTTGTGAATGTTGTACCAACATCACATTCCTGAAATAAATCCCACTTAATCATGGTGTATAATCTTTTAGATACATTGCTATAATTGGTTTGCTAATATTTTGTTGAGGATTGTAGTGTGTATGTTCATCAGAGATATTGGCCTATAATCTTTTTTTGTAGTATCTTTATGTGGTTTTGAAATTAGAATAATGATGGCCTTGTAAAATGAGCTTGGCAACTTTCCCTCTTCTTAAATTTTTTGAAATAGTTTGAGAAGGAGAGGTATTAACTCTTCCTGGAATATTTGATAAAATTCACCTTTGAAGTCATTTGGTCCAGGGCTTTTGTTTGTTGGGAGTTTTTTGATTACTGCTCCAATTTCACTGGGTGTAATTTGTCTATCAGATTCTCTGACTCTTCCTGATTTAGTTTTGGAAGATTGTATATTTTTAGGATTTATCCATTTTATCCAGTTTGTTGGCATATAGTTGTTCATAATACTTTCTTACAATCCTTTCTATTTCTTTGGTGTCAGTTTTTATTTTTCCTCTTTCATTTTTGATGTTATTTATTTGGGTCCTCTCTCTTTTTTCTTGATGAGTCTGGTTAAAGGTTTATTAATCTTGCTTATGTTTTCAGGTACTAGATCTTTGATTTGTTGATATTTTGTATTGTTGTTTTTAGACTCTATTTTGTTTATTTCTCCTCAGATCTTTATTATTTCCTTCCTTCTACTCATTTTGGGCCTTATTTTTTGTTCTTTTTAAAGTTCCTTTAAGAGCAAAATTTGATTGTTTATTTGAGCTTATTTTTTTCTTCTTTCTTTTCTTTTTTATTTTTTTTGAGATAGACCTGTAATGCTATGAATTTCCCTCTTAGGATTGCTTTCCCACAGTTCCACAGATTTTTGGATTTTCGTGTCTACATCTTCATTTGTATTAAGGTATATTTTAATTTCATCCTTAATCTCATTGTTGACCCATTCATTGATTAATAACATGTTATTTAGTTTCCATGTCTTTGTATATTTTCAGTGTTCTTCTTGTGATTGATTTCTAGTTTCATTGCATTGTTATGATTGCAATCTTCTTAAATTTATTGAGACTTGCTTTGTGTCCTAGCATGTGGTGTATCCTAGAAAATGTTCCATGTGCACATGAAAAGTATAAATATTCTGCTACTTTGGGGTGAGATACTCTGAAAATATCAATTAAATCCATTTGATATAGTGTGTCATTTAAGGCTGTTGTGTCCTTGTTGATTTTCTGTCTGGAGGAGCTATCTGTTGAAGTCAATGAGGTATTAAAGTCCCCAAATATGACTGTATTTCTAAAGATTTCTTTTCTCCCTTTATGTCCATCAAGATTTGCTTTACATAGTTTGCAAACATAGTTTGCTTTATGCCTATGATGGGTATGTAAATTTTTACTAGGGTATTTCCTCTTGTTGTATTGTTCCTTTTATCATTATGTAGTGTCCTTCTTTGTCTCTTACTCTATCCTTGTTTTTAAAGTTCTTTTGTTGGATATAAGTATTGCTACCCCAGTATTTTTTTACCCATTTGTGTTAAATGTCTTTTTCCATCCCTTTACTTTTAGTCTGTGTGTATGTTTTGATGTGAGATGAGTTTCTTGGAGGTAGCACATACATGGGTCTTGTTTTCTTATCCATTCAGCTACTCCCATGTGTATTGGTTGGAGCATTTAAGCCATTCACATTTAAGGTGATTATTGATAGATATGTATTTAGTGACATTTTATTGTTAGACTATTTTCCTCTGTTTTTATTCTTTTCTTTCTCTTCTTCTTTTTTAATTATTGTTCAGTTACAGTTGTCCCCATTTCTGCCCCCCCCATTGCTCTCCCCTGCCATCCCCTCCCCCCATCTTACACATTCATCCTCACCCCCACCCCCATTGTCTTTGTCCATGGGTCTGTGGGTTCCTTGATGCTTTCTCTTCTTTCCCCTGTTGCCCCCCTCCCTCCTCCCCTTTGGTTACTGTCATTTTGTTCTTTATTTCCATGTCTGTTTCTATTTTGTTCACATGTTTTTTTGTGTGTTGTTGATTAGGTTCCACTTATAGGTGAGATTATATGGTATTTGTCCCTCACCACCTGAATTATATCACTTAGCATAATGCTCTCCAATTCTACCCATGCTGTCACAAAGGGTAGGAGTTCCTTTAGTATTCTGTAGTGTAAATGTACCACAGTTTTTTGATCCATTCATCTACTGATGGGAACTTAGGCTGTTTCTAGCACTTTGCAATTGTAAATAATGCTGCTATGAACATTGAGGTTCATAGGTTCTTCTGAATTGATGTTTCAGGATTCTTAGGGTATAATCCCAGCAGTGGAATTGCCCAGTTGAAAAGCAGTTCCATTTTTAGTTTTCTGAGGAAATTCCATACTGTTTTCCACAGTGGCTGCACAAGTCTGCATTACCTCCAACAGTGTACTAGAGATCCCATTTCTCCACAGACTTGCCAGCACTTGTTTATTTGTTTATGTTGGCCATTCTGACTGGTGTGAAGTGGTATCTCATTGTGGTTTTAATTTGCATCTCTTTGATGGCTAGTGATGCTGAGCATCCTTTCATATGTCTATGGGCCCTCTGTATGTCTCCCTTGGAGAAGGGTCTGTTCAGGGCCTTTGCCCATTTTTTAATTGGATTTTTAATTTTTCTTCCTGGAGTAGAGTCATGAGAATTCTTTATATATTTTGGAGATCAAACTCTGAAGTGTCAATGGCAAATATATTTTCCCACATGGATGTTTCCATTTTGATTTTGCTGATGCTTTCTTTAGCTGTGCAGAAAGTTTTTAATTTGATGTAGTCCCTTTTGTTTATTCTTTATTTCATATCCCTTGCTCTAGGAGACATGCCAGTGAAAATATTGCTGCATGGGATATCTGAAAATTTCCTGCCTATGTTCTCCTCTAGGACTCTTATGGTGTCACAACTTATATTTAAGTCTTTTATCCATCTTGAATTTATTTTTCTGTATGGTGTAAGTTGGTGGTCGAGTTTAATTTTTTTGCATGTACCTGTCTAGGTCTCCTACACCATTTGTTGAAGAGGCTATTTTTACTCCATTTTATGCTTCTGCTCCCTTTGTGGAATATTAATTGACCATGGAGACTTGGGTTTATTTCTGGGCTCCCTAATCTTTTCCATTGATCTCTGTCTCTGTTTTATGCCAGTACCAGGCTGTTTTGATTACAGTGGCCTTGTAATATTGTTTGGTATCAGGAATTGTGATCCCTCCTACTTTGTTCTTCTTTCTCAAAATTGCTGAGGCTATTCAGTGTCATCTACAGTTCCATATAAATTTTTGAAATGTGTGTTCTATATCTGTGAAATATGTCATTGGTATTTTGATAGGGATTGCATTCAATCTATAAATTGTTTTGGGTAGAATGGACATTTTCATTGTGTTAATTCTTCCAATCCATGAACACGGTATATGCTTCCATTTATTTATATCTGTTTTAATTTCTTTCTTCAGTGTTGTGTAGTTTTCTGAGTACAGGTCTTTTCCCTCCTTGGTTAAATGTATTCCTCTGTACTTTATTTTTCTTGTTGACATAACCAATAGGATTTCCCCCCCCCCAACTTCTGTTTCTGACACTTCACTGTTAGTGTACAGAAATGCCTTCAATTTCTGGATATTGACTTTGTATCCTGCTCTTTTGCCAAACTGAATTATTAGGTTGAGAAGTTTTTTGGTGGAGTCTATAGGATTTTCTATGTACACTATCATGTCATCTGCAAACAATGACAGTTTTACTTCCTCCTTTCCAATTTGGATGCCTTGATTTCCTTTTCTTGACTTCCAATTTCTTTGGCTAGAACTTGCAATACTATGTTGAACAGCAGTGGTGAAAGTAGACACCCTTGTCTTGTTCCTGATCTTAGTGGAGAAGATTTTAGTTTTCGCCCATTGAGTATCATGTTGGCTATAGGTTTCTTGTATATGGCCTTTATTACGCATTGTGGTATGCTCCCTCTACTCCCACTCTGCTGGTGTTTTTATGATAAATGGATGCTTTCTTCTTCTTTTTAAAGCAAGCCCTTTAACATTTGTTGCAGTGACGGTTTGGTGTTAAAAAAAACCCCAAAAACCTCCTTTAGTTTTTTTTCTTGTCTGGGAAGCTCCTTATTTCTTCTTCAGTTTTAAATGATAGCCTTGTTGGGTAAAGTAGCCTTGATTGTAGGTCCTTGCTTTTCTTCTTTATTTATTTTATATTATTTTTTAAAATTTTTTATTGTTATTCAATTACAGTTGTGTGCCTTTTCTCCCCATCCCTCCACCCCACCCCAGCCAAACCCCCCTCCTTCCCCCACCTCCACCCTCCCCCTTGATTTTGTCCATGTGTCCTTTATAGTAGTTTGTAGTCCCCTGTCCTCACTGTCCCCTCCCCACTCCCCCCTGTCCATTGTTAGATTGTTCTTAACTTCAATGTCTCTGGTTATATTTTGTTTCCTTTTTTTTCCTTCTTCTATTGATTATGTTCCAGTTAAAGGTGAGATCATATGGTATTTGTCCCTCACCGTCTGGCTTATTTCACTTAGCATAATGCTCTCCAGTTCCATCCATGCTGTTGCAAAGGGTATAAGCTCCTTCTTTCTCTCTGCTGCATAGAATTCCATTGTGTAAATATACCATGGCTTTTTTGATCCACTCATTTGCTGATGGGCACTTAGGTTGCTTCCAGTACTTGGCTATTGTAAATTGTGCTGCTATGAACATTGGGGTGCACAGGTTCTTTTGAATTGGTGTTTCAGGGTTCTTAGGGTATAATCCCAGCAGCAGAATTGCTGGGTCAAAGGGCAGTTCCATTTTTAGTTTTCTGAGGAAATTCCATATTGTTTTCCACAGTGGCCTCACCAGTCTGCATTCCCACCAACAGTGCACTAGGGTTCCCTTTTCTCCCCATCCTCTCCAACATTTGTTTGTGGATTTGTTTATGTTGGCCACTCTGACTGGTGTGAGATGGTACCTCATTGTGGTTTTAATTTGCATCTCTCTGATGGCTAGTGATGCTGAGCATCTTTTCATATGTCTCTGGGCCCTCTGTATGTCTTCCTTGGAGAAGTGTCTGTTCAAGTCCTTTGCCCATTTTTTTAATTGGGTTGTTTGTCTTCCTGGAGTGGAGTCGTGTGAGTTCTTTATATATTTTGGAGATCAGTCCCTTGTCTGAGGTATCATTAGCAAATATGTTTTCCCATACTGTTGTTTCTCTTTGTAATTTGGTGCTGTTTTCTTTAGCCCTGCAGAAGCTTTTTATTTTGATGAGGTCCCATTTGTTTATTCTTTCCTTATGTCCCTTGCTTTAGGGGACATGTCTGTGAGGATGTTGATTCATCCCAGGGATGCAAGGATGGTACAATATTCGCAAATCAATAAACATAATACATCCCATCAACAACAGCAAAGACAAAAATCACATGATCATATCAATAGATGCACAAAAAGCATTTGATAAGATACAGCACCCATTTCTGATAAAAACACTCAGCAAAGTGGGAATAAAGGGAGCATTCCTCAACATAATAAAGGCCATATATGAGAGACCTACAGCCAACATCATACTCAATGGACAAAAACTTAGAGCTTTCCCACTAAGATCAGGAACAAGACAAGGATGCCCTCTCTCACCACTCCTATTCAACATAGTACTGGAAGTCCTATCCACAGCAATCAGACAAGAAAAAGCAATAAAAGGCATCCAAATTGGAAAGGAGGAAATGAAACTGTCACTGTTTGCAGATGACATGATAGTGTACATGGAAAATCCTATAGACTCCACCAAAAAACTACTCGACCTAATAAATGAATTTGGCAAAACAGCTGGATACAATGTCAATACTCAGAAATCAAAGGCATTCCTGTATACCAACAATGAAACTGCAGAAACAGAAATCAGGAAAAAAATCCCATTTGATATAGCAACAAGAAAAATAATGTACCTAGGAATAAACCTAACCAAGGTGGTAAAAGACCTGTACTCAGGTGCTTGCTTTTCATCACCTTGAATATTTCACACCATTCCCTTCTGACCTGAAATGATTCTGTTGAGTAAACAGATGACAGTGGAATTGGTGCTCCCTTGATGTAACTACTTGCTTTTCTCTGTGGCTTTTAGGATCCTCTTCTTGTCTTTAACCCTTGTCATTTTAATTATGATGTATCTGGGTGTAGGTCTCTTTGGGTCCAACTTGTTTGGGACTCTGAAATTTCTGGACTTCTGTGTCTTCTTCCTTCATTAGTGAAGTTTTTTGGTCATTATTTCTTCAAATAGGTTCTCAATCCTTTGCTCCCTCTCTTCTCCTTCTGGTGTTCCCATGATGTGGATGTTGTTATGCTTCATGTTGTCCAAAATGTTTCTTAACTTATCTTCCTTTTTTTCTTTTTTTAAATTGTTCAAGTGCATTTGTTTCCATTTTCACCCCACCATGCCCCCGACCCATCTATCCCTGCCTCCCAACCTCAAACCCACCTCCTTGGCTTTATCCCTTCATATCCCTTCATTGTGTCCTCCATACATGTTCCTTGATGCCCCCCCCCATTATCCCCTATTATCCCTGTCCCTCATTTTTTAAAATCCTTTTTTCTTTTTGCTGCTCTATTTTGCTGGGTTTTTTTCCTGACTTGTCTTCTAAGTCACTTTTCAATCCTCTGCTTCATCTAACTTACTCTTTATTCCTTCCAGTGTATTATTTTTTTTAGATCTTACATTCTTTATTTCTTAGTGGTCTCTTTTATGGTTTCTATATCTTTTTTCATGCTGTTGAATATAATTATAATTATTAAATTCTCTATGTGATAAATTCTTGCCTCCATTTCATCTAGTTATTCTTCTGGAGAATTCTCTTGTTCTTTCATTTGGAGTCTGTTTCTTTGTTTTCCCTTTTTGGCTGCTTCTTTGTATTTGTTTCTATGTATTAGCTATATCTACAAAGATTTTGGGGTAGTCCTTTGTCAAATGATGCTTGTGACTAGCTCTGGGCAACCTGTTTGCAGCTATCAGCAATCCACAGCTTGTGGCTTCTACTGTTGGGCCTGGGTGTGTACAGAAAGAAACTATATATTTTTTCAAATGTCATTTGAATCATACTTTTTTGGAGTAGCTCTCCCCTTTTCCCTTGAGGCCAACTTTGGGCAGACCTTTGTCTTCAACTTTAGTTGACCAAGTGTTAGGTCACTGTCACCCAGTTGTAGTGGAGGCATTCAGTCTTCTCTTCCCAGCTGGCCTGATTCCAGCACAGACTATGGACAGGAGACGGGTGGGCCTGCTTTTCTCGTTCACATCATTTTCTCCACCCACTGACCTGTTGTCACTGATCCTGGTTGTGGGGACAGGGAGGAGGGAAAGAAGGCTAAGAAATTTTTTACTTGCCTGAAGCCTGAAGACTGCAGGCTGCCTGCATCTGGCAGATGTCTAAAACTTCCTCTTGTTTGGGGACAGTATTGGTAGTTCCAAGAGACTTCCTTATTGGCTGCTTGAAGCACTCTCTCACAGTGGACAAGGCTTTTTCAGTTGGACAGTTCTCTTACTAGTGGGTTCCACTTACCATGTCAAGCTACATTTCGGGGGAGGATCCATTTCAATATGATCCCAGCATTCCCTAGTGACCTAAGATTGGCCCCCAAGATTCATAAACAATCCATTTCTTTTTGCCAAAGGAGTGAAGGGCAGCACTTTTCTAAACCAGTCACTTACAAAGGTAACAGAGCCACCATGACTATGTCGGGGTGTGTGTGCACATGTGTTTTTGTATGTGTACTGGGTCTCTGATTTATAGATGAAAAAAAATTAAAACTCAGAAAGATGGAGCATTTTTGAAACCATCTTATAAAGTCAGAATTCAAACCCAGACCTTCTGACTATGTGGCTTAGATTGATTATCTCAAAGGACCACTTAAGCATTCCAAGACTCTTGAGATTATGTCCAACCCCGGCTCCGGAACAGATAATAGACCTTCAGCAGAACGCATGGGTAGGACTTCAAATCATCTGCTTAGAGTGACCTTGTTTACCTGGCTCAGGCTCAGGGATGGCTTCTCTTAAGAATAAACACCAACACCTGTTAACTAAGGACCATCCTGGGCTTGGCACTTTGTGCACATTACCTCTGAACAACAACAGAGAAAAAATTAAGTGTAGCAGGTAAAAAACACTGGTGGATGTTTTAAGGCTTATTATTTTTCAAAGAGAAGTCAAAGAAAAGAACCTAAATAAAAATCATTTAAAAACTGGAGAGCGTTATGCTAAGTGCAACAAGCCAGGTAGTAAAAGACAAATACCATATGATCTCACCTTTAAGTGGAACCTAATCAACAAAACAAACAAGGAAGCAAAATATAACCAGAGACATTGAAATTAAGAACAATCTGACAGTAACCAGAGGGGAGGTGTGAAGGAAAAATAGGGGGAATTGGAGGGAGAGTTTTCAGGAACAACTACAAAAGACACATGGGCAAAACCAACGGGTGGGTGGAATCAGGGGACGGTGGTGGGGATGGCTGGGGTGGGGGGAGTGTTAGGGGGAAGATGCAGACAACTGTACTTGAATAACAATAAAATTTAAAAAAACCCAAAGTATTAAAGATGTGATCACTGGGAAAAAATCATTTAAAAAAGTATACATGAATAGAAGTATATTTATAATCATTAAACAAATAGAAACATCCCTAATGTCCACCAACTGATGAGTGGATAAACAAAATGTGTTACATCCATACAATGGAATATTATTCAGCCACGAAAAGGAATGAAGTACTGATTCATGCTACAACATGGATGGACACTGAAAACATTAAGCTAAGTGAAAGAAACCAGTCACAAAAAGATTATTATATTTCTTTTCTATAAAATGTCAAGAATAGGCAGTTATACACATAGAGAAAGTAGGGGCTTGGCTGCCACAGGCTGGGGGAAAGGAGAATAAGTCATGACTGTGAATAGGTTTCTCTTTTGGGTGATGGAAATGTTCTAAAATTAGATTGTGGTAATAGTTGCACAACTCTGTGAGTACACTAAAAACCATTGAATTGTACAGTTTAAATGGGATGATTATTTTTGGTTTGCCAATTATATCTCAATATTATGTTAAATGAATTAAAAAACCCAAAAACCCAAGTTGCTAACCCATGAGTACTTTACCTGGCTTGTTTGTTGAGTGACCTACAAATGCAATTGTAAGAATTAATTAGTGCATTCACTTTCAAATAGAATTACAAAGTGTGCTTCTGATTTCAGAAATCCATTCTTTTTCCATCTCTGCATTAGGATTGAGGCCTACTAGCTCTGCATTGGAAGTCCAATCTCCTGCTGAAGATGGGAGAATAAGTCATTTACTTTCAGTCAATTACATGTATTAAAAAGAAACTCTGAAGATTGCCTAAAGGAGGAAGGATTGTTTAATTTTTCTAATGTTATTGCAGACCCTGCAGAGCAACTGCCAACCTTTCCACAGCTGGGTGAGGCCTCTCAGCAAGGGGCCCAGTGAGCAAATCATCCAAACAGCCAGGACCATGAAATCCAGCCAGACCTCTAAAAGGTGACCCTGCAGCCCCAGTGCCCTCTGAAGCCCTCTGGGTAGGCTGGCTTCCATTTCTGGTCCAGCGTGGCCACTGAGGAATGCCAAACATCTCTACGCCTGGCAGCCACAAGGCTACCAGGTGTTTTTGGGCCAGGGTAGAGGTTTAGGGCTGGGGAGGTGTTTCTGCTCTTTCTCCCTGCTTGTCATGGAAACCCTCCCCAAACCTCCCACCTCTGTCCCTCTCCTGTTTCTGCTCCGCTGCTAGCTTGAGATGGTGGACAAAGCCATGACTCTCTCTGTGGGCTGGGGGAGACTGCCGGAGGCCCATCTTCTTGGGGTATCATTTCTTAGGGGAAATGGTTGGGCTAATTGGAGGCAGGTGTCCCCAGGTGCTAACATGCAGACTCCCACTGGAGAAGTGGGTGCAAAGTGAAACCACATGGCTACTTACAAATAAGTGAGGTGTGAGCCGCCTGGCCCTTACCTTCTCCTTCTCTCTCTTGCCTACACCCCTGTCCCTGCAGTCTGAAGGGGAAAAGCCCCCAGACTCACACGTCGGGTGGTATGGATGTGGTTTGTACATAGTGCTTTGCTAGTGCAGAGGAGCAAAGGGGAAAGGGCTTCTCTGAGCCTGTTGCTAGCCCAGGGCTTGAAATTGGGGTAATGTGCTACAGGAACAGGAATTGTGAGAGGAGGTGAGGACAGCGAGTGGAACTGATTCCTTTGAGAAGAGGCCCAAGGAACCGAGGCTGTTTACTTCAGGAAGCCTGGAGATGCTTTGCACACATACTTCCGGAATCCACTTGACCAAGTGGTTTGGAACTTTGGGACAAAATACATCCTAAGATTTTCAAGCTGTAAAAGTCCTCTATAGGTGCCCAATTACATTCTCCATTTTCAAACAAGAAAATTGAGGCTCCAGATTGACCAACATCACATGGGCAGAACCAGGATGAAAAATGGTACCTTTGGGCCCCTGAAATCAGGGCTCAAGTTTTGACTGTGGGTTAAATCTATGGAGTTCAAAGACAAGTATGAACATGGCATGGAAGGGCTAGGCATTTTGGTAATTCCTCTGCCTTATATCTTTCCATCTGCTGTGTCCTCACAAGGTCCTGGTGAGAAGGTAAGAGGAACAGGTTGGGGCAGGAAGCATTCAAAGCCCCTGAAGTCACACCTAAAACACTTCTCCATCTGTCATATTGTCTGATCCCCACAATGATTTCACTACAAGGTAGACCTGGGGATCTGAGACATTTTGATTCTAGAGAGAAGGCCATTGCTTTAAGTTCAAATGTTCACTATGAAACACTGGCAGTGGGATTCAGTGGAGAGCATCCTAGGAGACAGGAGTCCTGAGTTCTAGCCTGATTCTGCTACCTGATTCAGACAAGTCTTGTCTGAACTTTGTTAATGCACTTAGCTTGACTGTTTTTTTTTTTTGTTTCCTTGTCAGTTAAAAAGACCTTTCCATTGTGTTGATTGTTTCCCTTGCTCTGCAAAAGCTTTTCCATTTGCCATAGTCACACTTGTCTATTTTTGCTTTTATTACCTGCCCTGTTGTTGTGATAGCCAAGAAATTATTGCCAAACTGATGTCAAGAAGATTTGCTCCTATGTTTTCTTCTAGGAGTTTTACAGTTTTAGGTCTTATGTTTAAGACTATAATCCACTTTGAGTTGATTTTTGTGTATGGCATTAGATAGGGGTCCTATTTCTTTTTCTTCTTTTTTATTTTTTTTTGGATGTGAACACCCAGTTTTCTCAACAGTATTTGTTGAAAAGACTGTCCTTGTCCCTGTGTCCTTGGCACCTTCATTGAAGATCAGTTGGTCTCATTTGTGAGAGTTTATTTCTGGGCTTTCTATTGTGTTTCGTTGGTCTATATGCCTGTTTTGCAACCTATGGAATGGGAGAAAATATTTGCAAACCATTTATCTTATAAGGGGTTAATATTCAATATATGCAAAAAATTCCTACAACTCAATAGCAAAATAACAACCTGACTGAAAATGGGCAAAAATCTTGCATGATATTTCTCCGAAGAAGATATGCATTCCAGCAGGCCTATGAAAAGGTGCTCAATATCACTAATCATCAAGGAAATGCAAACCAACTACAATAAGATATTACCTCACATTTATTAGGATGACTATTATTTAAAAACTCCAACAACAAAAGATAAGTGTTGGTGAGGAGGATGTTAAGAAGGAAGAGGTTGGAACCCTTGTACACTGGGATTCTAATTCCAGTTTCTGGGAATGTAAAATGGCATAGCCACTATGGAAAAATAGTAAGGATGTTTCTCAAAAATATTAAAAATAGAACTACCATATGATCCAGAGACCTTACTTCTGGTATATATCCAAAAGATTTGAAATCAGTATCTTGAAGTATTATTCATAATAGCCAAGATATGGGAACAACCCAAACATCCATCAACAGATGAATAAATAAAGAAAATGTGGTTTATACATACAATGGAACATTATTCAGCCTTAAAAAGAAAAAAGAAAAGAAAATTCTACCATTTGCAGTAATAGATAAGCCTAGAGGACATTATGCTAAGTGAAATAAGCTAGTCGCAGAAGGACAAATACTGCATAATTTCACTTATGTGAGATACCTAAAGTAGTCAAGAGCAGAGAATAGAATACTGGTTACCAGGGATTGGAAGTGAAGGGTGGGGGATAGGGAGTTGCTTTTCAGGACTAGAAAGTTTCAGTTATACATGATGAATAAGTTCTAGAGATGTGCTGTCCAACATAGTGCTTATTGTTAACAATATGGTGTATGAACTTAAAAACTTAAGAGGGTAGATTTCATGTGTTCTTTTTTTTTCTTAAAACATTTTATTTTATTAAAAAAATTTTTTTCTTGTTATTCAATTGCAGTTGTCTGCATTTTCTCCCCATCCCTCGACCTCACCCAGCCAAAAACATATGTGTTCTTATAACCCCTTCTTCCCCCCAAAATCCCCAGACATAAAAGAACACAAGAAAACTTGTAGAGGTGATAAATGTTTATTACCTTGATTATGATGATAGGGTTATAAGTATATATATGCATATGTACAAGTTCCTCATATTGTATACACTAAGTGTGTGCTGGTTTTTTTAAATCAACTATACCTTGACAAAGCTGTTAATAAACAAACAAAGCAGACCTTGAAGTTAGACACTAGACAGTATCGATTGCCTGCCTAACAGCCATCTCAGCCTTCTTTCTGCTTGCTTGCCTCCAGGATAGAGACTGAAAAACTGAGGTCCTCTCTTTCCCTGTCTTTCTTGAAGTGAAGGGTGGGCAAAGCTGGCCTAATTCCAGCTACTGAGATATAAAGGGGAAGTCTGGAGTACCTGGAAAAAGCTGTTCCTTTTTGGTAAAAGGACAGAAGTTCCAGAGCAGAAGCAGCTTTTCTACCCACTTTCTTCCTTGCTGCTTGGGACATAACAGAGTAAGGATATGATTCTTGGAGCTGTAGCAGCCATATTGGGATCATGAGGTGAGACCAATTGACACAAGGAAGATAAGACCTTGAGGTTGCATAGCAGAAGGGTAGCGTCAGCTGGGTCCTTAATGACATTATTGAGCTATTGACCCAACCCTGACACTGCAACTGCAGTACTTGATGTTCCAGAGATTATTAAATGCTGTAAAGACCTTTATTGTTTAAGCTATTCTAAGGCAGGTACATCCCTTGCAATCAAATATATCCTGATATATTAACATCTTAGAATTCTGGAATGTGTATATGATCCATTAACAGATGATAACTAAAATCTCTGGGGATGGTAGTATGTGTGTGTGTATGAAATTGCATCAAATTCTTGTCATGAAATTATTGGCTCCTACTATTCCCTTATATTATTTAAGCTACAAACTCTACTTTTGGGGAAAGTTTGGGACAACAATGCTGAGCTCATCATTGGCTTCCCAACACCTGAGCACTCCACCTCTGTCAGTGGTGTCAGAGGTGGCCAGGTGCTTGTCCAAGTCCTTTCAGCTCTTTCTTCATCTAACATCCAGTCCATTACCAGGCCCTGTCTGATCTGCCTTCAACTTTCTCTCCAGCTGGATCCTTTCTGTTGATTTTCACTGCCTTGACTTTGGGTTACTCCTTCTCCCAGGTGGATAAGGAGTGATTCCCCTGATTCCAAACTCTGCCTGAGGGTTGACTACTCACTCTGTAGCCAGAGGTATCTTTTGAAAATACCATTGTGATCATGTCACTTCCCTGCTTAAAGTCTCTATGACTTTCATTGTTAGTAGAGGGAAGTCCACATATCTGTATAGGACTGACAAAGCCCCCCCGTCCTAGGTCCTGTCCATATCCCCAGTCTTGTCTCTCCTGCTCCCCTCCTGATAGTCTCCTATAGTAATTTGGAATTACTCTTTGTTTCCTGACAGTGGCCTGTGAGTTCTCACTTCTTTGCTTTGCAAATTCTGTTTCTTCTGTTTGTATCACCATTTGCCTTGCAGTCTTTTCACCTGGATGCCTCATATGCTTTCTTCAGCACAGATTTTACTTCTTCCAGGAGGCCCCTCCCCCGGTCTGTGGTACCGAGTAGGGTGACCTTGTTCCAACCTAGTGTCCTTAGCTCTTGAGTTGTATATTGCAGTTACCTGTGCACCTGCACATCTACCTCATTGGCCTGTGAGCTCCTGAAGGGCAGTGGCCATGTCTTCTTCATACATATACCTCTAACATTGTGGAAAGCTAGTTAAGTCTCTGTGATTGTAAATGGTAAAATCCTATCTCAAACTAGCTTAGAAAAATGCGGGACCATTTTTGAACCATGGTGTTCACATCCAAAAAAAAATGGGGGACCTTTTTGAACCATGAGGCATATTGCACAAAATCAAATGAAGATTAGAATAATCAAGCCCAGCAGGTGGGACAGAGATGCAAAAGGCCTTAGAAACACCTGGAATTAGGAGTCCAGCTCCCTCTATTATTCACTCTTTTTATCTGTCTGTCTGTTTCTTTCTCATCCTGTGTTGTTTTTGCTTCTGTGTGACTACTTAATTATATTTCCTTGCTTCCTCTACATGGTGAGAAACACTGCCTCTTGTCACAGAACATTTCCAGACCTCTTGTCACAGAACATTTGGCCATGGAGAGGGACTGGCTTCCTCAGTTCCTGCTTGAAAATTATAGGGCAGATTTTCCCTTGGCTGGGGTGAGTGGGGTCACATAAGCTCACACAGCTCCTGCTAGCACTGGAAAGGGAAGAAAAGTGTCCTCAAAGGAGAGTGAATTCCCAGGTGGGCTAGTGGGGGGAGCAGCAGACATAACAAAAGGTGCTGGCTGCATCTTAGATGGTCACTTGGAGGAGGGACCCAGCAGCTGGCACTCAGGAGACTCCAATCAACAGAACCATCTGGTGAGGTGCAGCCTCTCCCACCAGGGAAAGGCTGGATGGGTGGGGGTTAGGGAAACCAAAATGTGGACATCCTGTCCCTACCCTCCACCAGCTTTCTCAGCCCCACTCCTGCCATTCTCTGCCTGGCTGCCTGTGAGCTTTAGGGGCCCTCAGAGCATGGGGGAATGGCCAAGACCCAGGGAGCCAGAACCCCAAGAGATATGCTCTGAGGAAGAGCAAAGTAGGGAGAAAGAGTAAACAGGAAGTGGAGGAGAAATGGGGGGAGACAGGCAAAGGGGACAGGGAGTCAGAAAAATTGGGAGGAGAATAAAGGAAGGGGCAAAGAAAAGTAGGTGAATGTGGGAGGACACAAAGAGGAGGGGAGGAGAGGAAAGAAGTGGAGGAAGGGAGAAAAGGGAGGAAAAGATCTTCCTTGATCTTCTTGAGCTCCTCTGAGTATGTATGTGCGTGTGTGTGTGGGGGGGGGATGTCCATACTTTCCTTATCCCCTGAGAGCCTTCCCAGGAAGACACAGTCACCCCAGCTCTCAGAGGATGAGGAGAGGCAATGGAAGCACTGCATTTTTCCAGGATCCTCGGTTTGCTTCAACCTTGCTGAACTTTGTCCAGATCCCTGCCAACCAAGCTCCTGCTCACCCCAGGCCTTTACCAGTCTGTCTCCTCTGCCTGTGACATTCTTCCTTTGCTTCTTCTCTGCTCAGTCCTCAGGTCCCATTTCCTTTGGAAAGCCTTTCTTGTGTCCCCAAGACTGTGTGAGTCACAGCCTTCTGTGTCTCCATCCTGGCATGTTTACCTGTTGGTCCACCTCACCTTGTCATGAGGGTCTTGAGAACAGAGCCCAAGTCTTTCTATTTATCTCTTCAATCTGAACATCCAGTACAGGGCCTGGCACATATCAGACATCCCAAAACAGTTTTTTTTTGATGAATAAATAGATGAGTAAGGAGTAAGAGTCTTGATTTAAATGGGTATATAGCAGCTAGCTTTTGTTGAGCACTTACTATGTGCCAAGTGCTTTGTCTCATTTTGTTCTTATCACCACAATGGTGGCTAGGAATTAGCAAAGCCAGAACTTGAACCCAGGTCTTCTCAGTGTGCTCTGCTCTTCCCATGATGTTACCTTATAAGATGGAGAGTGAGAAGAGAAAAAGGGGGGAGATAAAAATGGAAAAGGAAGGTAGAATCTGAATTAAGGAGGAGGAAAGAGGAGGGTGGATGGGAAGTGAAGGGTAAGAGACAATTACAGAGGGAAGGGGAGGACTGGAGGGCTTCCATAGGCCCTACCTGTGCTCCTCTGAACAGTGAACACCCTTGGCCTCCTCCACCCCCAGATCCCTGCCCTCAAGAGTTGGGGGAAGGGGCTTGTGGTCTCCTAGGCTAAGCTCTATGGGTCTTCTTCCCCATAGCAAATGCAGGTACATGTCGAGGTAAATGCTTGCTAGGCCTGAGCTGTTGGGTTCTGGAGGGAGCATCTGGAGGAGGTGTGGGCAGTGGGGTGTGGGGTGTGGACACTCTCAGCAGTCTGAGCAGTGCTCCCTATGGGTCTGGACAAGCATGCTTTCTTGGAGAATGGCTGACATTTTCCCTCTACCTGAGTGACAGCTGGGAAAGGATTCTTGTGTTTCCTTTCCCAACCACTTTTGGAGAATGAATACCTCATCTTGTTAACCTTATTATATGATTAGTGCTAAAATTAAAACAGAGCAGTCCCCGTGTCCCACTGACATCTCAACTCCTGCATATCAGGAGTCTCCCTCCACATGTTTTAGGTGGGGTACCCTCTCCATAAGAGTGAGGAAAATATGGCTGTATATGGGAATGGAGAAGACCCTGGTTTTTAGAGAAAGCTCCCAGGTCATCCCTCACAGCACCAGTCCATGGACCTGAGGAGCACTCTGCCTGCTACCCACCCGCTAGGAGAGTGTATCCTAAATAGGGCACCCTGTGGGAATTATCCAGGGTTCTTGAAATCTAACACTTGTCACCAAGAGGAAGTTCTTGTTTGTTTATGGTTACCCTAAATCCATATGGCTGACCTTTTGTCAATCTCCTTTCCTTTTTCTTTCCCTGATATTGAGAATTATTAGTCTGTAAATCTCACCATAAATTAGATTTTTCACATAAGTATGATTATAATTTTGAACCTGGGGTTGACATACACAACAAAAGTGTTCATTGTCTTAGTAGAAGAAAGGGACATCAAATCATCTAGAAATCCATAAAGAGCAGGGACCTGTGGAAAGGCTGCATGGGAAGGGAGCTGAAGCAATTTGTAGGGCTGTCCCCTTCAGAAAGGACTGGAGTAGCCCTCTGTCACATTGCTCATGGCTGTCACATTTCTCAGCAAACCAACTGGGACCTTTGTGCTGCATTAGTAGTGTTGTAGCATATGGTTCCCATGTCTTCTATCACATCTCTCTCCAGTGGTAGAATTCTGGCTGGGGAGAGGACTGTTGGTTAGGCTGTTCATGCCAAGATGAGGGTCAAGGCTGGAGGAGCGGAGATGCAAGGAAAAGTAGGTAGAAGACCAAACCTGAAGGATTGTAGAAGTAGGATGGACTCAGATGATACAAGAGAGTTCCATGTGTGAGTCATCCAGCATTCCCCTATCAACCCTGCTGTCCCAGGATTCCCTTTGGAGGGATCATCATCCGTGTGTCTGCTATGGGACAGGGTGGCATAAATGAGACCTAACAATTACTAATTAATTAATTAATTAATTCATCCATTCATGTCATATCACTTACTGACACTGGTCTTCCCAGGCTGGCTCAGGTGCTGGGATCTCCACCATGAACAGGATTCCAGCCTTCAACTCCAGAGGCAGAGACAGACAAATTAACAGATGGTTATAGCATATTGTGGGAGAGCAATAGTTTGAGCTGAAGACAGGAAGATGGAGTGGAGAGGAGGGAGCTAGGAGGAGACAGCTACCTGAAAGGTGCTGTTTGAGTTGAGTCTTGAAGACAAAGCTAAGGGTAAGTGAGGAGTGTGTTAGGCAGCGTGAAAAGCAAGGGTTAGAATCCTGAGCTACACTGCTTGGTTTGAGTCTTGGTTTCAGCACATTCTCTCTGTGTGACTTTGGGCAAGTGAATCCTTTGTGCCTCAGTTTCCTCAACTGTCAAATGTATAATATTATGTATAATGTCCACCTTTTAGAGTTATATAAACATTAAATGAGTTAACAGAATAATATGTTTGGACATGTGGTTTGCTCTTTTGCTTACTATTATTGGTCATGGAATGGTGTGGCCAGTTTGGGGGACTGAAGTTGTTGCATACAGCAATGGTGTGGGCTGGAACAGAATTGCAGTGAGAGATAGGCCTGAAGAAGGAGCAGTATGATGGAGCTGACCTTTTTCCTGTGGAGAGGCTGAGGAACCAGCAAAGAGGTGGGTTTTTTTTTTGGTTTTATTTATTTATGTTTAGAGAGAGGGGAAGGGAGGGAGAGAGAGGGAGAGAAAGATTGGTTTGCAAGAAATACATTGATTGGTTGCCTCTTGTGTTGCCCCAACTGGGGACCTGGCCCACAACCCAGGCATATACCCTGACTAGGAATTGAACCAGTGAACGTTTGGTTCTCAGGCTGGCACTCAGTCCACTGAGCTACACCACCCAGGGCAGAGAAGAGTTTTAATTGAAGAGTCTGCAGTCAGATTTATAAACAAGACAAGGACTTTCTCCTTTAGGAAATTATAAATCTAGAAAAGAACAGCCAACAGTACAAGACATTAGATGATAAGTGGGAAGCGAGTCAGGTCCAAGGAGCTGTACAGTTCCAAGGCAGGCAAGATCAGAGGCTGCTTAAAGCAGGAGGCTTCATGGCAGGGGGGATTTGAGCTGGGAGTGGGGGACAAATTGGATTATTTAGTAGTAAGAATACTCTTGTCAGGCAAGCACATTCTGCTTTATGAATCACTTTCACTTAGCTGGTCTCAATGAATATAGAGCAGTTATGCAGGTTACTCAAGAAGAGGGAGTGTCCCCATTGTACAGGTGAAAAGAACAAAGGCATCCTGGTCCAAGGTCACTGGCTAGGCACTGACAGAAGTAGCAATGAAGTAAGGCTTCGCCCTTGCCTCTGACTCCTTGCCTCTCCCTGAGAAATGGGGATTGGTTCACAGGGCAGGCAGGCTCTGTGGATGGAGGCAGGTAGATAGCCACAGGACACAGAGTGCAGGGTAACTGTGGGGCTGAGGCCACCATTGGGGTCAGAGGAAATTTCAACCTGGAAAACCTTGGATTAGAGTGTTTGTGCACAGAGAGTAGGGCCTGGGAGGGAAGCAGGAATCATTAGAGAGGGGTGAATCCCAGAAAATTATTTATTATCAGGATGAATTAGCCACATGATTTGGAGGAGAGAACTGAGGAGGAGAAATTGAGTAGCAGCTTAGGGAATGTAGTGCATTAAGCTTTTTTTCTGCTACAGCCTGTGGTTTTCCTTCATGGGAGAAATAGAAAGAGAATGGAGGTTTGTCCCCCGAGACAAGAGGGTATGGGCCAGACCCACTCAGTGTGGCCTGTAGACAGTCCTGGCACCATGAGTTCAATGAAGAAATGGATAGCATGTGTCTGGAAATGGAAGGCAATTTCACAGTGCTAGGGCACCCACGCTTGTGTTCAGTAGGGCATTGGCCATTTTGAGTATGGTTGAATTCTGTGTTAATTCACTTGGTCCATTTGGGCTACTATAACAGAATACCATAGACTGGGTAGGTTGTAAACAACAGAAATTTATTTCTCACAGTTCTGGAGGCTAAGTCCAAAATCAAGGCATCAGGAGATTTGGCATCTTGTAAGAACCCGCTTTCTGGTTCATAGATGGCTGTCTTCTCACTGTGTCTTCAGATGGTAAAAGGGGCAACGGAACTCTCTGGATCCCTAAAAGGGCACCAGTCACATTCATGAAGAAATGAATTCACCCTCATGCTAATTAACTTTCAAAGACTCTGAATATGATTGCAATGGGCACCAGGATTTAACATATGAATTTTGGGGGGGTCACAAATATTCAGTCTATAGAAGCTACTGAGTTGCATGTGGCCTGAGCTGTGTGCTTGTCATACCCTCTAGGGGTATGTGGGCCCTTTACCACAAGTGATTGGGAGGGTTTAGGGCTACAGGATTAGCAGGGGCTAGGCTGAGTCTGGTTATTCCGATATGTTGCTAAGGGAACTGAAGTAAGTGTGATTGGAAATCTTGTGTTTGTTTTCATTTGTTGTAATGAGAGATGATTGACTGAACTGATAAATCACAGGTTCTAAACTGGGCACCACCGGCCAACTGTGGCTCTTGGACCTTTTTGCTTGGCTTGCACATGTTGGCTCTCGCAGTGTTTGGAACTGTTTGAATCAGATGACAACTAATTTTACATAAAAATTAGATGATGGCTGTCTTGAAAAATTGGTTTATGTGACAAACACAAGCCATGTTCTTGCTATTCCACAAGTGGCTAATGGTAAGCAGTATCTGCCTCTGTCAATGGGGGCACATGCCCTTCAAATGGCCTCTGTTCCTACTGTGCTCAGGCATGATCTGTTTTGCTAATTTACTGTACATGGCCAGCCAGGCCTCCACAGGCTTTCTGACATGCCAGATTTAAGCCAATGAAGATTTATTCACCAAAAACTTAATCAGGTGTTTATTATACTCCAGGTGCTGGATTAGTATTATTTGAAAATCAGGAACCTATTATGTTCTATGGAGGGTGAAACAAAAAGATATTTTTAAATACATGGTCTCTCTTGTAATCTTGCAAAGAACACTCAGCCTCATGTGAAGGCAGATTGAAGACATAAGATGTAACAGGGGTAACAAGCAAGAACTTAATATAGTTGGTGGGTATCAGATACTTCAGAGAAAGGAGTAATTAATAGTGCACATTATTTACACTCATAACACTACAACTTTTCAGAGCCTTTTCATACATAATGTTTGCTTTGCCAAACCCTGACGAGATAGGTAGGGCGAGAATTAGTCCTTCTGCTTTAATATGGAAGGTACCGAGGCCAAGCAGACCTGACTTGGCCAGGTCTGCCATCCAGGTTGAAAATCCCAGCCAAGCCTCTGCATTCCAATCCAGTGGTTTGCTGGCAAGGTCTGCAAGGGCAAGCCGGGTGTCTGGGGTAGATTCTACTGCAGGCAAGGAAGGCACATGTGGTCTGGAGACTCTGGATGCATGATGATTTCAAGATGGAGGAATTATCTCACCAAGAATAATTCATCAAAGAGGGAATCAGTTCAGAGATAGACACACCCAAACTGTGTCATCACCTGGGGAATGAGTTCACATTTTCAATGAAGGGTATGCCTTATAGTTTGAAAGAAGCCACTTGGCCTGGCCCATTTCCTGCAATATGAAGTTGTAGGTGTTTTTGATGACTTGGACCTGAGTCTTTGCTGGAGACATCCCAGGTTTCTAAACCACAGAGAAGTCTGTGGAGTGGACACAATATATACTGAATACCTAGGAAGATACAGAAAGACTTGGCAGTGAGCCAGGTCTCCAAGGAAGCCATCTTTTCTGTTAGCCCCAGTTTTCCAACTAATTTTTGAGTACTCCACTCTGCCTTTTTTAGTCCAGCCTGGGAAATATCCACCAGGCTGCTGCTTCCTTTTGGGGAGACAGGACAGAATGAGAAAAGGAAATTTCCAAGACATTTTTTCCACCTTACAGGCAGAATAGTCTAAGACCTGTGTAGTCAAAATGTCAGAGCATGAATGGAAAAGCATAGAAAATGATCCACTTAGTAAAAGAGATCATGTCTTAAGTGCCAACATGACTACAGTCAGGTACTATGCTGTTGTGTGTGTGATCACAGTTCAATTTCAAATAAATCCATTTAGGATGCTGTTAATATCCCCATTTTATAGTTGAGGAAATGAAACTTCAGAAACGTTAAATATCTTGCCCAAATATAGACACCAGAATTGAGTACAGAGTTATCTGACTCCAAAACCCATATATCCTACCCACCACTCTCCATATCATGCTGTCAGCCCTAACTGACAATGGAGGTTCAAGGACATATGTCCCTTGACCACTGCTGTCTTTCACCAAGGTGACACTTGGTTGGAAAGATAAGCATAAGTCATTGGCCAATAAACAGATATGCAACAAATTACATTTTCACATCTGTAGCCCTTATGTTTGTTTGAAATGGCCTGTAGGATTGAAGATGAGCATGGAAAGGAAATAATTACAAGTTATCTGAATAAAATCTGCAACAAATTACCTATAAAACTATAACTATCCAAACAGGATGACATTTACTTTATTAGCTCATGACTCTCTTTCTTTAAAGTTTGCTAAAAAGAGAGCAAAGTAATTACAGTTTTTTTCTGGTTCATTAAACATGACATATATGTGAATATGAAAGTAACTCTTGTCCTTTGTTACTCTCGTCTGGTTTACAGTAATTTGGAAGGTAGCAGACATAATCATTTCAGAGCTGCTAGTCTGAACTTTTCTATTCTAAAAATAGAATCTTGGGTCTCCTTTATTTCAATCAAAAATTCCTATTTTCTCTCTGTTTCAACTTTCATATAGACTGAAATGATGTTGCAGCTATTACAGCCTCATTTTTTTCCTTTTTTACATCAGAAAACACATGTTGCTACAATTCAGAAAAAAAAAAAAACCTCCACCTGCTGATTTGCTTTAAAGCAATTATGTGGTTAGTGATCTGTCAGATGGAGTTTTTTTTTACTGTTTGAATAAAATAATGTTAGACATGACTAAAACAAACACACACACAAAATTTAGAACATCAGTAAAATATGTCACTTGTCAACTTTTAAGGAAGACTGTTCAATTTAAAGCAGCAATTATTTGAAAATAGGTCACAATCACATTTATCAAAAATTAGTATTTTGGGATTACAATTACTATTTAGAAATAATTATCACTAAATCATTTTTAAAATTTATATGAATGAAAGACTTAGAAAGAAAATATAATAAAAACAACATACATTTGTCATTCATACTATGTGATAAGCATTATCCTAAATACTTTGCAGGTACTAACTAGATTATTTCTTTCAACAGCTCTGTGAGAGAACAATGATCAGCCCTTTTTACAGATGTGGGAAGAGAGGTACCAAGAGGTTAAGAAACTTCCCCAAGATTAAACAGTTATGCAATTTTAGATATGTGTTTATCTTCAAGTCATGCTGCTGGAATATTCTATGGGCATTCTATTGATTATTCTAAGGAAATAATCAATTCTTGGTTAAAGGAGATAAAGAATAGATTCTCAATTTAAAAAAAATGATAAAGCAAGCCTCATCCTGGAACCGTGCCTCATCCTAGGACAGAATGGTCTGTTGGCCTCTGACCCCCTCCAACCTTGGTAAGCCCGATGAACCCAGAGGACCATGAGACTGGGTCAGCCACAAGAAGCTATAGCCCACTGCCCTATGTCTATAAAGTAGAAAAAGCTTGGGTGGCCAATTCAGCCACACAACCTGGCCCTGTTCCTTGGGTTTCTCCCACTAAGCTGAAGTTCTACACCAACCCCATCTTATCTGACTTTGTGGATTCTTGCTCATATGTTATCTTCTCTAGAGAGGCAGTATGGCTCATTGATTCAAACATACCTTGAAGAAGACAAACCAGAGTCTGAGTTCTAGTGCTGCCTCTGGGTAACTTTGGAAACATTATTTCAGGGCTTTGTGCCTCATTTTGTTCATTTGGAAAATGGGGATTTTCGGGGTGTTGCAAAATCACATCTACATCAAGCACTGGATACAGGGCATATGTTGGAGGGTCGGTTCCCCTCCCTCCCTTCCTGTCTTAAAAGTCATTTCTCTCTGGGCCTCAGATTCTCATTAAAGAAAAGAGAAGCTAGATTTTTGATATACCTTTATTTTCAAAACAGTGATTACTAAATAATTAAGATACCTACAGGTCAGTTTGTATTCCAAAGATCCAAAAACCCTATGACCCAATTATAGTCATTGAAGATGTTTCATCATTGAAGATGAAACATCATTGAGATGTTTCTTGCTAGACAGTTGAATAACTACCACATATATACTGAGTGGGTCCAAAGACAAGACAGACAAACTCATTTTACACTTTTGGAACTTACAGCCCAAATAGGAAGAGAGATAGACAGACAGGCAGCAAATTTAGATTAACCCAGTACCTGCCAGAACAGAGGTCTGTACTGAGTGTAACTGGCACACAGGAGAAACAACCAGAATTCATTTGATTCCCTCCCCTGCTGTGCGTACCCATGTGCACTTGGTTCTACCTGCCTGGAGGCTCACAACTCAGCTGGGACCCTTATCTCACCCCAAACTACAGTATCTCCTCCCCCACCCGGAAGGACCTTGCTACTTGGAACAACAGGTCACTGTAGACTCGAGAATAGCAAGCTGAGTGGGTTTGGAAGGATTTCCTTAAAGAGTGTGAAACAACATCTGAGTACTAAAGGCAATTCATAGGAAATTAATGAAGTCATCAAAATTGATGATGTGGAATGATACCACATCTGGAGATGTTAGACAGCCAGCAGCCTTATCACAGATTATAGCTGGAAGGGTGAGACCATGTTCTTGTCCTTAGTGGGTCAGTCCAAATTAGCTTCCTGAAGTTAGTTCCATGTGTGTGGTGCAGCCAGCCTTCTGTGCGAGATGCCCTCTGCTCCCACTTCATGTGCCCTTCTCTCCTTCCTGCCTGAGTCTTAGCAATGCATGTAATACTTAAGGTCCCCTTAAGAACTAGGGACTTCCTGGTCCATGCTTCCTACCTTTCTAAGCCATAGAGTTGCTAACAGACACAATTGTTGGTAAATAAGGCTGAAATAATAATGGTAGCTACTACCACTATGTCCCCTCTACTTGGTTGAGATCAGGGAGGTTAAGAAATTTGCCTAAAGGTTACAAAGTTGGAGAGATGGAGTTTGAAGCTCTACCATCATTCATTTGTTGAATAAATACAAAGTAAGAGTGACAGTGTTCTACATACTCGATGGGTGAATGACAAAGAAGCTTTAATGGTCATAGGCTCATAATACTACCATCTATCTGAAGACACGGATAGATGGCAAGTATTACAATAGGGAGAAACACAGGTTTCAGCAGCAGCAGCAACAGCAGCACAGAGGCAGGAAATTTCAAGAAGGCTGCCTAAAGGAGGTGCTGTGTCAGTTTAATCGTAGAGAATGAATAGGAGTTTTCAGGTTGGGGGGAAGGGCATCCTGGCTAGAGGGAAAGAAAACTACAGGTGGCAAAAGTTGGTGCAATGTGGGTGAACTGGGGCTGGAAAGGTGGGTAAGTCCAGATGTCAAACAGGATATGTGAAGACATACAAGGAGTTTGAGCAGAAAAGAAAGACCCATCAGATGGTTTTAAAGCACCTCCCTTATCTCTTCCTTCATTAGGGCATTTCCTTCTTTTTTAAGTGCTCCAGTGATCTATTTCTATGTAACCAACCATGCCAAAACTTAGTAGAGGAAAAAAGCCACCCTTTCATGCACATGTCTGGATACTGTGGTCAAGAATTCAGAAAGGGTTCAGTGGGTAGAGCTTAGCTCTTTCCAATGACTGACCTGGAGCCACTGTAGCTGGAGGAGGCAAATAGAGATGGCTTCTTCACTCCTGAGACTGGCACCAGGGTGGGGTGGCTGATGGATGGGCCCACTGGGACTGGTGATCAGAATGTTTACTTGAGGCCCTCCAACATGGTGGTCTTTGAGCCATTAGACTTCTTACACAGTGGCTCCCATCTTTAACAAGGAGTGGTCTAGCAAATAAAGAAGATTCTGTGAGGCCTTTTCTGACTCAGCCTTGAAAATCAGTGTTACTTCCACCATATACCATCATCCAGCCTGTCACAGGCTCAGCAGGGCTCAACAGGAGGGCATTGGGTGTGTCTCCTTGGAGAAGTGTCAAAGATGGGACAGCCTCAATGTTTCTGAAGTTTCACTTGTTGCTGTGTTTTAAATCTGCTATGCTTAGTACAACACCTGAGTCCTGAGACCGTCTCTTAACTCTAATGTAGACTCTTATACACTTACTAATCCAAGATCTTGATGATATTTTAAAAAATCATTGATTTCTTTATCTCTAGTAAAACAGATGAAGGAAGAGCTGGTACCACTGTGGGACAAGGGTTTCTGTCCACCTGCCATCCCTCTCTGATCTTCCTTTCCCCTTAAAGGCATTTTCTAGGTCCTATCTCAGAATTCTGGAGGACTTGAGTAGAAAGGTTTCCAGTTCACTCTCTTAAAAGTGTTGTTTGCCTTTAATATGGATTTGTATGGGGTATGCTAATCCACACATTTTGAGAAGACTGAAGGGCTTCATCAGGGGTGTCCGCTCAGTTCATGCCACTCAGGTCAGGGCACACAGATGAGGCCAGTTCTGTACCACCTGTTCTCCAACCATTTTTAAGTTTCTAATTTCAGTTTTTAGTTTTTTTCCTCTAATATTGCAGTCTCTCTCCCTCTCATTTCTCCACTCCTCTGCCAATGTAGCCATGTGACTATACAGAAATAAAGTTCCCCCGGGGGCCAGACCTGAAGGCTACAAAGTGAGAGCTTGTCTTGAGAATGGAGGTGTGGTCACTCCAGCCATTGCCAGGTGGCCAGACTGGGCAGAAAGTGAGAGGCAGGAGGCATGTCTCTCATGCCACATTCTCCCCCAGCCACAGCCTCTTCTTCCCTAGGCCTGCCCTTTCCCTGTCATTCCCTAGCATTTGGGGTGTGGGACTGCTCCTGGTGTATTTGTCTATACCAGGTCATGGGAGGTGGCTTTGGCTGGCCTCATAGGCCTGGCTGTGACTCCTGGTGATAGCTCATTCTACCCTAGGTCTCTTCTACCAGCCTGCTCTACAAGAAGAAAACTTACAGTGTTAGAGTATTAGCAGACAACAAATGACACCCTCAGATTGGGATCATTTGGGGTGAGTTTAATTAAGGGACTACTTGAAAGGCGTGGTAGGGAAGACACAAGAGGAAGGAGTCCTCACCAGAACATGAGGGAAGAAGGCTGTGTGGCCCAGAAGGAGCTGCAGTGTCCTTTCTGGGGTGCAGTTAATCTGTGGGGTCCCCAGAGGGAGGGAACCTCAGAGAAATGGGTATCTCAGTCTTACTCTCTTGCTTTCACCAGTCTGGTCCTTGGTCCACCCAACTTGGAGCCATGCACAGGGGAAGCCAGTTTCAGGTCAGTCCCAAGTGCGCAGAACATTGTTGAAGGTAGAAGAGTGTTGATCTGGTGGGGGCAGAGGGAAGGAAGATACCCAGTCTGCTCACATATATTGTATACTATGCAACAGGGCTTTTTACCTTTGCTAGGTGGGGACACCTCTGCCAGTTAAGGATGGGCTTCCATTTCCAGGTGGGTTCTGTAGGGCCATAATGCACATGGGCCAGCTAGGAGCAGGTGAATGGCAGCATGGTGCTCCCACCAAGCCCTCAGGCTCTCGGCCCATGGGATGCCCCACAGCCGCCTCCCCGAAACATTTCCGACACTCATCAGTCATAACAATCCTCCTGCACCAACTTGCTTTCCCAAATGCATGATTTCTTATTGCCAAGTGTAATTAACATGATACATTGACTTAGGGCAGAGCTAACAAGCACATATTAATTTTAAAAAGTCAGGTTCTTTCATTGGAAACGAGCTGCTGATGAACACTTACCACAGGAGTTTAAAAGTGCAGGAAAAGGAGTGGGTAATTATGGGTTGGCACCACCTGAAGGTCTGCGTTTCTGCCCCCCGGAAACACTCTGACAATGACTGATTGGCCCTGACTCTCGGAGGGGGATGCTCAGGTTGCCCCAGCTCTGCCTCCCTGATGCCCAGTCTCCCCCTCTCCCAGGGAGCCTCTTGGTTCAGCCTGTTTCTCAATGCAGTTTTCTCAGATCAGAATTTGTACCTGAGCTGTACTTTGCCTAATTGCTTACCCCGACTTGTATATTTACACCCCTCTCCCAAAGAAGCTATGTTTCTAGTAGGTCAGTGGGCAGCCCTGGGCAAACGAGAGGGAACAAAACAAAGATGCTCAGATCCTTGTCTGCCTTTCATTCAGGGCCTCCCTGACAGTTGGAATTTCCTTTAGAATTCTGGTTTCATGAGCCAGATGTTTCAGCAAATTCCCCTGTCTCCTTTCCCCACGGGGAGGGTAACTTCTCTGTACATCTTTGTGTGCTAGAGTTAAGCACCAGGAAGACAACTTTCCCCCATCATTCTTGGTGTGGGATGGCTATTTTGTTGTAGGGGAACAACCTTCTTCTGGTGTATATACCATCTCCCCGAGAAGCTGCCTCCTCTCTGTACTGAGGAGCCCATAGGAGAGGCAGGACTGGGTGAGGAACTCTTTATGTTGGATAACAGTGAGGATTGGGTTCAAATTCTATTCTGCTTCTTTTCAGCTATTGAACTCTGGACAAGTCACTTCATCTCGTTAAATGCTAGTTTCTTAACTGCCACATTGTGGGTGATGATCACCATCTCTCAGGTAGGCTGTGTGATTCAATGCTCAGCATGCACAGAGAGCTTACACTGTGCCTGCTCTGTGGAAGGTCCCAGGGAAACACTGATTCCTTCCTGACTTGCCGCACTCCCTGTACTCTTAAGCATGCCAGGAGCTGCTGGGGCGGTCGTCAAGTTTGTATGTCTTGGGGGACATGAGGAAACCACCACATACCTCTTTTTAAAAACTTATTTTGTGGTTTCCTTGATTATTTATAGATCCCTGACTTTCTGTTCCCCATTGCTTTTCTCTTCACCTCATTCCCAATCCATTTCCCCATTTTTTCCATCTCTCCTTACAGACCAGTCTCCCTAAAGGATCTTGGATGCTTGTGAGGGGCCTTGCTTCAATATCTGCGGTATTGAGATGATCCTCTTTATGTTGACAGGGTTTCCTGGCTGAATTCCTTTGGGACCAAGTTCCCACTCCAGTATAAGGAAGGCTCTCTCTACTCCACCTCTCCCCTCCACCCTCATTCCCCAAGGTGCTTTGTCTCTTATGCCCGATGAGGCCAGATCTAGTAACTGAGTCTTGCGTCTTCCCAGCATGATTTCCAGTTCTGGGTTTCTGGCTGAAGTTTTTCTTGTTACCAAATTCGACTCCCTCCCCAATTTCTTTGGGTCCTGCTACCTAACCAGGCTGCTTTGTTCCACTCTGCTATACTCACAACTGCTCTTTATTTAATGCCTCCTAATAGAATTAGTTAACAACTTAACCACATCTTCCAAGGGCTTTCAGGACTGTTTCTCTGTCTAAGGCCTCCCTCCCTAGGTGGAATTGCCATTAAAGCCTTTCAAGCAGGGGCTTGGACACATTTTTCTCCAAATAAACATCTTTGAATTATTGACAACCTCATCTGTGCAGAAGCTGATAATAACCTCCTTCAGAGCAGCTCCGGGCAAGAGAGAGGAATACTGAGGCTCCTCAGACTCCAGGGGCCTGGGCTCCATCTCTGAGAATCCGGGGCATGGAAGCTAACACTCATTCCACTTTCCATTCTTGCACTCGTATCGAGGACATGTGGAATTCAAATATGACCAATAATTCTTTTAACTCCTTTGCTTTAATAGCTATCAGATGGAAACTTTGGTTCCTTTATTAAACTAGGCTGGATGTCACCCAGAGAACTACTGTGTGGTGGAATTTCTATCCTGGATTCACTTTCTTTTGGTCAATACCTTCTCCCCATTCCTGACCCTGTTTGAAAGGGGGCATTCCCAGGAAAGGCAGACTCTCCAGGCTTTCTCTCAAATACTCTAGCTACTCTTTTGATACAGAAGCACCTTTAGACTAAGTCAAATTTGGCAAGAAGTTCTGATCATGCTTCTGGGATTTTTTTGCTCCTTCCTTTGTGATACCACATCTTAGCTGAACCTAGTGTAATGGATTATTTTTTTAAATGAACCTCCATCAGGCTAAACTCAGTGGATTGAGTTTCAAATGGTTTCAAAGAACATGAGTTTCATGTTTTTGCACACATGAGTCTGTCTCTTTTGGAATGACCCTCTCATCTTCTCACTTCCTGGCTGAGGTGATGGTGGCAGGGTGGCAACCCCAAAATGAGGCCATCTGCTTTTATGCTGATGTCCAGGAACCACCAGTGGGCTGGAAACAGCCTAAGGATGAAGATGTTTCTCCTTCACAACATCTGGGGCTTTCAGAAAGACAAAGGAAAGGGAACCTACTTTAATAAGTATGGCTGTACCGAAAATCCATTGCTACTCCAACTTCATAAATGATCAAATGCATCTGTGTGAAGTAGGCATGGGCAGGTTCTCTGGAAACAGATGCTGGAGTTTGGGGTGCAGATGTTTATTAGATATTGACACCTGTATGTGGTGAAAGACAAATACCATGTGATCTCACCTATAAGTGGAACCTAATCAACAAAACAAGAAAGCAAAATATAACCAGAGACATTGAAATAAAGAACAAACTGACACTAACCAGAGGGGAGGAAGGAGAGGGACAATGGGGGAAATAAGGGGAAGGGTCATCAAGGAACATGTATAAAGGACACATGGACAAAGCCAAAGGGAGGTCAGATTCAGGATGGGAGGTGGGGATGGGTGGGGTGAGGGAAAGTGGTGGCAGGAAAATGGAGACAACTATACCTGAACAACAATAAAAAAATTTGAAAAGTAACTGTGAAAAAATACAAACATGACAAACACATTTGTAATGTGTGAAGCAAACACTACAATCAGACCTGCAAGTTGAAATAATATGGGAAGAGAAATGATGACTGACAAATAAATTAGAAAACTCTTCAAAATCTCATTGCCAATGCTATATGATAGTGCCTTTTTTACCTTAACATAAACATGAGTAACAATTATTGTTCCTTTATTTTGCCTATTATTACAAAATCTCTCATCTTGACAATCATCATATTGCCTCTAGTATTCTAATTCTGCCTCTAAAATTTATAAGTATTTTCCAACATTCCTAATCATTATGTATATGAAAATCTCAGGGTAGAAATGATTTAGTGTCAATATATTTGTATAGATAAATTTTGTGTAAACTTTCTCCTTATTAATGTGATTTATATTTGTTCTAAACTAAAATAAATTTGAATGCATTTTATTACAAGTGAAAAAAAAAAGAAAGAAAACAGTAATAAACAGGATCAGCAGAGGGAGAAGCTGAATTGCAAGGCAGGTCCAGTAAAGCCTTGGCCAAACTGGAGAGAGTCTGTCCATGAGTACTATTTCGTGTTGGCTGAAATGACCAGATCTTTTTCTTTTAATTTAAGCAATCATTTGCTTCTCATTTGTTTCCTTTGGGAATGAGTCTTGTTGACTCTGGAAGGCATTCTGCCTTTTTCTTTAGGTGTGAAATGGCCTGGTCTTGATACCCATACTTGGACCAGCCACGAGGTGTGGTTGTCCCAGGAAGGATGTGACCCTTAATATCCTCTGTGAGGTAGTATCTGGTCAGTGCACTTCTATGTCTATCATGTAGGCAGAGCAACCAACCTTTGAAATGCTCAGCCTAGGATTCATACCAAGGTCAGGTTGTCTACAAAAGCCACACTCTATCCAGGACCCCACACACTGAGTGTGCTCTCTGCAGATAGGGAATTCTACTGGGGTGGGAGCTATCTGACAGCACAGACTGTAGCTCCCCCATCTGTTCCCCTCATGGGAAGATACTCTAACTTATTTTGGGATCTTCTGACAGATTGGTCAGCAAGAGCCTTATAAGGCACCCAGCGCTATCTGTTAACTAAGGCACCACTGCAGAGAGCCAAGCAGCCATTTCCAGCTTATAAACCTGATGCCTGACCCTCACTGAATTTCCAGGCCTAGTGCCCTGCATCCACACTGGGCATCTTTGTTCTACACTCCCAATCCACATCCTCTTTGTATGCCCCTAATTTGGTGTTCCCATATATTTTTAGCACAGACTGAATTTTATTTTTCATTTTTAAAGGTCAGTCATTTCTTCAGGGGGTTGGGGAATGGGATAAGAACAAATTTGTGGAGGGAGCTGGAGAGAATCTGAGGGAGAGGGCTGAGGATGCTGCTTTCCAGATGTTCTAGCTCTGTCCTAGGCTTGGCCCATGGTCACAGCTCCATAGGCACAGAAGACTTCTTTTTGTTCCGCCATTAACTTGCTCTGTGACCTCTGGAAAGTCATTTCTCATTTCTGGGGCTCAGTTCCCCCCATTTACCTCATACTTTAACAGTGAAATGGGGACATGGTAGTGTGTTAGTGTCCAAGGGTGCTATAACAAAGTTCCAAAAAGTGGGTAATTTAGAATAACAGAAATTCATTTTCTTACCATTCTGGAGGCTAAAAGTCCAAGAGGGAGACTAAGGTGTGAGCAGGTTGATTCCTTCTGAGGACTCTGAGGGAGAGTCTCTTCCATGCCTCTCTTGGTATTTCTGGTGGCTTGCTGGCTACCTTGGTGTCTCTTGGCTTGTAGATGTATCGTCTTGATCTCTGTTCTCATCTTCATATGGCAGTTTCTGTGTTAGCTCTGGGTTCAAATTTCTTCTTTTTATAAGGATGCTAGTCACACTGGATTAGGGACCATTCTAATGACTTCATTCTAACCTATTACCTCTTTAAAAACTTTATATCCAAACAAGGCCACATTCTGAGATGCTGAGGGTTTAGGACTCCAACACATCTTTTTTTTGGGGGGGATACAATGAACTCACATCAAGTAGTTAGCCCACCCAGTGTCCTTAAAAGGCCCTTACAGTGCTCACACTCTGGATTCCTACCTGATTGAGGAACACAAAGAAGGTGTTGGGGTGGTCTTCCCTGAATGCGCTTCCCTGAATGTGGGAATGGTCTTCCCTGAATGTGCTGCTTGGAGTTAGGGATCTGTTCCAATTAGCCATATGGCTCAGTCATCTGAGAACTCATAGAAATCTTCCTGATGTGCCTTCATTGACACATCATTTTGGGACCCATTCCTGTTAACTTTTATTGAATCCCTAGGTCTTTTGAGGGGACAGTAGCAATCAGCTGGTCTTGTGATTAAGAAATATTTTTGAGCTTTTTCTCTCATATGTAATTGCTCACAGAATTCTAACCTGTAAAGCAAATCAAACCCAAGCTTCTCTTATTAAGGTCAAGGTGAAGGCACTTTGGAGGCTGAAGAATAAGCTTGGGGAGATTCTCTTGGAATTACATTCATGACCTTGGTTAGGATAAAAGCTGTTTGATTTACTTGCCTTTGGGGACATTGGTGACAAGAGTTTTGTTAATCATTTTGAACATTAGTACCTGCCAAATGATCAGAGGATTCATGGGTTATTAAAACCCTGGTTATTAGAGCTGTTATTAAAAAAACCCCATAACAGTAAAGGTAAAGAATAGGGCAAAACAAAACCATTTCTATAGCATATTGTGTTTATGACTTAATGGCTCTGCCCTTCTAGTGCTGAGGCATATAATTAATAATTTGACTCTGGACAGTCAAATGTTTTATGCAACAGACATTTATTTGGTACTTACTGAATATACATGATCGATACAGAGAAAATTGCATTGTATTTTTGAATTTTGTAGAATCTCTCTCTCTCTCTCTCTCTCTCTCTCTCTCTATGTATATATATATGGTATATACATATGGTATATCTATATACTGGAAGACAAGGTTAAAGGAGATAATTAATTTCTCACAGCAAATCAGACATTGCTTATGTACTATCTTAGGGCCTCTTGGCCTTACCTGCTTCTTGTTCTAACTCTGTGAGGACTCAACTCAATAGTGCCTTACCTCCAGAAGGATTACCTCTGATAGATGGTCCCCATCTCTTGACTCCAGTCCCTGTTGACATCTTGGGATTTTGCTCTAGTGCTCATGCAGAACCCAGAAGAGCAGAGGAGTTACTTCCTGTAACTGACCTAAGGGAAATGGGATTCAGTGGATACATTTGCCCTCCCTACCTCCTTCAGAGATGGTCTGGAGAGCGTTTACATGGCCTCTGTGTTTGCAGTCCCCTGGATAGAGCAAAGTCTCAATTGGCCCCTTCATCTTGGCAATATACCCTCATATGGGTGGCCCCTCCTTCCCTGGTTTAATTTCTGTATCCCTGCACTCCTGATCCCTTGGACTGCACTCTTAGTGAGAGAAGGGCCCAGAAAGCTTTCCCTCAGGTTCACCTTTCTGAGATCTCAGGCTAGGGCAGAGAGAGAGAGAGAGAGAGAGAGAGAGAGAGAGAGAGCTGGGCTTTGCCCCATGATGGCTCTGGCCAAGTGGTACAACTTTGTTTGTAATTCTCTGGCTTGAAAGGTGGGAAGAAAGAGTATTTATAAACCAAAACACTTGTGAAATTGTGTTGGTAATCTGTGGACTTTCTTTCGTGATGTAGCATGGAGATGCCTATCCTTCTTTTTGTGGTGGCCTTAGGGGAAGTGGGATTGCTAGACACGTAGCGGAAGGCTGCATTGTGTGTGTGTGTAGAGGGTGGTGAGGACTGAGAAGAATGTCAGAAGCCCTGACTTCTGGGCTTGGCTCTTCCACTAACGAGCTATGTGGCCTTAGCTATATCATGTTGTGGGTGTCAGCTTTCTTGTTTCAACAGTGAGGGCCTAGACTAGATTATTTCTACGATCACTTCCAATGTGCCTGCTATTTTGACTATATTTGCATGAAAGATGCTTTAATTCTTATCCAAAGGGTTAAATTAACATCCCTGTGAGAATTTTCAATTTGGGAGCTACAGCAAAATTAAAAAAAAATAAAACAAGATAAAAAAGTGTTTCATTGATATCTTCTTTTCAAAAAATGAACAACAACAACAAAAAGGATTTTGTCAGAGCCACTCTTACCTTGTCCATCACAAGGAAAAAACAGAGACTGTAACAACCCAAGACTTTCAACTCCAAGTGTGATGTACCTCTTTCTGCATATTACGCCTTTGATTTGCCCTTGCATAGGGAGAGAAAGTTCTCTGCATGTGAGGTTAAGGCCATGACCACACCCAGTACACTGACTGCAGCTGGAGGGGGCTGGGGGCAAGGGGGGACCCAACATTCTCCATAGGAACTCACAGAGGCTAATGCAAATTGCTTTTGGTCATTGCCCAAACTGGAGAGAACATTTTTTCCCCTGATTATTATTAAGAATTTTATACAGTCACATGCTCTCTCTTTTCTCACATACAGACATACACTCCCAAAGAGAAAAGCTCATCTCTGAGTATTGGGTCATAAATTATATGAGGTATATTTCATTATAAAGTACATTTTTTTAGTCCTTTATGGATGTTCTCCATTTACCCCAAGGGGGTTGTAATGTACACTGACATCTTACTTTCTTCCAAGAAGCATTCCTTCATAGTGTTTAGTATGTGGGGCCTAGCTGGGCAAACAAATCCTACACTGGAAAATGAAGGCAGTTGACTTACATAGAAGTGGGAATACAATCATGCATCTATGCCTGGGCTCCAGGGAGGCCACATATAATCTTTAGAAAAACTGGGTAAGTAAACATCAGTGAAAGAAATGTCTGATGGTGGAAGGAGGCTGCATAAACAGTACAAATGCATAATTGCTATGGCCCAGAAAAATGGGAAGCCAAGTGATTCTAAAGCCAGAAAGACAGGAACAAGTATTTTATAACAAGTCAGTCCTCATTATGTCTGATTTTTAGTTTTGTTACTTCACCATCTCTGTCCATCCCACTTTCCAGCTCCCCAACTGATCCTTCCTAAGGCACTTGGTTTCCTAAAATGGAGAACTGTGAAAAGGTAAAAAGTAGAGTAAATTAGAGACAACATTGGGGCTGCTCTGTTTTCTTCAATTAAAACCAGCAGCACTGACAGAGGTATCTTTAGCACTTGGGTCTATAAATGCTTCAATTTTACCTTGCAGAAGATCAGAATCCAAAGCTCATAAAATTGAACTCAGATGAGGAGCACTCCTGTCTCTGGAGCGCTACTAAACAATCTGCAAATTATTTAAATTAAACCAACCCAGCCTTCAACATCTGCACACAAAATGCTTAAATTCCAAGTGCAACTTTACTGGCATAAGAAAATAATAAGGGGAGTTCAATTTGTGTCAGCATGGCTCAGGAAAATAAGATATCATGTCTTGCTGTCTGCTTGATGTCAGCTTCTCAGATGCGAGCCCTAATGCCTCATCCTAGACTGTCCGCACCAGAGCCTGCCAAACAGAGAAGTTCAGCCAAAGTTCACCAAGCTACTACCAAATAGCTCCCCCCTCCCTTTTCAATCATTAGAAACCTTCTGTTTTATATTGTGCACACATGATTGTATCTACCTCTTAAAACATATATAACTCTATTAGCTTCTCCTGCTCTTTGGGAATACTGTCACTCCTTTTCTCTGATGAGTTTGTTTATGGCTTAGAGATATTTCGCTTATAAACTTTCACCACATAGACTAGATTCTAGCTTAAATTCTTGGTCAGGATACACAGCTAAAATCTGTAACATTCAAGATGATTTGAAAATAATTCTTTAAAAAAATAAAAAAAATGTAAAGTGAAAAAACGAAAAAGCAGACGATAAGCAATTACTGTCTGAGGTACCCCCAGAAATGCCTTTTTTAGCCCTCTCTCCCTCCTCACCCAAATCAGAGGCTTACTGAGGGTGTGTCAGAAAACCTGCACTACAATAGCATGCAGCCCTTGGAAAAGTCCTCAGCTTAGGCCTCAGTTCCAATCTTCCCTTCAGCTGGGATATTGAGACGACCAACAGGGCAATTATACAGGCTATTTTTCTCATTTTCGTTGTTTAGTCTTGATTTACTTTAAATGACTACAACTCTCATTCCTCCAGTGAAATTGTGCACCCACACTTGTAATCACGCAAAACCAACATTTTTATGCTGCTGGATGATGTATCAATTTAGGGTCCTGGGATTGCCAGAGAGCTAGAATTTCACTCATCAGCAGAAATGCAGGTTTAGTAGGTGTGTGAAGACAAAAATAAGCACAATGAAGTCTTTGATCTACTGTGTGCATGTTCTATAAAAATACCTTTCCTATAGTGTAACATGTCACATTTAATCTATGTTTCACTTTAAGCATCTTTCTTTCTACCATCACTTGGTCCTTTTTAGAGAACCAAGCGCCAATGCTCAAAACAGCCTTACTGGAAGAAAAACCTTCTTTGTTTCTATTTGGTGGTGGTGTTTGGGGTAGAATGGGTGTGAGAAAGCCCCACCAATATAACAAAAATAGCTTCATGGCCTCTAACCTTCAAACTCATTACTAGGCTACTATCTTCTTACTGTTTCAAAGACAATTAAAATGATGCTTAAATTCACATTTCAGATAAGTTACAGGTGATTATAATTATTGTAAAAAAGCTTCCTTTACATTTAGTGTTGATTCAGATAACTTTGGCCACTTATAACTGAGGATGGTTTAATTAAGCAATTTGATAAACTATTACAAATAAATCTGGTTGGAATACAAACATTAATCTAAAATGAATTCTGGAATAGAGCAATATTAAAAATAGTAAACTTGTCACATACTGATCATTATTATCTTGACTTCTTTTCATCTTTCATAACATAAAATAATTCAGAGTAAATGCTGCATTTAAAGGACCTTTTCTATTGATTCACATTTCACTTAATCTGGTATCAATTACTGGCCTAGATTTGAGAAATTCAATGTCTATGTAGATGAAATAGTTTCATACCTTAGATAGTAGCTGGTTTATGGATTCAGCCTGAAAATGGCATAGTCAGGAAAGTTTAAAATATTTTTGCTAGATTCAAAGACGAGCAAGATTAAAAATTCCCAAATGTGTGTTCTGGAATCCCTCCAGAAACATTCCATCTTTATTCATTATTGGATATTGTCTTGATTAAAATTCCTGTTGGTTTGTTCTATGGTTAAGTTGTAATCGTGTATCTTAGCATTTGGAATGTATTGGTATCATGTGACGTGCACAGAGCCCAAATGGATATAGAGAGATCTCCTTCACAAGTCAACAAGGAGGACTTAGAGCCTTCAGATTTCAGCAGAGTTGTTTGGGGGGAGGGGGACTATCTGTTCAGCACTTTCTTTCCAAAAAGTGAGTCAGAGAGCTGTTCAAAGCAAAATGATTTTTCCTATAGCAATGTCCCGAATCAAGGCAGATTTCTCTAGAGGAAATAGGATATTTTTTTCTTTATCTTTTTGTTCTATTTCTAGCATTTGGCATCCTTCATTGCTGGTTTCACCCAGTAACATGTGAAAAATGTACTCAGCAATGCAAAGCAGATGACTCGGTCACCATCTTCTGAGTCACCATTCTCTGCATTACTGCAGATGCCTTTTAAAACCAGAGAACAATTCTGTTAGGAGCCACTGAAAAGAGAAATAAAAATGAAAAAATGTACCTACTTATGCAACCACACAGATATTTTGTGGCTTGTCCCCCATTGATAAATTGCTTGGTACGGGGTGCTCCCAGGAACCCTAAACCAGAGCCTAAAGCCTGGAGAAAATCTAAGGGAATGTGGGAGCCATGAGACTTTCAGACCTGGCTGGTCTTTGCCTTAGGGAAACTGAATGTAACAGGTCATGCTTGGTGAGGTCAATTTACAGTGTGAATCTCAGTCCAGGGTCTTACCTATGAACTTACTCACTAAACATCCCACCCTCTGCAGGCAGAAATACTGACCAAAATCAAGAAGCTGTCCAGTTTATTGAACAAAAGCTCTAAGAAGAAGGCTTTGTCTATTTCATTGACCAACCTAAGACCAGTGCAGTGGCTGCACATAAATATTTGTCCATGAATATATGGTATCATATGAAGATTCTGTTGAAAAATCAACCAATGCAGTGGTCAAGGAGTTTTTGAGCACAGTGAGCCTAGAAGCATGCTCATTATTTTAATAAGCTAAATTTTAAGAAGACTGGAGCAAGAAAAGAGAATTAATCATTGTCAGTACTTACTATGTGACAGGAAATTGCTCATGTTCTTGATGAGTAAGAATTGTCCCATTTTTCAAATTAGGAAACTGAGGCTTGGAGAGGTCAAATCATTCGTCTAAAGTCACACAGCCAAAAGGTGGTGTATCTGAGAATCAGACTTAGGAGTCCCATGTTGGAATGGTTTCAAAGATCTAATTCCTGCAGTACTGCATGATTCGAGACTCACTGTCCCAGCATTGAGGGATATATGAGATTGCTTTCACTTAATACTGGAAAAATATTTCAAGTTCTTTTTATGGGAAGTTTTTAGAATTTTGAGATTCAAATAAGATTAAGTAGGTGAAAGTACTTTTTTAGACTACTTGGCTTGACATTAAAAAAACTATTCTGAATCCAAATCCAATATAAATGCATTAGCTTATTGTAGCCAAGAGTTACAGAAGCAAGAAATAAATCAACACACCTCTAACCCCAGAGGGTGACATGGAAGAGACAGATGGATATTTGATTGGGTCTCAGCCTCTGCTGGTGAGCATCTGTGTGATCTTGGATGAGTCTCTTCACATTTCAGGATGGCAGGTTTATCAATGGTCTTATAAGGGACCAATAATCCCTACTTTACTTACTGCTTAGATATTATTGGAATCAAGAGAAGTAGTGGAATTAAAATGCTTTCAAATTTATAGCATCCAATTGAGAAAAATGTTATGCTTGTAATGAAAATACCTTACATTGTGTAGTAATGGGATTTGGGCTTTCCCCCATCTACTTACCAATTCTACTAATTTAATTAATTTTCATCTTAGATGATAACATATATATTTTTTTCACTTAGAATTTCATTTAGCTTTTTCACTAAGTTAAGTGTACTTCCCCCCCCCCCTTTTGTTTGGCATTTGTGAATATTTTCCTGATTTTTTGGAAAAAAAATATAGCTCAATCAAGATTTACTGTTTTCTCTAAGGCAACAACTCCAAATACCTGAGTTCACCTCAGAGGGCACAGAGAGTTGACATGATGTTTTCCTCTGTACATTCATTTCTTGGGTTGGTCCCAGATATGAAATATAATTATGGTGCTTTCTTGCCTGATATTAGACAAGTCTGAGAAGGCCTGGTATACATTCCTTGGGCTCATGAGTAATTATGGTGTTGGTGATGATCAGCTACTTTATAAGGTCTTGGGCTGCTGGCATTCTGGTTTTTCTGTAATGAACATACCCCATTAATTTAATTACCACCATTTTGGTGCCTGACAAATATGCTTCACTTGTAAACCTTGTCTTTATGTTCAGATGGGACTGGAGGGTGTGTGCTTGTGTGTGTTGTAACCACCATACCCTGACATTCACAAAAATAGTCCCCCAAATTCAGATCAGCTTTTGGTTTAATGGCCCATGCATTTGATATTCTGTTTTTGGTTGGAAAACTATTTTTCAAGTTCTCTATGTTTCTACCCCCTTTCTTCTCCCTTCCTGCCTCTCTCTAAACTTTATAATGTTGTATTTCCTTTTTGAAAGATGAGGTAAGAGGGAACATGTGTGTGAAAGTTTTGGACAAATCCCATGTGCTGGGGGCCAGTGAGATTAAGGCCAAAGGCCAAATGACTTCAGCACATGACAAGTGTGTGGATCTCATTATGACCACGGGGTCTAGGGGACTTAAAAAAATCAATGATATTGCAGGATGCATGGTCAACATTTGGTGAGAAGGAAGGTTTTTTGATGATTTTGCAGGTCTTCAATGATTTTGTTTCTAATCCATGGCACAGCATGGCCTTCCAAAATAATGTTTGTTACCCAGCAGAAAAGTTTCATCTACCCATATATTTAGGGATTCACAGGGTTCAAAGAAGCATTCAATATTATCTTTCTAGTCTCTTTATTTTATAAATGAGTGGCATGAGCTCAGGAACAAGAAAAAGAATTTACCAAGGTGTCATAGCCGGCCAGATTTGCTAACTCTGCTTAGTTCTCCATCTTTTACATCTGCTGTCGTAGCACCTACTCACATATGCACTTATCCATTGAGGAGCTATGAAGCACCTACTGTTTTTGGCATCAGGAGGGTTGGTTTGGGGCTTACAAAAAGGTCATTAACACACAGTTTTAGTCTTCAGTGAATCTGTTAGTGAAATGGAGAGTTAAGACTGAAATGATACAACAATTTCATAGTAAATGGCAGCTTATAGGTCAGAGTTTATGTAAATGGGGCAGTAGACCAATTCATTATGACATCAGAGTGCAGAAGTTGGGGAAGCCTGGTCTAGTGAGAGGAATCTGGAGGTAGAATCTGAAGCAGATTTTAAAGGTTCAAAGTTTTGCAATTCCAGGAATGGGGCAGGTATGGCAAAAGGCTCAGAGCCTTAAGGAACAACATGTGAGCAAGGGTTCAGAGTGAAGACAGGCCAACTTCTCAATTCCTGTGTGGAAGAAGTGAGGATGAGGTTGGCACCACAATGTGGAGACACAATACAGACAGCCTTTAGTCCAAGGTATCTAAGCTAAGGTGTCTACTTCCTTGTGCAGAGGATGGAGATCTATTGAGGTTTTAAATAGGGCAGTGAGGGGGAAAAATGAAGATAACTGGTTAGAAGAAAGATTGGAGGAAGGTAAGATCAGAAACATGAAATCAGTTGGGATATTTGAAAAAGTCCCAGCCTGAGCTGATGAACCTTCTGAGCAGGGAGCTAGGGAATGCAACCCAGGGATCTCCTTAACTCTGCAGGGCCTGCCTGAATGATGGTGAGATCTACAATGACAACTGGAATAACTAATATCTTTGCCTTTTATGGTCTTGGGGTTTTTCTCTGGTTGTCCATATGGCTTTTACAGGAGGACCAGTGGGAAGTATGGTTCTTTATCATTTAGAGGGCAAAGCTGGAGGCAGGGAAAGAGGGCTGGTTGACCCAAAGATCTCTCAGGCTAACACTGACACAATAATGGTCAAGCCACTAACACATTCTAAGCCTCAGGGTTTTTGTTTGTACTTTATAGATGTAATAATGCCTGCATTATCTGCCTCACATGCTACTATAAGAATCCAACGAGAGTGTGTGAACTATAAATAGACTATAATCATTGTCACGTCACAGAATTCTTGCTACTGAGTAGTGGAGCATTTGACATAGGGAGAAACTACGTAAGAGGAAAGACATATTTCCCTCTAAGGGAGTCACTGTCTTGCTACTCAGTGCATTTTTGATATTGTTAATTAATTATTATTATTATTATTATTTTAAGAAGGAATAGAAATGGAACTATCTTGAGGATTATGTTCACACTGATTACTGTGCATTGCCCTAAACCAGAGCCTTCAGAACTTGGGTGGTCCCATACAAAGCTGAAAAGTTAATGAAAGGATGGGAGAAGGGCAGTGAAATGCTCATCCCTGAACACAAGGGGAGATGGTTTTCAAACTATAGTTTAAATATATTTTTAAAAATTTAATGACAACTCTGTTTGAAACCATTAGCAGCTTCTAAGGTTCCCTGAAAAGGGTTTTCCTTCAAGATTGGCTTGATTATAGGTTTATACCCTAACTTCTTTCTACATAAAGAACCAGTTTATCTAGAATTCCATAAATGCCCCTTCCCAAAGGAAGAGGTGTGTGCTGGAAGCTCTGGAAGGCTGGAAAGAGACAGAATGGGGATGCTGTAGTAAGAGGGCTTTTAGGTGAATGGGAGGAAGGAAAACATTAAAAACATCATTAGTGAGCACCAACTGGTCTAGAGAGTGAGAGGCATGAAAATGTGTATGGGAGGGGCATTTACTGAGTGCTTGCTGTATGCCAGACCTTGTTTTTGATTTCATAGTGTCAGAGTTTGAGGAACTATGTATTTTTTCCTAAAAGGAAATGGGAATTCAGGGGAAAGTCTTCCTTTAAGAGTGGCATAGGACTTCTAATCAAGATAGTGGCATAGGTAAACATGGCTCACCCCCACACACAACCACATCAAAATTACAACTAAAATATAGAACCACTGTCACTCAGAACCATCAGGTATCGAGCTGAATGGAAGTCCGACAACTACAGAATTAAAGAAACCACATCCATCCAGACTGGTAGGAGGGGTGAAGAAGCAGAATGGGCTGGTCTCACATACACTTGAGGTGGATAAAAATTCAGGGGGTGGATATCTCAGGAGCAACAAGTCTCAGCCCCACACCACGCACACCACCCCAGGGTTCCAGTGCCAGGAAGATAAGTCCCCATAACTTCTGGCTGCAAACACCATGGGAATTAAGCTGGTGGAAGAAACTTCTGGAGCCCCAAGCAGTTCTTTTTAAAGAAGCCACACACACTGACTTAATCAGACTCACTCCCTCTGAGCTCCAGCACTGGGATAGCAGTTTGAAAGGTACCAGTGACATACAGGGATAAATTAAAGTGCTTGTCATCAAGGTGAGAACTGGGGGACAGCTTTCTCCCAGACAGAAGACAGAAAGGCAGGCAGAGGCCATTGTCCCTTTTCTGGACTCTCCATCCACAGAGCCAGAGAACTGGCAGGAGGGTACTATATCTCAGATTCCATCAACTTGGCTAAAACTGTTTGGCATGCCCTGGAGATCTCTTGAGGTCCTGTCCCACCCAACTTATGAGTCCACCCAAGCTGCTTTTCCATATGAATGGCTGGTCTTGGCTCATGCATCACAACTTTGTAAATCCTCTCAAACAAGCAATAGCCAGCCTTAGTGATCTGCAACCCCTATACCTCTAGCTAAGTAGATCCAGGCCAGGCACTAGCAGGAACCAACCTAAATTCAGTCTGGCTTCCCCTGGGAATCTCCAAGCCCAGCATACTTAGTAGCCAGTTCAGGTTGCTTATAGCTCAGGCAGGGTGGCCCTAGGCGAAACACAGGTGGAGGCTGACAATGGTCTGCATCATCTAGGAAACCCCAGAGCCTACACACCTAGTGGACAGCTACAGACCATGTTGTAGCACCACCACCCTGTCCCCACACAGTTGATTCTCCATGGAAAGCAAAGGTTGGTGGTCAGTGGTCACAGTCAATCCTTGCAGCTGATTGGCCTGGGTAAATCCTTCCCATTGACCAACCAACAACAACCAAGGCTCAACTAGAAGAGGAGAGTGTACTTAGCCCACATGAAGGACAAACTTCAAGTATGCAGGTTGGGTGAGAGGGGAGACTGTGCCATAGGACCCTACAGGACATTTATTGAATTAGGTCATGCTACCAAGACAGGGACTCATAGCAGCTGTACCTAACACATAGAAATGAACACAAGGAGGCTGACAAAATGAGGAGACAAAGAAACATGGCCCAAATGAAAGAATAGATCAAAACTGCAGAAAAAGAACTAAACAAAATGGAGATAAGCAATCTATCAGATGCAGAGTTCAAATTACTGGTTATAAGGATGCTCAAAAAACATAGTGAGGACCTGAACAGCATAAAAAAGATCCAGTCATAAACGTAGCATACACTGATTGAAATAAAGAATAATTTACAGGGAAACAACAGTAGAGTGGTTGAAGCTTCATTGTTTTGATTCTCTCAAAACAATGATTTAGAACATAAAGAAACAAAAAACAACCAATCAGAACAACAATAAGAGAAAAGAATAAAAAAAAATGAGGATAGTATTAGCAGCCTTTATGACAACTTCAAGTGGTCCAGCATTCACATCATAGGGTACCAGAAGAATAAGAGAAAGAGCAAGAAATTGGAAATCTATTTGAAACAATAATGAAAACTACTTCCCTAACTTGGTGAAGGAAATAGACATGCAAATCCAGGAAGCAAAGAGAGTCCCAAACAAGACAGATGCAAAGAGACCCACTCCAAGACACATCATAATTAAAATGCTAAAGGTTAAAGATAGAGAATCTTAAAAGCAACAAGAGAAAAAGTTAGTTACCTACCAGGGAATTCCTATAAGACTGTCAGCTAATTTCTCAAAAGAAACATTGCAGGCTAGAAAGGATTGACAAGATATATTCAAAGTCATGAAAAGCAAGGACCTAGAGCCAATATTGCTCTACCCAGCAAAGCTATCATTTAGAATAGAAGGGTAGACAAAGAGCTTCCCAGACAAGACAATAACTAAAGGATTTTATCATCACCAAATGCTTATTAAATGAAATGTTAAAGGGACTTATTTAAGAAAAAGAAGAAGATCAAAACTATGAACAAAAAATGGCAATAAATACATATCTATCAACATATGAATCTGAAAAAAACCTAAACAAACAATAACAGAGATAGAATTATGGATATGGAGAGCATTTTGATGGTTGCCAGATGCAAGGGGGGTGTGTTGGAATACCTGAAGAGGTGAGGGGATTAAAAAGTACAAATGGATAATTACAGATAGCCATGGGGATATAAAGTACAGTATAGGAATGGGTTAGCCAAAGAAATTATATGCATGACCCATGAATATGGACAAAGTTGTAGGTTTGCCTTAGGGAGGTAGAGTGCTGGGTGGAGTAGGGAAAACGGAGAAAAAATGGAAAAATTGTAACAGTACAGTCAATAAAACATAATTAAAAATAAAAGTAGAATACAAGTCAAGATGGAGGCATAGGTAGATATGACTCCTCCACAACCATAGGAAGAATTACAACCAGATTCAAAACTAATAACACCTGGAACCATCAGAAAATTGAACTATATGGAAGTTGGACAACCAAGGATTTCAAGAAGCCACGTTCATCCCAACAGGTAGGAGGGTTGGAGTCACGGAGACAGGAGGAGAGTTGGTATGGCATGGAGAGGCAGTGGCGGTGGTTGTGGTGGCATCATGAACAGTCCCATATTCACATATGGTGGATAAAAATCAGAAGAAATATCTTGGGAGCGAGTGATCCCAGCTCCAAGCTACACCACACAGCCCAGACTTCTAGTACTTGGGAGATAAATCCCTATTACCTCTGGCTGTGGAAACCAGTGGCGTTTTGGGGGGTAGAAGACACTGATGGATTTTCACTGGTTAAAGGGCTTGGATGGACTTAGATGTATGCAAACTCATCCACTCTGGGTTTCCTCACCAGGGCAGCAGCTGAAAGGCAGCCAGTTGCTGACGGGAAGTAAGTGAAGTGACTGGAAATAGGACAAGTGCTTGACAAAACTCCAGAAGTCAGGGCAGCATCATCCCCTTTCTAAGTCTTCTGCCCCTGCCCCACAGAGCCACTAAGCAGTGAAGCAGGTGATCCTGCCCTGGCAGCTACCTGAGGCTCTGCCCCATACAATTTACAGGTGCCTTTTCTACAATAGGCAATGCTACTAAGACAGGAAGTCAAGGCAGCTCTTCTGAATACACAGAAACAAACATAGGAGGCTGCCAAATTGAGGAGAAAAAAATATGGCCCAAATGAAAGAATAGAATAAAATCCCAGAAAGAGAACTAAACAAAATGGAGATGGCCAACCTATTAGATGCAGAGTTAAAAACACTTGTAATCAGGGTGCTCAGAAAACTCATTGAGTATGGCAAAAACATAAAGGAAGAGATGAAGGTTACACCAAGTGAAATAAAGAAAAACCCAGAAGGAACCAAAAGAAAAGGGAAGGAAGTCAGGATTCACACTAACCATTTGGAATGCAAGGAAGAAATAAACATTCAACCAGAACAGAAAAAAGAAAAAAGAATTTTAAAAAGTGAGGATAAGCTTACGAAACTCTGGGACATCTCTAAACGTGCCAATATATGAATCATAGAGATACCAGAAGGAGAAGAGGAAGACCAAGAAATTGAAAACTATTTGAAAAAATAATGAAAGAAAGCTTCCCCAACTTGGTGAAGGAAATAGACATACAAGTCCAAGAAGCACAGAGTTCCCAATGAGTTGGAACCAAAGAGGACCACACCAAGATACATCATAATTAAAATGTCAAGGTTAAAGGTAAAGAGAGGATCTTAAAAGCAGCAAGAGAAAAGCAGAGAGTTACCCACAAAGGAGTTTCCATGGGACTGTAAGCAAGAAGAGACTGGCAAGAAGCATTCCAAATGATGAAAAGTAAGAACATTTTTTTTCCTGATTTCTGTTTCTGCAGTTTTGTTGTTGGTATACAAGAATGCCTTTGATTTTTGAGTATTGACATTGTATCCAGCTGTTTTGCCAAATTCATTTATTAGGTCGAGTAGTTTTTTGGTGGAGTCTATAGGATTTTCCATGTACACTATCATGTCATCTGCAAACAGTGACAGTTTCATGTCCTCCTTTCCAATTTGGATGTCTTTTATTTTTTTTTCTTGTCTGATTGCTGTGGCTAGGACTTCCAATACCATGTTGAATAGGAGTGGTGAGAGAGGGCATCCTTGTCTTGTTCCTGATCTTAGTGGGAAAGCTCTAAGTTTCTGTCCATTGAGCGTGATGTTGGCTGTAGGTCTCTCATTATGGCCTTTATTATGTTGAGGAATACTCCCTTTATTCCCACTTTGCTGAGTGTTCTTATCAGAAATGCGTGCTGCATCTTATCAAATGCTTTTTCTGCATCTATTGATATGATCATGTGATTTTTGTCTTTGCTGTTGTTGTTGTGATGTATTATGTTTATCGATTTGCGAATATTGTACCATCCTTGCATCCCTGGGATGAATCCCACTTGGTCATAGTGTATGATCTTTTTAATGTATTGCTGGATGCAGTTTGCCAATATTTTGTTAAGAATTTTAGCGTCTGTTTGCAGATGACATGGTAGTGTACATGGAAAATCCTATAGACTCCACCAAAAAACTACTTGACCTAATAAATGAATTTGGGAAAACAGCTGGATACAAAGTCAACCCTCAGAAATCAAAGGCATTCCTGCATACCAACAACAAAACATCAGAAACAGAAATCAGGAAAAAAATCCCATTTGATATAGCAACAAGAAAAGAAGAGAACCTAGGAATAAACCTAACCAAGGAGGTAAAAGACCTGTACTCAGAAAACTATACAACACTGAAGAAAGAAATTAAGGAAGACACAAACAAATGAAAGCATGTACCATGCTTATGGATTAGGAGAATTAACATCATCAAAATGGCCATACTACCCAAAGCAATTTATAGATTCAATGCAATCCCTATTAGAGTACCCATGCCATATTTCACAGATATAGAACAAACATTTCAGAAATTCATATGGAACCATAAAGGACCCTGAATAGCTGCAGCAATTTTGAGAAAGAAGAACAAAGCAGGAGGGATCACAATACCTGATATCAAACTGTTTACAAGGCCAATGTCATCAAAACAGCCTGGTACTGGCATAAAAACAGGCACATAGACCAATGGAACAGAACAGACAGCCCAGAAATAAACCCAAGTCTTTATGGTCAATTAATATTTGACAAAGGAGGCAGGAGCATAAAATGTAGTGAAAATAGGCTCTTCAACAGATGGTGTTGGGAGATCTGGACAGCTACGTGCAAAAAAAGGAAACTCGATCACCAACTTATGTCATACACAAAAATAAACTCAAGATGAATAAAAGACTTAAATATAAGTCATGATACCATAAAAGTCCTAGGGGAAAACATTGGCAGGAAAATCTCAGACATTCTACACAGCGACATCCTCACAGACATGTCCCCTAAAGCAAGGGACATAAAGGAAAGAATAAACAAATGGGACCTCATCAAAATAAAAAGCTTCTGCAGGGCTAAAGAAAACAGCATTAAATTGAAAAGAGAACCAACAGTATGGGAAAACATATTTGCCAATGATACCTCAGACAAGGGTCTGATCACCAAAATATATAAAGAACTCACACGACTCCACTCCAGGAAGACAAACAACCCAATTAAAAAATGGGCAAAGGACTTGAACAGACATTTCTCCAAGGAAGACATACAGAGAGCCCAGAGACATATGAAAAGATGCTCAGCATCACTAGCCATCAGAGAGATGCAAATTAAAACCACAATGAGGTACCATCTCACACCAGTCAGAGTGGCCAACATAAACAAATCTACAAACAAATGAGGAGAAAAGGGAACCCTAGTGCACTGTTGGTGGGAATGCAGACTGGTGAGGCCACTGTGGAAAACAGTATGGAATTTCCTCAGAAAACTAAAAATGGAACTGCCCTTTGACCCAGCAATTCTGCTGCTGGGATTATACCCTAAGAACCCTGAAACACCAATTCAAAAGAACCTGTGCACCCCAATGTTCATAGCAGCACAATTTACAATAGCCAAGTACTGGAAGCAACCGAAGTGCCCATCAGCAAATGAGTGGATCAAAAAATTATGGTACATTTACACAATGGAATTCTATGCAGCAGAGAGAAAGAAGGAGCTTATACCCTTTGCAACAGCATGGATGGAACTGGAGAGCATTATGCTAAGTGAAATGAGCCAGGTGGTGAAAGAGAAATACCATATGATCTCACCTTTAACTGGAACATAATCAACAGAAGAATAAAGCAAACAAAATATAACCAGAGACACTGACGTTAAGAATAATCTAACAATAGCCTGAGGGGAGTGGGGCGGGGACAGTGGGAAGAGGGGATTACAGGAACTACTATAAAGGACACATGGAGAAAATCAAGGGTGAGGGTGGAGGTGGGGGAGGGAGGGGGGTTCGGCTGGGGTGGAGTGGAGAGATGGGGAGAAAAGGCACACAACTGTAATTGAATAACAATAAAAATTTAAAAAAGAATAGTACAAAATTTATATTTATTACTAAAGATTGAGCGATCTCTTATATTACTAAATTTAAATTCTTGACTTTTAGAGAATAATTGTAGCAAAATAACCTCATTTCAGAGTTTCTAATGAAATAGGAGAAACCATTACATGAGGTAATCATCCAGAAGTTCTCCTATGATGCCTATGATCCCTGAAGTTTCAAGGCTTTTTCTTTTTTTTTAATTTTAATTTTTTGTTGTTACTCAATTTCAAGGCTTTTTCAATGTCTTCATAGTTCTATGGTTGCAGCTAAAATCTATCTTGGCTGTATATTTGTTCTACGTGGACTTCACAGGGATAGTCTTTGCAATGCAGGAGTATATTCTATGGCTTTGTATTGGCCATCTGATCTAGCAATTGCGGCACACTAGTTCTGTGGTTTTATAGCCCCCTGAATTACAGCACCATGGTGGAGAGCCTCCATGGCCAGGAGAGAGGTGGTGCCAGTGATATTGTGGGGAAAATTCAGGCATCAGCTTATAGAATGGCCACTGGTTTAATCATAACTCTAATAACTCAACACTTCAGTAGTATGCCATCACATTCCACACCCTTAACTTTAACATACAGCTGTAATTACAGATGGAAGCAATGTTGGTGTCATGACTGAGGTGATACAATGACAATTAATATGCCAGTTTACTAGACAGTCAGAAAACTTCTGGAAGCAGAGACTTTTCATTTCATCTGTTCAGTGCTTTATTTCCAGAGCCAGGAAAAGTGGCACATAATAGTTTGTTACTTGAATGATATAAAATAAATAAATAAAAGAATAAAAATTAAAATGATTAAAAAATAAAATGTACATATCTGGCTTGTGGGTGCTGAAAATATTCTTGATCTGGGTGATGGAAACACACACACACATATGTATATGTATCTATGTATATACGTGTGTGTATGTGTGTGTGTGTTAAAATTCATCAAATTGTGCTCTTAGGTCTGGTGCAATGTACTGTATCTAAATAAAAACCAGTTAAATAAATTAAAAACTAAAAAAAATAATAAAGGGTGGCATAGATATAGCCTTATAGAGCTCTCCCAGGCTGCCATGCAGAGATGGATTTGGGGCAGGGGAGGTAGAGGTTAGGAGCAGGAATAGTGATGATGGTAAGGAGGAACAGAAGGAGTCCTCTAACTAGGACAGTGGTGGTGGAGAAGGAACAGATTTCGAAAATAGTTTGGCAGCAAAAGTGAAAAGAGTTGGCCTTTGAGAAAACAGTGCCCATAGCTTTGTTCCCTGTAACCCCAGGCTCCAGCACGTCTGAGATGCTCAAGCTCATGGTCTTGGAATTCTTGTTGATCAGTTGTGTCATTCACTGTATATTCCAAAGAAAATTTTCACTGTTTAACTTATTCAGAGATGTGGACCAAAATTCAGCCATAGATGTTTACCACAGTATCATTTTAAATTACAAAATTATGTACAAATAGGGGAAACCTCTTATGTTGGATAGAATGTTTTCAATGATTAAAATAATGTTGTCAATAAATGATGACATAGGAACTTCTAACATAATGTTAAGTGTAAACATAATAAAACTACATATAAATGGTATGCTCTTGAATGAGTTAAAAACGTACACAGAATAAAAACAAGGGAAGAAAATATATCAATATGTTAATTGTAGTTATTTTGAGTTGTAAGATTAGACTGTTGCTAATTTTCTCTGTTCTACATTTTAATATTTTTCCAATTTTATATTATAAAGTAGAAGTTTGCAAATCAGAAGAGTAAAAACCATTGTGGAAGAAAAAAATCCAAAAGGATACCACTTACAGATTCAGAAGACTGTGTTCAAGTGTCAGCTCTGCCTATGACTTAGGCAAGTCACTTAACCTCTGTGATCTATAGTTTTCTCATCTGTAAAGTGGGCATAATAACATCTGCCTTATAATTATAGCACTATTGTAAATGTTAAACAAAATAAGGGACATGGAAGTGCTTTGTTACTAGTAATTTGCTTCAGTAATATATGAGATGCTGGCTATTGCTATGTTCCTTCCCCTCACTGGGACCCATAAGTGGCTCTTAGCGGGCCTACCAGGAGAGTTTGGGTAGCTGGAAACCCAGTCTAGAGGAGATGAGGAACTTATCCCAGTTTGAGGCTATTTTGCCTGAATGGAGACTATCAAGTCTAATCATTTATTGTATTGAAAAGAGAGTGGGATACTCCAGGAAGGTTATGGAAAAATTAAGACATTGGTAAAGGGGGCCTGAGTCCTGGCAAGCTTGTTGGGATTCTACTTCTCATTTTCAGTCTATATGCAAGGCTGGATTCTCCTTTGAGCGAATGACTCCAGTCTTGATAATATTGGGTTACTCTGGTCCTCGAGATCCTGTTTGGTAAGTAAAGGCTTATAAGGGCTGGTCCCTACCCTTCTCCATTTCCAGCACTGTTTCCCATATTCTATGGGTATCATGTGAAATGATTTCTCTTTTTCATATAGTCCTATAACAGTCACTGTTAATGATACAAGTAAAAGGGGTGAAAGGCAGGAAAAAAACACACATGAAGAGGGGCAGGGAGTGGGCAAGTCATTAGATGATATTGTATCACAACATATATATATCAAGTCTGTGTGAAGTGTTAAGTCCTTGTGTTTCATACTGATAGTTCAGAAGCATGGACATAGATCCCTGCCTACTTAGGGAGAAACCACAAAGGCATGATCACTTTCTAATTGCCAAGAATGTATCACAGGGAGTGAACATCCAGATCTTAGGAGGCGGATGACAACTGGGGTGATGAGGGGACAACAGGTAGCTAGATGAGGTTTCCTAAGCTGGAAGTGAGAAGAAAGAACTGGTATAAAGATAGAATTAGGACACAATAAGTAGACAGCTTCCCCCAGTTTGGAAGCTTCTAGTTGAGTTATCTGAGAAAAGTCACTTAACTCAAATGAGCCTTTGTTTCCCCCATTTGAAAAATGAGGCTAATAACATTTTATAAACTGCTGGAATGATTAAATGAGGGAAAGGAGAGGATGTTCCAGGCCTGTAGTAAGTATTCAGAAAATATTAATTTCCTCTCCTCTCCTCTCCTCTCCTCTCCTCTCCTCTCCTCTCCTCTCCTCTCCTCTCTTTCTTCTCTCTCTCTCTCTCCTCCTACAAGGCAAATATTGTGTAACTCAGTCCAATGGTTGAAAACTGGTGGCCTATTAGCCTGATCTGGTCTGTAGATATTATTTTGTCACAGATTCTGGCTTGCACTGTATTTTAAAATCATTTGAATTAGTATATGTCATAGAACTCCTTAGATTTCTGGCATCTCTTAAAAATCAGATCTGGCCACAAGGGGCCAATATTACCACTTGGCACCTACTTGCTGACACTGAGTTAAGGCTGCTCTTGTGGGTGGGGCTATGTTTCCCACTTCTTCACAGTCCCACAACTCCCTACTGAGTTCCAACCATGAGGCAAGTGTCAGCTGAAATGTATTGTGTTTGCACTGTTTTTTATTCTTAAATTAAGAGTTGAGTGAAAATTTTTTACAGCAAAAGAAATTTTATAGCAATATTAGAAAAACAAAATATTGGCCAAAAATAGCAAAAGTTTCAAAAACAAACAAACAAAAAGAACAGAAAGACACTATATTTCTTTGGGGAAGTGAAGAAAATACCTATATGTTTAACCCACAGACAAAGCATGACTGTAAAGAATACATTTGGCTTCCTTCACTTGTTTATGTTACCTGCCTGGACTTTGCAGACATTTGAGTTTATTGCTCTTTGGCTGGGCCACTTGCCATTATCAGTATGTGCATATGGAAAATATCAATCCCTTTTTGTAATTTCATCTTTCCTCAAAGGGAAAATTCAGCCAGAACTGAAGGAAGCCACACATGCTACAATGGTGGCTGACATGAAGTCCACTGAGGAGGCTGCTGGACAAAACTTTTTAAAAATATGAATATATGTCAATTAACCATGAAGGCATATACTTCTTGGTCTTGGAAACAGTAGGCACTTCAAGGGCTTCCTGGTTGAAGGAGAAGAGAAAGACAAAGGGACCAAAAGCATATTTGAAGAAATAATGACTGAAACTTTGTCCAGCCTAGTGAAGGAAAAAGACACATGAGTCAAAGAAGCACAGAGAATCCAAACAACATGAACCTTAAGAGAGAGAATGTTAAAAGCAACATGAGTAAGACAGTTGGTTACCTACAAGGAGCTCCCATAAGACTATCAGCTGATTTCTCTACAGAAAATTTGCAGGCCACAAGGCATTGTCAAGAAACATTCAAAGTGATAAAAAGCAGGGACATACAACCAAGACTACTTTAATGAGCACAGCTATCATTTAAAATTGAAGGAGAAATAAAGCTAAATGAGTTTGTTACCATTAAACCAGTGTTATAAGAAGTGTTAAAAGGACTTCCACTTGTGGTAGATGATCCAAAATGACTGCAGAGTAGCTGGAAGCACTGTCTACTTGCTCCCAGACCTGGGTCTTATCTTGTAGCTGAGCCACAGAGCAACCAACTTGAAAATCCAGTGGAGAGTGAGTGAGAGTGTGTGTGTGGATAAGAGTATGGGGACTGTGTGTGTGGGGGGCAAGAACCTGCACACCTGCAGGGCACTTGACATCAGAGGGGCTGGGCTCTCCTAGAAGAACAACTGCCACTGCCACAGCCTAGCCCACCACTTCTGGCTGCATAGATTCTGGGTGACTCTAGAGGGCTTTGGGAGCTGGGAGCCCCAGGAACAGAGAGACAGGAGTGGGCCCACCTGAAGCTGAGAACCACTGGGGGGAGCAGCAAGTGTGGCAAGTATAGTGAGTGCACCCTAGTGCCACTGACCCATGTTATAGTATTGCTGTGGTGCCCTTCCCAGCACCATCCAGGAAAACTCCAGAGAGAAACTCTATCTAAAACTGTTGGAAGCTCTGACAGGCTGCGGTCAGCCCTGACTGAAAGAGACTGATTTTGGGGGAAGGGGAGCATGTGGAGAACAGGCCAGCCAGGACTTGGGTTGCAGTGTGGGGGCCACACAGAAACTCTTAAAAGAGGAGCTGAGGCGAGACTTGAGACTTGGCATGGACCTAGTGCTTGCATGCTCATGCATGCATACACAGAGGCCCTGCAAACAAAGAGCTCAAAGGAATAGAGTCACACTGAATAGATTGTGGGACCCAAGCTAACCCAGCTGGTGAGCAGCAGACCATACAGAGTGAAGAGTTTGGGCCAAGTCTCCAGCAAGATAGTGGCAGGCTAGGGACTGGATGGCCAGAAGCTGAAACCTTGAGACTGGCTGCAGCCAGGTAGGTTTTCTTACAGACAGGTGAGCCGAACCCCTACCTGTGGGATTATAGGCTCTGCAAATCAGTGAGGCCAGGCTCAGGAACCACCTGGTGGGTGCATTTCCACAGGGAAAGGAAGAAAAAGCTCTGAAAGGGCCCTTTTACCAGATACTACAAGCTACACTGTTCCTCAGGATCAGTGTCAAGAGATTAGAGACAGGCACAAAAAGGGTTATTCAGGGCTCCACACAGACTCCTCATCTACACAGAGCTGCTGTCTCTGCAAACCAGGAGAAAGGTGCCCCTTTTACACAGATAGACCCCTAACAGGAAACGGACAGCTAATTCACCAGAAACCATACATAATTGGAAAGAATCTGGGACAGACCAAGACAGGTGGTGGTGGGGCTGGGAAACACTCCCATCATCTTCCCTGAAGACTGAACAGTGCTCCCCCTGGGTGACAAAGGGTTTCCACTCTCCAGATTGAACCAGAGGCCCCTTCTGGAGTCAAGTGGAGAAGGTACTGGAAGTCCTCTTAGGTGACTAATTGAACCACTCCTTGGCCCAGGGCTGATGGAAAGCTGGCAGGGCAGAATATCAGGGAATAGCCAAATCTGAAGCAGACAGCCACAGACTGTGGATCTCTTGTAGTCTCAAACAGATTGCCTAGGACCAGACTAGGACACCATCTGACATTACCAGGGGCAGATCCAGAAAGAGAAGACAGTGGTAACACTGGATTCTGTTGAGATGAATTCCACCATAATTTGTGTTATGATTTGTGATATTTCCTCTCCTGCATAGCTTTTTAAAACTTGTTTCTTTTCCTTCAAGTTTGTGCCTATTATTTCACTAGATTTTTATATTTTAGTTTATTTTCCAATCTCATATTTTGCTTCTCCCTTCTTTTACTCCATTTTATCTCCTTCCTTCCTCTTATTTTTCTTTTAAATTTTATTTTTTTCTTGCGACAACTTGTTTCTAGTTTATAGTGTTACTATTCCCCACCTCAGCGTCTCAAAACCATTTTTGTCATTAGTCATCTTATATGATTTTTTCATTCTTAAAATCCTTTTATTTTATCTCCACCTTTATCAATCATTGCTCATTTGTTGTTGATATGGTGGTTGTTTGGACATTTCTTTAATTTTATTTCTAGATGTTCACTATATTTGTATTTCAAATCTCAAATTTTAATGTTCCCTTCTCTTATTCCATTTTTCCTCCCACCTCACTTGAGTTTTTTCATTTTAAACTTTAACTTTTACTGATCTTAGCCTGGTTTTCACTCCTCACTCTTTTTTTTTTTTTTAATTTTTATTGTTATTCAATTACAGTTGTATGCCTTTTCTCCCCATCCCTCCACCCCACCCCAGCTGAACCCACCTCCCTCCCTCACCTCCACCCTCCCCCTTGATTTTGTATATGTGTCCTTTATAGTAGTTCCTGTAATCCCCTCTTCTCACTGTCCTCACCCCACTCCCCCCTGGCTATGGTTAGATTGTTCTTAACGTCAATGTCTCTGGTTATATTTTGTTTGCTTTATTCTTCTGTTGATTATGTTCCAGTTAAAGGTGAGATCATATGGTATTTGTTCCTCACCACCTGGCTTATTTCACTTAGCATAATGCTCTCCAGTTCCATCCATGCTGTTGCAAAGGGTATAAGCTCCTTCTTTCTCTCTGCTGCACAGAATTCCATTGTGTAAATATACCACAGTTTTTGGATCCACTCGTTTGCTGATGGGCACTTAGGTTGCTTCCAGTACTTGGCTATTGTAAATTGTGCTGCTATGAACATTGGGGTGCATAGGTTCTTTTGGATTGGTGTTTCAGGGTTCTTAGGGTATAATCCCAGCAGTGGAATTGCTGGGTCAAAGGGCAGTTCGATTTTTAGTTTTCTGAGGAAATTCCATACTGTTTTCCACAGTGGCCTCACCAGTCTGCATTCCCACCAACAGTGCACTAGGGTTCCCTTTTCTCTGCATCCTCTCCAACATTTGTTTGTGGATTTGTTTATGCTGGCCACTCTGAGTGGGGTGAGAAGGTACCTCAATGTGGTTTTAATTTGCATCTCTCTGATGGCTAATGATGCTGAGCATCTTTTCATATGTCTCTGGGCCCTCTGTATGTCTTCCTTGGATAATGTCTGTTCAAGTCCTTTGCCCATTTTTTAATTGGGTTGTTTGTCTTCCTGGAGTGGAGTCGTGTGAGTTCTTTATATATTTTGGAGATCAGGCCCTTGTCTGAGGTATCATTAGCAAATATGTTTTCCCATACTGTTGGTTCTCTTTTCATTTTAATGCTGTTTTCTTTAGCTGTGCAGAAGCTTTTTATTTTGATGAGGTCCCATTTGTTTATTCTTTCCTTTATGTCCCTTGCTTTAGGGGACGTGTCTGTGAGGATGTTGCTGCATGGAATGTCTGAGATTTTCCTGCCAATGTTTTCCTCTAGGACTTTTACGGTGTTACAACTTATATTTAAGTCTTTTATCCATCTTGAGTTTGTTTTCATGTATGGCAGAAGTTGGTGATCGAGTTTCATTTTTTTGCACGTACCTGTCTAGATCTCCTAACACCATCTGTTGAAGAGGCTGTTTTTGCTCCATTTTATGCTCCTGCCTCCTTTGTCAAATATTAATTGACCGTAAAGACTTGGGTTTATTTCTGGGCTGTCTGTTCTGTTCCATTGATCTATGTGTCTGTTTTTATGCCAGTACCAGGCTGTTTTGATGACAGTTGCCTTGTAATACAGTTTGGTATCAGGTATTGTAATCCCTCCTGCTTTGTTCTTCTTTCTCAAAATTGCTACAGGTATTCGGGTCCCTTTATGGTTCCATATAAATTTCTGAAATGTTTGTTCTAATCTGTGAAATATGTCATTGGTACTTTAACAGGGATTGTATTGAATCTGTAAATCGCTTTGGGTAGTATGGCCATTTTGATGATGTTAATTCTTCCAATCCATGAGTATGCTACATGCTTTCATTTGTTTGTGTCTTCCTTAATTTCTTTCTTCAGTGTTGTGTAATTTTTTGATTACAGGTCTTTTACCTCCTTGGTTAGGTTGATTCCTAGGTACTTTATTTTTCTTGTTGCTATATCAAATGGGATTTTTTTCCTGATTTCTGTTTCTGCAGTTTCGTTGTTGGTATACAGGAATGCCTTTGGTTTCTGTGTATTGAGTTTGTATCCAGCAGTTTTGCCAAATTCATTTGTTAGATCGAGTAGTTTTTTGGTGGAGTCTATAGGATTTTCCATGTACACTATCATGTCATCTGCAAACAGTGACAGTTTCATGTCCTCCTTTCCAATTTGGATGCCTTTTACTTCTTTTTCTAGTCTGATTGCTGTGGCTAAGACTTCCAATACCATGTTGAATAGGAGTGGTGATAGAGGGCATCCTTGTCTTGTTCCTGATCTTAGTGGGAAAGCTCTAAGTTTTTATCCTTTGAGTATGATCTTGGCTGTAGGTCTCTCATATATGGCCTTTATGATGTTGAGGAATGCTCCCTCTATTCCCACTTTGTTGAGGGTTTTTTTAATCAGAAATGGGTGCTGTATCTTATCAAATGCTTTTTGTGCATCTATTGATATGATCATGTGATTTTTGTCTTTGCTGTTGTTGATGTGATGTATTATGTTTATTGATTTGCGAATATTGTACCATCCTTGCATCCCTGGGATGAATTCCACTTGGTCATGGTGGATGATGTTTTTAATGTATTGCTGGATGCAGTTTGCCAATATTTTGTTGAGAATTTTGCATCTATGTTCATCAGCGATATTGGCCTGAAGTTTCCTTTCTTCGTTGTGTCTTTATCTGGTTTTGGGATTAGGATGATGCTGGCTTCATAAAAAGAGTTTGGGAGTCTTCCATCAGTTTGGATTTTTTCGAATAGTCTGTGAAGGATAAGGGTTAGTTCTTCCTTAAAGGCTTTGTAGAATTCTCCTGGGAAACCATCTGGTCCAGGGCTTTTGTGTGTTGGGAGTTTTTTGATGACTGCTTCAATTTAGTCTGCTGTTATTGGTCTGTTGAGGTTTACTGCTTCTTCTTTATTCAGTTTTGGAAGATTATATTTTTCTAGAAATTTGTCCATTTTACCAAGGTTTTCAAATTTCTTGGCATACAGTTCTAAGTAGTAATTTGTTACAATCCTTTGTATTTCTGTGGTATCAGTTGTAATCTCTCCTCTTTCATTTCTAATTGTGTTTATTTGGATCCTCTCTCTTTTTTTTCTTGATGAGCCTACTTCTAGGCTTGTCGATTTTGTTTATCTTTTCAAAGAACCATCTCCTGGATTCATTGATCCTTAGAATTGTGCTTTTAGTCTCTATGTCATTTAACTCTGCTCTGATCTTGGTTATTTCCTTCCTTCTGCTTGCTCTGGGCTGTCTTTGTTGTTGTTCCTCCAGTTCTTGTAGGCGTAGGGTTAAGTTGTTTGTTTTAACTGTTTCTATCTTCTTAAGGTAGGCCTGTATTGCTATGAACTTCCCTCTCAGGACTGCCTTTGTTGTGTCCCATAGGTTTTGGGTTGTTGTGAGTTCATTTTCATTTGTTTCCAGAAAGTTTTTGATTTCTTCCCTAATCTCGTTCTTGACCCATTCATTGTTTAATAGCATGCCATTCAGTCTCCATGATTTTGAGTGTTTGGGGTTTTTTCCTTTGGGGTTGGTTTCTAGTGTCAGTTCCTTGTTATCAGCGAATATGCTTGATATGATTTCAATTTTCTTGAATTTGTTGAGGCTTGCTTTGTGTCCTATCATGTGGTCTATCTTTGAGAAAGTTCCATGGACACTTGAAAAGAATGTGTATTTTGCTTCTTTGGGATGAAAAGCTCTATATATATCAGTTAAGTCCATTTCCTCTAGGGTATTGTTAAGTGACACAATATCCTTCTTGATATTTTGTTTGGAAGACCTGTCTATTTTTGACAGTGGGGTGTTAAAGTCCCCTACTATAATTGTGTTGCTGTCAATATCTTTCTTGAAGTCCTCCAAGATTTTCTTTATGTATTTGGGTGCTCCTATGTTGGGTGCATATACATTTACAATGTTTATGTCTTCTTGTTGGATTCTTCCTTTGAGTATTATGAAGTGACCTTCTGGGTCTCTCTTTATGGCCCTTCTTTGGAAGTCTGTTTTGTCTGATATGAGTATTGCTAGCCCTGCTTTATTTCCCTGTCCATTTGCTTGGAAAATTTGTTTCCAGCCCTTCACTTTCAGTCTGTGTAAGTCTTTTGTCCTGAGATGGGTCTCTTGTAGGCAGCATATGTGTGGGTCATGTTTTCTTATCCATTCAGCTATTCTATGTCTTTTGATTGGAGCATTTAATCCATTTACCTTTAAGGTTATTATCAATAGGTAGCTATTCATTGCCATTTTTTTCCTACCTCTGTTCCTCTCTCTTTCTCTTTTCCTTCCTTTCCTTAAAGCAGTCCCTTTAGCATCTCTTGCAGAGCTGGTTTGGTGGAAGTGTATTCTTTTAGACTTCTTTTGTCTGGGAAACTCTTTATTTGGCCTTCTATCTTGATTGAGAGCCTTGCTGGGTAAAGTAGTCTTGGTTGCAGGCCTCTGGTTCTCATTACTTGGAATATTTTTTGCCATTCTCTTCTGGCTTGGAGCGTTTCCATTGAGAAGTCAGTTGCTAACCTTCATGGGGCTCCCTTATATGTCACTTCCTGTTTCTCCCTTGCTGCCTTTAAGATCCTCTCTTTGTCTTGGAATTTTGCCTTTTTAATTATGATGTGTCTTGCAGTGGGCCTCTTTCGGTTCTTCTTGCTTGGGACTTACTGTGTTTCTTGGATTTGGGTGACTTTTTCTCTCATCAAATTAGGGAAATTTTCCATCATTACTTTTTCAAACAGGTTTTCTATCCCTTGCTCTTCTTCTTCTCCTTCTGGTATTCCTATTATACGGATATTGTTACGTTTCATGTTGTCCTGCATTTCTCTTAGTCCCTCTTCATTCTTTCTGAGCCTCTTTTCCTTTTCTTGCTCTTTCTGGGTGTTTTTTTCTACTGTGTCCTCCAGCTCGCTGATCCGATCCTCTGCTTCATCAAGTCTGCTTTTCATTCCTTCTACTGTGTTCTTCAATTCAGAAATTGTATTCTTCATTTCCTCTTGGCCCTTGTTGATAGTTTCTATTTCCTTTTTCATGTTGATATAGTTTGCAGTGAGTTCATTGTAGTTTCCCTGTAGTTTCTGGTAGTTCTCTTTGAGCTCAGAGAGCTCAGTGAGCTTCTTGATGACCATTGCTTTGAACTCAGTATCTGATAGTTGACTTGCCTCTTTATCAGTTAGCATTCTTTCTGAGGCTTCCTCCTTTCCTTTCATTTGGGGATTGTTTCTTTGTCTTCCCATTGTTTGTGAGACTCTTCTTGTTAGCCTCTGCTTCTTAAATTGATCTATTCTGACTCCCTGGGTTTATGGTATGAACTTCTATGGTAGAATGCCAATGGGATTCAGTGGTGCTGTCTCCTTAATCTCTTGTGCTCACTGGTCTTGAGGTGACGTTTATGGGTGTAACGCGGTCTAACTCTGGTGTTTTCAGCACTCCAGGTTTCTTGTCTCACCTGTGGGAAAAAGATGAGGAGGGCAAGAAAAAAGAAGACGGGAAGGAGGGAAAAAGGGAATAGAAAAGGAAAGGTAGGAAGGAAGAAGGAATAAAGAAAGATCGGATGCAAGATAAGAAGGAATTTTAACAAAAATTAAAACAAAAGAATAAATAAAAGAAGGCAGGAAGAAGAATAAAAAAGGTAAAGGATGGAAGGAAGAAGGAATAAAGAAAAGAAAGAAGGACAGAAAAGAAGAAGGAATTCAGGGGAAAAGGAGAAATGAGAGAAAAAAAAAAGTCTTCTGCTGACTTTAAACCCGTCAGGTTAGTACTGCTGGTCTTCCTGTTTGTGGAACGGGAGGGGGTGGTTGGAAGGATTGGTTTCACTTTCCTTCCTTCCTGAACCACACTCTTCGCTGGTGTTCAGCCTTCTGACCAGTTCCTCCGGGTCCTTCTGCTCCCCAGTAGGCCTCTAGTTCACCAGCTGTGCTGTCCTTGAGGTGCACCAATTAGGGGCAACTCACACTCCCCCTTCTTGCTCTTTGCTGTCTTAGATGCTAGGGGCTCTCGGTGCTGCTATGGGGTAGTTCAGGCCCCTACTGGGTCGAGTCTTTCCGGGGAATGCAGTCTCACCTAGCCCTGCTGCTACCCTCTGCTGGGCGTTCTGCCTACCTCCTAGAGAGCCAGTAGGCTGTGCAGGGTTTTGTGTGCATGGGCTAGGTAGGAGTTTTTCAGAACGGGTGCTTTTGGGTGTGGTCGCCTGCAGGCAGCCAGGCCGTTCCTCTGATCGGGTTGTGTGGCCCATCTCCGTTTTGGTCCTAGGTTGGCTGCCGATCCCGAGCTTTGGGTCTGTTTGTTGGGGGGCAGCCAGGCACTGATCCAGTTGCACAACCACGTGAGGTTTCAGGTGTGGGTGCCCAGCCAGGTTTTAGGTGTGCGCGCCCATCCAGGCTCTTTTTGTCTGTGCTCCCAGGCACCCTGCCGCTTATCAGGGTGCGCGCCCACCTGGGGTTTCAGGTGTAGGCCCCAGGCCACTGATTGGGGTACGCACCCACTGGGGCACTTTTGGTCTGGCGCCCAGGCAGCCGAGCCGCTTATCAGGGTACCCGCTCACCCGGAGTTTCAGTTGTGGGCCCCCAGTCTGCTAATCTGGGTCCTCTCCAGCCGGGCTTCAGGTTTTAGGTGAGCCTGGGGCTGCTTTTCTGCGTTCACAGTCCAGGGACTGAGGGGGTAGGGGCGTCAGAGGCCGCAGCTGCTGCAGAGAGTCCTCTAAGTAGCCCCTGAGTGCCTCTATTTTCTTTTCTTTTTTGAGAAATTCTTCCTATTCAAGCCCCCCTGGTCCAAACAAGCACCTGGCTGCTCACACAACCCAGTCTGGCTCTCTCCCAAGAATCCTGCAGCAGACCCTACGCCTGGGCCAGGGCTTCAGCTGTCCTGGTCCCCGCGCTGGTCCCAGGGACCTTATTGTCCTTAAGCACTCTTCTTACCATCTGATCTTTCAATGTCCTCTATCTTTGGTCTCCGATATTCATATATGCTGGAATACTGTTGGCTGTTCGCTCTACTCCTCAGTTCAGCTAGGTGTTTCACTGGCGTTGAGGGGAAGTGGACTCTGCTCCCACCGATCTTGCCGCCATCTAACAATTATCCACTCCTCACTCTTAGTATTCCTTCTCCTTCTAGCCTCTCAAAATCACTTTTCTTTCCTCTAGACCAGGGCTGTACAACATTTTGATGTCTTTGGGTCGCGCTGGAAGAAGAGTTATCTTGGGGCACACATTACACAAACACTAATGAAAACTGATGAAAAAAAATAAAGGTTTTAAATAAATTTATGATTTTGTGTTAGGCTGCATTCATAGTCACCCTGGGGGTGTATGGCCCACAGGCAATGGGTTGGGCATCCCTGCAATGTCTCGTAAGCTTTTCTTTCTTTTTCGCTTCTTATTCCCATTTCACCTATATTAATCTTTTTTCTTCTTTTGCTGATATTGCCATGGTAAATCTTTTTCTCCAATTTGGTTCCTATTTATTTTTATTATATTTTTTCAAATTTTTGTTTAAACCTAATGCTATACTCCCCCCTTTTCTTACTCCATTCTGCCTTCTTCCTTCTCCTTTTCATTTATGATGTAAATTTTCTATTATTTATTTCTTTGCCTTATTTCTATTCCCTACTCTTATTTCTCCTCCCTCAACCCTCTCAAAATCATTTTTCTTTCAGTTGTCTCAAATTCATTTTTCCTCTTCTGTAATAATTTCAATCTCTTTACATCCATATTACTATTTGTTCATTTTCTGTTGATAGTGTGGTTGTAAGTGGTGGTTATTTTTGCAGGTGCGGATTTCTGTCCTGGGTTTTTTGGTTTTTTTCTGGCAGCCCTTGTACAACAGCATACAAGATGTGGTGAATGGTGTGGCCCTCAGTCAGCCAGCCAGAGGGGAGGACCCACCAAAGGATGATCCAACAACAACCAAAACCAAATTATAACTGAGAGCCCACAAAAAAGGCATGAAGGGCATCCCAAGAGTATCCAGCTCAGGATATCAAGGAGACTGCATCACTGAGTCCTACAGATCTCCTGCCACAGAAGGTCACACCATGAAGACTCCTGTCAAAGCAGATCAATATGATATGCAGAAACAAATGAGATAAGCCACCTAAAATGGGGAGATGAAGAAACAACCCCCAATCAAAAACAAAAAAGGAACCCCCAGAAAGAGAGCTAAATGAAATTGAGGCAAGCAAACTGTCAGACATTGAGTTCAAAGTATTGGTTATAAGGATGCTCAAGGAATTGAGAGAGAACTACAAAGAACTCCAGGGAAACTACAAGGAACTTACTTGGAATTAAACCAACATGCAAAAGGACATAGAAACTATCAATAAGAGCCTGGAGGAAATGAAGAATACATTAGAAGAAATTAAAAGCAGGCTAGATGAAGCAAATGATTGAATCAGTAAGCTGGAGGACAAGGTAGAAAAAAACTCCAGACAGCAACAAAATGGAAAAAAACTAAAACAGAATGAAGAGGGCTTAAGGGAACTTCAGGAAACATGAAACATAATAATATTCATGTCTTAGGGATACCAGAAAGAGAATAACAGGGGAAAGGGATAGAAAACCTGTGAAAAAGTAATAACAGAAAACTTCCTTAAATTGATGAGTGAAAAATTCGTGCAAATCCAGGAAGCAGAGAGAGTACCAATGGAGATAAACCCAAAGAGGCCCACTCGAAGACACATTATAATTAAAATGGCAATATTTAAAGACGAAAAGAGAATCATAAATGCAGCAAAGGAGAAACAGCTATTAACATACAAGGGAGCCCCGATGAGGCTATCAGCTGATTTCTCACCAGAAACACTATAAGCCAGAAGGGAAAGGCAAGAAACATTTCAGGTAATGAAAAGCAAAGGCCTGCAACCAAGACTACTCTACCCAGCAATGTTCTCATTTAAAATGGAAGTTGAAATAAGGAGTTTCCCAGACAAAAAATGCTAAAAGACTACATCTACACCAAACCAGCATTTCAGGAGATGCTAAAGGGACTGTTTTAAGACAGTGGAGAGAGAGAGAGAGAGAGAGAGAGAGAGAGAGAGAGAGAGAGAGAGAGAGAGAGGAACACAGGTTCAAAGAGAAAAAAATGCAATGAATAAGTACCCCTCAATAATAATCTTAAATGTAAATGGATTAAATGTTCTAATTAAAAGACATAGGGTAGTTGAATGGATATGAAAACATAACCCACATATACGCTGTCTACCAGAGACCCACCCCAGAGCAAAAGATCTATGCAAACTGAAAGTGAAGGGATGGAAAAAATATTACAAGCAAACAGAACAGACATAAAAAAAAAAAGCTAGGGTAAAAATACTTATATCAGACAAAAAGATTTCAAAACAAAGGCCATAAAAAGAGACAAAGAAGGACACTACATAATACTTAAGAAAGCAAGCCATCAAGAAGATATACCATGTTCTGCCATGTATAATGTGCACACATGTTTTTGGCCCAAACTTTCAGGAAAAAATCTTTCATTTTATTTTTTTAAATCAGTTTTTTAATTTATTTACATTTAGATACTTGTGTTTTTATTACAAGAGAATTTTAGGATTAAAAACATTTATATAAATACAGAATTAGTACTACCCATGTGTAACGCACATCCTTATGTTTCCCTCAAAAATTTGGGCAAAAATGTGTACATCATACACAGCAAAATACAATAACCTTGTATACATATATGCACTCAACATAGAGCACCTTATTATATAAGGAAAATCTTGGAGTAAATCAAGAAAGATATTGACAGCAACATAATTATACTAGGGAATTTTAATACCCCACTGTCAAAAATGGATAGCTCTTCCAAACAAAATATCATCAAATATATTGTGATATTGAACAATGTCCTAGATCAAATGGACTTTCAACTGATATATGTAGAACCTTCCATCCCAAAGAGGCAAAATACACATTCTTTTCAAATACACACGGAACATTTTCAAAAATAGACCACATGATAGGACACAAAACAAGCTTCAACAAATTCAAGAAAACTGAAATCATATCAAGCATTTTCTCAGACCACAAGGGCTTGAAACTAGAAACCAACCTCAAGGGAAAAACTCAGAAACATTCAAATACATGGAGACTGAATAACATGCTATTAAATAATGGATGAGTTAACAATGAGATCAAGGAATTAAAAAGTTTCTGGGAACAAAGGAAAATGAAGAGACAACAGCCTAAAACCTGTGGGACACAGTGAAGGCAGCTCTAAGAGGGAAGTGCATAGCAATACAGGCTTACCTAAAGAAGATAGAAAAACTCAAACAAAAACCTACCCCTACCTCTAAAAGAACTATAGGAACAACAACAAACAATGCCCAGAGAGTGAAGAAGGGAGGAAATAACCAAGACTGAGGAAGAATTAAATGACATAGAGACTAAACTAAAAATTTAAAGGATCAATAAATTCTGGACTGGTTCTTTGAAAAGATAGACAAAATTGACAAAACTTTAACCAGAGTCATAAGGAAAAGAAGAGAGGAGATCCAAATAAATAAAATCAGGAACAAAAGAAGAAAAGTTACAACTAACACTACAGAAACACAAAGGTTGTAAAAAAATACTACAGAAAGAACTGTATGCCAAGAAATTGGACAACTGAGGCAAAATGGACAAATTTCTAGAAACATACAAATCCAAAACTGAATCAAGTAGAAGCAGAAAGCCTGAATAGACCAAGGGTTGAATCTAGAAACCAACCTCAAGGAAGAAGCTCAAAAACACTTAAACTCATGGACATTGAATAGCATGCTATTAAACAATGAATGGGTCAAGAATGAGATTAAGGAAGAAAGCAAAAAGTTTCTGGAAACAAATAAGAATGAACTCACAACAATCCAAAACTAATCGGACACAGTGAATGTAGCCCTGAGAGGCTAAGTTCATAGCAATACAGGCCTACTTAAAAAAGATAGAAACATTTCAAATAAACGACTTAACCCTACATCTACAAGAACTGGAGGAACAACAACAAAGACAGCCTAGAGCTAGTAGAAGGAAGGAAATAAACAAGATCAGAGCAGACTGAAAATAAAATAACAACAACTCAAAGTCTGTGGGACACAGGAGAAACAGTCCTAAGAGGGATATTCATAGCATTACGGGCTTACCTCAAGAAACAAGAAAAATATCAATTAAACAATTTAACTGTACACTTAAAGAAACTGGAATAAAACAGCAACATACAAAGTCCAAAGTGAGTAGAAGAAAGGACATAGTAAAGATCAGAGCAGAAATAAATGAAATAGAGTCTAAAATATACAAAACATCAATGAAAGCAAGAGATGTTTCTCTGAAAAATAAACTAGGTTGACAAATCTTTAAGCATACTTATCAAGTATGGGAGGACCCAAATAAATGAAATTAGAAATGAAAATGAAGAACAACTGACACTAAAAAAATACAGAGGATTGTAAGAAACTATTCTAAACAATTATATGCCAACAAATTGGACAATCTGAACAAAATAGATAAATTCCTAGAAACATACAATCTTCCAAAACTGAATCAGGAAGATTCAGAGAATTTGGACAGACAGATTACAAATAGTGAAAATGAAACAGTATTCAAAAAAGTCCCAACAAACAGAAATTCTGGACTGGATGGCTTCACAGGTGAATTTTAACAATCATTCAAGGAAGAACTAATGCCTCCCATTTTCAAACTGTTCCAAAAAATTCAAGAGGAGAGAAAATACCCAAGCTCATATTACAAAGCCTACATTATCCTAATTCCAAAACCAGATAAAGAAGCTATAAAAAAAGAAAATTATAGGCCCACATCCCTGATGAACATAGATGTTGAAATCCCCAACAAACACTAGCATAGTGGATCCAACAATACATTAAAAAGATCACAAACCATGATCAAGTGGACTTTATTCTGGAAATGAAAGCTTGGTACAATATCCACAAATCTATAAATGCGGTACACCACATAAACAAAATGAAAGATGAAAACCTCATGATCATATAAATAGATGCAGACAAAGCATTTGATAAAATTCAGCACACATTTATGATAAAAAGCTGTCAGCAAAGTGGGAATAGAATGACCATACCTCAATATAATACAGACCATGTATAACAAACCCACAGCCAACATCATATCCAATGGGCAAAACTAGAAGCATTTCCCTTAAGATAGGGAACAAGACAGAGGTATCTGCTTTTACTATTCTTTTTTTTTTTGTCTTTTACTTTTTAAAAATTTTTTATTGTTATTCAGTTACGGTTGTATGCCTTTTCTCCCCATCCCTCCATTCCACCCCAGACGAACCCACCTCCCTCCCCTGCCTCCACCCGTCCCCTTGATTTTGTCCATGTGTCCTTTATGGTAGTTCCTGTAATCTCCTCTTCCCACTGTCCCCTCCCCACTCCCCCCTGGCTATTGTTAGATTGTTCTTAACTTCAATGTCTCTGGTTATATTTTGTTTGCTTTTTTCTTCTCTTTATTATGTTCCAGTTTTTTTTTTTTATTGTTATGCAATTACAGTTGTATGCCTTTTCTCCCCATCCCTCTACCCCACCCCAGGTGAACCCACCTCCCTCCCCCCTCTCCACCCTCCCCCTTGGTTTTGTCCATGTGTCCTTTATAGTAGTTCCTGTAATACCCTCTTCCCACTATCCCCGCCCCCACCCCCCACCCCCGCCCTGGCTATTGTTAGATTGTTCTTAACTTCAATGTCTCTGGTTATATTTTGTTTGCTTTTTTCTTCTATTGCTTATGTTCCAGTTAAAGGTGAGATCATATGGTATTTGTCCCTCACCACCTCACTTGTTTCACTTAGCATAATGCTCTCCAGTTCCATCCATGCTGTTGCAAAGTGTATAAGCTCCTTCTTTGTCTCTGCTGCATAGAATTCCATTGTGTAAATGTACCATAGTTTTTTGATCCACTCATTTGCTGATGGGCACTTAGGTTGCTTCCAGTACTTGGCTATTGTAAGTTGTGCTACTATGAACATTGGGGTGCATAGGATCTTTTGGATTGGTGTTGCAGGGTTTTAGGGTATAATCCCAGCAGCAGAATTGCTGGGTCAAAGGGCAGTCCCATTTTTAGTTTCTGAGGAAATTCCATACTGTTTTCCACAGTGGCCTCACCAGTCTGCATTCCCACCAACAGTGCACTAGGGTTCCCTTTTCTCTGCATCCTGCTTTTACTATTCTTATTATAATAGTACTTGAAATCCTAACCATAGCATTCAGCCATGAAAAAGAAATAAAGGCATCCGCATTGGAAAGGAAGAAGTAAAACTGTCATTATTTGTGCATAACTTTATACCATATATTTAGAACCCTAAAGAGCCCACCAAAAATCTAGACCTAATACATGAATTTAGTAAAATACCAAAATACAAAATAAGTATCCAGGAATCAGTTGTATTTGTATACACCAATAATGATCTATCAGAACGGGAACCTAAGAAAACAATTTCATTTATATTGCATCAATTAACCCCAACTAGGAATAAATTTAACCAAGGATATATAAGACATGTATTCAGAAAATTATAAGACACTGAAGAGAGAATTTGAAGAAGATACAAATAAGTGGAAGCATATACTATGTTCATGGATAGGAAGAACTAACATCATTAAAATGTTTACACTACCCAAAGCAATATATAGATTCAAAACAACTTCTATCAAGATACCAATGGCATATTTCACAGAACCAGAACAAATATTCCAAAACATTTATATGAAACTACAAAGTACCTCAAATAGTCACAACAATCTTGAGAAAGAACAAAGTTGGAGGAATCATGCTACCTGATATCAAATTACACCATAAGGCTATAGTAATCAAAGCAGCATGGTACTGGAATAAAAGCAGACATATAGATCAATGTAAAGACAAGAGAGCTGAGAAATAAATGTAAACTTTTATGGTCAGTTAATATTTAACAAATGATTCAATAACATATAATGGGGTAAAGAGAGTCTATTCAATAAATGTTGGGAAAATTGGACAAATAATTGCAAAAAAAAAAGAGAAACTAGATCACTTTCTTACACCATACACAAGAATAAACTCAAATTGGATTAAAGACTTAACTGGTAGACTCAAAACCATAAATATTTTAGAAGAAAACATAGGCAGTAACATCTCAGAAATTTCTTACAGCGATATTTTTTTTTCTGACATATTTTCTTGGTCAAGGGAAACAAACAAACAAAAAATAAACAAATGGGACTACATCAAACTAGAAAGTTTTTTCACAGCAAAGGAAACCATCAACAAAATGAAAAGACAACCCACTGAACTGGAGAACATATTTGCCAATGATACATCTGATAAAGGGTTCATATTAAAAATTTATGAAGAACTTATAAAACTCAACACCAAAAAAGAACAATCCAATTTAAATAAAGGGCAAAGGACCTAATAGACCCCTCTCCTAAGAGGACAGACAAATGACAAGATGCTCAATGTCACTAATCATCAGAGAAATGCACATTAAAACTACAAAGAGATATCACCTCACACCTGTCAGAATGGCTATCATCAATAAATCAAGAAGCAAGTGATGGAGAGGATGTGGATAGAGGGAACCCTGGTGTACTGCTGGGGATGCAGATAGTGCAGCCACTGTGGAAAGCAGTATGTAGTTATCTCAAAAATTAAAAATGGGTCTCTCTTATGACCCTGTGTTCAATTTTTGGGAATATCTCTGAAGAAACTCGAGACACTGATTCAAAAGAAAATATGTACCCCTATTTTATTGCGGTGTTATTTACATAACCAAGATTTGAAAACAGCCCAAGCACCCCCCAGTAGATGAGTGGATAAAAAAGCCATGGTACATTTACACAAAGGAATACTACTTGGCCATAAAGCAGAAGGAAATCTTACTTCTGAGACAACATGGATAGACCTGGAGAGTATTTTGCTAAGTAAAATAGTCAGAGAAAGATAAGTACCATGTTATTTTGCTCCTATTACTCATATGTAGAATCTAATAAAATAAACTAGCAAACAAAATAGAAACATACTCACAAATACGGAGCAGGCTGAGGGCTGTCAGAAGGGAAGGATATTATGGGGCTGTGTGAAAAAAGTGATGGGATTAAGCAAAACCAAAAAAGCCTCATAGACATACCAACAAAAACATCAATCTGGTTAATAGACCAAGACCAAAGTTAACTCTGAGCAGATGAGATGATGGCTGGGATTAAAAGGGGACAATGGTTTAGAAGGGCACTGTCCAACAGAAATGTGATGTGTACCACAAATGTGAACCGCATATATGATTTAAAATTTTTTAGTGCTTGTGTTGTGTAAAGTTAAAAAAAACAAGTGAATTTAATTAAAATAATATATTTTATTTTACCTTATATAGCTAAAATACAGTCATTTCAACATTTTAATATGTAGTCAATACAAAAAATAACTAAATGAGATATTTTAACATCCTTTATTTTCTGAGAACTTTATTTTTAAGTTCTTTGCAATTTGGTGTGCATTTTGCATTACAGCATATCTTACTTTGTGCTGGTTCAGTAGCCTCCTGTGGCCACTAGATACTGTCATCTTGAACAGTGCGGGTTTAGAAAATGGTTGGGGGCATTAGCAACTATAGAAGCTTTACTGGATTTTGGCTTTGCTGCTAACTGACCCTGATCAGTCAGGCCTTAGTCACCTCCTTCTTGAGTATTCCTTATCTTCTGTGTCCTGTGCCTTTACTTTCTTCCCAGCTTTAATAGTAAGTAAGCACTGTGTTATCTTTCCTTGTAAACTCTTCTGGATGCAGGATGGTGTGGGACCCTGTAGCAGATGCTCCCTATGTTCTTCTTGACTTAGTATACTCTTTTATTTTCTTTGTAATAGAATGTGAGTTCTTCCATGACAGAAAATTCACAGAGCTGCAGTCTCTGCTCTGAAACAGGGTATTGACTTTGACTGCTCCAGTTAAAATTTCAAAATTAAAGACCTAATTGAATCTAGACTCTCAGTGTCAACAAACCTTCATTAATTCATAGATTCACTAACAAATGTGCCAGCCATATTGCTAAGCACTAGAAACTTGAAAGATCACAAACAATAAAAGAAATGCTGTTTAGCATGAGAAGTGCAATAATAGGTAGAGAGAGAGAGAGAAAGAAAGAGTAAGGAAGATAAATAAAGGAGTAACCCATTTGTTTGAAGAGATTAGGGAAAGCTCCACAAAGGAGGTAATATTTGAGCAGGGCCCTCAGGAATGACTAGGAATTCAGCAGGCAGCAGGAAGGGCATGAACTTACACTTGTGTGGCCAGCACATGCAGAACTCTGGAAGAGGGCCCCAAATTGCGGCTAATGGCCAAAGCAGATGGACCAGCTGGGTCTTTCCATTGTGAGACTGGCCCTTTAATGTGAGACTAGTTAGATATTCACTTAGTCTTTTGTTTTTTTTGTGATTTTATCAAGATGCTGCAAGGTGTGATATGCTTGCCTCTATGACCACCTTCAGAAGACTCCCATTTCTGTGAACCTCACAGAAACTTAAACAACTTTACTTGTTTTTACACAAAGACCTCTTGGGCCTCATCTCTAAAAGTTATTCCTATTGGAGTACCTTAAAAAGATTTCTGAATAACCCTTGAAATTAAGAACCATTAAACTGTATACAAAATGTACATGTGGATTTGAGATGTGTCAACATGTGTTTTGCATCTTTCCCTTGTAAAATTTATGTATCTTGCATGGCCTTGGGACAGACTCCATGTGTTTCACATATGGTTGGTACATTTCTTATTAGAAATGGTATAAAGAGGGTCAGGAGAATCTGACTACTGTATTGATAAACATAAGGTTTGAGATCCACTGATAAAAAATGGCTTCCGAGACACCCACTTTAATGGGAAGAACATTTATCTTGGGACCATAAAATTTTATGGCTGGAAGGAATCTTGGAGAGAATCTGGTCCAACCCATTTATTTACACTTAGGAAACTGAGACCTCAAGGGGTTAAGTGACTCACACAAGGTCCTCAGATATCAGTGGTAAAATCAAGGACAAGAACTGAAGCTGTCTGAATTCCAGATGCTTTTTAAAAAATTTCCCGCATTGATTTGATCATGATTCTCATTAAAGGGACATTATTATTTTCCATTTTAAAATTATTTCTGTGTGGCAATTCTAGAGAGTTTCCATATTGCAACTATAAAGATATGGGAATAGATAGAAATTTGTAGGAGCACAGTCATTTATTTGTGACTTAATATTGTAGCCCTGGGGCCTAGCAAAATGCATAGCACATAGTAGTTTCTTAATTAGTATTTGGGGAAGGAAGAAACCACACCAACAACCACAATGACTACCAATGTGCTGCCAGAAACTGTGGGAGACTCACAAAAATTATAAGACCTATGAAACTAAAATAAGAGCCACAATTGGGGGCTAGCATATGCTTTGACAATGAAACAGGGCAAACTTAATCTCCTGTAAATATGTCTCTCCCACAGGTGATATTCAAAATACTAAATGACCATGATCACACAGGCACCAACCATCAGAGTGGAGGCTACTGTGAAAAGCCAGGGAGCCAACCAGTTAAAAGAGACAAGCCAGCCTTGTCTCTTCTCCCATTTTGGTGTTCTTTCAGTTGTTCAGAATGTAACTCCCCTCCCCGCCTACCCAATAATTTGCCTTTCCATGTATCATGACAGAATGAAACTCCAATATAACTTCAGAGAAGAAATGAAATAGGATAATAGATGTGGATATTATTATATGGAAGATGACGTCTCAGTGAGTAAAGTTCTGTAGGTAAGAAGAAGCCTAATAGCATTGCATGCAAGAGTTTTAATTTGGGGGTATTTTCTTGAGTCTCCATGAACTGGGAAATTGAAGGAAATTTATGCTCTAGGGCTGTACCATGTGAGCATCTGCTACTTATGGAGCTCAAGATCCCTGTGTACATAGTACTGCCTTCTAGATATGTACCTTGGAAGGGGTTTTACCGAAAGCAAACTGGTCAGCAAGTGGGGTGAAGGGCACTCTACCAAAATACATCTATAGGTGAACATTAAATCTGAAATATCTCTGCTAACTTTAAGACTAGAAAGCAGAAAACCTCCAATATGGACCATATTAGAAAGATTACATAACAAATCATGGGAAATAACATTGAGAAACTTCTTGAAATACTCTGAAGGATGCATAAGTTCTTGGCTTCCATGAAACGGGAATGAACACCAAGGAAGAAATAGCCTGTAATGATGATAATGAGAACTGCCAAGAAACTAAATATACAGTTGCAGGATTTAAATCTTCACCAAAGAGAGAAAATAGCAAAATTGAGGATGCAGAAGACTGACACATAATATTACAGACAAACTAAATAGTTCTCCCCTAACCACCCCCCACAATGGAGAGAAAAATGGACACAGCAATGGAGAGGAAACAATAGAACCATTGTGCACCTGTATTTTCCTTTCTCTTGTATATATACTTAGGAGTAGAACTATTTGGCCATATGGTAATTCTATGTTTAAATTTTTGAGGAACTTCGAAACTATATTTAACAGTGGCTGCACTGCTTCATATTTGACCAGCAACATGCAAGGACTACAAATTCTTCACATTCTTACCAACAATTGATATTTGTGTTTCCTTTTTTTAATGCTATCCTAATGGATGTGAACTGATATTTAATTGTGGGTTTAATTTGAATTTTCTTGATGTCCAGTAATGTTTTCATGTGCTTGCTGGACTATTTTGAGAAATGACTATATATTTTTTGTTGAGTTGTAGGAGTTCTTTATATAAAAGTTGTCTTTTCACTTTCTTGATACTGTTCTTTGATGCATGAAAGTTTTTGATTTTAACGAAGTCAAATTTGTCTATGTTTTATTGTTTTTGCTTGTGCTTTTGATGTTGAATCTAAAAATCCATTGCCAAATCAGAGGTCATAAAATTTACTCCTATATTTTCTTCTAATACCTTAATAATTTTAGCTCTTATAGTTAGTCCATTGATTCATCTGGACTAAATTGTTGTATATGGAGTGAGGTAGGGGTCCAATTTCATTCTTTCTTCTACATGTCATTATCCTGTTTTTCCAACAACATTTGTTGAAGGCTTATACTTTCCTCCTTGAATGGTCTTGGCACCTTGTCAAAAATCATTTTGCTATATATATTTGGGTTTATTTTTGAACTCTCAATTCTATTCCATTGGTGTACATACTGTTTTTTATGCCAGTGTCACATGGTTTTGACTTTTTCAGCTTTGTAGGAAAGTGTGAATCCTCCAACTTTTTTTTCAATGCTGTTTTGACTACTTGGGTCCCCTTGTAATTACACATAAATTTGAGAATTAGCTTTTCCATTTCTGCAAAAAGGCCATTAAACTTTTGATAGAGCTTACATTTAATGTGTAGTTAACTTCAGAAAGCATTTTCCTCATAATATTGTCTTCTAATACATGAAATCAGAGTGTATTTCCATTTATTTATGTCTTTAATTTCTTTCAGCAATCTTTTATAGTTTTCAATGTACAAGTTTTTCATCTCTTTGATTAAGTTTATTCCTAGGTATTTTATTTCTTTGGATGCTATTATAAATGAAATTGCTTGCTTAATTTCCATTTTTTGATTGTTCATTGCTCTTGTGTAGAAACACAAATGATTTTTGCAACTTTGGTCATTTTGTTTGTTAGCTTTAATTTACTTGTGTGTGTTTGTGTGTGTATGTACATTCTTTGGGGTTACCTATGTATGGAATCTCGCCATTTGCAAATACAATAGATTTGCAACTTCCTTTTCAGTTTGAGTGCCCTTTCTTGCCTAAATGCTCTAGCTAGGGCAGTGTTGAATAGCAGTAGTGAAAGTGAGCATCCTTATCTTGTTCCTGATTTTAGGGGAAAATTTTTGATCTTTAACCATTGAGTATGATGTTAGCTCTGAGTTTTTGTTATGTGCCCTTTATCATGTTGAGGATGTTCCCTTCTATTCCTAGTTTGCTAAATCATGAAAGAGTCTTGAGTTTTGTTCAATTATTTTTCTATGTTTATTGAAACAATCATGTGTTTTTCTTCACTCTATTAATATGGTATATTACATTAACTAACTTTCTTATGGTGAAACTCCCTTTATTCATTGGAAAAATATCACTTGTTTATGGTGCATAATTATTATAATTCATAATTATGAATTATAGATTTAAAAAAATTTTTCAAGGTACTTCATTTTTAAAACTGGTCACAACACTAAGCTTCTGGCCCATTCTGCCAATGTACAAGCTAAAAATGCTTGCTTGGCAGCTGAGGGGCATTCTTTAGTAGCATTTGAAAACTGAGTAAAAATCCATATAAAACAAATATTCAAATAGTTTCCATAGGAACACAGATAAGTGTGACCCCATCTCCTAGCCTTTCATAATGTTCCATCTGTGCCAACCCTACTTACAAAGATACTCCAAAACTGGCCATAATGAAGTTAAGTGGTCCCCTCCAATCCCTTAATTCAAGCTACCCTCACAGTAACAGAGAAGAATGGCATGCACACATTAATTCATACTGAAGCACAGGCTTCTGAGTGGTGCTCCATCCCACTTTCCCAGGCACAGGACACAAGCAGAGTGCTGATGTCCTGCTCCTCCATGGTGGGTGGAAAGTCATGGTTCTGGACTTGCTGCATCAGTTTCCATATTGGAATCCATAGTACATGGCATCACGTAGTACCTGGTCAGCTTCTGGAATCCACTGAAGTAGAAGCAGCAGCAATAGTGTAAGCACCCATGTTTTTAAAGAGCATTCAGTGCTCCATGTGCATTTTGGGCAAGGCACAGTGCTCTATGATGCAATTGCGGCCATCACATGTTGGCACCCATGTGCTGGATGAATAACAGATCTCATCTGGTTTGGGCCTCTTCTGCAAAAAGGGTTTCATGTGTGCATGATCATAGAGGATGCAATTAAATGATCCATATACTCCATCATTCATATAATACATAAAGGTTTTTTCACTTGACTCATCTTCATTATCAGAGCATGTTTGTTCCTTAATTATGAGGTTTTGGGCAATGACATTAACTGCAAGTGTGAAAGTGTATGCAATGTAGTATCTGCCTGGCTCTACTATGAGTGTCACTCCCAAGCTGGATAGAAAATACCTGTCCAGGGCTATGCTGATGACACTGGAAATCTCTTCAAATTTAAACTTTACATCCTAAGATCCAGGAAAGCCACCACCAATATCCAGCAGATACATATTGAAACCAACCTCAGCTCCCATGTTAAAGACATGGAGAACATTGGAAATGGCCTGCAGAAAGGTCTAGGGTCAGTATAGATGGTTCCTGTGTGGAAGCTGACACCAATGATGTCAACGCTTAGCTCTTTTGCCCATTCCAAAAGAAGCCTGTTTTGAGGTTTTGAAGGTGGCACCAAATTTAACACTGAGATGACAGACTGTGTTGGAATCATCAGTGGTGATCTGCAAAACCAACTTTGCCTTCGGATGTGCCTTGGCAACTTTCATCAACTTGACTTCACTATCGAAAGTTATCATCTGGATTCTATTATTGGCAGAATATTTAATCTGAAATAGTTGTTTACAATGATTCACGTAGATAATCCTCTCTGGAGGCATCCCAAGACTCTGCACCAATTGTATTTCAGTCTTGCTAGCACAGTCAAATCCTGTCCCAATGGAAACAAGGGTCTTCACTATGGTTTTGCTGTCATTGCATTTGACTGAAAAAAAGGAGGTGACCAGAGGAAGAGCTTTTAACCATTTCAGATGTTTCTTTAGAATGTCTCCCAGGTCCACAACACAAAAGGAATTTTTATCATTGGAAGAAGAAACTTCATTAATTTTTTGGTCCAGAATGTCCTTGGCAATAAAGTCTTTATTGGGGAAATGGCAGCTAAACTCTTCATCACTAAAGCTGTTCATAGTTTCTGGATGTTTGTTTATGACTGAACAAAAAAGAAAATTAAGATGGAAGTTTTAAAAATACTTTACAATTTATTTAATTAAATCAGCATCACTCTGACACAATATTTTACAAGGATATGACAAATAAAGTTACAGAGCTGTCCCTATCATAAATATAGATGCAAAAATCCTAAATAAAATAGTTGCATATGAAACAGTGTTTCATAAAAGGGATAAAACACATTTTGACCAAAAGAGAATTATTCCAGTAAGACAAATTGACTTAATAGTTGAATATCAATAAATGTAGATTTATATGATTATATCAACATATGCAGAAAATGTTATTAGAATTAGGCATGCATTCATGGAAAAATGCTCTTAACAAACAAAAGTTCAAAAGTTTTTAAAATTATAAAATATCTACAAAGTACTTCAGAAAAAATTATATATAGTGTTCCCTCCTGAGATCATGAATGAGAAAACAATAGAAGAAATAAAGCTGTCATTATTGTGAGGGGTAATGAGTACGCAACTAAAAAGTCAAAGGAATAAACAAACTTTTAGAAATAATAAGTAAATTTTGCTAAGTTGCTGGATACAAGACTAATATAACAATAACTTTTATTTCTATGAGAGCCAAATAGAGTTTTAAGATAAAATACCATTAAAATTGCATGAAGAATTAAGTATCTGTTTTGTTAATAAATTTAACAAAAGAGATGACTGACTTCTACACAGCAAACAATAAAATATTGCAAGAGAACATTTTCCAAGGCCTGTGTAAATCTCAAGATACACCATGTTTATAGACTGGAAGATTCAAAATGTCATTTCCACAAACTGGTGTACAGATTCAAAACAATTTGAATCAAAGTTCCCTTGAAAATGTTTGCAAAACTCCCCAATGTTCATAGCAGCACAATTTACAATAGCCAAGTACTGGAAGCAACCTAAGTGCCCATCAGCAAATGAGTGGATCCAAAAACTATGGTATATTTACACAATGGAATTCTATGCAGCAGAGAGAAAGAAGGAGCTTATACCCTTTGCAACAGCATGGATGGAACTGGAGAGCATTATGCTAAGTGAAATAAGCCAGATGGTGAGGGACAAATACCATATGATCTCACCTTTAACTGGAGCATAATAAATAGAAGAAAAAAGGAAACAAAGTATAACCACAGACATTGAAGTTAAGAACAATCTAACAATGGTCAGGGAGGAGTGGGGAGGGGACAGTGATGAGAGGGGATTACAGGAACTACTCTAAAGGACACATGGACAAAATCAAGGGGGAGGGAGGGGGGTTCAGCTGGGGTGGGGGGGAGGGCTGGGGAGAAAAGGCACACAACTGTAATTGAATAACAATAAAAAATTAAAATTAAAAAAAGAAAAATAAAATAAAATGTGAAGCACATTAGAAAAAAGAATAACAGGTGCCTCTTTTAAGTGCTGATACATATATAAATCATTTTGGATTCCAAAAATCAAAAATTCTGTTGTAGAGGAAATATATACTTATAATATAAAATATTTAAAAACAGAAAAAAAGACTTACATTATTGGATATCAACCCCTTGTCTGAGGTATCATTGGCAAACATATTTTCCCATACAGTACTTGAACAACAATAAAAATAAATAAATAAACAAAAATAAAAAAAGACTTACGTTATTGGCTATCAAGGCTTATTTTATAGCTAGAGTCACTGAGAGTATGTATTTGGCTTAGGCAAGTTGGATAAAAAGGAGAAATCAGAAACACACAAACACTTTACATGTGCACAAATATATATAGTCAATTCATCTGTGACTAAGATATTGCAAAGCAGTAGAAAAGGTCTTGTTTTTACAATGAATAGCTCTGGATGAACTTGATATGTACATTGAAAAAAATAAACCTTTATGGAATTGATATTTGTGTAAGGTCTTAGATAAGGATAAAGATTTATTCCAGTTTCAAAAACAAAATAATGTCTTCTAAGAAAACAAAAATATATGTAATAAATTATCTTTGTGACCTTGGATACGTAAAGATTTCTTTATTGTTAAGGGTACAGAAAACAAGCTAAAATATTGGAAATAATTGTAACACACATATCTGACAAGAGATTTTTTATAACATGTATTTTTAACATATATATGACAAAATAGAAATACTGTATGAATATAAAATGTGCATGTGTGTATGTATGTGAGTGGGTGTGTGCATGTCAAACTAGTCTACAGTGTTAACTACCAAGAAAATGGTTACTTTAAGGAAAGATTGGAGAATATTGACTAAGAAGGGTAGGAAGAGGTTTTACAGGGTTCTGGTAATATTCTGTTTCTTGACCTCAGTCAGGCAGAGGAATACAGAGGGGAGCTTAGACAAGTATATTACAAGTGTAAATTCTCATAAAAGCCTCATGAATTCTTACATGAGGACTAATTTGTAGAAACATTCATGATTTCTAATGGGAGAATTTCCACTAGTTGCATGGTTTTGGTTTCCTTTTTTTAGGTGTATCTCTAAAGACTTCTGAAATCTGTATTCAAATTTAAAACATTTCTTTGTTAAATGGCATTCCTGAGATTATTCTCCATTGAGGATCAAAAAGTAAAATTTTTTTCTAACATTCAGGATAACAATTTATCCTCATATAATAAAGAGTGCCAGATCATTCTATATTATGATAAACATAGATAACATATAAATAATTTTTTAATTAAAACAATTTTTAAATGCATATTTGTTTATTGAAAACTGAACAATGGTATAGGCATTATGAGAAAAAAGTATATATGTCCTTCTTAAAATTAAAAATAGAACTATCATAGGAAATTATCTTATTTCTTGAGTGTATTTCCAATGGAAATTTAGTGTCTTGAAGAGATATCTACATATACATTCATTGCGGCATTATTAACAATAGCCAAGATGTGGAAATATTATCAGTGGAATATATATATTTTGAATCTTATAGAATTCCCAATAACTCAACCCATAAAATTAGGATATAGTTACTTTTCTGATTATTTTTAAGATGGAATTTAAATAAATTATTGCCAGCTCTTCACAAACACAGTTCTCCAGGAATTCCAAGTCGGGAGGAAGATGGGTGTTCTCTTAGTGCAGCAGTGGCAATGTCCTTTTAGCTCAGGGGAGCCTCAAGTACAACTCCTGGAGATGCCTGCATCTGCAGAGCATGCCCAGCTGCTCAGACAGCACATGACTGGCAGCTGGCCCCTCTTCTTGCTCCCTCCCATGGAGGACCGCTGTCAGAGGTGGAGCAGAAGCGCTGGCAGAGGGGCAGCAGCATCGCAGGCTTAGGGGACTGATCTAGGTTTAATGTTTTGTATGTAGATGTCCAGGCCTTTACATTTTCATTCATCTCAAGATATTTTCTAATTTCTCTAATCATTTCTTTTTTGACCCATTGATTTTTTAAAATTTTATTTATTAAAAATTTTTGCTTATTTATTATTTAGGGAGAGGGGAAGAGAGAGAGAAAAACATCTATGTGAGAGAGGAACGTTGATCAGTTGCTTCTGTATGCACCGAAGACCAGGGACCAATGTGCAAACCAGGCATGCATCCTGACTGGGAACTGACCCCACAATCTTTCACGTTGCAGGATGACGCCCAACTAACTGTGCCACATCAGTCAGGGCCAACCCATTGATTTTGTGTGTGTGTGTGTGTGTTATGAAATTTCCATGTACTTGTGGATTTTCCAGTTTCTCTTCTGTTTTTGATTTCTGACTCATTCCACTGTGGTCTTTTTATGATTTCAGTCTTTTAAAATTAATTGAGAATTATTTTATGACCTAATATATTATCTATTCTAGAGAATGTTCCATGTGCACTTGACAGGAATGTGTTTTCTGCTGTTATCGAATGAAGTGTGCAGTGTATGTGTTAGGTGTTGTTGGTTTATAATGTTCAATTATACTATTTCTTCATTGATCTTCTATCTAAGTATTTTATCCATTATTGAAAATGGAGTATTAAGGTTTTTAAAATCCTATGGAACACAAAAAGAAGAGTTACAAACCAAAACTTTAATACTAGCTATTTTATTTATCTATGTATTTACCTTTACCAGAGATCTGTATTTCTTCTGATGACTTTGATTTACAGTCCAGTGTCCTTTAATTTCATCTTGAGAAACTCTTTTTAGCATTTTTTGTAGGGCAGGTCTACTAGTGATTAATTCCTTTAACTTTTGTTTATCTAGTAATGCCTTGATTTCTTCTTCTTCATTTTTTGTTTTATTTATTTAAAAAATATAATTGACATATAACATTGCTATAGTTTCAGGTGTACAACATAATAATTCAATACTTGTATACTATGCAAAATGATCAACACAAAATGTCTAGTTAACATCCATCACTATAAACAGTCACAAATTCTTTTTATTTGTGATGACCTACTTTCTTAGAAACTTATTTTTTAAATGTTCATTTTTCTTTTTTAAAAAGATTTTATTTATTTATTTTTAGAGAGAGGAGAAGGGAGGGAGAAAGAGAGGGGGAGAAACCTCAATGTGTAGTTGCTTCTCACACGCCTCCTACTGGGGACCTGGTCTACAACCCAGGCATGTGCCCTAAGTGGGAATTGAACTGGCGACCCTCTGGTCTGCAGGTCAGCACTCAATCCACTGAGTCACGCCAGCCAGGCCTCTCTTAGCAACTTTTAAATGTACAACATAATTAACTAATAGTCATTATATTGTACATACTATGCTTCATTTTAGAAGTATAATTTTGTTGGATAAGAAATTTTTGTCTGATAGATTTTAATTTCAGCTCTTAAAATAAATATTTTCCTACTGTCTTCTAGCTTCTTTGGTTTTCTGATGAGAAATTTTCCATGAGAATTAGTTTCTCTCTCACTCCTTTCAAGATTTTCTCTTTGTTTTTTTCCTCTTTTATTATAATCTGTTTTTCTTAAAGATTTATTATTTACAAATATTTTATTTTTAGATAGGAAGGGAGGGAGAGAGTGATAGAAACAATGTGTAGTTGTCATTCACACACCCCTTACTAGGGACCTGGCCCACAACCCAGGCATATGCCCTACGCTGGGAATTGAACCAGTGACCCTTTGGTTTGCAGGCTGGTGCTCAATCCACCAAGCCACACCAGCCAGGGCTCTTATAATGTGTTTTGATGTGAATCTTTTTAAGTTTATCCTTCTTGAAGTTCATTCAGCTTATACGATTTGTTTATTCATGGCTTTTTATCAAATTTGGGGAGTTTTTATTATTTCTTCAATATTTTTTTCCTTTTCTCTATCTCTTCTCCTTTCGGGAATCCCAGATGCATAGCATATGTTGTTAGTACGCTTGATGGTGTCCCATAGGTTCTGTATGCTCTGTTCATTTTTCTTCTTCTTTTTTTCTGCTTCACAAACTAGACAATTTCAACTACTCTATCTTTAAATTTGCCAATTATTTCTTCTTCTTCCTCACATCTACTGTTGAACCCTTATATTGAAATTTTTCATTTCAGCTTTTATAGTGTATAGCTCCAGATTTTCTGCTTGATTTCTTTTGTATAATTCCTATATCTTTATAGATATTGCCTACTTGTTGACTCATTGTTCTTCCAAAATCCTTTATTTTTTTGTTCATGATTTCCTTTATGTTAAGCACAGTTATACCAGTTAAGGTCTTTTTTCCTAATATTTCCAGTGTCTGAGCTTCTTGAGTAATGTTTCTTTTTATCTTGTTTCTTTGTGTGCTTTCAACTTTTTGTGGAGAACTGGACATTTTGAATATTGTAAGGTAGTAATTCTGGACACCAGATTCTCCTTATTCCCAGGGGTTGTTGATGTTGCTTATTGGGAACCAGGAGTTGCAGTTGTTCATTTGTTTAGTGACTTTTATAAAATATTTTTTGCAAAGACAATATTTCTTCTCATGTGTTGTCACTGAAGTCTCTTTTCTATTATCTTTGTGGTCAGCCTGTGACATGGTCAAATAATAGAGGAGAAAAAATAAAAATATGTTCTGTCTAGTTAAACTCTACAAACACCACCCCGGAAGGTATTTCAGATCAGGGTGGTTGAAACAATAGCCAGTAACTATGTTAGCCTCTCAGTGGAGGGCAGATTGAAACACATTATCCCATTCCTTGTAGATCAAGGTCTCCATTGCTTAGCCAGGTGCCACAGGGCATACCAGGAATATGGGCTGCCATTTACATAGCTGCCTGCTATGGGGTTAGAACACGGAGGGTGGTAGCTGCTATGCAAAAGTGAAATTCATCCAAATTTACCAATCTCTTTCTTCATCAAGTACTCTTCTGGATGTTGCAAATGTTTGACTAAATTCCAGACTTCTAAATAATTGATTCCAATGGATCTTGCCAGATTAATAGTTGTTTCACCGGAGGGACTGATCCCTGGAGTTTCCTACTCTTCCATCTTCTGTGGTGTTAAATTAACTTCAGTTGTTTAAAATCACTATATTTGTAATTTATTACAGCAGAACTAAGAAACTAAGAAAGCCCTGATTGCCCTCTGAGTGTCATGCTTATCTGTACATTGCCGACTCCATATTTCTTCTTGGATTGCCTTTAGATGCACTTAGCAGAATTCTTGATTTCCATGTTCCTCCTTGAAATTTCTCCTTACTAGTAAATAAAAAACTCCAATCTAACTCTGGTTACTCAGGCTAAAAACATAGGCATTATCCCCACCTTGACATTTTTTTCTTATCCCAAAATTCAATCTATGAACCAGTCCCCTAACTTCTACTTTCAAAATATATCCCAAATCCATCCACTTCCACATACTCCAAGGTGCCATATTCTCCTGTTGGGGCTGCTGCAGTAGTCTCCTAATTCTATTCCTGCTTACACTCTTGTCACCAATGTATCAGTTCTTCACATTATATCTGAAGTTTTTTTAAACAAGTAAATCATATAATATCAGTCCACTGCTTAAAACTCTTCAGTGGCTCACTATTACATTTAAAATATAATCTACCCCTCTTCTATGTCTTTGTGGTAGTTAATTTTGTGTGCCAACTTGCTTGGGTAACAAAGTACCTAGACATATGTTTAAGCATTTTTCTGGGTGTGTCTGTGAGGGTGGTTCTGGATGACATTAATATTTGAATCAGTAAATTGAGTAAAAGCAGATTGTCCTCCCTAATGTAGGTGGGCCTCATCAGGTCAGTTGAAGGTCTGAATAGAACAAAAGAAATGATCTACCCACAAGTAACAGGGAACCCCTTATGCCTGAGTCATCGGTTGGTTCTTTCCTGTATTTGGACTCCAACTGCACCCCAGTTCTCCTGAGCCTCCAGCTTGCCTACTGCAGATATTGCGACAGTTTACCCTCCACAATCACATAAGCCAAACTCTTAACTAAGCTCTCCCTCTCTCTCTCTGTATATATATATGTGTATATGTATATATACATATACGTGTATATATGTATATATAATCATATACATAATTTACACATATATATACTACATATAGGAGAATTATTTGTGTATTATATGTGAATATATTGTATATATAAATATTGGTATATGTATTTGATTATATGTGTAAATTATTTATATGACTACATGTATATATGCATATATGATCATATACATAATTTACATATATACTACACATAGAATTATTCATATATATATCCTACTTGTGTATATATATATATATATATATATATATATATATATATATATCCTTTTTTGTGTGTGTGTGTGTGTATCCTATTGCTTATTGGTTCTGTGTCTCTGGAGAACCATGACTCATAATAATCCTACAGGACTTTGCCTGTCTCTCTGACCTCCTCTTTAACCCCTCATCCCCTTGCTCGTTGTGTTTTAGTCTCATTGTCCTTCTTTCTTTTCTTTCTGCCAAGCTGGCATTGGCTCCTCATTCTGCCTGAAAGCTATTCCTCACATTTATATATGGGTGGTTCTATCTCCTCATTTAGGTGACTGTTCAAATACCACCTCTCCACAGAGGCTTCCCTAAATGAATGATACCCTACTTGTTCCATTACATTATTCTGTTTGTTTTTTTTTTCATTGTACTCATTATAAGCTAAATTACTTTATTTATTTAATATTTATTACATGTACTGTTTATCTCTTCCACAAAAAATTAAACTTCATGAGTTTAGGGATTTTGCTTACTGTTTTAGTTTTAGTAATTGGTCTATAACATAAGCTATAGGATTTACTGAATGAAGAAATGAATAAATGTGATTAGGTTGAAATAAATTTTAGAAACCTACTTTCAATATTGGAAGAAAATATCAAGAATTATTGTGGCTAACCCAAGACCACATTAAGAAAATGAAAATTTGGGGACAATCCAAAGCATTAAATGCACAAGAAATTGTCCTTTTTTGAATCAGGGAGTGAAAAGAGTCCACATACAAATAATTATAAAAATATAGAGTAAAAAATCAACTAGAGAAAAGGTAAAGGTAACCTTTGATAAAAATAAAAACTGTGTATATCATCTCAGTCAAGAAGAAGATTAAGGCAAATAAAGTGTAACTTGGTAGTAAAAGACAGAAAAGAATGAAGAAAATTTAAAAACAGAAGCCAAGGGTTATGGGGTGGAGGGATCGAGCACAAAAGAAAAAGGACTCATGGACAAGGGCAACAGTGTGGTGTCTATGAGGGGAGGAGGAGGAAGGGTGAATGTGGAAGAAGGTGTGAAGGGGATAAATGATAATGGAAAAAATACCATAAAAACAATAAAAACACGAGCCAAAATATGCATAAAGAAGACCAAACATATCATTTATGACTACAAACAGAAATGACTTACCCCCTGTTAAAAATGAAATATCAATAAGTAAAATAAAATTCTAAGAGGTTTAAAATATCCAAATTTGTATTTAGTATTAAAAAATGATGCAGAATTACTAACAATAAAAAATGTGGAAAGACCAGAAAAATGTAAACTGAAGGAAATCAGGGTGGCAATATACATTTTACACAAAGTAGATTGCAAGGTAACTGTGTTACATGAGATAGAGAGGGTCCTTTTATAATGACAAAAGGTGAAATCTATAATAAAATTATAAAGTAATATATAACATATGACTTTCATAAAATAGAAAAAGCAAAAATGAGAGACAAGAGTGAAGAAGCAACAGTTTCTAGCTATGAGAAATCTCCCATCTAATATTTAACAGGGCAAATAAATACATAGAGAATCTGAATAATATAATTTAAAAGACAGAATTAATTGGTATAGTAAATGTTTTATATAATATCAATGAAGATAACATCTTTTTAAAATATTAATGAAACAACCCTGGCTGATGTGGCTCAGTGGATTGAGCACCAGCCTGCAAGCCTAAGTGTCACTGGTTTGATTCCCAGTAGGGGCATATGCCTGGGTTGTGGGCCAGGTCCCCACTTGGGGATGTGTGAGAGGCAACCATACATTGGTGTTTCTCTTCTTCTCTTTCTCCCTCCATTCCCCTCTGTCTAGAAATAAATAAAACCTTAAAAATATATATTAATGCAACATATATTAAATTGATTATATAACAGGCTCTTCAAAAACAAAAATAAATCAAAACAGTCTCAAAGGGAAAAATTTCTCAGCTACAATACAGTAAAATTAAAAGTTGAGAGAAAACACACAGAAAAAGAGATTTATAAGTAAAATTCTTAAATTAGAAAGCAATTTTAAAAACTGTACACTTCTAAATAATTTATAGTTAGAATGAAAGATAGCTATGATTAGAAGATAATTAAAATGAGAATACTGCCAAAAGGGACCTCATCAAAATAAAAAGCTTCTGCATGGCTAAAGAAAACAGCACCAAATTACAAAGAGAACCAACAGTATGGGAAAACATATTTGCCAATGGTACCTCAGACAAGGGCCTGATCTGTAAAATATATAAAGAACTCACACGACTCCACTCCAGGAAGACAAACAACCCAATTAAAAAATAGGCAAAGGACTTGAACAGACACTTCTCCAAGGAAGACATACAGAGAGCCTAGAGACATATGAAAAGATGCTCAGCATCATTAGCCATCAGAGAGATGCAAATGAAAACCACAATGAGGTACCATCTCACACCAGTCAGAGTGGCCAACATAAACAAATCCACAAACAAATGTTGGAGAGGATGTGGAGAAAAGGGAACTCTAGTGCACTGTTGGTGGGAATGCAGACTGGTGCAGCCACTGTGGAAAACAGTATGGAATTTCCTCAGAAAACTAAAAATGGAACTGCCCTTTGACCCAGCAATTCCGCTGCTGGGATTATACCCTAAGAACCCTGAAACACCAACCCAAAAGAGCCTATGCACCCCAATATTCATAACAGCACAATTTACAATAGCCAAGTACTGGAAGCAACCTAAGTGCCCATCAGCAAAAGAGTGGATCCAAAAACTGTGGTATATTTACACAATGGAATTCTAGGCAGCAGAGAGAAAGAAGGAGCTCATACCCTTTGCAACAGCATGGATGGAACTGGAGAGCATTATGCTAAGTGGAATAAGCCAGGCGGTGAGGGACAAATACCATATGATCTCACCTTTAACTGGAACATAATAAAGAGAAGAAAAAAGGAAACAAAATATAACCAGAAACTTTGAAGTTAAGAACAATCTAACAATGGTCAGGGGGGAGTGGGGAGGGGACAGTGAGGAGAGGGTATTACAGGAACTACTCTAAAGGACACATGGACAAAATCAAGGGGGAGGGTGGAGGTCGGGGGGAGGTGGGTTCAGCTGGGGTGGGGTGGAGGGATGGGGAGAAAAGGCATACAGCTTTATTTGAAAACAATAAAAATTTTAAAAAATGAGAATACTCTATAACAATATGAGACACAGTCAGTTTCCATTGTAGGTTTAATATTTTTTGCCTTGAATATTATAATAGTAGCATAATACCATAAATAGTCAATGCAAGAAGTTATTTAAAAATATAACAAGCCTTGGCCAGGTGGCTCAGTAAGTTGAGGTGTCATCATCTACACCAAAAGTTTGAGGGTTTGATTAAGGTCAGGGCACATACTCAGGTGGCAGTTCGATGCCTGGTCTGAGCATGTAAGAGAGACAAATGATTGATGTTTCTCTCTTACATTGATGTTTCTTTCTCTTCCTCTCTGTTTTTCTTTCTCCTCCATCTCCCTTTCACTCTAAAGGCAATAAAAAATCCTAGGGTGAGGATAAAAAAATAACAAATATTGCTGCTTTTTTTACAAAAATATATTTATTGATTATGCTATTACAGTTGTCCCATTCCCCCCCCCACACACTCCACTCCATCCTGCCCACCCCATCCCTCCCACATTCCCTCCTATAGTTCATGTCCATGGGTCATACTTATAAGTTCTTTGGCTTCTACATTTCCTACACTATTCTTACCCTCCCCCTGTCTATTTTCCACCTATCATTTATGCTACTTATTCTCTGTACCTTTCCCCCCCTCTCCCCCTCCCACTCCCCTATTGACAACCCTCCATGTGATCTCCATCTCTATGGTTCTGTTCCTGTTCTAGTTGTTTGCCTAGTGTGCTCTTGTTTTTGTTTTAGGTGTGGTCGTTAATAACTATGAGTTTGCTGTCATTTTTACTGTTAATAGTTTTTATCTTCTTTTTCTTAGGTAACTCCCTTTCACATTTCATATAATAAGGGCTTAGTGATGATGAACTCCTTTAACTTGACCTTATCTGAGAAGCACTTTATCTGCCCTTCCATTCTAAATGACAGCTTTGCTGGATAGAGCAATCTTGGATGTAGGTCCTTGCCTTTCATGACTTGGAATACTTCTTGCCAGCCCCTTCTTGCCTGTAAGGTCTCTTTGGAGCAATCAGCTGACAGTCTTATGGGAAGTCCTTTGTAGATAACTGTCTCCTTTTCTCTTGCTGCTTCTAAGATTCTCTCCTTTTTTAAAAAATTTTTATTGTTATTCAATTACAGTTGTATGCCTTTTCTCCCCATCCCTCCACCCCACCCCAGCTGAACCCACCTCCCTCCCCCACCTGATTCTCTCCTTCTGTTTCATCTTGGGTAATGTAATTATGATGTGCTCTGGTGTGTTCCTCCTGGGGTCCAGCTTCTTAGGGACTCTCTGAGCTTCCTGGACTTCCTGGAAGTCTATTTCCTTTGCCAGATGAGGGAAGTTCTCCTTCATTATTTGTTCAAATAAGTTTTCAATTTTTTGTTCTTCCTCTTCTCCTTCAGGCACCGCTATAATTCGGGTGTTGGAACGTTTTAAGATGTCCTGGAGGTTCCTAAGCCTCTCCTCATTTTTCTGAATTCTTGTTTCTTCATTCTTTTCTGGTTGGATGTTTCTTTCTTCCTTCTGGTCCACACCATTGATTTGAGTCCCAGTTTCCTTTGCATCACTATTGGTTCCCTGTACATTTTCCTTTCTTTCTCTTAGCATAGGCTTCATTTTTTCATCTAGTTTTCGACCAAATTCAACCAATTCTGTGAGCGTCTTAATAACGAGTGTTTTGAACTGTGCATCCGATAGGTTGGCTATCTTTTCCTCGCTTAGTTGTATTTTTTCTGGAGCTTTGAAGTGTTCTATCATTTGGGCAATTTTTTTTTTTGTCTTAGTGCTTCTGTTACTTAAAGGGGCGGAGCCTTATGTGTTCCCCTGGTCGGGGTAATGCTGTTCGCTGTGCTGTGATGCTGTATGTGGGGGAGGGGCCAAGAGGGAGTAATGGCCCCCGCTCCACTCTCCACAGTATTTCAGTCACTGCCTCCGCTACCCACAATGAAATTGGGCTCCTCTGCTGCTGGTTCCCGAGTGGGTGGGCTTGTGTATGCCCTAGGCCCATGTGGGTCTCTCCAACGACCTCTCCTGTGAGGCTGGGAGTCTCTCCTGCTGCTGCCCCAACCCCCATGGGCTTTTTCAATCAGAGGTTTGAGGCTTTGTTTCCCCGCGCTGGAGCCCTGGGTTGCATGGTTTGCTTATCTCCCCACCGTTTGTCCGGTTTATCAGTCTGCTCATGTGGGGCCGCTGGGTGCTACCCGCTGCTCTGCCTGCCCCGTTCTCTACCACTCTGAGTCCGGTCCTCTCCGTTTATCTGTGCGCGAAAGTGGGGCTGCACGGTCTGCTTGTGGTCAGACTGCCTGCCCCATTCGTCCCACACTGCGCCAGTCTGGGTCCCACCATGGCAACGCGAGTCCTCTCCACCCCGGCTGCCTGTCTCTGTCCCTCCTACTGGTTTGGATGAATGTTTATTTTTTATTTCCTTTTTGTTGGACTTCCTGGCTGTTCGATTTTCTGTCAGTTCTGGTTGTGCGAGGAGGCGCAGTGTGTCTACCTACATTGTCATCTTGATTCTCCCCCTCCTCCCCCTTTTTTTTTGCTTTTACTATTGTTGCTTTTAAATGCAACAAGAGAAAATCAGGTAGTTAACTACAGGAAATTCCCATGAGACTCTCAGCTGATTTTTCAGAAGAAACTTTGCAGGCAAGAAGGAGCTGGAAAGAAGTATTCAAAGTCATGAATGGCAAGGACCTACATCCAAGATTACTCTATCTAGCAAAGCTATCATTTACAATGGAAGGACAGATAAAGTGCTTCCCAGATAAGGTCAAGTTCAAGGAGTTAATCATCACCAAGCCCCTATTGTATGAAATGTTAAAGGGACTTACCTAAGAAAAAGAGATGATCAAAATTATGAACAATAAAATGGTAAAAATATACATACTTCCAACATCTGAATTATAGGGGTGCCAGAAGGAGAAGAGGAAGAACAAAAAATTGAAAACTTATTTGAACAAATAATGAAGGGGAACTTCCCTAGTCTGGCAAAGGAAATAGACTTCCAGGAAGTCCAGGGAGCTCAGAGAGTCCCTAAGAAGCTGGACCCAAGGAGGAACACACCAGGGCACATCATCATTAGATTACCCATGATGAAACAGAAGGAGAGAATCTTAGAAGCAGCAAGAGAAAAGGAGACAGTTTCCTACAAAGGACTTCCCATAAGACTGTCAGCTGATTGTTCCAAAGAGACCTTACAGGCAAGAAGGGGCTGGCAAGAAGTATTCCAAGTCATGAAAGGCAAGGACCTACATCCAAGATTGCTCTATCCAGCAAAGCTGTCATTTAAAATGGAAAGGCAGATAAAGTGCTTCTCAGATAAGGTCAAGTTAAAGGAGTTCATCATCACCAAGCCCTTATTATATGAAATGTGAAAGGGAGTTACCTAAGAAAAAGAAGATAAAAACTATGAACAGTAAAAATGACAGCAAACTCATAGTTATTAACGACCACACCTAAAACAAAAACAAGAGCACACTAGGCAAACAACTAGAACAGGAACAGAACCATAGAGATGGAGATCACATGGAGGGTTGTCAATAGGGGAGTGGGAGGGGGAGAGGGGGGGAAAGGTACAGAGAATAAGTAGCATAAATGATAGGTGGAAAATAGACAGGGGGAGGGTAAGAATAGTGTAGGAAATGTAGAAGCCAAAGAACTTATAAGTATGACCCATGGACATGAACTATGGGGGGGAATGTGGGAGGGAGGGGGTGGGCAGAATGGAGTGGGGTGGGGTGGGAAATGGGACAACTGTAATAGCATAATCAATAAATATATTAAAAAATAAAATAATAATTAATGTAAGATATCAGAAGCCATTGAATTGTATAGTTTAAATGGGCGAATTGAATGGTATGTGAATTATATATAAATAAAATGTTTTTTTACATGGGAAAAATATAGATATCTATCAACCACTGAGTTAAAAAACAAACCAAGAAAATAACAACAGAGACAGAATCATGGATATGGAGAACATTTTCATGGTTGCCTGATTGGAATGGGGTATCAGGGAATGGGTGGAGGTGAGGGGATTAAGAAGTACACATAGGTAGTTTCAGAATAGCCATGGGGATGTAAAGTACAGTATAGGCAGTGGAGTAGCCAAAGAACTTGTACACATGACCCATGGACAGGAACAATGGTGTCAGGATGGCCTGAGGCATGGGGCATGCTGGGGGAGGGGGGCCAAGGGACAAAAATTGGGAGAACTGTAACTGCATAATTGATAAAATGCAATTTAAAAAATCCTCAAAGAAAAACCCAAATGAAACAAAGGCAAAAAAGAAAGATTAAAGAATTTACAATGAATAGAAAAACACAGAAAGTAGGCACAATAATTTATTTCTTAGAAAAAAGCCAAATCTCTCATAAATGTAAAAAAGAGAAAAGAACACAAAATTAAAAACAAGGAAGAGATCAATCAAAAGATAGAGACATTTCTTTAAAAATTAAGCAAATATTATGAATACTATCTTTCCAAAAAATAAAAATACTTCAAAGAAATAATATATTTTAAAAATATAAAGAATATACTTTGAATCAAGAAGAAATGGAAAATCAGAAAAGCTCACTAAAAATCAAGAAAAATAAAACAATTTTCAAACCATAAAAAAAGAATTTATTAAAATGTTATTAAAAATAAGTCTCTGAGACTAAGAAATTTTATTGATGTAATACTTCTGTCTTTCAAAAACCATAATTCTTGTGCTATATAAATAACTCCTGAGGAAAATAAAGATGAGAAAGTGAATCAATTTGAAACTAGAATTGATAGTGAAACTCCAATATAAAAAGCTAATAAATATAAGAGCATTTAAAAAAACTACAATGATAACATATATGAATGTTTTAAAATTCATAATTGACATTGAAGAAACCAAAATCAACAGTATAGTAAGAAGCACATTTCTCCATGAAATAGTGGGTTCTATTTGTATGGTATAATATTAGGACATACATTTCAATCCTAAGATGTACTTTTTATTTTTCATGTTTTAACATATCTGAAATTGCAATTTTATAATCTATAAAATATAGTAATACAAAATCACTTCTGCTAATCTTATTAGATAGTAAAAGGACATTAGACATACTTAAACACCACTGCTACTTTTAAAATATTTAGGAAGCCAAGAACAGTAGGATTTTTTAATATAAAGAAAAACTGACTTATACAAACATTTTATACCATATTTAATAGTAAAGTATGAAAAGTAACTCCACTACAGCAGGAATAAAACAAGGAGGCCTACTTTCACTCTGAGAACAATAGAACATACAACAGAAAGCAGTGGAACTACTACTGAAAAAAAGGGGCACACTTATTGATATTTCAAATGTATGATTATATGTGTAGAAAACCCTAGATAATTGGCAAAATGTCTTTTAAAATTGGACAGAAATTTCAGCAAAATTGCATGATACAAGATAAATAGGTGAAAATCACCAGATTTCCCAAATGCCAGCAATGTTCAGTTAAAAGATATAATGAGATTAAAAAACAATCCCCTAGAAGTTGAATATATTATGAAAATAAAAGCTCTTAAAATTAATGTGAAATTAAAAAATTAAAAATTCACAAATTTACTAAAATAGAAGCATATAAGATCAGTATTCAGAAATCAGCTGCATTTTTATACAGCAATTATGAACTCAAAAAGGGAAACTGAGAAAACAATCCCATTTACAATTGCATCAAAAAATAAAATAAAACACCTAGGAATAAATTTTACTAAAGATATAAAAGCCTGTACTTAGAAAATTATAAGACACTGAAGAAAGAATTTGAAGGAGATACAAATAAGTGGAAGCATATGCCGTGTTCATGGATCGGAAGAATTAACATCATTAAAATGTTCATATTATGCAAAGCAATCTATAGATTCAACATAATTTCTATCAAGATGCCAATGGTGCATTTCATAGAAATAGAAAAATATCCCTACAATTTGTATGGAACCACAAAACCATGAACAGCCACAGCAATCTTGAGAAGAACAAAGTTGGAGGAATCATGTTACCCAATATTGAACTACAAGGCCATAGTAAGCAAAACAGCATGGTACTGGCATAAAAACAGAAATATAGATCAATGGAACAGACCAGACCACTCAGAAATAAATCCACATTTTTATGGTCAATTAATATTTGACAAAGGAGGCAAAAACATATAATGGGGTAAAGATAGTCTATTCAAATAAATGTTGTTGGGACAGATATGTGCAAAAAAATGAAAGAGACCACCTTCTTACACCATACACAGGAATAAACTTAAAATGAATTAAAGACTTAACTGTTAGACTTGAAACCAAAATAACCCTAAAAGAAAACATAGGCAGTAAAATCTTGGAAATTTCTCATAGCAATATTTTTTCTGATATATCTCCTTGAGCAGGGAAAATAAATATACCAATGGAACTACATCAAACTAAAAAGTTTTTGCACAGCAAAGGTAACCATCAACAAAATAAAGAAATAACCCTCCGAATGGGAGAACATATTTGCCAGTGATGCAACTGATAAGAGGTTCATATCCAAAATTTATGAAGAACTTATAAAACTAAACACCAAAAAAAAAATCCAATTTAAAAAATGCCAAAGGATCTGGATAGATGTTTCTCCAAAGAGGACATGCATATGGCCAATAGACACGAAAAGATGCTCAATGCCATTAATCATTAGATAAATGCAAATTAAAACTACTATGAGCTTTCACCTCACACTGGTCAGAATGACTATCATCAATAAATCCAAGGGGGAGGGGGGAGGGTTTGGCTGGGGTGGGGAGAAAATGCAGACAACTGTAATTGAACAACAATAAAAATGTTTAATTATAAAAAAATAAATAAATCAACAAACAATAATTTCTGGAGAGGTTGTGAAGAAAGGGGAGCACTTTTGCACTATTGGTGGGAATGCAATTTGGTGCAGCCACTGTTGAAAGCAGTATGGAGTTCCCTCAAAACATTAAAAGTGGAAATGCCTTGTGACACAGTGATTCTACTTCTGGGAATTTATCTAAAGAAACCTGAAGCACTGATTCAAAAGAATATATGCACCCCTATGTTCACTGCAGCATTATTTACACTAGGCAAGATTTGGAAGCAGCCCAAGTGCCCATAAGTACATGAGTGGGTAAGAAAGATGTGGTACATTTGCACGATAGAATAGTACACAGCTGTGAAAAAAAACTCTTACCTTTTGTGACAGCATAGATGGATCTGGAGAGTATTATGCTGTGTGAAATAAATCAGTCAGAGAAAGACTAATACCCTATTATTTCACTTATATGTAGAATCTAATGAACAAAATAAATTAACAAACAAAATAGAAACAGACTCACAGATAAGGAGAACAAATGGACAGCTGTCAAGAGGGGAAGAGGTTTCAGGAGTTGGGTGAAAAAGGTGAGAGGATTAAGCAAAGAAAAAAACTCATAAACACAGGCAACAATGTGGTGATCGTTAGAGGGAAGAGGGGTAGGAGATGATAGGAAAAGGTAAAGGGGGAATAAATACTGATGGAAGGAGACTTGCCTTGGGGTGGTGAACATACAATACAATACACAGATAATGTATTATAGAAGTGTACACTTGAAACCTATATAATTTTATTAACCAATGTCACTCTAATAAATTTAATGATTTTTTTTAAATGAAAAAAGCAAAAGTTAAAAACAAAGACCCTCAATGATTAGGTTAAAATCCTGAACTTTCACTCTGCTTCCATTCATTATTTCTTGACTATCATGTTTTTCCTTTTGCCATGAATGTGCCCTTTCCCCCTTATTTACCAGGGAAGCTCTTACAGGCAGTTACCCTCTTCCCTTGTACTTACTTAGATCATAGTTCTTTGTATCATTCATCTCTGTGTATGGCAACGCTGTTTCTATCCATGCCTTTGTCTTACACTCTTGTTTTATATCCTTGTTAAATCCTATATCCCACTAATCCTCATCTATTTAATCTTTATATCATCAGTACATAATACAGTGCCTGACACATGGAAGGTTTCAAAACATTCATTCATTAATTCATTGAATGAATGTTTTTGATGTCCCTTTAACTCTTCTATGCACCAGGCTTTCCTTTAGATTTGACATTAACCAGACCATATATATGGCTTATGGACAGGCAGGCAAACAATGTGCTAATCTCCACCAAGATGTAAGTACAAAAAAGTCTTTATAATAATTGTATATGATGAATTGAGAAGCAAAATCATATACTCATGTGTATTATTTCCATGTATTATAGATGAAAACTAAATATGAGGAAGTTAATATGGTACCAGATAGATAAATTTGCCACAGTAAAGTGTCTGAGATTTAAAATACAAATCCCTAGGTAAATTACGTGACTACATAATTAGTGAACAAAATTGAAAAGACTAAACATACCTATAAAAAAAATGTTCTCTTACTACCAGTCAATGAGAAAAAATTAACACAAGAGTTAGATACTGCTTTTCTTTTTATAAGTGGAAAGAATAAAATAATCCGTTAATATAAGTAGGGCACTGATTACACAGGCACTGCTATACACTGCTAGTTAGAGTAAAATTTAGCATAGTTTTTCTCAAGTGCAATTTCTCACTGTGATTGTGAACCTCAAAAATTTTATATATACTCAAGTAATTCCATTGTTCAAGAATATTGCCTCATGAAATAATGAGATAAAAAGGCTTATGCTCAAATATTTGTGGCATATAAAAATAACAAAAATACACACAACAAATAATACAGGGAAAAGTCAGATATTCTATCTGCATCTGACTTTTCCCTGTATTATTTGTTGTGTGTATTTTTGTTATTTTTATATGCCACAAATATTTGAGCATAAGCCTTTTTATCTCATAATCAATAGAAGAAAAGAGGAAACAAAATATAACCAGAGACATTGAAGTTAAGAACAATCTAACAATAGCCAGAGGGGAGTGGGGAGGGGACAGTGGGGAGAGGGGTTTACAGGAACTACTATAAAGGACACATGGACAAAACCAAGGGGGAGGGTGGAGGTGAGGGAGGGAGGTGGGTTCAGCTGGGGTGGGGTGGAGGGATGGGGAGAATAGGCATACAACTATATTTGAATAACAATAGAAATTAAAAAAAAAGAAATATAATCAAGTTCTTTTTGTGAAAAAGCAGGACACAAAATTGCTTATATAGCATGTTCTCAATTTTGTTAAAAGTATATATGTGTGTATGTACGTATATAATCAATATAATATATATACACATATATATACAAGTGCTATATACAATATTATATATGTATATATACAATAAGATTCTGAAAGGAAATATATCCACCTATTAACAACATTATTTTTGGATTATGGGATTACAAACAAGTTCTATTTTCTTTCTATTTCTATTTCTTTTGTGTTTTTCAAAGATCCTAAAACACAAATAGTTACAGGGAATCAAATGAACTTTACATACAAAATTGATTTCTTGGAGACTTATAATAATTATGAGTATTTTAAATGCTGTGAAAATTCCTGCAGGTAAAGCAAAGATAAACAGAAATCTCTTTTACTTTGTTTAGTTTTGTATTTTCCAAATTTCTTTAATTGCTCTGTTAGAAATGGTTATAAACAATTGTTCCTGTCTCTTAACAGGCATAGAGGTAGAGTCTATTTGTGCATATTTCAATCTAGGCTGGTCCTGTGACTGTATGGTGTGGGAAAAGTGATGCTGGGTCAGTTTCTGGTGCATCCCTTCAGAGTCCTGACAGCTTCTGCCTCTGCTCTCCTGGAAGGCAGCGGCTGTGCTGTAGGGAGCAGGAGTGGAACTTCCTCTCAGGCAATGCAACTCTGCAGACCTTCTCTTAACCCCAACACCATATCACCTCATAGGGGGAGCCTGAGGAAGCAGAGGCTCCAGCCATATGGCAAGGTACCAGGTGGTCTGTGTTTAAGAAAATCCAGCAGGAAATTCTTCAGGTGATAATAGATCAGGGACTTCCAGGAACTTGGAAGACTATTTGATTTGTGGTTATTTGCTAGTCTAAGATTCGGGGTAAACCCCCTCTGTTCCTTCTTCAGTACTGCTCAGCTGTCTGCATAGACTTGCATGCTCAGTCCTGTGGGGAATCAGTGGAAAAAGGCTGTGAGCCAGGCTGGGTCTAGGTAAGAATGCAATGGAGAGAAGGGACTAGATGTAGGAAATGGATGTGAATGATAGACAATTTGGTGGAAGGAGGAATTTAGAGTAGACTTTACCACAGAAAAGTAAGAATTTCCCCACATTTCAAGTCCTAGGATATATTGGGAGTAGGAAATGCTGAATTTTTTAATCCTATATGGAATGGGGGTATTGAGCCACCTTTATTTTAATAGTGAAGAAAGAGTGGCTTATTGAATTTGAAGAGTTTTAGAGATTCCTGGAGATTGCAAATGTTTGGGTTATAATGGGGTTAATTCTGACCATCCTCCAAGTTAGTTGAGGCTAGAGGTGTACAGTGAATCAGAAGGCTTTTGTGTTATTTATTAGACAGCCATGGGTTCAGGAACCTGGGTAAAGGAAGGACATAGTTACAGAAAGCTGTAATCAGAGGCATAGCTTTGAATTGGTCCCATGTGGGTTCAGCCTGAGAAGAGCGGTGGGTGAGACAGCCCCAGAGAGAAGCCTTGCTGTCCTTCCTGCCTGCTCTGCGTAGAATGCTATTGCTACCCTCTTGAGAGTCTGAAGTCCTCATGGAACCTGAAGTTCTGCTGCTACAATTGTCCAAAGCCCAGGTGATTTGTGGTGACAGGAGCACTTGAGTTTTCCTAACAAACAATAAACAAACCCCCATCAGAGTCAGTTAGGCTGAGACCTAAGTGAATTTCACTACTCTTGTGTTCCTGCTTTTGAGTGAATGTTGGGTTCAGCGGTTGCAGTGTTGCTCCCCTCCCCTTTGAACAGTGGGTTACAATTTACAAACTGCTTTACGCACAGAACTTTATTTTTATCGTCATGGTGGCCTTCTGACTCATGCCAAACAGATATTCTCATTTCTACTGTACAGGTGGAGAAACTGAGGCTTAGAGAGGAGAAATAACTTGCCAAGGATACACAGCTGCAGTGTGCTAACTTTAGCAGACATATGGTGCTGAAGGTGAGCTTTTTTTGTTTCCAGGCTATATATTTAATTAATTAATTATTTATTTAATTAATTAACCATCACTTGAGGACATTTTGTTTTCATTGCTTTTAGAGAGAGAGTAAAGAAATATTGATGTGAGAAAGAAACATCTATCAGTTACCTTCTGTATGTGCCCTGACAGGGAATCGAAGCTGCAACCTTTCAGTGTATGGATTATGCCCCAACCAATTGAGCCACATAGGCCAGGGCCAGGGTATGTCTTTTATTTTATTGGTCTCAGTTTACTTCTTGCTTGAGCACTTTAAGACGTTCTAGGCAGGATATGTGCCTTCTGTGCCGTTAGAATCACACAGGAAGCTTTTTGGGTCTGCATACAGCAGGTGCCCAGTTCATGGTATTCACTGAATCTCTGCCTTTCCAGAGTCTAGTCTCCCAGTGCCATGTGCTCACTTTGACATGCCCCCAAATGTTAATCCAGCATTTACTAGGTGCATGAGTAGAATATCTTCTTGGACTCTATTGTCAGTGTTCTCCATTACCCAACTGAGCCTTCCTCTTAAAGGGAGACCAAAGAGAAAGGGGGGAAAGAAGCCTGCTGCTAGACCAATGTGCAGCCATCATGCTCAGTTTTTCAAAACACTTGTTGAGCACCTGCTACATGCCTTGTTGTGTGCTCAGCCCTGGGGCACAGGAACAAATGAGACAGTCATGACCCCTTTCCTCCTGGAACTCATGGTCTAGAAAGGGGAAGACACATATCACAAAAGTCATTTTAGACTCTGGGGTTACATGATGACGCAGGAGAAGAGAGTTCACTGAAAGCAAGCACCTTAGAGAGCTGTCCTCTTTGAGGCTGCCCAGAGGCTGTGGTTTCTAATGTGGAACCTGAGGGGTGAATAGTAGGCTGGAGTTGGGAGGAGGTAGAGGGGCAGGAGGCAGGAAAGATGTTGGTTAAATTCAAAGAACTAAAATGTCTGGAGCAAGGTAACGTGTTTGTGTATGTGTTGTGGGGATCGAAAATGGAGGGCATTACAAGATGAGAATGAAGAGGTTTCAGGGACCAAGGTTCAAAGGCTTTATCTTCATGGTGATAGGGTAAAATTAATTGAGGAAGATTAATGGGTACTAGCAGTCTCTGATTTTCACTTTAAAAAGATCTTTCTGAGTATTACAGAGGAGGACTTGCACCATGGGGTAATGTAGGCAGGAGTGGGAGCAGGGAGTAGTAACCAGGCTATTGCAGTGGGCCAAGTGGGAGGTTGTGGTGGGTTGGAGCAGGATGTTGGTCCTGGAGATAGAGAGAAGTAGGCTGATTTGAAAGATGCACAGGAGGCACGATGACATGGAGAGGCAGATGGTGTTAAGGATGATGTCTAGGGTTGTGGTGGAACCAGATTCCTGTGGAATATCTGAGGAGCTGAGGACTGGGGATGGAGATATCTATTTGGGAATTATGATACTGTGTAACGGATGTGATTACATAAGCAGGAAGTAAGGGATGAGAAGACAAGAGAGGTAAGACTGAGCCTTGAGGGTATGGCTGCCAAAGACATTAAACAGAAACTGTGGGACAAGCAGGAAGAAAACTATCAGCTGGGATCATGGCAGCTTGAGGAAGCCTGTTTCAAGAGAAAGGGGGCAGTTAAATTTGCCGTGTTTCCTATACAGCAAGTAAGATGAGGCTGCTAATTATCCACAGTGGCCTGGAGGTCACAGCAGGGGAAGTGTGGGAACATTGCCTGGGTTTGCCAAGGAATAGGAGGTGTGGAAGTGAAGTTACAGGTTCAAGTTGAATTTTGGCTCTGCACAGGTGATTTCCCTTTCTTTTTTGACTAGGAAAATTTTTTTATTGTTCAAGTACAGTTGTCTCCATTTTCACCCTACCACATACCCCCGCCCCACCCATCCCTCCTCCCACCCTCAAATCTACCCCCTAATGGCTTTTTCCATGTGTTTTTTCTACACGTTCCTTCATGGCCATTTCCTTGTTATCCTGTAATATCTCTCTCTTCCTTCCTCTCTGGTTACTGTCAGTTTGTTGTTTATTTCAATGTGTCTGGTTGTATTTTGCTTGCTTGTTTGTTTTTTGATTAAGTTACACTTATAGGTGAGATCATTTGGTATTTCTCTTTCACCACCTGGCTTATTTCACTTAGCATAATGCTTTTCAGTTCCATCCATGCTGTCACGAAGGGTAACAGCTCCTTTCTTTCTGCTATATAGTATTCCATAGTGTAAATGTACCATATTTTTTTGGTCCACTCATTTGCTGATAGGCACTTAGGTTGCTTCCAGTACATGCCTATGGTAAATAACACTGCTATGAACATTAGGACACATAAGTTCTTTTGAATTGCTGTTTCATGATCCTTAGGGTATAATCCCAACAGTGGAATCACTGGGCTAAAAGGCAGTTCCATTTTCAGTTTTCTGAGGAAATTCCATACTGTTTTCTGCATTCCCACCAAGGGTGCACTAGGGTTCCCTTTTCTCACTAGCACTTATTGGTTGTTGATTGGTTTATGAGGGCCATTCTCACCAGTGTGAAGTGGTATCTCATTGTGGTTTTAATTTGCATCTTTCTGATGGCTAGTTATGCTGAGCATCTTTTCATATGTCTCTAGGGCCTTTATATGTCCTCCTTGAAGAAGTGTCTGTTCAGGATTTTTGTCCATTTTTTAATTGGATTGTTTGTCTTCCTGAAGTAGAGTAGTATGATTTCTTTATATATTTTGGAGATCAAACCCTTGTCCAAGGTATCATTTGCAAATATGTTTTCCCATACAGTTGGTTCTCTTTTCATTTTAATGCTGTTTTCTTTAGCTGTGCAGAAGCTTTTTATTTTGATGAAGTCCCACTTGTTTATTCTTTCCTGTATGTCCTTTGCTCTAGGGAACATATTGATGAAAATATTGCTGCGTGGAATATCAGAGATTTTCCTGACTATGTTTTCCTCTAGGACTTTTGTGGTGTCATCACTTATATTTAAGTCTTTTATCCACCTTGAATTTATTTTTCTGTATGGTGTAAGTTGGTGATTGAGTTTAATTATTTTTTTGTATGTAGCTGTCTAGATCTCCCAACACCATTTTTTGAAGAGGCTATTTTTACTCCATTTTATGCTTCTTCCCCCTTTGTCAAATATTAATTGACCATAGAGACTTGGGTTTATTTCTGGGCTCTCTGTTCTGTTCCATTGGTCTATGTGTCTGTTCTTATGCCAGTACCATACTGTTTTGATTACAATGAACTTGTAATGCAGTTTGATATCAGGTATTGTGATCCCTCCTACCTTGTTCTTCTTTCTCAAAATTGCCACAGCTATTCAGGGTCGTTTATGAAAAAAACGCTATTTTCAGCATTGTGTAGTTTTCTAAGTTTACGAGATACCTACAGCCAACATCATACTCAACGAGCCAATACTAAAAGTTTTCCCACTAAGATCAGGAAGAAGACAAGGATGTCCGCTTTTACTACTTCTATTCAATATAGTATTGGAAGTACCAGCCACAGCAATCAGACAAGAAAGAGAAATAAAAGGCATCTGAATTGGGAAGGAGGAAGTGAAATTCTTTGCAGATGATATGATAGTATACATAGAAAACCCTATGGACTCTACTGGAAAACTATTCCACCTAATAAGTGAATTTGGCAAAATAGCAGAGTTCAGAGTCAATACTCAGAAATCAAAGGCATTTGTATACACCAACAATGAAATATCAGAATCAGAAATCAGGGAAAAATTCCTATTTGCTATAGAAACAAGACAAATAAAGTACCTAGGAATAAACCTTATGAAGGAGGTGAAAGACCTGTACTCAGGAAACTATACAACACTGAAGAAATAAATTAAGGAAGACACAAATCAATGGAAGCATATACCGTGTTGATAGAATGGAAGAATTAACATCATCAAAATGTCATTACACAAGGCAATTTACAGATTCAATGCAATCCCTATTAAAGTACCAATGACATATTTCACAGATATAAAACAAACATTTCAAAAATTTATATGGAACAGTAAATGACATGGAATAGCCATGATTTCCCTTTTCTTACACCCAGTGTTTTCACCTGAAAAATGAAGGGGTTGAACTTTTAGGTTTAAAGGACATTCTCTAATCCCAGCAGAGTGGGATTATTCCAATTAGCAGTGCATACATACCTGCAAGAGCTTTTTAATGACATGAGCTTCCTTGGCTCCTTGGGGCTGTCAAGCCTGGTGCAACAGGCCAACTGGGAAATTTCTTGCTCAGCTCCACACTTTCTCTGCTTGATTTCAGGTCATTGCCCCTAGCGACGTTCCTCTCTAGACTATCTCAAATATTCTGATTTCTATACCTCTGGAACACTTATAAAATGACTTAACATTTTCCACTTTTTCTTGTCTGATTATTTTGCTCGATTTCTTTCCTCCTATGACCTTGCTAAGTACATAAATTTGTAAAAGCCTATCTTGAGCATATATTGAACAAAATTGTGTTCTAGGTACTAGTCCATTTGTGTCTGTGTGTGTGTGGTAATGACGACAGTGGGGCACTGGGGTTCAGCAACAAGCATAGTTGGTCTCTAGAATCTGATGGACTTTTGAGGGCCAGTTTTTAGATCAGGCCATTTAGAGAAAATTCTGGAAACAAGTAAAATAAGGTTTTATGATTAAAAATCAATTTTAGATCATGTCCCCTACCAATGCAATCTAGCAGCAAGTTATTTACTGGCATCAGGGCATTCAGTAATAGAAGGTCACACTTTTGTTTTAATCTATTCATTTTGCACTTTATATAATGGGGTAAACTGTTTCCCAGGCAGTTAAGCAATTAAACAGCTAGTTACAGACAATATAAAACTTTTGTGGGACTTCTGGTCAAGATAGCAGCATACACAGACACGGCTTACCTCTTCGCACAACTACCTCAGAAGTACAACTAAAATATAGAACAATCATCACTCAGAACTATCAGAAATTGAGTTGAATGGAAGTCTGATAACTATGGAATTAATGAAATCACATCCATCAAGACTGGTAGGAGGGGTGAAGATGTGGAGCAGGCTGGTCCCTCATCTACATGTGTTGGATAAAAATTTGGGAGGGATATCTTGGGAACAAGGAGTCCCAGCCCCACATAAGTTCCCCCAGCCCAGGGTTCCAGTGCCAGGAAGATAAGTCCCCACAGTTTCTGGCTGCAAAAACTATAGGAATGGAGTTGGTGGAAGAAACTGCTGGAGTCCAAAGCAGTTTCTTTTAAAGAACCCACACATGGACTCACCTACTCAGACTCACTTCCTCTGAGCTGCAGCACTGGGGTAGCAGCTTAAAAGACACCAATGGCACATGGGGAGGAACTGAAGTGTCTGGCATCAAGACAAGCAGAGGCCATTGTCCCTTTTCTAAACCCTCTCCCCACGGATCCACCAAGCTGGTGCAATATCTGAGATTCCATCAACCTGGTTAACACTGTTTGACCTGCCCTGGTGGTCCCCAGAGACTTTGTCCCACCCAATTTATGGCCCCACCCAAGCTGCTTTTCCATATGAATGGCTGGTCTTGGCTCATGCTTCACAAGTTCCTAAATCCTCTCAGACAATCAGCAGCTGGCCTGATTGAGCCCCAGGCCTGGCACTAGCAGCAGCCAGTGTAGATTCATAGCTTGGCTTTGACTGGGAACCTCTAAGCCCAACACAAGTAGCAGCCATCTCAGATTGTTTTATAGCTCAGACAAGGTGGCCCTGGGCAAAATACAGGTGGGGGCTCACCATGGCCTGAATGAGTCAGGAAGCTCCAGGCCCAGCACACCCAGGGGACACCACAGACCATGTCCAAGCACTACCACCCTGCCCCTTCACAGCTGATACTCCATGGAAGGTGGAGGTTTGTGATCAGTGGTCACAGCCCATCCTTGTAGCTGACTGGCCTTGGTAAATCCCTCCCATTGACCTGACAACAGCAACCAAGGCTCAACTATAAGAGGAGAGTGTACTCATCCTACATGAAGTGCACACCTCGAGTACCCAGCTTTGGATAGGGGATGCTGTACCACTGGACCCTACGGGACACCTATTTCGTTAAGCCATACTACCAAGACATGAAGTCAAAGCAGCTCTACCTAATACATAAAAACAAACACAAGGAAGCTGCCAAAATGATGAGATAAAGAAAGATGGCCCAAATGAAAGAACAGATCAAAACTACAGAAAAAGAGCTAAATGAAACAGAGATAAGCAATCTATCAGATGCAGAGTTCAAAACACTGGTTATAAGGATGCTCAGGTCACTTAGTGAGGACCTCAGCAATATAAAAAAGATCTAGTCAGAAATGAAGGCTACACTAATTGAAATAAAGAACAATTTACAGGGAAACAAAAGTAGAGTGGATGAAGCCAAGATTCAAATTAATGACATGAAACATAAGAAAGCAAAAAAAAAAAAAAAAAAAAAAACCCAAAACAAAACAAAAAGCAGCCTCCATGACAACTTCAAGAGGCTGATGTTAACATCATAGCAGTGCCAGAAGGAGAAGAGAAAGAGCAAGAAATCGGAAATCTATTAGAAAAAGTAATGAAAGAAAACCTCCCTAATTTGGTGAAGGAAATAGATATGCAAGTTCAGGAAGCACAAAGAGTCCCCAACCAGATGAATGCAAAGAGACCCACTCCAAGACACATCATAATTAAAATGCCAAAGGTTAGAGATAAAGAGAGAATCTTAAAAGGAGCAAGAGGAAAGAAGTTAGTTACCTACAGAGAGCTTCCATAAGACTTTCAGCTGATTTCTCAAAATAAACTTTGCAGGCTAGAAGGGATTGACAAGAAATATTCAAAGTCATTAAAAGCAGGAACCTACAGCCAAGATTGCTCTACCCAGCTAAGCTATCATTTAGAATTGAAGGGCAGAGAAAGAACTTCCTAGACAAGAAAAAAAAAAAAACTAAAGGAGTTCATTATCAATAAATCTTTATTATATGAAATTTAAAGGGACTTGTTTAAGAAAAAGAAGATCAAAACTATGAACAATAAAATGGCAATAAATACATATCTATCAACTGTTGAATCTAAAAAACAAACAAAAATAGAGACAGAATCATGGATACAGAGAGCATTTTGATGGTTACCAGATGGGGGAGGAATGTGGGAGAATGGGTGAAGAGATGAGGGGATTAAAAAGTACACATAGGTAGTTACAGAATAGCCATAGGAATAGCCACTATAAAGTACAGTGTAGGAAATGGAGTGGCCAAAGAACTTATATGTATGACCCATAGGCAGGAACAATGTTGTGGGAGTGACTGAGGGATTGGGGTGTGCTAGGTGGAGGGAGGAACGAGGGAAAGAAAAATCAGGACAACTGTAATAACATAATCAATAAAATATAATTTAGCCTTAGCCGGTGTGGCTCAGTGGATTGAGCACTTACCTGTGTACCAATAAAATATAATTTAAAGAAAAAGGCTTTGCTTAGAGCTCATAATATCTCCTCTCAGCACAACAGAGCATCCCTATGTTCTAAGCACTGGACTATGGGTAACCTTGACCTTTATTGGGGAACCATAATGAAACTGTTGTAGAATAATCTAAGGCTTCATTTATATTTATTATACATATGTACAAAACTACTGTATGGGAGATAAACATGCTATGGGCCTTGAAGCCTTGCATTTTCAAATAGAGAGAGTAAGGGAAGGGGCAGGGAGATTCTGAGAAGAGAGGTAGGGATATAGTGGAAGGAGGGGTTTGAGTAGCTCAGAAGATTTCACTGGACCAGAGAAACTGTGTGATGAGAAACCAACAGAAGATGGACAGACTGGAAATATAGGATTAGGTTTGAGGAAAATCTGATGTGGCAAGTGAACCAACAGATATTATAGAAATATAGTACAATGATCAATTTTCTATTTATACATATAGAGACAAAATAGTAACCTGAGGGATTCATTGTTTTCTTCCTCTCCCTCTTGCAACAGAAAATTTGGGTATTATCTGCTTTGTTGGTTCCTTTTCCCTGGTGAGAGAATAGGACTCAAAGATCATAAGTTAGGTGGGGTGGAAGAGATGGGACACAATGTGGTCAAGATGGTGTGGCAATGTGGCCCTTAATGAAAGTTTTCTTGGGTAAGGGCCTGAGGTTCCCAGGTGTTAGGAGCTACATACTTGAATCCCCTTAAGGAGTTTGGAAAAATGAGTAAAATTGGAATTCCAGTTTAGAGAATACAATTTAAGTGTGTCCCTAATTTGAATCAGGCCACGTTGTATACCTATCCCTTTCTTAGTGTCTGTAATTTGTTCCCCAAACTCTGTCTCTAGGAGAAAATCTGTTGAATCAATGAGATATTTTCATTATTTTAGTAGGAGAAATTGTGGTACATTTCATCCCAACAATTTTCACCAATAGGAAAATCTGTCAACTAGATAATAAATTTATATAAATAATAACACTCTGAAAATGAATAAAAGCACTTTATTCATAAGTAAAGTGAATAATTATTTTACTTACCAAAGGTAGAATAGAAGACTTGACAGTAGGTGATGGCAGGCGAAGGCCAAGAAGTTATTCCTTAGAAAATAATTGTTCTTTCTCTGTACTATATCTCTAAACATTTTATAATTTGGGGAGAACCTTTGGTTATTTTTACACTCAAGAAACACTTAAAAAAAGTAATGGCACAGAAAATCACCTTTACCAAACTAAAGGCTAATCATACTAAAGCACATGAGAATAACAAGTTCTTAACAGATGGAAAAAGCATAGAAAAAATTCTACCTCTTTATCTCTTTCTCAGTATGCATGGAACAAAACACTCTGAGTTTATTTCAAAAATGTTTCAGATTTGTCTCCAATGATATTCTTTAACTAGAAATTGTCGCGTCAAGTAAATTGTGTAGTCTTTTCCTGAAACCAGACGTTAAAACTTTACTTTTTCCTTATATTTATTTGGAGTATTGTGAGGTGAACAATTTATTGTAATGAGGAGAAAGGAGATGTTGTCTGAAAAATGGTCAAATTTTCAAGAGCTTTTATGGTGGCAAGTGATTTGCAGTATTTTTGGGAAGAGAGTAAACTAGGATCACTCTCATTTCCAAGCTTTTTCCCATGATGATTTTACAACTTCCTCCCTAGACCTTCGGGGCCTTTTTGATGTGATAAACGTTTTTTAAAAAAGATTTTATTCACTTATTTTTTAGAGAAAGGGGGGAAGGAGGAGAAAGAGAAAGAGGGAGAGAAACATTGGTGTGAGGATTGCCTCTCACACTCAAATGTGCCCTGACTGGGAATTTAACTGTCAATGTTTCGCTTTGCAGCCCAAACACCAGCCAGGGCTAGTCTGATAAATTTTTCAGGACTAGTTCAGGTGGCAAATTCCATGGAGAATCTACTGTGTCCTGTCCTCAGTGACTTTGGTTCCCTCTGTTTGTTCCAGTGTTTTCCCCTCCGTGCTTCTACAGTCCTTGTGCTTCCAACTGTGACACCTAGACCAGTGGTCCTGAACTTTTTGGCACTGAGGATTGGTTTTGTAGAAGACAATTTTTCCACAGACCAAGGGGCAGAGTTGGTTTCAGGATGATTCAAGTGCATTACATTTATTATGCACTTTATTTCTATTATTATTACATTGTAATATAAAATGAAATAATTATACAAGTCATCATAATGCAGAATCAGTGGGAGCCCTGAACTTGTTTTCTTGAAACTAGACGTTCCCATCCAGGAGTATGGGAGACAGTGACACCTGAAGTGTGTTGCTTGTGTCCAGACTACTGCATAATCTCAGTTTGGTTGTTGTCACTACAGAAAACCCTGCTTCACGAGGATAGGATGTTGGAAACAGAAGCAGGCTTTTCAGTGCTTTGGTAGCAATCTCAGGATATTCTGCCTTGACTTTAATCCAGAACATATGGAGATTTGAAGTTGTCTCAAACATACTTTTAAGGCCACTGTTATTTGTGATCTCAAGCTATTGATCCTCTTCTAGCACAGACAAAATTGATTCACCTGGCTTATTCACAAATGGGTCACAGATCCATTCCTTTCCAGTTCATGGTTCTTTTGTGGCTGGGAAGTAATGCTCAAACTCTTTTGAGAGCTGAGAAAGGTGATCATGCACTGGCTGGGACAAACAAGGCCCTGGCTCAGTCTCTTTCAAAATCTCTGCTAATGTTTGATACATTTCAAGAATCCCAGTGACCACTCATTGCCACCATAATTCCAGTATGGCTTGAATGCAGACACTTTATCTGCCAACTTGAACACAGTTGTCATTCTGCCCTGAAGTGACAGATTGAGTTCATTGAGTAGGTTGAATATGTCACACAAGTAATGAAGTGTTGTAACCCATTCTGTGTCACTGAAATGTGCTGCCAGTGGTGACTATTTTTCTGAAAGAAATCTCTGGAGCAGCTCTCATAACTCAAAAACTCTGTCCAGTGATCTACCTTTAGAAATCCATTTCACTTCTGTGTATAAAAGAAGACATATGTGCTCTGCATTCATCTCCTCACAGAGCTGCATGAACAGACAGGAGTTAAGGGCATGTACTTTAACATGGTTGATAATTTTAATCACATCCTGCAAAACATTGTTAAGTTCAGGTGACATTTCAGATTAGCCAGTATTTCTGTAAGGATGACATATTGAGTATGCTCACATTAAGAAGTAACCTCTTTGACCCAAGTAGTGAAATCACAAAGCCATCCAGTCATGGCAGCTGCTCCATCCATGCATATACTGATATAAAAATGACCAATTCCTGATATGTAATTATTCAAACACTTGAATAATTCTGCAGCTGTGGTGCTGATTGGCAACAAAAGTGTACATAACACATCCTCATGCACATCATCCTGAAAAATACATCACACAAAAATAAGCACTGTTGCCTTGTTGTCAACACTGGTAGACTCATCAACCCGGATTGTGTACCATGCTGACTCACTAATTCTCTCTAACAATTGTGCCTCAATATCCCCTGCTATTCCACCAATTTGTCTAACTATGGTGCTAGCAAAAAGAGGAATGCATGCCACCTTTTGAACTGCAGCCTGTCCTAAAAGTTCACAACAAATGTCCTTAGCAGCAGGTAGGATCAACTCTTCACCAGTAGTAAAGGGCTTCTTAGCTTTAGCAGTGCTGTTAGCCACTAAGAATGATGCTCTCAGTGCAGACACACTTGATGAAGTGGTGACCTTCAATAATTGCTTCTGTTCTTTGAGTTCAAATTTTCTTTTCTTTTGAGGAACTCCAAAGTCTTATCTTTTAATACAAGGTACTTGGTCTCCATGTGGTGAAGCAGATTAGAAGGTTTCATGGTTTTGTTGGATAGCTGGTTGCCACATATAAATAGTGGGCTTGGAAATGTGAACCACCTGTTGCGATGAACCTGTAATTTAAGTAGGACTCTTGGTATTTTCTTTTATTTTTTTATATTTAATTTAATTTATTTTTTTATTGTTGTTCAAGTACAGTTGTCACCATTTCCTGCCCCTCCCAACCCCCACCCCACCCATCCCCACCTCACATCCTTGATCCTACCCACCTTTGGCTTTCTCCATGTGTCCTTTATACATGTCGCTGAAAACCCTTCCCCTCATTTCTTCCATTATCCCTTCCTACCTCCCCTCTGGTTAATGTTAGTTCTTTATTTCAATGTCTCTGCTTGAATTTTTCTTGCTTGTTTGTTTTGTTGATTGGGTTCCAGTTAAAGGTGAGATCACATGGGATTTGTTTTTCACTGCTTGGATTATTTTACTTAGCATAATGCTTTCCAGTTCCATTCATGCTGGTGTGAAGGGTAGAGCTCCTTCTTTCTGCTGCAGAGTATTCCATTGTGTAAATGTATCACAGTTTTTTTTAAATTTTTATTGTTATTCAATTACAGTTGTGTGCCTATTCTCCCCATCCCTCCACCCCACCCCAGCTGAACCCACCTCCCTCCCCCACCTCCACCCTCCCCCTTGATTTTGTCCATGTGTCCTTTAGAGTAGTTCCTATAATCCCCTCTTCCCACTGTCCCCACCCCGCTCCCCCCTGGCTATTGTTAGATTGTTCTTAACTTCAATGTCTCTGGTTATATTTTGTTTGCTTTTTTCTTCTATTGATTATGTTCCAGTTAAAGGTGAGATCATATGGTATTTGTCCCTCACCGTCTGGCTTATTTCACTTAGCATAATGCTCTCCAGTTCCATCCATGCTGTTGCAAAGGGTATAAGCTCCTTCTTTCTCTCTGCTGCATAGAATTCCATTGTGTAAATATACCATGGCTTTTGGATCCACTCGTTTGCTGATGGGCACTTAAGTTGCTTCCAGTACTTGGCTATTGTAAATTGTGCTGCTATGAACAATGGGGTGCACAGGTTCTTTTGGATTGGTGTTTCAGGGTTCTTAGGGTATAATCCCAGCAGTGGAATTGCTGAGTCAAAGGGCAGTTCCATTTTTAGTTTTCTGAGGAAATTCCATACTGTTTTCCACAGTGGTCTCACCAGTCTGCATTCCCACCAACAGTGCACTAGGGTTCCCTTTTCTCCGCATCCTCTTCAACATTTGTTTGTGGATTTGTTTATGTTGGCCACTCTGACTGGTGTGAGATGGTACCTCATTGTGGTTTTCATTTGCATTACTCTGATGGCTAGTGATGCTGAGCATCTTTTCATATGTCTCTGGGCCCTCTGTATGTCTTCCTTGGAAAAGTGTCTGTTCAAGTCCTTTGCCCATTTTTTTATTGGGTTGTTTGTCCTCCTGGAGTGGAGTCGTGTGAGTTCTTTATATATTTTGGAGATCAGGCCCTTGTCTGAGGTATCATTGGCAAATATGTTTTCCCATACTGTTGGTTCCCTTTGTAATTTGGTGCTGTTTTCTTTAGCCATGCAGAAGCTTTTTATTTTGATGAGGTCCCATTTGTTTATTCTGTGCCTTAATTTGGGTGCTGGTTACAGACATATTTATATTTGTCAAAACTCATTAAACTGTACTCAAAATGGGCACATTCATCTTCTTGTCTCCAAATTATACCTCAAAAAGTGCATTAAAATAAGAATTGTATCCATAGATGATAAATGAAAGTAAGTGCCTGCTGCTTTTTCAGCATGCCATCAAGGTACATAATTTTCATGGATTCAGCATCTAAACGCAAGAGTGCAAGAAATGGCTAGTCTCTGCTAGAGGGGTGAGTTTTGTGAGCTAGGCTGATGCAAGTCCAAAGTTAAAAGTTATCTGGCATGTGCCCTTTTCATTACCCCTTTTATGTTGGAAAATGGGTACTGCCATATTGGACCTTGAAAATAAGGGTCCATTCTTCTAAGGATAATAAGTAGTGAGCTAAAAGGAGCCCAAGTCCCTTAGGATTCCATGCAGCATGGATGTCTGCCTACCTCTGGACTTCTATGTTACCTAAAGTGAGAAATAACTTGCCTTGATTAAGTTGTTATTATTTTGAGTCTCTTTTATGGCTTAATTTAAACTCAACTGGTATAATTATTCAAAATCATCCAAAAAAATCAAACCATGATTTAGCCTTCAATTATACATTTGTTGAACACCTTCTATCTATGAGATGTGATGTTTCCATAAATGGTTTCTGTTGACTGGTATTCAACCAAGACATATATAGAACCATCACACTATTAATGAATTCCTCAACTTATCCCAACTAGTGTTAAGTATCTACTTGACTGTAGTTATTAGACAAAGCATTTTAGAGGTTATATTGCTAAAGTAGGAAACATCAGTTTATTCTAGTTGCAAAGAGAGCACTGAGTGTAATGCAAAGAAGTTGTTCAGAATTTAGAAATCTATGTTGTCTGAAGAGTGCTGTGAAACTTAAGAACTTGGAAGGAGTATGTTAGCGAAGATGTTGTCATATATTGAAAGCTCAGCTGGGAATGAGAAAATTTACAAATCTCTCCAGGTTATGGTTGATCTCTGTACTGGATTGGATAGTGTCCAAAAATGCATGCCTTCCTGGAACCTCAGAATGTGACTTTATTTGGAAATAGGGTCTTTACAGGTTTTTGCAGTAAGTTAGGATGAGATCATACTAGATTAGGGTGAGCCCTCAGTCCAATGACTGGTGTCCTTATATGGAGAGACACAGAGACTCAGATACACACAGGGAAGAAGGCCATGTGACAAAGACAGTGATCAGAGTGATGCAGCTACAAGCCAAGGAATGCTCAGGATTGCCAGCAACCCCCAGAAGCTGGAGGAAGAAAGGGTGGATTCTTCCCTAGAGCCTTCAGAGGGAGCATGAGACTGCTGACACCTTGGTGTTTGGTTTCTAGCCTCCAGAACTGTGAGAGCATACATTTCTGTTGTTTAAAGCCATTTAATTTGTGATAATTTATAATGGTAGCCCTAGGACACTAACCAAGTCTTTAACATTTCAAATCACCTTTTCTTTATTTCTGTGGCATTTCTCACCCACTTTTGCTTCACCTTAGATTTTTTGTTTGTTCACACCCCATTCCTTGAATCAGGCATTATTTTAACTTTTGTTTTTCTAAAATCTCCATTTCACTCTGATGCACAAAATTACTGTAGAACTCTATCACAAAGTGTGCCAAATCTGTCCTGTCATCAGGGTAAGTGAACCAGGTTTGAAGGCTCTTCTCTTTGTCATTATGATGCAGGTGGAACAGTGTCTTGTGAAACTCATATTTAAGATGACGTCTGTGCCTTATGCTGCTTTGGTTGGTGTCTGGCTCTGTTGAAATGACATTTCCCAGTCCAGTCAATCTGTTATGCTTCATGCAATTCTAACTGACAACACTGCAACAGAGATTTGTAAGCATTTCTCCAAAATCCTTCAAATTTCCTGTAATGTAAATCTCTTTAGCTTAGTAAAGCTATGGTGGAAGTGAAGACATTTAAATAGATCCTGAAAAAGTTCTCAAAACATCATAAAACAGTGTCACAATGCTTTAAAAGGCTACTGGTCATCATACAAACATAGGCTGTTTTGTTTGCAACTAAGTGGAGTAAGGTGAAAGCATTTTTTAATATATATTCAGCTAGAAATTCTTTATGTTGCTGACTCTAAAAGCAAGGAAAACTCTGGGCCACTTTGCACTTGGGTAGGGCAACCCCATTAGTGAATCAGTGCATGCCCTCACATGGGCTGTAGGAGAAACCTGCTTTAGTCTATGGAATGTTTCCAGATGTTAAAATAATTGACAATATTCCAAAAATGAACACCAGTTGTTACATTTGGTTTCAACATTTTTGTTTTATTTTCTGCAATGGCTGCCTTTCCTCATTGAGTGATTTCCATTTCTCCAGAATGCCTAATGCTTACCTTTAAAGGTGTGAGCTCTGAACACCTCATTCCCTGGATAGGTTTCTTTTTAACAAGCTAAAACAGACATAACTAGGGCACTGTTTCAGGCTGATATGACAAATGTGAAACTGAAGAATATTGAAAGCTATTTAAAAATTGATTTCGTAAGACAGTGCTGTATAGTGAAACCAAATGCATAGGTCGGAATTTTAAAAGAAATCCTAGTGTGAAGATAAAAGGACATGAAAGACAATAAATGTTGAAATGATACACTATTTAATGGTATCCTGTCAAGGAAGAACGATAATATGATAACTTACAGAGCATCCCTGAGCCTCTATAGGTACTTGACCTATAGTTTGCAGGGAAACAATATTTTTGTTTCATCTGGCTCATATTAAAAATAGAAAAAACAAAACCAGCATTTTTTTCCTACTCTCACACAGATGGTGAAAAAGCCATGCAATTTTTAACTGTCTGAATTTCTTTAAAGCAATATAAGACAGAAAGAATTATTAAATCACTTTTCTATTTCATGTAATGAAAAAGTGCACTACCACAATGGGGCTGGGGCCATCAATTTTGGAGCAACTGGGAGCTCTGATTGGTCCTCCAGGCAATCAATCACCTGGCAGTCCCAGGTCCTTATCTTTAAAGTCATCTTACTGTAGGGTCTTTAAAATCTCAAAAACAATCAAGCTAGTGTAAAATTGCTCATTAACATTTATATAATTCCATTTTTTATATTAATTAGTATACAATGAACATACTTGACATACGTGTGGCTGTTGTGGGATCTATCTACATCCATTCACCCATTAGTTTCTTCTTTCATTAATTCATTTGTTCATTCACTTATTCAAAAAAAATGTTTAGCAAGTGACTACTGCAGGCATTTGGGATCCAAACTCTCCCTGTGTGCTCATGGTCCACTGGGACAGAGAGATGGGCCAAAAAATGACTATAGTGTAGTTTGATAAATTGTGCAATTGATATATATGTATATTGTTGACATTAATGTTTATTTGACCATTTTATGTACCTGGGACAAATTCAGAGCTGTTAGAAGGGCATTTGGAATTTGTCTTGCCTCTTCTGTTTATTTAAAATTGGAGAGAGTTTAAATAAACTTTTTTTTATTTTTTAACTTTTTTTTTTATTGTTGTTCAAGTACAGTTGTCTCCATTTCCCCTCACCTCCCTTCTGGTTACTGTCAGTTTGTTCTTAATTTCAAGAAATAAAGTAAAAAATATACTTGCCATACAACACAGCAAAAAATAAATAAAATAAAGTTGGAGAGAATAACAATTGTTCTATTTTTCACTTACTTCTACATTTGACTTGCCTCTGATACAAAGGATATTTGATGTAGCTTATAGAAATATACATGGTACCAAATTTTCAGTACTTAAATGAGTCTGGTAAAGAAACCACTTACTCTTTGGGAGAGAACATGGTTATTGAAAGTAACGGATATGCAGGCTATGTTGTCTTCTTTGACACCAGTCTGTAGGAGTACAAAGTGCTACCTACTGCCAAGGCCCTTCCCTTCTGAGATCTCATATCTATGTGAAAAGACTAGACAAGAACCTAAAGCTACCTAACCATATACAAATAATCACTTTTACAATGCTTCAGTTTCCCCACATGTAAAATGAAGTTAAAGCTAATTAAAACATAGGCAATACATTGGGAACAAAGAAAGTGTCTGGGATGTTGCAAGGTTATGTGTTAGTTCCTATAGATAGTGCTACCCAAGTCTGACTTGTAAGAGCCAAACATGTTAGTGAAGGGACAACCAGGAAAACACAGCCTAGATTTATACTGGGTCTGCACTGTGGCCCTGTGGCCCTGTGTGCCATCCATTTGACTTGAAGTTCCCCGGACATAAGTTTTTTTTCAGTCATCTCAGTAAGAGTTTGTATTTATACCATCAAACTAGCTGTTCCCTGATCTTATAATGAAGAAAACTAATTAGAAGGAGGTTGCTGACTGGTTATCCTTCCTATAGGACAGAGAGGAAGTAAGTTTGAGTTCAGTAAGAGGAAACTTACAATAGCCAAATGCTGGAAGCAGCCTAAGAGCCCATCAGTAAATGAATGGATCAAAAAACTATGGTACATTTACACAAGGGAATACTATGCAGCAGAAAGAAAGAAGAAGCTCCTACCCTTCATGACAGCATGGATGGAACTGGAGAGCATTATGCTAAGTGAAGTAAGCCAGAGTGTGAAAGACAAATACCATATGATCTCATCTTTAAGTGGAACCTATTCAACAAAACAAACAAACAAGTGAAATATAACCAGAGACATTGAAATTAAGAACAAACTGATAGTAACCAGAGGGGAGGTAGGAGGGAATAATGAGGGGAAGGAGAGAAGGGTTTTCAGCAATATGTATAAAGGACACATGGACAAAACCAAAGGGAGGTAGGATCAAGGGTGGGAAGTGGGGATGGCTGGTGGTGGGGAGAGTGGTGGGGGGAAATTGGAGACAACTGTATTTGAACAATAAAAAAATTAAAGAAAAGCTTGAAAGAAGAGTTCAGAAGGAGAGGGAAGTCTGTTATGTGTGGTGAAGCAAGGTGAGTTCAGGGGACAGCAGGCTAGAGAACATGACCTCACAGGTCTCCTTTTCATTCTCCTTATTGTGGCAGATGGTCCTAGGAAAGTTTTTCTTGGGTGGTGTTGTAGATTTCTCCTTCCCTAGGTCCCATGATACAAAGCCGCAGATAAAAGTTATATTGATATGTCGGGAACTGCCCTGCCTGGTTTCAGAAGCTGTAAACCCCTATGGCTAAGGCTGAGTGAGAGACCTTGGGACCCTAAGCCACTAAGGAGACAAAGCTTATCTCCCTGGCAGGAACACTGCCTCTGCCCACTTTACTTCTCCCTGCTTGGCCCCCAGTGCATAACTGGTTAGCCAATGATGGGTAAGATTCCTCAAGGGAGGGACAACCTAAGACAGGCACGGTCAGGAAGAGGACCTCAGGGAAGGACTTGGGGGGCTATAGAAAAAGGGGGTGATGGGCCCTCACCTCTTGGCTTTGATATAGCCTGAGTCCTCATTCTGTCTGCAAGAAGTCTCCTAATCCTTTGGCTGCCTCACTTCCGCTGCCTGCCTTAGGCCTGAAACAATGCTGGAGGTGGGTGTGGCCCTGTACTGGAAGGTGATCAGGCCTAAGAAAGAATGCATAAAATCCTGTGAAACCTGCTTTGCTAATAGTCTCAATTTAAATGATAAGGGTCCAAGCCTGAAATGACCTTGTTTCCCCAAAATTTTATAGTCCTTTAACTATCTGACCCTGGCTCAGAATAAGCCCTGAGTTCTTTGAATGTTGTCTATTATTTGATCATTTCTGCCTGACAATGATTGATGAGCTTTACATATATACGCCCTGTACTCCTATGCAAATTAAACCCAATAAAAACCACTGAGGAACAGGTTCCTGGCCCTGCTCCTTTGAGAGATCAGCCACCTTTCCTCCCCAAGCAGATCATGTCTTGGTAGACTTATTCTCATCCATGGCAGACAGAGCCCCCCCACATTGACAAACATTTGTTATTTAAAGAGTGGGGAGCTATTTCTGTATTTTAGGCTGTAGAGTGGTGGTGAAATGTGCTATAGAAAGACCTTCTTGGCAAAGGGAAGCTCCTATTTTGTTTGGGAAAACAGTTTTGGGGCTGTTAGGTGGTAGTCCCTGAGTTGCCTCCAGAGTAGCCAGAGTGAAGGTGATAAAAATGTAAATTGTTCTGTGTGCAAAAGTCAAGGGTAGCCTGCTTGAGTAGACTGACTTCTGAGTTTGAAGGGATTTTAGTGTTTCCCTCACAGGCCAGGAATCTGGCATTTGTGATTCTTGAACTGGCAGGAAAACAAGGAGAAAATATGTGTAATTAGCACACACATGGAGGCATGTGAGGGCTAAGAAGGGATAGACAGCTCTCAGAATTCATTGTGGAAAGGTAGGGAAAGGAGCTTTGGAAAGAGGGTTGCAATATCTCTCTCCTTCAACCCAAGTCTTCAGGAAATGGTAGTAACCTTGAAAACTGAGCACCTGCTGTGGGCTAGGCACTCAGGGCACAGAGGTAACAAGATACTGTTGTTGTCCTAAAGGAGCTCCAGTCTAGTGGGGAGAGAGCCTTGGTGGAGTCTGATCCTGACCCAAGGCTCCAAACTGTCCCATGAGGAGGCCTAGACAGTATGGGTCACAGCTGGAGGTGGGGGTGCTGGGTGCAGGGAAGGCTTGCTGAGTTCCCAAGGAGGGGTGTGTAGCCTGGGGCAGGTACAGGGAAGGGGGAGGGCAGTGGGGAGACGAGAAGGAACTCCCAGCCAATATAGCTCTCTGTGCAAAGGGAAGAAGGGAGGAGACCTGGCCAGCTACCTACTAGAGCCATTTCTCATCCTGACTTTTGTGGGCTCCCCAGCCACAACCAGGCTCTCTAGGGAACTCCTCACCCCAACCTGGCTGATCATGAAATAAATACACTGACCCTCACCACTTCCATAGTGGCACATGGTGCTCAAAGGGACAGAAAAAATGGAAAGCTGGGGCTACATTGAAGCAAGCTGGCCCCGTGCACCACAAATATTCAGACCCACAAATGGCAGTCTGCAGCACAGGGCTTCTTTCTGTGCCTATTGTGCTGGCGTGCTGAGGAGACACCTGTCAGCAGCCCTGCCACCACTGCCCTGTGATTGTGTTCACAGGGCCCCAGAGCACCTGTGATATAGGTCAGGGTGAACTGTTTCTGCCTTTGCTTGCAGCAAAGATAATAACCTCAAGGAGGGGATTTCACACCTCTTTAGATTGAGTTGGATGTTTATTATGGGTTATTGTTTTCTGTTTCCTAATATAACACACATTTGCTGTTGAGTAAATATTGATCCTGTTGCAGTCAGCATTAGTAGTAGAGGATGCTGAAAAATAAACAACTAGGTAATGAGATCTGCTTTCCTGGCTGAAAGTGAGCATGGAGGTGGCCTTTTTAGGGTGGGGGCCATGTCCACGCCACAGACAATTCAATCAACACTTCTGTAATTACTAGTTTCATTTAGACCTCTTGTGAATGTACAAATCTTCCCTGGATAACACTGTTTTTTTGAACAGCTATAAATCAGACTAAAATTTAGATCTAGGTCATGTATATCAGAAAGGAGAAATTTGTCTTCCCTACTTTTTTTTTTTTTTTTTTTTTTTGGTGGAGTAGGTGCTGGCTGCAAGTTGAATTACAATGAGACAATTTGGTACTGCAATAAAATCATCACGAATTAAAATGCCACTAATGTTGAAGTGATGATAATTTTGAACAAAGGTGAGCTCTAAATACATAAGGAAGAATTTGCCAAACAAATTTATAGTGTAATCAAATTTACAAGGGTTATGAGCTTGATGTTTTCAAGTTTTTCAATCAGTATAATGGTTACATATATGTTATTTTCCAGAATCATGGAATCAAAGGTCATTAAGTATGACTACTCCCATTTTTTCCTCTTCTGTAATATCTCCCCTCTAAATGCCCCCTATCTCATTCTGGATACTGTGGGGCAGAGAGGTCATTACCTTCCAAAGGTGTGTTTGGTGAGCTCCAACAGAAGCTACTTCCTGGGCACAGCTGAAATTGTTTCTTTACTTTTAGCCATGGATCATCCAAAACAAGTCTAAGTACTCTTATAGATATATACTTGTAGACATAACTACTTCTGTGTTTTTTTTTTAAATCTATACTTAGCATCCAGGTTCTCAGAATCTGAAGAAAAAACCCTTACAAGTTCATTATTTCATTCCCTCTTTCCCTTCTTTCACTCCAACTTAATGCCTAAGTTGCTATTTTTACACCCTATTGAATATTCATTTAGCCTCTGACTTAGACAATGTTGAAGATCTCACTACCAAATGGTGTTTCATCAAAATGTTTCTTTAATTTAGACTGGCTTCTAATGCAGATTGATCTTGCTCCTGATTTTATCAGGATTAGTGAGATGTGATGTGAGTGGGAATTTGAAAGGGGAAAGATAAAATCAATTTTATGTTTGTGGTGCTTTCTGCCATACAAGATTGGGCCTCCTTGGACACTCTCTGGAGAAAGGTGGTTTATAAATACATGAATAAATTAAAATCTCTATAATAAGCCAGGAGGACCTATCTATCATCCCTTTGTTAGTCCATGAAAGTAGGACTAACTTTCCTATTGTTGCTTTAGGCAATTGCTCTGACTTCCCCCTCAGCCCCATCCCATCCTAACCTCTCTCTTTCATCTACTTGACAAATTAGATTTCACTAGATGTCAATTTCCCGGACCCAGGTCCCAGAATTTTCTTTCTGATTCTGACTTTGTTCCTTGCCTTTGATGCCTTTCATCTCTGAGTTCCTTGGTGCCGAGATGTAGCCCAACCATTCCTGCATCCCAGTACCTCCTACTGTCTTAGCTAGGACCCCCCTGTTTCAGCTGTGCACCCTCAAACCAAGAAGGCTGTGTCCAAGCCTGGAACCCCTGTTAATGAATGAATTTATTCTGTCACACATATTTCTTCCCACACTATGTCCCCAAGGTTAATATATTGCGCTGTTTTACATACCTCCTATAGAACCTAATCTGCTGGAAAGCCTACATTCACTATTACCACAGTACTAAGCAGGAAAAAAGAAAGTTCACTTCCAGTGTGAAAGAAACTTCAATGGGGACATACTATGATATCACTTAAAGTGACAAAAGAAGTGGGAAATGCCATGTACCTATACAGCCTGATCTCCTTTCTGGGCATGCCACAGGCTTCATTTGCCAGCCTTCTTGGTGAGTAATAAGGACCAAGCTTCCCACAAATTTGTTTCCCATTGAAGAAGTTTCAGGAATTAGTGAGTGGGTAAAGAAATGTGAGGTGACTCAAGTGAAGCCTATAGAGGCTCCACCTAAAGGAAGAAGTGACAATATGTAGGACCTGGGGCTAGCTTGAACCTGGGGAGCTGTCTAAGGCAGACCAAGGCAGCTTAGAGAAGGAATACAGAGCCTGGCTGGCTTTGGGGAAAGGGAGAACACGAATAAGCCAGTAAAGCAATGTAGGGCTCAAGCACAAAGTTTGAGGACCAAGGCTGAAAATAATGAGTCAATAGTGAGGGCAGTAGCTTCAAAAATCAATAACAAAAATGGAGTTTAGTGTGAGAATGGGAAAGGAATGAACAATTAGAACTAAGTTGCTGAATATGCTGCTGTTGTTATTTTGTGTAGTGTCTGGTAAAGGGTGCCTGCAAGGTGATGTAGGGCTGAATGGAGGATGATGAGGGGTTCATCAAGCTTTCCCTGCTATTTCTAAAACAAGCATGATGAGTAAATGATAATGATATACACCCCATTGTTCTCCAAGTGAAGTGAAATACAAATTGGTTATTGAAATAGTCTTCAATCTTAGTATCTACCACCTAGGGTAATAGGGGGGCAGTCAATATCTCTGGAGAAATATTTTTGATGAGCTTTTTTTTCAACTAATAGAAGCAGATTTAAAGATTAAATTCAAGAGACTGGCAAGATGGCAGAGAAGTGAATGGAAGCCACACTAACCTCCTCCCAGGACCAACTAGATTGTGGAGAAATTACCAGAACAAAGAATTGAACAATAGTGAGAGAGAAGCCTTATAACCTCGGACAGATGGAATAATCAGCTTCAGCACAATCTGTCTGCACCTGAACAACAGCATCCAAGATATGGTGGGCAGACTGACCCTCAGTCAAATGGCTGGAGAGAAGGACCCAGCAAAGAATGACCCAACAAAAATCAAAATCCAATTACATCCAGAGAGCCAACATAAATGGCATCCGAAGAGCATCAAATTCATGAGATCAAGGAGACTGCACCACTGAATCTCACAGGTCTCCTACCATATGAGTTTACACCACAGACTCAGAGAGTCAGAACAGATCAATTTAAGAAGCAGAGGCTAACAAGAAGAGTCTCAAAAACAATGGGAAGACAAAGAAACAAACCCCAAATGAAAGGAAAGGAATAATCCTTGGAAAGAAAGATAAATGAAATAGAGGTAAGTCAACTATCATATATTGAGTTCAAAGCAACAGTTATCAGGAAGCTCAGTGAGCTCACTGAGAATAACCAAACATGGCAGGGAAACTATGAGGAACTTACTTCAAACTATATCAACTTGAAAAAGGAAATAGAAACTAACAACAACCAAGAGGAAATGCAGAATACAATTTCTGAATTGAAGAACACAGTAAAAGGAATTAAAAGCAGACTAGATGAAGCAGAGGATTGAATCAGTGAGCTGGAAGACAAGGTAGAGAAAACTCCCAGAAAGAGCAAGAAAAAGAAAACAGACTCAGAAAGAACGCAGAGGGGTTAAGGGAACTGGAGAACAAACATGAAATGTAATAACATCCATACAATAGGGATACCAGAAGGATAAGAAGAAGAGGAAGGGATAGAAAACCTGTTTGAAAAAGTAATGATGGAAAACTTCCCTAATTTGATGAGAGAAAAAGTCACACAAATCCAGGAAGCATAGAGGGTCCCAATCAAGAGGAACCCAAAGAAGCCCACTCCAAAACACATTATAATTAAAATGGCAAAATAACAAGTCAAAGAGAGATTTTTTTTATTGTTGTTCAAATGCATTTGTCTCCATTTTCATGTTACCATACCTCTGCCACACCCATCCGTGCCTCCCACCCATGAAATCACCCCCATTGGCTTTGTCCATGTGTCCTTCATACATGTTCCATGATGCCCTCCCCCGCAATTATCCCCTATTATCTCTCTCCCTCCTCATCTCTGATTATTGTCTTATTGTTCTTTATTTCATCATCTCTTGTTGTATTTTGCTTCCCTATTTGTTTTGATGATTATGTTCCACTTATAGGTAAGATCATAATGGATTCCCTTTCACTGCATGGATTGTTTCACTTAGCATAATCCTCTTCAGCTCCATCCATACTGTCGTGAAGGGTAGGAACTCCTTCTTTCTTTATGCTGCATAGTATTCCATTGTGTAAATGTATCATAGTTTACTGATCCACTCACTTACTTATGGGTGCTTAGGTTGCTTCCAGCACTTGGCTATTGTAAATAACACTGCTATGAACATTGGGGTGCATGGGTTCTTTTGAATTGGTATTTCAGGATGCTTAGTGTGTAATTACAAAAGTGGAATTACTGGGTCAAAGGCAGTTCTCCTTTTAGTTCTCTGAGGAAATTCCATACTGTTTTCTACTGTGGCTGCACCAGTCTGCCTTCCCATCAACAGTGCACTAGGGTTCCTGTTTCTGTTTCTCTACAACCTTGCCATCACTTGCTGTTTTCTGAATTGTTAATGATGGCCATTCTAACCAGTGTGAAATGGTATCTCATTGTGATTTTAATTTGCATCTCTCTGATGGGTAGTGATATTTAGCATCTTTTCATATGTCTCTGGGCCCTCTGTATGTCCTCCTTGGAGAAGTATGTGTTCAGGTCTTTTGCCTATTTTTTAATTGGGTTGTTTGTCTTCCTGGAGTGGAGTCATGTGAGTTCTTTATATATTTTGGAGATCAAGCCCTTGTCGGAGCTTTCATCTGCAAATATGTTTTCGCATATGGTTGGTTTTCTTTTGATTTTAATGCTGCATTCTTTAGCCATGCACAAGTTTTTTATTTTGATGAGACCAAATTTGTTTGGTCTTTCCATTTATGTCTCTTGCTCCAGGGGACATATTAGTGAAAATATTGCTGTGTGAAATATCTGAGATTTTCCTGACTATGTTCTCTTCTAGGACTTTTATGGTGTTAGGACTTATATTTCAGTCTTTTATCCACTTTGAATTTATTTTTGTGTGTGATGGAAGTTAGTGTTTGAGTTTCAAACTTTTTTATGTAGCTGTCCAGATATCCCAACATCGTTTGTTGAAGAGCCTGTTTTTACTCCTTTTTATGCTTTTCTGACCCCTTTCCAAGACAAAGAGAGAATCTTAAAGGCAGCAAAGGAGAAACAGGAAGTAACATACAAGGGGGCCCTGATAAGACTAGCAGCTGACGTCTCAATGGAAACGCTCCAAGCCAGAAGAGAATGGCACAAAATATTCCAAGTAATGAAAACCAAGGTCTGCAACCAAGACTACCCTATCCAGCAAAGCTCTCAGTTAAAATGGAAGGTGAAATAAGGAGTTTCTCAGACAAAAGAAGGCTAAAAGTATATACCTCCACCAAACCAGCAGAGCAAGATATGCTAAAAGGATGGCTTTAAGAAAAGGGGGGGGGAAGAGTGAGAGAGAGAGGGACACAAGTATGAAGGAAGTAAAATGGCAATGAATAAGTACCTATCAATAATAACCTCAAATGCAACTGAATTAAATGCTCCAATCAAAAGACATAGAATAGGTAAATAGATAAGAAAGCATGACCCACACATATGCTGCCTAGGAGACACCCACCCCAGAACAAAACACCTACAGAGACTGAAAGTGAAGGGCTGGAAACAAACATTCCAAGCAAATAGGGGAAAAAGCCAAAGTAGTAATACTCATATCAGACAAAATAGACTTCAAAGAAAGGGCCATAAAAAGAGACCCAGAGGTCAGTTCATAATACTCAAGGGAAGAATCCGTCAAGAAGACATAAACATTACAAACATATATGCACCCAACATAGGAGCACCCAAATACATAAAGAAAATCTGGAGGACTTCAAGAAAGATATTGATAGTAACATACTTATACTAGGGTATTTAACACACCACTGTCAAAAATGGATAGATCTTTCCAACAAAATATTATCAAAGATATTGCTGCATTTAACAATGTCCTAGATCAAATGGACTTAACTGATAATATATAGAAACTTTCATCCCAAAGAAGCAAAATACATATTCTTTTCAAATCCACATGGAACATTATCAAAGATAGACCACATATTAGGACACAAAACAAGCCTCAACAAATTCAAGAATATTGAAATTATATCAAGCATTTTCTCTGACCACAAGGGACTGAAACTAGAAACCAACCCCAAAGGAAAAAACCCCAAAACATTCAAACTCATGGAGATTGAATAGCATGCTATTAAACAATGAATGGGTCAAGAAGGAGATTAAGGAAGAAAGCAAAAAGTTTATGGAAACAAATTAAAATGAACTGACAACAATCCAAAACTTATGGGACACAGCAAAAGCAGTCCTAAGAGGGAAGGACATAGCAATACAGGCCTACCTAAAAAAGATAGAAACATTTCAAATAAACAACCTAACCCTAAACCTACAAAAACTGTAGGAACAATAACAAAGACAGCCCAGAGCAAGTAGTGGGAAGGAAATAACCAAGATCAAAGTGGAATTAAATGACATAGAGACTAAAAGCACAATTCTAAGGATCAATAAATCCAGGAGCAGGTTCTTTGAAAACATAAACAAAATCGATAAGCCTTTACATGGACTCATCAAGAAAAAAAAAAAAAAGAGAGAGGACCCAAATAAACACAATCAGAAATGAAAGAGGGGAGATTACAACTGATAGCACAGAAATAGAAAGGATCCTACAAAATTACTACAAAGAACTGTATGCCAAGAAATTTGAAAACCTAGGGCAAATGGACAAATTTCTAGAAAAATATAATCTTCCAAAACTGAATGAACATGAGGCAGAAATACTGAACAGACCACCAACACTTCATGAAATTGAAACAGTAATAAAAAAACTCCCAGCACATAAAAGCCTTAGACCAGATGGTTTCACAGGAGAATTTTAGAAAATATTTAATGAAGAGCTAACCCCTATCCTCTACAGACTATTCCAAAAAATCCAAGAAGAAGGAAGACTGCCAAACTCTGTATTGAACCAGCATCATCCTATTTCCAAAACCACAATATAAAGACACAACAAAGAAAGAAAACTACAGGCCAATATCATTGATGAACATAGATGCTAAAATCTTCAAGAAAATATTGTCAAACTGCACCCAGCAATATAATAAAAATATACACGATGATCAAGTGGGATTCATCCTAGAGGTGTAAGGATGGTATAATTTTGCAAAACAATAAACATAACATAAATGGAAACATAAACAAAAGGAAAGACAAAAATCACAGATGTGGAAAAAGCATTTCATAAGGTACAGCACCCATTTGTGATAAAAACCCTTAGCAAAGTGGGAACAGAGGGAGCATTCCTCAACATAATAAAGGCCATATATGAGAGACCTACAGACAACATCATAGTCAATGGACAAAAACTAAAAGCTTTCTCATTAAGATCAGTAACAAGACAAGGATATCTGCTTTCACTGCTTCTATTCAACATAGTATTGGAAGTCCTAGCCACAGCAATCATACAAGAAAAAGAAATAAAAGGCATCCAAATTGGAAGGAAGGAAGCAAAAGTGTCATTGTTTGCAGATGACATGATAGCATACACAGAAAATCCTATAGTGTCCACCAAAAAACTAGTCCACCTAATAAGTGAATTTGGTGAAATATCGGTATACAAAGTAAATATTCAGAAATCAAGGGCATTTTTTTTTACATCAACAATGAAATATCAGAAACCAGGAAAAAGCAACAAGAAAAATAAAGTACCTAGGAATAAGCCTAACCAAGGAGGTAAAAGAACTATACTCAGAAAACTACACAACACGGAAGAAAGAAATTAAGAAAGATACACACAAATGGAAGCATGTACCATGCTCATGGATTGGAAGAATTAACATTATCAACATGTCCATACTACCAAAAGCAATTTATAGATTCAATGCAATACCTATTAAAGTCCCAATGACATATTTCACAGATATAGAACAAACATTTCAGAAATGTATATGGAACCATAAATGACCCCGAATAGGTGCAGCAATTTTGAGAAAGAAGAACAAAGCAGGAGGAATCACAATACCTGATATCAGACTGTATCACAAGGCCACTGTAATCAAAACGGCCTGGTGCTGGCATAAAAACAGGCACATAGACCAATGGAACAGAACAGAGAGCCCAGAAATAAACCCAAGTGTCTATGGTCAATTAATATTTGACAAAGGGGGAAGAAGCATAAAATGTAGTGAAAATAGGCTCTTCAACAATGGTGTTGGGAGATCTGGACAGCTTTATGAAAAACAATGAAACTCAACCACCAAATTACACCATATACAAAAATATAATCAAGATTGAGAAAAGACTTAAATATAAGTCATGACACCGTAAAAGTCCTACAGGAGAATATAGGCAGGGAAATCTCAGATATTCCAGCAATATCTGAGCAGCTGAAAATACGCAGCAATATTTTCACCGATATATTCCCTAGAGGAAGGGACATAAAAGAAAGAATAAACAAATGTAGTTTCATCAAAATAAAATGTTTCTGCACAGCTAAAGAACACATAAGCAAAATGAAAAGGGAACCATCTGTGTGGGAAAATATATTTGCAAATGATACCTTAGGCAAGGGTTTGATCTCCAAAATATATGAAGAAATTATACGACTCCACTCTGGAAAGACAAACAAGTCAATTAAAAAATGGGCAAAGGACCTGAACAGACACTTCTCCAAGGAGGACATACAGAGGGCCCAGAGACACATGAAAGGATCTCAGCATCACTACCCATTAGGGAGATTCAAATTAAAACCACAATGAGATACCACTTCACACTGGTCAGAATGGCCATCATAAACAAATCAGCAAAGAACAATTGTTGGAGAGGTTGTGAAGAAATGGGAACCCTAGTACACTGTTGTGGGAAAGCAGATTGGTATGGCCATTGTGGAAAACAGTATGATATTTTCTCAGAAAACTAAAAATGGAACTGCCTTTTGACCCAGCAATTCCACTGGTTGGATTATACTCTAAGAATCCTGAAACACCAATTCAGAAGAACCTATGCACCCCAATGTTCATAGCAGTGTTATTTATAATAGCCAAGTGCTAGAAGCAACCTAAGTTCCCATCAATAAATGAGTGAATCACAAAACTATGGTACATTTACATGATGGAATACTATGCAGAAGAAGTAAAGAAAAAGCTCCTACCCCTGCGATAGCATGGATGGAACTGGAGATCATTATGCTAAGTGAAATAAGCCAGGCTGTGAAAGACAAATACCATACGATCTCACCTTTAATTGGAACCTAATCAACAGAACAAACAAGCAAGTAAAATATAACCAGAGGCGTTGAAATTAAGAACAATTTGACAGTAACTAGATGGGAGATGGGAGGGATAATGGGGGAAAGAGGGGGCAGTTATCAGGAATATCTATAAAGGACACATGGACAAAACTAAAGGGGGATAGGATCAAGGGTGTGAAGTGGGATGGCTGGGGTGGGGGGAGTTTTGAGGGGATAATGGATACAACTGTACTTGAACAACAATAAGTAAATATGTGAAGAGAAAAAAAGATTAAAATCAAATGTTTAAATGGCTGCATAATCTATGTAAGAGAATGTGTGAGTGATTGGAAGTGACGAACTTCATTTCAAATGTGGCCAAGCTGAGGATCTCTGTGTGTTCAACACTAAGAAATCCCTAACTGCTTGTCAGGAGGCTTTTCTCCAACTCCTTGAAGAAGAAAAGCAGTTAAGGCTTCAGTTTCAGCCCGAGCAGGAGCACGCATGTCATGTGACGGAGATCTGAAATTCCGAGGACCCTGCAGCATCACAGTTCAGTGGAAACCACTATGCCCTCTGTTGACTTAAGAACTCAGTGTAAAAAAATTGGGATGGGGCAAATCTCATTTAAGGTCTTGTCATCAGAATGAAGGCCCTTGAGGTCTTTTGCTTAAGTGAGTACAATTTGACATTTGAGTCACAGGCTATATTTTGCCAATATACTCTGATACCCATTATCTAATTTTACCTTGAAAAAATACTGAAAAGCATGTTGTTTCCAGGGTTGTCATCTTCATTTTACAGAAGAAATGATGCCTCCTGTAACTTAAGAAATCTGCATGTGATGATACACACAATGAACAAAAATAAGGACAAGGTAAGTTTCATACATTTTAATTCCTAATGTACTATAGATAAAATTTACCATTTAAATTTGTAGACAAATTTAGATGGCACATATTGCCTTTATGCCTTTCCATTAAATAATTGCTAGTTATAGATCAATATATTTATACCCTACCTTGTTTCAAAAACAGTTTTGAAGTGGCTTCAAAAATAAAATACATCTCTCTGATGGCTAGAGATGCTGAGCATCTTTTCATATGTCTCTGGGCCCTCTGTATGTCTTCCTTGGAGAAGTCTGTTCAAGTCCTCGGCCTATTTTTTAATTGGGTTGTTTGTCTTCCTGGCGTGCAGTCGTGTGAGTTCTTTATATAACTGGAACATAATCAACAAAAGAAAAAAGCAAACAAAATATAACCAGAGACATTGAAATTAAGAACGTTGTAACAATAGCCACAGGGGAGTGGGTTTTTGGTTTACTGGTACATATAAATGTTCATACTATTCTGTAGTATATTAAGTGTGCAATTGCATTATGTTTCAAAAGGTGTACATACCTTAATTAAAAATACTTTATTGCTAAATAATGCTAATTATCATGTGAACCTCTTGGAAATGGTACTGGTAGACTTGCTTGACACAGGGTTGTCACAAACCTTCAGTTTGTAAAAATGGCATTATCTGCAAAGATAAAGCAAAGCACAGTAAAACAGGTATGCCTTACAATAGTACCTTCAAAGTAAAAATAGAATAAGAAGGTAAACATGGAACTTAAGGATGAAAAATATTCAGTAAATAAATAGTTGTCATGGAGCTGATAGTGGTAGTGATGGTGGTAGAGATGCTGGTGGAGGTGTTGGTGTTTCAGGGAGTTGGAAGGAGGTAAAGATGGTGAGGTGGTATTGTTGTTGTTGTTGGTGGTGGTGGTAGAAGTGATCCTGGTGTTGGTGGTGGTACAGATATTGGTATTGGTGACAGGGGTGGGGAGACTATTAACAGTAAGTGAGGCAGCCACAGCAAAGGGAAATGAGGGATCAGGAAAATTGCTGTCCAGCCAGAAATAAAGTTAATATGCTGAAGGTGAAAATAAAAAAGTAGAGTTAAAATAAAGAGGAATTAGAAAATTTTGTTCTACCTTCTATCATAACTGAGACATAAAGTAGGCTGGGCTCTTAGCAGTCCTGGACAATGGAAATATAGCTACAATAGTTTCAATGTTAGCTAGTATTTATTGGTATTACAAGCATCTTAAATCCAGATCTCATCTAATCCTTGCAACAACTCATGAAATAGGCTTCTATTATTATTCACACTCAGATGAAGAAGTGGAAGCACAGAGAGGTTTAAATATCTTGCTCAATATCATATTGACAGAAAGTGATAGTGCCAAAAGACTGTGTACAGCTCATGTTCTTAACCATAGAACTTTGGACAACCTGAGAAAGTGAGTGGTGTGTACACACAGCTGACCAGAAGATAAAAGGAGAGATTGTACTTACTCTTGGATTAAGAACACTCAGCTTAAAGTATTGAGTTTAAGAGCCCACAGAAGGTCTGCAGGCATAGGTCAAATCATAAACCTCTGATCCTTACATGCACGAAGAAAGAGCTCCTCATCTGCGAATCATTTCTGGATACCTGGTCCAGGCTACCTGCTTGTAAGTGCAGGGCTGTTGGTATGTGCTGAGCTAGTGTTTGGGTTTAGATATCTGTAATAAGAATGTGGTCTGGGAAAATGTGTTAGCTCCTTTCCATTTTCACACATTGAGAAACAGTGTTTTTTAAAAGAAGTTTTGATGTTGCTGTCTGTGGTCTGAGCTGTCAGGTGCTACCCACATTACTGGCCAGCCACTCTCAGGCCCACATTGGGGGCATCTGTGTGCAATTTCATAGCTCCGCCCATTTTGCTACAAACACTTCCTCTGCTGCATTCGAGCAGGCTTTGTCATGGTCCTGACACAATGGCTTTTACGCATGCTTTTACGCATGCTTTAATGATTATCTCCCCTTCCTCTGCCCTGGCATGAGAAATACAAACTCAGTATCTATTTTTGTATCTTCTGCTTTTATATATTTTTGTCTTTGACATTCACTAATAAATTGTGTTATGTTTTTATTTTCTTCTCTTTTAGAAGAAGGGTGAAAGAGCACTGCCTGCCTTACCATCCTCATCTTTGTCTCTGCCCTCTGGAGACAATTGTCACCCAGCACCAGTGGAGCTGCAGGCCTGTGACCAGTTGAAGTGGGGTGTAGAGGAGGGTGAGTGCCCTTGGTTGGAGTTTAAATATCACTAGCTTAATCTTCTACCTCACAAAGCACCATAACAAAACCATTTTGTCGTATATAATGTCTCATAAACTGTCACTCCAGCATACAATGGAGAGAGACCACAGATGCATTAATAATCAACAATTTCAGAAAATTAATATGCCCTGGCACTTACACCAGAGCCCAGGAAAATAAAATCTGTTGGAATTAAAGCCATTGACTCTTTAGACATTAATAGGAGTGGAAAGATGAGGAGCACATGGATGATATTTTTGTACTTAGCAGGCTACAGGAGTGATCACCTTTCCCCCCACAATGTTTATAGAATGTCTAGATTGAGGAATTTTTAGTATTAAAAAAGGCTTAAGATTATAAAATTGCTAATAAAATTTTTATGTGGTAACAATGCCACTTGTGGAAATTGTACTGTAACCTCAAATCTAAGCTTTTCAGGGAAAATAGTTGTAGTGGAATGCCAAAGGAAGATTCTTAAAGCAAACAGAGGCAGTGTTTTTCAGAAGTGATTGCAGACTCTTACTGCTATCTTAGGAGTTTGTGGTGGGGTGTCAGAAAACCACTGCCATGAGTAAAGTCCAAAATGATGCTCATGGTGCTAATGCTAACAAGGAAAAGCTAATATTTACATCTGCTCAAGCTTTATATGCCAGTTAAGATTGTCAATACCACTAAATACAAAAATTAGGATACCTATCAGAAATTTTTAAATTGATTTTTAGAGAGAGGGAGAGAGAAAAATGGAGGAGGAGAGGGCCTGTAAGATAGCAGTGAGATAGGTGGGAGCAGAGTCTACTTCCCCCTGCGCTTGGGTGGAACACCTAGCCGATCTTTTAAAGAACAGAGTGAACAACCAACGGTATCTCAGCATATATGAAGATTGGAGGCCAAAATTGTAGAGGACATTGAAAAATCACACAGTAAAGAGAGTGCTTTGGGACAATAAGGTCCCCAGGACCAACATGGGGACCAGGGTGGCTGCAGCCCCAGACCCGGTGCCCACCAGGTCTGCTGCAAGGTTCTTGGAAGAGAGCCAGGTCAATGGCTCCCTCCCCTGCCAAACAAGGTTTGAGCAGCATCAGGAGGGAACTTGATGCTTGAAGTCGCAGGGGGGGAATAAGGATGAAGTGGCAAACACACAGGGGTGGCATGTACCCACTGAGACTGTGGACACAGGCTGGGAAGAGTTGGGCTGTGATGGGCCCTGACCCGGACAGTCCCTGGTCTGGTTGTAGAGTTGAGCTGTGTGAGAGGCCAGGCCCTTGTATATATTGGCAGGCTTGAGCAGGAGGAATTTTTCAAAATGAAAAAGAAAAAATGAGGCACTCAGTGGCTGTTTGGGGAATTGTCCCAGGGCACCCACCCCTGCCTCCCCCAGCTGCCCTGGAGCAGCCTCTGTAGCCTCAGCTGTGGGCCCACCTCTGCTGCTGGGACCACGACTGCACCCCTAACCCCGGCCCCAGTGGGGGAACCAGTTGAACCCCACTGGTACCCAGTGGGGCACCAGCTGAACCCGAGACCCCAGAGGTGCACCACTGACCCAGCCACCCCTCACCTGGCCCTGGCTGCCTCCGCAGCAGCTTTGTGCTCACACCCAAAACCTTGGGGATGGTGGGCACCCAAACCCATGGCCCAGCACCACTCCCACTCCAGTGCGCAGGCCAAATGCCCATGCCCACATCCCCCTGGACTGAGTGTGCATGACCCCCGTTGCCCAGAGGCACCTCAAATCCAACCCACCAATCCTCCTTCAGCTTGCTGCAGCCAGGAAGACCAGCAGAACTGGTTTGGCTTGTTGAAAGCCAGCAGAAGGCTTCCTTTTTTTTCTTCTTTTTTTAAATACCTTCTTCCTTCCTTCCCTTATTTTTCCTTTTTTTTCTTCCCATAAGTGAGACAATAAAACCTGGAGCTATGAAAGGACCCAAAAAGGGGTCTCCCCAACAACTGAGACAGTAAGACAAATTCCACTTTGCTACTCCAGAGAACTTGCAAGTTATTGTATACTTGTATTATTATTTTTTCGTTACATTTACATCTTTTACTTTATTAGTATTTTTTTATTTCTCTTCCTTCTGTTTAGTCTTCTTTGCGTGGTTTGTTTAATTGCACTGTTTGACTGGTTTCCCTTGTTCTCTCTTTCATAGTGTGTTTTTAATTTTCTGCCTTTAACTTCACTTGTGTTTCACTAGCACACTTCTCTAGGCCCTGTACTTCCTATTCTTGTTATTCAGATCACATAGATTTTATCATATGATTGTTGCTCCATTACTGTTGTAAATAATTGCAGTTCCATACACTTGTAAATACTACACAGCACCCATCTCAGACCTCATTTCACTTCACTGTTTCCGGAACTTTAATACTGTTGTGGTTAACTCTATTCTTTTGCACACTGTACCTATTTTTTATCCATCACTATCACTTCATCTCATAATCTGACTGCCCACAAGCTCACTGCTTTCTAGCTCCAGCTCATAATCCTTTCCCCCCTAATAAGAGTCTTATCTCTTTTCCACCCTTTATAAAAAGTGGCTATTTGGGTGAAATATCACAGTTAACACTATACACATCCAAAGGATTTCCTATCTCTTCTCTACAGGTTGGTACTTTAAATACCACAGAATACATTCCTGCTGTATTAAACCATTTTGTCTTCCCTCTCCAACTGAACACAAACAAACAAGGGGAAGACAAAGAAACAATCCCCAAATGAGAGGAAAGGAGGAAGCCTCAGAAAGAATGGTAAATGAAATAGAGGTAAGTCAACTATCAGATATTGAGTTCAAAGCAATGGTTATCAGGAAGCTCACTGAGCTCACAGAGAATTACCAAAACTACAGGGAAACTACAATGAACTCACTGCAAACTACATCAACATGAAAAAGGAAATAGAAACTATCAACAAGGACCAAGACAAAATGAAGAATACAATTTCTTAATAGAAGAACACAGTAGAAGGAATCAAAAGCAGGTTAGATGAAGCACATGATTGGATCAGTGAGCTTTACAAGGTAGAAAAAACACCCAGAAAGAGCAAGAAAGGAAAAGAGACTCAGAAAGAATGAAGAGGGGATAAGAGAAATGCAGGACAACATGAAATGTAATAATATCCATATAATATCAATACCAGAAGGAGAAGAAGAAGAGCAAGGGATTACTGTTTGAAAAAGTAATGATGGAAAACTCCCCTAATTTGATGAGAGAAAAAGTCACACAAATCCAGGAAACACAGAGAGTCCCAATCAAGATGAACCCAAAGAGGCCCACTGCAAGACACATCATAATTAAAATGGCAAAATTCCAAGATAAAGACAGAATCCTAAAGGCAGCAAGAGAAAAACAGGAAGTAACATACAAGGGAGCCCCGATAAGACTCTCTGCTGACTTCTCAATGGAAATGCTCCAAGCCAGAGGGAATGGCAAGACACATTCCAGTAATGAAAACCAGAGGCCTGCAACCAAGACTCCTTTATCCAGCAAAGCTCTCAATTAAAATAGAAGGTCAAATAAGAAGTTTCCCAGACAACAACAACAACAAAAAGCCTCAAGAATATACCTCCTCCAAGCCAGCTCTGCAAGACATCCTAAAGGGACTGCTTTAAGAACAGGAAGAAAAAAGTGAGAAAGCTGCCACACATATGCTGCCTATAAGATACCCACCTCAGAACAAAAGACCTACACAGACTGAAAGTGAAGGGCTGGAAACAAATATTCCAAGAAAAGGGACAGGGAAAAAAAGCCAGAGTAGCAATACTCATATTAGACAAAATACACTTCAAAAAAAGAAGGCCATCAAAATAGATCAGAAGGTCAGTTTATAACACTCAGGGGAAGAATCCATCAAGAAGACATAAACATTACAAACACATATGCACCTAAATACATAAAGAAAATCTGGAGGACTTCAAGAAAGATATTGATAGTAACATACTTATACTAGGGTATTTAACACACCACTGTCAAAAATAGATAGATCTTTCCAACAAAATATTATCAAAGATATTGCTGCATTTAACAATGTCCTAGATCAAATGGACTTAACTGATAATATATAGAAACATTCATCCCAAAGAGCAAAATACGTATTCTTTTCAAATGCACATGGAACAATTTCAAAGATAGACCACATATTAGGACACAAAACAAGCCTCAACAAATTGAAGAATATTGAAATCATATCAAGCATTTTCTCTGACCACAAGGGACTGAAACTAGAAACCAACCTCAAGGAAGAAACTCAAAAACACTCAAACTCATGGAGATTGAATAGCATGCTATTAAACAATGAATGGGTCAAGAAGGAGATTAAGGAAGAAAGCAAAAAGTTTATGGAAACAAATTAAAATGAACTGACAACAATCCAAAACTTATGGGACACAGCAAAAGCAGTCCTGAGAGGGAAGTTCATAGCAATACAGCCTACCTAAAAAAGATAGACATATTTCAAATAATCAACTTAACCCTAAACCTACAAAAATTGTAGGAACAACAACAAAGACAACCCAGAGGAAATAGAAGGAAAGAAATAACCAAGATCAGAGCAGAGTTAAATGACATAGAGACTAAAAGCACAAATCTAAGGATCGATAAATCCAGGAGCTTGTTCTTTCAAAACATAAACAAAATCGATAAGCCTTTACACAGACTCATGAAGAAGAAAAGAGAGAGGACCCAAATAAACAAAATCAGAAATGAAAGAGGAGAGATTACAACTGATAACATAGAAATAGAAAGGATTCTACAAAATTACTACAAAGAACTGTATGCCAAGATATTTGAAAACCTAGGTGAAATGGACACATTTCTAGAAAAATATAATCTTCCAAAACTGAATGAAGATGAGGCAGAAAGCCTGAACAGACCAATAATAGCTGATGAAATTGAAGCAGTAATCAAAAAACTCCCAACACACAAAAGCCTGGACCAGATGATCTCACAGGAGAATTTTACAAAGTATTTAAGGAAGAGCTAACCCATATCCTTCCCAGATTATTCCAAAAAATTCAAGAAGATGGAAGACTCCAAACTCTGTTTATGAAGCCAACATCACCCTAATTCCAAAACCAGATAAAGACAGAACAAAGGAAGAAAACTTCAGGCCAATATCGTTGATGAACATAAACGCTAAAATCCTCAACAAAATATTAGCAAACAGCACTCAGCAATACACCATGACCAAGTGGGATTCTTCCCAGGGATGCAAGGATGGTACAATATTTGCAAATCAAAAAATGTAATACATCACATAAATAAAACAAGAGACAAAAATCACATGATCATATCCATAGATGCAGAAAAAGTATTTGATAAGGCACAGCACCCATTTATGATTAAAACACTTAGCAAAGTGGGAACAGAGGGAGCATTCCTCAACATAATAAAGGCCATTATGAGAGACCTACAGACAACATCATACTCAATGGACAAAAACTTAGAGCTTTCCCACTAAGATCAGGAACAAGACAAGGATGCCCACTTTCACCACTTCTATTCAAAATAATATTGGAAGTCCTAGCCACAGCAATCATACAAGAAAAAGAAATAAAAGGCATTCAAATTGGAAAGGAGGAAGTAAAACTGTCATTGTGTGCAGATGGCATGATACTACATTGAAAATACTATAGCCTCCACCAAAAAACTACTCCACCATATCCCAAAGGTGAATTTGGCCAAATATCAGGATACAAAGTAAATATTTGGAAATCAAAGGCATTTTTTGTACATCAACAATGAAATATCAGAAACAGAAATCAGGAAAAATGAATCCCATTTGATATACATATAACAATGAGAAAAATAAAGCACCTAGGAATAAACCTAACCAAGGAGGTAAAAGACCTGTACTCAGGAAACTACACAACACTGAGGATACAAACTAAGGATGACACAAACAAATGGAAGCATGTACCATGCTCATGGATTGGAAGAATTAACATCATCAAAATGGCCATACTACCCAAAGCAATTTATAGATTCAATGCAATCCCTATTAAAGTACCCATGACATATTTCACAGATATAGAACAAACATTTCAGAAATTCATATGGAACCATAAATGACCCCAAATAGCTGCAGCAATTTTGAGAAAGAAGAACAAAGCAGGAGGGATCACAATACCTGATATCAAACTGTATTACAAGGCTACTGTAATCAAAACAGCCTGGTACTGGCATAAAAACAGGCACATAGACCAATGGAACAGAACAAAGAGCCCAGAAATAAACCCAAGTCTTTCCAGTCAATTAATATATGACAAAGGGGGAATAAGCATAAAATGGAGTAACAATAGCCTCTTCAACAGATGGTGTTGGGAGATCTGGACAGCTACGTGCAAAAAAATGAAACTCGATCACCAACTTATGTCATACACAAAAATAAACTCAAGATGAATAAAAGACTTAAATATAAGTCATGATACCATAAAAGTCCTAGGGGAAAACATTGGCAGGAAAATCTCAGACATTCTACACAGCGACATCTTCACGGTATGTCCCCTAAAGTAAGGTACAAAAAGGAAAGAATAAACAAATGAGACCTCATGAAATTAAAAAGCTTTTGCAAGGCCAAAGAAAACAGCATTAAAATGAAAGGAGAACCAACTATATGGGAAAACATATTTGCCAATGATACCTCAGACAAGGGTTTGATCTCCACAATATATAAAGAACTCACATGACTCCACTCCAGGAAGATATAAAACACAATTTAAAAATGGGCAAAAGACCTGAACACACACTTCTCCAAGGAGGACATACAGAGGGCCCAGAGATATGAAAAGATGCTCATCATCAGTAGTCATCAAAATGCAAATTAAAGCCATAATGAGATACCAGTTCCCAGTGGTCAGAATGGCCATCATAAACAAATCAACAAATAAGTGTTGGAGAGGATGTGGAGAAAAGGGAACCCTAGTGCACTGTTGGTGGGAGTGCATATTGGTGCAGCCACTGTGGAAAACAGTATGGGATTTCCTTAGAAAACTAAAAATGGAATTGCCTTTGACCCAGCATTTCCATTGCTGGGATTATAACCTAAGAGCCCTGAAACACCAACCCAACAGAACCTATGCACCTCAATGTTCACAGCAGCACAATTTACAATAGCCAAGTGCTGGAAGCAACCTAAGTGCCCATTAGTAAGTGAGTGGATCAAAACACTATGGTAAATTTACACAATGGAATTCTAAGCAGCAGAAGAAAGAAGGAGCTCCTACCCTTTGGGACAGCATGAATGGAACTGGAGAGGATTATGCCAAGTGAAATAAGCCAGGTGGTTAGGGACATTACCATATGATCTCACCTTTAACTGGAACATAATCAACAAAAGAAAAAGCAAGCAAAATATAACCAGTGACATAGAAATTAAGAACAATTTGACAGTAACCAGAGGGGAGGTAGGAGTGTGTAATGAGGGAAGGGTTTTCAGGATCTACTATGACAGACACATGGAGAAAACTGGGGGAAGTATTGAAGCAAGGGGGGTGTGGATTTCGCTGGGGTCGGGGAGGGATGGGTTGGAAGAAACTGCAGACAACTGTAATTGAACAACAATAAAATAATTATTTAAAAACATATGGAGGAGGAGAGAAAGACACATTGATTTATTGTTTCCCTTATTTATGCATTTATTTGTTGATTCTTTTATGTGCCCTGACTGTGGATCTGACCTGCAGTCTTGACTTATTGGGATGATGCTCTAACCGTCAGAATTTAATAATCACTTAGCTTTTCCTCTTACCATGCATTGATAGCAGTCACAGCTTTGTAATAAGCAAATTGACTGGAGATTGTACCCATTGAATTGCACTTGGATTTAAATTACAGAAGGTAGCAATAGGTGTATAAGAAAGCATATTTGCAGAAAGTGTTTATTTGCAAATGGTTCTTGTTTAAGTTCAGGGAAATGCTTAATTCAGAATGAACAAAGCAATAAAGCAAGTTTTAAATGACTTTTATGGAATTCAAAAATTGTGTGTTAAAAGCACTTAAATTAAAAAGCAATTTTATTGAGTTAATGGTGAGTAGAAAAAATTAAATCAATAAAACCTCACTTGCCATTAAGTTCAAAAACAGTGAGAACATTTTATTAACTGTGTTGTTTTAAATTCAACAATGTACATTCCCTCAATTTGCAAAGCTTTTTTTTCTGCCTGAATATGGGTTTTAAAAATTGCTGGTATATGTAAACACAATATACATAATTAAACCATGAGTAAAACTAACCTTGGGCAGGCCATTTAAGTAGTCTGCTCAGTTTCATCACATATGAATCAGAGAGATATGTATGTATTTCACGTGCGTTACATTTCTGGAGATACACTATGAATTCCCAACCAGTGAGGTGAGCCCACATTCACCTATGGCTTCCTATGCCCTTTATAATTTGTCTATTGTAAGTTAGTGATGGTTAACTCCTCTTATTGTAAATATTAGGTCAAAAGAGAAATCACCATTTTTATAGGTCAAAGATGGTTGAATAACAGCAGTTTCATATTGTTCAACCTGATAGAGTCCTCTGGAATTAATTAAGTCCATCACTCATTCAGTAAATCAAGTGACTGACTGCTCTGTCAGGTAGTGTGTGTACAGTAATAAACTAAGAAGGTGTTGACCTTAAGATAGAGTGACAGCAAACAAATTTTCAAATATGTATTAAATATATAATTAAAATTGCAATAGACATTATCAAGGTAAAAATTCAGGGTAGTGAAAGAATAATGGAGGGAACCAAGAAAATCAGCTCAGAGGCAGTGCCATGTCATCTGCTCCTGAGTGATGATTTGGAGTGAGCCAGGTGCAGCACAGGGAAGAGCATGTGTGAAGGCTTGGGCTGGGATGCAGCTGGCCATACATCTCAATGGAGTTTAGAAGGTTGTGGGGAAGATGTGTTCTGTTTCTTGTTTTTGTACCTGGATGCCCTCACTGCCCAGGCCCCTGGGGCTTATGTCCAAGTGAGATGATCTGGCCAGCTTGGCCACCCACCTCTACTCATGTGCTGCTTATGGGCCACCACTACTGGCCTCAGAAAAATGATCCCTGTTACTCTGAGAGTTCCCTACTTGGAGCCTTAGGACCTGGCTTAAAAATGAGGGAGTGCTAGTCAGCTAAGGCAGCCCCATCAGTGGGAGCTTTCTACCTAGCCAGAAACTTTCCCTTAACAGAGCATTGTTTGTAAAAAAACAACATGATTTTTTTTTTATTGAGTACTAATTATTATGTGCCAGGTACCAAGATATGTGCTTTATTTAAATGTTATTACTCAGTTATAGTCCAGTGAAATAGGCATTATTCTTACCCCCTTTTTACATATGGGGCAAGAAGTTTCAAGGCAGCTGAGGGCCTTATCCATGGTCTCACAGTGGGGAGGTGGTAGGGCTAGACATTCTGAATCTAGAGGTTTTGCCCTTAACCGTCTGCTATGTTGCTCTCTCCACTCCACCCCATGCCATTACAGAGCATGCTTTGCTTTTCTTCAAGAAATATTAAGTCAAGCCATGGCCTTATGAGTCATAGGTTGGGCATTTCAGAATTAATAAAGCTTTGTTTGATGAACCTATTTATGAAAGAGGCCAATTCTCACATAAGAACTTGGAAAGTGAAGGCTATAGGTCCCAGCAGATTGGAAGACAGCAAGCTCAGCTTCTGATTCTTGGTGGAGACCCCAAGAATCAAGGAATCTTTGCATGTTTTCCTGGGTGATGTGATCAAGGAGGGCCTGGAGGAGACCAAGAGCTAAGCAGGAGCCATCTGTTGCAGTGCAGATGTTCTAGCTCCATGCTTCTCCATGGGATCCCAGGCCAGACTCTTCAGGGCATCAGGATGAGTGCTTGTCCACCTTGGTCCAGGATGACAAGGTAAGAGATCACTGCAGCTGTTGCAGCAAGGATAGAAAATAAGGGATTCCAGGGAAAATTGAATTCCCAACTCCAGGTTCTCCTTTGCCTTTGAGGGCTTCTTTTTTTGGTGCAACCCACGCCTCTGTATTTTGGGACTAACATTTTTCCTTGCCCCATTACAAGTGACTGAACATATTTTACAGTTCCATGGGCAGAGTTCACAGGCTGTTTCTATTTCCTGGGGCTGTCAAGCAGGGAAAGATGCCCATGAAACCACTGGCAACAGAAGCAAAGAGGAATGCCCTACAACTGCAACTGTCTCCCGAATTCCTAGGTGACTGGGAGGCCTGTGTCAAGCAGCAGGACTAAGCACATCCTGCAGAGGAAGTTTTGGATGGGGGCCCTCTGGGGCTCTCCAGCAAGCATATCGATTTCAGGGCCTTGCATGGAATTGGGGCTGGGAAGGGAAGGCCTGAAACACTGTGAAATGTGATAAAGCTGGTTTGGTTCAGGGCGCCATGCTTTGTGACACCTGCCTATCTGTTACACTGATGCTGTTACACAACTGTCTGGGAATTTATCGGCATCCTCATGTGTACAATGGTGCCAACATATCCCAAAGTGGGTGGATTCTGGGAGGGAGCAGTCAGACTGGCTTTTGCATAACTCCCACATCCACCAAATGATATGCTGGAAGAAATGATCAGCACAAAGCTAGATTGTTGATTTCAGTGAAACAGTTGCCTAACATCTCGAAGATCCAGGTCGCTGGGGATATTCTGTCTCTATCATCTTTGCAGAAATCCAAAGCAAATTTTTAAAATATATCTATTGATTATACTATTACAGTTGTCCTATTTCCCCCCCTTCACTCCACTCCGTCCTGCACACCTCCTCCCTCCCACATTCCCCCCCTATAGTTCATGTCCATGGGTCATACATATAAGTTCTTTGGCTTCTACATTTCCTATACTATTCTTACCCTCCCCCTGTCTATTTTCTACCTACCATTTATGCTACTTATTCTCTGCACCTTTCCTCCCCTCGATCCCCCTCCCACTCCCCTGTTGATAACCCTCCATGTGATCTCCATTTCTGTGGTTCTGTTCCTGTTCTAGCTGTTTGTTTAGTTTGTTTTTGTTTTTGTTTTAGGTGAGGTTGTTAATAAGTGTGAGTTTGCTGTCATTTTTACTTTTTTATTTTTTATTTACATTTTTTTTTATCTTCTTTTTCTTAGATAAATCCCTTTAACATTTCATATATAAGGGCTTGGTGATGATGAACTCCTTTAACTTGACCTTATCTGAGAAGCACTTTATCTGCCCTTCCATTCTAAATGATAGCTTTGCTGGATAGAGTCATCTTGGATGTAGGTCCTTGCCTTTCATGACTTCAAACACTCCTTTCCAGCCCCTTCTTGCCTGTAAGGTCTCTTTGGAGAAATCAGCTGACAGTCTTATGGGAAGTCCTTTGTAGGTAACTGTCTCCTTTTCTCTTGCTGCTTCTAAGATTCTCTCCTTCTGCTTAATCTTGGGTAATGTAATTATGATGTGCCTTGGTGTGTTCCTCCTTGGGTCCAGCTTCTTTGGGACTCTCTGAGCTTCCTGGACTTCCTGGAAGTCTATTTCCTTTGCCAGATTAGGGAAGTTCCCCTTCATTATTTGTTCAAATAAGTTTTCAATTTTTTGTTCTTCCTCTTATCCTTCTGGCACCCCTACAATTCGGATGTTGGAACGTTTTAAGATGTCCTGGAGGTTCCTAAGCCTCTCCTCGTTTTTTGAATTTTTGTTTCTTCATTATTTTCTGGTTGGATGTTTCTTTCTTCCTTCTGGTCCACAGTGTTGATTTGAGTTCCAGTTTCCTTCGCATCACTATTGGTTCCCTGTACATTTTCCTTTGTTTCTCTTAGCATAGCCTTAATTTTTTCATCTAATTTGTGGCCAAATTCAACCAATTGTGTGAGCTTCCTGATTACCAGTGTTTTGAACTGTGCATCTGATAGGTTGGCTATCTCTTCATTGCTTAGTTGTATTTTTTCTGGAGCTTTGATCTGTTCTTTCATTTAGGGCATTTTTTTGTCATGGTGCACCTGTTATGTAAAGGGGTAGAGCCTTAGGTATTCACTGGGCGGGGTAACACTTGTTGCTGTGCTGTGATGCTGTACATGGGGAAGGGGCCGAGAGGGAGCAATGGCGCTTGCTCCACTCTCTGCCAGATTTCAGTCACTCCCTCCACTACCCACAATCAAATTGGGCCCCTCTGGTGCTGATTCCCGAGTGGGTGGGCAGGCTTGTGCACGCTCTAGACCCCTGTGGGTCTCTCCAACAAACTCTCCTGTGAGGCTGGGAGTTTCTCCTGCTGCTGCCTCAACCCCCTCAGGTGTTTTCAATCAGAGGTTTGAGGCTTTATTTCCCTGCACTGGAACCCTGGGTTATGTGGTCTGCTTTGCTTCCCCATCATTCCTCCTCGTTTATGTATGTGTGAATGCGGGACCACGGGGTCTGCCAGCCACCACCTTGTGGGGTCTGCTAGCTGCAGTCTGGCCTGCCCTGTTCCACAATCCTCCACCTCACTGCGTCTGCCAGCCACCACCTTGCTGCAAGTCCTCTCTGACCCGACTGCCCATCTCCACCCCTCCTACTGAATGTTTCTTCTTTATCTCCTTGGTTTTCGGACTTCCATACAGTTCGATTTTCTGTGAGTTCTGGTTGTTTTTTGTTTTTAAATTGTTGTTGTACTTCTTTTGGTTGTGCAAGGAGGCACAGTGTGTCTACCTATGCCTCCATCTTGGCCGGAAGCCCAAAGCAAATTTTTTAAAAAGATTTTTATTTATTTATTTATTTATTTAATTATTTAGAGGGGAAGGGAAGGAGAAAGAGAGGGAGAGAAACATTAATGGGTGGTTGCCTCTTTTGCACTCCCTACTGGGGACCTGGCCCACAACCCAGGCATGTGCCCTGACTGGGAATCAAACCAATAAACCCTTGGTTCACAGGCCTGCACTCAATCCACTGAGCCACACCAGCCAGGGCCCGAAGTAAATTTTGAATCTCAAGAAAGAAAGCTCCCAAATTTCCCTGGAAACTTCCTTCAGTGTTTAAAATATATGAGTAAACAACTTGAATGTTCATTAACAGGTTGTTGGGTAAAGAATTTGTAGCATCCACACGATGAAATATTACTTGGACAGTGCTTTAAGGAAGTAACTGCTGATAAATGGACCAACATGGGTGAATTGTGCCAAGTAAAAGTATCAAGACTTACAAGACTACTGCATGTCTCCATTTATATGACTTCCTGGGAAAGGCAGCTATTGGGAGAAATCACCCCCATTGCAAGTAGTTTTCAATCCCATGGGTGTCTCTTGGTCTCAATGGGGATGAGGGTCAAGCAGCATTGAGAAAAATCTAAGCCTATACTTCATTTGGAGAAGTTTCACTTCTTACCTGTTATATACATTGGAGGTTTTTTTTTTTTTTTAAACCTTGTCCTATACTTGAAATTTTGTTTACTATGTTAAGCCAGGTAAAGCAACATCTAGAGTTACAAAAAGGAGATATAAGTCTTCTCTATCCTTCATGTAGCCCAACTAGCTTGGAGCTCCAACTAGCTTGGAGCTCCTTTAGATAAAAGAATTTGATTAATTTAGCAATCTCTTTCCCTTGAAAAATGCACTTATGCCCAGGAACTTACAACTTTGCATATAGTTTCAGAGAGACTTGTAGACCCCTTAAAGTCCATCCCCAGAGCCCCTAAAAGCCAATGGATCTCCAGTTCAGTACCTCTGCCTTAGAGAGTGGAGACCATGTCTGCTTTCCTTAAACATAATTCCGTATCATCTAGTCCAACTATATCAGTCACCAATTGCTGCAAACAAAGCCACTCCAACACTTAATGACTTAAAACAATAACGATTTATTATTTCTCCCAGTTCTCTGTGTTGGTTAGTCTCATTTGGGTGGTTCTTCTGTTCTAAGTGGTGTTGGCTAAGTGTGTTCACTTATATGGCTGCATTAATCTGGGCCCTCATCTGGGTACTCTGCTGGAGCTGGAATGTCCAACATGACCTTAGCCACATGCCTGCGGCCTTGGGGTTGACCATCAACTGGGGCACCTTAGTTCTCTTCCATTAAGACTATCTTTTTCTCCATTCGATCCCTCATTAGTCAGTAGTTAAGCCTGATGGCTGACTTCTAAGAGAGAGAAACTGGCAGCTGCCAAGCCTCTTAAAGGCTAGGTCCAAAACTGCCAATGTCACCTCCACCACATTCTACTGGTTAAAGCAAGTCACAAAGCTATTCCGGGTTCAAAGGGAGAGGAAATAGACTCTGTCTCTTGATTGGAGGAGTAAAGTGCTCATATAGGATGACAGGATTGTTAGTGGCCTTCTTTGGAGACCTACTGCACTAAGTTCTTGCAAAATGTGAGAGGACCCATCAGTGTTAAGGGTAACCCCATTGTACCAATCAGGGCAATGAGGTCCTGGAGTGGAACCTGAGCATTATCTTCCTGCTTTTCAAAAGTGTATTTTCTAATGTGTTTCTTCTCTTACGTCACTGGGAAGACCATCAGAAGGTGAGTGTGGACTGTTCCTCAAAGCTCATATTTTCTCCCTCTAGCCTCATTGTCCCATTACTCTTCCAGTGTTACAATGCCATATCCACGGCACCTGCAAACTCCAAGGCTTATTTTGAACTTTGTTATGTTGTATTATAAGATAACTATTTATTATGTACTATAGTGTATGTCACATCTTTCTCTTCCCAGAAATACATGTCTGCTTTATGTAGACAAATTGGCTGTTCCCTAAGGAAAGGAGCCACAATTCTTATTTGAGGAGGTTGGTAGAGTTCTAAGTGGGAACAACCATTTGTGTGACCTGTTAAAAGGGCATCCATTGTGCAAAGGCCCCAGCTTGTCTCTGACAGTCCCTCCCCCATGGATAAGTTGGGTAGGCTTTGGCTCTCATGGACACCTAGGGTGGGATGAGCTATCTTGCTGTTTGCCAAGCAAAATTATGTTTTCTTCATCCTAATCTGTCCTGGTGATTTCATTAGAAAGTAATTCCCATTAGCTGAGGTAGGATGTAATGAAAACAGCGTCCCACAGCAAACATTCCTTGGGAGCACTGATCCCATCCTCATGCCACACTGTGGAGTCTACAGTATCTCTCCAAATGTTTGACTCCACCTGAAAGTCACTTCTGTTGCTTCTTGGTGTTTCTGCTCCTTGCCTAGAATATTTCTTTCTTTCTATTTTATTTATTTTAAATATGTTTATTGATTATGGTATCAGAGTTTTCCCAATTTTTCCCCGTCTATCCCCCCTCTGCTCTGTCCTCCCCCAACCCTCCAACATTCCCCCACCTTAGTTCACGTCCATGGGTTGTACATATAAATTCTTTGACTCCTCTGTTTCCCATACTATTTTTATCTCTCCCCATCTACCTTATGCCTACTGACCATGCTTCTTCTTCCCTGTACCTTTCTCCCCCTATTCCTTCATTCCCCCTCCCCACTGAAATCCCTCTATGTGATGTCCATTTCTCCAATTCTGTTCCTGTTCTGGTTGTTTGCTTAGTTTTTGTTTTCATTGTTTTTCTTTTCTTTTAGGTTCATTTGTTGATAGTTGCGAGTTTGTTGTCATTTTACTGTTCATATTTTTGATCTTCTTTTTCTTAGATAAGTCCCTTTAACATTTCATATAATAATGGCTTGGTGATGATGAACTCCTTTAATTTGACCTTATCTGGGAAGCACTTTATCTGCCCTTCCATTCTAAATGAAACAATATAGGTCCTTGCCTTTCATGACTTCAGATACTTCTTTCCAGTCCCTTCTTGCCTGCAAAGTTTCTTTTGAGAAATCAGCTGATAGTCTAATGGGAACCCCTTTGTAGGTAACTGTGTCCTTTTCTCTTGCTTCTTTTAGGATTCTCTCTTTATATTTAATCTTGGGTAACTTAATGATGATGTGTCTTGGTGTATTCCTTTTTGGGTCCAACTTCTTTGGGACTCTATGGGCTACCTGGACTTCCTGGAAGTCTATTTCCTTTGCCTGATTATGGAAGTTTTCCTTCATTACTTGTTCAAATAAGTTTTCAATTTCTTGGTCTTCCTCTTCTCCTTCTGGCATCCCTATAATTTGGATGTTGGAATGTTTCCAGTTGTCCCAGAAGTTTGTAAGAGTCTCTTCACTTTTTAAAATTTTTGTTTCTTCATTTTGTTCTGGATGGATGCTTATTTTTCCATTTTGTTCAAAATCCTTGCTGTGAGTCCTGGTTTCCTTCCTGTCACTGTTGGTTCCCTGAACATTCTGCTTTATTTCAATTTGGGTATCCTTCATTTGTTTTTTTCATTTTTTGACCAAGCTCAATCAGATCTGTGAGCATTTTGATTACCAGGGCTTTAAATTCTCCATTGGGTAGGTTGGCAATCTCCTTGCTTAGCTCTCTTTCTGAGGCTTTACTCTGTTCTTTCATTTGGGCCATATTTCTTTGTCTTGGTGTAGCTGATAGGTTGTAAGGGCTGAGGCCTTACGTATTCAACTGGGCAGGGAAACCCTCTTTGCTATGCTGCTGTGCTGCCTGGGGGGGGGGGCGAGAGAGGGAACAGTGCAGCTCACCTGCTCCTCTCTAGTGTACTTTTCAATGGACTCTCAGACTATCATGTGAGACTGGGAGCTTCTCCTACCTCCGCAACTGCCATAGCCCACAACCACCTCTGAGTCTCCTCAACTCAGCCCCTCCCTTGCAGCCTGCCCAGCTCTGTAGACAGCCCTGCCCACAAGGTCCGCAGTTTTTCTGAGTTGGTCCCTGTGGTCCACTGCCTTAATGGTCTGGTTGTTCTGGTTGATTTTTTCTTTAATTCCTTTGTTGTTGGAGTTCCATGCAGCTTGATTTTCTGGTGTTTTTGGTTGTTTATTAATTTTAGATTGGTTGTTATCCTCCTTTTGGTTGTGAGAGGAAGCGAAGGGTCTCTACCTATGCCTCCATCTTGGCCAGAACTCTACTTCCTTCTTTCTTATTTCCTTGCCGCAACTTGGCCCATTCTTCAAAGCCCATCTCATGTAGCCTGTAGTAGGCTTACCCCCCTCCCCCAAATCTGTAAGTTCTCAGGATCATGGTGTCACAGGGCTTGAGAACAAGAAAGATTTTTTGAGCTTCTAGTCCAGAAATTTCAAACCCTGCAAGTATTGGGGTCCAAGGAAGGCCTCAGCTGCATAAAGATGATGAGTGGGTCCTGTAAGTCAAACTCTGTACTTGTCACTCATATTTCAACATGAAGTTTCTCTCATGTTTGGTTTTAATTTTGATATGCCTTGTAAAATATTATGTGGTAATTAAAAAAATGGTGGCAAAAATGAAGATTGAAAAGCCATAGAATTAATCTAACTTTTTTGTAAATAATAACTTCTAGAGACCTGCCTTTAGATAAGTAGCCAATAGTAGGCTCAGAACTAGATCTCCCCATCTTGGCTGACTAGTTCCCATTTCTAGATCATTCTGGATGAAGACAGAATCCATGCATGCTTAAAAATGAGAGTAAAATGTCTTGATACTGCTTTGCTGTGGTTGAAGAAATAATTTATTTGAGATTCTGCCTCTGCTTTGCTGGAATTTTCTGTGCTGCAGACAAACGATTATTGCAGGATTACCTTGTGCTGCGGGATTTTCTCTAGAGCTGGCTGGGAGCTTGTTTTGCTAGCTCAGCTGTTTCTCCATTTGCCCTTCCTGAATGATGTCAGCTGGGATGTTGTTTCACTCAAGAATCCCCCCTCCCACAGCTCACTGCCTCAGAGCCTCTTTTGGTCCAGCTATCAATGTCTTCATTCTCCCCCCTTTTCTCCTGTTCTCTCCACTTTTGATATCCTTGAGATTGATGGTGTTTGTCAGGTCTGTCTTTAAGTCTGGGAAAGAAAGCTGGTGGATCCATTTGTGGGTTTTGGAGAGCATCCCTGCCTGTAATTATTTCCCCCCTAGTCACTCTTGATGAGGGGAAGGCCCATTGTTGTATTATCACCAGTCATCACCTGGGCTTTCCCATCATGCAGTGTGTCTTGTGGGGCAACAATAGCATGATGAGTCTCAGAAAAACAATGATTGTTTAGTCTTCACAGACCATCAAATGAAGAAGTTGGTTCCCAGGATAATGTTCGGTTTGGCCCCTCACATAATTTGGCTACAGAGTTCCCCACGATGAGAGTGGATTTTCATCAGTTCTCCTCATTCCACATGTCAGGGAGCTGTCAAAGGCTGGGCACAAATGGAAATAGGTACTTCCTCCACACGAACACAGGAAATCCATGGCTCAGAGAGATGGGCAAAGATGAAATAATCATAAACCCTCTAAATCTTTAGTAATTTGGGCTAATTATTGTGAAGGATGTTGAGAATTACTGAAAGGGCTAAATTATATTAAATCCATGTCAACAATTGGAAGAGAGTTTGATATTAACAGAGCACTAGACAGGGAGTTAAAAGCCCAATTTTTAATCCAAGCTTTGCCATTAACTCACTGGGTGACTTTAGGTGGCATTCTTTTTTTCATTGTGTGTAAATTTTCTCACTTAGAAAAAGTGGAAATTTTGAATAAATTACCTACAAGGACACTTCCATGCCCCATATTCTATCTTTTGGAATATTTGTTAAAAACCAACCCTGGGCAGGGCAGCATTCTGGGCCCTGCAGGGGAAGTGAAGGAGTATAGCAGAGCCAGTCTGCACCATCGGGTTTGGGATAAGGACCTGCTGCTGCCTTCAGTTAAAGCAGAAACAGTTATGCATTAGGCTAACAAATCATTGCCAAAAGGCTTAATTTAAATAAAAATTAGTAATTAGAACATTAATTGTTGAAATGCAAATGCTTGCTTATAAAGTGCTTAGGCTTAAGTAGGTTGAGCAATCCACTGCAGTTGCAGTTGTCCTTTTAAGCTATTTAACTCATGTTTTTTCATAGACTCTTATTATAGCTGTTTATGATTTATGCTCTCTACTTTCTCTAGAAAGGATATGAGGCATCTTAAAAACATATATAAACAACAACAATTCATATTTTAAAAAGAAAACAAAACCAGAAAGCAATTGTAAGTGGCAGAGATCGGCTTTCCAAATGCATGAGATGAGTTCGTTTCTGTACCTGATCCCCAGGTTAACTGCACTTCTTTCACTATCAAAGCTTAAAGGCAGCCCAAAGCAAGATGAAGTCCAGGCAGAATGAATAAAATCAAGGACTTACTATGAGCATGGCTCAGTAAGAAGCAGATTTCTTTCCTTAAGGACAAGGAGGAAGGTAGACTTGCAGACAAATTTTTAGGATACAATGTGCTTAGTGAACATTTCTCAGTGATCTCCAAATTATTTTGATTGGGCACCCCTATCAGAAAAATATCTAGGATATGTACCCCTGCAATATGTGTATATTTATTTGTATATAAATTATACATATATAAACTACTGTACTAAGATGTGCGTGTATATAATGAAACATACACAAAGAAGAAATTAAAATGTTATGGATAAAAATAATTATGAATAGTTCTATATTTTCTTCCCAGATTTCAGTTGTATGGAATGTTGATAAGTAGAACAATTGTTGTTTAAATATTAATAAGTGACTGAATGCTTAAAAGTGGTTAAAAAGAACATTTTCACTTGCAATTGCATTTATCCTCATAAAGCATTTAGCAAATTTATTTTTTAAAATTAACCTTTTTTTAATAAGACAGTCAGGGAAAGATAAGTACCATATGATTTTACTCATATGTGGAATCTAATGAACAAACTGAACTAACAAGCAAAATAGAGACAGACTCATAGATAAGAGAGCAGGCTGACTGCTTGAGGGGGTGTTGTCAGGGTGGTAAAGGAATCAAGCAAAAAAGAAGGAAAAAAAATTCCTGGACATGGACAACAGTGTGTGGTTATTGTGGGGTAGGAGGGTAGAGGGAGGTGGAAGAGGGTATAGGGGGCATAAATGGTAATGAAAAATACAATAAAAATTAAAATAAAAGCAAAAATAAAATAGTATAAAATAAAATGTTGGGGATGGGGACAACTTTAGATTTATGGCAAGTTACAAACATAGTACAAAGTGTTAACATATACCCTACACCCAGGTTCCCCTAATGCTAACGTCTCACAAATATTTTTTTTTATGGATTGTTAGCACCTTGAGCACCTCCTGGGATGTTTGCACCCAAGCCCTTTTTGGGGACCATTAACTTTTTTCTATATTCTATTTTTCAGGTAAACAATTAACTAAAGTATAATGTACATTCAGCAAAATACAAAAGTCTTCAGTCCCCCAAGGCAAAGAATAAATCCCTGGGAAGCACATTTCCAGAGAACTCATGGCTCCCTGTGGACCATAGTCACTGGGAGCAGAGCCCCAAAGGCTCCAGCCCTCTTGTTCACAGCTGGACCTACAGAACCTAGAAAAAAGTCCAGCACAGAAAAGGCACTTCATAAATACTTATTAACTGACTGAGTAACTGACTGAGAAAACAACATTTTCTCCAAGTATCTTAGAAAGTAGGGAGAGGCCATAAATAATTTCCCCCCATTACATGTTTAAATGAAAAAAACAGAGCTTTATTAGTCACAGAAAAGGAGTGGAAACCAATAAAATTTTGCCATTCATGTAAGGAATTGCAAGTTAGCTGGCACTATAGTCCCAGCTTCCTCCAGTAATTTGGTTTGGAGTGTTGTATAATCAGGCATCCTGTGTAGGCACCCTCCTGGCCCTCCTCTTCACCTGGCTTAGGTGCCCATGTGACTAGCATGTGTTTTTTCTGTCAGGGCTTAGATCACATGTGGAAGACTTTCCTGGCTCACATTGGCCTCTCTCTTCTGAACTGGCCACAGAACTTTTTATCTCTACTGACTGTCTCATAATAGCATTATCTTCTGTCTCCCCTATGGGATCTTGATTGTTTAGTGTGCTAAGTGAACTCATTTCATGTGTACAATCTTTGTATCATCAACTAGAAAATGAGCTCCTTGAGTAGAGGCCAGTGTCCTCTTATCTCCTACATCTTGAGATTCTATAACACAGTGATATAAAATGAAGGTGCTGGAGTTCTCAACAGCCCTGCAGCTATTATCCAGGAAGGGTGCCACAGTGAGGCATCACTAGCTGCTCATTTAACAACTCAACAAATTACATTAAGCCTCTACTCTCTGCAAGGCACTGAGGGTGTGTGTGTGTGTGTGTGTGTGTGTGTGTGTGTGTGTGTGTTAGATGGGGTGGTCAGGGAGTGTCTCTCTCATAAGTCAACATGTGATCAGAGACCTGACTGAAATGAAAGAAGGAACCATGAGTATGTTTGTGAAAGAGCAGTCAGGGCAGATGAGCAGTCAGTGCAAATGCCCTATGGCGAGAAAGCTAATTCTGGGTCATTGACACCTTTGATTTCCACATTTAGAATAGTTTCAGTCAACTGCCCTGGGTCCTGACAGAGTCCTTCATCTTTTTGCACTTTGGAGTCCTTGTCAGCCCATTAGGTGAGTCAATTGGACCAGATTTCCAAGCTAACATTTTTGTGACTTTATGGAAAAACTATTATATATGAAGAAAACACATTTTCTCTCTTCCAGCTGAGACAGGCTGTCTTCTGTCACATACTTCATTTCTCTACTCCCACCCAAACCCATGTACACTATAAACACATACAAACACATTCACATACACACACACTCTAGTTATTTTTATTTTAGAGTTGTGCTAAGCAACATTTTGTGAGTGTGTTTAACACAGTTGTGGGTTCAGGGTTATGCATGGACAATTGCTCATGTGGTCTATGTTGAATAATGCCATGGACACTGTCTACTCTCCCCCAACATACCTCCTGGGTGTCCTGTGGTCTCTAAACTAGAAGATTCCTAAGGGGGGTGGTCACTTCCCTTGGTGACCTTCCTTAAGGGCCCCTCTTTCCAAGAGTACCTGGGTGTCAGCTAGACAGAGACACCTGCTGAAGTGGCTTTCACTTCACTGCCCTGCCCTCCCCTCCCCCTGCATTCTGGGAGCCACCAGGTATCCCTCGAGATTTTTCAAGTGCCACATTTTGGATCACTCTATTCTCAGACATGAATTCCTTTAAATTGCAATACTCTGTTCATTTGGAATAAAATGGAACTAGTATTTTTTATTTATTTATACTTAGGTCATAAAAAGATAATTTTGCAGTCAGCAGGCAAACAAGAGGACCTTCTCTTCTTTGCCTCCAGAACTTTTGGGAGCCTCTGTTTCCTGTGATGGTCATTTACCCTGCACTAGCTCTTGAGCTGACTCACGTCCCATAAGGCATGGTCCTGATGGGACTGGGCAACCATGGCTGGCAGGTTGTTTTTGGAGTCATGCCTTGGCACAAATGTCCTGCCTTCCTGGATCCATGTAAGAGACTTACCTCAGGACAAGAGTAAAAGGCAACCCAAGATGGTAGCTACTTCTTCATCTTTCCTAGAACTACTGAAGTGTCTATTATTTTGTGTAAAATGGGCTGTATTCAATTTCTGCTTTTCAGAATGTTTAAACCTAAATTTCTGCTCTCTTCTTTATGCAGTTCTGATAAACTAGCATCATATCCTCATCCCCACCTGCCATGAGGAAAAGGTCACTCCCACACCAAACCCAGCCTGAGGCCTATCCAGTGTCTCCCCTCTATATTGATCTTGGGGTACAACAGTCCAATATTCTCTCCATTTGGTTCCTGACACCATTTCTCTCTAACAACTTTGGAGCTCTTCAAAAGAAAATCTTGGATTTTCTTTTCTCTTAAGGTAGCAACTCTTAACTTTTCAGGGCCACAGATTCCTAGACCATCTCTTTCATAAAAATTGCTGACATATGAAATTTTACAATTCTATGGGGTATGAGGATTTATCAAATCTTATATGTAGACTATGGATTCCATACTAAGAACCCCTACATTTTCTCTTTAGTCTGTTTATAGACCTTGCAAACACAGAAGAAAACAGTCACGTGTGGGCTCTTTACTTCTTACATTTCTACAGCTGGTGCTATTCACTTCCCATTGTACTGTAATAAATTATGGCAAACTGGGTTGCTTAAAACAAGACAAGTTTATTCTCTTTCAGTTCTGGGGCTAGAAATCTTAAAATCAAGATGTTATAGGGATGTGTTCCTTTTGGAGGCTCTAGGGGGAATCTCTTTTGTTGCCTTTTCTAGCTTCTAGAAACCACCTGTATTCCTTGGCTCACAGCCCCTCCCTCCATCTTCAAAGACAGCAGCCTAGCAATTTCAAATTCTCTATCTCGACCTTTGCTTCCCTCGTCACATCTCCTTGTCAGACTGACTTTTCTGCCTCTCTATTTCCTTTCAAAGGACCATTGTGATTACATTGGGATCACTGGGATAATCCAGGATAATCTCCCCATCTCAAGACTCTTAATTAAATGATATCTGCAAAGTCCCTTACATCATGTAAGATAACAAATTCACAGGGATTAGGATATGGACATATTCGGGGTGCATCACTTTGTCTACCACACTATCTGTAAGCCTCACCTCCCAGGAACTCTTTCCAGACTCCTCAATATTTAGAGCAAGGGAGGCTGATCCACTCTCCTCTACTCAGACCCCATTTTCTTTCTAAGTGTCTCAGTGAATGAGTCCAGCATCTGATCAGTAAGAAATACATGCATGACAAACAGCATATATTTTCTCTCACAAGTATGTTCTTAGTGATGTGGGGGCAAGAGAAGAGATTGGTCATTTTGTACTCACCCTGTACCCAGGCCTCTAACCGATGGAGACCATTTCTTGGGTCTCCATCCAGGAAGAAGAGTTGGAGGGGAGAATGCCAGTGCAATTAAACAATTCTTCCCAACAGCAACTTCGTTTTCCCCTACATCATTTTTACTTTCTTTACTACTTGATTCAGTGGTGCCAGAACATGAGCTGCAACTGTGGGTGCCAGAGACAGAGTTAATCCCTAAGCAATAAACTGTAAATTTAACTAAATCTTTACAGTAGAATCCCTAGTGGCTTGATGGAGTGGATTATGATTCACTCCACCTGGCAAAATTGGCTTGTCAAAGGACCTGTCAAGTGAATGAAACTCTATTACTTAGTGGTTGAGATAGTCCACTAGTTGTGTCTATGTACCTCTACACTATTAGGGAAAGTGGGCTGAGGGGGAATCACTTGCTAGGCTGGTATTGCAGCTGGTGGTCTAGACCAGCACAGTAGCCAAACCCTCCCAAAGGTGAAAAAGTTTGGGTAAAAATCAATAGTAAATGGAGAAGAGGAGGAATAGTGGCTGAGGGTAAATGAATGGACAAATATGCATTATTCAATAAGGGGACTCCAATATTATGATAGTGCTTCAATAGAAACAAAGAACAAGAGATAATATTTTCTTTTAGTTCACTTCAGATGCCTGAAAGGGTTAAGGGATATCATGCCAAGACTCCTCCTAATTTTGGAATTTAATGAGGTTGAATGGAAATCTATAAATCTGAGTGGTTTGTTCTGGAAGACATTTTGATCATATGAAATGATTATGAACTGATGCACCAATTGTTAATGAATGAGTAAAATTCTAATAATCTACCAATCTCTTTTGACTGATTCTTCCTGTTACATTTATTACCATACTATGATATAGTGTTAACACTGCCCTTGTTGGTAAGATTCAAGTACATTATGTGAACAAATCTTATTATAATACTGATATTGATTGATAATCAAATGTATTGACAGACTGAGTTAAATCTTCCTCAGGATGTAATACTGATAGAAAAATGACTGGCTCGAGAAAGAGCTGGATTTAGCTAATCATCAGCTAATTTATATGCCAAATAATTCTGCACAAGTTTATTATAAGGTACAAATAGTGGTAGAACAAGTAATCAAATTAGCACAAAAATATGAAAAATTTTGCAATGGTTTTATAGAGTGGATTAGTTTTTTGTTTTAGATATATCCCTACATCAAATTGCTCCTCCAAATGTTAGACATATTCATACTGATAATTCATACTGATACTATTACTGTATCTGTGATATTAGTGCTACGCTAAATGTAGATGCTCAAACAAATATGATCATTTTGCTATAAGAGAGCCTTGGTCAAAAGCTGACAGAGGCCTGTCTTTTAGCCTCAGCTTCTGGGAGGTGATCTGAAAGCCCTTGGCATGTCTTCAAGTAGTGTGATTTATGATGGGGGCTTTGGGTTATGTGGTATCAGCTTGACCTCTGGAGGGGCTGGAGACTAAAGTCAGCATGCAGTTGATCACATTGTCAACCATATCTACTTGATCAAACCCCAGCACAAACTCTGAACACTGAGGCTCAGGTGAGCTTCCCTGGTTGGCAATGAACAGTGTATATTGCCATAGACCATCATCAAGAGAACTTATGAATGCCCATGGGTCCACTGGGGAGGATAACTGGAAACTCTCCTGAACTCTGCCCATACACTCTTCCCTTGGTTGATTTAATCTGTATTTCCTCACTGTAATAAACCATATCCGTCAGTATAACAGCTTTTTAAAAAAAAATCTTTTTGTTTTTTGTGGTTCATGTACAGTTGTCTCCACCCCCCCCACCACTCCCCTCATTCAACCATAAGCCAGGCAGTGAAAGACAAATACCATATGATCTCACCTATAAGTGGAACCTAATCAGTATAACAACTTTCATTGAGTTCTGGGAGTCCTTCTAGTAAATTACTGAAATCAAGGGTAATCTTGGAGAACCCAGAACTTGCAATTGATGTGAAAAGTGAGGGTGGTTTGGGGACTTCCTACCTTGCAGGTGCACTCCTACCTCCCCCCTCCCAACCTGAAACCTGCCTATTCTGAATGCTATTGCTCAGACTCTGCTCTCAGCTAGGGCTATTAGGATGGCTGACAGATTACCTCTTGTCTGAGGCCAGCTACTGAAATTTCACCAAGGCTTTAGTGACCCCAGCCTGAAAGAGAGATTGGTGGTAGGGCAATCGGGCTACATTTGGTGATTTTGCTACATTTGGCCGTGAAAGAGGCAGCATATTAGGGCTTTATTTGATGACAGACAGATAGTTGCCAATTTCAACAAAGGCAGCCTGGACCCAAGCACCCTGTTTATAAGACAAAACATTATCCAACTTTCTTGTTTCATTTGGTTAACTTTTAAAACACATTTGCATATTGAATAGGGCTAATTGGCATGCTCAGATGCTTGTATGCAATGCTAAACATGCCCTGACAGTAAAAATGGTAGCAACTACCATTGCAAAGGGCTTACTGTGTGCTGGTCACTACACACAACATGCAACGATCCCACCAGGGTGCCTTACTCAGACTTCTTTCATGGAAGAGAAATGGAGTCAGAGGGAGCTTCAGTAACTTGCTTAAAAGCCAATTCCTGAGCTGGCAGCCATAGCCCTTCTGCCTCTCACCTTCACTGCAGTGTGATATCTCATCTATTGTGTTTCATTTGGAGAGATGACAGTTAATGAGAGTAGAGAGAGGCCCCCGAGTGTCAATAAGATACTTAACCTATCTGCATTAAATAGCAGGAAACAAATGTTTACTAACTGATTGACATGAGAAAGCATAAGTCCCTATTCTCAAGGGGAGGGAGGTCAAGCTGGATGGGGACAGTGGTAAAGAAACTGTTTTTTTGGAAACTTATTTGGTGCCAGGGTCTTGACATACAGGATTTTATTTAATCCTTATAATCTTAGGAAGGATTAACTCTATTTTACAGATGAAATAGCATTAACTTTGAGTTACAAACTCCTGTATTACAAACATAATAAAGGTATGTTATAGGCTGTGTCCCCTAAAACTCATTTGCTGAAGACCTAACCCCCAATACCTTAGAATGTAACTGTACCTGGAGATTGAGTCTTCAAGAGGTAAGTAAGGTAAAATGAGGTCAACATGACTTGTGTCCTTATAAAAAGAAGAAATTTGGACACAGACACACAGAGGGAAGCCCATTTGAAGGTACAGGCAGAAGACAGCCATCTACAAGCCAAAGAGAGAGGCCTCAGAAGAAACAAACTCCACCAACAACTTGTTCTCAAACTTCTAGCCTCCAGAATGAGGAAATAAATTTCTGTTGTTTAAGCTTCCCAGTCTGTGGTCCTTTGTTATGGCAGCCCTAGCAAACAAATAAAAGGTACAGTGGAGATTGACCCCAGGTATGACTAAGCCCTGGCTGGCCTTTTCTCTGAAGTATGGAAAAGATCAGCCAGCGATGTGGGAGGCAGCCAGGCAGGAGCCACATGAGTGATGTGCACGGTGATTAAATGTGATGGATGGAACAGTGGGCAGGGATGAGATCAGGAAAGGCCTCCTGAATGAGGTGAGCATTGAGCTGGGTAGGGAAATTCAGAAAAGACACAGATGGGCAGAGAGGAATGAGGAGGGCATTCCAGGCTACAGGGCAGCTGACTTTGCTGGATCCCAGTGCTACCATCCCTTTTGTCTGGATGGACACTGGGCCAGCCAAGCACACATGTGGAAGCTGCACTGAAGAATGTTGGGTCTGACTGAGCAGGAGGATATCGTCTGTAAATTGGGAATTGCTTTTATACACAACCTCTTCTTGAAGTCCCAGAAGATGGCCAAGAATAAAGAGGCTGGCAGCTTCTCATATTTACTAAGGCAGAGTGAGAGAAGGTGGGACCAGGAGGCACTGGCAGAAAAAGGACAGTTAACCCTAGAACTCTGAGCCTTGGAGAAAGAAACTGACAAAAAAAAAAGAGTCAAGAGGTTGAATACAGAACATGGGAACAAGTGAGGGGAGGGGTCCCAACCAAGTCTGACACACAATGTATCAAATATAATAAGTCCTGTGAGGCCAATCAAATCCCCTGTCACCCCAACCCCACACTATGCCAAATAGTAAAAGCAGATGTTTTGCACACTGGTAACAACCCAGAAGTCTTTCTTGTGAGTGGCAAGAGAGGGGGGAGTCTGCTGAGAAGAGAAGGGTGGAGAGAGAAGGTTTTTGGGAATGGTCCAAATATTAGTGCACCAGAAACCTTACCTCCAACAATAGAAGAAGAGGGATTCATTTTAGCTTGGGCAAGGCGAGATCTATTGTAACATGGAAGAAATTCAAATGTGACAGAACAAAGTGACATTTCAAATTGCTGTGATTTATCCATCCCCATTGCCTGACCCATTTTTTTAAAATACCAAACTGACAGGGCCAATTGCAATACCTCATGGTAGGGGTGGGTGGGTGATAGAAGGGCCCCTGTTATGCCTTTGGAAATTCAGTCTCTCCATGCTTCATCCTGAGCCTTTGGCCTTCTCCGTGGTAAGGCACTGTGTCCCCCTGAAGCTTCCAGCACATTCTTGGTGGAAGGAATCACCAGGGTAGCACAAGCTGTCCAAAGTTTCCATGGCACTATCTTCAGACTAAAGGCAGCATCCAGAGAGAAGCCCATATCCATTCCATCTGGAGGCCTGGCAGGGAGACAGATGCTGGCATATGCACATTGCTCAAAGTCCCATTAGTAGAAGAGAGTGTAGGGCTCTGGAAGGAGCTAGAATAGGAGCTTGATGGTTTGGGTCTAGGCTTTAGGCAATTCATTGATCCTCTCTACTTTGTTTTCCGGACTTTTCCAATGGGAAGGACATTAATATGAGTTCTCTACATTTTTAATGTATACAACCTGATGAGTTTGGAGCTAAGTTTTGAAACCATCATCACAATCTATTACATAAACATATCCGTTACCTTCTTCCCACCTTCTTTATTATATTATTATCATTATTATTTTGTGAAATGAAGATTATTTCTGTCATGAGATCTACTTATTCTGTCAGCAAATTTTAGGCATACAATAGAGTAAAACTATTATAACAATAAGCACTATGTAGGAGATCTCTAGGACTTATTCACTTTGCATAACTGAAACTTTGAATGCTTTGACTAAAACCTCCCCATTTCTTCTTCCCTCAGCTCCTGAAAACTTTCTGCTCCTATGAGTTTACTATTTCATATTCCTTATATAAGTGGTATCAAAGTAGCATTTGTCTTTCTGTATTTGGCTTATTTCATTTAGCATAATGTCACTAAATTCATCCGTATTGTTAATGGCAGGATTTTTTATTTTTTAATGCTGAATAATATTCCATTGTATGTGCATACCACATTTTCTCTGTATATTTATCCACTGATACATTTACATTGCTTCCTAGCCTTGGCTAATATAAATAATACTGCAGTGAGCATGGAGTGCAGATACCTCTTTGAGATCCTAATTGCATTTTTTTGAATATACATCCAGAAGTAAAATTGTTAGATTATATAGTAGTTGTACTTTAAAGTTTTTCAGGAGCCTCCATACTGTTTTCCATAGTGGCTGCACCAATTTGCATTCTCACCAACAGTGTACCAGGGTTTTCTTTTCTCACCAACACTTGTTATTTTTTTTTATAATAACCATCGTAAGAGATATGAGGTAAAATCTCACTCTAGTTTTGATTTGCACTTCACTGACAATCACTGATGTTAAGTTACTTTTCATAAACTTGTTGGCCATTTGTATGTCTTCTCTGAAAAAAAATGTCTTTTCAGTTCCTTTGTAGAGTTCTGTATACTTTAAAGAGTTGCTCATTCCCTCATTTATTCCCCCATATACACTGTGGTGTTTACTGGGTATAACAGAGAGCACCCCAATATCCTTGTTTGGATAAGCTTATCTTTGGGGCTGTGAGCAGTGGGAAATTGATGAACAAATGGTTAAGATAAGGACAGAATAAAGTTGTGACACTGGAGGGTCTCTGAGAAGTTTTGTGGCATAATTGTGCCAGTGGATGGTGCTGCTCTGTCATCAGTGGAGAGCAGCTTGATGAAGCAACACTTTGAGTCCTGGTGGGAAGAAATGAACTTGATTGAACATTCTCTTTTTTTTTAAGTTTTCTGGTGTAACATTGCTTCACAAAACCATACAGGTTTCAAGTGTACAACTCGATGAAACTTTATCTGCACACTAAATCATGCGCCCATCACCCCAAGCAAAGTCTCTTTCCTTTGCCATCCACCCCCTCGTTTGCCCATCTTCACTCAGCTCCATTGTCCTTTCCCTCCGGCAATCACCACACTGCTGTTCATGTCCACGTATCACACATATATGTTCTTTGGCTAATCCCTTCTTCGTTCATCCAGTCCCTTCTCCCCCCACCCCGTGCTTCTGACAGCTGTCAGTCTGTTCCATGTATTCATGCCTCTGTTTCTATTTTGTTAGTCTATTTTTGAACAATTTTTTTTCTTTACTCTTTTTTGTTGTTGTTGTTCAAGTACAGTTGTCTCTGTTTTCCTGCCACCACTTTCCCCCACCCCACTAACTGCCTCCTCACACACTCAGTCCTACCACTCTGTTGGCTTTGTCCATGGGTATTTTATACATGTTCCTTGATGACCCTTTTCCTTCTTTTGCCCATTATCCCCCCTTCACCCCATGGTTACAGTCAGTTTCTTCTTCATATCAATGTCTCTGGTTCTATTTTTCTTGCTTGTTTATTTTGTTGATTAGGTTCCACTTGTAGGTGAGAGCATATGAACACTTTTTTTCTTTTTCTTTTTTAAAAATTATTTTATTGTTGTTCAATTACAGTTGTCTGCATTTTACCCCCACCACTCCCCCCACCGCAGCCAAACCTCGCTCCCTCCCTTGCTTCTACCCTCCACCTTGGCTTTGTCCACGTGTCCTTTATAGTAGTTCCTGAAAACCCTTGCCCCCATTGTCCCCTCCCCCCTCCCCTCTGGCTATTGTTAGATTGTTCTTAATTTCAACGTCTCTGGTTATATTTTGTTTGCTTTTAACTTTTGTTGATTATGTTCCAGTTAAAGGTGAGATTGTGTGGTATTTGTCCCTTACTGCCTAGCTTATTTCACTTAGCATAAATGCTGTCCAGTTCCATAAATGCTGTCCCAAAGGGTAGGAGCTCCTTCTTTCTCTCTGCTACGTAGAATTCCATTGTGTAAATATACCATAGTTTTTGGATCCACTCATTTAATGATGGGCATTTAGGTTGCTTCTAGCACTTGGCTATTGTAAATTGTGCTGCTATGAACATTGGGATTCATAGATTCTTTTGGATTGGTGCTTCAGGGCTCTTAGGGTATAAACCCAGCAGTGGAATAGCTGGGTCAAGAGGCAGTTCCATTTTTAGTTTTCTGAGGAAATTCCATACTGTTTTCCACAGTGGCTGCACCAGTCTGCATTCCCACCAATAGTGCAATAGTAGGTTCTCTTTTCTCCCCATCCTCTCCAACATTTGTTTGTTGATTTGTTTATGATGGCAATTCTGACTGGAGTGACGTGGTATCTCATTGTGGTTTTAATTTACATCTCTCTGATGGCTAGTGATACTGAAATTTTCATATGTCTCTGGGCCTCTGTATGTCCTCCTTGGAGAAGTGACTGTTCAAGTCATTTGGCCATTTTTTAATTGGGTTATTTGTCTTCCTGGAGTGCAGTCCTGTGAGTTCTTTTTTTTTACTTAGCAGCCATCATGGCGATCATATCAACTGTAGCTGCATCTCACTGCTCGTGTTCAAGTCACCACAATCTTACAGTCTTAATTGTCCTATATCATTATTAGTTATTATTGTGAATCTCTTACTGTGCCTATTTTTTTTAATTTTAATTTTCTATTGTTATGCAATTACAGTTGTGTGCCTTTTCTCCCCATCCCTCCACCCTACCCAAGCTGAAACCCCTCCCTCTACCACCTCCACCCTCCCCATTGATTTTGTCCATTTGTCCTTTATAGTAGTTCCTCTAATCCCCTCTCCCCACTATCCCCTCCTCACTCCCCTCTGGCTATTGTTACATTGTTCTTAATTTCAATGTCTCTGGTTATATTTTGTTTGTTTTTTTTTCTTTTTTTGATTGTGTTCCAGTTAAAGGTGAGATCATATGGTATTTGTCCCTCACGACTTGGCTTATTTCACTTAGCATAATGCTGTCCAGTTTCATCCATGCTGTTGCAAAGGGTATAAGCTCCTTCTTTCTCTCTGCTGCGTAGAATTCCATTGTGTAAATATACCATAGTTTCTGGATCCACTCGTTTGCTGATGGGCACTTAGGTTGCTTCCAGTACTTGGCTATTGTAAATTGTGCTGCTATGAACATTGGGGTGCACAGGTTCTTTTGGATTGGTGCTTCAGGGCTCTTAGGGTATAATCCCAGCAGCGGAATTGCTGGGTCAAAGGGCAGTTCCATTTTTAGTTTTCTGAGGAAATTCCATACTGTTTTCCACAGTGGCCTCACCAGTCTGCATTCCCACCAACAGTGCACTAGGGTTCCCTTTTCTCCGCATCCTCTCTAACATTTGTCTGTTGATTTGTTTATGTTGGCCACTCTGACTGGTGTGAGATGGTACCTCATTGTGGTTTTAATTTGCTTCTGATGGCTAGTGATGCTGAGCATCTTTTCATATGTCTCTGAGCCCTCTGTATGTATTCCTTGGAGAAGATTCTGTTTAAGTCCTTTGCCCATGTTTTAATTGGGTTGTTTGTCTTCCTGGAGTGGAGTCGTGTGAGTTCTTTATATATTTTGGAGATCAGGCCCTTGTCTGAGGTATCATTAGCAAATATGTTTTCCCATACTGTTGGTTCTCTTTGTAATTTGGTGCTGTTTTCTTTAGCCATGCAGAAGCTTTTTATTTTGATGAGGTACCATTTGTTTATTCTTTCCTTTATGTCCCTTGCTTTAGGGGATGTGTCTGTGAGGATGTTGCTCCATGAAATGTCTGAGATTTTCCTGCCAATGTTTTCCTCTAGGACTTTTACGGTGTTACAACTTATATTTAAGTCTTTTGTCCATCTTGAATTTATTTTTGTGTATGGCATAAGTTGGTGATCGAGTTTCCTTTTTTTGCATGTAGCTGTCCAGATCTCCCAACACCATTTGTTGAAGAGCCTATTTTCACTACATTTTATGCTCCTGCTTCCTTTGTCAAATATTAATTGACCATAAAGGCTTGGGTTTATTTCTGGGCTCTCTGTTCTGTTCCATTGGTCTATGTGCCTGTTTTGATGCCAGTACAAGGCTGGTTTGATTACAGTGGCCTTGTAATACAGTTTGATATCAGGTATTGTGATCCCTCCTGCTTTGTTCTTCTTTCTCAAAATTGCTGCAGCTATTCGGGGTCATTTATGGTTCCATATAAATTTCTGAAATGTTCGTTCTATATCTGTGAAATATGTCATGGGTACTCTAATAGGGAATGCATTGAATCTATAAATTGCTTTGGGTAGTATGGCCATTTTGATGATGTTAATTCTTCCAATCCATGAGCATGGTACATGCTTCCATTTGTTTGTGTCATCCTTAGTTTGTATCCTCAGTGTTGTGTAGTTTCCTGAGTACAGGTCTTTTACCTCCTCGGTTAGGCTTATTCCTAGATACATTATTTTTCTTGTTGCTATATCAAATGGGATTTTTTTCCCTGATTTCTGTTTCTGCAGTTTCATTGTTGGTATACAGGAATGCCTTTGATTTCTGAGTATTGACTTTGTATCCAGCAGTTTTGCCAAATTCATTTGTTAGATCGAGTAGTTTTTTGGTGGAGTCTATAGGATTTTCCATGTACACTATCATGTCATCTGCAAACAGTGACAGTTTCATTTCCTCCTTTCCAATTTGGATGCCTTTTACTTCTTTTTCTTGTCTGATTGCTGTGGCTAGGACTTCCAATACTATGTTGAATAGGAGTGGTGAGAGAGGCCATCCTTGTCTTCCTCCTGATCTTAGTGGGAAAGCTCTAAGTTTTTGTCCATTGAATATGATGTTGGCTGTAGATCTCTCATATATGGCCTTTATTATGTTGAGGAATGCTCTCTTTATTGCCAATTTGCTGAGTGTTTTTATCAGAAATGGGTGCTGTTTCTTATGAAATGCTTTTTCCTCATCTATTGATATGATCATGTGATTTTTGTCTTTGCTGTTGTTAATGTTAATGTATTATGTTTATTGATTTGTGAATATTGTTCCATCCTTGCATCCCTGGGATGAATCCCACTTGGTCATCATGGTGTATGATCTTTTTAATGTATTGCTGGATGCAGTTTACCAATATTTTGTTGAGAATTTTAAGGTCTATGTTCATCAGCAATATATGGCTTGAAGTTTTCTTTGTTTGTTGTGTCTTTATCTGGTTTGGAGATTAGGATGATGCTGGCTTCATAAAAAGAGTTTGGGAGTCTTCCATCAATTTGGAATTATTTGAATAGTCTGTGAAGGATAAGGGTTAGGTCTTCCTTCAATGCTTTGTAGAATTCTCCTGTGAAACCATCTGGTCCAGGGCTTTTGTGTGTTGGGAGTTTTTTGATGACTGCCTCAATTTTGTTTAATGTTATTGGTCTGTTCAGGTTTTCTGCTTCTTCTTCATTCAGGTTTGGAAGATTATATTTTTCTAGAAATGTGTCCATTTCATCTAGGTTTTCAAATTTCTTGGCATACAGTTCCTTATACTAATTTCTTACAATCCTTTGTATTTCTGTGGTATCAGTTGGGATCTCTCCTCTTTCATTTCTAATTGTGTTTATTTTTATCCTCTCTCTTTTCTTCTTGATGAGCCTACTTAAAGGCTTGTCGATTTTGTTTATCTTTTCAAAGAACCAGCTCCTGGATTTATTGATCCTTAGAATTGTGCTTTTAGTCTCTGTGTCATTTAACTCTGCTCTGATCTTGGTTATTTCCTTCCTTCTGCTTGCTCTGGGCTGTCTTTGTTGTTTTTCCTCCAGTTCTTGTAGGCGTAGGGTTAAGTTGTTTGTTTTAACTGTTTCTATCTTCTTAAGGTAGGCCTGTATTGCTATGAACTTCCCTCTCAGGACTGCCTTTGTTGTGTCCCATAGGTTTTGGGTTGTTGTGAGTTCATTTTCATTTGTTTCCAGAAAGTTTTTGATTTCTTCCCTAATCTCGTTCTTGACCCATTCATTGTTTAATAGCATGCTATTCAGTCTCCATGATTTTGAGTGTTTGGGGTTTTTTCCTTTGGGGTTGGTTTCTAGTGTCAGTTCCTTGTTATCAGCGAATATGCTTGATATGATTTCAATTTTCTTGAATTTGTTGAGGCTTGTTTTGTGTCCTATCATGAGGTCTATCTTTGAAAAAGTTCCATGTACACTTGAAAAGAATGTGTATTTTGCTTCTTTGGGATGAAAAGCTCTATATATATATCAGTTAAGTCCATTTCCTCTAGGGTATTGTTAAGTGACACAATATCCTTCTTGATATTTTGTTTGGAAGACCTGTCCATTTTTGATAGTGGGGTGTTAAAGTCCCCTACTATAATTGTGTTGCTGTCAATATCTTTCTTGAAGTCCTCCAAGATTTTCTTTATGTATTTGGGTGCTCCTATGTTGGGTGCATATACATTTACAATGTTTATGTCTTCTTGGTGGATTCTTCCTTTGAGTATTATGAAGTGACCTTCTGGGTCTCTCTTTATGGCCCTTCTTTGGAAGTCTATTTTATCTGATAGGAGTATTGCTACCCCTGCTTTTTTTCCCTGTCTGTTTCCTTGGAAAATTTATTTCCAGCCCTTCACTTTCAGTCTGTGTAAGTCTTTTGTCCTGAGATGGGTATCTTGTAGGCAGCATATGTGCGGGTCATGTTTTCTTATCCATTCAGCTATTCCATGTCTTTTGATTGGAGCATTTAATCCATTTACATTTAAGGTTATTATCGATAGGTAGTTATTCATTGCCATTATTTCCTACCTGTGTTCCTCTGTCTTTCTCTTTTCCTTCCTTTCCTTAAAGCAGTCCCTTTAGCATCTCTTGCAGAGCTGGTTTGGTGGAGCTGTATTCTTTTAGACTGCTTTTGTCTGGGAAGCTCTTTATTTGGTCTTCTATCTTGATTGAGAGCCTTGCTGGGTAAAGTAGTCTTGGTTGGAGGCCTCTGGTTCTCATTACTTGGAATATTTTTTGCCATTCTCTTCTGGCTTGGAGCGTTTCCATTGAGAAGTCAGTTGCTAACCTTATTGGGCTCCCTTGTATGTTACTTCCTCTTTCTCCCTTGCTGCCTTTAAGATCCTCTCTTTGTCTTGGAATTTTCCCTTTTTAATTATGATGTGTCTTGCTGTGGGCCTTTTTGGGTTCCTTTTGCTTGGGACTCTGTGTTTCCTGGATTTGGGTGACTTTTTCTCTCCTCAGATTAGGGAAATTTTCCATCATTACTTTTTCAAACAGGTTTTCTATCCCTTGCTCTTCTTCTTCTCCTTCTGGTATTCCTATTATACGGATATTGTTACGTTTCATGTTGTCCTGCATTTCCCTTAACCCCTCTTCATTCTTTCTGAGCCTCTTTTCCTTTTCTTGCTCTTTCTGGGTGTTTTTTTCTACTTTGTCCTCCAGCTCACTGATCCGATCCTCTGCTTCATCAAGTCTGCTTTTCATTCCTTCTACTGTGTTCTTCAGTTCAGAAATTGTATTCTTCATTTCCTCTTGGCCCTTGTTGATAGTTTCTATTTCCTTTTTCATGTTGATATAGTTTGCACTGAGTTCATTGTACTTTCCCTGTAGTTTCTGGTAGTTCTCTGGTAGTTATCAGAGAGCTCAGTGATCTTCCTGATAACCATTGCTTTGAACTCAGTATCTGATAGTTGACTTGCCTCTTTTTCAGTTAGCATTCTTTCTGAGGCTTCCTCCTTTCCGTTCATTTGGGGATTGTTTCTTTGTCTTCCCATTGTTTGTGAGACTCTTCCTGTTAGCCTCTGCTTCTTAAATTGATATATTCTGAATCCCTGGGTTTATGGTATGAACTTCTATGGTAGAATGCCAATGGGATTCAGTGGTGCTGTCTCCTTAATCTCCTTTGCTCACTGGTCTTGAGCTGATGTTTATGGGTGTAACATGGTCTAACTCTGGTGTTTTCAGCACTCCAGGTTTTATTGTCTCACCTGTGGAGAAAATAGAAAGGGGGTGGTGGGGAAAGAAAAGACAAAAAAAAAAAGAAGAAGAATGAAAGGAGGGAAAAAGGGAATAGAAAAGGAAAGGAAGGAAGGAAGAAGGAATAAAAAAGGTAAAGGATTGAAGGAAAAAGGAATAAAAAAGGAAGAAGGACCGAAAGGAAGAAGGAATTCAGGGGGAAAGGAGGAAAGAAGAAAAAAAGTCTTCCGCTGGCTTTAAACCAGTCAGTTTAGTTCTGCTGGTCTTCCTGTCTGTGGAACGGGAGGCAGTGGTTGGAAGGATTGGTTTCACTTTTCTTCCTTCCTGAGCCACACTCTTCGCTGTTGTTCAGCCTGTATTCCAGTTCCTCAGAGTCCTTCTGCTCCCCACTAGGCCTTTAGTTCACCAGCTGTGCTGTCCTTGAGGTGCACCAATTAGGGGCAACTCACACTCCCGCTTCTTTCTCTTTGCTGTCTTAGATGCTAGGGGCTCTCGGTGCTGCTATGGGGTAGTTCAGCCCCCTACTTGGGTGAGTCTTTCCGGGGAATGCAGTCTCACCTAGCCCTGCAGCTCCCCTCTGCTGGGTGTTCTGCCTTAGTCCTAGCAAGCCAGTAGGTCCTGCAGGGCTCTGTGTGCAGTGGCTAGGTAGAAGTTGTTGAGAACTGGTGTTTTTAGGTGTGGTCCCTTGCAGGCAGCCAGCCCTTGATCAGCAGATCTGCTGCTTTGGACCTGAGTCAGGTTCTCAGCGTCAGTTGTGTGGCTGGCCTGTCCACAACTCTGGGCCTGAGTCGCGGGGCCGGCCGGTCTGGCGCGTGGGGCAGCTAGCCTCTGCTCCATGTGCACACTCACCCGTGGTTTGAGGTGTGGGCCCGCAGTCCACTAATCTGGGTGCGCGCAACCAGGCTTCAGGTGAGCTCCAGGGCTACTTATCCCAGGTTCACTGTCCAGGGGCTGAGGGGGGAGGGGCGCCAGAGGCCATGGCTGCTGTGGAGAGTTCTCTAACTAGCTGGTGAGTGCCACTGTTTTCTTTTTCTTTTCAAGAAATTCTTCCTATTCAAGCCCCCCTGGTCCAAACAAGCACCTGGCTGCTCACACAGCTCAGCCTGGCTCTCTCCCAAGAATCCTGCAGCAGACCCTGCACCCAGGCCAGGGCTTCAGCTGCCCTGGTCCCTGCGCAGGTCCCAGGGACCTTATTGTCCTTAAGCACTCTTCTTACCATCTGATCTTTCAATGTCCTCTATCTTTGGTCTCCGATATTCATATATGCTGGAATACTGTTGGCTGTTTGCTCTACTCCTCAGTTCAGCTAGGTATTTCACTGGCGTTGAGGGGAAGTGGACTCTGCTTCCACCTATCTCGCCGCCATTTTCCCAACCGTGAGTTCTTTATATATTTTGGAGATCAAACCCTTGTCTGAGGTATATTGGCAAATATGTTTTCCAATGTAGTTGGTTCTCTTTTCATTTTAATGTTGTTTTCTTTAGCCATGCAGAAGCTTTTTATTTTGATGAGGTCCTATTTGTTTATTCTTTCCTTTATGTCCCTTGCTTTGTCAGTGAATGTTGATGTTTGGAGTATCTGAGATTTTCCTGCCTATGTTTCCTTCCTCCTGAAGAACTTTTACAGTGTCATGACTTATATTTAAGTCTTTTATCCACCTTGAATTTATTTTTGGTTATTGTGTAAGTTGGTGATCAAGTTTCATTTTTTTGCATGTAATTGTCCACATCTCCCAACACCATTTTTTGAAGAGGCTATTTTTGTTCCATTTTATGCTTCTTCCCCCTTTGTCAAATATTAATTGGCAATAGAGACTTCGGTTTATTTCTGGGCTCTCTATTCTGTTCCATTGGTCTATGTGCTTGTTTTTATGCCAGTACCAGGCTGTTTTGATTACAGTGGCCTTGTAATACAGTTTGATATCAGGTATTGTGATTCCTCCTATTTTGTTCTTCTTTCTTAAAATTGCTGCAGGTATTCAGGGTTGTTTATGGTTCCATATAAATTTTGGAAATGTCTGTTCTATATCTGTAAAATATGTCATTGATACTTTAATAGGGATTGCATTGAATCTATAAACAGCTTTGGGTAGTATGGCCATTTTGATGATGTTAATTATTCCAGTCCATGAGCATGGTACATGTTTCCATTTATTTGTGAACACTTTTTTTCTAAAGGCAAGGAAAAACAGGTATGAACAAGAAAATTATACCAGTTTCATTGTGGAATCTATTATGATGACATTTTAGTAAAACATTTGGCAAGAGTGCAAGGTATTTCAACTTCAATGGCATTATAACAATTCATGCTCTAGTCATACTCTCATGCAGGTGTAGCATACCAATTCTTGCATTGAGAGCTGGGCTCAAGTTTCTAGGTTGTCATTCTTATTGATTAGAAGAAAAGTGACACTTTGAGGTTGTCTTCTAAGCTAACACAAACCAATAATTGAGACTTTTTCTTACATAATTTCACTGAATCCTCTAACCTCATGAAATAGATGTTACTATACCTCTTTATGGATGAGCAATATTCAATAATTTGTCTAGAATTATGCAGTTACTGAATGGTAGAGTTGACATTTGAATTCTAAAGCCCTTGAATATTCCTCTTGATAAAATTCTTGCTAATACGAGGTAATGTGACTGAGAATTGAACAATGGTTCAAGGGCCATATGTTTGGCCTTAGTTTAAGTCCATATTGTCAAACTCCTATCCTCAAATCCTAACTTTTCTTTCATTAATCAGCCTCTATTTTATGTACCATACACCCTTAACAAAAATATCAGAACTACTGATCTAGAAAAGGAATCTGCTTACATTACTTTACTTTGGGAAAACTGCTGTTGACTTTCTGTTGTCCTTGGTAAATTGAACGGTTCTCAAGGAAGCCCTGTCCCTTTAAGCCTCCTGTGTTTCCTGGTGATGTTTCTCCTTTCTGAGCTGCCTTCTCCCTCTTCTTTTCTGGGCAAACTCCACTTGTACTTTAATAACCATTACAAGTGTTTCCTTTCCAAGCAAATATCTCCCTAGTGTCATCAAGTTTATTTATTGCTTTTTCTGAAGTTTTCTAATGCTTTATTTATAACTTCATGATATATTTGTCATGAAATAACATTTTTATATGTATCCCCATATTTCCTACTAGACTATAACTCCTTGGGGTGAGAATCTTATCTTATTCCAAGCTTCCATGCAAGAAAAACAATAGCAACAATAACATCAATATCAATAATGTTCCTTATAATTAAAGGCCAACAGATTTGAGGGAAAAACAACAAAATGGTAGCTGCATATAACCTTTGTAGACTTAATAATTATAAAAGAACTTGCTAGAAAATATTCAATGTGTATGTATTTCTACTAAACTGTTAATCAGTGATGGGCATGCTCAGTTTGACAAATTTAGCTGAAGTCTGACAGCATATATGTACATACTGTTTGAAATACAAAGTCAAAATAGCTTCTCTCAGACATCAGAAATTGCAATAGATTTACTTAACTAATAGATGTTTATACAAATCAATTAAAAAGTCCTGTCAGGAGGCATGTTGAAATTTAAACATGCCTCTCAGGAATCAGGCCCTTGGTGGTAAATCCCACTCCCTTGCTGGCCACCTCCCTGTCAGAAGATTCTTCTCTGGGAGCCCCTCTGTGAACAAGGTCTGACCCGGGCTCCTGTCCAGGAGTGTCCTGGGACATGTTTATGTGGTACAAGCAAAGGAAAAGCAGAGGAACGCATTCCTGTCTGGTGCTCAGAATATAAATCTGTCACAGGAGCCCTCCAAAGACAATTTGGCCAAGGAGTAATGAAGTGAGGGAATCTTTAGGTGACCAGGGATGGCACAGTAAACGCCAAATAATTCAATATGATTAGGGAATTAACAACGACCAAGGCGAGGTGGTGAGAAGAGATGCGTAAATTTCCTCTGGCCTAAATGAGTGGTGGGCCAGTCTGTCCAGGGAAGGCAAGCAGCCTTCTGGAAAGCTGGCTCAGGTTTCAAAAGCAATACATCTCTGAACAAAGCCAAGGGATTGGCCTTTGAAGATGAAGTCAGAATTGACAAAGAAGGGAGTCCACAGAATCACAACGGATCTGTCTGCAGGTTGGCTGGGAAGGCAGACGAGGCTGCCGCCCAGAGACTGAGCCAGGTGGAGGGTCAGGATTCAGCCCCTTGGGGCTGCAGTTTTATTCCTAGCACTGTACAAGGAGGGAATCTAGGAACCCTCAACCACCAACACAACAACTTTTATGTGATAGGGTTTGTTTTTGCCTGGAACCAAGTCAACAAAAATGTCATTGGTCATATTTCTTATGTTAAAACAGTGCTTCAAAAACATTTTTTTAGTTTGTCCAGTGTTTCATACATAGTAATCTCACTTGAACCTCACAATAACCCAGTAAATAGGTAGGAAGATATGGTAGGCACTGACCCTAAAACATTCCTAAATTTTACTTTTATTTTTTTCCTGAAATAAATCACATGTTCATTGAGCAAACTTTAGAAAACACAAGTGCATTTTAAGAAAAAAGTTTCAATTACCTGTAATACCCTAACAGAGATGCCAATGCTTTCATTTTATATACAATTTTATATTCCATTGAAATGTTTTGCAACTTGTAACATATCACATTTTTATTTCAATAACTACAATAATTATAAAAATAAGCATCAGGGGTGGGAGGAAGGCAGAAAACTGTACTTGAACAACAATATATATATATATATAAACTTCCAGCCAAGATGGAGGCATAGGTAGATACACTGCCTCCTTGCACAACCAAAAGAAGGACAAAAACAAATTTAAAAACAAAAAGAACCAAAGCTGAGAGAAAATTGAACTGTATGCAAGTCTGACAGCCAAGGAGTTAAAGAAGAAACATTCATCCAGTAGGAGGGTTGGAGATGGGCAGCAGGGGTGGAGAGGACTCACAGTAAGGCAGTGGGTGGCAGAGTGTGTGGTCCCACATTTGCATGCAGATAAACTGGGAGGGAGAACTGGGGAATGAGACAGACTGTGCAACCCAGGGTTCCAGTGCGGGGAAAGGAAGCTTCAAAACTTCTGACTGAAAAAACCTGTGGGGGTTGAGATGGCAGGAGAAACTCTCAGACTCACAGGAGAGTTTGTTGGAGAGATCCACATGCTCCTGGAACATACACAAAACCACCCACCCAGGAATCAGCACCAGAAGGGCCCAATTTGCTTGTGGGTATTGGCAGAAGTGACTGAGAGCTGGCCAAGAGCCCAGAAAGTGGCATTGTTCCTTCTTGCACCCACCACCACCAATATACACTGTCACAAGGCAGAGACATGTGTTGCCTCACCCTAGAGAATACTTAAGGGTCCACCCTTTATAGCATAACAGGTGCGCCAAAACAAAAAAAATGTGGCCCAAATAAAAGAATAGATCAAAGCTCCAGAATAAATACCACTAAGTGATGAACAGATAGTCAACCTATCACATGAAAAATTCAAAACACTGGTAATCAGGATGCTCACAGAAATGGTTGAGTAGGTCACAAAAATAGAGGAAAAAGTGAAGGCTATGAAAAGTGAAATAAAGGAAAATGTGCAGGAACTAAGCATGATGGGAAGGTCCCAGGACTCAAATGCATGGTTTGGACCAAAAGGAAAAAATAAACATTCAACCACAACAGAATGAAGAAACAAGAATTCAAACAAAATGAGGAGAGGCTTAGGAATCCTGGGACAGCTTTAAATGTTCCAACATCCAAATCATAGGAGTGCCAGAAGGAGAAGAGGAAGAGCAAAAACTTGAAAGCTTATTTGAAAACATAATGAAGAACTTCCCTAATCTGGTGAAGGAAATAGACTTCCAGGAAGTCCAGAAAGCTCAGAGAGTCCCAAAAAGTTGGATCCAAGGAAGCACAAACCAAGGCACATAATAATTACATTACCCAAGATTAAAGAGAAGGAGAGAATCTTAAAAGCAGCAAGAGAAAAGGAGACAGTTATCTACAGAGGAGTTCCCATAAGACTGTCAGCTGATTTCTCAAAAAAAACTTTGCAGGCAACAAGGGGCTGGAAAGAAGTATTCTAAGTCATGAAAGGCAAGGACCTATATCCAAGATTACTCTCTCCAGCAAGGCTATCATTTAGAGTGGAAGGGCAGACAAAGTGCTTCCCAGATAAAGTCAAGTTAAAGGAGTTCATCATCACCAAGCCCTTATTTTATGAAATGTTAAAGGGACTTATCTAAGAAAAAGAAGATCAAAACTATGAACAGTAAAATGATAACAAACTCACAACTATCAACAACTGAAGCTAAAAAAAAAAAACAAAAACAAACTAAGCAAACAACTAGAAGAAGAACAGATTAATAGGAATAGAGATCTCATAGAGGGTTATCAGCAGGGAGGTGGAGGTGGAGAATTGGGGAAAAGGTACAGTGTATCAGAAGCATAAATGGTAGGTACAAAATAGACGGGGGTGGGGGTGGGTTATGAATACTATGGGAAATAGAGAAGCCAAAGAACATATATGTATGATCCATTGACATGAACTAAGGTGGGGGAATGATGGTGGGAGGAGGGTGCGGGGCGAGAGGGATAAAGGGAAGAAATAGGACAACTGTAATAGCATAATCAATAAAATGTATTTTTCAAAGTTCTCACAGATTTTTCTTGAACCCCTTAGAATATGAACACGTTTCCCCAGAAGTCCCTGTTTGAGAACTATTACCATTGTACCCAATAAATAAATAAATAAATAAATAAATAAATAAATAAATAAAAATACATATATCAATATACATACACCTGTTATGCACCTGTTATGTTTTAAGAGGTGGAACCTTAGGTATTTGCCAGGGCAGGACAATCCACTTCCCTGCATTATGGTGCTGTATGTGGGGAAGGGGTCAGAGAGGGAACAATGATGGTTTCTCAGCTCTCACCCTACTTTCAAGAGACTACCAGTTTCTCCAGCCACTGCAACCCCCACAGGTTTTTACAGTCCAAGGTTCTGAGGCTTTATTTTCCCCACACTAGAACCCTGGGCTGCATGATCTGTCTCACTCCCCAGTTGTTCGTCCTGGTTTATCTGCACATGAATGTGAGAATACCTGGTTCACCAGCCACTGCCTTGCCATGCATCCTCTAGGCCTCAGCTTCCTGTCTCTGCCCCTCCGACCAGTTTGGATGAATATTTCTTCTTTAACTCCTTCATCGTCAGACTTCCATACAGTTTGATTTTCTGGCAGTTCTGATTGTTTTTTTTTTTTAATTGGTTATTACCTTTTTTTTGGTTGTGCAAGGAAGCAAAATGCATCTACCTACAGTTCCATCTTGTCCAGGAGCGCTCTCAATGTAGTCTTATTTTATGAGTTTGTTTTTTATCTTCTCAGTGGGACTTTCTTTATTCTCTAGCTCAAGCTAAAGCAAAAATACACCTGCCATCACCACCTTTTGTCACAAAGTCCTTCTTTATTTTATTCATATTATTAATATTGTTAAGAGTCTGAAAATATATAATAGGTATTTATTGACTAACTGTTTATTACCTGCTTCTGACTCTACAATGAACGTGCCTTAAGGACAGGTACTCTGCTTGTCTTGGACACTGCTATGTCCTCTTGTATGATGCAATGCATGCCACGGGAGATGCCCAAGAAATATTTACCCACTGATATCAAGAGTATGGGGACTCAAAATTCTCTCTTCCTTCTCTCAAGATTTTAGTGAAATTAGTTACTATGAGCTATTTTTTCTTCTTGTAATTTCACTTAGCCCCTGCTATGAACTACATATTCCTGGGAACTAAACAAATCCTATTTAAAAAGCTTGGAGTAGAGAATTACTAGATCTGAAGTGGCAAACAAGCTCTTTCCTGTGTAGCAAAAGTGATTACTTGAAAGTAGTTGAGAAGGATTTTGAGGATCCATGGGGTCATTGGGATTGTCATGATTAATTAATAATGTTTGCCATTGGCACTGTATGGGATAGTACAGGCTCATATTGTGAATGTCTGTTGCTTGTAGGTAAACAGTGTTCATAGCACCCACTAATATAGCAAGAGGTTGTCCTATATTTAGTCTTTAGTGGTGCTCCAGACAGACTTAAAGTCTAAAATATTCTACAAGTTTAGATTCATATAATCATGGAGTTCAGTTAAAATTATGCTAACTGGAGACTAAAGCTTTGAGAGAACTTGGCATGTCCAGTCCCTTACCTACATAAAGGTAAATACGTATTCATTATTAATAACTAAGAATCTAAAATATTTTCAAGAACAGGGTTCCTTCAACTTTCCCAGAAAACCCATATGTTTTCTATCTTCACTGTCTCTTGGCTGATCAGGGATTTCATCCAAATATACTTTTTAGCTTGAGTACATATCCTCTTGTTTAGTTTCTAATGGAAATACATTATATAATTTCTTCTCTTCATTCATGAATTAAAAAATTGGCACACATCATCTGAATATCCTGTATATGTAGATACAATAGGAATGTGCTTTCCACAAGCTCCATTCCAGTGGTGGAAAGACAATTACAGGATCCTGTGGTAATTCTGTGCTATGCTCGAGGTTACAGACACTGTAGAACTTGGAAACAGACATCTAATTGCTCCTCAGTTTTCTGTTATGCAGGCAAAATAGCACCATTTCCTTTAACCTTTCTTCAAAAATCACATCAGCATAATTTCCTCAAATAGACCCCATGGCCAATTCAGCACCGAGGATATTTAACCACACCACTGGGCATACCCAACCTCAGAGACACAGAGCCAACCGCAGCCCCATGAATCCAAACCAAGCCTGAGTATTTTTGCCAAAAGAAATTCCTAAGACTGATTGAATGCTCAAATCTCAAGGCAGCCCTTCAAAATTTTTTGCCACTGAAGACTATGTTTGCAGACCAATCAGCAAAATACAGAATGATATTATCCTGTGTGTGGTTTGGATGAGGAAAAGCACTTTCTTGACTGTGTAGATGACAACTGAGAAGACAATACAGTAGGGTGCTTCCTATCAGAATTTCATGGATCCTATAATTAAGGATACTGGGGACTTTTAGAATGTTAGATATAGGTGAACAGAAGCAAGCATTTTATAAATTGATGGGGGCAGCAATACACCTGCCATCACCACCTTTTGTCACAAAGTCCTTCTTTATTTTATTCATATTATTAATATTGTTAAGAGTCTGAAAATATATAATAGGTATTTATTGACTAACTGTTTATTACCTGCTTCTGACTCTACAATATTTTTCCCAATTACTTAGCAAAGTATAGAGCAAAATAATCAAGGTGATCAGTCTCTGCCCTTTTATGTTGTTGGTGAGGACATGCTGTCTTTGACAAGACAATGGCTGGAATTTAGTTCTCAAGGATCAAGGTGGAAGTGACCTAATCTAGGCTCCCTGATCAGAACAACAAAGATTCTCATTTCTATGAACATAGGGGTGCACAGGTTCTTTTGAATTAGTGATTCAGGATTCTTAGGGTATATTCCCAGCAGTGGAATTGCTGGGTCAAAAGGCAGTTCCATTTTTAGGTTTTTAAGGAAATTCCAGCTTGTTTTCCACAATGGCTGCACCAGTTTGCATTCTCATCAACAGTGCACTAGGGTTCTCTTTTCTCCACATCCTTGCCAGCACTTGATGTTTGTTGATTTATTAATGATGGATATTCAGACAGGTGTGAGGTAATATCTCATTGTGGTTTTTATTTGCATCTCTCCGATGGCTAGTGATGCTGAGCATCTTTTCATATGTCTATGGGCCATCTGTATATCCTCCTTGGAGAAGTATGTATTCAGATCCTTTGCCCACATTTTAATTGGATTGTCTTCCTGGTGTTGAATTGTATGAGTTCTTCATATATTTTGGTGATCAAACCCTTGCCCAATGTATCATTGGCAAATATGTTCTCCCATGCAGTCAGTTCCTTTTTCATTTTGATGATGGTTTATTTAGCTGTGCAGAGGCTTTTTAATTTGATGTAGTCCAATTTGTTTATTTTTTCCTTTATTTCCCTTGCCCTAGGATATATATCAGCAAAAGTACTGCTATGTGGAGTAGCTGAAATTTTCACAGTGGCACTATTTGTAATAGCCAAGTGCTGGTAACAGCCTAAGTGCCCATCAGTACATGAGTGGATCAAAGAACTGTGGTACATTTATACAATGAAATACTATGCAGTAGAAAGAAAGAAGGAACTCCTACCCCCCCCTTTTTGTGAGTAAAAACATCTTTTATTAAAAGAGAAACGTAGCACATATATAGGTATATATACCTGAAAAGACAAATCTTTTTTATTGTTATTCAGTTACAATTGTTTGCATTTTCTCCCCATCCCTCCACCCATCCCAGCCAATCTCACTTCCCTCCCTCACCTCTACCCTCCCCCTTGATTTTGACTTGTGACCTTTATAGTAGCTCCTGTAAATCCCTCTCCCCACTATCCCCTCCTCACTCCCCTCTGGCTATTGTTACATTGTTCTTAATTTCAATGTCTCTGCTTATATTTTGTTTGTTTGTTTTCTTTTTTTGATTGTGTTCCAGTTAAAGGTGAGATCATATGGTATTTGTCCCTCACGACCTGGCTTATTTCACTTAGCATAATGCTGTCCAGTTTCATCCATGCTGTTGCAAAGGGTATAAGCTCCTTCTTTCTCTCTGCTGCATAGAATTCCATTGTGTAAATGTACCATAGTTTTTTCATCCACTCATTTGCTGATGGGCACTTAGATTGCTTCCAGTACTTGGCTATTGTAAATTGTGCTGCTATGAACATTGGGGTGCATAAGTTCTTTTGGATTGGTGTTTCAGGGGAACTCCTACCCTTTTTGACAGCATGGATGGAAGTGGAGAATATTCTGTTAACTGAAATAAGCCAGTTGGTAAAAGACAAATACCATATGATCTCACCTATAAGAGGAATCTAATGAACAAAATAAACTAATGAATGAAATAGAACAATAGGCATGGAAACATGGAATAGGCTGAAAGTGGCCAAAGGGGATGGGGGAGTGGGATAATGGTGGAAAAACAGGAAGGGACTAGACAAAGAACGTATATGAATGACCCACAGATATGGATAACAGTGTGGGGATTGACTGTGGGAGTGGGGGTTGGGATGGGCAGAGGAGGGCCAAGGTGGAAAAATTGGACAACTGTAATAGATTAACAATAAAAATAAGTGAAAAAAGATTCTCATATCGAAAAACAATGAGACTGTCTTCTAAAGGTAAAGCCTATTGGTCCTCCTATCTTTGGGAATTTGACTTAAAGAAGGCTGCTGAAAAAAGTCTCCACTCTTGGGGTTGTCATTATTAAATGTCTCAAACAAACAAATAATTAAAACCATCTATTTGAATTGTGGCATATTTACATGTAGATATTTATTATACAGGGTGGGGCAAAACTAGGTGTATAGTTGTGAGTATGCAAAACAAGGAGTTAGTTATCGCATTATTGTTTATTAATTATTATATTATTTTCCATACGAACAACTGTAAGCCTTTTGCCAAACCCTATATTTGATCCTATTTGTCCTGTTTCCTGTGTGTATTCATTAGTAGATGTGTGTGCTCATATTTGCGCATACATTCCTGCAAGAATCTCTATATCGGATATAAAATGCGTTTGCATATGGAAGAATGGTATATGGAAGGCAGCCTTTGCAGATCAGTAAAGCTGTCAGGGTTGATTCTTTGCATAGCCCTCAACTCACTCTGTACTCTGCCTCCACTCTCCAATGCCAAACAAGGTAGTAAGTAGACTAACCCCAACTATGGACCTCTATGGGGTTTTCATTGGAACATTATTTTATTGTGTTTTTACATTTGCCATTCACACGTAAGAAACCTGAGATGAGATGGGATTTAAACATAGGAGTGTGTGTGTGCACATTTTATTATGTATACAATACTCACAGTTCTGATATTATCACACTGCTCTCTAAAGCATTAGTGATCTCTCTTTTTGGATCCTCAAATAAGTCAGGTTCTAACGTTCCTCTACCCACTTTTCCTGGGGCTCCTTCTCATTCTTCTGTCCTAAACATTGCTATTCAGAGAGGCCTCCCATGACCATTTATTTAAATTCTTTCTCTTTGCTTCATTCAAAACTCTTATCTTAATTTATAATTATCTTCTGTTTGTTTATTGGTTCCATGTGTACACTGCTTGTATCTACTGCTCCCATGAGAAAGAAGGTAAGCTTCATGCGTCGGAGCTCCTGCTTAGCCCCAACACCTACCTCAGAATGGTTAATGTCCCAGCAGTTTCTTGGCTGACCCACAAATCCCACTTCACTGCCTCATTCAGTCCTGGGTACTCTATAATTCACAGGTGGTAAACACAAGGCCCATGGGATGAATCTGGGCCTCCATCTTGTTTTATCTGGCCTACCACCTTGTTTCTACCTGGGGGCAGCACTGAGCTCCTTGCCCCTAGTTAAGGAGTAGTTACATCATACAATCCTAAAATTACATTGGGCCCTTTGAAGGCAACCACGAGGCTGATGGGGCCCCTGGTGAAAATGCGTTTGACACCCCTGCTCTAATTGCTGCCCAGACAGTCCTGTTTCTCTGCCTGTAGCACTGCTGCTCTGTGATCTATTCCATTCATGTATTGCTATGCATTGAGATGCTGTGATACAAATATCCTAGCTAAGGGGTTACTGGGGAATGGTAGTTTGTTTTACTCATTCATTCATTCATTCATTCATCCCCTCTTTCATCCATCCCTAAAAATGTACTGAATGCCTCTTCTAAGAAAAGACTGGTGGGGGACATTAAAGACACTAATATAAATAGTGTCCATCTAGTTTCTGTTCTCGAGAAATAACATATCAAGAACAGAAACTAGACAGACACTATTTATATTAATATGTTCATGGGCTAATGAAGGAGATGAACAATGAGCAGGAAAAGTGCTCTGATAGAAGCAACAACATGTGTGGGCTCAAAGAATGGCCCCTTAACCCAGTATGTATGGGCAGGGGAGGCTTCCTGGAGGAGGGGTGATCAGGAAAATCTTAAAGAAAACCTCTAGGAGTCAGTCAGGTAAAGTCAGGAGGAATTCAGAGTGGCTGGGGGGAGGTAGGTCTGTGTGTAGATCTGTTTGGGGGCTATAAAAGGTTTGATGTGGCGCACACATTATGTAAACACAGGGGAAAAAAGATGGCCTTGGGCAGGCAGTACACATTGTGAGATTAGCTGAGCAATTTGGAATTCATTCTAGTCACTAAGGGAAATCAAGAAGGATTTTAACAGGAGTGTGAAAGGTAAGATTTGTTTTTAAAAAGATCACTCTGGCTTTCAAGAGTGGAGAACATTACTGAGGGTCTTTACAGTGCTGATTCATTCATTTAATCAACAATCTTTGGTACCTACTGTATGACAGGCACTATGCTAGACACTGGGAATGAACAATGATGAGCAACTTCTGGTCTGGTGGGGAAGAAAATATAGCACTAGAAATAAATAGAAGCCCAGTTGTAATAATGACTCTGAAGGGGAAGGACAAGGAGCTGAGGGAGTGTTTGACAGTGTCCAGGAGGATGCAAGGAGGAAACAATGCTTGTGTTGACCTCTTACAGATGATGAAGTGTATTCACTGGCCCTGCTCACTCTCTCAGTGAAAAGTCCTCTGGTTTGAACCAAGGCAGTGGTGAAGGTGCTGAGGGAAGGAGGTAGGCTAGATAGATCTTAGGTAAAATTAATAGGACTTAAAGACATTTGGTTTGCAGAGAGGGGAGAAAAACAAGTCAGGCAGGTATAGTCCAGGTGTCTGGCTTGAGCACTCTGTGAGGTTGATGCCATCACTGAGACCTGACACATGGAAACAAGCAACAACTAGGCTAGTCATATCTTCCAAGCACTTCTCTTACAGACTTTATCTCATTTAATTCTCACAACAGCCTTATTTGTTATTTCCCATCTATTGAGTGCTTGCTATCTGCCAAGTTCTATACTAAGTGCTTTGCATGTATTAATCCTAATAAAAATTAGGTGAGGCAGGGACTCTTAATATATCAAGGCTCAGAGAAGCTAAGTGACTTGATTGGGGCTACACAGCTCATTACTTATAGAGTCTGGATTTGAACCCGCATGGGCTGCTCTCCAGAGTGAGTGGCTGTAACCACTCTGTCATGGTGAGCTTGCTATACAATATGTATTGCCCCCTCGCATTTGCATTTCATTAGAACCATCAGTGCCTTGACTGAAAAGACATCCTCAAATGTTAACTTTAAATGGCAACTGAGCACTGGTGAGCGTTATTTGTAACTCTTTTTTTTAATTTTAATTTTTTATCGTTATTCAATTACAGTTGTGTGCCTTCTCTCCCCATCCCTCCACCCCACCCCAGCTGAACCGCCCTCCCTCCCCACCTCCATCCTCCCCCTTGATTTTGTCCATGTGTCCTTTATAGTAGTTCTTGTCATCCCCTCTCCTCACTGTTCCCTCCCCACTCCCCCCTTTATGATCATTTAATTAGAACCTAAATTCTTTCTGAGCTTATAGGACTTGCCAATAGTGAAATGTAACTGCTGAGGGAGATGAAAACACAGCTGTCTTACTGATTCCCCAGGTACACTATAGCAGGAAGACCATGGCCAACCTAGAGTCCCCCAGATGTGAGCCAGATAGGGAAGAGACAGAGGCTAACACATGCTAAAGCCTCTCCAGCACTTTTGCTTGGTGCTTTCCTCCACTCAGATCTTCTGTCTTCTAGGTGTCCTTCTGCGGTGTTATCACATCACAGTTAAGGAATCTCTAGCACAGACTGGCTAAGGTCTTGTTAGAGCTACACAACTAACAAGTGACTGGGAAACTGGAATTTGAATCCAGCCCTGTGTGTATCCCTGACCCCACTAGAAATGATGTGGCAGGAGAGGTGGAAGATTTAGAGAGTTTAGCTTGGACAGGAAGATGATGAGGCTTTCAGGTAAAATGGGAAGTACAGACCTCCTTCCTAAGGCTCAAACAGGTAGAAAAAGGACCAAAAGTAGACTCAGATTTAGTTCCCAAACACTAACCCTGCAGTGTGTCAGACCCAATGCCAGGCTATGTGCTATCTGGATCAAAAACACCATCCTTGGCCTCTTGCAAGAAGACAGACATGTGGCCAGGTGCTTCTCATACAAGCCCTGCAAGGCAATGAGAGAAGAGTGCCTGATTACTTGTGCCTGGGCTTTCTGAGAACATTTGCAATAGATAATGTCCTTTAAATGAGGCTTCAGTGAATAGGTAGGCTCTTGACAAGTAGGGAGAGGGAGGAAGGACATTCTAGGGAGCAGGCACAGCAGGAGAAAGGGCACTGAAGCAGGAGATGAACTGGGGTATTTGGGAAGAGTTGAGTGACTGGGCATGATTAGCAAGTGTGTTATCCTTGGAGAAATGCTGGCAATGAACCTGAAAATCTAGTCTTAAGTTGGTCTCTGGGGGGGCCTTGACCATCAACCTTCCTTAAGTAAGAGGTGTCTTGCTTCAGAGAAACTTGAAAGAGGAACATCAAGATTAACACAAAGATAGTCACTTTTGATCACAGCTCCTTAAGATGTTGCTGATAGGGTGATAGTTGTTAAAGTTCAAGATTTGCTACTATAAAAAAAATCCCAACCCTCTTCCAGCTCATATCACTCTCTGGATATGGGCAGCCCCAGTTACTGCACTTTTAAACATAAGCCTGAGAGGAGAAGTGTGCCAAAGGATTTGAAAGTATCTCAGATCATTGAGGACTGTCAGCTGAGCGAAGTAACAACTGGGTTAGGATGGGGCGGGGAACTTGTGAGATCAGATGGCACAGGAATGCCCTGGGAATCTCAGCCCATTTGGCATTAGCCAGGTGTGAGAGGAGCAAAGTGAATGATACCCCAATGCGTCCTTTTTGATGACTATCTTGCCCTGTGTATGTATGAAGAAACAAGCACTAACATGTTTTGGCATTTTTCCCCCCAAATATTTGACTCTTGATTGCAAAAAAAAAAAAATGTAACTGACATCTTAAATGCTAAGTTAACGTCCTTAGTCAGAAAAGAGTGAAGGTTGTTAGAATTATTATTATTTTTTACCATCTGCCCACCAACCTAACTCCAATGTTTTTCAAATAGGTAAAGAAAGACAATTGCTAGTTTTTAAACTGAAGTGCATGGATGACTGTCTTGGGAGAAATAGTATTTAAGAGGTGAAAGATTACCATGTATTTAAGTGTTTGAGCCCATCCATCTTTTAGGGCAGGAGTCTTTAATCAGGACCAATGATTACAGGGATAATGTCAAGATAAAATCATATGCATTCTAGCATTTAAAAAAATCCTCTGCTTTCAATCACTAATGGTAGCTTACATTATCAGCACAGAGATCATTCTCAAGGTCTAATGGGCTCTTGCTGGTTCCTCTCTTGGCAGGCTTAGGGCACTGGGATCAGTTTTATAATTTCATTTTGGTCTTGGAGTCTGTCTGTGTCTCCAAAGGCACATTGTTTCAGAAGCAATCAGCTGAATTTGTCCTTAGAAGTAAATATTAACAAGTGATTCTGTGCTGGTTGCTTTCCAGATTAGTGGGTTGATTTAAGTTGGAAGGGTTCAGCAAAGTGGGTGGAGTGTGCAGCTGCGATTTTAGTTTCCCTTTTGGGATTGCTATTGGCTGGGATATTGCTCTTATATTTGTGTACATTACATGTTAGTGTGTGTGGACACTTGCTGTTTAAAAAATGTTTTCTCATTCTTGCATTCATTTGTTCAATAAACACTTGTTGAGACCTGATTATGCAGAGGGTCTGTGCTAGGTGATGGGATACATACCTGAATGAGAGAGAGGGTGCCTTAGCTTACAGTGCAAGCATACATTTATTCATCATTTGTTCCTGCATTCCACAAATGTTTATAGGGTATCTATTATGAATGCCTTTGATCCACGTGCTAGGGCTTTCAGTAGAGCAAAGTGGAAAGAGATTGTATTGCTGTTTTTTTGTAAAGAGACATGAAAGGCTGATTATATATGTCAGGTGTTGATTAGAACTATGAATATAAATAAAACTGGGGATACAGACATTTTTATTTTTAATATATTTTATTGATTATGCTATTACAGTTGTCTCATTTTTTCTTCCTTTATTCCCCTCCACCCTTACCCCTCCTTCCACCAGCATTCCCCCCACCTTGGTTCATGTCCATAGGTCATATATATGTTCTTTGGCTTCTCCATTTCTTATACTATTCTTAACCTCCCCTTGTCTATTTTGTATCTATCATTTATGTTTCTAATTTCCTGTACCTTTTCCCTCATTCTCCCCTCTCTCCCTCCCCACTGATAACCCTCCATGTGATCTCCATTTCTGAGATTCTTTTCCTCTTCTAGTTGTTTGCTTAGTTTGTTTTAGTTTTAGTTTTTTTAGGTTCAGTGGTTGATAGTTGCGAATATGTTGTCATTTTACTGTTCATAATTTTGATCTTCTTTTCCTTAGGTAAGTCCCTTTAACATTTCATATAATAAGAGCTTGGTGATGATGAACTCCTTTAACTTGACCTTATCTGGGAAGCACTTTATCTGCCCTTCCATTCTAAATGATAGAGTAATCTTGGATGTAAGTCCTTGCCTTTCCTGACTTTGAATACTTTTTTCCAGCCCCTTCTTGCCTGCATTGGGAAATCAGCTGATAGTCTTAAGGGAACTCCTTTGTAGGTAACTGTCTCTTCTTCTCTTGCCACTTTTAAGATTCTCTCCTTATCTTTCATCTTGGGTAATGTAATTATGATGTGCCTTGGTGAGTGCTTCCTTGGCTCCAACTTCTCTGGGACTTTCTGAGCTTCCTGGACTTCCTGGAAGTCTATTTCCTTTGCCAGATTAGGGAAGTTCTCCTTCATTATTTTTTCAAATAAGTTTTCAGTTTCTTGCCCTTCCTTTTCTCCTTCTAGCACCCCTATGACTAGATTGTTGGAAAATTTGAAGTTGTCCCAGAGGGTCTTAAGCCTCTCCTCATTTTGTTTGAATTCTTGTTTCTTCATTCTGTTGTGGTTGAATGTTTATTTCTTCCTTCTGCTCCAAATCGTTGATTTGAGTCTTGGTTTCCTTCCTTTCGCTGTGGGTTCCCTGTATATTTTTCTATACTCCACTTTGTATAACTTTCACGTCTTCCTCTATTTTTGCAACCATCCTCAACCATTTCTGTGAGCATCCTGATTACCAGTGTTTTGAACTCTGCATCTGATGGGTTGGCTATCTCTTCATCGCTTAGTTCTGTTTTTGGAGCTTTGATCTGTTCATTCATTTGAGCCATATTCTTTGTGTCCAAGCACCTGTTAGGTTGTAAGGGCCATAGCACCATGATGCTACGTTGTCATGTTGTATGTGTTGGAGGGGTCTGAAAGAGAACAGTGCCACTTGCTTGCCTCTCAGCTAGCTTTTAGTCACTTCTCCCACTTCCCACAAGCAACTTGGGTCCTTATGGTGCTAATTTCTGTTTGTGGGGGGCTTCTGTACATTCTAGGACCCTGTGGATCTCTCCAACAAACTCTCCTGTGAGGCTGGAGTTTCTCCCGCCACCACAATTCCCAGAGATTTTTACAGCCAGAGGTTTTTGAGACTTTATTTTCCTCTCCTGGAACTCTGGGTTGCATGGTCTGTCTTGCCTCCCAATTCTTCCTCTGACTTGTGAGTGTGGGATCTCCCAGTCTGCCAGCCACCACCTTGCCACCATCCTCTGGCTTCCTGTCTCTGCCCCTCCTACCAGTCTGGATGAATGTTTCTTCTTTAACTCCTTGGTTTCCAGAGTTCCATACAGTTTATTTTCTGGCAGTTGAGATTGTTTTTTGTTTTTTAATTTTTTGTTGTCCTTCTTTTGGTTGTGTTAGGATGCAAAGCATATCTACATACCCTTCCATCTTGGCCATAAGTCTCAGATACAGACATTTCTAATCCAAAGATCACATTTCTTTTTCCTTTTGTTGAGATTATTAACCCAATTGTAAGGACATGACTAAGAAGGCCCAGAATGCCTGTGACTGCCTGGTCCTGCAGGAGCTGTGCTGGGCAGAACCAGCCCAGTGCTATGCTCTCTAGTTCAGCTCTCTGCATGGCCCACTGCCTTCCAATGCACTGTTCTCCTTTTTAGTTGGGGTTGCAACAAAATGGGGAGATATTTCTCTTAAACTATCTCCGGTTTAAAAACTACCTCCCACCTTCAGTAATTTTCCCAGACCTTGGCTTTATTTCAGTGGGTTTTATTGATTTGTTTTCGTAGGAAGTACCACTTAAAATGGTCACTTCTGTTTTTAATTTCAGTATCTTCCCCTCTCTCCCAGGGGAAAACCCAGCAACATGAATAAAGCTTCAAAGAGCCAAAATTGATTAATTGGGAATAACCTTAGAGTCATTTGATCTGCCTAAGAAGTCTGGGTTTGCCATACTCTGTGTGCTTTCTCTTTCTTTCTCCTTCCTTTCTTTCCTTTTCCAGCGTCTCCCATATCTGTAAAGTCATAATAGCAGTGCCCCTGCCCATCTCCCAGTGTTAAAGTGATGACCACATACGAATACCTATAAGAACCTATGCATGCCAATGTTCATAGCAGCACAATTTACAATAGCCAAGTGCTGGAAGCAACCTAAGTGCCCATCAGTAAATGAATGGATCAAAACACTATGATACATTTACACTATGGAATACTATGCAACAGAAAGTAAGAAGGAGCTCCTACCTTTTGGGACAGCATGGATGGAAGTGGAGAGCATTATGCTAAGTGAAATAAGCCAGGCTGTGAAAGACAAATACCATATGATCTCACCTATATGTTGAACCGAATCACAAAACAAACAAGCAAGCAAAATACAACCAGAGACATTGAAATTAAGAACAGTCTGACAGTAACCAAAGAGAAGGTGGGAGAGGATAATGGGAGGAAAGGGGGAAAGTGTTTTCAGGAACAAATATAGGGGACACATGGACAAAACCAAGGGGGGTGGGATCAGGGGTGGGAAGTGAAGATGGCTAGAATGCGGGGGGGAGTGTTGGGGAGGAAATGGAGACAACTGTACTTGAACAACAATTAAAAAAAGAATACCTAGAAGAGTCCTTCATGAACATACTACTTGGGCAAATGCCCACCAGAAAGAAATGATCATCAGGTATAATGGGAGAAGTACACACTCTGGACTTTGAAGGTCTGGAAGGGTCCCCAGCACAGTAGCTACTGGACCCAGCTGAAGTACATACTACACTAAGCTTGTCTGCTCATGTCACCATGGAGCTGACAAGAGGGGATGGTCACCTGGCTTGGGAATTCAGGCAGCAATGCCTCCATCTTAAGCCAGAAGGTTGAATGAGGTGGTGATATACAGGCTCAGCTCTATTCCAGCCCATGCTTCCTGAACCGCAGGCATTCATGAGCACCTTCATAAGATTTTCCACATTAGCACTTGAAATAATTTCATTTACACTTGTATTTTAGCTATATCTAAATAGAAAGGGCCACAAAAATCAGAGGTTTTATTTCATGCATATCTTAATATACATTAGAATAACTATGTAATCATAAAAATACATAATTTATGAAATCCTCTTAAGCACCCAGGGGACAATTATCAGGTGAGCACATCAGAGGTCCTCTTCCCTGCCCTTCTTTCATGGGCTTTACTATGCAGTACACGTTCATGGGGCCTTAAAGTCTTACATGTCCTTTCATAGGTGTCATTTCATTTGATCTTTTGAATATTCACAGCTGAGTCTAAGGCTGAAATTATTGGTCCTGCTCTATGCCCACCCTCCCAAAAAAAGACTCAGACAGAGGAAATACTTTGCCCACAGTCATGCTGCTTGTTTGGGTGGGAGCCAGTAGGAGAATCAGACTCCCAGCCTTAAGTCTCTTCCTTCTCTGCCTGGGATATCCTTGCTTACTCCAGGATCCTGGGCCACCTACTCTCTGCTGGCTCCTCCCCTCCAGACCTGGCTGAGGCCTTGGAAAGCTGTCTGGACTCTTATGGTTCAGCTGTAAATACTGGAGAGGGGTTCTCTTATCTTAGAGTCACTTCTCACTCACCTAGCTGCCAGCAGCCTAAGCAGCCATCAACTTGCAGATTGCAAATCAGTGCTAAGTGTGACAGCAAATCCATGAGCCTGAACTGGAGCCCAAACAGGCATGCCCCTGCCTGGAGAACTGCAGAAAGAACTTCAGGGCTGAGCCTAGCCAAGAGACAACCTGTTCAAAGGGAAGACCTGGTCCCAGGCACGTTGTCCTACTTTGTATGGAGAAAGACCACAAGAAGGGAGACAGGGCCTGCTAAGCCCCAGTCTGAGTCATGCTGAGGGAGAGGAGAAAGGGAAGCCCAATCCCAAACTTAATGGTTTGCCCTCCTGAGCACATCAGCTTTTCATCCAGATAATCATGCAATGGTGGATACACACACTAATGCTCAAACTCTGGGGCTACTTGAGATTCATTCTCAGCGAGGGGATCCCCATCTGCATCCTGTTCTGCTAAACAACTCTCAGCCACCAAAACCAACTTGAAAATCCCACCTCCTTGCTGGGATTGGGAAATGCAGATTATATGTATACTAAATAAAAACAAATGTTTCTATATTTCCTGGAATTGGTTAAAATACATAACAAAGCCTGTAAAGACTTCCATGATGGGGTCCCTGCCCAGCTCCTCACACTGACCCTGTGGTCTCCTAGACAGGCTCTATGTTCTTAGCCTTCGAATCTTTGCACTGAGTGCTTCTCTGCCAGAGGTATCATTTCTCCTACTCCCACCTAATTCCTACTTACCCTTCAAGACTCTGCTCCTTCACCTATTGATTAAGTCAACCAAAACACAAACAGATAGATGAAATAAATCTCAGGGATTAGCCTAGCCATAAGAGAACAGTACTCTTGACTCTTCTCTGGCACCTTAGCAGGGCCAGCTAGTGAGGCCAGAATAATTGGGCCTGAAATCACACTGCATGCCCTCTCCCCTTCTCTGGTAGCCCTCACCTATCTGTAAGCTTGATCACACAGCTTTTACTGGGACCCACACATTCCTCCTTACCCAGCTGATTCCAGTTTAGCAGTTAGGATCCAGGCCTTCCAGGAAGCCCCCATATTACTGGGTTTGCTTGGGTGCTGACAGGTGAACTCCAAAATGCCTATTTATCCTTACAACTGTTGTCTTTTTCATACACTCCTGGTTTTCTTCTTAAACAAACACTGAATTCCTCAGTGGACCCTCATCTTCTTCTTCTATTTATTTACCTCAACTCATTCCCTGATTTAACTCCCAGCATCCAGCCCCAGGAGGTCTGGAAAGCAGGATCAGCAATGTCCTCAGGATGGTCTACTTACTTTCCAGGGGAGAACAGTCCACTTGTTTAACATGCATGCCCTCAGTACCCATATTTTGTCAAAGAATGAGACAAAACATTTCAACAACAACATTTTTAAGCTATTTCAAATGACTTAAACCCACAGCACCCAGGAATATTTTCCTCAGGATCTGAAAAACAATATAGTGGTAAATATAAACAATTATTTTCTTTCTTTTGTTTCTCCAATTCACTCATACTGTTTAATGGATCTACCTTGCAGATGGACCAAGGACACTGAGGGGTTAATTTTAGTTAGGCTGAGAAAGGAATTAGCCAAGGCCAGCATGCAGTGGGTGACAGATAAAAGAATTCTAGAACTGGGGCAGTATGGGTGGGTGGGTGGGGTTGGCAGGTGAATCTCAGAGAGGTGAGTCTCCTTCCCCACCTCTAACTCCTGTATCATAACCATAGACAATTTTGGGTGGCTGAGAAATTTACAGTCTTTTTTTTCTCTTACACAGTTCTTCCATTCTTGTTGGCAATTATTGCTGATGGCAGGGCATGCTGGTGTCTTGGTAGAGTGGAGCCTTCCTGTTGGGGAGAAGGGTTTTGAGTTTTATGTCCCAATATGACTTTGATGGATTCAGACAAATTTCTCAGCCTTGGTGGATCATCTCCCAGGCTGGAAATCTTCCCTGGGCAGCAGGAAACATCTGAGACACTCAGATCCCAAATGGGGTGTTGTGCTTCACTAATCTCCAGATCCTGGTGGGCTAGAGCCAAAAGAGTATGAGGAAGGCAGAGATGGGGTTCAGCCTCTAAGGATATAAGTATAACAATTGGCGTCCCTCAATTTAGGGAGCGAGGACATGGTTCACAAGCCTATTGCTAGGTTGGACCATGCCCAATATGAGCTTCTCTGGGCTAAGAAATTATAGATGTTTGCTTTTTAACCAGAGACATTGAAGTTAAGAACAATCTAACAATAGCCAGGGGGGGAGTGGGGAGGGGACAGTGAGGAGAGGGGATTATAGGAACAACTATAAAGGACACATGGACCAAATCAAGGGGGAGGGTGGAGGTGGGGGAGGGAGGTGGGTTCAGCTGGGGTAGGGTTGAGGGATGGGGAGAAAAGGCATACAACTCTAACTGAATAACAATAAATTTTTGTTAAAAAAGAAAGAAATTATAGATGGTGGGCTAATCTGTGCTGTACTACTGGGAAAGTTCTATCCTGGTACTGTGCCTTTAAAGAATATCACAAACTATCTGTTATTAGGTGGCCTTGGAAGAGATAGGTTTGGAAGAAAGACCAGAATGGAAATCATGGGTTGAAGCTGGAAGTGTGTCAAGGATAGAACGAGTCAGGAGTCAGAACTTCAGAATTTTAGAAAATGGGAAGTTATTCCAGAGTCAGCATAAGGCAGGGCAGTGTAGAAATTAACACCATGAAGGCTGGTTATCTACTATTGCCGCCATGTTTCACGTGTGCCTGGAACAACGTGGTGATGAGTGTGGGCTCAGACAGACCCAGCTGAGAATGGGCTCAGGTACCTAACTCTACAACCAGTACCTAGCCTACACCTCATCTGCATGGTCATGTGGGGTGGTATTTGTAATCTCAGAGTTCAAGAACAAGTGTCAGAGAAAAACTCCAGGTTGCCAAAAGCCTGTCTCTGTCCTAACCTGTCATCCCTGCTAGGATGCCATGTGAAGACTCTTGGGGCCTAAGTAGAGATGTATGATGGAGTTATTCTCGTCCCCAGTCCCTTGGGTCCAAAGTCCTCAGAAGATTTGTGTCAAGGGAATCCTCTCAACAGGCCATGTGTCAGGTACTGTGCCATGTTTGAGGTTCCAGATGTCACCATAAGAATAGTGTTACAGCCTAATGAATGGGAGAGAGACCTGTAGGTATATATGGGCTTTGAACTCACATGTGTACAAAGTTCTGAAATGATCCAGTGTGAACATGTTTCAAGGATGTGCAGAGAGGAGCAACTAATGCCTGTGTAGGGTTTTTAAAGTTGACTAGGAGTTCCCCAGGCAGATAGGAAAGGGAATGTATGACAAAACGAATGAACAACTTATGCAAAAGTATGGAGGCACTATTGCCATGGAAAATGGAGAGCCATGTCACCTGCTCATGGGTGTGCCAAACTGGTTCAGCCAGGGTGTCAGAGTGTCTAGTGCCATCCCCTGCTGGGGTAAGGATTTGTTGGGGCTTTGATGCTGAACAGTAGCTTGTCCCTTCTCAGGGCTCACTCTCCTGCAAGGCTCTGAGGAGTCACCACAGACCCTAGCCTGGAAACCAGATCCACCTGTCCTCGGCTGGCTAATCTTTGGGGGGCTCTTGTGAGGGTGACAGGCAAATTGATCATTAATTGACATGTCCACAGGCCAGCTTGGAATGCCTGCTTGTAGAGAATTGGCAGTACTTTCCTTTGGGGAGTACATGGGAATGTCTTGTTCTATACAGCCAGGCATGTGTGCACACTGGGGAGAGAGGGAGCTCAGGAGTGAGCACACAGAACACAGTGGAAAACGCTGAGTGCCTTGAAGAACAAAGGGACACTCCTTCCTCTGTATACCAGACTTGCACAATCTGGAAATTGCCTTCTAGTGTTAACTGCTTCTAAGCAATCAGCTTTGGACAGACTTTGGAGACTCAATTCTGTTACCAACATGTTGTGTGACCACATGACACCCAACATTCCTTATCAGGATCTTGATCTCCTCAAGACTACCTAATTCTAGAGATTTTTGGCATCAGCAGCATGGTGAAAGGAAGTCAGACCTTGGACATGGAAGTCAGTGGATAGAGTAAAGTCAGCTCTGTGGCCGTCTCACTGTGTGGTCTTGGGAAAGCTGATATTCCTCTTCCAGCCTGGATCCTGGCATTGTGTAGCTTCCTCATAATAATAAATATTAATACACTTTACTTAGGAATAACAATGTTTCTGTACATCCATAACATTATTCAACACCAATATGTCACTAGGACAGTTTCAGGGCCATCTACTGCAAGTAACAAAAGTCTTATTACTGTGCTAAATTTGCAGGTCAGATTTTCCCTCAGAAAGGGCCAGGAGCCTCTTAAGGGTTAGCTCCCAGCTCAGCCCATGGCAAGGCAGGAGCAGTCCCTGGGGCCCTAATGCAGGGGCCAATAGGCTGGGATGAACCTGCTCAGGACCAGGGAGCAAAACACTCAGATCCTGTTTTGAGATAAGATTGAGCAGGATTCAGAGAGCCTGTGGCTGAAGCATCAGTCCACAGGGTTCCCGGGTGGGGCTCTGTATTATCTGTAGTATTTTCAAATGTTCTACAGGGTACAGGTAGTATTTTAAAATGGAAAAAAACACATTGTTTTAAAGCAGAATTTTCTTGCCCTCCTATTGAGACAAACAAGCTGGAGTGGTCATGTGCAAGTTTAAACTGTGCAGCAGCTTGGTCATTTTAACATGGTGGCAAGGAGATTCTGACCCATGCAAATGCAGGAGGAGAGAGAAAGACAAAATTCTCACCACCATGAAGCCCCAAGTGTCACACAAATGCCTTTCATTCTTGGCACCTCTGTCAAGAGTACAAATAACCTTTATAGTAGGGGATAAAATCAAGGGGGAGGGTGGAGGTGGGGGAGGGAGGTGAGTTCAGCTGGGGTGGGGTGGAGGGATGGGGAGAAAAGGCAGACAAAAGAAAAAAAAATCTTTTAACAAAAAATAATTACAAATAACCACCAAAACAAAAAAAGCACACATGTTAACAAAATAAATTAACACAACTTAATTTGTTTTCTTACAAACACACAGAATTTTTTTAACATTATTTCAAATAGACACTGATCCTGCAGGAAAGACCTTTAGATAGGCGATATGTTTATGCCCACATTGCTGTTATGGTTCAGGAAAATCATCTCCTCTTTGGAGTTGTCCTGGGATCCACAGCACAGGCTCGTGGATGCAATCAGTGTTGCCAGCTCTTTACCTTTTTAGATGGATTATGATTTCCCAAAAGTTGTTTGAAAACTCTGTCCATCCTTAAAGTGGGCAATTACTTTGGGAAACATTTTTGGCTAAAAGTGAAATGTGAGTGGAAAGACCAGAGACTGAAACAAACTAACCAACCTATGAGGATGATACAAACTGGGCTGGTACCAGGATCTTCTGAGCAGCTGCAGTTTTGGAATAATTGCACATTTTCCTCAGGGGACTATTCTGGGGGTCAACATGCATTATTGTGTATTATTTTGAATATGTTTGCAGGAAAAAATTGAACCTTTAAATACTGATGGTGAGTTTACCTCCATGTAAGTTCGAACCAGAAAATAGGGAAAACAAAGCACAGTGTGTGCCTGCCTTCAAGGAGCTCACCAAATGTATTTTTTTGCCACTTCATCATGCATGTATTATTTTTGGCCCACCTATTTTAATACTGGTATCCAGAAGAGTCACAGGAAATGGCCCATACCCAGCACATCAACATTTTTATGAGTGGGGAAGGGGCCCAAGGGCAAAAGGTCAACTTTTGGACAAGAGGAAGATGAATCTTTTCTCCCTGTTCCTCTGCTGCCTGAATCACCTGAAGCAGACAGACCTGGACTTTGTTACAGGTAAATAATTACAGTTGTATCTGCCATAAATATCTTGCTGAAGGGGCCACTGCAAAAATTGAGATTGTATCTCCAAGCAACTGTCAAATGGCTAGAATAAATTCAGAGGACTTGAAATACTGATGTACATTTTCTATCATAGATATCTCTCAGTCTAGACTTTCAGACTGCATCTTGACAGAACACCTAGGATAGCTGAGAAATTAAGGAGTCAGGAACAAAAAAATTACATAGTATTGGTGTTCTGTGGTTTGTGTCTTCTTTATCTGAGGTCTTGGCAAACAGGAAGTCCTTGTGACTTGGGGGGCTTGAGCAGAAATGTTAAAGGCACAGATCCCTGGGAATTAAAAAAGCCAAGGAGGTAATAAATCTCAGACCAAAATGGAAAGCCTGAAGAGGTCAGTGAGCTACAGCCAACCTAATATCTGTACTTCTCAGGGCTGCAATAAATCTGACACTGCTCCTTCTTGGCTCAGCTGGCTTCTGTGCAGCCGGCAGATCAAAGCCTCCCCCAGTATCCTCCGCAATCACCTGTTTCTCATTGGGCCTAGTGGATGAGGCAGGCAGGACCAGGCTGAGGGGGAGGATGAGGCTGTACCCTCCTTCTCAGCACCATCTGGGGGCCATATTTAAACACCCTAGCCTGGGCTCCAGGGAGAGGATCCTGGGGGAACGAAAAGGCACTACCCCAAATTGGAAGAAGTGAAGGATGAGCTGCAGGAAAGAGTGGCAGTGAAGCCGATGATTTCCTGTCTGGGATGCTGTCTTGTTCGGCTTGGAAGGGAAGAAAGGGAGGAGGACCATTCCTCAGGCTTTGTGAATTTGATCAGAAGAGGTCTCCCACATTCAATTCCTATTCAGCTGTACCTCTATCTCACATATTTCCCCCAAATTATTTCTTTAAAAAAATACTTACTAAAGTACCTATTTATTATCCAATTATGTACACCCCGAACTATGCCAGATATCTCACATACCTCACCACTAACTGACCTAACAGCACTGAAGTGGAGATGTTAGTATTCTCTTTCTTCGGATAAGGAGGCAGGGACTCAGGATAATTAAAACATTTTGTGCAACTGGTGGGTAGCAAAGTCAGGATTTGAATCCAAACCTCTGAGACTAAAATTCCATGCACTTCTTATTCTTCCACAATAAATCTGCTGTGATCAGACACCACTAAATCCTGCAAAGGATGTAAAAATAAACCAGAAGATGATCCTAGCTTTAAAAAAATGGTCTAAAAGTTGAGATCTGACATATCAATAAATAATAGTGATACAAAATAGAGTATGATAAATGCCTTGAGAGAGGTACCCATAAAGTGTGAAGTAATTGGGAGGAGGCAGGGATCGCTACTCTGTAGTGTGGGCATTTGTACTGGAACAGGGGGCACCAGTCGGATTTGGGTCTTGGGCTCTAAAGGAAAGGAAATTGCAGCAGAGAAAATGGCTGGTCAGAGGTTCTGGCCAAAAAAGCGTGGAATGCACTTGGGAGACTTCAGGTAGCTGAGTTTGGAACAAACTACCCTATAAGGAATATTGGGATATGAACTTGGAAAGGCCTATAGTTTCAGTGTGTGGATGTCCTCAAATACCTGATTAAGTTTAGACTTTTTTCCCCTGTAAAGAGAGAGTTATTGGAGATTTTTGAACATGACTTAGAAAACTTTTTTTTTTTTTTGAGGCACTGTGGAGGATGAATTGGAAGAATGAGGAGGTGGAGAAACAAGATAGGAGGCTATTGTAATAATCAGCCTTCTGAGGATCCTGACCTTGAAGACTGTTTGACTCCTATACATTTTTTGGCTTTGTTATTGGGGCAAGATCAGGTTCTTAATGTCCATCAGTGGAACTCTGTGAAGTCCTAAGCTTCCTGTGTTAGTTATTTTGAATCATTCTCTAGAGCCTAGCAAGTGTCCAAGTGACAACTAGGATGTGGAAAGTGAGAGATCTCTCTTGGTTTTCTCCAGCAGCTCTTCCAGGGATCCTTTCATTTCCAAAATAATATATCCACTGGCTCACCCTTCTCAAGGATATAGAATTTCTCTTCCAAAAGCAGTTGATGCTTTGGAGAGAAAAGCATAGAATATATGGAAAGCAGATTGGGCTGGGAGTCTGGATTCAGATCCCAGGTTCTGCGCTGGCCTTAAACTTCTGTTTGACTTTGGACAAACCACCTTATCTCTTTGGATTAACTTTCACCATCTCCCAAACACAGAGAATGCAATTGTTGGTTTATCAAAGGCTGGGCAGAATTATACACTACAGATTACATTGTATATTCATTTTCAGAGTGTGTCCTAAAAGCTCCATACTTCTTTGGAGATGCTTCAAAGACTTCCCATGAATAAGCACATTCTGAAAAGATGTCTTTTATCAATTGTATCAATACATATTGGTCTTTTGCTGCAAACATATAATGAGTGAATTAATGACTAAACCACTGGTGATACATAAAGAGATTCAACTAGAAATCAGGAGATATTAAAGAGACTCCAGGAGCTGCCCTAAAGAGTCATGAGATCTTCAGCAAGCCATTTATCCTCACTTTGAGCCTCTGCTTCTTCATCTGTCATATGCTTGGTTTTGAATAGATGATTTGTGTCTCTTTCAGTGATGAGGCTATATTTGTCCCTTTATACAAAGATTATAAAAATAGAAATAAAATGCACTGTGACAATGCTTTAACTAATACTTAGAAAGCAAGGTCCTATATCATATCAGTGATGCAGACTGAGATACAGGGAGTCGGGCCTTGGGACCATCAAGACAAACATGGACCAAAACCAGAAAGCACGCCCTTTACTAGTAGGAAGGCCACCTAAACCCCCACTTAAAGTTTATCAATTTTTAGTTTATGCACAATTTTAACATGCTTGGATTTTTGATGTTATAGCCTACAGCAGAAAACCCTGTAGCAGGAAAGGGACAGCTAGAGACAAGTCCTTATGAAGCAGCATGAAGTGACAGTCTGACACCAAGCTACCAGAAATGAAGAAAGTAAGTGTCACTAAGGACCTGGAACATGATTCAAAAGCACTTGAAAACAGGGAGTGTTGACCATAGGGGCAAATATTTTTACGCAATCCAGTTCTACCCATCTCCCTTTATGGTAGGAGTTAAGCTCATGTGAAATCCAGAGGAATCCAAGACAGTTAAAGAACTGGCTCCCAAGTTAAGGAATAAATGAAATAGCAAAGGAGCAGAGTGAGGGAAACACCAAATAGAGTCGATATGTCAAATCTGAGGTCAGAGGGAAAAACTGACTTAAGAAAAGCAGGAAGTGAAAAGAATACTTGGAGCCAAAGGATGCAATATTAAGAAGATTGTTCAAAAACAACAAGTGCTGGTGAGGATGCAAAGAAAAGGGAGCCCTAATGCACTTTTGGTGGGAATGCAGGCTGGTATAGCTACTATGGAAAACAGTATGGGGTTTCCTTAAAAAACTAAAAATAGAACTGCCTCTTGACTCAGTGCTTCTGCTGCTGGGAATATATACCCCAAGAATCCTGAATTACCAATTCAAAAGAACTTATGCACACCTATGTTCATAGCGGTGCTATTTACAATAACCAAGTGATGGGAACAGCCCAAATGCCCATCAGTAAATGAGTGGATCAAAAAACCATGGTACATGTACACAATGGAATACTATACAGCAGAAAGAAAGAAGGAACTCCTAATGTTTCCAACAGCATGGATGGAACTGGAGAATATTATGCTAAGTAAAATAAGCCAGTTGGGCCCTGGCTGGTGTGGCTCACTGGATTGAGTGCTGGCCTGAGAGTCAAAGGGTTCAATTCCAAGTCTAGGGCACATGCCTGGGTTGCAGGCCAAGTTCCCAGTAGGGGGTGTGTGAGAGGCAACAACACATTACTGTTCCTCTTCCTCTCTTTCTCCCTCCCTTCCCCTTTCTAAAATTAAATAATAAAATCTTTAAAAAAGAAATCTTTCACCAGTCAGTGAAAGACAAATACCTTACGATCTCACCTGTAAGAGGAATCTAATGAAAAAATTAAACTAATGAACAAAATAGAACAACAGGCATGGAAACATGAAAGAGACTGAAAGTGATCAGAGGGGAGGGAGAGTAATGGTGGAAAGGAGGGAAAGGGACTAGATAAAGAACATGTATGAATGACCCATGGACATGGACAACAGTGTGGGGATTAGCTACAGGAACAGGTGATGGGATGGGTGGAGGAAGGCAAAGGGGGAAAATTTGGGACAACTCTAATAGAATAACAATAAAAATGATTTTTTAAAAGAAAGAATATTGTTCAAGTGGTCCAATTTTACACACTGATTGCTGATCCAGTAATGACCCTGAGTCATTATAATAAAAATATATTATGATGCATAGCCTCTACTGAAGGAAGCATGGAAATGCATAGTTTACCTGGAAAACTGTCTAACAAATAGTATAAATTTGAGGAGAGAGGTTTGGGGAATCAAGCTCTGGTTTTTAAAGGGTTAAGTCTCAGTTATCTGGAAATCTCCTCTTGAGTCCCTCCAGATGTGAAGCCCTCTCATGACCACTTTCCTTCCTCTACAGCAGGGGTGTAAAACTCATTTTCACCGGGGGCCACATCAGCCTCACAGTTGCCTTCAAAGGGCTGAATGTAATGTTAGGACTGTATAAATGGAACTACTCCCTAAATAGGGGCAAGGAGCTCTGCACTGCTACTGGGTAGAAACAAGGTGCCAGGCCAGATAAAACAAGGTGGAGGGCCACGTTTGACTTGCAGGCATTGTGTTTGCCACCTGTCCTCTAGGGTAGTCAGCCCCAAAGGTTTCTGGACGTGAGGTGTTCCCAATGAGCCCCAACGGATGTGACACCCAGAATGGCCAGACATCTGTGAGAAGATTCGGTGTTGTCAAGTGCTCCGAATTTGTGCTGCCTTCAGAAGTTACACAGAAAGAATGCATCACTGAAAACCCTATCTGCTGTGTGCCAGAGAGTACCTATTTGCTCCCTTCCCCACCATCTCGCCACCATAGCCAGTAATTTGCAGCAAAGATTGTGGATTTGGTGATCAGGGTAGTGATGGTTTGGGAGGGTGGGTGGGAGCCTGTACCCGGGAGCCTTTGTGAAAGGCCAAGGAAAGTTCAGGTTGGCTTCCCATTGCCTATGGTTACTTCCCTGAGCCCAGCACCTGTAATATCAGAAAGGTGACCAGACCTTGTCAAAGAGGAAGCCCGGAGACCACCTCACAGATGCAACATTCTGTCTACGTGCAATGCAATGTGTACAATGGAAAGACTATTAAGGGAACAGTTTAGCTGACATCGCCATGTTAGCACCCAGGGTGCATGTGAACATCAAATGTGAACAAGCTCTAAATTTGAGGTCTGCCTGGGGGTAGTGCACTCCTGTGGGAGATTCATGCCATGTTCCTCCAGACCCTTGGGAGGGCAGGATGCCTGCCCCAAGGCAAAGGCAAAGGAAACTAAACTAAAATGTGCTGAGTGCTGTGCTAAGTCCTTTACTTGCATTGGTTCTGAGTCTTTACGACTGCAATCCGAGGTAAGGCATTGCTAGACTCATTTTATAGATGGTGAAACTGAGCCTCAGGATGGTTAAGCAGCTCTCAATAAGTAACAGGTGAGGGTTTCAAATCAGATGTGCCCAATGCTGCTTCAAAGGCTTCCTGGAGGATGGAGGGTGAGTGTTGCTGGAGGATTTCTTTCCGACATGTTTGAGAACCAAACCCATCCTGGACCAGCGGCCATTGTGTCACCTGAGAACTTGTTAGACATACAAATTCTTGGTACCCATCACAAACGTACTGAATCAGAAACTCTGGGGGTAAGTCCAGCAATTTGTGTTTTAATGAACTTTCCAGGTCATTCTGATTCCAGCTAAAGTTTAGGAACCACTGCTGTAAGGCCTTGCTACTCAAAATGTGGTCCCCAAACCAGCAGCAAGTCATCACTCTGGAGCTTATGAGAAATACAGAATCTCAGGCTCCTCCTTGACCCCAAAATCTGAGTCTGCATTTCAGCAGGATTCCCAGAGATTTGAGGGCATGTGAAAGAAGTACCTGACTGTGTTGGTTGAAAGTATTGCTGAATCCACACTCTGGTCCATGAGCTGAGTGTTAACCAGGTTCCCCTAATGTCCCAGGAATGGACTGGCACAACTCCAAATGGAGCACAAATATAGGGGTGGGTGAGCAGGGTTGGGCTAAACTGTGAGTGGCCAGGCTAAGCCCAGTGTTTTGATGCTTTGCCCACTGGAGGATAGAGCCCCTGTAGGCCTTTGGAAGAGATGACATTCTCTGAAGGGCAGGGACCTAAAGGCTTTCTCCTTTCCCAAACTGATGACTGCTTTTAAGCTGCTGGGCTTTCTGCACTGAGAATTCTCTATTTCTGGGCTCAGAGGTAATGAGTGCTGGGATCAATTAACAATGTCTGTCATGGATGAGGGAAGGGGCAGTGGTGGTATAGATGGTATACTGATATCTGAGGGAAGAAGGGGCAGGGAGTGTTGAGTTTAAGCAGATCAGGACAATTAAGAAGCTTGGGCCTTGTCTGGTGTGGCTCAGTGGATTGAGTGCTGACGTTTGAACCAAAGGTCACTGATTCGATTACCAGTCAGAGCACATGCCTGGGTTGTGGGCCAGGTCCCCAGTCTGGGGTGAGTGAGAGGCAACCACACATTGATGTTTCTCTCCTTCTCTTTCTCCCTCCCTTCCCTTTTCTCTAAAAATAAATAAATAAAATCTTAAAAAAAAAGTTTGGCAAACACTTAGTTGCAGATACATTTTTCTCTTTGCAAAGTTTATGGACAAATTCTCCTATTGCCTTTATTAAAACCTAACTACCTGATTTTAAAGGTTGCATTGTGGTTACATAGGCAAATATAACTTTTAAAAAGATAAAATAAATATGGCAAAAAATACAAACAGTACACAAAGTGTACCACCCCATGTCCCTGATAATCACTCTCAATAGTTTCTGGGGTATGTTTCCAGATATTTTTGTGTACTCACATACACACTTAACAATTTACTTGGAGTTTGGTTCACTCTAATCATTGTTTTCCATAGTCACAACTATCCATTATTTGGATGCACCATACCTCCATTACTGGACATTTTTATTGTTTGTCATCTCTTTACTACTACAAATTATACTGCAGAGATTATCCCTTGTACATGTCTGTTCTCACACATTAGCATTTCAGTAGAATTAATGGTCCAAAGTAATATCCATTTTAAATTTAGTTGATTAAGGCCCAACTATCTTCCCAAAATGTTATGTCAGTTTTCACTGTAACCCACAATATACCAACTAACATTTTTAAGAATGTATTTTCTTTTTTTTTTAAGTAACATTATTATTATTATTTTTTAATTTTTATTGTTATTCAGTTAGAGTTGTATGCCTTTTCTCCCCATCCCTCCACCCCACCCCAGGTAAACCCACCTCTCTCCCCCACCTCCACCCTCCCCCTTGGTTTTGTCCATGTGTCCTTTATAGTAGTTCCTGTAATCCCCTCTTCCCACTGTCCCCGCCCCCACCCCCCCCTCCCCCCGCCCTGGCTATTGTTAGATTGTTCTTAACCTCAATGTCTCTGGTTATATTTTGTTTGCTTTTTTCTTCTATTGACTATGTTCCAGTTAAAGGTGAGATCATATGGTATTTGTCCCTCACCTCCCAGCTTATTTCACTTAGCATAATGCTCTCCAGTTCCATCCGTGCTATTGCAAAGGGTATAAGCTCCTTCTTTCTCTCTGCTGCGTAGAATTCCATTGTGTAAATATACCATAGTTTTTGGATCCACTCGTTTGCTGATGGGCACTTCGGTTGCTTCCAGTACTTGGCTATTGTAAATTGTGCTGCTATGAACATTGGGGTGCACAGATTCTTTTGGATTGGTGTTTCAGTGTTCTTAGGGTATAATCCCAGCAGTGGAAATGCTGGGTCAAAGGGCAGTTCCATTTTTAGTTTTCTGAGGAAATTCCATACTGTTTTCCACAGTGGCCTCACCAGTCTGCATTCCCACCAACAGTGTAGTAGGGTTCCCTTTTCTCCCCAACCTCTCCAACATTTGTCTGTTGATTTGTTTATGTTGGCCACTCTGACTGGTGTGAGATGGTACCTCATTGTGGTTTATATTTGCATCTCTCTGATGGCTAGTGATGCTGAGCATCTTTTCATATGTCTCTGGGCCCTCTGTATGTCTTCCTTGGAGAAGTGTCTGTTCAAGTCCTTTGCCCATTTTTTGATTGGGTTGTTTGTCTTCCTGGAGTGGAGTCATGTGAGTTCTTTATATATTTTGGAGATCAGGCCCTTGTCTGAGGTATCCTTGGCAAATATGTTTTCCCATAGTGTTGGTTCTCTTTGTATTTCAATGCTCTTTTCTTTAGCCATGCAGAAGCTTTTTATTTTGATGAGGTCCCATTTGTTTATTCTTTCCTTTATGTCCCTTGCTTTAGGGGACGTGTCTGTGAGGATGTTGCTGCGTGGAATGTCTGAGATCTTCCTGCCAATGTTTTCTTCTAGGACTTTTATGGTGTTACGACTTATATTTAAGTCTTTTACACACCTTGAATTTATTTTTGTGTATGGTGTGAGTTGGTGATCGAATTAGATTGTTTTGCACGTAGCTGTCCAGATCTCCCAACACCATCTGTTGAAGAGGCTGTTTTTGCTCCATTTTATGCTCCTAACTTCTTTGTCAAATATTAATTGACCAAAAGACTTGGGTTTATTTCTGGGCTCTGTATTCTGTTCCATTGTTCTATGGGCCTGTTTATATGCCAGTATCAGGCTGTTTTGATTACAGTGGCCTTGTAATACAGTTTGATATCAGGTATTGTGATCCCTCCTGCTTTGTTCTTCTTTCTCAAAATTGCTGCAGCTATTCGGGGTCATTTATGGTTCCAAATAAATTTCTGAAATGTTCGTTCTATATCTGTGAAATATGTCATGGGTACTTTATTAGGGATTGCATTGAATCTATAAATTGCTTTGGGTAGTATGGCCATTTTGATGATGTTAATTCTTCCAATCCATGAGCATGGTACATGCTTCCATTTGTTTGTGTTTTCCTTAATTTCTTTCTTCAGTGTTGTGTAGTTTTCCGAGTACAGGTCTTTTACCTCCTTGGTTAGGTTTATTCCTAGGTACTTTATTTTTCTTGTTGCTATATCGAATGGGATTTTTTTCCTGATTTCTGTTTCTGCAGTTTTGTTGCTGGTGTACAGGAATGCCTTTGATTTCTGGGTATTGACTCTGTATCCAGCTGTTTTGCCAAATTCATTTATTAGGTCGAGTAGTTTTTGAGTGGAGTCTATAGGGTTTTCCATGTACACTATCATGTCATCTGCAAACAGTGACAGTTTCATTTCCTCCTTTCCAATTTGGATACCTTTTATTGCTTTTTCTTGTCTGATTGCTGTGGCTAGGACTTCCAATACTATGTTGAATAGGAGTGGTGAGAGAGGGCATCATTGTCTTGTTCCTGATCTTAGTGGGAAAGCTCTAAGTTTTTGTCCATTGAGTGTGATGTTGGCTGTAGGTCTCTCATATATGGCCTTAATTGTGTTGAGGAATGCTCCCTTTATTCCCACTTTGCTGAGTGTTCTTATGAGAAATGTGTGCTGTACCTTAGCAAATGCTTTTTCCTCATCTATTGATATGATCAAGTGGTTTTTGTCTTTGCTTTTGTTGATGTGGTGTATTATGTTTATTGATTTGTGAATGTTGTACCATCCTTGCATCCCTGGGATGAATCCCACTTGATCATGGTGTATGATCTTTTTAATGTATTGCTGGATGCAGTTTGCCAATATTTTGTTGAGGATTTTAGTGAATATGTTCATCAGTGATATTGGCCTGAAGTTTTCTTTCTTTGTTATGTCTTCATCTGGTTTTGGGATTAGGATGAAGTTGGCTTTGTAAAGCAATTTTGGGAGTCTTCCATCTTCTTGAATTTTTTGAAATAATCTGTGGAGGATGGGGGTTAGCTCCCCCTTAAATGCTCCATAGAATTCTCCCGTGAAACTGTCTGGTCCAGGGCTTTTATGTGTCCGAAGCTTTTTTTCTTTTCTTTACTTTTTTTAAAATATATTTATTGATTATGCTATTACAGTTGTCCTATTCCCCCCCCCACTGCACTCCATCTGGCCCACCCCATCCCTCCCACATTCCCCCCCTATACTTCATGTCCATGGGTCATACTTCTAAGTTCTTTGGCTTCTACATTTCCTACACTATTCTTACCCTCCCCCTGTCTATTTTCCACCTATCATTTATGCTACTTATACTCTGTACCTTCCCCCCACTCCCCCTCCCAATTCCCTGTTAATAACCCTCCATGTGATCTCCATTTCTGTGGTACTGTTCCTCTTCTAGTTGTTTGCTTATTTTACCTTCGTTTTTGTTTTAGGTGTGGTTGTTAATAACTGTGAGTTTGCTGCCATTTTTACTGTTCATATTTTTTTATCTTATTTTCTTAGATAAGTCCCTTTAACATTTCAAATAATAAGGGCTTGGTGATGATGAACTCCTTTAACTTGACCTTATCTGAGAAGCACTTTATCTGCCCTTTCATTCTAAATGATAGCTTTGCTGGATACAGTAATCTTGGATGTAGGCCCTTGCCTTTCATGACTCGGAATACTTCTTGCCAGTCCCTTCTTGCCTGTAAGGTCTCTTTGGAGAAATCAGCTGACAGTCTTATGGGAACTCCTTTGTAGGTAACTGTCTCCTTTTCTCTTGCTGCTTCTAAGATTCTCTCCTTATGTTTCATCTTGGGGAATGTAATTATGATGTGCCTTGGTGTGTTCCTCCTTGGGTCCAGCTTCTTTGGGACTCTCTGAGCTTCCTGGACTTCCTGGAAGTCTATTTCCTTTGCCAGACTGGGGAAGTTCTCCTTCATTATTTGTTCAAATAAGTTTTCCATTTTTTGTTCTTCCTCTTCTTCTGGCACCGCTATGATTCGGATGTTGGAACATTTCAAGATGTCCTGGAGGTTCCTAAGCCTCTCCTCATTTTCCCGAATTCTTGTTTCTTCATTCTTTTCTGGTTGGATGTTTCTTTCTTCCTTCTGGTCCACACCATTGATTTGAGTCCCAGTTTCCTTCGCATCACTATTGGTTCCCTGTACATTTTCCTTTGTTTCTCTTAGCATAGGCTTCATTTTTTCATCTAGTTTTCGACCAAATTCAACCAATTCTGTGAGCGTCTTAATAACCAGTGTTTTGAACTGTGCATCTGATAGGTTGGCTATCTCTTCCTTACTTACTTGTATTTTTTCTGGAGCTTTGAAGTGTTCTGTCATTTGGGCCAATTTTTTTTTTTTTTTTGTCTTGGTGCTTCTGTTACTTAAAGGGGTGGAGCCTTAAGTGTTCCCAGGGGCGGGGTAACGCTGGTCTCTGCATTGTGACGCTGCGCTGTGAGGCTGTGCTGTGACACTGTACATGGGGGAGGGGCCGAGACGGAGTAATGGCGCCCGCTCCACTCTCTGCCGGATTTCAGTCACTCCCTCTGCTACCCACAATCAAATTGGGCCTCTGGTGCTGGTTCCTGAGTGGCTGGGGTTGGGCACACTCTAGGCCCCTGTGGGTCTCTCCAATGACCTCTCCTGTGAGGCTGGGAGTTTCTCCTGCTGCCACCCCAACCCCCATGGGTGTTTTCACTCAGAGGTTTGAGGCTTTATTTCCCAGTGCTGGAGCCCTGGATTTCCTGGTCTGCCTTGCTCCTCCCCCCCTCCCCTGTTTGTCCCAGTTTATCTGTGCGCAAATGTGGGGCTGCGGGGTCTGCTACCAGCTGCTGCGCCTGCCCCATTCTCCACCACTCTGAGTCTGGGCCTCTCGGTTTATCTGTGCGCGAATGTAGGGTCGCAGGGTCTGCTAGTGGTCAGACTGCCTGCCTTGTTCATCCCACACTCTGCCAGTGTGGGTCCCGCCATGGCAATGCAAATCCTCTCTGCCTCGGCTGCGTTCTCCGCCCCTCCTAGTGGTCTGGATGAATGTTTAATTTTTATCTCCTTGGTGTGGGACTTCCTTGCCGTTGGACTTCCTTGCTGTTCGATTTTCTGTCAGTTCTGGTTGTGCAAGGAGGCGCAGTGTGTCTATCTACGCTGCCATCTTGGTTCTCCTCTAGTGTCAGAAGCTTTTGATTACTGTTTCAATTTCATCAGGACTTACTGGTCTGTTCAGGCTTTCTGCTTCTTCTTCATTGAGTTTTGGAAGGTTATATTTTTCAAGAAATTTGTCCATTTCACCTAGGTTTTCAATTTTTTTGGCATACTGTTCTTCGTAGTAATTTCTTATAGTTCTTTGTATTTCAGTGGTATCAGTTTTAATCTCTCCTCTTTCATTTCTGATTGTGTTTATTTGGGTTCTCTCTCTTTTCCCCTGCATAAGGGTTTGTCGATTTCGTTTATCTTTTCAAAGAACCAGCTCCTCGATTTGTTGATTCTTACAATTGTGTTTTTAGTCTCTGTCATTTAATTCTGGTCTGATCTTGGATATTTCCTTCCTTCTCCTTGCTCTGGGTTGTCTTTGTTGTTGTTCCTCGAGTTCTTTTAGGTGTATGGTTAGGTTGTTTATTTGAGCTATTTCTATTCTTTTTAGGTAAGCCTGTATCGCTATAAACTTCCCTCACAAGACTGCCTTTGCTGTGTCCCATAGGTTTTGGATTGTTGTGAGTTCATTTTCATTTGTTTCTAGAAACTTTTTGATTTCGTCCCTAATTTCATTTTTCACCCATTCATTTTTTAATAGCATGCTATTCGATCTCCATGTTTTTGAGTGTTTTGGAGTGTTTTCCTTGAGATTTGTTTCTAGTTTCAGTCCCTTGTGGTCGAGAAAATGCTTGATATGATTTGAATTTTCTTGAATTTGTTGAGGCTTGTTTTGTGTCCTATCATGTGGTCTATCTTTGAGAATGTTCCATGTGCATTGGAAAAGAATGTGTATTTTGCTTCTTTGGGATGAAAGGCTCTATATAGATCAGTTAGGTCCATTTCATCCAAGGCCTTGTTCAATGCCAAAATATCTTTGTTGATATTTTGTTTAGAAGATCTGTGCATATTTGACAGTGGGGTATTAAAATCCCCTAGTATAATTGTGTTGCTGTCAATATATTTCTTGAAGTCCTCCAAGATTTTCTTTATGTATTTGGGTGCTCCTATGTTGGGTGCATATGTATTTACATTGTTTGTCTTTTTGGTGGATTCTTCCTTTGAGTATTGTGAAGTGACCATCTGAGTCTCTCTTCATGGCCCTTTTTTTTAAAGTCTATTTTGTCTGATATGAGTATTGCTACCCCTGCTTTTCTTTCCTGTCCGTTTGCTTGGAAAATTTGTTTCCAGCTCTTCACTTTCAATCTGCGTAGGTCTTCTTTCCTGAGGTGGGTTTCTTGAAGAAAGCACATGTGTGGGTCATGATTTCTTATCCATTCAGCTATTCTAAGTCTTTTGATTGGAACATTTAATCCACTTGCATTTAAGGTTATTATTGATAGGTATTTATTCATTGCCGATTCTTTATACCTGTGTTTTTCTCTCTTTCTCTCTTTTCCTTCCTTTCTTTACAGAAGCCCCTTTAGCATCTCTTGCAGAGCTGGTTTGGTGGAGCTGTATTCTTTTAGACTTCTTTTGTCTGGGAAACTCCTTATTTGGCCTTCTATCTTGATTGAGAGCCTTGGTGGGCAAAGTAGTCTTGTTTGCAGTCCTCTGGTTCTCATTACTTGGAATATTTTTTGCCATTCTCTTCTGGCTTGGAGCGTTTCCATTGAGAAGTCAGTTGCTAACCTTATCAGGGCTCCCTTGTATGTTAATTCCTTATTTTCCCTTGCTGCCTTTAAGATTCTTTCTTTGTCTTGGAATTTTGCCATTTTAATTATGATGTGTTTTGCAGTGGGCCTCTTTGGGTTCCTCTTCATTGGGACTCTCTGTGATTCCTGGATATGTGTGACTTTTTCTGTCCTCAGATTAGGGAAATTTTCCATCATTACTTTTTCAAACAGGTTTTCTATCCCTTAGTCTTCTTCTTCTCCTTCTGTTATCCCTATTATATGTATATTATTGCATTTCATGTTGTCCTGCATTTCCCCGTAACCCCTCCTCATTCTTTCTGAGCCTCTTTTCCTTCTCTTGCTCATTCTGGGTGTTTTTTTCTACTTTGTTCTCCAGTTCACTGATCTGGTCCTCTGCTTCATCAAGCCTGCTTTTGATTCCTTCTACTGTGTTCTTCAGTTCAGAAACTGTATTCTTTCTTTCCTTTTGGCCCTTGTTGATAGTTTCTATTTCCTTTTTCATGTTGATATAGTTTTCAGTGAGTTCATTGTAGTTTCCCTGTAGTTTTTGGTAATTCTGTGTGAGCTCATTAAGCTTCCTCATAACCAGTTCTTTGAACTCATTATCTGATAGTTGACTTGCCTCTTTTTCATTTAGCATTGTTTCTGAGACTTCCCCCTTTCCTTTCATTTGGGGATTGTTTCTTTGTTTCCCATTGTTTGTGAGACTCTTCCTGTTAGCCTCTGCTTCTTAAGTTGCTCTGTTTTGACCCCCTGGGTTTTTGGTGTAAACTTCTGTGATAGAATACCTGTGAGATTTAGTGTACAGTCTCCTTGATCTCCTGATCTTACTGATCTTGGGCTGTGGTTTATGTTGGCTCTGTATATGTCTAGTTTTTTGTTCTTGTTGGGTCTTCTTTGGTGGGTGTTTCCCACCAGCTGGTTATCTGAGGGTCAGTCTGTCCCCCTCCTCTTGTCTTCTGTTGTGCAGGTGTGGGCAGGTTGTGTTGGAGCTGGTTCTTCCATGTGTACACGTTTTTGAGGCTTTTCTCTTGCTCTTGTTCTGTTGTTTGTTCTTAGTAATTTCTTCACTATTTATTTGTATTTTCAGTGAGGTCCTGGGTTGACTTCATGTGGCTTCCCCTCCCTCCTTCACCTTCTTCTCTTCTTATCTGTTAGTGTTTCCTTTGTTGGTGGGTTTACTCTTCTATGAGGAATCCTGGTGTTCCCAGCTTCTACCCACTCTTTTTTTTATGGTAGCCCTTCTTCTGTCTATGGGTGTGCGTGCAGAGCCTTCCTTGATTCGCACTCTCCCTGGTGCCTGTAGTCTCAGCTCCCTTCGAGATGAGTTGCAGGCACTCCCTGGTGGATGGGCACACTCCCTGTTGCTGGGCACCCTCCCCCAGGCGGTGCCTGTAGTCTCAGCTCCCTCTGAAATGAGGTGCCGACACTCCCCAGTGAATGAGCACACTCCCTGGTTGCTGGGCACACTCCCAGTTGCTGGGCACCCTCTCCCGGGTGGTGCCTGTAGTCTCAGCTCCCTCCAAGATGAGGTGTGCACAGTCCCCCAATGGGTGGCGGGGTGGAGAGGAGACTCGAGCTGTTGCTGCAGGGGAATTCCCCAAAGTGCCCTAGAGGGTCTTTTTCTTTTGGGGAAAAATCCTCTTGCTCAATCCTTTGGCTCCCTCTTTACAAGGAAGGGCGTGTCCTCTCACACAGCCGGCCTCTCCAGCTAGGCTGGGGGCTGTCCCGGTCAGGATCGCAGTGGCCCAACTTTCAACTCTCCTCAGCCAGGGCCCATGGTCTCCCTGGGTTTTCCACTTTGTCCTTATTCCCCTCCCTGTGACTTCTGGCAACCAGGTCTCTCACAGTGTTGCTAAGGCCTTGTTTGGCAGGGGAGGGGGCCATTAACCTGGCTCTCTCCCAGGAGTCCTGTGGCAGGCCCCGCATGGGCGGGTCTGGGGCTACAGCCGCCCTGATCCCCGCATTGGTCCCAGGGACCTTTTTGTCCTGAAGCAATCCCCTTACCTTCTGTTTTCTCAGTGTCCTCTGTACTTTTCGATCTCCTATCTTCATAAATGCTGGGCTGCTTTTGGCTGTTGGCTTTGTTTCTCAGTAGAATGGGTAGGTGTTTCACCCAGGTGCAGAGGGAAGTTAACTCCGCTCCCACCTATCTCGCCGCCATCTTCTCTCTTCTGATGTTCACTTTGATCACTTGACTAAGGTGATTGCGGCTTGGCTCTGTCACTTTAAAGTGAATCTTTTTCTCTTTATAGCTAATTGGTATTGTGTCAGGAGGAAATTTGAAACTATGTAAATAGTGTGTTCCTCATCAGACTTTCAATATACTCATTTATTGATATTTCTTAGCATGTTTTGCTATTTTGCTCAATAAGTTATATTCCATTACAATCATTAGTAATTTTAGTACTAGAACTGCCCTGATTTTGCCAACGGGTGCCTTTTAAATTGGCTTCCATGTGCTTTTGATGTGTCTGCCTCACTTTTTGAGCATTCTTGATTTCTGGTACCATGAGACATTCCCACCTCACCTTGTACTTTCCCCATTTCAGTCCTGGATTCAGCTGCTTTTCCATGGAGCCCTGAGTTTTTTCAGTGGAGAATGACATTTATGCACACACACACATTCATACACACATATTTATATTTATTTCTATATCTGTCTACAGATACTGAAAATGCTGAATTCACAATGGCCTTTCCCATTTCAATACAACACCACAAGAGTCAGTCTAATTTTTTCTCTTTCTATAGTTTTAACTCTCCTTTCTAACAGTAAGAACCTTACATCCTATTATCCTAAATATACATATTTGTCCAAGACTCTTGTATATAACCAATCTCCCATCTTAACCACCACCCCTCCCTCACACAGATGCCCTCCAATCCATTCAGTCTTTGAAGCCTTGTGCTGGGCCACCCACATGGGACTGCTCCACACCCATACCTACCATGGTGAAGTACATCCATAGCTCACTCATGTTGGCCATTGGTGCTGGGCCCTCCTGACTCTCTTGGAATGTGAATTCTTAGGCAGGGTCACACTCCCCCAGATGAATGCCTTCATCTGGCTAGGCTCTGGCTTCTGCTCTGGGTCACTATTCCTCTCTCTACCCTGGACCCCAGCACAAACACCTATGTTGTTCTGCCATACCTAAAAGCTTTAGGACTAAAATGCCCAACAGAGAAGGGAAAAGAAAGGAGGAAGAGGATGAGAAAGAGACTGACTGGCATGTTAATAGTTTAGTAAACTCTTTTGAGTAAAATGACTCTTCATTCTTTCCCTCCATTGAACTTGATAATCCACTATCATGAGGACCTTTATAATTCAAGGGTCCTTGAAATGTTTTCCTGAAAAGGAAGAGATGTATGATGTTGGGTTCTGGACTTGATTGTATGTGACGGTAGGTTTCTTGGGCTGTGAGTGGGGACCAAGTTAATTCTTAGAGCTCTTTTTTTGAGCCAATTTGACAAGCAGACATCAAGATGGGATTAGACATGCAAGATATATTTCAGGGGAAATGGCTGCAAGACGAAATGGGAAAGGAGAGGCTGGAAGATCTGTCATACTATGATGCTGACCTGACCTCAAATAAAGGAGAGAGGTAAAGAAGGAAGGGTAGGTGGAAGCATTTCAGACTGCAGTGTGGTTCTAAGGAAAGTTTCACAGGCTTCTAGGGAGTACTCAGCCACAGTGTCCCATCAGAGGAATCCCCTTTCACTCAGGAGGGGGGCCTGCCTCAGCATCCCTGCCATGCTCAATTATTGGTTAAGAGAATCCATGGGAAAAGTGGTATGAGCATGACCATAATGATGGATTTCAGAACATGGCAGCTAAGCAAAGGGTTAGTTATGCTTCCTGAAATTAGAGATGTGAGAGGAGCCTTCACAAGGCTCCTGCATAAGCTGAGAGGCAAGGAAAGGTACCCTTCTAAAAAAAAATAAGACTGAATCATATTCTGTTACCAAACAGAGAGACCAGTGGTCAGAAAAATATAACCTGACTCTATGAGCAGACACAGAGAAAAGGGAGGAAAGATTAACAAAAAGAAAGGTAAGCTTTCTTGCTGAGTATGCAATGCAATTGGCTTTGCATGTTTAGACTAAGTAGAGGTGCCTGCCTATGAATCCCTTTGACTGGAATATTGAAAACCAGCCACTTGCAAAGCTAAACTAGTCTTCCATAGGCCCACTGCCTGAAGTACTTCCTACTTTTGGGTTTTGGATCTTTGATCTGATTTCATTCATATTTTAGCTCCTCATAACTAACTGAGGTCCTCCCTCTTGGTTGGCAACACATTCATATTACTTTACTGGGTTTAGCAACCTTCACACCTATACACCAGTGGGCTTTCAACTTGGCATGTTTCTTGGGGCTCAGGGGCTCCCACAGCTGCATCTGGGAAATATTTCTTTTCCAACTTTTTTCAGCAGGGCCCACTGGACAAGCTAGGCCACTAACCTTCACTACCCAGTGTAACTGGCAAGTTAGGGAAAGTGAGAAGAGTGTGCTGGCCAGGACACATAGGTCCCACAGGCCACAATGGAAGAATGTAGGGAAATCCATAATCCTATGCCTCCTGGCTTAAGTTGATTATACTCTCCATCTTTTGACACTGCTCATAATCTTCCAATTACATTTTTAATATTAGGAAACGATTTCAGTCCTTACATTTGTATAGCAATTGTTCATCTTTTTAAGTTTTACAATAATGCTAAGAAGTATGTGATGGTGATGGAATTTTATAGGTGAGAAAGTGAAACACCCAGAGAAGGTTAAACGACATGCCTAAGTTCTCACAACTATACTAGATGGAGGCAGAGGTGGGTTAACACTGAGCTGAATGTTCTTTCCACAACAAGCTACCCTCCTATCTATTGTGCACTCACCTGCCATTGGATTCTTTCTCAACTCTCCTGAGAGGCTGCTCCATTAATTCTGATTTCCTCCCCCAGATTCTGCAACCTTATGAAATAACTTGCTCTACTGAATCATTGCTTTACCTACAAGCTATAATTTTATTCTCCTGCCTCTGATTTCATTATCTGTTTTGTCACTCGATCTCGCTTTTTCTAGGGGTTCCAAAGGATTTACAAACGAATGATAAGAATGGAATTATAAGCACCAAAAAAATAGAGAATAATTAAATGTCAGTCATGGCTGTGATAGAGTGAATGGAATTCTGTATCTTACTATTTGGGGCTCTGACTATGATGATACTCATTAACTGTTTTTATTCTTAAGACTGTGTGAGTTTGGCTGGGGATGCAGCTGTACATAGTGTATCATGTTTACCTGGCCTTCCCCCCACCCAATGTCCCCCTCTGTCAAAGATAAGCATCTTTTGGAGTGAGAATTTTTAAATGAGATTGTTATGCATCAAGGAATAAGTATTAATACCTAAAGTGCATTCATAGCTGATTGTTTTCTGGTGATGAGAAAAAGAAATGTTATTTCTCTACTAAATTATGGAGGCCACTGAATTATACATGCCACACTGATGTGCCAGCTCTGTTTCTCTCTACTCATAGTGATGCTTGGAGTCTCATTTTCAAACCTGATGCCTCTGGAAATTGGCCTGAATATTATATGTGTACATGGGCATTGGTGCCGAGGAAAAACAATAGTTGGTAAATGAGCATGTTGAGTCTGCTCTGGGGTCTGCACTTCATGCAGATGAAAGTACAGCATATTATCCATCAGTCTGTTCTGGGGCCCCAGGCCCCTTAAAAGGACATAGTAAGTGCAACCAGAAAGGGTTGTATCTACAAAGCTAGCCATAGTAAGAGTACCTGGAGAAACCAAGGATGTTTAGTATGAAGAGGCAAAGGCTATAGCAGATGAGAGAATTGTCTGTCTTCCAACACCTGAAGAGAACAATTCTGTCCAGGGGGCTGACACTTCCTCTGTATTGTCCCACAACACAAATTAGAATGTGAGAATAGAAGATTTCTGGTTCCACAAAAATCATAATATTTTACATTTTGCAGTGACTAATTACTTTCAGAAAGTCCTTTCAAAAACATATTCAGACAGATTAAGTAGTTTTTTAAACTCACATAAACTACTAAGCCGTATTAAACCCAGTTCTCCTAATAGGAATCTATTAGCTTACTCAATGGTTTAATCATGCCGACTTTTTACAATAAACTGGGTCATTTCCTGTAGTAGTTAGTGAACTCATCAGAGTTTGAACAGGCTAATTTGTGCTTCTGCTACTATTATTTCTCTTTGTCATGTGGATAGTCAAATGTGGAGGGGTTGGGTGAACCATAGAATGGCAGTCAAGGTGATAAGAACATGGCTTTCCATACTCTTGTCTCCTCATTTCTCACTTTTCCTCTCCTGTGCAGTTTCATCCCTCCCAGCTCTCTAGAACACCTCTTTTATATAGCCACCCAAAGAGAGGGTCTTTGCCTCTCCAGGTGGCACAAAATCTGTTTTGATTGACCTATAACACTTATAACACTTTAATGAGCACACTACTTCTCTCAGAGCCTTTAGCTTTTTCAGAGCATTCACTATAGAGAAAAATGCAAGGACTAAGTCTGTAATAATTGAATTTCAAGGAACTATGCACCTTAGAATGTGAGCTATTTGTGGAAGGGGAACAGAGAGATGAAGACCCTCTCCAGTGACCCTGGAATTACAGCAATCAGGCCACCTCACACTCTATTTACAAAATCCTAGTCCTGCTAACAGCAGCTCTGCCAGAGGGCTGTCACGTTTCTTGCTCCACCTGGTTCTATCATCCTTTCTCCTTAGATGATCCCAAATGTACCCAGCTAGGCCTCCAGCTTTCTTACAAAGCTTATGAGACTGCCCTAGCTGGAGTGTTGATGGGTGTGTTTCTGAATGTGACAAGGAAACCATGAAGAGAAATGAATAAAGAGAATATTCATTAAATTAGTCAAAGGTGAAGGAACTTTGCAGGTGGATACTCTTCTATGACTTGAAGTCCCTTTGTTTCTGAAGGAAAATGTCCCTAAACCTGCTCACCTAGCCTTTGTTACTCATGCTCCAGGCATAGGTGCTCTTGACTCAAAGATGCTCAGGAACCACATTCCATTTTCTCCCAGCCCCCTGGTACAAACTCCAAATAAATTATGGAAATTTTGAGAAGCACCCAGCAACAAGAAAATAGTTAATGGGACCACTAATAAGAAAGCAAACCTTGTACAGAAAATCTGTCTGCTTTACTTTCCTCGTATCAGTATTGCTCCCAAAGTCAATTTGTCACTGTAGAGTCAGAAGGCTCACCCCAGTCTGCTTTAATGTTTCACGCTAGGTTTGCCCAACAAGAGTAATAAAAATATTGACACCATTATTTCTCTTCTCTCTTTGTTTTCAGTGCTTCACTTGCATATTTGAATAATGAATTATACTCACGCTATCTGTACTCTCTTGCTCTTGACTTCCTCTACTGGCTGAAAGTGAAGCTATTATCTGATTGTCAAAGATGGAGGAGATTCTCCTCCTGCAGTCAGTGATCCTGTGATGTAGATACACTGTGGGGTGAAATTATCAATAGTATAATTTCAAACTATGTAAGAGAAAATTACCAGCCAGAGTGGAAGTGAATCTGGAACCTGCTGAAATATTAAGTATTTCATTAGTAATCCTTTTGGAACAAAAATAAGTAGACAACAGAATTAGTTGTGAGTAGTGCATAAAAGGCTAATTAATGTTATTGTATTCAGCTGGTTGACTTTAAGGCTATTAAATCATTATTGTATTGTCTTAATCTCTTCCTCATTCAGGCTAAAGAAGCTGTTTCATCAGAAACACTATGGTCATGCCCTCCCCACATTTTTTTAAACTTCTGCTGTTTCTAAGGAGGCTTACACATGTATCTGAACTTGGTTTCTTACACAGTTGAGTTTGCATCCTTGGCAGGTCTTCCAGTGAATTTTAGAAGATGCAAAGTTCACATCTAGCTTAACAAAAAAATTAAAGTGAACCACCCTGGGAACCCCAGTACCATTTTATGAAAGGCACTGCAGGGCTCATGCTGTCCATCCCTTTGTGCCAACAGGTGGCTGATCATGGCTGATCTGTCTACTGTTTGTCAATGTCCCCATCTTTATCATCTTCATCTCTTTCTGCCTCTTGCAAAAACCTGGCTCTACATTCCATTCCATAATTTATCATCCAAGAAACAAGACAAAATAAATCTTTCTCTCTCACACAATCTTATGCAAAAACATATTTTTAAACATATTTTATTGATCATGCTACTACAGTTGTCCCATTTTCCTCCCTTTATTCCCCTCAACCCTGCACGCCCCCTCCAAACCACGTTCTCCTCCTTTAGTTCATGTCCATGGGTCATACATATAACTTCTTTGGCTTCTACATTTCCTGTAGTATTCTTAATCTCCCCCTGTGTATTTTCTACTTACCATTTATGCTACTTATTCCATGTACCTTTTCACCCTCTCTCCTCCTCCCACTCCCCCCTGATAACCCTCCATGTGATTTCCATTTCTGTGATTTTGTTCCTGTTCTAATTGTTTGCTTAGTTTGTTTTTGTTTTTGTTTTAGGTTCAGTTGTTAATAGCTGTGAATTTGTTGTCATTTTATGGTTCATAGTTTTCATCTTCTTTTTCTTAGATAAGTCCCTTTAACATTTCATATAATAAGGGCTTGGTGATGATGAACTCCTTTAATTTGACCTTATCTGGGAAGTCCTTTATCTGCCCTGCCATTCTAAATGATAGCTGTCCCAGAGGGTACGAGCTCCTTCTTTCTCTCTGCTGCATATAATTCCATTGTGTAAATGTACCATAGTTTTTGGATCCACTCATTTGCTGATGGGCATTTAGATTGCATCCAGCACTTGGTTATTGTAAATTGTGCTGCTATGAACATTGGGATGCATAGGTTCTTTTGGATTGGTGTTTCAGGGCTCTTAGGATATAATGGCAGTAGTGGAACTGCTGGGTCAAAAGGCAATTCCATTTTTAGTTTTCTAAGGAAATTCCATACTGTTTTCCACAGTGGCTGCACCCCTCTGCATTCCCAAAAACAGTGCACTAGGGTTCCCTTTTCTCCACATCCTCTCCAACACTTATTTGTTGATTTGTTTATGATGGCCATTCTCACTGGTGTGAAATGGTATCTCATTGTGGTTTTAATTTGCATCTTTCTGATAGCTAGTGATGCTGAGCATCTTTTCATATGTCCCTGGGCCCTCTGTATGTCTTCCTTGGAGAAGTGTGTAAGTCTTTTGCCCATTTTTTTAATTGGGTTTTTTTTTTTGTCTTCCTAGAGTGGACTCATGTAAGTTCTTTATATATTTTGGAGATCAAATCCTTGTCTGAGGTATCATTGGCAAATATGTTTTCCCGTGTAGTTGGTTCTCTTTTGATTTTAATGCTGTTTTTTTTAGCCATGCAGAAGCCTTTTAATTTCATGAGGTTCCATTTGTTGATTCTTTCCTTTGTGTCCCTTGCTTTTGGGGACACATCAGTGAAGATGTTGCTGCATGGAATGTCTGAGATTTTCCTGCCAACGTTTTCCTCTAAGACTTTTATGGTGTCACGACTTATATTTAAGTCTTTTATCCCCTTTGAATTTATTTTTTGTATGGCGTAAGTTGGTGATCGAGTCGCATTTTTTTGCATGTAGCTGTCCGGATCTCCTAATACCATTTTTGAAGAGGCTATTTTTACTCCAGTTTATGCTTCCCCTACAAAGAGAGTTTTTTATGTCTGAGCCTGAGCTTGGTGCATAGTGACCATTGGCACTATGACATCTCTACAAATTGGAAAAATACTCTCTTCCTCTGTGTCATTTCAGATTCCCACTGAGTTGGACCTCAGTGCCACTTGTCCCCTTGGTGAGACAATTGAACACTCTTACACAGCAGAACCAGGATGGACTCTTTTGGTAGAACTGGTTCTTAACAGAGATGTAAAGTAGGTAAAATCCATCTCTATAGCTTTCCATCTTTGCCTTTCTGTTCCTTCTTCTCCTACCCTGCTTACCTGGGTTAGAACTCATTCTTCAATCAGTAGCTAAGAAGGACTCAAAGTGGTCTATTTTCATGGTACCTTCAATTCTATTCTAACAGTTGTTCCTTAAAGAACAATAAAATTTTGAGATGTAAAGGAATACATTTTAAAGGTAAATTTACAGGTACCACAAAAGTCAATGAAGGCTTTCTAATGTCTTACTGATTGATCTTCTGTTGACTGCTTGGGAGGGGTCAACAAAATAGGTAAAGTTCCTTTCCCCTGGATTTTGGAGGCCAATTGGCCAACTTTCACTTTTTGAGCATTATGACCATTCTCAAAATGGTAGAAGCCAGACCAAGGAGTGCGGCTGGACATGAAAGTCACTGGGGATTGGGCTGTGAGTGGTCTAGTTAGAACTTTATATGGGTTGCTCTTGGTTTCTGCAGAGAGTAAGGGGAATAAAGAGACCCTTTACACAAATAATTAAGACCTACCTAAACCAAAAATGAATAATAGGCTTGCATGATAAAGTGATATTATCTGGCTCCATCGGTCTCATTTGATAGTAGTTCAGCTTTCCATACAATGTAAACATAAACTAATTTTCTGAGAAGAAAATTGAAAAGGAAGCAGAAGTAAAAAGTGAATTTGAAAGAGGTTTTGCCCATGTTAGTGGGCATGGTGGCTTAAAATCAGGTGGAAAGTTTTATTTTTATATTTTTAAACTAGTAACTCTGTATTCTCTGAATAAACCTGATGGAAAAGAAACTGTATCAGCAATTTGGAGAGAAATTGGAAAACACTGGGTGGGTGTGTGGCCTAGTTCTGCTTTCTTAGTAATGTCAGTTTCCTAAAGAAGAGATGAGGGATATGGTTGGTGGAGAAACCCTTCCATGGTTCTCGTGGGTAGACATCACAGTAGGTTGGGATGGGGAAGGGAGAAACTGGTTTGAATTTGAGCATTTCCCCAGAGATGATAGATAGCCCTGGCTCCCAAATACAGTGGATTTGTACCAAGAACAACCATGTTGCTAAGCTGAATATCAGGGTACTCCTAGGTAAGACAGATGCCTTACAGCAAGCTTACTTGGAAGTCTACCTAGTCATAGACCTGTAGGTATGTGAGTTCTGTGGGAAAGAGCCTGCTTAGGAGGCCATAGTTTTATGTGTACATGGTCACTTTATCTCATGGGACCACTGATCTGTTTCGTAGACTAGCCTGAGGCTCTGCCTCTTAGCAATGTGTGAGTCCTTGTGGCACCAGGATTGATGAACTAAGTGAATGATAGAACTTCCACAAAGCTGCCGCACACCTGTTGAGACAGAAAGTACAGTTGTTCCACACCAGTTTTGTACCTCTGGCCCGTTCTAGGCACCCAGGGCTTGTGGAGGGCATTCAAAGACAATGTAAGAACAGTCCCTGACTTTAAAGAGATTGCCATCTGAAGGGCACAGCCAGAATAAAAACCACCAGTGAATGAAGTGAGCTCAGAGCTTTATGGAAGCATACAGGAAGGCCTCTATTATATTTTTGGAAGAAGCTAGAAGAGTGTTTCTCAGCTTGGAGGAAGTGAGAGTTTAGTTTCTTTTGAAATGTAGCTTTTCAGTCCCCAAGCATCATTCATTTTGAAGGGTCAGTATAGACAATAATAGAACACAAGATAGAGGAGAAAGATGAACACAATCTTGATCTTAATCTGTTTGACTTGGTAATCTCCATTAGCTCCATGTGAGTATAATTACTTCAAGACAGCAATATACATCCAAGATAGTATGTGGTCTAGTAAATGCTGAGACCAGCTTTCTCAACTTCCATTTCTTCCCCCATTTTATTTGGAAAAGTTGGAAAGTTACAATATACATTGTCTGGAAGATTAGGTTCTGTTAATCTAATGCCTTTGGGAGAAATTTGGAAAACACAGTCAGTAGCCATCTTGGCTCCTGGCAGGGAAGGCTGGGCAGAGATGCGAACTTGCGGTGGTTACAGCAGTGCCAGGGCAGCAAGAGTCAAATGCAGTGGCAGAAATAGAGTACCAGCTTCCTGACTTCTGGGATACAGTCAGCGTGGTGTGACCTTGCAATCAATAGTTTAGTGATGGTTCCTGACATCTCCTCCAGTCCATTTGAGTATTTTGCAAACAACTACTTCATGCACAAAATACTTGGAGGGATTTCTGTTTCCTGCACTGAATGAATCCTGACAGATTATACATGGTCAGCTTTTCCCTTGATCAAGATCTATGTCCCAAACCACTTGGCTTTATTCTGTCCCTTAGAGTCTATATTAGATTTCACTTCTCTGACCCTTGGCCCTCTTCTCTGACAATAACTCAAGTTTGCTCCCAGGACTTATCTACTTCTAGTCTCTCATGGTGTCACATGTGCTGTTGATGGCCCATTCCATACCCCCCGGCCAGTGAATTCACTGGCAGCTGCCCAAAGAGTTCCCAGCAGGGTGACAGCTGAGTTCCACAGTAGCCCCGGGGTAAGAGATCTGACACCACTAAGAAGCAACCTCATCATTGCCATGTTGAAGTCAGTGGGCACATATACCCCGACATTTGCTCCATCCTCCTGCAGGACATTTGTAAGATTTCATAGTGTCTCAGAGAGTCCTCAGCAAGATTGAGCTACTGCTGTACACCATAGAAACCAGCTTTTGGGTTTTCCTCCCCGCCCTCTCTTACACTCCACAATTTCTCACTTGTGCTTCCTACAATCACCTTTTAGATAAACTTCCTGCACCCAAATCCTTCTCTTGAGTTTTGCTTTTGGAGGGATTCACACTGAGATGAGGGTAAGCATGCTAGTCAATCCAGTTCATGTCTTAGGTGTTCTCTCTGTAGCTGTCACAGGTATGGCTGGATTGAGAAACTCATTGAAACACCATTTCAGAGACAGACCAGTCCCAGCATATTCACAAAGGTGAACATCATGTCTGAGGAGATATCCCATAGATGGAGAGGTGTGGAGGGAGTTGCAGACCCTAGTCAGTCTCAATTTTCCCCTTCTTGCCTTTGGACAAGTCATTTCACTTCTCCAATTTTTATTTATTTTTATGGAGTAATATATGAGTACTTTGAGAACCATGAAAGACATCACAATATAAGGTATCATTATTAATAGGATAAAGCAGAATCTGGCGTGGGGGCAACTCTGCTGACTTCCAGTCTGTGTCCTGCCATCACACCACTCCTCTGAGGACCTGCCTGCTAACTCCACTGGGACCACCCACTCCTGGTCTGTATGAAATATGAGCAGAGAGAAACTGCCTCATTTAACATCTAAAAGCATGAGCCATAATCTAACTGTCCAGGGAAGGCCTGGTCCTCCTTTCCTAACGTGCCACCAGCACTTCTTCAGAAGCACCAGTAAATCTCTCTAATTGTGTTGTCCACAGGCATGGATCTTGTTTGCTGTGTGAGTCAGAGAATCAACACAAATGGTCTCTTCAACTCCTTGTCGCTGGTTCCTCAGAATTTGTATGTTCATAAGTCCAGTCATCTCTGTTCTTTGCCATTTGCCTGCATGTGTCCATGTTTGCTCGATAAGGTTTCTGCAAAGCACAATGCCAGCTTAGAATATCAGTCTGTGCTGAATGAGGCACATTTGAATTTCATAGAAGGCTGTCTCAGACCAGACTGGAGCCCTGGGCTATAAAATTTACGAAGGCACACTCTGAATTAATCAGCAAATATATACTAATTCACGCTGACCTTTTTTTAAGCTGAGGCCTTTTTATCACTCACTGTAGGTTTAACATTGGCCTACCGAGTGTTATTACAAAGGACTCAATGGTTGGCCATAATTATATAATGCAAATGACATTTGCTGTTTTGTTTGAGCTTATTCCCTCTGATGTTCCCTTCTTTTATCATACTCCTCACACATCTGTGTCCCTGCAATGGATCTGCAAGCTCCTCCTCTCCTGGTCCCCAAGTTGCTGGTGCTGTCTGTCCTGACTGTCACACAGACACAGCCTGCTGTGAGGATGTGGAGGGTGCAATGCATGTCTCTGACACAGGTTATGTTGACAGCTGGTCAGAACAGGTGTACACTGATTCTACCATCAAATGGCAACACACATTTGGCTCCCTCCCAATGCACAGTCATGAAAAACCTGTTCTCTTCAGGTTTCTTTGGAGATTGATTGACTGTTCTTTGACACAGCACACTGACTGTTTATAAGTTCCCTGGTCCTTTGCAGGCCCAGAAGTCTCAGAGAAGACCTCCATGTGACACCATGAATTATGCATCTGCTTCTTCCGGATGAGAAAGAGGAGGGTGGTGGCTTCCCCCAACCTCCCGCCCTACTCCAAGACCTGTAAGACACACTGCTATCTAGTTTTGGAGTTAAGACAGCAAGGAGATGGCTGCTGGAGAGAAATAAGCACTGAAGAGAGAGAAGAATATTTGGATTCTGAAATAGTTTAAAAGAGGAGCACCAATCTCCAAGACCAAGTGCATCCTGTTACAGACTCACATAACTATAAAACAATGATGAGAAAACCTCTTTAATGTTTTAACCTAAGTTAAATTGCTCATACATAGTAAGCAGTTGAAGGTTGGGTTTTTATCTCAGTAAATTATAAAATAAAATAAAATCCTATAATAAAATATCTTGGTTAATTTTTTTTAAAGTTCCTATTTAAGAAGGCAGCATTGTGACCAAGTGAATGCTCCAACAGTTTTGTGAGTGGGTGCACCTGGTTTGAATTCTGTGGGAGCTCTCACCCAGTCACAGACAAAGGTTGAATTCTTTTTTATAAGACAAAAATAAGTAAATCTTATTACCAAGCAGGAAAGGGGTCTGTGAGCATTTTAAATGCACCTGTGGGCCTAGGAATGAGCAAGTCTAAAGCTGCAATGCTTGATTCTTACATTTCCAGGAGCATCTGGGTCCTAAGGACAATGAAGGCAGACAGGAAGTAAGGGACCTGCCACCCAGGCCACCCAGTGGTGTACCACCCCCCACTTCCTACCCTTTCCCAAGGGCACCCATGGCAGTTCCTGTCAGTGCATACCGGCCCTACTGGACTTTCCTCTCTTTTTTCCTTGTATGCTGACTGTTATTTTCATTCCTTAATTCATTTCTTTCTTTCTCTTTGGTGGGTAGAACAAAAGAGCTCTGAAACCAAGATGGCTGTAGCATGGGGAACAGATGTACAATTAGATGAGTGCTTTGTGAAACTGGATTTTAGTCTCAAACCTCACTGAGTCATGAAGCTCAAAGCACAAATCTGTGGGCTTATTTTGGGGTCTGTTTGGACAGCATCATATGAACATCTAATAGCATTTTAGGGCTTCATACTCAGAAACAGTCATTGTTATCCTGAATTGATGGTGCTATATTAGCACTCCACCAACTCATTTTGTACAGAATAGAAATCTAATAAACTCATCTCAAAAATAACTTTAATACATTCAACTGCTAATGCCTCAACAGCCTAATGTATTTTTATACAGCAGAATTCTACAGCCAGTAGAGAATTCTAAGATGGTTTTATGTACTGCGTGCTTCTCATAAAACGTCACTTGAACATTTGATTCCAGTTTACATTTTATTAGTAAAGCTCTCATTTTTTTTAAACCCAAAATGAGAAAGCAGAGAGGAGGAGAAATACATTCCCACAAGTTCAATTTTGTGTCCAACTAACTTACAAGATGGACACAGAATGGACAAAAGTATCACTGCCCCAAAGACAATTACAGAAAATACTTAATTGGGATGCAATGCTGGTTATTTTAAGCCATACAAAAGAGTTCTGTACATAATAGAGTGGCTGTTTTATGTAGCTCATATGATAAAATCCTCACCAGTCTTAAAATGACAGATGTAATATTACCTTTAATAAGTGTCTACCGATGCATGCAAATTAAATTAGATAGTGGGAGTACAAATTTGTCTGATAATTAAGATAAAATTTCATGTCAGCTTAAACCCTGGTGTATATTAGTAACTCTGTATATATTTTTTCTCCATTCTCTACCAATTATTTTTTAGTGTGGCCTCTTGATTTCCAGAATAGTCAAGTTAAGGGGCAAAAACATAGTCCCTCAAAAGTATTATTATAAATGGGAGCAAATCATGTCCCTGATTACTATTCAGTTTATATTAAGTTTAAAATACTAAGCATAATTCAAATAACTTTGAATAGATTAAACTATGTATTAACTTAGTGTTTCTGAGGTCTTGTGAGGTGTTACTATGCCCTTAAGGCTAATGCTGAGCTAATGTTATGTAGGAGAAATAAGCACATGGAGTTTGGAAGTTAATAATCTCATTGATTTAGGGAATCTGAGTTTTGAATGGATTCTTCCCTGCTTTGTTTTAATGCTGCAAATAAACTTTGTGTTCCATGTAATATTTTGTTTAGGAAAAAATCTCAGAAGGCCAATAGAATGTACATGTATAGACCCACATACACACACACATCCTTTGTGTGCATACATGCAAAATGCTGTGCCCACATACACAGAGCTTAAAAGGTAAATGCTCTGCATGGTATTCAGCTCCACTGTAATACTCTCCACTGCTGTGATTGTAGTCCCCTGAGGGAGGCAAATATCCTGAACATTATTAAAAGTGGGATTAGCCAATCTAATACTGAAGATTTGGGAACCAGCCAAGAGGAGTCATAAGCAGGAGAGCAAGACAAAGAAGACTTATGGGGGCCCAGTCCACCAGGTTTGCATCCCTAAGCTTGTGCCTAGATGTATATGATTGACAGCACCTGACAGGAGACTATCACTTGACTGAACAATGAATGCCCTCAGATGCAGGTGTCAGTGGGGTCTGTCTGTTATACTGTCCATCTATGAAAGGGAACTCTGGGAGGAAATATTTCCTGACGACCTGCTGTACTGGGGAGGGCACTGCTCTCTAATTCAGTCCTCACAGCATTCCTTTAAGGCTTTTACTCTGATGATCATTTCTGTCTTCCTGGTGAAAAGGAGCTAAATAGCTTGCTTGATGTTAGGAGGTGAGCGGCAGGGACAGGATCTAGATGCTCCCCCTTTAGTTTCAGACAGCTCTTCAAGAAAGTATGCCAATCAATATTCAAGCTTGGTTCTGCCATTTATTAGTCATGTCCTTTGTTAAGCCAAGATCCAGCCTCAAGAGTCTGAGACATTTGACAGCGTGGCAAACTGCCCATTGCGGTCCCTACTTAGATCTACTCAGTTACTACCATGAAGAGCATGGATTTGCCGCCTTGCACCAATAACTTTCCAGGTAGTTCTGGGCATTTGGATCTGCAATCCTTACACATATGACCATCTTTTCTTCCCCTGCCCTAATATATATTTTTGTTTTTTATGCTAGTTAGACATTATGGATATCACTCTTTCCATTTAAAGAGTGCACATTTTCCCACTGCAACCTAACCCCCTCCTAAAACTCATTCTTGTAGGTCTTATTCTAATTTTTCAGCATAGATACAAAATTTCTCTCAAAGCATATTTTTGGAACACACCACTGTGGGCAGTGAGTGCTAGTTGCTCACCCTCACTATACATAGTTCCCTTTCCTTAGTCACAAAGTCCTGATTTTTAATTGGACGGCTATGTACTAAATCAAAAGACTACATTTCTCAGTCTCTCTCACATCTCAGTGTAGCAACATTATTAAGTTTTGGCCAATCAGATGTAGTGTGTGGCACTTTTTTGACATCTCCCTAGAGGCAAGGGAGGTTTTTATTTACCCCTCTTCCTATTGGGAGAAGTTAACAGGAACACCTGTAGGCTGGAGTACTTGCATCCATTTAAGATCATGAGGTGACTTTAAATTTTAAATTGCTTCCATTTTTGGTACTGGCACCTAACTTTAGCAAACCATTTTTTTTTAACTGAGAACTAGAGAAGCTGAGGTTTTTTAAAAAAAAACAAAATATCTATTTGAAGGCCTTAGAGTTATTAAGATGGTAAAGATTTAAGAGGCCAAAGGGCAGAAGTGAGGAAGGATGCTGTGCCTTCCCCCATCTATGAACAAAGATGCTGGGGTTCTAAAGCCTTTCAGAGCTGCTGCCATCCCTAGATATCTCTAGTCTTGCTGCTGGATTATTCCCTAGGTCAAAGGTGGGGAACACAAAGGTGTCATCCTTAAGCAAGGTGATCTGCACTGAGAAAGGTTGTGAGAGCCAGAGATATTCTCAGTAAACTTACGACCTCCCACACAGAGATAGGGACACTCATTGAGGAATCCTCTCTTCTACTTTATGCAAGGATCACTGACTGCATTCAGGCAAGCACATGATCAGGAGATTCTTAGAGAAGGGAAGTCAACTTAGAGAAGGGAAGTCAACTAAGTCCCAAATTCACTGCCTCTTTTTCCACTAAGCATTTGTTAATTCCAATTGGGTGGTTTAGAGGCCAAAAATCAGCAGAGAGCATTGGCTGAGAGATACTGAGAGCTGAAGAGGGCTCCCAGAAGTCTTCCAAGGCAGGAAACATGGCCACAAATTGGAATTCAAGCCTATCAAGCCAGAGAAGCCATGGAAAACACTCAAGCTTCACTTGGAACCCCTATAGTCCTCTACCTACAAATGGTGGTGAAATAGTTTAGTCTTTATAAAAATGGAAGTACATTTTCAAATAAGCTCACTTCTAATTAGAATAAGATAAACTGCCCCTATACTACTACTTGTCAGAAATAAAAGCTAAAACTATACAATTAAAATTAGTTCAATAATTTCCATCTATAAGATGATGTTCAATAAAAATTTACCAGGCACACTAGAAAACAAGGGTTATATGACTAAAATCAAGAGAAAGTACAGTCAATAGAAATGTCCCACAAATGAAGCTGATATTTGAGTTAGACAAGAATTTTTAAGTAAATGCAATTAATATGCTAAAAGAATTAGGTAATCAGATGGAAATTTCAGCAGAGTTGGAAAATGTAAAGAAGTGTTAAATGGAAATTCTGGAACTGAAAAAACTAAAATTAAGAACTCAGCAGAATGTTTTGATAGCAGATTAGACATAACTGTAAGAAAAGTGGTAAACCAGAATATAGGTCAAGAGAAAAATATTCATACTAATGTTACTGAGGAAAAACAGTAGGGAAAGTATAGAAAAGAGCATAAGGAACACATGGGGAATGACAAAAAATTGTCTAACATACAAATAGTTTTTGTCCCAGAAAGAGCAGAAAGAAGAGAACAGAAGAGCTGTCTGAAAAGATAATGTTGAAGAGTGGAGGCAACATACTGAGGATAGAAAAAAAAAATGAGAGACTTCCAGTGTTATTTGATGACACTATAATGCCATCATCCCACTTCTGTCCTGCATAGCTTCAGGTTTCTTTTTCATAATCAGGAAATAATCTCCTTTTTGATTTAGCCACTAGTTTTCAAGCCCTTCCTACTCATAAATCAAATCTTAACTGACACAGCCTTCTTTGTATTAACAAAGAGATATATCACTGTTAATGCTAGTGTAAATGTATTCTCCTGTGTTTTGTATTTTTTTAACATAAAGGACTTTCATAAGAAAGAAAGACAACCCTTATTCTGTATGACTGAACTCAAGAATAAGTTTGTAAGTAAGAGTTAGAGGGAAACATATTTTTGTTCAATGTAAGTTTTCTTCCTTTCTTTCCTTTCTTTTCTTTCTTTCTCTCTATCCCTCTTTTTTTCTGTCTCTCTTTCTTTCTTTTCTTGAATTTTCATGAGTTTATTTGAGCCAAACTAATGGCATTTAAAAGATCTCAAATGCTCCAGATAATAAGAGTTTTGCAGCTTCTTTTATACATTTGAAATGAAGGAGGAAGATTTAAGAATCTTCCTTCTTAAGGAAGATTACATGAAAGTGGAAAAAAGCAAGGTGGGAACTGGATTACAGGATAGTTAACAAGATTATGTGTTCTCTTGAGAGTTAATACCATCTTTGAAGGGTATTCTGGTATTTCAAAGGTTTTAACCTAGATGCACAAAAACAATGGACAGGGCTAGATTAAAATCTTTCACTAAAGAAGTCATAAGACTGGGGCATGACTACCCACCATGACCTGCCCAGTTAAATATTTATAATCAGATCATCCTGTTAGGTTACTTTCCACAGAAACTCTTTTTGTTTTTGTCCCTTTTCAATCCAAGGGATATATCAATGACCAAACTTCTGATCGAATAGTGTGGTCTCACAGTGCTAGAATGGCTCATTTCTAGAAAGTTTCAGTATCCACATTATCTTGTTGACTATTGGAGATGAGGCAATACTGTAACTATGGAAAGTGAGCTAAGGCCAAATTCTTCCCAAAAAGGAAAGGTCAGGTAAATGGGATATAATCAAGACTTTTGACCTTTCTTGTGAAAATCACTCTGGATAATTTTTATCTTATGAACTATTATGATTTGATTTTTACCTTTTGTTTCAATTTCCTATATTTGGCATCTAGTGTAACATTTGTATAAGCCATGGAAATAGTATTAACAGCTATTTTATACATGTTCAGTAATCATAAACAGTTGGACTATATAGAAAACCCCCATGAAGTATAACTATTATTATGACAAATATCATTAACTGATAGGTAAAAATAAACAAATGGATTCTAAGTTCAATATCAATCCATAGGTATACAGGCCTTATCAATTTCTTAGGATAGCTATCTACCTCTAATATCAGTGGCTTCTCATCCTCAAGGAGTCTTTAATGTTCATAGACAGAGGTAGATGTCTATTTGTGGTTAGGTGCCTGATAAGGTCTCTTCCAACCAGGTTGGAGAGTGTCTTCCATTTGCTCTCCTTAAATTCTACATTCTTTAATTTCACAAATATTTTTGAGCATCTGCTCTGTCTATATCAGGCACTATTCTAGATATTAGGAATGTAACTCCAATAAATCTGGTGGGGCAAGATAAGCAGAGACTAAATTAAGGGTCACAAAGTCAATTGCTGATGGGGACTTGACAGGTCAAGTCAGGTTCAAGTGAGTGAAGTACTAGGAGGTGCTGACGACTGGGTGAACTGGGGAACACAGTCACCTCCTGAAGAGCACAGCCCTCTGAGCTCCCCTGACTGATGCCATTGAGAAGGCAGTCCCAGTATTGCCAGATCTTCTGATTTTTCCAAAGAAGCTGGAAATCCAGATATTTAGAAGAATAATCCAAATGCAGAAAGTGTTATGCAGGAAAAGGCTGGATTAGACCCAAGAATGGCTAATCCAAGGGTACCAATTTCCTAACCCTTAGAACCTGGGAATGTTACCTTATTTGGAGAAAGAGTATTTGAATATGTAAATAAACTAAGGATCTAAAAGTTAGATCAACCTGGATTATGCTGGTGGACCCTAAATCCAATGACCAGTCTCTTTTTAAGAGACAGTAGAGAAAAGGTCATGTGAAGACAGAGGCAGAGATTGGAGTGATGCAGCCAAAGAAGATGGACAATGCCAACAGCCACAAGAAGCTGGAAGAGGCAAGGAAAGAGTCCCCTTGCAGACCCTCGAAGGCACACAGCCTGGCCAACACCATGATTGCAGATTCTGGCCTTCAGAACTGTCAGAGAATAAACTTCTTTTTAAAAAAAATTAAAACATATTTTATTTATTATTTATTTTTTAATTTTTTATTAAACTTTTTTTTATTGCTGTTCAGTTATAGTTGTCTGCATTTTCTTCCCACCCTTCCACCCCAACTGGGGAGGGGGGTTTTCAGGAACTACTATAAAGGACACATGGACAAAACCAAGGGGGAGGGTGCAAGCGGGGGAGGGAGGTGGGTTTGTTTGGGGTGGGGTGGAGAGAATAAATTTCTATTGTAAGCCATTCAGCCACCTGGTTTGTGGTTATTTGTTATGGCAGCCCTAGGAAACTAATACACACAAATGCATGCTGGCGGTAAGCAAAAGTACCCCAGAAGTTCAAGGGAGATTCTCTAACTCTCTGGAAAGAGATTAAGGGAGAGTCAGGGAAGGATTTCCGAAAGAATTGACTCGAAGTGAAGTAACAGTTGCATGGCATGGGAGGAAAGGGGAGGTTAAGCACATCCTAGCTAGAGATGATAATATGAATTATTCAACAGTGAGGGTTATTTCATGAGGTAGTGAGCTTCCTAACAAGCAAGTGTTTAGTGTATACATTCTACAACTGTTGGAGATTTTAAAAGACAGTTAATTTACATGATAAGCATTACACTCATACTAGATAATATTTGAAATGCCTTCTGAACTTGAGATTCTAACGATCCTTGTGTTTTCCCATCTTACTACACTCCCATATGCTGGCAGGGCTGGCTGCCAGTGGCAGGCTTAAAAGTTACAATGATTCCAGAACACCAGACTGATTTTAAGGGGCCAGATCCCTGCTGCTCCCAGTCCCTCTATCCCATGGTTAGGATGTTGCACCTGCCAGAAAGTAAATGACCAAATGCCCTCAGACTTGGTATTCTATGCTATCTCTTCACCAGTAAAACATACACTGGTCCTCTTTCTTAAAGAGCATTGAAATGAGTTAAGGACCATAAAATTGGATGACAAGTAGATCCCATTTGCAAACCAGAAATCTCAGGAACCAGAAATAAATGTGTCTCAATTTGAAAAAGATTAATGGCAAATAAAGAGGAGAACATGGGTAAAACACATTGTAGGGACTGTTTTGGGCTAGAATCCTTGTTCAACTTGATAGAAATAATAAGTAGAGGTGACAAATGACAGGACATAAGCCTTTGAGAGCTGTGCTTTTTTCTTTCCGCTTGCACTGTTTCTTTCTCAGTCTGGGTTATGTGTACTCTCAAGTTAGACAAATGTGCCAGAAGTGCAAAGTCATAAAAGAAAACATGCCAAATCTGCCTAGACCAAGATTTCCTAAGCTTTTTCATCTTAGAACCCTTTATATTACTTAAGACAATTATTTAGGATTCCAAAGAGCTTTTGTGTATGTGAGTTATAGGTATTAAATTTACTTTATTAGAAATGAAAACAAGAAAAATTAAAACACAGGAACATACATGTACATATTCTAATATTCATCACAGCAATTACATCATGACATATCATGTAGCCTCTAGAAAACTCAAGTGTACATTCATGAGGGAATTAGAATGTATTGCTAAGATAGCATATTAATATTTTTATGAAAAGTCCTTTCTTTCTTTCCTCCCTCCCTCCCTCTCTCCCTCCTTCCTTCCTTCCTTCCTTTATTTATTGCTCAGATACAGTTATCTCCATTTTTCTGCCACCACTTTCCCCTGCCTCAGCCACCATGATGGTCACGTTGTGCTTGTTTGTTTTGTTGATCAGGTTCTACTTATAAGGGAGATCATATGGTATTTGTCTTTCACCTCCTGGCTTATTTCATTTAGCATAATGCGCTCCAGTTCTAGCCATGCTGTTTCAAAGGGTAGTAGCTCCTTCTTTCTTTCTGCTGCATAGTATTCCATTGTGTAAGTGTACCATAGTTTTTGGATCCTGATGAGCACTTAGCTTGCTTCCAGCACTCCCTTCCTGATGGGCATTTGGGTTGCTTCCAGCACTTGGCTATTGTAAATTGTGCTGCTATGAACATTGGGGTGCATAGGTTCTTTTGGATTGGTGTTTCAGGATTCTTAGGGTATAATCCCAGCAGTGGAATTGCTGGGTCAAAAGGCAGTTCCATTTTTAGTTTTCTGAGGAAATTCCATACTGTTTTCCACAGTGGCTGCACCACTCTGCATTCCCACCAACAGCCTACTAGGGTTCCCATTTCTCCACAACCTCGCTAGCACTTATTGGTTGTTGATTTGTTTATGATGGCCATTCTGACTGGCGTGAGTGGTATCTCATTATGGTTTTAATTTGCATTTCTAATGGCTAGTGTTGCTGAACATCCTTTCATATGACTCTGGTCCCTCTGTATGTCCTCCTTGGAGAAGTGTGTGTTCAGTTCCTTTGCCCATTTTTTAATTGGATTGTTTGTGTTCCTGAAGTGGACTCATGTGAGTTCTTTATAAATCTTGGAGATCAAACCCTTGTCCAAGGTATCACTGGCAAATATATTTTCCCAGAGAGTTGGTTTCCTTTTCATTTTGCTGATGTTTTGTTTGGCTGGGCAGAAGCTTTTTATTTTGATAATATCCCCTTTGTTTATTCTTTCCTTTATGTCCTTTGCTCTAGAGGGGGCATAACAGTGAAAATATTGCTGCAGGGAATATCTGTGACTTTCTTGCCTATGTTCTCCTATAAGGCTTTTATGGCATCACAACTTATTTTAAAGGTTATTCATCTTGAGATTATTTTTGTGTATGGTGTAAGTTGGTGGTCAATTTTTAAAAAATTTTTTTGCATGTAGCTATCCAGATCTCCCAAAACCATTGGTTGAAGAGGCTATTTTTGCTCCATTTTATACTTCTTCCCCTTTTGTTGAATATTAATTGACCATAGAGACATGGGCTTATTTCTGGGCTCTCTATTCTATTCCATTGATCTATGTGTCTGATCTTCTGACAATATCAAACTCTTTTAATTACAATGGCTTTGTTTTATTATGTACTTTCAGGTTAGATGATCCCTCCTACTTTGTTTTTCTTTCTCAAAATTACTGTGGCTATTTGGGGTCATTTTTGGTCACATGTAAATTTTGAAATGTTTGTTCTATATCTGTGAAATATGTCATTGGTATTTTAATAGCGATTGCATTAAACCTATAAAATGCTTTGGGTAGTATGGACATTTTGATGATGTTAATTCTTCCAATCTCCCATTTATTTGTGTCTTTCTTAATGTCTTTTTTCAGTGTTGTGTAGTTTTCTGAGTACACGTCTTTTACCTCCTTGGTTAGGTTTATTCCTAGTTACTTTATTTTTCTTGTTGCTATATCAAATGGGAATTGTTTCTTGATTTCTGTTTCTAATATTTCACTGTTGGTGTACAAAAATGCCTTCAATTTCTGAGTATTGACTTTGTATCCTACTGTTTTGTTAAATTTACTTATTAGATTGAACATTTTTTTGTTGGAGTCTTAGGGTTTTCCACGTACACTATCATTTCATCTTCAAACAATTACAGTTTTTTTTTCTCTTTTCCAATTTGTATGCCTTTTATTTCTTTTTCTGGTCTGATTGCTGGGGCTAGGACTTCCAACATTATGTTGAATAGAAGTGGTGAAAGTGAACAACCTTGTCTTGTTCCTGATCTTATTGGTAAATCTTTTAGTTTTTGCCCATTGAGTATGATGTTGGCTGTAGGTTTCTCATATATGGTCATTATTATGTTGAGGTATGTCCCTTTTACTCCTACTTTGATGAGTGTTTTTATCATAAATGGATGTTGTATTTTTTAAAAATATATATTTTATTGATTATGCTATTACAGTTGTCCCATTTCCCCCCCTCTATTCCCCTCTGCCCTGCACACCCCATTCCTCTCTTTTAGTTCATGTCCATGGGTCATATATATAAGTTCTTTGGCTTCTACATTTCCTATACTATTCTGAACCTCCCCCTGTCTATCTTCTGCCTACCATTTATGCTACATATTTTCTTTACCTTTTCCCCCTCTGTCCCCACCCACTCCCCCACTGATAACCCTCCATGTGATCTCCATTTCTGTGGTTCTGTTCCTGTTCTAGTTGTTTGCTTAGTTTGCTTTTGTTTTAGGTTTGGTTGTTAGTAACTCTGAGATTGTTGTCATTTTACTGTTCACAGTTTTGATCTTCTTTTTCTTAGATAAGTGCCTTTAACCTTTCATATAATAAGGGTTTGGTGATGGGGAACTCTTTTAACTTGACCTTTTCTGGGAAGCACTTTATCTGCCCTTCCATTCTAAATGATAGCTTTGCTGGATAGAGTAATCTTGGATGTAGATCCTTGCTTTTCATGACTTGGAATACTTCTTTCTAGCCTCTTCTTGCCTGCAAGGTTTCTTTTGAGAAATCAGCTGACAGTCTTATGGGAACTCCTTTGTAGGTAACTGTGTTCTTTTCTCTTGCTGCTTCTAAGATTCTCTCCTCTTTCATTTTGGGTAATGTAATTATGATATACCTTGGTGTATTGCTGCTTGTATCCAACTTCTTTGGGACTCTTTGCGCTTCCTGGACTTCCTGGAAGTCTATTTCCTTTGCCAGATTGGGGAAATTCTCCTTCATTATTTGTTCAAATAAGTTTTTAATTTCTTCCTTTTCCTCTTCTACTTCTGGCACCACTATGATTCGGATGTTGGAACATTTAGAGATGTCTTGGAGGTTCCTAAGCCTCTGCTTATTTTTTAGAATTCTTGTTTCTTCATTCTCTTGTGGTTGAATGTTTCTTTCTTCCTTCTGGTCCACACCATTGATTTGAGTCCCAGTTTCCTTCCCATTACTGTTGGTTCCCTGTACATTTTCCTTCATTTCACTTGGCACAGCCTTCATTTTTTCATCTAATTTGCGACCATATTCAATTAATTCTGTGAACATCCTGATTACCAGTGTTTTGAACTGTGCATCTGATAGATTGGCTATATCTTTGTCATTTAGATGAACCGTATTTTTCGGACTATAAAATGTAGTTTTCCCCCCCAAAATTTGGGAGGAAAATGAGGGTGTATCTTATAGTCCAAATGTAACTTACTTGGCTTGCTGGAGCGGGGTCGGGGGCGGGGGGGAGGCAGCAGTGGAACGGGTTTTTTTTCCCCTGTTTTCCTCCTCTAAAACCTAGGTGTGTCTTATGGTCTGAAAAATACAGTATTTTTTTTTTTCTGGAGCTTTGATCTGTTCTTTCATTTGGGCCTGTGCTTTTTTTTTTTTTTTTTGTCTGGGCATGCCTGTTCAGTAGTAAGTGGTGGAGCCTTAGGTGCTCACCAAGGTGGGGCAACCCACATTACTGTGTTGTGAAGCTATATGTAGTAGAGGGGTCCAAGAGGGAACAGTGTTGCTTGCTCTGCTCTCTGCTTGTTTTTAGCCACTTCTTCTGCTACCCACAATCAAATTGGGCCCTTCTGGTGCTGACTCCTGGGTGGGTGGTTTTGTGTACATTCTAGGACCCTGTGGGTCTCTCCAGTGAATTCTCCTGTGAGGCTGGGTGTTTCTCCTGCCATGTCAACCCCCACAGGTTTTTTTCAGTTAGAGGTTTGAGGATTTATTTCCCCACTAGAACTCTGGGCTGCATGGTCTATCTCGCTCCCCAGTTGTTCCTCCTGGTCTATGTGTACTTCAATGTGGGACTGCCCAGTTCTCAATCCACTGCCTTGCTGGGTCCACCAGCTGCAGCCTTGCCAGGAGTCCTCTGTCCCTTCTACTTGATGAATGTTTCTTCTTTAACTCCTTAGTTGTCAGATTTCCATACAGTTTGATTTTCTGTCAGTTCTGGTTGTTCTTTTTTTTTTTTTTAATTTGTCATTTTCCTTCTTTTTGTTGTGTGAGGAGGCACAGTGTGTCTACCTATGCCCCCGTCTTGGCTGGAAGTCTGGTGTTGTATCTTATCAAATTCTTTTTCTTCATCTATTGATATGATCATGTGATTTTCTCTTCCTTTTTGTTTATGTGATGTGTTACGTTTATTGATTTGTGAGTATTGTACCATCCTTGGATTCCTGGGATGAATCCCACATGATAATGGTGTATTATCTTTTTAATGTATTACTGGATGTGGTTTGACAATATTTTCTTGAGGATTTTAGCATCTATGTTCATCAGCGATATTGGCCTATAGTTTTCTTCTCCATTGTGTCTTTATCTGGTTTTGGTATTAGGATGATGCTAGCCTCATAAAAAGAGTTAGGGAGTCTTCCATCTTCTTGGATTTTTTGGAATAGTCTGTGAAGGATAGGGGTTAGCTCCCTTAAATATGTGTAAAATTCTCATGTGAAACCATCTGGTCCAGGGCTTTTGTGTGCTGTGAGTTTTTTTTTTTTATTACCGCTTCAATTTCACCAGCTGTTATTGCTCTGTTCAGGCTTTCTTCTTCTTCATTCAGTTTTGAGAGATTATATTTTTCTAGAAGTTTATCTATTTCACCCAGGTTTTCAAATTTCTTGGCATATAGTTGTTCCTAGTAATTTCTTACAATCCTTTGTATTTTGAGGTATCAGTTGTAATCCCTCTTTCATTTGTGATTTTTTTTTCGAGGGTACTCTCCTTTATTTCCTTCATGAGTCTGCTTAAAGGCTTTTTGATTTTGTTTATCTTTTCAAAGAAGCAGCTTCTAGATTTATTTCTTTTTCTTTTTCTTTTTTAATGTTATTCAGTTACAGTTGTATGCCTTTTCTCCCCATCCCTCCACCCCACCCCAGGTGAACCCACCTCCCTCCCCCCTCTCCACCCTCCCCCTTGGTTTTGTCCATGTGTCCTTTATAGTAGTTCCTGTAATCCCCTCTACCTACTGTCCCCGCCCCCACCCCCCACCCCCGCCCCGGCTATTGTTAGATTGTTCTTAACTTCAATGTCTCTGGTTATATTTTGTTTGCTTTTTTCTTCTATTGCTTATGTTCCAGTTAAAGGTGAGATCATATGGTATTTGTCCCTCACTTCCTGGCTTATTTCACTTAGCATAATGCTCTCCAGTTTCATCCATGCTGTTGCAAAGGGTATAAGCTCCTTCTTTCTCTCTGCTGCGTAGAATTCCATTGTGTAAATATACCATAGTTTTTGGATCCACTCATTTGCTGATGGGCACTTCGGTTGCTTACAGTACTTGGCTATTGTAAATTGTGCTGCTATGAACATTGGGGTGCACAGATTATTTTGGATTGGTGTTTCAGTGTTCTTAGGGTATAATCCCAGCAGCGGAATTACTGGGTCAAAGGGCAGTTCCATTTTTAGTTTTCTGAGGAAATTCCATACTGTTTTCCACAGTGGCCTCACCAGTCTGCATTCCCACCAACAGTGCACGAGGGTTCCCTTTTCTCCACATCCTCTCCAACATTTGTTTGTGGATTTGTTTATGTTGGCCATTCTGACTGGTGTGAGATGATACCTCATTGTGGTTTTAATTTGCATCTCTCTGATGGCTAGTGATGCTGAGCATCTTTTCATATGTCTCTGGGCCCTCTGTATGTCTTCCTTGGAGAAGTGTCTGTTCAAGTCCTTTGCCCATTTTTTGATTGGGTTGTTTGTCTTCCTGGAGTGGAGTCGAGTGAGTTCTTTATATATTTTGGAGATCAGGCCCTTGTCTGAGGTATCATTGGCAAATATGTTTTCCCATACTGTTGGTTCTCTTTGTAATTTGGTGCTGTTTTCTTTAGCCATGCAGAAGCTTTTTATTTTGATGAGGTCCCATTTGTTTATTCTTTCCTTTATGTCCCTTGCTTTAGGGGATGTGTCTGTGAGGATGTTGCTGTGTGGAATGTCTGAGATTTTCCTGCCAACGTTTTCCTCAAGGACTTTTATGGTGTTACAGCTTATATTTAAGTCTTTTATCCATCTTGAGTTTATTTTCGTGTATGGCGTAAGTTGGTGATCGAGTTTCATTTTGTTGCACGTAGCTGTCCAGATCTCCCAACACCATTTGTTGAAGAGGCTGTTTTTGCTCCATTTTATGCTCCTGCCTCCTTTGTCAAATATTAATTGATCGTATAGATTTGAGTTTATTTCTGGGATCTCTATTCTGTTCCATTGTCTATGTGCCTGTTTTTATGCCAGTACCAGGCTGTTTTGATTACAGTGGCTTTGTAATACAGTTTGATATCAGGTATTGTAATCCCTCCTGCTTTGTTCTTCTTCCTCAAAATTGCTGCAGCTATTCGGGGCTCTTTATGGTTCCATATGAATTTCTGCAATGTTTGTTCTATATCTGTGAAATATGTCATGGGTACTCTAATAGGGATTGCATTGAATCTATAAATTGCTTTGGGTAGTATGGCCATTTTGATGATGTTAATTCTTCCAATCCATGAACATGGTACATGCTTCCATTTGTTTGTATCTTCCTTAATTTCTTTCTTCAGTGTTGTGTAGTTTTCCGAGTACAGGTCTTTTACCTCCTTGGTTAGGTTGATTCCTAGGTACTTTATTTTTCTTGTTGCTATATCGAATGGGATTTTTTTCCTGATTTCTGTTTCTGCAGTTTCGTTGCTGGTGTACAGGAATGCCTTTGATTTCTGGGTATTGACTCTGTATCCAGCTGTTTTGCCAAATTCACTTATTAGGTCGAGTAGTTTTTGAGTGGAGTCTATAGGGTTTTCCATGTACACTATCATGTCGTCTGCAAACAGTGACAGTTTCATTTCCTCCTTTCCAATTTGGATGCCTTTTATTGCTTTTTCTTGTCTGATTGCTGTGGCTAGGACTTCCAATACTATGTTGAATAGGAGTGGTGAGAGAGGGCATCCTTGTCTTGTTCCTGATCTTAGTGGGAAAGCTCTAAGTTTTTGTCCATTGAGTGTGATGTTGGCTGTAGGTCTCTCATATATGGCCTTTATTATGTTGAGGACTGCTCCCTTTATTCCCACTTTGCTGAGTGTTTTTGTCAGAAATGGGTGCTGTATCATATCGAACGCTTTTTCCGCATCTATTGAGATGATCATGTGATTTTTGTCTTTGCTGTTGTTGATGTGATGTATTATGTTTATTGATTTGCGAATATTGTACCATCCTTGCATCCCTGGGATGAATCCCACTTGGTCATGGTGGATGATCTTTTTAATATATTGCTGGATGTGGTTTGCTAATATTTTGTTGAGAATTTTAGCGACTATGTTCATCAGCGATATTGGCCTGAAGTTTTCTTTCTTTGTTGTGTCTTTATCTGCTTTTGGGATTAGGATGATGTTGGCTTCATACAAAGAGTTTGGGAGTCTTCCATCAGTTTGGATTTTTTCGAATAGTCTGTGAAGGATAGGGGTTAGTTCTTCCTTGAATGCTTTGTAGAAATCTCCTGTGAAACCATCTGGTCCAGGGCTTTTGTGTGATGGGAGTTTCTTGATGACTGCTTCAATTTCCTTTGCTGATATTGGTCTGTTCAGGTTTTCTGCTTCTTCTTCAGTCAGTTTTGGAAGATTATATTTTCTAGAAATGTGTCCATTTCATCTAGGTTTTCAAATTTCTCAGCATACAGGTATTCATAGTAATTTCTTACGATCCTTTGTATTTCTGTGGTATCAGTTGTAATCTCTCCACTTTCATTTCTAATTCTGTTTATTTGGATCCTCTCTCTTTTCTTCTTGATGAGCCTACTTAAAGGCTTGTCGATTTTGTTTATCTTTTCAAAGAACCAGCTCCTGGATTCATTGATCCTTACAATTGTGCTTTTAGTCTCTATGTCATTTAGTTCTGCTCTGATCTTGGTTATTTCCTTCCTTCTGCTTGCTCTGGGCTGTCTTTGTTGTTGTTCCTCCAGTTCTTGTAGGCATAGGGTTAGGTTGTTTGTTTGAACTGTTTCTAACTTCTTAAGGTAGGCCTGTATTGCTATGAACTTCCCTCTCAGGACTACCTTTGCTGTGTCCCATAGGTTTTGGGTTGTTGTGAGTTCGTTTTCATTTGTTTCCAGGAAGTTTTTGATTTCTTCCCTAATCTCGTTCTTGACCCAGTCATTGTTTAATAGCATGCTATTCAATCTCCATGATTTTGAGTGTTTTGGGTTTTTACCCTTGGGGTTGGTTTCTAGTTTCAGACCCTTGTGGTCAGAGAAGATGCTTGATATGATTTCAATTTTCTTGAATTTGTTGAGGCTTGCTTTGTGTCCTATCATGTGGTCTATCTTTGAAAAAGTTCCATGGACACTTGAAAAGAATGTGTATTTTGCTGCTTTGGGATGAAAAGCTCTGTATATATCAGTTAAGTCCATTTCCTCTAGGGTATTGTTAAGTGACACAATATCTTTGTTGATCTTTTGTTTGGAAGACCTGTCCATTTTTGATAGTGGGGTGTTAAAATCCCCTACTATAATTGTGTTGCTGATTTGGGTGCTCCTCTGTTGGGTGCATATATATTTACAATGTTTATGTCTTCTTGGTGGATTCTTCCTTTGAGTATTATGAAGTGACCTTCTGGGTCTCTCTTTATGGCCCTTCTTTGGAAGTCTATTTTGTCTGATATGAGTATTGCTACCCCTGCTTTTTTTTCCTGTCCGTTTGCTTGGAAAATTTGTTTCCAGCCCTTCACTTTCAGTCTGTGTAAGTCTTTTGTCCTGAGATGGGTCTCTTGTAGGCAGCATATATGTGGGTCATGTTTTCTTATCCATTCAGCTGTTCTATGTCTTTTGATTGGAGCATTTAATCCATTTACATTTAAGGTTATTATTGATAGGTAGTTATTCATTGCCATTATTTCCTACCTGTGTTCCTCTGTCTTCCTCTTTTCCTTCCTTTCCTTAAAGCAGTCCCTTTAGCATCTCTTGCAGAGCTGGTTTGGTGGAGCTGTATTCTTTTAGACTTCTTTTGTCTGGGAAACTCTTTATTTGGCCTTCTATCTTGATTGAGAGCCTTGCTGGGTAAAGTAGTCTTGTTTGCAGGCCTCTGGTTCTCATTACTTGGAATATTTTTTGCCATTCTCTTCTGGCTTGGAGAGTTTCCTTTGAGAAGTCAGTTGCTAACCTTATTGGGGCTCCCTTGTATGTTACTTCCTTTTTCTCCCTTGCTGCCTTTAAGATTCTCTCTTTGTCTTGGAAATTTGCCATTTTAACTATCATGTGTCTTGCAGTGGGCCTCTTTGGGTTCCTCTTGCTTGGGACTCTTTGTGATTCCTGGATTTGGGTGACTTTTTCTCTCCTCAGATTAGGGAAATTTTCCATCATTACTTTTTCAAACAGGTTTTCTATCCCTTGCTCTTCTTCTTCTCCTTCTGGTATTCCTATTATACAGATATTGTTACGTTTCATGTTGTCCTGCATTTCCCTTAGTCCCTCTTCATTCTTTCTGAGCCTCTTTTCCTTTTCTTGCTCTTTCTGGGTGTTTTTTTCTACTTTGTCCTCCAGCTCGCTGATCCGATCCTCTGCTTCGTCAAGTCTGCTTTTAATTCCTTCTACTGTGTTCTTCAATTCAGAAATTGTATTCTTCATTTCCTCTTGGCTCTTGTTGATAGTTTCTATTTCCTTTTTCATGTTGATATAGTTTGCAGTGAGTTCATTGTAGTTTCCCTGTAGTTTCTCGTAGTTCTCTTTGAGCTCAGAGAGCTCAGTGAGCTTCCTGGTGACCATTGCTTTGAACTCAGTATCTGATAGTTGACTTGCCTCTTTTTCAGTTAGTATTCTTTCTGAGACTTCCTCCTTTCCTTTCATTTGGGAATTTTTCTTTTTCTTCCCATTGTTTGTGAGGCTCTTCTTGTTAGCCTCTGCTTCTTAAATTGCTTTGTTCTGACTCCCTGGTTTTATGATATGAACTTCTATGGTAGAATGCCAATGGGATTCGGTGGTGCTGTCTCTTTACTCTCCTGTGCTTACTGGTCTTGAGCTGACGTTTATGTGTTTAACACGGTCTAACTCTAGTCTTTTCAGCACTCCAGGTTTTGTTGTCTCACCGTCAGATCTTTCAATGTCCTCTATCTTTGGTCTCTGATCTTCGTATATGCTGGAATACTGTTGGCTGTTCGCTCTGCTCCTCAGATCAGCTAGGTATTTCCCTGGCGTTGAGGGGAAGTGGACTCCGCTCCCACCAACACAAGATCCAATGTCTGAGCACCATGAGAGCATAGGTAATCTTTTTACCAGTGCTCGCTTTGGGCTGGCCAAGACTTTCTCAGTGCTGTCCTGAACTCTGGGACTCTTCCTTCTTCTCCTTTCCTTTCACAGGTGTCAGCCTGACTTCAGAATCTGGAGCTTTACCTGCCTGTTCTTTCTCCCTTCCTCTCACCTTTCATAGGAAATATCCCCAATAAATCTCTTACCCTTCCACCTCTGTCTTGTCATCTGTTTTCCAAAGAATCTACCCTTCATAAGTCACTAAAGCTACACACACAAACAAGTTGTCCATGCACCCCAAAAGAACACCATAGGGGAAAAAAGCTTCTAGATTTATTGATCCTTAGAATTATGCTTTTAGTCTTTATGTCATTTAATTCTGCTCTGATCTTGGTTATTTCCTTCCTTCTACTTTCTCTGGGGTGTCTTTGTTGTTGTTCCTCCAGTTCTTGTAGGTGTAGGATTAGGTTGTTTATTTGAAATGTTTCTATCTTTTTTAGGTAGGCCTGTGTCACTATGAAGTCCCCTCTCAGGACTGCCTTCACTTTGTCCTATAAGTTTTGGATTGTTGTGAGTTCACTTTCATTTGTTTCCAGAAACTTTTTAATTTCTTCCTTGATCTCATTCTTAACCCATTCATTGCTTAATAGAATGCTATTCAATCTCCATGAGTTTGAGTGTTTTTGAGTTTCTTCCTTGTGGTTGGTTTCTAATTTTAGTCCTTTGTGGTTGGGGAAAATGTTTGATATGATTTCAATTTTCTTGAATTTGTTGAGGCTTATTTTGTGTCCTATCATGTGGTCTATCTTTGAAAATGTTCCATGTACATCGGAAAACAGTGTTCAATGCTGCAATATTCTTGTTGATATTTTGTTTGGAAGATCTATCCATTTTTGACAGTGGGGTATTAAAATCCCCTACTAAAATTGTGTTACTGTCAATATCCTTCTTGAAGTCATCCAAGATTTTCCTTATATATTTGCGTGCTCTTATGTTGGGTGCATATATGTTTGTAATGTTTATGTCTTCTTCATGGATTCTTCCCTTGAGTATTATGAAGTTTCTTACTGGGTCTCTTTTATGGTCCTTTTTTGGAGGTCTCTTTTGTCTGAGGTGACTATTGCTACCCTGGCTTTTTTTCCTGTCCATTTTCTTGGAATATTTGTTTCTAAACCTTCATTTTCAGCCTGTGGAGGTCTTTTGTTCTGAGGTGGGTCTCTTGTGGGCAGCATATGTGTGCATCATGCTTTCTTATTCATTCAGCTATTCTATGTCTTTTGATTGGAGCATTTAATCCATTTACATTTGAGGTTATTATTGATAGGTACTTATTTATTGCCATTTTACTGCCTTCATACCTGTGTTCCTCTCTCTCTTACTCTTTTTCTTCCTTTTCTTAAAGCCATCCCTTTAGCATATCTTGCAGTGCTAGTTTGGTGGAGGTGTATACTTTCAGCATTTTTTTGTCTGGGAAGCTCCTTATTTCCACTTCCATTGTAATTAGGAGCCTTGCTGGATGGAGTAGTCTTGGTTATAGGCATTTGTTTTTCATAACCTGGAAAATTTCTTGCCATTCCCTTCTGGCTTGTAGTGTTTCCATTGAGAAGTCAGCTTCTAGCCTTATCAGGACTCCCTTGTATGTTACTTCCTGTTTTTCCCTTACTGCCTTCCAGCTTCTCGCTTTTCTTAGAATTTTGCCATTTTAATTATGATGTGTCTTGGAGTAGGCCTCTTTGGGTTCCTCTTAATTGGGATCCTCTGTGCTTCCTGGATTTGTGTGACTTTTTCTCTCATCAAATTAGGGAAGTTTTTCATCATTAGTTTTCAAGCAGGTTTTCTATCCTTTGCTTTTGTTTTTCTCCTTCTGGTATCCCTATTATACAGATATTATTATGTTTCATGTTGTCCTACAGTTCCCTTAACCCCTCTTTGTTCTTTTTGAATCTTTTTTCCTTTCCTAACTCTTTCTGGGAGCTTTTTTCTACCTTCTCCTCCAGCTCACTGATTCAATCTAACCTCTGCTTCATCTAGCCTGCATTTTATTCCTTCTACTGTGTTCTTTAATTCAGAAATTGTATTTTTCATTTCTTCCTGGCTCTTGTTGATTGTTTCCATGTCCTTTTTGAAGCTGATATAGTTTGCAGTAAGCACCTCATAGCCCCCCTGTAGTTTTTAGTAATTCTCACTGAGCTCATTGAGCTTCCTTATAACCATTACTTTGAATTCAATATCTGGTATTTGACTTGTCTCTATTTCATTTAGCACTCTTTCTGAGGATTCCTCCTATTTTTCAATTGGGAGTTGTTTCTTTGTTTCCCAGTAATTTTGAGACTCTTTTCATTTGCTTCTGCTTCTAAAATTGGTCTGTTTTGAATCCCTGACTTTGTGGTGTGAACTTCTTTGACCAGAGATCTGTGAGATTCGTTGGTGTAGTCTCCTTGATCTCCTGAACTTGATGCTCTTGGGATGCCCTATATGCTGTTTATATTGGCTTTCTGGATGTAATTAGGTTTTTACTTTGTTGGGTCATTCTTTGGTGGGTCCTTCCCTCCAGCTGATTGAGTTTGAGTAACTGTGCCCACCACATCTTTTATACTGTAGTGCTGGTGCTGCCAGAACAAAACCACAAAGCCCAGGAAAGAAAGTCACACCCAGAAAAATAACTCCCCCACTCCAGAACCTCACTATCAATAGCAATTGATCCAGTATTAATAAAGGTGTAAAGAAATTAAGACTATTATAAGAGAGGAGAGCAAATATGAGATGACCTACTGAAACAAAAACGATTTCGAGAGGGTTGAGGGAGGAGCACTAATAAGAATTGGGATTCAGAGCTTCTGGCCTAGATGGAGGTGTAGGTAGACACACTGCCTCCTCGCACAACCAAAACGACCAAATTGTTGTTTTTAAACAATAATTTCAAAACAAAAAAACAACCAGAACTGACAGAAAATCTAACTGCATGGAAGTCTGACCACTAACAAGATAAAGAAGAAACATTCATCCAGACTGGTAGGAGGGGCAGAGACAGGCAGCCGGGGCAGAGAGGACTTGCTTCCGGACCCAGAGAAGTGGCATATTGTGGATTGAATGGGGCAGGCAGTGCAACAGCTAGCAGACCTTGTGGCCCCACATTCACACATAGATAAACCAGGAGGAACAGCAGGGGAGTGAAACAGACTGGGCAACCCAGGGCTTCAGCTCAGGGAAATAAAACCTCAAACCTCTGAGTGAAAACACCCGTGGGGGTTAAGGAGGCAGCAGGAGAAACTCCCAGCCTCACGGGAGAGTTCATTGGAGAAACCTGCAGGGGCCTCAAGTGTGCACAAGCCCATCCACCCACTCAGAAATCAGCACTAGAGGGTCCAATTTGACTGTGGGTAGTGAAGGTAGTGACTGAAATCCAGCAGAGAGTGGAGCAGGTGCCATTGCTCCCTCTTGGCCCCTCCCCCACATATAGCGTCACAGTGCAGCGACCAGCGTTACCCCGCTCAGTGAACACCTAAGGCTCTGCCCCTTTAAGTAACAGGCGTGCCAAGACAAAAAAAAAAAAAAAAAGGCCCAAATGAAAGAACAGATCAAAGCTCCAGAAATAACTCAACTAAGCAACCAAGAGATAGCCAAGCTATCAGATGCACAGTTCAAAACACTGGTAATCAGGATGCTCACAGAATTGGTTGAATTTGGTCGCAAATTAAATGAAAAAATGAAGCCTATGCCAAGAGAAACAAAGGAAAATGTACAGGGAACCAATAGTGATGTGAAGGAAACTGGGACTCAAATCAATGGTGTGGACCAGAAGGAAGAAAGAAACATCCAACCAGAAAAGAATGAAGAAACAAGAATTCAGAAAAATGAGGAGAGGCTTAGGAACCTCCAAGACATTTTTAAATGTTCCAACATCTGAATTATAGGGGTGCCAGAAGGAGAAGAGGAAGACCAAGAAATTGAAAACTTATTTGAACAAAAAATGAAGAAGAACTTCCCTCATCTGGCAAAGGAAATAGACTTCCACGAAGTCCAGGAGGCTCAGAGAGTCCCAAAGAAGCTGAACCCAAGGAGGAACACACCAGGGCACATCATAATTACATTACCCAAGATTACACAGAAGGAGAGAATATTAGAAGCAGCAAGAGAAAAGGAGACAGTTACCTACAAGGGAGTTCCCATAAGACTCTCAGATGATTTCTTAAAAGAGACCTTACAGGCAAGAAGGGGCTGGAAAGAAGTATTCCAAGTCATGAAAGGCAAGGACCTACATCCAAGATTACTGTATCCAGCAAAGCTATCATTTAGAATGGAAGGGCAGATAAAGTGCTTCTCAGATAAGGTCAAGTTCAAGGAGTTCATCATCACCAAGCCCTTATATGAAATGTGAAAGGGAGTTACCTAAGAAAAAGAAGATAAAAAATAGGAACAGTTAAAATGACAGCAAACTGACAGTTATTAACAACCACACCTAAAACAAAAACAAAAGCAAACTAAGCAAAACAACTAGAACACAAACAGAATCATAGAAATGGAGGTTACATGAAGGGTTATCAATGGGGGATTGGGAGGGGGACAGAGGGGGGAAAGGTACAGAGAATAAGTAGCATAAATGGTAGTCAGAAAATAGACAGGGGGAGGGTAAGAATAGTATAGGAAATGTAGAAGCCAAAGAACTTATAAGTATGACCCATGGACATGAACTATAGGGGGGGAATTTGGGAGGGAGGAGGTGTGCAGGATGGAGTGGAGTGAAGGGGGGGAAATGGGACAATTGTAATAGCAGAATCCATAAATATATTCTAAAAAAAGACTTGGGATTCAGAGCAATGCAAAGAGAGGAAGTAAAATTTACATCATAATAAAAATGGAATGAAGATGGCAGAATGAAGTATGAGAAGTGTATAGTATTATGTTTAAATGGAAAATAAAATAAAGAGAGAGAAAGAAAAAGGAAGAGAAAAAAGTAAATAAATATTAAAAATATAGGAGCAAAATGGAAAGAAAGATCCACCACATCAGTATCAACAACAAATGAGCTAAAATTAATATAGGTGGGATGGGTATGAGAGGGAAAAGAGAAAGAAAAGCTTAAGAGATGTCTAGAGGAATGGGAAATGATTTTGAAATGATAGAGGGTGAGGGAATACTTTAGTGAGGAATGAAAACCAGTCTAAGACAGGGAAAAATTAAAATTTGTGACTAAAAAAAAGAAGAAGGGAGAATAAAGAAAAAAAAGGGCAGGATAAAAATAGAGGAAGGAGAAAGAAAAAAGAAAACAAAAGGCTAAGAAAGGACAAAATTAAAAATTTGAGACAAAAAAAGAGTAGGAGAGGGAACCAGTAAAATTTGAGATCTGAAATACAAAATTAGTGAAGATCTGGAGATAAATTTGAAGAAATGCAATAGCAATTACCCTATCCACAACCAACTAGAAGTGGAGAGAGAACATGGGTATTTTAAGAGTGGACGAAAAAGGATATGAGATGATCATTGACAATAAAATTGGTTTTGTGAGGCAGGACGGGGGACAAATAGTAAGGGTGCAGAAAGGAAACCAGTTGTAGCAAGAGAAAATAAAATTTAAAATGAAAATAATGAGAGGAAAGAAGATGTAAAAAGGGGTAAGAGAAGGGAGGGGCAAAATATGTGAATCAAAATAAACTATAGTATAAAATATCCACAAACTTGATGGACAAGAAATGAATGTTAAGAAGCTATGCAAGAAAGAAAATATTGCAAATTATGGAGAAGACCACAGTGGATTTCATCTCAGTAGCCTCTAATATTTATCACTGTTTTTTTTTTTCTTTTTGGATCCACCTCTGTTGATGTTAGATGTTGACCCTGTCTTACCTTAGGCAGCCTGTTTGAGACTTCCAGGGATCTACTGTCTGTGGCTGTCTCCTTCAGTTGTTAATCTAGTCACTCTGCACTCAGCAGTCAGGCTTAAGCACCACAGGGACAGGGCAGAGTTCCTTCTGGGATCAGAGCTATTGTTTCCCCTCAGGTTGCTGCTGTTTGGAGGGAAGTGGGCTGCCTGAGCACAATGGCTGCTGCCCTATAGGGGATGACTCAGCACCAGGATCCAGGCGTCTACTCTCTCAGTCCTCTCCTCAAACCTTCCGTCCCTAGTCTCTCCTCAGATGTCTCCAGCCCACTCTTCCCCTGCCTTTGCTGGAGCCCAGGGTAAGTGGCTACAAATGAAAATGTTTATACTGCCCTTTAAATGGCTCTTTGTGTCTCTAGCCATCCATCTCTGGCAGAGAGCAACCCTGCCACTTTTCGTCGCTGGTTGTTGCCTGTGTACTTTTTGGGCTCTGGTACTCTAGGCTGAGGATCCCAGCTTAGGGTTTAGATCTCACTCTTCTCAGGGGGATCCCATTAGCTGCTTAATTATCCATCTAGCACTACAGCTGCCACCTGTGGGCACCTAGCCAGTCCTCTCACATCTCTACCACACTCCTTTCCAGCCAGGTTGTGCTGAAGCTGATTCTTCTGTCTGTCCAAAGTTATAAGGCTTCTCTCTCACCATTGTTCAGTTGTTTGTTCTGAGTGATTTCTCCACATTTTAGTTCCAATTCCAGATTGGCCACAGGAGGAGGTTAGCGTGACTTCCATTCATTCCTCTGTCATCTTGAGCCCCCCTCTATGAAAATAGTCTTTACCTGAGTGAGTCTTGGGAACTCCCATAACTCCCTAGACTGTACTTTAAGAGTCACTGTCTTTGACTTAATTTTCTCAAATATTTAGAGAAAATCTCATTTAAAAAAGCATTTCAAATGTGTGGGAAAAGAATAGATTATTTAATATATGATATAAGGACAACCAGGGTTTTCTCTTGGGAAAAAATGAAAATTAATTCTGACTTCATTTAAATAAAAATCTATGGGGGTTATATATTAATATAAAACACAAAACTATGAAAGCTTATGATTAGTTAATCTAGATGAATATACAACTGACTATATTCTACAGTTTTGGGGTATGTAGGCCTTTATAAGTAAGACACCAACCCCAAAAATCATAAAAGGTAAAAAAGGGATGATTTGAACAGATGAAAAGTTAAGTTTCTGAGTGGTAGAGATCACTAAATATTTGCAACCTATTTAGTATGCAAAGTTTAATTTCTGTAATATATAATAATCTTCTATAAGAAAAAAACAAAATTTATATATCAATAGAAGAAGTGAAAATAACCAGGAAGTTTAAAAAAGGAATAGTAACATACAATTCATATAGGAAAATTTAACTCATTCTAAAAAAAAAATATTTTAGTTCAAATTAAGGCAGTAATAATGGTACATTTTATATGTACCAAATTATCAAAATGCATTTTGACAATTTTAATTGATAACATAATACCAGTGAGAGTGTGGGGAAATGGGCCCTCTCATATCTTACTGGTGATAGCATAAATTAGAACGCTTTTTGTATATAAATTTGCTCTATTATAATTTTAAATATACATACCTTAAGAACCAGCAGTATTTCATATAAAAATCTGTTCTACAGAAATGACAATAAAATAATGAAGATGTATACACAAAGAATGTTTTATACAGCATCATTTAAAGTAATGAAAAAAGACACAAAATCGGACACATAGTAGATGTCCATTAATAGGGGAATAAATAAATATATTGTATAGTATTGATTTAATTGAAAACAACACAGCCACTGACAAGAAAGATACAGAACAAACCTATTTATAGATGGCTAAAGCAATTTCTAGAGTGATGTTTATGGCACCATGCCATGTTTTTAAAGATGTATGTATAAAATTATACCTATAGAAGCACAGGAAACAATTGAGAAAGATAGATAGCAAACTGTCATCAGTTATTATCTTTAAGAAATGAGATGAAGACTAAAAATGAATTTTATTTCTTAATGCAATTACTTTAAAAGTGTGCAATTATGAGAAATTATTATTTTCTATATTCTTTCTTAGTATATTTTATAGCAAAATTAGAGTTAACTTTTAATGATAAAATTCAATGTCTAAAAAGTTATTTCAAAATTTAAAAAAAAGTAATACCTTTGAGCTCTTCACTGGAGTTCACTCTCCTTTGCTGTGAGGGAAAATCTGCTGAAGAATGAATTGCCCTGTGCAGGCTGCCTCACCAAATGACCAACAGGTCAGAATTTGACCAAGTAGCTAAGGATGCATGTGACTGAGCTGATAACCAGTGTGATGCAAGCAGAATACCTGATCCTGTAAGTGCAACCAACCCATGCATCTTCTGAAGCTACCAAGGTCCCCAGACAGTTCTCTATTTCCTGAACATATTCATTGCATTCACCCTTCATTCCTTCATCCATTCACTCATTATTGACTCAGCCTGTGATGAACCAGGCATAGTGCTTGGTGTGGGTGACACACATGGAAAGGTAGAGCCCATGCCCTTAAGAGAGAATCATGGAGGAGACGGTCATGTAAGTACATGTGTGTACCCACTCACACATTTCAGAGCTAAGAAGCAGATGGGCCAGCATAGAGTGAGCGCCCAGAACAACGCAGGCATTGTTCTCTTGTGACTCATTGGTCATACTGACTGTACTCTGACAGATTCTAAGGCAAGGACTCTTTCTGTTTCTTTGTCCTATAGCACCTGTTAACACAGAGCTAGGTAGTCAGGCAAGAAAGCTGCTCCATAGTAGCACATGTGGGAGGTGAGCATCCTGCTATATGCCCACTTGATATTTTTTCAGATTCCATCATCATTACAGAGAATTTCATATTTGAGCTCTCTCACTCAGGTCTTACCAGAAAAGCACTCCTCTTTCTCTTCCTTCTCCTCTCTCTCTACATCTATCTGCAGGATTTCACAGCTGGAAGGAGCTTGAGAATTCCAATAGTCTAACATTCTCCATTTCCAGTGGTGGGGATGGAAGCAGAGTGTGGTGATGACCTGGTCAACCCCTCACAGTTCATCCTGGACATGGGCAGGGACAGGGACCTGAGGTACAGCTGCAGTGGAGAATGGTGTGCCATGGTCTCTGCCTCCACTCAGAGCATGGTGGGTGAGGGAGTGTGACTGTGCAGGCCAAGTCTAGAAAAGAGTAAAGTAGGGATCAGTTGTTCTAGAAGGAAGTTCTACAGATTTGAGACTGAAACTATATAACTGAACAAAACATGGGGTTAGGAGGGCCTTTCAGTCTTCACCATCTCTAAGGAAAGATTTTATTTCCTTTAAAAAAATATATATATTCTTTGCAGTTTTGGATTGTCAGGAAAGCTCCCCCAAACCAAAGCTATGGCTGGCTAGGGATATCCATGCTGCCATCTATGTCTTCTCACCTAGAGGTCTGCCGCTAGAACTGCTCCCAGGTGGCAATCAGAGGTGTTCTTCTACATGGCAGCCAGTAGAGCACAGGAGGTGATGGGTCAGCAGCTGGTAGACAAGGGCTTGTCCCCAGGGAGGCCCATGTGGGAAATGCCAATCAGCTCTGTCGTTTGAATCAGTCACAGTCTGTATGGGACTTTAGTCTTCCAGTTTGTAAGAAGAGGAACTTGGACCAGATGATCCAAGACCTCTTGATCTATAATCCATGATTCCGACATGATGAGGCAGAATGCAGAGGAGGTAAGATGGGAGTCCCAGTGCACAGCTCTCCACACCTTCTCCTGCCCCACTGAGCCAGAGCTCTAAGTGGAAGTTCACTATACCAGTGGCTAACTTGGCTGCCCTGAGCCCAGCTTTCTATGTTCTGCTGAATCTTCTCCATGGGCAGACATTTCTGGTCCTGCCCTGACTTCTGGTCTCTCTTTCTCAAAGCTTTTGCTGGGGATTAGCTCATCTAGTATCAAGGACTCCCTCTGTCCCCTGGGCTCTGAGCTGGGTCTCTGCACAGGATAATGGGCATGTTTGCTCACAGCCTGGCTCTTGGAGTCCTCCCTTGAATGACTTTGCTCCTTGGCTAAACAGCCCAGCCATTATCCCTGAAGCTGTCAAGCATTGAGACTGAGAGCGGGCTCTGGCTGCCATGTGTCCTTCTGTTTCAGGCCACCTTGCTCCCGGCCTTTGAATCCCACCAGTCTCTGTGCTTCTGGGCAACATGTCCCAAGAGATGAGAACATGCAGTGGAAGGTTCACAAGGTAATTTTGGTCAGGTCAGGGTGGCTTATGATTTTTAGGTGTTGAACAAAAAAGGAAGTTAAAAGACATTGAGCCCTGGCTGTTGTGGCTCAGTGGATTGAGTTCTTGCTTAGGAACCAAAGGGTTGCCAGTTCAAGCCTCAGTCAGGTCACTTGCCTGAACTACAGGCCAGGTCCCCAGTAAGGGGTGTGTAAAAGGCAACCACACATTGATATTTCTCTCCCTTTCTTTCTGCCTCCCTTCCCCCTCTCTAAAAGTAAATAAATAAAATCTTTTTAAAAAAGACATTGAAACCCACAGAGAACAAGAGCAGCTCCCTTTAAAACAACCTAAGTGTCCAGCAATGGATGAATGGAGTAAGAAAATGTGATATATCACAATTTGCAAATATCATACACTAGAATAATATTCACCCTTAAAAAAGAATGAAATCTTGCCATTTGCGACAACATGAGTGGACCTAGAGGATATTATGCTAAGTGAAATAAGTCAGACAGAGAAAGAAAAATACAGTATGATGTCACTTATATGTCAAACCTCAAAAAGAACAAAAAAAACCTACTTTATAGATACAGAGAAAAGACTGGAGGTTACCAAAGGTGAGGGGTCAGGTGGGTGAAACGGGTGAAGGGGGTCAAAAAGTACAAACTTCTAGTTATAAAATAAGTAAGTCCTGGGGATATAATGTACAGCATTGTGACTATAGTCAATAATACTGTATTGCAGCCCTAACTGGAGTGGCTCAATGGGTTGGGAGTCATCCCCCAAACTGAATGAACACTGGTTCGATTCCTGGTCAGGGCACACATGCCTGGGTTGTGCGCCAGGTTTTCAGCTGCGGGCATGTGAAGGCAACTCATCAATCTTTCTTTAACACATTGATGTTTCTCTCCCTCTTTTTGTCTCTCTATCTCCCCTCTAAAAATAAATAAATAAAATCTTAAAAAAATAATATATTGCATATTTAAAAGTTGCTAAGAGAGTAAGCTTAAAATTTCTTAACATAGCAAAATTACAACTATATATGGTCACAGGTGTTAACTATACTTATTGTGGTGATTATTTTACAATATGCAAAAATCAAATCATTACATTGTACACCTAAAATTAACATCATGTTGTATGTTAATTATACCTCAATTAAAAATATATTTTAAAAGTAAATTAATTAACTTTTATTTTTTTAATATTTTTTTCGAATTTTAACTTTGTATAGTTATTCAGGTACAGTTGTGTGCCTTTTCTCCCCATCACTCCACCCCACCTCAGCCAAACCCACCTCCCTCCCCCACCTCCACCCTCCACCTTGATTTTGCCCATGTGTCCTTTAGAGTAGTTCCTGTAATTCCCTCCCCACTCCCCCCTGACCATTGTTAGATTGTTCTTAACTTCAATGTCTCTGGTTATATTTTGTTTCCTTTTTTCTTCTATTGATTATGTTCCAGTTAAAGGTGAGATCATATGGTATTTGTCCCTCATCGCCTGGCTTATTTCACTTAGCATAATGCTCTCCAGTTTCATCCATGCTGTTGCAAAGGGTATAAGCTCCTTCTTTCTCTCTGCTGCGTAGAATTCCATTGTGTAAATATACCATAGTTTTTGGAGCCACTCGTTTGCTGATGGGCAATTAGGTTGCTTCCAGTACTTGGCTACTGTAAATTGTGCTGCTATGAAAATTGGGGTGCACAGGTTCTTCTGGATTGGTGTTTCAGTGTTCTTAGGGTATAATCCCAGCAGCGGAATTGCTAGGTCAAAGGGCAGTTCCATTTTTAGTTTTCTGAGGAAATTCCATACTGTTTTCCACAGTGGCCTCACCAGTCTGCATTCCCACCAACAGTGCACTAGGGTTCCCTTTCTCTGCATCCTCTCCAACATTTGTTTGTGGATTTTTTTATGCTGGCCACTCTGACTGGTGTGAGATGGTACCTCATTGTGGTTTTAATTTGCATCTCTCTGATGGCTAGTGATGCTGAGCATCTTTTCATATGTCTCTGGGCCCCTCTGTATGTCTTCCTTGGAGAAGTATCTGTTCAAGTCCTTTGCCCATTTTTTAATTGGGTTGTTTGTCTTCCTGGAGTGGAGTCGTGTGAGTTCTTTATCTATTTTGGAGATCAGGCCCTTGTCTGAGGTATCATTAGCAAAAATGTTTTCCCATACTGTTAGTTCTCTTTGAAATTTGGCGCTGTTTTCTTTAGCCATGCAGAAGGTTTTTATTTTGATGAGGTCCCATTTGTTTATTCTTTCCTTTATGTCCCTTGCTTTAGGGGATGTGTCTGTGAGGATGTTGCTCCATGAAATGTCTGAGATTTTCCTGCCAATGTTTTCCTCTAGGACTTTTACGGTGTTACAACTTATATTTAAGTCTTTTATCCATATTGAGTTTATTTTTTTGTGTGGCGTAAGTTGGTGATCGAGTTTCATTTTTTTTGCACGTAGCTGTCCAGATCTCCCAACACCATCTGTTGAAGAGGCTGTTTTTGCTCCATTGTATGCTCCTGCCTCCTTTGTCAAATATTAATTGACCGTAAAGACTTGAGTTTATTTCTGGACTCTCTGTTCTGTTCCATAGGTCTATGTGCCTGTTTTTATGCCAGTACCAGGCTGTTTTGATTACAGTGGCCTTGTAATACAGTTTCGTATCAGGTATTGTGATCCCTCCGGCTTTGTTCTTCTTTCTCAAAATTGCTGCAACTATTCGGGGCTCTTTATGGTTCCATATAAATTTCTGAAATGTTTGTTCTATATCTGTGAAATATGTCATGGGTACTCTAATAGGGATTGCATTGAATTTATAAATTGCTTTGGGTAGTGTGGCCATTTTGATAATGTTAATTCTTCCAATCCATGAGCATGGTACATGCTTCCATTTGTTTGTGTCTTCCTTAATTTCTTTCTTCAGTGTTGTATAGTTTTCTGAGTATAGGTCTTTTACCTCCTTGGTTAGGTTTATTCCTAGGTACTTTATTTTTCTTGTTGCTATGTCAAATGGGATTTTTTTCCTGATTTCTGTTTCTGTAGTTTCGTTGTTGGTATACAGGAATGCCTTTGAGTTCTGAGTATTGACTCTGTATCCAGCTGTTTTGCCAAATTCATTTATGAGGTCGAGTAGTTTTTTGGTGGAGTCTATAGGAGTTTCCATGTACACTATCATGTCATCTGCAAACAGTGACAGTTTCATTTCCTCCTTCCCAATTTGGATGCCTTTTATTGCTTTTTCTTGTCTGATTGCTGTGGCTAGGACTTCCAGTACTATGTTGAATAGGAGTGGTGAGAGAGGGCATTCTTGTCTTGCTCCTGATCTTAGTGGGAAAGCTCTAAGTTTTTGTCCATTGAGTATGATGTTGGCTGTAAGTCTCTCATATATGGCCTTTATTATGTTGAGAAATGCTCCCTCTATTCCCACTTTGCTGAGTGTTTTTATCAGAAATGGGTGCTGTATCTTATCAAATGCATTTTCTGCATCTATTGATATGATCATGTGATTTTTGTCTTTGCTGTTGTTGATGTGATGTATTATGTTTATTGATTTGCGAATATTGTACCATCCTTGCATCCCTGGGATGAATCCCACTTGGTCATGGTGGATGATCTTTTTAATATATTGCTGGATGCGGTTTGCTAATATTTTGTTGAGAATTTGAGCGTCTATGTTCATCAGCGATATTGGCCTGAAGTTTTCTTTCTTCGTTGTGTCTTTATCTGGTTTTGGGATTAGGATGATGCTGGCTTCATAAAAGAGTTTGGGAATCTCCCATTGGTTTGGATTTTTTTGAATAGTCTGTGAAGGATAGGGGTTAGCTCTTCCTTAAATGCTTTATAGAATACTATTGTGAAACCATCTGGTCAGGGCTTTTGTGTTTTGGGAGTTTCTTGATGGTTGCTTCAATTTCTTCAGCTGTTATTGGTCTGTTCAGGTTTCCTGCTTTTTCTTCATTCAGTTTTGGAAGATTATATTTTTCTAGCTATGTGTCCATTTCACCTAGGTTTTCCAATTTCTTGGCATACAGTTCTTCATAGTAATTTGTTACAATCCTTTGTATTTCTGTGGTATCAGTTGGGATCTCTCCTCTTTCATTTCTAATTGTGTTTATTTGGATCCTCTCTCTTTTTTTTTCTTCATGAGCCTACTTAAAGGCTTGTAGATTTTGTTTATCTTTTGAAAGAATCAGCTCCTGGATTCATTGACCCTTAGAATTTTGCTTTTAGTCTCTATGTCATTTAGTTCTGCTCTGATCTTGGTTATTTCCTTCCTTCTGCTTGCTCTGGGTTGTCTTTGTTGTTGTTCCTCCAGTTCTTGTAGGCATAGGGTTAGGTTATTTGTTTGAACTGTTTCTATCTTTTTTAAGGTGGGCCTGTATTGCTATGAACTTCCCTCTCAGGACTGCCTTTGCTGTGTCCCATAGGTTTTGGGTTGTTGTGAGTTCATTTTTGTTTGTTTCCAGAAAGTTTTTGAAATCTTCCCTAATCTTGTTCTTGACCCTTTCATTGTTTAATAGCATGCTCTTCAGTCTCCATGATTTTGAGTGTTTTGAGTTATTCATTTGGGGTTAGTTTCTAGTTTCAGTCCCTTGTGGTCAGAGAAAATGTTTGATATGATTTCAATTTTCTTGAATTTGTTGAGGCTTGCTTTGTGTCCTATCACGAGGTCTATCTTTGAAAAAGTTCCATGGACACTTGAAAAGAATGTGTATTTTGCTTCTTTGGGATGAAAAGCTCTATATATATCAGTTAAGTCCATTTCATCTAGGGTATTGTTCAGTGACACAATATCCTTCTTGATATTTTATTTGGAAGACCTGTCCATTTTTGACAGTGGGGTGTTAAAATCCCCTACTATAATTGTGTTGCTGTCAATATCTTTCTTGAAATCCTCCAAGGTTTTCTTTATGTATTTAGGTGCTCCTATGTTGGGTGCATATATATTTACAATGTTTATGTCTTCTTGGTGGATTCTTCCTTTGAGTATTATGAAGTGACCTTCTGGGTCTCTCTTTATGACCCTTCTTTGGAAGTCTATTTTGTCTGATATGTGTATTGCTACCCCTGCTTTATTTCCCTGTCCATTTGCTTGGAAAATTTGTTTCCAGCCCTTCACTTTCAGTCTGTGTAAGTCTTTTGTCCTGAGATGGGTATCTTGTAGGCAGCATATATGTGGGTCATGTTTTCTTATCCATTCAACTATTCTATGTCTTTTGATTGGAGCATTTAATCCATTTACATTTAAGGTTATTATCGATAGGTAGTTATTCATTGCCTTTATTCCTACCTGTGTTCCTCTCTCTTTCTCTTTTCCTTCCTTTCCTTAAAGCAGTCCCTTTAGCATCTCTTGCAGAGCTGATTTGGTGGAAGTGTATTCTTTTAGACTTCTTTTGTCTGGGAAACTCTTTATTTGGCCTTCTATCTTGATTGAGAGCCTTGCTGGGTAAAGTAGTCTTGGTCGCAGGCCTCTGATTCTCATTACTTGGAATATTTTTTGCCATTCTCTTCTGGCTTGGAGCATTTCCATTGAGATGTCAGTTACTAACCTTACTGGGGCTCCCTTGTATGTTACTTCCTGTTTCTCCCTTGCTGCCTTTAAGATCCTCTGTTTGTGTTGGAATTTTGCCATTTTAATTATGATGTGTCTTGCAGTGGGCCTCTTTGGGTTCCTCTTGCTTTGGACTCTGTGTTTCTTGGATTTCGGTGACTTTTTCTCTCCTCAGATTAAGGAAATTTCCATCATTACTTTTTCAAACATGTTTTCTATCCCTTGCTCTTCTTCTTCTCCTTCTGGTATTCCTATTATACGGATATTGTTACGTTTCATGTTGTCCTGCATTTCCCTTATTGCCTCTTCATTCTTTCTGAGCCTCTTTTCCTTTTCTTGCTCTTTCTGGGTGTTTTTTTCTACTGTGTCCTCCAGCTCGCTGATCCGATCCTCTGCTTCATCCAGTTTGCTTTTCATCCCTTCTACTGTGTTCTTCAATTCAGAGATTGTATTCTTTCTTTCCTTTTGGCCCTCGTTGATAGTTTCTATTTCCTTTTTCATGTTGATATAGTTTTCAGTGAGTTCATTGTAGTTTCCCTGTAGTTTCTGGTAGTTCTCTTTGAGCTCAGAGAGCTCAGTGAGCTTCCTGATAACCATTGCTTTGAACTCAGTATCTGATAGTTGACTTGCCTCTTTTTCAGTTAGCATTCTTTCTGAGGCTTCCTCCTTTCCTTTCATTTGGGGATTATTTCTTTGTCTTCCTGTTGTGATCCTCTCCTTTTTAGCCTCTGCTTCTTAGATTGATCTATTCTGACTCCCTGGGTTTATGGTATGAACTTCAATGGTAGAATGCCAATGGGATTCAGTGGTGCTGTCTCCTTAATCTCCTGTGCTCACTGGTCTTGTGCTGACGTTTATGTGTTTAACACGGTCTACCTCTGGTCTGTTCAGCACTCCAGGTTTTGTTGTCTCACCTGTAGGAAAAAGAGGAAGGGGGGGGGAAAGAACGGAAGGAGGGGAAAAAGGGAATAGAAAAGGTAAGGAAGGAAGGAAGGAAGAATAAAGAAAGATAGGAGGCAAGATAAGAAGGAATTTTAACAAAAATTAAAACAAAAGAATAAATAAAAGAAGGCAGGAAGAAGGAATAAAAAAGGTAAAAGATGGAAGGAAGAAGGAATAAAAAAAGAAAGAAGGACAGAAAGAAAGAAGGAATTCATGGGGAAAGGAGGAAAGAAAAAAAAAAGTCTTCTGCTGGCTTTAAACCGGTCAGGTTAGTTCTGCTGGTCTTCCTGTCTGTGGAATGGGAGGGGGTGGTTGGAAGGATTGGTTGCACTTTTCTCCCTCCCTGAGCCACACTCTTCGCTGTTGTTCAGCCTGTATTCCAGTTCCTCAGTGTCCTTCTGCTCCCCACTAGGCCATTAGTTCACCAGTTGTGCTGTCCTTGAGTTGCACCTGTTATGGACAACTCACACTCCCCCTTCTTGCTCTTTGCTATCTGAGATGCTAGGGGCTCTCAGTGCTGCTATGGGGTAGTGCAGCCCCCTACTTGGTCGAGTTTTTCTGGGGAATGCAGTCTCCCCTAGCCCTGCAGCTCCCTTCTGCTGGGCATTCTGCCTTCCTCGTAGAGAGCCAGTAGGCCCTGCCGGGCTCTGTGCAGGGGCTAGGTAGGAATTGTTCAGAATCAGTGCTTTTAGGTGTGGTCCCTCGCAGGCAGCCAGGCTGTCGATCAGCCGATCTGCTGCTTGGGCCTGAGTCGAGCTTGGCCGGCTGGTCCACAGATATTGGCCTGAGTGGCACGGCTGCCGGTCTGCCGTCTGGGGCCTGTGCATGGGGTAGCTAGCCTCTGCTCCCAGTGCGCACCCACCCGAGGTTTTATCTGTGGGCGGCCATCCGGGGTTTCAGGTGTGGGCCCCCAGTCTGCTAATCTGGGTGTGCGCAACCAGGCTTCAGGTGAGCCCTGGGGCTGCTTGTCCTGCGTTCACAGTCCAGGGGCTGAGGGGGGAGGGGCGCCACAGGCCGTGGCTGCTGCGGAGAGTTCTCTAACTAGCTGCTGAGTGCCTCTATTTTCTTTTTCTTTTTGAGAATTTCTTCCTATTCAAGCCTCCCTGGTCCAAACAAGCACCTGGCTGCTCACACAGCTCAGCCTGGCTCTCTCCCAAGAATCCTGTAGCAGACCCTCTGCCCGCGCAGGGGCTTCAGCTGCCCTGGTCCCCGCGCTGGTCCCAGGGACCTTATTGTCCTTAAGCACTCTTCTCACCGTCTGATCTTTCAATGTCCTCTATCTTTGGTCTCTGATATTCATATATGCTGGAATACCGTTGGCTGTTTGCTCTGCTCCTCAGATCAACTAGGTGTTTCGCTGGTGTTGAGGGGAAGTGGACTCTGCTGCCACCTATCTCGCCGTCATCTTCCCCACCAAAGGCTAATTAACTTTTAAAATTAAAAAAATGGCTGGCTTGTATCACTTCCTTAACTCAAGCTAAAGTTTCTTTTTAACAGAGACAGAGCCTTCAGCAGGAAATATTTAGAACTAATGTTTGGACTTGTATAAACTTTTACATTTACCATTTATTTATGGTAAATGAGACTGGTTTCCATTTAATAGCAACATGCAAAGTTTAAAACTTTTATTTTAAATGAATTTACATAGGGTAAAAAGGAAGTTGAATTAGGTAAAGATTATTTCAGGTGGAGCTAGGATGAGGCTGGAGTTTGGGAAAACCAAACACAGAGAAGATGGGAACTAACCAAAGGCAATAATCCTTACCCACAGCCCTCCAGGTACCCATTTTATCTTGGCCCCCATTCCCTCTGTCCTGCTTTCCATTTCCTAAATTCATCTCCCCGCCACCAATATTTGTGTTGGGCCCTTGCCCTGCTTGGGTGGTCTCTGGTTCACCAATCCCATCTACCTTCTTCAAGAAGGACTTCTTCATTCAGGTCCTCAGAATCAGCTGAGAGTAAAGCTGGTAGAGAGAGATCCCCATACCACCAGATTCAGCCCCATAGATACTCCCTACTCCTCCAGTCTCTTCACCAAGGCAGACCAGCACTCTGAAAGAAGTTACTTTTGAAGGAGCCAGCTTCCCAATGTGTATGGCGGTCCCATGTAACCAACAGAGCAAGGATTCTCCAATTAAAGATCATACCGTGTCAATTACCTCTTTCAAGAAAAAAAAAATTAAGTTATATTTTGTTTATGCTATTACAGTTGTCCCAATTTTTCTCCCTCTGTTCCCTATACCCAGTGCCCCCCCCTTTCCCCCCACTTCAGGCAATTCCTACACTGTTGTCCATGTCCATGGGCCATGCATATATGTTCTTTGGCTACTGTATTCCCTATGCTGTACTTTATACTCCTATGACTATCTGTAACAGCCAATTTGTGCTTCTTAATCCCTTTACCTTTATGGCCTATCCTCCTAAGCCCTTTACATCTGGCAACCATCAAAATGTTCTCTGTATCCATGATTCAGTTTCTGTTCTGCTTGTTTGTTCATTTTGTTTTTTAGATTCAATTGTTGACAGATAGGTAGTTATTGCTATTTTATTGTTCATATTTTTAATCTTCTTTTCCTTAAAGAAGTGCTTTTAACATTTTAAGTAATAATGGTTTGGTGGTAATGAACTCCTTTAGTTTTCTGTTGTCTGGGAAACTCTTTTTCTGTCTTTCAATTCTAAATAATAGCTTTGCTGGGTAGAGAAATCTTAACTGTAGATCCTTGCTTTCCATCACTTTGAATATTTCTTGCCAATACCTTCTAGATTGCAGTTTCTTTTAAGAAATCAGCTGACAGTCTTATGGAAGCTTCCTTGTAGATAACTAACTGCTTGTTTTTCTTCTGATTTTCATATTCTCTCTGTGTCTTTAAACTTTGGCATTTTAACTATTATGTGTCTTGGCGTGGGCCTCTTTGGGTCCATCTTGTTTGGGACTCTGTGTGCTTCCTGGACTTGTATGTCTTATTCTTCATGAAGTTAGGGAAGTTTTCTGTCATTTTTTTTCAAATAGATTTCCAATTTCTTGCACTCCCCTTCTCCTTCTGTGACTCCCATGATGCAAATGTGGGCATGCTTGAAGTTGTCACAGAGGCTCTTTACACTACCCTCATTTTTTTTTTTTTTGGATTTTTCTTTCTTTTTGCTGTTCTAATTAGGTGTTTTTTCTTCCTCAGATTCCAAATCACTGATTTGATTCTCAGCTTCATCCACTCTACTGCTGTTTCCCTGTAAATTGTTCTTTATTTCAATTAGTGTATCTTTCATTTGTGACTGGATCTCTTTTATGCTGTTGAAGTTCTCACTAAGTCCACTGAGCATCGTTATAACCAGTGTTTTGAACTCTGCATCTAGGACATTGCTTGTCCCCACTTTGTTTAGTTCTTTTTCTGGAGTTTTGTTCTGTTCTTTCATTTGGGCCATATTCCTTTGTCTCCTCATTTTGGCAACCTCCCTGTGTTTGTTTCTATGTATTTGGAAGAGCTGCTATGTCTCCTCAGCTGGTAGTGTGGCCTAATATAGTAGGTGCCTATAGGGTACAGTGGTGCAGCCTCTCCTATTATCCAAGCTGGGTACCCACCATGTGAGCTTTGTGCACTGTCTTCTTGTAGTTGAGCTTTGATTGCCCAAGCACGTCCAGGATCAGCCACCACCTGTGTTTCATCCAGGGCCACCTGGCATAACCTACAAAGTGATTTGAAGATGGCTGCTGCTTGTGCTGTGTTTGGAGCAACCCAGGTGAGGTCAAGCTATGAAGGCCAGATGCTGTTACTGCCAGGCCTGGGGCCACTTAGTGATAGGTTTGGGGCTTGTAGAGGCCAGATGCTGCTTGTTTGAGAGAATTTAGGGACATATTAAGCATGAGTCACGATAAGCCATTCATATGGAAACACCAGTGGAAACAGCTTGGGTGGGCCTGAAAGCTGTGTGGAGCAGGAACTCATGGAATTACCAGAGTGGGGCCACCAGTGTGAGCCAGGTTGATGGAGTCTCAGATATGGCACCCACATGCTGGCTCTGTGGGAGTGGGGCTTTCAAAAGGAACAACAGCCTCTGCCAGCACTTCTGTCTGGAAGAAAAGTGACTCTCCAAATCTTACCCTGATTCAGACAATTTGGTTTTTCCCCATATGTCCCTGGTGCCCCAGCACTGGAGCTCAGAAGGAGTGAGTCCAAGTAAGTCCATGCATAGGCCCTTTAGAAGGAGCTCCCTGGGACTGCAGAAATTTCTGTCTTACACAGCTTCAATCCCCTCTGGTTTTTACATCCAGAAGTTATGGGGTCTTATAACTTCTAGCCCTTGGGCTAGAAGGCCTGGTATGTGGATGAGATCCCTCGTTTCTGAGATATCCTTCCTAATTTTTATCTGCCATATAGATAAAAATTAGGAAAGATATCTACTTATCCTTCATGAATGTGGGACCAGCCACTTCCACGTCTCTACCATTTTACCAGTCTCAATGTGGTTTCTTCTTTAATTCCGTAGTTGTAGGATTTCTATTCAGCTCTATTTCTGGTGGTTCCAAATGACTGTTGTGCTATAGTTTAGTTGTAATTTTGATGTTGTACAGGGAGGTGAGCTGTGTTTACATATACCGCCATCTGACTGGAAGTCCTCCTCCCTCAGAAATTGTATCAATATGTTATGTACATGTTTTATGAAGATTCTTGAATTAATGCGAGAAAAAAATCTATCTAAAAATTCAGCAGTTGCTTATGCTCATGGTCAGAGTTCTTGCATTTTCACTTGGGCCATGCCTTGGGCTCATTCTTGCTGTAAGCTTGAATTCTGATCCCCCACTCTCCCTTTCCTGGGACACAGTACAAGGTTTTGTTTCTACTATTTCCATCTGTTCTGTTCAGAACACTTGTTATTTAAACAAACAAACAAAAACTATCCTGGGAGGAAGTTGACCAGAATAAGCAAAGGTGCTCAATTAATACTAGCTGAAGAAATGGATGAATTATATGTAATGTTTCAGTAATAAGTATTGCTTTATGCTTTTTCAGAAGATAGAAAGTTCCAGTGATTATCTGGGATGGCAGGGCAGGCTGGCCAGGCACAGTTAAATCTTTTGATTTTTATTTCAGTTTGATCAAATAATTCCACAAGGAAACAGTATAAATTTGAAGGTTGAGCTTAAGGCCCCAAAAGAAATCATTTCTTTATTACATTGCTAGTTAATATTTTCTTTCCATGTGCAGTTTGCCTACATAAGCAAACTTATCATTTGCACTGCTTTTCAAGAAACAAAAAAATTTAATATAAGATACTCAAACTCATAACCATAGTCAAATTGAAGTAAATTAAATTGGATATTCAGATGAAAGTCTACCAAAGTTTTTAATTATGTGTATATGTACATTTTCCCCTTATGCAAATCTGTGTACTTTCATGCTTTGCAACCTGCATTTTGTTCAAAGAAATACTGGTGAGCATCTTTCCATAAGTAGATCCAATAAATACAAGTGATCCTTGTATTTATTCATTATTCTTTTTTTTATACTTTGGTTTTTGTTTTCCTATTGGAGTAGCTACTTTTTATCCTTTGTCTTCTGTACAGGGTATGGCAAAAGTGGGTTTACAGTTGTGAGTATGCAAAACAAAGAGTTTGTTCTTGTATTATTATTTATTAATAATTGTATTATTTTCCAAGCAGCTGTAAACCTACTTTTGCCCCACCCTGTATGTGTTTTTAGTTTGTGGCTTGTTTTTAATTTTTTGCCATATTTACATAATTAGTATGTAATTAAATCTTTCACTTTTATTGCTTTATAGTCTTTATAGTTTCTCTTTCTAGTATCATAAGAAGGAGGGCCCCCCAAGATAGAATTTATTTATAAAAAGTTGTGTATTTATTCTTGCATGTTTAATGTTTAGTCATCTTCAAGTACTCTTCATTTGATGTAATATACCTACTGAGAAATTTTTTCCATTGCTCAAAAGTTTTTTTAAAATTATTTCTAAATAAAATCAGAACTTTATATTTTTTAATCATAGTTGACATACAATATTATATTCACTTCAGGTGTACAACATAGTGAGTAGACATTAGTATAATTAATGAAGTGATTACCCTGATAAGTCTAGTGTCCATCTTACATCATGTAGAATTATTACAATATTTTTTCTTTTTTCTTATTGTTGTTCAAGTACAGTTGTCTCCATTTGCCCCTCACCACCCACCCTTGATCCTAGTCTACTTTGGCTTTGTCTATGTGTCCTTTATACATGTTCCTTGACAACCCTTCTCCTTTTTCCCCCCCATTATCAAGTTTTTGAACTTGTTGATTTTGATGCCTGTTAGTGCTTCTGACATTTTTTGTTTCACCTCTTCCACATCAGCAAACCATTTCCCTTTGAGGAATTATTTCATTCAGGGAAACAAAAAAAAAGTCATTTGGGGTGAGATCAGGTAAATAGGGTGGGTAAAGCATGGGGGTCATGCCGCTTTTGGTCAAAACTGCTGAATACTCACTGTGGTGTGGGGAGGTGCGCTCATAAATCACCCATCATGAAATGGGCAAAGAAGTTAAAAAAAATCTTCAAAAAAATTCACAGAAGCTGAACGCAATCTCTCACAACAACACCAACTGGTACACTGATACAGATGGGTTCCTGAAATACCCACCTAGTAAGGGAAGCCTGTACTACAAGGAGCCTACCTTCCAGAATATAATTCCTGTTTTCTTGGGTCTCTCCTCATGTTTATGATGGCTTTCCCTCTCCTAAAATTATATGAATTTTTACCTGCAAATTTCTTCATCAGTTTTGTGGCTTCATATATAACATTTATATTTTAAGTAACAAGTTTTTATGAGGTATGCATTAGGAATTTGTTTCCCTAAAATATTAATCATTTTTAATAATATTAATTATCAAATAATTAATCTCTTATCTATTATTTGAAATATGATCTTATGTATTAAATTCTTGTATTTGTGCTTGTCTCTGGACTTTCTTCTCCATTGTTTTGCTTGTCTGTTCTGGTGCTCCTGCCACACTATTTTGGTTACTGTAGGTTTGTGATGCATTTTAGAATCAGCTGGAACAAGGAGCCCTCTAACATGTCTTTGTTATAGAATATTTCTGCATAGTTTTACTTCTTTATTCTTCCATATGAACTACAGAATCATTTTGTGAGGTTCACATATATACATAGACATATACCATTAAAAGTGATGTGGAATTGCATTCAATTTGTAGGTTAATTTGAAGTGACTGCCATCTTAACAATATTGTTTCATTCCAACCCACAACCTGATAAGGCATATATTCATGTGTTTTAAGTGTCATTTCAGACCATATTATTAACTCAAGGAGTGTGAAAAACCTGCCAAGGATCTGTAGACCAGGAGCACTGAATTTACTTACATGCCCAGATAACTTTCTTCAAATACATAATTGAGGTTCAGAAGTTGAATGTATTGTATTGAAGTAGGAAGCCAACCTTGTTGTTCATCCTAAAAAACATAAGGGTACTGATCTTGCCAAATATTCCAGGAAAAGCCAATTTTTTGTCTTTTAATTTGGGGTATAAAAGTTATAGAAAAAATAATGGTATTAATTCTTTCCCCTTTCCTCTCTCATGTACATGTCATCCACCTTCCAAAAAAGTCCTCCGCAGTCACATTAGGTAGCGATACAGAAGGATAAAGGAGACAGCATTCCAAATGAGAAGTGTCAGTAATTCTCTGACAAGCCTCGGGGAGCCTGCCTTGGATCCAAGACCAGGGTATGCCATTATGTACTCTATAATGTCATGTAATGTGTCCCTGCAGCAGCTGGAATGAGAAGCATTTATGATAAGAAAACAGAACTCCACTGAGGAGTTCCTTGCTTTTGCCGAAGTCTTCTGCAAGTTTCTTAAATTTGAGGGAGAGGATGAGGTGGCTGCTCTTTGAATTAACCTGCATGGTTGTTCGGGATTCTAAATGACTATTTAATTTCTGACCAGAAACAGGAACAAGGCCATACCCCCAATTGAGGGCACGCTGACAAAATGGCCAAGTGTGATCCTTAATTTGTCAATAATGATTTTAGGCCATGACCCTTAATAGGACCTTGTCACTGGTGAGGTGATTTATGCCTCCTGCAATGACATCAGTACCAATAGTGCTGATAAAAGAACACTTATATTGGAGCAAACAGGATGATGAATGGAATCCAGGTCTCCTTAGTCATCTCATTACCGCCTCTCCTTCACTACCGAGCTAATGTAGCGAGTCATCGCACGCCTGGGGAGCAGTTTGGAGGCTGAATTTAATAGTGAAAGAGAGGGAAACATACTGTAGCCCTGGGTCAGGAGTGGCTGATGCTACACTTTAAATCTGTGTGTACAAGAAGAGACAATCATGCTGAAAATTGGGATGCTTCTCTGTCACCCAATACTGCATCATGTCCCCATCTCACTGGATGGTAGTTTTCTCCCTCTATGTTTTCAAAATGTAACTCTCTAAAATCACAGTGCCTTTGTCTTCACAACCTTGAGGAACTTCTTGAATATGTCCATTCTTCCCTCTTACTCCATCGTGGATATGGCTGGTACTTCATGCAGATAGAAACAGACTTTCAGAGGTGCAAGAATGGTGCAAAGAGGCCCTTCTAGACATATCAGGTACAGGGGCTAGAAGTCAGGAGGATATTCCCTCCATAGGGCTCCAGCATCGGCTCGCTGTGTGACCTTGGGCAAGTCACTTGGCCCCTCTGGACCTTACTAAATCCATTTTTGGAAAAGGGAGTTTCTAGGAGTATTTCCAGGTTCCCTTCCTGCTCCAAAACATAAGCCTTTTGAAAAGTGCATGCTATAAGAGCAAGAACACAAACCATTAACCCAATCTTTCCCTGAAAATACCAATTCTGGGTAATATCAATTCTGGGTAACACATAGTAAGGAAGGGGCATACCTCCCCCTGGACTATTCACAAGATGTATATGTCACCTATAATTTGGCCAGCCCTTGAGTGCAGTGATTCTGCCGTACAGAGGGAAGTAGCTGCAGTTTTATTAGTGCAATTTTATTGCCCTCACCAGCTGCACTCTTTTCTCTATAAAAGGTAATTACTTCCAATAGTAACAAGCTAATTGATTGCTAATTAAATCAATTGGCACACTAACCGCTGTCAGAAAGTGACAGATTAGCAGGTCATGTGATGGTGTGTTAGTAATGAAAAGTGGACATGGTCTGAGGGTGATTGACACATGAGATGAAAAGTGATTTGGGATCTCTGAGGTGGTCAGAGAGAGGGCAGAGAGAACATGATTGATTCAATGGTGACTGTCAGAGAGGAAATGAGCATTGAATGGAATTCAGTGTCTGCCTGAACCCTCACCACATGACGCTCCAAGTTTTTTCACATGTAAATAAGGGAGATGGAGACTTCTTGCAAATGAAATGCCAAAATAGAAAGGACAAAAAGGGAGGGGTACTGAAAGTGAAAGTGTATGAGCCTTAAAGGAACAGAGTTATTTTCATTTATAAATTTGCAAAAATATAAAAATAACAAACATTGTTCATAATTTGCCCTTAACTCTCAGCAACTTGGCTGCCTGTGTGCTTATTATCTTTGAATGCCTTTTGGAAGGTGCTTATTTGCCATTAGTATCCAAGAAAGTGTTCATTGTCTGCATTTGCTTGATGAAGACAATGAATTAGATTGAAATTTTGGGTACTGGAAAAGTGCAAATGACTCTGCTGCAATATTATAAACTATGTTTCAAAGTGAATGATGACTCATACTGCTCATAGTTTAATTCCTATTCTCTTGTCAAAGTAAGCTCTGAGTTCTGAAGTCACTGCTGAAGTTCTCAGCAGCCCTTCATCAGGGATGGAGTAAGAAATCACTCACATTGTGCTGTGGTCCAAGGTCAGTGGAGCTCCTCTATCTTTACACCCTAAGATATTTCCCTTGACACCCTACTGAAGTCTGAAATTCTATCGAGAACCCCTCATCACTTTGGGTTTTGAAGTCTCCTGAGTCCCCTCAGGGAGAATAGAGAAGTACAGACCTGGTGGTGAATGGTGAATCTGACTCCACATTTACTGGTGGTGTGTCCTCAAGGAGTCACCTGACTTCTCTGAGCCTGTTTCCCATCTATGAAATGGGTACAATACTACTCACTCCCTAGGGTTGTGGCAAAAACTAACTGAGATCATTCAAGTAAAATACCCACAATGCAAAGAGCGCTTGAGAAATGGGAGTTAACCACATGAACACTACCACCAGTTATATGAGAAACTTCAACATAGACCCTGCGGGAGCCTGGTGTTGAGAACCAGATTCTGAAGCCAGAAAGAAGAGTATGAACAGAAATTTTGAAATTTCACCCCTTTTGGAAATTCACATAATTTCTCACATCCCTAGTTTAATCATTTGTAAGTAGAGTAAAAATACCTATATTAGGGCTATTTGAGGATTAAATAATTTAAGGCATGTGGAGTTTCTAACACACATGCTAATTAGTTCCTTCTTCTACACATTAAGACTTTTAGTGCTGGCCAGGTGGCTCAGTTGGTTGGAGTGTCTTCCTGTACACCACAATATGTTGTGGGTTTGATTCCTGGTCAGAGCACACACCTAGGTTGTGGGTCCAATCCCTGTTGGGGACATGTATGGGAGGTAACCAATTGATGTTTCTCTCTCACATCAATGTTTTTCTCTCTCTCTAAAAATACCCTTGGGTGAGGATTAAAAGAAATTTAAATAAAAGAAGACTTTTAAAAATAGGCAAAATTTCCCCTGTAGTTGGTTCTTAAAGGCAACGACTGTGAGAGGCAGAGCATGGCTGCAATGAGTGCTGGAGGCCTGGAAAGACTCTGGTTCTTTAATCCTCAGTAGGTGTCTGAAATGTGGACACCTGCTGAGGACACCATTTTAAATACTTGTGGATACTCTGGTCATGATTTCAGTAACAAATCAGTGGGGTGTTGGTCCTATAATATATCAATCCAATCGCAGGATCTCAATGTGTCCCCATTGGGCCAGAACCTACTGATTCCATCTTGTTCCAGTCGTGACCCTTGTGACCTGGCTCCATGGCTTTGCTGCTGACATGGAGTTCTCAGACATGAGGCTGTTGAGAGGCAGAGAGAGAGAAATGTGCAGTGTTTCCTCCTCCAGTGGGTTATCTCTGTCACATTCACAGCAAGCCTACAACTCTGCTCAAGCTGTGTAAAACCAACCTTTTTGAGGCCAAATATTTCTCAGAGCACAGCTGTCCTGATTATTTTAAGACCTCCCTGAAACAGAACCCTGTGTCCTTGCCCCTCAGGAGCATGTACACGCACGTACATACTCACACACTTCCTGCTTTGGTTCTGCTCAGAAGAACCCTGCTCCTCCCCAAAGGAGAGTAATATCACAGTAGAGAGACAGTCTGTCAGTCCACAGGGACTGGCAATATTGCTTAAAACTTTTCTGAGTGACTCAAGGACTTTTAGGGGTAGAAGACACAAATTTCCACATTGCCCATGAGGGCTTGGCCCGGTGTTTTCAACCTTGGCTGCACATGGGAATCACCTTTGAAATCTGAAAAAGACAAAAGACCTTGGTCCTACCCTTGAGATCCTAGTTTAAGGATCTGGGTGCAACATGGGCATTGGGATTTTTTAAAGTCTTACATGATTTTATGGAAGACAAAGTAGAGAATGATGGCTTGGTTATGACTTCATTAAACAGTGTGGGGCAAGGGAGCACACAGGAAAGGATTTTCTGCCATGCTCTCTATTTGCCCCTGAGTTTTTGAAATTCTGTCATCTGGGGCCACTGTCTATTATTCCATGGTACCAGGATTGGGCTGCAAATCAACATGTGAGAGGGAGGTAGGTTATTTATAGTGGATAGCCTATGGACTTTTCTGGAGATCACCCTTCATGAAAATGAGAAGCAAGCTTAGGCCACTGGCTTGCTACAGGGAGAAATAGTTGTGTAGAGGGTGTTAAAGAGCCTCCATGAAAGGCTGAGATCCAGGCCTTGCTGCAGGCCATGGGCCAGTGTTTGGGGATGTGGACTGTTCTTATTCCCTCCCTCTTTTATTCCCAAAGTCACAACACTTCCACAGTTACCATGGACAGAGCACACATCTTTTCTTGTGGCTCCCTCTACCTTGTGGTCTGCAGTCCCTTGTAGGAATGATCCTCCGGTGAGCTCCAGATATTCAGAAGCTTGGGTGGCTCACATTTCAATAATTAAGGGCTGTGGTAACTTCTGCAGGTGACTTGTCATGTTTGCAAAAGCAAGAGAGTTTTTTAACAAATTTCATATTTTTCTCAGGAAAGCATAAGGAAGCTTTATGATTTGAGCTCATTTCCCACCTTGACAGAAAGAAGTCAAGCAACAGCAGGGAGTGGGTGATTTTCTCCCAGTCTAGGGTCACCCAGGAAAGTCACCATCTTTTAACACCAAATGCTTGTGTGCCTAAAAAGCCTGTCCTGTCACCCAGGCTTCGGTTTGTTCATAGAACCATTGTTCTTCCAGACCTAATTATTCTTCTTGGCAGATGGAGCAAACTAAGTAATCAGAGGCTGTGTGGTATAATGGTTAAGGGCATAGACTATGGAGCCACATTGCTGTGGCTCAAAGCCTGGCTCTGTCATTGCCTAGTCATGTGACAGTAAACAAGTTACTTAAGTTCTCTGTGCATATTTCTTCATTTGTAAAGTGGGAATTATTATATGTATATACTCCATAGGGTTGTGGTAAGAATTATATTAATATATTTAAGAGTGTAAACTATTATTATAAGAACATAAAGAACATCAGGCAGAGGATATTTAGAGGGAAAATTCTAAATATAGAAGACCTTCCCTTATTTTAAGTGGTTAGAGAAGACTATTTCTAGAAAATACTGGAAGAAAAAAAGCTTCCTTAAAATTAGCAGTTGCTATTGTTGTTAAAAAGTCTGAATAGATTTTCTATTTAATTATTTGTTATTTGATTCAAGGAAGCAACAATTTTAGCCTGGACCACATGGAAAAGGAATGTTACAGAGAAGCCAAATAGACCAGCTTGACAAAGAAGTTTATAACATGCCCCAAGACAATCTTCCAATTACATTTGAATAAGGGGCTCATCAGTGGCTGTAATGGTGAAGATAATCATTGCAGTGATACTCTAGACGTTGTGCTAAATACCCTGCTTAATGCTTCTAACAGCCCACCATTTCAGTGTTGTCAGACACATATCAGACAGAGGCTCCTAGAGATTATCTAACTTTTTCCAAATCACATGGTTAGAAATAATAAAGGTGGAATTCAGTTTCAGGTATGGGTAACTTGATTGTATAGATTATTAGAGAAAATAATATCCAGAACCACCCTGAATATTACTTATAGTTCCTCACATATCATTATGCTTATGATAGTCATATAACCAACTGGATCGGTCAGAGTTCAGAGAAACAGAACCAGTAGAGATATATGAAATTTGTCGCAAGGAATTGGCTTACCTGATTGAGAAGGCTTATAAGTCTGAAATTAACAGGGCAGGCCATCAGGAAGGGCAAGCTTGTCCTCTCAGGCATGAGATGAAGTTACTATCCACAGGTGATATTTCTTCCTTCTTAAGAAAGCCTCAGTCCCACTTTAAGGTCTTTCAACTGATTGAATCATGCTGCATTCAAATTATCTGGGATAATCTCCCATACTTAAAGTCAATTGATAATGGACTTTAATTACGTCTACAAAATATCTTCACAGCAATACCTAGATTAGTATTTCATTGAATAGCTAGGAACGATAGCCTAAACAAATTGACACATACAACTGATCATCACAGCCCATCCCTTGTCAACTTGGCATCCATACAGATCTTGTTAAACCTTACTTGTTTTCCAAAGCAAAGGCAATAATAAAGTCATATTTACACCTAAAATACTAAAATTATTCTGCATACAACCAAAAACATGCTAACCCTTTCCTGAGAAGAGCATTCAAAACCTTGGTTAATGTTCATTCTTCTCCTTTAAGATCTTGTCCCTGTGGACTAAATTATGACATAGGACTGGAAAGTTGATATACCACCGAGGTAGGACAGTGAGGGTGTATTTCTGGACTTGTCAGCTGAAAGAAAACTATGTTGGGTGGTTTTTGCTAACAAGTTTTAAGAAAAAAGTACTTGCCAGATAAATAGCTACATGCACAGCGCCAGGGGATGAGTCAATCTGTTCCAATGATAAAGCTACATCTGGAACGGCAGTTGTTAATTGCAGTAACTGTCAGATTAAGTTTATGATAATCCATTGTCATTCTCCAATATCCATATGTTTTCTACATAAGCCAAATAGGAGTGGTGAATGAGGATGTGGTGTAAATCACCACCCCTGTATTTTAAGTCATTGATGGTGACAATAATCTCTGCAATTCTTCCAGGAATACAGTATTGCTTTACTATTTTTTGTAGGAAGAAGTGGCTCTAGTGGCTTCTACTTGGTTTTTCCTACCATAATAACCACCAGTCAGGAAACCAGTCTGGAGATTCTACCATTCAGTTCTGAGATTCCAAACATATCTAATTTGATAGGCACTCTGAGTCTGGGGAAATAAACACAGGATGGATTCAGAGATGTACTGGGCCCACTCTAAAATAGACTTGAGATAAATCTCTGTTTATCACCTGACCTTTATATAAGGCCCAATACTGACTAGTGAACCACAGTGACATTATTTGTTCAAATAAGTTTTCATTTTTTTGTTCTTCCTCTTCTCCTTCTGGCACCCCTATAATTCGGATGTTGGAACGTTTCAAGATGTCCTGGAGGTTCCTAAGCCTCTCCTCATTTTTCCAAATTCTTCATTCTTTTCTGGTTGGATGTTTCTTTCTTCCTTCTGGTCCACACCATTGATTTGAGTCCCAGTTTCCTTCTCATCACTATTGGTTCCCTGTACATTTTCCTTTGTTTCTCTTGGCATAGCCTTTGTTTTTTCATCTAGTTTTCAAACAAATTCAACCAATTCTGTGAGCGTCTTAATAACCAGTGTTTTGAACTGTGCATCCGATAGGTTGGCTATCTCTTGGTTGCTTAATTGTATTTTTTCTGGAGCTTTGAAGTGTTCTGTCATTTGGGCCATTTTTTTGTTGTTGTCTTGGCGCGTCTGTTACTTAAAGGGGTGGAGCCTTAGGTGTTCACCGGGCCGGGGTAACGCTGGTTGTGGGGGAGGGGCCGAGAGGGAGCAATGGCTCCTGCTCCACTCTCCACTGGGTTTCAGCCACTCCCTCAGCTACCCACAATCAAATTGGGCCCCTCTGGTGCTGGTGCCTGAGTGGGTGGGCTTGTGCACACTCTAGGCCTCTGTGGGTCTCTCCAACAACCTCTCCTGTGAGGCTGGGAGTCTCTCCTGCTGCCGCCCCAACCCCCACCGGCGCTTTCAATCCGAGGTCTGAGGCTTTATTTCCCCACGCTGGAGCCCTGGGTTATGTGGTCTGCTTTGCTCCCCACCATTGGCCCCGGTTTATCTATGTGCGAATGTGGGGCCACAGGGTGCTACCCGCCGCTCTGCCTGCCCCGTTCTCCACCACTCTGAGTCCGGCCCTCTCGGTTTATCTGTGCACAAATGTGGGGCCGCAGGGTCTGCTAGTGGTCAGACTGCCTTCCCCGTTTGTCCCACACTCCGCCAGTCTAGGTCCCACCACAGCAACACCGAGTCCTCTCCGCCCCGCTGCCGGTCTGGATGTATGTTTCTTTTTTATCTACTTGGTGTCGGACTTCCTTGCCATTCGAGTTTCTGTCAGTTCTGGTTGTGCGAGGAGGCGCAGTGTGTCTACCTACGCTGCCATCTTGGTTCTATCTCCCTGTCAATTTGTTCTTAATTTCAATGTCTCTAGTTATACTTTGCTTGCTTGTTTGTTTTGTTGATTCAGTTCCAGTTAAAGATGAGATCATATGGTATTTGTCTTTCACTACCTGGCTTATTTCACTTAGCATAATGCTCTCCAGTTCCATCCATGCTGTCCTAAAGGGTAGGAGCTCCTTTCTTTCTGCTGCATAGTATTCCATTGTGTAAATGTACCATAGTTTTTGGATCCATTCACTTACTGATCGGCACTTAGGTTGCTTTCCACACTTGGCTATTGTAAATTCTGCTGCTATGAACATTGGGGTGCATAGGTTCCTTTGCATTGGTGTTTTAGGATTCTTAGGGTATAATCCCAGCAGTGGAATTGCTGGGTCAAAAGGCAGTTCCATTTTTAGTTTTCTGAAGAAATTCCATACTGTTTTCCATAGTGGCTGCACTAGTCTTCATTCTCACCAACAGTTCACTAAGGTTCCCTTTTCTCCACATCCTCTCCAAGACTTGTTATTTATTGATTTGTTTATGATGGACAGCTCTTCTGCTTATACTCATCAAGTAAAAGTTGTATAAATGCCTACCTATTTCTTTTCTAAGGAGAGTAAGATCAATACTACAAGTAACACTAATCTGATTACAACTTGACTGTGTTGTCCACTACAGTAACCACACCCACCTTGTCCTTAAAGTGCTCCCACTTGGCGTCTGCCACTCTGGGATACAATGATCTTCATTGCATTTAAACATTGCATTTCAATGGTGGCAATTATCACTGTATTTCTTACTTACAGAGAAGAGCAACCACAGAGCTAGCTCTTCAAGGATGCTGGGGATCCCCTCACATAATTACTTCTTATACTCATGGTGAAAGATGTATCCTGAAAGGTGCACCCTTTCAAGGTGGGTGAGTAGATCTTTCATGATAAATCCACTCTACCATTCTACTCTCCCTAAGCCTGCCTCTAAAGTATACCAAGACTTCTCTGGCACTATAGTTCATTAAACATAGGCCACTTTTTTGTCCATATTTCAGCCAACCAAATATATTTTTAGAGTCCTTATACTTAGACATATATGAGTACCAACTATTCCTGCCTTGAAGAACTTCCAGAATGATAATAATTAACAAATAAAAATACTTTAAAACTCTATCATATTTATTGTTAGAGTCAATGTCCTCCCAAAATTATTGTACATTTTGAGGACATTGACTTTTTTTTCCACCTTTTGTTCTGCTTTCCTTTTCCTCCTGAACTCTCCATCTTTTCTTCTGTGGCTGTCTTTCTTTTTTGCTCCACCCTGAATCAACCCAAATGTGGAACATAGCTCCTCTCTTTGTTTCCCCAAATATGTTTTGCAAAAGAGAGTTGTGTGCAACAGGCTTAAGGGAATGGAGAGTGGTTATTCATAAGTCAAAATCCTTTGGATTTAATGTTTAAGTCCTCAGACTTTTCTACCTTAGGGACCTGATTACTGGTGTTTCTTCATCTCATGTCCTGGGCTTTTCCCACAGGGTCAGGCTTTCTCTGCTCTGTCTTCTTCCTGCCTGCACCTCTTCTTCCTTTTCCTCTTTAGTTCCAGGCACCCTTACTGCCCTCACTCTTAGGCTGTCCAAGCATCTGCAAATGTTTTCACTTCATCATGCATGCCAAATTCATACATTCTTTTGCTTCCTTTACTTGTTCCTAATCAAATTTTCCCTCAAAAGGAATTTTGTCAAGAGCTTTTAACAATCTATTTATATAGTTTTTCCAGCCCTATTTGGGTTTAGTCTTTCATGAATGTCTTTTCATATCATTTTAATTGTTCTTCACAATCACCTTTTCAGGCTAATAGAGTAGATAAAATTATCACCAGTTTACAGATGAAAAGGCTGAGGCTGGAAGATATGATGTGATTAGTATTTAATCACCCACAATCCAAGAAACAGATTCAGAGCTGATTGAGAACCTGTGACATGGTTTGCAGCCTCCTATTATACATGGGAATCTGTTTTCATTGTATCCCTGTAAGTTCCAAGAATGTTTACCTGGTATTTTTTTAATAGAGGAAAAAATAAAGCTGCAGCATTTACTTGTTAATTGCCTCATTTCAAACTACAGTGAATCCTTGTTTGGTGATCATCTTTGGCAAAGAATGGCCCTGGTGCCTAGGGCTTCCCTAAGTAGTGCCTCTGTCACACTTGGATGGGGACTACCATTTATACCTCCTGCCTTTCTGAAGTGGATATGAAAAATAAGCTTCCTTTTGAAGTTCCTTGGCTTTTCAAAGGGGTGGGGCAGAGAGAGTCAGTACTGACTCTGGCTGATGCCCTGCCAGCTTTCACAGGTTTGATGATATATGCCCCTGGCTTTCAATTTTCAATTTGCCTATTTGCCTCACCTTCACCACCACCAAAACTAGTTGATATTCTACAGTTTTGGATATTGGATTGTCTGTGTTTGGCTTCACACTGGAGCTAGGGTTAGCCAGAAGGTCAAATTGAGAAAGATATCAAGAGCACTATTGAAAGGATACATTAGTCTGGGGCATAAAGGCTGTGGGAACTATATCAAAAGGTAAGACCATGGTCAGGAGATCGTAACAGTCTCCAGGGAGGGTGGAAGGCTTACAGGTCAAACTGGAAGAGTGAGAATTTCAGAAAAGGAGATGCAGGTTGGTAGTGTGATGAATGCATTGTGCCAGCATGAGGGCTTATGCATGAACTCCTCCACAGATGGGGGTGAAAGTGGGCATCATTTTAGTTAGGTTCCTAGACCTGCCAGGGCATGGGGTAGGGCAAGGTTAAAAACTAAGTGGACTGGGCCTTTTGATTTGTCAGTATGGCTCCCCTCCTTCCTGTTCTCCTATGGTACTCTCCAGTATTCTTCCGAGTTACAGCTTCTTGTCTTGGTCCATATGACAACGTCCAATGCCCTTGTCTCTTGGACCCTTCCTCATTAAACTCACCATTCCTGTGCCTTCACCTGATAACAGAGAAAGATCAGACACTGTTTAGCCCAACTGTAATCCACTAGTGAGCCCCTGAATGACTGACTTGTTTACTTATGCCTTTGATTTTTAGTAAGAAGAAGGTGAAAGAATGAACCCACTGTTTCTTTTCTCTCTTGCCCTTATTCTGAACTTCATGTGGTCTTAAAAATTATATCCTTTCCCTGACCACCATGTCTCAGTTGGTTGAGCATCGACCCTCAAAGCGAAAGTTTGCCGGTTTAATTCCAGGTGAGGTCACATGTTTTGATTTCAGGTCAGTCCCCATTTGAGGATCTGTGCAACCAACTGCTGTTTCTCTCACACACCAATGTTTTTCTCCCTCTCTCCCTCCCTTCCCCTTTCTTCCCCTATCTCCAAAACTAAATAAATAGAAATCATTAACAATTATAAATAAATTAATAAAATACTTAAGCTTGCTAGCATCTTTTAGTCACCCTAAGGTCAGAGATGCTTCCTGGGCCTCCTTCATGCATTTCCTTGTCCTGTACATCCTGGTCCACTGCCTCACATGGTTCCATTCTTTCATGCATTGTACTTTGTTGGTGTTATGTTTCTTAACCTAAGTTGGATCTTTTAACATCAAGGACAGCAGCCAAGTGTCAAATTTGGCTTTTCCCAAGTCTTGCTTGCAGAAGGCCTAGCAATCCCCTGAAGTGATTGGCGATGCTGTCTTTGGGCCAAATGCAGAAGGCAGCTGCAGATGGTGCTATGGAGAGACAGTGTGCGGAAGGCACCTCCTGCCAATCCTGGATACCTAGGTCCCGCCAGGCCACCAGATTCTTGGCTTCTAGTCAAGACCCCAGCCTTATCCCATGAAGGCCATGTGGGATTGCATCCAGATACCTTAGGAGACTGTCTGGCAACCTGTTCCCCCAGCATGAGGTGACTCCCTTTCTTGGCCTTGGAGCCAGCCAGAACTGAGGGGGAAAATGCCTGACAGAATTAAAGTCTAAAAGCCTGTCTGCGTCTTCATAGCCTTCAGGAGAATGCCATTCTCTTGAGCTTTTTAGGCAAAGCTTTCTGTTCTTAAGCCCAGCTTTTAATATGAACTTTGTGGACCTTGGGTCTGTCCTCTCACTCTCTGAAACTCTCTCACAGTCCTCTGGGAAACATGTTTGTGGCTTTAATCTGTGGCTCATCTAGTACCCTTTTCTTCTGAGAAAAAACACCTCAAAATTCCTTCATCTATTCTTAGCTCAGTCCATGTAGATCTGGTGAGGATATTGACTCCAGGTAGGTAGAGCATAACCCATGACTGGACATCTAGCACTTTGCAATTAATCCAGCCACAAGGATTGGTTCAGAGATGAATATGTGACCCAGGCCTAACCAGTCAGTGTAATTCCATCACCTTGATCACAGTTATTATTTCAGTTTTGAACACAAGACTCAAATTATTCCAAATAGAGTGCATCTTGCAGCAACTGGGAAAAATCTTCAGTTTTTAACTGGATTGGACCCGGGAAGAAACAGGACTAGAGCTGTTGGCACCATTTGCCACTACATAGAGCATAAGAATAAAACCAATATGGTGATCAGAGACGAGAGATTGTGACTGAGTACTCATGATATCATTTCAGTTGTGGGATCACATGTTTTCTAAAAATTATTATTATTGTTTTACTTTTTATGAAATTACAGTTGTTCCCATTTTTTCTCCCTTTCCCTTCCCTCACTTAGTCCCCATATCGTTGTCCATGTCCATGGGTCATGCATAAATATTCTTTGGTTAATCCCTTCACTATCTTTCATCCAGTACTTCCCTCCCCTATGGACACTGTGAGTCTGTTCAATGTATTTATGCTTCTGTTTCTATTTTGTTCACTAGTTTGTGATGGTCATTAGACTCCACATATAAGTGAGACCATGTTCCATTTGTCTATCACTGACTGGGTTATTTTGCTTAGCATAACATTTACCTGTGGATATTTTCCTGTTGTATATAACAAATACTTATTTTTTTCTTACATAAGCATTTTGATTCAGATTTAAAGAGTTTTGACATACCTTCTATGTCACTTCCAGCTGTAAGTTTGATGTATCAAGTCTTGTTTGAAACAAGCTAATAAATTTTTTCTTTGTTACGCAGGCCAAGATTTTGGCAGTTGTGTTTAGTCAAGAAAGTGATATTGTTAGGTCTAGAGTTATGCAAAATTTCACTTTTAGTAGTTACATCAAAAAAGTGCCAATTCTAGTATTTCACCCATTTTTAATTGGGTTGTCTGTATTTTGTAATTGAGTCATAGGAGTTCTGTGTATATTCGTGTTACCAGTTCTTCATCAGATATGTGTTTTGCAAGTTTCTTCTCCATAGCTTTCCTTTCACTGTCTTAAGGTATCTTTTGATAAACAAAGTTTTTAATTTTAACAAAGTCTAATTTATCACTATTTTCCTTTATGGTGTTCCTTTATATGTACAGTTTAGGATCTTTGTATCTTTGCCTATCCCAACCAAAGTATAAAGATAGTCTCCTATGTTATCTTCTAGAAATGCTATTGGTTTGCTTTTCACATGTAGGTCCACAGTCCATCTGGAATTGATTTGTGTGGGTGGTGTGCTGTAGAGGTGAAGTTCAATTTTTTTCCTTAAGGATAACTAATTAATCAGGCATCACACATTGAAAGGCTATTTTTTCCCTACCGTACTTCAGTGACATGTATGATACTACATATGTGAGTCTGATAGGGGATTTTCTGTTCTGTTTAATTGGTTTATTTGCAAGTATTGGTATTAGTTGTGCACTGTTTTAACTGCTGCTCATGTTTAAAAGTCTTGATTTCTGGCAGTTAAAATCCTTCAACTCTGTTCTGTTTTTTCTTACTCTGCCTTGCTATTCTTGGCCTTTTGATTCTCCTTATACATTTCAAAATGGTTTTCCATGTCCACAAAAAACTTGCTGGAAATTTTATTCAGATTGCCTTGAATCAGGATTAGTCTTTCAATCCATATACATGATATTTCCTCCATTTATTGAGGTCTTCTTTAATTTCTCTGAGTACTGTCATGTACTTTTTGTACAGAGGTCTTAATATAGTTTAGGTTAAATTTATTCTTAGGTGTTTGATGGATTTAAAGTTATTATAAATGTTTTTTATTTTAAAATTTCATTTTCTAATAATTTTAGCTGGTATAGGAGAATGTAATTTATTTTTTATTGACAATGTATCCAAAAAATTCTTAAATTCACTTATGAATTGTAATAATTTATTTGTAGATGCTTTTGGGTTTTCTATGTGTAAAATACATCATCTGCAAATATAGTCAATTTTGCTTCCTCCTTTCTAATATTTCTTTATTTTACTTACTTTTCTTAAGTTATTAAACTGTTAAGGACCTCCAGTACAATGCTAAATATAAGTAATGATAGAAGACATTCTTAACTTATCCTGTTCTCAGAGACAAAACACATTATTTTAACAATATGTAAGATGTTTGTAAGATATTTGTAGGTACTCTAGTAGATTAATAAAATTTTCTTCTATTCTTACTTGGCTGAAAGTTCTTTTTTAAATCAAGAATACATGTTAGATATAAATGCTCTTTCTTCCTCTGTTGAGGTGATCATGCAATCATCTTTTTTTTTTTAAGTCAAGTGAATTACATTGATTTTTTAAGTATTAACTCAAATCTACATTCTTGGTAAATTATCTTTTGGCATACTACTAGATTTAATTGGTTAATATTTTGTTGGGACTTTTGCACCTATATTCATGAGGGATACTTGTCTGTAAATATATTTTTACATAATGTACTTTTCAGGTTTAGTGTTAGAGTTAATTGGATTTATAAAATGAGTCTAGAGAAATGTAAAATTGGTATTATTTCTTTCTTCAATAATTGTAGTAACTCAGTAGTATGGTTATCTGGGCATGGAATTTTTGTTAGCTGGAGTTTTATATTACAAATTCAATGTCATTAATAGGTATAGGATTATTTAGACTACTCTTGTTTCTTCTTGTGTCCATTTAAAATTGTTACTATGATTTTTGTCCATTTTATCCTCTAGATTTTCAAATTTATTGGCATAAAGTTGTTTATAATATTCTCTTATAATTTTTAATATCTGTAGACTCTAATGCTATTACTTTTTTTCATTTCTGTTGTTTGGTTTGCTCTCTTGATTTTTGTTCATCTTGTTAGGTGTTTGTAAGTTAATCTTCTTTATTTGTCTTTGTTGATGCTCTTCATTGTGTGTTTGCTTTAACTTTATTGATTTCTGCTGTTCATTTATTTCCCATGTTTTAGTTTCTGTACGTTCAGATGCTTTATTTATTTACTTTAACCTAAGTAAAATAATAGTTTCTTAAAATGATGGGTTTTTAGATCATTGCTAATATATTCATTTAGGACTACAAATTTTAACACTGTTGAGCTTTATCCCACAATATTGATGCCATCTTTTGATTAAAACTCACTCAGTTCAAAATATTTTCTAGTATCTATTGTGATTTGTTTTTTGATCCATGGGATGTTTAGAAGCATATTACTTCATTTAAGAACAACTAGACATTGAACTGAGTTCTGGCCAAGATGGAGGCATAGGTAGAGATGCCTCCACATGCTTCCTTGCACAACCAAAAGAAGGATAACAATCAATCTAGAATCAATAAACAACCAGAAGTTCCAGAAAATCAAACTGCATGGAACTCTGATCACCCAGGAATTAAAGAAACAGTCAACCAGACCAACCAGAGCAGTAAGGCAGGCAGATGAACCCACAGCAAGGTGGCGGAAGGTGCAGGCAGGGCTGGCTGAATGGGAAACTGAGACTCAGAGCAGACAGTGGACTATGGCAGGGGTTGCCAAGAAGGGAGAAACAACTAGTCTCACACCAGTCCGTTGGAAAGTGGGGCTAGAGCTGAGCAGGTGAGCTACATTGTTCCCTCTCTGGCCCTTCCCGCACAGACAGCACCACAGAGCAGCAAGGAGGGTTGCCCCACCCTGGTGAATACCTAAGCCCCGCCCCCTTACAACTTATCAGGTGTGCCAAGACAAAGAAATCGGGCCCAGATGAAAGAAAAGAGCAAAACTCCAGAAAGAGAGTTAAGTGACGAGGAGATAGTCAACCTAGCTGATGGAGAATTTAAAGCCCTGGTAGTCAAAAGGCTCACAGAACTGATTGAGCCTGATCGCAAAACGAAAGAGCAAATGAAGGATACCCAAAGTGAAATAAAGCAAAATATTCAGGGAACCAACAGTGACAGGAAGGAAACCATGATTCAAATCAACAATTTGGAACAAAAGGAAGAAATAAACACTCAACCAGAAAAGAATGAAGAAACAAGAATTCAAAGAAATGAAGAGAGGCTTAAGATTTTCCAGGACAACTTTAACGTTCCAATATCCGAATTATAGGGGTGCCAGAAGGAGAAGAACAAGAGCAAGGAATTTAAAACTTATTTGAACAAATAATGAAAGAACTTCCCTACTTTGGTGAAGGAAATAGACTTCCAGGAAGTCCAGAAAGCCCAGAGAGTCCCAAAGAAGTTGGACCCAAAGAGGAACACACCAAGGCACATCATCATTAAGTTATCCAAGATTATAGATAAAGAGAAAATCTTAAAAGCAGCAGAGGAAAGGAGAGAGTTACCTACAAAGGAGTGCCTATAAGATTATCAGTTGATTTCTCAAAAGAAACCTTGCAGGCAAGAAGGGGCTGGAAAGAAGTATTCCAAGTCATGAAAGGCAAGGACCTACATCCAAGATCACTCTATCCAGCAAGCTATCATTTAGAATGGAAGGGCAGGTAAAGTGCTTCCCAGATAAGGTCAAGTGAAAGGAGTTCATCATCACCAAGCCCTTATTATATGAAATGTTAAAGGGACTTATCTAAGAAATGGAAGAAGATCAAAACTATGAACAGTGGATTTTTGGAGAGGGCAGCGAGATAGGTGGGAGTGGAGTCCACTTCCCCTCAGTGCCAGTGAAACACCTGGCTGATCTGAGCAACAGAGCAAACGACCAACAGTATTCCAGCACATGTGAATATCAGAGACCAAAGATTGTAGAGGACATTGAAAGATCAGGCGGTAAGAAGAGTGCTTAAGGACAATAAGGTCCCTGGGACCAGCATGGGGACCAGGGTGGCTGAAGCCACTCTCCGGGGTGCAGGGTCTGCTGCAGGATTCTTGGGAGAGAGCCAGGCTGGGCTGTGTGAGAGGCCACATGCTTGTTTGGAGGTGTGGGGGGGAGGCAGTGCTTGAATAGGAGGAATTTCTCGAAAAGAAAAAGAGAAAATAGAGGCACTCAGTGGCTGTTTAGAGAATTCTCCACAGCAGCTGTGGCCTCTTGCGCTCTGGGCCCCCAATCCCTCAGCCCCTAGATTGTGAACACCAGATAAGCAGCCCCAGCACACACCTGAAGCCTGGTTGGTGCGCACCCTGATCATCGGCCTGGGCGCCCACACCTGAAACCCCTGGTGGATGTGCACCCTGATCAGCAGCCCGGCTGCCCAGGAGCACAGACGCAAAGTCCAGGATCAGTGCGCACCCTATCAGCAGCCCAGATGCCTGGGCACACCAACTCAGAGCCCCCGTGTAGGTGTGTGCCCCAATCAGTGACCTGGGCACCCACACCTGAAACCTCGGGTGGGTGTGCATGCTGATCAGCTGCCAGGCTGCCCAGGCAAACAGGCCCAAAGCCTGGGATTGGTGCACAACCCGTCAATGGCTGGGCTGCCCATAGGCAACCACACCTAAAAGCACCTATTCTGAACAACTCCCACCTAGCCCCTGCGCACAGAGCCCTGTAGGGCCTACTCGCTGTCTAAGAGGAAGGCATAATGCCAAGCAGAGGGGAGCTGCAGGGTTAGGGGAGACTGCAGCCCCTGGAAAGACTTCACTCAGTAGGGGGCTGAACTACCCTGAAGAAGCACCTAGAGCCCCTAGCATCTAAGACAGCAAAGAGCAAGAAGGTGGAGTGTGATTGCCCCTAATTGGTGCACCTCAAGGACAGCACAACTGGTGGACTAAAGGCCTAGTGGGGAGCAGAATGACCCTGAGGAACTGGACTGGAGGCTGGACAACAGCAAAGAGTCTGGCTCAAGGAGGGAAAAGTGAAACCAATACCTCTACCCACCACCTCCCTTTTCACAGACAGGAAGAACAGCAGAACTGACCTGACTGGTTTAAAGCCAGCAGGAGACTACCCTCCCCCCCATTCCTTCTTCCTTTCTGTCCTTCTTTCACTTTTTAATTCCTTCTTCCTTCCTTCCTTTACTTATTTATTCCTTCTTCCTGCCTTCTTTTATTTATTTTTTAATTTTGATTTTTGTTAAAATTCCTTCTTCTTTTCTTTCCTGTAATCTTTTTATTCCTTCCTCCTTCCTTCCATTCCTTTTCTATTCCTTTTTCCTTCCTTCCCTGTTCCTTTTTTTTTCTTTCTCCTTTTACCACAGGTGAGACAATAAAAGCTGGAGCTCTGAAAAGACCAGAGTTAGACCCAAACAGGGGTCATCCTAAAAACCGAGACAGTGAGACAAATTTCACTTTGCTACTCCAGAGAACTTGCAAGGTGGGAGCGGTAAACACCAGTACACCTGGTAAAAGAGGAAACCCACCAACAAAGGAACCACCAACAGATAACTATGGAAGAAGGTGAAGAGGGAAGTGGAAGCCACATTAACCTCAATCCGGGACTGATCTGGAAATACAACTAAATACAGGAGAAAATACTCAGCACAAACAACTGAACAAGAGCGATACAGAAGCCTTGTAAACACAGAAAAATCAGCTTCCACACAAACTGTCCACATCTTCACAACAGAATACAAGACGTAGTGAATGGAGTGACCCTCAATTAACCAGCTCAAGGGAAGGACCCATCAAAGAAAGACCCAACAACAATCAAAACCCAAAGACATACAGAGAGCCAACATAAACGACAGCCCAAGGCCAGCAAGCTCAGGAGATTAAGGAGATGGAACCACTGAATCCCACTGGCATTCTACCATGGAAGTTCATACCATAAACCCAGGGAGTCAGAGCAGATCAATTTAAGAAGTAGAGGCTAACAAGAAGAGTCTCACAAACAATGGGAAGACAAAGAAACAATCCCCAAATGAAAGGAAAGGAGGAAGCCTCAGAAAGAATATTAACTGAAAAAGAGGCAAGTCAACTATCAGATACTGAGGTCAAAGCAATGGTTATCAGGAAGCTCACTGAGCTCACAGAGAATTACCAGAAACTACAGGGAAAGCACAATGAACTCACTGCAAACTATATCAACATGAAAAAGGAAATAGAAACTATGAACAAGGGCCAAGAGGAAATGAAGAATACAATTTCTGAATTGAAGAACACAGTAGAAGGAATGAAAAGCAGACTTGATGAAGCAGAGGATTGGATTAGCAAGCTGGAGGACAAAGTAGAAAAAAACACCCAGAAAGAGCAAGAAAAAGGAAAGAGGCTCAGAAAGAATGAAGAGGGATTAAGGGAAATGCAGGACAACATGAAACATAATAATATCCATATAATAGCGATACCAGAAGGAGAAGGAGAAGAGCAAGGGATAGAAAACCTGTTTGAAAAAGTAATGATGGAAAATTTCCCTAATCTGAGGAGAGAAAAAGTCACCCAAATCCAGGAAACACAGAGAGTCCCAAGCAAAAGGAACCCAAAGAGGCCCACTGCAAGACACATCATAATTAAAATGGCAAAATTCCAACACAAAGAGAGGATCTTAAAGGACACAAGGGAGAAAAAAGAAGAAACATACAAGGGAGCCCCAATAAGGTTAGGAGCTGGCTTCTCAGTGGAAATGCTCCAAGCCAGAAGACAATGGCAAAAAATATTCCAAGTAATGAGAATCAGAGGCCTGCGACCAAGACTACTTTACCCAGCAAGGATCTCAATCAAGATAGAAGGCCAAATAAAGAGCTTCCCAGACAAAAGAAGTCTAAAAGAATACACCTCCACCAAACTAGCTCTGCAAGAGATGCTAAAGGGAAACAGAGAAGAACACAGGTAGGAAAAAATGGCAATGAATAACTACCTATCGAAAATAACCTTAAACGTAAATGGATTAAATGCTCCATTCCAAAGACATAGAATAGCTGAATGGATAAGAAAACATGACCCACACATATGCTGCCTACAAGAGACCCATCTCAGGACAAAAGACCTACACAGACAGAAAGTGAAGGGCTGGAAACAAATTTTCCAAGCAAATGGACAGGAAAAAAAGCAGGGGTAGCAATACTCATATCAGACAAAATAGACTTCCAAAGAAGGGTCATAAAGAGAGACCCAGAAGGTCACTTCATAATACTCAAAGGAAGAGTCCACCAAGAAGACATAAACATGGTAAATATATATGCACTCAACATAGGAGCACCCAAATATATAAAGAAAATCTTGGAGGACTTCAAGAAAGATATTGACAGCAACACAATTATAGTAGGGGATTTTAACACCCCACTGTCAAAAATGGATAGATCTTCCAAACAAAATATCAAGAAGGATATTGTGTCACTGAACAATACCCTAGATGAAATGGACTTAACTGATATATATAGAGCTTTTCATCCCAAAGAAGCAAAATACACATTCTTTTCAAGTGTACATGGAACATTTTCAGAGATAGACCACATGATAGGACACAAAGCAAGCCTCAACAAATTCAAGAAAATTGAAATCATATCAAGCATATTCGCTGACCACAAGGGACTGAAACTAGAAACCAACACCAAAGGAAAAAACCCAAAACACTCAAAATCATGGAGACTGAATAGCATGCTATTAAACAATGAATGGGTCAAGAACGAGATTAGGGAAGAAATCAAAAACTTCCTGGAAACAAACGAAAATGAACTCACAACAACCCAAAACTTATGGGACACAGCAAAGGCAGTCCTGAGAGGGAAGTTCATAGCAATACAGAACTACCTTAAAAAGATAGAAACATTTCAAACAACCTAACCTTATGCCTACAAGAACTCGAGGAACAACAACAAAGACAACCCAGACAAGTAGAAGGAAGGAGATAACCAATCAGAGCAGAACTAAATGACATAGAGACTAAAAGCACAATTCTAAGGATCAATGAATCCAGGAGCTGGTTCTTTCAAAAGATAAACAAAATCTACAAGCCTTGAAGTAGGCTCATCAAGAAAAAAAAGAGAGAGGATCCAAATAAACACAATTAGAAATGAAAGAGGAGAGATTACAACTGATACCATAGAAATACAAAGGATTGTAAGAAATTACTATGAAGAACTGTATGCCAAGAAATTGGAAAACTAGGTGAATGGACAAATTTCTAGAAAAATATAATCTTCCAAAGCTGAATGAAGGAGCAGAAAGCCTGAAGAGAGCAATAACAGCAGACGAAATTGAAGCAGTCATCAAAAAACTCCCAACACACAAAAGCCCTGGACCAGATGGTTTCACAGGAGAATTCTACAAAGCCTTTAAGGAAGACCTAACCCTTATCCTTCACAGATTATTCGAAAAAATACAAAATAATGGAAGACTTCCAAACTCTTTTTATGAAGCAAGCATGTTCCTAATCCCAAAACCAGATAAAGACACAATAAAGAAAGAAAACTTCAGGCCAATATTGCTGATGAACATAGACGCTCAAATTCTCAACAAAATATGGACAAACTGCATCCAGGAATACATTAAAAAGATCATACACCATGACCAAGTGGGATTCATCCCAGGGATGCAAGGATGGTACAATATTCGCAAATCAATAACCATACTAAATCACGTCAACAACAGCAAAGACAAAAATCACATGATCATATCAATAGATGCAGAAAATGCATTTGATAAGATACAGCACCCATTTCTGATAAAAACACTCAGCAAAGTGGGAATAGAGGGAGCATTCCTCAACATAATAAAGGCCATATATGAGAGACCTACAGCCAACATCATACTCAATGGACAAAAACTTAGAGCTTTCCCACTAAGATCAGGAACAAGACAAGGATGCCCCCTCTAACCACTCCTATTCAACATAGTATTGGATGTCCTAGCCACAGCAATCAGACAAAAAAAGAAATAAAAGGCATCCAAATTGGAACAGAGGAAATGAAACTGTCACTGTTTGCAGATGACATGATAGTGTACATGGAACATCCTATAGACTCCACCATAAAACTACTTGACCTAATAAATGAATTTGGGAAAACAGCTGGATACAAAGTCAACCGTCACAAATCAAAGGCATTCCTGTATACCAACAGTGAAACAGCAGAAACAGAAATCAGGAAAAAACCCCATTTGATATAGCAACAAGAAAAGTAAAGCACCTAGGAATAAACCTAACTAAGGAGGTAAAATACCTGTACTTAGGAAACTACACAACATTGAAGAAAGAAATTGAGGAAGACACACACAAATGGAAGCATTACCATGCTCATGGATTGGAAGAATTCACATCATCAAAAAGGCCATAGTACCCAAAGCGATTTATAGATTCAATGCAATTCCTATTAGAGTACCCATGACATATTTCACAGATATAGAACAAACATTTCAGAAATCCATATGGAGCCATAATGACCCCAAATAGTTGCAGCAATTTGGGGAAAAAAGAACAAAGCAGGAGGGATCACAATACCTGCTATCAAACTGTATTACAAGGCCACTGTAATCAAAACAGCCTGGTACTGGCATAAAAACAGGCACATAGACCAATGGAACAGAATACAGAGCCCAGAAATAAACCCAAGTCTTTTGGTCAATTAATATTTGACAAAGGAGGCAGGAGCATAAAATGGAGTAAAAACAGCCTCTTCAGCAAATGGTGTTGGGAGATCTGGACAGCTACGTGCAAAAATATGAAACTCAATCACCAACTTACGCCATACACAAAAATAAACTCAATATGGATAAGAGAGTTAAATATAAGTCGTAACACCATAAAAGTCCTAGAGGAAAACATTGGCAGGAAAATCTCAGACATTCCACCCAGCAACATCCTCACAGACACATCCCCTAAAGCAAGGGACATAAAGGAAAGAATAACAAATGGGACCTCATCAAAATAAAAAGCTTCTGCAAGGCTAAAGAAAACACTATTAAAATGAAAAGAGAACCAACAGTATGGGAAAACATATTTGCCAATGATACCTCAGACAAGGGCCTGATCTCCATAATATATAAAGAACTCACACAACTCCACTCCAGGAAGACAAACAACCCAATTAAAAAATGGGCAAAGGACTTGAACAGACACTTCTCCAAGGAAGACATACAGGGAGCCCAGATACATATGCGAAGATGCTCAGCATCACTAGCTATCAGAGACATGCAAATTAAAACCACAATGAGGTACCATCTCACACCAGTCAGAGTGGCCAACATAAACAAATCAACAAAAAAGTTGGAGAGGATGTGGAGAAAAGGGAACCCTAGTACATTGTTGGTGGTAATGTAGACTGGTGAGGCCAGTGTGGAAAACAGTATGGAATTTCCTCAGAAAAGTAAAAATGGAACTGCCCTTTGACCTAGAGTTTCCACTGCTAGGATTATACCCTAAGAACCCTGAAACACCAATACAAAAGAACCTATGCACCCCAATTTTCATAATAGCACAATTTACAATAGCCAAGTACTGGAAGCAACCTAAATGCCCATCAGCAAATGAGTGGATCCAAAAACTATGGTACATCTGCACAATGGAATTCTATGCAGTAGAGAGAAGAAGGAGCTCATACCGTTTGCAACAGCATGGATGGAACTGGAGAGCATTATGCTAAGTGAAACAAACCAGGCTTTGAGGGACAAATACCGTATGATCTCACCTTTAACTGGAACCTTATCAACAGAAGAAAAAAGCAAACAAAATATAACCAGAGACATTGAAGTAAGAACAATCTAACAATAGCCAGAGGGGAGTGGGGTGGGGACGGTGGGGAGAGGGGTTTACAGGAACTACTCTAAAGGACACATGGACAAAATCAAGGGGGAGGGTGGAGGTGGGGCAGGGAGGTGGGTTCAGCTGGGGTGGGGTGGAAGGATGGGGAGAAAAGGCAGACACTGTAATTGAATAACAATAAAAATTTTATAAAAAGAAAACAAAAACTATGAAGAGTAAAATGACAAGAAACAAAAGTATCAACAATTGAACCTAAAAAAAAGGAAAACAATGGAAACAAAAACTAAGCAAACTACTAGAACAGGAACACAATGAGAGAAATGGACACTACATAGAGCGTTTTCAGTGGGGAAGAGGAGGGGAGGAATGGGAGGAAAGGTACAGGGAGGAAGAAGCATAATTATTAGGCATAAAATAGATGAGGGGAGGTCAAATACAGTATGGGAACCAGATAATTCAAAGAACTTATATGTACAACCCATGGACATGAACTAGGGGCAAGGAATGCTGGAAGGTTGTGGGGTGCAGGATAGGGGGGAGACAAAGGTGGGAAAATTGGGAAAACTGTAATAGCATGATGAATAAAATATAGTAAAAAGTGAAAGAACATCTGGAAAATTATGAGTTATCCTTTGTTTCTGATTTATTGTTTAGATATACTATCAGAAAACATACTCTGATAGTTTATGTTTAGAGTATGATAGAGTATGATTTCAACCACTTAATATTTGTTTATATTTTCTTTATGGCTCAATGTATGGTTAATTTTGGTAAATATTCAACATATACTTAAAAAGTATGTTCTTTCTTCAGTTGTAGGTGCCGTGTTCTACATGATGTTAGCATTTGTACTGCTTAGTGATCTCTGAGCTCCCTGGATCTCTGTTTTGGTGTTTGACATTAATTTGGGGAAATTCTCAGTTATTATTGTTTCAAATAATTCTTCTCTTCTTTTCTTTCTTTCTTCGGTTTCTACTATTATTTCCATTATGTGCATATCACACCTTTTGTATTTGTCCCACAGTCGTTAGATGTGTTTTGTTGTTTTCCAGCCTTTATTATTTTTGTTTTTCAATTTTTGAAGTTTTTATTAATATATTCTCAATCTCAGAGATTCTCTTCTCAGCCATTTCTAGTCTACTAGTAAGCCTATCAGAGGCATTCATCATTTCTGGTCTAGCATTTTTGTCCTTAGGATCTCCATATTTCTGCCTACTGTACTCATCTTGCATGTTGTTTACTTTATCCATTAGAAAATCCTTAGTCATAGTTTTTTAAAAGTCATAGACTGATAATTCCAACATTCCTGCCATGACTGGTCCATATGCTTGCCCTGTGTCTTCAGTTGTATGTTTTGCTCTCTCGTATGCCTTGTAATTTTTTCTTGATAGCTGCACCTGATGTGTTAGGTAAAAGGAACTGTTGTAAATAGGCCTTTAGCAATGTGGTGATGAGGTGTGGGAGAGGGAAAGCTTTCCATAGTCCTCTGACAAAATCTCAGGATTTTAGTGAGCCTAGGCCTCTACATTCATCCATGTTTCTCAGTTTTTTCTCCCCTGTAGGTGGGACAGGATGGGTAGAATGGGCTGGAGTTGGATATTTCCTTTCTTTCCATTTGGAAGGCTAGAGTTGGGTATTTCCTTCCTGCCCCCATCCCCCCAAACCTGCTGGCTCAGTTAGGCTCTGACAATACCCCAGTAGATTAAGCTCTGGCTAACTGGTTTCTCCTAAAGCAAGTCGTGTTAAGAAAAACAGGGTGCTCTGGCATATTTAAAATTTGTTCTTTCTCTTCTCCCCCTGCCAAAAGTAAAAGGGAAGTTTTCTTTGATACTTACTGTGAAAATCTGTCAAGTTCCAGGAGGTAATACTCCCCAAACTGTGGACCCCCATCCCGTCCCACTATGACTTGGTTCCCTGGAGTTTTAAACTCTGAGTTGTCCACACTTACTCTCCAGCAACTTGTGAATTACAGTTTAGGAATTTCTACCTTGGCACTGGTTTCCATGATAGTTTCTGCTTGTGAGTCTCTGGTAAATCTTGAATTCCTCTATTCATATGTCTGTCTATCTGCACTTGGGGGCAACCCATTTGTCCAATGTTCTACCCTTTCTTACAGATCTAAGAAGAGCTGCTGATTTTTCAGTCTGTTCAGTTTTTCACTTGTTTTTGGGATAGAGTGTGACTGACTTCTAAGCTCCTTATATGAGGAGACAGGAATTGAAAGTCAACACATTTTTAGATATATTTGTTGGTTCTTCATTTTAAACAGTTAGTATAACCTTACTGATATATGGTTCTTTTTTTTTTGATTTTTCAAGGAGTCATGTTAATGTTTCTAGTTGTGATTGTGGATTTATCTATTTCTCCTTTTAGTCAGGCAATTTTTAGTTATATGTATTTTGAAGGAATGGAATTAGGTGCATCTGGATTTAGAATTGTATTTCTCCTAGTTGATCTTGCCATTTTTAAAAGATTTTATTCATTTATTTATTTTAGAGAGGGAAAGGGAAGGAGGACGAGAGGGAGAGAAACATTGATGTGTGGGATGTGTGGAAGAAACATCCACCTGTTGCCTCTCACATGCTCCTAATGGGGGGCTTGGACTGCAACCCAGGCATGTGCCCCAACCAGGAATCGAACCAGTGACCCTCTGGTTTGCAGGATGACACCTCACTCACTGAGCCACACCAGTCAAGGCGGGCGATCTTACCGTTTTATCATTGTTAAATATCTCTGTTTCTCTACAAAAATTTCTTGTATTAATGCCTACTTTGTTCAATGTAAATATAGTTCCATCAGTTTTTTCTTTTTGAAAATTTTATATGCTTCTTCTATTGTATATGCTTTCATAGTCTACCTTTTTTCATCTTTTCACTTTCCATCTTTGTTTTTTATATTTAAATTTTATATCTTATATGAAGTATATAATTGTTGTTGTTTTTAAATCTAGCCCAATAATTTTTGTCTCTTAATTGAAGTGTTTGGTCCATTTACATTTACTGCAACTACTGATAAATTAGGTTTTAAATATACCACCCTGCTGCTAGTTTCTATTTATCCCATTTACTCTTTGCTCATCTGTTCCTCATTTCTTACTTTCTAAAGATTAATGAATAGTTTTATATTATATTATTTTTCTCGTATTTTATACATATTCACATTCATATATATTTTAAAAGTTAGATATACAAGGGTGGGCAAAGGTAGGTTTACAGTTATAAATAATATAATAATAAATAAAACAAGAATAATCTCATGTACTCATAACTGTAAACCTACCTTTGCCCACCCCTGTATATTTTAGAAGTTGGATATATATATAAATTTTTTAAGCCACTCTAGATTTTAAAACATTCATCCTTGATTTTAGAATCTACCTTAAATTGGGTCTCTATTCTTCTTGTGCAATAAAAGAACCTTAAAATAATACGTCATTTATCCTCCTCCCATTGAATGTGCTATCAGTAGTGTGCATTTTAATTGTACATAATTTTAATCCCTATGATTTATTATTATTAAGTGTTTTAAATAGTTAATATTAACTTAGATTTACTCAAATATTTATCTTTTTCTAGGATCATTATTCTTTTCTGTGTTAACATGTGTCCATTTGGGATAATTTTTCTTCTACCTAAATAAATTCTTTTATATTTATTTTCATGGTGATATTTTTTCTCTATCTAAAACATCTCCTTTTAACAAAATTTTGAAGGCCATTTTTTACTGGACTTCTAGGTTAGCAATTATTTTCTTTCAAGACTTTAAAAATGTGATTTCATTGCCTGCCATCTTTTAACATTCATACAAAAAAATCATTTTTAAGTTTTATTATGGTTTCTTTGAAAGTAGTATATCCTTTCCATCTGTATAGCCCTTTTATTACAAAAACAAAGTTTTTATTTAAAAATATTTTTAGATATATAGAAAGATTAAACAGCTAGCATAGAGACTTCTCAATAGCCCCTGCCTTGTTTTCCCTATTAACATTCTACATTAGCATAGTACATTACAATCAATATAATTAACTAAAGTCTATATGTTATTCAGATCTTCTTATTTTTTACCTAATGTTCTTTTTTCTGTTTTAGGCTCTCATTCAGGATGCCACATTGCATTTAGTTAATCATGTCTCTTGGCTGTGGCATTTCTCACATTTTCCTTATTTTTGATGACCTTCTATTTTGAGGAGTACTGGTCAGTTATTTTGTAGAATGTCTCTCAGTTGAGATATGTCCTACATTTTTCTCATCATTAGACTTGAGTTATGATTTCTTGAAAGGAAAACCACAGAGGTAAATTGTTATTCTTATCATATTGTATCAAGGGTACACATTAACAACATGGAATTGTTGTTGATCACCTGGCTGAGGTAATTTTTGTCAGATTTTTCCACTGCAAAGCGACTTCTTTTCTACATTTTGCCATTTGGAAGAAAGATTGTTTTCTTTTCTTTTTTCTTTTTTTCAATTTTTTGTATTGTTGTTCAAGTACTGTTTTCTCCATTTTCCCACCACCACTTTCTCCCGCCCCACTCACCCACACCTTCCACCCTCAATCCTACCTGCTTTTGGCTTTGACCATGGGTCCTTTATCCATGTTCCTTGATGACCCTTTCCTTTATTTCTCCCACTATCCTGTCTCCCCTTTCCTATGGTTACTCTGGAGAGCATTATGCTAAGTGAAATAAGCCAGGCGGTGAAAGACAAATACCATATGATCTCACCTATAAGTGGAACTTAATCAACAAAACAAACAAGGAAGCAAAATATAACCAGAGGAAGAAAGTTGTTGATGGCAGCCCACACTTAGGAGTGAGGAGTTATGCTCTACCTCTTTGGGCTTGGAGCATCTACATAAGTTATTTGAAATTCCTGTGCACAGATTTGTCTAGTCTTCCTTATTTATTCATTTATTCAATCATTTATAATTGGCTATTTCGTACTTTGGCTTATAATATACTACTTTGGTTTTTTTTAATTTATCTTGTTTTTTGCTTAAATGATTCTAGCTTTGGCCATTTGGTATTTTAGTTGGCAAATGGGTTCCTATTATATTCCTTTGCCATACTGTAATTAATGTTTATTTTTAACATTTTCTTGCTTTTTGGCATCCAAGATGCTCCAGCATCATCTTGTATATTCTCTGCCCCAGACTCTAGAATCATCCATTTATCCAATGATTTTGTCTCTTTTTATTGGAGAATTTTATCACAAACCAAGTTTTTGAGCACTAGTTGTATTAATTGCTGGTAGGGTATCTTCTAGCTTTTCTCATTTGACAGCAAGAAAATATGCATATATGTTCCCAGACTAACCCATGTGTGTGTATATATATATACACACATCTATGAATATTTCTATGTATATCCATGCTTGTATACCCATATATATGATAACACCATGCTGATACCTTCATCTGGATATTTTGAAAGCTTTCTCTTTTTTCTTTGATTTTCAAGTTTGACATGATGTCTCTAATTGTGGTTTTCTATTCATGTGGCATATTTGGTATTTTTAAAGCTACTTGAATTAGTGGCTTGATGTCTTTCAGTGGTTTTGGAAAATGTTTGCTCAGTATCTCTTCAATTATTACTTCTGTCCCTCAATTCTCATATTTTGGGACTCCAGTGGCGTATATAGTAGATTTCTTTTTTATGCTCTGCATGTCTTTGATGGAAATGTCTGCTTTTTCTGGTTTTTATTGCTATGGGCTTTGATTTAGGTATTTCCCCTTGATCTGTTCTATCTTTCAGTTTATTAATTCTGTCTCTTGCATGATCTAATATATTAACTCTATCTATTGCATCCTTTCTTTTAGTTATTTTATTTTTCATTTGATTTTTATAGAGATTCTAATTCTGTAATGAACTCTACCATATTCTCATTTATTTCCCTGAAATTATTAATCTTATATATTGTTAAATCTTCATCTGATATCTGTATTATTCAAAACACTTGTGGGTCTGTGTATGGGTTGGCTTGTGTAAAATAAACTGTATAGGTTCTTGACAAGTTTTCTTCCTCCAGTGAACGTTTAATTTTCTCCTGGCATGCAGTTATACTATAAGCAAATTACCTCGATCCAGTCAATGTTAGTGTATATCCATTTTCTCCTAACTCCTGAATCTTAATTGAAACTCTGGTTTGTTTAATAAGACCCTTCTCTTCAGTTGTGTCTGAGCTTTGTCTCCCTAGCACTGTAACTTTATAAAAATCTGTTTAGTTTTTAGCTTTTCAGTACCTGCTTAGCTTATCAACATGTAACTTATATGTTGACAAATGACTTGAAAGGAAAGTGTAAACAAAATGTCAAGCTCAATGTATTAGTTTTCTCAGCCTGATATAACAAATTTCCATATGCTGGGTGGCTTAACCAACAGAAATTTATTGTCCCACAGCTCTGGAGACTAGAAGTCTGATATTAAATTATTGGCAGGGTCATGTGCCCTATGAAGGTGTTGGGGGAGGATATGATACATGTTCTAGGCTTTTCTCCTATCTTCTGATAGTTTTTTTGCTTGTGGGAGCACATTTCCAATCATCGTATGGTGTTCTTCCTGTGTCTAAATTTCCCCTTTTTTTCAAGTACACAGTCATATTGGATTAGGGGCATAATCTACTCCAGTATGAACTCATCTTAGCTAATTATATCTGCAAAGACCTTATTTCCGAATAAGGTCACATTCTGAGATGTTGGAGAGTTAGGACTTCAACATATGAATTGTGGGGTGTGGTGGGGGGTGCATAATTCAACTCATAACACTTTGCTCGAAGCACTTCCATTTCCTCTGTATCTTTCTCTCTCAAGTCCTGGCTTCCCTATTGCTCTCTCATGTCTTAAGGCAGTTTTTACAAATTATATTGTTTTTATCATTGATTTTAGCAAGAGAATTAATCTGGTACTAGCTACTCCAGCATGATTGAAAGTAAGACTGACTAACAGTTTTTAACATGGTATGTAGTTCTTTCATTATTAACTGAAGAAAAGTAATACAGTGGCTGTATCAGGCATGCAATTTATAGTAATTGGCAAAGAGACAGCTGGGGATTTCCTGGTTAAGAGAAAGAGCTACTGAGACAAGGCAAGGAAATTCGGAAAATAATCTATGCACAAATCCTGAGGTAGCCCACATGGTTTGGGAGTCTATGGAGGATGAAATCACTCTGTGGTTTCATCCTTATTTTGCTTGGAATTGATTTAACCCCTGATTGTGTGTGTCCTCAGGGGAATTGATAAGCTTCTTATGATTAACAATTGGTTTCCCATATTTACTACCCAATACTTTAGACCTAGCCCCCGACCTCTAAGCTGCCTACCTGCTCCAGTTTGCTATACAAGCCAGGCCTTTGCCACCCTGCCATTATTCTCAAGTTTGGTTTCTCTTATCCTGGACTCAACATCACAAATTGTCTCTCATCTGCCTATCTTTTGGCTCCATGCCTCGTTGGAACAATTCCCTTGACTGTCGTTACCCCATTCCTTCAGTCTGAGGGCTCATGATTTGAGGTTCTACCTGTGCCTTTTTTCCCCTCTTGAATGTGACCTAGATTCTATCTACAGCTGCCCTGCAGTTGAAGGACCCAAGTTAACTTTCAGCCTGTGGCTGCCCCGCATCCCTGTCTTACCCTGACCCTCTGAAGTCATTGCTCCTCCTTGGTTCGCTTCAGGTCCACAAGCAGCTACTAGATTAATTCACAGAACTGAGGGATTTAAATCTCATGCCCCTTAGCTCTGGTGAAATCAATAATATCATCCTTTCTTTGACTTGGTCTCTTTCTTCTTTATAACATTCTTGTGAACCAGAGATTCAGGAGAGTTAAAGTATCATGAAGTAATCAGTTTTATTGGGCTCCCACTGTGTGTAAGACAACTTTCTAAATTCTTTGATCATTCACCTATTCATTTAACAACTGTTAATTGAGTGTCCAGGCTTTGGAAAAATATGATCATGAAAAAAATTCAATATGTGTTCACCTTATGGAGCTCATAGTCTAGTCAAAGAGAAAGACATTAGCCAAATAATCCCAGAAATATAAAAATGCAACTGGGATAAGTGGGAGGAAGGGGAGGAACATGGTGTTCTGTGTCCACTTAAGCTAAACCCCAAAGTTCTCTTTCAGTCCACTCAGGACTTCTTAAACACCCCTGCCCATAGACATAGCACCAAATAGGCTTGTAGTAGTGGTTCTCAATTCCAGTAGCATATTAGAGTCACATGGGGTGCTTCAAAAAAAGCAAGACCCCACTCCAGACTGATAAATTAGACTCTTTGGGAATGGACTCTGGCATGTGGTGTTTAAAAAAAAAAACAAATATCCCCAGGGATTATAATGTCCCCTGTGTAGAGAATTAATGCTCTGGGGAAATAAAAAAGGTTTCAGATGTCTTAGATTCATGGTTATCACCTCTTTGACTTATCTGTCCTCCTGATTTTTGCCTGATCTCCTATTTTCAGTAATGAGGGCCCTTGGTTTGTTCCTCTTGTTTGAAAGGAGAACATTGACCTCAGGTCCAGCATATGAGTCCCTGGCTTATCTGCTCATAGCCTGGCAACATGAAGTTCAAGTAGCTGATCAAGATTCAAGGCCTCTGAGAGGCCACACAGCTCTGACCAACAGTCATGTCCCTCAGCTGGAGTATGAGCTGCTGAATTAACTTCTTTATTTGCATCCAGAATGATATAAAGAAGGAGGGAAGAAGGAGGGGTCTAGTAGGTGGGAAGTGGGATCAAGGTATTCTTTAGGGCACAGCCACTCCTTGAACCCTGCCTATAGTCCTCTGTAGACAGGCAGCAGTTGGCTAGTGCAGGATATAAGCCCACTTTCACAGTGGCCCTGAGCTTCTAGGAAACTCCCAAGACAGCACTCAGGGATACATGGCCCATGTGACTGGCCAAAGCACCAGCCTTCTATTCTCTGGTGAGTTTTCCCCACTCCTACAAAAAACATGACCCCTCCCTCTGCCTCTCTTTCAATAACCTCACCCCCTGCTTAGCCAAGTCCTCTTACCTTTTCAGATAGGCCCCAGAGCCCATTTATTTCACTTATGTAGGTCATGGCTGCTGTATCTGAGTTCCTGCCTCAGATCTCTATTGAATTCAACATCATTATAGTCCCCAGAAAAAATTGGAGGTATTTCCAGATTGAGGGATAATTCATATCCTTTGGTAACAAACAGGACATGACAAAGCACTCACTTCAGCAAGAAAAGCTTAATTTCTCCTTGGTTTACCCTCCTAGGGTAAACCTGGGGATTTTGCTCCTGAGTTCCAGAGTCAGCTGTGAGATCACACAATGATGTCACTGTCCATGTGGATTCAGGCTCTTCCCTGCTAACAGACATCTGCCTGGCCTGACTCCTGCTCTGTGCCTGCTGCTCTGCCTTGCCAGTCCCCTCCACTCCAACCCTCCTGGGAGCCTGTGTGGGTGTCTCTGGATCTGACCAGTCAGTGCTTTAGCCTCTGAGCACCAGAAGGTGGATGTAATAAGTCAGCAGAGAAAGATTCCTGATGTCTGATCAGGGCAGGGATTTGGAGAGGCAGAGAGGAAGAAATGGGGCCTAAGGGGTAGGCAGTGAAGGGCTCTCTTCCTACCAAATCCATAGCTTGGAAAGCACATGGGATGCTGTAAATTTTCCCCAGTGAAAAAATGTATAGAATTGCCGAAGCCTCTCATTTTGTTGGTGGGGTCTCTTGAAAACTGACTTGATGCCTCTGAGCTTCTCTAAAGGCTCAGTAAAGAGGGCATGAAGTTCAGTTATAAAAATCAGTGTCTGGAACTCATAAGAAAACCATCTATTCAGGTCAATGACTTTTCCTATTACTAGAATTCAAAAGGATTTTTATTTCCTGTGAGTGTTTGTAAAAAGAAGGCAGCTAGTGGGTCAGAAAGTAGACTCTAGAGCTGGACTGTGAGTTTAAATCCCAGCTCCATCACTTTTGAGCTGTGACTTTGGGAAATTTACATGCCTTCTTTGTGCCTCAGTTTTCTCATCTACAAAACGTAGATAATTGTAGGACTTATCTCATAGGGTTATTATGAGACTTAAATGAGTACCTGGCACATAGTGGTACACAATACTTATTAATTTTTTTTAAAAAGTGTCTTGTTTAATGGTAGCAAACAATGTTCTCAAAACATCCCAGTAATATATATCGTTGCAAGTTTTGATCCAGCTGGTTTGTGTATATGCATGAGTGTGTTTAGGTGTGTATACACATATATTTTGGTAATATCTCTTTATTTTAATTTATGGCTTACACCCAAAGCCCAGGATATAAAAACAGTTATCTAGAGAATCATCTCCCTGGTGATTTTGAATGACCCAGTTACAAATGAAAGACATCCAGTGTAATTTATCTTAATTTATGCTCTCTGGCATCTTCTCAGACTCTTCTAGGAGTTGAGGTAGGGTGGGGAGTGTAAAAAAGGGTCATGAGCTTCCTACTCCTTCATCTACTTTAATCTGAAGAGCTCTGTACCCATCTCTTTTTTTATGTTTGAACAAACATTTCCATGGTTAAAAAAAGATTTAAATGCAACTGAGCTAGAAGATTTGAGTCTGTGTGCCTTTAAGACAATTGTTTACAGGTGTTATTTCTTATCATCAAGCTCTCAATGAATTTTGAATGAAAGAAAGTTCAAAGTTGTTCTACCCAGCAAGAACCTGAAGTGAACCTTTTCCATATGGAGTGAACCTTCTCCATATGAAGTGAGAGGAAACTAAGCAGATTGGATTAAAGTTCTCCTATGAAAGTTACAAAGCTTAACTAATAACTGTGTTTAAAATGAGAGGCACCCTTTCTCCACATGGGAGCTGAAAGTGAACCTATGGACCAGGTCAGCACAGACCTCCAAGATTCTTTGGTGGTGATTAAAGCACACCAGACTCACTTGGATGAGGCTCAAATATTCCTGCCTCAGAGGACCACAATGAGTCTAGCCCAGAAAATGTTTACTGTGAACATTGCTACACACCCACCTTTGCCCTATGAAAACCACAACATTACACCCAGCATACATCTCATTTTGAGCAATATTGACTCTATTCTAAGACTATAAGATAATAACAGCCATTCAGGTAAAAGCATACACTGACATGTTAAACATCTATGTGAACTGTAAGACATGCCACAATTTCTCAAATATTTTCAAATTTTAAAGTGGCATCTTAAAATCAAGGAAAATATGGTATCTGCAAATTTGTACTCTCAGGTATAAATTGAATTATTGGTTATAAATAATGTAGTGTTGGAGAACATTTGCTGAATATGATGCTTTGAGTTTTGAAATAAGGAATTTTTACCATTGGGCAACATTATCTGGCTGAAGGAATCCCTGGAGTAATATGTGAGATCAAATTATTATAGAGAAAAATATTTATCTTTCTAGATTTGTTGGTAAATATCTAATTTATTCAGAATAATTAGGTCTAATCTAATAATTAAATCAAATAATTAGTCAGGTCTAATTATTTAGATCACTGTCAAAATAAAACATGTCAAGATTCTGTAAGGTGACAATTTGGCTTTTATTATTTGTGTCTTTTCTTTTGATCTTTTTCTTATTTTATTTCATTGGTTAGAATTTCATAACAATGTTAAATAATAGTGTTTAATAGAAGTTACCTTCATCTTTCCCTAATTTTGGTGGAAATGTCTCTAGTGATTAATCATTAAATATAACAATGGTGGTTGATTTGTACAACTTTTTATTTATCATTTTGCAGAAATATATAAGGTCTGTCCAGAAGGTATCCAGCCAGGTACTATGAAAAATAGAGACATTTACTGAAGAAGATACAAGATACAGGAAACATTGCACATAGGACAGTGATGCTTCAGTCCCCTTCAAAGTAGGCACCTTGGGACCTCACACAGTTCTCACATCAGCTGCCCCATTGTATTTTCCAGAATCTCATTGATGGTCTGAAATCTCTTACCTTTCAAAGGTAAGATTTTAGTTTTTGGAAAAGCCAGAAGTCACTGGGCTCTAGGGAGGCTGAGTTACCTAGGTGATTTTATGTTTCGCCAAAAAGCTCTGCACAAGACATGATGCGTGAGAGGGCCCATTGTCATGATGAAGCTGCCAATCACCAGTTGCCCATAGTTGTGGCCTTCTGAATCATCCCAATAGATTCTGCAGAGGAATGTTCAAGCTTAACACAAAATTTGATGCAGATTTGTTGCTCTATTTGCTCATTTTTAATGTGATGGCCACACAGTACACATACTCACTCAACAGCATCTACTGCCCCCACTAACTAGTACAGTGAAATTGTCATTGTTCACACATGCACATTCCAGTCCAGTCTCCTTGGCTACCAGGTTACATTGATGTTGTGCAAATTGTTCTCATTATATTAACAATGGCTGGACTTTTTCTGGACAGACCTCATATATGAACTCTATTTTACTAGGACATTTAAAAAGTAGAGATGGGCCCTGGCTGGTATAGCTCAGTGGATTGAGTGCAGGCCTACAAACCAAAAGATTGCTGGTTTGATTCCCAGTCAAGGTACATACCTGAGTTGCGGGCCAGGTCCCTGGTAGGGAGCATGCGAGAGGCAACCATACATTCATGTTTCCCTCCCTCTCTTTCTCTTCCCTTTCCCCTCTCTCTAAAAATAAATAAATAAAATCTTTTAAAAAATAAATAAAAATTGGAAATGCAGGCAGAATTTAATCCAATGCTTCTTTTGCATCTATAAAGAAGATTGTGTCATTTTTCTTATTTAACATATTAGCACTATACAATACTAAATGTCTGAATATTAAATGACCTAGAATTTATAATTGTAAAAGGGAGGATCAAAAATAGCACTCTTTTGTAAAGTAAATCATTTGCTTTGTGGATTGCCTACAACAAATTTCTAAACTCAGGCAGCCAGTCACTCTCTATAAACCAGCATGTGGCTGGTGTCTCAGGGACCTGAGACTCATTAGAATAATGCCAGCCTAGGCAGGGCACCATTAGGAGGTCATATCTGCCAGAAGAAATCAATTATAGGAGATGAACCTTGCTTGGATGTGTTTCATGCCATCACCCCCTCTGAGGTCTAAGACCTTCCCTCCTGGTTCAAAGATCATGAATGCCAGAGCCTGTTATTTGTATTCACTTGACACTGCCTCCCCCACCACCCCCAGTCATCTTCATCCAGTGGAGAGTTAATAATAGGACATGGAAAGGATGTGGAGGTAGGACTCTTCTTTATGGAGGTGCTGACTTCAGCCAAGAGAGCAGATTGCAGACAAATCCAATAATCCTTTGGCAGGAAACAGGTATGTGTGCACATTTGCACATGTGTTCTTAGAGATTACACACATACTCATGTACTTACACCCTTCCCTCACATTAGGTTTGTTGATTATAGTTTCACGAATGCGTGAATGACTAAGTAAACTCACTTGTCTGGGTATGTCCTCATACTCACCCATATACACATATTCATGTCCACTCATAGATACATAGGCAAGTGAGAGAATCCCCTCCCCACTGCTCCCATGTACATGCCAAGCTGCATTACGTACCTTCTGGAAGTCTCTGCAATAGGCTGCAACAGAAAGCTTTCAACCTCAAGATCAAAAATCTCAGTTCAAACTGCCTCAATGATAGGTTTATTGGTGCACGTAATAGGAAGTCCAGAAGTGGAGTGAGTTCCAGGGCTAATTGATCTAGGCTGTCATCAAGAACTGAATTTCATCTTGTCATTTCCTCTGCCATTTGCACAATCATCTTCACCCAGAGCCTGGTTGCCCTTGTGGGTACAGTATGGCTCCCAGGAGCAATCAAGGCTACACATTTCCTAGTCCACATTCAGGAAAAGAAAGCAAGAGGATTCCTTAGGCTTTCTTAAGAACAGTCAGGTAGAACTTTCCAAAAGTCAACAATAAACTTCTTCCTGAATATTAAAGACCATAGTTAAGGCAGCTCCCTTCCTTGAAACAAGAAGATGGGCTTATTCAATACCTACAGAAGCAGGTCTGTTTCCTGAGGCAGGGCTCTTTATGACTGGACAGATACTGGGAGTCACGCATCAGAATCACAGCAGTCTGGAAGCTTTCTGGGCCCAACAAGTGAGGCCTAGGTACTAGCCTCATGCCTTACAATAGGCAGTTAGGATTCAGGGTAGAGATTTGTGGTCATAGTCCTATCTGACTGTCCTGAAATCACACCATTGAGGTGGCTGCCTTTCACAGACACAAGAAGGCATCATTAGCTGGTCTGACTAGACTTTATTATTTTTTTCACTCCTGTGACCTGTGCTTGGAGACTGTGAAGTAAGATCAGTGTTCCACAGGTGCAGTGAGTGAGAAGTTCAAACTTATACCTTGCATTCTTCCCTTCTCTAATTCCCACCTCCTGCTCAAGGTAAAAGAAATGAAAACAATGGTTTTGGTACTGATTTATATTAGTCCCTGGCTATTGCCTCAACCAGAAAGTAAGGTAGTTGCTGTGGCCAAGGAGCTGGTGGGTATCTGTGTGTCTATGTGAGTGTGTATGTGTGTGAGCCTCTGTGACTGTATATATATGAGCATGTGTATGTTTGTGAATCTGTGTAAATGTGTGTGTGTGTGTTTATGTCTATGTGAGTTATATATGCACATGCACGTCCTTTTCAATGTTGGGTCCCTTGGATTTCTGTATGAATTTTAGGTTCAGCTTTCCATTATATGTATAGGAGACAGCTGGAATTTTGATAGAGATTGCCTTGAATCTATAGATCACTTCGGGGAACATTGCCACTTTAACCATATTGAGTCTTCTGATCCATAAATATGGGATGTTTTTCTGTTTATTTAGGTCATTTAAATGCTTTCACCCATGATTTTCAGTTTTCAGAGTATAAGTGTTTCACTTCTTTTGTTAAATTTATTTCTAAGTACTTTCTTCTTGTTTAATGTTATTATAAAGGGACCATATGTACCTTTCACTGTGGTTTCCAGAGTCACTTTCCTCCACTTCTGAAGAGTGACTTGATCTTTCTCAAAATCAAGTGATAATTTCTCACCCCTTCAAAAAATTCAGGGGTGAAGGGTTGCCTGGGGTAGGGGTGCCTCGGGTAAGGATGGGCATAGGGGAAAGTTTTGGGCTTATTGAAATAGTTTGTATCTTAATTATGATGCTGGGAACAGTTCAGGTCAGTGAGATACAAGATGAAGTTGTTGGGTGAAACTTCCAAGGATATCTCCTTAAAAAGAGAGTAGACTTAGCTAGAACATATCTCTTTGCCTCTTATCTTTTTTTTTTATTTCTGCCTGAATATTGGAAGCTGTGTTGAAGGTAGAGCAGCCATCTTATTACCATAAGGCGACAATCGCATGGGAACTGATGGCATCATGGAGCCTTTTTAGCATCCTTGGATGGCCTACCTTCAGACGCCTCATTTGTGCTTAAATCGTGTAAGCCATTGCTTTTCAGATCTGGTCACTTATAGCTAAGCCCAGTTCCTAACTGGCATAAATGAAGCTGTGTGTCTATACTAGTAAAATCCAGAGGGTCAATAGATAATTCATTCAACCAGTGTAGGCCAACCAAGTGATTTGAGATTCTGACTGAAAGCAATGAAAATCATTTTTCTGTAATTGACGGAATTCTACTTCCCAAACATCTAGGTAAGGTTCGTATTTTCTCTGTTGGTATGACTGCATCTTTCTTGGTCTCAGGCTGCTGCTCAGGTGGAAATCAGACCCTCCCTAGCTCCACAGAGTGGAAGAGGTTCTACTATAATCAGCTAAGACCAGCCCTGGAGAGTTCCTTTGTTCTTTGTTTTCATATAAAAATCTGCCAACCAGAACCCAAATAAATCAATAGTAGTTAAACATGGAGGTTCCTCTTTTCAAATTTCTTTGGACCCCTTAAGAAATTTGAAAACAAGAATTTAAAAGATTCTATTAGGAGTCCTCATAGATGCTGAGAGGGAGATGGGGGCTTCCTTGGGCTTAGGAGCTGAGAAAACCAGGTGTTCTTCATTAAGCCTGGCCCTGCCTGCCTCACCAAGTTCATCTGCAGGGCCACACTCAGTCCCAGGCATGGCAGGAGGGAGGTCTCAGATGCAGCCAGGTTTGATGCAACCCCCTTTTATTCCTGGTCAAAAGACCCACAATTTTCATGCACTAGAGACGGGGTCTGTTATATGAAAAGATGTTTCCAAAGTTCCTCCAAACTTGCAAAGAGTCCAGTGCCTTAGGCTTTCCCTGATGACTCTGTAAGCAGAACCTCCTCATCTCTCACCTTCTCGAGGCCAATTCAGTACATTTTTTCCTGCCAGCACTAGCCTCTACTCTGTGTCAGCCACATCACTAAGGCTGGGAACACTGAGAGGAAGGATTTGTGTCTCATCTTCACAGGCTCCTGGGCTGATGGAGTGCTCCCAGAGGCCAATCCTAGGCCCACACAGGTGGCTGTTTGGGAATCACAGCATCGAAGATATATGGGGAGATGCTAACGCTGTCAGTCTGTGGGAAGGGGAGGTTGGCATTTTGTGTTTTGACTCTAATCTGCAGATAAGTTTTATGTAATGCCAGATTTGGGAAACATATTTCTAGGGGACACAAAATCTTCTGGTCTGGCCACATCACTCCATGCACTACTCCCTAAAGCCCTTTACTTGGCCACCTTTGCTAGGCACTCCTCTTGCTCCATCCTAATTTAAATCCAACTATCTTTTCAGTAGCCATCTGGTCCTAAGCATCTTCACAAAGCCCTGGGTTGCAACCCTGGTTTACACTGAGTCCTCTGTCTCCAGTCTGTTTTTCATTGGGCCCTCTCCTCACCTGTGGGGACTCCACAGAGCCATAGGGATTTCTGTTGTCATGACTGAGTTTTATCTCATTTATCAAAGTGTGAGCCCTTATAGGCTACATATCTGTCATCTACTTTCTGGTCTTACAGTGCTTCAGACCATGTGAGGACCTGGGCCTGGGCCTGGCACAATACTGCAGTTGTTTAAACTACGTGGTTAACTCTTGCCTCAGTAACATCTATGATCTGTGACTTGGGTCAGATTCCTAAGTCCCCTTGGCCTCAGTTGTTTCAGTTGTAGTCTAAAGAGGCTAGCACAGAATCAGACTATTAGCAAGTGACTAAGTGGTGATTATTGTGTTGGTAGGGTTGATTATTTGTTTTTCTTTTCATTCTTTAAACAAAATTCCAGTTGTTGGTGTGAAAATAATGCAGAGATATTAATATGAAGATGATAGGCAGGTATGGTGCAGTTGTCACAGACCACATACCATGCAACTCCATTACATTTGAAAATGAGACACAGTAACACCATGGATATGCATTTGGCGTATATGCTTAGCACTTAAGAAGTTATTTGTTTCTCCTTAGGTGCCATCCAAAGAGTTGGATTCTGATACCAGGTGAACAATATGGAGACCTTTATAGCTTCTTTAGAAAAAGAATGATATCCACGGTAGGTTGAAATAAGCAAGTCAAATGGAGATCAATAATGTCTATGTCATGCAATATAAACATATCTAAAAGCAGCTAAACAGGCAGTAAAACATAAGGGATCCTACAGGTCTTTGCTACATAAAGTGTAGCAGAATTGTTATAATGTGGGAGCTTGTCAACAATGCAGAATCCCATCTGAGATCCATTGAATTAGAATCTGCATTTTAAGAAGCTCTGCAGGTGATTTGTGTGCACATTTAGAGTTTTAACAGAGGCTGCTTTAGAGAAACTTTTAAAACAACAGCAAGAAGAAGAGGTCTGATATATGTCTGGCCTCTTTCATAAGCCTTAACTGATGTCATGACCTACTTAGTAGTACTTACCTCCACAAGATATGTAGGAAGAGCAGTTCCTACATATCTTGACCTATGTTTCATGGGAATTCTTAATGAAAGTGGAATCAGTCATTGTTCATAGTCATATTCTGTCATAATCAGTCATATTCTTGCTCCTTAATAACTTTGGCCACCATGCTTGCTTTAGGTAATGGATTCTAAAACATGAGATTATGACCGTGTGAGATCCATTACCATTTATATCTCCCAGTGGTAGTAGAAGTTGATAGACCTGCAATTTGTTTATTCATCAATGATTTTACTGAGTGTCCAGGCATTGGGAGGTGCACTGACGATAAAATGATGAACAGAAGATGTCCCTTACTATGGTTGACAAGAAAGGCAGATATAAGAAACAGATCATTACAGTCCAACATGTTGTCAAAATGATGTGGGGGCAAAGACGAAGAAGTGACTTTAAAATCTACAGTGAAATTGCTGAGGAAGAACATCTTTCTCCTCCCTGCTTTGTAGAAAATAAGACTTAAGGAAGTAGCAGTCAGAATAAAGACACCCATGAAAGACCTTTGTGAATGTGACTGGCTTCTGTATACAACCTTTCTTCTCAGGTTGCCACACTTGCTTCAGGGACCAAAGTGAAGTCCTTAAATTTATGTCCTTCTGAACTGAGATCAATAGCTTGTCTTGTATTTATTTTTTACAAAATTTCTCTACTTAGCTTTTTCTAAGTATGTCACAACATCTCTACTACAATTAGATCAGAAACAAAGAAATACACCTTATCGGTGATTTCTTCCAATATCTGGCAATACTGTGGGAGAGATGTTTTGATTAGGCTATTTTCATTACTAAAAACACTATAACACAATAAATTAATTCAATGTTGTGCACTTATCTATTAGACACATTACTATAGAAGTATAAAAATGTTAATTATTCATTATCATTGCTCTGATTATTTGTTGTGGCTGATAATTACATTGAATATATTTTATATCAGTAATAACCTTCTGTCTACATTTACAACATGTCGTATCTTGGGGGCTTGTCAAGTTTTTTCCCCAAGCCTTTCCTTTATTAAGACACAGACCTCAGGAGTACATAACCTTTATGTTGAAGGCTGATTTTCTTCTTTCATATGAAGAGCAAATATTATAGATTAATTAATCCAGGATGATTATAATTTAATCACTCTTCCTCTGGCTTCACAAGGGATTTGGCTTTTATTCACTTGCTCATTCATATTGTTATGAAGAATAAATGCAGTCATAAAATATTTGTGTGCTATGAATTCACAGAACAACTAACTGAAAACCTGGAGGGGAATGTGAGCCAGCCGGGCACTCACTTGAGTCTCACACTGTGTGGCCTCTGCTTCAAATACAAGCTAATGACCCTCAGGTGAAGAGATTTAACCAATGCAGGAGAGATTGGCCTATAAACCAAATGAGTTTGGGATAGTTCAACTACAAACTAAATATTTTTGTTACACAAAATTTACCAAGCACCTACTATATACTGGCATTATGTTAAACTCTGAGAATAAATTATTTCCTAATTACTTGATGTTGGAACCATTATTGAATGTCTGTCTTTGTGCCTTGGTTTTCTTACCTGTAAAATGGGATGATAATAATAGAACCTATTTCACTGGGTAATGAGGGCTAAGTGAGTTAATAATAAGTGTCGAAGTGCCTGGTATGATTCTTAGCAAACACTCAATAAATCTAAGCTGTTATTATTACTATTATTATTCAGATGCTGGTTTTTGTCAAGATGGAGGTAGATGTGTAATAAATAAGTAGCACAATTAATTATTCAGACAGTGTTCAAAGCCTATGAAAAGGTACAAACTAGGATGTGATTAGTTTGCCTGGGGTGTGGTGGGTAAGGAAAGACTGTCAAAATGAGAATCCACCTTTAGAGATGACTCACAGAGTAAATATGCTGCTGTGTTGTGAAGGTCCACCATGGTGAGGGTGGTAACAGGGGACAGTCAGGTGCTATTCAGAGAGGAGGGAGAGCTGCCCCTAAAGGATGAAAAGCTTTTCAGCCATTGAGGGGCAGGTGAGAGGAATGGAGGGAACTGAATAGGCTGATAAGAACTAAGTACCCCGGAGACAAACCTGGTGGGTTGGCAGCTGTGGAATTCACACTGAGGGCACCGAAGAGCCAAATGCTATTGAAGGCTTTTCAGCAGGGGAGTTACAAATCAGATTAGGACAGCAGGATTGTCCCTGCATCAGCCTGGAGTGTGGAGGTGGCTGAGAGTCTGACGAGAGAGAACCTACAACAGAATCCAGGCAGGGGCTATGAGGGCTGAGGTAAGGCAGGGAAATGTGGGTCTTGGTGAAATTGTAGGGAGGCATTACTAACTGTACAACTGGTCCAAGGGTGCCTTCTGAGCAGAGAAGAAGCTTTTGAGTTTGGTTTTAAATAACAGCTGTATTATTGTCTAGGTGAAGGTGAGGGACAGGAGGGGAAGGATAATAGCAAGCAACATTTGTTATGTGCCCACTGCATGCCAGGTACTGTACAAAATACCTCACCTCTGTTACCTCGTTAAATCCTTAGAGAAGCTCAATGAGGCTCTGTTTGTTACATATCAGGGCCAAAGAACAAGAAAGTGGTAGTTGTAAATTCTGGAGCATTTCCCCCTTGATTTTCACTGTCAGTGAAATTAATGATATGGTTCTGCTGACTCTGCAGGGTTTCAGTTCACATATTAAATGGGAAGCACCAGAACCCTCACACAGGGCTACTGACTGGTGGGGAGTTGGTTCGAAAACCTACCAGACTTTTGAGCAGCCAGGGATATGTCTCATAGAAAGTTTATTTAAATTTTTTTCTTAAATATATTTTATTGATTATGCCATTACAGTTGTCCCAATTTTTTTCTCCCTTTTATCCCCACACCATCCTGCACCATCCCCACACCCTCTAGCATTCCCACCTTTGTTTATGTCCATGGTTTGTACATATAGGTTCTTTGGCATATCTAACTCCTATACTATTCTTAACCTCCCCCTGTCTATTTTATACCTAACAATTATGCTTCTTATTCCCTGTACTTTTCCCCTCCCCATTCTCTCCCTCCCCACTGATAACCCTCCGTGTGATCTCCATTTCTGTGGTTCTGCTCCTGTTCTAGTTGCTTGCTTAGTTTTGTTTTTGTTTTTTTAGATTCAGTTGTTGATAGTTGTGAGTTTGTTGTCATTTTACTGTTCGTAGTTTTTATCTTTTTCTATTTCTTAGATAAGTCCCTTTAACATTTCATGTAATAAGGGCTTGGTGATGATGAACTCCTTGAACTTGACCTTATCTGGGAAGCACTTTATCTGTCCTTCCATTCTAAATGATAACTTTGCTGGATAGCGTAATCTTGGATGTAGGTCCTTGCCTTTCATGACTTCGAATACTTTTTTCCAGCCCCTTCTTGCCTTCAGGGTTTCTTCTGAGAAATCAGCTGATAGTCTTATGGGAACTCCTTTGTAGGTGACTGTGTCCTTTTCTCTTGTTGCTTTTAAGATTCTCCCCTTATCTTTAATTTGGGTAATGTAATTATTGTGTGCTTTGGTGTGTCCATCTGATAGGTTGGCTATCTCCTCATCACTTAGTTGCATTTATTCTGGAGCTTTGATCTGTTCTTTCATTTGGCCCATATTTTTTTTGTCTCGGCACACCTATTATGTAGTAAGAGGTGGAGTCTTAGGTATTTGCCATGGCAAGGCAACCCTCTTTGCTGCCTTGTGGTGCTGTCTGCTGGGGAGTGGTCTGAGAGGGAACACTGCTGCTTGCTCAGCTCAAGCCCCACTTTCCATCACTTCCCTCAATTCCCACAAGCAGTTTGTGCTCTTTTAGGTGCTGATTTCCAGGTGGGTGGGTTTGCGTACTTTCTAGGATTCCATGGGCCTCAGCTAGAGGTTTTGATTCTTTATTTTCCTGGTCAGCCAGCCCCCCTCTTGCCTGCACTGTCTACCCCCTTGCCGTGGTTCATCTCCACCTAGCTGCCCATCTCTGCCCCTCCTATTGGTCTGGATGAATGTTTCTTTAACTCCTTGGTTGTTTGAGTTTCATGCAGTTTGATTTTCTGACAGTTTTGTTTTTTTATTGTTTTTAAGTGGGTTGTTACCCTTCTTTTGGTTGTGCGAGGAAGAGAAGCGTTTCTAGCTATGCCTCCATCTTGGCTCAAACTCCTCCTCCTCCAATAGTCCGGGGTTCCAGCAAAGGTGGGAGCAGAGTGGGCTTGAGATGCCTGATGAGAGACTGGGGATGGAAGCTTTGGGAAAGAGCTTTGGGAAAGAGAGAGTAGATGCAGGGATCGAGTCATCACCCAATGGTGGCAGCCCACTTCATAGAAAGTTTAAAATTTAGCTATCATAGGAAATGGGTACTCCTCTGAGGTGAGTGTTTATTCTCCCTTAACAAGGAGAAGACTGGACCTCAAGTGACTGCTGCCTCCATGGTCTGCAGGAGCAAACTCAGTGATGCTGATTGGTATGTGTGTGTAGATGTGAGAGACAAGAGTGCAACATGGGTGATGGGGAGGGGGAGTTAAAATGGTGTAGGGCTGTCTGAGTCATGGTACACAAGATCAGTGGGGAGATCTGGGGATGTAAGACGTGCTCCAGCCAAGAAAACATTCCTTGGGACACCCAGGTTCAGGGCACTGACGTGAGAGATAGAAGGCAAGTTCTGTCTCTCTCTGGCCCTCAGTTTCCTCATATGTTCAGTTGGGTAACTCTACATAGAACTGTGCTGAGGATTAGTGATAATGTTGATTAACCAGTACAGTTATAGGCTGGGGACTCCACTATTAGTTCCTGTCTTTGGGAGGGGGCTTCAGACAACCCAGAGATACCAAGAGCTGCAGTAAAAACCTGTGTTGGGCAATGAGCCCACCAGCAGTGACCCTGAGCTCCTGACAAAGGAATGGGTTTCTGACAGGAATTTCAGCAGGAACTTGGGGTCACTTTTAAAATAAAGACTGAAAAAGATTAGTTTAAAGAGTGTCCTTAGAATCAGTTCTCAACCCTGACTGCATATTAGAATTGCCTAGGCTGCTTCTAAACATAGTAATGTCCAGCCCTGACTAGTGTGGCTCAGTGACAGGGTATCATCCTGCAAAGTGAAAATTCGCTGTTTCGATTCCTGGTCAAGGCGCATGTCAGGGTTCCTACGATACACAACTGATTGATGTTTCTTTCTCATCTTGATGTTCTCTCCCTCTCTCTCCTTCCCTTCCCCTCTCTCTAGAAAAATAAATAAATAAAATATTTTTAAACTTAGTAATGTCTAGGCTGCACCCCCAAAGATTTGGATTCCTTTGCTCTCTAGTGGGCCTAGGCATGGGTATATTTTAAAATCTCCCCAGCATATTCTAATATGTCATCAGAATTGAAACCACAAATTTAGGCAGAGAATGCAGGCCAGCTGTTTGGGCTCCTCCAGGCATTAACATGAGCTCCAGGGGTGCTTCCCTGAGTGCAGGCATATTAACAGGCAGCCTTGTAAGAGCAGCAACAACACACTCAGAGCCAGGAAAGCTCTGTGAGGCAGGGTCTTCAGGGGTTCAGCTAGTCTTCCTCTGCCTCCTGGGAATGGGGCAATGTGGACCTTGTCATTTGGGCCAGCCACAAAGCATGGAAACATTTCATTCAGAATAGCCATTATCAGCCTAGCCTATAGAGTGAAAGAAATGAATGACAAAACCTATGACTGACCCTTCAGTGAAGCTCTTCATGCCTGCACAGTATGATGTGGTGCTGCCCTTGGGCAGAAGAGATGGCTACAGAGCTAAGGAGTTGAGCTGTGCTCAAAACCTGAGATTTCTACAGTGCAGGGCAGGTCTTGACAAGCTTGACCTGGTCTGCATCTATTTAGTCAACTCTCATATCTACAGGAGAGGATTTTCCTGTTTATGAATTACATGTGGCTGAGTTTTAATTCCAGCCTTGTTTTTTCCACTGTTCCACACCCTCCTGGGTCTTCCTCCCTATGGCCTGGATGGCACACAGACTTAACAACTGTTATCTGAGCAGACTACGATGTTGAATTGGCTCTCATCTCAGTGTTGGCTTGACTCTCACACCATAGGCACTAAATAAATGTCTTTTGACTGACTGGTTATGGCCGCCAGATCAAGAATTATTTTTGGGTTGTCTTATTTCCTCCATTGTGCTAATGAGCAAGAGTTGACTGTGATACTTTCTAGATTGAGTAACTGCTCTTTCTACAAATGCCTCCAAATCCAGAAATAGAGAACAGAATTTTTTTTTATTGATAAAGTGTTATCTTTCTATAATATCTTGTTAGTTCAGTTGTATTTTAGACTGAAAACGTAATCTAGCAGATTTTCCACATTGGTCCAACCTACATTTAAACTATTGAAGCTCTATGTTTAATAATTATTATGTCTCACCCTGGCTGGTGTGGCTCGGTGGATTGAGTGCTGGCCTGTGAACCAAGTGGTCCCTGGTTTGATTCCCAGTCAAGGCACATGTCTGGGTTGCGGGCCAGGTCCCAGTAGGGGGCACATCAAAGGAAATCACACATTGATGTTTCTCTCCCTCTCCTTCTCTCTCCCTTCCTCTCTCTCTAAAAATAAATAAAATAATAATAATAATTATGTCTCTATTTTGAGTTTTGAGAAGTTTAGAGAAAAAACATAAACAAGTCTTTTTAAGAGAGCAGATGTCTGAACTCAATGCCAAAATAACTTCAGAAAACATCAGCTTAATGAGCAGCTTATATAATGTTTGATTAAAATAAATAATGGTGGAGTAACCTGGTGGGTACAGAAACCAACTCCTAATTTTCAAAAGGTTATTAGTTTGGGGCTTGATATATACTCTGGGAGTCAGTCTGTAAACTATTTTCTGTTCTAAGAGAGTATTTTTGAGTTTGAACAGCAAAGGCCACATGAGAGAAATTTCTTTCCTAGCAAGATGGCACAGAACTTTTAGATCCTTAGGATGGGTGAAATGTAACCAAATATTAGGTTATATTTGAGGGTCATTACTATTAATAACAGTACAAAATGTAAAGACTTTATGATTTTGCCTTCATACTCTTATTAAAACTTAATTAGTATTCTTTTTCAGTTGTTTTGCAGCACAAAGAACCTGTAGGAAATCTGCCACTGTTTCTTCAGTTCTATCTTCTTCCAGCCTGGGTTCTTCATCTGCTTCTTTGCAGGTGCTAATCCTTTTTTTGTTTCATTAGCAATTAGTGGTTGCAGTAGTAGCAGTGTTTCTCACATAGTGTATTTAAATAGCAGTGCCATTTCTTTTTATCTTCCTCATGGTCAACCTACACCTGTTTGTACAAATCTACTGTTTATTTTATGTAGCTTGGGTTAATTCTTTTAGAATTCTTCTCACGTTCCCTGTCTTCCCTCAGAGCTGCATTTTGAGGGCAGAGTATTGCTTATCCATTACTTCTCTGTGGCTCTGTAATGCAGAGATGGGGAAAGATGGAGCTCATTGGCAGTGATGTACAGCCCTGGCTAGAAGGTCTGGAAAGCTGACATGACACTCACTGTTTATCATAGACAATTGTGTTTTTCTTGCCTGGACCACCACATAAACTGTGTCAAGTTTTTGTGGCAAGGATGATCCCATCTCACTGGTTGCTTTTGAAGTGTTTTTGGCAGGTCTTAACAAAGCACTTTTAGCTTGTTTCATTAGGGATTGATTCTGGATAAATCTGTGCTACTGCCTCCTCCATCATCTCAACCTTAGATGAAAAGTCTAGAAAATCTTTAAGGCTCAGATTAAGAGCCATAGCCCTCACTGGGAGTTGACCATTAGTCCCAGTGTTTAGGTGAGTAAAGGTAGTCTTCCCAGAAAACCAGAGAAAGGGTAAGCAGTGAATAATTATAATTAAAAATTTGGTAAGTATTCAACTCAAATATAGCTCTTGGCAGTTATTTAAAATCTCATAAATTATTAAGTTTGTTATTCCAAAGTATGAATTATAGTTTAATTAATATTTATGCCATTTTTATGAAGAAATGTATTTTAATGGGCCTTACATGTTTGCATAGTTTTTAATCTTGCTTTCTGTCAGTTGCCTAAAGTTAAACTAATCATTGGCTTAAGAAACTAAAATTAGCTGGCACCTTGTGGAAGCTACCTGAATTGCAAGCACATTGTAAACAAATCCTAAAGGCCAGTTCTCATGCTGGCTGGGTTGGGGTGGAGGGGTGGGAAGAAAATGCAGACAACTGTAATTGAACAACAATAAAAAACGTTAAAAAATTAAAAATAAAAAAATAAATCAAGTAATAAAAAACGAATTGTCCCAAAAGTTTTTAAAAAAGAACTGTTACCTAGATTCCACCTTAGATTTTGATTTCATTGATTGGAGGTGATTATCTGTTGAGTCTAATTGCTCATCCATTGGTATTTTTGGAGGATGACAAGGTAATCTGCCTCCTCTTCTTACTTTTTCCTCTACTTTACTGCTATTATTTGCTGCCACATCCTCTCCAACACTCCTCATCCCTCAGTTCTACAGGCTCTCACTCTCTCTAACTAGGTTCGTCTAAAATAGTCAACATTCAGAATCCTCTTCTCAATCAAAACCTTCATTCTCTTCCAACTTGTGGGTCTAGTCAGGAGTATCTGCACTTTAAATGAAACACCCAGGAAAAATGTGACCACACATATATGGTCAATTAATTAGTGACCAATGAGCTAATAATATACAATGGAAAGAAGGAAACTCTTTAATAAATGGTATTAGAAAAATTGGACAGCCACATGCAAAAAAATGAAATTGAACTACTGTCTTACACAAAAATTAACCACCCTGCTGAAAAAATAACTCAAAATGGATTAAAAACCTGAAAATACACAACTATTGGAAGAATACAAAGGTGGTAAGCTCATTGACATTTGTTTTGGCAATGATTTTTTGGGTGGAGCAGGGCATCTGACACCAAAAGCAAAGGCAACAAAATAAAAAATAAACAAGTGGTAGGTACTACATCAAACAAGAATGCTTCTGCATAGTACAGGGAACCATTAAGAAAATTAAAAAGCAACCAACTGAATGGGAGACAATATTTGCCAATCATATATCTGATATTGGGTTAATATCTAAAATATTTAAGGAACTCATACAACTAAATAACAAACAAACAAAACTCCTGATGATTCTATTTTAAAAAATGGGCAGAAGATCTGAATAAGCGTTTTTTCAAATGAAGCATACAGATTATCACAGTTACATAAAAAGATGCTCAATGTCATTAATCATCCGGGAAATGGAAATCAAAACCACAATGAGATGTAACCTCACACCTGTTAGAATGGCTATTATCAAAAATATAAGAAATAGAAAGTGTTGGTAAAAATGTAGAGAAAAGCAAACCCTTGTACACTGTTGGTGGGAATGTAAGATGGTACAGCCACTATAAAATATTATATGGAGATTCCTCAAAATAATTAAGAATAGAACTACCATATGCTCCAGCAATTTTACTTCTGTGTATTTATCTAAAGAAAACAGAAACACTAATGTAAAAGGAAAGATACACCCTTATGTTCATTACAATGTGATTATACATATATATGTACATGTATAATCACTCCACACACACTGGAATATTATTTAGCCGTAAAAAGAATAACATTTTGCCATTTGCAACAACATGGATGGATCTCAAGGACATTATGCTAAGTGGAATAAGTCAGTCAGAGAAATACAAATACCCTATGATTTCTCTTATGAGTGAAATCTTAAAAAGAAAATTAAAATTAAAAAGAAAGCCGAGCTCTTAGCTACAGCAAATAGATAGGCGGTTGTCAAATGTGAGGGTAGGGAGTTATAGAAATGAGTAAAGAGCATATTAAATATTTAAAAAATAAAAATTAAAGTAAGGTGTAAAATAAGAAACATTATTTGTTTTACCCAGCACTTTCCTAGATAATCAGCAGAACGTCTTTTTCCAAAGCATTTATTAGCACCATAATAAAAAACCTGTTTAATTGATAAGAAATACTTTCCTAGATCTTGCCCTTATAAATCTCACCCACCTTCACACCCTATGGTCCTGAAAGCAATGCAAGGCCAATGGAATTAGAAGGGGTGCACTAGTCAAAGTCTTTCTGGAGTCTGGAGTCTTTTTTTCCCCTCTTCCCTGCAACAGTCCTGCTCATTTGCAGACCTTTCTCTGTCAGGGTTGATGAGTATTTTCAGAGTGAGCAGAGAAGTCATAAAACATACCTAAGCCAGGGAAATCTTATAAAAGTTGCTTTATACCAAAGAACACAGAAACGTGGGGCACCTGTGTTTTCAGAAAAATGACTGCTTCATTTGGTATCATCATCATGGGTCATTAGTAATGACCTGAGTGTTATAACTTGAATGACTCATCACTTAGCATGCTCTACCTCTGCATGTTTTCCTAGATAGCTGTTTAGGGTTTGTGAAGGAAGAGCAGCTGGAGATGAGAGTCTTCTAGTACTGCCTTTCTTCTTCAGCTTTCTTGCTGTCCTCTGAGAGAAGAGCTCATGCTCATCTTTCTCATTCATCCTTCCTTAAGCTGCTCTTAGGACCAAAGGTAGAGAGGCTGTGCAGAGCAGGCAACTATCCTATTTTGGAACTTGTCCTCTCTTTTCTTCTTTTCTATCTTCTCTTTGCCTGAATAGCAACACCAGCACTGGATTTCCCAAAAGACAACATAAGCACATGTTCAGACACCTGCAAACCAGAGCACCAAAGGAATAAGGAAAATGCCATGGAAAGTAGAACTTGATTTTTTTCAAAGTCTGCAAAAGAATCATGGAGAAAATCAGAACTCTATGGCATACTTTTACCCTTATTTTATGAGTGGGTATGTTTTTGAATTATTTATGTGAGGCACCATAACCTTTTTTAGTTTTGTCATTGAAAGGTGTGATACTGTCTATCACAGTACTGAGCCAAGTTGTTCAGAGAAAAGAGAGTTAAAAGGGGACAGGGACCCCTCAGAAGACACAGGTTTGAGCATGGCCTTGGTTGAGTTTAGATGGAGCCAGAGGGAACAAATTTGTCTGTCTTCCAACCACTTCACTTTGCTTTACTCTAAATACAGCAGGAACAAAATGCAAGGGTCTTACCCATCGGGTTTGAACTGCTGGCAGCAACCCTGCTGTTCTGTGAAAGCCCCAAAGTCCATGACATCTCTTTACAATACAGAGAAACACCTGATCCCTCTGAATTCATGTTCAGAAGAATTTCCCAGCTAATAACAAAGCCGTCATGAAGTCAAAGCAGCAAATACTTTGATGCTAATGCATGGGGTGCTTTCAAATCATTAATAACAGTGACAATGCTAATAATGTTCATGTGGGAGAAAAAAAGGAGGAAAAAGATGGCTTTCAGTGTAGTTCTTCTAATCTGTCACTTGGAGTCTTTCTGTTATACATCCCATAACAGAAAATCATAACAGATGATTTTCCCTTCAATGTTTCCTCACCTTTGCATCCCAGATACCCATTGAGATGATGGGCGTGATTGCTGGTGGACCTTAGGACCTGGGCCTCATGAACTTTTCAAGCATTGCCTGAGAACCACAGAAGCCTGGATTGTGGAGGAGCTTGGGGAAATAAAAAGATTGCTGCAGCATGAACACACAAACCATGCTAATACAGAGAGGACTTAACCCCCCATGCTCACACCAAAGGGTCATCAGCCCATTAAGTGATCATTCTGGTCAAATGACCACAGCCTAGCAGCCCCAGGGCTGAAACAGAATTAGAAAGTAGGGGACAAATTCTTTAGCATTCTCTCTCCAAACTGACCAGGATTTCAGCCTCCATATTCTATAACCCTCCTGCCACATGCCCTTCTCCTAATAGTCTAGACTCAGAATTTGGAAAAGTCCTTCAGGTCATTTAGCTGAAATCTCTCATTTACAGGTGGGGAGGTACCTTGGTCAGAATCACTTTGCTAACTAGGGTGAAATCAGCACTAATACCCAGAACTTCTCATCCTGAACTGTTTCTACTATGTCAACTCTACTTTTGTCTTTTTACTGTTCCATAATCTGTTTCAAGGGAAGGATAAGTCTTTCACTTCAAGGTGTAATTTACTAAGAAATGTAGTTATTCTAATAACCATATGTGAAAGGAATGAGGTTCCTTTTGTAAAATAAAAGAAATCTTCTTAGAGAAGTTAATTCTTGAGCTACATGTTAGGGATGGGAAATTTTAATAGCAAATATCAGAAAAATGCATTCCTGACAAACTGAGCAATTGACAAAGACGTGGAGGCAAGAAAGGGCCTATGTGAGAGATGACAAAGGGAATGAAGGCCAGGTAACTTGAAAGCTGGGGTGGCATAGATAGATGAAGCTAGAAATTCTGAGGACTAATTCTTGCTAAGCCATCAGGGAGGTGTTTTACTATCCCTGGGAAAGTTTAGTGAGTAGATCTTCTGAAGGGCTGTCCACAGAAATCAAAGCTCTAATGGAGGGAATCCCAGCCCAGTGGATGTCCAGTAAGAAAGATGTTTTAGATAAATCCTTTCTAGCCTGTCGTAAAGCTTCCTTAAGACATCTGTTTGCTGGTACATTTGAATCAAGCCTGATGGTCCTGAAGATATCTGAACCTCCTGGTGGGTGGGCAGGAGGCCTCAGAGACCTCTTTCCTGTGTAGACAAGTTTTAGGAGACAGCTTAAGGTTAATGGTCAAAAGCACAGACTCTAAGGCCAGGTGGTCTGGGTTCAGTCTCAGCTATGTGTCTTACCAGCCCTGCAGCCTTGGCGAAGCTACTCAACTACTGTGTGCCTCCATTTCCTCAGTTGTAAAATGGGGATGCAAACAACAGTACCTAGCTCCTTTAGTTATTTAGAAGATAAAAGGTTCATATATTTAATATAGTGCCTGGTTTATAATTATTGCTAACTGTGAGCTGCTGTTATTATGATTATTTTTGTTGCTTTTGTTGTGGTTGATGATGCATCCTCTTTCTCACCATTTATTTATATGTTATTTACTCCCCATATTTGTTGAGCACCTGTTCTATGCCAAGGACTGAGCAAATTACTGGGGATATGGGTATACAAGACTCCTTCCAGTCTCTTCAGGGGTCCTGATCTAGTAGGGAGTTGGGGGTAATGGAAACAGTGTGAGTAGAAGGGAACCCAGGTTACCCTAGAAACCATACAGGAAATAAAGAGGAGATCGGGAGTGACTTCAGAGATGGGATCCACAATTGAGTCAGGAAAAACAAGAGAGAATCACTAAGCGTAGAAAGGAAGAAGGGAAGCCCACCTCTCCCATCTTGAACCTCTCCTACTCCTCTAGTATACACTATTCTGTTGGAATGGCAACATCCTTGAGTTACAAAACAAACAAGACTGCTGGTATTTGCTGCATGCCTCCTATGTGCCCAGTGTTGAGGCTCAGTTCACAGGGAGCTCACCATTTGACTCAGGTGTCAAGACCTCAGCAAGGCAAACCATGAGAAAACAAGGGCACCTAGGATGAGAACAGGTATTGTGTGCAAGGTGCAGTTTGTAATTGTAAATGACCCCTGGTAGTGTGCAAAAATGCCCAAAGGATATTAGCCTACAGAGTATGTTCTGACTTATCTCAGTCCCCCATAATGTTATATTAGTTTTCTTTTACACACAACATATATGCAGAAGACCCTTTAAATCTGTAACCTGGTTTGTTTCACCTGAAAACCCTTAAGAGCAGACTCTGTAGAGAATTAGAAAATGGTAAAAAGGGGCAAATAGTTTGCCTGAGGTGGCTGAATTAGTTATCAATTATTGTGTGACAGGTTAGCCCAAAACAGTGCTTTAAAACACAATAATCACTTTTATCTCTCACAGTGTCTGTGGGCCAGGAATTCATTCTGGGCATGGCAGAAAGGGCTTATTTCAATGTACAATGTCTGGGGCCTTAGCTGGAGGACTCAAAGTCCAGGGACTGGATTCATCTGCAGGCCAGCTCACCCACATGTCTGCAGGTAGATTCTGGCTGCTGGGGCTGTTGGTCAGAACACTTATGCATGGCTTCTCCATGTGGCTTGGGCTTCCTTACAACATGGTAGCTGGATTTCAAGAGCAAATGTCCAGAGAGAGATAGCCCCAGGTAGAAGTTATGCCTTTTATGACATTACCTCAGAGGCCATGTAGCACCATTTCTGCCCTGTTCTATTTACTGATGCAATTACAAACGTCCATGCAGATTCAGGGGAAGAAAACATAAACCCCACTCCTCAAAGATCAATGTGAATCTCACATTAAAGAAGAGCACATGGTATGAAGTATAAATTGAACATCTCCCACCATGACACAACTGTCGAATGGCAGATTGAGGTCCTTTACTGGATAGGGCTGCACCAACACCACCACCAGCTTCCACACTGGAGGAAGACACACATGTCTTTGGGTGTTTGAGTACTTGGAAACATATGCTGCAGGCTCCACAGTTGTGTGATATAACTCTAATATGCAGAAGGTAGCTATTCTCTGAGACTTGTCTCCTTCTGACTTTCTAATCCCTGAGATCCTGGCCAAAGTTTTAAGAAGAATACCCATGACAGACACCCAAGCTGACAAGGATCAGAAGAATGAGCACTAGGTTATTTACCTGCCTTCCTGACTTAGTGTTTTTTGGGGAACATCCCTAATCTTGTTTCCAGCTGTTGCTGCATGTCTATGCTGCTTATCACCTTTAGACTCAGATATAATATGAATTATTGATTTGATTTAGGGCAAGTACACCTATTTCCTTCCAGGAACCCATGGGCAAGCATAGAAAATTCACAATGTCTGTAGCTGAAGTCATTTGCAATTTCCACACCAAAGAAGAAATAAACTGAACACATAGGACTTGAGAAAGCTCAACAATGTTGAGAATAGTCATCAACAATTTTCATTGCTCTGTAGAGGTAACAAATGGGTACTGATTGCCACATGAAAAGTTTGTTAGCTATCAAAAAAGGCTTCTCAGTCCTAGTGGTGGCAAGGCCCCATAGTAGTGACTGAGGGGCCAAAGAAGCTCTTCCCTGGAAATGTAAGAGAATGACCCAGAACTTCCAGGACAGAGAGGGGTGGACCTGTTGACCTCTCAGGGTTCTCCCTAACCTGTTCTTCTATTATTCATGTATTCCAGGACTAATGAGTTGGGGGTCTGACCCTGAAAATGGACATAGTTAAGATTTCTTACCCTTCAGCATTATATGAGCCTGAAGGGAAAGCATTATAGATGGACATTGATTATAGATGGACAGCACCAAGTGTGGACTAGTCCTTACTACTCTGGATTTCCCAAGAGCTCTTTGGTTATGACATACTCTCTGTCTTCAGAAATGTCCTGCATGCTGCCATCCTTAGAATTTTGGGAGTTGGCTTCCCCTTATTGTAAACTTCAAAATATTCTCCAGTATTCCTAACCCTCTAATTGTGTCCTCAAACATGGGAAATTTCTGATGAGGGAAGATTGCTCTTGAGTGTAAGAGTAAAATAACTGTAGACTATTAGACCTGGGTGAGGAAAGAAAAGAATTTTCTGATGGTCTCTGTACAGTTCTAAGAGTTCCTCTGAGTTTCTTTAGGGTACCCAGGTCCAGGGTAGGAAGTCAAGTGAATGAGCTCCTGCACCAACTAGAGTAACTTCTGTTTATCTGTTTTACACATTGAATCAAGGGGTCCTCATTAAAAAGAACATACAGTAATCCAACTTCCTTGATTTATAGAAGACAAGGTGGATGTTGAAAGAGGGCCACTTCTTAAATTGATTTTACACAAAGAGAAAGATCTAGAAACTCAAAATCTCAATTAGTCACATTTCCTTCTAGAAAAGTCATTGTCATACAAAATATTCTGACTGTAGATCATGCAATTTTTCATGACTCAGAAGGCATTGTGTGTTGGGGAGCTATGGAAATACAAGGTTTACAAGGAACTAAATTGCCTTTCCAGAATGATATTGGTAGGACAGCTCTTTTTTCCGTTTATATTCATTTTTGTTATTTCAGTAATTGCTCTACCTAGACTCTTGGGACAGTTAGGCACCTGGCTGAATTGATTCTTTTTCACCCTTCAGTTTGAAAAGAGTCTTATGCCATAACACACAACTAACCTAATTCTTTTCTTCCTTGTCATTTTATTTGGGGAACCATTTGGCCTTAGCAACCCCTGCTGATTGATAAGTGTGAGCTACAGGGAAGTCAAACAACTGCAGTTCTAAGTTGTTATTGTTATTTCTGGCATGAAATTTAGCAAATGCATCTGTTGCTAGAAATACTTAACATAAAATTTTCAGAAAAAAATATTCTTTTAACACTGAGGGTTGATTTTTTTAAAGATTCTTTTATGATCATCCCCTAGATGGTGACTGATATTATTAATTGTTACCATCATTCTGATTATTAATGTATTTCTGTGGTGATGTTCAGATTAGGCACTCAACATAATTGAATTTTTCAGGTAAAAATAATAAGTAGCTGTCATGACTTAATTCCTATTATATGCCAAACAGCTTATTTACATAATACCATTTAATTTAATCATCACAAGCAACTCATTTACCATTCTTTAGGTGAAGAAATTAAGGCCCCACCAAGTTTGGACACATGTCCAGTGGCTCACAGTTGGAACTGAAGGGCCTGGATTTGAACCTGGCTTTGTCTGACTCCAATGTCCAAGTTTCTTTGTCACCCTGTTACATTAGCTATCCTTGTACATGACATTAGAAGTCTCTTTGGTTAGAAATCTCCATCTTTGTCTCTTAAAAGCAGATTTGGAACATTATTTAAAGCTTTTCTTGGTAACACTGCCCTATTATTAAGAGTTTCAAGTTGCCATAATAATATGAATATTTCTTTTTTTCACTTTATATAATGTAACAATAGCCAGAAGGGAGTGGGGAGGGGATAGTGGGGAGAGGGGTTTACAGGAGCTACTATATATATTTTAATTCTTTTTTTTTAAATCATTTTTATTAATGTTCAAGTACAGTTATCTCCATTTTCCCACCACCACTATCCCCCGCCCCCCCAACCTTATCTCCCACCCTCACAAATATTTCTTTCACTAACCATCTATCTGTACCACAAACGGGCTAAAGGCTTTACATATGTCATACCTGTACAAGATCGCTACAAAGTGGGTATCATTTTGTCAACTTTATGGCTGAGTAAATAAAGGCAAGTCTAAAGTAAATTATCCATAGGAGCCAGAGTTGAGAAATGCACCAGGTCTTTTTGACCCCAGAGCCTTTGTGTCCACAATGCCTGTAAAGGAATAATAATATATAATGACAATGTGGAGGCACCTCATGTATGTATTTAAATTATATAAAACCAACTGTGTAGGTTCAAGAAACAGAGAGTGAATTAGAAACATGGCAGCAGTTTGTCTGCTTTTCAAAAAAAATAAGCACATGTGTGAGACAACAACCAATGACCTGCTATTGCCTCCATCTGGCCACCTCTTTTCTATCTTTCACAGCACCAGCTTCTTTAGATGTAGCAGGGGTGTCAAACTCATTTTCACCAGGGACCACATCAGCCTCGTGGTTGCCTTCAAAAGGCCAAATATAATTTTGGGACTGTATAAATGTAACTACTCCTCAACTAGGGGCAAGGAGCTCAGCGCTGCCATCAGGTAGAAACAAGGTGCCAGGCCTGATAAAACAAGGTGGAGGGCCAGATTTGGCCTGTGGGCCTTGTGTTTGCCACCTGTGATGCAGAGGGTGACTCTAATGTTAGAAGATGTGTGTCTTCACGGAAATAGACTTCTAACACCAAGCTGCTGCTCATCTGTTCCAACATGGGGTAGGGGTGGGGAAGCTGTATTGGACCTACTGTGCAACAGTACCTTAGTTGCTGTGTGGCACCTTCTTCCAGGTTTGAAACTCTGCAAGGGAAGAGTATTTTTCTACTTTGTTTACTTTTCTAACTTCTATGCCTAGTATATAGTAGGTTCTCAATAAATATTTGTTGATGTATGGTTACGCTAAATGCAAAATAATAAAAAAAGTTCAAGTTATGAGGAAGTTTATCTCCACATCAAGTAATCCTAAATTGTATATATTTAGTGTGTATGCCTTTTTAAAAAAAATAGCTTTTCTGCTTTCTCCTTCTCTGAAAACTCTTGTTTCTGGTTTAGGAAGATAAATTACCATGCATGTTATGATTAGGTACAAAGTAAGAGTAAATAGACTCCACATCAGAATAATTGAGTTCTAATTTATGAGCACTATGGCATCTATATTAGCCACTCAAGACTTTTGATTATTTCTTGGGTCCTCAGCTGCATTTCAGGTCACTGGTTATAGGGTGAGTGAGTTTGAGTTAAAGATATTTTATTATAATTACTATGACTGCTGCCAGTGTAACTGCAAGAACTTCTTATGTCTTATCAAATACTACGATGCTACCTGATACCCTTTAAACATGGAATGTTGGTTTCCAAAAGGCAACGGGCTTTGTTACTTGGTGAGCTCATTTATAGAGACTCCCATTGCAAGAATACCCAAAGTTATAATGGTGATCCTTGATTTTGTGATAAGTTGTATTAATGTATTACTGGTAGTATGCAATTATTGACTCACATATTTATCATAAACATTTCCCCAAGGACTAATTGAATACTTACTCAGTACCACATACTCTTTTAGGGCCTGAAAGAGTGCAAAACAGTCTCTATCTTCATGGAACTTATGTTCTCTCAGAGTTTTCTATTTGGACTGCAGCTTAAAAATTTGATCACACCCATCACATGTGGCCTTCAGAAAAACTCTGAGAACTAAGCAGGGCAGGTATTGATTTTCCCATTTCAGAGATGAGCAGATTCACCTGGATTCTTCCCTTCCTCTCTGGCAGGATCCAGGCAGGAGTAGACTCAGTGAGCTTTGTCAGGGGAGGAGAAGACAAAAGGGGCTGAGTGTCTGAGGGAGTGTACACAGGTGTGCACACCTGAGAGACTGCACAGCTGTAAAGCCTGAGGTCTCCTGAGGAGCCAAAATATGGATTCAACCTCTTTTGGATCACCTTCATTCTTGTTTCTGTCGTCTTCTCTCTGGGCTTCTCATTACTGCAGGAACATGCAGTGAATACCAAATAAGGTGCTGCTGGGCCTGGAGGGGCCCTTCCTCCCTCAGCTCGAATGCTCATCAGGTGGGGTAGATCTGTGGGCATGTCCTACTGGGAGTGTCTATCCCATGTGCAAGGGCTTCACATGAAGGCAGAGCAGTGACACATCTACCTACAAGAAAGGACGTGTTCATCACAAATAGGACATTACACCTCTGCAGAGACTCACTGAGAAAACATTTACTGCAAGATATAAATTATACGTGTTTCTCATCCAGAAGCATTTAAGTGTCCATTTAATTCCCAACAGTAGAAAGGTATGTTGTAAGGGGCATGGTATAGCAGCAGGCTGTTGTAGCAGTGACTCCTTATCTTCCAGCTCCCATAACCTCCACCCTGGAGGACACTTGCAAGGACTCCTCCTAGTAGACAGGGAGGGCAACGTGCCCTGCCTTGAGGTTGTCTCTAGGGGCAGAGAGAAATGGAGAACCTAAGGAAATCCCAGTGAAACCTCCCCACAGAAGATAAAAATTCCTCACTCACTTAGGCCAACAACCCTTTGATTCCTGCTTCTCACCCTCACCCAAGCCATCTCACATTTGCTCCAGGGAATGTTCCAAAATATGCACACACTAAAAAAATCATATTTTATTTTTCTGGCTTCTCATTACCTCAACTTTCAAATGGGAATGACTCTGCCGCTTGCTTGGGATCCTGTGAGGCTTGACAAAGTTGCAGTGAGAAAGAGCTATAAGAAGGCACAGTATACTGCATCCCTACACAAGAGCAAGTTATTGCTGAGGCACTGTGTGTTGAGCAGGGGCAGCCCAGCCAGATCGGAGTTTGCACCTTAGTTTGGCACTAACCTCCCTGAATTCAACTTTTCTCATTTAAAATGGGTAAGGACACTGCTAACACCTACTACACAGGACTACAGTGTGGAGTGAGTCATGATGCACTGCTACTTAGCACCAGGGTGGCAAGTGGGAAGTGCTCTAAAAGTCAAAGTGGAAGTTGGTAGTGTACAGATGATTTCAGGTCTTTGGTTTTATTCACAGACCATGTGGATTAAAGATGAGATAAATTTGTATAGCATGTTAGACACATAAAAGGACAGTATTTCAATTATTTAATTAGATTATTATAGTTTTTAATGATAAAGGGTATTTATTTCTTTATAATCCTTTACCCTATCGAACATTTTTCTATGACTATTCAATCATATGTTAACTTAAATACAAAAGCACTACCCCGTTTTTCCTTCTATAATCCAGAGGAAAAAGTCACTGGTATTGTCACCATTTGAAGATGAAAAAACTGACGGCTGAAGATGTTACCTAATCTTTGGTGACATCACAGGGACACAGGCTGGCTGTCATGAGCTGCCCACTTCTTGGCCTATAGTCTAGAGGATGCACCACTTACCTGCATCCCTTTCCTCACCAGCTGCTGCCTAGATCAGTCTGATTGATTCTCTTAGTTGCAAAAACAAAAACAAAAAACAAACAAGAATTAATCTAACCCAAAGTCTTCTCTTTTACCTCTAAAGAGTGTTATAAAGGTGGTCAGCTCAGAAACTCTGGTGGTGAAACTAACTTCATGATGAGAGCAGCCATGTGTCAAAGGCTTGGTCCTTGCCACCTGAAGCCTGGTGACAATCTACCACCAAGGAGGGGCCCTTAGACACTGTTTATAGCAGTCCTGTAACTCAGTCCCTAAGAAAGAGCATTCAGGAAAGACATCTGACCAGTTGGAAGGTGAACAAAAAACAAGAAGGATGAATGTTTTTGATGTTTGAAACAATTTTGGATTTGCTCTTTGAGTCTAGAAATCCGGACTGACTAGTGATATTCGTATTTGAAAGAGTAGAGTTTTCAAGAGTGGGCCTCTTGAGGTAGCATCAGGAAGGTGCAGAACGGGAGACAGGGAGGCTGACAGTCTGTATTACTGCAAACTGCCTCTAAAGCCTGTTTTTTTCAGCTATCATTCGGACTTCATTTGGTGTAATTTGTTGAAAAGGGGCAGGGGAGGAAACACCCACTACCATCTGCTTCATTGTTTTGTGGGAAAATACATGCAATTAAAGCAGGGGCAACACATTATTTGCCTAGTCTGAAGCTTTTGGTGCTCCCCTACAACTATTTGACCTGAATATATTAAATAGTGTAATGTTTTGTTACATGTCCCAGGACAAAAAAAGAAAAAACGTCAGGCTATCACTTATTAGCTTTCTGTTCCTGGGTCCTTCTACAGTTGAGTAGATAGCGTGAAAGATAGTGGGGAAATCCAAAGGTAAAGGTTAAACTCTGTTTTATTATGTTTACAGGATTTAAAGGGTAAGTCAGGAAGTGCTTACATAACATCAAGTGAAAGTGGTGGATTAGTAACCAGAGCGGGACTTGAAAGCGGCCTTAATCCTCCGAATCTCCAGGGGTGAAAGGTCAACCTCTAACACCAGGTTGTGTAAAGAATGGAGAAGGCACAAGCTTCTGTTTCATCGTGGCCCTGCTAATCCACTGAGGAAATGAGCAGCCAGAGCTTGGGGAGAAGTAACTGCCTCCTCCCAGAGAAAGCCACCTGTGAATTCAACTAAGGAGGTGTAATTAAAGTCTGAAGGACTCAGTGCAGGGGGGTTAGCCTGGGACAGACACTGCCCCAGCTGCTGGGTTTGAAGGCGGGGCTTCCACAACCTCTCATGAGTCAACCCTCTGCCAAAGCCAGAGGTAGACCCCTGCTTCCCCCTGACAAGTTCTTGTCATCCTGAAAAGCAGCTGGCAGACCAATGACAATCACACACGAAAACACTCCCAGCCCAGCTGAATGGTAACTCTGTAAGGGGTTAGTTGGCATACTAAAGGAGTCAGTTGTCAAGAACATGGGCCCAAAGAAATGTTAATAAATCAGTCTTCCTCATTTTTTCTTTTGCTTGCTTGTTCTCTCTCACTCATCAAAAATAGGAAGAAAAAAACCTTTTCTTACTCATGAATATGTGTTTTAAATAGATCCTCTAAAATTATACTAAGTCTTGTCCCCTAAGATTTAAAATACTTTTGGAAGCAATGTCCCGCAATATATTGAAGTGTGTTTATTTAGCTACTTGCCCCTATGATTGCCCCTCTCTCTATATCCATCTACCTGTCTCGATACATAGGGACTGGATGGGTGTTTAAAAGATCTTAAGACACAAAAATAAATCCAGAGGCAAGTGTGACATTATATGGATATGAACACGTCTTAGGAGAGGCCTAAGATTAGGATCCAGATTCCTGTTTCTCTGCCATCTGTCTTGGTAGACACTTTAGGCATCTTTCCCTAAATTTCCCTTTAAGCCAGAGTGTGTTACATGGAATGTTTAAAGTCCACAACTTAGTAGACATCTTTCTTCCTTGCGTGGACAAATTGGAATTTTGGATGCAATCAATTTATGGAAGAAAGTTCCAATATGTTTCAGCACAAATCTGAAAAAACTTTCAGAGTAGCCGTTCCATATTTATTCTGAGCTGGCCTTTATTAAATCACTGGTGAAAAATACGGAGATTCGTCTCAGCTGTAGTTTCATCATCTTAAAACAGCAGAGGCATTTATCTTATGAAATTGCAGAAGTCGAGTGCTGTGCAGACTGATGGCTCAGAGGTGCTCCTGGCATTAGTATCTGATTGTCTCGCCTAAGGTGTTTATGACGCATACAGCTGTTAATAGCCTATGCTGTTCATTTTTTACAGAATTTGTGGTTTAAGCATTATGCTTAGAATATCTAAAATGTTTCTTTCTTTCTTTTAAAAAATGGTATCAAACTGTTTAATGCAAAATGTGAAAACTGCTTAGTTGCATATATTTTATTCTCTGCCACCTTTATTTTTTCCTTCAGAGCCCTCAACTCATTCCTTGGTGCTTCAGAACCTGGCTTGTTCCCCAACTCTGTTCTTCATTAAGTCAAAACTAATAACCTAGCTGCATCTGGAAAATGAGGGGGAAGATTGAAAAATAGATCAAACATGAGATTCAAAGTACACTACGTGTGGATGGAGCCTACGCTTGCATGGTACTTCAGGGGAGATGTCAAAGATAACAGCCTATTCAAACACTCAGTTTATCAAAATCCCCCCAAACCACACATCATTACTACACTGATGTGGTTCTCAAAGGGCCAAATTGTGATATAGTCATTTTGTATAGTCTAATTTGATGCTAAAATGGTTCCCCAACATAGCTCACAATATTCCTTAACCCTACTAAGGCATTACCAAGTGAGGAAAGTAAAGAGGGGTTGAGGTCTTTAAAAACTAAAGTTAAAATATAAACAACCTTTAACCTGGAAATTCCACTCACAGTGGAGCTTGTTTGGGAATGAACTACATTAGAGAAGCTGAGGAAAGGAACTGGTTATGATAAATGGGTGAGAGTCAAAAGCCAAGACACAATGATTTATTTAAGAAACAATTTCTAAGTTGTGGCCTCCAAACTAACTCTTAGAGAGAATGAGGCACCCAAAAAGGAAGTTGTGTCCAGTGTATTTATGGGACAGAAGTTGTGGGAGAGCTCAGGATACTGTCCAGCCAACCCAAGGAGGATGTCCTCAGTGGCCTGTTGGAGAGGAACAGACAGGACTTACGTGTACATGGGGATGGAAGGAGAAATGACTTATTCCTAATCGGCAACCTTCAAACCTCTTTCCTCACCTTCAGACTTGGAGTCTGATGTTGAAATGAGGGCAAGTCTGAAGGGAGAGAATTTTCCTATTTTCATTTTGCCTAAATATAATCAAAGGGATTTGAAGAGAAAAAGGTTTTGTTCTATTAAAACCCCAGTTTGAGACAAATTTTGGGAAAGCAATAGCAGAAAGTAATGTCTGAAACCAAAGAGCTTTATACTCACATTTTGAGGTTATCATAAATACAAGGAATATACTAGAGAGAGTTGACATGCAGAATTCAAGAAAATAAGATCAAGTATAATACCATGTCTAACAGATGAACTAAACATTCTGTTTTAAGCCAGCAGGTAGATGCTGATAGAGCTAAGGAATTAGAACATCACATTTTCCAGGACTGAAGCCCACATGTAACTTCTCTCTCTCATAAAGGAAGAAATCAGGAGAAATTAGAGCACAGCTCTGTTGTCCTATGTCATGTAGGGATGTGGGAGCACCAAGGCTCAAGTACTAGCTCTGCCCCTTGTTGGCTGTGGAAATTTGGCCTGAGTACTTCACCTTGCTGTGTCTCTGTCTGGGAGATGGAGTTGATGATGGCCTCTTTGTAGGGTTGCTGTGGGAGACTGAAAGGGATACTGTGTGGAATGCACTTAACACAGTGTCAAGTACAAAGTAAGTGTTTATTATCAATTAGCCTGGCAAGCCAAACATGATGGTCTGGTTAATTTTTAGAATCAGCTTTACTGATCCAGCAAAAGTCTCTAAGCAATAGTGTCCTCTGTTTAGGGGAGTCATGCCACCCGTTCACAGAGAGCAGTCATACTCCACAGGCCTCAGTCACACAGTCTCCTCACAGATGCCCCACTAAGGCCTTCCACTTAGACTCCCTACAGCTTCCTGCAGCTTCCAGAAAGATCATCCTTGCCTAGAGCTGGGCACTGGCATCTTTGTACCACAACAGACACAGAGTGGGGAGGAGGGTGGAGCTAATTATGGGACCTTGGTGTTGTGGGGGAGGAGGAGCAGAGCTGACTACTCTCCAGAAACTTAACAAGTGGTTTAGGGGCTTGCATAATATGCATATTTTAGGAAAGGAGTTTGGAAGGGGAAACACAAACACACTCTCATTTTCATTAAGCAATTTTCTTTTTTTTTTAAACAACAAATTATATGAAATGATACATCAGGAAATAAAGATGTATACTTGCAGCATTTAAATAAGAATGCAACTCATGGAGGTGCAGCTACACCCAGGATGCTGAGAGCTATGTGTAAGCAATATCTAGTTTCTCAAGGGGAAAAAAAACCCAAAGATTCTCCAAATTAAACTTATTTCTAACACAGGAGATAACTGCTTTCTTAACAATATTTGTGACCATGGCACCAATCCTCCCTGTATCAGGTCAGTTTCTTTTTCTTTGTCCAGAGAGATACAGAACAAATTAAGTATTTTGAAAGAAAACATCTTTCATTGCAATGCCTTGCTTTTAAAACGCTGGACTTAATGACTATTAAAAATCTAAAAGCAGTGAGTAATTTGAATTCCTGTTACAGATTTCAACACATGATCCACATTTATTCCGGCATCACATCTTTGCTTTGGTGGTCAGTGCCAAAAATCTTTCACCTTCTCATTCTCCTGTTCTAAGTAACATTCTTCTAGTTAAACAGGTAGTAAGAAGAAAGAACACTTTTTGCGTCCCAAGCACCATTCTAAACACTTTGCATGTTTGGCGTCCCTTAATTCTCACATGACACTCTGGGGCAGGCCCACAGCTAAGTTTGTTGCAAGCAGGGCTATGGCTTTCCATGGGTGCACCGGAGGATCAATGCTGCTTACATCCCCAGGTGAGGGATCAAGTCCAGAGTCCTGGGTTCTACTTCCAGCTTTGTCACCAATAATAGATGACACTAGCAACTTATTTGAGTCCCTTAATGTTATTCCCTCATCAGATAAATAAGAGACAGGAAACATATGACGTCTACTGTCCTTTTGAAGTCTGGGTAGGTTTTTTTTGTTTTTTTGTCTTCAGTGAAGTCACACACAGCTTCGATTTCTGGCTTGGGTGTCTTATCTGTTGGAGAAATGTTATTTCAATGATTTGGGGGGTCCTTGTAAACCACTTTGCTAAGAGAAAATGCATAAATAAATAAATAAATCTATCTTGGAAAAGTCTTGCTTCCCAAATTCCATTTTTACCACATGTGGCTCCAGTTATATCAAGAAGTGTCAAGAGAATTTCAAAGTCAAATTAATTCATTCACATTTTAAAGTGGTGAGGGGAGTCATTTTTCTGTCTAAGGTGGAACAAAAATAAATATCTGATCCCTCTTTATCAAAGTGGTATCTACATTGTTATTGAAGCCTTTTATTTTTACTCTTTCAGCATGTTGTTCACTTAAGCTATTAAAAAAATAAGGTTGTTATGTTTATAATGACCTAGGAAGAAAATTATATCTAAGAAGCTTTATAGCTCCTAAAGTATGTCATCCTCCTCCATACCACACCCTAATAGTGAGCATAATAATATACTCATAAAGATTGATAGCTGGCACTTGTATGAAAGTTATTCAGCTATTGCATGAGAATTAAAATAAAATTATCTTCTCACCAAAGGAGGTACTAATTACCCCAGGCTAAGGCGGAGGTAGAGTTTAGAAAAATCTGGGTTCTGAGGATCTTTATTTCTCTACAAAATTAGTAACTTCCTTTCATATTGCATGAATTACACACAACATTAAATACCTATTTTGAAAACACAGCCCTGACCAACCAGGTCTAAAAATAGGTCTTTCCTTAAAAAAATCGAGCTTTTTTTTTTGACTAGTTTTGGCTTTTGTCATTGTCAAAAACATTTCTCCAAAGCCCTCATTGCCTCTTTTCAGCCAGCAAATTGCTCAGGGATGGTGTTTCTCAGCAGCAACAGCCCCTGGGGCTGGACAACTCATGCGTCAGTCAGAGAGGAAGAGACAAGAGAGGGAAAGTGTGTGTGTGTGTGTGTGTGTGTGTGTGTGTGTGTGTGTGTGTGAGAGAGAGAGAGAGAGAGAGAGAAGAAAGAAGGATCCCTAAATAGTCTCTGTTGTCCCGTTTCTTTCTGAGTTCATTTCAGAGAGAAGATGTGTTTTTGATAGAATACCCTGCTTCTCTCAGTGTCTAAATACCTTTGAATTTGCCAGCACACACTAGGGGTCTATCCTATTCTATAACCCACTAGTCTGGCCATCTGTCCACCTGCCCCTACCCCAACTACATTCTGATCAAGTGTATGTGTGTATGTGTATATTATAAGTATATACACATATGTGATAAACAATATTCAAGTTAAATTGAATATATATATTAAATATATACATATACACACACACATATATAAATAGGAATTCACACATACATACCCCACAATATTATGTATACTAAACACATTCAATATCTTCTGATTTATCAAAATTAGGAAAGGAAAGGAAAGGGATCCTTATGCATGTTGCACTAAAGGACATAAATATAAACTTCAGTAATCATTGCTTATTTCCAGAAAATACTTACATTAATGTAGATATATTATACAATTTAAACTTATAACTGTATTGATTTTCCATCATAAAAATTATTTATGGTCATAGAAATCTTGAGAAATACGGAAAAATAGTACAAAGAGAATAGAAAAATGATTCATAAATCTAGGATTTAAGAATGCTACTACTAACAGTCTGGTGTGTTTGGTCCTAGTCTTAACATACAGCTTTAATTGTTATAATCATAAGGTCTATGAACTTTCTATCATCACATTTTCCACTAAAAATAAAACAAAAGACTCTACTTTCTTCTGAGATGTTTGTAAACCTAACTTTAAGTGCCTATGAATGGAATATCATAATTTATATAACCATTTTCTTATTGTTGGATCTATAATTTGTTCCCAATATTTTTTCACCAAAGCTTTTGCTACCCATCTTCTGCTCATAGTTATTTGTCTTCTGTTTCTGTCTATCTAAAATGCTTTTCTTTTTCTTCCCCAGTAATCCACATTACTTCTCTCATCCTTCTCTGGGTGATTTCTACATTTCATTCACTTAACCCATTTTGGTTTTGAGCAGTCACCATGAAACACTTGGTCAGGCATGAAACATCCAGAAGTAGATAAAAAACCAAAAACAAAACAAAAGCAAGATTTCTACAGCCATAAGCCTTGCATTCTGCCAGATCCCATTCCCAACTTTCCTGAGGGTGGCTCAGTGGTTTTGGAACCAGTGTGCTTTGCTGATAAACCATGCATCATACCTTCTCACTTAGGTCCAATCAGACTGCTAGTCCCTGGGGTCAGAGAACATTCCAATGTTTATTCTAATACTCTCTGTAGCTCTTAGTACGAGGCTTTGCCCACTGTGAACACTCAGTGCACAACAAGTGTGAACAGAGCCTTATTGACTTTAATATAGATCAACCTCCCTTACTGTGTGGTCTCTAGCTTAGTATTTCTTCCCTTCCACATTTACTGAGCACCAATTATATTTCAGGTGCTGTGCTGGGCATTGTGGGAAAATCAAAGCATTATTTCAGAATGTCCCTGCTCTAATCCCTCATCTAGGAAAGAAAATAAACCAGGTCAATGGTAACTATAATATGAGTGTCTGTCAAATAATAATGATAATAAAGTAACAGATACCACTAATTAGGTGCTTGTCATGTTCTGTCAAAGTGTAATATACCTTACACTGCTCCTTTTCTAGGTTGCAAAGCCAAAACCCAGGATGCCCAGAAACAGTCTAAGAAAACAAGCTGCCAGGGAACACAGGGAAGAAAAGCCACTTAAAATAGGAGGAAACAGGAGATTCACAGGGTAAATGCTATCCAAGTTTTGGAAACCTGGAAATAGAAGGAAAGGGCATTTTAGGTAGAAGAAACCTTATGGGCAAGGGCCTGGAGTCAAAAATCTCATGGGTCTTTTAGACACATGTAGATAATACTCAAAGGTAGGTTTGGAGGACTGAGGAGGTGGTAGCCAGGGACATTTGAGCACCTACTGTAAACTGGTTAAACAGACTTTACCTGCCTTATCTCATTTTGGCCCCCACAACCACACTAGGACAATATTATTACCCCCATTTTAAAGATGAAGAAAGTGAGGCTGCTAACAAATGGCCATCTCTGACAACAAACACCCTCCTATGGGACAGCACAGCAGGGCAGTTAATAGCACAGTTCTGAATCCCATCCTTCTGCCGGGTAACTGTGAGAACACAAGGCCATTATCTCCTTGTGCCTCAGTCTCCTCATCTATGAAATGACCATGATAATGTCACATTCCACACAGGGATGCCGTGAAGACTAAATGAGTATGTGGCTAAGAGAAAGTGCCTGACACATGCTGGTGAGTATAATGATTCTTCCTGTGTGCACTGTGTCCCTCACCTGTCTCTCCATCCATCACACCTGATGTCCTGTAAAGAGGTTCCTTTCTTCACTATAATAGGGCCATCTTTTCCCTTCCCTGTCTGCTCATGGCACTTACTGCCAATGGCAAGCACTTAGATTTTGCAAACACTCTACCTTTTGCTCTATTGGCTTCTTTTTGGTGGCACCTAATACCTAGACCTTTTCTTCCTTCAAATTTTTTGAACTCTTAGAAAGCAGTAACAAATCAATTCTTTCTCTTATACCTCATAATGTACTACCACTCCCACCAATATCACACAGGTGCCAGGCCAAAATTCATGCTTACTGATTAATATCCACTTCCCAAGGTCTTTGCTATAGAGAGAACCCACAGGATATGCTGTGTGAGAAGGGTGGAACATCACTGTCATCATTTCTCAAGTAAGGTCTCAAGTGGTAAAATGGTCCCTGGGTGGACTGGAAGGTGGAAAGCTGACTGAGAAGCTGGGTATTCCTGGCCCTGTTGGGAAAGGTAGGAGGAGGTTTGAGTTTGAGCTCCTGGGGAAGACAATGTCAACATGAATGCTCTCAGAGAGGCACAAAGAGACAGGTGATAACAAGGCAAGTTCCTGCCCAGAGCAGCACGGCTGGCACCAGGTGGCTGACCCCCAGGCTGGGAGAGATGGGAACAGCCCCATGGGGAAGCAGACTGCATGTCTACAAAGTGGGCCTCCTGCCAGCGAGGAGTCTGAAAGATAGTAGCTGCAGGCATTTCCAGCCTCAGGTTTGGGGACCCCATGTTCACTGTAGCTTATTTTATTTATGTCTTATATCCCCTCTTTGCTTACCAGAGGCTTGCATGTTTAATGTTTGTGTGTATGTATATTTATTTTATTTTAGTCTGTCAATTCTATTTTTATGTTTTTAAAATGTTTTCTTAACTTTATTTCATTGAATTTAACCTTTTGTTTTTCATTGAAGTTGGTTGTGTGCATGTATTTTTTAAAATTTTGTTATTTTGGATTCCTTCAATGTGATATAGATGTTATTGTTATTCCTACTCCCAAGATGAGTAGACTGAGGCAAAGAGAGGTTAAGTAGCTTGACAAAGTCATGCAACCAGAAAATGACAGAGTCTGAATTTAAACCCCAGGCACGCTGCCTCTGAAGTTTGCACTTAAATCACTACCTGTGATGCCAACCTATAATAGTAATAGCAAACATCATTTGCAGGCTTGCTGTTTGCCTGGCCTTTACTATGTGCTTTATATTTGTTACCTAACGTAATCCAAAAGTAGAGAATGTTATTATCCCGATTTTCAGATGAGGAATCTAAGGCTTGGAAGATTCAAATCCTGCTTCTACTTCTCAGAGGCAGACTCAGCATGTGCAGCCAGGTGTGTGGGCCCCAGAGAGTGTACTCAGAATCATCCTGCACACTGTCTTCATTTTCTTCATGTCTTTTAAAATAGCACAGATTTTAAAATTCTGGATGTACTTGACGCATCTTAAAACAGAGTTGTAAAATTCCAAAGGGGAAAAAAATCAAAGCTAAATTCTCTCTAACATTAATAATGATAACATGACCTTGCCACTAAGTTCGGGTAAGAGAATCTAAATAAAGATTTCAGTCTGTCTGCACACTCGAGGCTGGGGCTGAAGGGCGTCTTCACAGAGAGCTTAAGTTTCCAGGCCCCTGGCTTACTTCAGACTTGGAATTTACCCACCAGGTCTCATTGAACTTCAATGGCTCTTTTCTGTTTGGAAGCCTGCGCCCAGAAACCTCCAGGTCATGGGCGTGTGTCTTATAAATCAAATCATGAAGAAATAAGGACTGGCAAACACCAAGATCACCTTAGGGGAGCTTCCAGGAGCTCATCAGCCACGGGGACAGTGAAGCTCCGTAGGTCAGGCACTTCGTCATGGAGGGACAGATTAATAAAGAGCCTGACTGGATCTGGAGGATATAGCCCTTTGAAGGCTATCATTGCTGAGTCATGTTATGGGTGTAAGAGTCACACTGAGAGGTGACACTGCAGTAGCCTTCCTTCCCCTCTCCCCACCAACAATAAGGAAAGGGAAAACAAAACTGAAAGGAAATAAAAAGCTGAGGACATACATTATTATCATTGAATACAGCAGCAGAGCTCAGAGGAAAATGTTATTCCCATTTCACAGTTGAAGGCACTGAGGCTTGGAGAAGTGAAGCAGGATCATCAGCCAGTCCGAGGCAGCACCTACATTTAAACTGACTTCCAAGTCAGGTGCTACCTTGCTTTGTGGCCTCCCTGTGAGGACAGATGGCATGGAGCTCACTCAGGAAGGGCAGATGGGGAGGAGACCAGTGCCACTCAAGCACAAAAGACTCCAGACAAGTACTGGTGGCTAAAAAAAAGGGCATCTGGGGGCCTGGCAGATGCAACAGATTGAAGCTGAGCCTGGGTCCAATGAATCTAACCATAGCGATTCACCATTTGTGCTGGCACCTGAGCTGGAGGCTAGGGATATGAGGGGGTGGTTAAGAAGTGAGGAAGGAAATCTAAAAAAAATAAGACCCTGAGCTGTATTTGGGAGAGGTATTAGGGCAAGGGAGCAGTCATGAGCTCAGTTGCATCAGGTGTCACAGAACCTGGACATTCACACTGAGATAGCATTGACTGCTATTGTCGCACTGGGTCTTAAAATGTATCTTCCTTTTAAAAATAGAGATCATTAAAAAGAACTAACCTTTAACCCCACAGCCCCAAGTAACTCCTGTTGGCATAAGGGAAAAATGAAAATAATACATAGGCTTTTTAAGGAAATTCAAACTGCAGTGAAAGGCAGAAAATGATAGGTAATCTTCCCCCTTTTCTGATTCTCAGTTCTCAGTAGTCACACTATTAACAGTATTAGTTGTTATAAAAACGTGTGCATTTACCAGTATCCAAACACCATAGATATATTCTCTCTCTACCTCTCTCTCCCCATATATATAGAATGTTTGCATAATTATTTAATAAATTTACATGTTCTATATTTATATGATTTTGCATAATATACTTATATATTAAAAGCACATAAAACATGTATTTTCACAAGATACCACTAATCTCCATTTGATGTTTTCACTCCAATAACATTTCTTTGAAGAGACATTTCCTATCAGCATATAACTCATAACTCATTTTTCCTGTGGTTGCATATTTGTCCATCATATGAATATATCATGAATGTTTTAACCAACCCTCCTTTGATGGGGACTTTTTTCCCCAAATTACAAACAATATGGCATGAATAACCTATTACATCTATTTTGGCAAGTGTTTGCACAAATATGCATATATTCAAAAGATAAATTCCTATAAGTGAACTTAGCAATCAAAGGGAGCAAGCATGCTTTTTTAGTTGTGGCAGATATTACCAAATTGCCTTCTGGACAGGAGGTTGTCCCAACTTAAATGCCCACCAATGGCATGTGAAGCTGATTATTCCATGCCGTCACCAGCTCCAGACGTCAAATCCTTCATTTTTTGTTTCATTGTTTAATTTACAAGTTATCTTAAATTATAAGAGAAATAGTTCATTCTTTTTCTCTACTGGTCACCTACTCATACCCTCATACATTTTTGGATTGGTTTGTTACTCTTTTTTTCTTACTGATTTTCTATGAGCTATTTAGTGATTTAAAAATAATTAGCCCATTGTGAAATGTGTAACAAATGCTTTTCTTCAGTTTTTTTGTCTTTTTCTCTTTCTTCTCCTTACATTTATATAATTTTGCTTACAGACACAATAATTTTAAATAACCAATAATGCCATTATATTCTTTTTTGTTTCTGAATTATGTATCTACTTTGTAAAAGCTTGTTATACTTCTTGGTTTCTGAAAGTTATTGTCACTATAATCTTACGTGTTTAGATCTTAGGTCCAACTAGAATATCTTTTGTTGAAAGAAGTTATCCAGCTTATTTTTTTCCAACCAATTCACCCAAAACCATTAAAAAAATTTCTTTTTCCAACTGACTTTAAATGTCATTTTATCTTCCATTTAATACCCACGTACATTTCTGTTTTCTCCATTCTATTCCACTCTTTTTTCGCTGAAATTATCTTCAGGTCCAAAGTATGTTATTTATTGTAACTGCATAATACATTTTAATATCTGCTAAAACTAGTCTCATCTCATTATTTCTGTTTTAGAAATTTTGATGTTTATTTTTCCAGATGAATTTCATATAATATTGTCAAGTTCTAAAAAGAAATTCTTGATATTTTTAATTAAGTTTGAAAGTTAATGATTAATTTTTTTTAAGTTATAGCTTTATAAAGTCAACACCTTCTGTCTAAGAACTTAGTACCTCTTTTATTGACATGTATCTATTTCTGTGACTCTTAGTTTTAAAGTTTTCTTCATTAAATACCTGCACATATGTTACATTAGTTCTTATAGATACTATATCTTTGGTTGACATTATTAGTGGAATTTTTATTCTATTATATTTTAATACTGATTCTTGCTTTTCCATAGGAAAAGGTGTTGATTTTTGTATACTCATTTGCTAACTAACAGCCTATTAAATTTCTCTTCTGTGTAGAATTTTTTCTTACACTTTTAAATTATCTTGGATTTTCTCAGTCCATAATTGTATTGTCTGGAAAAAACTAATTTGCCATCTTCTTTTAAGTACTTTTATCTTTGATTTCTTTCTTTTTTAAAATTGTAATAGGTAATACTTGCAGTAAAATATTAAATAATAATTGTGATAATAATCAGTCTTGTTTCATCCCTGGTTTTAAAGAAAATATTTCTATTAGCCACAACTAAGTGTGATTCTGACTTTTGATTTGGGACACACACACACACACACACACACACAAGGATTTATGTAATCTTGTTTTTCTAGGACATTTTGTTCTCATAATTAGGAACAAATATTACTTATGTGTTCTTATTGTGTTAAGGACTTAAATATTCCTGATTTTATTGTGTTCTTTTAATTTCAGAAGAAAATATTTACTTGGTCAACTTCTTTTTCAATACATATTGAGATTATCATTTTTTTGATGTCTTACAAAATTTTTCTGGTGTATCATATTAGTATATATTTGCATTTTTAACTTCTTCCTTGCATTTCAGGGTCAAATCTTAATTGGCTGAAGCACATTACTCTTTTCATAGTCCTGAATACTTTTCTATGTATTAACATTTTCTTGATCTACATTTTTATATGTATTCAAATTCATAAATGAGCTTCCTGTATAGTTTGTGTTCATGCATGTATGAGTATTTGTGTGAGTGAGTATGTGTGAGTTGTCTTGTCAGTATCCAGGTTTATTTTTACTACTTGCTTATTTATCTCCACCTTTACTAGTCTTTGAACCCCTTCAGGGGAAAAGCTGTGTCTGATTCATGCCTGACTTGCCCACACCATGCAGGCAATGCTTAGCATTGAGATAGCACTCAGTATTTGTTTACAGAGCTGAATAGGTGTTAGATTTGCCAGGTTAAATAATATTTTAGCATATGCTGTTCCAAATATTATATGGGACACACTGATACTAAACAATTATTTGTTGGTTATATAAATTCAAATTTAACTGGATGTCATATATTTTCTTTAGCTAAATCTGGCAACTCTAGTTTTTGGAATAAAGAAAGAATGTGGTCAATACCATACACCAAAATGATAGTGACTGGTACTGCTATCACACTTATCTCTCAGAGGTGCTCTGAAGAGAGAAGTGAGAAAGGTTTCCAAGGCCTGGGAGCCTCTGGAGATGAGGATGGAGGGGCTGTTTGAAGGCATTTTAACCAACACCTCTGGGTACATGTTCAAGGTATGTCTCACAGATTGAGTGCTTACCTGGCATTAGAATGACACTGGAATAAAAGAGAAAAAAAAGCAGACAATGCTGGGTTTATAGCAATGACTAATGCAATAAAATAGAAAAACAAGTAAATGGGCATGTTTAGTGTATGAAAACACTGATTTTTTAAAATTTCCATCCCCATTGGCACTTGGCTGAGACATCCAAAATAAAGCTTCTATGTCTTGTAATGCTCAGTGAAAACAATAGCAGGCCAACAAAAACTTAAGTATAGCTGTGTAGACATCAAGTCATCCTTAATTAGAACCAGAGAAAACCATCTGCTGGGTGAGCCTGGTGGAGGCCAATGCTGGTGGCTGCCCTCTCCTCACAAATCCCACCCTGGGGAGATGTGGTGCTGCAGCTCCATGTGGCTCCTACCCCCATGCTGATGGGCGAGTCAGGAAAAGGAAGGGGTACATTTAGCCAAGAGATGGACAGAGACCTGTCACTGGAGAGGATTTCCCAAGCAGGAAAAAGTTTGGGAACATTGGGGATGGGAAAGATGTCAAAGTTTTCTGTTGGCTGGGGATGTTTGGGTATGATGATTCCTCAATCTCACTTGTTCTGTTTTTTAGTCAGAAAAATTCACATTTCTTAGCCCTTCAGAATATGTAATCTCCCTACCTCTCAGTCTCATCCCTGAGTATGACCCACCTTGCCAAGCACACTCTACTCACAATGTAATGCTCTCACTGCCCAGGAGACACCATGTTCCACCTCTTGACCCTCAAGCATGCTTTTTGCTCTTCTTGCAGGTCCTTCTCAGCCATTATTGCCATCTCAACAATGGCCATCTCTTCAGAAAAATGTTCCTGACCCCTTCCAGATGCAGTGACACAGATGTGCCTCTACACGCTTACAGAAGATAGGTTGTGCCCACAACCCTGCCCTTAGCATGCGTTGTGCATTGTAATTGCTTACATGTCTGTTTCTCCAACTACTCTATGACCTTGTGAAAGGCAAGTAGCATGTCTTAGTTGTATCATACTCCTGGACCCAATCCCTGGCACAGTAGATCCTCAATAAATAATAAATTTAAAAAATTTAATAAATAATGGCCCAGGCTTTCCCCAAAAGACAAAGAAAGAAGGATTTTTGGTGAATGAAGCACAAATCTAGACTGAGTGAGCCGGTGTGAAATGGGAAGGTGAGGGTAAGATGGCAATAGGCAGGGAGATTAGATTTTCTAAAAAAGAACACAAGCCCTGGCCAGTGTGTCTTAGTTGTTTGGAGCATAATCCCACACTGAAAAGTTGCGGGTTCAAGTGCTGGTCAGTCACATGCCTAGGTTGCAGGTTTGATCCCCGGTCCAGGCAATTGATTGATGTTTCCCTAACATTGATGTCTCTCTCTCTCCTTCTCTCTCTCTCCCTCCTTCTTTCTCTAGAAGCAATGAAAAATGTCCTTGAGTGAGGATTAAAAAAAAAAAAAGAGCAAAATATCTGAGCTTCCCAATGCTGCTTGAGCCTGAGATGTAGATCTCCTCACAGTTCTACATTTACTTCCCATACAAGATTGTGAAAGAAAAGCTGAAATATTTTATCCTCTCTTTAGGGAAAATATGAAAGAAGCAGCATGCTCTGGTGTCCTGGGTGAGAACGCAGCCCCTCTGCATTCCTGGGTATAACCATTAATCCCCCCATCCTGAGGGGGGGACATTGCAGGCTCCATCAACTCTTCTTGATGTTTCCCTCACTTGGTCTTCTCCAGTGGGCTGTGAGCACCTGAGAACAAAGACTGTCTTGTTCATCTGTATTTCCAGTACCCAGCATAGTGCCTAGCACTAGAAGAAGTACTGAATAAATACTTTATAACCAAATGAGAAAAAATGAACAAATGAACCAATCAGTAAAGAATATTTTACTTTTTTTTGCAATTCTATTTCAATTTGACATATCATGCACATATTGCACTGTGTGGCCACCACCCAAATCAAATCTTTGTCTGTCACCATATATTTGACCTCCTTTATACTTCACTATCCCTCCATCCCCCTTCCCTCTGGTAACCACTATACTGTTGTCTATGTCTATGAGTTTTTGTTTGTTCATTTGTTGCTTTTAGTTTTATAGCCCAAATATGAGTGAAATTCTATGGTTCTTGAATTTTTCTGTCTGACTTATTTCCCTTAGCATGATATTCTCAAGATCTATACATGTTGTTATAAATGGCACTATTTTATCTTTTCTTATGTCTGAGTGGTATTACATTGCATATGCATATCACATCTTCTTTATCGAATCATCTATCGAAGGATAGTTTGGTGGTTTCCAAGTCTTGGCCATTGCGAATAATGCTGCAATGAACATAAGGATGCATGGGAGGAGAGACCCCAAAACTGAAATTTTCTTCTGGAGGATGGGCCCCTTGTAGTGCAGGGTGAGTGTTCTAGGAACCCATCTGTATTATTGTACCAGCTGGTGTTGTTGTGAGAGGCTGCATTCAGCTTCTGTGAATTTTTTTTAAGACTCTTTCAATGCATTTGCCCATTTCATGATGCATGATTTATGACTACACCTGCCTACACCACACTGAGTGTTCATCAGTTTTTGATCTAAAAACATATGACCCCATGCCCCACCCTCCCTATTCACTCTATCTCACCCTGAGCAACTTTTTTTTTTCCCAGATGGAAAAAGTCCTCAAAGGGAAATGTTTTGCCAATGTGGAAGAGGTAAAACAAAAAACATCAGTAGCACTAAGAGACATCAAAATCGACAAGTTCAAAAATTGTTTTTGAGCAGTGGAAAGAACATCTTGATAGATGTACTGTATCAAATGGATAGTGCTTTGAAGGTGACTGAAATTTAAATACACAATTTTTAAATAAATATATTCCATTTTAGGGGGATCTCCCCTCATATATCTTTGTGAATAAATGTTTTCAAATTCTGAGGACAATACCCAGGAGAGGAGTTGCTGTGTCATATGGCAACCTTATTCTTAATTTTTTGAGGAACCCCCATAATGTTTTTCATAGTAGTTGTATCAGTTTACATTCCCACCAGCAGTGAATGAAGGTTCCTTTTTCTTCACAATCTCCCCAAAACTTGTTATTACCTGTCTTGTTGGTAATAAACATTCTAATAGGTGTATTTTATTGTACTTATAATTTGCATTTCCCCAATAGCTAGCAAAGTTGAGCATCTTTTCAAACATCTGTTGGCCATTTGTATGTCTTCTTGGGAGAAGTGTCTGTTCAGGATTTTTGCCTATTTTTAAATTGGATTATTGGTGTTGAGTTGTATGAGTTCTTTATGTATTTTGGATATTAACCTCTTGTCAGAGCTGTTGCTTGCAAGCATCTTCTCCCATTTAGTTGGTTGCCTTTTTGTTTTCTTGATGGTTCCCTTTGTTGTGTAGAAGCTTTTTAGTTCAATATAGTCCCATTCATTTGTATATGCTTTTACATCCCTTGCCTTTGAGGTCATATTCATAAAATCCTCTCTAAGATCAAGGTCCATAAATTTAGTACTTATGTTTTCGTCTATGTAATTTATTGTTTCAGGTCTTATATTTAGATTTTTGGTCCATTTTGAGTTAATTTTGAGTATATGGGGACAAACAATAGTCTAGTTTCATTCCTTTACATGTATCTTTCCAATTTTTTCAACATCATTTATTGAAGAGAATTTCTATTCTCCAGTGTATGTTTCTGACTCCTTTGTTGAAAATTGTTTGCTCATATGCATGTGGGTTTATTTTTGGGTTCTCCATTCTGTTCCATTGGGCAGTGTGTCTGTTTCCTTTTAAGATTGCTTTTTATTCTGTTTTGGGGAGATCATTTGCATTTGGGAGCAGTTAACCCAGAATGGTCCCCATTTCTATCTTTTAAGAAACTTTGGAAGATACTTGCTTTTATACCAGAACCAGTATTCATAAAGTATGCATGGAATTCCTGAAATATTCCCATGTTCATGGCACAGCCAAGCAATGGGGGAGAAGCTAGAGGAGCTGAAACTCCCAGCCATACTGGTGCTGTGATTCCCAGAGTCTGGATACCTACAGTGGTGTGGGGGCATCTCCACATGCATATCTGTACACATAAGGTGTTATACTCAGAGACTCCAGGTTAGAAATGTTCCTCCACAAAACTAATATTACCTCAGCTTTTCATTTTGGAATCATGTTCCTCCTCAACCTAGATGTTGATTCCTCCTGTCTCTCATAACTGAGTGGTACCCTTTCATCATCTCCTGGAAACACAAAGCTATTTCATGTATCTTATAAATACCCTGCTCTAGACATCTTCCTTGCATGCTTGCTTCTGTTCCATCCAAATCGCAATCAAACTCATCTCTTCCAATGTATTATGGCCATTAGACTTTTAAAAAACAAAATCCAGTAGGATATTTGACTATAACAAAATATTTTTCCCTAAAACAAGGAGATAATGAACATTTCATATAAGTCAAGAGATATTGAAGAGATATTTTTAGAAAAAACAGCATGATAGTTTCCTGAATGAATGTTGCCTAGAATCTATCTGCCAATGTGCTAAGGGGACATTTCCTGATCATAGTGCTGGACTCAGTAAATGCATGACCAATGAAAGATGAGCAATCCAAGGAAAAGTATAAAAATTAAGGATATCTGACAATTTTTACCATTTGGCCCAGTATAGAAGGAAATGTAATTTACTCAAGGATGGCCTTTTATTTGTTGATGTGGGTGAGAGACATCCGGTCCAGTGGTTGGTGTATAATGTGTATGAGACATATATCATCATCAGTTGAGAGCACATAGAGATTTCACTTAAAACTCCTTTCCTTTGTTTAGAAAATTTATGGAAAGTTCCATTAATTACTCACTTTTTGTGGAATTATAAACTATATTCTGAAAAAGTAACTGACTGACCTGCTGGTGACACTGAAGATTTTGAGAATACAAAAGTGATAGTGGGAGGTGTTGCCCTACTGGATCCAAAATAAGATTATATGCACTAGGCATTTAAAACCAAAAGAAAAAAGAAAAAAAAAAGAAAGGCTTAAAAAAAATCTCAGGTTCAACTTTTAGAAGAAATGGCATTGGACCACTATGCTTTGAACATGGCTATCTCTCAACTCAAATGCATAGCTAAGATAAAATATTATAAAACTAAAAATTAAAAAGACATGCTCAAAATCATGACAGGCATCTCCTTAGAACAATACTAACACAGAAATGCAAATAAATAAGCAGATGTGAAGCAGGAGACCTGCTGGACCCCAGATCTAGAAGAAGATAGGTGGGGAGGAATTCATATCCTGTGGCTAACAAGCTGAAAATACTACCACCACCATCCCCAATACACACACACATACACATGAGGACGAATAGCAGAGATAAGCTCACTGGTGAGAACCAGAAAACTGAGTCAGATCATCCCTGCCTTAAAAAGAAAGATGAAAAAGTTGTTATCCATATTGTTCTAGGGATGAAGAAGAAGTTAACAATCAAGATTTAAGAGAAGCATCTTACTGGCTTCTTATTCCCAAGGGAGTGGGAACCCCAGACTAATATAAAACAGTGCTCTGGTATAGGGGCTTCTAGGAGGAAAAAGGGAGGAACTACCACACCACTAGACACTAAGGGATAATAAAGACAGGGAGAGAGAAAGCAAAAGACAAAGTCTTATTCAAGATGAACCAGTAGGCCAAAATCCCAACAGACATGAGGAAAAATAATTATAAAAATGGCAAGTAAAATAGATGGAATCAGATTTTTTACCCCAAATGAAATGAAAAGAAGGAAAAATCTAAAAAAGATATTAAAATATAATTATAGTTCTGGGAAAAATGTAGTGGTGGAAAAACACTTATTTTACTGCAACAAATTAAAAATCAGATAAATTGCAAAAACTCATGATTCTAAAGATTGGAGAGTTGTAGAAACAAAGAACTACATGAACTTAAATTTCACAGAAGAGAAAGGCTTTCTGATATGAGTATCAGTTATTGGTTTTTTTTTCTCTCTGGGTACATTTGCTGATTTTGGATTTGGTTAAGAATTCCACCTAGTGAACACAAGAGGATTTGATAGAGGAAAGAGAAATGAGCAAAGCTTTTGGAGTTTGCATAGGACTGACATGATGACTTGGAAAACTCAGGAGGTATTGTAGCACAACTGGCTTTCCCCATGGTTCATTTCCAAAATTTAGAGAGGGGGGAAGGGAGAAAAAGAAAAAAAGGGAAGTCCCTATGAAACAGTAACAGCATTTTTTAAAAAGTCGGGAACAACACAAAGATGCCTACCATCATCCTCTATATTACACATTATTATTGATGGAGAAAAAGATAAAAATAGATTAAAAGCTATAAGATTTTAAACAGATTTATTGAAGCATAAGCGACAAAATAAACTGCACATATCTAAAGTGTATACTTTGCCAACTTTTGGCATATGCTGACACTCAGGAAATCAACACCACAATAAAAAAAGTGAATATATCCATCACTTCCCAAAATTTCTTCATATCCCTTTGTAACCCTTCCCTTTATTCCTCCCAGACCCTACACCCAGCCCCATGTAACCACTGATTTGATTTCTGCCACAATAGATTATGTTGGTTTCTAGAATTTTATATGAATAGAGTCATACAGCATACACTCTTTTTTGTCTAAATTCTTTCAGTCAGTATAATGGTTTTTGATATTCATTCACATTTTTACGTATACCAGAAATTCATTCCTTTTTATGGTTGAGTAGCATTCTATCATATGTATATATCCCAATTTGTTTATCCACTACTTTTTGTTAGACATTTGGGTTGTATCCAATTTTAAGCTATTGCCGCAAAGGTTGCTATGATCTATATATTAAACATAATCCTAAAAAAATTTCAGCAAGCTTATTCTTTACACAAGTAGACAAGCTGATTCTAAAATTTATATGGAGATGCAAATAACCTAAATTAGTCAAAGCCACATTTAAAGAGAGAAAAGTTGGAGGACTAACTGGTCTCAAAATTAATTATAAAACTACAATAATCAAACCAATATGGCTCTACCAAAAAGATAGGTATGTAGGTTAATGGAACAGAATTGTGATTTCAGAAATAGGTATCACATTCATGGTCAATTTTCAACAAAAGTACCCAGGCAATCTAATGAAGGGAAAGAAAATCTTTTCAGTAAATGGTGCTGGAAGAATCATATAAGTAATGCAAAAAAGAAAAAAAGAAAGAGAAGAAAAAAAGAAAGAAAGAAACAAAGAAAGAAATAAAGAAAGAATGAAAAAGACAGAAGGAATTTATTACTTGATGGCAAAAATTAACTCAAAATAAATCTTAGGCCTACATGTAAAAACAGCTAAAATTATTAAATTAAACTTCAGGAAGAAAACAAGAGAATAAACTTGATAACCTTGGGTTTGCAAAGACTTTTTTAAATGCAACACAAAATATGAACTAAAAAAATGTCAGTGTCTAGGACTTCATCAAATTAAAATTCTCCTTCTCTTCAAAAACCACTAAGAAAATGTAAAGACAAGCCACAGACTTGGAGAAAATAGTTACCAAATATCCACCTAACAACAAACTTTTATTTTACATATATAGAAAATATTACAAATTAATTTTAAGAAGACAAGCAATCAAATTTCTAAAACTGGGCAGAAGATGTGAATGCAGAGTTCACCAAATAAAATATTCAGATGACAAATAAGTACATGAAAAAGTACACAATCTCATAAGATATTAAAGAAATGCAAGTTAAAGTACAATAAAATACTATACACTGACTAGAATGTCTAAAATTTTAAAAGGCTGAACATATCAAGTGTTGGCAAGGAAGTCAAACAATAGGAACATTTCTACACTACTAGAAGGAATAGGTGAGAAATCATGTACCTATTTCAAAACTAATTGGCATTTTCTTAAAAAGTGCAACATACAAGGAGAGACCCCCAAAAGAATTTACTTATAGAAAAATTGCATATTTATTCTTATATGTTTAAACTTCAGTCACCTTCAAAGTACTCTCCATTTGATGCGATACACCTACCAAGACATTCTTTCCACTGCTCAAAACAGTTTTTGAATTTGTCAATTTTGATGACTTTTAGTACTTCTGACTTTTTTTATTTCACCTTTTTCACATCAGCAAAACATTTCCCTTTGAGGACTTTTTCCATCTGGAACAAAAAAAAAAAAGGTGCTTGGGGCTAGATGGGGTGAATAGAGAGTGTGGGGCCTGGGGTTGTGCTCTTTTTTGGTCAAAAACTGCTGAACACTCAGCACACACTGTGGGCAGGTGCCATCATAAATCACCCATCTTGAAATGGGCAAATGTGGTGAAAGAGTCTTCAAAAAAAATGTCACAGAAGCAAAGTGCAGCATCTCACAACAACACCAACTGGTACACTGATACAAATGGGTTCCTAGAACACTCACCTAGTGAGGAAAGCCTGTATTTCAAGGGGACCGCCCTTCAGAAGGTAACTCTGTTTTGGGGGGGCCTCTCCTCATATGTATACATACCAGCCACCCTACATTTTACTTAAGAGAAATGGAAGCTTTTGTCAAACCAAATACATGTTTTTTAATTTTTCAATTATAGTTGACATTCAAAATTATATTGATTTCAGGTGTACAGCATAGTGGTTAGACATTTATATAGCTTACAAAAGGACTCCCATCGATAAATCTTAAGACTCACCTTGCACAATACACTGTTAGTACAATGTTACTGACTATATTCTCTATGACATCTCACTGACTATTTTATAACTGTCAATGTGCACTTTTTTAAGTATATTTTATTCATTATGCTATTACACTTGTCCCATTTTTCCCCTCTGTTCCCCTCCACCCTGTACCCTCCTCCCACCAGCATCCCCCCCCCCAGTTCATGTTCATGGGTCATACATATAAGTTCTTTGGCTTCTCCATTTCCCATACCATTCTTAACCCCCCCCTGTCTATTTTGTACCTACCAATTATACTTTTTATTCCCCATTCTCCCCCTCCCACTTCCCCACTGATAACCCTCCATGTGATCTTCATTTCTGTGATTGTGTTCCTATTCTAGTTGTTTGCTTAGTTCATTTTTGTTTTTGTTTTTTAGGTTCAGTTGTTGATAGTTGTGAGTTTGTTGTCATTTTACTGTTCATGGTTTTCATCTTCTTTTTCATAGATAATTCTCTTTAACATTTCATATAATAAGGGCTTGGTGATGATGAACTCCTTTAACTTGACCTTACCTTGGAAGCACTTTGTCTGCCCTTCCATTCTAAATGATAACTTTGCTGGATAGAGTAATCTTGGAGTAATCATGACTTCAAGTGCTTTTTTCCATCCCCTTCTTGCCTGAAAGATTTCTTTTGAGAAATCAGTTGATAATCTTAAATCACCTACCTTTGTAGGTAACTGTCTCCTTCTCCCTTGCTGTTTTAAGATTCCCTCCTTATATTTAATCTTGGATATTTTAATTATGATGTGTCTTGGTGTGTTCCTCCTTGGATTCAACTTCTTTGGGAACTTCTCTTTGGAAAAAGAAGCTCAACTTCTATTCTCTGAGCTTCCCGGACTTGCATGTTTATTTCCTTCATCAGATTGAGGAAGTTTTCCTTCTTTATTTTTTCAAATAAATTTTCAATTTCTTGCTCTTCCTCTTCTCCTGGCACCCCTATGATTTGGATGTAGGAGCATTTAAAGTTGTCCCAGAGGTTCCTAAGCCTCTCTTTTTTTTTTTTAATTTTTACTTATTTATTTTTAGAGAGAGGGGAAGGGAGGGAGAAAGTGAGGAAGAGAAACATCAAGGTGTGGTTGTCTCTCCTGCATCCCTTAGGAAGGACCTGGCCTGCAACCCAGGCATATGCCCTGATTGGGAATTGAACCAGCAGCCCTTTGGTTTGCAGGCCAGTGCTCAATCCACTGAGCCACACCAGCCAGGGCTCTGTTTGTTTTCTGTGAATTCTTGTTTCTTCATTCTGTTCTGATTGAATGTTTATTTCTTCCTTCTGTTCCAAATCTTTTATTTGAGTCCAGGTTTCCTTCTTTTCACTGTTGGTTCCCTGTATATTTTTCTTTATTTCACTTTGCATAGCCTTCACTTTTCCCCCTATTTTGCAACCATACTCAACCATTTCTGTGAGCATCCTGATTACCAGTGTTTTGAACCCTGCATTTGATAGGTTGGCTATCTCCTCATTGCTAGTTTTTTTTTTTTTCTTTTTCCTGGACTTTTGATCTTTTCTTTCATTTGGGCCATATTTCTTTGTCTTGGCACACCTGTTACATTGTAAGGTACAGAGGCCCTGGGTATTCACCTGGGTGGGGCAACCCACTTCACTGTGTTGTAGTGCTGTATGAGGGGGAGGGGTCAGAGAGGGAACAATGCCACTTGCTTGGCTCTTGCCCAGGTTTCAGTCACTTCCTCCACTACACACAAGTGAACTGAGCTCTTTGAGGAGCTGCATGGTGTTGATCCCCGGGTGGGTTGGCTTGTGTAAGTTCTAAAACTCTGTGGGTCCCTCCATCAGACTCTCCTGTGACACTGGCAGTTTCTTGCGCTTCAGCAATTCCCACAGGTTTTTACAGCCAGAGGTTTCAAAGCTTTCTTTTCCCATGCTGGACTCATGGGTTTCATGGTCTGTCTTGCCCCCCGGTTGTTCATCCAGGCTTATCTATACATGAGTGTGGGAATACCCGGTCTACCAGTGGCTGATTTGTTGGTGTGGCCTCTCTGCCCTGATTGCTAGTCTCTTCCCCTCCTACCAGTCTGGATAAATGTTTCTTCTTTAATTTTTTGTTGTTGGATTTCCATACAGTTCAATTTTCTGGCAGTTCTGGTTGTTTTTTGTTTTTAAATCAGTTGTTATCCTTCTTTTGGTTGTGCAAGGAAACAAAATATATCTATCTGCTCATCCATCTTGGCCAGAAGCCCAAACTGTACTTCTTCATCCCTTCACCTTTTTCATCCAGTCCTCCAACCCCTTTCCCATCTTGCCATTGTCAATTTGTTGAACCATATATTTGTACATGAATAATCACATTTTATTTGCAATAGTGAAACACTAAGAATGTAAGAATAATGAACTGAAGTTTATATTTATAATGTATCTAGTTATAAAATCAAAGTTTTGAAGCAGTAAGAGAGCTCATCAAGATTTTTAAATTGACATACAAAAATCAATGGCATTTCTCTACCCTAAAAATATGTAGAAAATATTATGAAAAAAATATAACATTCTATTAACAGAACTATAAATTGTTTTAGAATAAATCGAACAAAGTATTTTCAATACATTTAATGACGAAAAAGTATAAAATTGTCATGGCCAGGTTGCTTAGTTGGTTGGAGCGTCATCCCATACACCAAAAAGGCCATTGGTCCCATCTCCTATCAGGGCACTTATGGGAGGCAACTGAGAGATGCTCCTCTCTCACATCAATGTTTCTGTCTCTCTCTCTCTGTCTATCTCTCTCTCACACACATACAGACAAAATTCCTTTCTCTAAGATCAATAAATATATAATCAGGTGAAGATAAAAATTATAAAATATTATTTAAAAAATGAAATATAATTTCAATAGAGCTTTAGACCTTATTAAACTATTTGAAAAGTTCCAAAAAAAGATAGTTCTACCCAAATTAGCCTATAAATTCAACATAATTCCATTCAAATACCAACAAAAATTTTTATGAAATTTAAAAAAATATGTTACAACCCATTTAGAGGAATTAAGGGCCAAGAGGAGCCAGGTAAATTTGAAGAAAAAGAGACAAAATTTGTCCTTCTACATATTAAAACCCATTATAAAACTATAGTAATTAAAATGATATGGTATTGCTACAATATAGATAAACAAATAGGAAAATAGTAGAGAGAAATCTTAGTAAGAGACCTGTGCATTGATAAAAAGTTCATAAAATGATCAAAATGGTAGAGAAAATTAGAGGGGAAAAGAGATTCCATTTAACATATGATTTGGGAACAACTGGGGAAAAATATAATTCTTACCTCTTCACATACTGGGAAAATTTTGCTATTTATATAATTAACAAATGCTTGATATATAAATGGTTGGTATATAGAATATACAAAAAATGATACAAATTAATAACAAAATACAACTTAATAGAAAAATAGACCAAAATATGAACTCATTTCACATACAAGGAGGTCTAATTGATCTCCTTGTCTAATTATAATCATCAATAATCTTTTGAACAGTTTCACAACAGATTAGCAAAAAGTTTTAGTTTCACAATACAAGTGTTACCAAGCAAGCACATGAGGACTGGGAACTCCTTTGCACAGTTGCTGGAAAGGTAAACTAGTATAAGCTTTTTGGGGAGTGATTTGGCAACATCAAGTTAAGCTGAAGGCACTCACAGCCTATGACCAATGATATGACTCATAGACTGTAAAACAGCGTGAATGTCAGATCTTTCAGTGGAGATCAAATTGGCATGTCATTAAGTTTGTACTTTAATCTCTTTCCAAAAGCATTTCTCCAAAAATATACAAAGAGAGGAAGGAAAAAAGACAGATAGGAAGGAAAGGAAGGATGTGGGAGGTAGGGAGGGAATTTTAAAAAGGAAAAGAATAAAAAGAGAAAGTTTGGGTCATTCACATAAAAGTACTATAACAATGTTTTCCAATGTTAGATTCAGCAGTTTGTGTGAAAATCATTTTAGTATGATACAACTAGCATCTTTTTTAAAGATTTTATTTATTTATTTCCATTTTCATTTATCTCAAGATATATTTTGATTTCTCATTGATTGGTTTTTCAAGAGCATGTTGTTTAATCTCTGCATATTTGTTTGGGGACAGTTTTTCTTTGGTATTTTTTATTTTTACTTTTTATTACACTTATCCAGTATATTATTTTGTGAAATTTTGGTTTCAGATATGTATATATGTATGTACTGATTTGTAATGTAAAATATAAATGTATTTCTGAGCATTGGCAGCAAAAATATTTAAATACAACTGTGAGTCATTTGCTTGTAGAAAGAACAGTGCCTGCCCACAAATCTGTCTTCCCTTACAGAGCAATGACCATCCATACCAGGCTCTCATCCACTGCACTGAGTAAACAGTGCTGAATAAAGGGACTGATCAGAGAATGGTCATGTGGCCACCAGATTATAACCCCACAGCCCTGGGAAAGTGAACAGGCAGGTGTCTGACTGATGTCAGTGTGGAAGGAATACCATTTGGGAGGTGATGAACTTGGAATGCATCTGCATTTAGGAAGTAAATATTGTATATAATTTACTACTTGATGTCATTAGTCCACTATACTCTTATAGCAAAGAGTGGCTACTTATCCCAACAACAACATTTTCCAATTCTGTGGCATTTCCATGAAAGCCAAATTAAACCAGTGAGAAGACATTCCCCTTCCTTATTTCTAGAACAAGGTATATCTTACCTGGGAATATTGCACATTGTCCTTTCCCCAGCATCTATAATCAATAAGATCAAGGCATGGTCATATGAAGTCTGATTAAAGTACATAGACCTTTTAACTCTCACAACAAAGGCCAAGGAGAGATTAAATGGGCATTAATAAAGTCCAGAAGGGCTTAAACACTCACTCCCTAGGTTTTGGAGTCACAGTACTTCTCACCAACTTCACAGGGAAATTGAAGACTTACTTTATAAACACGGGCTAAACAAACAAAATCTTACCTAAAAGATGTTACAGAAATGCACTACTTCAAAAAGGGTCTGGAAGAATTCACGAGTGATTAATGTACCCCTAATTAATAAGGGAAACTAAAGCTATTTGAGACACTTCCCTGAAGATTCATGTGATGTACTCTTTCCCTTGGTGTCCCTCCTTGGGTCAAAAATCTTGGCTTGGTGAATCTGGTTGTTTAATCTTATAAGATGCTAAGGCCTTTAATATCTAACAATGGAATTATTCAGTCCAAGAACATCAAGACACTAAACAGTCAAAATCCACAACTTTTCTCAAAGTTCTGGACAAGTGATAACCTATGTCCTTATTCTCCTTGGCTCCAGCCGTACTGAGAGCCCTTATCACCACTCTCCTTTCCCTTCCCCCAACAAATTCCCAAAGGACAATCAAGGCCAGATATGAAAAGAGGTGGGACACAGATGCAAACATAAATTCTTGCCTCCATTACACTGATTGCTTGGCCACAAATTCCCCCACCCATGTCAAATGCACGGTTCACTCAGAAAAATCAAGGGCACATGGTGTTGACATTGCTCAGGCTCCAGAAATGGAGCTGGGACTGCAGGTAATATGTTCAGGATGCCCACTCAGGTGGTGTGGCTCAAGGAATGGAGTTGGTTTGCTTGTGTGACTTTATAAAAATTAATGTTGATTTCTAGTCAGAATCTGAATAGAAGGCAACAAGAGAAGGCAAGGGTGGAATATAAAGGAAAGTCAAGGAAGGTAATAGCACTGACCTGGAGTCAGAAAGATGTGACTTCACCTACTGAATCCATCATAACTGCATGGCTTGAGGTCAGTCACTTGACATCTTTAGACCTTAACTTTTCTCAGAGTGGGAAGGTTCTGACTACTGTAAGACTTTATGATTCAGCCTGTCTTCAGAAAAAAAATGCTTTGAAATACTGCAGTATAAATGCCAGTTTGTATATGCTCAATCTGGTTAAACTGGTACTAGAGAGATGCACTGATGTTTCTTACAGGTGTTGTCAGTGCTCCCCTCTTATGGTATCAGACCTGTTACTGTGCTTGCTTGTCCTGGTTCTTCATCCTCAGTCCCCACTCTCAGTGTGATTATTAACTCTTCAACTGGTCTCTCTGTATCTCCCAGTGACCTCCCAGAGGGCATCTCCCAAGACCATGCTTCCTGGAGCACAGTGATCCTAATGCCACTTTCTGCCACTTTGTCACTAATTCACCTGGTGTTGAGTTCAGGGGAAAGCCTTGGGAGAGAATCAACAAAGCAAGGACTTGCCAAGCAACCCAAGCCTTCACATTTCATCTCAAGAGTAAAAAAGTAATCCTTGCATTTTACAGGATAAACTCAATTGGTTGTCAAATAAATTTCCCCAGACTGTCTAACTATATGGCAAGAGAAAAATAAAATTGTTTTCAGGATTTTGTTATCAAGAAAATTGGGTTCTTAGTTCTAAAAATGATATGGTTAGAATTAGGGCTAAGACAAACATAACCTTTTTTTTCTGTGATTAGTGCAAATGCCACCCAGTCAACAATAGAAGAATTACACAATCTAGATTTAATGATGATGATGATGATGATGATGATGATATGATGATGATAATGATGATGATGTAATTCACTGAGCAATTACCATGTACTCTTCTAAGCACTTCACATGTACTAATTTATTTGTCCTCTCCCCAGCCCTATGAAGTAGCTACCTATTATTATCTTCATTCCACAAATGAGTGAGTTTGGGGTTCAGATAGGTTAAGCAACTTGCTTAAGGTAACACAGCTAGTAAGTGGCAAAGTTATGTTTCTAACAGAGACAGTGGTTCAAGGAAGTTTCTTTGTCTTTGATGTATTTATTTTCTTCTGGTATGTACCTAACGATCAAACGTCTATTGAGCTCTTTCTACATGCTGGGCACTCACCTTATAAAGCATTTTGTCTGGCAGAAGAAATACAAATTAAGCAAATGTTTATACATATAAGTATTTGTATTACAATTATAATCAGTGCTATGAAGAAGAATCTCTGAGTGCTTCTTGGAGAAACTATAATGGAGAGAATGAATCTCTGGCACATGGTCAGGGAGAACTCCCTGAGAAAGGGATGTTTAAGCTGAGAGTTGAAGGACACAAAGGAGGGAAAACAAAAAAAAAACCATTTGTCACATCAAGGAACAATATGTTCAGGACAAAGACCTTAAGTTAGGAACTAACTCAGCATTTGGAAGACTGAAAGGATGAGATTGTGGGGCCAGGTGAAAAGGGGATGAGAGGAGACGAGGGCAGGAAACCAGCTGTGCAGACCTATGTGAGCCAAAATCAATCTTCCTAAGAGCTCTAGGGAGTGCTCTTGGTTATTCTCTATCTGCCCCTCCAAATCCACTCTCTACTTTCCTCACTCTGCCCTGGGCTCCACAAGGCTGAAATGGATAGTCTATATCAGTAAGCTGCATTATCCTCTGGCTTCCATTTGCGTTCAGCCCATGGAAAGCACATGCAAATGATCAGAGGGCAGGCAAAGAGTGAGGTCTGAATATCTGCTTCCTACTCCCTCCGTGTGGGTTGTGGCCACCATATTGGTCTACATAAAGCCGTAGATTTTCTTAGGTGGCACAATTTTTCAACCACAGTAGTGTTTTTCAATCTTTTTTTCATTATCATGCCCATTGAGAAGTATTTTAAGACATTTTATTCCCATAATCACTTACCGGTGAAATCTGTTTATATACTGCATGTATGGGTTGATGTACTCTATGTATATCTGTGCTCTCTATATAGAAAAATATTTTTTCCACAACCCCACTCTCAACCACTTTCTTCCCCTTGTGAGTGATGTCATCCCCTATTGAGAATACCTGGATTACAGCTACTCCGTTGCATTAGCCCTATGGTCTAGGGCTGGTGATGGCTCCCACCGTCACTATGCTGGGGGTGCACCACCATTCCTTGTTGATTTCCCTTACCCCTACCCCAACTTTTGTGAATAACTCCTGTATTGAACTCCCTGTTTACCATTTGCCATCTTCTTCCTGCCAGAATGCTGACTGGTATAGCAGCCATTAAACATCCCTAAGGAGGAGAATGACATTGTTAGATTTGCACATTTAAAAATGTTGGAATTGTGTGAAGAATGCACTGAAATGGAGTAAGAGTAGATGACCAATTCCAAGGCTAATAACATGGTGACAATGGCCGGCAATAGCATTCTAGTTACTGGAGTAGATTTTCCAATTTTATCCAAATGATTAGTGTCACTACATTAAAACTCATATCTCTGTGTCAATACCAACAGTAGTGACCACGTGAGGGAAAACCATTATGAGAGAATGCTAATTCCTATTATTATATGTGTTTGTAAAACTTACAGGAGGCCGAAGAAGGAAGCAGAAGAAATTTTCTCACCATTGAGAATCATGCCCCAAAAAGAACATGTTTAAGCTTGATTCTGTCTAGATGCAGTCATAAACCAAATGGATTTTCAATCTCTTTAGGGCTCAAAGCCAGTAATAGGAGAAGACACAATTTACTGAATGTCCCCAGTACTCTACAAAGCACTCTACAAATATAATCTCATTAATCACTCCAATAGTCCTGCAAGATTTGTCATTTCCCCACTTCAGAGATGAGTAAACCAAGATTCAAATAATTAGGTAACATTACTAAAGTCAACCATATGGTGTATAGATAGTGCTTTTCATTATTTAAAAGTTGACTCATTTTATGTACCAAACAATACTCAACATGATCCTGTCTATAAAAAGAAGATATTTGGCAAATAAATATCATTCCTCATTCCAACTCCATCAGATTGAAAGTGACTGCCTAGAGCACTGCATTAAGATGGAGATGAATCAGGGAAAGTGGGAAATACTGATATCATTGATTAGTGATGTCTTTCACAGATAAGAGAAAGGGAAATGGAGGCATCTATGCCATTTATCTTTCATCCTTCACAGACTTTTGCTACTGAGGAGATATAAAAGTCAAGAGCTCCCAAGGCAAGCTCAGTCCTCCACCCTCACAGGCTTCAGCTTGCATCGACTGTTTTCAGGGTGCTAGGTCTACCTGAAAGTGTGGTGCTGTATTTTCAAACAGTATTCTTATTTCTATTAACCCACAACTTGAGCCAATGAGCCCATTAAAATAATGTGTTACCTGCTGAGACAAATTTACTACAAAATGCCTCTTAATTCTCAAAATGTATCATGAGTAAACCAAATCCATGGTGGTCAATGAGTTCCTAAAGCATCAGAGCTCAGACTAATTTAACAATAAAATGAGTATAGCACAGTACCTACCTCAGAGGCTGATGTAAATGATGAAAGGAGTGGATACAGTGACTACAACCTGGTAAATACTCAATAAACATTAGTTATTACTACTATTATTATTTCTGGTATATTTTGATATGCATAATGATGATTATTCAGCTCCTAATGATATTAACAAATATTGGAGCAACTCAGATTATGAAATGTCCTGTCTTCAACCACATTTTCTGGTTTCTTCCACACAGCTGCTCTTCACAGAGATATATGTATCACTATCCCCATTCCACATATAAGAAAATTGAAGTTCAAAGATTTAAAGTCTGGTCTCCCTGATGCCAGAACCTTTTCTGTTAATTATCACTTGATGGAAAAGTAGGGCATCACTAACTTATGTAGCCTCAACCCTTACTCCTGGGGACTTACTTCTCCACAGACTTTGGATTTACCAGGATAGCCCAAGCAGGATTCAGAGTTTTGAAAGGCCCATGTTGGTTCTCTGGATTTCTCCTGTCTTTTCCCAGTCTCACGTGGTAGTTGAGAGCAGTGGAACAGATTGCCAGAGTTCAAACTCTGTCACAGCCCTTTGGTAACTGTGTGAGTTTGAGCAAATGACTGGTTTCTCACTGTCTCAGTTTCCTCATATCTAGAGAGAATTAATGGTAATAATGAAAACCACCAATCTCTTTTTAAAAAATTTTTATTGTTATTCAATTACAGTTGTATGCCTTTTCTCCCCATCCCTCCACCCCACCCCAGATGAACCCACCTCCCTCCCCCACCTCCTCTCTCCCCCACCTCCACCCTCCCCCTTGATTTTGTCCATGTGTCCTTTATAGTAGTTCCTGTAATCCCCTCTCCTCACAGTCCCCTCCCCACTCCCCCCTGACCATTGTTAGATTGCTCTTAACTTCAATGTCTCTGGTTATATTTTGGAAAACCACCAATCTCTGGGACTACTTTCTCTGAAGTGGGGCTGGGGGGAGTCCTTTCTGTGCCAAACGCATGTTTTTCCTTGTTTTTCACCACTATCTCTCCAACTTTAACCCCCACCAACCACCAGCCCCAGGAGCCCCAAATCCATTCTGCCCTCAGTCACTGAGGGCTCACATACAATCTGCCTTTGTGATGCCTTGTCCCATCCTGTGACTGAGGTGGAAAGTTTGGAACAACTACAACAGTCATACAACAATTTCCCAGCCTCCCAGTTACATTTTTCACCTTTTTTGTTTATTCCACAACCTGGGAGATTTTGGTTTCCAGCTTGTGCCCTGGTCCCTCTGACCTCATTACCTTCCAGTCTGCACTCTCTCCCCACCCCCTGCCCCTGCATTGGTTTTTCTCTCCTCCTGGATTGGCTGTGCCTCATTCCTTGTCTTGTCTGTGCCTCACTCCTTGTCTTGTCTGCTTCAACACTCTCTGACTTTTGACTTTGTTTCTCCAAGATGTGGGCACCAAGGACATGGAGCTGGTGGACAGTGAGGGCACTTGGTGGGAGTGGGGCTGGGGTGGGTCACAATTTCTCACATCCATAAAGCTGTGAGCCCCTGGGGGGAGTTGGAAAGAGGACTGTGCAAGTGCAGGGTCGATTCTATCTTTATTTAAAATTTCAGTGTGATAATCACAAAGTGTATTTAAATATCATATATCTGGATAATTTGAGGGTACTTCCTTAAATTTTGTACCTGTGGAGCTTGATGTCTCATTAGACTCCCCTAGTCCTCTTATGCACTATTAGCCTCCTAAACATAAACTGGTGATTACTCTCTGGGCTTCAGTTCTGCATCTGTAAAATGGGCATTAGATACTCTCCCTCCCAAGGTTACTCTTGGGGTTAAATGGGGGGATACATCTGTAAACTTAGCACAGTGCCAGAGCATTGTCAGCAGCCCCAGAAATGTGATTATTATCATATGCAGAAATGGAACCGGCATGGCCATATTCAGCCTCATATTGAGATTCTCTTCAACAGACTCCTTTTCAAGCTTCCCTCCTCTCCTCCTCTACCTTCCCCTCAGGGTGCATCACCCCCAAAACCATTGCAACCACCTAGCAACATGTCGACAGAACTGAAAACTCTCCAAATGAAATTTTCATGTTGACTGAAATTGTCATGCATGCGATGCATATGGCAAAGCTGGAAAAGGTAAACCAAAGAAAAAAATGCTCTAACTTTAAACATCACACATTTTTAATCTGTGTCTTTGAAATGAAAAAAAATTACCATTAAAATCAGTGTGTTGGAAATTCATTGAAACTAAAAAAGTAATAGCAATGACAGCAAAAGTGTGGTCTTAAAAGAACCATTGAAAAGATATTACAATGAGCCCTAGCTGGTGTGGCTCAGTGGATTGAGTGCTGGCCGGCAAACCAAAGGGTGGCCGGTTAAATTTCCAGTCTAGAGCACATGGGTGGATCCTCAGTAGGGGGCACATGCGAGGCAACCACACATGGATATTTCTCTCCCTCCCTTTCCCCCTCTAAAAATAAATAAATAAAATCTTTTTTAAAAAAAGATCTTACAGTGAAGACATGGCAGTGAGGTGGAGGGTTTCAGGAAGGGATGGAAAGTGAATCCCAAAACACCTACATCTTTGGAATAATAAAAGCAGTTTGACTATCAGCTTTCAATGTAACTTCCTATCATGAGAAGACCTTTAACCTGTCAGCTGAGATAGTCTTCAACTATTGTTTCCCACTATTTTCCCACTTCAAGGGAAGTTTAATCCATATGTTTCTGATTAATTTACACCTGAATCATCACAATGTTATACTGAGAAAGCTTTCGAAGAGTCAGAAAAATTCCTGTCTTTCTTTCATTTTCTTGTTCCACCTCCTCAATTCCCACTTCCCTCACTGTGTGGACCTAGACTTTTCCTGTGGCCAGCCATAAATCACCTCCACTCCAGAGGCTGCTGCTGAATCCTCTGCTCCAAGCCCAGGATATCTCTATGGGTTTGCAGTTTGTCAAACACAGGTTCTTTCACCCCTATAAAATGGGAATCCAAACAGATCTTTTGTAGAAACCCCATACGTATCGACACCCCCTCCTGCTTGCTTCCCTCTGCCCTGCCACAGACATCAGAATGATAGGAACTAAAACAGATGTGCTCAAAAAGACACCATGCTCACTTGTCCTTTCCACTCACAAGCCAACACTGACTGCCCACTCGGTGACTTTCACAATGCTGGTGAGCAAACACTAGTGTTCACAGCTGCTCCACCACTTCCTAAGCTAGTTCCTGCTTAAAGTCCACTGGTTGCCCAATGCCTTGCTTGGGTTGCAGGGTCAAATGACAGCTGCTAAAGGGTAAAAAAAAAAAAAAAAAGTTCAGCCCCTAAGCTCTTACAGTAGCTGGTATAGGAGGGTCAAGGATAGAAAGATATAATAACACATTAAAATGGACATTTTAAAGCCTGCAATTTGTGGCAGTCAGAGCTCATTTACTCAGCTAATGTCTTATTTAAAACTAGTTGAGTATGTGTGTGTGTGATTGTTTTTTAATCCCATTCTCAAAGATCCTTTAACATATCATAAACATACCCTCCTAGGAATAAGTTATCAGTTTCATGGTCTGACCATTAAACTGAGAAAAACAAGTCATTTGTAAACCCAATAAATTCATAAGTTCCCAGTTATAAAGTAATCCCTGGGATCCACTCCCAAGCCCCTGGGACAGCTCAGTACAACCAGTTTTTGGTGATCTGGTGATGAAAGATATATTATTGAAATCCAGAAAACCTTGGGAAAAAATGTATAGCAAAACTATCTAAATTGAAATGAAATGCAGATTGCTTGGCTGCCATCAGAAGTTTCTTGCTTCCTTCCTTCCTTCCTGTCTGCCCCCCACCCCAAACAATTCCATATAAATGTCTTAAGGCTTAGGACATGCAATTAAAAGATTTATATGTAGACTAAAAGCAAAACAATTGCATGGGTTTCAGGGTCTGTGGCATTTTTGAGATGGATTGGAGAGACTTGTGGAGGACACAGACTGACATATGACCCCTTCCCTCTGTCCCACCAGCCAGCCGTTCTCTGGGTGCCACTCTCAGAACTCATTTTCCCAAGCTGTCTAAGCCTGTCCTGCTCTCCCATATGACTAGAATTACTAGAATGTCCACCATGTACGGTGGTTGGTGAAAGCTACCTTGTCCTGAGTGACATTTTTCATTAAGTAACACCATTTGAGGCATGTTTGGGGAAAGAAACCCTATGGGAAAGTCAGATAGCTTAAGAAGACAAAAGAGGCTCTGTCTGGCACAATGATACAGTTATTGTAGGATTTCACACTTTCAGCTCAACTCCAAGTCCTTCTGCAAGCCAGACTTATGATTGCAGTCTGACTGTCCCCATTCCAACTCAAACAGAAAGGTCTCCAGATTCAAGAAGGATTTCACTTACAATCACAGAATTTTGCCTGTAAAAGGGACACAGACTTCTGTCTAATAGCTATGAGAGAAGATATTATTCATTAGGATTACCAAGCCAGCAACAGGATCAGTAGTTTCTCTTATAATTGCTTCCCTTTTCTCATCTGCCAGAATTAGAACTTCAAATTTAGCTCTTTCTCCCTGGCCATTCTTTTCCTCAACACCAACTGCATTATTAACAGCTCCCCAGAATTTAGTAATGAAACCCCGGTGTGGAGTATATTCCTTCTGAAAGATGTTATTAACAGAGAAATGGACCCTGACTAGTTCGGTGTCTGCAGAAAGAAAAGTCGAATGTGATTCAGTGGACATTTTTTCAGAACACTCTTTCAATGACAGATGGAAACATATGTTTTTTATAAATTTCTCATTCCAAAACAAAGACTGACAGTAAAGCCCAGGGCTTTGATATTTATATAAATTGTTAAGTGGTTCACTGGGGAAAGAACATTTCAATTAGCATGTCACTGCTCATCATGTGGGCTTCAAGAAAGGCGTTCTGATTAAGCTGGCTGTTTAACAATACATCAAAAGTTGGGGCTTTCCTTAGAGTTATTCTCTTCAAGGCCAATGACATCACCTGATGATAGCCTGAATTTTCTGACTTTTTAAAAAATCAATTTACACATTCAAGATCCTCCTTTAAATCTTTAAATCTCATCAATTGAAGAAACCACTTTGTTTTAGTTCAATAGACATTGGCTAAGGAACTGCTAGGTGGCAGGCCTCTGCCTAAGGGATGTAAAGAAGTGCCATTGAGTAAGGCCTGTCTTCTCAAAGGCTGTGATCTGGAATGATTCTTAGGTAAATGATATTGATTACCAAATATTCAAAAATCTATTTCTGGTTATTAGTTTTTATGGGGGAAGAAGAAATGAGCAATTGTCAAAACCAGTTGAAAATAAACTTTGCTTTTGTTTGTGGCTTTATAAAACTACAATGCAACATCTTCAAATCAAATATTTTCTTTTTTCAGAACCTCTTCTCATTCATCCTTTTAAACTGAGAATATGTTTATAAACTATAGAAGAAGGAACAACTCATCATTCAAAAGTCATGCTTTTAGCTGTGTTTTCCCCCTCTCCTTTTATGTACTCTGCTGCCGCCCTTAGGACAACATGATAAGTTATGAAGTTTTCAGTTGGGCTTTTTTTTTTTTTTAATGTGTCACTCTTTGCATCTCATTAGCTCATGCAGACATCCTTAAAATTGACGGTATGATTTTGTGCAATTTAATCTAGAGGAACATGCCAAGCTCTACCAGCCTGAAGAGCCCATGAAAGACAAGGACACCAAATTCATTCTTCTTATCTACCCAATTTAGTAGCCATTTGTCACTGTCAATTAGTCAAGTGTGAAACAAATTACCCATGGCTGGAGCTAGGGAACAAAGTCTGAATGACAGCAAAAAAGAAAACAATCGGTTAATGTGGGCAATGTGAGGTAAGTAGGTGGTATGGTTAGAAGACACAGGGCAAGTCTACACCAAAAATATCTCTGACTCATGTCTGAAATTCTGCCATTGTAATTCATCCCTTTGTGCTAAACATCACTTTCTTCCTAGAGTTGTTTTTAAAATATCCACAGTCCAACAAAAAGCAACTATAAAATAAGTCCCTGATTCAACCAACATATGTTTATTGAGCCTTTTCTATAAATTAAGCTTGACTTTTCAAAAAAAAATAAGATATCATCATTGCCTACAAAGAGCTCACCATCTAGCTCTACCCAAGCAGTTTCATACTTTAGATGACACTCCCTTGATACATTAGCCCTTTAATTACTGCTTTCCTCACTCCTATTTCTTACTCAGGTTTATTAAAAGTAGAATTTACTTTCACTAATTCTACTCCCATGCACTCCATTAATTCCTCACTTCCAGGCTCCTACCCCAACCAGTCCTGTGAATAAAGTCACCTAGGACTTCTTCTCAACAAGTTGAAAAATCTCTTATTTTTCTGTTCATATTTTATGTAACTATTCTAGAGAAGTTGACTTCTTCCAAACACTTCTTTCCTGGAACTCTATTCTCTGAGACATTTCTACCAACTCCTCTTCCTCTGCCTTCCTTTTAAATGTTGGTGGACTTTAGGGTTCAGGCCTTTGGCCATTGGCCTTTACTCTACCAGTGATTTTCAACCAGGGGCAATTGTATTGCTTTGGGGACATTTTGCAATTTCTGGAGACATTTTTGATAGTCACAACTGGATGGGGGGATGCTATTGGTCACTAGATAGAGGTCAGGGTTACTATTAAACATCCTACAATACATAAGAAAGTTCCCTAAAACCCACAAACAAACAAACAAAAAAACCTGTTCCATCCAAAATGTCAACAGTATCAAAACCAAGAAAACCTGTTGTACGTTATCTCTGAGTAAAATCACTCACAGACATGGCTTCTGCTACTCACTCCTATGCAGACATTACTGGAATCATTGTTTAAAAACAGGATGAAGAGAAGAGAAGCCCAGAGTTATCATATGGCTCCATACCCAATGGACCATAGTCGTCTGCACCTGTGGGTCCCACAGAACCTGGAATTGAAATGAGCAGCACCGAGCTCATCTTTTTCTCTCACAAAACAACTCTTATTTGATGACAGCATCCAGTCTCCCAGACTTGAACCCTGGGAGTTAGCCTCAATTTTTTCCTTCCTCACCACTAAACCCTTCTGATTCTGCGTCCTAAAGAAATCTCAAAGCCATCCTATCATTACCACCTCCATGACCACTGCCTCAATTCAGACCTTCCTCTTTACTACTTATAGACTTAGGACTGACCTTCTATCTGCAAGCTCATATTCTTAAAGACCATCTTTTCAAAAAAAAATTTTAATTACACTTGAAATACAATATTATATAACTTTCAGGTGTATATCCCAGTGATTAGCCATTAAATTACTAAGTGATTATTTCAGTAAATTTCATACCCATCTGACACCATACATAGTAGTTAGAATATGATTGACTATATTCCCTATGCTGTACCTTACAACCTTATGACTATTTTTTAAATATATTTATTGATTATGCTATTACAGTTGTCCCATTTACCCCCCTTCAATCCACTCCATCCTGCCCACCTCCTCCCTCCCTCCCACATCCTCCCCTATAGTTCATGTCCATGGGTCATACTTATAAGTTTTTTGGCTTCTACATTTCCTATACTATTCTTACCCTCCTCCTGTCTATTTTCAACCTACCATTTATGCTACTTATTCTCTATACTTTTCCCACCTCTCCCCCTCCTATGCCCCTGTTTATAACCTTCCGTGTGATCTACATTTCTGTGTGGTTCTGTTCCTGTTCTAGTTGTTTGCTTAGTTTGCTTTTGTTTTTGTTTTAGGTGTAATTGTAAATAATTGTGAGTTTGCTGTCATTTTTACTGTTCCTATTTTTTATCTTCTTTTTCTTAGATAAATTCCTTCAACATTTCATATAATAAGGGCTTGGTGATGATGAACTCCTTGAACTTGACCTTATCTGACAAGCACTTTATCTGCACTTCCATTCTAAATGATAGCTTTGCTGGATACAGTAATCTTGGATGTAGGTCCTTGCCTTTCATGACTTGGAATACTTCTTTCCGGCCCCTTCTTGCCTGTAAGGTCTCTTTGGAGAAATCAGCTGACAGTCTTATGGGAACTCCCTTGTAGGTAACTGTCTCCTTTTCTCTTGCTGCTTCTAAGATTCTCTCCTTATGTTTCATCTTGGGGAATGTAATTATGATGTGCCTTGGTGTGTTCCTCCTTGGGTCCAGCTTCTTAGGGACTCTCTGAGCTTCCTGGACTTCCTGGAAGTCTATTTCCTTTGCCAGATTAGGGAAGTTCTCCTTCATTATATGTTCAAATAAGTTTTCAATTTTTTGTTCTTCCTCTTCTTCTTCTGGCATCCCTTTAATTCAGATGTTGGAATGTTTAAAGATGTCCTGGAGGTTCCTAAGCCTCTCCTCATTTTTTTGAATTCTTGTTTCTTCATTCTTTTCTGGTTGGATGTTGCTTTCTTCCTTCTGGTCCACAGTGTTGATTTGAGTTCCAGTTTCCTTCGCATCACTATTGGTTCCCTGTACATTTTCCTTTGTTTCTCTTAGCATAGCCTTCATTTCTTCACCTCATTTGTGACCAAATTCAACCAATTCTGTGAGCATCCTGTGTTTTGAACTGTGCATCTGATAGGCTGGCTATCTCTTGGTTGCTTAGTTGTATTTTTTCTGGAGCTTTGATCTGTTCTTTTATTTGGGCCATTTTTTTTTTTTGTCTTGGTGCATCTGTTACATAAAAGGGTGGAGCCTTAGGTGTTCCCTGTGGCAGGGTAACGCTCGTTGTCGTCACTGCACTGCAAGGCTGTATGTGGGGGAGGGGCCGAGAGGGAGCAATGGCACTTGCTCCACTCTCTGCTGGATTTCAGTCCTCCCTCTGCTACCCACATTCAAATTTGGCCCCTCTGGTGCTGACTCCCGAGTGGGTGGACTTGTGCATGCTCTAGGTCGCTGTGGGTCTCATCAATGAACTCTCCTGTGAGGCTGGGAGTTTCTCCTGCTGCCGCCTCAATCCCCACAGGTGTTTTCAATCAGAGGTTTGAGGCTTTATTTCCCTGTGCTGGAGCCCTGGGTTGCGTGGTCTGCTTCTCTCCCCTGCCATTCCTCCCAGAATGTGGGGCCATGGGGTCTGCTAGCTGCAGCCTGGCCTGCACCATTCCACAATCCGCCACCTCGCTGGGTCCATCACCCTCTGTGTTGCTTTGAGTCCTCTCCGCCCCGGTTGCCTGCCTGTCTCTGCCCGTCTGGATGAATGTTTCTTCTTTATCTCCTTGGTTGTCAGACTTCCATACAGTTTGATTTTCTGTCAGTTCTGGTTGTTTTTTGTTTTTAAATTGTTGTTGTCCTTCTTTTGGTTGTGCGAGGAGGCACAGTGTGTCTACCTACGCCTCCATCTTGGCCAGAAACCCTTATGACTATTTTGCAACTACAAATTTGTACTTCCTAATCCTTTCACCTTTTTCAGCCCCCACAACTACCTCCAACCTGGCAACCATCACAATATTTTCTGTAAGAGTTTGTTCCTGTTCTGCTTGTTCATTTATTTTGTTTTTTAGATGCAATTGTTGAGAGATATGTATTTGTGGTCATTTTATTGTTCATTTTCTATCCTTTTTCTCCTTTTAAAAAAAAAATATTCATCCAAGGGTATGCTTTTTTTATTTTAGAAAGAGAGGAAGGGGAGAGGGAGCAAGAGAAAGATAATGACAGAAACAAAGGAACATCAATATGAGAGAAAAGCATCATCAGTTGCCTTCCATAGATGCCCCAGTCAGAGATCGGGGATTAAACCCACAACTTTGGTATGTGCCCTGACCAGGAACCAGACTCACAACTTTTGGTGTATGGGAGATTCTCCAACCAATTGAGCTATTCAGTCAGGGCTCTTTTTCTTCTTGAAGAAGACCTTTAACATTTCATGTAATAATGGTTTTGTGGTTATGAACTCCTTTAGGTTTTTCTTGCCTAGAAAGCTCTTCATCTGTTCTTGATTCTAAATGATAGTTTTGCTGGGTAGAGTAATCATGGTTGTAGGTCTTGCTTTTCATCACTTTGAATATTTCATGCCAATCCCTTCTAGCCTACAAAGTTTTAGGGACAATATTATGGGAGCTCCCATGTAGGTAACTAAATGCAATTCTCTTGCTTTTTTAAGATTCTCTCTTTTTCTTTAATATTTTGGATTTTAATTATTAAGTGTCTTGGTGTCAGTCTCTTTGGGTTTGTTTTGTTTGGGACTCTCTGTGCTTCTTGGACTTATATGTCTATTTCCTTTACCAGGTTAGGGAAGTTTTCTGTCATTATTTTTTCAAATAGGTTTTTGATTTCTTGCTCTTTTATTTCTCTTTCCAGCACCCCTCTGATGTGAATGTTTGTGTGCTTGAAGTTGTCCCAGTGGCTCCTTATGCTATCCTCATTTTTTTGGAATTTTTTCTTTTTGCTGTTCTGATTGGGTGTTTTTCTTCCTTATATTCCAAATTGCTTATTGATTCTCAGCTTCATCTACTTTACTGTCATTTCCCTGTAAATTATTCTTTATTTTAGTTACTATATCCTTTATTTCTGACTGGTTCTTTTTTATTGTTTCCATGTCCTTTTTTATGCTATTGAATTTCTCTCTAAGTTCTTCTACTCTTACCCTAAATCTATTGAGCATCCTTTAAAATTTTTTTTATTGTTATCTATTACTGTTGACCCAATTATTACCCCATTTTCCCTCCTCCATCCAGCCCACACCCACTCCCACAGTCAATCCCCACACTGTTGTCCATGTCCATGGGTCATTCATACATGTTCTTTCACTAGTCCATTATCCTTCTTTCCACCATTGTTCCCCTCCCTCATTGAGCATCCTTATAACCAATGTTTTGAACTCTGCATCTAGGAGAATGCTTGTCTCCACTTTGTTTAGTTCTTTTTCTGGAGTATTGCTCTGTTCTTCCATTTGAGACATGTTTTTTTTTCTCCTGATTCTGGCAGCCTCCTTGTGTTTGTTTCTATGTATTAGGCAGAGCTTCTAAGTCTCCCAGGCTTGACAGAGTGGCGTAAAGTAGTAAGTGTCATATAGGGTCCATTGGCACAATTGTCCCATTCATTCAAGCTGCACCTCCCCCTCACTGTGTGGTCTGTGTATACCCTCCTCTTGTAGTTGAGCCTTGATTGCTGTTGGCACATCAATGGGAAGGGTTTATCCCCAGGCTGATTCATTGCAAGGACTGACTGTGACCACCATGGAGGATCAGCTGTACAGGAGCCCACCCGACAGGGAAGGGCTTACTTCAGCAGGGCTCTGGTGCCCACTGAGTCAGCCCCCTAACTGTGTCTCTTGTGAGTGTGGTAGGGTGGTGCTTTGATATGGTCTGAAGCTTTCCACTGGCTGCACTACCTCCGGGGCCTTCCAGAAGGTTCAGGCTGAGGTCAGCCACTGCCTGTATTCTGCTTGGGGCCACCCAGCATGAGATACAAAGCAATCTGCAGATGAGTGCTACTTGTGCTGGGCTCAGAGGTACCCAAGAGATTCCAAGCTGGGAACCAAGCCCAGCTGCTCCTATTGCTAGACCTGGGCCATTTAGCAAGAAGTATGGAGTGCACAGAGGCCAGATGCTGCTTGTTTGAGGGATTTAAGAAGATCTAAAGCATGAGCCAAGACAAGATATTCATATGGAAAAGTCACTTGAAACTTGGGTGTGTCCTTAAGTTGTGTGGGGAAGTGTCTCAGGGAATCATAGTGATAGCCAGGTTGATGAAGATATGGTGCTCACCTTACTGGGTCTGTGGGGGAAGGTCTCAGGGAAGAAACAATGGATTCTGCCTGCATTTCTGTCTGGGAGAAAGCTGTTCTTCATGCTCTGGCCCTATCTCTAGTGCCTTTTGAGTTGCTGCCTCATGGCTGGAGCTCACAGTGAGTGAGTCTGAGTAAGTCCATGTGTGGGCCCTTTAAGAGGAACTGCCTGGGGAGAAGCCCTCCATGTCACTCAATCACAATCCCTCTGCTTTTTATAGCCAGAACTTATTGGGACTTTTCTTCCTGGTACTGTAACCCTGGACAGGGGTTTTGGTGTGGGGTTGGGATGCCTCATTCCTGAGGAAGGACCTCTGCACCCAAGATATCCCTCCTGATTTTTATCTGCCATGCTTGGTTGTGGGACCAGCCCATTCTTCATCTCTGCCTTTCTTACCAGTCTCAATGTGGCTTCCTCTTTATATCCTCAGTTGTAAGATTACCATTCAGAAATATATGTGCCAAGATGGCGGCAAGATAGGTGGGAGCGGAGTCCACTTCCCCTCAATACCAGTGAAATACCTAGCTGATCTGAGGAGCAGAGCGAACAGCCAACAGTATTCCAGCATATATGAAGATCGGAGACCAAACATAGAGGACATCGAAAGATCAGACGGTGAGACAAGAAAATCTGGAGTGCTGAAAAGACCAGAGTAAGACTGTGTTACACCCATAAACATCAGCTCAAGACCAGTGAGCACAGGAGATTAAGGAGACAGCACCACTGAATCCCATTGGCATTTACTATAGAAGTTCATACCATAAACTCAGGGAGTCAGAATAGATCAATTCAAGAAGCAGAGGCTAACAAGAAGAGTCTCACAAACAATGGGAAGACAAAGAAACAATCCCCAAATGAAAGGAAAGGAGGAAGCCTCAGAAAGAATGCTAACTGAAAAAGAGGCAAGTCAACTATCAGATACTGAGTTCAAAGCAATGGTCATCAAGAAGCTCACTGAGCTCTCTGAGCTCAAAAAGAACTACCAGAAACGACAGGGAAAGTACAATGAACTCACTGCAAACTATATCAACATGAAAAAGGAAATAGAAACTATCAACAAGGGCCAAGAGGAAATGAAGAATACAATCTCTGAATTGAAGAACACAGTAGAAGGAATGAAAAGCAGACTTGATGAAGCAGAGGATCGGATCAGCGAGCTGGAGGACAAAGTAGAAAAAAACACCCAGAAGGAGCAAGAAAAGGAAAAGAGGCTCAGAAAGAATGAAGAGGGACTAAGGGAAATGCAGGACAACATGAAATGTAACAATATCCGTATAATAGGAATACCAGAAGGAGAAGAAGAAGAGCAAGGGATAGAAAACCTGTTTGAAAAAGTAATGATGGAAAATTTCCCTAATCTGAGGAGAGAAAAAGTCACCCAAATCCAGGAATCACAGAGAGTCCCAAGCAAGAGGAACCCAAAGAGGCACACACAAGACACATCATAATTAAAATGGCAAATTTCCAAGACAAAGAGAGGATCTTAAAGGCAGCAAGGGAGAAAAAGGAAGTAAGCCCCAATACAAAGGAGCCCCAATAAGGTTAGCAACTGACTTCTCAATGGAAACGCTCCAAGCCAGAAGAGAATGGCAAAAAGTATTCCAAGTAATGAAAACCAGAGGCCTGCAACCAAGACTACTTTACCCAGCAAGGCTCTCAATCAAGATAGAAGGCCAAATAAAGAGTTTCCCAGACAAAAGAAGTCTAAAAGAATACAGCTCCACCAAACCAGCTCTGCAAGAGATGCTAAAGGGACTGCTTTAAGGAAAGGAAGGAAAAGAGAAAGACAGAGGAACACAGGTAGGAAAAAATGGCAATGAATAACTACCTATCAATAATAACCTTAAAGGTAAATGGATTAAATGCTCCAATCAAAAGACATACAATGGATGAATGAATAAGAAAACATGACCCACAAATATGCAGCCTACAAGAGACCCATCTCAGGACAAAAGACTTACACAGACTGAAAGTGAAGGGCTGGAAACAAATTTTCCAAAGCAAATGGACAGGAAAAAAAAGCAGGGGTAGCAATACTCATATCAGACAAAATAGACTTCCAAAGAAGGGCCATAAAGAGAGACCCAAAAGGTCACTTCATAATATTCAAGGGAAAAATCCATCAAGAAGACATAAACATTGTAAAAAAAAAATATGCACCCTACATGGGAGCACCTAAATACATAAAGAAAATCTTGGAGGACTTCAAGAAAGATGTTGATAGCAACACAATTATACTAGGGGACTTTAACACCCGACTGTCAAAAATGCAGAGATCTTCCAAACAAAATATCAAGAAGGATATTGTGTCACTGAACAATACCCTAGAGGAAATGGACTTAACTGATATATATAGAGCTTTTCCTCCCAAAGAAGCAAAATACACATTGTTTTCAAGTGTACATGGAACTTTTTCAAAGATAGACCACATGATAGGACACAAAGCAAGCCTCAACAAATTCAAGAAAATTTAAATCATATCAAGCATTTTCTCTGACCACAAGGGACTGAAACTAGAAACTAACCCCAAAGGAAAAAACCCAAAACACTCAAAATCATGGAGATTGAATAGCATGCTATTAAACAATGAATGGGTCAAGAACGAGATATGGGAAGAAATTAAAAACTTCCTGGAAACAAATGAAAATGAACTCACAACAACCCAAAACCTATGGGACACAGCAAAGGCAGTCCTGAGAGGGAAGTTCTTAGCAATACAGGCCTACCTTAAAAAGATAGAAACATTTCAAACAAACAACCTAACCCTACGCCTACAAGAAGAACTGGAGGAACAACAACAAAGACATCCCAGAGCAAGCAGAAGGAAGGAAATAACCAAGATCAGAGCAGAGTTAAATGACATAGAGACTAAAAGCACAATTCTAAGGATCAATGAATCCAGGAGATGGTTCTTTGAATAGATAAACAAAATCGACAAGCCTTGAAGTAGGCTCATCAAGAAGAAAAGAGAGAGGATCCAAATAAACACAATTAGAAATGAAAGTGGAGAGATTACAACTGATACCACAGAAATAAAAAGGATCGTAAGAAATTACTATGAAGACCTGTATGCTAAGAAATTTGAAAACCTAGATGAAATGGACACATTTCTAGAAAAATATAATCTTCCAAAACTGACTGAAGAAGAAGCAGAAAACCTGAACAGACCAATAACAGCAGACGAAATTGAAGCAACCATCAAGAAACTCCCAAAACACAAAATCCCTGGACCAGATGGTTTCACAAGAGTATTCTATGAAGCATTTAAGGAAGAGCTAACCCCTATCCTTCACAGACTATTCAAAAAAATCCAAACCAATGGGAAACTCCCAAACTCCTTTTATGAAGCCAGCATCATCCTAATCCCAAAACCAGATAAAGACACAACGAAGAAAGGAAACTTCAGGCCAATATTGCTGATGAATATAGATGCTAAAATTCTCAACAAAATATTGGAAAACTGCATCCAGCAATACATTAAAAATGTCATACACCATGACCAAGTGGAATTCATCCCAGGGATGCGAGGATGGTACAATATTCGCAAATAAATGAACATAATACATCACATCAACAACAGCAAAGACAAAAATCACATGATCATATCAATAGATGCGGAAAAAGCATTTGATAAGATACAGAACCCTTTTCTGATAAAAACACTCAGCAAAGTGGGCATAGAGGGAGCATTCCTCAACATCATAAAGGCCATATATGAGAGACCTACAGCCAACATCATACTCAATGGACAAAAACTTAGAGCTTTCCCACTAAGATCAGGAACAAGACAAGGATGCCCTCTCTCACCACTCCTATTCAACACAGTATTGGAAGTCCTAGCCACAGCAATCAGACAAGAAAAAGAAATAAAAGGCCTCCAAATTGGAAAGGAGGAAATGAAACTGTTACTGTTTGCAGACAACATGATAGTGTACATGGAAAATCCTATAGACTCCACTAAAAAACTACTCTACCTAATAAATGAATTTGGGAAAACAGTTGGAAACAAAGTCAATACTCAGAAATCAAAGGCATTCCTGTACACCAACAATGAAACTGCAGAAACAGAAATCAGGAAAAACATCCCATTCGATATAGCAACAAGAAAAATAAAGTACCTAGGAATCAACCTAACCAAGGAGTTAAAAGACCTATACTCGGAAAACTATACAACACTGAAGAAAAAACTAAGGAAGACACAAACAAATGGAAGCATGTACCATGCTCATCGGTTGGAAGAATTAACATCATCAAAATGGCCATACTACCCAAAGCAATTTATAGATTCAATGCAATCCCTATTAGAGTACCCATGACATATTTCACAGATATAGAACAAACATTGCAGAAATTCATATGGAACCATAAATGACCCCGAATAGCTGCAGCAATTTTGAGAAAGAAGAACAAAGCAGGAGGGATCACAATACCTGATATCAAACTGTATTACAAGGCCACTGTCATCAAAACAGCCTGGTACTGGCAGAAAAACAGGCACATAGACCAATGGAACAGAACAGAGAGCCCAGAAATAAACTCAAGTCTATACGTTCAATTAATATTTGACAAAGGAGGCAGGAGCATAAAATGGAGCAAAAACAGCCTCTTCAACAAATGGTGTTGGGAGATCTGGACAGCTACATGCAAAAAAATGAAACTCGATCACCAATTTACGCCATACACAAAAATAAACTCAAGATTGATAAAAGACTTAAATATAAGTAGTAACACTATAAAAGTCCTCGAGGAAAACATTGGCAGGAAAATCTCAGACATTCCACACAGCAACATCCTCACAGACACATCCCCTAAAGCAAGGGACATAAAGGAAAGAATAAACAAATGGGACCTCATCAAAATAAATAGCTTCTGCATGGCTAAAGAAAACATCACTAAATTACAAAGAGAACCAACAGTATGGGAAAATATATTTGCCAATGATACCTCAGACAGGGGCCTAATCTCCAAAATATATAAAGAACTCACACGACTCCACTCCAGGAAGACAAACAACCCAATTAAAAAATGGGCAAAGGACTTGAATAGACACTTCTCCAAGGAAGACATACAGAGGGCCCAGAGACATATGAAAAGATGCTCAGCATCACTAGCCATCAGGGAAATGCAAATTAAAACCACAATGAGGTACCATCTCACACCAGTCAGAGTGGCCAACATAAACAAATCCACAAACAAATGTTGGCGAGGATGCGGAGAAAAGGGAACCCTAGTGCACTGTTGGTGGGAATGCAGACTGGTGAGGCCACTGTCAAAAACAATATGGAATTTCCTCAGAAAACTGAAAATGGAACTGACTTTTGACCCAGCAATTCTGCTGCTGGGATTATACCTAAGAACCCTGAAACACTAATCCAAAAGAACCTATGCACCCCAATGTTCATAGCAGCACAATTTACAGTAGCCCATTACTGGAAGCAACCTAAGTGCCCATCAGCAAAAGAGTGGATCCAAAAACTATGGTATATTTACACAGTGGAATTCTACGCAGCAGAGAGAAAGAAGGAGCTTATACCCTTTGAAACGGCATGGATGGAACTGGAGAGCATTATGCTAAGTGAAATAAGCCAGACGGTGAGGGACAAATACCATATGATCTCACCTTTAACTGGAACATAATCAATAGAAGAAAAAAAGCAAACAAAATATAACCAGAGACATTGAAGTTAAGAACAATCTAACAATCGGCAGGGGGGAGTGGGGAGGGGATTACAGGAACTACTTTAAAGTACACATTGACAAAATCAAGGGGGAGGGTGGAAGTGGGGGAGGGAGGTGGGTTCAGCTGGGATGGGGTGGAGGGATGAGGATAAAAGGCATACAACTGTAATTGAACAACAATAAAAATTTTAAAATAAATAAAAAAATATATGTGCCAAGTTTAAAAAAAAAATTTTCCATTCACTTAGATTTCAGGTGGTTCTGAATGATGATTATATCATTTTGTTGTAATTTTGATGTGATCATGGGTGGATGCAGGAATCACATTTATCTATGCCTCTATCATGACCAGAAGCCCTGCAGACCATCCATCCATTAAATACCTGAGTGAAAATATTTCCTATACAGCCTTCTCTGAGTCTTCCACTCTTTCATAACTATCCCCATATTGTCTTCACATTCATGTAATTGTAATAATAAAAATGACTAATATTCATATAGCTCCACACACTCTACTCAAAATAATCATGTGCCACTATCTCCTTGCCTTTACTCATATTGAATGATACATATTCCTATAACAGTGGATTAATTCCACATATAATATATAATGGAGGACTAAATTAAAATAGACTAATTTATTCTCAAGTATAAGTAGTCCTTGTTTAAACCTGTTTTAGCCCTTATAGAAAGTAAAGGCATAGGTGGATATACTTTGTCTCCTAACACAACCAAAAGAAGGACAACGACAAATTTATAAACAAAAAATAACCAGAACTGACAGGAAACCAAACTATATGGAAGTCCAATAACCAAGGAGTTAAAGAAGAAACATTCATTCAGACTGGTAGGAGGGATGGAGATAGGCAGTGGGGATGAAGAGGACATGCAGCAGCTGGTGGTCCCACATTTGTGTGTGTATAAACTGGGAGGAACAACTGGGGAGCCAGACAGACCATTCAACCCAGCAAAGGAAAAGAAAGCCCCAGAACCTCTGCCTATAAAAACCTGTGGGAGTTGTGGCAGCAGGAGAAACTCCCAGCCTCACAGGAGAGTTCATTGGAAAGACCCACAGGGTTCTAGAATGTACAGAAAACCACCCACTGGGGAATCAGCAACAGAAATGTCCAATTTGCTTGTGGGTAGCAGGAGAACTCACTGAAAGCCAGCCAAGAGTGGAACAAGTGGCATTGTTCCCTCTCTGACCACTCCCCCACAGACAGTGCCACAACTCAGCAACATAGGTTGCCCCAACCTGGTGAATAATTAAGGCTCAACAATTAAGGCTTACAATGTAACAGGCCCACTGAGACAAAGAAAGTGACCCAAATGAAAGAACACATCAAAACTCCAAAAACAGAACTAAGCAATGAAGAGATAGCCAACCTATCAGATGCAGAGTTCAAAAACAATGGTAATCAGGATACTATAGAAATGGTTGAGTATGGTTGCAAAATAGAGGAAAAAGTAAAGGCTGTACAAAATGAAATACAGAAAAATATACAGGGAACCAGCAGTGAAGGGAAGGGACTCAAATCAACTATTTTGACCAGGAGGAAGAAATAAACATTCAACCAGAACAAAATGAAAAAAAACAAGAATTCAAAAAAAAGAGGAGAGGCTTGGGAACCTCCAGGACAACTTAAAATGTTCCAACATCCAGATCATAGGGGTGCCAGGAGGAGAGGAGGAAGAGCAAAAATTTGAAAACTTATTCGAACAAATAATGAAGGAGAACTTCCCCAGTCTGGTGAAGGAAATAGACTTACAGGAAGTCCAGGAAGCTCAGAGAGTCCCAAAGAAGCTGGACCCAAGGAGGAACACACCAAGGCACATCATAATTACATTCCCCAAGATTAAAAATAAGGAGAGAATCTTAGAAGCAGCAAGAGAAAAGGAGACAGTTACCTACAAAGGAGTTCCCATAAGACTGTCAGCTGATTTCTCCAAAGAGACCTTACAGACAAGAAGGGGCTGGAAAGAAGTATTCCAAGTCATGAAAGGCAAGGACCTACATCCAACATGGCTATATCCAGCAAAGCTATCATTTAGAATGGAAGGGCAGATAAAGTGCTTGTCAGATAAGGTCAAGTTCAAGGAGTTCATCATCACCAAGCCCTTATTATATGAAATGTTAAAAGACTTATCTAAGAAGAAGAAGACCAAAAATATGAACAGTAAAATGACAACAAACTCACAACTACCAACAACCGAACCTAAAAAAACAAAAACAAAATGAACTAAACAAACAACTAGAACAGGAACAGATTCACAGAAGTAGAGATCACATGGAGGGTTATCAGCAAGGAGGGATGGGAGGGGTCATGGGGGAAAAGGTAATAAGAAGCATAAATGGTAGGTCCAAAATAGACGGGAAGGTTAAGAACAGTATGGGAAATGGAGAAGGCAAAGTACTTGAATGTATGACCCATGGATATGAACTAAGGAGAGGGAATGCTGGTTGGAGGGGGTACAGGGCAGAGGGGAATAAAGGGGGAAAAATGGGACAACTGTAGTAGCATAATCAATAAAATATACTTTGAAAAAAAGCCTTTACAAACTTGTGTTTTTGATTATTTAATTCAATAGAAACCAATTTCACAAATATTTGATACATAAAAAACATGCGCCCTGACTGGTGTGGCTCAGTAGACTGAGCCCTGGCCTGCAGACCCAAATGTTGCCAGTTCAATTGCCAGTCAGGGCACATGCCTGGGTTGTGGGCCAGATCCCTAGTTGTGGGCATACAAGAGGCAACAATGCAATATATCTCTCATGCATTGATGTTTCTCTCCCTCTCTTTCTCCCTTTCCTCTCTCTAAAAATAAAGTATTTAAAAATATAAAAAATAAATATATGTATATATAATATTACACATTGTATGTATTATTTGTTATTGACACCAAAGGCATGTAGCAAAGTAAATATTCAAGGAACTAGATGAGTGGTTTGAGTCTAGACCCAGTGATTTTGAGTGACAGTCTAGAATTCTTACCTTGATGGTGCAGTTCCCAAAAAACTTCATCAACTTTTCAGTGCTTCTGAAGATCACTCTAGGCTCTGAACAAACAATCCAAACTCTCAATTTTCTTATTTGTAAAATAAAAATAATCGTCATTTATACTTTCTATCTTTAATTACTTTCCTCCTGTTATCCCTTGGTCCCACCCAAGCAGGCTTCCATCCTCTCTTCACCAACACTACGTTTGTCAAGGCTATGTTATTAATCCAATAGTCTCCATTTTACTTAATTTAGCAGCAGCTTTTGACCTAAATGCCATATCTCCTAAATGGTATAAATACAAGATAGAGGAAAGCTGCATTATAGTCACTAGACTTTACGTGAGCAAGAAACAAAGTTTTATTGTGTTATAACACTGAGGTTTCAGATGTATGGTAGGCAGACTAATGACCACCCTGAAATGATCACACCCTCATCCTCTGGACCCTGTGAATATATTTCCTGACATAATAAAATGAATTTTGCAGATGTGATTAAGGTTATGGACTTTGAGGTGGAGAAATTATTCAGGGTTAACTGGTAGGGTCCAGTCTAATTACACAAGTCATTAAAACCAGAGAACTTTTCCCAGGTAGTTCAGAGAGATGCAATGTGTAAAGGACTCAACAATACATTGACACTTTGCAGATGAAGAAAAAGGGCCATGAACCAAGGAATGCAGCAGTCTCCAGAAGCTGGCTACAGTAAGCTGCAAAATGAGAACCTGGGACCTATCCCCACAAGGAATTAGATTTTACCAACAATATGAAAGAGTAAGGAAATTCTGCCTTAGAGTCTCCCCAAAGGACCACAGCCTTGCCAGCACCTCAATTTTAGTTTGGTGAGAACTGTGTCAGACTTCTGAACTACAAAACTATAAGATAATAAATTCGTGTTGTTTTAAGCCACTAAATTTATGGTAACTTATTATGAGAATAAAGACTGATATAGAAGGTAGTTTTCTTATAGTAGAATTTCTCTGCCTGTGCTGACTAATACATACATGTAAAGCATTGAAGCACATAGTCAAACATTCAGCAAACCTTATCTATAGCAATTACTTTTATTGTATAGGAAAACTGTTTCATGTGACCAGCGCACAGAAAAAAACACAGTGGGTTCACTGACTGGTATTTCAGATATTTCAGGATAATTCTGATGTTGATTGAATGGCAAAAGGTGATGAAAGTCTCCTAGAAGGGTCAAACTCTCCAATTTTGAGTGAAGACAAAGTGTAATGGCTCTTGTTACTGCATCAGTATCAAAGTTGACAGTTTAGGACAAGCAACAACTGCCCCATATCAGCACAGCCTACCTTATAAACTCTTTCCACAGGCCCCCTCTCTCAGCAAGTATCAGCAGCCTTTATGTCCTGGAGACCACAGATAAGAAAAAGTGAATAAATGTAAATATACACTGTAACAATGTGAATTTGACTTGGAATTCCTAAGGAGATAGATTGAACATGCAAGGCTTCATTCCTCTGAAGTACTGGGAAAAAATATCCAGATGTGCTAAAAATAAGTCTTAGACTGATTCATGAACTAATGATAATAGAGGCCAGATTCAATTAGTTCTGGTTACCCACTACCTCTCTTCTCACCTGTGGGCAGGACTGTGGAGGTGAGTACCATCTTACAGGAGTCAAACAACCTCTTCCACCAAAATCTGTCCCTTAGTTAAATAAGTAGCAAGAGAGGCACAAGCCTAAAGGAGGGTTACTAGATCTGACTTCAGATATCACTTCACCATAGAGATGTGCTGGTGAGGAAAATGTTCTGGGCTCAAGTCAGGGTACCTGGATTCTACTCTTGGTTCTGCCATTAAATGCAATTACATTTCCTTTGACACTCTTAACGTCTTCATCTGTGAAATGGACATAATAGTAGTCTCTTCCCCACCAGCTGTACTATTTATTATGAAAATTCAATGAGAAAATCAATGTTTGCAACTTTATGGTTCCAAGAAAGAAAGAACACTGACGTATATAGGTTGTTGGAGAAGGGTCTACAGCACTGAGGTAAGAGCAAGTGTAGGCATCATGAAGAGATCAGTTTAATAGTACAACTTCAGGACCTGGGGTAGATGTAATGTTTCTCAAATTCTTCCTTTCTCTATTGGGAGGCAGAAATACCTTATCCATAGAGACAGATGAGGCTTAAAGAATTAATCCACCTGGGGGAAGGAGCAAAGTGATTTATTTTTGCTAAGATGTAAATGGTAGGCAAAGGTTGGTTCCCTAAAATCAATGCCGAATTGGGAAGAAGTACCTCAATGGGCCTAGGTACTTAGCAGTAGGTGTACTGTCCAGAAGAGGATGAAGAGATAGACACCCATATAAACATTCTGGCTTCTGTGTGAGAGCCAATTCTGCCAGAATATACAGGGTGAAATCAATCAGATTATACCAACCATCTCAGCTGATGGGGTCAGCTAAGGATGTGTGCCTTTCCTCCATAATCTCACCAAGATAAGCCCTTAAAAAGTTTACAAAGCACCTATTTTTGGTCTGGATTATTCAAATATCTCTGCTTCTCTGAAAATCTCCAAACCCCCTCTGGACATTCAATGCTATCCCTAATGGGGTCAAAGGGTTCCCTCAAAATGTAAGCCAGAAAACTTATGATAATTCTTGAAGTTCAGTAACAGTAACTGTCATTTCTTAGAAACATCTTATATTTCAGCAAACAAGGTTTTGATCCTGCCTTAACTAAGATTTTCAATACTGCTACCATAACAACAATAAGTAAACCCATGACTTCTCAATTTTGTTGTACAAACTATTTTTTGAGGATCTACCATATGCCTAGACCTTTGATGGTCAAAATAGGGATATAAAATAAACAAACTGTGATTCCTCCTGGCTATGGATCTTGGTGTTTGGCTGGAGGAGCAGAAGACTCCATGGCATTCACATAGACCATTCTGGGCAAGCAAGATGACAATGGGTCCAGTTCTGAACCACTCAGTGCACTTATGTTTACAAGGTACCTTTGTCTGGATTGGTATTAGTAGCAAATTCACAACTCTGTACATGATTTTTCTTTCTTTTATCTGTGTCATAAAAAATGACTAAAAGAAAATATACCAAAATTTAGTGTTACCCCCTGAGTGGTGCAACAAGAATTTTTTTTTAATTTTATTTTTTATTTTTGTATATTTTCCAAGTTATTTCAACAAATAATGGAAAAGATATGATCAATTTTATCTTCAAAAGTACAAACAAAAGGCAGTTGCCCACATAAATGTTTAATGTAGCAAGCCAATATGTACTCGCCAGCAAGTGTCCCTTTATTTACAACAGTTGTATGAGGCTAAGTTCTGTTATGATCTCCATTTTATCATATGTGAAGGTTTGGGGGCATACATAGGTTACATTTTTGCCCAAGTTCACACAACTGGTAAGTAATGAAGATGAGAAGTAAAATCAAGTAGGCTAGCCCTAGAACTTGCTCTCTTGGTCATTCTATTCTACCATATACTTCTTTAATAAGTAAGTGATCACATTTTTCCCCAAAACCAGTGATTCCTAAAAACTCTTCCAAATCTTTTTTGGAATTCTTTCAAAAAAAAAAAAAAGGAACCCACAGAGGAAACTACTTCAGCTTTAACATATTCTTTGGCAATTTTCACCATGATTGTACCTTGGACTAGGGAGTATGTCTTGAATGACTCATTCTCCCAGCTTGTGAAATTGCGATCCTAGAGAGCTATGAACTGTGAAGACTGACAGGACCTGCTGAAGCAGACAGAGAGTCCACAGGAATCTAGGCCCTAAAGTTAAGGTTTACAGTAAGTGATGAATACCAACCAGTGTTCTGATCTAAGCATAAGCTTTTCTGGAATCCAGTGTCTTAAAATGCTTCGTGCATGAAATGCATATTTCTTTTATTTTAAAATTATTTTTAAAAACACATGGACCACAGGCTTAAACACTTCGTCCATTCTCCACAACAGCTATAAAAAAAGCAGACTGACACAGTCTGATGTGGTAAAATTTTTTCACCATACCTTGTATCCACACTCTTTCATCCCAGACACAACAGGACATTTTGAAAGGATGAGAGAGGGAAATAAGCTTCCTTTTTGCATGGCTACCTTGTCTTGACATGGACCTGTCCATCATGGCAGAGACCAGATGAGATTTTTAGGGAAACAAATGTTAAATCTTATCTCACCAGAGATTTCCTGTGAATGGAGACTGGCTGACATTCTGAGGAGTTTAATTGGAGTTTAAGATTAAATTAACATTTCTGTAGCTGGAAGAGCCTTGTTTCCCAAATCCGGAATTTTCTGTTCATGTTGAAATGCTCCCGGCATCTGTCATGCCTGGGTTTCTTGGTGCTGTGATACCTGCCCCAGTTTTTCACTCTCCTGCCTAATTGGTAGCAACTCATTTTGAGCCACCAGATGTAAATTCACTCCTGCCAGAGAGCTTTGTTGTGACAGAAGAGTAATGGGAGAGATATAGACAGAGACTGAGAAACAGATAGACAGAGAGAGATTTCTTTTTTGATATATTTAAATTATACTTTATTGATTATGCTATTACAGTTGTCCTGATTTTCTCCCTTTGCCCCCCTCCACCACGCACCCCCCCCCACTCCTCAGGCAATCCTCCATGATTATTCATGTCCATGGATCATGCATATAAGTTCTTTGGCTACTCCATTTCCTATATTGTACTTGACATCCCCATGGCTATTCTGTAACTTCCTATTTGTACTTTTTAATCCCCTCACTGCTTCACCCATTCCCCCACACCACCCTCTTATTTGGAACCATCAAAACTCTCTCTGTATCCATGCTTCTGTCTCTGTTCTTCTTGTTTGCTTTTGTATTCAACTGTTGATAGATATATATTTTTTTTGCCATTTTATTGTTCATAGTTTTGATTTTGTTTTTCTTCATTAAGTCCCTTTAACATTTTATATAGTAATGGTTTGGTGATGATGAATTCCTTTAGCTTTTCATGTCTGGGAAGCTCCTTATCTGCCCTTCAATTCTAAATATTATCTTTGCTGGGTAGAGCAATCTTGGCTGTAGGTCCCTGCTTCTCATGACTGAATATTTCTTGCCAATCCCTCCTAGCCTGTGAAGTCTCTTTGAGATATCAGCAGACATTCTTATGGGAACTCCCATGTAGGTAACTAACTGCTTTATCCTTGTTGCTTTTAAGATTCTCTCATTATCTTTACCCTTTGGCATTTCAATTATGATGTGTCTTGGAATGAACCTCTTTGCATTCATCTTGTTTGGGGCTCTCTGTGCTTCCTGGACATGCATGTCTATTTCCTTCACCAAATTAGGAAAGTTTTCTTTCATTATTTTTTCAAACAGATTTCCAATTTCTTCTTTTTTTCTCTGCTCCTTCTGTCACCTCTATGATGCAATGTTGAATGTCTGAAATTTATCCCAGAGTCTGTTTACACTATCCTTGTTTTTTTTGGATTCTTTTTCTTCTTGTTGTTCTGATTGGTTGTTTTTTGCTTTCTTATGTTACATATCATTGATTCGATTCTCAGATTCACTCCAGTGTTGTTTCCCTGTAAATTGTTCTATATTTTAATTAGTGTATCCTTCATTTCTGACTGGCTTTTTCTTATGCTGCTGAGGTATTCACTAAGTTCCTTGAGCATCCTTATAACCAGTGTTTGGAGCTCTGCATCTGATAGATTGCTTACCTGCATTTCATTTAGCTCTTTTTCTGGAGTTTTGATCTGTCCTTTCATCTGGTCCATGTTTCTTTGTCTTCTCATTTTGGCAGCCTCCCTGTGTCTGTACATATTAGGTAGAGCTGCTTTGACTCCATGTCTTGGTAGTGTGGCCTAATGTAGTAGGTGTCTTGTAGGGTCCAGTGGCAAAGCCTTCCCTACCACCCAAGCTGGGTATTTGAGGTGTGCACTTCATGAAGACTGAGTATACCCTCTTCTTATAGTTGAGCCTTGGTTGCTGTTGGCAGAGCAATAGGAGGGATTTACCCTGGCCAGTCAGTTGCAATGATTGGCTGTGACCACTTACCACCAAACTCTGCCCTCTGTGGAGGATCAGCTATGCAAGAGCAGGGTGGTGGTGCTCCAACATGGCCTGTAGTTGTCCACTGGGTGAGCTCATCCTGGGGTTTCCCAGGTGACACAGGCCAAAGTCAGCCCCCATCTGTGTTTTGTTTGAGACCACCCTGAGCTATAAAGCAATCTGAGAAGGCTGCTACTCATGCTGGGCTTAGAGATTCCCAGGTGAAGCCAAGCTGTGAATCTAGGCTGGCTGCTGCTAGTAGCAGGCTTGGGGCTCACTGAGGCAAGCTCTTACATTTTGATAGGATTTAAACTTGTGAAGCATGAGCCAAGACCAGCCATTCATATGGAAAAGCAGCTTGGGTGGGGTGGGGTCTCTGGAGATCTTTAAGGCAGGGCAGATAGTGTTAGCCAGGTTTATGGAGTCTCAGATATGACACCATTTTGCTGACTGTGTGAAAAGGTGTGGTTTAGAAAAGGGACAATGGTCTCTGCTTGTCTTGATGCCAGATACTTCAGTTTCTCCCTGAATACCACTGGTGCCTTTCAAGCTGCTACTCCAGTGCTGGATCTCAGAAGGAGTAATTTAAGAGGAATTGCTTGGGGCTCCAGAAGTTTCTTCCACTGACTCAATCCCTGCTGGGGACCTATCTTCCTAGCACTGAAATCCTGGGCTTGGGGAACCTGGTGTGTAGCTTGGACTCCTCACTCCCAAGATATCCCTCCCAAATTTTTATCCACCACACATGGGTGAAGGACCAGACCATTCCACATCTGCACCCCTCCTACCATGCTGGATGGGTGTGGTTTCTTTAATTCCGTAGTATTCAGACTTCCATTCAACTCAATTTATGATGTCTGAATGATGGTCATTCTATATTTTAGTTGTAATTTTGATGTGGTTGCGTGAAGAGGTGAGCCTTGTCTGCCTATGTCGCCATCCTGACTGGAAGTCCCAGAGACTTCTTGACTTAATTTTTTTTATTGTTGTTCAAGTACAGTTGTCTCCATTACCCCCCACTACCCCCTACCCAGCCATCCCCACCTCCCACTCCTGATCCCACCTGCCCTTGGTTTTGTCCATGTGTCCTTTATAGTTGTCCTTGAAGATCCTTCCCCCTTTTCCCCCAATATCCTCTCCCCCCACCCTCTGATTACTGTCAGTTTGTTCTTAATTTTAATGTCTCTGGTTATATTTTTCTTGGCTTAATTTTGAAATTGTCTCGTGAGTAGGTGGATTGCCTATTTGTGAACTAATTTTCCATGCAGTAAAGAAACCAACTTGCTGATGAGAGAAAGGTATGACCAGAGATATGAAGAAGTGAAGTCAGAGACCACAGAGTGCAATGGTTCATATGCTAGAGGGAACAGAGGACTGAAGTTATAAAAACACAGGAAACTTCCTTCATAAGATAAATCTTAATTCATCCAAGTGTGCTATAAAGAGAGTATTTTTGTCTAGGGTGAGGTCAGCAGGCCATTAAAGTGGCTGCTTTTGTTTTCCAAGATACTCTTTTCTCTTGGAGTCCTCTCAGATTACTCTCCCATCCCCACTGCACTCACCTCAGGGAAGAACAACCACTTCTGTTAACACTTTTCTCCTAGGCAAGGATTATGACCTGTCCCATCCATCTTATACAGAACTGAAATAAATTTCACAAATGTAGGATCTGAAAGGGACAATCAATTTAGAACTGAGATTGTGGCTCACAAGATGGAACTTCTCCACTTTCATTCAGCTTGCAACCAACTACAGTGTCTCCTTCTGCTCCTCCAACCTGTCTCCTAAGGTGGGTGCTGCCGTCTTAGTCTTCATCTTCTCCTCCCAACAGCACTACCAGGAACACTTGTCAAGATGTCTGCCCTGCTTAAGGTTCTCAACCAGGAGGGCTCAGAGATGCTGAAGTGTCCCTCTACCTTTCTCTCCATTCCACTGCTTCCCTGAGAGATTGACTATAAATGAAAATCTATTCTCAGGAGATTTGCCCAGATTTTAATATAAAACAGATCACAATATTATAAAATACACAAAGAAAAGAGTATTTTTATATGAGATTAGAGTGTATTCTTTGTATTTTTCATAGAGTCAGAGACATTAGAACTTCCTGATTGTCATCATAGAATTTTTCTTACCTAGACTTTAGGTTTGGTTCCTCCATTAACTTCATACATTACTCTAGCAAGTGTCTTCACATTTCAGAATTGAAATTTGTTCTTCTGTAAGATGTGGGAGTTGGAGAAAATCATCTAGAAAATTTTCTGAAGGGTTTCCTTTCTGTGAGCGAAATTACTGAGACAACTAGCATTTATTATATATAAAGAGATAATGAGATTTGTTTCTGTCTTTCCAGAAGATTACAGTAGTAAAAGATTATGGTTAATGTATAGACAACTCTCTAATTTTATTTTATTTATTTTTTATTCAGTTACAATTGTCTGCATTTTCTCCCCATCCCTCCACCCCACCCAAGCCAGTCCCACCTCCCTCCCCCACCTCTAACCTCCCCCTTGATTTTGTCCTTGTGTCCTTTATAGTAGCTCCTATAAACCCCTCTCCCTACTATCCCCTCCCCACTCCCCTCTGGCTATTGTTACATTGTTCTTAATTTCAATGTCTCTCGTTATATTTTGTTTGCTTTTTTTTTTTAAAAAGTCTATGCTAAAGGAATATGAGCCAGGAAAGAGGAGAGTGTGTGAGACTGAGGCGATAGAAATGGATTCTGGGAAAAGAAAGTACTTAAAGAAAGAGTAATGTTAATATTGGTCTCTTTCAGGACTATCCTTTTCCCTGAGTATGTCAATATATCTTAACTACTTGTGCCACTTTCTTAATTACTATAGTTTTATATTAAGTCTTGATATCTGGTAGTATAAGAACTACATCTTTGTTTCTCTTCTTCAAGCTTGTCTTTCTATTTCCATACACATTTTAGTATCAGCTGGTCAATTTCCATTTTAGAAAGCAATGAAAGTTTTGATTTAGTTTACCTTGAATCTATTGATCAACTTAGGGAAATATGCCTTCTTTACAATATTGAATCTTTCAATCTATGAAACATTATCCCTCTAGTTCCTTAGGTCTTTTTCAATTTCTTCTCAAATTATTGTAGTTTTTACTTACAGGTTTTCTGCATCATTAGTTTGATTTATTTCTAGGATTTTGGTAGGTTTCTATACTATTACTTAAGGTATATTTTTAAAACTTTATTATTTTGTTGTTTGTTGATTGTATATTAAATGTAATTAATTTCAAAACAGTGCTTTTGAAATTAATTATCCAGCAACCTTAGTAAATTATCCTAAAGCTTATCTATATATTCTTTTACTTTATGATTGATAAAATCATGTTGTCTCCAAATAATGATAATTTTATTTAATCATTTTCCATCTCTAGTAGATGGCCACCCAAAAATGCCCAGTCTTAGTTCCTGAAGCTGTAAATATTACCCTTTTTAGAAAAATATTATTTGAGATGTTACTCAATTAAGGATCTTGAGCTAAGGAAATTGTCTTGCACTATCTGGATGGGTCCTAAATACAATCAGGAATGTCCTTATAAGAGAAAAGGAGGGCAGGTAACACTCAGAGGGGAAACTGATATGAACACAGAGGTAGAGATTGGAGTGATGCAGCCACAGAACTGGGAATACTGAGTCAACCACAAAAAACTAGAAGAGACAGGAATGAATCATCCATTAGAGTTCCCAGAGTGAGCATGATTCTGTCAAATTTTGGACTGCTAGTCCTAAATTTTCTAGACCTGTAAAGAGAACACGTTCCTGTTTTTTAAACCATAAAGTTTGTAAGAGTTAGTTACAACAATCAGAGAAACGAGCACTACATACTAATGACTTTTTTTCTTTTCTCATTTGTGTTTTATTGATACTTTCTTCTTTTTTATAATTTTAATTTTGTATTGTTATTTAATTACAGTTGTGTGCCTCTTCTCCCCATTCCTCCACCCCACCCCAGCCAAACCCACCTCCCTCCCCCACCTCCACCCTCTCCCTTGATTTGGTCCATGTGTCCTTTATAGTAGTTCCTGTAATCCCCTTTCCCCACTGTCCCCTCCCCACTCCTCCCTGCCCATTGTTAGATTGTTCTTAACTTCAATGTCTCTGGTTATATTTTGTTTGCTTTTTTTCTTCTATTGATTATGTTCCAGTTAAAGGTGAGATCATATGGTATTTGTCCCTCACCGCCTGGCTTATTTCACTTAGCATAATGCTCTCAAGTTCCATCCATGCTGTTGCAAAGGGTATAAGCTCCTTCTTTCTCTCTGCTGCATAGAATTCCATTGTATAAATATCCCATAGTTTTTGGATCCACTCGTTTGCTGATGGGCACTTAGGTTGCTTCCAGTACTTGGCTATTGTAAATTGTGCTGCTATGAACATTGGGGTGCACAGGTTCTTTTGGATTGGTGTTTCAGGGTTCTTAGGGTATAATAACAGCAGCGGAATTGCTGGGTCAAAAGTCAGTTCCATTTTTAGTTTTCTGAGGAAATTCCATATTGTTTTCCACAGTGGCCTCACCAGTCTGCATTCCCACCAACAGTGCACTAGGGTTCCCTTTTCTCCGCATCCTCTCCAACATTTGTTTGTGGATTTGTTTATGTTGGCCATTCTGACTGGTGTGAGATGGTACCTCATTGTGGTTTTAATTTGAATCTCTCTGATGGCTAGTGATGCTGAGCATCTTTTCATATGTCTCTGGGCCTTCTGTATGTCTTCCTTGGAGAAGTGTCTGTTCAAGTCCTTTGCCCATTTTTTAATTGGGTTGTTTGTCTTCCTGGAGTGGAGTTGTGTGAGTTCTTTATATATTTTGGAGATTAGGCCCTTGTCTGAGGTATTATTAGCAAATATGTTTTCCCATACTGTTGGTTCTCTTTGTAATTTAGTGATGTTTTCTTTAGCCATGCAGAAGCTTTTTATTTTGATGAGGTCCCATTTGTTTATTCTTTCCTTTATGTCCCTTGCTTTAGGGGACATGTCTGTGAGGACGTTGCTGTGTGGAATGTCTGAGATTTTCCTGCCAATGTTTTCCTCGAGGACTTTTATGGTGTTACGACTTATATTTAAGTCTTTTATCCATCTTGAGTTTATTTTTGTGTATGGCGTAAGTTGGTGATCAAGTTTCATTTTTTTTGCACGTAGCTGTCCAGATCTCCCAACACCATTTGTTGAAGAGGCTGTTTTTGCTCCATTTTATGCTCCTGCCTCCTTTGTCAAATATTAATTGAACGTATAGACTTGAGTTTATTTCTGGGCTCTCTGTTCTGTCCATTGGTCTATGTGCCTGTTTTTATGCCAGTACCAGGCTGTTTTGATTCCAGTGGCCTTGTAATATAGTTTGATATCAGGTATTGTGATCCCTCCTGCTTTGTTCTTCTTTCTCAAAATTGCTGCAGCTATTCGCGGTCATTTATGGTTCCATATAAATTTCTGCAATGTTTGTTCTATATCTGTGAAATATGTCATGGGTACTCTAATAGGGATTGCATTGAATCTATAAATTGCTTTGGGTAGTATGGCCATTTTGATGATGTTAATTCTTCCAAATGATGAGCCTGGTACATGCTTCCATTTGTTTGTGTCTTCCTTAATTTCTTTCTTCAGTGTTGTGTACTTTTCTGAGTACAGGTCTTTTGCCTCCTTGGTTAGGTTGATTCCTAGGTACTTTATTTTTCTTGTTGCTGTATCAAATGGGATTTTTTTCTTGATTTCTATTTCTGCAGTTTCGTTGTTGGTGTACAGGAATGCCTTTGATTTCTGAGTATTGACTTTGTATCCAGCAGTTTTGCCAAATTCATTTATTAGGTCGAGTAGTTTTTTGGTGGAGTTTATAGGACTTTCCATGTACACTATCATGTTGTCTGCAAACAGTGACAGTTTCATTTCCTCCTTTCCAATTTGGATGCCTTTTATTTGTTTTTCTTGTCTGATTGCTGTGCCTAGGACATCCAATACTATGTTGAATAGGAGTGGTGAGAGAGGGCATCCTTGTCTTGTTCCTGATCTTAATGGGAAAGCTCTAAGTTTTTATCCATTGAGTATGATGTTGGCTGTAGGTCTATCATATATGGCCTTTATTATGTTGAGGAATGCCCCCTGTATTCCCACTTTGCTGAGTGTTTTTATCAGAAATGGGTGCTATATCTTATCAAATGCATTTTCTGCATCTATTGATATGATCATGTGATTTTTTTCTTTGCTGCTGTTGATGTTATGTACTGTGGTTATTGATTTGTGAATATTGTACCACCCTTGCATCCCTGGGATGAATCCCACTTGGTCATGGTGGATGATCTTTTTAATGTATTGCTGGATGTGGTTTGCCAATATTTTGTTGAGAATTTTAGCGTCTATGTTCATCAGCGATATTGGCCTGAAGTTTCCTTTCTTCGTTGTGTCTTTATCTGGTTGTGGGATTAGGATGATGCTGGCTTCATAAAAGAGTTTGGGAGTCTCCCATTGGTTTGGATTTTTTTGAATAGTCTGTGAAGGATAGGGGTTAGCGCCTCCTTAAATGCTTTGTAGAATACTCCTGTGAAACCATCTGGTCCAGGGCTTTTGTGTTTTGGGAGTTTTTTGATGGTTGCTTCAATTTCGTCTGCTGTTATTGGTCTGTTCAGGTTTTCTGCTTCTTCTTCAGTCAGTTTTGGAAGATTATATTTTTCTAGAAATGTGTCCATTTCACCTAGGTTTTCAAATTTCTTGGCATACAGTTCTTCATAGTAATTTCTTACAATCCTTTGTATTTCTGTGGTATCAGTTGTAATCTCTCCTCTTTCATTTCTAATTGTGTTTATTTAGATCTTCTCTCTTTTTTTCTTGATGAGCCTACTTCTAGGCTTGTCGATTTTGTTTATCTTTTCAAAGAACCATCTCCTGGATTCATTGATCCTTACAATTGTGCTTTTAGTCTCTATGTCATTTAACTCTGCTCTGACCCTGGTTATTTCCTTCCTTCTGCTTGCTCTGGGATGTCTTTGTTGTTGTTCCTCTAGTTCTTGCAGGCGCAGGGTTAGGTTGTTTGTTTGAACTGTTTCTATCTTCTTAAGGTAGGCCTGTATTGCTATGAACTTCCCTCTCAGGACTGTCTTTGCTGTGTCCCATAAGTTTTGGGTTGTTGTGAGTTCATTTTCATTAGTTTCCAGAAAGTTTTTGATTTCTTCCCTAATCTCGTTCTTGACCCATTCATTGTTTAATAGCATGCTCTTCAGTCTCCATGATTTTGAGTGTTTTGGGTTTTTTCCTTTGGGGTTGGTTTTTAGTTTCAGTCGCTTGTGGTCAGAGAAAATGCTTGAGATGATTTCAATTTTGTTGAAATTGTTGAGGCTTGTTTTGTGTCCTATCATGTGGTCTATCTTTGAAAAAGTTCCATGTACACTTGAAAAGAATGTGTATTTTGCTTCTTTGGGATGAAAAGCTCTATATATATCAGTTAAGTCCATTTCATCTAGGGTATTGTTAAGTGACACAATATCCTTCTTGATATTTTGTTTGGAAGATCTATCCATTTTTGACAGTGGGGTGTTAAAGTCCCCTAGTATAATTGTGTTGCTATCAACATCTTTCTTGAAGTCCTCCAAGATTTTCTTTATGTATTGGGTGCTCCCATGTTGGGTGCATATTTTTTTTTTACAATGTTTATGTCTTCTTGATGGATTTTTCCCTTGAATATTATGAAATGACCTCTGGGTCTCTGTTTGAAGAGTATCTTGTCTGATATGAGTATTGCTATCCCAGCTTTTTTTTTCCTGTCAATTTTCTTGGAAAATTTGTTTCCAGCCCTTCACTTTCAGTCTCTGTAAGTCTTTTGTTCTGACGTGGGCCTTTTGTAGGCAGCATATGTGTGGGTCATGATTTCTTATCCATTCAGTTATTTTGTGTCTTTTGATTGGGGCATTTAGTCCATTTACATTTAAGGTTATTATTGATAGGTACTTATTCATTGCCATTTTTTTCATGGTGGTGTTCCTCTCTCTTTCTCTGTTTTTCTTTCTGTTCTTAAAGCAGACCTTTTAGCATGTCTTGCAGAGCTGGTTTGGAGGAGGTATATTCTTTGAGGCTTCTTTTGTTTGGGAAGCTCTTTCGGCCTTCCATTTTAATTGAGAGCCTTGCTGGATAAAGTAGTCTTGGTTGCAGTCCTCTGGTTCTCATTACTTGGAATATGGCTTGCCGTTCTCTTCTGGCTTGGAGAGTTTCCATTGAGAAGTCAGCTGCTAATGTTATCAAGGCCCCCTTGTATGTTACTTCCTGTTTCTCCCTTACTGCCTTTAGGATTGTCTCTTTGTCTTGGAATTTTTCCATTTCAATTATGATGTGTCTTGCAGTGTGCCTCTTTGGGTTCCTCTTACTTGGGACTCTGTGTTACCTGGATTTGTGTGACTTTTTCTCTCATCAAAATAGGGAAGTTTTCCATCATTACTTTTTCAAACAGGTTTTCTACCCCTTGCTCTTCTTATCCTGGTATCCCTTTTTGTGGATGTTACTTAGTTCCATGTTGTCCTGCATTTCCCTTATTGCCTCTTCATTCTTTCTGAGCCTCTTTTCCTTTTCTTGCTCTTTCTGGGTGTTTTTTTTTTCTACTTTTTCCTTCAGCTTGCTGGTCTGATCCTCTGCTTCGTCAAGTCTGCTTTTGATTCCTTCTACTATGTTCTTCAGTTGAGAAATTGTATTCTTCATTTCCTCTTGGCCCTTGTTGATAGTTTCTATTTCCTTTTTCATGTTGATATAGTTTGCTCTGAGTTCATTGTACTTTCCCTGTAGTTTCCGGTAATTCTCTGTGAGCTCAGTGAGCTTCCTGATAACTGTTGCTTTCAACTCAGTATCCAATAATTGACTTTCCTCTATTTCATTTAGCATTCTTTCTAGGCTTCCTCCTTTCCTTTCATTTGGGGATTGTTTCTTTGTCTTCCCATTGTTTGTGAGACTGAGACTCTTCTCTTTAGCCTGTGCTTCTTACATTGATCTGTTCTGATTCCCTGGGTTTATGGTGTGTACTTCTACAGTAGAAGACCTCTGAGATTCAGTAATGCAGTCTCCTTGATCTCCTGAGCTTGTTGGTGTTGAGCTGTCATTTATGTTAGCTCTGTTTATGTTCTGGGTTTTGATTGTTGTTGGGTCTTTCTTTGGTGGGTCCTTCCTTCCAGCTGGTTAACTGAGGGTCACTCCATCCACCACATTTTATATTCTGTTGTGCAGGTGTGATCAGGTTGCGTTGAAGGTAGTTCTTCTATGTGTCAAGGTTTTGAAGACACTCTCTCTCTCTTATTCAGTTGTTTGTTCTGAGTAATTTTTCCCACCATTTAGTTGTATTGCCAGATTGGCCCTGGATTGAGTTAGTGTGGATTTCGCTCCCTCCTTCACCTTGTTCTGTTGTTGTCTGTTGGTGGTTCCTTTGTTGGTAGGTTTCCTCTTCCAGCAGATATCCTAGTGTTCATAGCTCCCACCTACTCATCCGATTTTTCAATGTCCTCTACAATTTTCGGTCTCTAATCTTCATATATGCTGGGATACCTTTGGCTGTTCTCTCTTTTCCTCAGAAGATCGGCCAGGTGTTTTACCCATGCCCACAGGGAAGTGGACTCCACTCCCCTATTTTTCAGCATTTCTTTAACTCAAGGGTTATTAGAAGTGTATTATTGATTTCAAGACATCTGACTATTTTCCAGTGTTTTGGGGGAATGGATTTCAATTTTAAAACCATGAAATCAGAGGAGACACTATATTATTCCCATCATTTGAAAATTTTTGAGAATATCTCTATGATGATAGTGTGATCAATTTGATAAATACTCATCTTACACTTGAAAAGTATGTATTCTGTAAATTTGGGGTGCAATGTCATGTATATATCAAAAAAGGTGAAATATGTTCATGGTTATTCAAAATAAAATATTTGTAATCTCCATTTACTCCTCTCCCACATGTGCCATTTTATTTACATACCAAAATTTTATACACAGTTTAGCCACATAAGACCTCACATCATTGCTTTATTTTTCCTCACCTTTTTTCTATATGAGATATTACCTTCAGTTTAATTTTCATGCAAAATTATTAACAATAATTACCTGTATGTATGACAAAAACCACAGTAGTTTTGCTTGCAGATTTGAATGTTTTCAATGGGTATGAGTTCCAAGTTGGCTGATATTTTCTTTCCACACTTTAAAAGTGACATTCCAATGTCACTTACTTCCACAAATTCTGTGTAGAAGTCAGCATAAACTCATTTTGTTGCTTCTTTGTAGGAAATGAGTCTTTTTCCTCTGGTATTTATTTGTTTGTTTGTTGGTTTGTTTTCAGTTTTCAATTTTTTTAATCCTCACCCAAGGATATGTTTATTGATTTTAGAGAGAGAGGAAAGGAGAAAGAGAGTCAGAGAGAGAAACATCAATGTGAGAAAGAAACATTAATCAGTTGCACCCCCACTGCACCATATGTACCCTCACCAGGGATCAAACAAGCATCCCAGGTATGTGCCCTGATTGGGAATCAAAGCCAAATCCTTTTAGTGCACCTGGCAACACTCTAATCAACTGAACCATCTGACCATGGCAGGAATTTTTCTTACTATAATGTGCCCAGGTATGGGTTTCTTTTGACTTTATAAAGATTCTTGAATCTTTGGAACTTTTTGAGCTATTATCACTTCTAATATTGCTTTGGTTCAGCTAATGCTGTCTTCTGTTTTTGTAATTCTGATTAAACACACATGTTCTTTCTCATATTTTCCATCTTTTTTTCTCTATGCTTTTATCTGAGTATTTTCTGCTGACATATCTTCCATTCATGAATCCTCCACTGCTGTCCCTAATTTATTGTTATTGAATTAATCATTCCAGTTACTGTATGGTTCAATTTTAGTGTCCCCATTTAATTATGACAGTAAACCTCCATTTTATCCTTCCCTAACTTTCTGCTATTATCATCATACATTTTCCCTCTGCATATGTTATAAAGTTCACATTATAGTGTTACTTTTTTTTGCCTTATAGTCAGTTTTTTTTCTTTTTACAATTGTATTGAGGTGTAATTTGTATGCCATATAATTCATCCATTTAAAGTGTAATATTAAATGATTTTTTTGTGTACTCAGATATATGTGCAACCATCACCAAAGTACATTTTAGAACATTTTTATCACTTCAAAAAAAAAAAAAAAAGAAACTCTGTGTCCTTTGGTTATTACCTTCCTAGCACCCCCATCTCCCAGCCCTAAGCAACCGCCAATCTGCTTCTGTCTCTATAGATTTGTCTGTTGTCAGATATTCATATAGGTGGAATTATATAATATGTGATCTTTGTGATTGGCTTCTTTCACTAAGTGTAATTTTTTTATTGTTGTTCAATTACAGTTGTCTGCATTTTCTCCCCACCCCACAACCTACCCCAGCCAAATCCACCTTGATTTTGCCCATGTGTCCTTTATAGTAGTTCCTGAAAACCCCTCTCCCCACTATCCCCTCCCCACTCCCTCTGGCTATTGTTACATTGTTCTTAACTTCAATGTCTCTGGTTATATTTTGTTTGCTTTTTTCTTTTGTGAGGGACAAATACCATATGATCTCACCTTTAACTGGAACTAAGTGTAATGTTTTTAAAATTCACCTTTATTGCAGCGTGTATTGCTGAATACTATTTTATCATATAAATATAACATATTTGCTTACCTATTTGTCAGATGATGAACATTTAAACTGTTTCTAACTTTTAAATATTAATGAATAATGTTGCTATTAACATTCGTGTACAAGATTTTGTGATTCTCCATTTCTGTGATTCTGTTCCTGTTCTAGTTGTTTGCTTAGTTCATTTTTGTTTTTGTTTTTTTTTTAGATTCAGTTGTTGATAGTTGTGAGTTTGTTGCCATTTTACTGTTCATAGTTTTGATCCTCTTCTTTTTCTTAGGTAAGTCCCTTTAACATTTCATAGAATAAGGGCTGGGTGATGATGAACTCCTTTAACTTAACTTTATCTGGGAAGCACTTGATCTGCCCTTCCATTCTAAATGATAGCTTTGTTTGATAGAGTAATCTTGGATGTAGGTCCTTGCCTTTCATGACTTTGAATACTTCTTGCCAGCCCTTTCTTGCCTATAAGGTTTCTTTTGAGAAATCAGCTGACAGTTGTATGGCAACTCCTTTGTAGGTAACTGTCTCCTTTTCTCTTGCTGCTTTTAAGATTTTCTCCTTCTCTTTCATCTTAGGTAATGTAATTATGGTGTGCCTTGGTGTATGCTTCCTTTGGTCCAACTTCCTTGGGACTCTCTGAGATTCCTGAACTTCCTGGAAGTCTATTTCCTCTGCCAGATTGGGAAAGTTCTCCATTATTTTTTCAGATAAGTTTTCAGTTTCTTACTCTTCCTCTTCTCCTTCTTGTACCCCTATGATTTGGATGTTGGAATGTTTAAAGTTGTCCTGGAGGTTCCTAATCCTGTCCTCATTTTTTTGAATTCTTGTTTCCTCATTCTGTCCTGGTTGAACATTTATTTCTTCCTTCTGGTTCAAATCGTTGATTTGAATCCTGGTTTCCATTCCTTCACCTTTTGTTCCCCGTACATTTTTCTTTATTTCACTTTTCATAGCCTTCACTTTTTCCTCTATTTTGCAACCATACTCAACCAATTCTGTGAACATCCTGATTACCAGTGTTTTGAACTCTGCATCTGGTAGTCTGGCTATCTCTTCATTGCTTAGTTGTTTTTTTTCTGGAGTTTTGATTTGTTCTTTCACTTGGGCCATGTTTTTTGTTTCAGTACACCTCTTACGTAGTATTGGGCAGAGCCTTGTGTATTCACCAGTGCCTGGCCACCCAGGTCACTGCACTGTGTCACTATATGTGGGGGAAGGGTCCAAGATGGAACAATGCTGCTTGCTCAGCTCTCTGTCGGCTTTCAGTCACTTCTTCCATTATCCACAAACAAATTGGGCCCTTCTGTTGCTGTTTTCCGGGTGGGTGGGTTTTGTACATTCTAGGACCCTGTGGGTCTCTCCAACGAACTCTCCTGTGAGGCTGGGAGTTTCTCCTGCCACCTCAATGCCCACAGGTTTTTTTCAGTCAGAGGTTTTGAGGCTTCATTTCCCTGCACTGGAACCCTGGGTTGTGTGGTCTGTCATGCTCCGCAGTTGTTCCTCCTGGTTTATCCACACACAAATGTGGGACCACCCACTCTGCCAGCCACCGCCTTGCCTGGTCCACCAGCTGCCACCTTGCTTCTGGTCTCTGCCCCTCCAACCAGTCTGGATGAATGTTTCTTCTTTAACTCCTTGGCTGTTGGACTTCCATACAGTTCAATTTTCTGGCAGTCCTGGTTATTTATTTATTTTTTTAAATTTGTTGTTGTCCTTCCTCTGGCTGTGCAAGGAGGCAAGTTGTATCTACCTATGCCTCCATCTTGGACAGAAGTCGTATGAACATTTTAATGATGTTAATTCTTCCTATACATGAACATGGTATGTGCTTCCATTTATTTGTATCACCCCAATTTCTTTATCAGCATCTTATAATTTTCTTAGTACAGGTCTTTTACTCAATATAAATTCTTATAGTTATTTTAAAGTCTGTTTGTACTTCTAACATCTGTGTTATCTCTGAGTTTCTTAGTACAGTTCTGTCTATGCCCTTACCTCTTGACACTGTGGTAGTATATATTTTTTGCTTACTTATATGTATGTCTCATAATTTTTTTTATGTGTCAGACATCATATGTAGAAAAACACAAGCGGCAGAGGCAAATAGTATTTTTGGCTGGAAATAGCCACGTCTTTTTTTATCTCAGTCTATTCATGAAGGCATGACATTGGGATGTGATCTGGATTTGTGTTTGGGTATTGCAGAATGACTATAAACTTCAAGTTTCTCTCTCAGTGGGCTGCTGTTAAACTGTGCTTGGAATGAGGTCCAAGGTATGGAAAGATCTTTCTCAATGTTCTTGCTGCACTCTCAGCTTTCAGCGGGCTCTGCATGACTATGCCATGCTCTTACCTCTCCTATAGAAGTAGATGGACATTACCTTTTGTTCACTGCCTTAGTCTTATATATACTGGGTGCACCTGGGCCTCAGGGGTGGACCATTTTCTGTATTGGTGTCCCCCCACCCCAATCCATGACACTCAAACTCTTCCTTGTATTTCTGGAGGCCCTTGGACAAGAGATAATATCTTTCCCCTCCCTCAATGATGGTAGACTTCTGCTTTATATCCATGCAGTATTCTAGGACCAAAAATGCTTTCTGCCTTTCCTCCAGGAAAGACAGCTTTTACTTCTATAATTTTTTTTCCTGGAAGTTATGGATTTTTCCTGAGCTCTGGGCAGAAAGTTTTTCTACCTCTCCTTCAGTCACTTAAATCTTTGCTTCATATGAGAAGTGGTTCAGGGAAGTGTATGGTGTTTCATGCTTGTCTTCTCACTTCAGCGCTATCAGTCATTTTCTACATGCCTGCATTATGGAGAGTGGTCCTCTTGTTCTCTTGATCTTCCCCCAATCTTTTCTGGAAGCACCAATTGGAGGCTCTTAAAACGTTGTTTGCAAGTGAGTAAAGATTCATCTTATGTGTGGGGCTTTCAGTCATTCTTAATTGTCACACTAGCCTACACTTGGCCTTTAAGAATTAATTAAAATAGGAGAACCAAGATGGTGGAGTAGGTAGACATACTGCGCCTCCTCGCACAACCAGAGCTGACAGAAAATCCAACGGCAAGGAAGTCCGACACCAAGGAGATAAAAAAGAAACCTACATCCAGACCAGTAGGAGGGGCGGAGATGGGCAGCCAGGGTGGAGAGGACTTGTGTGGCCCTGGCAGGACCGAGACTGGTGGAGTGTGGGACAAATGGGGCAGGCAGTCTGACCACTAGCAGACACTGTGGCCCCACATTTCCACACAGATAAACCAAGAGGGCCAGACTCAGAGTGGCAGAGAACAGGGCAGTCAGAGCAGCGGCCCCACACTCGCGCACAGATAAACCCGGACAAATGGCTGAGAGCAAAGCAGACTGCGTAACCCAGGGCTCCAGCGCTGGGAAATAAAGCCTCAAACCTCTGATTGAAAATGCCCGTAGAGGTTGGGGCGGCAGCAGGAGAGACTCCCAGCCTCACAGGAGAGGTCGTTGGAGAGACTCACAGGGGCCTACAGTATGCACAAGCCCACCCACTCAGGAATCAACACCACAGGGGCCCAATTTGATTGTGGGTAGCGGAGGGAGTGACTGAAATCTGGTGGAGAGTAGAGCGGGCACCATTGCTCCCTCTCGGCCCCTACCCCACATACAGTGTCAAAGCGCAGCAACCAGCATTACCCCACCAGGGTGAACACCTAAGGCTCCGCCCCTTAAAGTAACAGATGCGCCAAGACAAAAAAAAAAAAAAAAGGCCCAAATGACAGAACACTTCAAAGCTCCAGAAAAAATACAACTAAGCGAGGAAGAGATAGCCAACCTATCAAATGCACAGTTCAAAACACTGGTTATTAAGACGCTCACAGAATTGGTTGAATTTGGTCGAAAACTAGATGAAAAAATGAAGGCTATGCTAAGAGAAACAAAGGAAAATGTACAGGGAACCAATAGTGATGCGAAGGAAACTGGGACTCAAATCAATGGTGTGGACCAGAAGGAAGAAAGAAACATCCAACCAGAAAAGAATGAAGAAACAAGAATTCGGGAAAATGAGGAGAGGCTTAGGAACCTCCAGGACATCTTGAAATGTTCCAACATCCGAATCATAGCGGTGCCAGAAGAAGAGGAAGAACAAAAAATGGAAAACTTATTTGAACAAATAATGAAGGAGAACTTCCCCATCTGGCAAAGGAAATAAATAGACTTCCAGGAAGTCCTGGAAGCTCAGAGAGTCCCAAAGAAGCTGGACCCAAGGAGGAACACACCAAGGCACATCATAATTACATTACCCAAGATGAAACAGAAGGAGAGAATCTTAGAAGCAGCAAGAGAAAAGGACACAGTTACCTACAAAGGAGTTCCCATAAGACTGTCAGCTGACTTCTCCAAAGAAACCTTACAGGCAAGAAGGGGCTGGCAAGAAGTATTCCAAGTCATGAAAGGCAAGGGCCTACATCCAAGATTACTGTATCCAGCAAAGCTATCATTTAGAATGAAAGAGCAGATAAAGTGCTTCACAGATAAGGTCAAGTTCAAGGAGTTCATCATAACCAAGCCCTTATTATATGAAATGTTAAAGGGACTTACCAAAGAAAAAGAAGATAAAAAATATGAACAGTAAAAATGACAGCAAACTCAGTTATTAACAACCACACCTAAAACCAAAACAAAAGAAAACTAAGCAAACAACTAGAACAGAAACAGAACCACAGAAATGGAGATCACATGGAGGGTTATCAATAGGGGATTGGGAGGGGGAGAGAGGGGGAAAGGTACAGAGAATAAATAGCATAGATGATAGGTGGAAAATAGACAGGGGGAGGGTAAGAATAGTGTAGGAAATGTAGAAGCCAAAGAACTTATAAGTATGACCCATGGACATGAACTATAGGGGGGGAATGTGGGTGGGAGGGGATGGGCAGGATGGAGTTGAGTGAATGGGTGGAATGGGACAACTGTAATAGCATAATCAATAAATATATCAATAAAATAAAATAAAATAAAATAATTAATTAAAATAACAGAGGCCATCTCTTTTTCTCATGTTCTGTCAAACACAGTTTGTGTGCTCATCTTCCTTTTAAAAGATTTATCACATTTTAAAATTAGTTTGTTTATTGTCTTGCAACCTCAGTCTATAATGGACTCAAGGAAAGTTTGATTTTGTAGATTATCCAGCTTTTTCTACTGCCATCTGGGGAGCTATATTCTTCTGCATTTCATACATTTTAACAGTAGGCACATACTCTGTGCCAGCCTTTCTTCTGGAAAAGACTGGTCAGGCATATTCTTTTGGAGAATTTATAGTCTAATAAGAGAGATGTACAATAAGCACATAGATAAATAAATTAAACAAATAGGAGATACATGGTGATACATGGCTGAACTTTAGTCAGTGAAAGAATCTATAAGAGAAAATAAAGCGCACAGTCCAATGATTGGGAATGATTTTGAAATGCTGCTTTCCATTAATTACTGAGAAGTGGTTAGAGAATTAATCAGCTATGAAAAGATGTGAGAGAATATTCCAGGCATAGTAAACTAAGAAGTAAAAAGTACATGAAAGAAGTGAGGCATAGACTTGTTATTTTCAAAGAATTAATGGAAAACTGATATGGATGGAACACAGAAAATGACTGAGAGAGTGGCAGGAGATAAGATGGGAGAAACTGATGGGGGTGTGGTGTAAGACTTTACAGTCCATAGTAAGATTTGTGGATTCTATTCTAAGTAAGTTGATATCCACTTGAGTAGGTTAAGTCAATTGTACATGATGTTCAGTCACTTGACTAGATATAGCACTCCTAATCATTGGGAATTACATGGAGTTGGTTTCTTTCCCTGACCAGAATCCCTAGCATGTGTTGATTATTAATTAATGTACTACTCAAAATTTTTGATGTAGAAAAGATCAACTAGTCTTACCTGATTAGTAGAGTTTTTTATCCTGCCCCTTCCTATGAGGAATACTGGCTTCTTTATTCCACTGAGGCAGTTTCATGCATTTCTTTCTGGAAGGAAAAAATATCAAAATTTAGTCTGTAACTTTGAATTCAGAATTCTTGGAGATCTAGATGAATCTCATATCCAAGATGAAGTGCCTCTAGCAGAATTGCACCACATTCCAGATTAACTTCAAGAACAGTTCCCACAAGGTTAGTGTTCAAAGTTCAATGACATGGACCAAATTTTAAAATGGTAATGTATTTTTACCCTACCCCAACCTAGAGACTTTACAGAAATGTGCATATTCTAGGGATTGTCCCATTTTTCTATCTTTTGAATGAGGAAAAAAAGCATCATTATTTATAGATTATTTATAGACATTATTCACAGTATTGGAATATTTAGGACTACTTCTTATTGCATGATTCTTCTTAACGTGAGGGTTTCCTTCTCCTTAAAGGCACCATTTACAAAAGAGAATTGAGAGAAAAAGTAGTTTTTGGTGGTGGTGGTGGTGGGAGTTACGTGCTTGGGTAACTGAGATGGTGGAAATGTAGTAGACGGCTGACATGGGCCTCAGAATCAGTATTCCACAGATAGCAAAAGATGGAAATTTCAGCCTCTGGAAGGCTGTTCACGTTGAAGTAGTAATTAAAGTCAGGAGGCCAGATGAGCCTTCAGATGGAGAGAAGTATTAAATGAAAACACTTTGGGAAATACACGTTTTTGCATAAAAGCTGCAGCCATGATAGAGCCCTACCTGTGTGGGAATCACATTCAGAGCCTGAAGTCATTAACTCAAGTCTAACTAACTGCACTTCTGCCTGCTACAGACAAATTATGGTACAAAGCCATTATGCACCATTGACTCCAAGCTGGGTGTTTACCTGAAGACATGGATTCCAAGTTATTTAATTTGACCTTTTGTGTTTAAAAGCCCTGTGTCGAAAGTTGACTGTTCATTTTTATTTAGTGTAAAGCAAAACTCCCATTGTAAGGACCTCTCCTTCTTATTTTTCTCTCCTAGGTAACTTTATCCTCCTGGTTCTCCAGGGAATCACCAGGTAAATTGACAAAGCACATAAACCCAAACTGCCTGAGTCAAGTTTTGGTTTCTGTTCTTTCTTCAATTATAAGTAGCTATCTCAGGGGGGCCTGGGGCTCAGAAGACAGATAGAATTTATCTAACTGCTGCTGGAATGTAATTAAAATGAGTCCAAAAGGAAAAGAGCCTTCCCAAATATTCCCACTGTGGGACAAGGGGTGGGAGGGTGCTTGCTAGAGTCAGGCATGAGGAGTAAGAGCTTGTTAGGATGTTTCTGCTAACAGCCTTTCACAGACTTTGTAAAAGTAGGTAATATTACTAGCTATATCTTCTGCCCTTCTATCTTGCAGAGTAAGTTCTTTCTCCCAAACTGACTCTATCTGACATATATTTAGCTCAAATTGTGCAGGATATTGCAATTTACAGACAGATCCAGTATTTAGGCACAGTTGTAGCACAACTCTTTGTAAACAGACTTAGTAAACAACATCTATAAAGACTTCCCAGCTGCCTTGTGACTGAGCCAGGACTTAAATCCAGGCTTGCACTTTTCCAATGCTCTGCAACTTGACTCTGAGCAATGTGAAGCCTTTGACTTAGAGCATGCAAATTGCTGGTAGGAGAGTGACTAAAAAGTCATTTATTATTTGTCTCAGCCATCGGTGGGCCAGAGAGAACGGACAGAAGGTAGCAAGCCAGGAACAAGGTAGAAAGGCTGAGAAGAGACAGAAGGAGAAAGCAAGAGGGAGGAGTCATGCCTAAATGGGACCTCAGAGAGTGTTAAACGCTGAACATTTGTGCTCTCCACGGTGGTGTGGAATTTGTATAATCCTGCAGTATGAGACCAGGTGATGCTGTGGATCAGACAAGAGGCTCCTCCTCTTAGTTCACAGAGGAATTTATTAAGGCAGAGCTGCTCAAAGAGAAGGAGTTGACAATGAGATTTGACCACTTCATTCTCTCTCATGCTGGAGGCAACCCAAATGGGGAGGAGGAAAGGGGGAGGACATCCTAATGGCTTGCTGGAAAAGAAGAGATTGGACTGTCCAACAAACAAAATGAAACCTGCCTTCTAGATTTCCCACTGAGGCTGAGGATTACCCAAACAAGCTGAAGTAGAACTCAGGAAAGGGTAAGTTCCCCTTACCCACCCACAAAGTGTAGGGAATGAGAACGAGTTTTGAAGCCACTCTGAAATTTTACTCCTAGAATTGTGTGACTGGGGCACCCACATCCCTACAGACCAAGAGGGCTACCCACAGGTGCCTCCAGACACATATTCCTTCCATGACACATAGGGTGGCCTGGTACTAGGAGAAGCTGAGGGGAGTACAGAGAAGACAAATGTGACCAGCAGGAATTCTAATTGAGAGTAATTCTGGTTGAGAGACAAATTTATATTTATAAATATTTTGCCTTTTTTTCCTCCAAAAATACACAGCAATCACTTAACTGGAAGGTGAGTCTTTATTCTGACACTTTCCAATCGAAGGTGATTGATACAGAATGTTTATACTTATATATGATCCATATATTTGACTTCAGGCTGCAAAATTTTTTAAAATATAGTGATTGCTCTAATATATTTGGAAGTGGTTCATAAGAAAAACTATTAAAATTACCTTTGAAATGAAAAAAACAGTGGAGGAATATACAAAAAAAATAAAATTGCTAGTTGTCTTATAGATATTAACTGAGGGTACTATATTTGCTAGGATAGGAAGACAGAGGGAATAAGATACCACTGTTTTCTTTCAATACTATTTATAATAAAAACTACTAGTATCTAATAAAAAGGGTATTAAATGTATTGTATAAAGATACTTATTGAAAATTAATGATTAAAACAAAACAAACAAAAAAGAACCAACCTTCTTAAGTAGCAAGAGAAATATCAAAAAGAGAATGAAAAACAAACAGACCACATACCATAATACATGTATACATGCAAAATGCAAGCCAAGAAACATTTTTCTGAAAGTACATTTAAATCTTGTAGACTTAAATCCAGGAGCCCACACAATGTCAAGAATCCCTTTATCACTTGGTCTAGCTTTGTTCTGTTTTGATTTGATTCTCAGGCAAGTGTTTTCCAAGAGGTGGCAAAGATGACCACAAAACTCTGGCTTGCATTGACTTGATAGTTAGGAATTGAGATTCTGTCCTCTAACACCCATAACAGACTCTAAAAAGAACTCTGGTAAGTTATTTACTCATGTATCCATCCCTGCCCCAAAATCACTGAAAACAAAATTCTCTAATTGTTCAACCTGAGTCATGTATCAATCTCAAAAACAAAGAGACAAATCCATGTGATTGGAGGCCCCTCCAGCATCACAGAAATTAGGAGAGGAGGGTCCTAAAAGCAAAACAAGAGCCATCAAATTATGAGAGAGAAAAATTTGGGCAAACAAAAATAATAGTTTTCTGCCTCACTTATAATACAATGTGATGATTATTATAATAAAGAAATAGGGTGCAAGGGTAGAACACAAAGGAGTGATCAACTATATTTTAGAGAGGTTTAGAGAAAACTTTAACATAAAAGATAATGAGGTGGGTTTTGAAAGATAAATATAAGTTCCTTAATCAGATCAAGAGGAGGACTTTTTTAAAAATTTTTATTGTTATTCAATTACAGTTGTATGCCTTTTCTCCCCATCCCTCCACCCCACCCCAGCTGAACCCGCCTCCCTCCTCCACCTCCACCCTCCCCCTTGGTTTTGTCCATGTGTCCTTTATAGTAGTTCCTGTAATCCCCTCTTCCCACTGACCCCGCCCTGGCTATTGTTAGATTGTTCTTAACTTCAGTGTCTCTGGTTATATTTTGTTTCCTTTTTTCTTCTATTTATTATGTTCCAGTTAAAGGTGAGATCATATGGTATTTGTCCCTCACCGCCTGGCTTATTTCACTTAGCATAATGCTCTCCAGTTTCATCCATGCTGTTGCATAGGGTATAAGCTCCTTCTTTCTCTCTGCTGCGTAGAATTCCATTGTGTAAATATACCATAGTTTTTGGATCCACTCGTTTGCTGATGGGCACTTCGGTTGCTTCCAGTACTTGGCTATTGTAAATTGTGCTGCTATGAACATTGGGGTGCACAGGTAATAGGAGGACATTTTAAGTCAATTCACCCACAATGAAAGAGGCTGATACTTAGTAGTTCAATATTGCTGGAGGAAGAGGAGAAGTGGGGGAAATGGTGAAACATGAAGATGGAGATGTAAGCAGGTTCAGACCACAAAGATCTTATAAGTTAGTGCGCTAGTCACTTTCCTCCTTGCTTTCATTCTTTATTTCTTTCTTTAAAAAGATTTTATTATTTATTTATTTATTTATTTATTTATTTATAGAGAGCGGGGGGGAAGGGAAGGAGAAAGAGGTGGAGAGAAACATCAATGTGTGGCCCCCAACTGGGGACATGGCTTACAACCCAGGCATGTGCCCTGACTGGGAATTGAACAGGCAACCCTTTGGTTCACAGGCTGGCACTTAACCCACTGAACAACAGCAGCCAAGGCTGATTCTATTTCTACCCTTCCTCTGCTCTGCAGGGAAGTACAGAGTATGATCCTTTGCTGATTGAATTTTGGGGAAGTATTTTGCTAATCCTCACCCAAAGATATTTTTTCATTGTTTTTTTTAGAGAGAGAGGAAGAGAGAGAGAAACATCGATGTGAGAGAGAAGCATTGATTGGTTGCTTCCCATACATGCCCAGACCAGGGATAACTATGCTCTAGGACCTGGGACCAAACCCACAACCTAAGCATATGCCCTGACCAGGAATAGAACCAGCAACCTTTCAGTTAGGGGATGATGCTCCAACCAAGCCACACTAGCCAGGGCAGATTTTGGGGAAGTTTAAGTAATGGAAGGCATAGGTAGAAAACAGGAGGGTAGAAGCAGGACAGAGCCAGGGTATTACTGTCTTGCTCTGCATTCAGTGGCCTCTCCAACATCCGTCCCATTACTTTAATGCCTGAAGCTCCTGCAAGAACCCCCCCCCAATGACTTCAGATCCCACTTCTAACTCCCACCTCCTTCTTGCTAATATCTATATTGCCTTATCATCCTCTATGTGGTTTCTTAGCAATTCTGTTAGCTGTGTAACCAATTTCTTCTATTAAGTCCCATCTATTTAAAAACCTAGAATAGTAGCTCTTTACCTCATTGGACTACAACTAATATAGTAATGTTACAGAATGTAGACTTTATCTTGTTCACAATAAGAAGGGTCTTATTCAGAAGATATGTTTGATTTCTGCCTTAGAAAAAACCCTCAGGCAATCGTTGGGGGGAAATTGGAAGAAGGAAGATTAGTCAGAAAGCAAATGTTATATAAGAGAAAGATGCTGGGTCTGAGCTACAGCAGTAATTGAGAGAATGTACTGGATTAGTGATATATTTGGGAGGTGGCATTGTCAATTTCTAATGACTAATTGGATAAGAGAGTGTTTGCACATCAGCATCAGCCAACTTAATGTGAGCCTGTGAGGACTCTGAGGGAATGGCACATTTTCTCTCTTATTCTGCATCTTTTAATTCACGTCAAAATTTAGCATCAAATAACTTGTGCTTGGGCTCCCTTGGAGAGCAGCCTGGGAGCACAGTAAATGGGAAGTTCCCAGAGCTTGCCAAGAAGGAAGTTTATGCCTGATGAATACATTTTTTGGTGTACACAGGGAAGAAACTGGAAGATTAGGCAGATGTAAAGATGAGGTAACTAATGAATCATTAAAATATCATTGGATGGAACACACTGAGAGCAAAATCGTAAAGGAAATGAATCAAGCAACTGGGATTTTATGATGTCCCCTCAATTTACTGTAATGCTGTACTCTTTCCATTAGTGCTGATAATTGAGCTTTATTGGGGAGAAAGCATGATATCACTCACTTTCCAAATACAATAGTTTGAGAATTGACTGATAATCAAGCAAAACTACTTTGACCCTTTAAGCCATGAATTTCCTTAACTACTGTCACTTTTTTCTCCCCATATGCAAAAGAACATCAGACTCTTCTCTATGTTTTATCCAATTCATGGTATGTCTTTTACAGAGGCACCCAGACCCTTAGGTAAGAGGGTACGTTTGATTCCTTGATGTCTACATTAGAAGTTTTAGTTCCATGAGAAAATTGTTTTTTCTGTCTCAGCCTAGCATATCCATATACTAAGTGATACATCCTGTAAGGTATGACACCCCAAAGATATTCTTTTGTTTTGTTTTATAGCAATGATTTAATGATCTTTCTTTTTTTCAATTTTTAAATTATTTTATTGTTCAATTATAGTTGTCTGCATTTTCTCCCCAACTCTCAATCCCACCCCAGCCACACCCACCTCCCTCCCCTGCTTCCACCCTCTCCCTTGGTTTTGTCCATGTGTCCTTTATAGTAGTTCCTGAAAACCCTTCTCCTCACTATCCCTTCCCCACTCCTTGCTATTGCTTTGATCACACTTTTGCTTAATGCTAAACCAATGCCTACGTTTATCAAACCCAATTAAAGTGCTAATCTTTGGGTGTCCTATTCTAAGATTTTCTTAATGGGCTCTGATCATTCTAGCTTTAAAATATCTCAGAGAAGACACTCAGGTTTCTCTTTCACACCTAGGAACTCAACCATCCCTGTCCAGGTTATCTTTTACTATGTAACAAACTAACCCTAAACTTAGAAGTTTAAATAATTATTTTATTATTTCTCATGATTTTGTGGGTTAGGAATCTAAGAGTCAAGCAAACCTTACCTGGGATATCTTTCTACTTCCATGCCATCAGTTAAGGTCCCTTGGGGATATTCAGCTGATTCATAAGCTGGGTCTGGTAGATCCAAGATGATTTCACTTACCTTGGAGAGGATAGCTGGACAGCTGGACTTCTAGCTCATCAACATTATAGTCTCAGTATAGACATCTTACATGGTCACTTCAGACACCAAAAGTGACATGGTAGAATCCACGTGAGCATGTATGATCTATGCAAAGCATACTTCTGCTGTACTCCATGGGTTAAAGCTGTCACGGTCCCACCCAGATTTAAGAGGAGTGAACATAGACCCCCAATTCTTGAAGGAAAGAGTGTCAAAGAATTTGAGGCCATATTTTAAAACTACCACACTGTCCCCTCCCCACTCCCCCTGGCTATTGTTAGATTGTTCTTAACTTAAATGTCTCTGGTTATATTTTGTTTGCTTTTTCTTTTGTTGATTATGTAACAATAAAAATTAAAAAAGAAAAAAACAAAAAACAAAACAAAACAAAAAACCACCACACTTTCTTTAGACACAAATCTTCTATCTAGGCTCAGTCCTAGAAATAACTTAAACATCTGTGCCAAATCTACAACTCAGGGAATAATGTGAGTTTGGCAAAATTTAGTTACAAAATGTTACATAGTTTTCTTAATTTCCCATGATTCTTGGAGCCTTTAAAAGGCTCATATGCATTGGAAATCTCTAAGACTAGGGTATGATATGTGTCATTTTGCAAAGTATTTTGACATTGGAATGTCCTTGGACCAGTCTTTATAAGACATCTTGAAAAGGCTAACTTAACAATGATCAAAACAAAGAGAAAAAAAAAAAACAATGTTATCACTTATATTCTAGAAGTTTTAGGGGGACAGAAGCAAGAATAAAATTTTAAAGAATAAAGCAGACATCATTTTCAAAGATGACTTAAGGAACTGGAAGACACTTAAAGCTGAGTGGGCAAAAAGAGTGTTATCATGGGTTAAAGAAGCAAGCTCATAGGTGTTCCAGTTAATATGGAAGTAAAATAAGTACCTGCTTCAAGAAATATTAGTCATAAACTACACAAAATCTTTTATAGGCTTTTTATTCTTTCTGAACATCTTAATTAAAATTTAAAATGACCAACAATACTAGCTTCCTTGAGAATAAAGGAAATCCGTGGAATGTGCAATGTCTTGCAATCCTTGCTGAAGGCAAAGCAACCGCATAAAGCAGTAAGATGTTAATTATTTATTATGGGGATATGGAAGGGGCAAAAATATAGGGCTTCTTTCACTTTGGGGATTTGGGTTTGCAAGTTACAGGACAGAGTGGAAATAACTTCAAAATTACAGGAAATCAGAGACAGGAAATTTTGGTTTTGATCAAAAGCCACAATGTCTTTTGGTGAACTCTACTTGATGGACCTCAACAATAACTGAAGGGGTCAGGGGGATCTATTAAGCTGTTTCGGGACCTGGATATATTTATGTGGAAAGATATATGGCTTCATATTACTTTCAGCATATTAAGGTGCCATTCACAAACAAGATGATCTATGGTGTTCATCATTCACAACTCACTTCCATACAGATTGGGAACACTACCCCTAAAGGATCCCACCATCTAGCCAAAACTCAAAATACAAAGACCCAAAGGGTCTGGTTTTGATTTGAGAACAGGATGAGGCTGCAGGAAGCTGTCCTGACACTGAGAGGACCTCTCTGCTCTTACTGTCTTGATAGGAACAGGCATGGAGGGTGAGGGAAGAACTAGGCCAGGCAAGGTTGGCAAGCAGCATGGTAAGACACACAAGCCCTCAGTCCCTTTCTTTCTTTATCCTCATGAAGTGGACACTTTTGTGTTGCTGCTCCCATTTAGATAATGAGTGAAAGGTAAATAGGAAACCTGGAACAAGAACTTGCAAAGCAAAGTCTTTGTTTCACATATTTCTCTTTGGTTAAGGAAGTAACTTCTACAAGCCCTCTTCATTATTTGTCCACTTCTCTACCTCTTCCTGACAGAGTCCTAAGGGATCACTGGGGCAGCATTTCCCAAATGTGAAACAGTACCTGCTCCAGACATTTGCAAGATGATTGGAGATGGTATGCAGGCAAGGAATGAATAACATTGGCTTGTACAGTAAGAAAGTGAGTCCCTTTTGAATATACCTTCACCTTCTCATTACATTAAGGGGGTTTCTAGCATTTTTAATCTACCTTTTGATTTTCACACTCCACAAGACCTTCTTAACATAGTTTTGTTTACATTGTATTTATTTTTACATTTGCCTTCCTTTTTAAGTTTATTATTTAATATTTTTTAAATTTTATTGTTGTTCAAGTACAGTTTTCTGCTTTTTCCCCTGATTCCAACCCCCCTTGGTTTTGTCCATGTGTCCTTTATAGTTGTTCCTGAAAACCCTTTACCTTTCCCCCCCCCCCATCATACCCTCCTATCTCCCTTCTGGTTACTGTCCATTTGTTCTTAATTTCAATGTTTCTGGTTATTCTTTAATAATTTTTAAATCACTTTTTAAATTTTTCAATTACCATAGACATGCATTATTATAACTTTCAGGTGCACACTCCAGTGATTTGATATTGCATAACTTACTAAGTGATCATCCTGATAAATCTCATACCTATCTGACTTCACAAATAATTATTAGATTATTGACTGTATTCTCTATTCTGTAATTTATGTCCCCATGACTATTTTGTAACAACCAATTTGTACTTCTTAATCCCTTCATCTTTTTCACCTGTCTCAACCTCCCACCCATCTGGCAACTGTCAAAATGTTCCCTGTATCTATTAGTCTTTTCTGTTCTGTTTGTTCATTTATTTTGTTTTTTGGATTCAATTGTTGATATATATGTGTTTATTGCTATTTTATTGTTCATATTTTTAATTTTCCTTTTTAAAAAGGACCACTTAATTTTTCATATGATATTGGTTTGGTGATGATGAACTCCTTTAGCTTTTTCTTGTCTGGGAAGCTCTTTATCTGTTCTTTGATTTTACATGATAGCATTTCAGAGTAGAGCAATCTTGGTTGTAGGTCCTTGCTTTTCATCACTTTGAGTACTTCTCACCAATCCCTTATGATCTGCAAAGCTTCTGTTGAGAAATCAGCTCACAGTCTTATAGGAACTACCTTGTAGGTAATGCCTGCTTTTCTCTTGCTGTTTTTAGAATTCATCTTTGTCTTTAACCTTTGGCATTTTAATTGTGACTTGGTGTGGGGCTCTTTAGGTTCATCTTGTTTGGGATTCTCTATACTTCCTGCGCTTGTATGTCTATTTCTTTCACCAAGTTAGGGACGTTTTCTGTCATTATTTTTTCAAATAAGTTTTCAATTTCTTGCACTCTTTCTTACTCCATCACACCCATGGTGCAAATGTTGGTACACTTGAAGTTGTCCCAGAGGCTCCATCCTCTATCCTCATTTTTAATTTCTTTTCTTTTTGCTGGTCTGATTGGGTGTCTTTTGCTTCCTTATATTCCAAATTGCTGATTTGATTCTTGGCTTCATCTACTCTGCTGTTGATTCCCTGTAAATTATTGTTCATTTCAGTTAGTGTATCCTTCATTTGTGACTGGTTTTCTTATGCTCTTGAAGTTTTCACTAAGTTCATTGAGCATCCTTATAACCAATATTTTCAACTCTGCATCTAGTAAATTACTTGTCTCCATTTTATTTAGTTCTTTTTTTAGAGTTTTGTTTTGTTCTTTCATTTGGGACTTTGTTTCTTCTCAATTTGGCAGCCTCCCTGTGTCTTTTTCTGTATACTAGATAGAACTGCTACTTCTCCCAGGCTTGGTAGAGTGGCCTAATGTAGTAGGTGGTCTGTAGAGTCTAGTGGTGCAGCTTACCTGATCACCCAAGCTGGGATCTCAAGGTGAGCACTCCCATGTGGGCTGTGTACACCCACCCTCCTTTTGTATTTGAGCCTTAATTGTTGTTGACACATTAATTGGAGGTAATTAACCCAAGGAAGATCAGCTGAAAAGACTGGCTAAGACCATCAACCACTGACCTCTGACCACTGTGGGAGATCAGCTGTGCACAGGGCCCACCTGACAGAGCAGAACTTACTTCAATGTGGCTCTGGTGCCCACTGAGTCTACCCCTTGGCTGTATTGTTTGTGGAGGTGTTTGGGTGATGATACTTTGACATGATCTGAAGCTGTCCACTAGCTCTGGGGCCTCCCAGAAGGTGTAGGCCAAGGTCAGCTGCTGCCTGTATACTGCCCAGGGCTACCCATCATGAACTAAAAAGTGATCTGTAGTAGCCTGCCACTTGTGCTGGGCTTCAAGGTGCCCAGGTGAGAATGCCATCATAAATAAGTCAACAAACAATAAGTGCTGGCGGGGTTGTAGATAAAAAGGAACACTAGTACACTCTTGGTGGGAAGGCAAACTGGTACAGCCTTTGTGGAAAACAGTATGGAATTTCCTCAAGAAACTAAAAATGGAACTGACTTTTGACCCAGCAATTCCATTGCTGGGTTTATACTCCAAGAGTCCCAAAACACTAATTAAAAATAACCTATGCACCCCAATGATCATAGCAGCACAATTTACAATAGCCAAGTACTGGAAGCAGCCTAGGTGCCCATTGGTAAATGAATGGATCAATAAACTATGGTACATTTACACTGGAATGCTACCAGTGTAACATACTGGAATGGAATACCACACAGCAGAAAGAAAGAAGGAGCTCCTACCCTTTGCGACAACATGATGGAACTGGAAAGTATTATGCTAAATGAAGTAAGACAGGTGGTGAAAGACAAATACCATATGATCTCACCTATAAGTAGAACCTAATTAACAAAACAAACTGTCAAGGAAAATATACCCAGAGACATTGAAATCAACAACAAACTGACAGTGACCAGAGGGGAGGGGAGAGTGAGATAATATGGGGAAGAAGGGAAAGGGATGTAAATGAACATGAATGAGGGACCCATGGATGGAGCCAAAGGGGGTGGGATTGAGGGTGAGAGGTGGGCGTGGGTAGGGTGGGGGAAAGTGGTGGTGGGAAAATGGAGACAATTGTATTCGAACATCAATAAAAAATAAGTAAAAAATGAAAACATTTGGGGTATTTCCTAAAAAAAAAAAAGAAAAGAAAAAAAGAAAGCTGGGAACCAAGACTGGCTGCTGTTAGTGACAGGCCTGGGACCATTTAGCAAGAGGTATAATGTTGTGGTCAGGTGCTGCTTGTTTGAGAGATTTTAGGAAAGTCTGAAGCATGAGCCAAGACAGGCCATTCATGTGAAGAAGCCACTGGAAACAGCTTGGGTGGGCCCACAGCTTGGGTGGGATAGCGCCTCAGGGAATCACCAGGGTGGGTGAACAGTGTGAGTCAGGTCTCAGATATCGTGTCTGCCTTCCAGCTTTGGTGGGGGAAGGCTCATCAAAGAAACAATGGCCTCTGCCAGCATTTCTCTCTTGAAAAAAGCTGCTGCTCCTCCCCCACTTCTTGCACTGATACTAGACAGTTCAGTCACTATCCCAGAGCTGGCACTCAGATGGAGTAAGTCCAAGTAAGCCCTTTAAGAGGAACTGCCTGGGCCTCCAAAAGCTCTCTGTCTCACTCAGCCTCAATCCTCACTAGTTTTTACAGCCAGAAGTTATGAACACTTCTCTTTCGGGCACTGGAACCCTGGTCTGGGGGACCTTTGTGGGTCTGGGACCCCTCACTCCTTAGGGGGGGTTCTCTGCAGCCATGATATCCCTCCCAATTTTATCCACAACATGTGGATATGGGTCCAGCCCCTTCTAGTTGTGGGTCTTCCTAACAGGCTCAAAGTGGCTTCCTCTTTAATTCTTTAGTTGTAGGACTTGCATTCAGCCTGATTTCAGGAACTTCTGAATATGGTTGTTCTGTAGTTTAGTTGTAATTTTGATGTGGTTCTAGGAGATGGCAAGTACCATGGTTACTTGTGCTGCCATCTTCACCAGAAGTCCCAGTCACCTTCTTTATGTTGTAAATAACTCTGATTCTTTTAATTTAAAGTAATTATATATTTTTTCTTATAAAATAAATTTAAGTTTATAAAGGGGAATCAATTTAAATGTAAAATAGTGAAGTTCAGGTGGCATGTTTATACAGTCCTGCATTGCTCAATAATAAGAATGTATCTTGAGAAATGCACTGTTAGGCAATTTTATCATTGTGTAAACATCAGAGTGCACTCACACAAACCTAGATGGTACAACCTACTGCACACCTAGGCTATATGGTACAACCCAGGAATTTTAAACCAGTGTGCCACAGGAATTTTTTAAATATACAATACCTGACAATTTAGTCAGGGGTACTGATCTCTTTTCTCTAAGGTTGTCAAATTAAAAAGTGACAACAGCCAACAGAACAATAGCTATCTAATGTGAATGAGTAAAAATTATACCTATTTTTTGTCAGATTGGCAAAAAATTGTATTTTTTCTGGTATGTCACCACACTTGAGTAATTAGTTTATGTGTGCCATAAGATGAAAAAGTTTGGAAATTACTGGTATATGCTATTGGTCCTGGGCTACTACCTTTACGTGTTACTGTACCAATACTTAGGCAGTTGTGACACAATTATAACTATTTGTGTATCTAAGCATATCTAAACACAGAAAAGGTACAGTAAAAATCTGGTATGAAAGATTTTAAAAAGGGTGCACTTATATAGGATATTTAGTATGAATGGAGCTTGTAGAACTGGAAGTTGCTCTGGGTGAGTCAGTGAGTAGTGAGTGAATATAAAGGCCTAGGACATCACTGTACACTACTATAGACTTAATAAACATTGTCCCACACACTCTTTGCCTGCTTGCCTTCATTCGGGTTAGGAATAGAACACCAAAGCTGTCAATGCTACTCTGTGAGCAGGAATGTGGGCTGGAGTGATTGGAAATATCAAGGAGAAACTGGCTGGGTAAGGTGTATATCACCATGATAGTGACTGTCAGGAGGGAGTGAAAGGTGGCCTGAGGATCAGTAGGAAGAAGAAATCCAGATGGAGTGATAAATGAACATCAGGGGTGGTCATGGCTATGTGGTTTTGGCTATTGCATGTTGGAGCAGTGGTCAGATTAAGGAATTTTGTGGTATTCATAAAATAAAAAGAGGGTGTTTAAGATAGAGAGGGTGTAGAAATGGGGACTCAATATTTCAATCATTACAACCTGAAAATATTTCCAGAGCATAGGGACAGGCTGGCTCCACACTATCACAGAAAGCATTTACTAATGCGGCATTGGCACTAAATACTTGTTAAGGTAGCTCCTGTGGATCTGTGTCCTTGTACAGGATTTTAGGTCCTCAACAAAGAATCTACAGCAGTGTAATCTGAAGACCATCAAGCCAGATCAATGAGGGCTGCTGTGCCTCTGAATATGTAGCATTGGGGGGCATAGTCTCCTCTGTGCTGAAACAGCTCAGTGGCTGACTGGGGTGTAATCTGTGCACTCAAAACTAAGTAAGAGAATCTATTGCCGAACCCCACAGATATTGCTCCTATTAGAGAAAAATAATTCCTCCTGAAACACATATCCTTCCATTTCTTACAGAAAATTCAATTCCATTACAATATTATGAGACCACCATTGGTCATCATTGACTAAAACTTTGTCATGAGGGACATGACTTTGTAACAAATATCAAGAAGATAGAAAGGAAATGATTGAAATACTAAACCAGTGTGACCTTCAACGTTAATGTTTAAGAAAACTGAAGCCCTCAGAGCACAAATAACCTGCCCAAGATCATCTAAATATATTTTTATCTCTTCATTTGCCCATTTGTTTATTTGCTTCTTTTGCTTATTAATTTGTTTTAATATAGAAAGGGTAGACACTATGCTACATAGACTGTTAGATTTCAGGCCTCTTGTCTGGGATCCTCTGTCTGCTTAGAAGATTATTTACCACATCTTGTATAAGGAAACAAATTATCAAAGAGAAGATGGCTGCTATCTCTATGCATAACCGCACATGCATATGAGAATGCCTGCAGCTGCAAGTAACAGAATAGCCAACTAAAAGTAGCTTAAATAATATGGGCTTACTGTTTTATCACCTAACAAAAAACCTTAAACAAGGATGCTGATCTGAGCTTTAGAAATATTCTGAGTAAGATCTTAGAGTAAGAGATCATGTTTCATCTTAGGCTTTAAGTCAAATAAAGTTGAAGGAAACATATATTTCCCCTTTGTGTCCCAATGATATTGCCCACTAAGACTCAAGGGAAGAAAGTAATAACCTATATTGACAGGAAGTGAGGTGATTCAAGGAATTGAAGTGAGGGGCAGATACTGAGAGAATCTGATGGTTAGAAGCCCCAGTATGTGACCTGAGCAGCAGGCAGCAGGGCAGAAGGGAACACAGAACATAGCAGCAGGGACAGGGGCAGCTTGCAGTGTGGGACTTGAGGTGTGTAGCCACATAATCAAAAGTAGATACAAGGACAGAACAGCAAGGTGCAAGTTCCTGGGGTAGGGGAACCAGCAGGTTGGAGCTCAATCCTAGACCAGACCTATAAGGTTCCTGACTGTCTAATCTCATTTCTGAACTTTTTGTTGAAGCATAACATACACAAATTAAAGGTAATAAATTATATTTGTGTAGTTTAATAAATTTTCCAACACTGATCACACCCATGTAACCAGCATCCAGATCATAAAACAAAATATTTCTAGCATGCTAGAAAGCCTCTTACAAGAGTCTGTTAGTGATTAACCCTCTAACACTTTTGTACCTTCTATAAGCATAACCATAGAGTTACTTGCTTGTGTTTTATTTCTCTCACCAAACCTTATGTTTGTAGACTCCACCATATTGTTGTGTGTAGTTGTGATTCATTCATTCTCATAGCTGAATAGTTTTCTGGTATGAATGCACCATAATTCATTTACCCTTTCTTTTGTTGATAGGCCTTTGGGTAGTTTCCAGTTTGGGGATATTACTAACACTTGCTGTTATGAACATTCAGGTCCATATTTTTGATATACAAATATATGTTTTCTTGTGAAATATATACCTAGAAGGAGAATGGCTGGATCATAGGATCCAGCCTCATTTACACTATTCTTACCCTTACTTACTCTGTTTTCCTTCTCTGGGTCTTCCCATGCATGCCATTTTCCTTTCCTGGGGTACATACTCCTACCCTTCACCTGGGTAATCCCCACTTGCCATTGAGATTTGGCATGAAATGCTCTTCTTTGGGGATCCCTTTCCTGATTTCCTATTTTGCATACTTCATGCCTTGGTGGTCTTCAGTTGTGCTGCACGTGACACAACCACTGTGTAACACCCATTTTATGCCACCTCCCTGTGTAGACTATAAGCTCTATGCAGAGGATGCATGAATGTTCTACTGGGTATCTAGGACCTAAAATGGTGGCATAATAATGGATGCTAAATAAATATTTACTAGGTAAATGAGTGGTGCCCAAGGTTAGAATCCATTTAACCAACCAGGGCTTCAGCTTATGGAACAGCACATTTGCTGATGCCAAGCTCCATGTTGATTAGCTAGTTCCTCAAATCCCACTAACAGTGAGCCAGTTTGTTTCCATGGCCTGGGAAGAGCTGTGTCTGCAGGCAGGAGTCAAATAGTCTTTGTGGGGGGACTATGAGGGGAGGAGCAATCTAGACCTAGGACACCCGAGTTACAAAGCCTGCAAAGCAGGGCCTGCCTCTGAGGTGAGCTGGGTTTTCTCTAAGGCAGGTGGTCCCAAGCACTCTTGCCCCAACTTCTTCCTTTTCTCTTGGGACATTTCTCTTTCTTCTTTGCACCCTTTCTCTTGCCCTTAAGAGTTGGAGAACCTACCATACTTGCAAGTATTAGCAGTTCCCTTCCCCCAGATCACTGACAGGTTCCACTCCTTGTTGGCATGAAGACACTAATCCATAAATACATATTAATGTTTAATAGTTCTTTCATGTGTACAGGAATGAAAATGCAATTACAAAAATGCCTTTTCAGAATTATAACCCAACTTCATTTTGAATAGATGTCAGTGATCAGCAACCACAGTAAAACACACTATATAAATGTGAAATAAAATGCTTATTTATTAGTATGTTATATGTCCTTAGATAATCATAGCACTCTTTAATTACAAGATTTGCCCAGGGTACTTGGGAGCTGACAGCACCAGGAAGCTCCAGGAAAGGATGAAATGGAGGATAGTGATTACTAGTTTGACACACAGTTCTTGCTAACCCCCAAAGCCTGGAAGTGTGGGCAGAGCCAGATGCTGGGATTGGAGTGTTTAAAGTATGGGAATTCTGTAGGGCAGCCTCTTCATCATCTCTTTCCAGCAGTGACTTCCTTATTATGAAGGAATAGCCACTCTGCTACCACCATTAACTGCAAAGAAAGAATCAGCATCATGATGAAACCACAATAAAAATAAGTTCATGGTAGGTAATGCTTTTTCTATTTTATATGAAAATATAGGTATGAGGCTAAGAAATTAAATAATGTATGTATTCAGAATCCATTATACATGCATAGTACAGGCTCTGGCAGAAGTGACACCATTGAGTATGGTTGGTAGGGTACATGAATGTCTCACAGGAGATGGACGGCAACTTGAACTTTTCACTAAAATGTCATATGGTATGCTTGAGTGTGATATTGTTATGCTACAGAATTACATGCTTATGGTTTCATAAAAAAAATTCATGTAATAAAAGGGGTGTTATTTGTGCCAGACCCTGTATTTAAGTGCTGAAATTTTATTATTTTTAAGTTAAATATCAATTCACCAAACAAATCGGAATGAATAAAAAAGGATTTTAACTTTAAAGAATAAAGAAAGATTCAGCACATACTGACAAAGATGTATGTGTCTTTGTGTTTCAAGCTCAGGAAATCTGTGTTGATAGATTTATTTGTTCTTGTAAAAAGTAGAATACAAGAGAAGAAGGTAAGATGGCAGTGAGAAAGGTGGGAGCAGAGTCAACTTCCCTCTGCACCTGGGTGAAACACCTACCCAATCTACTGAGGAACAAAGTGAACAGCCAGCAGCACCCCAGCATTTATGAAGATAGGAGACCAAAAAGTATAGAGGACACTGAAAAAACAGAAGGTAAGGAGATTGCTTCAGGACAAAAAGGTCCCTGGGACCAGCACGGGGACCAGGGGTACTGCAGCCCCAGGCCTGCACCTGCCGGGCCTCCTGCAGGACTCTCAGGAGAGAGCCAAGCTAACAGCTCCCTCCCCTGCTGAACAAGGTTTGAGCAACACAGTGAGAGACCTGGTTGCTTGAAGCCACAGGGAAGGGAATGAGGACCAAGTGGTAAACCCACTGAGACTGTGGGCGCTGGCTGGGGAGAATTGAGAGTTGGGCCATGTGGGGCCTTGACCGGGACAGTCCCAGTCTAGCTGGAGAGGTGGGTTGAGTGAGAGGACGGGCCCTTCCTTGTACGGAGCCTCAGGATTTAGCAGGAGGATTTTCCCAAAAAGAAAAAGACCCTCGGGGGCACTTTGGGAATTCCCCTGTAGCAACAGCTCCAGTCTCCTCTCCACCCAGCCACCCACCCCTCTTGGCAATGTGCACATAAACTGGGGAGTGTGCGCATGCACCAGAGACTGTGCGCATTGACCTGGGACTGTCCGCACCTCTTCTTGGAGGAAACTGAAACCACAGGCACCAACCAGGGAGTGTGCCCAGCGACTGGGGAGTGTGCGCACCAACTGGGGACTGTGCACATGACTGGGGAGTGTCTACACCTCATCTAGGAGGGAACTGAAACCACAGGCATCAACCAGGGAGTGTGAATCAAGGAAAGCTCCATGCACACACCCATAGCCCGGAGGAGGCCTACCATAAAAAAGAGTGGGTAGAAGCTGGGAACACCAGGATACCTCCTGAAAGAGGAAACCCACCAACAAAGGAAACACCAACAGATAAGAATAGAAGAACGTGAAGGAGGGAGTGGAAGTCACACTAAGTCAACCCAGGACCTATCAGGAAATACAAGCAAATAGTGAAGAAATTACTAAGAACAAACAACTGAACAAGAGCAAAAGACTCAAAACCTGGTACACACAGAAGAACCAGCTCCAACACAACCAGCCCACACCTGCACAACAGAAAAAAAGAGGTGGGGGACAGACTGACCCTCAGATAACAAGCTGGTGGGAAAGACCCACCAAAGAAAGACCCAACAAGAGCCAAAACTAGAAACCAACCCCAAAGGAAAAAACCCAAAACACTCAAAATCATGGAGACTGAATAGCATGCTATTAAACAATTAAAGGGTCAAGAATGAGATTAGGGAAGAAATCGAACACTTTCTGGAAACAAATGAAAACGAACTCACAACAACCCAAAACGTATGGAACACAGTGAAGGCAGTCCTGAGAGGGAAGTTCGTAGTGATACAGGCCTACCTTAAAAATATACAAATATTTCAAACAAACAACCTAACCCTATGCCGACAAGAACTGGAGGAACAACAACAAAGACAGCCCAGAGCAAGCAGAAGGAAGGAAATAACCAAGATCAGAGCAGAATTAAATGACAGAGACTAAAATCACAATTGTAAGGATCAACAAATCCAGGAGCTGGTTCTTTGAAAAGATAAAATCGACAAGCCCTTAAGTAGGCTCATCAAGAAAAAAAGAGAGAGAGGACCCAAATAAACACAATCAGAAATGAAAGAGGAGAGACTACAACTGATACCACCAAAATACAAAGGATTCTAAGAAATTACTATGAAGAATTATATGCCAAGAAATGTGAAAACCTAGATGAAAGGGACAAATTTCTAGAAAAATATAACCTTCCCAAACTCAATAAAGAAGAAACATAAAGCCTGAACACACCAATAACACCTGATTAAATTGAAACAGTAATAAAAAAGCTTTCCACACACAGAAGCCCTGGACCAGACGATTTCACAGGAGAATTCTATGGAGCATTTAAGGGAGAGCTAACACCAATCAACCACAGATTATTTCAAAAAATTCAGGAAGATGGAAGACTCCTGAACTCGTTCTATGAAGCAAACACCATCCTAATCCCAAAACCAGATAAAGACGTAACAAAGAAAGAAAACTTCAGGCCAATATCGCTGATGAACATAGATGCTAAAATTCTCAACAAAGTATTGGCAAACTGCATCCAGCAATACATTAAAAGGATCATAAACCATGACCAAGTGGGATTCATCCCAGTGGATGCAAGGATAGTACAATATTCACAAATCGAGGAGAACCAAGATGGCGGCGTAGGTAGACACACTGCGCCTCCTCATACAACCAGAACTGACAGAAAATCGAATGGCAAGGAAGTCCGACACCAAGGAAATAAAAAATAAACATTCATCCAAACCGGTATGGGGGGAGGAGACGGGCACCTGGGCGGAGAGGACTCACGTGGCCCTGGCAGGACCGAGACTGGCGGAGTGTGGGACAAATGGCGCAGGCAGTCCGAGCACTAGCCAACCCTGCGGCCCCACATTTGCACAGATAAACCCAGAGGGCAGGACTCAGAGTGGCGGAGAGTGGGGCAGGCAGAGTGGCGGGTAGCACCCTGCGGCACCACATTCGCCCACAGATAAACCAGACGAACAGTGGGGAGCGAAGCAGACCACGCAACCCAGGGCTCCAGCTCGAGGAAATAAAGCCTCAAACCTCTGATTGAAAGTGCCCCTGGGAGTTGGGGTGGCAGCAGGAGAGACTCCCAGCCTCACAGGAGAGGTTGTTGGAGAGACCCACAGGGGCCTACAGTGTGCACAAGCCCACTTACTCGGGAACCAGCACCAGAGTGGCCCAGTTTGATTGTGGGTATCGGAGTGAAAGATTGAAATCTGGAGGAGAGTGAGGCTGGAGCCATTGCTCCCACTCGGCCCCTCCCCCACGTACAGTGTCACAGCGCAGCGACCAGCATTACCCAGCCCCGGTGAACACCTAAGGCTCCGCCCCTTAAAGTAACAGATGAGCCAAGACAAAAAAAAAAAAAAAAATGGCCCAAATGACAGAACACTTCAAAGCTCCAGAAAAAATACAACTAAGTGACGAAGAGATAGCTAACCTATCGGATGCACAGTCCAAAGCACTGGTTATCAATATGCTCACAGACTTGGTTGAATCTATTCGAAAAACAGATGAAAAAATGAAGCCTATGCTAAGAGAAACAAAGGAAAATGTACAGGGAACCAATAGTGATGAGAAGGAAACTGGGACTCAAATCAATGGTGTGGACCAGAAGGAAGAAACAAACATCCAACCAGAAAAGAATGAAGAAACAAGAACTTGGAAAAATGAGGAGAGGCTTAGGAACCTCCCGGACGCCTTGAAACGTTCCAACATCTGAATTATAGGGGTGCCAGAAGGAGAAGAGGAAGAACAAAAAATTGAAAACTTATTTGAACATATAATGAAGGAGAACTTCCCTAATCTGGCAAAGGAAATAGACTTCCAGGAAGTCCAGGAAGCTCAGAGAGTCCCAAAGAAGTTGGACCCAAGGAGGAATACACCAAGGCACATCATAATTACATTACCTAAGATTAAACAGAAGGAGAGAATTTTGGAAGCAGCAAGAGAAAAGAACACAGTTACCTACAAAGGAGTTCCCATAAGACTGTCAGCTGATTTCTCAAAAGAAACCTTACAGGCAAGAAGGAGCTGGAAAGAAGTATTCCAAATCATGAAATGCAAGGACCTACATCCAAGCATTTTTGCTGCATCCAGCAAAGCTATCATTTAGAATGGAAGGGCAGATAAAGTGCTTCCCAGATAAGGTCAAGTTAAAGGAGTTCATCATCACCAAGCCCTTATTATATGAAATGTTAAAGGGACTTATCTAAGAAAAAGAAGATCAAAAATAGGAACAGTAAAAATGACAGCAAACTCACAGTTATTAACAACTACTCCTAAATCAAAAACAAAACCAAACTAAGCAAACAACTAGAACAGGAACAGAACCACAGAAATGAAGATCACATGGAGGGTTATCAATAGGGGATTGGGAGGGGGAGAGATGGGGGAAAGGTACAGAGAATAAGTAGCATAGATGATAGGTGGAAAATAGACAGGGGGAGGGTGAAAATAGTGTAGGAAATGTAGAAGCCAAAGAACTTATAAGTATGACCCATGGACATGAACTATAGGGGGGGAATGTGGGAGGGAGGGGGTGGGCAGGATGGAGTGGAGTGAGGGGGGAAATGGGACAACTGTAATAATGCTATTAATATCAGTAAATATATTTTGAAAAAGAGTATGGAAATAGCACAGTCTCTTATATACAAATACTCAACTACTTTTGGTAGTAGAAAGAGAAAGCTTTTTCAACATTACATAACTGTTGTATTAGGATGAACCTTTACTTCATTTATATTTTTGTCCTTAAGGTTTTATCAGACTATTTCTAATAAAAATACAAAATTATATGCTTATAAAAAAAAGAACAATCTAACAATAGCCAGAGGGGAGTGGGGAGGGAACAGTAGGGTGAGGGGTTTACAGGAGCTACTATAAAGGACACATGGACAAAATCAAGGGGGAGGGTGAAGGTGGGGGAGGGTGGTGGGTTTAGCTGGGGTGGGGTGGAGGGATGGGGAAAAAATGCAGACAACTGTAATTGAATAACAATAAAATTTTTTAAGTAGAATACAAGAGACAAATTTTTCCTTTTTCCCCATCTTTATGAGTGTATATCCACATCCCATTTAATTTACTAACCCATAATTTGACTATCTGTCACATTCTAAGCTTCCAGTTACATGAAACAAGTAAAAAAAGGTCATTTCTAAGCCATTTCACAGTGAAGTTTTCTGAATCACATGTATGATTTTCAAGTTCACATCCAAGTTTCTCTTGTTTCCATGTGTCCCTCATGACTTCAGCAAAAAGACTTACCAATCTTAAATTTAGGAAATTTGATAAATGTCTTAGAGAAGAAAAATCAATTTATCAATAAAGAAATATTGGCTTACCAAAATGGAATTTTCTTTTTATTTATAAATAGATTGATACAACCAGCACGGAATTTGACATATGGTAGCCACTCAATGACCGTTTCCTTCTCCTCTATTCTTATTAACTGATGCATTCACTCACCCATTTATTCACATTCATTTGGTACTTACTACATACCTGGGAGTCCTGCTCTCAAGAACTTGAGATAAAGAGATGATTTTGAGTTTTTATCTTCAGGTTGCTCACAATTTTTATTCTTTTAATAATTACTTTTGCCTTACATAATTTCTCTCCTTGAAGCAGTGAAATGGAGTTGGACTTTCCCAAATTGATAATGGGTCCATATGGCTCTTAAGTAGAGTGACCAGTAAATGTATCATAAATCTTACCCTATAAAAACTGCTTGTTTTGGGGTGTGGTGTCAATCACATACTTTAAAAGTAATAGAACACACAGGAACTAAACATAAGTATAAATGACTTAAAGAAAAGAGATACAAGAAAAGAATGCATTAGCCATTGAAAGGTGAGGGTTTTTTCATTTATTCTACAACTATCTGTTGATCTCTTATTATGTTCCAGTCATAGGTCCTGGGGAAAGAGCAGTGAGCAAACAGATTTTTTTAAAACCCCTGCCCTGATTGGTTTTACATCTAGAACATTTTTACTGCTGTGCACATCCTATTTGCCTGGAACTATATTTATAATTCCCCTGTCCCCCACTAAACTCAGACAGGTTAAGCAGCTTGACAGAAGTCTCACAGCTTAAAGGTGGCAGTGCTGGAATCAGAAACCATACAATGCTCTGTCTCCTTCACTTGAATGCTTCCCAGAGCATGAGGTGGTTTGACAACTGGTCTAGGGAGTTAAAATAATCAACATCTATCCTCCCTCCACAAGTTTCTGCCTTAGTGACTTCTGTTTGCAAATACCTTCTTGAAACCAGGACAGGACCAGATAACAACTCGAGGTGTCTTTTGGCTTCCTGAAGATCTTCCCAGGAGATTGTTGTGGGGATGCCTATCCTGCTAGCGTAATTGTCAAACTGACATCTTTCTCACAGGCCTACTAGGAGGTGTAACAACTACTGAACCTATGCCCCTGTAGTCCTGGGTCATGACTTTAAACCTTCCCCAAGTTTGTATACATCTCCCGGTCTGGAATACCCACCTCCCCCATCCCTGGTCCTACTTTCTGTTTCAATCCAGTCCTTCAGGGCCAAGCAAGGGCCCTCCTTCACAAAGACTCGTGAAACCACTTCTTAGTCTTTCTACCTAGATCCTTTGTTTGGATTCCCCCAAGTTTCATTCTGCTTTAAAACACATCAAGGTTGGTTTCCTGTTTGTCTACTGCACTTGATTGACATCCCCAGCGGACAAGGACATGTCTTATTCGTCCTTCTTTCCCAAGAATCTGGCCCTTGAGTCTAATACAAACTCGTGGCAGAACTTCTTTGTCACTGAATGAATGGATACATTAATCAAACAATGGAAGGTGTGAAAAATGAATGAGTAATTGAGTAAGTAAATGAATGGTTGAAGGAGTGGGTGAGGAATGACACAGGCCATTTAAAGCAGGAGGAGTTCTTATGATGGTGACCCATGTCTAATGTGAAGAAGGTGATTTTGCTATGAACAGTCCTTTTCTAAATTCCTGTGTGTTTGCTTGTTTGTAAAGTCAAGTGGTGGGCTGTTTCTGACTAGAAACATAGTAGCAGAGCAGTGTACATGTGTATACCTAAAGCTGTACCTCAGGAAGGGATACCCAGGCCAAAAACAGTGTCCAAAATGCCTTATGCCCTCCATAGAACCAGGATGGGATGCATTCCTTTAAAGTATTGAAATATAAAAATAATAAATTATCCTAGACCTAAACAGAAGTAGGATCACATTTAATGAGCTCAAGGGCTAAGCTCTTATAGATCCGTAGTCCTTTATTCATAATTCCAAAACTTGAAAAACTCTGACAATCAAGTTTTATCATAGCTCACTTGGTGACATGAAATTATCTATAGTTGTACTGACCTCACTTAGCGGATAATAGTCATATGTTTTGCTGGACAAATGCTTCCACATTTGATTGTGGGTGCTGACCAGATCCTGCTGCAGGGTTTACTTAATATGAAATATGTGGACAACATTACTTTTCTAAAATCCAAAGCTGATTTCTGAAACACATCATGATGACAGACAAGGGACTGTTTTGAGTCTGCCCTATATTCAGTGGCCAAGGATTCAAAGCCCCATGGATGTCCAAAGTTAAGAGGTTCCAAATGGAATGGATGGAAAATCCAGGGCCATCTCAAAAGGTTGATGCCAGGAGAGAGAGCAGGATATAGCAGCACCAAACAAGAATACTGCCCTCCTGTGGATGGACACAAGTACATGCAAAGATTTCCCCCAGACACTAACAAAAATGGTTTTCCATACACCTGCTTCCAGGTGATCACTGTGACCAGGCCCCACACCCTCCTCACCACTGATGGTCTTGCTCACTGTCAAATGTTGGCTTGTTATTACTCATACTGATGAGAATATTATGAGGGTGCACTGTATTTTAAGCGCCTATGCCCCTAGTGCCTAGCTCAGGGCCTGGCATAGAATAAACACTCAATAAATAGGCTCAATAAATCTTTAATGAACATGTACAATGTGTTTCTCTTCATAATGTGTTTTTATATGCATTATCTCACTTAATCTTCAAAATGACCCTGTGAGTCAAGCAAGTGAAATGAGTCCCGGGGATATTAAGGTACTTGCCCAAGATCTTAACAACCAAACAGTTCTGCTGGGACTTGCACAAGAATTGTCTAGTTAAAGAGGTTTATCCTCTTTCATTGGTATCACGTGCTTTTGTAGACTGAACCCTCAGGATCAAAGATGGTCTGGTAAAAATTCTAGATCATGGGAAAAACCTGGGAATTAGAGAGGCAGCTGATGAACTATTAGCAAGATTCTCATGGCGTTTAACTAGAGCCACCAGGAGATAATACACTTACTTGTGTCTGTCCTCTTGGGAGGTTAATCTGGTGAGAAGCCCAGGACTGCCAGGAGGAGAATGAGGTGCCATGAATTCATAGATTGAGGCCCTAACAGGGTCAAACCCTATCCCAGGCACCCCATATTTCAGTACCAGTGCACCTCTGAGCAACCTGTGCATGGAGCTGACCTTGGAACCATGAAGGGATGGAAACTTCTGAAGGTTAGTGGAGAAAGCAGGGACTACTTGACACAGACAGGTGACACTTTGGGACCAGCACCTACTTCAGGTAATGAGAAAGTCAGCTTGCTGCAAGAATCCCTAGCATCTTCAGCAGATAAACCTGTGCGTGAGGATGTCTCCTCCCTGTGTGAGAACAAGCCTACGAGGGAAGTACTAATACTGTGTGAAGGCATCTTGACTCTCTTCCAAGGGAAGGATGATTTAGCCTGGGTCCTCATCCCTCCTCCAAAACCTCTGCCTGAGATCCAGAGAGTAGGCACAGGGTCCAAAAGGAGTGAAAATTGGTAAGAAGGGAGGGGCACCATGTATCAGGATCCTCCACACTCCTCAGCGATAAGCAGGATCTTGGGAACCACCCTGCCCCTTGACATCTACCCAAGGGAGAGAACAGGTATTCCACACTCAGTATGTTTCTGTTTTTTAGCAATATCACATGAACCCCTTCCTCTCTGCAAGCACCTCAAAATCTGGTCAGAAATGTACTGTGTGAATTCCAGGCCAGGCGTCTAATTCCTTGGTGTTGGCATGTGAAAAACTAGGCTAGGCCTTGATCTCAGTCTTACCTTTTATTCCTGGCCTAGCCGAGACCATACTTCAGGAGACACTTCACGGGATCTTCTTGTTTCCACTCCACTTACTGATGCCTTGTTCTGTCTCTTTATCCTGAACTCTGGATCATGTTTGCCTACTGGTGCCATACTCACCACAGGGCTGTATGCTCCAGAGTAGTGATTCTTAGGATGTAGTGAACGTTGGAATCACCTGCTGTCCCAGGGAGTTTGTTAAATGCACATTCCTTTTCTATTGGGTCTACTCTAGACTCACTAAACTAGGACATTGGGATATACATTTAACAAATCCTTCAGTGGATTTTGGTGCAGGTGCAGAGAACATTCTTTGGGAAACACCTTTATAGACTTTGGGAGTCAAGCCTATTCAACACTAGTCCCATTGGGTGACCTTGTGTGAATTAATTCCTGTGAGCCTCTTATGTAAAAAGAGGCTAATAATATCTACTTTGCATGGTTGTGTAGACTAAAGGGAATACTTGTATGTATATAAAATGGCTGGCAGAGAGTTGGCAATACACAGCAACTATACCAACCCAGTTTGCCTGGTCCAGCAACCTTCCTCAGTCCTTTCTCTTTGCAGTGGCTCCCAAGTGCTAGACTCACTCTGCTTCTAGGCTTGAACTCAGTGAGCAGAGCTTGTATATCCGTGTGGTAGATGGAGTAATGCCCCTCTCCCAAGTGCCCATGTCCTAATCCACATAACTGAGGGACTTTAGGGTGCAGATGAAATTAAAATCACTAATCAGCTGACCTTAAAATCGGAAAATTATCCTGGATTATCTGGATGCACCCAATATAATCACAAGGGCTCTTAAAAGTGAAGAAAGGGGACAAAAGAGGTTACAGAGTGATGCTATGTGAGAAGGACTCAACCTGCTGTTGCTGGCTTTGATGATGGACGAAGGTGGCCAGGAGCCAGGGAATGAAGGAGCCTCCAGAAGCTGGAAAAGACCAGGAAACCAATTCTCCCTAGAGCCTCTAGGAAAGAATACAGCTCTGCAGACCCCTGGATTTTAGTGTGACACCCACATCAGATTTTTGACCCACAGAACAGTAAGATAATAAATCTTTGTTGTTTTAAGCCACTAAGTTTGTGGTAACTTGTTACAGCAGCCATAGGAAACTAATATACCAAAGACTGAGCTGCCAAGTTCTGGAAATGTCACTCAGTTCCATGCTTAAGAGGCTTTATGACTTTGTAATGGTATCAGTATTTCTGCCAACTTTGGGGCCCACATGACTGAGGCCAAAGACACTAATGGGGCCTCTAGAGGAATTTCTAACCTACCTGGTGATAATAATATTAATGTTCATGATGGTCAAGATGTATTGAGTCCTTGCTATGTTCTGAGTGCTCAATATCTCATTTAATTATCAAAATCATCTCTGCAATGTGTTCTATCATCTAACAAATTTTACATGGGGAATAGGCTGAGAGAGGTACCTTTCCCAAGGTCACAAGAGTCAGAGCTTGAATTTAAAGCCAGGTTTGCTGCCCCCAGAGCCAAAGACCCTAAATGCATCATTAAATATCCTCCTTCTGTCCTATAGAGGAGGTAGTGTGTTCTCACTAAATCTCAGGCTGAGCCATCTGTTAAACTTAGTACACGAAAACATGCCTCCCACTGGCCTAGCAGCCCATGAACTCCAAGGTTTTGTTATAAAGTCTGGGAGGGTTAGACATAATGGGAGGGTGCTTTGGAGCCACACTCTTGACATGGTGTATGGCATAGCAGGAGAGGAAAGTTTAGAGAAACAACCTTAGAATTCTACAGCCAGGAACAGGGGCAGACATGTCTGTCCCAAGTGTTCTGGAAAAGATGAGGGGCTATTAAAGCTGGGGCCCAGACTCTTCCTCTCTATCAGCCACTGATATAGACTGTGTGATCTTGAGCAAGACACCTAACCTCTCTCCGTCTCACCTGAAAATGGAACCAATAGCTCCAATGCTTCCCCATCTCATCTGGCTATTGTAGAAATCCAATGAGATCATATTTGTGAGTATACTCTGGTAATTACAAAAGCAGCACATCCTTACAGAGTCGTATGATGACTCTTATTTAATTTTACAACTCAGAGTGAATGTGGTTCATTATTGCTGTAATTAGACTAAACCACACCAGAGAAGAGAATGCTCTCTCATAGACTTCTTCAGCAGAAATTGTGTAAGCATTTCTTCAAAAAATATCAATGTAAAGTTGTAATGTTCTGGCACATCATTTTGCAGAATGTTCTTTTTTTCATTTTTAAAAAGAGAATATTTGAAAGGATGACACCTTGAATATTAGGTTAAAATCTGCTCCTGTACAAAAAAGAATTTCTTAAGTGAAAATTCCCTTCCCAAATCGTTTTTTATCAGGGACATGGATGCAAGCTCGCCATGGCTGCCATGGTGATTCCAACTGGAAATGAAGGGCAGGTATAGCCTAGACATCAAGGTAGGAGGCACCCAGTGCCTCCCTTTATTTCTTCACCCTTTATTTCTCACCCTTACCCAAAGGGTTCAGGGCTATTGACAACTGCCCCAGCATCACCAGGAGCGCCTGAGATCCACTACAAAGCTCCAGACTTTAGGAAAGGTGGTCTTCTATGCATAGATGGAGTTGTTTCCCAACAGGTGCAGGCCAGCCTCTCCTGAAGACACTCTATTTGACTCTGCCACACTGTTAATTCATATCTGTTGTACAGCATCTGATCACAGGCAATTACCTGGAAGAGTTAATATATCAGGTCACAGTGCTCTTCAGAGCCCCATGGCAAATTATGGGACCAGATTCAAGTCCATTGTTCCTTCCTCCATTCATATCTCCCCTTCTTCTTCACCTCCCTCTCTCTTTCCCTACTTTCCTTTTGTTAGCAATATTTAATGAAAACCTATTATAATACAATCCACTACACACAGGTAAGTCAAGTACCATTCCCACTCTCAAGGGATGTATAGACTAGTGTGGAGACTGACATTCAGACACTTGCCTATATATTGACTTTGTTGTTGTCACAGTGTTAGGTGCTGAGTATAGTGCAAACAGAAGAGAAGGAGGCACTGTGCCAGCCAGGTCAAGTGGGAGATCTTCAACAATCTGTGGAGTGATGTGTAAAATCAGAGTAAGCAAAACTCAAGCACTGGGTCAGACTCATTGGATTCAGGTCTCAGGTCTGTTCACTCACTCACTTGCTAGTAAGTCTGGGCCTCAGTGACCTCGTTAGTGACACAAGGTTTATGCCCCTGACATAACACTATTGTGAAGGGCCTAATGCACTGCCTTGCACAGCAATACCAGATAGCATCCAGACAGTGACACCCTGAGGTAAGGCAGACCTCCAATTAATGCAGATTTGCAAATCGTGACTGTAAATTGACTCTCTGCAGTCTCACAGGCTTGGCCCAGTCATTTCCCAAAACTTGCAAATAGCAATCTCATACTGGATTGAATTGGATTAAGTTGGATATTTGCGAGCTCATTTCTCACACTGTCACCACTAGGAATGGTAGTAATAATAGCAGAATAGTAGTGATACTGCTTCCAAGTCAATCTCCCTCAATTGTTATGAACTAGTATTTGGAGGCAAGTGTCTCCCATTTCTATGAACAGTGCCTGGACAAATGTTTACATTACATAGAGTCCTGGGTGTCAAAGAACCTTGTGAACATTCTTAATGAACATGTGCATAATTTCCACCAGCTTTCCTTGGGAAGTTTTTAGTGAATCACCAATAGAGTCCACATTTAATTTAAAATATAGGAACTAAAAAGGATTATAAAAATGTTAATGCTAATTTTAATTTTGGAGAATGTGCAGAGAAATGTGTATCCTCATGGAAGTAGGTTTGATGCAAACTCACTGGAGAGAAATTTGGTCATGCATGTCAAAAGCTTTATCAATGTTTTTGTCTTAAATTTAACTAATTAAATTTTAATTTAAATTTTATAAATTATCCTATTTGTTAAAACTTATCCTAATAATTATGGTTGTGCACAAAGATTAGTCTTCAAGTAGGCATCTTACATGATCCTTTACAATAGAGAAAATTTGGAAACAACATAAATGTACAATAATAAAGTCATATTAAGTACATTATGATGTAATCAAAAAATGTGATGTACTTTGTAGAAATTACCTGGTAGAGTATTATGTAACAAAATAAAAATGTTTATGATATATTAGAGAATGCAAGATAATGTAGTCCCCCCTTATCCTCAGGGCATATGTTCTGAGACTCCCAGTGGATATCTGAATCCATTGACAGCCTCAAACCTTATATATAGATATATATATAGGGCCTCACATACAGTGGGGCAAAATTAGGTTTATAGTTATTCTTATGAAAAATACAATAAATAATAAATAATACAAGAATAAACTCTGTTTTATGTACTCACAACTGTAAACCTACTTTTGCCCTACCCTGTACATTTTTTTCCTATACATACATACGTATGATAAAGTTTAATTTATAAATTAGGCACAGTGAGAAATTAATAGCAATAATTAATAATAAAATAGAATAATATAATAATACACTGTAGTAAAATTATGTGAGTGTGATTTATTTCTCATAACTGATCTGATAATTGAAAGAGCTACTAAGTGACTAAGGGGGAGCATATACTGTATGGATACAAGGACAAAGGGATGATTCACATCTCAGACACAATAGAGTGGGAGCACATGAGATTTCATCATGCTAGTCAGCGCTGAGTACAATTAGAAGTTATGAATTGTTTATTTCTGGAATTTCCCATTTAATATTTTTGAACTACAACTAACCACATGTAACTGAAACCAGGGAAAACGAAGCCATGGATGAGCAGAGACTACTGTAGTTTAAAAAAGTTTTTTTTTTTTTAAATTTTTATTGTTATTCAATTACAGTTGTATGCCTTTTCTCCCCATCCCTCCACCCCACCCCAGCTGAACCCACCTCCCTCCCCCACCTCCACCCTCACCCTTGGTTTTGTCCATGTGTCCTTTATGGTAGTTCCTGTAATCCCCTCTTCCCACTCTCCTCCCCCCCCCCCCCCCGCCCTGGCTATTGTTAGATTGTTCTTAACTTCAATGTCTCTGGTTATATTTTGTTTGCTTTTTTCTTCTATTGATTATGTTCCAGTTAAAGGTGAGACCATATGGTATTTGTCCCTCACCTCCTGGTTTATTTCACTTAGCATAATGCTCTCCAGTTTCATCCATGCTGTTGCAAAGTGTATAAGCTCCTTCTTTCTCTCTGCTGCGTAGAATTCCATTGCGTAAATATACCATAGTTTTTGGATCCACTCGTTTGCTGATGGGCACTTCGGTTGCTTCCAGTACTTGGCTATTGTAAATTGTGCTGCTATGAACATTGGGGTGCACAGGTTTTTTTGGATTGGTGTTTCAGTGTTCTTAGGGTATAATCCCAGCAGCGGAATTGCTGGGTCAAAGGGCAGTTCCATTTTTAGTTTTCTGAGGAAATTCCATATTGTTTTTGACAGTGGCCTCACCAGTCTGCATTCCCACCAACAGTGCACGAGGGTTCCCTTTTCTCCGCGTCCTCTCCAACAATTGTTTGTGGATTTGTTTATGTTGGCCACTCTGACTGGTGTGAGATGATACCTCATTGTGGTTTTGATTTGCATCTCTCTGATGGCTAGTGATGTTGAGCATCTTTTCATATGTCTCTGGGCCCTCTGTATGTCTTCCTTGGAGAAGTGTCTGTTCAAGTCCTTCGCCCATTTTTTAACTGGGTTGTTTGTCTTCCTGGAGTGGAGTCGTGTGAGTTCTTTATATATTTTGGAGATCAGGCCCTTGTCTGAGGTATCATTGGCAAATATGTTTTCCCATACTGTTGGTTCTCTTTGTAATTTGGTGCTGTTTTCTTTAGCCCTGCAGAAGCTTTTTATTTTGATGAGGTCCCATTTGTTTATTCTTTCCTTTATGTCCCTTGCTTTAGGGGACGTGTCTGTGAGGATGTTGCTGCATGGAATGTCTGAGATTTTCCTGCCAATGTTTTCCTCTAGGACTTTTACGGTGTTATGACTTATATTTAAGTCTCTTCTCCACATTGAATTCATTTTTGTGTATGGTGTAAGTTGGTGATCGAGTTTCATTTTTTTTGCACATAGCTGTCCAGATCTCCCAACACCATTTGTTGAAGAGGCTATTTTTGCTCCATTTTATGCTCCTGCCTCCTTTGTCAAATATTAATTGACCATAGAGACTTGGGGTGATTTCTGGGCTCTCTGTTCTGTTCCATTGGGCTATGTGCCTGTTTTTATGCCAGTACCAGGCTGTTTTGATTACAGTGGCCTTGTAATACAGGTTGATGTCAGGTATTGTGATCCCTCCTGCTTTGTTCTTCTTTCTCAAAATTGCTGCAGCTATTCGGGGTCCTTTGTGGTTCCATATGAATTTCTGCAATGTTTGTTCTATATCTGTGAAATATGTCATGGGTACTTTAATAGGGATTGCACTGAATCTATAAATTGCTTTGGGTAGTATGGCCATTTTGATGATGTTAATTCTTCCAATCCATGAACATGGTACATGCTTCCATTTGTTTGTATCTTCCTTAATTTCTTTCTTCAGTGTTGTATAGTTTTCCGAGTACAGGTTTTTTACCTCCTTGGTTAGGTTGATTCCTAGGTACTTTATTTTTCTTGTTGCTAAATCGAATGGGATTTTTTTCCTGATTTCTGTTTCTGCAGTTTCGTTGCTGGTGTACAGGAATGCCTTTGATTTCTGGGTATTGACTCTGTATCCAGCTGTTTTGCCAAATTCATTTATTAGGTCGAGTACTTTTTTGGTGGAGTCTATAGGGTTTTCCATGTACACTATCATGTTGTCTGCAAAGAGTGACAGTTTCATTTCCTCCTTTCCAATTTGGATGCCTTTTATTGCTTTTTCTTGTCTGATTGCTGTGGCTAGGACTTCCAATACTATGTTGAATAGGAGTGGTGAGAGAGGGCATCCTTGTCTTGTTCCTGATCTTAGTGGGAAAGCTCTAAATTTTTGTCTGTTGAGTGTGATGTTGGCTGTAGATCTCTCATATATGGCCTTAATTGTGTTGAGGACTGCTCCCTTTATTCCCACTTTGCTGAGTGTTTTTATCAGAAATGGGTGCTGTATCTTATCGAACACTTTTTCCACATCTATTCAGATGATCATGTGATTTTTGTCTTTGCTGTTGTTGATGTGATGTATTATGTTTATTGATTTGCGAATACTGTACCATCCTTGTATCCCTGGGATGAATCCCACTTGGTCATGGTGGATGATCTTTTTAATATATTGCTGGATGCGGTTTGCTAATATTTTGTTGAGAATTTTAGCGTCTATGTTCATCAGCGATATTGGCCTGAAGTTTTCTTTCTTCATTGTGTCTTTATCTGGTTTTGGGATTAGGATGATGTTGGCTTCATACAAAGAGTTTGGGAGTCTTCCATCAGTTTGGATTTTTTCGAATAGTCTGTGAAGGATAGGTGTTAGTTCTTCCTTGAATGCTTTGTAGAAATCTCCTGTGAAACCATCTGGTCCAGGGCTTTTGTGTGATGGGAGTTTCTTGATGACTGCCTCAATTTCCTTTGCTGATATTGCTCTGTTCAGGTTTTCTGCTTCTTCTTCAGTCAGTTTTGGAAGATTATATTTTTCTAGAAATGTATCCATTTCATCTAGGTTTTCAAATTTCTTAGCATACAGGTCTTCATAGTAATTTCTTACGATCCTTTGTATTTCTGTGGTATCAGTTGTAATCTCTCCACTTTCATTTCTAATTCTGTTTATTTGGATCCTCTCTCTTTTCTTCTTGATGAGCCTACTTAAAGGCTTGTCGATTTTGTTTATCTTTTCAAAGAACCAGCTCCTGGATTCATTGATCCTTACAATTGTGCTTTTAGTCTCTATGTCATTTAGTTCTGCTCTGATCTTGGTTATTTCCTTCCTTCTGCTTGCTCTGGGCTGTCTTTGTTGTTGTTCCTCCAGTTCTTGTAGGCATAGGGTTAGGTTGTTTGTTTGAACTGTTTCTAACTTCTTAAGGTAGGCCTGTATTGCTATGAACTTCCCTCTCAGGACTGCCTTTGCTGTGTCCCATAGGTTTTGGGTTGTTGTGAGTTCGTTTTCATTTGCTTCCAGGAAGTTTTTGATTTCTTCCCTAATCTCGTTCTTGACCCATTCATTGTTTAATAGCATGCTATTCAGTCTCCATGATTTTGAGTGTTTTGGGTTTTTACCCTTGGGGTTGGTTTCTAGTTTCAGACCCTTGTGGTCAGAGAAGATGCTTGATATGATTTCAATTTTCTTGAATTTGTTGAGGCTTGCTTTGTGTCCTATCATGTGGTCTATCTTTGAAAAAGTTCCATGGACACTTGAAAAGAATGTGTATTTTGCTGCTTTGGGATGAAAAGCTCTGTATATATCAATTAAGTCCATTTCCTCTAGGGTATTGTTAAGTGACACAATATCTTTGTTGATCTTTTGTTTGGAAGACCTGTCCATTTTTGATAGTGGGGTGTTAAAGTCCCCTACTATAATTGTGTTGCTGTCAATATCTTTCTTGAAATCCTCCAAGATTTTCTTTATGTATTTGGGTGCTCCTCTGTTGGGTGCATATATATTTACAATGTTTATGTCTTCTTGGTGGATTCTTCCTTTGAGTATTATGAAGTGACCTTCTGGGTCTCTCTTTATGGCCCTTCTTTGGAAGTCTATTTTGTCTGATATGAGTATTGCTACCCCTGCTTTTTTTTCCTGTCTGTTTGCTTGGAAAATTTGTTTCCAGCCCTTCACTTTCAGTCTGTGTAAGTCTTTTGTCCTGAGATGGGTCTCTTGTAGGCAGCATATGTGTGGGTCATGTTTTCTTATCCATTCAGCTATTCTATGTCTTTTGATTGGAGCATTTAATCCATTTACGTTTAAGGTTATTATCGATAGGTAGTTATTCATTACCATTATTTCCTACCTGTGTTCCTCTGTCTTTCTCTTTTCCTTCCTTTCCTTAAAGCAGTCCCTTTAGCATCTCTTGAAGAGCTGGTTTGGTGGAGCTGTATTCTTTTAGACTTCTTTTGTCTGGGAAACTCTTTATTTGGCCTTCTATCTTGATTGAGATCCTTGCTGGGTAAAGTAGTCTTGGTCGCAGGCCTCTGGTTCTCATTACTTGGAATATTTTTTGCCATTCTCTTCTGGCTTGGAGCGTTTCCATTGAGAAGTCAGTTGCTAATCTTATTGGGGCTCCCTTGTATGTTACTTCCTTTTTCTCCCTTGCTGCCTTTAAGATCCTCTCTTTGTCTTGGAAATTTGCCATTTTAATTATGATGTGTCTTGCAGTGTGTCTCTTTGGGTTCCTCTTGCTTGGGACTCTCTGTGATTCCTGGATTTGGGTGACTTTTTCTCTCCTCAGATTAGGGAAATTTTGCATCATTACTTTTTCAAACAGGTTTTCTATCCCTTGCTCTTCTTCTTCTCCTTCTGGTATTCCTATTATACGGATATTGTTACGTTTCATGTTGTCCTGCATTTCCCTTATTGCCTCTTCATTCTTTCTGAGCCTCTTTTCCTTTTCTTGCTCTTTCTGGGTGTTTTTTTCTACTTTGTCCTCCAGCTCGCTGATCCGATCCTCTGCTTCATCAAGTCTGCTTTTTATTCCTTCTACTGTGTTCTTCAATTCAGAAATTGTATTCTTCATTTCCTCTTGGCTCTTGTATTTAGTTTCTATTTCCTTTTTCATGTTGATATAGTTTTCAGTGAGTTCATTGTAGTTTCCTTGTAGTTTCTGGTAGTTCTCTTGAGCTCAGAGAGCTTGGTGAGCTTCCTGATGACCATTGCTTTGAACTCAGTATCTGATAGTTGACTTGCCTCTTTTTCAGTTAGCATTCTTTCTGAGGCTTCCTCCTTTCCTTTCATTTGGGGATTGTTTCTTTGTCTTCCCATTTTTTGTGAGACTCTTCTTGGTGGACTCTGCTTCTTAGATTGATGTATTCTGACTCCCTGGGTTTATGGTATGAACTTCTATGGTAGAATGCCAATGGGATTCGGTGGTGCTGTCTCCTTAATCTCCCATGCTCACTGGTCTTGAGCTGACGTTTATGTGTTTAACACGGTGTAACTCTAGTCTTTTCAGCACTCCAGGTTTTGTTGTCTCACCTGTGGGAAAAAGAGAAAGAGGGGAAGAAAGAAAAAAAAAAGAAGGGAAGGAGGGAAAAAGGAAATAGAAAAGGAGGAAAGGAAGGAAGGAGGGAAGAAGAAATAAAGAAAGATTGGAGGCAAGATAAGAAGGACTTTTAACAAAAATTAAAACATAGAAATAGATAAAAGAAGGCAGAAAGAAGACATAAAAATGGTAAAGGATGGGAGGAAGAAGGAATGAAGAAAAAAAAAGAGAGAGAGGAAGAAGGAATTCAGGGGGAAAGGAGGAGAGGAAAAAAAGAAATTCTTCTGCTGGCTTTAAACTGGTCAGGTTAGTTCTGCTGGTCGTCCTGTCTGTGCAACGGGATGGGGTGGTTGGAAGGATTGGTTTCACTTTTCTCCCTTCCTGGGCCACACTCTTCGCTGTTATTCAGCCTGCAGACTCCCCTAGCCCTGCAGCTTCCCTCTGCTGGGTGTTCTGCCTTTGTCCTAGAGAGCTAGTAGGCCCTGCAGGGCTCTGTGCTCAGGTGTTAGGTAGGCGTTGTAGGTGTGGTCCCTGGCAGGCAATCAGGCCGTTGATCAGCCAATCCAGCAGCTTTGTTCTTGGGACTTGCAAGCGGCGGCTCCAGCGCTTTGGCTTGGGACGAGTTTGCGCAGCAGGGGGATCCAGCTGCTTTGGGTTTGTGAAGCTCTCAAGCGGCTTTGTGCTTGGAGTGCGCAGCCTGCCGATCCAGCTGCCCTGGGCTTGAGTCTCTCAGGCGGGCGGGGCCGCCCTGGGACTGAATCACGCTGCACTTGGTTCGAGGTTTTGGGCCTGTGGGTGGAGCAGCTAACCTCTGCTCCAGATGCTCTCGGAGGTTTCAGGTGTTGGCGCCCCTCCGGGGTTTCATGTGTGTGCCCCCAGTTCGCTAATCGCGTGCGGGCAACTGGACCTCAGGTGAGCGCCAGGGCTGCTTATCTGGCGCTCGCAGTCCAGGGGCGGAGGGGGAAGGGGCGCCAGGGGCCGCGGCTGCTGCCGAGAGTTCTCTAACTAGCCCCTGAATGTCTCTATTTTCTTTTTCTTTTTGAGAAATTCCTCCTATTCAAGCCCCCCTGGTCCAATCAAGCACCTGGCTGCTTACAGCTCAGCCTTGCCCTCTCCCAAGACTCCTGCAGCAGCCCCTGCGCCTGGGCTGGCGCTTCTGCCGCCCTTTTACCACGTGGTCCCGGGTCCCAGTCCCGGGCCCCGGGGACCTTTTTGTCCTTAAGCACTCTTCTTACCGTCAAATCTTTCAATGTCCTCTAACTTTGGTGTCTGATCTTCATATATGCTGGAATACTGTTGGCTGTTCGCTCTCCTCCTCAGATCAGCTAGGTATTTCTCTGGCGTTGAGGGGAAGTGGACTCCGCTCCCACCTATGTTGCCGCCATCTTCCGTCACTATCCGCCTGTGCCAAAAAGTTTCTATAGTCTAATTTGATTTATAAATTTTTAAAAAGCTTTAAAGAGGCACTAAACATATCTAATCTAAAATGTTAGCAGCGGTTAGATCCAAATTATGGGTTACTAATGATTTGTATGTGTATACTCCTCAACTCCCCAAATTTTCCATAATCAATGTTTTGGAGAGTAAAAAAAGAAAAACAGCCCTGGCTGGCATGGCTCAGTTGGTTGAGCGCCGTTCTGTAAGTTGGAAAGTTGCAGATTTGATTCCTAGTCAGGGCACATGCCTAGGCTGCAGTTCAGTTCCTGGTTGGGGTGCCTACAAAAAACAACAAATTGATGTTTCTGTCTCACATCAATGTTTCTCTCCCTTTCTTTCTCCCTCCCTCCCCCTCTCTCCAAAATCAATAAGAATGTCCTCAGGTGATCATGGATAGATAGATAGATATATTTTCTTAATTTTTATTGTTATTCAATTACAGTTGTTTGAATTTTCTCCCCATCCCTCCACCCCACCCCAGCTAAACCCACCTCTTCCCTCACCTCCACCCTCCCTCTTGATTTTGTACATGTGTCCTTTATAGTAGTTCCTGTAAACCTCTTTCCCCACTGTCCCCTCCCCACTCCCCCCTGGCTATTGTTAGATTGTTCTTAACTTCAATGTCTCTGGTTATATTTTGTTTTCTTTTTTCTTTTGTTGATTAGGTTCCAGTTAAAGGTGAGATCATGTGGTATTTGTCCCTCACTGCCTGGCTTATTTCACTGAGCATAATGCTTTCCAGTTCCATCCATGCTGTTGCAAAGGGTAGAAGCTGCTTCTTTCTCTCTGCTGCATAGAAATCCATTGTGTAAATATATTTTTAAAGAAAAACAGAAAATATAAAATCTAAAGCTTAAAATTCAGGTTTGAATTCAAATGATTGCCTTGTTATGTGTCCTATGATAAACTACTTAATCATTCTGAGCTTTATTTTTTCCATCTATAACAAGTAAATAGGCACTGGCCAGGTAGCTCAGTTTGTTAAAACATTGTCCTGATACACCAAAGTTGTGAGTTTGATTCCCAGTCAGGGCACATGCAAGAATCAACCAATGAATGTATCAATAAGTGAAACAACAAAGTGAAGTTTCTCTCTCTTTCCTTTATTCTCTCTCTCTCTAAAATCAATAAATTAGAAAAAATTAAACAAAAGAAGTAAATAATACCTAGCCCACAGTGTTATAGGAAGTTACATTAGATACTGTGTATAAATAGATGTGTCAACAATATGAACTCAATAAATTTATATTCCCCTTGCTTTCTCCTTCATTAACAAGAAAGATGTTAAACGCTTACTGTAGGAAGAGGTATGTCTAGTCCTAGATGATATCTAAATGCTGACTCCTTGTCCTTAGCAATCTTCGGAAACATTTTTTTTCACTACTGTACTTGTTATCTGTGTAACAAATTACTCCACGATTTAGGGGCTTAAGATAGCATTTATTATCATACAGTTTCTGTGGATGAGGAATTTGAGAGCAGCTTGTCTTGATGGTTCTGTCTTGGGGGATCTCTCATGAGACTGCAGTCAAGATATAAGCCAGGGCTGCAGCCTCTGAAGTTTTGAGGATCTGGTTCCAAGATGGCACACATATATGGTTGGCAAGTCAGTGCTGGCTGTTGGTTGGAAGCCCCATTTCCTAGCTACATAGACCCCTTCATAGAATCTCTTGAGTGTCCTCCTGACATGCATCCAGGTTCCCGTAAAGTGAGTGATCAAAGAAAGAGCAAGGAGGACGCTGCAATGCCTTTTAAACCATTACCCTGGGAGTCACATGGTCATTTGCACAATATTCTACTGGTTTACAGACCAGCTTTATTCAATGTGGAAAGAGACTCCATCAGGACGTGGATACTAGGAGGCAAGAGTCTTCAAGGGTCATCTTTGGGGCTGGCTATCACACTTATCCTCACAGTCCCTCTGCCTGAAGGGTTCTTCCCCAAATGTCAGCACAGCTCACACCCTCACTTCATCCAGGTCAATCCTCAAAAGTCACCTTACTAGACAGGCTTTCCCTCAACTCTGTCCTAAAATGGCACCCTTCCCACCATCCTCCTCTTAGCCTGCTTCATTTTTCCTAGAGTACATATTACAAACTTATTTGTTTATAATCTGTTCCCTGCCATCCACACCCCACCAGTAGACTGAAGCAACACAAAAGGTCTACCATGTTTCCTACTGGTCCTCAGGAGGGGCTCAGTAAATACATGAAAAAGTATGACATCACTTGACACTTCTGATACTTTTCATTAAGCAGCTATTTGTACCATCCATGAAAACATCAGTAATTTCCTCATTGGTGCCACCACCCCAGCTTGTAAATCCTTCTGAGATTGCTGAATCTGGTTTTCTGAATGCCATATTTTTCTTTACAGCCCTTCTAATCCAGTGTCATGAGCCATCCTTGCTTGCCCTGTTCCTCCTAATGTTTTGCTTTCTCAATAAAGACCACACTAGCCAGACTTTCCTCTTCACTGGCCACTTCAGTTTCCTTTCCCTGACACCCACACTGTTGATATTTGTTGTACTTATTCTGGTCCTAAAGGCCTACAGAAAAGGATGACAACTAAGGAGTATATGTGTACCTACTTCTCTCATATCCATGGCTAATATTTCTAAGAGATAAGGCCATCTCTGACTCTGTCTGGGACAATGAACTATTAATACTTTGCTGAGAAGACAACTGGTCTCTGTTGCTTGTTTGGATGTGGGAAGGACTAATGAGACCATAGAGGTAACACATACTAACACCTGCCACATACCAAGCATAGATCTTAAGCAATTAATGAGAATTATTGCCAAGATTTAATCTTCACAATCATCTACAAAAAAATTACTATTACATTCATTTTATAGATTAGGAAAGTGGGGCTCAGAGAGGCAAATAACTTACACAGTATCACTTAGTTAAGAATCGGTACACTAGTCCACATTTATTAGGCAGCTGGGTCTGGAGTCTTCTCTTTAACCATTAAACGATATTGACTTATGGTCTTCAATGACCAACAGACTTTGTAGAATCTTGGGAATAAAAGTCTAGTTGTTAAGTCTAAGTTCCTAGGAAATTTTGAAATTGTCCCCAGAGAACTATCACTCATCCTTAAAGATTCAATTCAGTTCTTACTACCTCTATGAAGTTTTCATTGATATATTTATGCCAGTGGTGCTTGAACATCATCCTATATTATTTCACCTCCCAACCTAGAGTGCAAGTCTGTTTTCCCATAGGTTTTCTTCACTGCATCATAGGATAAAATCCCATAGCTTTCTTATTTCTTAATCTCACAGTTTAACAAAGTATCTGGCCTATGATAAACCAAATAGATAAATAAATACTGTCTCTACTTTGATGATATGCTTTCCCAGGCTGATTTTCAAAACCTAGAACTTCTCAAAGATAGGCTAAGTTGTACTTTGTTTATTGAATGTATAATTATGGTTTTCTGTAAGGACTATTTTCATATCGAAGTGAAGAAGTTGAGCAAATGATATCTTCCCAATAAATGCAGCACTGAAATCTTCTCTAGACTATACTTCTTGAAGAGTCCCAGCCTAAATAAATGAGAGTGAGCATTGTAATTCTGTCCTAGTAAGGAAATGAGACACTATATTTAAATACCATTAGCCATCCCCCCCACAGTAGAGTTTCTCTACTACTGAGCTTATAAATTGCCTGTCTCCAGCCTTTCTAGTTGATTTGATAAAAGGAAGTTTAGGGAGGCCCTCTTTGGGAAGTAATAAAACTATACTGCAGCAAGAAATCAGCACTAACTTCTACCAGCTCTTTCTGACCACAGAGTTCTGCAGCACTTGGAAGTGCTCACAGGCTTGCTGGAGGAGTTGGACAGGCACAGTCATGCAATGGGAAAGTTATGAAGGATGAATGTTACATTCCTTTAAAAAGTGGGAAAATCTTCCAGACTTACTAGAAGAAGGTAGGCTTAATGCAGAAATGAATATGGAATTAGTGCCAACCTGCCCAGGAGGGTCATCAGGAGGCATGATATGGGGTCCTTTAAGTTGACATCTACATGGAATAAAAAATGCTATGGCCTGGAGAAGAAGAGATATGAAGGCCCCCCTTGTCTCAGGACCTTGGTTCCTTTGCTGTAAAATAAAGGGATGGGAGCATGTGATCACCTTGCTATCTTCCTCCTCAAATGTTCCATTGGATTTGGATACTGTTTGGGTGACAATTTCCAAATGAGGTGTCAGATTTTCTTGTTAGTTTTAGAACTATAAGTTGAAAATATCAATACTATAAAAGGTTTAGTGAGACATATAATATGTTTTGCTTGTTTACTTTAGTGAGGGCCTGTAGAATACAGTCAGTCATATATGATATCAGAGCTGTAATTCTAATAGTAACCCCACTTGGCCATAGTCTGCTTCTCTCTGCTCCAGGATAGGTGTTTGACTCACCTCTGTATGTAGCCCTCACTGCACCTTTGGCAGTGCTTGGCATAACATAGATGAATCTATCTATCTTATTTAGTAGATGAATAGTGAACTACATTGGATTAAATTGAAATCTACTCTGATACACTCTTTCCTATCGGACACCCCACTGCATTTCACATGGGCCCCAAATATCTTTACTAACATGAACTTGCTCTCGATTATGAGCTAGATGAAAAAAGATGATGTGGGTTCTGTTTGCCCAGAAATATCAGAAGAAATGGATCATTGAGAGTGCTTGGCTTTCCTAAGGTATCTCTCCAGCAAATGGTAGAACAAAACCAAGAACAGTTGTTAGACTCCCAAACATGTGGTTTTCTACTACACAAAGAGAGATAATCTTCCATAGTCATTGAGAGTCCAATGTTTTAAGTGCAAATAAAGTCTACAGAGCAATTGGAAGATGCTCAATGCTTGAATGACTCTGTAAACAAGTTCTCCATTACAATGTAGAAAGGAATTTTGCAATACCAAAATGATCATTGGACAGAGCCATTGAACCCCACAGACCTTTTTTGGATGCTCCCAAAGTCAATAAAATGGACCAGCCATCTCCTCTACATATGTTTAATTCTTTCTCCAGTCTCCCTGGTGAAACAAAGTGAGAGATCAAGTGCACAGCCTTCCCAATGACTATTTGTCAGCAATAATGTCACCATAATGACTTGTGAACTCTTTGTTGCTTTTACTGTATGACTGTGAAGCTATTGGTGAGATGTAGACAAAAGTTCTGATTTGGGAAGTGATGAGCACAGCTGGCTGTGGTGAGCAAGCACATGGCATTGAGAGATGAGGACCTAAAACTTGTTAGCACTGAAATTTGACCTAAAAAAATGGTTTCTGATATTTAAAAAGGTTACAGTACCCTTTTGTGAATAATATTTTAATAGAGCCCTAATATGTAAAACAAATACTTGCAAACCTGATTGAAACTTGGATAGGGAATCTGGTTCCACCACCTTATTCATTCGTTCCGTTTCAGACAGGCTCAAGGCATTTACCTGGAAATCTAGGACTTTCCAGAGCACAGTATAAAAACTGGCCCAAAAGATATAGCTCTAAAATGACTTTTTTGTCAAGTGTAATTCTCTTTTGATTGTCATTATAAAATTAGAGATGCACTGTTTGGTAAACAAATGGACAATATAAAAAAAATCATACTTAAGAATGGGCCAAGCCTTTTCAACTTAATGAAAGAGGACAATATGAAATATTTCTCAAAACTTTTTTTGATCATTGCAAAGTGCTTGGGGATATTTTCTGGTGACCAACAGTCTAAAGGTCCAGGGGAGAAACAACAATGTCAGCTTGGCTGAAGGATACACACAGGAGAGAAGAGTGCTTTGGCATCTAGCCATCTCTCTGCTCAATATTCAACAGGAGGACAACATAGAAAGCCATCTACTATATTATTAACAGAATTAATCAGGCTCCACTTTCTGTCTTTGTTTTGCTCCCTGGGCTAAGAAATTAGAAGGCTCTAGTTGAATCAGATATACTTTGAGATTTTTCCAGAAACGTAGTTTTCCTAGGGAAATAAGACTAATGAAAGGAAAGGTCAACTATGTTTGATTTCCTCAAAGCCCATTGTCTGATTTTATGTGAACTCTCTCATTTCTTTCAGACCTTAAGCACATGGCTCATGACAGTGAATTTCTCAGAGAGGACAGAGGGAGAACATTTGTGAATAAATTGAAATATTAATGTATGGATGCTTTACACATGGATGGCACTCATCTAATGTCAAGCCCTTTCACAGATTATTTCAAAAATTAGTAATAAATATCTACCATTTATTAAATTTTATCCTCATTCTCATTGTGATTGGTGAGTTAGATATTACCTCTCAATTTCACAGAAGAGGAAACTGAGCCAGAACAATACACAACTTGCCCATAAATGGAAGTTTGATTTTGAATTCAGGACTTAAACATCTAAATCCTGAGTCTGATGCCTCTTCAGGATGCTTTTCAAACCTCAATCCTTCCCTGGCACAATGCAACATTATAAAGTCATTTCCTGAGTTGTGCATCTAGATCTATCCAAGATACATTCTCTTCAAATAAGAGAGTGAAAGAGTGTGTTCCCTTGACTGGTGTGGCTCAGTGGTTTGGGCATTGTCCAGCAGGCTGAAGGGTTGCCAGTTCAAATTCCCAGTCAGGGCTTATGCCTAGGTTGTGGGCCACACCAGTTAGGGGTGTATGAGAGGCAACCAATCAATCTTTCTCTCTTGCACATCAATGTTTCCCTCCCTTTCTTGTCCCGTCTTTCGCCCCTCTCTAAAAATAAATAAATGAAAATGTTTTTTAAAAAGTGTGCTGATCTTCAGAACTCAGAGTTGGAAGTAAGTATGATCCCTGCTCAGGAATAGGGAAACTGGCAAGTTTAAGCTTTTGGGGTATTAGGGAGGAACGGTGGTTGGTGTAAGCACAGTTCAATTTTAAGTATTGATTCTGCAAATCAGGTTAAGAATGGATTAGACAAGAAAGATATAAGAATCAGAGAAACCAATAATGAGAAAGCTGCTGCAATAGCCTAGAAACTTTGAGTTCTGTGATTAAGACAGAGAAGTGGGGTTCAGGAGAAGGCAGATTATGGAGACAGGTGGGGCTGAGTAGGAGCATGAGGCAAAAGATACACTTTCCCTCAATGAGTCCTCACCTAGTGACAGAAGTGAATGAGGAAATGGTTCATGACAACATAGTGTAACATGTATCTATGAGGTCAGCAAGGGCAGGGTAGCACAGAGAAGGGTCTGCTAAGTTGTTTTGATGCTGAGGGAAGGAAAGTCAAGGAAAACACTGTCAGAGGCAATGCCTGAGCAGAGTTTGAAAGGAAATGGAAGGGACTGGCTAAGAAAGAGGGTGGGAGAGCACAGCACAGGCAGCATGTGCTCACAGGGAGCTCTGAGAGGTTGCAAGGAAGGCCCTGAGGCAATGGAAAAGGAAGATGGCTAGCAGGGCAGGGCCTAGATCCCCACCGTGCACAAGAAGCTGGTCTGTTAGGCTAAAAGCAAGCTAGAAGAAGTTAATGTTCTATAATATTTCACGGAGGTGGGAATCTAGGGCCTGGAAAGGCTTAGCAGCTTGTCCAAGAGGGCAGGTGTCAACCTGGACCACAACATGTAGTCCACACTCCCCTGGCATCAGCATCAGCTGGTTAGAAATGCAGACTCTCAGGCCCAGACCCACTGAATCAGAGACTGGGTTAAGCTCGATTCCCAGGGGATTTGTAGGTGTTCTAAAATATGTGCACTTTCCAGGATGCTGGGCCTCTGCCTGCTGTCAAACATCTGCATATCTAGGCTTCTTGCAAGTCAAACAGGCATAGGGTTGGTGAGAGGGAATACGTGGTCTCATTTAGAGATGGCTGTGTCAACACCCTCCGCCACAGGCTCTGCCCCCGCCAGACAAACAATTATCAGCTCCAGAGCAGGTGGACCCCCAGCCACCCAGACTGGCCTGCTGGTAGTACAATACATGTTTGATTAATCACTGTTTTCAGAAGTGCCTCATCAATCATCACCTCCCAGCACCCGGGAGAAAAGGGTCCTGGTAGATGAGCACTATGGGCTGAGAAGGACCTAGGCTCCGTGTCTTGGATAAGACTGGCACGTGGAGCTGGAATGAAGTAGGTGGGGACTAAGGAGCATTAGGCATTCACCCTGGCTGCTCTGATTGGTAATTAAGTGACTCGTCTACTGGCGGACAGTCCTGCATGTTCCCCCAGGCATCTGTTAGTTCTTGGAAAACCACTACTGACAAAATGAGGTTTGCCCTTGGTACACAGATAATGAGACTGAGCTTGACAGGTGTGGCGCGATTAGAAAATTTCTACATGAAGCTCATTCTGCTAGCCACTCCACAGTAAACAGACTCATTAGGACTTGCAGGTCCCTGGAGGCAAAGCATGTTTGACATTATTAATTGGCTTTTCTGTATAAGGAGTCAAATAGATGAAAAGGTTTATCAAGCTGAAATAATTAATTTTGCCTGAATTCGCTGACAGTTCATTTCTCCTGTAAAAGACCATTTTAAGGTCCTTTTTTTTTTCAAATTTCAAAGTTCAAAAGACATAATAGTGACAAAAGTGAAGCTTTTTAGTAAATTATAATTAAAGGGAATTTAATTAACTTAGACCTGGGGAAGAGGAAAAAATGGAATTGCTATCTGAGTCTATACAGAGGTCTAGATGGTTGAACATATCATGACTTAATAATGCATTAATTTTAATCTAATCAGAATATAATAAAAGAGGTAATTATATGTTTAAAAATTACCAGGCTCCAATAGTGGGGTTTTTAAATACTTAATAGTTACCCAGCTTCTCTTTAGCAAAGTTATAATTGTTGTTCTCAGATTCTGCTTATTTAAAGAGGGGGCTTACAGGCAAGAGGTTAATTGAATAAAATATTGTAAGAACCCATGTTGAAACTATGATAAACTAAAAAGTTTGCATTCCCTGGCTGCAAAAGAGTTTTCTTCTCTTTATTCTCTGCCTTTCTGTGTCTCTAAAAATAACAAATTATTTCCAGCATTCCTTCATATGTTCTCCTGAATACTCCCACGCCCACTCTCTGCCCCACAAAGTCAAAATACAATTCACATGAGATTTTGTAAAGTTTTCTCTCATCTTACAAAATTCACCACTTTCATCTTCAACAAGGCATGTTGTAGTTCTACTGCAAGACCTCACAGCCTAAAACAAGGGATGATAAAGAGAACAGTAGTTCTCTTCTTGCTGAGACTGGGTGCTTGGTGAAAAGAACCATGATCTCTCTCAGTGGTCTTAAAACATTGGGATTTTGACTTCCACAAAGGCCAGTGTTTCTAGCCATTTTACTGTAAAAGACCGAGAGTTCTTAGAAATGTCTTCAAGGACATAGCTATTTGGCAGCAAAGAAGCATTTAGCCACACAAGCCAAAATATTTTGAAGTTCAAAGATTATCCATTATTTCCCAAGTGTCTCTGGCCCTGATGAAATAAGTAATCTAGAGGCAGAGGAGGTCTGGGTGGACAGGTTGTGGAGAGTGGTTCCTCCACACCCAGTAATATGTCTTGGACCAGTTCTCAAAGCCTTCACCTCCTTCCAGCACAGGCTCAGCTCAGCAGCCTGACCCCCTGAGCCAACCCCCTCCACCCCCCACCCCACCTGGTGATGACTGGCCTTCTGAAAACTAATGACAACAATGGTCCTTTTCAGCTTTTCATTAATGTTTTTCTAATCTAGAAATACCTGTTGGCTTCATCCATTAAACAGTTAGGGCATTCCTGAGTCACCCTATTTATTCCCCTTCCTCAATTGGAGGCAAGAGTTTGGTAACCTAAGAGTCATTTTTATCATTTCTTCAAGTAGGGTCTTGAAAAAATGACTTCACTCAAGTGAAAATCAACACAAAAAACCTCACATGCTATTGCATTATTTTGAAAAACACAAGGTCACTTCTGCCCTTTGCTGAAACATACTTAGCTGCATTCTTCTGGGTGAAGGAGAGAGGTAGGGCCATATAATGGCTACTTTATATATGCCATCCCCATTCTCAGAACAGCTAAGTGAGATTGTCCCCATATTAATGATGAAAAAAATGAGACTCAGAGATAGGAAGAAAGTTACCTAAGGTCACACATTTCAGCAGCAGAATTTGTCTGCCTGACCTCAAGGCCCACGAAATTTCCATTATAAAGGAGTATCCCAAAAAGTAACAGACATCAAATTCCCAAACCACAAACACTTGTAACATTTACCAGAGAGTTAACATTTAGGAAGAAATGTCATAACCCAAAGAGCAAATATCTACTTCCTTGCATGGAGGAATACTTAGAAAAAAAGTATTAAAATCCTGGGAAACTTGAGACCTTCCAGTTCAACACTCACAAACGTATAGCTCATATTTCCCACTCCTGCTTCCTTATATTAGTTCCTTAATTAACCACATACTAATGTCCAGGGGCCATTATGATTAAATAAAGTGGAAGACATGACTGCGGAGGGAAAGGGGAGGAAGTTGTAAGTGCCAAGATTCAGGGCTTGAGCTGTCATCACTCACCAGCATGTTTTCTTCTGAAGTCAATACATTGTTCCATTTCAAACATGCTTAAAGAAAACAAAAATTGATTTATTTACAACTCAGAACTACTTATCAAATGGTAATGATCACTGCCTGGTAAAACACAGGCTGAAATTATGCCATGCGATGCTTAGTCATTCTGTTGATGGGACTAATAGTTCTTCCCCATTTTTCTCACTCCCTTGTTCCACTCCCTCTCTCTGTGTGTCTCTCTTTATTTCTTTCTATAATATTGCCCAATAACACTTAGCAACCCAGGAGGCGTCCTGTTGGTGTGGTCAGTTCTGAAGACTCCAGAGAAAGCCCACATCTACCCAGCACCTCCCTTTCATTCATTCACCCACCAGGGGCCAAGACTAATTAGATCAGCCTGCTCATTTTGAGCTGATAATTGATTTAAATAGGTTGCTCATTTAAAATAGAAGAAAAGCCTGCTAAACATTTGGTGCTTGGGCTTTTTTTTTCTTCTTTCCCTGCAACTTTCAATTGCTTGTGCAATGTAGCATAAAATGTAGAGGTCTCCCTTTTCTTTTCTTTTGCTTTTTTTAAAGGGGCCATAAAATTAATTACAATAAGTAGGCAACGGGCTGGGGCAGGGGGTTAACTGATGGCTCTAATGAGCAGCCGAGCTTTGGGAAAGCTGGCCCACTCATGCTGTTTGTTGGCTGTAAGGGTCCTGTGGCTTCCAAGAGGAGCATGGCTTTAAAAAGTCCTTAGTACTGATTCTGTCTTCATGGCAACCAAAGTAGCTCTGCTAAGCTTCAAACAAAAGGATTCTTCCTTTCCTAATGTAGGGATATTCTGGGATTGTTTCCTTACAATTAATCAAGAAAAGACTTTCGAGAGTTCATTCCATGATATCCACCCTCTACCCTGCCCCTGGTTTTTACACAATTTGTGACTGGGAAAGTTAAGTGAAAACTTGGCCCCATTCTATATTCTAAAGACCTTTCCCTTTTCAAAGGGTCTTTCATGGCCTGTCCTGCACCATATTGATTTATTTCAAGTGTGGATCAAAAAAGTTTAGACTAGGCTTCTCTTTGGAAACTAAATCGTCCTGCTAGTTTATACTATTCAGCTGACTGTATCCCTTTGACACAATGAAAAGAGCTTTTGTCTACAGCCTGGAGGGCAAGAGGTGGAAGCCACACTTGTAATTTGCTGTGTGAAAAAAATATCTTTTTGCAGTGTTTCCTATTGCTGGAAGATGGGAGTGCAGGGCCTGGCGAGGGGTGCTGAGGAGCATGGCAAAATCTTTAAAGGTAAATAATATACTGGGAATAGAAAAGTTACCTCCAAACTGCATGTGCGCTATTTCAGATCTCTGTAAGTGCCAACTCTGCAAAGCAACATGATTCATGTGAGAAGTAGAGGCTTTGGAGTCAGACAGACACACCTGGGTTTCCACCCTGATTCAGTCTTGCAGGAGCTCTGAGCAGTCACTCACTGTCTAAAACTCAATTTCTTTACCTGTAAAATGGAGACGCTGAAGTCTATTTTGGAGGCATGTCATTAAGAGTTAGAGGTAATGTCAGAGCCAAGCACAGGGCCTAGCTCTAATAAACACACAAGAAATTATAACTGTGATGCAAACTTGGTTTCCTAATAACTAAGAAGGGCAACTCATCTCTGTTTTGTTTTCTGAGGCTGGGCAGTTAGGGAGAAGGTAAGCAGTTCATTGCACCCAGGGCCAGCTTAAAGGGTGTGCAACCTGGGTGGTGGTACGGGGTGTCACACTGAAAAGGACACTGCTTCTGCTCTCTTGAAATTCTTAATTTTTGAATAGGTAGCCCTGTGTTTTCATATTGCACTGGGTCCCACAAAGTATGTGGCTCATCCTGGTGACATATTCGGCCTCTGTAAATGCTGTGAGGCCTTAAAGAACCTACGTATATGAGGTCATGTCTGCATTGGTGGCACAATGCTTTCATATTTATAAATCGCATTCTTTCTGCCTCTTCCACAAATTAGAACCAGAGGTGTAGCCTCTCAGTTCCTATAGGCCCAGGGCCTATCAGGAAAAAACTATTCAAGAGCACATGCTAGTGGCAGAAGGTCAGAATGGCACCTCTGCAGTCCCATTGGACACACTGAGAAAGCTCATGTCTCTTACGTAGGTGATGGAGTGTGGAGCTAGGAGATGGTAACTGCACAGAGCATCTCTGTGTTGATTCAGTATTCAGGCGGCAGATCGTTTTCACCATTAATGACATACAAATTTAATCCCAGGTAATTTTTTTCAAGGCAACCAGTTGTGAAATATATTGAGAAAACATCGCCAATTTCCAGTCCTAATGACAGAGACACTTGAAGGTAAATAAGATGAATATTTATGGGATACCTGATTGCCTAAATGAGTTCCCTAAGGTATGAATAATTGAACATGTATATGCTAATTAATTGAGAAAAGCCAGTAGGTAACTCCTTTTTATTTAAGTTGGCCTCATTTTATTTCATTACTTAGAATTATTATGGTTTTCAGTTATTTCCTATGCTTCAGTAAAGTTTAACATCATTGAGAGAATTTTTAATATACATCATGATTTTTAATTTCAATAACTGTATAAACCAAGATAGACTAAGTAAAAATGGTTTTTAGAACATAGTTATTTGGATTTGCCTAACAGAAGCTATTGCTCATTGGTGCCTACTGCTGGCCTGTCTTTTATGTAGATCTCCTCCATTTAATCCTTACAGTAACTATGAGGTTAGATAACAGACAACAATCTCCATTTTATGGGTGAAGAAACTGAGACTCACACAGTTAAGTGAGTTGCTCATGGTCATGTGGTGGTAAGTACTGGAACCCAGATTAGAATCTGGCCTGCTTACAAGGCACAAATCTTTCTACAAAGGAAACCCAATCTTTTACCTGGAATAAAATGTTTGAAAAACACAGTCTTTTCCTCATGATGTTGCAGATCTGGCCCACATGATGACAGTCAAACCCAGTTGATGAAACTATTTTTTTAGAGTCTGTGCCTTTTAACTAGATTTTATTTTTCACAGCAGTTTTAGGTTAACAGAAAAACCAAAAGTACATAGAGTTCTCATATACTGCCCCACTTTTCCTCACCCAGTTTCCCCTATTATTAACATGTTGCATTCCTGTGGTGATTTTGTTATAATTGGCAAACCAGTATTGATACATTATTATTAAGTAAAGTCCAGAGTTTAGATTTCACTCTTTGCCTTGTACATTCTGTGGGTTTTGACAAATGCATGCCATGTATCCACCATTAGGGTATCATACAGAATCACTGTGCTCTAAAAATGTGTTCTGCTCCACCTATTCATTTCTTCATCCAGCTTCCCTCTCTCTCCCATCTGAAACCCTTGCAACCATAGATCTTTCTACTATCTCCATAGTTCTACCTTTTCCACAATGTCATATAGTTGGAATCATACAGTATGCAGCCTTTTCAGATTGTCTTCTTTCACTTGCAAAAATGCATTTAAGTTTTCTCCTTTTATTTTGTGGCTCAATAGCTCATTTATATCATGTAATAATATTTCATTGTATTAATTACCATAGAGTATGCATTCACATATTGAGGAACATCTTGGTTGCTTCCAAATTTAAGCAATAAGGAAATAAAGCTGCTACAAACATTCATGCACATGTTTTTGTGTGAATATAAGTTTTTATCTCATTTGAACAAACACCTAGGAGCATGATTTCTGGATCATATAATAAGCTTGTGTTTAGTTTTAAGAAAAACTGTCTTCCAAAGTGGCTGTACTATTTTGCATTTCCACCAACAATGAATGCAAGTTTCTCTACATCATTCACTGGTATTTCACGTCATTCTAATAGCTCAGTAGTAGTACCTCATTGTTGTTTTAATAAACCATGTATTTGTGTTCAACTAAAGTAAGCAGTGATCTCCAAAGCAGCATGTGTAAATTCCATCATGTGGACAAGATAATCTACCGGAATACATGTGAAAAAAATGGCATCCACTATCTTTATTCATTCATTAAATAACTTTCTATACTTGGTATATATTCTTAATGTGTAGAATATATTATTACCATAGAAATTGTGCATATTTTATAAATCAAGTAGTTATCTAAGATTCATGTCCTCCTATTTTTTAAATTGACAAAAGTTTTCCATCAAAAGAAGACCCCACTACCATAGAGTACCCCAGATCTATGAACACATCAAAACCTAATATTTTCTACAATAAGTGAAGCTTTATTTCCATTAAGTATTGAAATTAATGTTTAAAAAGCATGAATTATGCCTAATATGAAGTTTATCCAAGCTATTTTGACTGTATATATCTACTAGAGTGACAGACATATTGAGTGTTTTCCCAGAGATGGAGTTGTCTGAATTCATCTGCAGAAAGAATACATGTAGGTATGTATTAGTGAGTGGTCTTAGCTTTTCAAAATATTTTCACCTATACCATTTTACTTCACACATTAACACAATGACTATGGTGTTTTAGACTTCATTCCAAAGTCAGTTTTTGAGTATGGCTGTAAGGACCAGTGCTGAACTGACAACCCTTATAAAGTTGGTTCTATTGTTATCCTCGTTTTATAGATGAGGAAAGTGAATCTTAGAGAATTTAAGTAACCTATGAAGTGTCCCCTCATTTCATAAATAGCAGAACCATTATTCACACCAGGTTCAGATGCCAGAGCTTGAGTTCTTACCCATTAGTTCATCCTGTCTAAAACCATCTATGTGCTTTACGTGGAGACCTGTGTCTACATGACCTAGAAAAAAACCTGCCCATTTTAGTAAAAGGAAAATGAAATTATGGACAGTAGCATCTATGTAGACCTTTGTTTTTAAATGCAAATATATACGTTTTTTCAAAGTATGTGTTTGCAGGGCATATGCGAGCAAAGCTTTTAATTGCTATATGTTCTTTGTATTTGATGGCGAATACTAAATATTCTCTGTGTGTACAAACTAGATCTGAACTAAGAAGACCATATTTATAAGAACATCACTTGTCACGTCATGGTGAGAACTTTTCAAAAAAACACCAAAAAACAAATTGAGGTAACCAATGGAAGAAGAAATGTAATTATGGGAATTATTAATGGGCCTGGGCCTTTAAAATACAATACTGAAAAAGATTATCTTCAATGTGACAACCAGAACCCTAAAATACTTTAAGAACAAAAATCAAAAACCTTAAGTAGAATTTTCCTCCCTTCTTCCTTAATTCTTTTCCTCTTTCTTTCCTTCCCTCTCTCCCCTTCCTTCTTTCTAAAATAAGAAAGGTTAGTAAGGTTTGCATAAACAGAATAATCATTTCTAGAACCATTATTTAACAGCTTTGAAGAAAGCCAAAGAGAAAGGTACTTTTGTAAAGTACAGGAGAACATTTTTTTCCCTGAAATATCTAGCTGATAGCTGAACTAGTCAGTATTTTAGATTTACCTACTCTAGAAAACTCAGTGAAGCATAGTGATGGTATGATCAGTATGGTTTCTAATAATTTAGTATTTTCTAGTATCTCTCTTCTGTGAAGTCTCTTTAGAGGCCTGCTGTTGTGGCCAACAGGATATGGGGGAAGTGATGGATTTATTCCCTAGGTCACAGCAGGCATTGAAGCTTCTCCCTTAATCTTTTGGATCTTTTTGCTTTGAAAGAAAACAGTTGCTATGCTATTAGGAGACTCAAAAGCCCTGTGTAAAAACCCACATGCTAAGGAGCTGAGGCCTCCTTTCAATAACCAATACCAACTTGTCAGCCATATGAGCGAGCCACCATGGAAGTAGAGCCTCCAGCTCCAGTCAAGCCTTCAGATGAATACAGCTGACATCTGACTGCAACCTCATGAGGGATCCCAAAGCAGAACAACACAATCATGCTGCTCCTGAATTTCTAACCCACCAAAACTGTGAGAAATAGTAAATAAGTATTGTTGTTTTAAGTTACTAAACATTAGGGTGATTTGTTATGCAGCAGTAGATGACTACTTCTAGTACACTTACAAATATGGTCAGAAATACAAAGAACCTGAGGTTTCCACTAATTAGCTGAGTTAATGAGATTCAGATTACTTAGCAGAGGGCTGTTTGGTGGGAGACATAAGGCATACATGTATGAAACTGACCATAGAGCAAAAAAAATAAAGTCAAGGATGCCCAGAAGACTGTAGAAGTCTGAAACACTAGAGGTCAAAAATCACATGTCAGCACAAAATCAACACTCAAAAAATGCCTGAACTAAAAAATAAGTGACTAAATCAATGTAAAGCAAAGTAGATAGCATTTTGTTTTTTCAACTACTTCTTGGAAATGGTAGATTATCAAGTTAGTGAAAAGAGAGAAAGGGAAAAAAAGAAAAGTAAGAAATAGAACATTCCTAGGAGCATTTTAGTTTTAGCAAGCAAGCATTTCTCCAAGTCTATGTTCTTTAGAGAGTAGTAATAATAATAAAGCCATTCAATTACTCCAAATAGCAAAAACTTCTAAAGTAGAGAGGAAGCATGGCTAATTGAGGATGTCAGAATGAAGTAGATTCATCTGTTGTGCATGAGATACACATTGTGAAATTAATGTTTTTCCCTGAGGGGGACAACCATTCCAAAGATGGTTTACCAACAGGAGAGTACCAGGACCTAAACCAAGACTTGACAAACACCTTCCCCTAGGTGTGATGAGAGGGATGTTAGGTGAAGACACATGTCTAAATAATAAAAGATACAACAATAATAATAACAATAGGTAACATTTATTTAATGCTTTCTATGGGAAAGTCCTGTTCCCTTTAGAAGAATAAACCCATGTTATTAACTTAATTAACTTAATTAATAATCTAAATCTGTGTTAGTTTGCTATTATAGCTTTCTTCCTTTGAGATCTGATCACATTTAAATGTCTAAGAACACTCCTCTTATTAGAGAAGAGGACTCCTCTAATTACCATCATTCACATGCCTACTGTGTGCCAAGAACTGTGCTATTTACACAAGAGCATTACCACATGTAGTTGTGTAGGTTGTGCAGATACACATATGGACACAACTCTACATATTAGCATATCTCATCCTCCCAAAAACCTATGTCAGAATTATCTTCATTTTACAAAATAGCAAACCTTGATTCAGAAAGGTGAAATTATTTAACATAACATCATAGCTTACAAAGGACGAAAATAGATTTTAATAACCAGAATTTTGCACCCCCAAAATGTATGCTCTTTCCTCTCTGGAATGTAATTTTAACAAGAAAAAGACATGATATGAAGGAGTCTCATTTTAAACAGGGACTGGTTTCTGAGGTCAGCTACATAGATGAAAATTGGTTATAGTCTAAAGTACTCATGAAGATATATTAAATAGTTGTCTGAGATAAATAATGTGGCAATGCTGCATAACCACTCTCCTGTTCACGCCTCAAAAATTCTTAGTGACTTAAAACAACAACTATTTTGTTTGCTGCTAATTCTATAATTTGGTCAGGGCTCAGGGAAGGCTAACATAGGTGCCATCAGGGTTCAGTTGGGAAGCCTTGGTGTATATCCTGTATACCCTCTGTATATCCTGTCTCTTTCCATGTGGTCTCTCACAATTGAGGGCTTAACCTAAGATTCTTAACACAATGGCCTAATTAGAGATGAAAAGTGAAAGATATAAGATCTTGTAAGGTCTTGGTTTGGTTGTCCAAAACATCACTGTAACCGTATTACAATGGTTCAAACAATTTATAAGGCCTAGGCTAATCAAAGAAAGAGGAAATATACTCCACCTCTAGATGGAAGGATGAGTATGTACATATAAGACAGAACTTCTTTTTGGCCATCTTTGAAACTATCTATCATGGTATATCCTCTGGCGAAAGCCTTTTTTTTATGTTTCTCCCACATGTGAAATACTGCTCCTTCAAAAGTCTCATTCCATGATAGCAACAGCTCAAAGTTCAAATCCCCTTATTTGCATCAGGTCTGGATATATATGAAGCTCCTTGGTGCAATACTCTTGATTTAGAGATCTGTAAACTAAAAAGATGGTATTTGCCCTCAAATGCCTAACATACAATGGTAAAACATGGATTAGATAACTACTAGATGATGTCATTCAAAATGGAGGAAATTGAGTGATGTCAGCAAAATGGTGAATTAAAAAGTTTCAAACAATTTCCTCCCACCTCACAGAAGCAGTTTTAAAAGCCCAGAAACTGGTGGCTGAATTAACTTTATAAGAACTCTGGAAAAGAGTATAAAGTCTATAGTAACCAAGCAAATACCCAATAAAGAAAAATTCACATACAAAATGGTAGGAAATTTTGATTCATTTTTATTCAATGTTTTTCAACCCTTCTCAGCATGATATGATCTTGGTCAGAAAGAAATAGTTACATAATTCCCAATTTACTTCCTTGATCTGGACAAAGCAGACTAGATTATTAACTGGCAATGTTCTAACTTGTCTGGGGGCTGCCTGAAGGACTGGTCTCCATTTTGCCTTAACTTGGATCTTGGGTGGGGAAGTGTGGTGGCCACTGCTTGTGAAAGCTGCAGAGAGATTATAGATACACATATATGTGGAAATGAGGTTATGGGTGGAGACATTCAGTACACCATGCGTAAGGCTCAGAAGAACCTGAGTGAAACTTTTTGGAAAATTAAGACATTCAAAAGCAGGTATGCATATAAGAAATTGAGAGTCACACATAAGCCCAGGCAAGAAACAGGCTCAGAAAATACCTGAGAAAACCTTAAGATTTCACCTCAGGCTGATTCTTAGGCTCATAGCATACCCCTACTTAGTGAATGACTAGCCAGGAAGAAATCCGGTGTGCAAAAACTGGGGGAAGTGTTGTTAATTGGTTTTACAAATGCCAAATTTTCACCAAGAAGATATCAATGCATATAAAAAAATGGAAAATCAAAATTCATTGAAACAATTTTAAAATTGGTAAAAAAAAATTCCTGAAGAAGCATAGACATCATACTTACTAGACAAATAAATTAAAACCGTTTAAATATACTCAAAGATCTTTTTAAAAACCCACAAAAAACCAAAATAAAGTCAGTATAGCAAAATAAGTATGAACAAAGTAAGAATATCAACAATGAGATAGAAATTATTACAAGGAATGAGATTCTAGAACCGAAAAAAAAAGCAATAAGTAAATTGTAATAATTGGTTTGACAAAAGATTGGAGCAGGCACAAAAACAAAGGTGCACATAAAACAGAAAAATTAAAATGATCAAGTTTCAGGGACAGAAGTCAAAAAGAATGAATAAAAGGAATGGACCAAAGGGACATGTGGGATACCATTAAGTAGAACAATATATGCATCATGGGAGAAGAAGGAGGAGGAGGATGGTAAAAGGGGAGATGAAGGAAGAGGAGGAAGAAAAAGGGGCAGAGAGGTTATTTGAACTACATTTGATTAAAAACATGAATCTGTAAATCCAAGAAGCTGAACTAACTCCAAGTAGGATGAATCCCAAAGAGATCCATACTGAGACACATTATAATCAAATTGTCAAGAGACAAAGACAAAGAGAGAATTTGATAGCAGTAAGAGAGGAGCAGCTTGTCAAATACAAGGGAGCTTCAATAATACTTTCAGCTGATTTATCAGAGGAAATCTCGCAAACCAGAATGTAATGGGATAATATATTTGAAGTGTTGAGAGCAAAAAAATGGTCAAGCAAAAATTCTATATCTAACACAACTGTTCTTCAGAAATGGGGAAAAACTTAAGATATTACCAGATAAACAAAAATTAAGTTTATTAACATTAGACTTGTTTAGTAAAAATACTAAAGGGATTGACCCAGCAATTCCGCTGCTGGGATTATGCCCTAAGAACCCTGAAACACCAATCCAAATGAACCTATGCACCCCAACGCTCATAGCAGCACAATTTACAATAGCCAAGTACTGGAAGCAACCGAAGTGCCCATCAGCAAATGAGTGGATCCAAAAACTATGGTACATTTACACAATCGAATTCTACACAGCAGAGAGAAAGAAGGAGCTTATACCCTTTGCAACAGCATGGATGGAACTGGAGAGCATTATGCTAAGTGAAATAAGCCAGGTGGTGAGGGACAAATACCATATGATCTCACCTTTAACTGGAACATAATCAACAAAAGAAAAAAGGAAACAAATATAACCAGAGACATTGAAGTTAAGAACAATCTAACAATAGCCAGAGGGAAGTGGGGAGGGAATAGTAGGGAGAGGGGTTTTCAGGAACTACTATGAAGGACACTTGGACAAAACAAAGGTGGAGGGTGGAGGCGGGGGAAGGAGGTGGGTTTGGCTGGGGTGGCATGGAGGGGTGGAGAGAAAATGCAGACAACTGTAACTTAACAACAATTAAATAAATAAATAAATACATACATACCAAAGGGAGTCCTTCCAGTTGAAATAAAAGGACACTGAGCAGTAACTCAGTCATACAAAGATATAAAGATTTCTACTCAAGATAAATACATGGGAAAATATAAAAACTGGTATTATAAGTTTGATTTATAACTCCACTTATACATTCTGTAGGATTTAAAAATAAATGCAAAAATCATAAATCTGTGTTAGTGGATATAGAATGTATAAAGTTGTAATTTATGACATTACTAATATAAGTGGGAAGGGAAAAACCTTATGGAACTCGAGTTTTTATATGGAATTAAAGTTAAGTTGGGCCCTGACTGGTACGGCTCAGTTGATTGGGCATCATCCTGCAAAGTGAAAGGTCATCGGTTCAATTTCCAGTCAGGGGAACATGCTAGAGGCAGCCAAATGATAGTTATCTCACACATCAATGCTTCTCTCCCTCTCTTCCTATCCCTCTTCCCATCTCTCTAAAAACAACTAAAATATTTTTAAAGTAACTTTAGGATATTATGTATAATTGCTATGATAATCACCAAAAAATCTATAAAATATATACAATGAGAAATGACAAGAAAAATCAAAATATGACACTCCAAAAATCAACTAAACAAAAAAGAAAGCACTAATTGAAAAATTAGGACAAAATAAAGCAATGACATAGAGAAAACAAATAACAAAGCAACCAAACTAAGTCCTTCTTCATAAGCAATTACTTAATTTTTTTACATTATTTTAATTGTACTTTTTTGTTACTATTCATCTTTCCGTACCCTCTTCTACCTCCATCCATCCACCTACCCCCCAAATCACCACTTTAAATATTAGTGAATTAAATTCCCCAATTAAAAGGTACAGATTTACATCATGAGTTTTTTAAAACATGACAAAAGCATATCCTGTCTACAAGAGATTCACTTTATTTTTTTAACATTTTTAATTTTTATTGAATTTTGGGGGTCATTTGTTAATAAAATTATATAGTTTTCAGGTGCACAATTCTACAGCATCTATATATTGTATTGTGTGTTGGTCACCCCAAGTTAAGTCTCCTTCTATCACCTTTTATTCCCTCTTAGTCCCTCTTCAACCTCCTCCCACCCTCCTTCTCTCTGCTAATCACCATATTGTTGTCTGTGTGTATGAGTTGGGTTTTTTTTTTCTTTGCTTAATCTCTTTACCTTTTTCACCCAGCCCCTCAACCTCCCACTCCTCTGACAGCTGCCAGTCTCTTCTCTGTCTATGAGTCTTTTTCTATGTTGTTTGTTAATTTCTTTTGTTCACAGATCCCACGTATGAGTGAAGTCATATGCTATTTGTCCTTCTCTGATTGGCTTATTTTACTTAGCATAATACTTTCCAGGTCCATACATGCTATTGCAAATGGTAAAACTTTCTTCTTCTATGGTCAACTAGTACTCCATTGTGTAAATGTACCACAGCTTTTTTATCCATTTATCTACTGGTGGATACTTGGGTGGCTTCCAAATATTAGCCATTTAATGACACAAAGGGATTGAAAGTGAAATGATAGAAAAGGATATTCCATGTATATGGTAACCAAAAGAGAGCTTGGTGACTATATTAATATTAAATAAAATAAACTTTAAGTAAAAAATTGTTAAGTGGACAAAGAAGGATATTATATATTGATAAAAGAGTTAATACTCCAAGAACATATAGTAATTATAACATGTGTGTGCCAAATATCTAAGCTTCAAAATATATGAAACACTGGCAAAATTTAAGAGACCAATATACATGTACAATAATAGTTGGAGACTTTAATACCCCACTTTCAATTAGATAGAACAACCAGCCCTGGCTGGTGCAGTTCAGTGGACTGAATGTCAGCCTGTGAATCAAATGGTTGCCAATTTGATTCTCAGTCAGGGCACATGCCTGGGTTGCCAGCCAGGTTCCCAGTGGGGGAAACGTGAGAGGCAACCACACATTGATGTTTCCATCCTTCCATTTCTCCCTCCCTTCCCCTCTGCCTAAAAATAAATAAAGTCTTTTGAAAAAAATAAATCCAGATTTTTTTTAAAAAGTGATAGAACAACCAGACATAAGATCAATAGAGGAGTTGAGTACACTACAAGTTAATTAAATCTAACAGACATATAAAAGGCACTACACCAAACAACAGCACAATACATATTTTCTTTAGTTTTACATGAAACATTCTCCAAGATAGACCATATGTTAGGCCACAATTATTACTAAATTTTAAAAGGTTATAATTATTCAAAGTATCTTTTCCAACCACAATGGAATAAAACTAGAAGTCAATAACAGCATAAAAACTAAAAATTTAAAAAATATGTAAAAACTAGACAACACACTATTAGGCAACCAATGGATTAAAAAACCATAAGGAAAATTAGAAAATGTTGTGATACAAATGAAAGTAAAACTAAAACAACAAAATTTGTCAGATGCAGCAAAAGCTCTGCTAAAAGGAAAATTTATAGTTGTAAACACTCACATTAAACATGAAGAAAGATCTCAAATCCACAACTTAAATTTACACATTAAGGGACTAGAAAAAACAAATTAACTAAAGCCAAAGCTAGTAGAAGGAATAAAATCAAAGCATAGACACATGAATAGAAAATAAAAACAATAGAGAAAAAATAAACAAAACCAACCACTGGTTCTTTGAAAAATGTCACAAAAATAATATTTACCTAGACTGACTAAGAAAAAAAGAGAAAAGTTTCAAATTACTAAAATCAAAAATGAAAGTACAAACATTACTATATATGTTGCAAAAATAGAAAAGATTATAAAGGACATAATCATAAAAACCATGAACAATTACTACTAAACTACTAGATGAAATAGACAAATTCCTAAAATTAGACAACCTACCAAGGCTGAATATGAGGAAATAGAAAATTGGTTAGACATATAATTATGAAAGAGATTGAGTCAGTAGTTAAAAATCAAAGAATCAAATCAGTAATCAAACTTCACTGATGAATTCTATCAGTTAAAGAATAATTAACATCAATCTTTCTTAAACTCTTCCCAAAACTTAAAGAGAACACTTCTAAACTCATTTTATGAGGTCAGTATTACTTGGATACCACAACCAGACAAAGAAACCACAAGAAATGAAAATTACATGCAGACCAACATCCCATATGAAGAACGATAAGAAATCCTCAACAAAATACTAGCAAACCAAATTTAGGAGCATATTAAAAGGCTTATATACCATGACAAAGTGGGATTTATTTCCAGATTGCAAGAATGCTTCAACATACAAAAATCAACCAATGTAATATACCACTAACAGAATGAAGGAAGGGGACAAAATCATTTCAGTTGATGCAGAAAAAGTATTTTAACATTTAACACATTTCAAATCGACACACTCAAACAATTCAGAATAAAAGTAAACTATCTCAACATAATAAAGGATATATATGAAACCCCAAAGGAAACATTATACTCAATTGTGAGACTGAAAGCATTCCAAAGAGCAGAAACAAAACAAGGGTGAGCACTCTCATCACTTTTAGGTAACATTTATTGGAAGTTACAGCCAGAACAATTAGGCCAGAAAAAGAAACAAAAGGCATATAAATTGCAGTGGGGGGAAGTAAAATATTCTGTTTGCAGATATTATAATCTTTTTTAATATTATATTTTATTGATTATGGTATTAGTTGTCCCATTTTCCCCCTCTATACCCCTCCACCTTGCACACCCCCTCCCACCCACATTCCCCTTTAGTTCATGTCCATGGGTCATACAGATAAGTTCTTTGGCTTCTAAATTTCCTATACTATTCTTAACCTCCCCCTGTCTATTTTCTACCTACCATTTATGCTACTTATTCTCTATGCCTTTCCTCCCTCTCTCCCCCTCCCATTCCCCTGCTGATAACCCTCCATGTGATCTCCATTTCTGTGATTCTTTCCTGTTCTAGTTGTTTGCTTAGTTTGCTTTTGTTTTGGTTTTAGGTGTGGTTGTTAATAACTGTGAGTTTGCTGTCATTTTTACTGTTCATATTTTTGATCTTCTTTTTCTTAGATAAGTCCCTTTAACATTTCATATAATAAGGGCTTGATGATGATGAACTTCTTTAACTTGACCTTATCTGAGAAGCACTTTATCTGCCCTTCCATTCTAAATGATAGCTTTGCTGCATAGAGCAATCTTGGAAGCAGGTCCTTGCTTTCAAGACTTGGAATACTTCTTTCCAGCCCCTTCTTGCCTGCAGGGTCTCTTTTGAGAAAGCTGCTGACAGTCCTATTGGAACTCCTTTGTACGTAACTGTGTTCTTTTCTCTTGCTGCTTCTAAGATTCTCTCCTTATCTTTAATCTTGGGTAATGTAATTATGATGTACCTTGGTGTGTTCCTCCTTGGGTCCGACTTCTTTGGTAGTCTCTGAGCTTCCTGGACTTCCTGGAAGTCTATTTCCTTTGCCAGATGAGGGAAGTTCTCCTTCATTATTTGTTCAAATAAGTTTTCAATTTGTTGCTCTTCCTGTTCTCCTTCTGGTACCCCTATGATGAGGATGTTGGAATGTTTAAAGATGTCCTGGAGGTTCCTAAGCCTCTTCTAATTTTTTTGAATTCTTGTTTCTTCATTCTTTTCTGGTTGAATGTTTCTTTCTTCCTTCTGGACCACACCATTGATCTGAGTCCCAGTTTCCTTCTCTGCACTGTTGTTCCCTGTACATTTTCCTTCATTTCACTCAGCATAGCCTTCATTTTTTCATCTAATTTGCGACCAAATTCAACCAATTCTGTGAGCTTCCTGATTACCAGTGTTTTGAACTGTGCATCTGATAGGTTGACTATCTCTTCATCACTTAGTTGTATTTTTTCTGGAGCTTTGATCTGTTCTTTCATTTGGGCCATTTTTTTTTGTCTTGGGGTGCCTGAGCCACGAAAGGTTAAGTGCTTAAGGCAGGTTCTGCTGAAAGGACCGATGCACCCGACTGTCTCGGAACATGCAGGTAAAAATGCTGGAAGAACTTGTCCCCGAGTAAAAGGTCTACCCGCATCCACACAACTGCGGTTCCTCAGAAAAAAAGCACGTTCTCAGTGGAAGGGATCACTGCTCTTTTCTTTCACAGATGTTATAATCTTATATATAAACCCCAAAAATTCCACCGAAGAAAGTTAATAAATTCATCAAAGTTGCAGGATAAAAAGTTAATACAGAGAAATAAGTTGTGTTTCTGTACACTAATAATGAACAAGGAAAACCCAATTCTATTTACAATAGCATAAAAAAGAATAAAATACTTATGGATATACTTAACTAAGAAGACAAGAGACCTATATAATAAAGACTACAAATCATTGCTGAAAGGAATTAAAGTAGAACTGAATAAATGAAAAGACACCCTGTATTTATGTATTAAAAGACTTAACATTTTTAAGATGACAATACTACCAAAGTAATCCATAAATTCAATGTAATTTCTGTTAAAAATAATGGTCATCTGCTTTATATTAATAGAAAAACCCACCCTGAAATCCATATGGAATGCATGAAACCCTGAATAGCCAATCTTGAAAAAGAAAAATAGCGGGAGAACTTATACTTGCTGATTTCAAAACTTAATACAAAGCTACAATAATCAAAACAATGTGATGCTGGCATAAAGACAGACATATAGTATAATGGAATAGAATAGAGAACCAAGAAATAAATCTTCACATATATTGTCAAGTAATTTTAATGTATTATTATTTTATTTTTTCCACTTTTATTGAGGTATAACTGACAAAGTTTGTATATATTTAAAATGTACAACATGAGAATTTGATATATGTATATATTGTGAAGTGATTACCACAATCAAGCCATTTAATACATTACCACCTCACATAGTTACCTTTTTTGTTGTTGTTTTTGCTCAAGTACAGTTGTCTCCATTTTCCCGCCACCACTTTCTCCCATCCCACCCTCAATCCTACCCACCTCTGGCTTTGTCCATGGATCCTTTATACATGTTCTTTAACAACCCTTCCCCTTCTTTCCCCTGTTATCCCCCTCTGTCCTCCCCTCTGGTTACTGTCAGTTTGTTCTTTATTTCAATGTCTCTGGTTATATTTGTTTGCTTGCTTGTTTGTTTTGTTGATTAGGTTCCACTTATAGGTGAGATCATATATATTTTTTAATTTTTGGTAGTGAGAGCACTTAAGATTTACTAGCTTAGCAAATTTCATGTAAAAAATACTGTATTAATAAATATATTCACCATGTTATATATTAGATCCCCCAGAACTTATTCATAATATAAAATTTTTTACCCTTTCATTTCCCCATGCACCCCAGCCCTTAGCAACACCACTGTACTCTCTGTTTCTGTAAATTTGACTTTTTTCGATTCCACATATAAGTGAGATCATATATGTCTGTTAGATGAATTGATGAAGTAAATGTACTATATAAAAACCATGAAATATTGTCATAAAAAAGTAAACTCTGCCATTTGCAAGAACATAAATAAACCTGGAGAACTTTATCCTAAATGAAATAAGCCAGACATAGACAGTCAAATTATTTTTGGCAAATATCTTTCCACAAGGAAAGACAATGTTTGAAACAAATAGTGTTGAAAAATCTGGATATCCATGTGCAAAAGAATGCAGTTTGATCTTTACTTACACAATATATTAACTCAAAGTGAATCAAAGACATAAATGTGAGCACTAAACTGTAAAACACTAAGAAGAAAATATAGAGCAAAAAGCTTCATAACTTTAGATTTGGCAATTATTTCTTGGATATGCCTCCGAATTAGAGACAATAAAAGAGAAAAAAATAAAAAATTGGACTCATGAAGATTAAACATTTGGGGGCACCAAAATCATTATGAACAGAGTAAAAAGGAACTCAGAAATGGGAAAAATATTTACGAATCATATATCAGATAAGAGATTAACACACAGAATATATTAAAAAACTTTTCACAACTCAATAACAAAAAATGAACAACCCAATTAAAAGTGGGCAAAGGACTTAAATAGACAGTTCTCCAAAGAAAATATGTAAATGGTCAATAAGTACATGAAAATATCCTCAATATCACTAGTCATCAGATAAATGCAAATTAAAATGACAAAAAGATATTGCATCACACCTATTAGAATGTCTATTGAAAGAAAGAAAGAAAAGAGAAAGAGAGAGAGAGGAAGGAAGGAAGGAAGGAAGGAAGGAAGGAAGGAAGGAAGGAAGGAAAGAAGGAAGGAAGGAAGGAAGGAAAGAAGGAAGGAAGGAAGGAAGAAAAGAAAAAGGAGCAAAGAAAGAAGGCAGGGAAGGGAAGGAAAGAGAAAAAGTGGAGAAATTGAAACACTTGTGCATTTCTTGCTAGTGGAAATGTAAAATGGTGTAGTCACTGCAGAAAACAATATGGCATTTTCTCAAAAAATATTAAATATATAGTTAGAGCCAAGATGGAGGGGCAGATAGAAACTCTTCGCTTCCTTGAACAACCAAAAGGAGAATAACAGCCCATCTAAAATCAATAAACAACCAGAAGTGTCAGAAAATCAAACTTCATGGAACTCCAACAATCAAGGAATTAAAGAAACAGTCAACCAGACCAGTAAGATGGGTGGACAGAGAAAACCCACAGCAAGGCAGTGGACCATGTGGGTGTGGCTGCCTGAATGGAAAACTGAGACCCAGAACTGACTGTGGACTACAGCATTCCCTCAGTGGGAGAAACTCCCAGTCTCACATGAAGGATCATTGGAAAGTGGGGCTAGAGCCAAGCAGGCGAGTTGCATTGTTCCCTCTCAGGCTCCTCCCCCACAGAAAGCCCTGCAGAGCAGCAAGGAGGGTTGTCCTGCCTGGGTGAATACCTAAGGCCCCACCCCCTTACAACTCAACAGGTGCATCATGACAAAGAAATAGGGCCCAAATGAAAGAACAGAGCAAAACTTCAGAAAGAGAGCTAAGTGATGGGGAGATAGCCTATCTGATGGAAAGTTCGAAGCCCTGGTAATCAAAATGCTCACAGAACTGATTAAGCTTGGTCAAAAAATGAAAGAACAAATGAAGGATACCCAAAATTAAATAAAGCAAAATATTCAGGGAACCAACAGTGACAGGAAGGAAACCAGGACTCAAATCAACAATTTGGAACAAAAGGAAGAAATAAATATCCAACCCAAACAGAATTAAGACAAAAGAATTCAAAAAAATGAGGAGAGGCTTAGGAACCTCTGGGACAACTTCAAATGTTCCAATATCCAAATTATAGGGGTGCCAAAAGGAGAAGAACAAGAGTAAGAAATTGAAAGCTTATTTGAACAAATAATGAAGGAAAACATCCTCAGTCTGGCAAAGGAAATAGACTTCCGGGAAGTCCAGAAAGCCCAGAGTCCCAAAGAAGTTGGACCCAAAGAGGAACACACTAAGGCACATCATCATTAAGTTACCCAAGATTAGAGCTAAGGAGAGAATCCTAAAAGAAGCCAGATAAAAGAAGAGAGTTACCTACAAAGGAGTTCCCATTAGACTATCAGCTGATTTCTCAAAAGAAACTTTGCAGGCAAGAAGGGCCTGGAAAGAAGTATTTGAAGTCATGAAAGGCGAGGACCTACACCCAAGATTACTCTATGCAGCAAAGCTATCATTTAGAATGGAAGGGCAGATAAAGTGATTCCCAGATAAGGTCAAGTTAGAGGAGTTCATCATCACCAAGTCCTTATTATATGAAATGCTAAAGGGACTTATCTAAGAAATAAAAGAACATCAAAAACTATGAATAGTAAAAGAAAACAAACTCACAACTATCAACAAGTGAACCTAAAAAAAAGAAAAACAACGAAAACAAAAACTAAGCAAACTAGAACAGGAACAGAATTAGAGGAAGGGACATCACATGGAGGGTTTTCAGTGGGGAGGGGGAAGGGAGGAATTGGGGGGAATGTACAGGGAATAAGAAGCATAGTTGGTAGGCATAAAATAGAGGAAGAGAGGTCAAAAACGCCATAGGAAACAGAGAACTCAAAAAACTTATATGTACAACCCATGGACATGAACTAAGGAGGAGGAATGCAGGGGGGAAAATTGGGAAAACTGTAATAGTATAATCAATAAAATATAATTTAAAAAAGAAAAATATATACTAAATATAAAATGACCAGATGATCTAGAAATTCTACTCTCAGATGCGTATACAAAAGAATTGTAACACAGGGAATTGAACAGATATTTTTATACCGATATTCATAATAGCATTTATTCACATTCACCAAAAGGAGGAAACAGCCAATGTCAATCAATGGAAGAATATATAAACAAAATGTAATATATACATACTGTGGAATACTATTCAGCCTTAAAAAGGAATGACATTCTTTTTGTAAAAAATATTTCAATACACATTTATTAAGAGGAAATGAATTTGACATTATTTAGAAATCTACTATCATAAAGTAATGCAAATGAAATCATTGGTTCTTTTTTTTATTGTTTTTCAAGTACAATTGTTACCATTTTCTCCCATTCTCTCCCCCTGACCCACCCACCCCCACCTCCCACCCTCAATCCTACCCTCCTTTGGCTTTCTCAGTGAGTCCTTTATATATTCTTTGATGACTTTTCCCCTTCCTTCCTTTATTATCCCCCTCCTACAACCCTCTGGTTACTCTCAGTCTGTTCTTCATTTCAAAGTCTCTGTTTATATTTTGCTTGATTGTTCCTTTTGTTGATCAGGTTCCACTTGTAGGTGAGATCATATGGTATTTGTCTTTTACCACCTGGCTTATTTCACTTAGCATAATGTTCTCCAGATCCGTCCACGCTACCGTAAAGAGTAGGATCTCCTTCTTTCTGCTGTGTAGTATTCTACTGTGTAAATGTACCATAGTTTTTTGATCCATTCATTACTGATGGGCACTTAGGTTGTTTCCAGCACTTGGCTATTGTAAATTGTGCTGCTGTGAACATTGGGGTGCATAGATTCTTTTGAATTGATGTTTCAGGATTCTTATGGTATAGTCCCACCAGTAGAATTTCCAGGTTAAAAGGCAGTTTCATTTAGTTTTCTGAGGAAATTCCATACTGGTTTCCACAGTGGCTGCACCAGTCTGTATTTCCACCCACAATATACTAGGGTTCCCTTTTCTCCACAACCTCTCCAATCAACACTTATTGTTTATTGATTTGTTTGTGATGTCCATTCTGACCAGTATGAAGTGGTATTGCATTGTGGTTTTAATTTGCATCTCTCTGATGCCTAGTGATGCTGAGCATCCTTTCATATGTCCCTGGGCCCTCTGTATGTCCTCTTTGGAGAAGTATCTGTTCAGGTCTTTGCCCATTTCTTAGTTGGGTTTTATGTATTCCTGGAGTGGAGTCATGTGAGTTCTTTGTATATTTTGGAGATCAAACCCTTGTCTGAGGTATCATTTGCAAATATATTTTCCCATACTGATGATTCTCACTTCATTTTGCTGATGTTATCTTTAGCTGTGCAGAAGCTTTTTAATTTGGTAAAGTCCCATTTGTTTATTCTTTCCTTGATGTACCATGCTCTACGGGACATATCAGTGAAAATACTGCTACATAGAATATCAGAGATTTTCCTGCCTTTTTTAGGACTTCTATGGTGCCAAGACTTATATTTAAGTCTTTTATGCACCTTGAGCTTATTTTTTATATGGTGTAAGTTGGTGATCGAGTTTCATTTCTTTGCATGTAGTTGTCCAGCTCTCCCAACAAGAGGCTATTTTTACTCCATTTTATGCTTCTGCTCCCTTTTTTGAATATTAATTGACCATGGAGACTTGGGTTTATTTCTGGGTTCTCTATTCTATTCCATTGATATGTGTCTATTCTTATGCCTGTACTACACTGTTTTGATTACAGTGGCCTTGTAATACAGTTTGATATCAGGTATTATGATCCTTCTTACTATGTTCTTCTTTCTCAAAATTGCTAAAGCTATTTGAGGTCATTTATGGTTCCATTCAAGTTTTTCAGATGTTTGTTCTATATCTGTGAAATATGTCATTGGTATTTTAATAGGGATTGCATTGAATCTGAAAATTGCTTTGGTAGTATGGGCATTTTGATGATGTTAATTCTTCCAACCCACAAACATAGTATATGCTTCCATATATATGTCTTCCTTAATTTCTTTCTTTAGTGTTGTATAGTTTTCTGAGTAAAGGTCTTTTACCTCCGTGGTTAGGCTTATTCCCAGGTACTTTATTTTTCTTGTTGCTATAGCAAAGAGGATTTTTTTTCTGATTTCCATTTTTGATATTTCATTGTTGGTGTATTAAAAAGCCTTCAGTTGTGAATATTGACCATGTATACCACTGTTTTAACAAATTCATTTATTAAGTCAAGTAGTTTTTTTGTTGGGTCTATAGGGTTTTCTATGTATACTATCATGTCCTCTGCAAACAATGACAGTTTTGCTTCCTTCTTTCCAATTTGGATACCTTTTATTTCTTTTTCTTGTAGGATTGCTATGGCTAGGACTTCCAATATGTGTTGAATAGGAGTGGTGAAAGTGGGCATCCGTGTCTTGTTCCTGATCTTAGTGAGAATGCTTTTAGTTTTTGCCTGTTGAGTATGATGTTGGCTGTAGATTTCTTGTATATGGCCTTTATCATGTTGAGGTATGCTCCCTCTACTCCCACTTTGCTAAGTGCTTTTAGCATAAATGGGTGCTGTACTTTATCAAATGTTTTTTCTGCATCTATTAATATGATCATGTGAGTTTTTGTCTTTCCTTTTGTTTATAAGATGTATTATTTTTATTGATTTGTGAATATTGTACCATCCTTGCATCTCTGGGATGAATCCCACTTGATCATGGTGTATGATATTTTTCATGTGTTGCTGGATGTGGTTTGCCAATATTTTGTTGAGGATTTTAGTATCTATGTTCATTAATGATACTAGCCTACAGTTTTATTTCTTTGTTGTGTTTTTATCTGGTTTTGGAATTAGGATGATGCTGGTTTCTTAAAAATGTCTGGGAGTCTTCTCTCTTCTTGGATTTTTTGAAATAGTATGAGAAGGATAGGGGTTAGCTCTTTCTTAAGTGTTTTGTAAAACTCTCTTGTGAAACTGTGCAGTCCAGGGCTTTTGTGTGCTGGGAGTTTTCTTAGAACTGCTTCAATTTCACTAGCTGTTTTTGGTCTGTTCAAACTTTTTGCTTCTTCTTCATTCAGTTCTGGAATTTCTATATTTTTATAGAAATTTGTCCATTTCACCCAGGTTTTCAAATTTTTTGGTATATAGTCTTCCATAGTAATTTCTTACAATCTTTTTTTATCTTTGTAGTATCACTTGTAACCTCTCCTCTTTTATTTCTGATTTTATTTATTTGGGTTCTTTCACTTTTTTTCTTGATGAGTTTGCTTAACTGCTTATAGATTTTGTTTATCTTTACAAAGAACCAGCTCCTGGAATTACTGATCCTTTGAAATGTTCTTTCAGTGTCTATCTCATTTAATTCTGCTCTGATATTGGTTATTTCATTCCTTTTTCTCATTCTGGGCTTTGTTGTTGTTCCTCCAGTTCTTGTAGATGTGGGGTTAGGTTGTTTATTTGAAATTTTTCTATCTTTTTTAGGTAGGCCTGTATCGCTATGAACTTCCCTCTTAGGACTGCCTTTGCTGTGTCTCATAAGTTTTGCACTGTTGTGTGTTCATTTTCATTTGTTTCTGGAAACACTTTGACTTCTTCCTTGATCTCATTCTTAACCCATTCATTGTTTAATAGCATGCTATTCAATCTCCATGAATTTGAGTGTTTTTCAGTTTTTTTCATTGAGGTTGGTTTATAGTTTCAGTCCCTTGTGGTCAGAGAAAATGCTTGATATGATTTAAATTTTCTTGAATTTTTTGAGGCTTTTTTTGTGTCCAATCATGTGGTCTATCTTTGAAAATGTTCCATGTGCATTTGAAAAGAATGTGTATTTTGCTTCTTTTGGATGAAAGGTTATATATATATATATGATATATAAATATTTTTATATATTTATAAAAACTGATTATATATAAAATCATTTAAGTCCATTAGATCTAGTACACTGCTCAATTCTGCAATATCCTTGTTGATATTTTGTTTGGAAGATCTATCCATTTTTGACAGTGGGGTGTAAAAATCCCCTAGTATAATTGTGTTGCTGTCTATATCTTTCTTGAAGTCCTCCAAGATCTTCCTTATATATTTGAGTACTCCTGTGTTGGGTACATATATGTTTATAACATTCTGTCTTCTTGATAAATTCTTCCCTTGAGTATTATGAAGTGTCCATCTGTGACTTTTTATGGCCTTTGTTTTGAAGTCTACTTTGTCTGTTATAAGTACTGCTTCACCAGCTCTTTTTACTTTCCATTTCCTTGGAATATTTTTTCTAACTGTTTACTTGCAGTCTGTGTAGGTCTTTTTTTAAAGATTTTATTTTATTTGGTTTTTAGACAAAGGGGAAGGGAGGAAAAAAGAGAGGGAGAGAAACATCAATGTGTGGTTGCCTCTCATGCACCCCCAACTTGGGACCTTACCTGCAACCCAGGCATGTGCCCTGAGAATCGAACCAGCAAATCTTGGGTTTGCAAGTCAGCTCTCAATCCACTGATCCACACCAGCCAGGGCTTCCTCCTCTTCTTAAAGCAGTCCCTTTAGCATATCTTGGAGTGTGGTTTGGTGGAAGTGTATTCTTTCAGCCTAGTTTTGTCTGCAGAACTCCTTATTTCACTTTCCATTTTAATCAAGAGACTTTCTGGGTAGAATAGTCTTGGTTGCAGACACTTGTTTTTCATTACTTGGAATATTTCTTTCCATTGCATTCTGGCTTGTAGTGTTTCTGTTAAGAAATCAGCTACTAGCCTTATTGGAGTTCCTTTGTATGTTAATTCTTGTTTCTCCTTTGCTGATTTTAAGATTATCTCTTTGTCTTTAAAACTTGGCATTTTAATTATGATGTGTCTTGGAGGCCACTTTGGATTTGCCTTGTTTGGGCCTGTCTGTGCTTCCTGAACCTGCTTGGCTTTTCCCTTCTGCTAGTTCAGGAAGTTTTCTATCATTAGTTCTTCAAACAGGGTTTCTATCCTTGCTCCTTTTCTTCTCCTTCTGGTATTCCTATGATTTGAATGTTTTGCATTTCACATTGTCTTGCAGTTCCCTTAAGCTATCTTCATATATATATATTTTTTGCATCTTTTTTCATGTAGCTGCTCTACCTGGGTGTTTCATTCTATCTTGTGTTTCACCTAGCTATTTCGGACCCCTGCTCCTTCCAGCCTGCTTGTAATTCATTCTAGTGTATTTTTTATCTCAGAAATTATATTCTTCATTTCTTCCTGGTTCTTGTTTATAGTTTCTATTTCCTTTTTCACACTGTTGTAGTCTCCACTGAGTTCCTTGTAGTTGTCTTGAGTTCCTTGAGCATCCTTATCACCATTCTTTTGAATTCTATATCTGATAGTTTGCTTACCACCATTTCATTTAGCTGTTTTATTGGGGAGTCTTCCATTCCTTTTGATTGTGGATTCTCTCTTTGTCTCCTCGTTTTAGGTGACTCTTTTTGTTTGCTTCTGTGATTCCTAATGCTGTGCTTTGCTATCTATCTTCATAGAGTGAACTTCTGTGGAAGGAATTCTGTGTGACTCAGTGTTGCTGTCTCTTTGGCTGGATGCTCTAGGTTTACCCTTTTTTCCATTTGCTGCACTCTCTTGTTATACTTGGGCTTTACCTGTTGGCAGCTTCTTTGTTGGTGGGTTCTCCCATCCAATAGGTTTACTGGTACTCACAACTCCCACCTTCTCTTATATGTGATCAGGGCAGGGTGAAGGTGAAATGCAGTAAGACAGAGGGAGTGTATTCTATGAGATTTAAAGTACTAACAAGTAGAGAATAGATAGGAGCTCCTTTGGAGAAGTACAGAATAACCATGGTGTTTCACCCAACTAGCCACTTTTTATAAAAAGTGAAAAAGGAATAAGACTCTTGTTAGAGGGGAGGAAGACTATGAGCTGACTTTAGAAAGCAGAGCACTTATGTGAGGTTAGATGGTAAGATATAGTGAGAGTAAAGTATAGAAACTTGGTGTAATGTGTGAGCATAAAGTTAACCACAACAGTAGTTAAGCTCAGGAAGATGGCAATATGGATTCAGACCAGGGTAGTGTGCTGCATGGGATTTGGAATAACAATAATATGATTAGAAATATATAATTTGAATAAAAAATACAAAGTAAAAGATCAAGTGTAGTATGTTTTGGGGATATGAGTAAAGTGAAAGAAGAAAAATTTAAATGAAATGTGAAAGGGAAAGGGAAGAAAACCAATCAAACAATGAGATCAAATAAACAAACAAAACAAAAATCCAAACAAAAAGAAGAGAAATAAAAAGAAGAGAAAGAGAAGACCAAAAAAATAAAATGCAAGTTCTGAAAGATAGAGAAGTCAACTCTCTGACCAGTCCAGAGACTGTCTGGGTCATGGCCAGTCACAGCCCATCTTCTCCCAGCTCCAGTTGTCACCCAGTTTCCCAATTTCTATGGTAATGTCCCAATTGGGATATGCCACCAGCTCTATGTCTCATACTGTGTCCTTATCCCCCCAGAGAGTTTAAGCATTCAGGTCTCTCCTGGTGTGGGTCTTCTTTCAGAGGCAAGGGAGCTGCAAAGTCACAATCACTGACCCAGCTCTACTCCAAAGCTTCCACAGAAGTCACTGTCTCCCAGGCAGCACCCAGGGACCCTCCCATCGGGCTACAAAATCTCCTTACCATCTGTTTTTAATGTCTTCTGCATACTCTGGCTTCCAAACTTCCTATCAGCTGGAACTCTGTTGGCTGTTTACTCTGTTCCTCAGAAGATCAGCTAGGAGTCCCAGTTAGATGTGCAAGCCAGTGGGTTCAGCTCCCACCTACCTCACCACCATCTTCCCTCTGGAGCTCAGAAGTGACATTCTGTTACGTGCTACAATGTGAATAAACCTTGAAAACATTATGCTAAGTGAAGCAAGCCAGACACGAAAAGACAAATATTTTATGATTCCACTTGTATGAGATACTAAAACAGTCAAATTCATAGACTCAAAAGTGGTTATCAGAGGCTAGGGAGAGGGTAAAATGGGGACATAATTCATCTCCATTTGTTGTTTGATAGATACAGAGCTTTAGTTTAAGATAATGGGAAAATTCTGGAGATGAAAAATGTGAATGTATTTAATGCCACTGAATTATACACTTAAAAATGACTAAATGGTCAATTTTATGTTATGTATATTTTACCATTATACACAAGAAAGGCATGTAACATTAACTAGTCCTTAGTAGTTTTGAAATCCAGCTGGGCACATGTCAGTTCTCCAACTTAAAGGAGAAAATATTCCTTGGTTAAGTATCAATTCTGCCCCTGGAGTTTGATTCTGTAATTCTTCTGGGTTCTTAGCTATACCCTTACAAGAAATTCAGTTATTTTCAGCAGAATGGCTCTTTTAAACTGTGTGCAGAAAATTGGAAGTCCAAAATTTTCTTTTCACTATTAGCTGCTCTGTCCCCTTAGCTCAAGTTGGTGTCATTTTCACTAATACAATCCTCTTAAAAACTCTGTTTTCTGTAAATTTTATTGGCTTTATTCTAAGTCACATTCATAATTCATTCTGAGAAATACTGATTTTTGGAAGCCCTTTTGTTTAGTTGAAAGGTCTACCAAGTACCACTTTAAATCTTTCTAAGGTCTAAACAAAGAGTATTTTGTTTTAATTTTTATGTATTTTAATATACTTGATTTAATTTTGAGGCTAAGGACACTTTTACTGGAAGTAATCTAGATTTGTTCTTTTCCATAAGACCATTTCTTACCTTAAAAATATTTTGTGATGTGAAGAAAATGTCCTGAGTCTTCCAAGTTTTTTCTAAATTATGCTTAAAAACTAAACAGTGTACTTTTTAACTCAAACTTTTTTTGCAACATTTTATTATATGTTTCTAAAAGAAGCAAGTTGGTACTTTTAAACACTCTGCCTGGAAATATTCTTAGCTATATCCACAAATTTACCTGGTTGTTTCTTTTTCCAAGTTACTCCAGGTGGCAGTCTTGTTCATAGTTCTAATTCTACATAATACTGTTCCCATTTTTCCAAACCTTCAATAACAATACTTACAATGGATGTTCACCATTTTTCTACTCTCATTTTTCTGCCTCAAAAGAGCCTTTTTGTTGCTTTTTTTTACAATCTCCTTGCTGCTGGTGCAGCCTCCTCTTGGTATTCTGCCCCAAAGCCAATACTACATATTTGACATTTTTGTGATAGTACCAACTCCTTTTAGTTACCTATTGTCACATAAAAAAATCTTCCTTGAAAAACTTAGTGATACAATAATAATTTATTACTATTAAAAAGCAAGGGAGGGAGGTGGATTTGGATGGGGTGGGGAGGGGTGGGGAGAAAATGCAGACAACTGTAATTGAACAACAATAAAATAACTTAAAAAAAATTTAAAACAATAATAATGTATTATCATTCACAATTTTGTGGGTTGGCTGGGCTCAGCTGGTTGGTTCTGCACCATGTGGTGTTAGCTGAGATTACTCATGCAGTTGTATTCAATTTAGGCTGGAACAGCCAATAAGGCCTCTCTCATATATCTGACATATGATACTGGCAATCACAGAGGTGCCTCCTTTCTCCCCTTTATGGCCTCTCTTTGCCTGTAGACTAGGCTAGCTTCTTTTCAGAATGGTGTCCAAAAGAGTAAAAGTTAAAGCTGACAGATCTCTTAAAGGTTAGGACTGGAATCAACTCTTTTCTTATGTTCTCTCTCTCAAAGCTATTCACAAGGCCAGTTCAGTTTCAGGAAAAGGGTAAACAACCTAATGAAAAGAATCACTTCTATTACCTCAACTAACTATAGGTTGTACCTTTATTTATATATAACTATAACACAATGTTTTTTTAATACTTAGTGTTGTTTATTTTTTAAGCTCAGTGAAAGAGATCTTTTGGGCATGTTTGCCCAGATTTTTATTACCTACTAATATTGCACATACAGAAAAAAGAGTGAAATAGGGTATTTCCAAAATTTCTTCATATTCAGAGTCGGAATTGAGAGTCAGTGTTTGTCCACACAGTATCACCCTCTTTGTCATCCAGTGCACTGATGAGGCAGCATTTCTTAAACAGTACTCCATTATTATGCTGGAATTCTTTTCTGAGCTGCTAACATGTACTCCTAAACTTTCATGCTGATATTTTCTTGACTGAATAAGATTTAGCTTGAATCAGTTATTAAATACATCAGCCTGTGTTGCTGTGAGTTTCCTTTTGAGACCCAGCAATTTCTCTTGCCTAGGGCTGCATTACTTGACCTATATGAGAAGGACTTTTTGCTCATATCTAAGGGACAGATTTTTCACAGATTCATGCACTTGTGGGTCCATTTCTTTCTGAAACCTCACAAAGTACTTGGTATCCATATTGCAAGATGTGGAATTGTGGCCATTTGCCAATGATGAGTAGTTGTTTTGCTTTTTTGTCCCATTACTTTGTTTCCATGACATCTACCTTTACTATAATTTTTTGTATCAATGTCAAATCATAATGAAACCTTTTAAAATATATTTAAATGGCAATTAAGCTCAATAAATTTAGTGCCAACCATGCACATAACTCAATTGAATTGATGATAGTGATAACAAAGTTCATGCTTCTTCAGTTAAAGGCAAATTATGTCTTGAATGCTACCTGGTTGATAATGTCAAATGCCATAGACTATAATGTGCATCTCAATTTTAGAGATGTTTCAATATTTTAAAAAGTGGATCGCCTCAGCTTTCACTGAAAGTTCCCCTGTCAGTCCTGCCTTCCAGTATTGGGGCTCACATTTTATGTGGCTTCACTGTGCCCAGCTGGGTGAAGCTTGACCCAAGGAGCCATAGAAGAAAACTCAAGCTTAAACCTGGGCAAAGTCATGGACATTCTGAAGTCAGAGTGCCTCCAGAAGTGGCAGCTGGTAGAGGACAGAAACCTGTTGATGGGAAATTAAAAAAAATATTTCAAACATAGTGAACTTGCAAAACAAGAAGAAGAAGAAAATAATGAGAGATGTGGCTACAAGATACAGCCAAAGAAGAAGACCAGAGCCATTAACTTAATCGAGTCCAGATTTGGAACTTGCACTGGCAGAGGAAAAATTACCCATGACTCTTTCAAGGCAAGAGGTTACCAGAATAGTGAAAGAGGAACACAAATATGACTATTTGGAGAAACTGATTATGATGCTTATTAATGATTAAGAAAAACAGAGAACCTCACACCAGAAGTTAACAAGGAGTTGAGGAATGATTTGAAAGCAGCTTTTGATATGATTGATCAGCAATACCTCAAACTTGTGGGTGGTCAAAAACCTGGAGAGGAAGAGAAACAGAATGATTTGAAAGCTCATTACATAGCATAACAACAAGAAAAATAAAGTACCTAGAAATCAACCTAACCAAGGAAGTAAAAGACCTGTACTCAGAAAACTACACAACACTGAAGAAAGAAATCAATGAAGACACAAACAAATGGAAGCATGTACCATGCTCATAGATTGAAGAATTAACATCATCAAAATGGCCACACTACGCAAAGCGATTTATAGATTTAGTGCAATTCCTATTAAAGTACCACTGACATATCTCACAGATATACAATAAACATTTCAGAAATTTATATGTAACCACAAACGACCCTGAATAGCTGCAGCAATTTTGAGAAAGAAGAACAAAGCAGGAGGGATCACAATACTTGATATCAAACTGTATTACAAGTCCATGTAATAAAAACAGCCTGGGGATAACACCTAAGGCTCCGCCCCTTAAAGTAACAGACACAGACGTGCCAAGACAAAAAAAAAAAAAAGGCCCAAATGACAGAACACTTCAAAGCTCCGGAAAAAATACAACTAAGCGAGGAAGAGATAGGCAACCTATTGGATGCACAGTTCAAAACACTGGTTATCAAGATGCTCACAGATTTGGTTGAATCTGTTCAAAAAACAGATGAAAAAATGAAGCCTATGCTAAGAGAAACAAAGGAAAATGTACAGGGAACCAATAGTGATGAGAAGGAAACTGGGACTCAAATCAACTGTGTGGACCAGAAGGAAGAAAGAAACATCCAACCAGAAAAGAATGAAGAAACAAGAATTCGGAAAAATGAGGAGAGGCTTAGGAACCTCCAGGACATCTTGAAACATTCCAACATCCAAACTATAGCGGTGCCAGAAGGAGAAGAGGAAGAACAAAAAATTGAAAACTTATTTGAACAAATAATGAAGGAGAACTTCCCCAGTCTGGCAAAGGAAATAGACTTCCAGGAAGTCCAGGAAGCTCAGAGAGTCCCAAAGAAGCTGGACCCAAGGAGGAACACACCAGGGCACATCATAATTACATTACCCAGGAATAAAGATAAGGAGAGAATCTCAGAAGCAGCAAGAGAAAAGGACACAGTTACCTACAAAGGACTTCCCATAAGACTGTCAGCTGATTTCTCCAAAGAGACCTTACAGGCAGGAAGGGGCTGGCAAGAAGTATTATAAGTCATGAAAGGCAAGGACCTACATCCAAGATTACTGTATCCAGCAAAGGTATCATTTAGAATGGAAGGGAAGATAAAGTGCTTCTCAGATAAGGTCAAGTTAAAGAAGTTCATCATCACAAAGCCCTTATTATATGAAATGTTAAAGGGAGTTACCTAAGAAAAAGAAGATAAAAAATATGAACAGTAAAAATGACAGCAAACTCACAGTTATTAACGACCACACCTAAAACAAAAACCAGAGCAAACTAGGCAAACAATTAGAACAGGAACAGAACCATAGAGATGGAGATCACATGGAGGGTTGTCAATAGGGGAGTGGGAGGGGGAGAGGGGGAAAGGTACACAGAATAAGTAGCATAGATGATAGGTGGAAAATAGACAGGGGGAGGATAAGAATAGTGTAGGAAATGTAGAAGCCAAAGAACTTATAAGTATGACCCATGGACATGAACTATAGGGGGGGAATGTGGGAGGGAGGGAGTGGGCAGGATGGAGTGGAGTGAGGGGGGAGGGAAATGGGACAACTGTAATAGCATAATCAATAAATATATTTAAAAAAAAGAGTGCTTTCACATCCTCACAGAATTTATAAGAACATGCAGAGGACTCCACAATGTTAAAAAAAATCCAAGCAGGCTCCTTTGATTTTTGTCTACTTATTTAAATATGATATACACAAACTACTATACTCATATATTTTATACATTCTTGAGAAAACAGAAAAGAGACTAATGAATTAATGTAATGCAGAGGTATATTGGGATTCTAAATATACCTGTAGTATATTTGTGGGGAGGGGAAAAGGAGCTTGTATAGGAGAGAAAGAGATAGTCATGAAGCAAGCAAGAAGATAAAAAAATATATAAGAAAAAAAAACAACCTGGTACTGGCATAAAAACAGACACATAGACCAATGGAACAGAACAGAGAGCCCAGAAATAACCCCAAGTCTCTATGGTCAATTAATAGTTGACAAAGGGGGAAGAAGCATAAAATGGAGCAAAAGTAGCTTCTTCAACAAATGGTGGTGTTGGGAGATCTGGACAGCTACATGCAACAAAAAATGAAACTCGATCACCAACTTACACCATACACAAAAATAAATTCAAGGTAGATAAAAGACTTTAATATAACTAGTGACACCATAGATGTCCTAGGGGAAAACATAGACAAGAAAATGTCAGACATTCCATGCAGCACAATTTTCACTGATATGTCCCCTAGAGCAAGGGGCATAAGGGAAAGAATCAACAAATGGGACCTCATCAAAATAAAAAAATTCTGCATGGCTAATGAAAACAGCATTAAAATGAAAAGAGAACCAGCAGTATGGGAAAACATTTGCCAATGATACCTCAGACAAGGGCCTAATCTCCAAAATATATAAAGAGTTCACATGACTCCACTCCAGGAAGACAAACAACCCAATTTAAAAATGGGCAAAGGACTTGAACAGACACTTCTCCAAGGAAGACATACAGAGTGCCCAGAGACATATGAAAAGATGCTCATCATCAGTAGCCATCAGATAGACGAAAATTAAACCACAATGAGATACCACTTCACACCAATGAGAATGGCCATCAGAAACAATTCAACAAGTGTTGGAGAGGATGTTGAGAAAAGGGAACCCTAGTGCACTGTTGGTGGGAATGTAGACTGGTGCAACCACTTTGGAAAACAGTATGGAATTTCCTCAGAAAACTAAAAATGGAACTGCCTTTGACCCAGCAATTCCACTGCTGGTATTATGCCCTAAGAGCCCTGAAACACCAATCCAAAAGAACCTATGCACCCCAATGTTCATAGCAGCACAATTTACAAAGGCCAAGTGCTGGAAGCAACCTAAGTGCCCATCAGTAAATGAGTGGATCAAAAAAACATGGTACATTTACATAATGGAATATTACGCAGCAGAGAGAAAGAAGGAGTTCCTATCCTTGCAACAGCATAGATGGAAGTGGAGAGCATTATGCCAAGTGAAATAAGCCAGGCAGTGAGGGGCAAATACCATATGATCTCATCTTTAATAGGAACCTAATTAACAAAAGAAAAAAGCAAGCAAAATATAACAAGAGACATTGAAATTAAGAACAACCTGATAGTAACTAGTGGGGAGGTGGGAGGGTATATGGGGAGAAGGGTTTTCAGGAACAACTATAAAGGATACATGGACAAAACCGAGGGGGGCGGGTGGAAGCAAGGGAGGGAGATGAGTTTGGCTGGGGTGGGGGGAGGGGTGGAAGGTAAATGTAAACAACTATAATTGAACAACAATAAAATAATTAAATAAATAAATAAAGTTTCATTGCATAACAAGGGAATCATCAACAAAATGAAAATACAATCCACTGAATGGGAGAATATATTGCCAGTGATATCTTTGATAAGGGGTTAATATCCAAAATTTATAATGAACTTATAAAACTCAACACCAAAAAATAAACAGTCCAATCAAAAAATGGACAAAGGACCTGAATAGACACTTCTCCAAGAGGACATACAGATGGCCAATAGGCATATGAAAAAAAAAATACTCAGTGTCACTAATTATCAGGGAAACACAAATTGAAACCACAATGAGATATCACCTCACATGTGTCAGAATGCCGATCATCTATAAATCAGCAAACAATGTTTGGCAAGGATGTGGAAAAAGGGAATACTCAGGCACTGTTGCTGGGAATGCAGAGTGGTATAGCCACTGTGGAAAGCAGTATGGAGTTACCTCAACAACTTAAAAAATGGGACTGCCTTATGACCCAGCGATTCCACTTCTGGGAATTTATCCAGAATAACCTGAAACACTAATCTGAAAAAATGTATGCACCCCTATGTTCATTGTAGTGTTTTTTACAATAGCCAATTTATGAAAACAGTGCAAGTAGTCCTCAGTAGATGAGTGGATAAAAAAGCTGTGCTACATTTTACACAATGAAATACTACTCAGTTATAAAAATGAAGGAAACCTTACCCTTTTTGACAGAATGGATAGACCTGGAAAGTATTATGATAAGTGAAATAAATCAGTCAGAGAAAGATAAATACTATATGATTTCACTTATATGTGAAATCTAATGAGCAAAATAAGCTAACAAACAAAATAGAAATAGACTCATAGATACAGAGAACAGACTGACAGCTGTCAGAGGGGAGGGGGAGTTGAAGGGCTGGGTAAAAACGGTAAAGGGATTAAGCAAAAAAAAAACCCACAAAAACTCATAGACACAGACAACAGCATGGTGATTACCACAGGGAAAGGCAGGTTGGGGAGGTGGAAGAGAGTAAAGGGGGAATAAATAAATGGTGATGGAAGGAGACAACTTGGTGTGGTGAATACACAATACAATATACAAGTAATGTATTATGGAATTGTACACCTGAAACCTATGCAATTTTATTAACTAATGTCACCCCAATAAATTTAATAAAAAACAAAATATAGACAAATAAATAAATATATAAAATATATTGAGTTGGCCAAAATGTTTATTTAGTTTTTTTCCTTACAATGGCTCTAGTAGTGCTTGGTTACCTTTAACTTCATTTGAAACAATTTTGTTAGATTGTATTGTGATATCTGTCATATCAGCATGCATTTAATAAAAAACATCAAAATTGGTGACTTTTTGTTTAGCTACATTAATATTGAAGATTGAAGAAGATGAATAACATTTTCAATGTATTATGCTTTATTATTTCAAGAAAGGAAAAATGCAACTGAAATACAGAAAGAAAGATATACAGTGTATGGAGAAGGTGCTGTGACTGACTGAATGTGTCAAGAGTGGTTTCTGAAGTTTCTTGGTACTACTGACACTTTGGTCAAATAATTCTTTGCTGTGGGGCTGTATTATGCATCAAAAGATGTTTAGCAGCACTCCTTGCCTCTACCCACTAGAAGCCAATAGCAGGAAATAGCTGACACACTCAAAAACATCCAAATCTATAAAGTTATTGGTGAGAATGAAAAATGTGTCTTTTATTTAATGGAAAAAACTAAACAAAACTTTTGGCCAACCCAATATATATAGCATTTATTGAGTTTTTCCTGGGTATCCAGTGATGAGCTAGGGACTGTCTGATAGATACATATATGTATAAAAGTTTGAAACATAGTACTTACCTCAATAGATTTAACAAAAAAGTTGTCCCAATGAAATAGATAACCATGAGAAGTGCCACAGAATAATTTTTTAAATTAATAGCAAAATAATAAGGGCTGTAGAAATAACAGGACATGTTTGAGTGTGAAGGGATGTGAATGCTAGAAGCCATTCACAGTACCTCTCCCTTATGTTACCTCTTTATACCTTTCCCCATTTTGTAATTTCTGGTCTTTTTCTTATTAATGTAGAAAAAGAAAAATATTTATATATTCAAAATATTAATACTTTGTCAGTTACAAGTTTTTAAATATTTTAGTTTGTGGTATGTTTTTAAAATTTGTTCAGAAGTCTTTGACAAAGTAGAAGTGTGCAACTATAGCATACTAAAATTTTATCCATGTTTTTCTCTATGTTATGATTTTTGTGTTAGTTTACAAATATTGCTGGATATTCTTGCACGTCTTCTCAAAGTTTTTAGTTTTAGCTTTTTACATTTAAGTTTTTAATATATCTGGAATTTTTAAAAATGTGGTGTGAGGTAGGGATTTAATTATTTTTCATATGGCCAATTATCCCAGGATAGTTTGTCAAAAGTCAATGCTTTCTCACACCCAATTTTTAGGTGTATTCAATTTGGAAATTATAGTCAAATGCATTAAACTCTGACTTTTTGAAAGATAAAAATCTCCCTTGAGAATATAAATTAATAATAAAATTTTATTATGTAAATACTGAAATAGGAATGGAACACACTCATATCTGGAACATTTTAAGGCTTTGATTTTAGAAATAGGTTAAAGTTTAGAACTTTCTCTAAAAGGAAAAAATGCACAAACACATTAAAAATGTTGCATGTTATTTCAAGAGTTTACAGGCCACTTGAAGTTCATCTACAGTTCCCTTTCCCTTCAATTTAGAGTGAGGAATTGAGGGAATGGTGGCACATTACTGAAAACTAACAGGTTCTCTGTCAGTGCTAGATGGATAACCGGATCCCTTATGGATCTACTCTGTCCCATTCCACATGTATACTTACAGCTGAGCCATTAAAGCAGAACAGAGAAACACCACAAATTTATGTTCACATGGTCAAAATAATCAAAGAATTGATGTCAAACCATCTAAAACAGTCACATAGATTTATTCCTAATCTAAATTTACCCGACTGTTAATTGTAGATGACAGATGGAACTGTATAGTTGTAAAGAACAAATTGAATTTGAGAGAAGGAATTAACTTAATTTGTTTATTAGGTTCATTTCCCCATTTAGCCAGAAAACTTATAGTGGTAGATTATTTATAGATTGATTTATGGCTTTGGCACCCTATAAATAATCAATGGAAGACCTAATTTGTTTGTTATATGCAAATTACCTAGGTGAGCTTATTAAAGATGAGGTTTGACTGGTATCAAATGTAATTTAGGACAAGTCAAGAAGGATTAGGGTGCTTTGTGATTGATTGAGCCAGAAAGTTGAAAGTCAGCAACTAGACAGATTGATGTGCTCAGCAAGGCATTTTGAATCAAGAGCCATCATACACAATATAGAAAACTTAGTTAATAAGTTAACCAAGAAAGGAATGTTCTGACTTTGAAGGATAAAATGATAGAAACCTTATGCTGGATATTAGAGAAATTTTGGATTAAAGGTATTTTCCATTTCAAAATGTAAAAAAAAAATTAAAGGCCATGAAAATGAACCTAGTCGGTCAATGATTAAGGATTGATGCTTATGACAAATTTATTGGTGATTTTGGTAATATCACTCTAGATATTTCTCTAGCTTCATCAGCTAAAGGAAAAGGTCAAAATAGTCATCTTTTGGCTTAGCCCAAACTACCAAATACACAAAGTTCTATCTAGTTCCCATCCAAGCTGGATTGACATGAGACTGTACCCTATAAGGCTCTTGGCCTCCGTGACCTCTGATAAAGTTTCCAATTATTCCAGTGAATTTGGGTCACTGAAATAATGAAGCTATATCTCTAAGGAAATGGTTTTGTGGACTTGAAAACCCTGTTTTTCTGAGCCATTCACTAAGCTTGCTCTTGGGCAAGAAGCCTCTGCATCTTCTATATGACTGGGGCTCAAATATCTTCCCTTCCATAGGAATACACCATTTTTGCATTACACCAATCTTTGGATCTTTGCCTCATTTCAGTTTTGTTATTCCAAACATTCTACTCAATCAGGGAATGGCTCTCAGACGTCCTCTCTTTCCCTCTAACAGTTATCTCTCTCCTCTGGCCCTACTCTATAATTACCTCCTGCCTTTCCAGAACTCTCCCCTCTACTGGCTTTCTCCACCAACACTCAGTAGTCCTCTTGCTATACAGTTTCACTGGACAACTCTATTCAAGACTTTTATTTTTTACTTTGAGATCTTTGTTGGACATTAGCAGTAATAGTGGTGCTAATAGTAGTGGTGGTTGTACAGTAGTAGTAGTAGCAGCAATATTTGTTATTCTTATAGAGGTGCAGCAGTAGTAACATCATACTTTTCTAAAAGCTGTCAACACACTTATCACTGCTATCATTTTCATCTTTCTGAAAATAACCCACAAATCTTTAGAGGGTTAGTCATAAATTTATTTTTCTAATTATTAAACTGTTTTTCTAATTCAACATTTTTTTATTGTGTTAAATTACAGTTGCCTGAATTTTCTCCCCACCCTCTACCCCACCCCAGCCAAACCCACCTTGCTCCCGTGCCTACACCCCCCCCCCGGGTTTTGAACATGTGTCCTTTTTTTCTTTTATTTATTTACTTTTTAACTTTTTATTGTTATTCAATTACAGTTGTAAGCCTTTTCTCCCCATCCCTCCACCCCACCTCAGCTGAACCCACCTGCGTCACCCACCTACACCCTTTCCCTTGATTTTGTCCATGTGTCATTTATAGTAGCTCCTATAATCCCCTAACCCCACCATCCCCTCCCCACTTCACTCTGGTTATTATTAGATTGTTCTTAACTTCAATGTCTCTGGTTATATTTTGTTTGCTTTTTTCTTTTGTCGATTAGGTTCCAGTTAAAGGTGAGATCATAAGGTATTTGTCCCTCACCGTCTGGCTTATTTCACTTAGCATAATGCTCTCCAGTTCCATCCATGCTGTTGTGAAGGGTAGAAGCTCCTTCTTTCTCCAGGCTGTGTAGAATTCCATTGTGTAAACGTACCATAGTTTGTTGATCCACTCATTTGCTGATGGGCACTTAGGTTGCTTCCAGTACTTGGCTATTGTAAATTGTGCTGTTATGAACATTGGGGCACATAGGTTCTTTTGGATTGGTGTTTCAGGGCTCTTAGGGTATAATACCAAGAGCGGAATTGCTGGGTCAAAGGGCAGTTCCATTTTTAGTTTTCTGAGGAAATTCCATGCTGTTTTCCAAACTGGCCTCACCAGTCTGCATTCCCACGAACAGTGCACTAGGGTTCCCTTTCTCCACATACTCTCCAACATTTGTTTGTTGATTTGTTTATGTTGGCCACACTAACAGGTGTGAGATGGTACCCCATTGTGGTTTTAATTTGCATCTCTCTGATAGCTAGCGATGCTGAGCATCTTTTCATATGTCTCTGGGCCCTCTGTATGTCTCTCTTGGAGAAGTGTCTATTCAAGTCCTTTGCCCATCTTTTAATTGGGTTGTTTGTCTTTCTGGAGTGCAGTCCTGTGAGTTCTTTATATATTTTGGAGATCAAACCCTTGTCTAAGGTATCATTGGCAAATATGTTTTCCCATACTGTTGGTTCACTCTTTATTTTAATGCTGTTTTCTTTAGTCATGCAGAAGATTTTTATTTTGATGAGGTCCCATTTGTTTATTCTTTCCTTTATGTCCCTTGCTTTAGGACACATGTCTGTGAGGATGTTGCTGCGTGGAATGTCTGAGATTTTCCTGCCAATGTTTTCCTCTAGGACTTTTACGGTGTTATGACTTATATTTAAGTCTCTTCTCCACCTTGAATTCATTTTTGTGTATGGTGTAAGTTGGTGATCGAGTTTCATTTTTTTTGCACATAGCTGTCCAGATCTCCCAACACCATTTGTTGAAGAGGCTATTTTTGCTCCATTTTATGCTCCTGCCTCCTTTGTCAAATATTAATTGACCATAGAGACTTGGGGTGATTTCTGGGCTCTCTGTTCTGTTCCATTGGGCTATGAGTCTGTCTTTATGCCAGTACCAGGCTGTTTTGATTACAGTGGCCTTGTAATACAGGTTGATGTCAGGTATTGTGATCCCTCCTGCTTTGTTCTTCTTTCTCAAAATTGCTGCAGCTATCAGGGTCGTTTATAGTTCCATATAATTTCTGAAATGTTTGTTCTACATCTGTGAAATATGTCATGGGTACTTTAATAAGGATTACATTGAATCTATAAATAGCTTTGGGTATTATGGCCATTTTGATGATGTTAATTCTTCCAATCCATGAGCATGGTACATGCTTCCATTTGTTTGTGTCTTTCTTAATTTCTTTCTTCAGTGTTGTCTAGTTTTCTGAGTACAGGTCTTTTACCTCCTTGGTTAGGTTTATTCCTAGGTACTTTATTTTTCTTGTTGCTATATCAAATGGGAATTTTTTCCTGATTTCTGTTTCTGATATTTCATTGTTGATATACAGGAATGCCTTTGATTTCTGAGTATTTACTTTGTATCCAGCTGTTTTCCCAAATTCATTTATTAGGTCATGTAGTTTTTTGGTGGATTCTATAGGATTTTCTATGTACAATATCATGTCATCTGCAAACAGTGAGTTTCATTTCCTCCTTTCCAATTTGGATGCCTTTTATTGCTTTTTCTTCTATGATTGTTGTGGCTAGGACTTCCAATACTATGTTGAATAGGAGTGGTAAGAGAGAGCAGGCTTGTCTTCTTCCTGATCTTAGTGGGAAAGCTCTAAGATTTTGTCCATTGAGTATGATGTTGGCTGTAGGTCTCTCATATATGGCCTTTATTATGTTGAGGAATGCTCCCTTTATTCCCACTTTGCTGAGTGTTTTTATCAGAAATGGGTGCTGTATCTTATCAAATGTTTTTTCTGCATCTACTGATATGATCATGTGGTTTTTGTCTTTGCTGTTGTTTATGTGATGTTTTATGTTTATTGATTTACGAATATTGTAGCATCCTTGCATCCCTGGGATGAATCCCACTTGGTCATGGTGGATGATCTTTTTAATGTATTGCTGGATGTGGTTTGCCAATATTTCGTTGAGAATTTTAGCATCTATGTTCATCAGTGATATTGGCCTGAAGTTTCCTTTCTTCGTTGTGTCTTTATCTGGTTGTGGGATTAGGATGATGCTGGCTTCATAAAAAGAGTTTGGGAGTCTTCCAACATTTTGGATTTTTTCGAATAGTCTGTGAAGGATAGGGTTTAGCTCTTCCTTAAATGCTTTGTAGAATTCTCCTGTGAAACCATCTAGTCCAGGGCTTTTGTGTGTTGGGAGTTTTTTGATGACTGCTTCAATTGTGTCTGCTGTTATTGGTCTGTTCAGGTTTTCTTCTTCTTCTTCATTAATCTTTGGAAGATTATATTTTTCTAGAAATGTGTCCTATTCATCTAGGTTTTCAAATTTCTTGGCATACAGTTCTTCGTAGTAATTTCCTACAATCCTTTGTATTTCTGTGGTATCAATTTCAATCTCTCCTCTTTTATTTCTAATCGTGTTTATTTGGATCCTCTCCTTTTTTTGTTATGAGCCTACTTCTAGGCTTGTCGATTTTGTTTATCTTTTCAAAGAACCAGCTCCTGGATTCATTGATCCTTAGAATTGTGCTTTTAGTCTCTATGTCATTTAATTCTGCTCTGATCTTGGTTATTTCCTTCCTTCTGCTTGCTCTGGGCTGTCTTTGTTGTTGTTGTTCGAGTTCTTGTCAGCATAGGGTTAGGTTGTTTGTTTGAAATATTTGTATATTTTTAAGGTAGGCCTGTATCACTACGAACTTCCCTCTCAGGACTGCCTTCACTGTGTTCCATAGGTTTTGGGTTGTTGTGAGTTCATTTTCATTTGTTTCCAGAAAGTGTTCGATTTCTTCCCTAATCTTATTCTTGACCCTTTAATTGTTTAATAGCATGCTATTCAGTTTCCATGATTTTGAGTGTTTTGTGTTTTTTCCTTTAGGGTTGGTTTGTAGTTTCAGTCCCTTGTGGTCAGAGGAAATGCTTCATATGATTTCAATTTTCTTGAATTTGTTGAGGCTTGCTTTGTGTCCTATCATGAGGTCTATCTTTGAAAAAGTTCCATGTACACTTGAAAAGAATGTGTATTTTGCTTTTTGGGGATGTAAAGTTCTATATATATCAGTTAAGTCCATTTCATCTAGGGCATAGTTCAGTGACACAATATCCTTCTTGATATTTTGTTTGGAAGATCTATCCATTTTTGACAGTGGGGTGTTAAAGTCCCCTACTGTAATTGTGTTGCTGTCAATATCTTTCTTGAAGTCCTAGAAGATTTTTTCTTATGTATTTGGGTGCTCCTTTGTTGGGTGTATATATATTTACAATGTTTATGTCTTCTTGGTGGATTCTTCCTTTGAGTATTATGAAGTGACCTTCTGGGTCTCTCTTTATGACCCTTCTTTTGATGTTATTTTGTCTGATACGAGTATTGCTACCCCTGCTTTTTTTTTTCCTGTCCATTTGTTTGGAAAATTTGTTTCCAGCCCTTCACTTGCAGTCTGTGTAGGTCTTTTATCCTGAGGTGGGTCTCTTGTAGGCAGCATATGTGTGGGTCATGTTTTCTTATCCATCTATCTATTCTATGTCTTTTGATTGGAGCATTTAATCCATTTATGTTTAAGGTTATTATCGATAGGTAGTTATTCATTGCCATTTTTTCCTACCTGTGTTCCTCTGTCTTTCTCTTTTCCTTCCTTTCCTTAAAGCAGTCCCTTTAGCATCTCTTACAAAGCTGGTTTGGTGGAGGTGTATTCTTTTAGACTTCTTTTGTCTGGGAAACTCTTTATTTGGCCTTCTATCTTGATTGAGGTCCTTGCTGGGTAAAGTAGTCTTGGTTGCAGGCCTCTGGTTCTCATTACTTGGAATATTTTTTGCCATTCTCTTCTGGCTTGGAGCGTTTCCATTGAGAAGTCAGTTGCTAACCTTATTGGGGCTCCCTTGTATGTTACTTCCTGTTTCTTCCTTGCTGACTTTAAGATCCTCTCTTCGTTTTGGAAATTTGCCATTTTAATTATGATGTGTCTTGCAATGGGCCTCTTTGGGTTCCTCTTGCTTGGGACTCTCTGTGTTTCCTGCATTTGGGTGACTTTTTCTCTCATCAGATTAAGGAAATTTTCCATCATTACTTTTTCAAACAGATTTTCTATCCCTTTCTCTTCTTCTTCTCCTTCTGGTATCCCTTTTATACGGATATTATTATGTTTCATGTTGTCCTGCATTTCCCTTAATCCCTTTTCATTCTTTCTGAGCCTCTTTCCTTTTCACGCTCTTTCTGGGTGTTTTTGTCTTCTTTTTCCTCCAGCTCGCTGATCCGATCCTCTGCTTCATCAAGTCTGCTTTTGATTCCTTCTACTGTGTTTTTCAGTTGAGAATTTGTATTCTTCATTTCCTCTTGGCCCTTGTTGATAGTTTCTATTTTCTTTCTCATGTTGATATAGTTTGCAGTGAGTTTATTTTACTTTCCCTGTAGTTTGTGGTAGTTCTCTATGAGCTCAGTGAGCTTTCTGATAACCATTGCTTTGAACTCAGTATCTGATTGTTGACTTGCCTCTATTTCATTTAGCATTGTTTCTGAGACTTCCCTCTTTCCTTTCATTTGGGGATTGATTATTTGTCTTCCCATTGTTTGTGAGACTCCTCTTGTTAGCCTCTGCTTCTTAAATTGATCAATTCTGACTCCCTGGGTTTATGGTATGAACTTCTATGGTAGAGTGCCAGTGGGATTCAGTGGTTTTGTCTCCTTAATCTCCTGACATCACTGGTCTTGAGCTGACATTTATGGGTCTAACAGGGTCTAACTCTGGTCTTTTCAGAGCTCCAGGTTTTATTGTCTCACCATCTGATCTTTCAATGTCCTCTATCTTTGCTCTCCGATCTTCATATATGCTGGAATACTGTTGGCTGTTCGCTCTGTTCCTCAGATCAGCTAGGCATTTCACTGGTGCCGAGGGGAAGTGGAGTCTGCTCCCACCTATCTCACCGCTATCTTAGGATGTCTGTCTGTACATTGTCTTTTATAGTATTTCCTGAAAACCCCTCTCCCTGCTATCCTCTCCCCTCTCCCCTCTGGCTATTGTTAGATTGTTCTTAACTTCAGTGTGTCTGGTTATATTTTGTTTGCTTTTTTCTTTTGTTGATTATGTTCCAGTTAAAGGTGAGATCATAAGGTATTTGTCCCTCACTGCCTGACTTATTTCACTTAGCATAATGCTCTCCAGTTCCATCCATGCTGTTGCAAAGGGTAGAAGCTCCTTCTTTCTCTCTGCTGTGTAGAATTCGATTGTGTAAATGTACCATCGTTTTTTGATCCACTCATTTGCTGATGGGCACTTCGGTTGCTTACAGTACTTGGCTATTGTAAATTGTGCTGCTATGAGCGTTGGGGTGCATAGGTTCATTTGGATTGGTTTTTCAGGGTTCTTAGGGTATAATCCCAGCAGCGGAATTGCTGGGTCAAAGGGCAGTTCCATTTTTAGTTTTCTGAGGAAATTCCATACTCTTTTCCACAGTGGCCTCACCAGTCTGCATTCCCACCAACAATGTGTTAGGGTTCCCTTTTCTCCACATCCTCTCCAACATTTGTTTTTTGATTTGTTTGTGTTGGCCACTCTGACCTGTGTGAGGTGGTACCTCATTGTGGTTTTAATTTGCATCTCTCTGATGGCTAGTGATGTTGAGCATCTTTTCATTTGTCTCTGGGCCCTCTGTATGTCTTCCTTGGAGAAGTGTCTGTTGAAGTCCTTTGCCCATTTTTAATTAGGTTGTTTGAAATGGCCATACTACCCAAAGCGATTTATAGATTCAATATAATCCTTATTAAAGTACCCATGACATATTTCATAGATATAGAACAAACATTTCAGAAATGTATATAGAACCATAAATGACCCCGTGTAGCTGCAGCAATTTTGAGAGAGAAGAACAAATCTGGAGGGATCACAATACCTGATATCAAACTATATTACAAGACCACTGTAATCAAAACAGCCTGGTACTGGCATAAAGACAGACTCATAGACCAATGGAACAGAACAGAGAGCTCAGAAATAAACCCAAGTCTTTATGGTCAATTAATATTTGACTAAGTAGGCAGGAGCATAAAATGGAGCAAAAATAATCATCAATTATTGAACTAACTTTTTTGAGAGCAAATCAAGTCACTGGGACGCCAGGAAAAAAACAACCTGAGGCCCTCAACCTGATAGAGCTCCTAAAGAGCTAATTAAAAAGCCAAATAATGTTCTGGTCAAGATGGAAGTGTAGGTAGAAACTCTTCACTTCCTCACACAACCAAAACAAGGATAACAACCAATTTAAAAACAATAAAGAACCAGAAGTGCCAGAAAAATCAAAGTGCATGGAAATCCGACAACCAAGGAGTTAAAGAAATATTCACCCAGACCGGTAGGAGAGGCAGAGATAAGAGATGGGAAGCCAAGTAATAGGATGTGTGGCAAGGCAGCAGACTGCATGGGTGAGGTGGGGCTGGCTGAACATGAAACTACAGACTCAAAACTAGCTGTAAAATATTACCCTTGGTTGCGTCAGTGGGAGAAACTCCCAGTCTCACATGAGAGAGTTTGTTGGAAAGTGGGGCTAGAGTAGAGCAAGCAAGCTGCATTATTCTCTCTCTGACCCCTCACCCACAGACAGTGCTACAATGCAGCAAAGTGGGTTGCCCTGTCCTGTCAAATACCTAAGGCTCTCTCTCCTTACAATATAAGAGGTGCATCAAGACAAAGAAATATGGCCCAAATGAAAGAACAGATCAAAACTCCCCCAAAAAGAGCTAAGACACAAGGAAATAGACATCTGGTGCAGAGTTCAAAACACTGGTAATCAGGATGCTCACAGAACTCATTGAGCTCTGTCACAAAATAAAGGAAGAAATGAAGGCTACCCATAGTGAAACAGAGCAAAATATACAGGGAACCAAAAGTGAAGGGCAGGGAATCAGGACTAAAAACAACGATTTGGAACAAAAGGAAGAAATAAACATCCAGCTAGAACAGGATGAAGAAACAAGAAATTTTAAAAATGAGGAGAGGCTTTGAAACCTATGGGACAACTTTAAGCGCTCTAACATCCAAATCATAGAGGTGCTAGAAGGAGAAGAATAGGAGCAAGAAATTGAAAACCTATTTGAAAAAAAATGAAGGGCCCTGGCTGGTGTAGCTCAGTGGATTGAATGCAGGCCTCTGAAGCAAAGGGTTGCTGATTCAATTCCCAGTCAAGGCACATGCCTGGGTTGTGGGACAACCCCATTAGGGGGCATGTGAGAGGTAACCACGCATTGACGTTTCTCTCCCTATCTTTCTCTCTCCCTTACCCTCTCTCTAAAAGTAAATAAATAAATTTAAAAACAAATAATGAAGGAAAACTTTCCCAATCTGGAAAAGGAAATAGACTTCCAGGAAGTCCAGCAAGCTCAGAGAGTCCCAAAGAAGTTGGACCCAAGGAAACACACACTTAGGCTCATCATCATTAAGTTACTCAAGATTAAAGATAAAGAGATAATCTTAAAAGCAGAAAGAGTAAAAAAGAGAGAGTTACCTACAAAGGAGTGCCCATAAGACTATTAGCTGATTTCTCAAAAGAAAACTTACAGGCAAGAAGGGGCTGGAAAGAAGTATTTGAAGTCATGAAAGGCAAGAACCTACATCCAAGATTACTCCATCCAACAAAGCTATCATTTAGAATGGAAGGGCAGATAAAGTGCTTCTCAGATAAGGTCAAGTTAAAGGAGTTGGTCATAACCAAGCTCTTATTATATGACATGTTAAAGGGACTTGTTTAAGAAATTGAAGAAGATCAAAAACTATAAACAATATAATGACAACAAACTCATAACTATCAAGAACTGAACCTAAAGAAAAAAAAAAGATTAAGCAAACAACTAGAACAGGAACAGAACTAGAGAAATAAACATCACATGGAGGGTTTTCAGTGGTAATGGGAAGGGGAAGAATGAGGGGGAAGGTACAGGGAATTGGAAGGATAATTGGTAAGCCTAAAATAGATGGGAGGACGTTAAGAATAGTATAGGAAATTGAGAAGCAAAAGAACTTATATGCACAACCCATGGACATGAACTGGGAGGGGAGGGGGAATGCCAGAGGGTGGGGGGAGTGCAGGGCAGAGCGGGATAAAGGAGAGAGAAAATTTGAGAAAACTGTAGTAGCATAGTCAATAAAATATACTTTTAAAAAGCAAAATAGATGAGCAGACTTCAGTGCTGTAAAATTTTAGAGAAAGTATAGGCATCGCTCTGGGGTGGTCAGAGGAGGCTTCTAGGAGTTGGTAGAGCTCTGCAAGCCATTGGAGATGGAACTGGCATTCTTGATAATGGAGACACAGTGAGAAAAGGCACAGATATGGGGGGGAAGGGGCCAGAAAAATATGGAGAAGATAAACCAAAAATCCAGCTCCATCATTAATAGAAATTACAAAAAATATAATATGAAAATGAGTTTGTTTCTCAAATGAAAGTAAGAATACAACAATCAAAGACATGTGCAACACAGGGAAAGCAATCATAAGTGGAAATTCATAGCATTACAAGCATATCTGAAACAAACCAAAAAAAAAAAAAAAACAAGAAAAAGCTCAAGTAAACAATCCAACTTTACACTTAAAGGATCATGAGAAAGAACAAGAAACAAAGTCTGAAGTGAGTAGAGAAACGGAATAATAAAGATCAGAAGATAAATAAATGAACTAGAGTCTAAAAAGTTATACAAAAGATCAATGAATCCAGGAGCTGGTTCTTTAAAACATAAACAAGATTGACAAACCTTTAACTAGACTCATCAAGAAAAGAAAAGAGAGAGGTCCTGGCTGGTGTAGCTCAGTGGATTGAGTGTGGGTTTGTGAAGCAAAGGGTCACCAGTTCTTTCCCAGTCAGGGCATGTGCCTGGATTGCAGGACAGGTCCCAGGTAGGGGGTGTCGGTGTGCAATAGACAACCACACATTGATACATCTTTCTCTCCCTCTCTTTCTCCCTCCCTTCCCCTCTTTCTAAAAATAAATAAATAAATATTTTTTAAAAAAAGAAAAAAGAGAGACGACCCAAATAAATACAATCAGAAATGAAAGAGAAAAAATAACAACTGACACCAAAGAAATACAAAGGATTATAAGAAAATATTATAAACAACTATATACCAACAAACTGGACAACTAGACAAAATAGATAAATTCCTAGAAACACAAAATCTTCCAAAATTAAATCAGGAAGAATCAGAGAATCTGAATAGACAGATTACTCCTAGGGACATTGAAGCAGTAATCACAAATCTCCCAGCAAACAAAAGCCCTGAACCAGATGGCATCACGTGTGAATTTTACCAAACATTCCAAGAACAACTTTTTTCCTCAAACTATTCCAAAAAAATTCAAGAGCAGGGAAGACTCCCAAGCTTATTTTACAAAGGCAGCATTATCATAATTCCAAAATCAGATAAAGACACTACATAAAAAGAAAATTATAGGCTTATATCCCTGATGAACATAGACACTAAAGTCCTCAACAAAATATTAGCAAACTGAATACAGTAATGCGTCAAAAAGATCATACACCACAAACAAGTGGAATTTATTATGGGAATTCAAGGTTGGTAGAACATTCACAAATCAATAAATGTGATTCACCACATAAACACAATGAAGAATAAAAACCAATGATCATATCAATAGATGTAGACAAAGCATTTGATAAAATCCAATACCCATTTTGATAAAAACTCTCAGCAAAGTAGGAATAGAGGAACATATCTTACCATAATAAAGGCCATATATGGCAAACCCACTGCCAGTGTCATACTCAATGGGCAAAAACTATAAGCCTTCCCCTTAAGATCAGAACAAGGCAAGGATGTCTGCTTTCACCTCTCTTATTCAATGTAGTACTGGAAGTCCTAGCCATAGCAATCAGACAAGAAAAAGAAATAAAAGTCATCCAAATTGGAAAGGAAGAAGTAAAACTACCAGAACTGATAAATGAATTCATCAGAGTAACAGGATACAAATTAATATCCAGAAATCAGTTGCATTTTTATATGCCAATAATGAACTAACAGAAAGGGAAATTAAGAAAACAATATCATTTACAATTGCTTCAAAAACAATAAAATACCTAGGAATAAACCTAACCAATGATGTAAAAGCCCAAAGATTTATAAGACACTGAAGAAAGAAATTGAACAAAATACAAATAAGTGGAAGCACATACTGTATTCGTGGATAAGAAAAATTAACATCATTAAAATGTCCATACTAGCCAAAGCAATCTATAGATTCAATGCAATTCCTATCAAGATTCCAATGACATATTTCACAGAACTAGAAAAAATATTCCAAAAAATTTATATAGAACTACAAATAGCAACAGCAATCCTGAGAAAGAAGAACAAAATTGGAAGAATCATGCTACCTAATATCAAACTATACTTTAAGGCCAGAGTAATCAAAGCAGCATGGTACTGGCATAAAAACAGACACATTGATCGACAGAACAGAGCAGAGAGCTCAAAAATAAACCCACACCTTTATAGTCAATTAATATTTGACAGAGGAAGCAAGCACATACAATGGGCTAAACATAGTTTATTCAAAAAATGGTGTTGGGAAAATTGGATAGATACATGTAGAAAAATAAAACTAGACCACCTTCTTATACCACACACAAGAATAAATTCAAAATTAATTACAGACTTAAGTATTAGACCCCAAACTATAAAAATCTTAGAAGAAAACATAGGCAGTAAAATCTTGGACATAGCTCATAATATTTTGTCATATATATCTCCCCAGGCAAGGGAAACAAAAGAAAAGATAAACAAATGGGACTACATCAAGCTAAAAAACTTTTGCACAGCAAAGTAAAAACACAACCCAGAGAATGAAAGAACATATTTGCCAATGCATATGACAAGGGGTTAATATCTAAAATTTATTTAAAAACTCACAAAACTCAACAGCAAAAAAATAAACAACCTGATTTAAAAATGGGCAAAGGGCCTGAATAGACACTTCTCCTGAGAGAAAATACAGATGGCCAATAGGAAGATATTCAATGTCACTAATCATCAGGAAAATGCAAATGGAAACCACAATGAGCTACCATCTCACATCTGTCAAAAGGATATCATCAATAAATCAACAAACAAGTGCTAGTCAGGATGTGGAGTAAGGGTGACCCTTTTGCAGTTTTGGTGGGAATGCAGATTGGTACAGTCACTGTAGAAAGCAGTATAGAGATACCTGAAAAAATTAAAAATGGATCTGCGTTTTGACCCAATGATCCCACTCCTGGGATTATATCCAAAGGACCCCAAAACACTAGTTCAAAAGAACATATTCATACCTATATTCATTGCAGCATTATTTACAATTGCCAAGATATGGAAGCAGCCCAATTGTCCATCAGTAGATGAGTAGATAAAACAACTATGGGACATTTAAACAATGGAATACTACTCAGCCATAAAAAATATATAAAAAAGAAAATTTTACCCTTTAAGACAGTATGGATGAACCTGGAAAACATTATGCTACGTGAAATAAGCCAGTCAGAGAAAGACAAATACCATATGATTTCACTCCTATGTGGACTCTAATGAACAAATTGAACTAACTAGCAAAACAGAGACAGGCTCATATACAGAGATCAGGATGACAGTTTAAGGGATGGAGAAGTTGGGGGGGGTGAAGAGATTGATCAAAAAGGAAAAAAGACTCACGGACATGAATAACAGTGTGGTGATTGCAGGTGGGCTGGGGTATAAGGGGACTAAATGTTAATGGGAAAAATACAAGAGAAAGGAAAAAGGAAGGAAGAAAGGAAGGAAGGAAGGAAAGAAGGAAGGAAGGCAGGAAGGGAGGAAGGGAGAAAAAAGAAAGGAAGGAAGGAAAGAAGGAAGGAAGAGAGAGAGAGGGAGGGAAGGAAGAAGGAAGGAAGGAAGGAAGGAAGGAAGGAAGGAAGGAAGGAAGGAAGGAAGGGAAAGAGAGAGAAGGAGGGAGGGAGGGAGGGAGGAAGGAGGAAAACTACTTTGTTTCTAATAAAGTCACAGTCATATACACAACAAATTGGTTGTGTAGTAAATGCTATTATTTGGGACTTAATGATTTTTCAACTCAAAGACTCAGATATTTATTTCTGGAAAAATTATCCAACTCTACCTCATTGGCTTTATATTCTCTTCCTAGTATCCTCATTGGAGCAGTATTGGATTTTCACAGTATAGCCCCTGTGTCTTTTAACTTCTTTCTATCTCTTTAGCTATTTATATTATATTTTCAGTGATTTCTCAAGTCTGCCTTCAAATTCACAAATTCTTTGTATGTGTGTGTCAGGTATATATAGTATACTGTTTAATATATCCACCAAGACTTTTTAAATTTTAATTACTTTCTTTCTCATTTCTAGAATTTCACTTTTTTGTTCAACTATTTTACTTTCCTATAGCATTCCATTATTACTTTACAGATGTAATCCTTTATCTTTTTTAATCTTTTAAACATAATTTTAAAGTCCCTTTCACCTTTCTTATTGCCTATCGTGTTGGGCTGTGATCTTTCACCACTGTTTGTACTACAAGTTGTACATTGTATTTCCTTATGTACTGTGTAATCCTCCTCCATCAGTTCATCAACAAGAGTTATCTTCTGGGGGTGGAGGAGTGTCATGTGTTCCCAGAGTCGTGCTGGCAGACCTCGTTGTTGATTAGCCCAGAGACCTAAAGATTTATCACTTTTAGGCCAGTTTTAATGTTTATTTTTAAGTTGAAGGGCATTCAGAATTTTCTGTTAGGCTGAGAATTAGGCCCCTGCGTGTCTAAATTATTAATGTATGCTTGACACTTGAAGATTTTCTGATGTTTTCCAGCTTTCTTACTTCCACAGGGCAGCAACCTGAATTCTATCCCTGAATTGTTCCTATTTTTAGTCACCATACTGGAGTGCCTTTAAAAAAAACAACAAGCAAAAGCCTGTATTGGCAAATACGCTTTGTCTCCATGCTCATTCCTCAATGCTCACTGAGGCTTTGTTTCAATGCTCACTAACACACCCTTACTGGCTGCCTGGACCCTAAGCCATGCCTGCCAATGGTTAGAAAGAATACTGAGATTGCGAGTTCTGGCCAAGATGGAGGCATAGGTAAAAACCCCTTCATGTCCTCGCAAAACCAAAAGGAGGATAACAACCAAACTAAAAGCAATAAATAACCAGAAGTAGCAGAAAATCAAACTGCATGGAACTCTGACAACCAAGGAATTAAAGAAACAATCAACCAGACCAACTAGACCGGTGTGCCGAGACCAAGAAACGTGGCCCAACAGAGCAAAACTCCAGAAAAAGAGCTAAATGATGAGAAGACAGCCAACCTATTTGATGGAGAGTTAAAAACACTGATAATCAAAGTGCTCACAGAACTGACTGAGGTTGGTTGAAAAATGAAAGGACAAATGAAGGAGACCCAAAGTGAAATAAAACAAAATATTCAGGGAACCAACAGTGACAGGAAGGAAAAATCAACAATTTGGACCAAAAGGAAGAAATAAATATCCAACCCAAACAGACTGAAGACAAAAGAATTCAAAAAAATGAAGAGAGGCTTAGGAACCTCTGGGACAACTTCAAATGTTCCAATGTCCAAATTATAGGGGTGCCAGAAGAAGATGAAGAGTAAGAAATTGAAAACTTATTTGAACAAATAATGAAGGAAAACATCCCCAGTCTGGCAAAGGAAATAGACTTCCAGGAAGTCCAAAAAGCCCAGAGTCCCAAAGAAGTTGGACCCAAAGAGGAACACACTAAGGCACATCATCACTAAGTTACCCAAGATTAAAGCTAAGGAGAGAATCCTAAAAGAAGCCAGAGAAAAGGAGAGAGTTACCTACAAAGGAGTTCCCATTAGACCATCAGCTGATTTCTCAAAAGAAACTTTGCAGGCAAGAAGGGCCTGGAAAGAAGTATTTGAAGTCATGAAAGGTGAGGACCTACACCCAAGATTACTCTATGCAGCAAAGCTATCATTTAGAATGGAAGGGCAGATAAAGTGATTCCCAGATAAGGTCAAGTTAAAGGAGTTCATCACCACCAAGTCCTTATTATATGAAATGCTAAAGGGACTTATCTAAGAAATAAAAGAACATCAAAAACTATGACAGTAAAAACAGTAAAATGACAACAAACTCACAATTATCAACAACTGAACCTAAAAAAAAAGAAAAACAATGAAAATGAAAACTAAGCAAACAACTAGAACAAGAACAGAACTAGAGAAATGGACATCACATGGAGGGTTTTCAGTGGGAAGAAGTGGAGGAATGGTGGGGGGAAAGTACAGGGAATAAGAAGCATAATTAGTAGGCATAAAATAGATGGGGAGAGATCAAAATGGTATAGGAAACAGAATTCAAAGAACTTATATGTACAACACATGGACATGAACTAAGGGGGTGGGAATGCTGGAGAGTTGGCAGGTGCATGGCGGAGGAGGGATGAAGGGGGAAAAAAACAGGCATTTATTATCTCTCATAAATCTGTAGGTTGATTGGGCTCAGCCCAGTGGTTCTTCTGTTCCAGGCGGTAACAGCTGGGGCTTCAGTTATCTGCATACTTGAGGGATTGGTACACCCAAGAGAACGTTCTCATGTATCTGATGTTTTTGTGGTGCCATCTGGAAGAATGGACTCAGCCCTGTGTTTCTTTGGCTCGATGTGTTATTAGTAAAGGATGCAGTTATCTGGAGTCTTGACAGGATCTGAACATCCTTGAAGACTCACGTACATGGCTGGATGTCAGTGCTGGCTCTCAATGGAGATTAGAGCTGCGATCTTGATCATAGTGTCTCAGTTTTTTTCCATTGGTCTCACCATATGACTTGGGCTTCTCACAGAATGACAGCTGTGTTCTAAGAGAGGTAGTTCTAAGAAGCAAGGGTGGAAGCTGCAGGTCATTTAAAGCTCAGCCCCAAAAGCTACATTACTGCTACTTTTTCATGATCAAAACAGGCCATAGGGCAAGCCCAAGCTTTAAGATAAAAGAAACAGAATCTACCTCTCTAATGAAAGAGTAAAAAAGAACCTGTGGTCATCTTTAAGTTACTGCAGTTGTTACAGCAAAGACTTTCAAAATAGCTTCTTAAAGATGTTTGTTTTTATTTTTATAATGACAGGTACAAGGATGGGCTATCCAGGATTTAATGGAAGTTTTATAGTGTTGTCAGCAGCCCAGACTTCTGATTACAGAGTGGATGCAACAACTCCAGCCACCATACCCAAGTTTCAGGCAGAAATAAGGGGATAGAGCATACCAAATGGATCAAGCAGCTAAGTCAGCCACATTATAGAGCTTTTCTTGAATCCTCCCATGACTGCTGCTTACAACTCATTGACTTCCCAATCTGCACTGGAAGCTAGAATAGTGGTGTCACAACTAAAGCATACCCCATGTCAGATATAGATCTGAGTTAAATGAAGTAAGGCAATGAGATCTCAAACAAATCTAATTCAGACTCCTTACTTCCATCTACCACCTTCTTGCTTGCACACAACAAGGATTCTAACTGAGGTGCTGGGACAGTATTTGTGGCAGGTTGATGTTGTGTTCTATTATGTTCTATAGACATATACAGCATTATCTTGATAACAAGGGACATGCTTTAACCTGCAGGTAGCTGACATAATAGTTGTAGGGTACTATTTAAAGGAGGATTTCAGTGCTCCTTATTAATAAAGGTCCATTTGCAAGCCGAATTACCCCTCTGCCAAATAATAGACTTGACTTCTGTGCCACTTCCTCTTCAGTCTAAACTGGATGTTCTTTACAGGTAGATTTGAGAAGTCAGAGGAATTTGTATTCAGGGGCTCTAATGTGCATTTTTATATATCTGTCTGTTCTTCTGCCTCACTCTCATAACCTTCTAAGTTCAGTGGCTACAGAAGATCAAGAATCCCTATGAAAGGAAAAACTCATTCACATGTAGGTGGTCCACACTGAAACCAGCTTTAGCTTCTAGCCTTCTTGCAGGAATGTGCTCTTACGAAGAGGACACTGGTCAAACATGCTTGACTCTCCAGAAGATGCCTCTTCCTTTGTGATATTGTAGGTACCATACCTAGTCTACGAGGCAGAGGGCTTTACAGGTGCCCTTCTCACGGCCTACACATTGGCAAAGTCCCTTCTGCCTGTATATAAGGCCAGGCCCAGGCTACATGACACAGTAATGGTGTGACATATCTAACAAGAGTGCTGCACTGCTGCTCATTCTGCGTTTTCAGGGGACAGCAAAGACAGCTCATGGGCCAGCCCAGTTTTATAAATAAAACTTTCCTGTTACACAGTAACACTCATTAGTTCATGTGTGTCTGTGTCTGCTTTTGTGCTACCATGGCAGAGTTGAACAGTTGCAACAGAGACTGTGTTGGCCCACCAACTCTAAATTACTTACTATTGACCATCTAAATTACTTACTACAGATTGCTTTTCTATGCTGTCCAAGGCAGAGCTGGTTCTGCCTCCCAGGGAACATTTGGCAATGTCTGGAGATATTTTTGGTTAAAACAATTATGGGGGAGGGGATTGCTCATATCTAGTGGGTAATGGTCAGGGATGATGCTAAACATATTATGATGTATAGGCCAGCTGCCCACAACAAAGAATTGTACAATCCAAAATACTAGTAATGCCAAAGTTCAGAAACCCTGCTATATGAAAACAGATTTTCTGTAAAACTATTATTGTTTTTCATTCATTTATTCAACAAATATTTGATTGTGTACTATGTACCAGGCATGTACTGAATTATATATATATATATATTCATGTATGTATATATTAATATATATATGAATCCTCATGTATAATATATATATTAACCCACACAACAGATCATGAATGGGAATATTATTATTATTATTCCCATTTTACACGTATAAAATCTAATGCCCAAAGAGGTTAATTTATCTAAAATCATCTAATTAACAGTGAAAAGGGCTTTCAATTCAGTCTTGCTAAGTACTCTATACTTTGATAAACATGGATGTTAATGGAAAAAGCATTCTGAAGCCAACCAGATTTGCATTCAGATTTTGGCTCTGACATGCATGGGAAGTGGAGACGTACCTTCTCTGGAGGAGGCTGTGAAGACTGAAGGAAGGAAGGTGCTGAAAGAACCTGTAGTAGTGTGTGCAGCTAAAGTGCTAGCTCCAATTATTTCATTTCAGTCCACGTGACTGTCGCAGACATCTGGAAACCACCTTATCCAGCCACTTACTACAATTCTGAGTGCTGAAATGGAAAAAAAAAGTGCCGTTTCTTTACCAAACCGTGACAGGATTTTCTCTATTATTTGAGCCCCACAGGGATGTGGTCTCTTCCTCCAATGGCAGGACCTCTCTTTAGAGCAAGCACTCAAGTGAGGATAAGGCTGCTTTCTCCAAGGCCCTTTTCTTAGTCTGGTCAGTCCAGCACAGCTTCCTCCTGCAGAACTGGAGGGGCTGGATTAACCCTGGGAGTGACAGACTGTCAGCCAAGGAGGCGCAGGGCCCTCTCCTGCACAGCCCTGCTCCAAACACTCGCACTGAGCACTTGCAACTGTCAAGAAGGTTTTCTCCTGAAGGGAGAACATGGTTTCACATTTTCAGTGTTAAGGCATAAAAGCATGAGGCAGCTGGAGACAGGGAGCCAGCTGCACTCAGAGCAGAACTTCACAGAGCATCAGCAGACAGGACACGCTCCCCAGTCTTTAACCAGTGGACCTTGCCTTTTTTATTTCTTTGTCTTTTTTATTTCTGTTTTTGCCTCAAGGCTTGACACTTTACAAAGTTAAGTCTATTACATTGTCCATATTATTTCTAGAAAAACAAAACAACTTTGGCTCTGGGACAATTTAAACATCAAAACCTGGGGCCCAGGCTTGGGGAAGAAGAATTTACCAGGGTCTTTTCTCCTCAGTTCCACTCTGGTTTCCTCCTCAAGTCTTCCCTGCTCTGATGCTCCTATCTTAGCTCACCTACACCATAATTGTCCAGTCTTCTGCCACACATGTCTGTGCTTAATTCACAAGTATGAAAAGATACCCAAGGATCAGCAGATGGTTGAGGAAACCAGCAGTACAGAAGGGAAAGACCAGAGAATACCTGACTTCAGAGGAAAGGCAGATTTCCTTTCCAAGGAGCAATGCTTTTGAAGTTCTGAAGGAAAATGATATTGAAACTGGAATTCTGTACCCAGAAAAGCTATCAGTGAAAAGTGAGGATAGATATGCTCATATATGTAAGGCCACAGGTTTACCCACGACACACTCTTCATGAAAAATAAAAAGTGCTTGAGGATGTACTTCAGTACATGAAAAGGGATCTAGGAAATAAATTGTGGGCTCTAAGAAACAAGGAAATTTCTATGAAGTGCAATTAAATCAATGTCAGCTTGACACAAGTTAGAACCAGTAGATGGAGAATCCCAAGGAAAATTTCATTTAAAAATACATTTTATTCAACAAATATTATGATTTAAGTAGAAGCTAAATTAGATGAGTTGAATTCTTCATCTTCCAAATGAGGGAGTCTATAAAACAAGAACAACTGGTCTCTTGTTTAGCATTATGGTAGTAACCAATGGAAAAATCAAAAGCATCTAGGAAATGATAATGGGTATAGTAAAACCATGATTATCTCAACTATTAATGTTTTGTACTATATCAATTACCCTTTTCCTGGGTGTATAATTTTTATAATTTATAAAGTAAATAGTGACAACAAAGTAAGCATATTTCCTAAGAAGTTATTTTGAAGACATTTTGGTTTAATGCAAAGTGTTGGGCTGCCTAGCATAGCTTTTACCCACATATTTAAAGTTCAATATATATTTAACTAAAATTCTTATAATAACTTGATAACAAACAAGATAAAACTAAAATCCTACTGGATGAAGCCCAGGAGATCAAGTAGGTCGAGTGGCATAGCTAGCAATAAAGCCAGCATTTGAAAAATTCTATAAGCGGTTTTGTATTCATTCTATAACTAGGTTAAGGAACACTGGCAAACAAGGAATTATGAAGCCCAGTATTAGATCCAGGTGACATAACTTAAGTATATAATGTGTATCAGACTAAGCATTGTTCTTTGTTGCCATCAATAGCAGGCACCTCAGTCCCAGTAACCTTCACTGTTCTCCTTCAGTGATCATCTAACGTCCAGATTTATGTAATAGGCGTTTAATGCCCTTTACCATCTAACAGCAGTCACCCCCTCCAAACTCATCTCCTATGCCTCCCATTGTGAGTTGGAAGTAAAGATAAACCAAAGCAGCTGCATCTAAAGTCATGGCAATGAAAGGACAAGCGTGAGACTTTTTTTTAGTATTCTATAGTGCCCAAATTATGTTTTTAAAACACCACTTCGCACTAAGAGGAACCAGAGTGTCTTGGAGAAATAGCTGATTCCAGGTTTAGGGCAGATAATGTGAAAAGTGAGCCAGGCACATCTTGCTACACAATCTTTATTTTCTCATATGTGGAAAATCTTGGTCCCTAATAACATTGGCATAACTTAATTTGTTTACCCTATGATATCCATTAAATAGTTTTCAAAATTATAAACCAACATTACTTTCTTACATGAAAATACTGAATGGAATCAACTCTATTTGTTCTTAGAATATATAATCTAAGCATGCTCAGTAATAAGACTGTGTTCAGATGAGATTGGGTGCGTTCAGGGTGGTATGGCCATAAACTAGGACTATGTTCAAATTCTCTGTGGGATAATTCTTTTCTTTAGTTTTAGGTACAATTAGATTAACTTATTAATTTATAATGTTTACCTTTTCTTAATCTGATTAAGACATTTACAAAGTTCAAAAGTAAAACTCTACAAAAAGATACATTGGGAGTAGTCTAGTCCCTTTCCTGTACCCTCCACATCTCTCCTCTACCCTAGCCAAAAGATAACTTGTTGTTGCTTTCTGGTTTATCCTTTCAATGCTTCTTTTTTTTTAATTTTTATTGATTTTTATTGGGGTGACATTGGTTAATAAAACTATATAGCTTTGAAGTTCACAATTCTATAATACATCTTCTGTATATTGTATTATGTGTTCACCACCCCAAGTCAAGTCTCCTTCTATCACTCTTTATTCCCTCTTTATGCTCTTACACCTACCCCCACCCTTCTTTCCCTCTGGCAATCACCATACTGTTGTCTGTGTTTATGAGTTTTGTTTCCTTACTTAATACCTTCACCTTTTTCACCACACTTTCTAGACGTCCTCCCTCCTGACCGTTGTATCTATGAGTCTGTTTCTATTTTGTTTGTAGTTTATTTTGTCCATTAGATTCTACATGTAAGTGAAATCACATGGTATTTGTCTTTCTCTGACTGGCTTATTTCACTTAGCATAATATCCTCCAGGTTCATCTATGCTGTCACAAAAGGTAACATTTTCTTATTTTTTATGGCCAATTATCATTTCACTATTTAAATATATACCACAGCTTTTTATCCACTCATCTACTGATGGGAACTTGGGTTGTTTCCATAGCTTGGCTATTGTAAATAATGCTGAAATGAATATAGGGGTGCATATATTCTTCCAAATTAGTGTTTTAGGTTTGTTCAGATATATTCCCAGAAGCAGAATTGCTGGTCAGTGCTTCTTATTAAATAGCTAGAATAACAACTATCCCACACTTTGCTTTATTCACTTAATAATATACCATGAAATTCAACAATTCAAAGAGACCTTAAGAGATTACTTCTTGGAGTCTTTTCTATAGTAACATTAATTTAAATTTTTAATGCTAGTGTAAATATATGTAACAAAATTGTCCAGATCCTTTTTAGTTGTATCCTGAGGTCACATAAGGTTTTCATTGAAGGCATTTTTTCATAAGCCACAGATGAGGACCCTCCACTTTGTTTCTTATGGTCCATTCATTATAGGCAAAGCAGTATATCCATGGTCACACCATTCCCCAAGCTCAGTATATGGTCCTCCTTCTTATTCATTTACCCTACATTTGAGACAAAGCCAAATTCCAGTTCTAACTCCTCATGAAAATTTACTTAGACTTCCTTCCTCCAAAGGATCTGAGCAGTTGCATCCCCAATGTCAAGCATGATGGCCAGCACATAGAAATTTTTTGATAAGTGTTGAAGATAATGTAAGGGTAATGTAGAAAGAAGGGAGGTTTGGGAGTCCAGTAAGTACTTGGTTCAAATGCTAGCTTAGCCACTTTGTAACTGCACTAGTAATCTGTTGCTGTGTTAACAAATTGTCCCAAATATAACAGATTAAAATGGCAAACATTTGTTATCTCACAGTTTTTATTCTGGCATGACTCAGCTGGATGTTTCTGGTTCAAGGTCTCCCACAGGCTACAATCAAGGTGCTGGTGGGGATGCAGTCTCATGTGAAGGCTCAGCTGAGGAATCCAATTTCTAAGTTCACTAATGTTGTTGTGGGATGATTTCAGTTCATTGTGGTTGTTGGACTGAGTCCTCAATTTCTCATGAGATGTTAGCTGGAGGCTTCCTTCAACTCCTTGTAACTTGGGGTTCTCTACAGAGCATTTCTCTACAGAAGCAAACATTCCAGTTTCTTCATCAGAGTGAGCAAATAATAAGGCAAAAGAAAGGATGAGAGAGAGAGAGAGAGAGAGAGAGAGAGAGAGAGAGAGAGAGAGATCACAGAAACTTTTTAACTTTTAGGCAAATTCCCCAAGCTCTCTTTTTTCACCTGCGACCTGAGAATAATAACAGCAATGTTGCAGTATTATTGTGAAAAACTAAAAATAGTACATATAAGTCATTTTTCACTAGTAAGAACTGACTGTATGATCATTACTATGACAATATCAATGATGCTGTCTGGCCGGGCACAGCTCTACTATGCCCTCTACCCAGTGTTCACTCTTGTGCTTCTTCTGCTCTTTAGAACTTAAATATCTTTACTTCTTTCCCCCTCCCATATCAAATTAAAAACATGCTTCAAGTGGCCAGTGTGATAGGGCAATTTCTAAGATAAAATGTATATTTGCAGCTTGACTTTGCCAGCTAACTTTTATGAAATTAGGTAATTTCTCTCATGACTTCCTATTTGAATCCAATATGTTCAGAGAGACAAGCCAAATTCACCAGTATCCTAGAACATACTAATTTATAAGCTAGAATGGTCGTTATTTCTCTTATAGGCCTAGGTAGAAAATTGATTCATTATAAATCTGCTAGAGAGCATGGTTTTGCAAGATACGTTATTATATTTCATAATTATGAGATATTATAAGAGATTTTTGCTACTTTTTTAATGGAAATAAAATTTCCTGTAAAATCTCTGTGGTTTACTCTTGTTAGAGTCAGGAGAAACTCTCAAGAAACACATGTCTAAAGGAATAAATTCTTCTAGCCAAAATTTAAGGAAACTCCCACTACCTGTGTGAATCCATTTTATGGTGTCCTGAAATATTTTGGTTATGGAACATACAGGAAACTATCTCCATTCCAATTTTTTTTTCCTGGTCTCTTAGGAATCAGAGTATTGACTTGGGCAGCAAGGATGGTCCATTCTCATGACCTTCTCAAACCCGTGTTCCTTTGATAAAATGGGCCTTGTGATCCTGTCCTCATGACCTATCCTGTCACTTCATCTCCCTTGCAAGACAAGCAGGACCTGGGCAATGGTCTAGGACCAATAGGGAGTGGTCCCTACAGACCCAGCAGTGTCTCTTTTAAATGTAGTCAAGAGAGAATGATTCTGAATGAATCAACTCAAGAGAGTAAGTCAGAGATTTAATTGAATTCCTAATCCTTGGAGATGAGGAAAAGAAGGAACTCCAGATGCAAAACCCACATGAAAGACAACAAGGAACACTCCCCGACAAAAAAAGGAAAGATAAGTTAGTTTTAGGAAACTAAAGTGGCTTAGAGCTGAAGAAAAACCAGGTAGTGATTTTCTCTCTTTTCTTTAGCTCCATGGGGGCCTGCTGAAACATTTTTAAAAGGAAATCCTTGGACAGACACCTACCACCTGTGGCTATTGGAAAGCTATATATCATGCAGATACCAGTGTGTGAAAAAATAAAATGCCTTAGAAGGAAACATCTTGACTAACAGCAAAGTGCAAAATTATTTCATTTTGTTCTGCATTTTTGGAAACAATTAACTTCAAGCTTCTCTAACTTTGTGCCTTAAAGTCTCCTTCACAGCTGTTGGAGAAATTCTTCATGTTCTCTGCTTTGACACTGGGAGTTTTACAGCCATGAATGGACACAAAAAGATGTCAATCATATCCAGTAATGAAAAGCTCATTTTTCACTCCCTATTGTGAAGGCAATGCCTTTGTGTGAGTCTGTGTTCAAGCTCATTTACCTTCACATACAGAATATCTATTTTATATTAAAAGTTTAGACTATAGTCACCTCAGATCACACCTAATGCATTAGAATTGTATTTCCATTATCCTCTATTAAATCTGTGACAACGTTATAATATCTATGTCAGAAATAATGAAGAGATTAATGTGGAGTAAGAGATCCTGGTGTCACCTCCTTCTGCTTTTCGACATCAAATACTGTTGGCACTAAAGACCAGTCTCTGTCAGCCAGTGAGAACTGGGATTTTGACAATGGAGAATCCATCAAGAGATGTGAGGAGAATTTTCCAAGTGATGTAGACAGCTGCTGAAGTGATAATTGAATAAAAGTGAAAGTTTTTCCTTTTTCTCCCCTTCTAGAAAGATCTATATTTATTCCCCTAACTTCACAGAACATAAGCTCTTCAGGGGGTGGTGATATATGCTGAGGAGAGCTTATTTGAAGTGGTTCTTCCTCCAAAGCTGAATTTATGAATGGATACAATAAAGACACTCAAGGAGAAGGACAGGCAGCATGAAACATGCTGGTCCCAGATTGTGAAACCCCTCAAATTTAAGGGGCTAGAAATTGTCTCCCCTACAGTTTGGCTTCCCCTCCCATCTGGTGGGCTTAAATAGGAGAACAGGGTAACAGAAGCAATTCATTCATCTACTCAACAAATATGTGTTGAGTAGTGGATCATAATTACTTACCTCATTAAGTACTTTATATTTTATATATTCAATGACATTTCATCATCATTACCAAATAAGAAGGGTAAAGGTTATTAATTCCATTTTACATAGAAGAAACTGAGTCTCAAAATGACTCGTGTATATTTAGGTAGCTATTGGAGTAAATTGGGGATACAAACTCATTCTTCAGAGTTTGAGCTTCATTCCACAGCTGGTCAGGACCTGTGACGGATTTGAAGTAGGAGTGGTGAAGTGGAGTTTTACTTCAAAAGCTCACTCTGGCTGTAGAGTGGAGAACATGTCTCAGGGAATAAAGACAGGAAACATGAATACTGGAGGCTGCTGTGGTCATCCAGGCAAATAGAGATTGTGGCCTGAACTAGCAAAAGAGAATCACCTACAGATTTTTTAAGGAGTGCTTAATGACTTATTGGATGTTGGAAATTGGACGGTGAGGAAGCAGAAACCATTGATGATTTTGTAAGTCTGTCACTTGAACAACTAGATGTATGGTAATGTCATTTTCTGAGATGGGGGACATGGGAGGAAAAGCAGATTAAAAAAGGAAAGGGAATGTTTCAAGTCCTATTGTGCATCATTTGAGGAAGCAGGTAGAAATTTTTTGTCAAAGGTGGGTACATGGTTCTGGAGCTAGAGGAGACATCTGCTTAGGTTGAGATTTGGGGACAGTGAATATTCTGGGAGCAGAGATCCTAGGTGCATCGAGTAGGAGATTATCTAGGGAGTGACAGGAGGAAGTCAGACTGCAGGAAATGGGGAGTAAATGGGATGATGACATAGGGTAGACAACATTCTGAGAAAAAGTGTTACTGTAAAGAAATAGAAAATATATAGAGCTGTAGCTGGGAGCATGGGGTACAGGGTGAGTTGCTGTATTTTTTTAAATGACAGAGTTTGCTTAAATATTGATAAGAAGAAAACAGTTTAGAGGGAGAGATTAAAGGTACAGAAATGAATGTCAGTCACAAGATAAAGAATCTAGAAATAAGTCTAGAAAACCAGTCAAGGAATTAGAAGGGACACTGGATTATAAACTGCCCCCCACAAGAAGTTGCCTACTTATTGTCCTTTTTGCCCACAGCCAATGGTGAACACTGGCTAGAGTGGAGCCAAAGAAAGAAAAGTTCTTGGTATTGACTTTGCTAAGGAAAAGCCCCCATTGCTGATATCCTAGCCAGGTAGTAAGTTATGAGACGTGGGGAACAAAGAGTGCCATCTTTTGCAAATATGTTGTTTGTCTCTGAGTCTATTCAGGCTACTATAACAAAATTCCACAGACTGAGTGGCTTATAAACAACAGAAATTTATTTCTCACAGATCTGGAGGCTTGGAGTCCAAGATCAAGTTGCCTGCAAATGCAGTGTCTGGTGAGAGCTCAATTCCTGGTTCATAGATGACCGTCTTCACCCTGTGTCCTCACATGGCAAAAGGGCAAGTGAGCTCTCTAGAGTCTCTTTCATAGGGGCACTGGTCCCATTCATGAGAGCTCTACCCACATGACCTAATCACCTCCCAAAGGCCCGAATTCTAAATATCATCATTGTGGGGATGCATTTCAATTTATGAATTTTCAGGGCTGGGGAGGGGTACAAACTTCAGTCTACACTTTGCTAGGAGACTCTAGAACTTGCTGAAGTTAGAGGTATGTAATCTTCGTGATCCAGGGTAGAAAGATTTCTAGGCAACATCAATCTTTCAATAATATCAGTATAGCTTCCCAGATGTCTTAAGCATTGTAATTTATTAATCCTAACAGATAAATGTGTGGAATAGAGGACAGTGAGGCTATTTAAGAATATCAATAATCTACTCACATCCAACCTTTCCAACTTTAAGATAAATATTTTCCCCCATGATTTCCTATGTGCCATATTTATGTAAATTATCTTCAAGACTTATATTCTACAGGTAGGTGAGGATCAAGACGTCTAATAAACTCCTTGCCTCTCCACTCTGATGTTTTCTAAAGTTTTTCCAAGTTCCCATACCTCTTATTTTACCATGCTGCTTTGGTGTTTCCCTGGTCGCCCGCATGTGTGGCCTCTCCACTCAGCTTAGATTCACTGTGAGGCACCATGATCGGCTTTGCCCCAGCCACCAGACTGCTCCCTGTATGCCTAGCCCCAGCTCTTGGGGCATCTAAATCCCCTCTTATCCAGGAAAAGAATTGAGATAATATTCCGTCCCCACCTTAATGCTTTTACTTTCCCCTCTCTGCCTGAACTGTTCTCCATTCAAAGTAGTCACTTTGTCACAGACTTGGGCTCCATGAGGGCCATTTCATGTTAAAGCAGGATATCTTTAACTTGACAGACAGTTTGCTGTCCCTCTGAAAGAGAGAAAAGGAGAAAGCTAGCAAGAAAGAAAAAAAGAGCAGCCCCTGACATTCAAAAGTTGGCCTGGCATTCAGCTAAACATTGTTATTTCTCATTCCAGACATAAACAACTCAGAATACCAACCTCAGACAAGGCTACTCTGAGATCATGGTTAAATGAAACAAAGAACAGCCATGTCATAATTGTGTCTAAGCAGGGATGAAAACAAGGTTACAGTGTCACAACACAGTGAACACCCCATCACTGGGCCAGAATGAGTGACTGACCGCTGCTTCTTTACCAATTTCAGCTTTATTCTCTATCTAGTCTCTGCTCCTCAGAGATCAGATTTATTAAGATACTCAGTTATAGAATGACCCTTACTTTCTGACAGCATCAAACCCCAGCTTCCTTAGACTCTCTCCCAAATCACTCAGCTAAAGCCCAAATCCTATCGTAGGTTCTTTCAAACACCCTCTTCTTGAGATGCTCCACAATCCCCCTGGAACTATGCTCTCCCTCATTGCAAAGAATAATAAATCCAACTTTCTTACCTACAGGTTTGTTTTTGGTAGACTTTTGGCTGGAGGACATTGACACTAACCTAAAATAGTCCTTCCGGTATGCCTGGCACTGTACCAGACCTTGTGGGTGCAGGACCAAATATGACACAACCTTATTAAATCTTTACAGCAATTCTGTGCAATTGATTTTGTTACCCTCACTACATAGAGGAGGAAACTCCTACTTATATGAGTAGGAACTGGTAATTAATTTACTGATCTGTGTGCTTTTAAAACTCTTATCCTTCGCTTAATTTGGAGCAGCATCTTTTAGTTGTTTCCCATCATTGGAAATGATGCCATAAGAGGAGCAGACCTCTCACACCATTTCTGGGTGCAGCTAAGAGGAAACCAACCAGGGTTTGCCAATAAAACAAAAAGAGAAGAATAGATGGGGTATAATATGATGGCAAAGCTAGGTAAATGCATTAGAGACCAAGAGACACAGTTCTTGAGCCAAATCACCTCTGAGACAATATGGATTTGAGAATAAAATAGAGCTCCTGTATTTCAGGCAATTCACAATATCTCAGTCAATAAAAACAAAAGCAAAGAGAGTAAGTGAATTGGCCCCTGATGAGCTAATCTGAGGGGAAAAGATACAAGAGGATGCAAATGTTTTGAGCAATAAGGAGAGCAAGGGAATCAATGCTCCCAGGGTAATGAGAAATAGAGAAAATTAAAATAGCAAGCAAAAAAGCCATCATTCTCATCAGGTTATTGCATCAGTGCTCCCTGAGAAAGGGCAGAAGACAGATCTCATGCACAATTTCAGCCTGATGGTGTACTGTCACAGTTACCTTCCATTAACGGGGGACTATCTGAGTGAACCTAACTTTGTTTCCTCTTGGCAAAAAGGCTCTGTCCACTCCACTCCCCTTAGTAGAGACAGAGTCTCAAAGGCTTATTGCATTTCTTGTTGCTCTTAAAAATCACATTTTTATGAGTGTAAATGAATCAGAAACATGTGGATGGAATTTCCTGGCTTGATGTGAGTGGCCTCATGCCCCAAGCAGTGCCCTCAGAGAGGATGCTTGGAATGTCAGTGTTGATGCCAGAATCTTGTGTGGAAGGGTCAGGGGAGGAGCCCTCCCACCCCTCATGCACACTGTACCCAAGACCCCTATAGTACAGCCTCCACATGGACCTCACCAGACCCACAAGAGACTTCCCTGTGCAAGACCACTTCCCATTCCCTAAAGTACTCATTCTCTTCCAGTAACAAAGGTTATTGTTGTGCACATACACACAAACACATGGGCACACACATTTTCACCCACTCCCAATAAAATCATGAACTAATATGCACTAAAACCTGTAAAATAAAAACATTTATTTCAATTTAAATGATGAAATTTTTCTACAGAAAGAGTAACTTCTTAAATATAAAGATATATACTAGCAATACATAGTTGGACAATTGCAGAAAAATTCAGCCACATGATTGTGGCAAAAAAGTTCATGGATATGAATGGAGAGCATTTATTCAACTACTGTTTAAAGCCCTGAGACACCAATCTCCCAGATTTTTGAACCTGGCTTTGTGTTCAACATCTACATTTTAGGCCAGGGCAAGGAAACATACCATGTATGGGTGAAAAAGTCAAAAGTCAAGATGACTAGGATCAAAAGGTGCAGATGTGCCTCTTTAGCAACACAATATTTAAAAATCTATATGGATATAATATGAGTAAGTAAACAAGCATGGGCTTTGATGCCAGCCCCACATGGGCTTATACCTAGCCTTGTCATTTGCTATTTATTTGACATTAGCAAGTCACTCAGCATCTTTGAGTGGGTTTCTTATGCTATATAACATTCCCTAAACATAAAAATCCAATAAATGATAGCTACCATTAGAACGAAAAGTTTCTCATTTACATTTTAAAACTGAACCTTCAGAATCATCCAGATTTTGAGCCGAATTATTGACACATTTCTTAAGCTCAGGGGTAGGCACAGTTAATCCCAGATGCTAGCTCAATTTTTCATTCCCTGTCACTGAGCCAACATCCTTGATCTGGCCACCAAATTGGTCAATTCAACATCATGATGTCCAACTGTCCTGCACACATCCAAATGTTTGCTCCGGTGTCCCTCAATGCACCATCTGAATTAGGTCAGCTCCTCAGTACCTTGCTTTCTATCTGCATTTTGCTCCAGGTGCTTGTGAACACATCACCCGAAGCATGCCCTACCATCTGGGTCTAAGCCCCTTATTTCTCAAACAGCAATAAATTTAAGAAACTTTTCCCCAGTTACTTAACACTTTCTATCCGCCTGCAGACTGCATCATGCTCAGGTTGACACTGCCTCACCATCTTGATTTTTGTTTGATTACCAAATAAAAATCAAATTTCTGTCCTTCATCCCTGCCCTCATCATCAGCCCCCTCCCAAGATCCTTTCAACTCTAAAGATAAGTGCACTTAGTCATCTTTCTCCAACCATACCTGCTACAACCTAGCCCTGTGTCTTTCCTTGGGCTATTTTCTCTACCTCTATACTCTGCTAGATGTTTGGCTAAATTACAACCCTTCTTGAAAGCCTCAACCTCTCTCAGCTCCATCTTCTCTCCCTCCAATACAAGGCACCTCCCCAGCCAGCTCCAACCCACACAGTCTTCCCTTTGGTCACTTCAGCACATCCACCTCTAATGCCAGTATGTGGCCAAGCATGCTATGGCCAGGGATGTTTCCTGGGCACATTCCATCTCCTTCTCTGAATGTAAGCCCCTTGTGGGCAGGAACTACGCCTCATTGTACAGAATCTGCAATGGCAATTAGTCAATATTTTACTTTCATAAAGACAGACTGGAGCAGTCAGAGGTTGACCTGAAATATAATTTTGTTGATGAAAAAGTTGTTTATTTACTATTATAATACATAATCTGTTCTTTAGTTCTTATTATTTTATTCTCGATAAACTACTTGGCCTTTGGGATCCCTGTCAGGGAAGTAAATACTGCAACTCCCCCAGCTCTGACCAAGGAGGAGGACTTAAATGGATGCAGTGTGTACACTGAGAAGCATAATCAAATGTCCCTTCTATTATGGATGCCTGTCCAAGCCAATAAAATATAAATCAGAAAAAAAGAAAAAAGAAAGAAAGAAAAGTGTCTCTTCTCTGCATTTACTCTCCCTGCCATACTGGTCCCAGGTCATGCTGCAAAACTGCTGAGGCCCAAGAGGCCACTGCAAGTCTCAGGGCCTAAGGGTTGGTCTAGGAAGGGAGAGTGTGGAATGGAACCCTGAAATGGAGAATAGGGAGGGCTCTGGGTAGGGGCAACCTATCGAAGCCCCAGGGTAATGTGTGTTACATCCTATATCATGGCCCTGTTACATCATGGTTTCATACTTGGCCCACAGCCTGCTAGGGATGGAAAATAAGCATTTGAAATTGAAAATACAAATGTGAAGTAATTACATTTTACAGAACTTTCCTAGAACGTGACCTAAAGTAAATCACTTAAACTCTCTGTGGCTCAGTTTACCTATGGTGATGATAATTGCACCTACCTCAGAGAGTAATAATGAACATTATCTTAAAAAACAAAATGTGGCATATCCATACAATGGAATATTATTCAGCTATATATAAAAAAGAATAAAGTATTGATACATGCTACAACATAGACGAACCTTGAATACATTATGCTTAGTGAAAGAAACCAGACTTAAAGGCCACATATTGCATGATTCCATTTATATGAAATGTTCAAAACTGAGCAACTACATAGAGACAAAAAGCAGATTAGGGGTTGTCAGAGACCAGGGAGAGGGATGAATGAGGAGTGACTTCGAATGGGTATGGGGTTATTTTTAAATGAGATGAAAATATTGTGAAATTAGACGTTGGTGATGGTCATACAACCTTGTAACTATACAACAAAGCCTGAATTATATGCTTTTATTATTATTTTTTAATCCACATCTGAGGATATTTTTCAATGATTTCAGAGAGAAAGAAAAGGAGAAAGAGTCATAGAGAGAAACATCAGTGTGAGAAACATCGATCAGTTGCCTTCTGTATGTGCCTCAACCAGGGATCAAACTGGCAACCTAGGTACGTGTCCTGACTGGGAATCAAACCCACAAACTTATGATGCACAGGACGATGTTCCAAACAACTCAGCCACCCTGCCAGGGCATAATTGTTTGCTTATACAGGGAGAATTTTATAGTATGTGAATTGTATTTCATTTTTAAGTGTAAAAACAATATAGATAACTTGTTTGGCACACATTTCTGGCAGACATAAGTGCTCAACAAATTCCGATGTGATTGGGATAAGGATTATTAGAAAGACTAAGATAACAAAAAAATAGTTAGAGGCTGGATTAAACCCTGGTTCTTCTACTCACTAGCTGTGCTGAGTGTCCTAGGGCAGGTTATTTTAATTCTTGGATTCAGTTTCTGCAAAGATTAATTGGGAGCAATAATATATATCTTGTTGTGTTAGGTAACATATACAAAGCTCCTTTGCATAGCACTTAGTTAGCATGGTACAGATACTCAAAAAACCATCATCTTCTTCCTCTTTATTTTCTATTAAATCTCATTCCAACAGTAAATCTCAGAACACAGCTGGAACTGGCTAGGATTTGGGGTTCCATCCCTGAACTAATGAGAATGCAGCACAGGTACTGGGTGAGATCATGAAAAGTACTCCTAAAAAGCCCCAAACAGAAGAATCAGAAAGGCAAGTGAGAATTATAGTCAAGAAGGGAAGCCTGAGGTCAGTGCTGAGGACACAAGTCTACAAACTGAGGCTCAGCAGTCTGAGACTCTGGGTCTGGCCACAGAGTAAGCAAGGACCAAAGACACAAGATTTGGGAGCTGAGATAAACTGCTCAGAATAAAGGCCATGAAAAAGCCAACGTTGTTAGGGCTCAAGGCAAGGCCAGGACTGTTTATTTAAAATACACTAAAGTAGATCGGACCTAAGACTTGATATCTGTTATCCTCAACTAGTCAGTAAATCATTCTCCCTGTCATAGAAGCCTATGAAAAGGGAGCAAATGGAAAGGGGGAGGGGGAGGGAGGGTGGGTCCCAGGGAACTGGATGTGATTAATCATCCCCACCTCTCCTTGGACAATGCTATTCCGTGTGCAGCAGTTGGGAATGAAAAATCCTTTCTTGAAAATTCTTCGTCTCCTTATCCCACAGTTCAACAATCCTGCCAAAATGTTGCCACAGGATAAATTTTAGGACAAAATGCAGTGATTTGTTAGATGCAAAATTTTTGAGATGGGAGGTTTTTTGCTCAAGAGTTGAAATTGTTGCATTGACAAATGTTGGTGTCTACTGCTTCCAGCTATCTCAAGCAGTTGGGGGAAGAGGGAGAATTTGATCCCTTGAAGAAATCCCTCCTAGCTGTCTTTTAATCTGTTCCATAATCAATGCTAACAGTGTCACAATACTTAAACTCTTCCTCCTTGTTGTCACCCATTTATGTATGAATTCATTACCAAGGCCAGATGCAGGACAATAAGGGGCTTGCAAGATAAAACAAAGGCAGACTTTTATTATAATCCATAGAGAAGGTACCTGCTCAGCATAATAAATGACACCAAGCGAACAGAGGGGTCGATGCAGTTTTTCCTCCTTCACTCTTCCACAGAGATAGATCCATTTCCTTAAAGGCCATTAGACTCCAAGGCAGAGGCGGGCACATATGTTTTTGCTTAGGGCCTGCTTTTCCAGTGATGTCCAGGATGTTTCTTGGAGACCTGGCCAACTCCTCTTAGTAGAGTTTGGGCTTGCAGCAGCAGACATTTTGCATTTTAATAATTTCTCCTTTCAGGAGAGTAAAATGTACTTCAAGACAGAGGCTGAGGTCTGGAGCCCACCAGAAATGCGACTATAACAAAGAGCCCTGAAGGCCTTTGGCTGCTGGGACGATGGTGCTAGGGTTCTTATTGCATGGGCTTCATAGCCTGATTTGCACATTCATCTGCTCCCTGACACTTATACCCATTTACTTCTACAAATTCAGGTCCATATACACACATGTGCACATCCATGTGCATATACATCTTACACACTTACACATATATACATGTACCCTTGCATACACGAGGTTGAAAATATACCATGTGCACCCATATGCATTGCTCATATGTGCTGACATACTCATGAAAACCACAGGTGTCCATGTGCATATATACACACACACATACACACACACATTTCATGCTTATGGACATGTAGGTCCTCATAGCCACAGGAGGAATTGGGTGAAAATCTCCTGGTGTCCAAATTATAGCCATATTTAGTCTTCCAGACCACTGCATCCCACTATAGAAGTGACATTTTTTAGGAGATAAGATAAAAACAATTACAGCGTTTGCTCTACCATAAGAAGTCTATAAGTCGTTGTACCGTACTCCTCAACAAAAGGAAGAAGCAAAACATTGTTCAGAGCATATTCAAAATGTGACCAGGTATTATTAACATTGACCTTCAAGCAGAAACATCACAGTGCTGATACAGTACAAACCAGTAAGGAAATCGAGGCTGATTTGCCCACCAGCAACTTCTGAAACCATTCTTATTTGAGATGGATGAGGACCTGAGGGTGATTTTCTCATTTGTCAACCCACACACATCTCTGTGGCTTTCAAATAGAGACAGGCTTTCTCCATTTCTTCTGGCTTGGGGTTATTATTTTTGTTAATGACATCTTTAGGGTCCAAACAGGCCATTTGCTTACACAAGAAATGCAATAGAAAAAACATCTTTTTTGCTGCCATTTTCCAGTTTGGCAAAACCACATCTTGGAAGTAAAGCAGAACTTTTTGAGGCAGTTTGCCTAAGACCCCAAACCAGGTTTATAGACAACCAGATAACTTCTTTAATGGGGCTATATTTGTTCCAGATAGTTGGCAATGGGATTTACAATTTTCTTAGACTCAACCCTAACAAGTATTCACTCTTCCCTCCCTCCCCCATCCTACAGGAGATTTCCCACCTCCCGCTGCCCATCTCAAACACTAATAAATAAATCTTTTTCTTACACTGTCAGCCGCAGAGAGACATGAAGTAAGTAGTCCTCACGTTGAGTTCACAGCCACTCTCTCAGGGTCATAGTAGTGCCCTGGAAGAACTGGAAAGTCATCCAGTGACCAGAGAAAGAGGATGGGGAGGAGATTAGGGGAGGGTTAGGATGTGGGAGTAGGGGAGTAAGATGTGGGAGTAGGGCCAAAACTTTGAGTCTGAGAAGTCAGAACCCAGGGTGCTGCCTGGAATTCCAAAATGGGAGGCAAATTCTCAGCTGCTTTCATATGGAAATTGGTCTGGAAGCCTACTTTGTCTCTGGGTGGAAATGAAGCCAAGACCAAGTTCAGTGAACCTAACACACTGCTCATTCAGCCATTGAAATCCAGGCGAAGAGAAAGTAGGAAAGGGAGGGCAAAGGGTCAAAGAGGCTTGCCTTTCATTTGGACTTGATTATGGAGGTGGCAGTAAGGTGGAATAAAAACACTGGAAGAAACTTGAAAACAAAATCCCATCTATCTGGAAGATGATGTGTTCATCAGGCTTTAAGCAAAAGAAGAGGAGAGAAGGAAACAGAGGAAAGCAAACAAGTAGGCAAACAAGGCAAGAGGAAGGAAGGGAGGAAGGAGATAGAAGGGGAGAGAAAGACAATGATCATCACTCGAAACAATGATTCTGAAATTGACAAAACAAATGTAAATACATAATATGGGTATAACAGAAAGAATGAAGAAATTTGAACTTGCTTATACTCTGTCAAGATTTTAGCTCACATACACCTGCCACCATAGATAAAGTCTTTCAGAGTTGTTTACTTTTAAACTTATTTTTAGTTTGTTTTGTTTTTATTCCATCTTCAAAGAAAAGTTATAGAAGCATCTGTTCTTTGCAAAAATAAGCTAATATAGTTTCTTCCTAGATACTTTTTTGGGGGACTAGTTTCCTGTCTTTTGTCCTTGATTTATTATTGCCTTTATTTGTTCTCCCCCATTTGGTTCATTTTATTCTTAAAAGAACAGCTCCAAAGACCCTTCTATTTTTATGGAAATTTCTCAATAGTAACAATTTCAGATAGCTTCCAGAAGAATAATCATCAGGCTGGCTGTTTCACCCAAGATGCTTTGCAGCATTTCACATAACAATTTACTAATTAATGACAAATTAAATGGAATTTGGTAAGAAGAATCAGAGGTTAGAGTACTGGTGTATATTGTGTGTAAAAAGGTATGCAAATATCTTCAGCCCATTTGAGGTTCATCAGTGGGAAATAATAGCTATTCTCCTTGAAAATTTCAAATGCAGGAAGGCTGCTGCATAGAAGCAAAATTTGGAAATTATTCATCGTTTTAATGTTTTAACATTTTCTTAGATTACACACTGTTCCTTCATTTTAGAGGCACAATAAACTTAGTTCTTTTGTTTTAATAACTTTAAAATTGTTGAAATTTAGCTACACTTTGCTCCTTATGTTAATGCATATTAGGAGCCAAGAAGAGACTTGTGGAAATCAGTAGCTGGAGTTTTCTTTCATCTTTTAGAGCAGAAAAAAGGCACTGACTCCATTCTTCCAAAGCAGGCATTTGCAAACAACAGACTGCAGACCAAATCCAGTTTGCCTGTTTTTGTAAATAAAGTTTCATTGGAACAAAACCACACTCATTCATCTACATATTGTCTATGTCGGCTTTCACATGACTATGGCAGAGTTGCAACACAGATCCTGTGGCCAAAAACTTAAAATATTTATAATCAAGCCCCTTTACAGAAAAATTTGCCAAACCTTGTCCTGCAGGGTAGAGCTGGAGAAAATACACTTATAAAGAGAGAATAAAGGTTTTAACTGAGAAAATACTAAAATTATTTTAATGTGTCCTATCACTAATTAAAGCCCAACAATTGGTCATTATTAATCCTGCTGTCGTAAAACTTGCCAATTGTTCTTTCTTGCCTGATGTACATGGAGTGTGCTTTCTTTAGCCAGTTCTTCTGCTGCCTGATGAGCAGGCGACACCTCAGGCAAGTACTGGTCATTCCTAATAAAAGGCTTTATAAAGAGTGAAATGTGTCTGCCTTCTGTGGAAGTTCTAGGGGAACAGAGGTTCCATACATCAAATAGGGTGACTGCTTTGGCCGTATGTTAATTAATTTATTTTTATTGCTTTTAACTTTGAGAGTGAGACAAAAATATATTTACCTGCCTTTATTTTTCTTAAATTTATATTCTTTCCAAAACATTAATGTCTAAAAGGTGTTTTAAGCCATAAAATTTTTTATTATATTTTATATGTCCCACCCTGGGGTACAGGGTAATAACACTGCACATCAGTGTTATTGTCTTGAACATTCCATTTGTGTTGATGGGGGCAGAGATGAAGCTTAAGACAGAATACTCCTTTCATACCCATAACTTGTTACCACCCAACAGCACTTATCACACATAACCTGGCCAAATATCAGCTTAACATGATAAAGTTTAAGGAAACTTGACTGATCATTATTATTCCCTAACAATAGATTATGTGTCTGAATCTGAATTGACTGGTGGCCCCAACGCAATCTCACTCACTCACAAAAGTCTCACTACTTTTCCCCTGGAGCTTCCAATCTCTAAAATGTATCTGTGTGCTTCATAACTCTGGTGGTTTAGAATAGCATAACTATTCTAAATAGTATAACTCTGTGTGCTTCATAACTCTGGTGGTTTTGGACTAGAAGTTTGCAGTTTGACAGACTATGTGAGCAAATAATGTGACCTAACTACGTCCGTCATAGAAGATGAAATTGGATCAGTTTAGGATATTCAAATTTGGTATCTGTGTCATCTGTCTATCATCATTTCAACAAACAGTACTAAGTATCTACTGTGCCCTAGCACTGTACTAGATTCTGAGTAAATAGCTGGGGGAAAAAAATGGACATGGCCTTGCCCTCAGGAAGCTTGCCATTATATGAATGCATTGTGAAAAGGGGGTGAGAAAGGGTGATTAAAAACAAGTATACACATACAAACATATAATGACAAGTGCAATGACAAGACATTAATTGCGGGGGTGGAGGGAGAGAGTTCTACTTTAGGTGGGAAGGCCTTTCCAAGGAAGAGGCATTAAAGGTGAATCTTGAAAGATGAGTCAGCTAGAAAAGCAATGGTGGGGTTGGAGAGCATCCCAAATAAACTCTGCAGCATGGATAAAGGTGCTGAGACTGGAAAGAGTTTTGCACAGTAGAGTAACTGAAGTAAGATCTGCACCCATGGAAGACATTACTAATCAATCACAGTCCTCTTTTTTTGTTGAAAATAGACAAATCCTCAGAATTCTCAACACAGCATTTCAGGCAGCCACTAATAATCAATTGAAAAATGATGAAACCTACTTATTATCTCTAAACTACAAGGTTCCAGAAGGTCTTCCCAGCCCTGAATTTTTTTTATTCTGTAATTCTCATTTTACTCATTATTTAATACTCTGAACATCCTTCACGTGTGGATTTCTTCCAACTTTATTGAACATCCAAGATAATGAGACTTCTCTCTCATCCTATTCCATCTCATTCTTATAAGTAAAGCCCATTTCCACACCTATTTTCCAAAGGATATTCAAATTTCCTTCCCCAGTGGAATCTCATCTGTGTGTATTAATTATCTTTTGTTGTGTAACCAGCAGGTCAAAACCTAATGCTTTAAAACAACAACAATTTACCTTTCTCAAAGGTTCTGTGGGTTGACTATTGGTCAGTTCTTACTCCCACAACAAAGTTCAAGTGGGGTCTGGGTTCAGCACTGGGCAGTTTGGAGAGCAGAAGTGATTGGGCCTCTCTCTCTGCTTGGTCTTTCACCCCAGCTTCTTCTCAGCTGGCAGTATTGGAGTAGAGTCATCAAAGAGAGAAGCAGATGCTGCAGGACTCCTTGAGGCCTAGTCTTAGAACTCCATCCCATCACTGTCTCCATATTCTATTGGTCAAAGCAAGTTGACAAGGCCCATCCATATTCAGGCTCCCCCTTTTGTTACAGGGTTGGGGGAAGGCAATCAAAGATCCATTGCAAAGGGGCATCTCTGCAGAAAAAGGGAGAATTTGGGGCCTTTTTTTTGTCCAACCCAACAAAACTTTACTTCAAAATTGTGGTAAGACAAACAGCTAGCCTGCCTAACTCCTAGTCAATTATTCCATTTAATACTCTCAGGCCTCATGGCATTACTTGCCAGTTGATAGTTGGGAGACATAAGAAAATCATGATAATAAGTCCTAAGAGCCTGATATAGCTAAAGATCAACACTTTCAATTTGAATAGTTCTGTTTATCACTGTGGAAACCCTGTGTCTCTGACAGGGAAGTTCCTGATTAGCTCAGCTCCCAGAGAGTGAAAGATGACTGACCTCAGAACCACCTAGTACTTTTCCATTGTGACTTACCTACTTACCACTTTCTACCTTGTAGTGGTAGCATTGAGCTTTGTAGACTTCATAGTAGAGAGAGCTCACACTCAGGACAGATAGACAGATTTGGATTCCAAATGCACTCCATACAAACTGGATACCCTAGAGTAAATCTTTTTGCCTCAGTTTCCTCATCTGTTCAATGAAATAGTAATTTGTAAGGTTATTGTGGGTACTCAATAAATGTTGGCTACTATTCTTATTATTCACCAGGTTTAGTCAGGGAAGATGTTTGGTAAGAGGCAGGCTTGGTCTGAGATTTGAAGGATGAATACTATTCAGATGTTGGGGAGCAACCTGAGAAAGAAAGTAGCTGACAAAGAAAACATAATGTGACTCTTTTAGGTGAAAATAACTGCCTCCACCTGATTGAATGTGGAAGACAGAGCAAGATTTGGAGGATTAGTCCAGTGGCCTTGGCAGGGTGGCTACACTAGCAAGAGACCAGTTGGGAGGAGGGGTGGTGTAAGAAGATAAAGTATATTTGATAACTTGATAATGTCTTTCAAACTAATGCTTCTTATCTCTTCGACTGAGGAATTGGGTGATTTAGAAGTAAGTCTGCAGATCTTTGACACTTCTATAAAGACAAGGTCTATTTCCACTCCCTTGAATATGGATCCACCTCAATGACTAACTTCTAATCAATAGAATTCAGCAAAAGTGACTGTGTAGGACTTTAAAGGCTAGTTCATAAGAGGAAATACAGCTTCTACAGGTTTTCTTTCCCTTTGGATGCTTGTCTTTGGAACCCAACCCAGACCATGTGGAGACCAAGCAGCCCCATGCCACAGCTGAGGCTCCAGATGCTGACGAGTAGAACAGAGATGAGTCATCCCCACTGAGCCCTTCCCAAATTACTGGTTCATGAGTAAAATAAATGTTGATATTTTAAGCCACTAAGTTTTGGAGTGTTTTGTTTATCAAAACTAGGTAACTGAAACCAGCTGTTTAAGGTGCTAGCTAGGTGTCACACACACACACACACACACACACTCTTTCTCACATTTGTTCAAAAGGTTAATTATTCAGAAATGGCAGCATTTTTTGTGGTACATTCCCTATCACATTACCCTCTCCATTTCCTTCATGTCATTAGTCACAATTTGCAATTGTAGTCTTTATTCACTAATTTATTTGCTTTCTTTGTCTCCCCTCCCCCCTCTTAAAACTGAAGCTTCCTGAGTACTCTGATCTTGTCTTTCCTGCTACTGCTGTATCTATCTCATCATCTAGTTCAGTGCCTGGTACATGGTGAACATGCTTTAAGTATATGTGAAATGATGAACACCATAAAACTTGCATTTAATTTTGTTACACAGGGACCACTTACAAAAGACATGTGTCAAACTTTTAAGTAAATAAAAACATGCAATTTAAGATTTTAAGTAAAAAAATAATTTGAATTTTTTTTCTCTTAAGAATTGGTAACAGGCAACTTGTGACCCATTATTGCTACACACACTTCGCCCAGCTCAGAGAAAAAGAATCACCTTGGAGGCTTCCTCTGAGAACCATTAACATTTAACATCTCATCAGACCCTCAATAGTTTGATGTGGCAGGTATTCCCATTCTCAATTAAGAGATGAGGAAACTGAGGCTTAGAATGACTCTGTAACTTTCTCAAGATACACAGCTATGCAGTGAAGAAGCTGAGGTACAAACTCAGGTGTGACTCCATACTTGCATCATGTGGGACTAGCCAAGTTCAAGTGGACCACGAAAATCTGAGGGGATCCTCCTATGTGTGTGAGGGCAATCAACTGATATGCATTATGTATTCATAGGCAATTCTTAAGCATAAACAGAAACAGGATAAGAATATAATACTGGCCTTTCCTTAATTCTGTCATTCTGCAAACCCTCATTGAGCACCTACTGGTATCTACACTGCAGAGGCCAAAGCCTTGAAAACAAAGCAGATCTTGCCCTCAGGAAGGGCCTTGTCCCACAAGGGAGTGAAGTGAACACAAGCATTGTGAGTTACAAGGCAGTGTGGCAAATGCACACTAGACAGGTAGAGAGGACGGAGGGATGCCCAGAAGATGGTCTGTTCAAAGGCTTAGAGATAAATCTCATCCTCTTATCAACTGCTTTGCCTACACTGACTCTCTCATCTCCCCACTTCAGCCATTTTCCTCTCAGATTACTTCTCAGCCAGAGTCAGTGTGGCTAAGAACAAGTTCCCCCAAAGAAGGCCACTGGGGCAAGAGCCAGTTTCTACAGCCCTTCCAGGGCTCCCTGAACCCCTCACAGGCTGCATCACCCAGCTCTTCACTCCCCAGACACCTGGGCAGGACCAGCAGCACTGTGAGCACACTTGTCCCTCAAGATGTAGCCAACACAGAGCCCACCAATGAGATGGTCAAAATCAATTTTAATTGAGTCCCATGACAGGATAAAATGTTTTTGTTATATATAGCACTGCTTTGATAAAAGGTATTATAATATTTAAAATGTAGTATTGGTCTTTCTGCAAGCACCATAAATCCTTACAGATTTGAGAGCCTGACCACAGAGGATGTGTTGGCTGCCCAGGGACTGTGAGAAATGCACTACCTTCAGACTCCAGTGTCACTCAGGAGATTGGAGGACACCACACCAGGTTGGCCCTTGTGTTGCTCCCATATCAAAGTGGAGATATGATGACCCCTGAGCTGACACAGTAGAGCTGGAGAGACACTGTTTAAACACCCGAATCAAAATATGAAACTAAATCACTTGCTTGTGTTTTATTTGGCCTCGTTCTGATTCAGTGCAAGACCCGGGGCCCACGATTTCTCCCGCTGAAAAGGAATACTTTTTCATCCTAAAAGTGAATCAGGCTGCTTAAATAAAACAGATGTTACTGTTGAGTGCCATTATCCAGGGCCCTCCCTCCTTTTTCATCCTCCCCCACGCCAACCTCTCTCCCTACCCTGGGGAGAAGAGAGCTTTCGTGTTGTCCCTGAAATCCAAGTCGGGGTTGGAAAACCAGAAGCCTTGGAATTTCTCAGCCCTTAGCCCACAGAAGTTTTCTGTTTACCAGGGTGGGAGAGAGCTGGAGAAGGCAAGTCTGTTAGCGGAGGATTTGAAGATACAGTGTCGTCCTGAAAGGCAGAGGTTTTCATTTCCTGTGTTATGGGGTGCAAATAATATCAGTATGAAAAACCTGGCAGCGAGATCGGAGATAGCAGTTTTTACATTGATAAGTATTTGTTCATTTCCTGACAACAAAAAAATATAAATCTCTTCAGAAATTAAATGCCCCGGCTTGTTGGAGCACTTTTGTGGCGCTCCGTGCAAGGCTGGCTCCCTTTCTCCGGGCCGCTGCGGGCCGGATAATCACTGCATCAGTCATTATCCTCGGATCACGCGGGCGCGGCGGCTGGGCCGCGCACGGCCCAATTCTCCCACTTTTTGTGTCACTTATTTTCTCGGCGGGCCCGATTTGCATTTTAATGGAAGTAGTTTATAGACTTCTCCGCTGCCTTCAGAGTGCCACAAGTGGCATCATTAAGTGAGCTAAGCCGGATTAATGCTGATAGTAAAGTCAGATAATACAATAACAGAGGCCTCCATTCCATTTGCATTAGGTAAGGAGCGCGGGGCTGCCTGGTGCCTGGTGATAATTTGTAAGCGCGATATGTTGTACTTGAGAGGATAAGATTAAATTTAGTGGGTTTAACTGTCATCCCAGTAAGTCAATTACTTCATCTTTTCAGCCTTTGAATTTCTTTTATAAATAAAATAAATGGAATATTGAGCTGCTCCGCAGCCATTTCGAGCTCCCATGAAGAAGAATTACACAGGCTGGGCCAAAAAAATAAAAGGCTTCAGATTCAGCTCCATAAACAAAATATAAACTCCATTCAGGTGCCAGCATGGCAGCAGCCCCGAAATATTGTCCATCTCTCATATCACAAGCATGACAGATTCCATTGTGACTTTAGTTTCTCCATAATAGGAAATATTTATGTCGTGCCTGGGTCTTTTCTATTCCTATCCCTCCCATTGTGGGAGGCAAACACTACGACAAGGAGCCTGTGCCTCTCCACTTCCTTCCCTCCCCTGCCTCTGGTTGCCCAGTGCTAAATATTTAGTTTTGGGGGCGGATATTAAGAAAGCCTCATGACCCAGCTGAGAGAAAGTGGATGCATCCAATTTCCACTAGGTCTCAGATAACCAGAAAGGGCAATTTCTTTCACACCCTCTTCCTCTCCCCCACCCTGGGTTATTGTCACTGAAGATGACATCTCTAGATGGAAAATTCAGCTATCTAGCATCAGCGAGTAGCATCTTGATACAAGAATGTAACATCTTTACTTATTCAGAGAGAGGGAGAAAACTCAATGAAGAATAGAAATTCACGCAGCTCAACTCTTATAGGTAGCATCTTCCTAAGCAAGTCATGTCTTAGAAGACCCCAACTCTGCAGCTTCTCTACTGAGTAATTAGGATACATTTTTAAAATTTTTATTGTTATTCAATTACAGTTGTATGCCCTTTCTCCCCATACTTCCACCTAAGTGCCCATCAGCAAATGAATGGATCAAAAAACTATGTTATATTTACACAATGGAATTCTATGCAGCAGAGAGAAAGAAGGAGCATTATGCTAAGAGGATACATTTTTTTAAGTAGGTTATCTGTACAACTGCCATTATTAATCATGGATGGATAAATGGATGAGAGAAAGATTGAGGCAAAACACATTATCTTCATCAAAACCCTATAAAACTGGTGGCTACGAAAGCACAACATAAGGTATAGGTGACTTTCCTTTGGCAAGAATCAGGAGTCCAAACAGACAGACTTGAATGTGCATGCTCTGTGCTCTGACCTGTTCCTGGTGCTACAAAATAAAGGAAAGGCATGAAAGGCTGTCCTTGGGAGGATTGGTCATGTAAACTTTGGAGAGGCATGGGAAAATGTTCAACCAGGCTTTAATATATGAATCCATGGCAACACATGGGTAAGACATGGGGGCTAAATGGCTCTTGGGTTCCTCCCCATTCTTCCAACCTTTGTTCCCACTCCTCTTCTACATAGACACTCTCCTTAGCTCATCCCTCAATACCCCACACATCAGCACAGGCTATTCCTTCTTCCAGAATGCCTTCCTCTTCTCTCTTCACCTGGTTAAATCATAGCTTTGATTTAGCAAGACCCCAGCCATGCATTTCTTCCTCTCTGAGCCTTACTCAGACCACACAGAGGAATACTCTTTCTCCCAGCAATCCCTGATACCAGCATCTTGTGTACTGTTCTGCAAACATTTACTGACATGCTGCCTCCCTACCGAGAGACAATGGTACTGTCTCCCTCATTCATTCATTTCTTCATTTCTTTCATCCACTAAGTACTGACGGTGGGGCTGATATTGTGGGGAGACTAGGGACATGAAGATAAACAAGATAGTTTTCTCCCTCAAACAGCTGAGTGCAGAGGTGAACACATGTACAAGCAATTCTATTAAAAGCATGGATATCTGTTTCCCTGGTGTTCAGCATGATACTTGACTTGCAAGAGAAACTAAGCAAATATGAGTTAAATAAATGAAGTTTCTGTGAAATGAGAGGTTTTGCCTGGGAGATTCTAAAGATTCTTTCACATTACAGTTGTGAGACTGTTATCACATCTTTCTCTGCACCCTTCTTAGTCTTTAACTCTCCCCATCTTCACTATCACTGTCATATATGTCAGTAAAAGAACTAGAATAACCTCTCCAGAAGGGGCCATGAGCCTTAGAAAGTAAAACTGAAAACCATCTCAGATGAAATGGAACTATCCATGTGCTTTGTTGTCCCAAGTCCAAATGCAACACTCACCCAAACAGAAATCTCCATAAAAGACATCAGTTTACACTTCAAATGCTTTCTGACCTCTTATTATGTGGAAAGCACTATGTCAGTAAAATACTTTAGAGGGATATAAAAGTGAATCATATTCTATTTTTATTCAGCTCAAAATTCTGTATTGATTGGGTGGTGTGCAACAGCAGACAAGTATGTGGTCAGTCCCAGAGAGCTGTGAATAAAAACAACCTGCCTCCTGTATTCTGACTTATGCCTTTAGTCAACTGTCAAAAGGCTGCAAGTAAACCATTATTAATAACAATAATGACAATTTTATTTATATTTATAGTATGCATTTTTTAAAAAATGCTAAAGTGCTTTATATATCCCTTATCTACTTTGTTATGTGCCAGTTATACCTTCCCCCACCTTCTATCCCTAGAAAGGCTGATAGGGATTCCAGGACATAACATGAGATGTGTGTGTGTCTGTGTGTGCACATGTGTGCATGCACAATGTGTGCCTTTCTCTGAATTTATTCCAAAGCCAAAGATATAAGTGACTTTTAGATTGCCCTTGTTTTGCATCATCCATGCCTGTGCCCTTCACTAGTGCAGATAATCGAGAGTTCACCGTACTGTGATTAATTATTTGGCTAAGGCTGAGAGCCAAAAGTCACAAGTGCTAGGAATTTCAGGCAGAAACCATAATTACCCTTTACATTTTAAGGGGAACAAGAATTTTATTTGTTTAATTGTTTAACTTTTATCTGGTGTTAATTGAGTTCACAATCTGATCCAGGCACTCCACTGAGCAATTTTATATGCATTATCTCATTCAATATCCTCACAACAACCCTATGTGATGGGTACTATTTTTATCCCCATTTTAGAACTGAGGAAACAGAAGTTAATAGAAGTTACATGACTTTCCCAAGGTCACACAACTAGTAAGGGTTAAAGCCAGGCTGTCCGCAAGTATTTTATAAATATGATTAATGTCTTATTAGTAACTTTGATTTACTGTCTAAGAATCACACAGATATTAAACACATACACCTGTTTTAGCCTAATCATTCTAATAATTTCCCTCTAGTATCTTCTCTTTAAGATGGAATGTAAAATACTTTGTAGTATTTTACAGTATAAGTTTACAGTATACCCTATAAACTTTTCTTGGGTCCATGGACAGTCCAATAAAACAAGTTCTGATCCTTCAGAGCCATGATCAAGGCATAAACATTAGAAGTCAGTCAAAGGCATGTGGCCAGCAGCTTAGGTGATGGTAACATATCACATTATAAGTTTCCTTTCACACGTAATTTTCCTTACAAATGAAGGCGAGGCACTCGCAGGTGTGTAATATGTGCCAAGGTGCTGTACACATGTGGCATGATTAATCATGGCAATCCTGAAATATTAACACTGCCATTTTCTTTACACAGAGGAACCACATTCGGGTAAAGTAAAGTGTACAAAAAGGCACACAGATCAAACCCAGTGCTGTTTGACTTCACAGCTCATATTCTTCCCATCTCTGTTGAACGCTAAACTATTAAACTATAAGACTGCATTATTAGCACTAAATGTCAGAGAACATGATAAAATTTTAGCCTGCCACTATGTGATACAAAACGTTTTGGCTCAAATTTGTTTCAGTCTATTATCCGTAAGAATCATGATTGATTTCAGCTCTTGGCATGTGGTTATTCTGTCTTAGTGAAAACAAAAAAATAAACCTTTGTGTTATTTATTCTGGGCCTAAACATTGTTTACCTTTTATCTCTAATTCCATTTCATTTTTGGGGTCTCAACCCTATTCCGGTTGATAGTATTTATAGTTATGGTCTTAAAACCATCCCATCTTTCCTATTTTCAAGCAAAACATCTCCAGTTCCTCTAGAAGTTCTACCCTAAATGATCTGTGATGAATAATTCCTGTTTCTCACTTTCTGCTCACAAGATTGCCTATGTATCTACTCTATATTCTTCCCATTAATCCTTCTTTTCCTTTTTAAAAAATTTGTTTTCCTGACTTCCAGCCAAGATGGAGGCATAGGTAGATACACCTTGCTTTCTCCCACAACCAAAAGAAAGACAACAGATTTAAAAACAAAAAATAACCAGAACTGCCAGAAAATCAAACTGTATGGAAATCTGACAATCAAGGAGTTAAAGAAGAAACATTCATCCAGACTGGTAGAAGGGGCAGAGATACGCAGCTGGGGTGGAGATAACTGGCAGCAAGGGGGTGGCTAGTGGAGAGGGTGGTCCCATGTTTTTGTGCGGATACACCAGGAGGAACAACTGAGGAGCCAGACAGACTGTGCAACCCAGAGTTCCAGGGTGGAGAAATAAAGACTCAAAACCTCTGACTGAAAAGACCTGTAGGGTTTGGGGCAGCAGGAGAAACTCCCAGTCTCACAGGAGAGTTTGTTGGAGAGACCCACAGGGGCCTAGAATGTACACAAAACCACCCACCTGGTAATCAGCACAAGAAGGGCCTAATTTGCTTGTAGGTAGAGGAGGAAGTGACTGAAAGCCAACCAAGAGCAGAGCAAGCAGCATTGCTCCCTATTTGACTGCTCCCCCACATACAGTGCCACAACATAGGGTGGGTTGGCCCGCCCTGGCAAATATCTAAGGCTCCACCCCTTACTATGTAACAGGCCCACTGAGACAAAAACTATGGCACAAGTGAAAGAACAGATCAAAGCTCGAGATAAAATACAACTAAGAGATAAAGGGATAGCCAAACTATCAGATGCAGAGTTCAAAACACTGGTAATCAGGATGCCCACAGAATTGATTGAATATGGTCACAAAACAGAGGAAACAGTGAAGACTATGAAAAGTGAAATAAAGGAAAATGTACAGGGAACCAACAGTGCAGAGAAGGAAACTGTGACTCAGATCAACAGTTTGGAGCAGAAGGAAGAAATAAACATTCAACTAGAACAAAACGAAGAAACAAGAATTCAAAAAAATGAGGAGAGGCTTAGGAACCTCTGAGAAAACTTTAAACGTTCCAACATCCAAATCATAGGGATGCCAGAAAGAGAAGAGGAAGAGCAAGAAACTGAAAACTTATTTGAACAAATAATGGAGAACTTCCCTAATCTGGCAAAGGTAATAGACTTCCAGGAAGTCCAGGAAGCTCAGAGAGTCCCAGAGAAGTTGGACCGAAGGAAGCAGACACCAAGGCACATTGTAATTACATTACCCAAGAACTTAAAGATAAGGAGGGAATCTCAAAAACAGCAAGAGAAAAGGAGACAGTTGCCTACAAAGGAGTTCCCATAAGACTATCAGCTGATTTCTCAAAAGAAACCTTGCAGGCAAGAAGGGGCTGGAAAGAAGTATTCAAAGTCAGGAAAGGGAAGGACCTACATCAAAGATGACTCTATCCAGCAAAGCTATCATTTAGAATGGAAGGGCAGATAAAGGGCTTCCCAGATAAGGTCAAGTTAAAGGAGTTCATCATCACCAAGCCCTTATTCTATGAAATGTTAAAGGGACTTATCTAAGAAAAAGAAGATCAAAACTATGAACAGTAAAATGACAACAAACACACAACTGTCAACAACTGAACCTAAAAAAAACAAAAACAAAATAAACTAATCAAACAACTAGAACAGGAACAGAACCAGAGAAATGGAGATCTCATGGAGGGTAATCAGAAGGGTGGAGGTGGAGGGGTAAAAGGTACAGGGAATAAGAAGCATAAATGGTAGGTGCAAGATAGATTAGGGTAGGTTAAGAATAGTATGGGAATTGGGGAAGCCAAAGAATTTATATGTATGACCCATGGACATGAACTAAGGTGGGGGAATGATGGTGGGAGGAGGGGTATTGGGTAGAGGGGAATAAAGAGGAGAAAAAAATGGGACAACTATAATGGCATAATTAATAAAATATATTCTAAAAAATTTATTTTCTTAAAACAAATGGGAAATTCTTGGTCACAATATCCCATCTTATATAGTCCTCCATGAATTTAAGAAGTTCAATTACATATTTATTTTTACATTTTAGCCCAAAAAGAATGTGCCAAATGAAAACAGACTTCAAATAGAATTCATCATTTCGAAGCACAATTCCATAACCAATTTGACTTCCAGTTGTTTTATTATTCCAATTAATCTCTTTAAGCCTCTCTAAAGAGTTGGCATTTACATTTTTCATTTTCATCGTTATGAACATTCTTCTAATAATAATATTTCCTAATGCCTACACTATTTCTGGGTTTGATTCTGCGATATGTAAAAGCACTAATCAGCAACCTGAGCCTGAGTGTTCTTATAGATATCGATGTCCCATTTGCTCTAAAATTAGCAATGTCACGCAAGCTTTCAGATACTGTAATTACAACCTCAACAGAGCAGAAAAGCTCCCAACAGCCACCCAGGCTCCAGCAGCTCCAGTATCAGCCCACCCCATCTGGAAATTCAAGTGTTCATTTCTCCCATTCACCTTCGGCTTTCAAAATTGCTCCCTTCTGCTTGAGTCTCTGCACCAAACCCCAGATACAATGCAAGTTTTGTTTTCAAACTTGTCATGAGCTTCTCCCTGACTGTCTGTGCATGTTAGCATCTGGACTCACCATGGGTCCCTGTCTGAGGTCCCAGGTCACAAGATGCTCAATCCTTAGATGCATTGGCCACAAATGGGCCTGACCAAGTCTTATGAGAGGAAAAAGGGACAGGTGTCTACACAGATGATGTGAGGAAGGCTGAAAAATGTCCTTGTCCTCAGATATCTCAGACGTTACTCCTTCTCAGAATCAAGTACGTTGGTTATTTGAGTTGAGAGCAGTAAAGTAGGGGTTCTTGTCCCTCTGCTTCCCAGAGCTGCAACCCAGTGTGTACTCGGAGAAATGTACCACTTCCTCCCTAATTGAGGCTCCTTCTCCCATGATTATGTCCTCTTCCTGGCGGGACGCCAAGAAGAAACTCTGTTCCTTCGCTCCCATAGTCCCTACACATCACTCCTCTTTTGATGAGGGCAGTACAGGGTGACTTCCCTCCAAGTACCCCACCACCTGCCACACACACACACACACACACACACATACGAATGGAAACCCCATGACAACATAGGGTAGATGAGATCAGACACAGAGTCCTGTTCAGCACTGTATTCCAGCTTCCAGAACAGAGCCTGAAATATCACACATACTCTAAAAAAAAATTGTTAAATAAATAAATGAGCTTTGTAACCAAGAACAGTACCTATCTCACAGAGTTTTGAAGGAACCATTGTTTAAAGATTAAAGAAGAAACTCTACTTAACATGAATTTGTCCCCACCTCCCAAAATTAATGGTGCCCCTAAGCAAAAAAAATAAATAAATAAAATAATACAAAAACAAAAACATATCCCAGAGAGATGAGGTCACTATGAGAAAAAGAAGAGGTTTTTTTAAAAAGTTATCAAAGGAGGCCCATGTAGTTATAAAATGTTCACAAATTTCTTTATATACCTTACTTCAAAGGTACAGCCTAATTCCCTTCCTTATGAGTAACCTGAACTTAGGGACTCATTTCTAACAAAAAAATAAAGTGGGAGTGATGATGTTAACTTTGGAGTCTAGGTCATAAATGATACTACAGTGTCCTATTTGCTGTCTTGGATCACTTACTCTGGAAAAACCAACTGTCACATCATGGGACAGGATCACCACTGAGGAGCTCAGCCCTCCAACCAATAGCTAGAAAGAAAACTGAAATCTCCTGCAAACAGCCATGTGAGTCAGCTTGGAAGTGAATACCCAAGTCCCTGAGGAAAGCTTTCTCATGATTATAGCTATAGATGACTTCTGTCCCAAGCCAGAGCCACTCAGCCAAACTACTTCCTAATTCCTGGCCCACAGACAGAGATGGTGAGTATTTAAGCCACTGAATTTTGGGATAATTTGTAATGCAGAAATAGATAACAAATACAGCTTCATAAAACCTCATGTCAAGAGGCCTATCCAGCACCTCAGGGCTCATAATTCCCCCACTTTCTCTGGCAGGTTAAGTCTGAGGTCTGCTGATATCAGGTCCTGGTCAGAGAAGCACTCACTGTCCCTCTTCACCCTGAAGAGTGACACATTTGCCCTCTCATTTCAGATTTTTCCTGATATCTCTAGGTGTCATTGCTATGGTACCTTTAGACCTCTGTCTCTGTCTCTGTGCCCACAGTAAGCCCTTGGCAGAGATCAAAACATCTACAGGCCAAATAGGGCCCTAACTGTTTTTTGCTTGACTTGCATTTTTTTTCTTTTAAGATGTGAGCTATGATTTGAAAATTGAAAGGGTACTTTCGATTTAACGTGGTGGATTGACCCATATGTATTTAGTTTCTCACTTACTAAAAATAACAGCAAAAGAGAGTATTTAAAAGGTTTTAGGCCACAAACAGTAAAAGAACTGAAGGAAAGACAGCAGCAAACAGAAGATTTTGACAGACATTAAAGGTAGATGAAAGAGTGATAACTGACTTTGGGTGGAGGACACTCAGTTTGCGGACTGATGGAGGATTACACTTACTAAAATGGACATAATCTGCCCTGAATGCCCTTGGAAAGGCTCAGAGCTTCTGACTATGAACCCTCAGAATGAAGACATGAGGTGTAAGGCTGAATACAGGATAATTAACTGGATAGTTGTATGTGGGGTAGTTGGAGTTCCTGCCTCCAAACACTTGAGCAGCTGGGCAACTAGCCTTTCCTCCTCGCCAAACCCCTTGGCCAGAGACTGTGGCTTTCTCTTTGGGGAAACTGGACCTGACAATCTTCAGACTTCATAACACAAGTACAGTTTGATGTGAGGGACAATGGGACAGAGGACTGAAAATAAGGGAATTAAGAATTTGTCCATTGACGGAAGAAGTCTCAAAACTTTTTTGCTATCCCATTTTAAAAATTGCAGTGGCTTCACTTATAATTACAAAGTAGAAGGTTTAAGAATAATTCTTGAAATAAACTGAATGGTCTCACAGAAATGCCATGTTAATAGGCTGACATTAGCAGTTTCCCATCAATGAAAACGGTGACTCACTGCTTAGCTGCTCTACAGAGAAACCCACCAGTTAGTAAGTCTCACCAAATACACAGAGCTTCCAACTAACTTTTCAGTGTCCCACTCTTAAACATGAACAGCCAGCCGAGCATCACCAATAATTTGAGGAAATCACCAACAGAAAAGTTAGAGACCAAAAACTAACAAACAAACAAAAAGCCCATCAAAACAAAAAAACAGAAGTAAGGGAACCTGGATAAAATAAAGAAAATGCAGGAATCAAAAGTAAACTTTAAAAATACACTCGATAGTCTGGAACAAGAAAAAATACTGTATTAGTTTCCTGCCACAAAAAATTACCACAAATTGGGTGACTTATAATACAGAAATTTATTATCTCAGAATTCAGGAACCAGAAGTATGAAATCAAGGTGTCAGCAGGTTGGTTCTCCTGACAGCTGTGAAGAGGAATAAGGCCCATGCCTGTCCCCTAGCTTCTGGCAATTGCTGACAGTCCTGGGTGTCTCTTGGTTTGTAGCAGCATCACTTCAGTCTCTGCCTCTATTGTAATATGACCTTCTTCCTGTACCTCCCTCTTTGTCTTCACATAGCTTTCTTATAAAGATTCCAGTCATTGGATTTGAAGCCCACCTTAATCCAGTATGTCTTCAATTTAGCTTATTACATTTGCAAAGATGTTATTTGCAAATAAGCTCACATCCTGAGGTTCCAGACTTGAATTTAGTGGGGACACTATTCAACCCAGTAAATACATTGTTAACAGAAATAGCAACGACAGTAAAAGAACAATCAGAGAATAAGAAAACATACCTGGACATTGAACCTAAAGTAGCCAAAGTAAAAGATTCAATAAAATATTTTATTAGTCAGGGTTCACAGAGGAAAGCAGAACTACTATGAATATTATAGAAAGAAATTTTTTCATAGGAACTTAGACTTTATTCATTGTGGAAGGAGCTGAGGAAGTAAAGTCTTGGAAGGGGAGTTAGGAGATCCAGAAGCAGCCTGTAACCAGCCCTCCTGAAGCACTAGTGCAGGTGGACAAAGTGGAGACTTCAGGCACATTCAGCTTCTGGACTCAGGCTGTGAAATGTTGCTGGGGTGGACATCCTAGAAGTCTGCGGTTTCTTCGTAGCTCCTGAGTTTGCATCCAAGCATCTGGTGGTGAGCCTGGAGTCACTGTTGGACAGCAGTGTCACAGGAAAAAAGAACTGGACACAGACGAGAAGAGCATGTGAAGTGGGAAAGAAGAGAAATGGGAACCTGCTGGCACTTCTGTTTCTCACTATGCCACCTCTCATCATGAGCTCCAGCAGGTGATAGCTGCTGCTTCATGTCTACCTCCCACATTTCACACAAACTTCTCTTTGGGCCAGCTATAACTCCAAACCATATAGAGATGAGTTGAGAAAATGTAGTTCCAGAGTAGCCAAGTTGACATGGTAGAAAATGAACAATGTGGACCACTCATGGTAGAGGAAAAACCAAGCCAATAACAGGATAAAATCAGTGTAGAAGCAAGGGAATTGTGCAGAAAGTGGGAAAAAAGATTTTTTTTAATCTGAGAAAATTTGAGATTTATTCCAAGAGGTTCAATATTCAAATGATAAGAATTCTTGAAAAAGCAAACACATAAACGAGAGAAAACAAAATTGTCAAAAAATTTAAGAAAACACCCCATAAATGAAGTGAGCTTGTCTCCATATTGAATGGGTTTATATGGTACAAACTACAATGAATGCAAGAGAACCAAGGCTCATAACTGAAAGTTCAGAATACCATGGGCAAAGATAACAAAAGTTTATAGGAAAACAAAATACCAGGTCAACATGGTAAAGACTGGGTTACAGAAATGACAATATTGAAAATTCAAATACAGTAGAACTATTCTGAGGAAAATTATTTTGATTTTTCAAACAAGAATTCTATGCCTAGTCAAAATAATCAAGTGTGTAGATAGAATAAAGATATTGTTAGACAAGTAAGATGAAAAATTTACATCTGATGCACCATTTCTGGGACAGCTACTGGAGTCTGTGGACCAGAAAAACAAAACAGGGAACAAATCAAGAAAGCGTACAGGACTACAAGACTTAAAATTCACAAAGGAAAGTCCCAAGAAGACAGCTATGTCACAGTCTTAAGGAGTAACTAATTCAAATGGGGAGCAGGAGAATGAATTATTCTTTAAGGAAAAGGTGGAATCAATACATTAGTCAGTGTAAAAAATATTGATGGGTGTTTGAAAGAGCTGTTGGAACATTTCTGGGGAAAATGACCAACAAAATTACCTCTAAAACAAGGAAATTAAATCACTAGACAATAGGTAATTCCAGGAAAGATTAATAAATAAAAGTTGTTTGGAAAAGAAAATGTAATTATAGTAAACTACTTAGCCACTAGTTTTTATGCAGTGATGATGATATAAATTTTGACTATTGATTTAACCAATAATTATGATATAATAGTATTGAGGTGATAAGAAAGAGGAAGTGGGAGAGAGTCCATGTAACTACCATAATGGAAAGTTAGAGGTCGGTAGATAATGCTAAAAACTGATAAATTAAGTAATAGGTTAGATACCAAAACAGCTCATAAAGTTATTGGTGGTAGAGAAGAACAAGGCAGGATATTACTGTGCTTTATCATAAAACTTTCATGCTATTTACAGTTTTTTAAACACGCATAATATTAACTTAACAAAATATTTTAATGGACAATTTATATAAAAATTCAGATTTTTTATTTCTCTTTGAAAATCTGAAGAATTGGCATCACAGGGCCTGCATTCATCAGGCAACAATTTCTGAAAATGATGTGCCCTTAAGTTTGTCCCAGTCCCCACCATCTCTATATGTGTGCCCAGTTGCTATCCAGACTCTTTGTGGTATAGTTTGGGGCCTGTTCAACCTAAAGTACGAAGACATATCTATAATATTACTTAAGGAGGAGGGGCAGCTTTGACAAGAAAGTGCAGGCAGGATAGATAACAAGAAAATCCTGGAGCACTTGCAAGAAAGGAAAGTATTGCTGGTGGAGGCTAGAACAAAAGACAGCTGAAGAGCAAAAGAGACCTGAACATGAGTACATCTGAGGGGGAAAGCAGTGCCTGTACCAGAGGGGGCAGAATGGAGATTAAAACACAAAAGCTAAGTGTGGGTCAGAGGATCTAAGACAACTAACACTAGGCCTGGAGGAGAGCTCAAGCTTGGCAAAGCAAAGGGGTCCAGGGTGCAGTCTGCAGTCCAGAAGAGATTTCTGAGCATTTGCCCTGTTGGCTGCTGTGCCGTGGCACAAATCAGGGTAACCTGCTTAATAGCCAGGCTAGAAAATGATCAATTGTATTAAGACTCTGAAAGCTCTGATGGAAAACAACCCGTGCTATGCTTGCTCAAATAAATGACCAGCTTTTGTTTTTATTTAATCTTGCTTTTTAGGGCACATTTCTCTTCACTAAGATGTAGAAAGCAAAGATCTGAGTAACATCCCAGATGTCTGAAGCATGCGTGGCATCTCCTGGCCTTAAGATTTGCCTGGAAGGGGCAGCACTGGGTGGGCCTTGTGGACCAGATGTCCTGGGATCCAAAGCTCTCTGGGAGCCAGGCCCTGCTTTAAAGCATCCTCTCCTCCAAAAGCGATGCCGAGCCATCATTTTCTGCTCTTGGCAACAGCACAAACCTTTCACTTACATCTGATGTACTGTGTGAAAACAGGAGTATGCAGGCCATTCATTTCCAGCCTGTCAGCCAGGAAAGCAGGGTTTCCCTCAGGAACCATCATGAGGAAAGTCATATGTTCAGTTCACCAAATGATATCAAGTCTCCAGCTCTGATCCCTTCTGACGGGGGGTTGGCTTGTTCCTTCGTTGAGGCCAGCTGGTGTATTCTTCTTTGTCCCTTGATATAACCAAATTCAAATAGGTTGATATCACTGTGTGACACACGGAGAGACTGGGCCTAGTGATCTACACAATCTCCTACTCTGTTGTTAGATTAGGAGAGAGACCAACCAAGCTGCAAGAAAGACAGACCTTAACAGGTCTAAGGGCAACCTGGGGACACCATCATGGCCTATATACCTGGCAGCTGAATGAGTGCTTTTACAGAGTTTGGGGGCGGGGGGAGAGACATTGCTCAGAAAAATGTAATCCATATTTTTTCCAGATGTGAGGGTGATCTGGCTCCAACATCTGCCACCCAATCTATATTTGCAATGCTTTATGGCACCTTTGTTTACAAGTCAGATCTTCTTCATTGGCTCGCTAGTCCCTCATGGGCCAAGATCATGTCTTATCCTGAGCAGATGGCAAGTAAGTAAAAGTTTGTAGAATTAATGGGCCATATTTACTAATTGATTTATTTAGTGTGGCAAAGGTCAGGGTTTCCAGGAAGAAAAGAAAACACTCAGTGTGCACTCCCACCTACAGAACCCTGGGACATTGGGGTAGAACTCCAGGGTCATCCTCCTCTGTCTTACCACTGGTTTCCTGGAAGAAATAATGGAGGATTTGGAGATGCACAATTTGATTCCAAGACTTTGAAAATAATGAGGGAGCAATGGAAGGAGAGAAAATGATTGAGCACTTGGTAAATACCAGTCCCTACATTGGTACTATTGTCCCTATAAGGTTCTGTTTATAGATGAGGAAAGTGAGGCTGAGAGAATAAATCTCCTAAATGAAGGGGGCAAATGTGATTTGCACTGACCTCTTCTTGCCAGAAGCAAGCTCATTCTCAGTCTCTTCTTTTTGTCAACAGAACGGCCATTAAATCACAAGTTCGGACCACCATGATGAGAAGCGAAGAACAGGGATACTGATGCTAACTAGAGGAACATCTGTGTATTGGTGTATGATGTACTTGGAAAACTTGGAGGAGGGAGTAAAAAAGGGCTTAGACAGCCTGTAAAGACATTGGTTGGGACACCTAAAGTCAGAAACAATTAGGTTTATTACCCACACCCTCAATTGTGTACCAAGGCTGCTGTGACCTAGAGGAGAAAAGATTTATACATATGCAAATACATATAAACCTCATTAGCAAATATAAGTTTCTTCTCTCTAGGTATGTCTTTCTTTTCCCCTGAGCACCCAGGTTAAAGGAGGCCTAAGCTGCCATCAGGAAGCAAATGGGTTTTTGCCTTGTTCCTCAATGTGTCCTGGTGTTCATCTACACCTCATATTATCTTCCCTTCATATTCAGAAATCTTCCAGAGTATTCTCCAGAGAAACAACTAGAGACCTTCCCACATGTAATTCATGATGTGAATTTTTTTTTCTTTTTCAGATAGGGGGAATGGAGGGTGAAAGAGAGGGAGAGAAACATTGATGTGAGAGGGAAACATCAATCAGTTGCTTCTCATAAGCTCCCCAACCAGGCACCAAACCTGCAGCCTAAGCATGTGCCCTGAGCAGGAATCAAATCACCAACCTTTCACTTTGCAGGATGATACCCAAGGAACTGAGCCACACCAATTGGGACAATGAGTGTTAAAATTTTATCTAAGCTGCTGTCTTTTTCCTGAATCAACCTGCCAACTGGAACCACATGTTTCTTATACATAGTCCCCCAACCCCCAATGTTCACCACTTTACAACTAAAACTAATACTATATGTAGCCATTCCTCCAAAAATACTGAGTTTCTTTTTTGTGCTTCACAAGAGTAACACATCATGATGAGAAGAGAACTACAAAGTTCTTTTGCAATATGGATGCCCAGTGCTTAGTTGAAGTCATTCATTAACTCACCAAACAGTGATTATGATTCTAATTTGCATCTCAGGACAACTCTAAATGTCTCCATGTTGTCCTGGCTGGTGTGGCTCAGTTGGTTGGAGCATCATCCTGTAACAAAAAGGTTGCAGATTCGATTACCACTGTGGGGCACATTCCTAGGGTGTGGGTTCAACCCCTAGTCTGGTGCATGCAGGAAGCATCTAGTCAATGTTTTTCTCTCGCATTGGTGTTTCTCTCACTCCCTTCCTCTCTCTTTTCCTCTCTCTCTAAAAGCAATGAAAAAAATGTCCTTGGATGAAGATAAAAATTCCCCATGTCATGGAACTTCAGGCCACCCCCTTCCCTCACCAATAATTCAAACAGCTAATGTTAAATCTGATACCTTCAAGGGTCTATGTCAGAAGGCTGCAGACTTAGAGCTCATGAGCTAGGTCCTTCAATGACATATTTTATTTGGCCAACATAGTTTTTGAGAACATTGACTTGGTTGCCAACACTTAAAGGGTTTCCCATAACTAATCTGGACTTCTGGCTTCTTTTGAAAACTTGGAGGATCTAGCCCTAATACTTGGCACAAGTCAGCTGGAAAGGTGGGGTGGTAGCTACCCATTTAGGTGAGTCATACACACCTCTGAGATCCATGGTCCTCACCATTCCCTATTGTATTATAGCCAGCCCTCTTCTCTCATTTACCTAGCATGCCTGGCATAGGTGGGCTTTTAAGATTTTGACTTCTGACCCACACCAGCTTTGCATTCAACTCAGTCCTAGGTCATTTTCTTTTGTCCTTCTGTACTCTTTCTCCAGATTAGTACATTTAATCCCATGGGTTTTAGTATTCATTATATGTCTGACTCATAAATTTATGCTCAAGCCTAGAGTTCTACCCTGAGCTCTAGATTCATATATACAACTACCCACTTAGCGTGTCTATTTGACTGTCTCAGGCATTTCATCCCTAACATGCCCAAAGCAGAACTCCTCATTCCCTCTCCCCCCCCACAAAAAATCCTTGTACCACCCCTACTTTTACACTTCCACAAGTGACACTACCACCCATCCAGTTGTTCAACAGCAATCTCAGTCATCTTTCATTATTCTTTCTCCTTGAACTCTCACATATACTCCATTTTGTCAATTCTACCTCTAAATTGTATCTCTAATCTGCCTGCTTCTCTTTATGCTCACCAGCTTGAAGGGCCAAAGCCATCATTATCTCTCACCAGTATTATTTAGAATACTCTACTAACACATTGCTACTCAAAGACTGGCCCATACTAGCAGTGTGTGTGTCATTGGGACTTGTAGAAATTCAGAATCTTTACTCCACAGATTCTGAAAAAGAATCTGAATTCTAACAAGACTCCTCAGGTAAGAAGCTCTATGCTAACAGTGCTAATTTTCCTCCCAATTAACAATGTTTTTTCATCCATTAAGGTGATATTTTAAAATGAGAGTTAAACAACTTCACTTCCATATTTTAAAATATACTTTACTGATATTTTATAACACTAAAATAATGTCCATATTCTTAACTATAGCCAATAATGTCATGGCTTCTACTGTTTCTCCAATCTTTTCCTATTCTACTCTCACCTTCATATCTACTGCCATTACTTGAATAGTGGGCATTCATACGTAACACATCCAACCAGAAAGCTCCATTTCCCCCAAAATGAGCTTTGCTCCACCTCAATAAATGACACCACCATTCATCCCATTGTTCACACCAACATGTCCTCATTCTCTCCACCAAACCCAATAGTAAGTCCTGCTAGCTCCACCTTTGAAATATGTCATGACTTCAGGCATTTCTTCCAACCTCCTCTGTTTCCACCCTGATACAACCCCCTATTACCTTTCACTGAGATTCCCACAATAAGATCCTAACTCATCCTGCTTCCACTTTGCCTTTCTATAGTCTCTTCTCTACAAAGCAACTAGAGTTCTGTTATCATCTAATCGAGCCATTCCCTTGCTTATAACCCTCCCATGGCTCGCTATCTCACCCAAACTGAAACCAAACCCCTGCCTACAACTTGCTATTTGTAAGATCTGGCCTCGCCTTGCATCCTTGAACCCTTTCCTCCCACACCTGATGGTTCCCATGGCCTTCTTACCATTCCTCACATATGCCAAGTTCATTCCCACCCAGGATTTCTGTACTTGCTATGCCCTCTGCTTGGGTGCTCTTTCCCTGTAGCTTCAAGTAGTTCACTTCTACTTTTGGATGTCAACCCTGAGTCATGTCCCAAAAAGGGCCTTCCCTTTCACTTTTTTAAAAATAAGACAAACTCTTTATCACCCCTTCCTTGTCTAGTTTATTTGTTTTTATAATACTTACCTTATTTACCTATTGACTTTGATGTCTGTCTTACTCCATGGATAAGTGCTGCCTAGGGGCAGGGACTACTACATTCCCAGAATATAGATAGAGCTTCTAGATTTAGGAAATAAACATAAAAGATGTTAGATTTGAACGTTGTGATCAGCAAATCATTTTTTAGTGAAAGTGTGTCCCCTGCAATATTTTTATTTAGATTTGGCCAACACAGCTTTTAAAAACTTTGGCTTGGTTGTCAATACTTCAGAAATAATTTTAAGTATGAGCATAAATTTAAAGTATAACTATTGTACTTTCAATTTTTTTCATTGTTTACCTGAAATTCTAATTTGTCTGGCAATTCTAACATAGACCATTGGCTGAATCTTAACATTTAATACTGTTCTGTGAAATGCATGACTAAAGAAATAAATTAATAATCAAAAGCTTAAACTTTTGAAATTGGTTGTGATGAGTAACCACCAGGAAACACCTTTCAATCTCTGAAAAAAAAGTATCTTTACATATGGAGGACAAGGACAATGCCCTGCTTAGTGCCCAGTAAAGGGGAACATCTTTGAGAAACCAGTTTTCTTTAAGTTTATCATTCTCTTTTCACAACATTAACTGGTTAAATAAGGTCTGATGCTCTGATTTGAAAATGCAAGCATTGTTGATACTTGAAAAGTAAATAAACAACAAAACAAAATAAAACAAACCAAATCACATTTTAAGATCATGTATTTGGAATAATGACAAAGCACTATGACATATATTTCTTCATTTGAGTGTTTAACAGCCCTAGAGGGAAGCAGAGCAAGGTTGGTTCGCCTCATTTTACATATGGAGAAACTGAGATTTCAAGACACTGAATGATTTGTGAAGATTACACAACTTGGAACTGATAAAGCAGAACTTCGATACTAGATTTTCTAACTTCAAGGCCCCAATGCTTTCCAGTGTATCACATTCCCCCCATAAATATGAACTGCAGCATCATTCACCAAACAGAGACTCTCAGTCGAGCTACAGAGTAATCACATGTGTAAACAGACGTCCAGTCCACAAGCTTGGTAATGACCCTTTCTCACTATGGACATCAGCCAACCTGTGCTCCTTGGCTCTGAGAGCTCTGGGATTAAGAGGGTCATCTCTTTAAATATTTTGTGTTATTTATCTTTTCAATGTAACAGGCAATCACTTTAATGTTCAATCAGTTTCAAAGACATTTATTTCAAACAGTTGGCTCTGCGATGAACCAAGAAACTGAAGGCAGAGTCTAAATTTGAGCTTGAAAATCTGTTTCCAAGCATTAATTTTGAGTGGAAACAATTTTGGTTGAATTTGGGGATTATAAATAACCCCCAAGAGATTTTCAGTTCTTGGCTGCCTGTCTCAAAGTTTCGCTCTGGTTTCAACCTAGGGGGTTTTGAGATTGGAAGTAGACAGCTTTGGCATGTGGTTACTCCAAACGCCTGTAACCGTCTTTAAAACATGATCTAGAAATGTTGACATTATAAATGACCATTTTCCAAAATAAGGTTTGTAAGAGTTGAAAGTGGAGTTGGATACAAGAAAGTCTTCGAAGGAGAATTTTCATTCAGCAAGATCTGGTTACCTATTTCATAACAAAGAATAAAGAAAAATCTTGGGGCTGCAATTCATACACTTTTGGACCTAAAACAATGGGCTCAGTAGGGACACTGGATTTATACCTCTTTGGAGGCACTAACTTTACCCACCCATGCAGGAGCCATGTATAATTTTAGACAGACAGGCACTGGAAAGAATTCCTGAGATATTAAGAACACCAAAAGTTACTTACAGTGTGGTTGTGTTTCATTTAGAATAAGTAACACAACAAGACAAGCTGTGTCTACAAAACTCTGTGGTAATATTATACAAAGAGGCAGATTATTTAAAGAAAAATCAAAGTATATTTTTAAGTCAGTTATGACCCTCTAAGCCAAGAGTTCAAATCTAAATCCATCATTATGAAAATATTATCATTAAAAACCACAATTGTTGCACTTTCTTTTAGAGTATACCATGCCTTAAGACTGGTATGTGCACTTAAACTCAACCAGCATCTGTAAGGAAATGACCCCATTACTGGTGTAAGTTGCCCATAATTTCATGGTTATTTTGTCCTAGACTTATAGTGTTTTCTTCCTAAAGCTTGCAAGAACCTCACCACTGAATGGAGTGCTGTGTGCTTTGTAAGGGAAGGTCATTCCTGAAGTTAGATGCTCGGGATAGAAGGAGTGGGAAAGGCAGGCCCTTACGTTTAGGTCCTGGTAACTGAGGCTAGAATGGATGGGATTTTTACAGAAAAAAAAAAGCCAGAATTGGTAGGAGCAGATGTTAAAAACCAGGAAACTGAAGCCATCAAGCAGTCCAAATAAAGAAAGTGAAACTGGATACAGGAGAGAGAGCTGAAGAATCAGAAATTGGCAGAAAGACAATGGAACTGAGTGTAAGTACAAGGACATAACTGGTATAAATTGTTGATTCTGCAGTTGATCTCTGCTTTTAGAGCTGAAATAGAGTTTCTCAGATGAAGTTCCCTGGGAAACAGACACTGAAAAGGCCATTTGCATGGAAGAAGCTTATTAGGGAGTGAGAGAAAGAGTTGGGCAGAAGGAGGGGTTGAACTGTCCCAAGGGAGGCTTCAACCCATCCCCTGAGAGCTCTGGAGCTCAGATGTACCTTCAAAGCTCCCCTTCCTTGAGGCATTTATAATGCCTATTTACTAACCAATCACTAGACAGGGCTGCCCTCAGGAGACACAGAAATCTTGAACACTGCTAGTGCTCCCAGCAGCTGGAGCAATGAGTACTTCCATGCTAAATGGAGGTCTGGGTGGCCCACTGCAGCATCTGAGCTTCCCTCTGGGCCCAGTTTTATTGGGCATCAGGGGCATACATATTTGTATGATTTCTCTGATTCCAGGGAACAGGTCAAGATAGACATCTTTAGCTGAAATGAGAAATTCCACCAGGAAACTGAACCTTCTGTGTACCTTCAGGGGCATGCATAATTTCTAATGATATTTTGGGGGGATCCTGTTTTTTCCTCTAAAGTACCTCAGCTAAGTATAATCAACCTAAAACCAATTATGAATTATTTTACTTCAATTAAAACTACTGATTATTATCCAAAACAGAAGAGAGAAACTAATAAAATAATGAATCAAGATTTTTTCTTGATTCATCTATATTTCAGATGTAAACTCTAAGAAGTTACCACTTGACAACAAGCCCCTAGAGGACCTGTGTATCAAAATTCCCACTTATTTATGGAAATACAAATTAGTTCCATATTCTCATGGCAACAAGCAAGAAGACTTAACTAAGCAAAATGCTTCAAAGCAAATACATATTTTTAAAGTTTTGACGATAAAAGTATGCTTCTGTTTAAAATTGCAAATCCTGTTGTCCCACACTCTTGACTGATCTCTCTGTTCTTTCCCTATTTATCACTTACTAACATACTATATTGTTTACTCATTCATTGTCTGTTTTTTTCTCTAAAATCATAAGCTTCATGAAGTAGAGATTTATGTCTATTTGTTCACTGATGTATTCCAAGTGCCAAGAACATTGCCTGACACATAGTTGACATTCAGTTAATATTTACTGAATACAAAAACGAGCTCTTTGCAATTGTTCATCCTACTTAGGATGTCATCATTCTACCTTCCACCAGCTGTATTTGCTTTCAGCCCAATTTCATTGTCTCTGAAAGATACAGTTCATCTCATTTTCTCCAGCTCATCTTCATGTCAGAGGGATCCAGGAATTCCAGTCCTAATGCCTATGACATATTAAGACAGTATGGCATAGCTCTGATGAGCCCGGACTATCCGTCAACATTGTTCTCTCACTGCCATTGTCTTCTGACCCTAAGCTTTAAGTGCTCCCTCAACCACATCAGGATCTGAAAGGGAGGCAGGGTCTCCTTCTGGGCCTGCAGCAGAGAGATTGATGTCTTCCATATGTGCTGTCTCCTCAGACTTTTGACTCCCATTGTTATGACTACATCTCTAATGTCCTCATGTTTGATCTGTCAAAGCTACCAGATCTTTCTGCTCTGGTCTAGAAAAATGTACTGAGTGGAAGATGCTCCTTTGCTACATCCTAAATTGGCATATGAAATCTTCCCAGATAGCCTTCATCAACTGTCTTTATTTGGGACAGTATACACTTGAGAGGAAGAAAGGCAATAGATCTCCAAACCAACTGGTAAGCCATGAGAAGAGAACATCTATCAGTCACTGTACACCATGTTCCATCTCAGCCACATTTTTTCTGTTAAGGAGTGATAGGAATAAACAATGGGTAGCAGCAAGTTTCCATTTCCAAACAACATACCTGGAAAATCATAAAAATTCCAGCTGACAATAGTTTCTATGAAACAATTGTTTATTAAACAATAAATGACACCCCCCTCCTTCCTTCCTTCCTTCCTTTCTTCCTTCCCTCCTTCCTTCCTTCCTTCCCTTCCTTTACTTCCTTGTTCATCCATATCTCCAAGAGAACAATTAACTACTCTTTCAAAGTTGCAACAAATGTTGGCTTATTGAGGTGAGGGCTAATACATTTGTACCTTGTGTTCATATGTGTGTGTGAGTATATACTAAGCTATTTAGAAGTGGAGTGGAGGGGGCGAGTTTGCTTTTCACAAGAGTTTTTTTGTCTTTTCTTGACTTGGCAGGTCAATCTAATCAAAATGGAAAGATGGGAAGAGAACCCCTGGCAATTGGAGGGAGAATAATATTTGAGGCATAATTTGAAGCAAAACTGGTTTACAGGTATTTAAAAGTATGGAAAACAACTGGAGAACTTGCAATTATACTGGGATTTACAATTTTACCACAAAAGATAAACATTTGTTTAAGTCAACCAGTATGCCTAGTGTGGAGGTATGCATATGGAAAATGTTGACAATGCAAACAAGGCCAAGGGGTGTGAAATTTAAGCACATTATCACTCACTGTCAGATGCTAATGACTCTCGTCAAAGTAGAAGAGATTGGTTTAAACACAAAAATGATTATCCTTGGCAATGGAAGCACAAGTGAGATCTTAGCCAATTATTTGGGCTCTTGTTTTTCCTGACAATACTCCTCATTAGTTCTTGGCTCTGATGTACATGTAACGATGGAGATTCATGTGCCATTCTTGATGATTGCAGCTGGAGCCATACTCCCACCCAAAGCATACATATTTCCCAATATATGAAGACAAACAACATGGGAAGTGATATACCATGTAAGCTTCCTGACCCTAGGGAAATATACAAGTCCTAACACCTACAAGTGGTAGAATAAGAGTAACTCATTTACAAAAGATTTCCTGGAAGTTGCTCATATATTTGACCAACCAAAATATCCAGATGGAGAGGGGGTAGTTTATGCCATTGATTAAAGTCCACTCTTTTCCTTTAAAAACAAAAGGTTAAAAAGGTTAAGCTAATTTAATCCTAGTATTTAGCATCTATGGAGTTGTTCACATAATGAGTACAATAAAATTGAATGTACTGTCATCTTTATTGGGATAAAGGTTACATTTATAAGCTCTGCTTGTTTTAATAGGTTTATTGTACAGTTGTAGACAAGTGCTATTGCACTGGGATGGATATGCTTTGAATATTTTTATAATTGTGGATAGTATAAAAGTCATTTTCTGTTAGATTGCACAAATCCATTACATTAGGAGAAGGATACGTTATTGTAACAGGATTAATGTGCAACACATAAACATAATCAGTAATATTCTCTTTGATAAATTATCTCATTTTAATCGGAATGTAAAGAGATTTTGGGATAGTTTCTGCTTTGATTTGCATAATTGTATTACAGACAGGCAAATTGCATTATATTCTTCATTAACAATAGATGGCTTGTATAACTACTGTATTTTTGAAGGCACTGCTCTTAGATTCATCCTGCAATTTGTCATTTTCTGACATTGCTGGAGAGCGTAGTTGGGAGAGAATAGAACCTAAAAAAGATTACTTGATTTTCGCTGAGTCCAGTAATATCTTGGAATCCGACTGTGCTGTGGTTATGCTATTGTTTGTTTTAACAAATTGCAACCCAGTGGTAAAGAACTTTCTAAAAATCTTATAATTTGAGGACAATTCAGCCCTTATAGATTTTCACAGTGAAATGTCAGCTCTTCTAACAAACTCCACATATAAAAATGTGATTTAAAATTAAATTAGAACCATATGATTGATTTTATGTTTTTACTATGGCAAATGCTCTCCCTGATAGAAGTTCCCCAGTTCAGACAAAAGCTAACAAGTAGCCTGATGTTCTGGACATTCTTTGGAGACTCCAGGTGTTTATAGTCACTCAGTGGTGATTATCACAGCTCTCTTTCTAATGCTCAGCTAATGACAGCTGTCAGCAGCCCTTAAAAAGCACAGTGCAACACCATGCTGCATTTCAGTGGGAATAAAATCCTAGGCTTTCAGGGCCTAAAAGAAATGGCCTTCCATGACACCCTCTTAGGCTGGGGCCCTGCCCTCCTGTGTCCCTACTGCCAGGCTGAGAGAAGACCCTCGTGGGGCAGACACCATGTAAATCTCATTCTCTGCTCAGCTTCACACCTGGCTCAGGGCCTGTCCCTCAGCAGAAGCAACAAGCAGGTGTTGAATAATCCCTTAATAAACCCCATTTGCTTTGCGGGTGCTTAGCACCTGATGGTTTCCAAAGCAACGTGATCTTTACTCCATTTGCATCTCATAAGAGCTTCTTGACCAGGTAGAACCAAGTAACCCCCATTTAAGAAATAAGGTTTGCCTGAGGAGGAGTGGGAGGGAGTGCAGGGAGAGAGAAGGGGGAGATAATTACAAAGGCTGCTTCCTTATTGCCCCACTGGGAGCTGTGGTCTCCCCTCAGGGCTTCTCCAACTTCACTCCTACTTCTCCCACCCCCACCCTGCACTGGACCCCTCCCACACCTCCCTGCATACTAAACTTTTGGAGAGGATCCCACATCTAGTTGTTTGGGTTCCTTGAAGCTATATTTTTATTTGTTCACTTTATTTTGTATCCTTTTGTTCCTCTATGTAATAAGGTGCATATGTGGTAGACAGACAGACATGAGCAGAGCAAGGACAATGGGCCAGGTATGGAAGGTCACCAGGGTGAAAAGCCCATGGTGCGTAGCAACAGGCAAAACTGGGGGGAAAAGGACCTTGTTCCCAGGGAGACCTTTCCTCCCCTAAGCATTTCTCTGGTCATGCAGTTTGAATCCTTCATATCACTGACCTTTCATATCACTGGTCATGTGGCTCAGATCCTCCCCTGACCTTTCTTTCCTACCCTGGCATGTCACTAGTCACACATCAGACCCACTTGGAGGAGGAACGAGGAGCCCAAGAGTGGCCTCATGAGACTCACATGTGGGACTTTGCACAACCACACTCTTAAGCATTAACCCCTAGGGATAACATCTAGGCCTCAGTTGTGTTTCAGCTCCAGGCCCAGAAAAGCAGCAGAACCAGACAAGTGATGGCATGGCAGATATCAGGACCAGCTGCATTGACTAATGCCCCCCTGTTCTGGCACTGACCTATCCTATCAGTGGAGACCACACCAGGAAATATGATGAATATTCTATTGAGGTCTTCCCTTGGAACTACCCCTAAAGTCCCCAGCCCTTAAAGCCCTTAGGAAGGAGGACCCAGCACAGGGATCTCCCTCTCTATGGAGCACACCTGTACCTTTTTTCATCCCCTTCTTGGCATGCATTTTCCTTGGCTCTCTTTCTCCTAAGCAACAAGGACCCTTCTTTTGCTTTAACTTGATTCCTGAGCCCATTTCTTCTATGGCTCACTTCTTCTATCTCTGTGACTTTCTAAATAAACTTTCTCATAGTTTGAGTCTTGGTTCTGAATTCTTTCTTAGCCAGAACTCAAGTACTGAGGTTGCTGAACCAATGTCCATTCTTACTCCACCTGTTTAACATCTGGTACCATTCCACTGCCAACAAATAGATCAAAGATGAGTTCAAGGGACAGGTATCCACTGTTCCAGGAACTACTGCTCCCCACCAGCTCCCAGATTCTGAGTCTCATGCATCAGATTCCTCCTTCCCTCATGGTGGGCTCTAACCCAATACCCTGCACTCTCCTGAAATCTAGTTTCTGGGGGTGTGCTCATCCCTCCTCTCTGACATGTATGAACGATCCTAGTTATTTCCATGGGCTCCTAATCCCCTTGCAATTAATTCAGCAGACAAAATTATGCTGAAGGGAGATGTGTCACTCCACAATCCCAGTGTTGTATACTTGCTTCAGCTCTGGCCCTTGCTTTCCTCAAGCCTCACAGTCAAATATTCATAATCTCTACAGAAATTCTGCCTGTGAGCTTTTCAAAGGAGTTGTTCCACAAAAGCTGCAGATCTGAGTTCTCTGTTGCATGCAGGCTGAGCTCTCTGCAGGGAGTCAGGCATTGACAGGCATACATGGGGAACCTGGAGGAATGCTCCGGAGGAATGCTCCAGAGGAATCAATGCCAAGGAGGCAGAAGCACACCTGGAAGGATGGAAGCAGAGGAGAGAGAGAGAGAGAGAGAGAAATGCCCACCTCCTGACTAGTCACATGGGGAGGACAGCAGGAGGCAGAAGTGAAAAGTCACATGGATCCTCTCATGAGCAGCAAGGCCTCAGGAGGGATGGATGGAGCTCACAGCTGGTCAGAGTGGGGCACAAAGGAGCATCCTCTGCATGGGCCATGGGAACTCCAAGCCCTGAGAACTGGAGGGAACTCAGGAGGGTCCTGGCTTCTCAAGGATTTTATAGCTTGGAAGCCCCAGGTAGTTAGCAGCATGCAAATTGGCATATACTCTAAATTGTACATTTCCCCCCACCTCGTCTGATTATTCAGATATCACCTGTTATAGAATCACAGAAAATCAAGTATCAGAAAGTCTATATCCAGATATCTGGCTAATCTCACCAAACTTTCTCATGTTAGGGGTCCCAAGTGCACCTGTGCTGGCATGTCACTCTCTGCTGTTTCCTTTGCTCTGACTTCTGTCTCCCCACATGCTGTTGACCTGGAAACCACCTCAGCCATTAAGAACCAACTTAGGGGATTCACTGCTCTGTGACCCCTTTTCTTATCTGTCACCAGAGGTGAGAGTCCCTCTCTGTTCCTCATAAGCCTCTTTTGCAGTATTTGTCATTTGTGCTCACATGCCAGTTACTCTTCACCAGCCACCCCTTCTAGGCCAGTAGAGCTGGTGATGCTTCTGTACCTCCAGTGCTTGCCATGGGGCCTGGTCCAGAGCAGGTGCTGGCAAACACATGCATCTCATTCCTGTATGGGGAGAGCAGAGCTTGTGTACCATGGTAAAGTTCACAGTAGGCTGAATGAGCTCAGGAATGAGAACAGCTTCCAGAAGTGAAAAAAGCCAAGAAAACCTTTTCTTCCTAGAGCCTCAGAGGAATCATGGCCCTGCTGACTTTAATCCTTGATTTTGACCCACTGAAACATGTTGCAAACTTCCAATCTCTCGTATTGCAAGAGGATAAATGTATGCTGTTTTAAGCCACCAAGTTTGTGGTAATTTGCTACAGTAGCAATAGGAAGCTAATGCAATATTTTAAAATATTTGCATCCTACACAATCAGTTCTAAGCTTCTGCAGCATGCTCTGCTCTCTCCTACATCTCACCTGAAATCCCCAGGAGCTGCCTTCTGTCTACTCTCGCACATGCACACACTTATGGCCAGTTCTGGGTCCATTTTGGTACATTTGCATACAGCCATATGTCCCTGCAGAAAGAGCAAGTTCTAAAAGGGCTGGTTTTCTAGAGCCCACACAGGAGCTGATATGTCCCTCCTGGGCTGCCTGTGCAGCCCAAGTGCAAGCCAACTAATTAGAAATGGGCTGGCTCACTGTACCACCAGCACACCTCAAAGTGTGTAGCTGAGGCTCTCTGGGTGATCTGGGAGTGCAGCTGATGACCACAGGCATTTCTGCATGGAATGCGAGCTAAGGTCAACAGCCAATAAAAAAGGAGGAGGTTATCTTATATAGCACCCAAGCAGGACAGGTCCTATGAAGTCCTCCAGAAAACTCAGTGTTTCCAGTTCTCTCATCTTTCAACCTCTCATGGTGCCTGGAATGCCAGTACTCATTCATTCATGCAATAAATAGGTATCTGGCACCTTGAAGTATTAGGCATCAGACAAGGAATTAGAGATAATAGGGAAAAAATTGAAGTCTACTAGAAGTCCAGAGGCTAGGCGGGGAGATAATCAAAATGCTAATATACATAACACATACACACACACACACAACCACAATGAGCTTAGGGAGAGTACACCTGACAAAGGATCACAAAGTAATGGGAAGCTGATTCTAACCACAGAGCAGAGGACATTTAAGTCAGATATGAGAAGATGAACAGTGCTTTCGAGGTGAAGGACAGGGATGGCTATTCAAGGAGAGGAAAGACCATGTGCAAAGGCATAGGAGTTAGAGGGTGTATTAGGGAAACACTGTAGTTCTATATGATTCAGGAGTGTGGAGGCCTGAGAGAAAGGATGGAACCCAGTGTGATATGTTTAATCCCCAGCTTTGCTGCTTACTGGTGGTATAACTTCAGGCAAGTCTCTTAATCTCTCTGTGCCTCAGTTTCCTCATCTACTAAGTAAACATAATATTATCTCCCTTAGAGGCTTTTGTGAAGCTAATATGAGTTAATACATGTAAAGGGCTTGCTTAGTACAGTGTCTGGTGAGTAGAAAGTGGCCATTGAATGTTGGCTCTTCTTCTCTTAAAGGGCCTTGAAAGTTGTCATAAAAGAAATGACAATTACTAATCCAGAGCTCTTAGTATAGAGCAGATACTCTATTGGATTCCTTACAAAGGACATCTCACTTAATCTTCATTTTGACTACGGGAGGTTGGTATCAATGTTCTAGTTTTTACAAGTGAAAAAATTAAAACTAAAATCAAGGGACTTGTCCAAGGTCACACAGAGATTGCACGGAAAACAGGCTGGAAAATATTTCTCTGGTTCAAATGTGTGTTCATGTATGTTCACATGTGCTTACACCCTTTATGCTCCACAGAACTTTATCCTATGTGTTGGCCCTGTGGAGGCAAAGGGGATTTCTAAGTAAGAAAGCAAAGTATCAGGTTTGGGTTTTTTTTTTAAATTTTATAAAGATTTTTTAAATTTATTTTTAGACAGGGGGAAGGGAGAGAAACATCAATGTGTGGTTACCTCTCATGTGCCTCCCACTGGGGACCTGGCCCGTAACCCAGGCATGTGCCCTCACTGGGAATCAAACTGGCAACTCTTTGGTCTGCAGGCCATGCTCAATCTGCTCAATCCATTGAACCCCACCATCCAGGACCCAGGTTTGTTTTTTAGAAAAAAAACACCCTAAAATGCAACCAGATAAAAAAAGATGAAAATATTCAAATCCACTAATAATCAAGGAAACAAGATGCTATTTTTTAAAATAAATATATCCACTGCTGGTGAAAATATGATACAATGAGCAGTTTCATAAATGGCTCATGAATAAGTGAATCAGCATGACCCTTCTGCAAAATAATTTTGTTATGTTCCAAAAGCCTTTAAAATACCCAGATATTTTAAACCTATAATGCTACTGCTGAGAATTGACCCTTAGAAAAAACCCAAATTGGGGAAAGCTTTAAGTATGAGGTTGTCTATACTAGTAACAGCATAAGTAGTAACAGTAACAACAGTAGTTAAGTAAAAACATCTATATCACAAATGGTTTTGAAATCATCTTAAGTAGAAAATAATCATGATGAAAACATTGGTTCATGCAATACCATATGAACCATATAAAAATATTAAAAGGAAAAAAGTCAGAAGGAAATATACAAAAATATCAACAGTGGTAGTCATTTTTGAGTAATTGGATAGTTTTCTTCTTCCTATTCTTCAGTGTTTTTCAAATATTCCATATCATACATACATTACACTTTTTATTAGAATGACAATTGAGGAAACTTTCATAACAGATGTTTACTTATTTGGGTGAAAATAATAATTTCCAAAGATTTTTTTAACACAATCTCATGCAGAATCCCAGTGTGCAAAACAGATGAAAGGAAAGCAGTTTTGGATTAAGTAGGTATAGAAGGTCCAGAAGCCCTGTACCTCTCTGCTCAGCAACCTCTCTGGAAGCTAGGGGCATCCCAAGGCAACATATACAAATCAACAGAGAAGACAGCCCAGTTTTATGGCCAGCTCATGCCCTCTCCAGGAAGGCCCAGGTGTCTGTCTCTGTCTCTAGGGTCTGTGGCTAAGGTGAGTCATTTTCTCCACTGAAGTACACCCTGGATAGATAGAAAAGGACATGATTCCGAAGCTATAGGGCTGAGGCCCAGTACAAGAACTCCAGCACTTCCTCAAATGCAGCCACCTCCCGAGGTCTTCGGAAACCACCCTGCCAGCTCCCCTCCTTCCCCTTCCCCCTGCCTGATCCCTGGGAATCAGATGCTGAACACACCTCTACTGACCCTAAAATTACTGGCTGCAACCTGTGGGGAACCTTGACCTAGCAGCATGCTCCCAGACCCAACCCTGGCTAGTGAGAGCTCACTGCCAGGAGCTTCTATAACATCCCAAGATTCCTATCAGTGGAGCTTTTGAAAAACCTTAATTTTATCCAAATAGCTGTTGTTTTCTTTTCTCCTCTACTCCCTGACCAGTTGAATCCTGCCCCATCCCTCTCTCTAAATGTGAGAGAACCGTTTTTACTTCAGGGTGCTGCTTAACTAAGGGACAAAATAAGATTGCCTGGTGCTTTTGTAAACACCCGCTTCCTTCATATATAACTGTAAGACTAATTTGAAAGAGAATTAGTCTAGATAACAGTTTTCCTTCAATATTAGCGTTTCCATAGCAAGCCACACATAAGGCATGCTCAACCTTGTGAATTTTCTCTCAGTTCTATCAGTTACACATTTTAACCCAAATAAATACATTTGGCTCAATATTAAATGAAAAAAATAATTTTAAGCTCTTATTTCTTTCTCTTTTTCTCCTGCAGAGCAAATGAACTTCACACACAGAGAAAAAGGGCACCAGCTCAATGCAAACTCCCAGTTCCCTATATTGTAGGTAAATTTAATGTCAGGGGCCTCAAATAATTCAACATAAATGGAGGTACTAACTTTCAGAGAAGTAGAAAGTTCAAGTCTTTGGCCTTTGGTCAGTCTGGGTATTACAGAAGACAGCATGCGACACAAGGGATGGGCCTAAGCCCCCCATATTCATCTGTTTTGCTCCCACCTAACAGGTATCCCTGAAGCCCATCTGTCTTTTCCTGCCAAGGCTCCATGACACCAATGGGCCCAGGGCAAACCCATCCTCAGGACAAGAGAAACAAGTCCAAAATCACAGACTTCTTTGGGAGCTTAGTTAAGTGAAACTGTTTGTAAGACTGACTCGGAATTTTCTTCCTCTCACACCTTCAGTTGCTTCTTACTGTTCCAGCTACCACAGGAATGACTCTAAACACCCTCCCCTCCATCGTGACACTCCTTCCTGAAAAAGCCTTCAGGGAATTCCTACTACTTACACGATCAGTCTAGACTTCTTAGCTTGGTATGTGAGTCTCCAGTTGATAATAAACCTTAAAAGTATAATAAAAATAGCTGGCACTTGCTGAGACATTGCTCATGTGCCAGGCACTTTATGAATATTATCTTACGTAACATCATTATCCTCACTGCAACCCCAGGAAAAAAGTCTTGAGATGTCTGTTTTACAAAGGGAGAAACAAAACTAACCTGGTAAATAGCCTGACCTCTGGTAAGTGCTGGGGTCAGGGTTCAAACCCAGGCTACTGTGATTCCAGAATCTTCCCTCCTAACAGCCCAGCTATTCACTTGGAACTTGCAAAGGGGCAGTTCTGACAACGGGAGAGGTAAAGGGGAGGAGGAGAATCAGGATATGCCTTTTTCCATCAGTCCTGAGCAAGAACAATGCAAAGGAAATGTAGTCTTTCATTTTATCATGCAATGAGCATAATTAGGAAACAATGAGGAATGACAACTAATAATGGACCTCTTTTCTTCCTAATTAAAATTTAACGACTGTATTTCTGCCACTATTGCCCAGAGCAGCAGTGTAGGCTGTATGTTAACAAGACCAATGAGAAAACTGGGTGGCCCGACTTCACAGATGGCTCTGCACAGTCCTGCCCAGGCCTGCTAAGAACAGACAGCTTCATAGGTGGCTGTTTTCTGCCCTCATGGCCTGGCAGCACTGGGCAAAACAAGCTGGACGAGCAGGATGGGATCAGATGGAGGAGAGTTTCCTGTAATAAACAATTGGTAAGTACTGTAATTCCACAAATGCAGTGGGGAAACAACAGGCTTTGGTGATGGGGAAAGCTGGGGTCAAATATAGACTTGGCCAAGTGCTGGCTGCATGATCTTGGACAAGCTCATTAGCCTCTCTGAGTCAGTTTCTTCATCTGTGAGAGAGAAGGAAATGCCTCCAGTGGCACTGTTGGGATCTGTAAATGATGTAAGAGATGGGGGGGTGCCAGACTCTCCACATGGTGGCAACTGTTGTTTGTGGCTACCCAAAACTTTTCGAACACTGTCTTTGCATTCTTATTCTTCTCATAGTGTAAAACCTACCTTCCTGTCAGACATTCTCCTGAACTCCATTTTCTCAGCTTCCACTGACATGACTCAATTACTGCACAGATGTCCTTGCACTAGGCTTTGATTTGAGCCAAGTCATGATAGGGGAGGGGAAGGTGGGACCTGAGCCATCTCTTTTGCTCTTACAGAGTGTGGCAGTGTGGTGATGGAGGAGACAGCTAAGGTGGCAACTTCCTGATGCTGGTAGAGGCACAGCTCCTCTGGCAGGCCATTCTGCAGTGGGATGCTGGGAGTTCCTCCAGAAAGGCATGACTAAAATCTGTCTCTTTAGTCCTCTCAGTGATTCTGAGAGGAAATATCCTTAAATGTATCACCTCCTACTTAAACTGGCCAGAGTGGACTGTGTTGTCTGCACTTGAGAGCCCTGCCACATAGAGGGGGTGCCATGATGACACCATCAACATCTCCTGGTAGAAGTGGAGGAAGTGATGAAAAGAACACTGCCAAGAGGTTTCTACAATAATCCAGGATGGAGGGATGAAGGCCCAGACCAGGGAAATCTAACAGTTACTTCTGAGGAGTCTACCACCTACGTGCATGTCTCTTGAATTTTCCCTCTTCTCTCCATCCCACCACCAGCACCTTGGGCTATGTATGACCCCTGATGTCTCAGCAAGACAACCACAATAGCCCCCAACTAGCCTGTCTGTCTCCAGGATCACACCCTCACCTGCAGCCAGAACATCTTTCAAAGTGACAGTGACAGTAACCAGAGGAGAGGTGGAAGGGGATAATGGGGGGAAAAGAGGGAAACATTTTCAGGAACAACGATAAAGGACACATGGACAAAACCAAGGGGGAGTTGAATCAGGGGAGGGAAGTGGGGATGGCTGGGGTGAGGGAGTAGTGGTGGGGGGTAAATGCAAACAACTGTACTTGAACAATAATAAAATAATTTTTTTAAGTGGTAGTCATTTCACTTCCCAGCTGAAAAGTTTTCCATAGCTTCCTCTGTCTTGAGCACAGTCAGAATTTCTTATCATGGCCTAAAAGACTCTTGTGCTCTATAGCTTCCTTCCCTCCCACTTTCACACCCACTGCTCCCTCTGACACAGTGCACTTGACACACGCTTACCTTCTCTGTCCTCATCTTCCCTTATTCTTGACCTTTGAAGCTGTTCAGCCAGTAACTCTGCTCCACACTCCCCACCTTCATACACCTGGTTAACTCCTGATTGCCTCCTCAAGAGGCCATCTCTGTCCCAGGCAAAGTTGGGTTTGCTATGGCACTTGAACCTCCTCTCACAGCCCCCATGCTCCATATGGGAGGTGCTCATTTAACATCTGTCCATTGGAGATGTGTGCTCCCCTTCTATCCTGTATGTTGTTTCCAATACTCCTGAGTCTGGATGGGAACCTGGACTCATGTTAGTACACGTAGTGAGAATGACACTTCAGAACTAAACTGGTCCAGACATGAATGGGCATTCTCCACACTCACACTGTATCCATCTACCCAAAGCAAGTGAGGGACATGGCAGTTCTTGGGCATGGCAAGGCCACAAAGTAGAAGGAGCTTGGGTCTCTCAATGTTGATGTTGAAGGCCACCCCTGCCAAATAGTCACATTGAATTGATAGAAAATAAGCCAAGAATAACCTTTTATTATATTAAAACACTGATAAGTATCCATCAGTAAATTATTAGATCAAAAAACTACGGTACATTTACACAATGGAATACTACACAGCAGAAAGAAAGAAGGATCTCCTACCCTTCGTGAGAGCATTAATGGATCTGGAGAGCATTAGGCTAAGTGAAATAATCCAGGCAGTGAAAGACAAATACCATATGCTCTCACCCATAAGTAGAACGAAATCAACAAAACAAACAAGCAAGCAAAATAGAACTAAAGACATGGAAATAAAGAACAAACTGACAGTGACCAGAGAGGAGAAGGGAAGGGGATAATGGGGGAAAGAAGGGGAAAGTTTATCAAGGAACATGTATAAAGAACCCATGGACAAAGACAACGGCGGGGGGGGGGGATTGAATGTGGGAGGTGGGGGTGGGTAGGGCAGAGGAGAATAATGGGGGGGATAATGGAGACAAGTGTAATTGAACAATAAAAAAATAAAACACTGAGATTTTCTGTAGTCAGCTTTAACCTAACTAACACAAGCCTGTTGGAGTATGGAGGGAGAATGTTAGGTCTGGCCTACTCACTGCCATGTCACCTGCACTTAGCATACTTCCTGACATAATAAGCATTTATTGCATGAATGACAGAGAAAGAAATTGACAGGCCAAGGAAACAGTAGTTGAGGGGTGCAGGCATGGGAGGAGTCAAATCAATTCAAATACTGGCAAAGCTGAGCACCAGCTGTACCTAAGAAAAGGGGACCATCCTTCAGTGATACTCATCAAGTATTCCAAGAGGACAAGGCCTTTTGATACCTGGAAATGTAGAACTAGAGGAGCTGATTCTCTCTCTCTCTCTCTCTCTCTCTCTCTCTCTCTCTCTCTCTGTCTCTCTCCTTTTTCCATGAATGTGAGTCTTACATCCAAGCGGAGTTCCCAGCATGGTCCTCCCCAGAGAGGAAAACAGTGCACATATTTTTCTCTCTATCATAAATACCTGAGTGACTTGATGGCTCAATTGAAAGCACTGAGGTGTGGGGACAATTTCCTCTTTCAATGCCTGTGTGTACATACGCTTATGTGTATATTTATAGTATGCATATGTATGTGTAAAATGAAGCTTGGCTCAGTAAAACTAAACTCATCTGAAATATACAATGTGGGCATATTTCCTGGAAGGAAAAACAATCCTTCTCAGGGTCATAAAATTTTATAGCTGGAAGAGACCTTAGAAACTATCCAATTTAAACCCCTTATTTTATGGTTGGGGAAACTGAGGCCAGAAAATTCAAGAAACTTGTTCCAGGTCCAACAGCTTCTTATTACAGAGTTGGGCTGGTCTCCAGATCCTCACTCCTGTGCACTTGAGGTTTTTTTAGTGTTTAAGATTTTACTTGTATGTCAAGGAAGATTAAAGTGAGCCAGCATTCATTTGCCCACTGGCCAAGGTATTATACTTTAAGGGATGCCTTGCAAGTGATTTCAGGACCTGGCCATATAAGGGTTCTGTCCCTAATGGCCAGCAGGATGTCCAGCAGCCATGCCAGCCTCATATCCTGACCCTGGGCCCTCATCCCTAGCTCCTTTGCTTAGGTCCCTTCCCCAAGTCCATCTAAATGTAGCTTAATGCCACTGGAAACCCACATGTAAAATAATTATAGTTACTTTTTCCTGAGCATTGGAGTGTGTTCCAGAAACTGTGCTAAGCACTTTACCTAAATTATTCCACATATTTCCTAATCACAATTCTGTGAAGTAAGTATGTTTTGCTCTGAGAATACTAAGGCTTAGAGAAGCTAACTAAGTAAGTTACACAAGTGAAGGAGGTAGAACTTGAATTCAGATCTTCAAGGTTCCAGGATCCATGTATCCACCTTGCCACAGGGACACTGCTCCTATAGCAGAAGAATTGAGAATAAAGTGAGATTTAAAGGATAGACACAAGAGTTACCCAGCAGATGCTAGGACTAAAAGATGTCCTATTTGTTCAGCTGACACAGCAGAAACTTGTCTGCCCTTCCCTCCCCAGGTGGTGGGTGGGCTTGAAAAACTGGCTCTCCTTCCTTCCCCAAACCTGATGGGACTCTATACCATTTACTAACCCACCCAGCCCTGGCTAGCCACAAAGCCCAGGTTCCTGTGTAAAATGCTGAGACTGGAAATTTTTACTTGAAGTGTATACTCAGCAATTCCCCAGCCCTGGAAACCATCTGTACATCTGTACCTTCCACCCAGGCTCCTCATACTACCTGGAAACAGGCTGGACTCATTTTAATTTCCTACAGCAGAGTTTATAGCACCATAATTGAGGAGTATATATCCAATGATGTCCAGAAAGCAAAATGTCTAAAATATCTGTAGACTAGAAAAGTGTTTGCTCCCATAATTTAGGGTTCCCTGCAGTGAAGTGTACTTTGTCATCTCTAGCACCATAAATCTAGTCCTGAAAGCTTGTGTCCTTTGGCCAATGTTCCTTCTCTTGTGGACTCCCCACTTATCCAATACCTTTGCATAAGACCAACATTCTCATTCAACTGTCTGCACTCCTATGCAACCCAACTTTTCTGGTTTCCCTGATTTTTGATAAGTGATGTTTTCATCTTTTCATATAAGACTTGGATTTTGGTAGCTTTCAAATAGCTTCCAGAGATCATTAGGTTGCCAAAATATCATTTGGCCTCATAGGACTTGTTAGATTTCCCATAGTCCTCTTCACCACCCATCCTCCATCTTCTACTCACCCTTGCCTCCCTCACTAGACTCAATGACATCCCTTTTTCTGTATGAGTATGCAGAGTTCTCTCTCTCTCTCACACACACACACACACTGGTTTACAGACCAATGTAGACACAGACCACATTCATTTACTGGAAGGTGGATGTCTGACATTCAATTGTCTTACATTTATTTCATTTTTCAGGCAGGGAAGACCCTAGAGGAGTACAGGATGTCTCTAAACACAGTCAAGTTCTTGTGGATATCATAGCTGTGTTTTACACTGTGAAAACATGTGTTGGGATCCTCAGAAGGTTGTTTGGAAGAATGAATGAAGGACCAGGTAGAAAGCAGAGGCACACATGAGTGTCATGTAAAGATATGCTCCTACAGTGGGGCTGTTCCTGCATTGCAGGCGGGCTCTGGGCCTTGTTGACTTGTCTAGAGGGACACATAGTGCAGGGAGACCAAACATGCTCTCTCCATGCTCCATGTCCCATGCTTTCTTCACCATTAACACTTTAAGAAAAGCAGCTTAACAAAGCAGTGAAAAACAATTGAGCAATTCTTCTAGGGAGGAATAAATGGCCAGCTACCTCTGGTTTTTCATGTCTCCTATCTGCTGTGAGTTTGAATGCCCATGAGGGCACAGAGCACAGTGTATGGTCACCCAAACCTCCTTGACCAATGCACAGCCTACACAGTCACAGGAGAGTCTTAAGCAAAGGTAAATTATGCATGTTAAAGAAAAAAATTAAAAATAGACACCTCCTCACATTGTAAATGTCATATTATGTTGGCGTCTAATCAACACTTTGAAGCATTAGCATTGTTGTAATCATTCTCTTATTGGAAAACAAATGTTGCATGTATAATTACACTGCTGCATTGTACTGTACAAATAACCATGTAATGACATCGTTGGAATTTCTTGGTTCTTCATGGTAATGCCAAGTATAATTACCATGTAATCTGCCGAGAGCAAACAAGGTTGTAATTATTCCGTAATTCAATCTAATTATGGGGCAACTGGATTGTTATTTGTGTTCAGGGGAAAATATAACACAAGGAGAAGGAAAAGAACTACATTCACCCCAACTGTGGGTATAACAAATCAGGGGGTTTGGAGATAGCCCTCAATAATGCCACCATTGCTGAGATGATGAAGTGCATGCTCATTGGTTGATCAAGATGTGGGGCCCCTCATCTTCAGTGCTGTCTATGGACTGGCCTGGCAAGTGATGAACTGAGTACAAGGGCAAGTCAGAATAGGGAGGAGAGGAGAGAGATGTTGGCAGAGCATCTGGAGGTAAGCACCTGTGCAGTGGGACTTGGAGGATGAAGAGAGGCTATCTCTCATAAAACATCTCATCTACCAGCCTCTCCTGTACTTCTGACACACACCTGGGACAGCAACTTACAGATTTCTGTGAATGCAGGGTGGGGCAAAAGTAGGGTTACAGTCATGAGTACATGAAGTACAGAGTTTATACTTGTATTCTTATTTATTAATTACTGTACTGTTTTCTATATGAACAACTATAAACCTACTTTTGCCCCACCTGTATGCTCCCACAAAATTCAGCCCAATTATTCCACAATGTATTGTTGGTCCTACAATGGGCCTTTTATGGTGGATGAAAGACTGGGTCTGGGCCTTACAGAGGAGCCAGGCACAGAAGACAGAGAAGAAGAGAATGCACAAACATGGGAGCAGGCACTGGAGAAGTGCTCTGTGTGTAGGTTGGCGAGGGGTATCTTAGCTTTCTAGAGCTGCTATAACAAAGTACCACAGCCTGGGTGGCTTGGAACAACAAAAACATGTTGTCACACCATTTAGGAAGATAGAAATCAAAAATCAACGTATCAGCAAACCTGTACTCCCCAAAAGGCTCTAGGGAAGAAACTTCCTTGCCTCTATCTTCTGGCAGTGGCCAGCAATATTTGGTGTCCTTGGCTTGCAGCTGCATCACTCCAATCTCTGCTTGTCTTCATTTGTCATTGTTCCTGGGTCTCTGTCTCTTTATATGCCATTCTTTTTAGAAAAATATCATTCTTTGTATTCGGGGTCTACCCTACTCCAGTATAACCTTAACTTAACGAATTACATCTACAACCACCATATTTCCAATAAAGCCACATTTGAAGGTTTTAGGAGTTAGGACTTCAACTGCCTTTTTTGAGAGAACACAGTTCATCCCATATCAGGAACCTTTTACTTATACATGGCACATATTTCTTTATTCTTAACTGTGTGCCTGGTGTATGAGAATTGATCCTTTTCTCTTTTCTTCTTTTTTTTTAAATATATTTTATTGATTATGCTATTGCATTTGTCCCATTTCCCCCCCTTCACTCCACTCCATACTCCCACCCTCTCTCTCCCACATTCCCCCCTTATAGTTTATGTCCATGGGTCATACAAATAAATTCTCTGGCTTCTACATTTCCTATATTATTCTTACCCTCCCCCTGTCTATTTTCTACCTACCATTCATGCTACTTATTCTCTGTACCTTTCCCCCCTCTCCCCTTCCCACTACCCTGTTGATAACCCTCCATGTGATCTCCATTTCTGTGGTTCTGTTTCTGTTCTAGTGGTCTGCTTTGTTTGCTTTTGTTTTTGTTTAGGTGTGGTTGTTAATAACTGTGAGTTTGCTGTCATTTTTACTGTTCATATTTTTGATATTCTTTTTCTTAGATAAGTCCCTTTAACATTTCATATAATAAGGGCTTGGTGATGATGAACTCCTTGAACTTGACCTTATCTGAGAAGCACTTTATCTGCCCTTCCACTCTAAATGAAAGCTTTGCTGGATAGAGCAATCTTGGATGTAGGTCCTTGCCTTTCATGACTTGGAATTCTTCTTTCTAGCCCCTTCTTGCCTGTAAGGCCTCTTTTGAGAAATCAGCTGACAGTCTTATGGGAACTCCTTTGTAGGTAACTGTGTCCTTTTCTCTTGCTGCTTCTAAGATTCTCTCCTTCTGTGTAATCCTGGGTAATGTAATTATGATGTGCCTTGGTGTGTTCCTCCTTGGGTCCAGTTTCTTTGGGACTCTCTGAGCTTCCTGGACTTCCTGGAAGTCTATTTCCTTTGCCAGATTAGGGAAGTTCTCCTTCATTATTTGTTCAAATAAGTTTTCAATTTTTTGTTCTTCCTCTTCTCCTTCTGGCACCCCTATAATTCGGATGTTGGAATGTTTCAAGATGTCCTGGAGGTTCCTAAGCCTCTCCTCATTTTTGTGAATTCTTGTTTCTTCATTATTTTCTGGTTGGATGTTTCTTTCTTCCTTCTGGTCCACAGTGTTGATTTGAGTTCCAGGTTCCTTCCATCACTATTGGTTCCCGGTACATTTTCCTTTGTTTCTCATAGCATAGCCTTAATTTTTTCAACTAATTTGTGACCAAATTCAACCAATTCTGTGAGCTTCCTGATTACCAGTGTTTTGAACTGTCCATCTGATAGGTTGGCTATCTCTTCATTGCTTAGTTGTATTTTTTCTGGAGTTTTGATCTGTTCTTTCATTTGGGACTTTTTTTTTTTTTGTCTTGGTGCACCTGTTACGTAAAGGGGCAGACCTCAGGTGTTCACTAGGGCGGGGTAATGCTGGTTGCTGCACTGTGATGCTGTATATGGGGGAGGGGTCTGATAGGGAGCAATGGCGCTTGCTCCACTCTCTTTCGAATTTCAGTCACTCCCTCCAGTACCCACATTCAAATTGGGCCTTTCTGGTGCTGATTCCCAAGTGGGTAGGCTTGTGCATGTTCTAGGCCCCTGTGGGTCTCTCCAACAAACTCTCCTGTGAGGCTGGGAGTTTCTCCTGCTGCCACCTCAACCCCCACGGGTGTTTTCAATCAGAGGTTTGAGGCTTTATTTCCCTGCGCTGGAGCCCTGGGTTGTGTGGTCTGCTTCGCTCCCCAGCCATTCCTCCTGGTTTATCTATGCACAAATGTGGGATCGCAGGGTCTGCCAGTCTCTCCATGAGTCCTCTCCACTCCAGGTTCCTGTCTCCCCCTCTCCTACCAGTGTGGATGAATGTTTCTTCTTTATCTCTTTGGTTGTCGGACTTCCATAAAGTTTGATTTTCTATCATTTCTGGTTGTTTTTTGTTTTTAAATTGTTTTTGTCCTTCTTTTGGTTGTGCGAGCAGGCACAGTGTGTCTACCTATGCCTCCATCTTGGCCAGAACAACAACAACAATTTAAAAGCAAAGAACAACCAGAACTGATGGAAAATTGAACTGTATGGAAGTCCGACAACCAAGGAGATAAAGAAGACACATTCATCCAGACCAGTAGGATTGTTGGAGATGGGCAGCTGGGCGGAGAGGACTCAAGGCAAGGCATTGGCTGGTGGTGTCAGCAAAGTGCTGGGTTGTGGAATGGGGTGGGAAAAGCTGCAGCTGGCCAGAAAGGCAGCAGCTGGTGGACCCAAGAACAGACTGCGCAACCCAGAGTCCCATACCAGGAAATAAAGCCTCAAACTTCTGATTGAAAACACCTGTGGGGATTGAGTTGGCAGTGGGAGAAACTCCCAGCCTCACAGGAGAGTTTGTTGGAGAGACCCATAGGGTCCTAGAATGTACACAAACTCACCCACTTGGGAAGCAGCACGAGAAGGGCCCAATTTGAATGTGGGTACTGGAGGGAGTGACTGAAATCCGGCAGAGAGTGGAGCAAGCACCATTGCTCCCTATCAGACCCCTCCCCCACATACAGCATCACAGTACAGCAATGATTGTTACTCTGCCCTGGTGAATACCTAAGGCTCCGCCCCTTTATGTAACAGGTGCACCAAGACAAAAAAAAAAAAAATGGCCCAAATAAAAGAACAGATCAAAACTCCAGAAAAAATACAACTAAGCAATGAAGAGATAGCCAACCTATCAGATGGACACTTCAAAACCTGGTAATCAGGATTCTCAGAGAATTAGTTGAATTTGGTCGCAAATTAGATGAAAAAATGAAGGCTATGCTATGAGAAACAAAGGAAAATGTACAGGGAACCAATAGTGATGGAAGGAAACTGGAACTCAAATCAACACTGTGGACCAGAAGGAAGAAAGAAACATCCAACCAGAAAAGAATGAAGAAACAAGAATTCGGAAAAATGGGGAGAGGCTTAGGAACCTCCAGGACATCTTGAAACATTCCAACATCCGAATTATAGGGGTGCCAGAAGGAGAAGAGGAAGAACAAAAAATTGAAAACTTATTGGAACAAATAATGAAGGAGAACTTCCCTAATCTGGCAAAGGAAATAGACTTCCAGGAAGTCCATTAAGCTCAGAGAGTCCCAAAGAAGCTAGACCTAAGGATGAACACACCAAGGCACATCATAATTACATTACCCAGGATTACACAGAAGGAGAGAATCTTAGAAGCAGCAAGAGAAAAGGACACAGTTACCTACAAAGGAGTTCCCATAAGACTGTCAGCTGATTTCTCAAAAGAGGCCTTACAGGCAAGAAGGGGCTAGAAAGAAGAATTCCAAGTCATGAAAGGCAAGGACCTACATCCAAGATTGCTCTATCCAGCAAAGCTTTCATTTAGAGTGGAAGGGCAGATAAAGTGCTTCTCAGATAAGGTCAAGTTCAAGGAGTTCATCATCACCAAGCCCTTATTATATGAAATGTTGAAAGGATTTATCTAAGAAAAAAAGATCAAAAATATGAACAGTAAAAATGACAGCAAACTCACAGTTATTAACAATGACACCTAAAACAAAAACAAAACCAAACTAAGCAAACAACTAGAACGGGAACAGAACCACAGAAATGCAGATCACATTAAGGGTTATCAACAGGGGAGTGGAAGCAGGGAGGGAAGGTACAGAGAATAAGTAGCATGAATGGTTGGTAGAAAATAGACAGGGGGAGGGTAAGAATAGTATAGGAAATGTAGAAGCCAAAGAACTTATATGTATGCCCCATGGACATGAACTAAAGGATAGGAATGTGGGAGGGAGGGGGTGGCAGGATGGACTGGATTGAAGGGGGGTAAATGGGACAACTGTAATAGCATAATCAATAAATATATTTATAAAAATTGTCCTTTTTTTGGTTGTGCGAGGAGGCACAGTGTGTCTATCTATGCCTCCATCTTGGCCTGGAAGTCAGCTTTTCTTGTCTTAATTGAATATTTACTATACATGTGACATGCATTATCTCATTTAAGTTTCTCACAATTCTATGAAATTGGTACTATTATTATGTTTTTTTTACATATGAGGAGTCTGATGCTAGAACAAGTCAGTGACTCAAGGTTGAGCTGGAATATGAGTCCAGACAGTCAGATACCAAGACCCATACTCTAAATCCCATGATTAGCTTTGCCAAGCCCAACATGGGACTGGGCATATAGAGAGAGGAACCAGAGTATCAGGAAGGAGCCATGACCAAGATCAGACCAGGGGCTCAGGAGGAAGCACTGCACTGCAGGAAAGGAGATTTGTGAAATTGAGCATCCAGGAAGGGAGTTGAAATTGGAAGATGGAAAGTGTGGGTAAACGCTGAGATGGAAGGATGAGGATAGGCATACTTTCATTATGAGGGAGCTCTCCAGGTCCCTCAAATGCTTTCAGAGCCATCCTAGGTCTGCTCCTAGGGATGATGGTTTTCTGCATCTTGCCAGGCACCTTCATAAAGGGACTCACCACTTCTTTGTCCCTCCACAGATGTGGTGCCCAACAGTGGCTCCCACCTTATGGCACCCACGGAGGGGAAGGTCCACCCATCCCACTGCCTCTCCTTCCTTACTTCAACGTCTGCCTATGAACTATATAGCCCCCTGGCCTTGGGAACTCGTTTGCTTTCTCAAGGGACTGAAAACTTTGAGGGGGCTGGGGAGGTTATAGTTACACAGTCTTAAAACAGATTGTAAATTATGTATTTGGGGACTAATCTGCTAGGCTGGTCAACCCTAGTGTTGACTGCTTTTCTAACTTGACATCAGTTAATCCCCACTGCTCAGAAGTTAATCCCTTTGAGAACAAGATAGAAAGTGGTTTTGTGAGGCAATTTTTAAAGATCTACAAACAATAACATGCCTTTGCCTCTGCTTCTTCAATTTCTATTTCTGGAAAGGGTTCAAAAACCTGTTTGTGTGAATGAATGTGAAGAACTTTTATGGCTGATCTTGTGAGATGATGCTTTCGATGAATAATGTAGAAGTGTTTGTACTTTAAGACAGACGGCACATGGCGTAAGTATGTGTGTTTATCAAATATGGTACAGATGAAGGGCAGACTACTGCTAGTATGGGGATTTGAAAGCCTGCAGAAATGCCAGAAGAGATTCCCTTATTGTGAAATTCAGGGGGAGAGTGTGGAAAGAAGCCTTCATAGGGGGTCCTCAGGAAAAACCAATCTATATTATCAAGCAATTGATTCATTGGAACTGTACTGTGAGATTTGACATATCAAAACACATCCCCTCTTCCTCTTCACACTCACAACAATCAATTACGGTATCACTAGCTCTGTTTTATAGAAAAAGAAACTGAGGTTCAGAGATGTTACGTCACATAGCTATTAAGCAGTAGAGACTGAGATGCAAACCCACATATCATTGATTCCCAAGGACAGGGTCCTCCGCCACCCTCCTGAAGCCACACACACCTCACAGCTGGAATGACTGTCTTGCTTTTGGTTGACAGGTGGTCTGAATTTATTTTATCAACCAGAGTTCAGGTCAGAACCCTCTGCTTCCAGGAAGCCTTCCTGGACTAGGTAAAACAAAAGAACAGACTCATAGAATTAAAAATGTGAAAACTCATACAAATTCCACAGATCATCTTGTTCACAGATTTCAACTATTTTTGGAGGAGTCCTAGAGGTTCTACTTAAGAAGGTACTGGGAGAGGTGCTGGGAATGAATGAAGCAGCACCCTTGAGTTAGGGATATTGAATCCCGCACAAAGTGACAGCACTTTATAGGCACTTCTTAACTATTTACATATTAGGCTTCTTACATAAAATTTCACTTGAAAATGGGCTTTATAGCTAAGATTAAAAAATCATAGTGAATACAAGTTAAAGCTTAAAATGCACTATTATTGTTTAATGTTCTCTTTTTATAAACAGAAATGCAGAAATACAGAGTAGGTAAGTTCCTTGTTCAAGCTCACATTATTTAGCCAAATAATAGTAGAAAACTGAAACCCATTAAATATATTTATTGATTATCCTATTACAGTTGTCCCACTTTCCGCCCTTTATTCCCCTCCACCCTGTACCCACCCTCTCACCCTCACTCCCCCCCTTAGTTTATGTCCATGGGTTTTACATATAAATTTTTTGGCTTCTCCATTTCCTGTACTATTCTTAACCTCTCCTTGGCTATTTTGTACCTACCATTTATGCTTCTTATTCCCTGTACATTTTCTCCCATTATGCCCCTTCCACTTCTCCACTGGTAACCCTCCATGTGATCTCAATTTCTATTAATCTGCTCCTGTTCTAGTTGTTCGCTTAGTTCATTTTTGTCATTTTTTTAGACTTAGTTGTTCATAATTGTGAGTTTGTTATGTTACTGTTCATATTATTTTATTTTCTTTTTCTTAGATAAGTCTCTTTAACATTTCATAGAATAACGGCTTGGTGATGATGAACTCCTTTAACTTGACCTTATCTGGGAAGCACTTTATCTGCCCTTCCATTCTAAATGATAGCTTTGCTGGATAGAGTAAACTTGAATGTAGGTCCTTGCCTTTCCTGACTTTCAATACCTCTTCCCAGCCTCTTCATGCCTATGAGGTTTCTTTTGAGAAATCAGCTGACAGTCTTATGGGAACTCCTTTACAGGTAACTGTCTCCTTTCCTCTTGCTGCTTTTAAGACTCTCTCCTTATCTTTAATCTTGGGTAATGTAATTATGATGTGCTTTGGTGTACGCTTCCTTGGGTCCAACTTCTTTGGGACTCTCTGAGATTCCTGGACTTCCTGGAAGTCTATCTCCTTTGCCAGGCTGGGGAAGTTTTCCTTCAGTATTTGTTCAAATAAGTTTTCAGTTTCTTGCTCTTCCTCTTCTCTTTCTGGCACCCCTATGATTTGGATGTTGGGACATTTAAAGTTTTCCCAGAGGTTCCTAAGCCTCTCCTCATTTTTCCGAATTCTTGTTTCTTCATTCTTTTCTGGTTGGATGTTTCTTTCTTCCTTCTGGTCCACAATATTGATCTGAGTCCCAGTTTCTTTCCTGTCACTATTGGTTCCCTGTACATTTTCCTTTATTTCACTTAGCATAGCCTTCATTTTTTCATCTAGTTTTCGAACAAATTCAACCAATTCTGTGAGCTTCCTGATTACCAGTGTTTTGAACTGTGCATCTGATAGGTTGGCTATCTCTTCATCGCTTAGTTGTATTTTTTCTGGAGCGTTGATATGTTCTTTCATTTGGGCCATTTTTTTTTTGTCTTGGGGTGCCTGAGCCACGAAAGGTTAAGTGCCTAAGGCCGGTTCTGCTGAAAGGACCGAGGTGCCCAACTGTCTCAGAACGTGCAGGTAAAAATGCTGGAAGAACTTGTCCCTGAGTAAAAAGTCTACCCGCATCCGCACAACTGCGGTTCCTCGGAAAAAATCATGTTCTCGGTGGAAGGGATCACTGCTCTTTTCTTTCCAAGTTTTCCACCTGCTGCATTCCTTCCCTCCTGCAAACTTGTTTTAATACTTAAAAATCTATAATATCATTCATTTCATTGATGAACTAAAGAGAAAAAAAACATATTAACATCCCCTGATTAAGAAATGCATTGAAAATAAAAATTCCCATTTTTGGTAATCTCTCAGTAAATTAAGAATAGAATTAAATATTATTAAACTGATAAATAATCTTTCCAGAAGGATTGCCCTACAGCAAACTTCATCCTACACAGAGAAACATTATAAATATTCCTCTAAAATCAGGGAAAATAAAAAGATGCCCACTTCTATTCAATATTGTAGCAAGACAGAGAGCTAGCATATTAGAGGCCCCAAGAGACATTAATATTGTGAAGAAAGTGTAAAACTGTCTTTAAGATATAATTGACAACACAGAAAATTCTAAGAAATCAATGAAAAATCCAGACTTAACAAGTTAATTTGGCAAGGTTGTGGGATGCAAAAACAATACACAAAAATTAATTACATTTCTATGTACTAACAAAGAACATTTAGAAAATAAAATTAAAAATTAATACCATTTACAATAGTATTAAAATTCATTTAGAAACAAAATTTATTTTTTTAAAAACTCTCCAGACTAAAATCTATAAAACATTGATTTTTAAAAAGTGAAGGGAGAATGTACTATATTCATGGATTGAAAGCTTCAATATTGTTCAGGTGTCAATTTCCTTGAAGATCTAAAATCACAATCCCAGTCAGAATTCCAAGTTTTTTTAGAAGTCAATAAGCTGATTCTAAAATTTATATAAAAGTAGAAAGGATCTTGAGTAGCCAAAACAATTTTGAAAAAGAAGACAAACATTCCAATTTTTTTAATGGGCAAAACATTTGAACAGATACCCCCAAAGAATATATACAATGTTCAGTAAGTACAAAAAAAGGATGGTCAAGATCATTAGTCATCAAGAAAATACAAATTAAAACTATAATTAAATATGATTTTCACTGGAGTGAAAAGTAGAAAGATAGATAAAAGGCAAAACTAATCTATAATGACAGAAAGCAAAATACTAATCACTTAGAGCTGAGAAAGAGGGGATTGACTGCAAAGGGGCACACAACAACTTTTAGGGCTGATAAAAATTTTCTGTACTTTGGCTATGTCAGTGGTTACATGGGTGTATACATTTGTGAAAACTCATCAAACTGTCCCTTTAAATGGTTGCACTTTCTTGTATGAAATACACTGAATTAAAATTATTTTAAATATAACTGAACATAAGTGTTGTATGTGGAATAATTGAAATACTCATACTTTGTTGGTAGAAGTGTAAAGTGGCACAACAGCCTTAGAAAACCATTGTTTTTTGTATTTGGGGTTGCTGGGGTTTTTCTGTTCATAAAATTAAACACAACCATATTCTCTGGCCTAGCAATACCACTTCAAGGTATTTACCTACAAGAGTTGAGTATAGATGTCCTCAAAAATACTTGGTCTGGATTAGAAACAGCTCAAAAGTCCATCAACAGATGATTCCATAAACAAAAAGTGATATATTCATTCAATGTGATACTACTCAGCAATAAAAATGTACCAGCAGCAAATACACAAATCATAAATTAACCTCACAGACATAATGTTGAGTGAAAGAAGCCCCAGAGAAAAATGCTTGCTGTCTAAACCATTTCCTTCCTTTAGGTAAACATATCCTTTGAGCAAAAATATCCTAATTCCTCCCAATTCACAGCAGAGCAGACCTTGGGGATTACTAAGGGCTGAATTATGTACCCCCAAAGTCCATATCTTGATATTCTCAGCACCTCAGAATATGACTGTATTTGGAGAAAGGACCTGTAAAGAGATGAATAAGCTGAAATGAGGCCATTAGGGTAGGCCCTAATCCAATATGACTGGTCTTATAAGAGGAAATTTGGGCACATGGTGATACACCATTGGTGCACATGTGCAGAGAAAAGACCACGTGAAGACGCAGTGAGAAGGTGACCATCTGTAAGCCAAGGAGATAGGTCTCAGAAGGAACCAACCCTGCCAACACCTTGATCTTGGACATTCAGCCTCCAGAACTGTGAGAAATAAATTTCTGGTATTTGAGCCCAAATACCAAGTCTGTAGTATTTTTTATCACAGCCCTAGCAGACAAATACAGCAATCATTGTGAGTTTGCAGACGGGTCATCCTTGCCTCTCTCACCTTACATGCTAGGTGGCATGTTATCATGCATGCAATAAAAAGCACACCATGATCAGAGTCAGGAAATGCAGCAAGTAGGCACTGAACTTTGTTATTTCATTACCTTCTTGTCTTTAGCCTCCCATCCCCTGAGTGTCTCCATCTATTTGGCCCCAAAGTTCTTGCTTTCTCTTTTCTCCACTCACCCCCCAGGCATGAAAAAATTAGTTTTTTAAAAAATTTATTGATTGATTTGAGAGAGAGAGAGAGTGAGAAAGGGAGAGAGAAAGAGAGAAACATCAATTTTGTTCCACTTATTTACGCATTCATTGGTTGTTTTTTGCATGTGCCCTGACCAGGGATTTAACCCACAACTTTGGTGTATCAGGTCAATGCTCTAACCAACTAAGCTACCCAGCTAGAGGAAAAAAATAGGTTTTAATATGTGCCTACACTTTCTGTCTTGGACTGGGCTGGCTCCCTCTATGGCATCATTACAGAGCTGTTCATCCAACATCAGTCTCAGGCACTAGATTTGTTCAGCCTCCCATCTGCCTGGCTGTGGATTCACAATTCTGCTTAAATCATCACTATCCAACAACACCAAAGCTGTGGCCAAAGAGGAGAGGGCCTACAGGAAAAGGCCAGGGGGGATCTGACTGAGCACCTTGACAAGTAGTGTCCTCTGTTCTCCAGTGACCAGATCTATGGTTAGCCTTTGTTTCCCATCTGCAGCCATGTGTTTACTGACAAGACAGGGAAAAACGTAGTGTGATAATAGCCTTGCCTTATGCCTTGGTTTCAGGTTTAGAGGGTTTTGAAGTTCCTTTCCTCTGAGCTAAACTCTCCAAAAATGACAATTTTAGCACAAAGAATAGAAAGCAGTAATGAGAAAGGAAAACAATGGAGGTTGCCTATGATTTCTCTTGATCTGAATTGCTTTTCAGGCCCTCACATGGAGATTACTCTTTTGTTTTTTGAGCCTTTTGGTTTGAATTAAGCTTTTTCATGCATTTCACAAGGGACTGGAGAGAGGAGAATGAAGCAAATGTCAATGGCAGGGTTGATAATCCTATAACCATTGACTTGAGCTGACCAACAGGGCCTAAATCTGGCTAATCTTCTGTGTCAATGCCTATTATTAGCAGTCCTTAATTGATGGATCATTGACAGAGTGAGCTGGGGTGAGTGCTGATAGTCTGCAGAGTGAGGGCCTATTTAGGGAAAATTAATCTATAAATGATAGGGTGGAATGCAATGGTTCCTCCAAAGCCCTTATCTGGTATTGGGTCAGGCCAGGAGAACTAGCTTCAAGAGGGTATCAAACACTGGGTTTCCCCTACTCAATTGGTCCAATCCTTTTGAGGCTGAGCACCCTCACACTCCTCCTAGACCCATCCTCAGACCTCCAACCCATGCTGTTCTCATGCTTATATCCTATACAGTAACTCTCAGTCTTTTATATCTTAAATTCTACCATAATTGGGAAGGGTGGCAGGGATAGAGGAAGGAATGGTGGAAGGGTAATCTAACCTCTGGTATTATAATTACTACTTTTAATGAGGTTTACAAACTGTTCCCCCACTCAGGGCCAGGAGCAGGTAAACAATTACAGATGCATTTTCCTTTTGCCCTGAACCTTTTGTGGTTTCCCTGATAACTTTCTGGGTTAGCCCTAGCCTCACTGCAGTGTAAACCAGGCAAAGCAAAGAAGAGGAAAAGGCTGATTCACAAGGAAGAGACTCAGCAAGGAACCTCCTTAGGATAGATAGAAAATAACATGGACCATTTAGAGCAGAATGTAAATTTTGTGTAATTTTTTAAAAGACCCATAGACTAGTTTTGAAAGATTACATGTTTCTAGAAATTTGTCCATTTTGCCCAGGTTGTCAAATATCTTGGCATATAGTTGTTTGTAGTAATTTCTTACAATCATTGGATTTCTGTGGCATCAGTTGTAATTTCTCCTTTCATTTCTGATTTTATTTATTTGGGTCTTCTCTCTTTTTTGCTTGATGAGTCTGGTTAAAGGCTTGTCGATTTTGTTTATCTTTTCAAAGAACCAGCTCCTGGATTTATCAATCCTTTGAATTGTACTTTTAGTCTCTATCTCATTTAATTATGCTCTGAGCTTAATTATGTCCTTCCTTATACTCACTCAGGGCTTTGTTTGTTGTTGTTCCTCTAGTTCCTGTAGATGTAGGGTTAGGTTGTTAATTTGAAATTTTTCTGTCTTTTTTCTTTCAGTAGGCCTTTATTGCTATGAACTCCCCTCTCAGTACTGCCTTCTCCATGTTCCATTGGTTTGGGGCTGTTGTGTGTTCATTTTTCATTTGTTTCCAGAACCTTTTTGATTTCTTCCTTGATCTCATTGTTAACCCATTAAATATTTAATAGCATGTTATTAAGTCTCCATGAATTTGAATGTTCTTGAATTTCTTCCTTGAAGTTAGTTTCTAGTTTCAAGCCATTGTGATCTGAGCAGATGCTTGATATTTCAATTTTCCTGAATATGTTGAGGCTTGTTTTGTGTCCTACCATGTGGTATACTTTGAAAATGTTCCATGTGCATTTGAAAATAATGTATATCTTGCGTCTTTAAGGTGAAAGGTCCTGTATATATCAATTAATTTAATTTGAACTCGAGTGTTGTTTAATGGGATAATACCATTATTGATTCTTTGTTTGGAAGATCTATCTATTGTTAACAATGGGGTATTAAAATCAGAAAGCCTGAATAGACTGATAACAACTAGTGAAATTGAGGCAATAATCAAATTACTCCTGGCACACAAAAGCCCTGGACTAGACAGCTTCACAGGTGAATTTTATCAAACATTTCAGGAAGAGCTAACTCTTCTCCTTCTAAAACTATTCCAAAAAATTCAAGGACAGGGAAGACTCTCAAAACCCTTCATATGAGGCCAATATTATCCAAGTGCAAAAGCAGGTAGATACAATAAAGAAAGGAAAGTACAGGCCAATATCACTGATGAACATAGATGCTAAAATCCTTAAAGAAAATATGGGGGGAGAACCAAGATGGCAGTGTAGGTAGACACAATGGGCCTCCTCACACAACCAGAACTGACAGAAGATCCAACGGCAAGGAAGTCCAACACCAAGTAGATAAAAAAGAAACATACATCCAGACCGGTAGGAGGGGCGGAGACAGGCACCGGGGCTGAGAGGACTCACGTGGCTGTGTGGGGACCGAGACTGGCGGAGTGTGGGACGAACGGGGCAGGCAGCCTGACCACTAGCAGACCCTGCGGCCACACATTCGCACATAGATAAACCGAGAGGGCTGGACTCAGAGTGGCGGAGAACAGGGCAGGCAGAGCACCGGGTAGCACCCAGTGGCCCCACACTATCACACAGACAAACCGGACGAACAGAGGGGAGCAAAGCAAACCCAGGGCTCCAGCGCTGGGAAATAAAGCCTCAACCACTGATTGAAAATGCCTGTGGGGGTTGGGGCGGCAGCAAGAGAGACTCCCAGCCTCACAGGAGAGGTCGTTGGAGAGACCCACAGGGGCCTAGAGTGTGGACAAGCCCACCCACTCGGGAACCAGCACCAGAGGGGCCCAATTTGACTGTGGGTAGCAGAGGGAGTGACTAAAATCCAGCAGAGTGCAGCAGGCGCCATTGCTCCCTCTTGGCCCCTCCCCCATGTATAGCATCACAGAGCAGCGACCAGTGTTACCCTGCCCCAACACCTAAGGCTCCGCCCCTTTAAGTAACAGATGCACCAAGACAAAAAAAAAAAAAAAAATGGCCCAAATGACAGAACACTTCAAAGCTCCAGAAAAAATGCAACTAAGCGAGGAAGAGATAGCCAACCTATCAGATGCACAGTTCAAAACACTGGTAATAAGGAAGCTCACAGAATTGGTTGAATTTGGTTGAAAACTAGTTGAAAAAAAGAAGGCTATGCTAAGAGAAACAAAGGAAAATGTACAGGGAACCAATAGCCATGTGAAGGAAACTGGGACTCAAATCAACGGTGCGGGCCAGAAGGAAGAAAGAAACATCCAACCAGAAAAGAATGAAGAAACAAGAATTCGGAAAAATGAGGAGAGGCTTAGGAACCTCCAGGACATCTTGAAACATTCCAACATCCAAATTATAGGGGTGCCAGAAGGAGAAGAGGAAGAACAAAAAATTGAAAACTTATTGGAACAAATAATGAAGGAGAACTTCCCTAATCTGGCAAAGGAAATAGACTTCCAGGAAGTCCAGGAAGCTCAGAGAGTCCCAAAGAAGTTGGACCCAAGGAAGCACACACCAAGGCACATCATAATTAATTACCCAAGATTAAAGATAAGGAGAGAATCTTAGAAGCAGCAAGAGAAAAGGACACAGTTACCTACAAAGGACTTCCCATAAGACTGTCAGCTGACTTCTCAAAAGAGACCTTACAGGCAAGAAGGGGCTGGAAAGAAGTATTCCAAGTCATGAAAGGCAAGGGCCTACATCCAAGATTACTCTATCCAGCAAAGCTGTCATTTAGAATGAAAGGGCAGATAAAGTGCTTCTCAGATAAGGTCAAGTTAAAGGAGTTCATTATCACCAAGCCATTATTATATGAAATGTTAAAGGGACTTATCTAAGAAAAAGAAGATAAGAAATAGGAACAGTAAAAATGACAGCAAACTCACAGTTATTAACAACCACACATAAAACCAAAACAAAAGAAAACTAAGCAAACAACAAGAACAGAAACAGAACCACAGAAATGGAGATCACATGGAGGGTTATCAATAGGGGATTGGGAGGGGGAGAGAGGGGGGAAAGGTACAGAGAATAAATAGCATAAATGATAGGTGGAAAATAGACAGGGGGAGGGTAAGAATAGTGTAGGAAATGTAGAAGCCAAAGATCTTATAAGTATGACCCATGGACATGAAATATAGGGAGGAAATGTGGGAGGGAGGGGGTGGGCAGGGTGGAGTTGAGTGAAGGGGCAGAAATGGGACAACTGTAACAGCATAATCAATAAATATGTCAAAAAAAACCCCACAAAAAACCTTAAAAAAAAAAAAGAAAAGATCATACACCATGATCAAGTGGGATTCATCCCAGGAATGCAAGGGTGGTATAATATTCCCAAATCCATAAATGTAATACACCACATAAACAAAATGAAAGAAAAATCACATGATGATATCAATAGATGCTGGAAAGCATTTGATAAAGTACAGCACACATGTATTGTAAAAATGCTCAGCGAAGTGGGAATAGAGGGAGCATTCCTCAATATAATAAAGGCCATATATGAGAAACCTACAGCCAACATCATACTCAACAGGCAAAAACTAAAATATTTCCCCCTAAGATCAGGAACAAGAATAGGCCCTCTTTTTTACACCAGTTTTATTCAACATAGTATTGGAAGTTCTAGCCAATGCAACCAGACAAAAAAATAAATAAATAAAAAGCATCCAAATCGGAAAGGAGGAAGTAAAACTGTCATTATTTGCTGATGACAAGGTAATGTGCATAGAAAACCCTATAGGCTCCACAAAAAAAACTACTCAATTTAATAAGTAAATTTGGCTAAACAGTAAAATACAAAGTCAATATTCAGAAATTGAAGGCATTTTTGTACATCAACAATGAAATATCAGAAACACAAAATAGGAAAAAAATCCCATTTACTATAGCAACAAGAAAAATAAAGTACCTAGGAATAAACTTAACTGAGGAGGTAAAATACCTATATTTGGAAAAGTACAGAACACTGAAGAAAGAAATTAAGGAAATTACAAATAAATGGAAGCATATACCATGTTAGTGCATTGGGTGAATTAACATCATTAAAATGTCCATACTGCCTAAAGTAATGTATAGATTCAATGCAATCCCTATTAAAATACCAATGGCATATTTCACAGATCTAGGACAAATATTTCAAAAATTTATATGGAGCCAAAGAGACCCCAAATAGCCACACCAATCTTGAGAAAGAAGAACAAAGTAGGAGAGATCACAATACTTGGTATCAAACTATATTGCAAGGCCACTGTAATCATAACAGTCTGGTATGGCATAAGAACAGACACATAGATCAATGGAACAGAATAGAGAACACAGAAATAAACCCATGTCAATATGGTTAGTTAATATTTGGTCAAACAGGGAAGGAACATAAAATGGAGTAAAAATACCTTCTTCAACAAATGGTGTTGGGAGAACTGGAATGGCACAAACAAACAAAAAAAAAGAAGAACCTAGACCACCAACTTACACTATATAGAAGAATAAACTCAAAATGGATAAAAGATTTAAACATAGGCCATGACAGCCTAAAAGTCCTAGAGGAAAACATAAGCAGTTAAATTTCCGACATCCCGTGCAGCAATATTTTCTCCAATATGCCCCCTAGAACAAGGGAAATAAAAGAAATACTGAAAAAAATGGAACTACATCAAATTAAAAAGCTTCTGCACAGCTAAAGAAAATATCAATATGTAAGGAACCAATCATAAAACAAAATATATTGGCCAATGATATCTCAAATAAAATACATAAAGAACTCATATAACTCAACACCAGAAAGACAAACAATCTAATCAAAAAAAAAAAAAAAAAAAAAAAGGGCAAAGGACCTAAACAGACACTTCTCCAAGGAGGACATACAGAGGGCCCAGAGACATATGAAGAGATGCTCGACATCACTAGCCATCAGAGAGATGCAAAATAAAACCACAATTAGATACCACTCCACAGTGGTCAGAATGGCCATCATTAACAAATCAATGAAAAAAATGTGCTCATATGTAGAGAAAAGGGAACCCTAGTGCACTGTTGGTGAGAATACAGACCAGTGAAGCCACTGTGGAAAACAGTGTAAAATTTTCTCAGAAAAACTAGAAGTGGAACTGCCTTTTGATCCAGCAATTTCACTGCTGGGCTTATACCCTAAGGATCCTGAATTACCAACTCAATAGAACCTATGCATCCCTATGTTCATAGCAGCATTATTTGCAATAGCCAAGTGCTGTAAGCAGCCTAAGTACCCATCAGTAAATGAGTGGATCAAAAAACTGGTACATTTACACAATGGAATACTACACAGCAGAAAGAAAGAAGGAACTCCTACCTTTCACAACAGCATGAATGGAAATGGAGAGTATTATGCTAAGTGCAATAAGTCAGGTGGTAAAAGACAAATACCACCTAGTCTCACTTATAAGAGGAACTTAATGAACAAAACAAATGAGCAAAATAGAACCTGAGGCATGGAAACAAGGAATAGACTGACAGTGACCAAAGAGGTATGAGGAGAGGAATAAGGGGGGAAAGAAGGGAAAGGGTCTAGTCAAGGAACAGGTATAAATGATCCATGGACATGAACAACAAGGTGGGCAGGTCAGGAGAAAGCAACAAGGGAAAATTGGGACAACTGTAATAGAACAACAAAATAAAATAAAGACCCACAGCCCAGTCTTTGTTTAACTCTTTACTTGGGTCTCTTTTTCTTTGTTTAAATACTCCAGTCTTCCTCCTTCATTTCTAAACTACACATGGGCCAATATCTGACATTTCTGTATCCCTCAGAGTCAAGATCAGCAGACATGTGGATTCATGGTAGCTCTATTCTTCTAGGCCCAGGAGTTAGCAGAGCAGATTCTCTATCCTCAAGCTAGATGGATCATCACACAGAGATAGAGTAAAACATAAATAATTTTGAAAGCTGTGTCTCCTTCTACCTTGAGATCCAGGGAGGTGAGAAATCAGAAGGGACAGACCGAGGAAGACAGTTAGAGTTCCCCTTCACAGCAGGCAGAGCAGGGCAAGTGCTGACAGTGGACAGAGGAGGTAGCATTGCCCTGAGAGCCATGGTTCCCAGAGAGACCTGTCTGTTCGCAGCCAGGGAAGAAGGACTATACAACCATCAGAGAGGTCCCTGTACTCTAAGAGCAACAGAGGCCAGGTGAGACTTGCTCCCTGAGTCTGTCTCACTGGGTCTTATTTTTTATAGGGTCAGCAGGTTTTGCCTTTTTGTGACAAGGGTGGAGGGGTATGACAGGCAAGCCAATTGCTTCAAGGATGGCTGCATTTAAGAGGATCTCAACCCTTGAATAAGAACATGCCCTTCTTTCAATGGTCAGGCTTCCCAGGAAGCCAGGCTAGAGCTAGAGACCAAGCATCACTTGGTTTGATAGGAATGAATTGAATGGCAGGGTCTGAATCCTGAGGTACATCAAGGTGTTCAGGCATCTGGGGGTTGGGTTATCCCAATAAATAAGTTACATTAACCCTTTCAAAATATGTAACTAAAATCAACTTCCATTTTAAACAACTTTGGCACCTAAAGTCAATCTACTATATGACCTAGCGTTGCATTGGCCAATATTTTTTTAGTGAGAAATTTAATATATTGCTTATCCTTCCTATTCTTTTTTTAAAATTTTTTATTGTATTTTTCCATTAGCCAATTTTATATGAGAAATTGAAAGCTTTAATTATTCTGAGAGGATAATTTGGTGCCAAAGTGGGTTTTGTTAGAAAGCGATGCTTATTTGGAATGATCAGCTATAGGTACCTGGAGGCATGTTAGTTCTCAAAGAGGTCTTTGCTGAGCAATATGACCACCTTCAGATTTAGTGAGGAACCAATGTGCCAGCCCTTGTTCTTATGACAAGTAGGGGATTCAGCACTAAGTTTTGCACTTTAGGGTAAACACTCTGAGAGATGGAGATCGAAAACCACCTATAATATAATTTAGGGAAAAACATTGCAACTCACAGTTTCCTCTACAGTAAATTAAGAATTGGAATATATTCACAGGATTGTCAATAAGGCAGTATATCAATGGTTAATAAGCCCTAAAGTGTTTTGAAAATAGTAAGGAAATTTCTCACTAGGCAACCCTGGGACTCTAACAAATACATTTTGGAAAAGGGAAAGACAATAGAGGGCCCATAAGGCAGGTGCCATTTCTGATTTTTTCCATAAGGTCTCCTCTGTGGTACAGAAAAGGTATACAGTAAAATATTTGTTGAATGAATGAATTCAGCAGGAGCAGAAACAGGCCCACGATATGTGGATCACCTTCCTGTTTGCTGCCTTTGTTTCTCTTTGCCTTTCTCTGAGCCATTCAGGCCACATTCAATCCCTGAAGATTTGTCTGCTACCACAATCTTTCCAGAAACTTCCATTCAAACAAATGGTTTTTTAAACATCACCGTTTTCCTGAAGATTGTGGAGCTTCCAGAAGATAGGAGACAAGCTCAGAAAGTTGGTCTTTAGCAGGAACAAATAGAACACTCTTCCAGGAACTGTAGTAGAGCTTTATGACTAATGTCCTTGCCTGAACCATGTGCTCACCAAGTACCATCTTAGCCTCCTTCCTGTCTGCTATATCAACCCCAAAGGGACCCCATCTCAGTCTCACTACTCACATCCTAAAAAAGACAGGCAAAACTTCAAAGGAAGAGGGTCTAGCAAGGCCACTGCCACATAGAGATGGACTTAGTTCCTGCTGCTGTCAGTTCAGAGCTACACCTGGACTTGAGCCTCACCCCCTCAATTTATTCCCAGTAAACCAGGAGATGTCTGGTCTCTAATTCCATTCTGACTGCATAGAAAGCCTGGACATTGAAGGAAGACACATTCTTATTCAGAACTGAAAAACTCTCAAAATCAGTTATCAAGTTGCCAGACTATGGCACTTAGGGGCAAAAGTTCATCAAAGAACAACTTCCAATAAATAAATATTTCCCTGAAACTATTTAAATGAAAGTTCCAGGGACTTCTGGCCAAGATGGAGGAGTAGATAGATATACTGTGCCTCCTTGCACAACCAAAAAGACAACAACAAATTTAAAAACAAAAACAACTAGAACTGTCAGAAAATCGAACTGTATGGAAGTCCGACAACCAAGGAGCTAAAGAAGAAATATTCATCCAGACCAGTAGAAGGGGTGGAGACAGGCAGCCGAGCAAAGAGGACTCACAGCAAGGCAGCAGATTGCGGACTGGGCTGTCCCACATTCACATGCAGATAAACCAGGACAAATGACTAGGGAGTGAGACAGACTGTGCAACCCAGAGTTCCAGCACCGGGAAATAAAGCCTCAAATTTCTGATTGAAAACACCTGTGGGGGTTGAGGCAGCAGCAGGAGAAACTCCCAGCCTCACAGGAGAGTTTGTTGAAGAGACCCACAGGGTCCTAAAACATACACAAGCCCACCCACCTGGGAATCAGCACCAGAAGGACCCAATTTGCTTGTGGGTAGAGAGGGAAGTGACTGAAAACCAGCAGAGAGCAGAGCAAGTGGCATTGTTCCCTCTCAAACCCCTCCCCCACATATAGCTTCACAAAGCAGTGATGTGGGTTGCCCCGCCCTGGTGAGCACCTAAGACTCTGCTCATTACTACACATCAGGCACAACAAGACAAAAAAATGGCCCAAATGAAAGAACATATCAAAGCTCCAGATAAAATACAACTAAGCGATGAAGAGATAGCCAACCTATCAGATGCACAGTTCAAAACACTGGTAATCAGGAAGCTCACAGAATTGATTGAATATGGTCACAAATTAGATGAAAAAGTAAAGGCTATGCTAAGTGAAATAAAGGAAAATGTACAGGGATCCAACAGTGATGGGAAGGAAATTGGGACTCAGATCAATGGTGTGGACCAGAAGGAAGAAAGAAACATTCAACCAGAACAGAATGAAGAAACAAGAATTCAAAAAAATGAGGAGAGGCTTAGGAACCTCTGGGAAAACTTTAAACGTTCCAACATCAGAATCATAGAGATGCCAGAAGGAGAAGAGGAAGACCAAGAAACTGAAAACTTATTTGAACAAATAATGAAGGAAAACTTCCCCAACCTGGCAAAGGAAATAGACTTCCAGGAAGTCCAGGAAGCTCAGAGAGTCCCAAAGAAGTTGGACCCAAGGAAGCACACGCCAAGGCACATCATAATCACATTACCCAAGATTAAAGATAAGGAGAGAATCTCAGAAGCAGCAAGAGAAAAGGAGACAGTTACCTGCAAAGGAGTTCCCATAAGACTGTCAACTGATTTCTCAAAAGAAACCTTGCAGGCAAGAAGGGGCTGGCAAGAAGTATTCAAAGTCATGAAAGGCAAGGACCTACATCCAAGATTACTCTCTCCACCAAAGCTATCATTTAGAATGAAAGGGCAGATAAAGTGCTTCTCAGATAAGGTCAAGTTAAAGGAGTTCATCATCACCGAGCCCTTATTCTATGAAATGTTAAAGGGACTTATCTAAGAAAAAGAAGATCAAAACTATGAACAGTAAAATGACAACAAACTCACAGTTATTAACAACTGAACCTAAAACAAAAACAAAAACAAACTAAGCAAACAACTAGAACAGGAACAGAACCAGAGAAATGGAGAGATCACATGGAGGGTTATGAGCAGGGGATTGGGTGGAGAGAGAGGAGGAAAAGATACAGAAAATAAGTAGCATAACTGGTAGGCAGAAGATAGACAGGGGGAGGGTAAGAATAGTGTAGGAAATGTAGAAGCCAAAGAACTTATATATATGACCTATGGACATAAACTAAGAGGGGGAATGTGGGTGGGAGGGGGTACACAGGGTGGAGGGGAACAAAAGGGGAAAATGGGACAACTGTAATAGCATAATCAATAAAATATATTTTAGAAAAAGAAAGTTCCAGGATTAGGGTACCCCTGGAACTTTGGGGACACCTCTGCATGGGACCCGAACAGACAGTTTAAGGAGATAGGAATATTTTTTATTAGAAATAGGCATAAGGGATGGGATCAATGGAGAAAAGGACTAAATTCAGTTACCTGGAATAGGATGAACTAGATGAGGAACGCTTCCCCTCAAGCAAGAGTCAGTCCTTCAAAGTAAGCTCCATGAGGTCATGAAAATAGCTGTAATGCAAGAGTCAGGGCTCATGGTCCTGGACCATTCTATCATTAGCTACCTGACCTTGAGCAAATAACTTTACTTCTCATGTTCATAATTAATGTGATTTCAGTAGTCCCTTACAATTCTATTACTTATGCTGGAGTCAATCTAATAATGAGATTATCACATTGTAGGAAAGAAGGAAACTAATGTCTACCCGGAAACTATTTGCTAAGCACTGGGCTGGGGTTTTCATAACGTTGCCTTATATAACTCTGTAAAAACTCTAATAGGTTGGTACCAAGAGCAAATGAGGTAATGGAGTCTCAAGTCACGCAATTTGTCTAAGGCAACAAGATGGAGGGTGGTAGGACAAACATTGAGACTTTGTTTCCAAAACCTCCCATTCCTCCATGGCACCATGCTCCCTCACAAGACATGGAAGGAATGCAGGTGTCATTTCTCTGTAATTATGCCATGTCATTCCTCAGTAGAAAGCACTGTGCTAGACAACATGACTTGCATTCAAGCACTGAGCAAGACACATAGGGGATGCCAACATGTATGATCCTGTCACCCTCTAGCTTGGATGACAAGTTGGTGGTAAATGGCATTTACTGAAGATGGCTGCTGGGAACAGAGTGAGAGGTCATTCTGATATATCCCATGCCCCACATCTCATTCTTTAAGGAACCACCTTCAGCCAGAAGAATGCAGGACTTCTCACTGCACCGTTAGATTATTTGTGGCACTGCCTTAACACTCGCTTTTCATCATCTCTTTTCTTTCATCCCTCTAAATTCAGTTTGGCTGGGGCTTGGATGCAGGGGTAGAATGAAAACCTTTCCATGTCAGCATGTAAATGTCCAATGCAAAAATAATTAAATCTCCAACCATTTATCTTCCATCTCCAATTCCAAGCTATTGTTCTGAGAATGATCTGAGGGTTGTGCTTCCCCCACTGTCTAATTTCAGACTGAGTTCACACTTAGATAACTTTTTATTGTTAGGAATGTTTCTGCTGCATGCATTTCAGGCTCCACACAAGAACAGGTCTAATTTGAAGCTCAAACAGAGAAAGGGAGCTGGTATTGCAGGAATGTGAGCGAGTTCCTGGCTTAATGGCTGGCTGCGAGTGGTGGCTGAGTGGTTGCAGATGTGAGCACTTCAGTGCAAGCAGCAGTGCTGGGCTGGGGAGGCCTCAAAGCCCTGGTATTTCAAAGGGGCAAATTTAAGCAAAACTGTGACATAGAATTTCTTTTTGATGCTCCCTTTTGGTGTCAAATCCACTACCTGATACACAATATGGTAGCTCTAATGAATCTATTCAATCTAATCTTCATACTCATGGCATCTCCAAGGAAGAAAATTAATTGGATGAAGTTAAATATCCGCCTTTCATGTCAACAAAATTGGTTTTTCTAGGGATTAAAGGATTAACTTGGTGTTAAGTCCCTAAAGAGGTTAAAATACTTTATTATTCATTACAAAATACAAAGATTGGGCTGTTACTTTTTTCTTATGTCACTGCCACTCATTTCAGTAAAGTAGAGTAGCAAGGAGGGTTGTAAATGACAATTTCAGAAGCACTTAATTCTCTTCAAAATTCATGTCTTCCCTGCTTACAAACTCTTTCTGCATAAAATAGCCTGGAATATATTGAGTTGAAGGCTTTCACACCCTAGTCTCAGAGCCAAATGACCAGCAGACAGGGATGAGCTTTCAGTTAAGTCACTGAGGCTGTACAATGTGGCATTTCATATTGATGTTCTCCCAGCTTCTGACCAAAAGAGCATAATGTCCCATCAACAACTGAGAAGGTATTTCCAGTTTGGGTCAAAGGATGGAGAAAGATGGGCTATGCCATGTCATCACAGAGGCAGCCGCTTTTCAAATTAGGATTTACACACTTTTTCTACCCCATACAAAAATGAGTGATTTTGGCTCTGCTTCCTTCATGGTTTGTGAAATATTGATTTGGGAAATCCCTAAATCCAATGCCAAACTTTTGCACCTGGGGAAACCCAGGCACAGTTCCACAATGTGACTTGCTCTAGGTCACTGAACTGTAAGTGGTAAAGTGGCACTGGACCCTGGCCCTGAAGTCCCTTTTCTCTCCTATTCCGAGCTTCTGCATTCTTCTTCAGAGGGCTGGCTTGGTGACAGAGGGCCCATACTTTAGAGACAGATGTCAGAAGTTGGGACTCAGACTGAGACCAGAGCATAAGGTCATGGTCATGAGTCACATGGTGACTATCTGTAGCCTCAGCCTGATGAAGTCCAAGTTCTGAAGCTAACTGGGCACACTATTCAAGTTTGGCCCCACCTTCATTCAAATCCATCCTGCATGGCTCTTGGTCTTCTGGAGGGGGACATAAAGGCAAAGCAATTAATTCAAATATCATTAGGACAGTCCTATACAACACTATGCTATGGAAAGAATAATGAGGCAAACATCAAGTTGGGTGTGTTGAGATAATAATGTCAAGTAACTATAGTAAAGCTGAGTGGGACAACATACAGAGACATGAGAGGTAATGTATAAAATAACATCTGGGTCAAAAGAAGATGGTCTCTTCAAGTTGGGGAGCCCAGAAATGATCAATAGATGAGGAAATAGCATTTGAGTGAGTCTTAGAGGAAGTATGCACTTCAGGAAATATAGATAAGGCAAGGACATTCAGTCTAAAAGAAAATAAATATCTGAAGAAGAAAGCAGAGAATACTGTTTGGGAGGCAATAAATGATTTTCTTTAAGACTAACTGATATGTCTTCCTCTCAATCAGGAAGCCCTCCCTGATTGCTCAAGGCTGGTTAAAGACCCCCTCCTAAGTGCTTCCCCAGCACTCTAGACATACTCCCACCATAGCACTTAGCCAGAACACTGGGTCATACCTGCCACAGAGCAATGGTGTGACAGTGGTGGTGGTGCAGCAGGGTATGTAGTGGGAGAGGGCAGGAAAAGTTGCAAGGAAAGCAGGGATAGCTTTTACACCCATATCTCTGTTCCTTGGTTGGTGAGGATAGAGAGGGCAAGCTTTCTAACATTTGTTTCTTAGAGGGATAGTCCATAAAATACCTACTGCCTATAACGTGCTTTTAATTTTTCAGATGCAGTACCACAAGAAGGGTGAAAAAGTGTTTTTCCTGAATCTTCACTGGAGAAAACTAAGACACAGACTTAAAGGAGAGACCCAGAGAGACATAGGAAATCAAACTCACAACTAAAATATTGGAAATTCGCTGTCAATACAAAATCTGAGTTTTGGATGTTGTCCATATTCATACACATATACACACACACATTCACTCACACATACCCCAACTCTCGTTATTTTATTTTATTTTATTGTATTTTTTGTTGTTGTTCAAATACAGTTGTCTCCATTTTCCCACCACCACTTTCCCCCACCCCACCCAGCCCCACGTCCCACCCTCAATCCTTCCCCATCTTTGGCTTTGTCCGTGGGTCCTTTATACATGTTCCTTGATGACCCTCTCCCTTCTTTTTCTCATTATCCCCCTCCCGCTTCCTCTCTGGTTACTGTCAATTCTTTATTTCAATGTCTCTGGTTATATTTTCCTTGCCTGTTTGTTTCGTTGATTAGGTTCCACTTATAAGTGAGATCATATGGTATTTGCCTTTCACTGCCTGGCTTACTTCATTAGCATAATGCTACATTTACACAATGGAATACTACACAGCAGAAAGAAAGAAGGAGCTCCTACCCTTCACAACAGCATGGATGGAACTGGAGAGCATTATGCTAAGTGAAGTAAGCCAACTCTCCTTTTTCAAATTAACATCCAGTTTGTCACAATAGGCAATATTTTCAATTAGATACTCATGTGTCTTTTACTATATTTTTAAATGCTGCGTAAAAAAGCTGCAGAAGGACCTGGGTATCAGTGGGTGGGACAACAGAGAGCTGAAGGCTTGAGATGATTGGTGAGTATTTCTATGGCCGCTTCTACCTATGTACTGCCTATGAGATGTCCAGTCATGTGGAGCACACGTGGCCTGTAAGGTTTTCTCAACCTAATGTCAGGGATTTGGTTCATGCCCTCAAAAATTAACATAAATTGGATTGAGAAGTCAACACATATGTGTATGCACTCATACACCATATGCATATCCATATACAACATATACCACAAACACATATTCTCTACATACAGACACACCACACACACACCACACACATATACCCTCCTCACAGCTTTCCCCAATCATTTCACCACCCAACAGCAGCAACACCAAGGCAAAAACATTACTACAGAAGTCCATAATCTGTCATTACAGAATTATGAGAATAAGTGTGAAAGCAGGAAAGAACTGTGACTAAAGAGAAGTCTGCAAGTCAGATTCACAGCTTCACAATTTACTAGCGAAATAGCTTTGGGCGTATTGCTCAAACCACTGTATCAGTTTCTCATCTGGAAAATGGAGGTAATAGTAATACTAAATAATAGGAAATCATAATAATAAAACTCAGTTTTTTATTTTCTGAAAATTGAATAAGAAATTATACTGTATAGTATTATATAATATTGGATTGGTCAAAAAGTAGTTTTTTCCATAAAATAAAAGACATATTTCTCATGTTCACCAATAACTCCATTGATTTGGTTATTTTGAGTATGTTGGCTATCTCCCACTATTGGCTTCTAATGAATGGGTAGAGGCCAGGGGCACTGCTAAACATCTTCTGATGCATAAGACAGTCCCACAGCAAAGAATTATTTGGCCAAAATGTCAGTAGTAACAAGAAACTTTGCAAACAACTCTTGACATGTTCAATCAGTCACAGCACCTTCTCCACATACTGCACAAAATTTTTCTTGTGTTTTAGTTGTTTTTACCTTTCTTGAAATAATAAAGCATAATACACCAAAAATGTTATGTATCTTCTTCCATCTTCAATATTAAAATAGCTATACAAGTATTCACCAATTTTGATAAGTTTTTTAGGATGGTGATATCACAACTGTCATAATACAATCTAACAAAATTGTTCCAAATGAAGTTAAAGACAATTAAGCACTACTAGAGCCTTAGTACAGAAAAAAATAATGAACTTTTTAGCCAACCTAATATATATACTGGTATGTATAAGGTACACATAGTATGTATGTACAGTATAATATATAATATAAATATAGCATATGATAAATTACATATTACTATACAAGGTCTGTCCAGAAAAAGTCCAGCCATTGTTAATATAATGAGAATGGTTTGTGTGATGTCTATGTAACCTGGTAGCCAAAGAGAGTAGACTGGAATGCACATGGGTGAACAATGATGACTTCACTATACTGTCAGTAGGGGCTGTAGACATTGTTGAGTGAGCACGTGTACTCTGTGGCTGTGGCATTCAAAATAATTGAGGAAGTAGAGTGATGGCTCTGCATCAAATTTTGCATTAAGCTTGAACAGTCCTCCAATGGAAACTATTCAGATGATTCAGAAGGCTGCAGCTATAGGCAATTGGCGATTGGCAGCTTCATCATGACAATGGGCCAGTTCATGCATCATGTCTTGTGCAAAGCTTTTTGGAGAAACACCAAATCACCCAGGTGACTCAGCCCCCTACAGCCCAGACTTGGTGCCCTGCAACTTCTGACTTTTCCCAAAACTAAAATCACCTTTGGAAAAGAAAAGATTTCAGGCCATTGATGAGATTCAGGAAAATATGACAGGGCAACTGATGGCAATTGGGAAAACTGTGTGAGGTCCCAAGGTGCCTACTTTGAAGGGGATTGAGGAGTCATTGTCCTATGTACAATGTTTCTTGTATCTTCTTCAATAAACGTCTCTTTTTTATATTACATGGCTGGATACCTTCTGGACAGGTCTTCCTGTATTACTATATTACTAATAAATTGTTAAAATATATATTGTACTAATTTTAATGTTGAGTGAAAAAAGAATATTTTGTATACTGAAATGAAAAGGAGAGCAGGGCAGAGCTGAGGCAAGTGGGATTTCTCTGACCAGCAGTAGCAGGGAGCTGGACAGCATCGCTGGGACAGGGGAATGAAAGCATGGAACCCCCTGGTAAGAAGGCAGGGGTTCAGATGTCTTGTCTGGTACATGCCTAAACATGAGAGGCAGACAAACTGTGTCTAGATGGGCCTAAAGTGAAGGATGGTGGAAGACAGGCTTGGATGGATGGATGAAGCCTATTGGTCAGGAAAGGAAGAAAAACGCTCATTTCATTCAGAGTGGATCCCCATGGTAATGTTAGCATTACTGACCAGTGGTTTCTTTGGAAATCAAAGCAGATTAATTTTTTAGATAATATTTTTTTAATTAATAATTATTGTTACCAATAACATCAAATTGCATTTCCATGTAGCCCTTTTTTACTTCCTTGATCCACTTGCATACAATAGTCTTCCTTTTTCTTTCACCTAAATTCAGTAAAGCTGCAGTCTTATTTCTTCTCCTGCTTTTTATTTTTTTTCCATGGCTTTCTTAGAGAGAGAGGAAGGGAAAGAGAGAAACATCTTTTCTCTCTCACATCTTTTCCAATGTGAGAGAGAAGCATAAATTGGCTGCCTCCCATACATGCCTTGACCAGGGATAGAATCAAACCCACGACCTAGGTATGTGCCCTAACCAGGAATTGAACCTACAACAATTTGGTTATGGGACAAAGCTCCAACAAACTGAGCTACACCAGCCAGGGAACTTTTCCTCCTTTTTAAAGATAAGAAATCTTCCCTGGCTGGTGTGGCTCATTTCGTTGGAGCAACATCCCATAACCAAAAGTTGTAAATTTGATCCTTATTCAGGGTGTGTATGAGAAGCAAACAACTGACATTTCTCTCTCACATTGATGTTTCTCTCTCTCTCACTTCTTCTCTCTAAAATCAATAAGCATATTTTTAATTAAGAAAAAGATGAGAAACCTGCCAACAAAGCATTTGTCCAAAGTCACACATGCAGTCCAAGGCATACTGCTGTGCCCTCATACTTAGGTGGTCTTCTTAGAGGGTTGTATTGTTTTGGACAGTATTCAGCCTTTCTCTAGACCCTTTTGAATAGTCCAGAAGGCCCAGGTACCTCTTCTTTACTCCTTTTTCGTCTTTCATGTTTGTTCTTCTTCCAGTGTCCCTCCTGTACACACAGTCAAGTACCTCTAGAAGCTTTATCTAGAAGGTGCTCAGTGAATCCTCATGGAATGATGGACCAAATGGCCTTAGTGCTGGGGACACTTGCTTCACCATTCACAATTTCTTGTGGCTTTCAAGGCTGACCTCACACCCTCAGTGGTTTGCCCTGAGTGTGAAATGGATTGTGGGGACCAGGGTAGCTAATGCTCTGACACTGGACATGGTGGAAATGCTGAGCAAAATAGGTCAAAGTAGTTACTGGCTGTGTGCTGGACCAGCTCCACTGCAAACAAGCAGCTCATAGTGTAGAAATGCATCATCTCTAGACACTGTAACTCAAGGCACTGTTCTCCAAGGAACTCCCAAGGTATTCTACAGTTGGGGAAGGGCAAGGGACCTTTTTGGGAGAGGGAAGACAGCAGGCAGACCCAGGGTTCACCTCCCTTACCTCTGTGACAGAGCATGCTCTAAATTGAAACCATGTATTTTAGAGATGAAGAGATCTTTCTGGTATAGACATGAAATGAACACTGAGTCAAAGGCTCTCTGGAGATGAATGAAATTTGAAAGAGCCTAAAAGCAACCTAACTAGCCTTTCCCCTCAGTATTCTGGGCTCAATCCCTGTTCTAAGTCTGAACATCAGAATGTAACGTACCTGAACCTCATCACTTTAGATCACCACTGAAAATCCTGTGCTGAAATACATTTAATGTTATCCTTTTAGATTTTATAGAGGTTTAATAGGAAAAACATTTGAGGAGCATTTCTCTACCTTTGTAGAACTGCAGCAAAAGACAGCATCCATTAAGCTACTGGTGCCCCTGACACAATAAATCTTCCCTCTAGGGTTACAATACCTCATATCAAACTATATTACAAGGTCACTGTAATAAAAACAGTCTAGTACCGGCACTTATGCACACATAGTATGTGTCGGCACAAACAGACACATAGACCAATGGAACAGAATAGAGAGCCCAAAAGTAAACCCAAGTCTCTATGGTCAATCAATATTTGACAAAGGAGGCAGGAGCATAAAATGGAGTAAAAATAACCTCTTCAACAAATGGTGTTGGGAGAGCTGGACAGCTACATGCAAACTTACACCCTACACAAAAATAAACTGAAGGTGGATAAAAGACTTAAATATAAGTTGTGACACCATAAATGTCCTAGAGGAGAACATAGGCAGGAAAATCTCAGATATTCCACGCAGCAATATTTTTGCCAACATGTCCCCTACATCAAGAGATATAAAGGAAAGAATCAACAAATGGGACTACATCAAATTAAAAAGCTTCTACACTCCTAAAGAAAACATCTAGAAAATGAAAAGGGGACCAACTGTATGTGAAAATGTATTTGCTAATGATACCTTGAACAAGCGTTTGATCTCCAAAATATATAAAGAAATCACACGACTCCATCAAGGAAGACAAACAATCCAATCAAAAAATGGGCAAAGGACCTAAACAGACACTTCTCCAAGGAGGACATACAGAGGGCCCAGAGACATATGAAGAGATGCTCAACATCACTAGCCATCAGAGAGATACAAATTAAAACCACAATTAGATACCACTTCACACTGGTCAGAATGGCCATCATTAACAAATCAACAAATAACATGTGCTGGCGAGGTTGTGGAGAAAAGGGAACCCTAGTGCACTGTTGGTGAGAATACAGACCAGTGAAGCCACTGTGGAAAACAGTATAAAATTTTCTCAAAAAAACTAGAAGTGGAACTGTCTTTTGATCCAGCAATTACACTACTGGGATTACACCCTAAGAATCCTGAATCACCAACTCAAAAGAACATATGCATCCCTATGTTCATAGCAGCATTATTTGCAATAGCCAAGTGCTGTAAGCAGCCTAAGTGCGCATCAGTAAATGAGTGGATCAAAAAACTGGTACATTTACACAATGGAATACTACACAGCAGAGAGAAAGAAGGAACTTCTACCCTTTGCGACATCATGGATGGAACTGGAGAGCATTATGCTACGTGAAATAAGCCAGGAGGTGAGAGACAAATACCATATTATCTCACCTATAAGTGTAATCTAATCAACAAAACCAACAAGCAAGCAAAACAGAACCAGAGACATCAAAATAAAGAACTAACTGACAGTGACCAGAAGGAAGGGGGCAGGGAGATAATGGGGGAAAGAAGGGGAAGTGTCAAGTCAAGGAACATGTATAAAGGAAACATGGACATGGATAAAGGGGGGGAGGATTGAATGTTGGGGGAGAATGGGCATGGCAGGGAAGAGTAATGGGGGTGGGGTATGGGATCTACTTTAATTGAACAATAAAAAATTTTAAAAATAAATAAAAAATAAATCCTCCCTCTACACAGACCATGGAAAGACTAGCTCTTCCTGCTTTTTTTATTCTTTCTCTCTTCAGATAGTACCAACTGGATAACTAATGTGTATCCCATTGCTTTCTTGTTCTTGCCTTAGTTGCTATTAAACCTGGCATTGGTGTCAGTGCTCAGCTTCAATAACTGATTCAGTCTCTAGTGGTGCTAATATGCTTCTCTCTACTCTCTTTTTATCCCCTTTTATCTTAGAACTGTCATTTTATGTATGGCTAATTTTTTAGGCTGCGCAAATCCTGCCCTTCCTCACTTAAGAACAGAAAAAATAATAAATGATTGAGTCCTAGACATAGATGAATGTTAGATAGAATGATAAGTAGAGCAAGCTAGCTTTGGGTGAGTGGATGGAGAAGATGAGTGGGTGGATAGATTGATCTGAATTTCATCACTTCATCTGCACAATTAGCCCAAAATAGAATTAGGAGTCCAGAGTCAGCCCTGTTATTAACAGAATGTTTCCATTTCTTCTAATTTAACAAAAATACATTGATCATCTATAACCTGAACACAATTTTTTCCAGGATACAGTTCATGTTTTATTTGTATTTATATCCAGCCCAAGGCTATCATATAGTAGGTGCTCACCAATGTTTGAAGCAAATTGAATTAAATTAAAACAAAAACTTACCCCACCAGGTGCAATACACAATGCCCAGAGCACACTACATTTTTGAAGAGATATAAGTCGCAAACCTGAATAGACCACAATGACCATATAATCAATACACCTCTCCTAGACCATTTAGGCTGATAGCCTTAGACTTTGCTCATTCCTGCTGTGGGCCTTTCTCATGCAATTTAACCATATGCAATGCCCTCCCTGTCCATTTGATCAACTCTTACCAGCCTTTAAGACTTAAATCAAGTCTCTCCACCATAAAACTTGTTTCCAATTCCAACCAGCCCGCGTTTATTTCCCTTGCCCTGATCATCCACTGCAAACAAGCTTTATATACCTCCAACTGACCATGACTCAGCCCCCAAGGTCCCACAGGTACCTCCATTTCAGCCTGTCCAAAGTGGAACCCCTATCCCACTGCCATGGATTCTGAGTTGCTGAGAGTGTGAGCAGGTCTTGTAGTGTAGCTACCTGAGACCAGATCCTGGCTGCACTGCTGTGACAGTACTGATCACTGGTCAGAGAAGCAGAACCCCTGGCAGATATATATGTAAATGAGTGATATGTGTGTGTATACACACACACATGTATGAATATATCTACATATCCATATATGTATATGTATCCCTGTATATTTATATAGAGGAATTTTTTACAGGGATTTGACCTTATACAAATAAGTGGAAGAGCTACTCTCTCTATGATGTATCTTTATATCTGGTGGTGTAGCTTGAAACCTAAGGGGCAGGAAATTAGGAAGGGAAGATGGAGAATAAGAACCAGCAGGAATCCACAGGGACAATCTCCAGCCCACAAGATGGACTAAAACCCATGCCAGTTTTACTTTTTCTCCATCTCTAGTGTGTGGGTGTCCTGCAGAAGTCAGTGTTTTTGTAACACCTAAATACACACCTGACCAAAGAGCCAAGACACCCGATGGAGGATTCATGGAAAGGTGAAGTGGTTGCAGGCCAACAACTGCCTCACACCAGTGTGGTGAACTAGCAGGTCAGCAACATGTGTGAGCCACAGAAGGACCACTATTTCCCTTCCAGCTTGTGAAGCTCCCATAAGAATATTGCGGCACATCCTTAACCCAGAATATGTGAGAGAGGGAATTTTGAGAATTTTCCTTAACCTAACCAAGTTGACACACTTCAGAACAACCCAACCATTGCTAATTTTCATGATCTTGGGCAAGTGATTTTACTTTTGGAGCCTCAGGTTTCCCATCTGTAATATAGCAATAATATACTAAAGCATCCTCGTGAGCATTAAATACTATACTTATTGAATTCTTAGCACAGTGCCTGGCACAGAGTTACTGCTCAGTAAATGTTATTTATTATGATAAACATAGCCCCTCCTCCTATTCTAGTAGCTTAGTTAGTGTCCTTAAAATCCACCCTTTTACCGAAATTAGTGCTTGACTTCTAGTGGTAGACAAGTTAGCCGAGATGTCATGAAGCTATCCTGCCTCTGCCAGGAGGTTTCTGGGGACACGGGTCTATTTCCAAGAGGCCTGAGTAGACTTTTGTGTGCCAGACTGTAGAGTTACCTGCCTTTTATCCTTGACCAGCACCACCTACCCCACCTGTCCTCAGCCTGAGCCTCTGACAGCAGCATCTCTACTTTCTTCCCAGCTCCCTGGACCACAGGCTCAGGTAGGAGCCTCCTTGAGCACTGGGAGAATACTGGGGACTGAGCTTCTTTCCAGAGCACATGGTGCCGGTTCTGGTTGGGACAGGCAGCCCAGGAAGCCTCACCTGGAGCAGACAGACTGCATCTGGGTCATAGGCCGGGAGCACAAAGACCTTAGGCTTTCTCTTTCCTTTGGGAAAGATAGCTCTTTGTGACCGAAAAAGAACTCTAAGTTACAATAAAACCCTATAGCTGTATATGGCACAGAAGCTCTGGTCTCTCTACAGGGTTCCTGGTTACTCAGGGAGTCTCAAGTTCCTTTCAGGAGAGGGAGGCATAGGTTTGCAGGTGGCCAAGTTCCTCTAACTCAGGCCATATTCAAAATGAAAATTCAGAATTTTGGGTTCTTTTCTACGTCTTAAATAATCAACATGTTTTTTGTTTTTTGTTTTGTTTTGTTTTGTTTGTCAATATTGCTTACATAAAACTGGAGCCTTTATTTGTTCATAGTCCCTGCTAGTACAATGAATAAAATCTCAAGGAGACCAAAAAACAAAAACAAAAACCCACCTAGGCTAGGAGTTGGCCTTGCATTCTATCTCCCCTCAACTTCTTAAATCCAATCAATCACAAGGTCCTGCCAGAAATCCTCTGGGTTAAGTCTCAAGTCAGTCTTCCTCCTTCTGTTCTTGCTATCACTGCACTGGTTTAGTGTCTATGAAAGCTTCCTAACACCAATTTTTTTCTCTGATCATTCCCCTACATGCAATCACAGTGATCTAGTAGTAATCTATTCCCCTGCCCACTCCCCCCCCCAAAAAAAAGGAAAAGGAAGAAAAAGGGAAAAAGAAGGAAAGACCAAGTAACTCTTAATGCATCACTCCTCAGCTCCCCAGTTTATATAACTTGCTCCTCTGGTGCTTTCAAGGCCACATTCCTTAATGTGCCTCCTAGGGGTTCTCTAAGACCTATACTCTGCCTCTTGCCCAGCCTCAACGCACAGATACAGATGAATCATGATCCTTACATGTTACAATCTCAGCATTGGTCCATGCATGATCTTTTTTACTGTTTTAATTTATGTATTTTTAATAGTTACTCATACTCATACAAGAACTGACACTGACGATACTGTGCTTATATGCTCCTCAGCCTCACATCCCCAACCACAGGTGACCATGCACAAAGTCATGAAAATAACCTGATTCTAGATCTATGCTAAGCCTCCCTATCTACCCTACCTTCAATTCCTGAGTTTTGAGGAACAGTCGCAAGAGGGAGAGTTTGAAACTGCAGAAGACACACACACACCCAGCATTGCTACCTTGAACAACCCAGTGTGAAGAGAGAAGAAAGAGGTTAAATCTCTGATGTTCCCAGTCTTTGAATAAATCAGCTCCACTCAACTGAGCAATGTTGATCAGTGGTGTCAGCCATCAGTCAGGTGACCCATTCTTCCTCTATGAGGTGAAAACTATTACTCCCATGCAGGGGTGTTTTGACCATGGGGAGTAGCCCTGGAAGAAACTCACTTCTTCCAATAGATTTGGGGTGGATAAATTCTCTGACATTTCATGCAAGTTTATGTGTGAATGTACCTTTTTGGAGAGGAATGGTCCAAATTTTTCACCAGATTCTCAAAAGGATTTATGACCTAAAAATATTTTAGAGCCACCTTACATGGACACAAGAAAATAGAAAGGCAATTGTCCCCTAACATGCCCAATAGTGAGGGGTAGAGCATGAAAGGATAGAGAGCCCAGATCTGCTTCTCAATTTTGCAGAAGTTTGGATAGTAGTGTGGCTGATGGCCAGTATCTTATGAGTCTACTCAGCTCATTGTGCATCCCACTGGTGTGCATAGCTCAATGAAAGGAGCATCAGCTGGATGGCAGCCTCCATTATGCCCTCAGCTGGATGCTAGGAACAGTGAACAACCTGTTCAACTGTGCAGAGAGTAGCCCTGGAAACTTCCAACCTAACCAAAGACAGGATGTTTCTCCTCTTCCAGAAGAAAGGCTCTGCCAGTACATTCCATCTCAGATACTTTTGTCTCAGATGCTCTGTATTTCTAATTACTCATGTTCTGCCAAGAAGCACTTCTTATACTGTTGCTTCTTATGACTGACAGCTCTTCTACTGTACTTCATTATATGTGCCTGAATTCCTTTGGAGAAGAAGGTATCTACATTTTTTTTGTCTTTTGCCCTAAGTTGCCTAGCACACCACAGGAGATGAGTATATGTTTAATGAATGAGTATGTGGCTCTCTGGCTAGAGTTTTCACACCTTCATTCAGCCACAACACATTGGTGACCATGCAGGACACACTCAGTGGACCACCCTACCATGTTCTTCCATCAGCATTTTGTATAACTGCACAAAATCTCCTCAGTCCTCCTCTCTCTCCCATATCCCATGTTTCTTTCATTCACAGCACAATCTCATCCTCAGTGGAGAGAAGGATAGAGATGAATGGGTAAGAAGAAGGTGCATTTCAAATGAAAAGGTGAGAAGGGGGCAGTTACCTATGGGAGAGACAGTTCTCAAATGGGACAAGCAAGGAATGATTCCTACACTAAACAGTGGCTCAAGGACACCCCGAACTTGCCTCCCTTGGGATTTTGAATGCTCGGTATACTGGGCACTGTGCTCCATGCTATTGATAAAATTCAGTCCTTGCCCTGTGGATCTTGCTGTCTTGGTTCATAGAGGTTAAAACACATGTTCCAGATTATGAGGTTAATAAGAGACAAGCCAGACTCATGTCCTGATCTCCTAATTCCTGGCCCTGTTTCTTTTCAGCAACAGCCACTGTAGAACATGATCTAAAACCTAAGCAATCATCACCACTCCTCCATGGCCCCAAGACCCACATCACCTAGGCAGGAGTATGTCTTCTTTGTTTATGGACCAAAAGCTTGTTAGCTCCACAATTATCTCAGATCCTCTCATGGCATTCTAATTGTCAACCCAGCATTCCAAGAAGATGGATTGTGGTACACAAGAGAACTCCTTCCTGGGTTAGTTTAGGTTCCCGTGATGTCCAGGAACCTCCATTAAATGCCCTGTACCCCCAGGAATTCAACCAGAAAGCAATTTCATGATACTTCTCCAGGAGGCAAAAAGTGCAGGATCTTTATAGTTGGCCTGTCAGATTGAGGATACACTGTCTCACAAGCATGTTCAGACCAGGCATCCTTCCCTCCTTCACACTGGTGTCTACAGAGGTGAGCATCACTGACTCTAAGTCATCCCGGAATGGGACTGATTCCCACAGGACTGCAACAAGAGCTGCACACAGGCATCAGACCAGTCTCCCATGCAGATCCAGGCAGCAGGAACTAAACAATGTGGATGAGATACTTCCCCTGAGTCTCACCATGTCCGTTTACAACACAAAAGGGGGTCAATAAGATCACCTGCTGACAAACTATTATTTTAGCCCCAGAACACTTTCTAAAAGAAAACAATACCAAGAAGTATAAACAAATAAATAACAGGAGAGATTATCTGTTTGATACAACTGTAATTGAATAACAATAAAAATTTAAAAAAAAAAAAAGAAAGAAAATGGCCACGAGCTCTGAGGGAGGCCAAAATTCTACCGTGCTCAGCTCGATGAGCCTTAGTAAGCTCCATGGGACCCCTAGGGCTCCACAGAACACAGCTGGGAGAAGGGTGGGATCCCTAGCAATCCTTTCCTCTTCAACAGTCTAAAGTCTGATTGAAAAACCCCTATCTATTATTAAGAGTTGATTCTGAGAGTTCCAGCCAAGATGGAGGCATAGATAGAAATGCTTCACTTCCTCGAACAACCAAAAGAAGGATAACAACCAATCTAAAAACAATAAACACCCAGAAGTGCCAGAAAATCAAACTGCATGGAACTCTGACAACCAAGGAGTTAAAGAAATATTCACCCTGACTGGTAGGAGGGACTGAGATGGCAGATGGTTAGCTGAGATGGGATGCGTGGCAAAGTAGCAACTGCTCAGGTGAAGAGGGACTGGCTGAGAGGACCGGGGGCAAGGTGGCAGACCACAAGGGCAAGGCAGGGGGGGCTGAACATGAAACTAAAGACTCAAAGCTAGCTATAAACTACTGCCACTGTTGCAATGGCAGGAGAACCTGCCAGTCTCACACGAGAGAGTACATTTGAAACTAGGGATAGAGTGGAGCAAGTGAATAGTGTTTTTCCCTCTCTGACCTCTCCCCCACAGCACCACAATGCAGCAAAGACGGTTGCCTTGCCCTGCTGAATACCTAAGGCCCCACCCCCTTACAAGATAACAGGTGTGCCGAGATGAAGAAATATGGCCCAAATGAAAGGACAGATCAAAATTCCAGAAAAGGAACTAAGTGACAAGGAGGTAGACAACCTACCTGATGCAGAGTTCAAAACACTTTAATCAGGATGGTCACAGAACTAATTGAGCTCAGTCACAAAATCAAGGAAAAAATCAAGGAAAAAATAAAGCAAAATATACAGGGAACCAACAGTGAAGGGAAGGAAACCAGGACTCAAATCAATGATTTGGAACAAAAGGAAAAAGTAAACATCCAACTGGAACAGAATGAAGAAACAAGAATTCAAAAAATGAAGAGAGGCTTAGAAGCCTTGGGACAACTTTAAGCACCCTAACATCTGAATCATAGGGGTGCCAGAAGGAGAGGAACAAGAGCAAGAAGTTGAAAACTTATTTGAAAAAATAATGAAGGAAAACTTCCCCAATCTGGAGGAGGAAACAGACTTCCAGGAAGTCCAGGAAGCTCAGAGAGTCCCAAAGAAGTTGGACCCAAGGAAGCACACACCAAGGCACATCATCATTAAGTTACCCAAGATTAAAGATAAAGAGAAAATCTTAAAAGCAGCAAGAGAAAAGGAGACAGTTACCTACAAAGGAGTTCCCATAAGACTATCAGCTGATTTCTTAAAAGAAACCTTGCAGGCAAGAAGGGGCTGGAAAGAAGTATTTGAAGTCATGAAAGGCAAGGACCTACATCCAAGATTGCTCTATCCAGCAAAGCTATCATTTAGAATGGAAGGGCAGATAAAATGCTTCCCAGATAAGGTCAAGTGAAAGGAGTTCATCATCACCAAGCCCTTATTCTATGAGATGTTAAAGAATCTTCTCTAAGAAATAGAAGACCAAAAACTATGAACAGTAAAATGACAACAAACTCACAACTATCAACAACTGAACCTAATAAAACAAAAACAAAAACTAAGCAAACAACTAGAACAGGAACAGAACCAGAGAAATAGAGATCACATGAAGGGTTTTCAGTGGGGAGGGGGAGGGGAAGAATCAGGGGGAAAGAAACAGGGAATAAGAAGCATAATTGGTAGGCATAAAATAGACGGGGAGAGGTTAAGAGTGGTATAGGAAACAGAGAAGTCAAAGAACTTATATGTATAACCCATAGACATGAACTAAGGAGGGGGAAATGCTGGAGGTTTTTGGGGTTGCAGGATGGAGGGGGCATAAATGGGAGGAAAAAATTGGGACAACTATAACAGCATAATCAATAAAATATGCTTCAAAAAAAGACTTGATTCTCACTTGGCTGTTAGTAACTCGTTACCTATCTTCTCAATTGCAGTAAGAGAAATGAAGCCCCCTTGTTTAGGAAGTAATAGGAGACATCTTCACTTGTTCCTTCCCTAGAGGATTTTAATCCAGAGATGTTTAGCATCTCCAATTACAGCACACCTTGCAGTGGTACTCAACAATTACAACACAGGTCACATCACTATCTTCCCCAAATATGGCTTCATGCAGCTGAGCATCCCAGTTGTCCTTTTGTGGGTATTGGTTGGGTTCCCTGCACATCAGCCTTGAACTTGAGCTTCTTATACTCTTTTAGCACCTAGGGCAGCTGCTGGTTGGGCAGCCTTCTCTGGCAGTAGTTGTGTTCTTTGTTGTAGCTTCCATACTTGCCTTCCAAATGTCCCGAGTCATATTCTATATGCATAGGCCTGTGGTCACTAATGTTTCCTACTACCTGTCAAAAACTCTTCCAGAGTTGAATTCTTCGTTTAAATTTGCCAAATATTGTCTATGTTAATAATGAGATGAACTTACTGAAACTAGTAATTTGTACTGTAATGCACAGTAATGTTATATAGACTGAATGTCTGTGCTGTCCCAAAATTTGTAAGTTGAAACCCTACCCTGTGAAGTGATGGTATTAGGAGGTGGGGCCTTTGGGTAGTAATTAGGATTACATGAGGTCATGATGGTGGAGCCCTTATGAGTCCCCTCTCTGCTGTCTGCCACAGAAGAAAGTCAGCTATCTGCAACCCGGAAGAGGGCTCTCACCAGAACCCAACCACGCTGGTGCCTGACCACAGTTCCAGCCTCCAGAAGTGTGAGAAGTAAATATTTCTTGTTCATGAGCCACCCCAGCTATACTACTTTGTTACAGTAGCCAACTGACTAAGATGAGCAGCAAAACAAAATTTGGCATTCCCTGCTGGCTGTGAAAACACAAATACTTAGAACAGCCAGGTAGATTCAAAAATCCAAAAAAATAAAAAACAAAAACAGATGTCTGAACCCTATCCCTGTGCACTTAGTCAGTAGGTCGGGTAGGCCCTGCTATCTATTGTTAACAAACCCTCCAGTGAGTCTAATGCACACCAAGGTTGGTGAATCAGAATAGTTTAACAAGAGTCCAGCTCACATGCCGCCTCCTTCAGGGAGCCTTTCTGACCTCCTCCCCACTCTCTTCCTAAGCCCTAAACTAGATCGATCCTCCTCCTTCTCCATGGTTCCAAAACATATGTAGTTTGTCTCAGGACAAATCACATTATACTGTAATTATATCTACCTATCTTCCTCCTCCCCCCAGAAACACCAGAAATTCCTCTGGAATAAAAGTGAGCCATTCATCTCTGTATCCTCAGTGCCTTAGTATCTGCATTTAAAGTGCTAAGTCCCTTCATTCAAAGAGTTTGCAACATAGAAATTAAGACCTAAAAAAGTGTAAATAGCAGTACAAAATCAAGGGATATACCATCATTCAAGTACCACATGTTGTAAATAATATGGAATTAATTACCAATAAAAAATAACAGCTAGCATTTATTGAGATACATAAAGGTTAAGTAATTTTCTTAAAGTCACACAGCTAGTAAGTAATAGAGTCTGAATTGGAATCCAAGTGTCTGTCCTAAAGCTTGCACTTCACGCTTGTGTGAGAAACCTGTCTATTAAGAAGAGTCAATGCCACAGGAAATCAGAGGATGGAAAGATACATAGGGGCTGGAAAGTACAAACAGGATGCCTGGGGCTGGATCTGAAAGGATATTTGGACAGGAGTGGAGGTATGTAGTAAAGAATTTGGCTCTACCAAAAGATAGATCTGACCTTGTCCCTGGCTCCTAGAAAGTAATTTCTAAACTCTTGGAATTTCTTTTCTTGTTGTTTTTCTTATATTTAATTGAATGTCAAGTCACAGTAAAGGATAATATTCAATTTGTGAGCTTAAACAAAGAAGTAATATCTAAGTCCCTTCCAAACCACTTTTTTGATTCTTTCAGAGACTTGTCAGTACCTAGCAAATCTACTTCCACAAGATAACACATTCTCTAAGGATCCATGAGGTCATAATGCCCTAGGGCATTCTGTTCTAGCACTCATTCTGCCTGTCCAAAGTATATTCTCTGTGCTTTACCCATCCTTGGTTCTGCATAGTCCAGTCTCAGTTACTCTCTTCTACTCCAATTTGCTTAATGCCCCTCTTTTCCCCTGCAAAAACCGGTAGATTCCAATCCCACTATTTTCTGTGTCCCTCCTATCAGCAAAGCACCTTCAATACTCTCTTTAATCAGTGTATTCTGTACCCTTGTGCTAGTTCCCAACCTGCTGACTCGTGGTAGTCCTACCATTAGTTCTTCCATTCCTCCTCAGCTACCCAGCAGGCACCCATATGGGCTGGCCATCACCCTGTATGGAGTCTTGAGGGTTGGCTGAAGCAAGAAACAGCCAGTAGGGGCACTTTCCCAAGTCCAGACTTGTCATGGTCATTACTTGTTTATTGGCTATAGAGGCAACCAGTGGCATTGGCAAGGAAGGAGAAGAGGGCAGCAGATGACGAGAAAAAGCCACAAAAGCTAGTCTCCATGGTTCCAGGCCTTCATCGAGTCCTTCATTTGGTGCCCTCCAGGAATTTCTTGAGTAATAGGAGTGTCTTTGTTATTCATAGTAGACCCCTGGAACCATACCTGATAGTTTATGCTAACCAGGTTATCCAGCCTGGGTCACTCTAACCACATTATATCAGATGGACCTCTAGGAAAGGGTGCTGAAGATTGACTTTAACCAATGGATGATCAATCAATCAATTTTGACTATGTTACAAAGCCCCAACAAACACTCTGGACACTGAGGCTTAGATGAGCTTCCCAGGTTGTTGATACTCATGCATATTGTCATACATTGATGCTGGGAGGGTAGTGGGTCCTGCAAACATAGAAACTTTGCATTTGAAAACCTCCTAAACGCCACTAATTCTGACTTGTACTTTTCCCTGTAATAAACAGTAACCATGAGTATAGTAAGTTTCTATGAGTTTTGTGAGACTGTCTGGTGAATCAAACATGAGATGGTTTTGGGAAACTCCTGAATTTGCAGAAAAGAGGGTGGTCTTGTGTGGACTCTTCCCTCTAAATTTGTAAGTTGGATTCTTGTAGTTGGGGTCAGAAGTCTTGGACAGACTTGGCAGTGCGAGAACTGTGTCCTTATCTTTGCAGTTTGGTGAACTCCAAGTAGAAGGCATAAGGGAAACCATCCAAGCCCCCATCCAGGTCTTCCAGAGCTAAAGTGGCCTTCTAAGAGCAGGTGCAGCTACTGCCTTCTGCCAGTTTAAAATCAAGGCAAAGAAGCCTAAGGCATAGCCACTAACACCACTGGAATTATCTCTGCTAAAATTCAGTGTAAGCTATATTGCCCCAATCACCTGGGGTACAGGAGTGCTCCATAAATGTGCTTTCTTACACTCCCTTCAGGCTCAAGTCACGTGGTAGTGATATTGGCAGGGTGAGGGTCTGGGAAGGTGGCTAACCACAAATCATTATTTGGGACTAGGATGAAAGTTACAAACTGGCAGATTGTACTCCAGATCATTTTCAAGAGTCCTTATCACTTAGAGATACCTCCTGAAGTCTTACAGATGAAATTTGATGTCTGGAATTTGCTTCAGAATAATTCAGGGTGGGATGGGAAGTGGGAGAGGACACACATGAGTCAACATAGGTGTATGTTAACTGCTGCAGAGGGTGATGGGCACATGGAGCTTCATTATATCATTTTCTTCTTGTGTGTAGTTTAAAGTGTTCTGTAAGAAAAAGCTCAACACTTTTAATTTAGTACTTGTGCAAGAGTTAACATAGCATATCTGAAATGCTATCCTCAGGAAGCCCTGCTTGCAAGACTGGCACTTGGCTGGAGCTGGGGAACTTGGCTGCCAAGCGGTTCCTTACACAGAAAGAAAACATTCACTGGATGAGAAAAGTGGTTCCTTGTGCCTAGGCTATGAAACAAGATGGTTTAGACTGGATACTTACTTTACCCTAAGAGTCTGGAACTTTAGTATGTGCTCAGCAGAGGGACCAGCCCCCAGTAAAACCTTCGGGTGCTGAAGCCCTAACGGGCTTCCCTAAACAGAAACATGGCACACATGTTGCTGCATTGTGTTTTGGGGGAAGCAGAGAGTATGATCTCTGTGTGAGCCTTGATGGGAGGGAGAGAGCAGAAGGAAGCCTGGACATCAACCCCCTCAGACTCTACCCTTACAATCCCTCTACGTCTCTTCCAACTTCACTGTCATAAAATTTAGCCATGAGCATGACTATATGCTCAGTCCTGGGAGTTCTTCTAGTGACTCACCAAATGAGGTGGTGGCACCACACAATGGGACCCCAACACAATTACTATAATTTAAAATAAGATTTTACATAAAACTATGGATTTTTGGTTTCTCTTTAAAAAGCAAATAGGGGAAGAGGTGGAGGTGAGCAAAGGGGGGCTGGAAATGGGGGACATCCATAATAGTGTCAAACTGAAAAAATTGAAAATAAATTTTAAATGCTAGGAAATGCCCTTCCTTCAATACTTATACAAAAAATTATATACTATTGCATATATTAAACTAAAAGTGAAATATTCCTCAGTTGAGCATGGCCGCTCCAGTTCAACATCTCCCACCCAGACTTCCTCAGCTGTTTCCATATTTTGCCTGGCCCCTGCAAGCTTTTGATTTTTCCATCCATGAGCAGGAGGAGGGAATTTTGACAGGAGCCTCAGATACACAGCCTCCTGAGGTGTTTTCATTAAAACAAATTGATTCACTGTCCATTAAAGGTCCTTCAGGTCTGTCAAATCCAACAGATTCAGCAAATATTTACAAAGCTTAGAGTTTACTAGGCTCATGCTAATTAATATTAACAACAATAATACTTACCATTTATTGGCTCTATCCCAGGTTTACCTACATCATTCCTAATCCTGACAACATCTGCAAGGCCAGTCTAATGATCACCATTTCCAAGGTCATTTGTTGTGTGACCATTGGGTGTCTATGCTAAGTGAAGGTGAAGTCATAGGCAGTGGAAACACAGGCCAAATGAGACAAAGCCCCTGCTTACATGGTCTTACATTTTTATCAGCAAAGATGAATAAAAAATTAATCAACAAGTGAATAAATATTATGTGTCAGACAATGATAACTACTGTGAAGCAAAATCAAGCCAGCAGAAGAGAGAAGAGGAAGGGACTCGAGGATGTATAGCTAGGAAGAATCTCTCTGAAGACATTACATTTGAGCTAGGACCTGAATGAGGTCAGCATGGCAGCCATGCAGAGGCTCCCACTTCCCAAGATGAGAGAAAATGTGCAAAGGTCCTGAAGCAAAGTGAGCTTGGCTCATCTGAGTTGTTAGAGCTTAGTCAGCAAGAGACCAAAGAGGTCAGCAGCAGACAGAAGAAGGCCTTTGGATGTTATTCTAGGTGAAGCAGGAAAAGATTGGAGTGCTTTAATCAGAGTGTAAAGCATAGGCGGAAAATGAGGCTCAGAGACAGTCAAAAACATTGCCTATAAGTAGCAAAGTTGAAACTCAATCTTATATCTGACTCCAAAGAGAGTCCCAGGTTCACGCTGTTGCAAAAGCACACTTGGGAATCTTTTTTTCTCAGCAAGTTCTCTGAGATCTGAAAACCCAAGAAAACTCTTGGTTTCCCTTTGCTCTAGGATCCACTCTCATAATATCATGGTGCAAGGAACTTTCTAAGCTGACAAGGGGGCATCTATTACATTCACCTTTTTGGCTAAGATCAACTGTAGGTGGATATTTCTTAATGATTGTTAAAATTTAGTAACACAGGAGCATGTTCTACATGAATCCTTTGGTAACAACTCATGGGTAAATGCAGTTTTTGTCAGTCAAGTCACTTGAAAACCACTGATATTTAAAAGAGCCCAAGAGAAAGCCTTAGTTTAAAAAAAAAAATCACTTTGCAATACAAATTGTGACTTCCTATCCTCTTTTTTTTTCAGAATTATGGTTTTTGTACACCGGTTTTCTTAAAGCAATTGATGCCTAAATTATTAGTATCAGCATTACTGCACTATATTGCCTCTATTAAGATATGTAACTTTAGATACAGTTTGATAAAGTTTACATATGGTTAATTCCCCTGACCTCTTGGTGGAGAAGTAACTACACTGAAGGGAACTTGCCCATTAAATCTAGTACATTTATACAACCTTTTTAGAATTTCAATCCTCTCCTCACTGTCATATAAAAACAGTTCCCATAGGACACTGGGACACTGGATTCTTTTAGTCCTACATTAGAATCTTATTTGGCCAAACAGAAGCTGCCTCTAATTCCTCAGAGGACTCCCACAGGAAGCCAAGGTAGGTGTGTTCTGAGCGTGCTAATGATCAAAGAGAGAAACCAACTTTTGTGCCAGCAACTCTTGATTATTCAGGGGTGGATGATCCAATTTGTGGATTAGCTGGGCCTCTTGGCTTTTCCTGATTTCACTGATCATTAGCCCATGGCCCCTTCGGGCCAGAAAGATAAAAGGAGTGCCAGGCAGAGCGGTCCAGTGGCTTCTTGGCGATCCTGTAAAAGGGGGAAGGGCTGAGAAGCAGTCATATGTAATGGGGAAAATGAGGTTTAGGGATTATCCGGATTTCAATGTGCTGGTTTCTCCATAGCTCTCTTGCCTTCCACCTGAATCCCTACTGCTGTAATGGACGTTTACCTTAGATGGAGTGGGGGCATAGAAAGAGGACCCAGTGGATTCTGAATGTAATATTTCAAGTGCCTGGGTACAAGGGATGAAGCTGCCCTTTGCAAGCCTGAGCTGCTCCGAGCATCAGTTTCCTCACCATTTCTTTTCTTTTTTTTTTTATTGTTGTTCAAATACAGTTTTCTGCCTTTTCCCCCCACCCCACCCCAGCACCCCAGCTCTCCCCACCTCCTTCCCATTTCTACTCCCCCACCTCCATTATTGTCCATGTGTCCTTTATAATTGTTCCTGCAAACCCTTCACCCTCTTCCCCTGAAATTCCCTCCCCTCTCCCTTCTGGTCACTGTCAGCCTGTTCTCAATTTCTGTGGTGAGTGTGTCCAGGCTGGCATGGAATGGGGTGGCTTTTACACAGAACATCTCTGCATCAGGAACAGCAATGCTTTTATCCAGAGAAGAATATTTCAACCTCTTACTTAGAAAGCACTTTCTGGGATTCCAAAAGCCTCTAAAAAGGAGGAGAGGAGAGAGAGAAGGAGGGAGGGGGATAAGAATGAGGAGACAGGAAAGAAGACAAAGATGGAAGGAAGGACAAAAGGAAGGGGAGGAAAAGGGGAGGGAGGAAAAGAGGGGTGGGAAGAAGAAAAGAAGGGAGAGAGGAGTGGGAGAAATTGCAGTTCAGCCTTAAAGGTTTTGATTCCAAAAGACAATCTTAGAACAGTCCTTCCTAGTATATGAATCACACTGATGAACAAGAGCTAGATCATAAATCTAGCCCCTTAGCAAAGTCAAGCTATCAGGAAAGAGGGCCAGAGAGATTTGGCAGAAGCAAAGAGGCAGGTTTTCAAAGGCAAGATCTGCCACTCATCCACTGTATCTTTGGGCAAGTTAACCTCAAAGCCTCAATTTCCTCATATGAACAGTCAGAATAATAAGGATGCAAATTTCTTCAAATGTTGGGAGAAAGAGCTGGGAGTCTCAAGTACAGGTACCAGCCCATCAGGGGGCAGAAGGAAAGCACTGGATGTATGAACTGAGTTTCAGAATGGTAGGTGAATCTAGGCCCCTGCAGAGATGCCCAGCTACATCCCTGCATTCTACTCCTGGCACCTAAGTGTCTCGCTGGCTCCACCACCCTGTGGTGTTTCAACTGTTCATGGTAGTGAGGCATCCAGAACCCACTGATCTCATTTATGGACTCTCCCAGACCCATGGTATAGTGACAAGAAGTCTTGTCTAGGCATTTTGAGATTAAAGTCACAGATATGACACTGGCTCATTCAGTGATATTGAAAAGCCATATACGTTCTCTTAATCTGTGTTGCTTTTCTTAAAATGGAAGCAAGAATTCCTCCCCTACACTTGGGGAGTTAAACAGTGCAAGCTGAAAAGTGAGAAGTGCCATGAGTGAAAGGATAATACAGGGGGTGGGAATCTAATTTTTTTTTATTTATTCAAAAGGACTTCCTAATTTTCAAACCTATTTGCAAATATTTGTATTCTGAGATTCCGTGTCTAAGCATAAGCAAAAGAAAGGAAATTCATGGAGCCAGACACCTAAGGAGTAACCCCAGGACTTCATCCTTGCCCTCAAAGATGAGGAGGTACTGGTGGTCCTCAATGGACACACACTAAAAGAGCCCCAACAGCAAGCTTAGCTCAGTGCTGGAAGCCAGAGATGCGAAGTCAACACTTCCTACCCAGAGACAGAAGAATCAAGAGCTGCAGTTCTCAAACCTGCAGATACGAGAATCCCATTACACACTTAAAAATTATAATGTGGGTTATATCTAATTATATTTATCATATCTCAAATTTAAACAAAATTTTAAAACACAAGAACATACAAGTACACGTTTCAATACCCATCAGAGGGATTCCATCCTCCTGGGTCATGAAGCTTCTGGAAAACTCCCCTGTACACTCATGTGTGAAATAGAGTGAAGAAGAAAATGCAGTCTTAGTATCAGTACTGAAATAGTCTTGACATCTCAGACCCCCTTCAAGAATATCAGGGACCTCCAGGTTCTCTGCATCACCCTGTGAGAACCACTGCTCTCAAACTTGGTGCTGCTCAAACTTGGATGTGCCTGCAAATCATCTGTGAATATTGTGTTAAAATGAAGATTCTGATCAATAGATCCGAGGTGGGGACCAAAATTCTGCATTGCTGACAAGTCCCCAGATGACTGATGCTGCTGCCACTTGGACCATATGTTGAGTAGTAAGGCCATAAAGATCAGAGAAAGAAAAGCTCACCTTTGACTAAAGTGACCATTAATTGGATCTTACAAATTGGATAATGTAATTTTAAACAATGGGAATGGGTAGGAAGGTCATTCCAAGTAGGAGAGCTGACAAGCAAAAGTGCAAATGTAGAAAAATGCAAGTTTAGCCAAAATGTAAGGTTCATAAAACCCTCAAGCTACCCACCACTCCATCCCCAAGGCTACATACTGTGTGTAGCTTTGGTGTGGGCAAAGATGCTACTGGTCTTGGCATCTTAATGCGAGGGTGTTAGGCCTTTTTCCACCCATCTTTATCATCACCAGATATCTATTGAGTGTCAGTGAGAAACAAGAAACTCCAGTGGACATTAATAGTTTTGTGTTTCCATCCCCACCTCACTTTTCTCTTGAGAATCATCATTGTCCCACATTCGCACTAAGTAGTTGGGTGGGGTTGACTCAGGAGGAGTACATAGACCAGGTGGGGCCGATCAAAGCACAACCTCCCTTTGGCCACAGTGATTGTTTCAAGAGTGGATACAGGACCCAGGAAAGCCACTGAGAGTTCTTTTCTGGTCTTCTTCTGGTTTTATAGAGAGACTACTATCCTTGAAGAGGAGAGATCACCATCCATGTGAGAGATATGACCAAGAAGCCCTAGCTGTTTGAGTCTTCCTAGGCCAGTTTTTTTTTTTTTTCAATTATAGTTTACATTCAATATCACTTTGTATTAGTTTCAGGTGTACAGCATAGTGGTTAGACAATCATATACTTTACAAAATGATTCCCCTGATATTTCATATACCCAGTTAACACCATGCATATTGTAATATTGTTGATGGTATTCCCTATGTTATACTTTACATCTGCATGACTATTTTGTAGCTACCAATTTATACTTCTTAATCCCTTCACATTTTTTTAACCTAGTCCAACCTCCATCCCCTCTGGCAACCATCAGTCTGTTCTCTGTATTTATGAATTTATTTCTACTTTGTTTGTTCATTTATTTTGTTCTTTAGATTCCACATGTAAGTGAAATCATATGGTAGTTGTTTCTCTCTAACTTATTTCACTTAGCATAATACCCTCTAGGACCATCCATGCTGTCATGAATGGTAAGATTTCATTCTTTTTTATGGCCATGTAATATTCCATTGTATATCTGTACCACCACTTTTTTATCCATTAGTCTATGAATGGGCAGTTCGGTGGTTTCCACGTCTCGACTATCAATAATATTGCCATGAACATAGGAGTACATATATCCTTTCAAATTAGTGTTTTAGGTTTCTTCAGATATATACCCAAAATTAAAATTGCTGAGTCATAGGACAGTTTTAGTTTTAATTTTCTGAGGACTCTTTGTACTGTTTTCCATAGTGGCTGCACCAATCTGCATTTCCACCAACAATACACACCTTTTCTCCTCACCCTTACCAACACTTGTTTTTTCTGGATTTATAGATGATAGTCATTCTGACAGGTGTGAAGTTGTATCTCATTGTGGTTTTAATTTGCATTTCTCCGATGAGTAGTGACTTTGAGCTTCTTTTCATATGTCTATTGGCCATCTGTGTGTCCTCTTTGGAGAAGTGTCTCTTCGTGTTCTCTGCCCATTTTTTAATTGGATTGTTTGGTATTTTTTGGTGGAGTTGTGTAAGTTCTTTAAAAATTTTACCTGTTAACCCTTTATTGGATGTATCATTGGTGAATATGTTCTCCCATTAAGCAGGTTGTCTTTTCATTTTGTTGATGGTTTTCTTTACTGTGCAAAACTTTCTAATTTGATGTAGTCCCATTTGTTTGTTTGTTTATTTTGTTTTCTTTGCTTGGGAAGAAATGTCAGAAAAATATTGCTAAAAGAAATGTCAGAGGTTTTACTGCCTGTTTTCTTCTAGGGTTTTCATGGTTTCAAGCCTTATATTGAAGTCTTTAATCCATTTTGAATTTATTCTTGTATATGGTATAAGAATATGGTCTAGTTTCATTTTTTGCATGTATCTGTCCAATTTTTCTCACACCATTTATTGAATAGACTCTCTTTAACCCATTGTATGTTCTTGCCTCCTTTGTCAAATATTAATTGACTATAAAGGCAAAGGTTTATTTCTGGCCTCTCTATTCTGTTTATTGACCTATATATCTATTTTTATGCCAGTACTATGCTGTTTTAATTACTATGGCCTTGTAGTTTGATATCAGGTAGCATGATACCTCCAACTTTGTTCTTCTTTCTCAGGGTTGCTGTGGCTACTCAGGATTTTTTGCAGTTCCATATAAAATTTTTTATTCTTTCTTCTTGTTCTGTGAAAAAACTCCATTGGTGTCTTGATAGGAATTGCATTGAATCTATAGATTGCTTTGTGTTGTATGGACATCTTAATGATGTTAATTCTTCTTATCCATAAGCTTCGATTTATTTGTATCTTTTTCCATTTTGTTCTTCAGTGTTTTATAATTTTTCTAAGTACAAATCTTTTATTTCCTTGGTTAGATTTATTCTTAGGTATTTTATTTATTTATTTATTAATGCAATTGTAAATGAGATTTTTTCTTAGTTTTTCCTCCTGGGAGTTCATTATTGGTGTATAAAAATGCAACCAATTTCTAAATACTTATTTTGTATCCTGCTACTTTACCAGATTCATTTATCAGTTCTAGTAGTTTTTTTTGGGGGGGGTATCTTTAGCATTCTCTATATACAGTATCATGTCATCTACAGATAAAGACAGTTTTACTTCTTCCTTTCCAATTTGGAATTCTTTTATTTCTTCTTTTTGTCTGATTGCTATGGCTAGTACTTCCAGTATTATGTTGAATAAGAGTGGTGAAAGTGGACATTCCTGTCTTGTTCCCAATATTAAGAAAAGTACTTTTAACTTTTCCCTGTTGAGTATATGTCCACTGTGGGTTTGTCACATTTAGCCTTTATTATGATGAGGTATGTTTCCTCTATTCCCACTTTGCTGAGAGTTTTTATATTAAATAGGTGCTGGATTTTTGTCAAATGTTTTTGATGGTTTATTATCCAGCAATAAATGAACAGAACTTGGTCTGCTTGTCTTTACTATTAATCCCAGGGTTAAAACACCAGGAAATGAATAAAAACCCAGGGCAAGGAAAACATTGGACAAATAACAAAGTGCCCAACTGTCTTCACTTTGACCGGACAAGCTGATTGTAAGTTTTGTCAGTGGGCTCTTGCTGTATAGCTCCCTCTGGTAACTATCATTTTCCTGAACATCTGTCATAGGGCCAGTTATCCTGTCAGACATTTCAAATGTCATATCTTAAGTCTGAACAGAGACACATCATTACCCTATTTACAGACAAGAAAACTGAGGTGCAGAGAGATCAAGTACAGCTGGCAAATGATGGAGTCAAGACTCCAACCTGGTCTCTGGACCCAAAGCCCATCTTCCTAAAATTCCAGGCTATCTGCCCATTAATTTCTGCTCTCTCCTGCAGTGCTTTCAAAATTCCCAACAGAATAGCACGTTCCACTACAAAGCAAGATCATAAAACAGTGAGGCTCTTTTTCTGTTTAGCATGTCCCAGGTGGTGTCACCACAGTTCCAGACCTTGCACTCTCCTATTTTCAGAAGTCTGAGCATCCCACCCTGCCCCTCATGTAATGCTATTGAGAATGAGAGAATGTGTGCCAGAGGGAGGAAGTGGAGGGCTGTGTGGTCAGAGGTCCTGTTTAAAATTCTGGCTTTACCACTTCTAGCCATGGGACCTCTAGTCAGTGACTAAAACACTCTCCAGATCATCTTTTTGCCTAAAAGAGGTGTAGAGTGTGCCCACCACATAAGCTTGTCATGAGAATTCAGCCTGTATTCCAGGCTACGGTGGAAATAGAGTGAGCATCCCCTAAAGTGTGATGGTTTCATTATGATATAGAACACTGTCTGCTCACTGATGTTTCACTGGCTCAGTGGTTTCTTCATCTCAGATTGTAAAATTCTCATGGAATAAGACATCTTTAAGATTTCTTCAGAGTCCTGAAGCCATGTACTGGTGTTTGATAAATATTTGTCAGAAGCTTGCCTGTTTTAAATCTTGGCCCTTATGTTTCACATGGGAAGACCATGGAATGCCACAAAGACCATGGGAAGTCAAAGACAGAGAAGGCATACAAAAGATATTATGCAGGAGAGGGACACAGTTTGCAACCTTCCCCAGGCCTTAGAGAGCCTGGAGCTCACAGACCTGGTCTCTAATCCTGACTCAGCCATCATGAGTAGAAGCATTCATGGAGTTCCAACCCCTGTAAGTCTCAGTTTTCTGATCTGTAAAGTGTGAGTTACAATACCTACAAGGTATTGTGGCGATTAAATAAGAAATTTAATGGAAGGCATATGTAGGCACTCAGAAAAAGAAATTATTATTATTGGCTGTACGTTTGGGGATCAAATCTCTGGCTTACTCACTTTACATGACAGTTTTGTAGATCAGTGAGAATGATGGCATGATGCTTTTAAAATATTTGTAAAGTTCAGTGCAAATGAAGTTACTAAAATTCAAAATAAAGTCTAAATAATCTGACATAAATACCCTTTCTGTTTGAACATGCAAAGCAGAACACAGAATATAAAGAAGAAATTGTTGGGAAAATTCAAAGGAAGAGTTTCATCAATGATCCAGTAGTCTGGATCTGGAAAGAACCTTCAAGATCACCCAACTTACCACATTTTTTATATGGGGAAACCAGGAGTAAAGAGTGCTACTATGTGGGTGAGTCACACAACCTGGTTGGAATAACCAGGAAGAAAACTCTGGATCTAAATGTCCAGTCTAGTGCTTTTTCACTGTTTTACATCCTCCTGGCCTGCACTGGCTATGTGATGATTCGGGTGTCTTCCCTGTGGAACATTCTCAAGCAAACATTGTATGCAACTGAAATATAAGTAAACAGATGCCAGACCAATTTTAATACCTGAACATTTTCTTATGCCTGGTAGTTGAAGAGAAAATGCCTCTTGGATATCTTTCTCTAACTTTCTTTCTCAATAATGGTATAAAAAATTGAAATCAGTGCTTAGGAAGAATAATGTGTCTTGGGGAAAATACGCTGCTTCTCTGCCCACCCCACACAGACACTGTGTTCTGAGGTCCTGGCTTTAAGTCTCGCTGAGGCTCATTACAGGAGCCCAACAGTCTGGCTTTGACAAAGAAAACTCTTCAACGTTGGCAAACGCTAATCAATGTTCATATCTGAGTTTCTCTGTTTTCATGAAGTTCCCAATGTTTTAAACACTCTACATGTAATGCTGGATTTAAGTATTATTTTAATTCTTTGCACATAATGAGGTTGCCTATTTTCCCTGGCCACCCAGGCTTAAAGGCCCAGTTACCTTAAACTGCTTCTCTGCCTAAGCCCTAAGTCCAGCCAGTTCTGGTACAATCATTTTTTCTTGCCATCCCTATGCCACTGGTCTGCAACAGCCCTCATACCTCATGCCTACCATAGCCCCACATTGGGATCTCAGAGTGCATACCTTCTCCCTAACCCCAAACCTGCCTGGCCATCAGCCCTAGATTCACTCTCCGCATATGCCCCTTTGAATTGTCACTTCAGGGTTCCCCTTGTCCACAAGCTAAAGTCTAAAAGCCTTATGGCATAGCAGTAGCTCTCTTCTTTCACTCCAGCCTTAATCTCCCTTCACTCCCAGAAAAGTGAACTCACTGTTTGTTTGTGATGATAAATGCATGCTGTTGTCTGCATCGTCAGTGTTGTCTCCTATCTCTACTTATCACAATCTCAGCCAGTCATCAAGTCCCAAGTCCCAGCACCTCCAAGGCTACCTCTTCTTTGAAGTCTCTGCTGGTTACTCCACCAGTTATTCCATGTTCCTTTGTCAGACTTCCTCCCATAACCTCAGACTGAGCCATCATCTTATTGTACCCATACCCTCGCCTGACTCAGAGTCCCTCCCAGAAGACACCTTCCCTTGGGGCAGAGACCACATTTTATTTTTTATCCTTCCACAACACAAAGCATTTGTCTTCCACGTTCCAGGTGCTCACTAATTATCTTTTGGCTAAATAAAAAGAGAAAAACTCACATCTTTCTTTTTTTTAACCCAGTGCCTTCTAAAACACCCAACAGAATCCAGCAGGCTGCAGATCGAGTTCATCAATTCTGATTCTTCTCTGGATATTAACTTGAAAGTTCACTGGCTACTTGTGTGCCTCAGTTTCCCCATCTGTGACCACACGACAAAAACACTGCTTCCTAACCTATGTTGCCGGGCTGCTTATTTTCACCTAACGGTGGCAATGTCATGCTCATTTTGTTTTGTGTTTTATTTTTAAGCTGGCTAAGTACACAGAGACCTGGAGAATTCTGTTTGGAAGAGAAAGACCCTGTATTCGTGGCTTGGAGTTCACTGCTAGCCCACGGGAGAGAGACAAGTTCTCACCAACCAGAAAGGAAACAGCTGTGGTGACAGATGTTGGTGGCACTGATTATTCCAGGGCTGTTTGCATTCAGATTTCCCAGGCAGTCTTGATTTTTTGAAGTCAGTCTAGTTTGACGGGTTTCCTCAGGTCTTGAGGGTGACAACAAACCGCCCCCTTGTCGGATGCATTTCATTTGCTTCCTCCATCTACTCCACAAGCACACAGATAAAGGACACTCACCCGCCACATGTAGGCCAGGCCACAGGTCCGTGTGACTTTAGGTTGCATTTTGAACATTAATGACTTGAGGGAGAGAAATCTTCATTCCTCCTTAGGTTAGGTAGTTTTGTGTTTTGTTGTTTTAGGTTGTTAGGTGTGTTTTGAGGAGTGAAAGGTGAGGTTGTCTGACTAAACCACATGTAGAAAGGCTGATTTCTACAAAAGATGTGCAAACTTCTGATCTCACCAAGGACTTCAACTGAATACCAAAAAGGGGTGTCTTTGTTCCCTTTAAACGGAGTGTTTACTTTGAGCTGGTAAAATAAATTAATGAAAGGAAATTATACCTTCAGCTTCGGGGAAGGGGCAGTGAGCGAAATCAGGAGGGAAGGGAGCTTTCCTTTCCTCTTCTTGAATAAGGGAGAAGATGAACAGATGAGGATATGGAGGATGGTGAGGGCGGGTGGATCCAACAGGGTTTTCTAAAATAGGCTGCGCTAGAAAACAGGCTACTCTTTCCTGGGATTAAAAGTTGCCTCCTAATACTGTAAGGCCATGTATATGCAAGCAGTGTGGAGTTATTACGGGCCTAAAATAGGAAGCCATTCGCTTGATCTTTTGCTTCAATCCTATTAGCGGCCCCCTGGAGCTCGAGAGAGATACCAGCCTGTCATGTCCCTGTTGCTGTGACGACCCTGTTTTTATAGAACAAGAAAGAGAAATGGGAGTGATTGGCAGACCTTGCTTGCCCCCGTATGTAACACAAAGGGCGACAAAACGAAGAGGAAGTGAGGCCCTTCTCGAGGTCTGACGCTGCTTAACCCTACACCACCGTCCACCTGGCCCAAGGCTCCCCCACCCCGGTGCCCTCCCAGAGAAGGGAGAATGTGTGTCACTGATGCTCAAAGATCACTAATGACTTTTTGTTTAATTACAAGTGACACCATGTTTTTTTAAAAGCCTGGCTCCTATCAAGTTCTGAAGGAAAAAAAAAAAAAATGTGAGAGAGGCCTGGAAGCAAGTAAAGGAGCCCAAGAGGCGTTCCCAGCCCGCGGGCCGGGCTGGCGACATTGTCAGCAGGGCGCTGTTTGCCCGACGTTGCGGGGAGCGAGGGGTGGGGTGGGGTGGGGGTGGGGAGCCGGGGCTGGAGGCGGCCAGGTCGGATAAATCCCACCATATGGTGCTAGATTCCAACTCGACAGCCATAAATAACTGCCTCTCTTTTCTGGTTTTCTCTCCCGGCTCCTCCGATTCCTGCTAAAGAGGCGGAAACGTGGTGCAAAATGCTGTTTGTGCCTGTTTTCACCGCGGTCTGCGCGGCAAAAAAGAGATGCGGCCTGGAGCGGGGCAGGGCGAGGCCGGGCCACCAGCCAGAAGCCGGGCGCCCGGCCGGGTGGCCCCGAGACCCGGCGGACAAAGGCCGTGCCCGCGCCGCGCTCTCCGGGCCGGGCCGCGCTCTCTGCGGGTGGCTGGTACCATCGGGGGCCCGCGTTGCAAAAGTAAAACCACGGGCCCCAGAGCCGAAGACGGTGGTCTCTGCCCGGTCCCGGTCCAGAGGCTCGGCGGCGGCGCGGGGACCCCAGCGCAGGTCGGGCGGCAGCCTCCCGCTCGGGCTGGCACCTCGCCCGGCCGGCGCGGGCGCTCCTGCCGCCGCGCCCGGGAAACGACGCGCGGCGCGGTCGCCGAGGCCCCGCGTCCCCCCAGAAGTTACACCGATTAGGAGTTAAATGTGATTTCCGGGGTTACCGGGGAAAGCTTTGTGCGAATACTTTTCTCCCTGACTCTTGGGGGCGGGAGGCAGGAGGCAGAAAAGAAGAAGAGAAAAGAAAGAAAAGTTGCTTTGGGGGGAAGCAGTGAAATAGGAAATGAAGATCCGCTCTGTAGTTTGGCTGAAAGGAAACGCTGTCTAATCCTGACAAGTATCGCATTTAAAATAAAACTCTTTTATCTTCATGCGTGCCGAGCCCCCCAAACATTGTCTGGACTCCTAGAGGGGGAAAGACGTCCGAAACCGGGAGTTTATTTCATTGTGGGTCTCCCTGCCAACAGGAGGCTCGTCCAGGAACGCCGAACAAAGCGGGCGCCGGGCGGGGGCTCCCCAGGTGAGCCGGGGACGCGCGGCCCCGCGGCCAGGCCAGCGCCCGGGAAAGTTGGGCGATCCAGCCGACCGTCGTCCGCGCAACCCCCCTCCACCAGCTTCCTTTCCAAGTCCCCGTCTCCCTTCCAAATAAATAACTAGCGACTCTCTAAGCCAAATAGGCCCGCAGATTTTAAGAAAAGACGTTGAGGTTTGGGAATCGGCAGAGGGGGACGTGTGTGTGACCCGCCGCCGCCCCGGGTTCAGTGTTGTTGGACCTTTTCCTGCCAGGCGTGATAAAGGAAAATATTTTAACTGCAACCTACAAGCTTGTTTTTGAATCTTTTTTTCTTTCTTTTCACTTCCCCCCACCCCTTGCAAGAAACAGATCAGGAAAAACTAATTACAAGGCACGGCCCCAAAGTTAAATGAAAATGTAACCCGGCAATACGGAGAGCAAATTAATTTTTTAAAAGGTAGATTTTAGTTAGGAAGAAAAAATACGTCGTTCCCCCTGGTAACATTTGCTAAAACTATGCTCGATTTCGAGCTGAAAAATCAGTACTCACTCAGAACTCTGAGGTCACTTTCTGGGTGCGTTGTCTTTGGAAATTCTAATTTGAAAATGTTCGAGCTTTCTTTTGGGTCTTTGTTTTGTTTTCTATATAAAAACATTTGGGGTTTTTTTTTGTTTTGTTTGCTTTGTTTTGATTGTATTCAAAATCGCTCTTCTGTTTAAACCGAATGGTTTCCGAAACAGGGAGGATTTAGGAAAGGATTTTATGAAAGTGGCCCACTGGATATTTTACTGAATTCATAAATAATTTTTTTTTAAATGTTCTCCCTTCCAGGTGGATGTCACATCTCTAAACATGCTTTGGAATCCTGGAAAAGAGGGCACCGTCAGACACATCTGATAAGTTGCTCTAAGTCAGAGCTTGCTTCCAGAGTCACCCCCCACACGGAATGAAAAAGGTTTTGTTATTTTTGCTGTTGCTAATAGGTTTTTGCTTTCTTTTTTGTTTTTGTTTGTTTTAAGACATTCCTGTTGGGTCTTCTGAGTCTATAATATCTTCCTGGGGGAAGGTTTAATTTTCATTTTCAAAAAGCACAAGCTGCCACACAAAAGGGAAATCACAATGCTTCATCTTAAAGATATTTTTAAATGTCCAAACATTAAAATACCATAATGAATATTTTTAAAGTGAAGGAAATATTTGTTACAATGTCCAAGAAGGCAATTTCATTAATATAGTGTTTGTCTGAAGCCATTACAAATCCTATCTTGTTAATTTTGCTACATTAAGATATCAAAAATTATCTTCCTCAAATCTTTATCCCATGTTCATTTGTTTGTTTGTTTGTTTGTAAATTTGACCCACATCAACTGAATCTGGCAAGAAATAAGTTGACAGATGTTATACGACATGAAGGGGAGTTATTTGTTTTTTTAAAGATGAAATCTTCAGTCTGCTTAAATTATTTTTAAATATGGGAGCGTCCCCGCACCGCTCCCCCCTACCCCGCCCAAACCTCCCTGTGCTACTGTACTTGCAGAGCCCGGCTCCAGAAAAGAAAGCCACGTCCTTCTTTACTATATCGGCAGTGAATTTGCACCACCTTCTGGTAGGTTAGAGAATGACTGGGACACCCCTGCTTCCATAAAAAAATGTTTATGCACCCTGCGTCTATGAACATTGTACTATTTGTATGTGAACTCAGAGCTCTGAAGGGCTTTTTTAAGAACTCACAGCAGATTTTCTACAGCTTGATTTTATAAAGATTCTTCGAACCAGGACACTTTTTCTTTATCACATCCTTGAAAAAGCTTACAGAGTCTCTTAACGGGCCGGTGCGTGTTAATTTACTAAAATGCCTGGCAGGAAAGCAAAGGATGGCTATAGAATAGTCCTATTCTATCTTGGCTGTCTCTACCTCTGTAGAGTGCTTGAAAACAAATCGGGGGCTATAACTAGAAGTAGAGAAACAAACGCTTCTCTTTCTTGGGTTCATAAGACCCTCATTACCCACAATTAATCATAATGACATGCTGTATTCAGGCTTCTTGCTGGGGTCTGGCAAGGAGCACACAGATGTGGCTTTCTGGAGATTCCAATCCCTTCTGCAATATGGATTTCAGGATACAAAGCTCGTTAGTACCTATTACCAGCTCCCTGGGTCTGCTGATTCTCTCAAAAGTGCTGATCAGCACTAGGCTACCAAGCATTTTAATGGCCTTTAGAGCATTTTTCGTGGCTTTCCTGCCATGTAATGAAGACCGTAAGATCCAAGTGTTGATACTTTTCCCTCAAAGCCAAACTAGATATTTCTAAATAGAAATTCTGTTCAATATTATGCAATTGCATGTGTGTGTATTACATCCATCTTCTTATGTGAAGGTCTCTTTTCCAAGGAGAAAATTAACTTGGTGATGTGCTTTAAAGATCATGTGGAAAATTAAGACCGTGTTCCAGGAAAGAAGAGCTGGATGGTTTGTCTGCATAACTGAGCTCATAGAAAGAAAGGTGTACAACTGAGTAAAATTAGTGAAATAATTTGCTGAATTATTCATCTCATGTTAACTGATAAGCATTGACTGAGCCCCTGATATGTGCCAGGTTGCGAAGCTGAAGGAGTTATGCTGGCTGTCGTGAGTCAGTTGCACAGCAGGTTAACTGTCTTCACCTGGGTTAGCAGGGCTTTCCAGCAGAACTGTGTTTAAGGCAGCTACCCAGACAAGGCTCCGTGGATATGTGTGCACCGCTAAGACAACCCCATTAAGGAAGACAAACAATTACTTTCCATCAGCATAATCTAAGATCTTTATTATAAACTTAAGAAGATTGTGAAAAAGTATATGGCAAAAACTATAAGCTTTCTTGAGGAACATTTCAAAATAAGATAATTGTTGGAAAAACATGCTATCCATTTGTCAGAAAGGTAAGTTAATATACACCTTAACCAAAAATAAATGTCATATTGCTAAAGATATAGACATATAGATTAAAATATAAAAAATGAGCAAAAGATACAAATAGGTTTTTAGCAGAGAAAATGCATTAAGCCAATAAATACAAGAAGAAACTAGGGACATGAAAAGTAAGGACGTCATAAAATACCCATAATGTCCAATACCCATAATGGTACTATTTTACATATACTATAACACTATTCAATTGGCAAAAATAAATATATAAAATCCTACCAACACCAGGCGTTGGGGAGGATGTGGCCCCCCAGGACCTCTTAAACAATGCTTCTGGAAGGAAAAGATAGATAACTAGCAATTTTACTCCTGGATGTATACCAAACAGAAACCTTTTCACCTGTACATATGAAAAAAATGTGTATGTGTATTTAGACCAATGCTAAGTATGATAGCGACCTAAATGTCCATAAATGACAGCGTACATAAAAAGCACAGTGGTATGGACACAACTAAGTCTATCGAGCAGTCAAAATAAAGTCAATTAGACACAGGTATAATGATTAGGCTGAGCAACAACATAATATTAAATAGGGGGAAAATGGTGTCAGAAGATTACCTGCAGCATGATACTCTTTTTATAAGAGTAAAAACAACTTAAATACAATGTATACTTCAGAAAGCATATAGATAAGATGAAATTATACAAATAGAAAGGATAAATACTGACTTCTGAATGGTTTTCTCAAGTAAGAAGAAGAAGGAGATAGGGTGAGGGCAGATCCCATAGAAGAATATAAATTATTTCAAGATCCTGGTTATGGGATACTCATTACATTCTTAAAATCAAAGGAATGAATGCATATAAGAAGACCAAGTTTGAATCAATGAAGAGAGTATCTTGATCAAGCAATTCTTTGTACCTAGGATTCAATAAAAATTAAAGAACATAAAACATGAAAAAATAAAGGGGATGGTACAATTTTCTTATGAGGAAGGTTTTTACAGACATACCATCAATAGTAAATCCATAAAGAAATTTTGACTTTCTTTCTAAAGTGACTTTCTAAATGACTTTCTAAAGCTTTTAAAACTTCTTGTATCAAGAAATATAATTTAAAGAGTTAAAAGCCAAACAAGATAATAAAATATTTTCACCACATATGAGAGAGTTAATGACATTACCATGTAAAAATTCCTTCAAAGCAGCAAAGAGATATCCTAATTGAAAAATGGGCAAGGAATATAAACAGACAAGACACAAAAGAATATCTATAAATGGCCAATAAATATATGAAAAATATGTTTCCACCCGTGAATAATCTAAGAAGTGTAAATTAAAATAATATTGAAACATGGCAAAGATGGGAATAGTTGATAATGCCTGGTGTTGGCAAGCATGTGAGGCAATGGGCTTCCCCCTACAGGCTGGTAGAAATCACTCTCTCATTTCTGGGCCTTGTCAGAACCATAATCATAAAGGCAGCTAACGTTTATCAAGCCTTTTTATGTGGCCAGTACTCTTCCAAGTGCTTTCTGTGTATTGAATTCTCACAACATCGCTAGAAGGTAAATTATTATCCACATTTTTCAAATGAAAAAATTTTGAAATGTATTATCAAAAGTCATTAAAATGTGCTTATTGTACTTACTGCATTAGCAATCTCCTATGTCTTAATTGCTCAAGATAAATACAGAGGGAACTGGCATCTTTTTAAAATTTTATTTCTATTCACATCGTAAATGCTCACATAACTTCAATGCCTATAAATATTGAATCTTCCTATATTTTGGATGTGAACGAATCCTGAAAATGTGAGAAAAAATATATAGCCCTTGAACAGCAATTCCATTTCTAGGGATATAGTATAAGAAAATGAGTAAGGATATGTGCCAAAATTTAGCTACAAAAGTATTCATACCAATTCTTTCTGAAATAAGAAAATTGCAATAACCTAAACATAAGACAGTAAAAATTGACTGAATAATTTGTAGTATATTCTTAGTATGCAATAGTCTGCAGTCTTTGTAACCTATCAAATTGTATTATTAATTAAACATTTTATTTTGAGATTATAGATTTGCAAGCAGTTGTAAGAATAGTACAGAGAGAGCCTATATATCCTCACCCAGTTTCCCTCAATGGTGACATCTTGCAAAACTATAGAAAAATGTCACAAAACACAGAAAGTTTCCAACACTACAGGGATGTTTCACGTTGCCCTTTTATAGCCACACCTACTACCCTGTCACTTTCTTCCCCTAACCTTGGCAGTCACTAATCTCTTTCTGCATTTAAAAAAATTTTTCATTTCAGAAATGTTATATAAATCAAAGTTTACAGTATACAATCTCTTAGGATTGTTTTTTCACTTAGTTTAATCTCTGGACATCTATCCAGATTGCTGCACATATGAACAGTTTGTTCCTTTTTATTGCTGAATAGTATTTTATGGCACAGGTGTACCACAATTTGTTTAATCATTCACCCACTGAATAACAGCCAGGATGCATCCACTTTGGGGCTATTACAAGTAAAACCACTATCATCATTCCTCTACAGGGTTTTGTGTGAACATGTAGGTCTTAATTTCTCTGGGATAAATGCCCAGAGTTGTCTGATAGCTTCATGTTTAGTTTTTTTAAGAACTGCCAAACTGTTTTCCATTTTACATTTCCACCAGCAATGTATGAAACATCCATTTTACCCATATAATTGCCAGAACTGGATGTTGTCATTCATCTTTATTTTAACTGTTCTGAGAGGAGTGTAGTGATATGTCATCGCAGTTTTAGCTTACACTCTCTAGTGGCTCATCTAAATAGACTTTACTTTTCATGGACATGGACAACAGTGTGATGATTGCTGGGGGGAATATGAAGACTAAATGGTAATGGGAAAATATAATAAAGATTAAATTATAAATGCATATATACATACACTTTACTTTTAAAGTATTTTTTTAAGATTTTATTTTATTTGTTTTTAGAGAGAAGGGAAAGGAGAAGGAGAGAAACATTACTGTGTGGTTGCCTCTCATGTGCCCCCTATTGGGGACCTGGCCTGCAACCCAGGCTTGTGTCCTGACTGGGCATCAACCCGGCGACCCTTTGATTCACAGGCCAGCACTCTATCCCCTGAGCCACACCAGCCAGGGACTTTTAAAGCAGTTTTAAGTTCACAGAAAAATTAAGAAGAAATTGCAGAGAGTTCCCATATACCTCCTGCCCCCACCTCCCTGGACATGCACAGCCTTCCCCCTATCAACATCCTGCACCAAAGTGGCACACTTGTTTTAATCTGTGAACATGTACTGACACACCATGACCTGAAGCCCATAATTTAAATTACATAGTTTACACCCAAATCCCATAGTTCACTCTAGACATTGCACATTCAGTGTGTTTTGACAAATATCCACCATTATAGCATTATACAGACCAGTCTCATTACCTTACAAAGTCTTTGTGCTCGCTGCCTACTCCAATTCCTCTCCTCCTTCAACCCTGGAAACTACTGATCTTTTTTACTGTTTCCAGAGTTTGCCTTTTCCAGAGGTCATATAGTTGGAATCATACAGTATGTAGTTCTTTCATATTGGCTCCTTTCACTTAGCAATGTGCCTTTGGGGTTCTTCCATGTCTTTTCATGGCTTAATAACTCTTTTATTTAAGCATTAAATAATATTCTATTGTCTGGATATATCACAGTTTATTCATCCATTCACCTACTGAAAGACATCTTGGTAGCTTCCAAATTTGGGCAAGTATGAATAAAGCTGCTATAAACATATGTGTGCACATTTCTTTGTGAAATAAATTTTCAACTCATTTGGGTAAGTACCAAGGAGCTTGATTGCTGGATGATATATAAGACTATATTTAGTTTTATAGCAAACTGCCAAATTGTCTTCCAAAGTGACTGTATCATTTTGTATTCCCACCAACAATGAATGAGAGTGCCCTTTGCTTCACATCTTCACCAGCATTGGGTGGTGTTGTTTTAGATTTGGGCCATTCTAATAGGTATAGAGAGGTGAGATGTCTTTCAAATCTTTTACCCACTTTCTAATTGGATTGTTTAGGTTTTTACTGCTGTTTTATGAGTCCTTCATATATTCTACATACTAGTCATTTGTTAGATACGTAGTTTGCAAATATTTTCTTTTACTCTGTTGCTTTTCTTTTCATCCTCATAATAGGATCTTTACCCAGAAGTTGGTTTTCTTTTTTTTTAATTTTGATGAAGTATAATTTATCCACTTTTTTTCTCTTAGGTATTATGTTTTTGGTGTTAACTCTAAGAACCCTTTGCTTAGTCTTAGAACCAGACAATTCTATCCTGCTTTTAAAATAAAAGTTTTATAGTTTATGCTTTGCATTTAAGTTCATGATCAATTTTCTGTTAATTTTTGTATAATATATGAGACTTGGTTTATTTTCTGTCAATGTCCTAGCACTATTTGTTGAAATGGCTGTCCTTCCTCCATTGAATTGCTTTTTCACTTTTCTCCAATATCAGTTGAGCATATTTGTCTGGGACTGTTACAGTTCCTTCCTTCCTTCCTTCCTTCCTTCCTTCCTTCCTTCCTTCCTTCCTTCCGTCTTTTTGTTCTTTCTCTCTTTCTCTCTTTCTCTCTCTCTCTCTTTCTTTCTTTCAATGTTCAATAAGCTCTGAACTTTCTATTGGCCTCCTGACCTGCCAAGGACTGCCCCACCTCTGCCTCTTTTAATGCCCCAAAACTTTAGTATTGTTGACCTCAGACACCACTCTGCCAGCCACAGTCCTGCAGGTCATGGTCTTTTGGATGGTTTGTAAGGAGTGGCTCTTGTCCAGGGCATCGACAAGATTGAAGTCTTCCCCTTCTTCCAGTAGGCTGTGGTAGGTGGCAATTTCAGCCTCCAGCTTCACCTTGATGTGCAGTAAGACCTCATACTCCTGGGCCTGGCACTGCCCCTCTGCCCGGGTCTAGGCCAGCTCTGACTCCAGGTGCAGCAGGATCCCATTGAGTTGTTCCATATGCATGGCATAGTGTATCTCCACCTCCCTCAGGCTGTTCTCCAAACTGGCCTTCAGATTCCTCATTGGGTCTAGGTTAATCCCCAATGACTGGACTGTACATCTCAGCTCCGTGAGTGTCATCTCAGCAGCGCCTATCTCAGTGGTCTGTGAGGTGACCATGTGGTGCTCTCTTCTATCTGATGGAACCAGTACTTGTCTAGCTCCTCTTGGTTCTTCCAAGCCAGCTCATCATACTGGGCCTGGATGTGTGCCATGATTTTACCAAGGTCCTGAGATTTGGGGACATCCAACTCCATAGTCAACCTAGAATTGGCAATCTGGTTTTGTAGACCATTTACTTCCTCCTCGTGGTTCTTCTTCATGAAGAGCATCTCCTCCTTGAGAGCCCCGATCTCTGTCTCCAGATGCAGCTGAGTGATATTGCTGTCATTAATGACCTTTTGGAGCCCATTGATGTCATTCTCCACAGACTGGCACATGGCCAGCTCCATCTCATACTTGACTCTGAAGTCATCAGCAGCCAGACAGGCATTGTCCACAGAATTTGCAAAGATCTGAGCCCTCATGTCCTCGATGGTCTTGAAATAATGCCCCCAGTCTCTGACCGGGGGTCCCTTCTTCTCTAAGTGTTCTCAGATTTTTATCTTCAGTCTCCAATTATCAGCCTCCAGGCTTCTCACCCTCTCCAGGTAGGAGGCCAGGTAGTCATTCAGGCATTGCATAGTCTCTTCACCCTGGATACCCCCTTATGCCCACCAGACCTCCAGCCATCCAGGTAGCCAGGCCCCCGGATACTCAGCTACCCTGCACGCTGGTGGATCAGGACACCAAGATCCGGGAGCCTGAGCGCCCAGCACCTGATAGACACTGGCCAAGCTGCTTGCCAGCCAGACCCTGTAACTGGGTGACTGCATGGAGCCCAGAGTCCAGTAGCTTGTGGAAAAGCTGGAGCCTGTGCTGAAGCTCATGAACCTTTGTTCACAGAGGAAGGTGAGAAGTCGAGACTCAGGTTGAAGCTGCAGTCAGGACTATTTCAGTTCTTTATTTGGTTTCATTGATCTGTGTTTATCCATCTACTAGTAGCACACTGTCTGTAGTGATATAATAAATCTTGAAAGTAGGTAGACTAATTTCTTCTCTTATTTTTTTTTCAAAATTGTCTTCACTATTCTAGTTCCTGTACCTTTCCACATTACTTTTAGAATAATTTTTACTATATCTACAATAAAAAGAAACCTCACTAGGATTTAATAGGAATTGCATCACACCTATAAATTGATAATTTGAGGAGAATTGACTCCTTAAGTATGTTGAGGCTTCCAGCTCATGAATATAGTATGTCTCCCCACTTATTTAGAATTTCTTTAGTTTTTTACTACCATTGTATAGTTTTCAGCATATAAGTCATGTACATATTTTGTTAGATTTATGCCTAAGTATTTTATTTTTAGAGTGATTGTAAATGGTATTATATTTTTATGTACTTATTTTTTTCACATTTTTAATTTTGTTCAAGTACAGTTGTCTCATTTCCCCCCCCACCATTCCCCACCACCCTAGCCATCCCCACTCCCCACCCTTGATCCTACCGCTCTTTGGTTTTGTTCAAGTGTGCTTTATACATGCTCCTGACAACCCCTCCTCCTTTCCCCCATTATCCCTTCCCACCTCCCCTCTGGTTACTGTCAGTTTGTTCTTAATTTCAATGTCTCTGGTTCTATTTTGTTTGCTTGTTTGTTTTGTTGATTAGGTTCCACTTATAGGTCAGATCATATGGTATTTTTAATTTGTTTCCACAACTTTATTGTTAATATAGAAATGCAAATGGTTTTTGTCAATTGATCTTGTATCCTGTGTCCTTGATGAACTTGTTAATTCTAGGAGATTTTTTGTTTTATACCCCTTGGGATTTTGTGTACAGACAATCATGTCATCTCTTTCTAATTTGTATGCGTTTATTTCCTTTTCTTGCCTCACTGTCCTGCTTAAAACTCCCAGCACTATTTTGAATAAGAGTGGTGAGAGTTGACATCCTTATCTTATTCCTCATTTTAGGGGACAAGTAGAAAGTTTTTCATGACTAAGCATAATGTTAGTTATAGTTTTTTTAAAATATATGCAGGAGACTATAATGCCAAATTTTTAGTTTAAAAAATAAAAAGAAAAAGAATATAAGAAAAATATCAGGTAGGAATATTTCAAAATAGCTACAGCTGTTATTGCTGGGATTTTTTCTCTTTTAATCTTCTGTATAGTTTGTAAATCAATATTTGAATAAACATTATTCAAATAAGAAATATATATGTTCTTAATCATGTTTAGGAAGTCATCTCTATTTCTTTTCTAAGAGTTTTGTCATGATTGGAGGTTGAATTTTGTCAAATGCTTTTCTGCATAAATATGATCATGTGATTTTCTTCTTTGGCTCATTAATATGGTGGACAACTGATGATTTTAAATATTGAACTAATCTTGCATCCCTGGAACAAAGCCAACTTGACCATGGTATATAAATACTTTAATGTTTTGCTGAATTTTATTTGCCAATATTTTGTCAAAGATTATTGCACCTGTATTTATGAAACTGTATTTTCCTAGTTTTGTATTGTATGTGTCTGGTTTTGGTAGCACGGAAATGACAATCTCTTGAAACAAATTGGAAATGTTCCGTCCTCTTCTAGTTTCTGGAAAAGATTATGTAATGGTGGTACTAATTCTTTTTTAAACATCTGATAGAATTCTCCATTGAAACTATATGGGCCTGGAGCTTTTTATGGGAGTTTTAAATTATTAATTCAATTTTCATAATTGTTACAAGACTATTAAATGATCTATTTCATATTGGATAAGTTATAATATTTGTATTTTTTTTGAAGAATTGATCCACTTAACCTAAGTTGTCACATTTATGTGTATAGAGTTCTTCATAGTATTCTCTTATTATCCTTTAGAGGTCTGCAGGGTCTGTGGTGATATCTCCTGTTTCATTCTTGATACTGGTCATTTGTGCCTTCTTTCTCTCTCTTTTTTCTTGCTACAGGTTTGTCAATTTTATTGATGTTTTCAAAGAACCAATATTTTGTTTCCTTGATTTTCTCTATTTTTCATTTTCTATTTCATTGATCTCCGATCTCATGATTATTATTGACCTCTTTCTGCTTGCTCTTCTTGCAAGGTAAGAATTTATATATTGATTTAAGACATTTCCTCATTTCTAATGTATGCATTTAGTGATGTAAATTTCCCCAGCACTGATTCATCTTCATGCTTCAAATTTTTATGTTTATTTTCTTTTTTTCAGTTTTATATAGTTTTTTTTTAATCACTCAAGACTTTCTTTGATTTACAGTTAATTTAGAATTGTGTGGTTTAGTTTCCAAGCGCCTGGATATTTTCCTGTTATCTTCATGTTATTGATGTCTAGTTTAATTCCATTGTGATCAGAGAACAGACTTTGTAAGATTTCAACTGTTTTAAATTTGTTTTATGTCCCAGAGTATGATCTATATTAGCGTATGCTCCATGGGCACTTGAAAAGAATGTGTATGCTGATGTTGTTGAGTGGAGTGCTTTATAAATGCTGATTTGATCCCATTGGTTGATGGTGTTGTTGAATATTGTATATCCTGGCTAATTTTCTTTCTAGTTCTTCCATCAGTTCTTAATATAGGCATGTTGAAGTTTCCAACTGTTATCATAGATTTGTATATTCCTCCTTTCATTTTTATCAGTTTTGGCTTTAGATTTTTCAGCTCTGCTGTTTGTTGCATACACATTTAGAATTGTTATATCTTATTGCTACAATAACCCCTTCATCATTAGATAATGCCCCTCTCTGTCGGTAATTTTCTGCATTCTGAAGTCTACCCTCTCTGATATTAATATTGCCACTTTTGCTTTCTTTTGATTAATGTTTATATCATATTTCTTCTTCCATCTTTTTACTTTCAACCTGCCTATATCACTATATTTGAAGTGAGGTTCTTTTAGACAACAGATAGTTGGAACATGCTTTTTAAACTACTTTCAATTTCTGCCTTTTAAATGATGTTTTTAGACTATTTACATTGTATTTATGTATTGATATATTAGTGCTCAAGTCTAGCATTTTAATTTTTGTTTTCCCTTTGTATTTCTCTTCTTTATTTCTGTTTTCTTTTTTCTGCCTTTCTATGTTTTACCTAGACATTTTCTAGAATTACATTTTGATTTAGCTGTATGTTTTTATTTTTTATGACTCCCTTTTTATTTATTTTTTAATGTTGTTCAGTTACAATTGTCCCCATCCCCCCCCCCCCCGTTGTTCTATCTCTTTGTATAGCTTTTGAGTGGTTGCTTTAGATATTACATTTATGTATATAATGCTTTAACTATCTTTAAGTCTTGCGTGGAATCTGTTATCCATTAAATAAGCAATTAGTACTTGTTAAATTTAACCAAGTTAATTGCAAAGCAATACAAGTTATTTCTAATTTTATATCAATTGAGTATCTCAAATGATCATTTTGCAAGAAAGAAGGTCATTCCAGAGCTAGTTATGAATGTAGAACAACAGAAGGAACTTATTTGAAAATGTAACATTCTTGGAGCAAAATAAAGTATTTTTGAAGGAGAGAAAGAAAAAAGAGACAGAGAGCAGTGAAGCTGCCCATTGCACTAGACTATTTCATTTTCAGAATTGATCATTCGGTTAGTCAGAGAGTAGCTTTAGACAGGAAAGTTCTCAAACTGGTGGTCTGTAAACCTAATCTAGCCAGATAGTTTCACAGTAAAATTGGTATTTTCAGGCTTCTTTTGTAAAACAGAATGATGTAGAAATACTAAATCCTTATTCACAAATGTCCACATTGGCTGGAGCTGAGTAGTGCTGCCCATTAGATCAATGAGCATGCTCTGTGCCCCAGAACCCAATGCTCCCTGCTGTCTTTCTCCACCCTCTTTGCTGAGGTTCATTTGCCACCTTTACTGGCTGTTATGGATATTTAACCAGTATTTCCTGATATAGAAAGCCCCAACATCTGGTTACTATAAAAAATAAAACATGAAAATTTCAACCAAAGCATACATTCAAGTATTTCTTGTGTACTGGGTGTCAGATCCTCGGATTGGAGAAACAGAGGTAAGTCCAGTGTGGAACCTCCAATTTAGTAGGAAAAAAAATAAGTGCTTAATCAATCACCATAAATATTCAAAATGATCAGGGTTGCATGAGATGCACAAAGAAAGAATCACACCCTCAAGGGGATGATTGGCCCTGCTGGTCATGGGGGTGTAGCCCAAACATTTTAATTTCTGTTGGTGACACATCAATGGGATACCCAGACACCTGTTTAAAACCCATTGCGCTTGGTAAGAAGGTTCTCTTTCCCATCCAGACATTTGTCAGAAGGTACAGTGAGCCTTCATCTGCTTTGTCAATTGATGGGCCTAAGAATAAGAATCACAAAGGAAAACAAAGACAGTTCCCCACATCCAGGATGTTATATGAGACTAGGCCCACTTTCATTACACCCCTTTGAGTATTATAAAACCAATTATTATTAAGCTACTTTATATATGAGTGATTAGAGTAAAGTTATGAAATGCATTATTCTAAAATGGTCATACAGGAACACACACATATACACATCCATATGTATGTCTATACACATGTGTGTGTATTTATATTGATGTACATATGTATGGATAAAGAATCTTATTTCTCTATTCATCTATCTATCTATCTATCTATCTATCTATCTATCTATCTATCTATCTTTAGAAATTGACTAAGCCATATTGGTTTCTTAAAAGTAGATTAGAATACTTGGGCACATTCAGAGACACCATTAGAGAGGACTAGCACCTCACAGACAGCCATACATATATTGGGTGGTGTGTCTCATGGGACTGACCAAAATCATATCTTCCCTGGTGCTTTTCCCTAAGTTAGTTCTTATATTTCTTTTCTGACACTGGTTCAATTTAGAAGAAAATGGTTAAACCTTCTAATCCCTCTCTATGCAGAACTGAAGGGATTTGGGTCCTCTGAACATAAGGACTGTAACCTTCTTTGGATTTATTGAACTGCATGATTACAACCAAGAAAAAAAAATGTGTGGAGTACTTGGGATATGAGTAGTTTGAATAGAAAGTAAGACATGAATAATTAATGGGATTAGAAGAGAGGACTACCTACATTTATTTTAAGGTGCCCCAGCAGCTCACAGGGGCTTTAAAAATCCTCCAGACTTGAAGTATACACCATCTTTGTGGAAAGTAATACAAGCTCCTCATGTATTAGTTCAACTTCAAAAGCCCTGAAATAACTGACAACACGTCTGATTTTTAGGGTGGAAAATACAAGTGCTGAATCTTTGTCTGGCATTTTAGATATCACTGCTGAGGATACAAGGCAAGAAATATACCAGAGCCACAGGACAGCTCAGAGGAGCAGCTGCCGTGGAAGTGGCCAAGGCTGAAAAGGAATCCTGGCCTTGCTCCTCAACAGCAATGACCATGAGCAAGTTACTCCCTCTTCATGGTCTTCACTTTCCTATGTCTATAGTAAAAAGATTGGACCAGAAGAATTTTTGGTTTCTCTTAGCTCTGACCCTCCTTCTGACTCTGTTCAGCCATGGTATGGTAGACTGAAGACTGATTACCAGAGATACTCTGGTCCTAATCTAAAACCTGGGGATGTCACCTTATATGGCAAAAATGACTTTAAAGTTATGATTAAGGATATTGAGATGGGGAGATTATCCTGTACATTTTGAGTGGGCCCTAATTGTAATCACAGGGATCCTTATAAGGAGAACACTAAGGGACATTTGACACTGAAAAAGAGAAGCCAGTGTGACTACAGAGCCAAAGATTAGAGTGATGTGGCCACAAGCCAAGGAATACCAGTAGCTGCCTGTTGGGGGGGCTCTGCCCGCAGGCCCCCCCTCCCCCGCCCCCTGGCCGCCACAGATGAGAATAAGTCTACCAAGACATGATTTGCTTGGGGAGGAAATGTGGTCGATCTCTCAAAGGAGAATGGCCAAGAACCTTTTCCTTAATGGGCTTTTATTGCATTCAATTTGCACAGGAATACAGGTAAAGCTCATCAATCATTGTCAGACAGTTAGGATCAAACAATAGATAACAAACAAAGAACTCTGAGGGCTTATTCTGAGTCAGAGTCACTTAGCTAAAGGGCTATAAGACTTTGGGAAACAAACTCATTTCAGGCTTGGACCCTTATCATTTAAATTGAGGGTATTAGCAAAGCAGGTTTCACAGGATTTTATGCATTCTTTCTTAGGCCTGATCTCCCCAGGGAACCTGCCCTTTCTAGCACAGGGCCGCACCCACCTCTGGTATTGTTTCAGGCTTATGTCAAGCAGGGGAATTAAGGCAGCCAAGAGATGAGGAGACTTCTTGCAGACAGAACGAGGACTCAGGCTATGTCAAAGCCGAGGGGCAAGGGTCCATCACCCCCTTTTTCTATAGCCCCCCAAGTCCTTCCCTGTGGGCCTCTTTGTGACCATGCCTGTCTTAGGTTGTCCCTCCCTTGAGGAATCTTACCCATCATTTGCTAACTGGTCAGGCTCAGGGCCAAGCAGGGTAAAGTAAAGTGGGCAGGGGCGGCACCCCTGCCAGGGAGATAAGCTTTGTCTCCTTAGTGGCTTACGGTCCCAAGGTCTTTGACTCAGTCTTAGCCATGGGGGTTTATAGGTTCTGAAACCAGGCAGGGCAGTTCCCAATAGCTGCCAGAATCTGGAGGAGGAAAAGAACAATTCTCAAGATGAAACCATCCCTGTGACTACCTTGATTGCAGCCCTGAAGACTCAGTTAGATGTCTGGCCTCCAAGACCATAAGAGAATAAATTTCTGTTAAGTCATTAAGTTTGTGGTGATTTGTTACAGCAGCAACAGTAAAGACACAGACATTGGCCCTCCAAGGGGTTTCATGGATGTGTCCCCCTTTTGCCTCCTGCATGACCTGCTTCATGCAACAATGTTACCTGCCTGACCTCTGAGGACCAGAGCCAGCAACCCTGGAATTCCTCACTCAGCAGGACTCTGATGTTATATAGTCACCATTTATTTATTCACTCAGTTATTCAGCCAAGGTTCACTGTATACCTGTGCATCAGGCACTCGGCAAGTACTGGGGATGTAAGAATAGACAAAACTAACCCCTCCCCTCCTCATAGTCTTGGGCAACAGAGACAATAGTGTCGGTATAGTGGATGATGTAACACAGATGTGGAGTAGAGTGGAAAGCCCTTTCAATTGTTGGTCATCAAAGGGGGCTCTTAGGGCAGCAGGAGGATCCTGGGTGACAGACAGAATGCAAAGTGGAAATGTCAGGGCACCCTCCCATATTACTGCTCATGGCCACGTGAGGACAACACATCTGACTCCAGGTCCAGGTACCTCCTCACTGACCCCAGCCTCCACCAATTCCTACCACACCTATCCAAGGGCAGAACTCATGTTGGCCCACTGGCCAGTGCTTCTTCTGAGTCCTGTCTCTTGGTGGTTTCAATCAGTGTTTTTTCAAACTGAGGGCCATGACCCATTAGTGTGTTGTGAATCAACTTAATAGGTCACAACTAGCATTTTTAAAGCAGGAGCTGTACCTTTTTAGTGGAGGTGCTGTTTTGTAAAAGCTTAGTTTCAGAGAAAAAAGTATGTGTATGTACATACAGGATCGTGATGCAAAATGTATTTGTTACCATGATTCTTGGATTAAAGAGTTTGAGAGCCACTGTTTTAATTACTTCAAAATGAGATATGCTGCTTTAACTCTTTCTGGAAAAAGGTAGGCAAGAGGTGGTAAATAAATACTTAAATGAAAGAACGAGTATAAATGAGTTTACATGAGCAATCGCCAACCCAGTAAGCACACACTGTGCATTTTATTGTGTAGACACACTGTTTTCAGCACCCTAAACGCATAGTGACAAACAAGGCCTGGAACATATCACTTCCAGCTCCCAGACAAGATGAGATATGAGCACACTTACTACTGATTCTGGGCAAAATGCTGTTCAAGTACTGAACAAGTGCTTCAAAGCCTTGTGGGCCCAGAAATTATATTCTCATGGAGAAAATGGCACTTGAAGTGGCCCTTAAACTTGGGTTAGTGTTTAATCAAGTAAGATGTGAGAAAGGAATTCAGGAGAAGGGTACAGTATGGGTAAAGGTATAGAGGCAGGACAGTACAAAGCCTCTCCAATAAGCAGGGAGTGATCTTTTTTGACTGAGTATATTATGAGTTAGGAAACATAGAGTTCCTGCAAAGATAGATAGGACTTCCAGCAGGCCACTGACCCTCTTTGACCCAGTGAAGTTAATGGTACCTACCTTACTCACCTCTCTGTTAGCAGAGAATAGAAAGAGAGAAGACATAGGATGATGCTTTGAAGAATAATGCCCAATTCACCCATTCCCTCTTGCTGGGTGGCCAGGACTGGTCTGGCATAAGTTGGTAAATGAGCAGTGCCCAGCCCTGTGATGCATGCAGTAACTCAGAGAACAGATTATGCCTTCTGCCTGAGAAAGTCAGAAGGTGTCACCAAGGGTAGGACACTTGGGATGAGTGTGGAGGGATGAGTTGGAATTTGCAAAGAAGGAGACAGGAACCCCAGAAGGAGGGAACAGAAAATGTCAAGGTTATAGAATTGTGAAAGGGGATGGTGTGTCCAGAGGGTCCATAGGCTGTGACTCAGAAGTTGTAGACAAGGCTCTCTTGCTCTGATATGCCCTACTGAAGGCACCAAGGAAATAGAAAATTCAGTCAGTTGCCTTGGTTTTTCCAATTCACACAGAGGCACCATCTGCTGACCATACTTTTTACCTGCTGGGGCATGTCACCCCAGATGAAATATTTTATCTAATTTGTACTAATTTTCTATAATGCTTGCAAAAGGGAAGACTTATAGGAGAGAAAGAGGGGATTCTAGAATGGTGGGTCGGGGGAGTCGGGGCAAAATAAATTCACTTGACAGCAAAGTTCATCACCAGTTCTCCTCAGTGTATCCCAAAACTTGGGATGCTGCATCCCAAAACTTCTCTGCATCCCAAAACTTAGTTTCCTACTGAGACTCTCAGCTCTAACTCCAATACTTAATGTTCTCTCTTCTTAGACCACTCAACCATTCTCTTCCTCTAGCTATTGTCTGCCCCTCTGCCACCTCTTCCAGTCAGTCTTCCCAGATGCCCCTGCCAGGTCCAATCACTGCCTTCCATTCAGTCCTCCTCCTGCTCCCCACAGGTCTGTACTTATGCACATCTCCTGTGTGTAGGTGGCATGTGCATCCCTGTTTCAATCATATGTGTCTCTCGTATCTGCTCATCCCATCAATCCCATGGACACACCTTCAGATCACAGGCCCCATATCACAGACCTCATCTCAGAAACTTCCACAGGGAAAAAGCCTTCTGGGCCCTAATCGCATGGCTTGTAGTTGCATTAAGGGTAAAGAACTGATAGTGTGTTCTTTTTCGAGAGGTTTAGATACAGGCCGGGGAACATGAAGACATGAAGTACCTGAGAGGAAGAAGAGGTACCACTGACAGAGAAAGGGATTTTCAAAAAATAGCAGAGTCATAGAGTCTACGCACACCACACAGGAGGTGGAATTGGAATGGCAGCCAACTGTCCCTCCAGCATGGAGTTCCATGATCCTCTTTCTTCCAGATATTGGCTACTCTTACCAGCTACTCATGGCAACTGTCTGCACTATGCACAGGCAACTTCAGACACTGGCTGGGGGAGAAAGAGGTTCTGGAAGAACACGAAATGGGAACTAGCTGGGTCCAGGGTTGAGAAAGGAGCCCAGAGTGGAGGCCCATGTGACAGAGGTCAATATGCTGGGTAAGAAGCAGAGGTGAGGTGTCATAGAAAGAACAAAATCTTGCAGGGCAGTTGCCATGGACTGCATGTGTATGTCTCCCAACAAGTCATAGGTTGAAGTTCTCCTCCCCAGTGTGATGGTATTTGGAGGTGAGGCCTTTGTGGGTGATTAGGTGATGAGAATGGAGCACTCTGGAATAGGATTAATGCCCTTATAAGAACAGTCACACTAGAGATGATCTCTTCACCATGTGAGGATGCAGCAAGAAGGCAGCCATCTGCAACAGAGCTCTCACCAGGAACCCATTGCCTGGCAACTTGATCTTGGACTTCCAGCCTCCAGTACTGTGAGAAATAGACTTTTGTTATTTAAGTAGTCACCCAGACGATGATAATTTGTTATAGCAACACAAGCTGACTAAGACAGCAGACAGAGCTGGAATCTCTCTACCAAGTGTTGCTGTCCCTCCTGAGAGAATGTCTGCATAGGAAGACATGTTCACACACACGCGCACACACACACACCAGCATGGCGCACTGGTCAGCACCACACAAAATCTGAGGAAGCCTGGCACAGTTGTAGACACAGGAGCTACAAAAATGAATGCAAATAGATCTGTATTTGAGGACAGATTAAATAATCTTGCCTTAAATATTTCACCTGGGAGGTTGCTAGCATTCACAACCAACCACAGTGCAAAGCAGATTATAAACTATATAATAAAGCTGTTAATAACGTAATATGGGAAGATGGAGAAGAGCTGGATTAATATGTGCCAGATTATATAGAAGCTTGAAGGACATGGCAAGGCCTGTGGTATGAGCAGGGACATAATGAGAGCAATCTGTATTGACTGATCTACCATTTTAGCTACATTGGAGGGCAGGGATTAGAGCTAGAGAACCAGTTAGAAAGAAATTACAATGAAAAATAATAGCTCCTAACCCTAAGCATTCCCTTTATACCAACCCTATTCTAAGTGTTGTGTATATATAACACACTTGAACCTGCAACTGTGTGTGTCCAGGTCATGGGTTGAACTGTGTCCCTCATAAAGTCATATGTTGAAGTCCTAACTTCCAGAATGCCAAATGTGACCTTACTTGGAAATAAGGTCTTTGCAGATAAATTACTTAAGTTAAAGTCATACCGAAGTAAACAGGGCCCTTAATTCAATATAACTGACATCTTTATAAAAAGGGGAAATTTGACACAGACAAACATGTGAAGATGAAGGCAGAAATAGAAGTGATGCATCTATAAGCCAAACACCAAAGATCACCAGCAAGCCACCAGAAGCTAGAGGAAGAAAGAGAGGGAAGGAAGAGACAAGAAGAGCCATTAGAAAATCAGGTTAGAGGGGACTCAGCTGATTGTGGCAGAGGTTGAATTTCATCCCTGACCAGACTCAAACCCAAGGCTCCTTTTTTCCACCTTGTTCATTTAGCCTCACAATAGCCACCCTCGGGCACTAGTGAGCTCCTCATGTGCTGTGTGGTTTTATGAAGATGCACTACTGTGAAGGTGGAAAGAGCACTACCCTGGAGCTAAAGACTAGGCTCCTGTCTCAGCACAACTATTCACCTGCAGAGTGACCTTGAGCCTCCACCCTCTTGCCTGCTGTCTGGGGGCACAATGATGACCTTGGGCCAAAGGCTGCTCTCATCTTCTCCTCAAATCTGTAGGATTCCACTGTGATTGTCTTCCTTCTAGTATGACTGTAGGACACTTCTGCGCCCTCAGTCACCTTCCTGCCTTAACAACATCTCTCCTGAGAAGCCTTTCCTGGGTATCTGAGCCCATGGAGAACACCTTCCAAAAGAGTTGAGAGCCCTCAACTTTTATGGCTTGTATTTGGCCTCTGTTGTTGGTGGACCATGTCACTTGGGTACATATTCTTTCTCCAACTAGCTAGGAAACTTCTTGATGGTGGAGAATGTATTTTGTATCTTCTGTATCTTTTACAAGAATAAAAACAGTCCTGGCCGGTATGGTTCAGTGGATTGAGTGCCGGCCTGCAAACCAAAGGGTTGCTGGTTTGATTCCTAGTCAGGACACATGACTGGGTTGTAGACCAGGTCCCCAGTAGGGGGTGCATGAGAGTCAACCACACATTGATGTATCTCTCCCTCTTTTCCTCCCTCACATCCCCTCTCTCTAAAAATAAATAAAATCTTCTTTAAAAAAAGGATAAAAACAAAGTTAAGGATAATATAACAACAATGATAACAACGATGATGATGATGACCATTTCAGACACACATGCTCTTTTCTTCCTGATAAGCACCCTAATAAGTGTTATCTTTCTTATTTTTCAATGTGGAAGCTGAGGCATAAAGAAGTTATATTGCCCGAGGTTCCTGAGGAGGAAAAATTTGGAGTCTGGGTGACTGTGGAACAGAACCTCTGTTTATGAACTGTCTGCTACTGCCTGCCAAAGTTTAGCAAGATGATGAGCACTCTGTCTTTGCTGCACATATCACATTCATCCATGCACATGGCTGTTCAAATGCCTTCAGTTTGTGACACACTTATCGTATTTGGTTTACCTCTGTATTACCTAGAGTGCCTGCAATAATGTTCAGTATATGAATGTCTGAATGGATGGAGATGTTCTAAAAGAGAGGTCATCCCCCTAAAGCTTTGACAGCCATTCATTGGTCCTATGTTGTTTATCTATCCATGGCCACAGTACTGCCCCCCCACCAAGCACATTATATACCCATAAACTATTAGAACAAGCTAAGAAAGACTCCACTCACTTTAAATTATCTATCCAAATGGTACTTACCTAGCTCTGCATAGGTCATTTATCTTTCACATTATCTTTTAGTACATTTTAGGACTTTTTAATAAACTCTGGGCAGCTAACTAATTTACACATCTGATGGCACAAAATGCACATTTACACAAGAGCTTCTAGAGTGAATTTGCCAAAAAATTCTTCAATCACTTCCTGCTAAGACATTCCACTTTTCAGTGAACAAGAGACTTAAACAGAAATCAAATTTTTTCACTTCTGTCCTCAACACCAGTGCCCACATTAGTTCAGTCTCAAACTTTCAAGAGTCTTTCAATGCAGTGTGGATAAAAATCACCAGGGGACCTTGTTAAAATACAGGTTCTTACCCTGACTGGTGTGGCTCAGTAGATTGAGTGCACGCCTGTGAACCAAAGGGTCACCGGTTTGATTCCCAGTCAAAGCACATGCCTGGACTGTGGGCCAGGTCCCCAGTAGGGGGTTCATGAGAGGCAACCACACATTGATGTTTCTTTCCCTCTTTTTCTCCCTTCCTTCCCCTCTGTCTAAAAATAAATAAATAAAATCTGTTTAAAAACACTGATTCTTGTTCAGCTGGTCTAAAATGGAGATAGAATCTATATTCCCAATAAGCTCTCAGGTGATGCAGATGCTATGGCTCCTGGACCACATTTTGAGAAACGATTCTTTCTCCCTGCTTCAGCAGAAGCCCTCTCCATCCCCGTAAGCCCCATCCTTCCAGTAATCAAATGTGCAAACCAATCACTTGCAACTCTTGGGATCTTACCCTTGCTTCTTGGGCTGACTCTGGTCATGGTGATCATCTTGGAGTTCAGTCTGTCTCTCTACTTCCTTCCCACTTTACTTGCCCCATAATACTATTTATTCTTTCCCAATGTTGACCAGTGTTTCTCCCTCCTCTAGTGAAATTGCTCATGTGATTATCTCTGTTTTTCCACAAAGTTTTCTCTGACCTACCTTTTTTATCACTAACACTGCTCCAGTCTGATAGAGCCCCTTCCCTCTGCCTCCAGTACACCTTCTGCATATGCCACTACAGCACAGGTATGTTGATCTAGGTCCATCTCCTCACCAGACTAAGATTTCTTTTAGGGCATGGTCCAGCCATATCTAGCTCATCTCCATATCCTCTGTGACTCAAGTATTTATGGAATGAATAAATAAGAAACTCTTTGAAGTATTCTTTGAGATTTAATATAAATTCTAGAAAGAATAATATCTACTGTGTTTTTAAGAATACAAATCATTTCTACATGCATAAACTAAGCTGTAAAGGCTAATGAGATGTTTGTTTATATTAATATATTTGACTATGCCTATTGCTTTGTAACATGCAGGTAAGAATTATAAATGTTGACTGGCATTAAACCATTTCTTTTAAGGGTATAGTGAGCAATTTAAATGCATTTAGTTCATAAACTTCACAGGTGATAATGCTTCCTGAAGTGGCCACAGCACAATCTTTATTCAGTATTGGAGCCATTGTTGATAAAGAATGGTTTCTTTTTAACATTTTATTAACTTACTGAGTGATGTTTGTTAATAAGATTATATAAGTATCAAGTGCATGATGCATCATCTGTAGATCGTATTATATGCTCACCACCAAATGTCAAGTGTCCTTCTGTCACCATATATTTGAGCCCCTTTACTCTCTTCTAACTCTTCCATCCCTCCTCCCCTCTGGCAAGCACTAGCTTGTTGTCTGTGTAAGAATGGTTTCTTAAGAGATCATAATGGAAAGCACTAGGGATATTTGACAGAGATGGATGGGTAGCTTTCACACATTAAGAATAAATAACAATCACAAATAAAAATATGTATAGCTTACTACACATTTATTCTATACCAGGCATAGAGCTAACTCTTTACATCTACAATTTCATGTAATCCTCAAACTAACCCTGGGAGATACTCTCCATTATTACTGTTGTACCAATAGGAGTACTGAGGCTCAGAAGGACTGAGTAACCCATCAATGAGTACGCACTTAGTGTCAGAGGCTTCTTTCATAGCTCATAACCACTAAGCAAACCTGCTTCTGTCAAGACTTTACAGTGGTCATATGTGGTTCAAAGACAAGTGTGCCAAATGGCCACATGGCATGAGATACATAGAAAGTGGAACAAAGCCCCCACCTTCTATGAGCTGCCAGCTTAGAGACTGATACAACAACCAAGATGCCCATATTAGTGGGAGACACACAAAGCACATTCATTCTTGATGGAACCCCACTTCTAGTGGGGAGTATAAGAAAAAATAATTTAAATGAAAATTTAATAATTAGGTATAGAACCCATAACAGCTACATGGAACTAATCAAACAACAGTTACATAAGAGCAGCATATAATAGCAACCAAGGTGGCTACAATGACTGGGAAAGAAAGTGATAAACATTTAGGGAGAGCCCTGTATGGGCCAAACCTTATCCTATGCCTTCATACTTATAATCTCATTCATTCTTCAAGTTGTCCCTGGGTGCGCTTATAATTGCTGTCACTTTACAGATACCAAAACTGAACCGCAGGAAGACTAAAGATCACCGCGCACACAGCCGGACAGACTTTGAACTCAAGTCTGTCTTGTGTTTCCTGTGCACATTTGTAGAGTGTGTACACCTCCTTCTACCCTCAACCCCTACAATGCTGCCATTTCTTATGGATTTTTTTTAATGTTATCTAGAAAGTCACTTGCCAACAGACTCAGCCTGAGGTTGTGGCAAACACCAGCCCTCAGCAAAGGAGAGAGAGTTGAAATTTCAGGAAATCATAGAAAAACTAGAAACTTGAAAGTATTGAGACTTATGGAAAAAGGCAGGAGATTAAGAAAAAATATTTTGAAACTGTCACTGTTTGCAGATGACATGAGAGTGTACATGGAAAATCCTATAGACTCCACCAAAAAACTACTTGATCTAATAAATGAATTTGGCAAAACAGCTGGATATAAAGTCAATACTCAGAAATCAAAGGCATTCCTGTACACCAACAACGAAATATCAGAAACAGAAATCAGGAAAAAAATCCCATTTGATATAGCAACAAGAAAAATGAAGTACCTAGGAATAAACCTAACCAAGGAGGTAAAAGACCTGTACTCAGAAAACTACACAACACTGAAGAAAGAAATTAAGGAAGATACAAACAAATGGAAGCATGTTCCATGCTCATGGATTGGAAGCAGTAACATCATCAAAATGGCCATACTATCCAAAGCGATTTATAGATTCAATGCAACCCCTATTAAAGTACCCATGACATATTTCACAGATATAGCACACACATTTCAGAAATTCATATGGAACCATAAATGACCCCGAATAGCTGCAGCAATTTTGAGAAAGAAGAACAAAGCAGGAGAGATCACAATACCTGATATCAAACTGTATTACAAGGCCACTGTAATCAAAACAGCCTGGTACTGGCATAAAAACAGGCACATAGACCAATGGAACAGAACAGAGAGCCCAGAAATAAACTCAAGTCTTTATGGTCAATTAATATTTGACAAAGGAGGCAGGAGCATAAAATGGAGCAAAAATAGCCTCTTCAACAAATGGTGCTGGGAGATTGGGACAGCTACGTACAAAAAAATGAAACTCGATCACCAACTTACACCATACACAAAAATAAATTCAAGGTGGATAAAAGACTTAAATATAAGTTGTAACACCATGAAGGTCCTAGAGGAAAACATTGGCAGGAAAATCTCAGGCATTCCATGCAGCAACATCCTCACAGACACGTCCCCTAAAGCAAGGGACACAAAGGAAAGAATAAACAAATGGGACCTCATCAAAATAAAAAGCTTCTGCATGGCTAAAGACAACAGCATTAAAATAAAGAGAGAACCAACAGTATGGGAAAACATATTTGCCAATGATACCTCAGACAAGGGCCTGATCTCCCAAATACATAAAGAACTCAGAAGACTCCACTCCAGGAAGACGAACAACACAATTAAAAAATGGGCAAAGGACTTGGACAGACACTTCTCCAAGGAAGACATACAGAGGACCCAGAGACATATGAAAAGATGCTCAGCATCACTAGCCATCAGAGAGATGCAAATTAAAACCACAATGAGGTACCATCTCACGCCAGAGTGGCCAACATAAACAAATCCACAAACAAATGTTGGAGAGGATGCAGAGAAAAGGGAACCCTAGTGCACTGTTGGTGGGAATGCAGACTGGTGAGGCCACTATGGAAAAAAATATGGAATTTCCTCAAAGAACTAAAAATGGAACTGCCCTTTGACCCAGCAATTCCACTGCTGGGATTATACCCTAAGAACCCTGAAACACCTATCCAAAAGAACTTGTGCACCCCAATGTTCATAGCAGCACAATTTACAATAGCCAAGTACTGGAAGCAACCTAAGTGCCCATCAACAAATGAGTGGATCCAAAAACTATTGTATATTTACACAATGGAATTCTACACAGCAGAGAAAAAAAGGAGCTTATACCCTTTGTAACAGCATGGATGGAACTGGAGAGCATTATGCTAAGTGAAATAAGCCAGGTGGTGAGGGACAAATACCATATGATCTCACCTTTAACTGGAACATAATCAACAAAAGAAAAAGGCAAACAAAATATAACCAGAGATACTGAAATTAAGAACAATCTAATAATAGCCAGAGGGGATTGGGGAGGGGACAGTGAGGAGAAGGGATTACAGGAACTACTATAAAGGACACATGGACAAAATCAAGGGGGAAGGTGGAGGTGGGAGAAGGAGGTTGGTTCGGCTGGGGTGGGGTGGAGGGATGGGGAGAAAAGGCTTACAACTGTAATTGAATAACAATAAAAATTTTTAAAAAGAGTTGCAAACTAAAAAAAATTATTATTTAAGACTTGACATGATGAAAATATGACCTTCTCCTGACTCTCCTGCTTCTAAAAAGTGATAAAAGTGTTTCATGTTCCCACCAGCTTTGTTGGCAGAAGTGTCTCCAAATGTGTGCTGCTTCCTGGGAGCTCAAAGTTTCAATCTCCCTTTTTTCTTTGTTCTTTGGCACGAAGAAATTAGTTGCTTCTCCAGGAGAGGAGTGTCCAGGTGGTTTTGTTATGGGCTGGGCTCTGGCCAAACAAAGCAGTAACCCACCAAATTCTTCAAACCATATTTGCCCCCAACTTAGAGATGCCCTTTCCCATGGAACCGCGAGATCCTTCAAAGCACCTGACAGACACTAAGGAGAACTCTCAGGTCAGAGAGCCCAGGGTTTGTGTGACACCCCTGAGAAGAGGAGATATCAGAGTGCTGGAAAGTATCTGCCACCAGCTCTTACTTCTCTGAGCCTTAATTTCCATGTCTGTGAAATGGGGAGACTTTTGCCTACTCCATGGAGATTTGTGAGGAGCAAAAAACATTGCAGAGTGTTTTAGTATTACCTAACATTAACTAGGCACTTAATAACAGAAACTATGCATATAATTGCAATTCTCTACAATCATATTAAAGCAGAAAGGTCATCCAGTGAGGACAGATGTCAGGGTACATAAGGGGAGAAAGCACTCTTTCCTTCCACTGCCATGAAGGTGAATGCCTCTGTCAAATAACAGCATGTCCATGGGGCATAGGCAACTGTGTCACATTGGGAAGGAACTATCATGGCTCACTGAGGCTCTTCAGGGAAGAGCCACGTGACCATGGAGCAGACCAATGGCAGGGATGTCTTTAACAGGATAAGCCTGGGCCACTTGAACAGCAATGTGAGTCAGACCAGTGCCCAGGCAGCCTCCCCTGTATCCTTGGCTCCCATAACTTACATGCTGTGCAGCGTGCCTTGCATGAGCATCAAGGAGACAAATGAGGTCTGAAACCCAGACCAGTTAGCCACCCCATCCCCTGGGTGGAGAAGGGAAGCACTTCATTTGAATTTCCACAATGGTATGCAGGTGCTACTGGTGGCCATGTGCACCTTCTGGAGTTCATAAGACTGACCTTGGATCATAAAAAACCATCCTTCCTTCCTTCCATCAACCCTTTTCAAGTGTCCTCTATTTGCTAGCTCACTAAGCCACAGTCCGTATGGCAAGGGGTCCAGGGTCTGATGGGGTGACAGACATGGAGGTGAATGACTACACAACAGGACAACATGGCTAGGAAAGGTGCTTATGAGGAGAGAGAAGCAGCAGCTGCCCAAAGAGGTAAGAAACTGGCCCCAGTAAGAAAACCTCATGAAAAGAATATGGACATGTCATCCAATAAGAAGGGGACATTTGAAACAATGAGCAAGGGGAATGGAGAAGCAGGAAGAGGAGGAAGGAAATTAAAGGAATATTAGAAAAGGGTGAGGTGGAAGTAGAAGAATGAGGAGGAGCCTAGCTGGGCTGAAGAAGTAACTTTGTGACTGCATGTGTGTGTACATGTGTCTATGATAGTGTGTGCTTACATCAGAGAGACACTTGAATGTCAGGTACACTCTGTGCAAGACATTGAGATAGTCACTTTACAGACATTGCCTCTTTGAATTTTATGACAATCTTGTGAGGTGGTCTTTAGTATTCCCATTCCACAGATAAGAACTTTGAACTCAGGGAATGAAATCTAAGGAGCCGCAACTGATATATAGTGGAGCCTACTCTGTCTGCAGTGAACTATAGGAGAAGCAGAGCTGTACTTTAGTGCTGGGGACCAGTCTCCAATGCTCCCTCTTCATTTTCCCAGAAGCAGGCTATTGGGTTAAAGCAGCAGCTTGGGGGTAGAGGAAGGGTAGAAAACTTGGCCTCACCAACACAATAAGAGTTTCAAGTGCTACAAGTGGGTGAAGTTAAAGTCACTGGCATGGGACCAAAACTGCCATTAGCACAGTGTCCAGAAAGCATTTGAGGTGCTGTATGCCTCTCTCACCCCAGGTACATGAGACCTTCCAGTTATTAAACAAATCTTATCATGGAAATGAGCCGACTCAGGTGATGGGCACAACACTCAGCCTCAAGTTCCTGGTAATTGTTGGAAAGTCCAATTACAATAGAGCTGAGCCTACTATGCTTCAGAAAGATAATTGGGGCAAGGGTAGGGGTTAAGGAGAAACTAACCAAGAAAATCATATTTTAAAATCTATTAAGTAAATCTCCCTCTTAAGCAAAGCCTCTTGTATCACTGAGGGTCCAGGAGGAGGCTAGAAGAGAGTTAAATGAAAACTGGGCATCAGCCTATTTACCCTTTTACCATTTTCCTGGTTGGGAGACAGGCACTGGAGACAGGAACATGCAGGCTTATGTGTCTTCTAGAGAGTGCTAGGTTAGGTGTACAGAGGCCCAGGAAAAAGTCTGGTCTGGGCTCTGCCACCAGTGAGCCATTTGATCTTTGGCATGGTACTCACTAAGCCTTAATAAAATGGAATATTAGAACCGGAACAAAGCCACCTCAGAGGGTAGCTTCAGAGACATAGGGACATAATGGAATATACAGGAATTTGAGACAGTAAAACCTATCAAGCTTGTCGTAATGAGCTTGTGTTTTGAATATGAAACAGCAAACAAAATATTGGTGAGTTGCTCAAGGGGACAGAGAGAAGATTTATTTTTTCTTTCATTCATCCATTCAAAATGTATGGAGCATCTGTAATGGTCCAAGTTACAGAAATAAATATAACATGGTCCCTGACCATGTGTCTGTTTTTCTTCCCATTATACCCGCAATACTTAACAATAGGTAAATACTTAACAGAGTAGATACTCAACAAGCATCTGTTGATTAAATGAATTAACTACCAATTTTGCAGGGGTTCAAGACAAGTAAACACATTTTGCATAAACCATGATAAAGCTATGAGAGCGACAAAGGGGTTCTAAAAATGAAGGGGCACTTCACCAGTCTGAGGAGGGGGAAGGAGGGTGCAATAGAAGAGTGTGATAGGGGTGAGAAGCCGTCTCTGGATAAAAGATGGGAAAAATGGACCAAAGAATGTCTGGCTAACCAGAGACACAACGGGGCGCCACCATCCTCCGTGAGGATGGAGGACCCAAGGATTGGGGAAGTCAGACGTAGCCTTGCAAAGATTCCCTGCAGGTGTCCAGTCATGTGCGAGGGAAGGCGAAGGAAGGGAAGCGGGAAGCATGTGAGATTTGATTTAAGGCAAAAGAACAGGCTGCGCTAGTGACCAGAAACGAAAGCGGGAGCTCGGAAAGGCACGGCTGCAAAGGGCTAGGAACTTGAGAATGTTGGGTGGGTGTGACTTGCTGGGATGGAGGCAGGGAAATCGGCAGAGGGGTAGTCGAGCGCATGCGCGGGCGCCCGCCGGAAATAAAGCGCCAGCTGACGAAACTGACAAAGACAAGGGCGCGGGGCAGCCCCCAGAGGCCACGGACCTAGCCCGGCCAGTACATGGTCCCCGCGGGGAGTGGGAGGGACAACGGGCAGAGCCATACACGAGCAAAAACAAAGCTATCTCTTTGAAACAAAAATGAAGCAGACATGGCCAGGGAAAGCTAAATATTTGTGAGATGATGTGAACAAAAGGGAAAAAATTGATCTAGGCAAGTCTGAGTTTGTGTGAGAACCTTCAGAGTCTCTGATCTCTAGATACTTTGTTAGAACGTCCTTTGCCCCTGCTTTCTCTCTCCCCAAAAGAAAAATAAATCCTTGACCAAATGAAAAAGAGGAACGGCTCCTGCAGGGCCTGGCCAGAGGTGCCCGATGGTAGCTCTGCGACGGGTGGTTCCATCCCGTCACCCCGGAAACGCCCACCAGCTCGGGGTGGTGCTGAGGAACTTGGCCTCCACAGAGGTGGGACAGGCCCAGTGCCAAGGAAACCTTTGTTTTCCTCTCTAGCCCTTCCTTCCAAGGCCTCGGTATTTCTGCAGAGTATAACTCCTTGGTATTTCTGCCTTATAACACTGCTCCTTGTTCCCTACCCCTGATTCTCAGTACTGCAGCCTCTCAGCCCCACCCCCACCGCCCACTGCGAGTCATCTCCCCCTCCCTTCTCTCAACCACAGCATCACACAGCAAGGCCCTATTGCAGTTGCCCATAAATGCAAGGAGCCACCAATACCTGTTTGAGGAGATGGCATTTAATTAGAACGCTCCAGCTGCCATTAACCCCACTCCTCTTCCACCTCTCCTCCCCCTTCCTCCCAGTGCCCTCTCCCAACCTCCCTGCTCACCCCCATCTATGTAAAAAAGCCATAAAGCCTTTCTCCAATCGCCTTCTCTGAGTTTATGCAACCCCCAGAACACAGGTTGATTGGAAAGGTTTCTGTCCTGGATAACAACAATTCAATGTGCCTTGACATTTTAATAGCCTGCCATTCTGGTGAACACAATCGAGCAAGGCAGTGAAGCAAAAATCATTAGGTAAGCAAGATAATCTAAGCAGGATCTGCCGCCTGCACTCACACATGGGGGCAGGTTGCACAGCTGGGGCAGTCCACAAAGCTGGACTCATTCTGCCCCAAACCTTTGTATGAGTGTACCAATAGAAGCACGTGTTAAGCGAGAGACACGCGACCCTGCAAACAGGTTTTGGGAGATAAACACACTCAGGCAAGTACAGTTTCATTGAAACCCCAATATGATATAGCTTGAAAGCATACGAATTTACAGTGAATCAAAACATCTGCCACACACCAAACCACGAAATTAAACATACTGCTCTCAGGCTTGCTGTATCACTGAGAGGTCAATATGTGTGTGTGTATATATATATATATATATATATATATATATATATATATATTCATTTATATAAAGATTTTGAATATAATACCATGGCTAAGTACATAATTTAAATGTATAATATAAAACTTTTATGTTTAATGTATTCAAGGCACTATTATAATTGCTTACATTAATGAAGTCATTTAATTCTCAAAACATATGTACTATCATCCTCATTTTACAGATGAGGTAACTGATGTGCAGAGTTGTAGCAATTTGTGTCCACAGTCATCCCCTAGGAAGTGGCAGAGCCAGTATTTGGATCCAAGCAATCTGGCTCTGAAGTCCAGGCTATCATCCACTATGATATGGTGTCCCACGAATAGTAAATCACGCAAACAAATATAAAATGTGTTACATGTCTTTATGAGGTCAGTTCATTTCTTTATGAATGTGTATATTTATACACACACCCAACACAACACACACATTCATGTGAATAGTGAAAAGGTGCAAAGAAGTATAAACTAACTTCTTTTCAACACAAACACCTGTATTTATGTATTCAGCCATATTCACATATTGAGCATCTTGTGCATCCAAAGATCATGTGTTAGTACTGAGGGTAAAACAATTAATTAGACACAACTGCCACCCTCAAGTAGCTCATAGTCTGTGTGGAAGTCAAACCAGAAAACAGATACTTGACCTTGTGGGTGACAGGTTAGAGAGTGACATGAAACTGCAGAGGCTGAGAAGACCTCCCACCCCACCCACCACCTGCCTCACACTTGCCCCTCCTGGAGTCTTCTTGGGAAGGCATACACTTACTCCCATGAGGCTGCCATAACTCAATACACCTGAAGAGCTCTCTTTGGGAATCGCCTTCAAGACCAGTTTATAAGCTGCCCAAGAAAATGAGCCTTGTTATTTAATAATTATATAACACACACTCACACCCCTTTCTTAGGAGCGACATCACAGAACCCAGGCCAACAGATGTCAGAAAAATTCTCCTGTTGGATTCCAAACCTCCCCAGTGGTCCATCTCCTCCCTCCCCCTACACGGAAGTCCCCACATAGATCTGTTTCCCCAGGTGCTGACTTGGCAAGCTTTTCACTTTATGAATATGACCCTCAGCGGGGAGAGCCCCTCTCAGCGGCCCCCGAACTATGTTATCACCGTTATTAAGGAGCTTAAAGAGGAGCTGGGACTACAAGACACCACTGGAATTGCAGCGTGATTGTGATTGATGTGTTCCTATTAGCGCCTCAGTGTTATCTCTCTGGATGGCAAGAACAGCCAGTGGCTTGTAACACAACAGATTACCTGAGTTCTCAGCCTTAGAAGGATGTTTAAATAAAATATAGTCCCTCTTAGCAAGAGGCTCATTTTCTCCATGAGGATCCAAGACTATTTCATGTCAGTTCTGATTCGCTGCTACTCTCCTCAGTAAACATGTCTTATCATTAATAATTCTTTACAAGCACAATCTCCAAGAGCGAGTGCACTCGGGCGCTCTCTCTCTCTCTCTCTCTCTCTCTCTCTCTCTCTCTCTCTCTCTGGCTGGACTCAGACACATCACGCCCCAGTTTAGGTTCCAAGGTGCTTCTCTCTGGATTTTCACCTGCCTTGCCAAAAATGATTGATTACGCAGGGCCGACTGGGTGTCCGGCAATACCCAACAAATGACTTTGGCCCCTAACAGCAGGCCTTGGCCAGATAGAAATCAATATTTCACCATTAAAATCTATCAAAGAAGAGTTAAGGCACCATCTGTCCCTGCCGCCTCTCTATGGTGTGTGAACATTAAATCCGACACTTGTACTACATGGGTGATCAATATATAGTGGTTCACAGATCATTTGTGGTTCCCTTTTAGCAGTGATGGATGTCTGGAGTCGTTGTGATTCATTTTGTCAGACCATTAAACAGGATTCTGTCCAGTTCTTTCCTGATTTCATTTAGAGGATCATTCTTCACAGTTCATAAGAGGGAAACGGTTTTACCAATCTGCTTCTATTTCAATAAGTCACTTTATAGAGATTTTGTGTCCTCCAGACTGTAAAAATTCTGGAGAGATAGTACAAACAGACCTCTAAAACTATTCACTGCATGACATATGCATAAAGTGTGAAGAAAGGAATGTAAATATGTTTACCTCTTTATCTGCAAATGTTGGTTTTAACCCCCTTCTGGCTGGAGTACTGAAGTTCAGGCACTGCAGGAACAGTGTGCTTGCCACAGCAGTGAAGCTGGTGACTGGGGCTAATTTATGCAGGCAGGGAGAAAATCCCCTGAACCCTCTGTGGCATGGCTAAAAGAAAATGGGAATGGCTTTTCCAGAAGTCAAATTTCAGAAACTGATTTCTACGGTCAAGATGAATTGCCTCTTACCCAAATGATTGGCAAATTGTGCTCTAGGGCAGCACGCCAACCCCAGAGAAGAAACACTGACCATGCCCTTGAGGGCAACAGTGAATGAACATAAAAACCTGCATGACATCAGCTACCATTGGTGAGTACCAATCTGTGCCAGACACTGGATGCACACAAGTCTCATCCAAAATAAGCTTAACAGATAGGTACTATTCTCCCCACTTCCCAGTGAGGAAACTGAGGCCCAGAGAAGTTAAATACCTTGCCCAAGATTACTCTAGCCAGGGACTGTGAAAGTCAGGACCCAGACCCAGGCCTGTCACAAGAACCCACATAACTGTGGTCAGCTCTTATCTTGTGGTCATTACTTTGTGGGTGATTTTGTTTTAATCCAAGTGAATGTCCTTCAATCCTCCCAATCATCAGGGCACTATTAAAGAATAAAATTTTATTTTATTATTATTTTAAGTAAATCTGTAGCAGGATCACTAAATAATGCCCTCCAAAGCCAAACAGTTGATATTAAAGTATTTTCTGGTTTTGGATTATTGGACAATGTCACTGTAGCAGATGTTAGTGTAGATAATCTGATGTTTATTTAAAAATCAATAGAAGCATATATACATATGTATATATGCACATATATATACACACACACACACACACACACACATACTTATTATATAACTATTGTTATATAATAAATATATAATTTGAAAGACTTTAGAGATAATTAGCCTTTCCTTCCTTCCTTTCCTTTTAAAATTAAGTAACTGAGTCTCAGAAAGAAGAAAAGCTGGCCCTGGGGTAAGGATCTTATTTCTTGACTTCCAAGTCAAAAAATTGTAAGTAATAAAGGTTACTCAATTATGATATTTTTGGTGATATATTTGTTGAGGATCAGAAGAGAGTGGTACCTATTTTGCAACTGAGCAGAGGGGGAAATCTATAATTGCTTAATCGCAGTGAAATTCCACTTCACTAACCATTACACACCCCTGCCTGGAGGTGAGCATTCCTTACAATAGCAGCAGAAGGTAAGGCAGGTCACACCACTTCAGGCCCAAGGCTACCTGGCCAGAGCCAAGCTGGAGAGCAGCATCCCATGGAATTTTCAGGCAAAGACACTTTTCAGAAGGGTATAGCAGGGCACAGAGAGCTTGCTTGGATTTAGGCTTCAGAAAGACTAGGCAAAAATCCATCTGTGCTGCTAATTAACTGTGTCACTTCAGATAAGTCACTTAACCTCTCTGAGCACCTGTGTCCTTATCTGTAAGAGTGACACTAATCACATCTACTTCCCAGGGTAATTGTGAGAATTAAATGAGACAATATAAACTTCAGCACAGGTCCTATCTAGCACAATACATGTTAGTTAGCATCCTTTTATCCCTTTCTTCTTCCTTTGCGTTCTCTGTGATGTTACTCCAAAAGTTTGTATTATGTTATATTTCAACCTCAAATAAGAACTTGTAATGGGATCTGCCACATGAGAATTTATCTAAGTCCTTCTTGATTCTAGAAACATAAAACCAAGGAATTAGAGAACTGAGAGGTCTTTGATCCAACCATTGACCCAGTGCAGGAATCACTTTCCCTACCTGCATCACAAGTCATTTTCAATGTCCAGGAGCTCAAGATGTCACAAGAAGCCTGCCTCATTGCTGGAAAGTCTTTTAATGATAACTTTCCTGCTATACTTGCCTCTAGGTAAATCCCATCCATTAGTCCCAGTAATAATTCCAATCCATAATCACCTCATGTTCCATATATATATATAACAAAAAGAAATCCTCCTTTTAATTTGTGATGAAACTACCTCTTGAAGCATTTGGATCCATGGACTAAAATTCAAGAGGCTTGTGACTGTGTCCAAGTTGGCTTTATGCATGTCTTTCGATTTTAGCTCTAGGCACAGCCCAGCTTATACTGAGTGTACTGAAGAGTTGTGTGGGGATGGGGGGGGGGGGGCGGTTCTTTTTCTTTTATAAATCCTGCTTGGTTCTTGTCATCCGTGTCACTCTCTGTGTTTTCTGTGTCTCTACATTTTCATTCTTGATGATGAAACCCAGAACTGCACAGAGCACTCTGATCCAATTTTATACTTCAGGTTTCATCCACATGTTTCTTCCTTCCTTCTTTGTCCCTCCTGTTTACTTTTCCTTCATCTACTTGTCCTTCTATCCACCCATCCTTCCATCTCAAATATTATGGTCAAAACAGGAATGCTCGTAACACCCCTTAATAATGAAATGCAATAAACTCCAGCCATAATAGCAATGGCATCAGCAGCAGCTGTTGAAGCATCTGTTGCCCACCTTCACCAATGATCCAGACATTAGCATAATCCTGAGTCTGACAGGCTCACATCCATGCCAGGGCCTCAGGTTCTGTCATTATCTCTCAACTGTTCCCAGCATTCCCACACTCCAAAAATCACAGAATTAAAATCAATAATTCTATATTGAGCATTCGTACAAAAGTCACTCTTATTTCTCATGGCCATTCCAGCCAGACCAGCCATTGGCCATCACAAAGGCCACCAGTACTTTGCTCTGCCAGATTGCCCAGTTCTATGACTGCTCCTGTCACACTGAGGTTAATCTTTTGGGTCCCACTCCTCCAGATAGGTCCCACTGTATGCTAATGTGTCATGTCTCAAATGTTAATATCTCAGAATGCCCATTTTTGCTGCCAGATTCTCTGCCTGTGTGCAGACCTCTGAATCCAGCATCTTCTGACAACCTTGTGAATATGTAAGTTCCTTCTGTTACATGTGGCCTTATTAGGAAGATAGGCCTCAGCATTTGTTCTTTTAAAAAGTCAGGTCTGTGCATGTCCACTTGGGTCAAATTGCATGAGTACATCCTTGACCAGGGGGTTGGAGAGCCATACACAAATTAGACACCAGCCAAGACCCAAGCACACCTGCCTGGCATCTGCTTGAGCCCATAAGATGTGCAGTGACAGGTGAGAACACAGCTATCATATAAAGTCTGAGGTAACCTCACCTCTCTCACTCTGTTGGATTAAGCCAGCTATTTTCAACTTTTTTCATCTCATGGCATGCATAAACTAATTACTAAAATTCAACAGCACACCAAAAAGTATATTTTTTAATGATCTGACAAAAAAAAATTTTGATTCATTCACACCAGATGGCTATGTGGTGGGTTGGAGTTGTAATTTTTTTTTATTATTTAACAATCTAAGGGAAATGAGGTCAGTCCCCCTAATTAAAGAGTCAAGTATTGCATGTTTTAAAAATTCTTGTGTCATACTAGTTGAAAATTGCTGGGTTAAGCCATTAAAGAACTATTTCTAATGAAGTAGATCATGTATTCCTGAAGATTTCCTGGAATTCCAGACATTCTCTTACTCTTTATTCTAAGGTAAAACAATACATACATTCAAGATATTTTTTCAGATCTCACTTTGGCTCATTTTACTCTAATCTAAATCCATTCTGTAAGAATGGGCTTAAGATTTTTGTCTTTTCATAAGCTATTCTCCTTCCTAATAATGGCATCATTAATTACGAACTTACCATGTGCTGGGCATCATATTGGTTGCTTTGTGACATTATTTTATTCTCACAATAACCCTCTGCAAAATAGGTTTTATTCTCCCCATTTTAGATGAGAAAGTGAGGCTGCTAGAGGTTTAGTAATTCACATAATATCACAGTGCTGATAAATGACAGAAATTGGATTCAAACCCAAGTGAGACTCACAGCCAGAGCTACCAAATATGCTGCTCTATGTCCATCAGAAAATATATAATTTAATATATTCACCTTACAATCATAGTGGGATTTACAAAGACCTCTGAAAGCAAAATCTAGGCCCAATTAGATACTCTTATAGTTATTAAACACATCTGCTTGACTTACCCCCCAAAATCATATCCTGCTATCTAAACACCAACAATGTTTTTATCCTCTAATTCCACCTTCTACTCCTGATCAGAGGGATCAGCCAGCCTATAAGACCCCCACACAGAAGGTCTGACACAAGACTTAAATCATCCCTTTCAACTCAGAGCCACAAATGGACAGAGTATCAAGGAGAGGTCAGGGCATTTCACCTCTTTCCCACTGCAAAGTCCCTTGCCCAGCATGTGATGGGTAAGGGTTTGGGAGCCAGGTGAATACCTGCCACCTGTGCTGAGGAAGGAAGGTGGGTAGCTAGGCCAGGCCTCTATCACAGATAATCTCAAACCACTGGAGGCTGTTTGCAGAAAGGCAGCCTGATTCATGGTGCCCCCACACTCTGGAGAAAGGGCTATAGAGAGCCAATGAGAATATTACAACTGAGGATCTCAGCCAGGGGTCCTCAACTGGAGTGGGGAGCGTATTATCTCCTGGGGGCACTCAGAAATGTGACAGTGAGTTGTTACAGTGACTGAGGATGCTGTGGGTAATTAGTGAACAAGGCAGATTATGTTAAATGTGCTCTAATGTGTGAGACAGTCCCAGGAATGACAAATTGCCCATTCAAAATACCAGTGGTATTCCACTGACTGAGTCTAACTCTCTCATTTTACAGAGAGGAAGGATTTTAATGATTTCCCCCAAAGAGACTTAGAGAGAATTTTTGTTTCTGCCCATTGATTTTAGGGTATATTCAGCTCCCCCAGGAAAAAAAAGTTCATGAAGGTTGTTGCTTCTCCTCAAACTCATCAGTAGGGGCCGCAATCCCTAGAAATGAAAAAGGAAATCATATTCAGTGAATGTGCCAAATCCTGCATTAAGTGCAATATTTAACACACATGATCTCATTTCCTCTCTGAAAAACAAACCAACCCTGGGAATCAAGTGGTATTGGAAGAAAGAAGACTGAGGTTCAGAGAGAGTAAGTAAGCTGACCAAGGTCACAAAGCTCATTTGTGACAGAGGCAAGATTCCAACTTAGCTCTTTCCAGCAGCAAAGTGCTCCCTCAGAGCCACATGAAAGCAGCAAGCTGCGCCCACCCCACCCCCCCACCAGCACTAAATCATACGTGTCTGTGGACATGGCAAATCACACCTCAGCTCTTCTAGAGATTCCACCAACCTGGAGAGTCAACTTCATCTAGAAGTCTTCTCCTCATGTGGTTCCTTCAACCAGATCCCTTCACAACCAGAGTTAGCCAGGAGAAGCTGGTAATAGGTTAATGTTGCCAGGAATTTTTGCTTTTTATTAGAGTACCTATGCTGTGTGAAAAACATAAAGATAAAAGAAAAGAAGCTCTCATTGTAGAATACAAATGGTGAGGGCAATTAGTTCTAAGGAGAAGTAAAACATCTTTCTAGAACTGCTACTGCCATGTCACAACTCTGCCCTCCATAAACCAGCCTTTGGGACCTGCTGAAGAAATACACAGGCTTTTGCCTGGTGCTTCTGACCAACTTTGAGGGATTCCCTTTCTTTTGAATTGACCTTGACCCACTCGGTAAAGGGAGGAAGGAAAATAATAGTGAAAAGAGAAACAGAGAAAGTAAGGGAAATGGCACTTCAGTTCAGGTGCTAAGACCTGCAAAAGAAGAGGAAAATGGAAAAGACCAACAGTGGTAATAACATAATGATCCTTCTTGGCAATGTTTGAAGTCCTTATGTATTGGCTCAGAAAGTGGCCAGACTGGGATCCCCATTTCAGCACTAACCTTGTGATCTGAGTAAAATGCCTTAACTTGGCTGAACTTCAAATTCCTCATTTGTTTAAACAGGGGATCATTTCCACCTTACAGTAAGAATGAACATGGTAAGCCCTCAGTAAATGAAGCATCTAAGACTGATTCACTCAAAAATGAGGATGTGAGATGGGTTTGGATATGTGAGGGCAAAAGTGTCCATCACCTCCAAAGCTCTGATTCTGCTATTGTCAATCTCTTTTTTTTACTCCTAAAGAGTGTGTAGGGGTGGGGGAGAAAGGAGGGAAGTTTTCAGGGTAACAGGACTAATCAGAATTTCACCATCAAAGCAAATATATCCAATTAACAGCTATTAGAGAAGCATTTTCTGGCACTGTGCACAATGAAGGCCATTCTATCTAGTGGAAATTAATCTTAATTATTGGTACCTGCATACATACGTGCAAAGGGAAGCAACTCACATTAATCTACATTAAACTTAATAGCACTCCGTGTATTATCTATTCTGAGTCAAAATTGACTGCTGGCCCCTGCACAGATATCTGCAGTGCTAACTCAAGTAATTACAGTGCAGTGAGTCTCAAAGACACAATTTGTTCCCTATATAATAAGTCAGCTGCTAGAGCTTTTTGTAATTAAAAGCCAAAGGAAAAAATAGAACTGTATAGGCAAATGTCATTTTTTTTCTAAGGGAAATTACGAAAAAAGGAAATAGTTCTTCCTGTTGCTTAGTGTGAAAGGAGAATGAAACACCCATCTCTGATGGAATCCCAAACAGAGAGATAAATACAGTGTTAGGTTTTCAGAACTATGGTAAAGAATGTTTTTATAGCCTCTGATTTAAGGTTTCTAAGAGGCCTTCACTTTATTTCCGAGGAGACTGGTAAGGCTATGTGAGAGATGTTTTAACTGGGTCAGGATGAAAGGCCAAGTTGATTTTATTAAATTCTACTTAAGAAGGACCCCTTTCCTCATTAAGCATGAGAAAAACAGAAATGATGTCTATGTTTTCTTTGTCTCTGCTGCCCACAGCCTTCCATATCAGGGCATCATGTGCTTGTTTAAAAAGACAATTTTTAGAAGTTGCTTACCCTTTCATAGACCTCTTTCACTTTTGCCATCTCTGTTTCTCTCCACCTCTAGTACTCCAGTTACTTAGGGTTTTTCCTAGTTGCTTAGAATTATATACCTACTGGTGTTCCAGGATTTCTGAGGTTGTCTAGTCCAACCTCCACTGCATCCAGCGTTCCCTAAAGTGGAGCGTGCCTGCCACCACTGGAACTGGGAAGATGAAGTGATGCTCAGATAACATAGTGACTTCCCTTGCCAGGTGCTGACTGGCAGGCACATGTTCCAGATCAGTAAGACAGCCCATATAACCTCTTCCATAGGGAGACAAGCTCGACCAAGCCAGATTTCCCCAGATCTGTGTCCCACATCATCTAGACCCAGGTCACCCCAACACAGGACCCTTCCTAAGTCCATGCCTTCTCCCTGCCCATTCTCATTCTCAACTCTTACTTCTAGAGCCCCTAAGCCTTTGCTTAGCCCTCCTAGACCTCTCTTGAGTTCCAACCAAGGGTGCCACGTCCAGTTGTTGAGGTTGTGTGTATACTTGCAAACTGAAAGGTACCTACTATGGCTGTGCAACTTAGTAGGCCTGACAACCACTTGCTCTCAACTCTCTGTCCTATGGGACAGAATGGGAGGAATGGGACAGAATGGAGGAATGGGAGACTCCTCGAGACTCCCCATTCCTTTTCCACAAGTGCTATCCTGATCTCAGCCTCCAAGACTTTCTCCAGTCAAAGCCATTCCCTACTCTTCAACCCCTCATGACTTTGATGGAATATCAAAGTCAGTCTCTGATCCCGCTCTTGGATTCTTCCCTCAATCCCTGGTCCAAACTTTCCAAGTCAGACTAAAACTCTCGCTTCATCACAAACCTCCTCATGGCCATAGTTTTTCCATCTCTACTCTTTAAGTCTGCATGTAGCTCTTGCTGCTCCTTTTCCTTTATGTTTCATTATCAAATAGTGTCATTTAGTACAAATTTTAAATCAAAAGCCATGTGTATGTTTCCCAGAGAAATTTTAGAAAATATAGAAAATAAAAAAAGGCAACCTCTCAGTGTTTACTACTTATTTTCTTTCGATATATAGCATACATTCTAATATATAAAATGGGCACATAATTGATACTGATTTTTAAAATTATTATTTTTATTGTTTTTAATAGGTAATACATGCTCTGGTCTGCCAGCGTCTTGCTCCAGAGGCAATTGGTATTACCAGCTTATTTTATACTTTCAGCAATAGTTTATGTATGATATATATAGATGTATAATATATATATAATATATTATATAAATGTATCTTTTTACACAAATGATGGGATCCATCACATTCTTTTACATCTTCCTAATTTGCTTAATAAATGTTAGAGATAATTTATATTATAAACATAGATCTGCATTAGCTTCCTTTTTAAATATATTTCTTTAATTAAAACAGTAACTAAACAATAGCACAGTTGGAGTTTGAGATTTAGAAAAAATCATGAGAGAGTTATTTAAGCAACTGAAGTTCAGAACAAACAATTCTACCCTGTAAATGAATTCTGCAACCTCCCCTGACCACCCAACCTTACCCATAAGTGGGCATTTCCACCTTCTTGAATTCCTCCAATGATGGGGAACTCATTTCCTCGGGATGTAGGTTTAGGTGGTGAGGTTCTCATCCTGAGCCTTTTCCTCTTCTTATTAAACTGAAATCTCTCCACCAGTTTCCCAGACCCCTTAATACCAGTGATCTCACCTTATAGGAATTCTTTAGCATTTAAAATATATTTCATTAATTTGGACACTTAATAGCCACTGTTTGACAGTGTTTCTTAACCATATCATAAGAGGCAACCTTGCCCTTTAAGTTTTCAAAAGACGGAGAATAAGGCTTAGGTTTCTCTTGTGTCCCCTACCAGTGCCTCCTATAGTTCTTCCCACAGAGCACCTGGAAAGCATCTGCTTATCTTCCAGATCTCAGCTAGGTCATTACTTCCCTTAGAGAGCCGTTCCCAGCACTCCAGCCCCAGAATTTTTCTAGTCATTGTAATTGTTTCTGATCTGTATTCCCAGAGGATCAGACAAAGCCTGCCATTGATTTTCAAATATATATTTTTGGTGAATAAATGAATGGACAAATGAATACTAAGAAAGTAATGAACTGTAGCTTTTTTTTTTTTTTTTTGGAAAGACAACAAATAAGGTAATGTTAAATTCCTCAGGGGGATTTTGTGGAATTCAAATGCTAGGGACATTGTCCTCTAGGACTGCAGAAACAGTGATGGGACTACCACTTGCCATGTTTAACAGTCCCAGGACTCCATTTACAAAACATTCAATCACAACAGAAGGTTCAGAAACACAAAGTGGGAAGCTAACTTTCTAGGCCATGCAAGCTTCAGGAAACAAGATCCCTTAGAAGGTTCTTAGAAAAATTTCATGAAAGTTTTTCAAGGCCAGAGAGAAGAGAATTAACATTTATCATGTCCTTGTTTTGTGTCAGAAATGGAGTTTGAGGTTAGAGACAACCTTTTTTTTTTTTCCAGGGAATGAAGGGTGGAGTCCTGGAATTAGCCTAGAGAACAATCCTCTTTCCTGCCCCTCCACAAAGAAACTCTATCCAGCTATAAAATGGAATTTTTAGTCAACCTACCAACAAGCATTTCCTGAAAACTTCCAATTAAAGAAAGAGAAGAAGGAAAAAAAGAAGACAACAACAATGATGGCCCGTTTCACATCTCAACACTCTAGTTAGCAATATACAGAGAATTCACAAGAAGAGCTAAACAATCCTGTAAATAAAATGTGTCTATAAAACATTCATGCAAGATCACTGTGGTGGAAGGAGCCCAGGGCTAAAAGGACAAAACAGTTGAATCTTGGCTTTGCCACTGTTGAACAGTGTGATTTCCAGAAGCTTGCTTCAGCTTTCTGAACTTTAACTCTGCAATGTAAGTAATAATGTCACCTCACAATTGTCCCAAGAATTAAATGAAACTTGATAAGATTACATTTAAGAGGAAATGCACCTGGACTTTAGAAGGTGATGGATCAAAACTGGGGCACAAAGAGAGATGTGCAAAAGAAAGAAGGGTTGTGCATTGACAGAAGGAAAGGTCATCTGTGTGGTGTGATGAAGGACCCTCAACAGGTCCATAACTGGTCATTCATCCTGTTAGTCCCATCATCCTCAAATATTTGATGAGAATCTACAAATGGTGAACAAGTCAAACACAAGGACTGCCCTCATGGAGCTTACAAATGAACAAGGATACAGACACATAAAGAAATGACTTGAATTCAATGGATTTACTACAAGTTGGGAGAGAGAGGTGTGAAATGGGAGTGGCATTTAATCCAGGCAGGTGAGTGAGGAGAGGCTCATTAGAGGCAGGTGACATCTCAGCTTTCATAGTCAAGTAGAGTCATCTAGGCTAGGGTGGGATGAAGCAAAAGGAGTGGGAGCGGAAAGTTCTGGGGAGAATGGAGGCTGAGATCTGCACTCCCTTAGAGGGTATGAGAGAAGTGACCACAAGACAGAGCCTCATAAGTCATGGTAATGAGTTTGGACAATATCATAAGGGCCAATACAGAGGTTTAAGCAAGAGAGTGACACACTTGATCAGGACAGCATTTTAAAAAGCCAAATGGGTTTGAGCAGGGCAGAATAGAGATAGGGAGACAAGTTAGGAGAGAGTTGCAGGAAATCAATTAGGGTAGAGATTATAGGAGACCAGGGCAACCACAGAGATATTCAAAGAATGTAACTCACAGCATTCACAAAAAATTGGAGTGAAGAGGAAAGGAAGAAGTCAACAGTGATTCCTAAGAATCTGCTTAGGCAGCTAGGTAAAATGTGGTGTTACTGACTAATATGGGATTTTGAGGTAGATGTTAAAATTAATTTTGGGATAACATCCAAACCTGTAGAGAATTTTTTTAATCCTCATCTGAGGATATGTTTGTTTGTTTGTTTTAATTGATTTTAGAGAGAGGAGAAGGGGGGGAGAGGGAGAAGAGAAACACTGATGTGAGAAACATCAACCAGGTATGTTTCCTCAATCAGGTGTGTTTTCTCAACCAGAGATCAAACCTGAAACCTAGGTATGTGCCCTGACCAGGAATTGAACCCAAAACTGTTGGTATATGGGACAACCCTCCAAACAACTGAGCCACCTGACCAGGACTGTGGGAAAAAATTGTATGAGTTTATTTGAGCCAAACTGATGACATACACTGAGGAGCAAGCTCTCAAATGCTCTGGAAAATAACAGTTTTGCTTTTGTGTGTGTGTGTGTGCATTTGAAATTAAGGAAGGAATGTAAAAAGATTACATTGAGGTGGGAAAAAGCAAGGGTAGGACTGGATTACAGGATAGTTAAGAAGATTATGTGCTTACTTGAGGGTGGTTACAGTTTATTTCAAAAATGTGTGAACCAGAGAACCAAGATGGAGGCGTAGGTAGACACACTGCACCTCCTCACACAACCAAAAGAAAGACAACAACAATTTAAAAACAGAAAACAACCAGAACTGACAGAAAATCGAACCGCACGGAAGTCCAACAACCAAGGAGATAAAAAAGAAACATTTATCCAGACCGGTAGGAGGGGTGGAGATGGGCACCTGGGGCACACAGGACTCGGGGCAATGTGGCCGGATCCAGAGATGTGGAGGATTGTGGGATAAACAGGGCAGGCAGTGTGACAGCTAGTAGACCCCATGGCCCCACATTCACTCATAGATAAACCTGGAGGAATGGTGGGGGAGTGAAACAGACCACGCAACCCAGGGCTCCAGCTTGGGGAAATAAAGCCTCAAACCTCTGAGTGAAACCACTCATGGGGGTTGAGGAGGCAGCAGGAGAAACTCCCAGCCTCACAGGAGAGTTCGTTGGAGAGACCCACAGGGGCCTAGAGCATGCACAAGCCCACCCACTCGGGAATCAGCACTAGAGGGGCCCAATTTGATTGTGGGTAGCAGAGGTAGTGACTAAAACTCGGCAGAGAGTGGAGCAGGCACCATTGCTCCCTCTCGGCCCCTCCCCCATGTACACTGTCACAGCGCAGTGACCAGCGTTACCCTGCCCCAGTGAACACCTAAGACTCTGCCCCTTTACATAACAGGTGCACCAAGACAAAACAAAACAAAAAAATGGCCCAAATGAAAGAACAGATCAAAGCTCCAGAAATAAGCAGCGGACAGATAGCCAACCTATCAGATGCACAGTTCAAAACACTGGTAATCAGGATGCTCACAGAAATGATTGAATTTGATCACAAATTAGATGAAAAAATGAAGGCTATGCTAAGAGAAACAAAGGAAAATGTACAGGGAACCAATAGTGATGCAAAGGAAACTGGGACTCAAATCAATGGTGTGGACCAGAAGGAAGAAAGAAACATCCAACCAGAAAATAATGAAGAAACAAGAATTCAAACAAATGAGGAGAGGCTTAGGAACCTCCAGGACATCTTGAAACGTTCCAACATCTGAGTTATAGGGGTACCAGAAGGAGAAGAGGAAGAACAAAAAAATTGAAAACTTATTTGAACAAATAATGAAGAAGAACTTCCCCAGTCTGGCGAAGGAAGTAGACTTCCAGGAAGTCCAGGAAGCTCAGAGAGTCCCAAAGAAGCTGGACCCAAGGAGGAACACACCAAGGCACATCATAATCACATTCCCCAAGATGAAACAGAAGGAGAGAATCTTAGAAGCAGCAAGAGAAAAGGAGACAGTTACCGACAAAGGAGTTCCCATGAGACTGTCAGCTGATTTCTCCAGAGACCTTACAGGCAAGAAGGGGCTGGAAAGAAGTATTCCAAGTTGTGAAAGGCAAGGACCTACATCTAAGATTGTTCCATCCAGCAAAGCTATCATTTAGAATGGAAGGGCAGATAAAGTGCTTCTCAGATAAGGTCCAGTTAAAGGAGTTCATCATCACCAAGCTCTTATTATATGAAATGTTAAAGGGACTTATCTAAGAAAAAGAAGATAAAAAATAGGAACAGTAAAAATGACAGCAAACTCACAGTTATTAACAACCACACCTAAAACAAAAACAAAAGCAAACTAGGCAAACAACTAGAACAGGAACAGAACCATAGAGATAGAGATCACATGGAGGGTTGTCAATAGGGGAGTGGGAGGGGGAGAGGGGGGGAAAGGTATAGAGAATAAGTAGCATAGATGATAGGTGGAAAATAGACAGGGGGAGGGTGAAAATAGTGTAGGAAATGTAGAAGCCAAAGAACTTATAAGTATGACCCATGGACGTGAACTATAGGGGGGGAATGTGGGAGGGAGGGAGTGGGCAGGATGGAGTGGAGTAAAGGGGGGGGAATGGGACAACTGTAATAGCATAATCAATAAATATATATTTTTTAAAATGTGTTAACCTAGATGACAGAAACAATAAACAGGGCTTGTTTAAGACAAAGATAAATCTTTTACTAAAAAGTTACATCCCTGGGGCATGACTACCCATCAGGACCTGCCCAGTTAGGAATTTATGATAAGATGGTGATCTTTCCATAGAGCCCCCTTTTTTTTGTCCACAGATGTGTCAATATTGAGGTTCTTGGGAGATATACAAGTGAAGTTGTGCAAGAATAGATGATTATGTGGATCTCAAATCTGTGAAGTTGTGGACTACAGACAGAAATTTGGGAGCATATGGATAATAAATAGCTTCTGGGTTGTTGATGAGATTTCTCAGAGGAGGAGCAAAGAGGAAGAGAGGAGAGGTGGCAGAGAATCTTCTTAAAAGAAAGGAACTCAATACAAGAGACTGAAAGTCAACTGGAGAGGTGGAAGAAAGCTCCACAGAGAGCACACTGTTATATTACAGAAGGCAAGAGAGGTGAGGGTGGTGCCACAATAAGACTGGAGAAGAATTTTTTGGGCAAGGAAAAGTGGAAGTCTTGGGTACCTGCACAAGTTCCAGGGGAATCTACATTGCCAATGTTGAGAGGCAGGTGGGAGATGGGGAGGAGGAGACAACTGGTACAGGCAAAACTTACTAGGAACTTCCTATGATAGTTAAGATGAAAGATAGGGAAGTACTTGAAAGGGGATTAATATGGGGATGGTTTTGGAATTATGTTGTTTTTTTAAGGTGAGAGAGTTTTGAGCATGTCTCAAGACTCATAAGAAAAAAACAATAGGAAGGAAAGGTTAAAAAATATATAGAGGATAGAGGAAGGAAGCATTGATGGAGCAGAATCCCGAGGGAAATGGATGGCGATAGGATCTGGGAGCTATTTCACTGGAACAAGAATGAAGATGAAGTATCTGTTAGAAATTACTCCAGGCTCAAATAAAAGTAAACCCCTAGGATCACAATCCTCTAGGATTGTGACTCGAATTCAAATTTTAGAAGTCAGGACATAGCTTTTTGCTACTGTTAGTGGTGGAAAAACAGCACCAGATGTTAACCTTGGTTCAGCAACCTCTGTTCTTGAGTTCTGGCTAGGAGAAAAATTCAGAGCTGAGACTCAAATGATAAAAGAAAGTTTATTTAGAAAGTCACAGAGGTAAAAGAAGTTAACTGTGGGGAAAAAATGAGCTCAGGAAACAAGTTACAGCTCAGGAGAAAGAAGATTAGAGATAGAGCCTCGAGAAACGAAAGTCAAAGGAAAGGTTCCAGTGTGCTCTGGTATGAGGGTTAAGGGGAGAGAGTGCCCTTGGGGAAAGAAGGGCATAGGAAAATATAGGGAAAGGCACAGATCATGCTCCATAGAGAGTGCACTGGTCCCAGGGGCTTTTATCTCAGGTCTCAGGGGAGGATCTCAATAAAATATTCATCAGCTTTTCTGGTGTGTCTCCTCAAGGTCCTTGTCTCTACTGACAGGTCAGTGCCAGGGAAGGAGGTCATTAGTCATTGCAGCTGGCCCGCATGTCAACCATGGTGTTGCTCCACGGGCTTTTGCTGCTTTTCTGGGCCTGGCGCTGAAACTCAGCTAAGGCCTAGATATCATTTCCAGGGGTTAATGCTTAAGGGAGTGATTGTGAAAGGACTTGTAGTTCTGCCCATTGCTAGGCCCCTGGGGCTCTCTGCCATCATGACCCTCTGAACTTGGCCCATTTTTCATGTTTTGCTCATGCCTGTCTAACTGCCTACTACACTACCATCAATTAAGCAGTGCAATGTTAAGAGAGCTCAGAATAACGCTTGCGATTGCTCTGCTTTTGTCTCATGCTTTCAAGATGGCTGCAGCAGCTCTGAGCATCACATCTTTACATGACCAATTCATAGTCAGGAAGCATGGACTGGCACAAAGCAGAGAGTTTCTCCTCATAAAGCCCTGTTAAATTAAGGAGAAGTATTTTCCAGAAGGCTTCTAGAAGACTTTGTAATATATCGCATTACCTAAAATTGGCACTTAGAGTCATTCCTAGACCAAAGCTGGGCCCATTTCTATGAGATAAGGACATCTCTACCCAGCAACCAAAGAGAATCAGGATGCCAATGGCAAACAAGGGGTGACTTTAGATTAGAAACACCAGTGTCTGCCTCAGAGGTACAGATATGGTAGATCAGTGTGTTTGGGGGCAGAAAGTTGAATGAATTCTCATCAAATATCTATTTTTCTGTAAATTTGTCATCTGCCAAGAGTGAGAGGAAAGAGTTATTGGGATGTGAGGTCTGATAGGACCTCTAAAATAACCACTGTAGAGAAGGGAAGAGTGAAACTCACTGAGAAAACATCTACAATTCTAGGGTGTTCCTCAGCAGGAAGAATGCTTAGGGAAAAAAATTATAGACCAAGGAAAGAGGAGAGGGATGGAAGATTGGTTAAGTGACAGCTCTGCCTCAAGTGTTCACCAGGGTTTCCCAACCTCAGCACTAATAACATTCTGGGCCTATTAATTCTTTGTTGTAGGGACTATCCTGTGCAGTGTAAGATGTTTATAAGCACCACTCACTAGATGCTAGTAACACACACTGTCTCCCCACCCCAATCTGTGTCAACCAAGAACATCTCCAAACACTGCCGAATGTCCCCTGGTTGGGAGGGGGCAATGCTCTCAGTTGAGAACCACTGATGTATACTATTTTATTTAATCCTGTAGAGCAGGGATTGTGGTTCTGCTTTCAGGGATGAGATTAAATGCCCAAGAACATACAACTAAGAAGAGATGGAGCCAAAATTCAAACAAACGCTACTTAGAGACATTCCTCCCTCTGAATGGCCCTGAGCTCCCCAGCCTGCAATGCTCCACTAGTACCACCAGTATATGGAACTCCTTACCCTTGGACCTGGCCTCAGCCTTCCCACTGGGGCTCTACACCCATAGAGTGACTTTGAGTAATGATCTGTTTTTCCGGAAAGAATTAGAGAACTCATAAAAATTAAATCTTTACAGGAGCTCTGTATGCTCTTTTCCAGCATGTCAATCCTTCAAGTAAAAAAAAAAATGTGGCAACATTTTCCCAAGGATTTGGAGAAGGAAACCACCATCTAGAAAGGAAAATCTTTCAAGCTGGAATGTGCTCTAGGCTGCTTCTTTAAGTGAAGAAAAAAAATTATATGCTTAGGAAATATTATATCTGCCAAAGCAACATGAGTGTCTCACTGTAATAATGATAGCGTCAACTCCATTTGGACTTTCATCCTCAAGACTCCAAGAAGGGCCTTAAAAATGAAATTTTATACAAGTGCACAAAAACACACACACTATTGGAAAAAGTCACACATATATCACTTGGTCCACCTCTCTAATGAAGGTGGAATGCAGTGGCAGATGTTTAACAGCTGCCCAATCTCCCCCTCCAGCAGTTCAAGGACAGGAAGCTGAGGATACTCAATCCAATAGGAATTGCAGGGTGAGTCCAGGGAGGTAAAATCCAATCCTACAAACTGGGATTCAGCCAAATACAGGGAGTACCTTCCACATCATTGCCTCATCCCTTATGCCAAGAGACTGAACGAAGAAAAATGACAGACATCTATCTCCATCAGAAAGGCCATGCTCTCCTGGTGAAGAGAGTTGGAACTAGGAAAGATCCCTAACACTTGTGGTAAGCGTGCTATACATACAGCCTTCAGCCCAGCCCAACAACATAGTCAAAGTCATAGGTTTGGTCCCAGGTCAGTTAGATATCATTACTCTGCTGAGCAAGCATTGGCTGCATTTCTATTGCATAGATAGCTGCCAGCTCCATTGCAGGATAAATCTTTTTATAAAGAATAATACATGTGGGTGGTAGGAAAGAGGAGGTGGGGGTAGTGTTTCATCTGACTACGTCAGGCAGTGCAAAGTGAGGTGAAAAAAAACTAGTATCTGTGGAGCATCTAGCTCAGGTCAGGCCCTGAACTAGGAGCTTTGCCTCTATTATCTCATTAATCCTTACTATGTCTTATTATCTGAACCTTACAAATGAAGAAACAGACTTTGAAAAGGCTAGAGATTGGGGCTTATACCCCCCACCAATAAGTTAGGATTCAAGCTCAGGTCTGTCAACCCCAAAGTGGACACATCTGAATTACCACCATATCAGGACAGAGAATATTTCTGGCACCCCAGAAATCTCTATTATGCTTTCTGCAAATTATTACCCCCTTCCCAAGGGAACCACTATTCTTCCTTCTATTACTATAGATTGAACTGTGTCTGTTTTTGAACGACATGTAAATGAAAACATGTAGTTTGCATTCTTTGATTCTGACTTCCTTTACTCTGAGATTCATCCATGTTTTTGTGCATAAACAATAACTTCTTTATGCCCATTGCTGTATAGAAGTCTACTGTATGAATAGATATATACTTTTTTATTAACAGAATAAAATCCTTTCATTTTTTTATTTTTAAGTATATTTTACTGATGATGCTATTAAAGTTGCCTCATATTTTTTCTCCCCTTTATCCCCCTCTGCCCAGTACCCCCATTCCCACCAACATCCCTCCCACACACACTTAGTTATGTTCATGGATCATACATATAAGTTCTTTGGCTGCTACCTTTCCTATACTATACTTAACCTGCCCCTGTCTATTTTCTACCTGCCATTTATGTACTCATTCATGACTACTCATTCATGACTTTGAATACCTCTTTCCAGCCCCTTGCCTATAAAGTTTCTTTTGAGAAATCAGCTGATAGTCTTATGGGAACCCTTTTGTAGGTAACTGTCTCCTTTTCTCTTGCTGCTTTTAAGATTCCTTCCTTATCTTTAAGTTCTTGGGTAATGTAATTACAATGTGCCTTGGTGTGTGCTTCCTTGGGTCCAACTTCTTTGGGACTCTCTGAGCTTCCTGGACTTCCTGGAAGTCTTATTTCCTTTGCCAGATTGGGGATGTTCTCCTTCACTATGTTTTCCAATAAGTTTTAAAACTCCTCTTCCTCTTCTCCTTCTGGCACCCCTATGATTCAGGTGTTGGAACATTTAAAGTTGTCCCAGAGGTTCCTAAGCCTCTCCTTATTTTTTTGAATTCTTGTTTCTTTATTCTGTTCCAGTTGAATGTTTATTTCTTCCTTTTATTCCAAATCATTGATTTGAATCCTGGTTTCCCTCCATTCTCTGTTGGTTCCCTGTATATTTTTCTTTACTTCACTTTGTATGGATTTCACTTCCTCCTTTATTTTGTGACCGTACTCAATCATCTCTCTGAGCAACCTGATTACCAGTGTTTTGAACTCTGCATCTGATAGGTTGGTTGTCTCCTTGTTGCTTCGTTGTTTTTCTGGAGTTTTAATCTGTTCTTTCATCTGGGCCATATTTCTTTGTCTTGGCACACCTGTTACATTGTAAGGGGTGGAGTCTTAGGTATTCACCAGGGCAGGGCAACCCACTTCATTGAGTTGTGGCACTGTATGTGGGGGAGAGATCAGAGAGGGAACAATACTGTTTGCTCAACTCTCACCCCACTTTCAGTCACTTCTCCCACTTCCCACAAAATAATTGTGCCCTTTCAGGTGCTGCCCTGGTGCTCACTCCTGGGTGGGTTGTCTTTTGTACATTCTAGGACCCTGTGAGCCCCTCCAACAGAAACTCCTGTGAGACTGGGAGTTCCTCCCACAGCAACAACCCCCACAGATTTTTACAGCCCGAGGTTCTGAGGCTTTGTTTTCCCATGCTGGAACCCCGAGTTGTGTGGGAAAATAAACTCCTTATTGTTCCTCCCATTTTATCTGCCCGTGAATGTGGGACTGCCCAGTCCACCAGACACGCCTTGCTGTGTGTCCTCTCCACCCCAGCTACCCACCTCCACCCCTCCTACTGGTCTGGATGAATGTTTCTTCTCTAACTCCTTAGTTATTGGACTTTCATACACTTTGATTTTCAGGCAGTTCTGGTTGTTTTTGTTTTTAAATTGGTTGTTATCCTTCTTTTGGTTGTACAAGGAAACGAAGCATATCTATCTATGCCTCCATCTTGGCCAGAAGCCCCTGAATATATTATTATTTGTTTATCCATTTTACTATTCATTGACATTTAGGTTGATCCATTGAAGGATATTATATATGAATAATGTTGCTACAAATTTCATTTACATTTCTTTTGGTGCCCACATGTTTGCATATGTGCACCTAGGAATAAAACTGCTGAATAATAGAATATGTATTTTAGTAGGTAATGTCAAATAGTTTTCCGAAGTGTTGTACAAATTAACATTCCCACCAACAGCATGTGAAGGTCCCTTTTGTTCCACAATCTCCAAAATTGGCATTTTGAGTTTCTTATTAAATTGTAACCATACCGATGATGATGTGGTTATACTTTCCTTGAAAACTCCAACCTGAGGACATTCCCATATATTTATTGGCCATTTGGACCACTCTTCTGTGAAGTAGTCATCTGCTTTTATATATGCATTTGTAGGAGATCTTCATATATCTGTACAAAAGTTCTTTGCTGGATATATGAATTGCAAATATCTTCTCTCATCTGTGGCTTCTTTGTTCATGCTCTTGGGGGTTTTAGTTCTTAATTTTAATTATTTTAATAAAGTCCAATTTATCAATCTTTTGTTATGATTTTGTATTTGGTTTGAAAATGTTTTTGCCACCCAAGGTGATACAAATAATCTCTTATGGCTTCAGAATACCAGTTCTGCATTGTTCTTTTTTTATCCGAATCTCTAGAAGAGTCTATGACTGATTGATATTATCTTGTCTTTAAAGTAGAAAGTATTCAATAGTGAAATTACATGGGCTTGGTGTTTCCATTATGAAAAGGTTTTCATTTCCCTGGAGGAAAAACAAGAAAAAGAAGAGGCAATAGAAGCAGAGCCATAAGCAATCCGGATACTGAAGTTTTTTGACACAGGATTTAACTGTGATTAATTTGTATCCATTAGGAGGAGAGAAGATGGCAGTGAGATCGGTGGGAGCAGAGTCAACTTCCCTCTGCACCTGGGTGAAACACCTACACAATCTACTGAGTAAAAAAGGAAACAGCCAACAGTACCCCAGTGTTTATGAAGATAGGAGACCAAAAAGTATAGAGGACACTGAAAAAAGAGACAGTAAGGGGATTGTTTCAGGACAAAAAGGTCCCTGGGACCAATGCAGGGACCAGGGCAACTACAGCCCCAGGTCCATGCCTGCCAGGCCTGCCGCAAGACTCCCAGGAGAGACTCAAGCTAATGGCTCCCTCCCCTGCCGAACAAGGCTTGAGCAACACCATGAGAGACCTGGTTGCTTGAAGCCACAGGGAGGATGAAATTACTAAGAACAAACAACTGAACAAGAGCAAGAGAAAAGCCTCAAAACCTTGTACACACAGAAGAACCAGCTCTAACATAACCTGCCCACAACTGCACAACAGGAAACAAGAGGTGGGGGACAGATTGACCCTCAGATAAGCAGTTGGTGGGAAAGACCCACCAAATAAAGACCCTAAAAGAACCAAAAACCAAAGACATACACAGAACCAACATAAACCACAGCCCAAGATCAATAAGATTGGGAGATCAAGGAGACTGTACCACTGAATCTCACAGGTATTCTATTACAGAAGTTTACAACAAAAACCCCGGGGGTCAGAAGAGAGCAACTTAAGAGCAGAGGCTAACAGGAAGAGTCTCATAAACAATGTGAAGACAAAGCATTGTCTTTGGGAAGACAATCCCCAAATGAAATGAAAGGGGGAAGTATCAGAAACAATGCTAAATGAAAAAGCAGTAAGTCAACTATCAGATAATGAGTTCAAAGAATTGGTTATAAGAAAGCTTAATGAGATCACACAGAATTACCAAAAACTACAGGGAAACTACAATGAACTCACTGCAAACTATATCAACATGAAAAAGGAAATAGAAACTATCAACAAGGGCCAAGAGGAAATGAAGAATACAATTTCTGAACTGAACAGCACAGTACAAGGAATCAAAAGTAGGCTCAATGAAACAGAGGATCAGATCAGCAAACTGGATGACAAGGTAGAAAAAGACACCCAGAATGAGCAAGAAAAGGAAAAGAAGCTCAGAAAGAATGAAGAGGGGTTAATGGAATGCAGGACAACATGAAACGTAATAATATCCGTATAATAGGGATACCAGAAGGAGAAAAGGAAGAGCAAGAGATAGAAAACCTGTTTTAAAAAGTAAAGATGAAAATTTCCCTAATTTGATGAGAGAAAAAGTCACACAAATCCAGGAATCACAGAGAGTCCCAACCAAGAGGAACCCAAAGAGGCCCACTACATGACACATTATAATTAAAATGGCAAAATTCCAAGACAAAGAAAGAATCTTAAAGGCAGCAAGGGAGAAACAGTAAGTAACATACAAGAGAGCCCCAATAAGGTTAGCAGCTGACTTCTCAATGGAAACACTCCAGGCCAGAAGAGAATGACAAAAAATATTCCAAGTAATGAGAGCCAGAGGCCTACAACCCAGACTACTTTACCCAGCAAGGCTCTCAATCAAGATAGAAGGCCAAATAAGGAGTTTTCCAGACAAAAGAAGTTTAAAAGAATATACCTCCACCAAACCAGCTCTGCAAGAGATGCTAAAGGGGCTGCTTTAAGGAAAGGAAGGAAAAGAGAAAGAGAGAGGAACACAGGTAGGAAAAAATGGCAATGAATAACTACCTATCGATAATAACCTTAAACATAAATGGATTAAATGCTAAAATCAAAAGACACAGAATAGCTGAATGGATAAGAAAGCATGACCCACACGTACGCTGTCTACAAGAGACCCACCGCAGGACAAAAGACCTACACAGACTGGAAGTGAAGGGCTGGAAACAAATTTTCTAAGCAAATGGACAGGGAAAAAAAAGCAGGGGTAGCAATACTCATAGTAGATAAAATAGACTTCAAAAAAAGGGCCATAAAGAGAGACCCAGAAGGACACTTCATAATACTCAAGGGAAGAATCCACCAAGAAGACATAAACATTGTAAATATACATGCACCCAACATAGGAGCACCCAAATACATAAAGAAAATCTTGGAGGACTTCTAGAAAGATATTGACAGCAACACAATTATACTAGGGGATTTTAACACGCCACAGTCAAAGATGGACAGATCTCCCAAACAAAATATCAACAAAGATATTGTGACATTAAACAACACCCTAGATAAATTGACTTAATTGATATATATAGAGCCTTTCACCCCAAAGAAGCAAAATACACATTTTTTTGAAATACACATGGAACATTTTCAAAGACAGACCACATGATAAGACACAAAACTAGCCTCAACAAGTTCAAGAAACTTGAAATCATATCAAGCACTTTCTCTGACCATAGGGACTGAAACTAGAAACCAACCCCAAAGGAAAAACCCTAAAACACTGAAAAACATGGAGATTGAATAGCATGCTACTAAACAATGAATGGGTGAAGAATGAGATTAGGGAAGAAATCAAAAAGGTACTGGAAACAAATGAAAATGAACTCACAACAACCCAAAACCTAAGGGACACAGCAAAGACAGTCCTGAGAGGGAAGTTCATAGCAATACAGGCCTACCTAAAAAGAATAGAAACATCTCAAATAAACAACCTAACCCTATGCCTACAAGAACTCGAGGAACAACAACAAAGACAGCCCAAAGCAAACAGAAGGAAGGAAATAACCAAGATCAGAGCAGAACTAAATGACATAGAGACTAAAAGCACAATTGTAAGGATCAACAAATCCAGGAGCTGGTTCTTTGAAAAGATAAACAAAATTGACAAGCCCTTAAGCAGGCTCATCAAGAAAAACAGAGAGAGGACCCAAATAAACAAAATCAGAAATGAAAGAGGAGAGACTACAACTGATACCACTGAAATACAAAGGATTGTAAGAAATTACTATGAAGAACTATATGCCAAGAAATATGAAAACCTAGATGAAATGGACAAATTTCTGGAAAAATATAACCTTCCAAAACTCAATGAAGAAGAAGCAGAAAGCCTGAACAGACCAATAACACCTGATGAAAATGAAACAGTAATCAAAAAGCTTCCAACCCACAGAAGCCATGGACCAGACAGTTTCACAGGAGAATTCTACAGAGCATTTAAGGGAGAGCTAACCCCAATGATCCACAAATTATTTCAAAACATTCAAGAAGATGGAAGACCCCGAAATTCATTTTATGAAGCCAACATCATCGTAATTCCCAAAAGATAAAGACATAACAAAGAAAGAAAACTTCAGGCTAATATCACTGATGAACATAGATGCTAAAATCCTCAACAAAATATTGGCAAACCACATCCAGCAACACATTAAAAAGATCATACACCATGATCAAGTGGAATTCATCCCAGGGATACAAGGATGGTACAATATTCACAAATCAATAAACATAATACATCACATAAACAAAAGCAAAAAAAAAAAACACATGATCATATCAATAGATGTGGAAAAAGCATTTGATAAAGAAGGTACAGCACCCATTTATGATAAAAACACCCAGCAAAGTGGGAATAGAGGGAGCATTCCTGAACATAATAAAGGCCATATATGAGAGACCTACAGCCTTCATCATACTCAATGGACAAAAACTTAGAGCTTTCCCACTAAGATCAGGAACAAGACAAGGATGCCCTCTCTCACCACTCCTATTCAACAAAGTATTGGAAATCCTAGCCACAGCAATCAGACAAGAAAAAGCAATAAAGACATACCAGTTGGAAAGGAGGAAATGAAACTATCACTGTTTGCACATGACATGAGAGTGTACACGGAAAATCCTATAGACTCCACCAAAAAACTACTTGACCTAATAAATGAATTTGGCAAAACAGCTGGATATAAAGTCAATACTCAGAAATCAAAGGCATTCCTGTACACCAACAACGAAATATCAGAAACAGAAATCAGGAAAAAAATCCCATTTGATATAGCAACAAGAAAAATAAAGTACCTAGGAATAAACCTAACCAAGGAGGTAAAAGACCTGTACTCAGAAAACTACACAACACTGAAGAAAGAAATTAAGGAAGACACAAACAAATGGAAGCATGTACCATGCTCATGGATTGGAAGAATTAACATCATCAAAATGGCCATACTACCCAAAGCAATTTATAGATTCAATGCAATCCCTATTAGAGTACCCATGACATAATTCACAGATATAGAACAAACATTTCAGAAATTTATATGGAACCGTAAATGACCCCGAATAGCTGCAGCAATTTTGAGAAAGAAGAACAAAGCAGGAAGGATCACAATACCTGATATCAAACTGTATTACAAGGCAACGGTAATCAAAACAGCCTGGTACTGGCATAAAAACAGGCACATAGCCCAATGGAACAGAACAGAGAGCCCAGAAATAAACTCAAGTCTGTACGGTCAATTAATATTTGACAAAGGAGGCAGAAGCATAAAATGGAGCAAATACAGCCTCTTCAACAGATGGTGTTGGCAGATCTGGACAGCTATGTGCAAAAAAATGAAACTCGATCACCAACTTACACCATACACAAAAATAAACTCAAGGTGGATAAAAGACTTAAATATAAGTCGTAACACCATGAAAGTCCTAGAGGAAAACATGGGCAGGAAAATCTCAGACATTCCACGCAGCAACATCCTCACAGACACGTCCCCTAAAGCAAGGGACACAAAGGAAAGAATAAACAAATGGGACCTCATCAAAATAAAAAGCTTCTGCATGGCTAAAGAAAACAGCATTAAAATAAAGAGAGAACTAACAGTATGGGAAAACATATTTGCCAATGATACCTCAGACAAGGGGCTGATCTCCAAAATATATAAAGAACTCACACGACTCCACTCCAGGAAGATAAACAACCCAATTAAAAATGGGCAAAGGACTTGAACAGACACTTCTCCAAGGAAGACATACAGAGGACCCAGAGACATATGAAAAGGTGCTCAGCATCACTAACCATCAGAGAGATGCAAATTAAAACCACAATGAGGTACCATCTCACACCAGTCAGAGTGGCCAACATAAACAAATGAACAAACAAATGTTGGAGAGGATGCAGAGAAAAGGGAACCCTAGTGCACTGTTGGTGGGAATGCAGACTGGTGAGGCCACTGTGGAAAACAGTATGGAATTTCTTTAGAGAACTAAAAATGGAACTGCCCTTTGACCCAGCAATTCCACTGTTGGGATTATACCCTAAGAACCCTGAAACACCTATCCAAAAGAACCTGTGCACCCCAATGTTCATAGCAGCACAATTTCCAATAGCCAAGTACTGGAAGTAACTTAAGTGTACATCAGCAAATGAGTGGATCCAAAACTATTGTATATTTACACAATGGAATTCTACACAGCAGAGAGAAAGAGGAGCTTATACCCTTTGCAACAGCATGGATGGAACTGGAGAGCATTATGCCAAGTGAAATAAGCCAGGTGGTGAGGGACAAATACCATATGATCTCACCTTTAACTGGAACCTAATTGACAAAAGAAAAAGGCAAACAAAATATAACCAGAGACATTGAAGTTAAGAACAACCTAACAATAGCCAGAGGGGAGTTGGGGGAGGGATAGTGGGGAGAGGAGTTTTCACAGGAATTACTATAAAGGACACGTGGTCAAAATCAAGGGGGAGGGGGAGGGCGGAGGCGGTGGAGAGAGGTGGGTTTGCTTGGGGTGGGGTAGAGGGGTGGGGAGAAAATGCAGACAAGTATAATTGAATAACAATAAAAATTTAAAAAATAATAATAATTTGTATCCATTAGAACATGTGGGAGTATTTAGAATATCTGTTTAATTTTTCCTTTTGTTTTAAGTCAGTATTGGCAATTTGTATTTTTCAAGAAATTTATGTACTTAAATTTCCAAGTTTATTATCATAATATTCTTTATTACATAATATTACTTTTTAGTGTCTCTACAATCTGTAGTTATTTATTCTTCATTTCTTCACATTAATATAATCTTTATATCAGTACTGTGTGTTCTCTCCTTCTGATCATTCGTATTAGGGGTTTATCAATTCACTTAGTCAATTTGAATACATAACTTCTAGCATTATTAATTTTTTTGTAATATGCTTGCTTTTTTCACTAATTTTATTTTTATTATTGCCTTCTTTCTACTCTATTGTGTTAAATTTGCCTTTACTTTTCTAACAGCTAAAGATGGATATTAAAATAATGGATTTTAACACTTTCTTATCTTTAATACATAGATTTTTAAGGATATACATTTCTCTCTAAGTGTAACATTAGCTGTATTCCACAAGTTATGACATAATTTATCTTCATTATCATTCACTTCAAAGTATTTTTAATTTTTATTTTGATTTCTTGTGTCATGGATTTATTTTACATATAGTTAAACTTCACTATTGTCAGAGAATCTGTACCATATAATATCAGTCCTTTGAAATTTGTTGAAACTTGACTTACTGCTTAGTTTATGGTCTATTCTCATAATTAGTTTATGAGTGCTTGTATAGAAAATATATTCTGCAGTTATTGACTGCAGTGTTCTGTGGATGTCACTTAGGATGTTTGTTAATTGTTTGTTCAAATTTTCTGTAATTTTACTGACTTTTTTCCTCTTTACTTTATCAGTTACTGAGAAATCTATGTTAAAATCTCAGATATTGTTAGTAGAATTTTCCATTTTTTCTTTATTTTCATATTTTTGTTTTATTTATTTTAAGACTATTTAAAACTTTATTTCCTATATCTTCTTCATAGGTCTTCATTTCACCTCTTGAATCATCCCTATTTATCTCTAGAATACCTCCTTTTCCTAAAGTATAATTTGATGTTAGTAAAACTACAAAAGTCATTTAGGTTAACGTTTCCTTGTATATCTTTTTTCATCATTTTACTTTCAATCACTCTGTATCCTTATATTTTAAGATGTGTCTATTATAAGTAGCATGTAGTTAAAATTTCCATTTTTAAACATTTTGACAATCTTCACCTTTTAATTGAATTTTGTAGTGCATTTACATTTAAAATAATTAGATATATTTAGTTTTTAAATTCTCCACCTTATTATTTGTTTTCTAGTTGTCCCACTTCTTTACTCATTCATTATTTTCCCTTTATCATCTCCTTTTGCACAAACCAAGTACTCTGATTATGTCATTCTCCCCTATATTAGTATTAGACTGTTCATTATAAATTCTATTATCATTCCTTTAGTTGGGACTGTAAAGCAGTGTTTATTGAACTTCAGCGTGCGTCAAAAATATCTGAAAGGCCTTTGAAAATACAGGTTTCTGTGCTTCACCTCAGTTTTCTGCTTCAGCAGGTCTAGGGTAGGACCCAGGATATTAGACTTATAACATAAGTTTCTAGGTAATGCCAATGCTGTTGGTCCAGGAATCACACTTTGAGAAACACTGCCCTAGAGGTTACATTGTATATCCTTGATTTACTAGAGTCTACTATAGATTGATATTTTTATTATTTCCCAGATATTGCAACAACCTTAGAATTCTTTAACTCCATACTGTAATTTCTATTTTTATGGTTTAATTTTTATGCATTTTAATTCTATCTGCTTTTAAACACCAAGGGCGTGATTTTATGGTTGCTGTTATACACAGTAAATATTCATTTAATTTAGACATGAATTTACATTTTATATTGATCTTCATTTCTTCTTGTATTTCTGCACTTCCATCTGAGATCATTTTCATTTGCTTAAATAACTCTTTTTAGTATTTATTTTAGTGAGCTAGTTGGTAGCAACATTCTCTCAAATTTGGCTCTCTAAAAAGTCCACTTTATTTTAATTTTTAAAGAATAATTGTTTGTGGGTATAGAATTCCAGAGTGAGAGATATTTTCTGTCAGTATAATAAATACAGAGATCAAAAATGGAAGCTACACTAACCTCCTCCTAGGACCAATCTGGAATTACAAGTATATTGTAGAGAAATCATAGTGAATAACCAACTAAACACTAGCTGGAGAGAAGTCTTAAAACCAAGGACAGACAGAAGAAAATACACCACCACAATGAGACTGGTAGGGATTGCAGAGGAGATGTGAAAGGGCTGACTGGGCTCCCATGGGCAGCAGCTGAAGTTCTGGAGGGATATTACAGCACCTTGGGATTCTCCCTGAGAAGTGTGGGATCTAAACCCCAAGCTAGGCTCCCTAGCCCACAGCAGCAGAGCTGAGATAGAAACCCAGATAACATCCAGCTATGAAAAGCAGCTGGGTTTCTCTCTGCCAGGGAGAGACTTCGGGAGACACAGAGAGCCTCTTAAAGGGCCAACACACAAAGTTTCATTTGCAGCCACTTACCTTGGGCTCCAGCAGAGGGAGGACAGAGTGGACTGGAGATGTGTGAGGAGAGTCTGGGGCTGGTGGCTCTGGAGAGGAGAGGACTGAAAGAACAGCCACCAGGATACCTGTGCTGAATTGTCCCCATGCTGCAGAAGCCATCTTTCTCAGACATAGCACTCCCCTCCAAGTGGCATCAGTCTGAAGAAAAGCAATAGCCTTGAACACAGGAATTGCTCTGACCCGCCCTGTGGAGCTTAAACTATGCTGCTGAGTACAGTTTGAGGTTATATGGCTGATTATATTTAACAGCTAAGTTGGAGCTCTGGGAGCTCTGAGACTTTAGCTGAACATTCCCCAGGCCCAGTGATGGTAAAAGCAGGCCTTGGTACACAGCCAGGTCCTTTCTTCACACAAACATACCCAGCAGAGTGAGCCACATGCTGTGGATCACTGATAGTTCTAAACAGGTTGTCCAGGGCTAGTCACAATCATTAGCTGATGAAGGTCTGAACCAGAGACATAATACATAGAAACAAATACAAAGAGGCAGCCAAGAATGGGAAGACTAAGATACTGAACCTAAATGAAAGCCAAGAGAATCCTCTGGTAGAAGAACTAGATGAAATGGAGGCAAGCAATTTTTCATATAGAGAATTTAGATAATGACTATGAGGATACTCAACATGAGGACTTCCGACCAAGATGGAGGCATAGGTAGACACACCTTGCCTCTTTGCACAACCAAAAGAAGGATAACAACAAATTTAAAAACAAAAAATAACCAGAACTGCCAGAAACTTGAACTGTATTGAAGTCTGACAACCAAGGAGATAAAGAAGAAACATTTATCTAGACCAGTAGGAGGTGCAGAGATGGGTTGTGGGGGTGAAGAGGACTTGCAGCAAGGCAGCAGCTGGAGGACTGGGGCAGGCAAGGAGGTAGCTGGTGGAACAAGCAGTCCCACATTTCCATGTGGATAAACCAGGAGGAACAATTGCGGGATGCAGACAGACTTTGCAACCCAGGGTTCCAGCTTGAGGAAAGAAAGCCTCAAAACCTCTGACTGAAAAACCTAGGGAAGTTCAGGCAGCAGGAGGAACACCCAGCCTCACAGGAGAATTCATTAGGAAGACCCATTCCTAGAATGTACACAAAACCACCCAACTGGGAATCAGCACCAGAAGGGCCCAGTTTCCTTGTGGGTAGCAGAAGAAGTGACTGAAAGCCGCCCAAGAGCTAAACAAATGTCATTGTTCCCTCTTAGACCCTCCCCCACATACAGTGCCACAACTCAGCAACGTGGGTTGCCCCGCCCTGGTGAATACTTAAGGCTCCACTCCTTATTACTTAACAGGCATGCCAAGATGAAATTATATGACCCAAATGAAAGAACAGATCAAAGTTCCAGAAAAAATACAACTAAGTGATGAAGAGATAGCCAACCTATCACATGCACAGTTCAAAATGCTAGTAATCAGGATGCTCACAGAAATGGTTGAGTATGGTTACAAAATAGAGAAAAAAGTGAAGGCTATGAAAAGTGAAATACAGAAAAATGTACAAGGAACCAACAGTGACAGGAAGGAAACCGAGACTCAAATCAACGGTTCAGAAAAGAAGGAAGAGATACACATTCAACCAGAACAAATGAAGAAACAAGAATTCAGAAAAAAGAGAGGCTTAGGAACCTTTGGGACAACTTTAAATGTTCCAACACCTGAATCATAGGGGTGCCAGAAGGAGAAGAGGAAGAGGAGTTTTAAAACTTATTGGAAAACATAAAGAAGAAAAACTTCCCCAATCTGGCAAAGGAAATAGACTTCCAGGAAGTCCAGGAAGCTAAGAGAGTCCCAAAGAAGTTGGACCGAAGGAAGCACACACGAAGGCACATTGGAATTACATTACCCAAGATTAAAGAGAAGGAGAGAATCTTAAAAGCAGCAAGAGAGAAAGAGACAGTTACCTACAAAGGTAGGTAACTTAATACTATAAACTGATTTCTCAAAAGAAACCTTGCAAGCAAGAAGGGTTTGGAAAAAAGTATTCAAAGTCATGAAAAGCAAGGACCTACATCCAAGATTACTCTAGCCAGCAAAGCTCTCATTTAGAATGGAAGGGCAGATAAAGTACCTCCCAAATAAGGTCAAGTTAAAGGAGTTCATCATCACCGAGCCCTTATTATATGAAATGTTAAAGGGATTTATATCAGAAAAAGAAGAATATCAAAACTATGAACAGTTAAGATGGCAACAAACTCACAACTCTCAACAACCAAACCTAAAAAAACCCAAAAACAAACAAACTAAGCAAACAACTAGAACAGGAACAGAACCACAGAAATGGAGATCACATGGAAGGTTATCACTGGGGAAGGGGAGGGGGGAAGTAGGGGAAAAGGTACAGGGAATAAGAAGTATAAATGGTAGGTACAAAATAGACAGGGGCAGGTTAAGAACAGTATAAGAAATGTAGAAGCCAAAGAAGTTATATGTACAACCCATGGACATGAACTAAGGGAGGGAAATGCTGGTGGGAGGGGTTACAGGGCAGAGGGGAATAAAGGGGGAAAATGGGACAATTGTAATAGTGTAATCAATAAAATATATTTACCACTTTCCTTTTTTCTTTCGTTCTTTATTTATTTTTAGAGAGAGGGGAAGGGAGGGAGAAAGAGAGGGAGAGAAACATCAATGTGTGATTGCCTCTCGTGCAACCCCAATCAGGGATCTGGCCTGCAGCCCAGGCATGTGCTCCATCTGGGAATCAAACCACTGACCCTTTGGTTCACAAGCCAGCACTCAATCCACTGAGCCACACCAGCCATAGCTCAATAAAACATATTTTCTTTAAAAAAAAAATCAACAAGGGGATGGTGGCCTTCAATGACACAGTAGATCAAATGCATTTAATTGATATGTTCAGAGCATTAAACCTGAAAGCAACAGAATATGCATACTTTTCAAGTGCAAATGGAACATTTTCTAGGGTAGACCACATGTTAGGACACAAAACAAGCCTCAATAAATTTTAAATTTTAAATTATATCAAGCCTCTTCTCTGTCCACAATGCTAGGAAACTAGGAATAAATCACAAGAACACTGAAAAACACACAATGACATGGAAGCTAAATACATGTTATTAAACAATGAATAGGTCAATGACAAGATCAGGAAGAAATCAAAAGATACCTTGAAACAAATGAAAATGAGGAGACAAAAATCCGAAATCTATTGGACACTGGGAAAGCAATCCTAAGAGGGAAATTCATAGCATTACAAGTCTATCTCAAAAAAACAAGACTCAGAAGCATAAATACACCATTTCCTTGTCCTTTTGCTTCCAGCATTTCTATTGAAAAATCAACTATAAGTCTTATTGCTGCATCCTTGAAGTTATGGGGTCTTTTTAAATGGTGTATTTTAAGATTTTCATCTTGTCTCATTTTCTTTGATCTCAAACAGTTTCACTACAATGTGACAAGATGTGATTTTATTTGTATTTATGTGGTGTTCCTAGTGTTTATTACATTTGTAACTGGATGATTTTCACCAGTTTTGGAAAGTTCTCCATAGCATCTTTTCAAATATTGTTTTTGTCCCATTCCCTCTCTTTTTTTTTCTGAATTTACACATACATGTTGTTAGAACTTTTCACCATGTCCCATATGTGTCTTCTGCTCTTCTATGTGTATGCTTTCCAAAATTTTTCTTTTTGTGATTTATTCTATTATTTTCAGTTACATTTAATTTTTCTAATCATTGCTCTTGATATTTCTATTGTGCTATTAAGCCTATTTATTGAGTGATTTCAGTTACTGTAGTTTTCAGTTCCACAAATATATTTTAATTCCTATTTACAGATTCCAGCTCTCTGGTGAAATTCTCTATCTTATTGTCTACCTTTATAACATATTAATCACAGCTATAAACTATGTCAAGTAAATGGATTACCTGTGCGTCTGCTTCTATTATCTGTTATTGTCCTCCACAGGGATTTTAATTTTATTGTGGTGGGTAAAGTAGAAAAAAAATCACCTTGTCCGAATAACAGTTGAAATAACTCAAGACTTGATTTTGGTTTTCATAAGGGCTAATATATTTTAGGTTTACCCTTAGTCTTAGGGTAAAGACTTTATAGGTATCAATTAAAGGCCTCAGTATTTATGAGGCCTTCTTCATAGTGCTCTGAAATCCAATGATAATCCCCTCAGCAATGTGAGACTGCAGAAATTTCTGAGTTGCGTTAGTCTCATTATGTTGGTCTCTGTAACTTAGAAACTGGAAAATTCCTCAAGGTAAAATCATGACAATATTTAGTACACTTCTGTGAGGTTCTTCCTTTTCTGAAATCTTGGTTTTCCAAGTGCCATCTGCCTTAGTAGCCCTAAACTCCAATTTTTGTCTTGCTAGACCCATTAGGCTGCCAAAAGCTCTGATTCATTTTTTTCTTCTTAGTCCCTAAGTCCTTTATAAAGTGTTTGCTTATAAATCAGCAAGCATATTAAGAATGAAAGCATCATTGACACAAAATATTAACAGTGATGAAAAGCAAGGACCTAAAACCAATACTACTCTACTTAGCAAGGCTAACACTTAGAATCGAAGGACAGGTAAAGAGCTTCTCAGACAAGAAAAATCTAAAGGAGTTTATCACCACCAAACCATTATTACAAAATATGTAAAAGAGAATTTTTTAAGCAAAGAAAGGGAAAAAGAACATAAATATAAATAATATAATGGCAATAATTACATACCTATAAATATAACTCTAAATGTAAATGCTCAAATCAAAAGTTGTAGGATGACTGAATAGATAACAAACTATATATATATATATATGTGTGTGTGTGTAAATACATATATACTATGTATATATACATAGTATATATACACAATAAACTATATATAAATATAAATATATAATATATAAACTATATATATAGTTTAAACTATAGACAATATAGTACATATAAAAGTATATATACTTAAAATATATTAAAGTATATATAAACTATATACATATATACACACATATAATCTATATATATAAACTATATATATACACACATATATACACACATAAATTATACACACACACACACACACATATATATATAAACTATATATACATACTGTCTACAGGAGACCAAAATGTCTTCAGATCAAAAGACATACACAAAATAAAAGGATGGAAAAAGACAATCCATGAAAATAATAATGAAAAAAATCTGATGTAGCCATACTTAGACAAAATAGACTTTAAAACAAAAGCTATAGCAAGAGACAAAGATGGACATTTCATAATTATAAAGAGAACCACCCAACAAGAGGATATAACTTTTATTAACACTTACACACCCCATGTAGAAGCACCCAGACATATAAAGCAGACATAAAGGGAGACATTAACAGTAATGAAGTAATTGCAGGAGATTTTAACACCCTATCGACATCATTGGATAGATCATTCAGAGAAAAAATTAATAAGAAACAGCAGTCTTAAATGACATATTAGACAAAATGGATTTAAATGATATTTTTAGAGCACTTCATGCCAAAGCAGCAGAATATACATTCTTTTCAAGAGTGTCTGGAACATTAGGCCACAAAACAAATCTCAATAAATTTAAGAATACTGAAATCATATCAAGCATTTTCTCTGACTACAATGGTATAAAACTAAAACTCAATTAAAAGAAAATTGAAAAAATACACAAACATGTGGAGGCTAAATAACACGCTACAAAATAATGAGAGTTAACAACAAGATCAAGGGAAAAAATCAAAAGATATCTTAAGACAAATAAAAATAAAAACAAAAATGACTCAAAAACTATGGGACATTGCCAAAGCAATTCTAAAAAGGAAAAATTATAGCAATATAGGAAACCAGAAAAATATCAAATAAATAATTTAACTTAACACCTAAAAGAAGTAGAAAAAGAAAATCAAAGCCCAAAGTGATCAATAGGAAGAAAATAATAAATATCAAAGCAGAAATAAACTAAATTGAATTTTTAAAATAATACAAAAATCACCTTGGCTGGCGTGGCTCAGTGGATTGAGTGCTGGCCTGAGAACCAAAGGTTTGCTGGTTTGATTCCCAGTCAGGGTACATGTCTGGGTTGTGGGCCACATCCCCAGTGGGGTGCACTTGAGAGACAACTACACATTGACATTTCTCTCTCTCTCTCCTTCCCTTTCCCTCTCTCTAAAAATAAATAAATAAAATATTTTTTAAATAATACAAAAATCAATAAAACCAAGAGTCAATATCTTGAAAAGATAAAAAAATTGATAATCCTTAAACCAGATTCATTAATGAAATAGAGGACCCCAAAATATAAAATCGGAAATATGAGAAGTAACAACTGACAACACAGAAATACAAAAAAATTATATGAAAATACTATGAGCAATTATATGCCAACAAACTGGACAATCTAAAAAGAAACAGATGAATTTCTAGAAGCATACAATCTTCCAAGATTGACTCAACAAAAAACAGAAAATTTGAACAGAGTGATAACTACTAGATAAATCAAAGCAGTAATTTAAAAAATTCAAGACAAACAAAAGTCCTGGACCAAGTGGTTTCACCGGTGAATTTTAGCAAATATTCAAAGAAAAATTAGCACCTATTCTTCTCAAACTATTTTAAAATATTCAAGAGGAGAGAAGGCTCCCAAGATTGTTTTATGAGACCAGCATTATCCTGATTCCAAAACCAGACAAAAACATTACAAAAAAAAGAAAACTATAGAACAATATTCCTGATAAATATAGATGGAAAAATCCTCAACAAAATATTAGCAAGCCAAATTCAGCATCTTAAAAAGATCCTACACCACAATCAAGTGTGATTTATTCCTGGGATGCAAGGTTGGTTTAGTATCAATTAACATGACACATCACATAAAGAAAATGAAGGATAAAAATTATATGATCATATCAGTAGATGTAGAAAAACATTTGACAAAATCCAGCATCCATTTATGGTAAAAATTCTCACCAAAGTGAAAATACAGAGAACATTTCTCAACATAATAAAGGCCACATAGGACAAACGCATAGATAATACCAAACTCAATGGAGAGAAGCTAAAATCATTTTCCTTAATATCAGGAACAAGGCAAGGATGTCCGCTTTCATAGTTATTCAGCTAGTATTGGAAGTCCTAACCACAGCAATCAGACAGGAAGAAAAAATAAAAGGCATCCAAATTGGAAAGGAAGAAGTAAAACTTATTATTAGCAGATGACATGATACTATATAGAGAGAACCCTAAAAATTCCACAGAAAAACTATGAAAACGGATAAATCAATTCAGCAATGTACCAAAAAAACCCAAAATAAATATTTAGAAATAAGTTGCATTTTTTTACACCAATAATGAACTACTAGAAAGGAAAACTAAGAAAACAATCCCATTTACAATTACATCAAATAATACCTAAGAATAAACTTAGCCAAGCAGGTAAAAGACCTATACTTGGTAAATTATAAAACATTGAAGATAGAATGGAAGAAAATACAAATAAATAAAAGCATATACTATGCCCATGGATAGGAAGAATTAACATTGTTAAAATGCCCATGCTATCGCAAGAAATCTATAGATTCAATGCAATTCCTATCACAATACCAGTGTCATTTTTCTCAGAACTAGAAAGAATAATCCTAAAATTTATATCAAACCACAAAAGACCCTGAATATCAAAGCAATCTTGAGAAAGAATAACAAAACAAGAGGTGTCATACTACCTGACATCAACCTATACTACAAGGCTATAATAATCAAAACAGCATAGTACTGGCATAAAAAGAGTCATAGGTCAATGGAACAAAATAGTGAGCCCAGAAATAAAAACATGCCTATATGGTAAATTAATCCAAGACAAAGGAAGTAGAATATACAATAGGGTAAAAATAGTCTCTTTGATAAACGGTGTTGGAAAAACTGGACAGATACGTGCAAAAAAAATAAAAACTACTCCACTTTCTTATGCCATACACAAGAAAAACCCAAAATGGATTAAAGACTTAAATGTGAGACTTGAAATCATAAAACTGCTAGAAGAAAACAAAGGTAGTACAGTCTTTGACATTGTTCTTAGTAATATTTTTTGAATACGTCTTCTTGAACGGGGAAACAAAATAAAAAATAAACAGGACTACATTAAACTAAAAAGGTTTTACACAGCAAAGGAAACCATAAACAACACAAAGACAACATATTGAAGAAGGTATTTGCCAATGATACATCTGATAAAGTTATTTTCCAAAATTTATTAAGAACTCATACAACTTAACCCCCAAAAAGCAAACAATCAAATTTTAAAAATGGGTAGAGGACCTGAACAGATGGTCAATAGACATATGAAAAGATGCTCAACATCACTAATCACCTGAGAAATGCAAATTAAAAATCACAATAAGCTATCACCTCACCTGTCAGAAGGGCGAGCATCAATAAATCAACAACGAGTGTTTACAAGGATGTGGAAAAAATGGAACATTTCATGCATTGGTTGTGGGATTGTAAATGGGGGCAGTAACTATGGAAAACAGTAAAAAGATTTTTCAAAAAATTAAAAATATAACCTATCTATGACCTGTTAGTTCCACTTCTGGATATTTCCAAATAGAATCCAAAACACTAATTTGAAAAAATATATGCACCCCTATGTTCATTGAAGCATTATTTACAATAGCCAAGATATGGAAGCATCCTAAGTGTACATCAATAAATCATTGGACAAAAAATAAATGGTACATACATACAGTGGGATATTCCTGGCCATTAAAAAGAATAATGGGATATTACCTGGCCATTTGCTCCAACATGGGTGAACTCAAGGGTATTATGCTAAGTGTAATATGTCAAACAGACAAAGAAAAATACCATATGATTTCACTTGTATGTGGAATCTAGAAAACAAAATAAATGAACAAACAAAACAGAAACACCTCAGATACAAAGAACAAACTGATGGTTGCCAGATGGGAAAGGGGATGGGGGCTGAGTGAAAAAGGTGAAAGGATTAAGATGTAAAAAGTAGTAGTTACAAAACAGCCAGATGGATGTAAAGTACAACATAGGAAATATAGGTAATAATATTGTAATAATTGTGTATAGTACCTGGTGGGTACTGAACTAAACATGTCTAGCCACTGTGCTATACACCTGAAACTAACAGTTGACTAATATATGTCAATTGTAATTTTTTTCTGTATTTCATTTTGTCAGGATGGGTGGGGATATCCGCCTGGTAGCCTGAGCCTGAGGGGAACCACCAATGATGGATTGCTGCTTTGTTCCAGGAGACCAATCCCTAGCCCCCGAGGGCAGCCAACCAGAATTTGGTGCATAAAACCCCCGCCATATTCCCTGCTTGCTTGCAACTTCCTCGGCCCGCTCCACGGACCGGAGAATCTCGCCCGGGTGTGCAAACCTCAATAAAGCTCTGTACTGCCTAATGTGGCTGATTGGCATTTCTTCCTCGGCGGAGCCTAAGAAAACCTTTCGCATTTATTTTTTTTATTTTTTTTTCCACATTTTTTATTGTTGTTCAAGTACAGTTGTCTCCATTTTCCCCTCACCACTCTCCGCCACCCCAGCCATTCCCACTTCCCACCCTTGATCCTACCCCCCTTTGGTTTTTAAAATGTTTTTTAAATTTTTTTTAAAAAGAAATAAATACATCAGAAAATATTACACTCAAATTTTTCCTAGAATCTTGTATCTACAAGGCCTGGCTTCTTGGGTTTTTCTCTAATGCCTTCAAGGATTTGTTTCTATTTGTTTTTTTTATAGAGCTTTTAGAGTTATCTTCACTGTTAAGTGTATTGTCATATTAGCTATTCAATCATAGGCAGAAGTGGAAGTTGACTGGTTGTTTTTAAAGTCTCCCCAGATGGCTCTAATATGTGATCACAGCTAAGACCCATTGACCTAACTTACCACACTCTCTCCTGTATGCACGTGTAATTTCCTCTGCCAGGAACATCATATTACATCCTCTACTGCCTAACATTCAGAGGGAGACTTTCCTTACCTATGGACAGTTGTGGTTAGTGGCCATTCTTCATAGGCCTGTAAAATATTATGTCTACTCCATTTTATCATCTACACTACTATATTCTAATCTGTTCACTTTTGCACTTATCTTCCCCATCAGATTGTGAGGTTCTTGTGGATAGAGGCCATTTCACTTTTTGTTGCCTCATGTAAATATTTGAATAAATAATTTTAATATCAGAGAACTCTTCAGTCCTAATGTTACAGAACAGACCCATGTTGGGGGGGGTGAATGATATACTATTACCAAAAGGACCCCCCCTTTTTCTCTGGGGGGTTCCTCCCCTATACTAGGTTCACTTTGCCTGCCACCAGAGGAAAGATGTCTCTCAATGCCAGAGATTGGTGAAAAGGAAAGGAATTACTTATTTAAAAGTTGTACAGTCTTAGAGTAATGAGTTAATGTCTTCATTAAAATACTAAAGTCCTTTAGAATACCCACAAATGCACACAGTCCTTCCTTCTCCTCTTTGCCCAGTCTGGGGTACCGTATCTCAGGAAAAGAAGTAGAAGTCCATGGTTCAGGCTGCCCCTTGGTTCCAGCCCCATCCGCTGTGTCATCGCCTCAATCTCCAGTTAATCCAGAGCCATGTGGCACCTTCTCATGGCCCACCAGCAAGAGTCCTTTCTCCCCTTATTTTCCAGGCAAAGTATCTCCTGCTGCCTAAGCCACATGGCAAAAGGGAGCACCCCAAAGCCACGTGGTCCTCCCCGGTATGGCTGCCACACCTGGGTTTAAATCCCAGAGCCAATCTTCCTCTGTAGCACCATTTCCAACTCTTCCTACAATCAGTTACACCTGCCAGCATTCCTGTATTCTTCTAGCTTTACTGGGCTGCCATAGTAAGTCTGGGCAGACATGGTCCCATGACTTGGAGCCAATCATCTCCAAGCTCTCACACAGGCACTGTAACCAGAAAGAATTGCTTCCCAGTTACATCCTGTGTGGAAGTCACTCCCATCCCCCTGGCTCAAAGCATGGCCACAGTTATTTAACATATCTATGAAACTAGTTAAAAGTTATAGATATGTTAAATGACCATGCCAGAGGGTAGCTGCAAAGCTGTTGCTGTACAAAACAGCTCTCAATGGCCCTGCTCCATGTGTCCAATCCCCCAGCTCAGACTGGTGTAGGTGAGGACATCATATATATTTTTCTCTAATTCTTCCTGAACACCTTGAGTTCTGGACCCCATTACAAATCCCTATCTGGCACCTCCCCCCCGGGCTGCACCCTGTTACACTAACTGTTAAACAACAGTCCTCTCTTCCCCCCTCTCCAATTCCATGGAATAGCTTTTGAACCCATCTCAACACATCTGGCCTTTTGATCCTCTGAGGCTAATTTAACTCCTCACCTTCACTGTCATATATGCAGGGCATTATCTTTCTGCTGAATATACATATATATATCTGGTGTGTACTAATGCAATCAGTCAATAACTACACATTAAGGCACTAATATATGCACCAGCTGTGATAGAAGATGTGGCAGATTTCATTATTCAAAGCTTAGCTCAAAATTCATTAGCTTTGGGAAATTTCTCTCTAGGTATGTTATTTTGGGGAATGGCAGGGCTCCTCTACCAGAGTTCATGGCCTGGTTGGAAAACCAAAATGACCTCATCCATCCACTCAGAAGGGGATGGAGAATGCTTCCTGCATTACGCCAACCATTCAAGTAACTGCTGAAATAGTGATATCACATTGGAATTTTTAAGATATATCCTGGGAAAATGGTGGGGGGAAGGATCAAAACTTGTTGACAGCCTAAAGAAAATATCTTCCCACCACAGCAGCTGTTGCTAAGTTTAGTTAATGTGTGTCCTGTCAGTGAGAAAATAGGAACTTTCCTTAAACTGTCTTTTTTGTTTGATTGCTTGCCTCTTCCGGCACTGATTACCGTATTTTTTGGAAAATTACCAAATTTGGGAGGAAAATGGGGGTGCGTCTTATAGTCCGAATGTAGCTTACATTTACATTGGTGAAACATTATGTTATTTATGTTACTAAATATTTTACCACATTTTTTGCTTCAAAATTGTTTTCCTATTTTCCTCCTCTAAAACCTAGGCACATCTTATGGTCTGAAAAATATGGTAGCTTGTTTTACAGGAACACGGTTTGCAAGAGGTGTGTGTGTACATATGTGTGCACACACACACATGCGTGCTGTGGGGGTGGAGGGAGGGGGACAGAGAACGTCTTTCTCATTGTTGTGACTCTAGCTAGCCCCCTTCTGTGTCCTTACTACATTTTCCTCAGTGGTACTCCAACAGTGCTGTGGACAGTAAGTAAATGGGTTGTGGAAAGCATCTAGCCTTCTGCTCTTCCTGACTTTTAAGCATCAGGCATTTTTGTGTGATTCACTAGGCAAAAACATATATATTATTTATTTATTTATATATATATGGACCCTAAGACTACTCTATGACAATCTCTTAAAAGCCAAGTCAAGATTCAGTAAAGATATTGTGGTTGAGAGAGCTATACAATTTCAAAAGGAAGGATCCGAGCGGGTAGTATATTTCTCTTTCCAGAAAGCAAGGACACAATTTATTTACCTTTGTATTTTGTATGGTACCCACTCCAGTGATTTCCACTAAAAAAAGAACCCTAGAAAACAAATCCAAACAATGACAGAGATCAAGATAGATGTCATCTGTTTAAGTTGGACGAGGTTTGACCCTGGCGAGAGGTAGGGGAATGGGTAATATGAGCTCCTGTATTCCTTTTGGCCCTAAGAGTGACAATGAGTAACCCAAATTCCCTTTCAGACTTCACCTATTTCTCCCCTCCTATTTCTCTGTATTTCCAGTTTTTTTGTAGATTGACACCAACAACCATATTCCAAACTAATTTTTACCAATGATTGCAAGTATAATACACCTTTTATATGAAAAAAAAAACATTCCCCTTCCTCATGCATGTTAGAAGTTGTACTTTTGGAATCTACTGGTTGACAAAATACATGACAAAATAAACTGAATTAAGTATAATTTTTGGAAGATATTTAAATCAGTATGTTTGTACATCTTTGAAATTAAGAATAAATGTGTCTTTGTATGACATTATACATTAAGCATCCAATATATGAAATGTATATGAATTTGCAATATATTTGAAGTAACTTCCACTGTTTGCTTTCTAACCTTTTTCCCTCCAACACCCTGCTTACACTTCCTTCATCCTATTGCATATTTCCTCAAGGCTTTCATCCCCCTACCTTTGCACTTGATTCTGTCTCCCTCCTTTTCTGGCCTGCCTTGCTTATTCCTTTTCAATAGCCCTTGCTTAGCTATCCCTTCCTTTAAAATCATATTGTTTCCTGTAACCTTGTTGAGACCTCTCAGACTTTGTTGGCCTTGTGCAAACTTGGCCCTACTCTTGGCCATCGGCATTTCTCACTCATCTTTAGTCAACAGAGCACAATAAAAAGTTCCCTTGTACTGTCTTCTTTTGTTTGGTTGTTTTCCTGTTCTGATTGGCTTCACTTTAAAAGTACCATTTTTTTAAAGAATTCATTAGTGAATATGTAAGACCTTTGTGAAGAACTCATTTCTGGGCCCTGCAGCTTTGAAGTGGCCATAATATTTCTTGGAAGAATGACATTATGAAGTAGGTGCTGTTATTATTTTCAGGTGTGCCCTATTTACAAACTCTATGAAAATCATATGAGAACATTCTTGTGTCCTGTAAGGGAGACTACCCTGACCTAGGCCTACACCAGGCCAGGCCAGAAGAAAGAGCAAGATAACAAAAGCCTGAACTTTGCCATCCTATAAACTTAATTCCCATAATTTTTATTTCACTTCATGGATCCCACAGAACAAGCCTAACCCCTCTTTCAAAACACAACCCTCCATAAATTAAATGACAATGTTTCTGTCCCCTTTCCTTGTCTTTTTCCTATAGGTTGAACAATCCCAGTTCTTACTGTTTCACATACTGGTATGAATGCTCACCTGGACATTAACCTTGAAACATACCTCTATTCATCTTCACCTTTCTTAAAGCATGGTGTGCAGAATGGAACATGCTCCCCAAGATGCAAAGAAGTGATACAGAACATGAGGAACCATTGCCTCTCCTATTCTGATCACTATGGCCTAAATACATACCTCAGTTTGGTGAGGCAGTGTTGATACAGTCTCATGAGACTTGTTATTATAGTCACCTATTAGTTATATGTCTTTGAAGAGAATTTCTAGCTTCTCAAGGCCACAGAATTTCAATTAAAAAGCACCTAACTTCATTTGTCAAGAGGTAAATGAAAATTTAAAATCACAGTTCAGCACAGTAGACCCATGAGAAAAGTTAAAATGACCAAAAGACAATACCAAGTGATGGGGAAGATGTAGAACAATGAATAATTCACATATATTCTGGGGGAAAGTAAATTGGTACTACCACCTTGGAAAATTGTTTGACAGAATGTACTATAGCTGACCCAGTAATTCAATTCATAGGGAAATACTCAAGAAAAGTGACCACCCAGGGCTACCAAAAGACTGTTCAAGAATGTTCAAAGAAAACACTTAGTCATAATATCCCTAAATTGGAAACATCCCACATACCCAAAATAGAATGAATATACTGATATATGCACACTATGGAAGACTATAGACGTGTATTTAGAATGAGTAAACTTGAAATACAAACCACAGTGTGGATGGATCTCACAAACAAGTGCTGAGCAAAAGAAGCCAGACCCAAAAGATCATATAGTATGTGATTTTATTTATACACAGCCAAAACAGGTAAAACTGATCTCTGGTGTTAGAAGTCAGGATAGTGGCTCCTTGTAGGATAGGAATAGTGACTAGGAGGGAGAAAAAGAGGGTTTGGGAGGTGCTAGAATTGCTTGATTTGACTACTAGATTATCTTGATTTGACTACTGGTTAACATGAGTGTGCTCAAGTTGTGAAAATTTGAGTTGTCTGCTTATGATTATGGTTTTTTTTTGCATGAAATACACCATAATAACAATAGCAACAAAACTGAGGCTTGTAAAACATCTTTAAAACTACTAACAATTGAGGAGGGGAAAAACTAGCTAGTGCAAGACACTTGATTTTTTGCTATAAGAGTATTGACTGACCAGAGCTAGGTCCAAAGGAGCTCTTTCTTATCATTTTCCATTATTAGTCTGGTGTGTGTTGTACCTGCTCTGTGGGGTTAGGCTTTCTCACATTCATATCTGCTCTGCCTTTGAAGGGAGCACATTGGAAAGCATAATCATTACATAAATTGGCAAGTATAATCACTGCAACATATGAAGCACTTATTGTGCGTCAGACAAGAGATTCAATTAACATTATTTTATTGTATCTACCTAATAACTCTATAAGGAAGGTACATAATCTCTACAGATGAGGACAATGAGAAAAATTAAGCTATTTGTGAGAGAACCAAGATGGCGGTGTAGGTAGACACACTGCGCCTCCTCGCACAACCAGAACTGACAGAAAATCGAATGGCAAGAAAGTCCGACACCAAGGAGATAAAAAAGAAACATACATCCAGACCAGGAGGAGGGGCAGAGACGGGAACCGGGGCGGAGAGTACTCTCGTGGCCTCGGCGGGACCGAGACTGGCAGAGTGTGGGACACACAGCGCAGGCAGTCTGACCACTAGCAGACCCTGTGGACCCACATTCACACACAGTTAAACCGAGAGGGCCGGACTCAGAGTGGTGCAGAACGGGGCAGGCAGAGCAGTGGGTAGCACCCTGCAGCCCCACACTCACGCACAGATAAACCGGGACAAACGGCGGGGGAGCGAAGCAAACCGAGTAACCCAGGGTTCCCGCACTGGGAAATAAAGCCTCAAACCTCTGATTGAAAACACCCGTGGGGGTTGGGGCGGCAGCAGGAGAGACTCCCAGCCTCACAGGAGAGGTCGTTGGAGAGACCCACAGGGGCCTAGAGTGTGCACAAGCCCAACCACTCGGGAACCAGCACCAGAGGGGCCCAATTTGATTGTGGGTAGCGGAGGGAGTGACCGAAATCCGGTGGAGAGTGTTGCAGGTGCCACTGCTCCCTCTCGGCCCCTCCCCCACATACAGTGTCACAGTTCAGTGTCACAGCGCAGCAACCAGTGTTACCCTGCCCCGGTGAACACCTAAGGCTCCGCCCCTTTAAGTAACAGACGCCAAGACAAAAAAAAAAAAAAAAGGCCCAAATGACAGAACACTTCAAAGCTCCAGAAAAAATACAACTAAGCAAGGAAGAGATAGCCAACCTATCGGATGCACAGTTCAAAACCCTGGTTATTAAGACGCTCACAGAATTGGTTGAATTTGTTTGAAAACCAGATGAAAAAATGAAGGCTATGCTAAGAGAAACAAAGGAAAATGTACAGGGAACCAATAGTGATGCGAAGGAAACTGGGACTCAAATCAATGGTGTGGACCAGAAGGAAGAAAGCAACATCCAACCAGAAAAGAATGAAGAAACAAGAATTCACAAAAATGAGGAGAGGCTTAGGAACCTCCAGGACATCTTGAAACATTCCAACATCCGAATTATAGGGGTGCCAGAAGGAGAAGAGGAAGAACAAAAAATTGAAAACTTATTGGAACAAATAATGAAGGAGAACTTCCCCAGTCTGGCAAAGGAAATAGACTTCCAGGAAGTCCAGGAAGCTCAGAGAGTCCCAAAGAAGCTGGACCCAAGGAAGAACACACCAAGGCACATCATCATTACATTCCCCAAGATTAAAGATAAGGAGAGAATCTTAGAAGCAGCAAGAGAAAAGGACACAGTTACCTACAAAGGACTTCCCATAAGACTGTCAGCTGATTTCTCCAAAGAGACCTTACAGGCAAGAAGGGACTGGCAAGAAGTGTTCTGAGTCATGAAAGGCAAGGGCCTACATCTGAGATTACTGTATCCAGCAAAGCTATCATTTAGAATGGAAGGGCAGATAAAGTGCTTCTCAGATAAGGTCAAGTTAAAGAAGTCCATCATCACCAAGCCCTTATTATGTGAAATGTTAAAGGGACTTATCTAAGAAAAAGAAGATAAAAAATAGGAACAGTAAAAATGACAGCAAACTCACAGTTATTAACAACCACACCTAAAACCAAAACAAAAGAAAACTAAGCAAACAACTAGAACAGGAACAGAACCACAGAAATGGAGATCACATGGAGGGTTGTCAATAGGGAATTGGGAGGGGGAGAGAGGGGGGGAAAGGTACAGAGAATAAATAGCATAAATGATAGGTGGAAAATAGACAGGGGGAGGGTGAAAATAGTGTAGGAAATGTAGAAGCCAAAGAACTTATAAGTATGACCCATGGACATGAACTATAGAGGGGGAATGTGGGAGGGAGGAGGTGGGCAGGATGGAGTTGAGTGAAGGGGCAGAAATGGGACAACTGTAATAGCATAATCAATAAATATATCAAAAAAAATTAAGCTATTTGTCCTAATAGACATTGAATTAGTATCTACGTTAGAACTAGGAGTGACACAATATTTTTAATCTCTAGACTTTTTGTCTCTGAATCAGGTCACAACACAGTACTTGGGTTGTTATGTGGAACTCTCTTATGTGCCTTCCAGAATTTCTGAACTTTGGTTTGCTTTATGCCCACATAACTGCCCAGCCCTCGACGTGTGTGCTGCCTGTCTGGTTCATGATATCCTACTTGTTCTTGACCTCCAGCAATGGCAAACTCCAGACTCCTGGCTGGACAACCGTAATGACTGTGTTCTTCCAGACAATTTACTGGATATTCTGATCCAGACATTCATCTGGTAGTCTCTGTTCGTGGATCTGGCATTTCAAGATCCAAGATGCCAAGAAAGAAACCAGATGCATAGAGAAGGTCATACCCTAAAAGGAGGTCTATGGATCCTATAGGAAGTTCCAAGTTTAAATCTGTGAATCTCTGTGGGGTTTTCATCCATCATGACTGAGTCCAGAGAAGAAAGTGGACTGACAGCTGAAGACCACCCCTTGACAAAATCTTTTTTAAAAATAAAAAGCAAGTTCTCAAGTGGTCTTCTTTTTCACTTTTAACTGCATAGTATTTCAGAGATTTCTTATTATTCTGAAAATCTGTTAGCAATCCTGGAATCTACAAACAGGCTTTCTAAGATGGGGGTGGGAGAGAGTAGTGAAAGATTGTTTGGGGAGCATTCCCTCTGTAAGAAAAGCCGAAACCTAAATTGGATACAGCTGAAAATATCTCAATCCTGTAGGATTAGTCTTGACACAGCCCTGCAGCAGAAGCATTCTGTGCGTTCAAGGAATTACTCCCAAGGTTTTTCTTTCTTATTGCCCACTTATATTTCTGAAAAGCTCTCTTTTGAAACATTGTTTTACACTTATGCAAAGCCTTTTGAGTTATTATCCAAAATGGACTCCAGCAGGAGAAATTTTGCTGGGGGCCATGAGTAAAGAGGCTCCCTAGAATTTAGGGTGACCTGAGCCAACGTGGAGCCTCAACACTCCATGAAGACCCAGCCCCAGCCAAGGAAACCTGACCACAGCAAAACAAAAAACCATCCACATTAACACTGAACAGGACCAATTAAATCATTGCTTTGTCCTCCAGGGAGCAGTCCTGGTTTTCTGCTTAGCCTCTTTGGGTTTGTAATGGTCCGTTACCCCACCCCTCACCACTTCCTCTTTGAAGTTTCTCCAAGTGTCAGTGTTTTGCACAGAGGGATGATGTTTGTTGGGTCCAGATCCAAGTAAATGGGATAATCTATCACATTCATTCTCTAGAATCTTTGTTCTTGCCTCTGTCTGGATGTCTGTTTTCCAGCTTTATAAAATGGCAGAAAGCTAAAATGGATTTGAATGGTAAATGAGAGAAATGGAACTTCAGTTGATCAGGATATTTGTTCCTATTGCAAAGAAGCTCTGGCTCATGCTGGTTGCCTTAAAATCAAGTGGACTATAGGACATCAGCAGATGAATAAACCAATGTTTTGGGATCCCGTCAAACTCCAACATTTCCACATGGCTTACTCACCCAAAATGCTGATTCACTTCTTCTATACGCCCCCAAATTTAAATTTGCAAAATCAGCCAGATCTAATGTGAACTCTCCAGTTCGTTCTGCTATCTATAGTTATTGTACTTCTCCAAGACGCCTTTTCCTCAGGCACAGTTTTGAGGAGAGTCATACAATCTATTGGCATAATATACCTTTTCAAGAGAAGTATTTCATTTTAATAAAAATGTGTACCACCATATTTAATCAATCAGGCTGATTGACAACAGCAATATGCAGCAGATGCCTCTGCTACCTCATTCTTATTCCAGTTTCATTTCTCAATCAAATCCATGTGTAAAAAACATAATGTGCTGCCAACACAATGTAATAAAATCTCAACTGAAATGCACACCAGCACGACAGAAATGGATAACTCCAACTATGGGAAAAGTTAACTTCAGAAAAATCACTTCTGACACCCAAGTATTCAAGTTTTATGGAGAAGAGATGCATCTTCTCACTATAGCTAACATGAAGGGGCCAAATTCATGGATTTGTTCTGAAACAGAAAATAATAATCTCTAAAGCATCATTTTCCAAACACTGGCAGAAGAAGCCTTTTTCAACAGCCCAGAAATCATCCTTATAATTGACTGAGTTTGTTTGAGATGCACCATTTGTGTCATGGAGCAATGAATTAGTACCTGAGCAGCATTTTTTTATGGTGGTGCACACTGGTTAAAAATGATGTATCACTGGTTGTCACAGATTAAACCAGCAGTTTTTAAAGTTAATGATTCAGAGAGGAATAAAAGTAACCTAATTATAGCAGTACCAGGGGCAGAACCCATTATTGTACTCAAATTTTGAACTCCTCCAAATTTCAGAGCTGGGGAATTGCAGATACTGCTGTAGAATTTTATTCTCATAAGAGCCCCAGTAAGGGAGAAGAAATAGGGGTGCCTGGAAAAGAAAATGGACCCATAGTTTAGTAAATTGTGAGTGCACTGGATTGGCTAGTGTCTCCCCAAAACTCGTATCCATCCAAACCCTCCACATGTGAACTTATTTGGAAATAGGGTCTTTGCAGATGTAATTAGTTAAGATGAAGTCTGATTGTATTAGAAGTGGGTCCTCTCTACATCCAATAATTGGTGACCCCATTATGAAAAGTTTTGGGGAAGACACAGAATGAAGAGAGACATGTGAAGACAGAGGCAGAAATTAGAGTGATTCAGCTACAAGCCAAGTAATGCCAAGGATTTCCAATGACCAGAAGCTGGGAAGAAGGGAAGAATATATGACACAATGCAATAATGCCAACATTTGAGCAATAATGTGGGAGAAATTTCCTCTAAGAAGATCATTCACAATTGGGCACAATATGGTCAAATAGTCTATGTCAAAAGAATTTGGCATCACAGAATAGCTATAGTCACAGGTAACATTTAGCAATGAAATACAGGAAGTCACTAGGGAAAAAAAGGGGTTTTGTTTTTTTAGTAATGATGGGAGATTTTTAAGGTGGTACTCAACATATGAGTTGTTCCTGCCAGAAGTGAAGGAAATCCACAGAATCATTGCAGAAGGCCCATGCACAAGAAGACCAATCTTAGACACTTCAGCAGGCAACTGCTCTTTACAGAATTTGCTCAGCTCCGTGCCTGCCTAGTGGAGTAATCACAGCCAGAGCTCCAGAACATGGCTGTCTGTGAGGCACTCTCAATCCCCATCTCAAGCAATTGCAGCCAGGGTGAGAAGCCTGTGCAGTCAGCATATTGACTTTTACAGAAGGATATGACCAGCCCATAGTGAACTGACCTAGTTCCATGTGGGATGTAGAAGAAAATTCAGGAGAGGCACACTGAGAATCACACAGGATCTAGTGAGGCACAATGGCGGTCAACCTCAGGACCCTGTTGTAGTCACTTTTGCATCTAGTTACTGCACATGTGTACTTGCCTGAAGATCATTGTTAGTAAATTAGCCAGGGTTCCTCATCACTGTGGGTTTGTTTCTTCTCAACTCAACATTTCTCTTAACTTTATGGAGTCCTCAGAAAAGAAGTCCTTTAAATGTACTGAAAGAAAAACATCTGGCTCACAGTCTGGACAATAACTGCAGTCAAGACACCCATGGTTCAAGTAGGCAGACCTTTTATAGAAGAATGCAGCCTCAGTGAGACCTTTTGCTGAGTTATGGAGCAGAAATGTGTTTTTCTGGAAAAGAGAATGGATCCATAGTCCATTAGGGAGATCTACAAATCTGCACCTGGTCCATGGCCCCTTTATACAGTCTCTGGTTACACAGAAAATGATAGATGTATTTCAATATTTATATAGATTTACATTCTCCCACCTCCAAAGGAGTTATCTGTAACAAAGTCTTACTGAACACTTAGTTGGGCACTGAATACAGTAGTTTGGACTTTTTCATACATTTTCCTCCCTGAACAGATGTGCCCTTAAGTATCACCCTATGCCCCACCTTTCAGGAACAACACTGGTTTAACCACAGTCTTTGATTGTCAATTGACAGCTGGTGGGAGAAGACTATGCCTCCACATTCCACTTGCCTAAAGTTTGACAGCCTCAAAGGAATACCCAAACCTCCAGAAAGAGGAGAAGCAAAAGAGACTGTATCCCAGATGAGCCTTGATAGGAAGGAAGAAGGTGTAATTCAATAGCCAAAGAAAAAAAGCTACAGTCAGAGGCATAATGGACAGTTCCAGTTAGAACACCACCAAGGACCATAATCACATGAGGAAAGCAAGGGACACCAGACAATCAGTGATCTCCTGAATAAACATGACCTTGGTGCTTCCTACCTCCCACCTTCCTGCAACAGGCTGGCATGTCAAGCAGGGTACAGGCACACAGAAGACCCAGCCAGTGTGTGGGGATGCTTTCTGACAGATGCTGGCTGAGGAGACCACCCTGGGCCTAGAAGGATTTTGTCAAACAAAGGGGAGGAGGAGAGAACTAGGTGTGTCTGCTGGGCTGGGATCCAGGAACTGAATCATCTAGTCCATCATCCAGGTCAGGTGTCTTAGTTTCCTCAGAGATAAAAGAGAAGTAATACTTGTCCAGGTAGGATTGTGAGGTGGAAGAACTCAGCACTCAGACCTGATACTGCACTTCAGCTCTGCCATTTCCTAGTGTAACATCTTGGACATTTTATGTAATTTCTGAGTTGTAGTTTTCTCACCTGTGAAATGGGGGTCACAGCTGAACACAATGAATCATATGTATGAAATTTCTGGCTTTACACAGTAGGCTCTTACTAATGACAGCTACCACTATCGTGTGCCTCACAGTAATCACGGTAAACAGCAAAGAAGATAGTGCATAGTGGGTGGGCTCATTTTGTACATCAACGTGAGTGTTGTCCCCTTGACAGAGGCACCTTGGAAAAGTACACACTTCTTCAAATGTTGCTGCTATTGTTTACAAAACTAAATAAACAAAAAGAACCTCCTCTTTTGGGGCTTTATGCAGAATTAGTGTATAATCCCATTTGAGATCTGCCTTTATCACATGGTTTTGACCACAAAAGTAATGTATCATTCTGAATCTAAAGAATTAAATCTGACTAATATTTGTCCATTTAAAAAATGAAATAAGCCTTCAAAGACTAAAAATTTGCCACCAACTGAAGAAATTTTTTAAAATGTGCATAGTGAAGTTCAAAACAGAACCTCCAAAAATGTTCATCAGTGAGCTGTCTCAAAATAAATGTCACTTTCAAGACAACTGAGTTAAAAGTCAATGTTATTTTAATATATATTTATTTACCACATTTAAAAAATCAACCTATTTGCATTAATATCTATACCCCTAAGAGAAATTTATCAAAAAATAGAATGTACAAATATATAAAGAATTCTATTTACTTTTGACTGAACATATGTGTTATCCACTTCTTTATACTGTTCTTTAAATAGTGGTTTAGTCATTCATTTGCTTATTTACTAACCATTTACTTGTTCAATATGTGTTTATTGAAGACGTATTATGCCACCTGTAACACAATACTGTAAAGTAAGAGCTCAGATAAACCACTGGTTATTTTGTTTGCAAATATAAAACTTCCAGCTGGAAATTTTTAAAAATTTCTTCATCAAATCACCTCAGGCTTTTTTAAAATGAAATAACTCTGAGGGACATTTGAGAGGCAACATAGTCAAAGCCTTAAGGCAATGGTCTCTAAGAGCAGACCTTGGGCTGCCTAATTGATATTTCAGAGGTTTCTACTTCAAGATGGTGAACTGAAGCTGAGAATATGCCTTTTCTCCTTCCCCAAATCCCTTCAATATGATAGAATATTTTTTCATGATGAAATCAAGAATAGTGAAGAGGATAGGAAGGGTGCTATCTTTGAGGAAGAATTTTGACAGATTTCAGGAAGACAAATGTTCATGACAAAATGTGAGTACAGTTGTCCACAGCCTACAGTACACAAAGTGGGTGACAATGGAGGACAGTGGAGGAAGGAGTGTGTCTCTAGGGAGGACTTCAGGCTTAACCCCAGCAAAAAAAGAAAAAAAGGTTTTTCCCCTCTAAAGATTTAATTATTTTGTCTAGGGAAGACCACGACAGTTAGTGTGGGTATTGAGTTCCCAAAGTAGTGTCTTCCTGTTTAGGAGTACCCAAGAGACAAGCTTGCCAGTTGGTAGGCACTGAAGCTGAGAGCATTTCTAGTCCTCATTCTCAACAATGAGTTCACAGCTAAATGTGAACAAATATTTGAGGGGAAAAGATTGACAAATTATTTATTTTAAACTTTGAATGGGTGCTTATAATTGAACATAAACTATAACTCAACAAAGTAGATCTCTTAAAAAGTCAATAAAATCCAGGAATCACACACAAAAAAATCACACATGTCTATATACATTTATATGCATTTCAAGTTGCTTCTTTTTTACTTACCAGTTCAGAGAATTTTTTTTAATGGACACATTTATAGATCAACAATATTGAATGGATCACAGTTAGGCAGTATTAAAATTAATGAATAAATCAGCAAATGGTAGCAAAGTGATTTTTTAACAGGGATGAAGGGAGATGGAAGAAGTTGATTGAACTTCTACCAGAAAGAACAGAATTTGCATGTCTGTAGACAAGAATTATTTTTCATTGCTCTCAGTTACCTATAACTTACAGTTATAAAATAGCTCCCTGAGAATCAGATAACCTGGAGGGCTGTTCTCTAGATGACACATAGTTTTCTATTGAACACAATTTTTTCCTACAAAAATGTCACCTTAGTAAAGCTAAAGAAATCATTCATTCATACAATGAAAGTTTGACTTTCTATTCAGTGCCAACTAACTTTTTTTTTTAATTATTGTTATTCTATTACAGTTCCCACTTCTTTCTCCCTTTGCCCTCCTCTACCTAGCCCTCCCCTGGCTCCCACAGTCAATCCCCACACTGCTGTCCATGTCCATGGGTCACTCATACATGATTTTTGACTGATCCCTTCTTTCCACCATTATCTCCACCTGTCCCCTCCTCTCTGGCAACTGTCACTCTGTCCCGTGTTTCCATGTCTCTGGTTCTATTTGCTTATTAGTTTTTTTTTGTTCATTAGATTTCTCTATGATCTCACTTATAAGAGATTGACAAATTATAAAACAGAATTTTGATTTATACATTCTTAAAAATTAATGGACAGTTAAAAATCAACAGATATTTGATAAAAATAGAAAAATATACTATAAGGGATAGAAAGAATTCAAGGAAACAGAGACTTTAAAAGACACTATATCCATAAGGTGAAACCAAGATTTTTTGGTTTTTATGACAATGAGAACAGTAAATATTTCTGGGAAATTAAATCACCAAAATAAAAAAAATAACTAAAAAATTAAAAGAAAGATTAGAAAATATAATTGAGGAAATTTCCTGTAACATTAAGAAAAAGACAAAAAAATAGTAGAATAAAAAAGAGGCAAGGAGGATAAATACAAGAGGTTCAATGGCCAATTAAGAGAAATTCACATTGAAAAAAAAAAAGAGAGAAGTTCACAAAGCAATAAAAGAGAAATTAGGGAGGGAAGTTCTCAAATAAACAATACAAATAACTTCAAGAGCTGAAGAGAAACACAAATATTGATTAGAATTAATTAAAGCAAGAGCATGACTTTGACATACCATGGAAAATATCAAATCACCCAAATAGCATGGCTGAAACTTCAAGGGAAAAAATATTAAAAAGGACCTAAAACGGAATTTGAATCAAAATGATCCACACTTCTCAGCAGCATTGAAGGATGTTAGAAGACACCGGAATGAAGTTTTCAAAATATGAAGGTAGAATTATTTTGGACCTAGAGTTCTATACCCACGTAAAGAATGAGAAAAAGATATCATTTTTAGACATTCAGGTGTTCAGAATATTTTGCCTCACCCATACACTTTCTTTTTTTTTAATTTTTATTGTTATTCAATTACAGTTGTCTGCATTTTCTCCCCATCCCTCCACCTGACCCCAGTCAAACCCACCTCCCTCCCCCACCTCCACCCTCCCCCTTGATTTTGTCCATGTGTCCTTTATAGTAGTTCCTGTAATCCCCTCTTCCCACTGTTCCCCCCCCCCCAGCCCTGGCTATTGTTAGATTGTTCTTAACTTCAATGTCTCTGGGTATATTTTGTTTGCTTTTTTCTTCTGTTGATTATGTTCCAATTAAAGGTGAGATCATATGGTATTTGTCCCTCACCGCCTGGCTTTTGAAATAACCCATACACTTTCTCAAGAATTTATCCCAAGGATGTATCCCCCAAAAAGAGAATAGAGAAAGAGAGACTGGGCAACACCAAGGAAGAGAGAACTGTGGAATCTAGAAAATTGTATAGCTAACCAGAGTAGAAGCCCTGGGTAGTAAGTTGGCTACAAATCTTGAAAGTTTCAAGAAGATTGTATTAAAGAACAAAAATAAAAAGGATTCTAAGAAATTGATAAAATGACTACAGAACTATATATTCAGAATATAGTAAGAATATATGTGGTTTTTCTGTCTACAAAAAGAAAAGTCAAAATTTAAGAAAATTTGTACAAAATAATCATAACCTAATAGAAAAAACCACAAAATATGGCATAATTTTAAGCAATTTTGTGTGGAGGGAAATCAGTAACACTCTTTACTCTCCTTATACACCCTTGTCTCCTGCTGGTGCCTCATACTGGCTAAACCCAGCCAGTACAGGAGCCACTGGGCTTATGTAGCTATTTAAATTAATTAAAATAAAAAATTCAGTTCCTTGATCACATTAGCCACAATTCAAGGGCTCAATAGTCACAGACGGCTAGTGGCTCTCATATCAGACAGAACAGCTGTAGAACATGTGCATCCTCCCTAAGTTCTATTTGCACAAGTCTCATAAAAGGCAAGACAGGCCCACTTCTCATAATGGTCAGCCTCTTGAGCACAAAACAAGGTGGAAAAGGATGGGAAGTGGATTTGGAGGGATACACAGGAGATATACAACATGTTCAACATTTCCAAAAGCATATCTTGTAAGATAGTCTGTAAAAGATACAATGAAAGTTTAGGGATAGAAGCTCAATCACTGCTCTAATAAATTTAACAAACTCTACACACTCGTTTGTTCCTGTTCAGACTCAAGATATACATCAGCTTAGTCACAGCTCTGAGAAATCCTAGACATCTTACTTTTGTTTAAAAACATGTGTTCTTGCTCTGGCTGGGTAGCTTGGTTGGTTAGAGCATCATCCCAAGGTAAGGGCACATACAAGAATCAACCAATGAATGCATAAATAAGTGGAACAATTAATGCTCTCTCTCTCTCTCCCCCTTTAAAAATCAATAAAAAAATTAAAAACAAATGTTCTTCAAACTCTTTTGGCTAAAAAGCCCTCTTTTTTTTTTTTTAATGGGAAGAGTTATAACACTTTTCACAAAGTTCTTTTTGTGGTGGGTATTTGTCATTTTTGGACTTCCAAGATCCAGTTTATCTCCTTATTTGGGGTTGGGGCGGGATCCCAAAAGAAACAAGAAGGTAGATACTTCAGCCCAACTCAGAATCTGTGACTCAGGAGAAACAATCTGATGCCCCCACCCATGTGGCAGCCATGCAAAGGCCCCACTCACATCTGTTGCTTGGGAGATACTAATTGACTGACAGCTCCAGCTGCTGCCCTTCTAACACACACTGTGTCCATGCCACACTTCTTCTGGGCTGCTCCCAGCCAAAGACTGACGCATGTTAGTGCAGGAACATTCCTGCCCACAGAGGACTCCTTTAAAAACACCTTTGGCTTGAGGACTCCTCACAGGCCTGGCTGATACTTTCTTGGGACTTCCCTACAGCCTGACACTTTTCTTACCCACTCTTTCCTCCTCCCCCTCCCCCAACTCATTTCCAAGTTGTCATACCTGTACATCAACCTAAAGACTCTGCCTGTTTATTCTGGCTTTTTGCCCCTTTCCCTTCACAGGCATTTCCCCCAAATAAATCTCTTTGCTACATGTCTCATACTCAAAGTCTGCCTCTTGGAGGACCTGAACAAACACATCTCAAGATCTGGATCTTGAGTAGTGTATCAAAGATGTGGGAATACATAAGAGTGTTCCCACACAAGACAGAGTTCAACAACATGGAAAACTATTGGATGCATTTTGTTTGACAGGTCCAGTTTAAGTGAATAGAAGTGCTTTTAAGTGTGCTATGTGTTCTACCCAACTCCACCATTCCCTTTTATCTCACATCTATACCAAATGGGTTGTCACATGACCTGCTTGGCACATGAAGACATTTGAACTTGGAATTTCTAACTTAATGCATTTATTTGCCTAGGCAGTAAAAAATAACATCAGATCACCCACAGCTTTTCTGAATCCTAGTCCAGGAACCCACTGACTCCTCTTTACCCCACTATTCTACCCAGATTTAGAGACCATTAAGTCCTAAGCAACTTAATAGCCCCAACTTACTACTGCCCTCTTCTTTGGGCCTGTCAGTTTAGTCCTTATGAAATTACATCCAAAGAACCTAATCCCCCAATGCACATACTTTCAGTTTTCCAGCTCTTAATACATCATTCCTGAGTATCTTCCTGCTCCTTTCCCCTCCACATCCCATCCATGTTGCCCACCTTAAGTTGGCTTAATGATGCACCCCTTAAAGAAGTACTTGCCAGTTAACCTCATCACACCATGGGCATCTTGTATCACTTCAGCTCTTAGTGTGAATCTTAACAACCCTAACTGTGGTGGGGGTCGGGGGGAGGTGCTCTGCGGGCACGTCTGCCAGGGATGAGAATAAGTCTACCAAGACATGATATGCTTGGGGAGGAAAGGTGCTCCTCAAAGGAGAAGGGCCTTGAGCCTATTCCTCAATGGGCTTTTTTGGGGTTTAATTTGCATAGGAATACAGGGCATATATGGAAAGCCCACCAATCATTGTCAGGCAGTAGAATCAAACAATAGATAACTTTCAAAGAACTCTGAGGGCTTATTCTGAGTCAGGGTCAGATAGCTAAAGGGCCATGAAACTTTGGGGAACAAACTCATTTCATGCTTCTACCCTTACCATTTAAATTGAGGGTATTAGCACAGTAGGTTTCACAGGAATTTTTTGCATTCTTTTCTTAGGCTTGATTGCCCTGAAGAACCCGCCCTTTCCAGAACAGGGCCACACCCACCTCTGGCATTGTTCCAGGCCTAAGGCATTGTTTCAGGCTTAAGTCAGGAAGGGCAAGTGAGGCAGCCAAGAGATTAGGAGACTTCTTGCAGACACAATGAGGACTCAGTCTATGTCAAAGGTGAGGGGTGAGGGTCCATCACCCCCTTTTTGTATAGTCTCCTATGTCCTTCCCTGAAGGTCCCTTCATGACTGTGCCTGTGTTAGGTCATCCCTCCCTTGAGGAATCTTACCCATCATTGGCTAACCAGTCAAAATTCCTCAGCAAGAGCCTTCATGGAGTAGCTCTTGCTTACCTGCCATTACATACTACATCCTGTATGTTTTCATATTCCAGACAAACCAATGGCTGAAACAATGAGACACGTAATAGAAAACATAGGCACTAAACTTATGGGCCTTGGTCTCAGAGGGATTTTTGTGAACTTGACCCCCAAAACAGGGGAAGCAAAAGAGAAAATAAACGAATGGGAGTACATCAAGCTAAAAAGCTTCTGAAAAAGAAAAACCCATCACAAAAACAAAAAGGCAACCAACCAAATTAGAGAAGATATTTGAAAATTATACCTCTGATAAAGGGCTAACATCAAAATATAAAAAACTCACACAACTCAATAACAAAAAACCAATCTGATTTAAGAAAATGAGCAAAGAACCTGAATAGATACTTTTCCAGGGATGACCAAGAGAAGTATTAAAAGATACTCAACATCACTAGTTATAAGGGAAATGCAAATCAAAACCACCTCACATCTAACAGATTTTTGGTGAAACCTTTCAGACTTTTACATATAGGATCATATTATCTGTGAAGAGGCTGATAATTTTACTTCTTCCTTCTAATTTAAATGCCTTTTATTCCTTTTTCTTTTCTAATTGCTCTGACTAGAACTTCCAGTACTATGTTTAGTAAAGTAGGCAAAGCGAACATCCTTGTCTTATTATCTTTCAGAAAAAGCTTTGTTTTTTGCCATTGAGTGTTATATTTGCTGTGGATTTTTTAATATATGGCTTTTATTATGCAGAGGTAGATTATTTCTATTTTGTTAAGTGTTTTATCATGAAATTGTGTTGAATTTTGTCAAATGTTTTCTGTATTGAGATAATCATGTGTTTTTTTAATTCATTCTGTTGATGTGACCTATTGTATTGATTGATTTTCATATGTTGAATCATCCTTCCATTCTAAGAGTAAATGCTATATAATTTTTTTTAATGTGTTGCTGAATTTGATTTATAAGTATTTAGTTCAGAATTTTTGTCTCCATGTTTATAAGGGATATTGGTCTGCAGTTTTCTTTTCTTGTAATGTTTTTGGCTGGCTTCAGTATCCAGGTAATGTTGACTTCATGGACTGAGTTAGGGAGTATTGTCTTCTCTTCAGTTTCTGGAAAAGTTTGAGATGGATTGGTATTAGCTTTTCTTTAAATGTTTGGTAAAATTCTCCAGTAAAACCATCAAGTCCATGGCTTTTTTTGCTGAAAGATTTTAAATCTCTGATTCAATATCCTTGCTGGTTACAAGCCTGTGAAGATTCTCTATTTCTTCCTAATTTGGTCTTGGTAAGTTTTGTGTTTCTAGGAATTTGTTCATTTCATGTAGGTTATTCAGTTTGTTAAGAGTACAATTGTTCATAAAACTATATTAGTAATTTGATTTTAGTAATTTGAGCCCTTTTTTCTTTTTTTAAAAAAAATTTTATTGTTATTCAATTACAGTTGTATGCCTTTTCTCCCCATCCCACCACCCCACCCTTTTTTCTTTGTTAGCCCATCTAGCTAAAAGTTTATCAATTTCATTGTTTTCAAAGAACCAATTTCTCGGTTTTGTCGATTTTCTCTATTTTTATTTTCTATTTTATTTATCTTGTCTTAAATCTTCTTTATGCTGGCTTTGAGTTAACTTTGTCCTTTTTTCTAATTCTTTAAGTTATAAAGTTAGGTCATTGATTTGAGATTCTTCTTATTAATGTGTTTATAGCTGTAAATTTCCTTCTTAGCACCACTTTTTCTGTGTTTTGTAAGCTTTGGTATGTTGTATTTTTATTTTCATTGATCTCTAATATTTTTTAAATTTCCTTTGCAGTTTCCTCTTTGATCCATTGGTTCTTTAATAATGTGTTGTTCAGTTTCCACAATTTTGTAAATTTTCCAGTTTCTTTGTTATTGAATTTATCGCATTGTAATCAAAGAAGATATGAACTTTGTACAATATTTATCTTTTTAAATCTGTTTAGACTTAACTTGTGACCTAACACATGGTCCGTCATGGAAAATGTTCCACGTGGTCTTCAGAATGTGTCTGCTATTATTGATGGGTACAAAGTTCTGTATATATCTGTTAGAATTAGCAGATGTTTGTTTTAAGTCCTCCATTTTAAAACTTATCTTCTGTTTAGTTGCTCTATTCATTTTGAGAATGAGGTCTTGAAGTCTCTAATCATTATTATGAAACTGTCTATTTCTACCTTCAACTCTGTTAGCTTTTGCCTTATACAGTTTGATGGTCTGTTATTAGGTTCATAAATGTTTCTTCTGCTGTATTGAAATTTTATTACTATATAATGTCCTTCTTTGTCTCTTGTAAACTTCCCCCCTTTTTATTGTATTTTTATTACAATCTATCTCAGTTATCCCCCTTCCCCTGCAATCACCACACTGTTATACATGTCCATGAGTCTTTTTTCCTTTTTGCTTAATCCTTCCACCCCCTAACCTCCCTCCCCATCCCCCGCTCCCCACTGACTGTCATCTGCTCTCCATCTATGAGTCTGTCTCTGTTTTGCTTGTTAGTTCAATTTGTTCATTAGATTCCACATATGAGTGAAATCATGGTATTTGTATTTCTCTGACTGGCTTATTTCACTTAGCATAATGTCCTCCAGGTCCATCCATGCTCTTGCAAATGGTAAAATTTCTTCTTTTTTATGACTGAGTGGTATTCCATTCTGATATGTACCTTGGTTGTTTTCTAGGATATAATTTGGGTTTCTTTCCTGGTTCTGGTGCCCTAGGCTGGGGAGTCTAGCTTGGGGTTTAGTCCCCACGTGTCTCAGGGAGAGGATCCCTGGTCACTGAAATATCTCTTCAGAACTTCAGCTGCCACACATGGGAGTCCAGTCAGTCCTTTTGCACCTCCACACTTTCTAGCAGTCTCATTGTGGTGATGTGGTTTCTTCCGTATGTTCTTAGTACAGTTGGTTATTCAGGATTACTTTTCTATAAATATTTGTAAGTCCAGTTTGGTCCTGAGAGGAGGTTAGTGTAGTTTTCACCTATCCTGCCACCATCTTGGATCTCCATAAACTTTTTTTAAAATATATTTATTGATTGTGCTATTACACTTGTCCCATTTCCCCCCCTTCACTCCGCTCCATCCTGCCTACCCCCTGCCTCCCACATTCTCCCCCACCATAGTTCATGTCCATGGGTCATACTTGTAAGTTCTTTGGCTTCTACATTTCCTATACTATTCTTACCCTCTCCCTGTCTATTTTCTACCTACCATTTATGCTACTTATTCTCTGCACCTTTCCCCTCTCTTTCCCCCTCCCAATCCCCTATTGATAACCCTCCAAGTGATCTCCATTTCTGTGGTTCTGTTTCTGTTCTAGTTGTTTGTTTAGTTTGCTTTTGTTTTGGTTTTAGGTGTGGTTGTTAATAACTGAGTTTCCTATCATTTTTACTGTTCATATTTTTATCTTCTTTTTCTTAGATAAGTCCCTTTAACATTTCATATATAAGGGCTTGGTGATGATGAATTCTTTTAGCTTTACTTTGTCTGGGAAGCACTTTATCTGCCCTTCCATTCTAAATGAAAGCTTTGCTGGATACAGTAATCTTGGATATAGGCCCTTGCCTTTCATGACTTCACATACTTCTTTCCAGCCCCTTCTTGCCTGTAAGATCTCTTTTGAGAAATCAGCTGACAGTCTCATGGGAACTCCTTTGTCGGTAACTGCCTCCTTTTCTCTTGCTGCTTCTAAGATTCTCTCCTTATCTTTAATCTTGGGGAATGTAATTATGATGTGCCTTGGTGTGTCCCTCCTTGGGTCCAGCTTCTTCGGGACTCTCTGAGCTTCCTGGACTTCCTGGAAGTCTATTTCCTTCACCAGATTAGGGAAGTTCTCCTTCATTATTTGTTCAAATAAGTTTTCAGTTTCTTGCTCTTCCTCTTCTCTTTCTGGCATCCCTATGATTTGGATGTTGGAATGTTTAAAGTTTTCTCAGAGGTTCCTAAGCCTCTCCTCATTATTTTGAATTCTTGTTTCTTCATTCTTTTCTGGTTGGATGTTTCTTTCTTCCTTCTGGTCCACACCATTGATTTGAGCCCCAGTTTCCTTCGCATCACTATTGGTTCCCTGTACATTTTCCTTTGTTTCTCTTAGCACAGCCTTCATTTTTTCATCTAATTTGCGATCAAATTCAACCAATTCTGTGAGCATCCTGATTACCAGTGTTTTGAACTGTGATCAGATAGGTTGGCTATCTCTTCATCACTTAGTTGTTTTTTTTCTGGAGCTTTGATATGTTCTTTCATTTGGGACATTTTTTTTTTAATTGGCATGCCTGTTACGTAAAGGGGCGGAGCCTTAGGTGTTCACCAGGGCGGGGTAACGCTTGTTGCCATGCTGTGATGCTGTACATGGGGGAGGAGCCAAGAGGGAGCAATGGCGCTCCACTCTCTGCCAGATTTCAGTCACTCCCTCCGCTACCCACAATCAAACTGGGCCCCTCTGGTGCTGATTCCCAGGTGGGTGGGTTTGTGCACATTCTACACCCCTGTGGGTCTCTGCAACGAACTCTCCTGTGAGGCTGGGAGTTTCTCCCACTGTCGCCTCAACCCCAACAGGTGTTTTCAGTCAGAGGTTTGAGGCTTTATTTCCCCGAGCTGGAGCCCTGGGTTGTGTGGTCTGTTTCACTCTCCCACCATTCCTCCCAGTTTATCTATGCATGAATGTGGGGCCATGGGGTCTGCCAGCCACCACCTTATGGGGTCTGCTAGCTGCCACACTGCCTGCCCCATTCCACAATCCGCCACCTTGCTGGGTCTGCCAGCTGACGCCTTGCTGCGAGTCCTCTCCGCCCCAGCTGCCTGTCTCTGCCCCTCCTACAGTTCTGGATGAATGTTTCTTCTTTATCTCCTTGGTTGTCAGACTTCGATACAGTTCGATTTTCTGTGAGTTCTGGTTGTTTTCTGTTTTTAAATTGTTGTTGTCCTTCTTTCGGTTGTGCAAGGAGGCACAGTGTGTCTACCTACGCCTCCATCTTGGCCAGAAGCTCCCCTCCATAAACTTTTTGATTTAAAGTTTATTCTATGTGATATTATTCACCCCTTTTTCTTTTGGTTACTATTTGAATGAAATCTCATTTTCTATTCTTTCACTTTCAACCTATTTGTGTCTTTGCCTAAAATAAGTTTCTGAGGGGGATAATTGGGGAGAGAAGGGGAATATGTACAAAGGACCCATGGACAAGGACAACAGGGAGGAGACTGTCTTTGGGAGTGGGGGTTGGATGGGGCAGGGGAGAGCAATGAGGGAAAAAATGGGGATAACTGTAACTGAACAACAATAAAAATACAAAAATAAAAAAGCGTTTCTTGTGAACAGCATATTGGGGGATCATGTGTTTTTACTCATCCTGCCAAGTTCTGTATTTTGACTGGAGAGTTGAATCCATATACATTTAAAGTAATTACTGTTAAGGAAGGACATATTTCTGTCATTTGCTATTTGCTTTCTATATGCCTCATAGACTTTTGTTCCTCATCTCCTATGTTACTGTCTTCTTTCATGTTTAACTGATATTTTAGTGAAATCGTTTAACTTTCTTTTTTCCTTTTTTAATATTCTATAAATATTTTCTTTGCTGTTACCATAGGAATTTCACATAACATCCTGAAGTTATAACATTTTAATTTGAATTTTACCAGTTTTACTTCAATAACATACAAATCTCTGCTCTTTTATACCTCTCTGACAGTTGTTAATGTCACAAAATTTCACCTTTATGTATTGTGTGGCCAAAAACATAAACTAATAATTCTTATAAATGCATTAGTCTCTCAAACTACATAGAAAATAAAACGTGGAGTTACAAACTAAAGTTATCATACTAGTTTTTTTAACTAATAATGTTCTTAAATTTATTAGTCTTTTAAATAATGAAGAAAACAAAAAGTTAAATTATAAACCGGTGTTACAATAATACAGACTTTTATAATTGCCTATGTATTTTCCTTTATTGAGATCTTCACATATATATGACTTCAAGTTTCTGTGTAATGTCTTTTATTTCATCCTGCAGGACTCCCTTGAGCATTGCTTTCAGGGCAGGCCTAGTGAGAACGAAATACCCTCAACATTTGTTTACCTGAGGATGTCTCAGTTTCTCACTTTTAAAGAACAGTTTTGCTCGATTTAGGATTCTTGGTTGCTGTTGGGAACCGCCCTGCCTAGTTTCAGAAATAGTAACCTCTCCTGGCTAAGGCTGAATAAAAAGACCTTGGGACGATAAGCCACTTAGGAGACAAAGCTTATCTTCCCTGGCAGGGGCACCATTTCTGCCCCCTTTCAGTTCACCCTGCTTGGTCCCCAATGCATGACCAGTTAGCCAATGACGGGTAAGATTCCCCAAAGGAAGGACAACTTAAGACAGACACAGTCATGAAGGGGCCATCAGGGAAGGACATAGGAGACTATACAAAAAGGGGGTGATGGACCCTCACCCCTCACCTTTGACATAGACTGAGTCCTCATTCTGTCTGCAAGAAGTCTCCTAATCTCTTGGCTGCCTTACTTGCCCTTCCTGACTTAAGCCTGAAACAATGCCTTAGGCCTGGAACAATGCCAGAGGTGGGTGTGGCCCTGTTCTGGAAAGGGCGGGTTCTTCAGGGCAATCAAGCCTAAGAAAAGAATGCAAAAAATCCTGTGAAACCTACTGTGCTAATACCCTCAATTTAAATGGTAAGGGTAGAAGCATGAAATGAGTTTGTTCCCCAAAGTTTCATGGCCCTTTAGCTATCTGACCCTGACTCAGAATAAGCCCTCAGAGTTCTTTGAAAGTTATCTATTGTTTGATTATTTCTGCCTGACAGTGATTGATGAGCTTTCTGTATTCCTATGCAAATTAAGCCCAATAAAAGCCTGTTCACACAAGGGACGGAGCTGGCCCTCCCTTTCATTTAGTGAGCGGCCGTGTCATCCCTGTTCCTCAACAGGATTTCTGTAGCCTGTGTGAATTTGTCTCGTCTCATCCATAACACGGCGGACACTGTGGGCCAGTGTCATCATCAGGTTGCTAGTTTTTCTTTTAGCACTTTGAATCTATTGGCCCATTGCTTTCTGGCCTCCAAAGTTTCTGATGAGAAATCTGCTAATAAATTTTATAAGAATCTCTTGTATGTGATGAGTCACTTCTCTTGCGGCTTTTAAGATTCTCTCTTTCTCTTTGCAGTTGGAAAGTTGATTATAATATGTCTCAGTGTGGATCTCTTTGGTTTATTTTAGACTTAATTGGACTTCTTGAATACTTATATTTATTTCTTACATCAAATTTGGGAAGTTTCCAGCCATTATTTCTTCAAATATTCTTTTTGCCTTTTTTCTACTCTCTCTTCTTTCTTTCCCACAGTGCACATGTTGGTCTGCTGTTTATGGTGTTCTGCATGTCCCTCTGGCTCTGTTCACTGTTCTTCAGTCTTTTCTATTTCTGTTCCTCGGACTCAAAAATTCCCAACGGAAAACTAATATTTATTTAGTGTGACTGTGTGCCCATCATTGCACTGGGTGCTTTGCATCTGTCATCACAGTTGATGTTCACAACAACTCTAATGGGTTAAGTACTTTTTACTCCAATTAGAAATTAGACAACAGAGGTTCAGAGAGTTTAACTTGATTAAGGTCACTCAGCAAATAGCCAGGCTAGGCTAATATCCAAGTTGATTAATGTCCAAACTCATGTTATTAAGCAACTAGAATTGAGATCAGTGGTAAAATAAGATGAGAACATCAATTTGAATACTGTTTATAAATTTTTAGGTTCTATGAAGAGGATTCAAGAAGAAGGTATGAACAAAGGGAGAATTATGTAAACAATGTTAGTATATGGCACAATTTCACTCATACCAATATTCCCACAAAACTTCAAAGAGAGTCAATAATATTAGTTAAATCTGAAATTTTACTTGCTGGAAACTAATAGACAAAGAATTTGGCATAATTTCTCCCAACTGAAAAGTGAGATACATGATATGTGCATGTTGGATAAAAGAAGTATTTGATCCCTTATCTTAGTTAACATTGATCATTAACACTGATTATATGATAGTCCTCCAAATACAAACAGCAAGTGAGGAATAGAAGAAGAGAGGACAGAGACAAGAAAAATCCTGATTAGCTGTCCAGAGACAGGGGTAATTTGTTGATCTAAAAAAAGGAACTCTTTTACATGCAGTTCCTTTCTACCACTATTTATCACCTAAGAACACTTCTGCAATCACTAAGTTTATTTGAAAATCTTTATACAGGCAAGCTCTCATACCAAAATGACCAAACCTATAAACAGACTTATAGTGAACTGTTTATGAGGACCTGTGGGTATTCTAGACTGCTCACACCCCAACCAGCCTGTGGGTTCTCACTCCCATCATTATTCCAAGTGATATGACACATGATATCAGGTATCATGTAGCTAGTGTTGTACAACAAACAAACAAACAATCAAAAAACCCCACAAAACCTCAGAAGCTAAAACAACAAACATGTATTCTCACATGTCTGTAGGGCCCAGCGATGATCCAAACTGGGCTTGACAGAACAGTTTTGATGATCTCAGCTGGGATCTCAGCTTGGTTAAGTGTCGGTGGATCATGGCTGGCCTTTGCTGAAGTGTCTCTTCCTCCTCTGGAATCAGTGGGGCTGGCTCATGCATGCCCTTACATTGATGGATGCAGTACAAGAGGAAGAGTGAAACATGCAAAAGCTCTTGAGGTCCAGTCTCAGAACTAGCGCACTACCTTTTCTGCCTCCTTCTATTGGCCAGAGTTAAGTCCCAAAGTTGAGCTCAGAATCAGAGTAGAAAAGCACTGCAGAGATGCATGGTAATGGGCATACATATAATGGGAAGGTGGGAACCATTAACATCGTCCACCACAGGCCCCAATCACCGTGGTCTGCCAAAGACTTGGCTCTCCAGTTTGGCTGAAAAGAGGTTCTTTGGTGGCAATAACCACATCCATTTTCATCATTTTATCTTTACAGTATTCTGTAAAACATTGGTAGGGTCTCTTTTATAGGTGAGGATATCACGGCTCAAAAAGATTAGTTAATAAATTTCCAAAACTGCTTAAAATGATCTGTCCTTTCACATTGCATAGCCCTGGAAACTGAACTCTAAACACCAGTATCAGTTGCTAATGTGCTGTAAACATGGCAGGACAGACTCAGTCCCTCGTCAGTGGTCTAAACCCTCACCACACATTGTTTTCATCATTGCATTGAGTGATGAGTTCCTGGGTTAGGCTACTGAGACCTGTATGACACTGAGAGCCAGACTCTGAGGAGAAGAAAATATTTTGAATACATAGCATTGCCTTTTCATTCAGTCAATAAGTTATACCAATGAATTTGAGGTTATATACTTACCATGGAAGCTCAAAAATGGGTCACCAGCCTTTAGAAAGGGTAAAGCAAATTTCCCTTTCCTTTTGTTTTTCTTTTGGGAAGAGAGGGGTGGAGGAGTGGCACTGACAGCTGCTCTTGGTGACTTTCAGCAAAACTACCTCAGACTTGCAGGTTTTCCTGTGTAAGTAAAAGCCAGGACAGGTGCTAGAAGGTGGGAAGTAGGGGCTGTGCCCAGCTCTCCAGCAGAGGTGTCATTGTGGCTTTCCCAAGTAAGGGTTGAGAAACTATAGAAGGAGTTGTGGAACAATGCCCAGGAACTTTAATGGTGGGATCAAACAGGAGAGAGGAGTCCTGTCCAGCTCCTGACATCCACAGTGCACCTCTACCTACAATCCACATCCCATGCCACCCATTTAGTACATCACGTGCTGAATTCAGGAACCATTAGTTCTGGCACCACCATTTGACAGTGCCATGCTAGGCATGGGAGATACTGAGATGAATCATAAATGGTCCTTGCTTTTAAAGAGCTCACAGAGTACTGAATACATCAGAAAAAGAAAGGAACACAGAAATGCCATGGGTGGCACAGATGACACAGTTGGGACAGAAGGTAAGGGCCAGGGAGGCTCCCCAGGAGCAGTGACTATGAAGCTGAAAGTTGAAGTACAAGCAAGAGTTTGCCAGATGAAATCTGGTCAAGGGACTTCTAGGCAAAGAGAAGATGCTGGCCAAATCTCAGCCACTGAAACCCCCAAATTCCAAAAGTATGAGTATTAAAGTCAGAACAACTTGTTTGAATATTATCTCTACTGTTTACTCCTCCAACAAATTGGACTAATCCAGTACTCTCTTAGACTTAGTATCCTCACCTGTGAAATAGGTAATCAAAGGTATCTGACAGCAGTGTACTGAGAACTGAGACTCAGTATGTGAACATATATACAGACTACATAAAGTGCTACCTCTGCAGCCACTCAATGCTACTCTCATCATTGGTAGTGCTGTTAATATTAGTCATCAATTCAGCACCAGGGGCTCAGGTGGAGGTGGAAGATTCAGAGGTGACTAATAGGACCCTGTCCTCAGAGTGGTCATAGTCTAATAATAATACTTAACACTCATGCAGAGGTGATTGTGTGCCATACTCTGTTCCCAGGACTCTCCATGTACTAGCTCATTTCATATGCACAACAACCTGAGAAGCAGGAGCCATGATGACTTTCATTTTCATATCTGGAGGTGCTCCAGAGACCCCACTTTTCAGCACTACCCTATGCTGGGAGACAGACAGTCAAGAGGTGACCTTAACACATGTCACAAGTGCTGTGAGTGTTATGATATAGTAAGTGCACTTGATGTCCAGGACAATAAGAGCTTGTAAGTTGAGTAAGGGGTGGGGTGTTGTCAGCAAAGGCTTCTTAAAGATGGTCCCTGTGCTGAGTTCTGGTGAGAAAGTGGGGACAGGTATGCTCAGCAAGAGGAGCATGTGAAGAAAGATGCTGAGGGGTGAGAGCAGAGCTTCTGTCGTGCACTGTGGGCATGGAAGGGCAAGGAGAGAAAAATGGTGAGGAGCAGAATATGGTCAGAGAAGTGAGCAGGAGCCAGGTCATGAAGGGCCTTGGGCATGCATGCTAAGGAGCCCTGACTGTCACGTCACGTGAGGGCAGCAGAGATTGTCAAAATGGTGGGTCTGACTGCAGGGTGAATGAAGGACATATTGGGAGAGGGTAGTGGGTGATAGAGAGACAGAGAGACAGTTTGGGGGCTACCCTAGAAGTCTAGCTGTTATTCCTACTACTAGCGTCTGAAAGTGGACTATGCCAGTGGGGATGAAAAGTTTGAAAATTAAGATAGAGATTAATGCCAAAGTGGGTAGGTTTGAGGTAGGAGGTGGGGATGGGTGGGGCAGGGGGCATGGCAGGATGAAAATCGACACAACTGTACTTGAACAACAATAAAAAAAAAAAAGAAACAGATTAATGAAAGAAAAAGAAAAGGAGTCAAGAGCAACTGCTGTGTCCTGGCCTAGATGATGGGTAGGTCAGAGTGTCATACAGCAGGCCCTAAGGAGGAATATCTGGGAAGCACTAACCTTTAAGAAAGAGCATAGGGGCAGAGCCCAGAGACAACTGAAGGAGTGAGCAGAGAGGAAGGAGGAAAACAAGTGAGTGCTTTCCCCAAAACCAAAGCAAATTGAAGGTTGAGGATGTAGTTCAGACATCAAGAATTTCCTACCAACAGAGTTTTGAGTACTTAAATGCAAGCTTAGATATGTAAAGGATGGTGTTGTTCCTTGTGGCTTAAAACATCCTTGGTTTCAGTCTTATTTTTTCCAGTCTTCATTTTCCTAGATTTCCATTTCACTGCCCCACTCATTTAGTATGTTCAATTAATTTCTCAATATCTTTGTTTACTCATTACTGCTCCCTGCACACATAGACATAACAGGATAAAGGAGGTGGTTCTGCTAATTGGATTGTAATGTGCTGAGACTGATGAATGAACCAATAAACACACCATCACCATCACCAATAATAATAGCAACCCCTATTATTAGATGAGTCCCATCTCTCGTTTATTGAGCAGCTATTATGCACCAGGTGTTTCATTATGAGTTTTACAAATACTGCCAATAAAAAGAGTAGAAATGGCATTTCTCTTTTACAGGGGGAGAAACTAAGGCTTGAGAAGTTAAGTGAGCAGCTGGAGAGCACACAATAAATAAATAGCAATGGATATCTGTGTGCTACCTGCCAAGGGTAGAGCCTTCAGTCAGCCATTTGAAATGTATTTTCACCTAAATGACTGACTTCCTTGATATCCTTGCTATGATTTATGGGGAGAGGAGGAGTTATGTGTGGGAAGTAAAGAGAGAGGAGGAGGTGGAGCAAAGGAAACAAAAAGAATTAAGTGGACTTGGTCAGGGCATCTGTGGTCTCAAGCCCAGGATTTTAAGTTTAGTTCTGCCCTCAAACACCCTGTCCCACATAGTCTCTTTTGGAAATGAAAAAGTACTGGAATGATTTTTCCTGCTTGCCATAGAGATTTGCCATAGAGATCCAAAGAAACAGGAGGCACAAATTCCTCACCAACTTTCAAGAACACAACTCATTTGCCACTTAACAAGTCTTTACCAAGCACCAGTTGGATGCTAGCAATGAGTTCAGTCTGGGAGTACATGGTGGACATAATCAACCACACCAGCATGGTGAGAGAAGGTCAGAGGATGTCCTTCTTTAATTGTCTTTGTGGAGGGGACTTGAAGGATAGAGTGGTCAGAGGGGAGGTGGAGGGCCTTTTCAGCAGAGGGGAGGTTTGAGCAAAGGCCTTTGCTCTCACTCAGTTTTTTCAACACTCTTCCCTGCCTCTTTGTCTTGCAAGCTCCAACTTCCCCATTAAAACTTGGGAAGGTTTGGGTGACCTGAGCTCCCTGGCTCAGTTCTTCTGTGCCCTTTGCATATGTCTGCTGGAGCAGGTATTAGCAGGTAACCCACACAGTGTCCCCTACTAGTCTGAGCTTTCTGCAGGAAGGGGAGCAGTCCTTTAGCACCCTGTAGCCCATGCCGGGACAGAGAAGGTCCTTGATAAACACAGTGCAATACCTGTAGCATTCTGGAGTGGCTTTCTAAGGACACTTCAGGGGTGTCCAACATTTTGGCATCTCTGCACCACACTGGGAAAAGAAAAGTTGTCTTGGGCCACACATTAAATACACTTTGACATGTAATCACAAAAGAACTCTCTTAATGTTTTAAGTAAATTTATGATTTTGTATTGGGCCACTTTCACAGCCATCATGGGCCACAGGTTGGGCACCCCTGCTAGGCCTGAACAACACTGCCCATTAAACACTTCACAGTTCCTTTTAGAGTAAGGTAGATGGAAGTAATAGAAAGATTGGAGGCCCCACTGGGGCTCTGCCAGAATGACTTAAGTATATCACTTAAGGTTTTGTTTTCCTCTCTTATCAAATGACAGGTTAGACCAGCGATGTGGGCTTGGGACAACAGAGGATTTATCATAGCCTACAAGTAGGGTTGTTTGTGCTACAGCAACTCCAAAGTCAGCCTCCATCCTGTACTCAAGATGGTGCAGAGAGACTGTCTAGAAGAGGAGTAACAAGCATGTTTGGTTTTTATTTTTAGTTAGCTCTCACTTACAAGTGATTCACTGGAAGCTTTGTTTTTCAACAAAAGCAGCTCAAAGTGCCTAGCATAGAATACAGTGGTAGTTAAAATAATACTATTTAACAGTTATAATGAACTCTAATTTTCAAACAGGTAAAATGACCACATAGCTCAAAAGAAAAACAATATAAGATGTACACTAAGAATCTTGCCCCACCCATGATGTATCTGCCCCATTTTCTACCTCTGCTCTCTGCCTCCATGACCACCCATTGCATTAGTTTCTTCCCTGTCCCCCCAGTGTTTCTTTATGCAAATATAAGCATGTGTGGAATTTTGTCAAATGCATCTTCAGTATCTATAGAGATGATCATGTAATTTTTCTCCTTAGATCTATTTTGATGAACTGACTTTGCATTCTTAGAATAAGCTGCATTTGGTCATGAAGTATTGTTCTGTTAGTGTGCTACTGCATTCTGATTACTAATATTTTATTTAGCATTTATGCATTAATATTCATGTGTGAGATTCATTTATCTTTTCTTTTTTGTACACCCTTGGTTATCAATGCTATCCTTGCTGGATAAAAAGGATTTGGAAGTTGTTTTTCTTTGTCTATGTTCTGGAACAATTTAAATAATACTGAGATCATCCATCCTTTAAGTATTTAGTTAAATTTGCCTGGGGAACTTTGAGCCCTGGTGCTTCTTTTAAATTAATTAATTAATTAATTAAGTTTTTAATTGAATTTATTGGGGTATAATCTATAACACATCATCTGCATATTGTATTGTGTGTTCACCACCCCAAGTCAAGTCTCCTTCCATTACCATTTATCCCCTCCCATAACTCCCCCACTCCCTTACCTTCTAGTAATCACTATTCTGTTGTCTATGAGGTTTTCTTTTTTTTAAATTTCTTCACCCAGCTAGCCCTGGTGTCTTTTTAAAAATGAACTCCTTTACAATTTTCTTTCTGAGACAGCTTACCTGTTTTACTGATTTTGCCCCAATGACTCAGGAATTCACTTACTTTGTCTCCACCAACCCCATTATCTTAACTCATTACTCCATGTATCTTTATTTTATTCCTTTTGCTTTCCTTGAATTTATTTTGTTGTTCTTTTCTCTTTCTTAGTTAAGTCCCAATTTTATTCCTTTTATGCTTTATATAACTATATATATCTTATGCTATGACATTTCCTATGAGTGCTGCATTAGATTTATCCTCTAGATTCAGAAAGTCATATGTAATATTTTCATTATCAATAGTTTTTAAAATTTCTGTAATTTGGATTTTTAATTTCCCTTTAACCCAAAAGGTGTTTAAATGACAACTATCTAAAAACTCTGATTTTTTAAATTAACTTCTAAGTTTGCTGCACTGTGAACATAAAATAATGTCTACATTATCTCTAGTTTTGAAATTTATTGTGGTTTCCTTTATGGTGGTCAATTACTGTGGCTGTTCCATGGGCACTCAAAGCAAGAAATATATTCCCTACCTTCAGGACTCATAGTTTGATTTATACCCATCACATATGCTTTTATGCTTATGTTTCTGAGATCTTCTGTGTTCGTATTTAATTTTGGTTTAATTGATCTGAGAGGATGTATTGCTATCTCTTGATATATGGGAAGGCTGAGGAGGAGCGAGTTCTGAGGGGATGTGGGGTATGGAGAAGTGATAAGGTGTGTTGCTGTCTATTAGATCATCACCAACAAAAAAACACTCTTATCATGAAAAGGGCTCCCTAAATTTGACCAAGGTCTATACATTTTTTAAGTTCCTATTGGTATTACTTAAAAGGAGGAAGAGTGAACGTTTCATTTAATCAGGTAATTTTGTATTGTTTTCTAATTTTTTCTTAGACAGATTTGAAAAATCCAGCCCTCCTTTTATACCACTATGGTGGGTAGGACAGGATCCTCCCATGAGTTGGAAGGGTTTTAGATGGTGACGTTGCTAATAACATTTTAACCTTACTATGAACCAAGGACTCTTCTGAGACTTATTATGTCTTAGATTATTTCATCCTCACATCAACTCATAATATCCCCATTTTATGGATTAAACAACAAGGCAAAAAGTAAAAAAATAAAAAATAAAAACAAGGCAAGTGGAGGTAAAATAACTTTCTCAAGTTCAAACTGCTATTGAGTGGCAGAGCCATGACCCCAATTAGTCATTATGATCTGTTGCCTCTTTTAGAGACCAGCTCATCCAGTTGCTTCATTTTATAGGTGAAATTAAGTTCTTGAGTCAGCCAGCACCAGCAGAGCTAAAACTATATCCCTGATATTCAGATCTTTATTCAGACCCCTCTCACCATACAGCACTACCCCTGACTATGCAAAGAATCAATATTTTGTAATACAAAGAGGTTGTAATTTGCTGGATGGTAAAGGCTAATCACTGAATAGCAACCTCTGCCTGCCTCACTTCACAGGACTGCAGGGCTAACAACACAGTCAATGCAAAGATGTTTTAATCAAATGCTATCTAAGTAATGTATGCATTTTAAAAATCTTTTTTTTTATTTTTAAATGACAGTTGGCGTACAATATTATATTAGTTTCAGGTGTACAATCTAGTGACTAGACATTATATAACTTACTAAGTGATTGCCCCAATAAATCTCATACCCATGTGACACCATCCAGTATTAAAATATTGACTATATTCCCTATAATGTACTTTACATCCCTGTGACCATTCTGCAACTATCAATTTGTACTTCTTAATCCCTTCACCTTTTTTATACATCCCTTCAAGCCCTCTCCCCCTGGCAACTATCAAAATGTTCTCTGTATCTATGAGTCTGTTTCTGTTCTGATTGTTTATTTTGTTTTTTAGATTCAATTGTTGATAGATAGGTATTTATTGCCATTTTATTGTTCATATTTTACCTTTTCTTCTTCTTCTTAATGGTTCATATAATAATGGTTTGGTGGTGATGAACTAATTTAGCTTTTTCTTGTCTGGGAAGCTCTTTATATATTCTTCAATTCTAAATGATAGCTTTGCTGGGTAGAATAATCGTGGCTGTAGGTGCTTGCTGTTCATCACTTTGAATATTTCTGGACAATTCCTTCTGGCCTGCAATGCTTCTGTTCAGAAATCAGCTGAGAGTCTAATGGGAACTCCCTTATAGGTAACTCTTTCTCTTGCTGCTTTTAAGATTCTCTCCTTTTGTTTAACCTCCTGCATTTTAATTATGATGTGTCATGGTGTGAGTCTCTTCAGGTTCATCCTGTTCTGGACCCTCTGCCCTTCCTGGGCTTGTATGTCTATTTCCTTCACCAGGTTAGGGAAGTTTTCCATCATTGTTTAAAATAGGTTATCAATCTCTCTGTCTTTCTTCTTCTGGCACCCCCATGATGTGAATGTTTATATGCTTGAAGTTTGCCTGAGGCTCCTTATACTATCCTCATTTTTTAAATTCTTTTGTTCTTTTTGCTATTCTGAGTGGGTGGGGTTTTTTGTTTTTGTTTTTGTTTGTTTGTTTGTTTGTTTTTTGTTTTTTTGTTTTTGCTTCTCTATATTCCAAATCACTGTTTTGATTCTCAGCTTCACCTACTGTACTGTTGATTCTCTGTAATTATTCTTCATTGCAGTTAGTGTATCCTTCATTTCTGACTGGTTCTTTTTTATGGTTTTCATGGCCTTTTTTATGCTGTTAAAATTCTCCCTATCTGCTTTTCCCCTAAGTTTATTGAAGATTCTTATAACCAGTGTTTTAAACTCTACATCTAGTAGATTGCTTGTCTCCATTTTGTTTATTTCTTTTTCTGGAGTTTAGTTTTGTTCTTCCATTTGGGGTTTGTTTCTTTGTCTCCTCGTTTTGGCAGCCTCCCTGTGTTTCTTTCTATGTATTAGGTAAAGCTGCTACAACTTCCAGGTTTGAGCCCAATGTAGTAGGTGTCCTGTAGAACCCAGTGGCACTCCAGGTGTACCCCACACCTGTGTACACCTCCTTTTCTAGTTGAGCCTTGACTGCTCTTTGCATGTCAATAGGAGGGATTTATCCCCAGGTTGATCACCTGAAAGGACTGGCTGTGACTACTTTGGAGATTACTATTACTATTCAGGGCCCACCTCCTGGAGCCCCTTTATTTACTTTAGCAAGTCTCTGGTGCCTGCTGAGTCCACCCCTTCAGTGTATCACTTTGTGGAGGTGACTGGGTGGTACTTTGACATAGTCTAAAGCTGTCCACTGCAAATGCCAGCTCTGGGCCTTTCAAGAAATGCAGGCTAAGATCAGTCACCACCTGTATTCTGCCTGGAGCCACCCTGCATGAGCTACAAAGCAATCTAAAGTTGGCTGCTACTTGTGCTGGGCTTAGAGGTGCCCAGGAGGCTAACCTGTGAACCAAGGCTGGCTGCCAGTAGTGCTAGGCCTGGGGCCACTTGGTGAGAGGTACAGGGCACAGTGAGGCCAGATTCTGCTTGTTTGAGAGATCTTAGGAAAGTCTGAAGCATGAGCCAAGACAGGCCATTTGTGTGAAAAAGCCACTGAAAACAGCTTGCGTGGGCCCATAAGTTGGTGGGGTGGGATCTCAGGAGATCACTAGGGGTAGGGCAAACAATGTTAGCCAGGTTGGTGGAGACTCCGATATAGTGCTTGCCTGCTGGGTCGTTAGAGAAGGGCTCAGAAAAAGTACAATGGCTTCTGCTAGCAGTTCTCTCTTGGTGAAACTTGACCCTTCAGTTCTCACACTGATACTCAACACTTCCATTCCTTCCCTTATGCCCCTGGAGCCTTTCAAGCTGCTGCCTCAGTGCTGGAGCTCAGAAGGAGTGAGTCTGAGTAAGTGCATGCACAGGCCCTTCAAGAGGAACACCTGGAACTCCATGGTTTTTACAGCCAGAAGTTATGGAGACTTCTCTCTCTGGAACTGGAGCCCTAGGCTGGGGGCCTGGTATGGGCCCAGACCCCTTTGCTCTTCAGGAAGAAACTGCAGATGAAATCCCTCTCAATTTTTATCCACCACACATGGGTGTGGGACCAGCCCAATCAGCATCTCTGCCCCTCCTCCTTATAGTCTCAGTGTAGCTTCTTCTAAGTACCTAGTTGTAGGACTTGTGTGTAGCTAGATTTCAGGTGGTTCTGAAATGATATTTATTCTATAGTTTAGCTGTATTTTTTATGTGGTTGTGAGAGGATGCTAGTATCTCATTTACCTACACAGCCATCTTGGCCAGAAGCCAATAACATATTCTTTTTGACTCCTGAACAAATCAGTTATAGAATAAGTTCACTTTTAATATGATTAAGATATGCCAAGTAACAAAAACTAAAATTCTACAAGGGACTAATCCTTCTAGGGGGCTGAATTTTTAATAGCATTTTCTGTGCTCTCCTATTCCCATGCACATGACCTTTATTCTTTGCTTATGGATCATGGGTGTCAGGCGTGAAAACAGGCACTTTCCCAGGACAAGTAGGAACTAAAGATAGCAAATGGGGGGAAAAAAATACTAACAAACCCTCAGGGGTGAGTATGATCATTAAAAAACAGCACATGAACGAGTGAGTTTCTTATATTTCTTGTATCTACATCCAGCTCTCAGAGCCTTTCTCTCTTGCCAAAAGTGATCTAACATCTTCCCACATTGTTTGGCCTCATATGGCAAGATTTTTTTTTCTTCATTCCATACTTATTTCAGTAATTAAGAAAAGAGAAAGCAGTTTATAACATTTGGGGGGAGTCTGACCCACTGTATCAACTTTACTAAGAAAGGACATATTGGTTTTGGCAACAAGAGAATTTCATTCTGAAATTGTAAAGACATCCTACCCCAGTGGAATTCATTGGCTTGCCATAATCAAAGTTGTATAACTTGCTAGGGCAGGGATCTAAGCCAAATGACTAGAGGTGGTACTCCTGTGCAACTCCACACAGAGGCTTTTAAAAATTCAGATTAGAGAACCTGATCCTGATACTAGAGTTGGTGGTGTTCCACTTGGATTCATTCATGATGAGCCAGCAAGACAGGCTAAACAAGCAGCCCTGGAAATCTGTCGTCTAGTTGCACAAAATCTCTGTGAAGTGTAAGAACAGAAAAACTAATCTTTCTCTTGAATGAGGACATCATGAAAAGATTTGTCCTACAACCTGCGTTCTTTGGAATCTGCAGCTGAAACTGAATGAAATGCATTCCTATCACCTTAAAGGGCAAATTGATCTCCCAAGCCTTGCAACTAGCAACTAACTGGTAAATGCCAAATGAGGATGATTGCTGCTGGAAAATTGTGATGGACTTCTTGGAGAGGCTCTATGCTTCCCTTTTCCAATCTTCCTAGTTTTCAAGGGACTGAAATGGTTTAGTTGTGGCCTAGCTCAGATTCAAGGGAATTTTCAATGGTGTCTCTAGGTCCATTGACCTAACTAAATGTTATTTGCAAAAGAAGATCCTATTTGAAAGGAAATACGGGCAATTCATGCTGTAAACGTAGGTTATCAGGGACCTCCTATTACACCAAGTAAGTTTAGCTGGGAATTTTTGCACTTGCTTGAAATTCAAGTTGTAAATGGCCACATATCTGGTAAAGTGATAAAAGTGATAAAAGGGTTGAAAAAATGTGGGTTTTACATGAAACCGAGTATAGATATTTTCTGAGAACCAAACACCCTTAGAACCTCTGGCTTCATGGGGCCTCCAAGCTCATTTAGTTCAAACCATACATCTAATTGCTCCACATAATCTTTGGATAATCTGTTTAGTAGGCAGGCTTCTCTTCCCATTGAGGAACACAAGTTCATCTGTAGGACAGCTATAGTTTACATATTACCCAGAATTCAGCCATATTCAATAAAGAGAATGCTACCACACTATCTTAGTCTTGGTCATTTAGTTAAAAGAACAGAAAACTACTCGGTTTAAATCCTTTTCTAAAGAGTTTATTGGAGGGAAGTGTCGGTTTCATGGGAATAGGAAGACATCATATGGTTTTCCTCTCTCTTTCCTTTCCTCATTGTCTACAGTCTCTGATTCTCTCTACAATTAGCAACTTTCTATTGCTTTTTCAGCTTCTACTTATGGCTTTTTGGCTCTAATAGAGAATACCTTTTTAAAAAAATATTTATCCTTATTTTTGTCATCATATCCTATCTTCTCTGTGGATAACCAGCCATGGTGATTGATTTGGCAATGGGCCTGATCTGGCCAAAGCCAACAAGGTATGATGAGACTTTTGCAGAGACTTCTGAGATAGGGACCTGAATGGAAGAGCATCTGAGGCTGGAGTTGCTGACACCATCCCACCTCTGTGAAGCCGAGACAAATGCCATCACAGCAGATAGAACAAAGGGATGGAAAGAAGCTAAATCGTGATGGACATTTTTTGCAACCTGAATCCCAGCTATACATGAAGTCAGTCCTGCTCTTCAGTTTATGAGCCAATAACTTTCTTTCTTGCTTAAGTCATTGATGAATCAGGTGTTCTGTCATGCATAACCCCTAAAGTCCCAAACTGATAGAGCTGGGAAAGATCAGTAGGATTCCCACAGAGACAACCCCACTCCTCCACATGACTTTGTGGCTCTAGTCTCCTGACTGGCCTAGTTAGGAAGGGCACAGTTGGAGATGAGTGGAGCTTAACATGGTATGTAGGACTATCCTTTTCAGATCTAAAGGTGGGGCAGAAGGAGACAAAATAATTAACCTCTTGCACTTATACTCATTAATTAGTCTTTGATCTGATAATTAGCCTAATCATATTTTTTCTGTCTTGTCATTAAGGTCATGAACTTCAAAATATAAAGCATAATATGCAGCAATTACTTCCAATTTCATAAATGTGTGTGTTTTTTTTCATGTGCAAGTCTAATGGAAATTTAGAAAATAATAACTATTTCATTGTTATTCTGTTATGGACATGCTAACAACATTTAAAAATTTTTAAGTATGTCAATTTTAATTTTAAACTTGGAGAAAATAGTGGCTTAGAGATTTAAATTTGTCATTAATTAAAATGTATTATCATATTTCATTATGGGAATATTTAACCCAATTCCTTGATTTAAAAATAACTGCATTTCAATGTCATGATGCAAATAATCTTTCCCTACAGCTCTTCTTTCAAGACATCCAATTTATTTCATCAAAAAATAATGATATTCAGGCTCAGAACCTATTCCTTAGCCAAGAACTGTACCAGTGAAGTTGTTCATGGCTCCAAATGAAATTTAAAATTGCTTAGGAAGGGCAAGGGCATGATTTCCACATATTGTTTAAGTTCCACATCCAACATTTCATAGAAATGAACCAGGTTCCACCCACGGGTTCCTGTGCTGACATCACAAGCAGTACAGGTGCAGCCTGGGGAGGACAAGGGCTGGGCTCCATGGCAGCTTTTTTTAGAGTAGAGTCTCCCTGTGTGGCATGGGCAGGTTATACTTGATCTCTGTAGGCCTGTGTTTCTTCACAAATAAAGGACGGACTTTATACCTTTACAACTATGTTTACCCCGTAGCTTAAATGGGGCAAGTAAATGAGGTGGTATATGTAAAGCATATAATAGATACTCAGTGTTATTTACCAGCTGTTATTTCAGGTAACAAATAATTGTCCTTCATAATACAAACATTCATAATTCATGAATGTTCACTGCCTACTAGTTGTCAACATTGCCATAAATCTTCTATAGCTATAAAATTAAATTACATTTTTTTCATGAATTGAAATGTTAATGCCCCATTAAAGCTACTAAAATGTCTCTTTCTGCCACTAATTGGCATTGTGACCATGGATAAGCACTTAACCAATGTGAGTTTTGCTTCTGCATTTGTAAAATGACAAGACTGGACAGCCCTAGGTGAATTTAGGGTCCCTTCCAGCTCTACCATTCTTCTCTGTGAATCTCATAATTCAGTTAAGTGGCTATGTAATATATGTGAATTGGCGTGTGATAATTATATCCTGATTCTAAATGAATCCATGTTCTTCTCAGAAGAAAAACTGCTGCAATTTAAAACAAGGGTCCCAAACAAATATCCTCAGGAAAAAGAAGACAGAGAAAATAGCACAAGAATTCATATGTTCAGATTTTGTAACTTGGGAAATCTCTAAAAATTTTATCTCAAAATTTGAAGATAAATTTGGTGACATAGAGTTAAAAGAAAGTGTGTTGCAGGGCGTGACAGAAACTTATCCATTAGGTTTACAATCTGCTGCTCCACATACAAAGTTCCAAGTCCAAGTTGTCTTACTTATTGGAAGTCCTAATGACTGGTATACTTCTACTTTTCTGAAACTGCAAAACAGACTTGTCTAATTAACCATTCCTTTGCTATTTATTTTGAAACCAGCCACACATTCCTTAGCCTCTTCATATACAAATGATGCCAACTCCTATGCAGTTCCGCAGAATTCTCATACAGTTCTCATTCTGCCCATTTTTTAAAAATCCTTCCCTTCATTACTCATAAATGTTGGACATTTCAGAAATAATGATCCCATCAGAAAGAGGTGTCTACACGTTTGTCTGCAAGGCACTGGAGAAAAAATTCAAAAGATGCCTTCACACAACATTAGAAAAAAAGGTGCATAATTAAATTTCTAATGGACATAGCAACAGAAGAAAATGCCGCGTGTGAAGAGCCCCGATTCCCTCTGACAGATGGCAGGCAGTGCATGCTGCTGGCTGGGCAGTGCTCAGGGGCTTGCTCCATTGCAAATGCAGAAACAATAAAACTGCTTATTGATTTTTTAAAGAGATCTGTAATTAAGTGTGGCATTCTAACAGATAAAGGTATACCAAGGCACACAGCCAGGCTTTAAGGGGTCTTCAACTGAGATACTGTTAAATTGATACAAATGTCATTCCTAGAATGGCAAAACTTGAAGAGCTCCAACTTGTGTGTGTGCATTAGTGTGTTTACATGTGAGTACAAAACATGTGCGCAATTAGATCTAAAGTTTTTTTTATTTTAAATTTATTTATTTATTTTTATTCAGTTACAATTGTCTGCATTTTCTCCCCATCCCTCCACCCCACCCCAGCCAGTCCCACCTCCCTCCCCCACCTCTACCCGCCCCCTTTTGTCCTTGTGTCCTTTATAGTAGCTCCTATAGACCCCTCTCCCCACTACTCCCTCCCCACTCCCCTCTGGCTATTGTTACAATGTTCTTAATTTCATTGCCTCTGGTTATATTTTGTTTGCTTTTTTCTTTTGTTGATTATGTTCCAGTTAAAGGTGAGGTCATATGGTATAAGCCAGGTGGTGAGGGATAGATCTAAAGTTTTAAGTGGCGTGTACCCATCTGAAATTTTGTTGAGTTCAGAAAAGTAAAGGTCACAACCCTTACATTCAGTTGCCATGAGCAAGAAAGAAAAATACCTGTCAAGACCCAGGTCTCAATGTTGAGGTTGGAGTTGAGCAATGCCCTCCAAATGCCTTCAAGTTAACATTAGCTATGACAGAAGCAAGACTATTATTTAACAGTAGCAGCAAATGTCAAAAACAAACTGTGCCTGGCGTTTTGACAAGGCACTATTGAAAGAGAACCACTTTTTCAGCACTAGTGTAACCAAGGAGGAGAACTTGACAATTAATATCCTGAAGTCTCATAATAGGAGTTACAGGCTGCTTGGTGGTTTCCTCCTGATACACGTGAAAGGAGTCGGCAAGTGGTGGGAATCCGAAACGCTGAGGCCTGAAGAACTGATACATTAGAAATCAGGTACCTTATGGCTAATTAAAATGTAACTCTTCATTAGGAAATTGCACTCTCATAGAGGTGACACTGTAAAGTATGAGAACAGAGCCATTATCCCCAGGCAAAAATAAGATACTAACAAAACCCAGCTCCTATTTCCCACGTCCTTCCTTTCCTCTGGTTTCCTCATGCCATCCTGTATCACCTTGCCTTTCCCTTCCTGGAAAACACCCCAGCTGCACCTGGCCAAGCCTCCAACCCACCAATCAATTACTCAACATAACAACTAGCCAGTTTGCTGCCTACTTCCTTAGGAACCTGCTCCATTAACTAACCCTGAAGAGAGCAGCTGTGCATAGTGGATTCATGCATTAAGCTTCCGTTCATTTTGACAGAATCATTAGAAAAGTACTCTAATGCAAAGGAAATGCTAATGTACTGGCTCATACCCATACTCTGAAGTGAAGAAAGAGGGAAAGGAAAGGAACTAATATTTAACTGATGTTCATTTACATATTATTGTATTTAATGTTAACAGCCCTCAAAGAAAGGTGGTAGTGTATCTCCATTTTACAGATGAAAAACCGAAGGTTAGAAAGCTTGGGAGACTTGTCCAGGGTCCCAGTGTTCAAGTATAGAGCTGTCTGATCCCAGTACTCTTTCCTGACTGTGCTACACTTCAGGACCATATCGTCATCAGACACAGAACATTCTTTTTCAGTGAAAGTCTGATAATGATGTTAATAATGGGAATGCGATGAACTGTGCTAATGTGGCAGCCTCAGTTTGCAGGCTTCCTAAAAGGACCCCCATGGGTGACTGTGCACACTGCCTAAGTGGAAGCATACCTGCTTCTAGGCTTGATGGGAGTCATTTAAATCCCCAAAGAGAAGTAAATCCCTGCTGTTAAGTCCTACCTTCCACCACGTTCTCCCCTGCAATCTTCACTACTTCCAGACTGGACCACGGATTCTTCAGTACATTTACCTGTCTTCGTGGTTTTCCTGTCCATCCCATGCCAAAGAGAAATGCCCTTAGGTCCTCAAGCTGACTCAGACTCTTTCTTCAAACCTGGTCAAGTACTTGCGCCCAACCTTTCAGAGGCCTTTCCTGCCCACCACATTAGCATCTGTTCTCCCTCTTACAGAGAGTACCATCTATACAACCCATTTGCATGGATCCCACAAGGCCTGTACTTATGTATTACAGGGCACATCAAAAATTATACCAACCAGCACAATAATTCATGCAGATTTCTCTCACACTGAACTTTTTAAAAGGTCAGAAGTCAAAACCTGTTCAAAGAATTTATCTCCTTCTGTTCTGTCAGATTTCCATATGGGACTGTGCCTGTGGAGGCTGCAGCAGAACATCTGTTATTGAGAAGCTTGAGGTCCAAGTCCAGGCATTCACTGAGGGCTAAAGTCATTAGGCTATTTCTAAGAAGGCTTATATTAACTTCCAAAAGAACCTAGATTCCAGAGTGAAGTAACATATTAAACATATGTCTATGAAGTCAAGGGTGAATTCACATCAGCAACACTTACAGTGCCAAGTCAACTTAGTTGAAATGATGGCTTTGGAAATCTGTTGGAAATGCATATAAAGAACCACTTGCAGGAACTTGCAGACAGTACAGTATGGTAGAGAGTCCTTTGGAGTGAAGTCAGAACAGGGTTTGAAACCTAGTCCTGCCATTCAGAGAAACGTGGACACTGGCAGCTGTAAACTGGTCAACATCTGCAGGGGTATGGTGAAGATGTTCATGGGAGACACAAAGGCAAAGCTTGAATTGTTCCTGCCCCTCACTTGTCCTTTCAGATGATGAAAAAAGACAAAAGCAAACCCTTTTCTTCTTTCCCACATTTCAAGTATGTGAATAGAGTTTATATTTTATGTAATTTAAAGACTGTACTTTTAATTTACCACCAAAAACTATATTTTATTTTCTTAGAGTTGTGTTCACTATGAATCACCTAGGAAGAAAAATCTTCTAATAGGAGAGTGCTACAAAACACTTTACTCCAACTGTGTTAGACATTACCAGTGATCACCCGTACTTGCTGCTCCTGCCCCTCAGGGGAGGCCTCACACAGCCCAGTCCCCTTGCAGTTAGTTGGGGCCATAGGACCAGAACTAATCCTAACAAACTTTTAAGGATCAGTAGTTTATTTTTTCTCAGATAAAAAGCTGAACCTGACTCAATTTCATTATATATTTTATATATACCTTGGAAAGAGTTGCTTCAACATACACTGCCCTGCTTTCTCTTGCACAGGCATATTGACACACACTAAGTCTCAGGCACAGAAAATCCCACTAAGATCTGTCTTTACACACATCTTTAAACTTCATCTGCTGTGTGTCAGTCTGCAGGCTTCCCAGGCTGAGTGTGCAGAGACTGCACAGCAGCTGCATCCAGCTGATCCTAAGATGAAGGTGGAGCACTTTGTCTTTCTATAATGTCCTGCTGGAAAATCTCAAGCTTTTATAAAAGCAGAAAGACTTGTTTCAAAACAGAACTGCTGCCATCATACTTTGGTTGAGCAGACATTCCTGTAAAATCTAGGAGTGACATGTGATGACTATAAAGGGAATAGAAATGAGTTTTGTTCAATGGCAGAAATTCCCAGGTAATGTACTTTAGAAACTTTTCTTCTACAACAAACAGATGCAGCCCTTGAATTCTTTCTTTCCTTTGTCTACTCAATTGCTCATCACAGTGAATCGGTCCATGATCACATTCTGTACAAGTTTCCTCAAGAAGTGTTTCTGGAAGAGACAAATCTTGAAAATGGAACAATCTCATGGAAACACAGTAGAGCTGGATGAATTTGTTCTCAGAACTGTAATGTAACAGGATTGTTTTTAAAAGGCAATACTTTCCTTAACAGGATGCTCATTACTTTTGAAGCCCACCTTTGGGGAAGCCAGAGCACATTAGCAGTCACAAATCCTGGCATGGGAAAGCAGAATAGGACACAGTTGCGCCAACACACAATTTCAATGTGGAATCAAAACTGCCCCTTGTTGATGAAAATCCTCAGAGACTGTAACCAGAGAAACGGTGAAAGGGAAAATTGTCCGTACATGGTGATCAGTTTTGACAAGGGGCTCATCAATAGCCCAGTCTTTCCCAGGCACATCATTATCTATCAGATCTGCCAAATCTGATACTTAACAACATTGTCTTCAGAACAGTTGACATACTCTGGAAAGTCTGTCTTGTAAATCACAAAGAAAAATGACAGGTTTCACAGATTTTATCAGTGATAAAAAAGAAAAGAGGCATACATGAAGAAACAGATACTAGTATACTACACTTCCTGGCACAATGAACTCAATGAACTAAAAGTATTTCAAGGGAGAAAAACCTCTATGCCCCAATTTTTACTGAAACCAAGTAAGAAACCACACACTTCACCTATTTACCTCAGCTCTCAACTAAATTATGTTTTTGAAATGTAAAGACAAATGATCAGGCAGATGACATGATTATGTGGTATAAAACAGTGGTAGGGAAGGTTGAAGCAGGGCAACAGACTAGTCAAGCTCCTGTCTCCTTTCCAAATCCATAGAAATAACAAGAAAATAGATTTTTAAAAAGAAAAGAAATCCACAACTATTCTGCCAAATAAGGAAAACTATCCTCCATTGATTTGACACTACAAGAAATCCTTGAAAGCAAGAAAACGTTGAGAATAGATAGGTGGAGAGACACTGAAGCCCAAAACACTCTGGAGACTTGCTAAATATGAAACCAGGGACATTCAAAGCTCAGAGGTGGGTGACGCCCAGAGCCAGAAATGACAAAAGCAAATAATCTGACAGGTTTGAGCAGCCTCCTGCAGAAGCAGCTATCTGGTCAACCCCTCACACTTCCACTGATCCACCCTGGACTCAGCAGATATCACAGTATCTGCCTATAGATGTGAGTGTAAGTGTGAGCATTAGGTCAGACAGGCACAGCAGTGTGCCCAAGGCAAACCAGGGAACCTTCACATCCAGAGATAAGGTTGGTCAGGTTCATCTTTCCCTTCCCTACAACTATTCTTTAAAAGAGTGTAGAAATTTAGAATTAATATCTTCAGAAAACACAAGAATGACAACATACTTCCACACTCACAAAAAAAAAAAGAGGGATCTTAGAAATTAAAATTGTGATCAATGAAATTAAAAATTTAACTGATGGCCTGAACACTGAATGGATACAGTTGAAGAGCAACTTCTAGAGCCAGAAGATCCACTTAAGTAATCCCCAGAATGTAGCATAACAGAGAAAAGCTAATGGGATACATAGAAAACAGAAACAAAACGTCAAAGATCTCTTGAATAAAGGAATTTTAGGGGGGAAAAAAAGGTGAACAAAGGAATAATAAAAGCAAAGACAGAAATTTAATTGCCCAGAATTAAAGAGATGTCTGACCAAACAGGATTAACAGGAAAAGACCCACTCCTAAACAATCTATGGGAAAATTTCAGAACACCTCACACAATGGAAAAATACTAAAAATAAATAACAGGAGGTGAATAGAAACTCTAATTAAAACCCCAATACAGGCATACCTTGTTTTATTGTACTTCACTTTATTGTGCTTCACAGATGCTGCATTTTCATCAACACTGAGGCAGGACCCTCTACCAGCAAAAAGATTATGATTTCCTGAAGGGTCATAATGGTTAGCATTTTGTTTTTAGCAATAAAGCATTTTTAAAGTAAGGCATGTACTTTTTTTATACATGATGCTATTGCACACTTAATAGACTACAGTCTAGTGCAAACATAACTTTTATAGGCACTGAGAAACCAAAATATTCACATGACTCACTCTGCGACACTGGCTTTATTATGGTGGTTGGGAACCAAAACCACAACGTCTCCAAGGTATGCTTGTACAGTCAAGGCATCTAGATAAGTATTTCACTTTAAATGGTCATGAGACTATAGATGAGACCTTTCCATCCGACCTCTGGATCATTCCAAGAAACACTGGTACTAGTATTCAGTTAGTAATACAGGCCTTTGAACTCCACTCCACTGCGGTTCATATCCACCCACTTCAGTAAACTATAAAAAGTTACCATCACTCCCTGGATCTCAAGATCTGGAAATGTTGCACTGAATTCCTCTGTGATTATAGAACTCCAAACCTACCGCCCTTTCCTATTAAAGAGGATTTTAATCTCCTTAAGACTTGCTGTCCTTTTACCTTACCCTATTCTTTCATGCTGTCAGGTCAGCTCTGCTGATTCAACTTCCTTCTCCAATTTGCCTGAATCCCACAATAAATCTCTTGATCTTCAGTTGGATCCTCCATTAATTTCTCACGTAGCCTTGTGCCACATCTACCAATGAATGAATCCTCAACTACAATCAATCTACTTCAACACAATTGGCCTAAATTCCTTGGTTACTGAGTCCACTTAGATGGGCAGTCATGTCAACTGGCTCCAAATTGATCTGATCTCTCGTTTCACCTGGGTCCCTGATGGCCTCAAAACTGTCTGGCAATTCTTTCATCTCTAGTCATTTCCTGTGTCCCTTCTTCACAGAGGTTGTCCAAATCTCCACCATTATTTCAAAATCTCTAGCTGCTCCCAGTTCCTCTCACTCACAATAAATGACTTAGTATATCATTGGGATTTTCTTAGAAGTATTTTGTAAACTATTAATTTATATTTTAAAAATACATTTTATTGATTATACTATTACAGTGTCCCATTTTCCTCCCTTTATTCCCCTCTGCCCTGCACACCCCCTCCCACCCACATTCCTCCCCGCTTTACTTCATGTCCATGGGTTGTACATATGTTTTTTGGCTTCTACATTTCCTATACTATTCTTAACCTCCCCCTGTCTATTTTCTACCTACCATTTATGCTACCTATTCTCTGTTCTTTTACCCCCTTTCTCCCCCTCCCACTCCACTGATAACCCTCCATGTGATCTCCATTTCTGTGATTGTATTCCTGTTTTAGTTGTTTGCTTAGTTTGTTTTTTTCTTTTTTTTAGGTTGTTATTAATAGCTATGAGTTGTCATTTTCATGTTCATATTTTTTATCTTCTTTTTCTTAGATAAGTCCTTTTAACATTTCATATAATAGGGGCTGGGTGATGATGAACTCCTTTAACTTGACCTTATCTAGGAAGCACTTTCTTTGCCCTTCCATTATTAGTCCTCTCTACCCAGCTGCCCATCTCTGTCCCTCCTACCAGTCTGGATGAATGTTTCCTCTTTAACTCCTTGGTTGTCGGACTTCCATACAGTTTGATTTTCTGTCAGTTCTGTTTTTTATTTCGTTTTGTTTTTAAATTGGTTGTCCTTGTTTTGGATAGCTTTGCTGGATAGAGTAATCTGGATGGAGGTCCTTGCCTTTCATGACTTCAAATATTTCTTTCCAGCCCCTTCTTGCCTGTAAGGTCTCTTTTGAGAAATCAGCTGATAGTCTTATGGGAACTCCTTTATAAGTAACTCTCTCCTTTTCTCTTGCTGCTTTTAAGATTCTCTCCTTCTCTTTAATCTTGGGGAATGTAATTATGATGTGCCTTGGTGTGTTCCTCCTTGGGTCAGGTCCAACTTCTTTGGGACTCCCTGAGCTTCCTGGACGTCTATTTTCTTTTCCAGACTGGGAAAGTTCTCCTTCATTATTTGTTCAAATAAGTTTTCAATTTCTTGGTCTTCCTCTTCTCCTTCTGGCACCCCTGTTTCGGATGTTGGAACATTTGAAGATGTCCTGGGGGTTCCTAAGCCTCTCCTCATTTTTTTGAATTCTTGTTTCTTCATTCTGTTCTGGTTAAATGTTTATTTCTTCCTTCTGCTCCAAACTATTGATTTGAGTCCTGGTTTCCTTCCCATTGCTGTTGGTTCCCTGTAGATGTTTTATTTCACATAATTTGACCTTCATTGCTGCCTGGGTCTTTTTTATGCTACTGAAGTAACCAATGAATTCCTGTAGCATCCTGATAACCAGTGTTTTGAACTGTGTATCTGATAGACTGGCTATCTCTTTGTTGCTTAGTTGTATTTTTTCTGGAGCTTTGATCTGTTCTTTCATTTGGGCCATGTTTTTTTGGTCTCGGCACTCTGTTATGTAGTAGGGGTGGAGCCTTAGGTGCTCACCAGGGTGGCGCAACCCAGGTCACTGTGTTATGGTGCTGTATGTGGAGGGGGGGGTCGGAGAGGGAACAGTGCTGTTTGCTCCGCTCTCTGCCAGCTTTCAGTCACTTCCCTGGCTACCCACAATCAAATTGGGCCTTTCTGGTGCTGATTCCTGGTAGGTGGGTTTGTGTATGTTCCAGGACCCTGTGGGTCTCTCCAACGAACTCTCCTGGGAGACTGGGAGTTTCTCCTGCTGCTGCCTCAACCCCCACCGGCGTTTTCAATCAGAGGTTTGAGGCTTTATTTCCTCGCACTGGAACCCTGGGTTGTGTGGTCTCACTCCCCAGTCGTCCCTCCCGGTTTATCTGCACGCAAATGTGGGACTGTCTGCCCTACCAGCCGCTGCCTAGCTTCGAATCCTCTCTACCTGGATGCCCGTCTCCACCCCTCTTACCAGTCTGGATGAATGTTTCCTCTTTAACTCCTTGGTTGTTGGACTTCCATACAGTTTGGTTTTCTGTCAGTTTTGGTTGTTTTTTGTTTTTAAAATGGTTGTCCTTGTTTTGGTTGTGCAAGGAGGCAGAGTGTGTCTACCTACGCCTCCATCTTGGCTGGAAGTCTGATTTATAATATTTTAAATGTTAAGGTAAAATAGGTTAGAAAGAGCATTTTCAACATAAAACATCAGACAGTAACTCCTTTATCTCTAAGGTTAATTATTTCTTCCAAATGCACTTTATACTACCAAGTAGCCTTTGCTTGAAACTCCTCCCTGTCTTGGCTTTATCCATACCCCTCTTCTGTTTTCCCTCCCACTTCTCACCACACCCCCTTCATTTCCTTCACTAGTTCCTCTGCCAACAAGCCAGTATGCCTCAGATCTCATCTCTTTCCACTGTAACATGCTCTCTACATGATCTCATCCATTCCCAGAGCTTCATTTATTTCTGCCAAATGCTGGTAACTCAAATATCCAACTTGTTATGACTCATCTTTACCAGATGTCTCCTACATATCTCAACTTCAACATAAACTCAACTCAATAACTTTATCCATTCACCTACTTCTCTGCATGGTTAATGGAAATACCATCTACCTATTTTCTCAAGAAAGAAAAATTAAGTTACGTTTGATACTTCTTCATCCCTAACCTTCACATTCAAGTCACCAAGTTCAGATGATTCAATCCAAAATTTAGCTCAATGTGTCTCTTACTCTTCATTTCCAAAGTCACTACTCTCTCACCCTCCGCCTTGTGTTATATGTATCTATAACAGTGATCAGCAACATGAACTGCACATTAGAATCACCTGGGGAACTCGGAACACTTAGGACACACTCCAGACCAATTATATGAGAGTCTCTGGGGATTTGAGCCAGGCATCGGAGTATTTGTACAGGTTCTCATGATTCCAATAAGCAGCCAGATTTAAGAATCTTCCCAAATTGAAGACATGAGTCCACAGATTGAAAATGCATGCCAAATACCAAGCAAGAAAACTAAAAAGAAACCTACAACTTACAATGGAAATGAATAACCTTGTGAATAAAAATTATAGGAGAACCAAGATGGAGGCATAGGTAGACACACTGCGCCTCCTCGCACTACCAGAACTGACAGAAAATCAAACGGCAAGGAAGTCTGACACCAAAGAGATAAAAAAGAAACATTCATCCAGACCGGTAGGACGGGCAGAGACAGGCAGCCAGGGCAGAGAGGACTCGGATTGCCGTGGCGGGACCGAGACTGGCGGAGTGTGGGACGAACGGGGCAGGCAGTCTGACCACCAGTAGACCCTGCGGCGCCACATTCGCACACAGATAAACCAAGAGGGCCAGACTCAGAGTGGCAGAGAACTGGGAAGGCAGTGCAGCGGGAAGCACCCCGCGGCCCCACATTCGCGCATAGATAAACCAGGATGAAAGATGGGGGAGCAAAGCAGACCACGCAACCCAGGGCTCCAGCTCAAGGAAATAAAGCCTCAAACCTCTGATTGAAAACACCCGTGGGGGTTGGGACGGCAGCAGGAGAAACTCCCAGCCTCACAGGAGAGGTCGTTGGAGAGACCCACAGGGACCTAGAGCGTGCACAAGCCCACCCACTCAGGAACCAGCACCAGAGGGGCCCAATTTGATTGTGGATAGTAGAGGGAGTGACTGAAATCCAGTGCAGGGTGGAGCAAGCGCCTCCCCCACATGCAGAGACCAGCGTTACCCCTAAGGCTCCGCCCCTTTATGTAACAGAAGCGCCAAGACCAAAAAAAAAAAAAAAAGGCCCAAATGACAAAACACTTCAAAGCTCCAAAAATAACTCAACTAAGCAGCGAACGGATAGCCAACCTATCAGATGCACAGTTCAAAACACTGGTAATTAGGACGCTCACAGAATTGGTTGAATTTGGTCAAAAACTAGATGAAAAAATGAAGGCTATGCTAAAAGAAACAAAGGAAAATGTACAGGGAACCAATAGTGATGCGAAGGAAACTGGGACTCAAATCAATGGTGTGGACCAGAAGGAAGAAAGAAACATCCAACCAGAAAAGAATGAAGAAACAAGAATTCACAAAAATGAGGAGAGGCTTAGGAACCTCCAGGACATCTTGAAACGTTCCAACATCTGAATTATACGGGTGCCAGAAGGAGAAGAGGAAGAACAAAAAATTGAAAACTTATTGTAACAAATAGTGAAGGAGAACTTCCCTAATCTGGCAAAGGAAATAGACTTTCGGGAAGCCCAGGAAGCTCAGAGAGTCCCAAAGAAGCTGGACCCAAGGAGGAACACACCAAGGCACATCATAATTACATTCCCCAAGATGAAAGAGAAGGAGAGAATCTTAGAAGCAGCAAGAGAAAAGGACACAGTTACCTACAAAGGGGTTCCCATAAGACTGTCAGCTGATTTCTCAAGAGAGACCTTACAGGGAAGAAGGGACTGGCAAGAAGTATTCCAAGTCATGAAAGGCAAGGGCCTACATCTAAGATTACTGTATCCAGCAAAGCTATCATTTAGAATGGAAGGGCAGATAAAGTGCTTCTCAGATAAGGTCAAGTTAAAGAAGTCCATCATCACCAAGACATTATTATATGAAATGTTAAAGGGACTTATCTCAGAAAAAGAAGATAAAAAAATAGGAACAGTAAAAATGACAGCAAACTCACAGTTATTAACCACACCTAAAACCCAAACAAAAGAAAACTAAGCAAACAACTAGAACAGAAACAGAACCACAGAAATGGAGATCACATGGAGGGTTATCAATAGGGGATTGGGAGGGGTAGAGAGGGGGAAAAGGTACAGAGAATAAGTAGCACAAATTATAGGTGGAAAATAGACAGGGGGAGGGTAAGAACAGTGTAGGAAATGTATTAGCCAAAGAACTTATAAGTATGACCCATGGACATGAACTATAGGGAGGGAATGTGGGAGGGAGGGGGTGGGCAGGATGGAGATGAGTGAAGGGGGGGAAATGGGACAACTGTAATAGCATAATCAATAAATATTTTTTTTAAAAAAGAAAATTATATTGAGTTCCTAGAGAGAAAAGAAAAACTGTCTACAAAGGGAAGAAAATCACACCAATAGTAGACTTGTCATCTGCAACATTGAATGACAAGACAAAGAGTTAAAAATCTTCGAAGTGATGGCAGTAGAGAGGACACAGTGAACCTAGAATTCTATGGCCTGCTAAACTGTTTCTCAAGAATGAAATACTGTATTTTGCCATATATCATGTGTTCCCACATTTTTGTGTGCATTATACACAGGATTATTATATCCATTATTACACACATAGTAGGTAATCATTATACCCATGTAATATGTGCACCCTTATTTTTCCCTCAAAAATTTGGGCAACAAAGTGAGCATTATACCTGGCAAAATATGGTAGACCTTTTTCAGACACACAAACTAAGACTCTACTGTTCAAAGATCACCACTGAAAGAATTGCCTGACAAAGAATACACTTCATTATGTGGGTAAGTGAGCCAAGAAAACCAGAGAGGTATTTAAAAATGATGACCAAGTCTGGATTCGATCTAGAAAATGCAAGATGTGTGAAGTCTATGCACCATTCAGGTTTCAACGACATTAGAGATGTTAAAATAGGTCAGCACAATATTTTATAATGAAAGTATTAGCAGGGTTCTGGCTAGCTAGTTAATTTTAATTGTTTTCTTGTGTTTTTGTAGAATTTAGTCTCAGTTTCAACCCCTTAATTTCTATAACTGTAAATAATAAAAGAAAGCACTGCCAATTTAACAATGTTAAAACATTTTACTACTTAACTTTTATTGCAAAATAAAGATAATATATTTATATACTTATCAAAATATCAAAACAATTTTGTTTTTGATATTTTCATGTTTTCTAGATAATCTGAAAATAATTTAAGAACACTCAAAATGACATCATTCAATTCCTGTAATACTAAACTTAACATCCTTTCATATCTTAGTAAATTCAACCATACATGTTAATACCAATTAAATTAATCCTCAGGATTATATTCTATGACTTAACATGAAAAAGAAAAAAATGACTCTTAACCAAGAATATAATTATGTATTTAATACACTTTGCTTTTAACAGCAATTTTCAAAGTAAACACATCATAGACCTTATAACTTATTAAAGATTTATAGTGCTTACAAAGTTGATTCTAAAAATATACCTTATTTGGTCTAAATGAATAACATTATCTGGAAGACAGAATAATAAATTATAGCAATATGTTTATCAGCACTATAGTCTCAAATGTGTACATATAGTCAATATAAAATGCTCTTAGGATTTTAACACTTTCAGCCTTAAAATGTAAAAAGCACATTAAAGTTTGGCATACAAGACCTCAGTCTGACAGCAATGGTTTTAAAACCAAAAAACAAATATATAGTTGACATGTTAAGAGAACACAGGCACATCACATCCAAATACACATATATATTCTCTCTCTCACTCAGTTCAGCACATACACACACACAAACACACACAGAGTAAGCAGAAGAGTTCATTCACCCTTGTGTATCTGATAATTGCCATCAATTTCAAAAATAAAAAGTGGGGAAAAAATTAACTAAAAATATATTCGAGCATATTTAAATGACTCTAGTTGTTGGAAAGATAAGCACAAAATTGTTAACAAGATCTCTAACATGCACAATATGCCATTTCAATACATTCTTAAACAGGTTTGAACTACTCACTAATGGGCATAGAAATACATAAGAAATTATGTGCTCATCCATTCCCCAGATGACATTCTTCTGACAACCAGTCATATGAGGCAGCCCAACCAAAGTGATTTAATTTATGCAAGCCAATAGATTTCATAATCTATTGAACGGAACCCAACAGAATTAGAAACTTCATTTACATCTATTTAGGGGCTTTTAGGTGTTCCTTGTGCAAAAGCAACAGGTTTCTATCTTGCAAATGAAAGTTATTATTACTTAACACTTTGTAGTGCTGAAGAAGTTCATTTTGTATTTCTAAAACTAAATTCCCCAGAGGTCCTTAGTTTTAATTATATAGGTTTAGGTTTAGACTAAAAACAATTTAATGCTGATAGCCTTTCCCACTCATCACTTTTACCTCCAGTAAAATCTGTCAAAGGAAGAATTACTCTTTGAACTCTCTTCAGTAATACAAGTTCGAAAAATGTTCTATGGAAGTTCATTTTTATCACATTTTAATTAAAACATCCAAAGTTCTCTGAAACAATATTAAAATACAGGGTAGGGTAAAAGTAGGTTTACAGTTCCGAGTATGTAGAACATAGCTATTCTTGTATTATTTATTATTGTATTATTTTCCATATGAGCAACTGTAAACCTACTTTTGCCCCACGCTGTGGACACTAACTACACATTAGGGCACTCATACTCATACTGTTGTGATTAGAAAAATAAACAGGCACAACAGTAAGCGAAGAGAATACCAGCTTTCCATTTCCTTTTTTTTTGGCTTTCCTCTTATTTTATTACACTATGTTTATAAATTGTTCAAATCATTCTTATACTCCGATTGACAGTAACAGAATATTTTGGCACATCAACATTATGATACAATATATGGAATGCTTAAAAAATTAGTTAAAAAAATTTCATTTATTAATCTACATTTTTAATGTAGTACATATATATTTTACAGTTATTTAAGTCAAATACATAAAGGTTTGTAACTGATTTACAGATGAAGCAATCACAGATTGCAGTAATATTTGCATATATATATATGTGTGTGTATATATATATATATATATATATAAAACAATCAAGGTAAAAACTGCATCCTGGCAATTTTAGAGTCCATAGTTTCGTTGGTGTATCTATCATTTACATGCCCTTTTCGACTTGTTTTTCTGTACCAAAAGTACACTTTTGCCTTCTTCATTCCTGATGAGATTTTTCTGCGATAACTTTACATTCATACTGCAAAATTGAAAAGGTTAAAATGTTAACAGATAAAGGTTTATTCTGAATAGCAATTTAAACTAAAAGTTTTAAAAATTAATACTTTATTAATCTATGCTTACTTTATTCCTCAAAGACTAACAGAGTTACACAACTATTAGGATTAAATGACAAATGTGATAGGGCAAAAAAAAAAAAAAAATCACATTCTAGAAGTGAAAGAGCCATAGCCAAAAGCAGAAAATGAAGTTTCTGCATCTTCTACAAGCAAATAGTGACAGTTTATGATTCAGATCAGTCCTAGAATATGAAAGACGTTTCTCTGAGTGCTCAGTAAGGTCAATCAGCAAAGGAAAGGTTATGAACTTAAGGACAAGACTTACACAGTGAATTCAGATAATTTATTTTCAAATCACTTTAAAACTGAAAGGAAAATATTTATTACATTAGCAAAAGCTTCTATTCAAAACAATACTTTAAAAGTACAACTATAAAAATGTATACCCACAATTCAAAATAAAGGAAACAAATGTACTTAGAATAACTGGGCACTTGGATCATCAAAAAGAAAGCAACGTACACCACCCAATTCCCCTACTCATTAAAATGGTAAAAGTGACAACACTTATTCTTGAAACTGGTGTGGCCTCTGAATGTTACTCCCCAACCTTTGCCACTCACAATTGGGGTTGTTAACAATGTCCTGTCCTTCTCAACTAAAATGATGAAACATCTTGATTTGCTGGAGATAGTTCTAATTTATATCTATTGTCACAATGTCATTTATTAATAGAGCCTCTTTTCACTTTTAAAATTGTTCCCTTTTGAGGAGTAGAAACCTATAAAATTAGGCTAAAAAGAGGGGGAATAAATCATATCACCCTATTCATAACCCATTTTAGCTTTCCTATCCAGTGGTTCCTTCAACTTTTAATATACTTGTGATTAAATTCATCTAAATGGTTTATTTCAGTGGAATTGCAGAGAGAAATCAAAGAATGCTGTCTTCACAAATTGCTTTCCCTTAAAAAGTGACTATCATTAGGAGAAAACTTGTCTTACATCTCAATAAGAGAAAAGTGATTAAATAAGCATTAGCTTACCATTGCCAGTTGTCGGCCAATGTTTCCCATTGTTATGCCTCCAGCAAAAAATATACATGGTAACCAAGAACGAACATAGAGAAAATCCGGAGATGTATATCTAGAATAATAGAAATGTTTTTAACATTAAATGTTTTTAATGTTTACACTTAAATGTTTAAGTGCACAATGACAATTATTAAAATAATTACAATAAAAATAAGTTACTTTTCAGATCAACCTGGCTAAGCCAATTTTAAAATCTCAATTCTGAATTCAGTTATCATTGCTCTCTTTTATCAAACAAGCACCAAAAAGAATACTTACTGATAAACACCATTGTAGACTAGCAGTTGAGTGACCAATGTTGCCAAAAAAGCAATTCCTACTCCAAGGCCAAAACCAGTTCTAGATCTGTCAAAAGTCCACCACAGTCCAATGGATAGTGCAGCCAGTGTGAGAGACAACTGTATGTTGTTATCAAAGTCCACTTTCTGAGGTCAATGTTAAAGAGTCATCTTAAAATTTATAACCAAATAATATCACCTGTTCATTTTTCTAAAATAAGAGATGTTACTGTTAAAAAGGAAATTAATTGCTTATTCTACAGTGCATTCAGTCTTTTAATACAATGTATGAGGTTAGATGGGATTAAAATTGTCTCTGATATTTATTAAAGACACACAGAGGGCATAACATTTCATTAATAGATCCTACCAACCTGTAATTCCTAAAACAAAACAAAAACACTCTATACACACTGCCAATTATAAGATCAGACTCATTATTTGAGAACCACTTTCATTGCTAAAAGTGTTAACGGGAAGCCTCAGAACACAAGTTCTGCTAAGAAACATACTTTTGCTAAAAAGAAAACCAATATTACTTCTCAAACAGGTTGAGAATTAGTTGAGAACCATACAGGAACTTGAAAATAGAAGAGTTGACAGCTATTTAAAAGGGTCTACATTCTCTATATGATTTACTGACAGACACATTTTATAATAATGCAGTTTGGAAACAAGAGTACCAAGGACACAGTATCCCTTTCTATTATGTCAACTGCTCTAGTTTTAATTTGTTGAGGATAAAGCCTTGAAGTGAACATTATCTTGCAACCTGTCAAGTTATTTTGGTGCCTGAGACACTCTGGTATAGGACAGTTTGCTCAAATGATGTTTTATTTCCATCGCCTACTTAAGCATCTATTCACAAATGTACAGCCCTTTCCTATTCCAAAATCTCTAAGCAAAACGAAGCTTTACACATTCAGTTTTCTCATTTCTTTGCTACGGGATTACACTAAAGGAATTAATTTGAAGTATCATTAAAAGGACAGTATCTAAGTCCCAAAGCCCACATCTTGGTTTTATATCCAGCTCCCTAGCAGAAACTAACAAGCCATGCTGCAACGACAGAGGAGAGAGTAGAAGTGCAAAAAAAAACAGATAGGAAACCACTCCCTACTTCTTTAACACTCTGTTGTTTGCCACCACTCCCCCGCCCCTACCCAACCAGCTAGTATCCTGAACACCCAGTGTGCTTACTTCTCAGCTATGGGCCGCTCCAAGGTCATTCCATGTTGAGGCTTGATTTATCAAAAAACCTATAGTTTATGAGTATGCTTTCGGAAAAAGCATACCTAAAACTCCACGAAGAGCTTGTGAATTCTAATTTCTCTATGCAATAAACAATCTTGTAAATGTGGAAGAAAAAGGGCTACATACTAAACCTGACAAACTCAGAGGAGGCCTGCATGATAGCCTTACAAACTCAGAGACCGAAAGTAACCACAGAGGATAGTCTGAAATTAAAAACTTTCAACTAAAGGCAAGTCATAGTGGCCAGTCACTATTCTAGGCTAGAATATCCCCCCAAAAAGTCAATCTGGACCTTAACTGAGAGTATCTGTTGTCTTTTTGCATGTCAAATTTTCTTTTTCAGGACTCCTCAAAGCATAGGCACTGCACAAGGATAGACCACGAGTCTTCTCATTGTTAATGTTATCACGTCAATTGTTAACTGGTAACTATCCTCTACTCACCTGTGTAAAAGTGTCTATCAGTTTGCCTCTTATTTAATCCCAGAGGTTTTCCCTGCTTTGCTTTCTCCCATCTCCCTAATCTATCATCGATAGATTTTATGTAACCCCTTTATGTCTTCTCCTTTGATTCTGAGGTATAAAATAAGGTGCAAAAATGCCATTTTCTGGAGCACTTTCTCAATCTGTTGAGGTTTTTTCCCCCAGCGATTGTCATTGGTTTGGCTCAAATAAACTCATAAAAATCCTTACAGGTTTGGACATTTCTTACGTCGACATAAAGAGTAGACTTTGACATTAACTGGGTACTATCTTTGCTAACTAAATTAACTTCATTAAGAGTCAGTGCAAAATAAGGAAGCTTCTAGGGTAAACAGGTAACACATCAATCTTAAAAATAGTACCATGTGATTTTATGAAGTCAAATTAACTGTATGTTACAAATTTGTAAACAGTTGGATTTTGCTTAATGGATGTCCACCTAAGACTGTCATACTTTAAGTATAAGACTGAAACACTTTAAGTATTTCATTAAGAAAAAGAAAGACCAAAGCAAAGAATTTAAATACATAAACATTTTTAAATTCCATAAAAAGGCTATTGAAATTTCTCAACTTAAAAATGGCTAAAATGCCTTAGCTGGTGTACCTCTGTGGATTGAGTGCTGGCCTGCGAACCAAAGGGTCACTGGTTCGATTCCCAGTCAGGGCACATACCTGGGTTGTGGGCCAGATGCCCGGTAGGGAGTATGCAAGAAGCAATCACACATTGAGGTTTCTCCCCTTCTCTTTCTCCCTTACCCTCTCTAAAAATAAATAAATAAAATATTTTTTAAAAATAGCTAAAATTTCTGAGAAAGAATGGTCTAATCTACCAGATGGAGAAAATTTACACACTTGTGGGGCTCCTGGGTAGGAGAGTGAACATTCCCAGATTGGAGTCAGGATCTCTGGGGTCTGGTCTCAGCTCTGGCACAGCCTTGCAGTATGAATGACATAGCAAAGTACCCAACCACTCTAGCTTTTATTTGTCTTATCATCATTATAAAGAAAATGTGGAAGTAGGTGATTTCCAAGTCTTCTTCTAGATACAATATTCTATGAGTCAACCTTTTTCAGTCCTCCTAACCACTAGATTTGTTCATTATAAAATTCTAAATATCAAAGATTTCCCCAAACTAAACATGTTAGGAAATTGTTTCATTCAAAAGGAAATGGAAAACCAACATAGTAACAGCCCCTGAGGGCCTTCCAAATCCACAGATATCCAAGGGCCACACACAATGGGAACAGAAAGGCAGACGTGTTCTCAGCATGTAAGACCCTGCCTCTTCCCCAAGCTTCTTCAAAATATGTCAATACCTTCTGTAAAAGGCACAGCAATCTACTTGCCACATGACTCACCCTCTCTCCAATTAAATGCCAGCCCTAAGCCCAGTGCAGGGTTACAAGAGGAAACCTGGGGCAGTCTGAGTCACACCTCCTGCTCTTCCCAGTACCAAAGACTCCCGCCATGTCCATTCTCTAAGCCACCCCTTGTAGAAAAGGGAAGACTAAACTGGCATTTCCCAGATCCTCTTCTACAAAGGAAAGTTGGGGGTGAGAGAGAAGAAAGTAGGGAGGATGATAGAATTAAAACCTAATGAGGGCAAAAACTTTTGTTCTAGGAGTAGACATTTTTTTTCTGAGAGGTAGAAGATAGAAGGGGAGAAGGGAAGTAGAGGGAGGCTACCTTGCCCTTCTAGCTATAAAAATGATCATTAATCACTAAATCAAACGTGAGAATCCTTAAATGATCAAACTATAAAAATATATACCTTAGAGAAAAAAGTTCTGTTTAAACAAGGTCTAAGCTGGATATTTCTACTATGCCACCTTTAAGAACATTTATGTGGTTTGCTGGTGTTAATCAAAACCAACAAATGACAGTCTGTCAGGGGGGAGGGAGGTTTATTTATAGGTTCTTGAAATTAAAAACAAAAAACCAGCACCTGAAGCCACCACATGTCCTTAGTGGCAAATATTAAGTGAAGAGAGAAGAAAGGAATCCTTTGAAAATTTACGTTTAAATGCTAGACTTACAAAACCTGTATGTAAGTAGTTTAGTGGCCTAATTTAAGAAAAACATGTGTTTTAAACATGCCAATTTTCTAAGTTATATTGAAAAAATGAGATTCAAATGAAAGGCTAAACCCCACACAGTAGCAGCATCATACAGATGCTATCGTGATGTTTCAACAATAGGACACACATTCTTTTTATGACTAAGTGGGCATAATCACAATTTGACAACAGTGAAGTTGCAAGGGACCAGTTAACCTTTGGTTTGTTGGGAGTTGCTTTCTTATTATGCATTTCATTATGGCAAAAGGATACAGCGCTGGCATGATTTATACCAACAAAGACAGCTACGCACCGCATTACACTGGACCACTCTCTTTTAAATTTATGTGGTTCTCCTAAATGCCTGTCAATACAGGGGTATAATAACCCAATCACAGCTGCAGATAAAAAAAGAAAAAAATTAAGTCATCTCCGATGCTATACTCTCAAAACTTAAAGCTAAGAGTCAAAACCACCACCATAAGCATTTGAAAGATTCTTTTAAAAAGCTCTTCAAGTTACTTAATGACAACAGATGATATTTTAAACTTACCTTCCAAGAGGAAAAAAAAAAATGAGAACACCACTGAAGTAAGTACTGTAAATGATTACAACAGTATTCTAAAAATTGTAAAAGGCACAACACTCTTTCAGTCTACGATTCACAATTTAGCAGACTAGATTAGATGATTCATTCTACTTTTCTGCTACTAATATCTCTGAGACTTGAAAAGCATCAAACCAGTTGGCAGTTAAGTGATGTTCTCTCTAAGCTACATAACCATGAAACACTGTATTACATGACATATATCTAAAGAAAAGCTAGGAGCTAAACACATACAATAAGTTCACCATACATACAATATGCAGATGGCTATGGTTGTCCTGTTACATAGATCATCTTTGCCTCTCCATCTTCTTGTCTCAGCCTCCTGCTTCTAGTGCCTTGATCTGACACTCCCTCCCACCCTAGCCCTCTAAAGAGACTCTAGGTCATAATGTCAAAGTGGAAAAACTCTCAACACAAATCTACATATAAGATTCATTCCACACACAGAAAAATATAGAGGAAACATGGTCTATATAAGAATTCTAAAGTTTTGGTAAAAATTTAAATTCACTGTTAAAATACAAGATACCATTTTAGTACATTTCTTACTTTTGGAAAGAACACCTTGACTGCTAATTGTGTAATTAATTATGAATAAGTATATGCAAAATGTCCACGATTGAGACTCAAAATATCCTCACCCAATTTTCTTTAATTTTTATTGTTGTTCAAGTACAGTTGTCTCCATTTTCCTCCCATTACTAGCCCCTGCCCCACCCATCCCTGCCTCGCATCCTCAATCCTACCCCCTTTGGCTTTGTCCATGTGTCCTTTATACATGTTCTTTAATGACCCTTCCTCTATTTTCCCGAATCCCCTCTGGTTACTGTCAGTTTGTTCTTTATTTCAATGTCTCTAGTTATATTTTGCTTGTTTGTTTTGCTGATTAGGTTCCACTTATAGGTGAGATCATATGGTATTTGTCTTTCACCACCTGGCTTATTTCACTTAGCATAATGATCTCCAGTTCCATCCATGCTGTTGCAAAGGGTATAAGCTCCTTCTTTCTTTCTGCTGCATAGCATTCCATTGTGTAAATGTACCATAGTTTTTTGATCCACTTATTTACTGATGGGCACTTAGGTTGCTTCCAACACTTGACTATTGTAAGTTGTGCTGCTATGAACATTTGGGTGTGTAGGTTCTCTTGAATTGGTATTTCAGGATTCTTAGGGTATAATCCCAGCAGTGGAATTGTCCGGTCAAAAGGCAGTTCCATTTTAGTTTTTGAGAAAATTCCATACTGTTTTCTGCAGTGGCTGTAATAGTCTGCATTCCCACCAACAGTGCAATAGGGTTCCTTTTTCTCCAAAACCTGGCCAACACTTGTTGTTTGTTGATTTGTTTATGATGGCCATTCTGACCAGTATGAAGTGGTATCTCATTGTGGTTTTAATTTGCATCTCTCTGATGGCTAGTGATGCTGGGCATCCTTTCATATGTCTCTGGGCCCTCTGTATGTCCTCCTTGTTCTGTTCAAGTGTCTGTTCAAGTCCTTTGCCCATTTTTTACTTGGGTTGTTTACCTGGAGTGGAGTCATGTGAGTTCTTTATATATTTTGGAGATCAAAGTCTTGCCTGAGTTACCATTTGCAAACATATTTGCCCATACAGTTGGTTCCCTTTTCATCTTGCTGATGTTTTCTTTAGCCATGCAGAAGCTTTTTATTTTGATGAAGTCCCATTTGTTTATTCTTTCTTTTATGTCCCTTGCTCTAGGGAACATATTAGTCTCACCCAATTTTTAACTTAAATACTTGTCAAACCTCAACTTTTTAAATTCATTTAGTTGGCGAAGATTAAAAATGCTTAGTCATAAAAAATAGACTAATGAACCAAAACTTTCTTCAACAAGTTATAAGGAAAATGTATTTCCACAGATTAAATTTAGCAAATCAAAGCTGCCTAGCTATTTCCTATTAATCTTCCTAAAAACAGAATGGTTATGCTCCCATTAGGAAACAAGTACTGTCACATCAGTTGAAAAGCATGTTTAAAACATCCACTACCACCTATGACATATCATGAAACTATTGTACCAAACTCTATGTGCCTGAGGGTCAGAAGCTTCTGCCTGGCCTGATACTGGCTAGCTATATCTCAAAAATGATGCATTCCATCTTCAAGGAAAATGGAAATCAATTAATATCAAAAATTACAGGCTAGAAGACCATAGGAGCAGCATGAAAAAGAGGCTGTACCATCACCCTTCCATCTGGAGGTGAGATGCTGCAATGATGTATGCATTTTCTAATCCAGAAAACACTTGAATATGCTCTTTTGAGTTAGGCTTTGGCTTAATATAGGTTCACAGACTATCAAGAGATTAACAACAAACTTCAGTAACGCAGAGCTCCAAAGACTACCAGTAAATTTAAAAGTTTTACATTACAACAGGTCCTTCAATAAGGTTACTTAATTCACCGCCATTTCATCATAACTCTGTAGGAACTTAAGCTCTTGTTTATACCAATAAGCCTGTGATAAAACTGGCTTTGTTATCTGCTATTTCAATTAAAGTTGCAGAACCTACTGACGATTTTAAATGAGAACTTACTGCATATTTCTATTTAAAAAGCTATACTCTAAAATCCTGTAAAATTAACTGACAGCATTTCCAAATTTCTACAAAATTAAAGTGGCAACAAGCATGTCTAGAGCTGCAGTATATCTAAATGAATATTACCTTTTTTTTTTCTTAATGGGTCATAAAACTAACAGCTCATATGTCATTCCTCACTCTCATTCTTGCCCTCTCCTCCCTTTGTCTGTTCTAAGAAAAACCAACTAAGATCAGGCATTCCAAGCCAATTTTCCTCAGCAGTTGATGCCATAGGTAAAGAATTATCACATAGAGAGGACTGACATGTGTGCAAAGATATAAATAAGTAAAATTGACTATATTTTTATGCATTTGATATCTGACTCACAAGTGAGAGACAACTGAGGAGAGAAAGCAAAAACACAAAAGGAATTTAAACTGCCATGCTGCCAACCTTGGGATTTGCCAATAAAAATCAAATCCATTGAGTGCACTGTTCTCCAATGCTCACTGAGAGAGATTTCGAGGAAGCTTGTCACTTCCCATTAAATGTCTTCTCTCTCCCCTTTAAATAAAAGCAAGGCAGAGTCTGATAGCAATATCTACAGCACAGTGAAGCTCTCCTGTTTACAAGCTCAGCACAGGTATGTTTGGTCTTTTCCTCTTTCTCTATTTTAACAAGAAAGACTGTTACAAGCATGCCTGTATAAAATCATATGCAAATAAATCCTGGTTAATTAGATGGTTCTCTGATGCAAAATCATACTTCTTGGGATACCCACATACCTCATTTTCATTATGCTTTGTTTTATTGAGCTTTGCAGATATTGGGGGATTTTTACCAAATGAACCAAAAAGATTTTAACTCACTGCAAGCTCAGATGATAGCATTTTTTAACTAGTATTTTATATTTTTAATAAAGGTATGTACTGTTTTTTAGACATAATGGTATTGCACACTTAACATATTAAAGTATAATATAAACATAATTTCTATATGCCCTAGGAAACCAAAATATTCATGTGACTCACTTCATTGAAGTATTTGCTTTACTGTGGTCTGGAATCAAACCCACAATATCTCCCAAGTACACCTGTGTATTTATTTTCCAGTGACTAGTGACAGCCTACCAAGGCTATAAGCAAAACAAGTTTGTAAAACATCAATATTGTCATCTTTTTCATGGTAATGTGTTCAATGCAGTGATAAACTAAAAGGAACAGTTAAATCAACCATTTTGCCAGGAAAAGGGACTGAAAAAACAAAACCACTTAATGAGATGTACTTTCATGGAAAACTATGGAATACTATAGGACAGGCTTATTTTCATTCAACAAATACTTAAGCTTCCAAAGTGACCACAGAAACAATTAAATACACGTGTTAGGGGTAGCACAGACAGGGCCCAGTGAGGTCCCAGGTTCCTCCTGGCATGCGCTGAGGGGAGGAGAGGTGTCAGAAAAGCTTCACAGAAGAGGGGATGCTTCAGACAGGAACATTCATCAGATAAGTGGTATGGGAAGAACTTTCTAACCAAAGTGAAGCATTTGGGAACAGAAAATACCCAGTATTGCCTAGAGATTGTAAGCATTAGGCAGAAAAGGAGCTCAGGATCCAGAAAGACTCTGAGGAAGGTAAGAAAAGGCAAAGAGCCATATCACAGAAACCTTACACTACAGATGCCGGGGAGACAGGAAAGTAATGCCATCACACTTGTACCAATGGAAAGGCAACTGCTCTTACTTACATGGGAGGCTGAAGGATGGTATAAAACTAGAGGTAGAAAAAGAAAAAGCTGAAAATTCCAAGCAGAGTGGTTGAGGGCCTGGCCCAAGAAAGAGAGAGAGGAAAGATGGGAAAATGGATGTGGGAATTAGAGAGGCAGGAGTCTTTCAGGGCTCTCCAGAAACTGGGTAACTGACTGCATGACTAAGTAGGAAAGGCTTGTTTTTTTCTTTTTAAATCAGACATTGGTTTCATAGGTATGAACACCATCTGGTAAAACTTGTGATTTTTGAATCAACTTCTCTACTTATTTTGCACTACAATTATAGTTGTCTTTTTCTTTCTATTTATTCTTCAGAAAGGTTCCTTTAGAGGCCCTCAATGACGTTGAAGAGGTTTCTAATGCCAATTCTAATGCATTTCACATACAGAAGTTAATCAACTTGAAACACTAGTCAGTATTAAACTAAAAATAGAGAACTAAGAAAAGGAAGATCGTATCAAAAGTAATTTACCAGAGTTCTCTACTAGCTGTCTCTCCAAAAGCACCCATAGCAAATTCCGGGGCCCTTCTGTTTACATATATAAAGTGGTTATTGTAGAGACCCTCCAGGAGGTAGCCGCTCAGTCTATGAATATTAGTTGGACAGGAAAATCAAAGGACAATCACCAGTTTTTCTGATTTAAGATGGTGAGAGCCTAGAAAGTTTTGAAAATGTATACCAACACATATACAGAAAAAATATGCATGCTACATACACGCAAACTTGTACACACTATGTTTCTTACATCATTTATTTTTCCTTGATATTTTCCCTAAAATTGAGGGTGGGGGAGCAGCAATTATGCAAGAATTCATTTCCCATCTTTGGCAACTTCTACAAATCTGATATCTTCATCCTCATCTACTAAACAACATGAATTATCCAAAAAGAATCAGTAGCACATGTAAATGAAGTCTAAATCTCCTAATGCCTCTTAATTTCTTTTGCCCAGGTGCATCATGGAATACACTGCTTTCAGAAGAAACAGTTAAGCAAGAAATGCAACCCCCCAAATGAAAAGGTGTGATGTTAAGTTTGCAAGTGTGAGAAACCGAGTGGATGGGAAAAGGAAGGAAAATAGGGACGAAGTGACTGACATTAATATTCAGAATTTTCCTTCCTAATCGTGAGTTTGTGGCAGAAAAGTGCCCACATCACCCCATTCACATCTGCAATGGAGGTATAATATAACCTCAGTTAAGTTCTCTTACCCCAACCGAGGATGGGCAACCCATGACAGTATATTCCATCCAAGCCTCCCTCACACTTATGAGGCTGGAGGTGTTGAAAAGAGGCACCAGGAGTAGAATAGCTCCCTCTTTCCCCTTCACCAGCATGGAACATTTGACCTAGCCACACCATTCACTGCCTCTGGGACCCTGGATTCCTTAATATCCTCTCATCATTTTGGGACTTCCAGACAAGATGGAGGCATAGGTAGATACACTTTGCCTCCTCTCACAACCAAAAGGCCAACAACAAATGTAAAAACAAAAAACAAGTAAAACTGCCAGAAAATCAAACTGTATGGAAGTCAGACAACCAAGTCATTAAACAAACATTCATCTAGACCGGTACGAGGGGCAGAGACGGGCACCAGGGTGGAGAGGACTCACAGCAAGGCAGCAGCTAGAGGACAGGCAGGTAAGGTGGCAGCTGGTAGAGCAGGTGGTCCCACATTTGCATGCAGATAAATCAGAACAACTGGGGAGCCAGAGAGACCATGCAACCCAGGGTTCCAGTGCAGGAAAATAAAGGCTCCAAACCTCTAAAAAACCTGTGGGGGTTTGCGGGGGCAGGAGAAATTCCCAGCCTCATAGGAGAGTTTGTTGGAGAGACTCACAGGGTCCTAGAATGTACACAAAACCACCCACCCGGGGGAATCAGCACCAGAAGGGCCCAATTTGCTTATGGGTAGCAGAAGTGACTGAAAGCCAGCAGAAAGCTCAGCAAGTGGCACTGTTCCCTCTCAGACCCCTCCTGCACATGTAGCACCACAACACAGTGACCTGGGTTGCCCCACCCTGGCGAATACCTAAGGCTCCACCTCTTACTACAAAACAGGCATGCCGAGACAAAAAAATATGGCCCAAATGAAAGAACAGATCAAAACTCCAGAAAAAATACAACTAAACAATGAAGAGATTGCCAACATATCAGATGCACAGTTCAAAACACTGGTAATCAGCATGCACACAGAAATGGTTGAGTATGGTTGCAAAATAGAGGAAAGAGTGAAGGCTATAAAAAGTGAATTAAAGGAAAATGCACAGGGAACCAGCAGTTGACAGGAAGGAAACAGGGACTCATAGCAACAATTTGGAGCAGAAGGAAGAAATAAACATTCAATCAGAACAGAATGAAGAAACAATAATTCAAAAATATGAGGAGAGGCTTAGGAACCTCCAGGAAAACTTTCAATGTTCCAACATCAGAATCATGCCAGAAGGAGAAGAGGAAGACCAAGAAACTGAAAACTTATTTGAAAACTTAATGAAGGAGAACTTCCCTAATCTGGCAAAGGAAATAGACTTCCAGGAAGTCCAGGAAGCTCAGAGAGTCCCAAAGAAGTTGGACAACACACACCAAGGCACATCATAATTCAAGATGAAAGAGTAGAGAATCTTAAAAGCAGCAAGAGAAAAGGAGACAGTTATCTACAAAGGAGTTCCCATAAGACTATCAACTGATTTCTCAAAAGCAACCTTGCAGGCAAGAAGGGGCTGGGAAGAAGTATTCATGAAAGACAAAGACCTACATCCAAGATTACTGTATCCAGCAAAGCTATAATTTAGAATGCAAGGGCAGATAAAGTGCTTCTCAGATAAGGTCAAGTTAAAGGAGTACATCATCACCAAGCCCTCATTATATGAAATGTTAAAGGGGCTCATCTAAGAAAAAGATCAAAAACACGAACATAAAATGACAATGAACTCACAAGTTTCAACCACCGAAACTAAAAAAAAAAACAAAAACTAAGCAAACAACTAGAACAGGAACAGAATCACAGAAATAGAGAACACATGGAGGATTTTCAGTGCGGAGGGGGAAGTGGGAGAATGGGGGAAAAGGTAAAGGGACAGGAAGCATAAATGGTAGGTACAAAATAGACAGGGGGGAGATTAAGAATAATATGGGAAATGGAGAAGCCAAAGAACGTATATATATATGACCCATGGACATGAACAAAGGTGGGGGACTGATGATGGGAGGGGGATAAAGGTTGGAGGGGAATAAAGGGGAGAAAAAAATGGGACAACTATAATACCATAATCAATAAAATATATTAAAATTAAAAACAAACAAAAAATATTCTCTCATCATTTCAGGTTCCTCATCACTCCAAAATAGGCACATTGCCATACTTTTCACTCCCAAAGTTGTCCTGCAGATCCTTGGGGGTAAGGGATGTGGTCTAGCACATTAGTAGACATTCAGTAAGTAATTATTTCCCTCCTCTGACCTTCCATTTGTCTATTCTTAAAAGACATGTTCTGCCAAGTCACCAAAAGTTTCTACTGGTAGCCAGACGGCAGTTACACTGCAGTAGAAAATAAAGAAAGCACTAGAAGACGTTGTTGGGAAAACTTTTCCTCTTTTCCAAATGAAAAGGAAAGAAAGGAAAGTATACATGCTACAACAGAGAATGAAAAATTATCATTTATGCTGTCTTGTCTTTGTTTGGATTATTTTACCTATCCTCTCAGAGAATAATAACCCTGTGGAAGCTAAGAATCATCATCACCTTCATAACTTCTCTTTGATGTGAATATTATAATAGTGAGACATCAACATAAACTACACTGAAACCTTACTATGACAACGCCCTTCCATCCAAGCAATGGAATTATGTAATTGCCTGGTAGGTTTTACAAGGTTGTTCAAAACATCTCACAACTAACTCCTTACCCTTCGACCTCCAGCTCTAGGATGTAAGTCAAGAAGGATCTACATTATACTGTAAATTATTCGTGTATATTAAGTAGGAGACACAAAACAGAAATTCAAATGAGCAATTTCCTCCCTCATCAGAATTCCCTTCTATCACACAAGTATGGCTTCCATTACCTTATCGTATAAAATATCATTAATCTATTGGTCTCAGTCATCAGAAAAAGCTAAAGAGCTACCCATTACAAAAGATCAGCATCATCAATAGGGCTTCTGAAATGCACAACTTTATCCATTACATACTGTCCACCAAAAAGGGATCTAAAGTATCCAGTAAGATAATAATGATTTTAAGCAAAGAGAATTTACCTTATTGATCTCTTTAAGCATTCATTATTTATAAGGTACATTTAAAAACACGATGTCAAAGAAAGAAACATACAAAAACCTAGAAAATAACAACATGAAGCTGTAAACTTGAACAAAACTATTCTGGCTTTCCAATTTTTATCTACTGCAAGAAGACCATAATACACCCTTAAAACCAAACCCTTCAAACCAAACAGTGGTGATCATCAACATAACTTAAAATAAGACTTACATGAGATGGGCTGAAGATAGAACAAAATTAAGAGGTTGAAAGCATCATCCCTAGGGGAATGAGGTTTTTAGGATTATATTTTTTAAAGCCACAGGTCAGATAGAAATCAGACACAAAAGAGTACATACTCCAAGATTCCATTCATATTACATTTTATAACATGCAAAAATAAACTAGTCATAGAAAAATCAGTGGAAGCCTGAGGCCAGAGGTGGGAAGTAAACTATAAGAAGGCACAAGAGAATCTGTGGGTAATAGAAATGTCCCATCACTGGATTATGGTGGTAGCTACATGACTGTATGCATTTGCTTTAACTCATCAAATTGTTCATTTAAAACAGGTACATTTATTACATTTAGGTTATTATACCTCAATAAAGTTGATTTTTTAACAAACTGTTGCTCTGACAACATCCACACTCACCCCATTTTCTTTCTAAGCATTACAGAAATAACCTACACATACCTGAAGCTGTGCCACAGCATGGTGGTACCCACCATGCTGAAGAAAAGATGCTTGCAATCACATCAGGTGGAAAAAGCGTCACATTTCTCTGAATCTGAAGTAAATTTAACACTAATGCCAGAAATACCCCAATAAAAAACAGCACTACTCCTCGAATCATCAAATTTACACTCCGGCTAGTCACAGATGAGATATAGGGGCCACGCTTTTTGGGCCCAGGTGCCTCTGTCTCTCCTTCCGCCATAGTTTCATAGGTTCAGTAAGCTGGGGGGGAAAAAAAAAGGCTTCCCAGCTGAAAAGGTAAGTGTCTGTGAATCAAAGTGGATTGGCGTTTCAATAGTACCACATCTTGTCCTAAAAATAGGACCTACCAGAAATCCTGCAAGAGATAAGAAAAAAAAATCAATGTGGGTCTAATACTGAATAAATGATTATATAATTTTCCTGATTTCAATACTAATTAATTTAAAAGGACAAATAATGAATTAACAATCATATAGTTGTTTAAATTAGTTACTAAATAAAACAATTTAAACCTCTCTGAGGTTTAAAACAATTTCTATATGAATGATGTAATTTTTTAAAAGTGCAACACTTAACATTTACTAGGACAGAATAAGAATAACTTAAGAGACAAAAGCAAGAATAATAGTAAGAACAGCTTCCCCGACCTCAGAGAAAATTAGAACAGGTTATATGAGACACTTCCATTAGAATCTGAAAGATCAAGATTCAGATTTGTTTCTTATACCTAAATCTTTACACTTCACAGAAATTTATACTTTACAGAAAATTAACACATTCTGACAGAAAATATTGAATTGTTCACAATAAATTGTGACTTGCTCATGAGGACAACCTTTAGTGGGGGACAAAATGATGTGTTTTAATGTTTAATGCATATATATTTGACTTTCTGTACAAAGTGTCTTACCAAAAGTAGACCACCACTCAGTCACCCACACATATACCAGGCACAGAAACCAGACCTGACCTGTTCTCTCCAGAGTCACAGCTGTGTCCCACCCCAGCCTCGACTCAATCCACCCCTGTTGTAAATCATGGGAGCTTTTGTGAGAAAGCTGGAGTAGGAAGCAGAAGAAAGGAAGCTAAGGAAATAAGGATAACCTAGATTCTAACGAAGAAGCTAGATTCTAATGAGTTTTATCTACGTAGATCCTGACTTCTAAAACCTAGAACTTTGCTAGTATAATCAGCGTAGGTATATGTTCACTCCTCTAACCAGAGTAATCTTTCTTTTTTGTTTAAGACAACATTTGAGGCTTTCTATGAGCTGTTCGAAGCACTTGACATATGGTCACTCATAGAACTCTCACAATAACTCTAAAGGTAAGTGCAATTATTATGTCCATTTTATAGGTGAGGCAAGAAATCCAAAAAAAAAAAAAAGTTAAGTCATTTAACCAAGTTACATACCTAATAAGAGGCTGAGCTGGAATCCAAACCCATGCCATCTTGCTCCAAAGCCCTCATTCTAATCATGAAATTCCTCCCAAAGTCTGTTTTCTATAAATATTATCATTTTTAATGGGAAAATACATTACACACTATTTTTATAACTTACTTTTATCCCACCCAATAATAACATATCTTGGGCATCATCACAAAAGTCAGCACATAAATGATGTTTCCTTTGAATCTCAAGCAGTTTATTTAAAAGGTTAGGATGGCACTTCTAATAGCTATCTTATAATAATATGTATAGTGTTTTATAAACTATTAACTTTTATATAGGTCTTATTCACTATTAAGTCTCCGCTGTGCCTATGTATTATCCAGAAAGGTACCTGCCTAGACCACAGTGGGAGCTCTATATATTCATATTTGTTTAAAGAAATTGGGTTAATTCTTTTTGAATCAAACTCCCTGGGCTAAACAGGCCTTTTGGAAAGCAAACTGAACACTTGATCATCATTTAAAATACCGTATTTTGCCATGTATAATGCACACTTTTTTCCCAAAATTTTTAAGGGAAAAATAAGGATGCTTATTCTATATGGGTAGTACTGATTCCTGTGCATTATACATGTGCAGTGCTAAAACCGTGGGTGTGTATTATACACAGGACCACATTGGGAAAGTACAATGTGTTTTTTCTTGAGTTTCCAAGTTTCAAATTACCTTACAAATGAACTTTGGAACAAAACCCAAGTGTGAATTGGCAGGAAAGGGTACTGCCTTTAGAAATAATCGGTATGAAAATATTTGTTAAGTACTAGCAATTTTCACAGCTTATCAGTTTCATTCGATAAAAACAGACAACACACTTTATTACTAAGCCTCTGCCACACCCAAAGTTCTGTATTCAACACTCAAGGGAGGAATTCTGTCCTCAAGCCAGGCCTCACAAACCTACTTAGTCTATAGCATAACTAAACTCTCAGCAGGGGTGCCCAACCTGTGGCCTGCAGGCCACATGAGGCTCAGGGTGGCACTGAATATGGCCCAACACAAAGTTGTAAATTTACTTAAAACATTGTAAGATTTTTTTGTGATTATGTGTCACAATGTATTCAATGTGTGGCCCAAGACAACTCTTATTCTAGTGTGGCCTAGAGACACCAAAAGGTTGGACACCACTACACAGCTTAGAGGACTAGAGAAAATGGTGCACGTTACAGCTGATTCATGGAAAAGTAGACTCTGAACACAATTTGAAAATGCCCAGAAAACATCTCCTCCTGACCTGGTCTCACAGACCATTCCTTGCTATAGTATGCAGCATGTCAGCAAGTCATGTGTTCTAGTCACTTAAGCAAGGTGTTCAGCAGCTACAGAATTCTTCTTCCTCTTCATTATCATCATCATCATCACTACTGATATAGCACCCATTTACAGAAGGCCTAGTCCATGCCAGACATACAGTAACTCTAATCTTCAAAATAACCCTAAACATAAGTATTATCATCCTCATTTTATAAATGAAGATATTAAGTCAAAGAGATTTAGCAACTTGCACATGATATGCAATGTTAGAACTAGGATTTTTCCTTACATCTGACTGATTCCAAAGCCTCTTCTCTCCTCTCTAAACCTTGAGTCTCATTCCAGCCTAACTCCTCAGGCACCTCCTCTATAGAAGAGGATTTGGTTACTGAAAAGATGGATATGAAGCAGGGTAGTAAGAAGCTAGGAAAATTCCTTGGCAAGTGAAATGAGGAAACTGAGACAGAAGCTGATTCTTTTTTTTTTTAATAAGGTTTTAAAAAAATTTTTTAGAAAGATTTTATTTATTTATTTTTAGAGAGAGGGGAAGGGAGAGAGAAACAGAGGGAGAGAAATATCAGTGTATGGTTCCCTCTCACACAACCCTGACCCGGGTACCTGGTCTGCAACCCAGGCATGCACCCTGACTGGGAATCTAACTGGCGACCCTTTGGTTTGTAGGCCGGCACTCAATCCACTGAGCCACACCAGCCAGGGCAGAAGCTGATTCAAGTTGGCCACATCCAGCACCCTGACCCACCTGCCTCCTTCTCCCTTACAGGACCACTCACTTAAGCAGTAAGCCCACAGGACAAGGAGGTTCCGAGAAGCATCAAATAATCTTAGGAACAAAGCCTTGAGTCTGTTGACCAAAACTCTGTCTCTCTGGCCACAGCTGTATTTCAGCTCCAGGCCCAGAAAAGCAGCAAAACCAGATGACTCAATGCCATAGATGATGTCAGGACCAGACGCAATGACTAACGAAACCTTCCCCAGAACTGACCAATCAGTAGAGACCATGACGCTGAAAGGACACACCTAGAAAGTTGATCAATATTCTATTGAGGTCTTCCCCTGAGACCTCCCCTAAAACTCCCACCTTTAGAAAACAGATAAAAACCCCTAAGACACAGAACCCAGTGCATGTTCTCTCTCTGGAGCAAGTCCATGCCTCCCCTCTACCACTTTCTTCCCTCAGGCATATACCTTTGCTTTCTTTTTTCTAAGCTCCAAGGGCCTTTCTTTTGCCTCCAAACTTGTTTCCTGAGTCCACGTAGCCCAGCTGGCTCACTTCTTCTACCTCTGTGACTTTCTAAATAAACTTCTTGTACTAGAGTTCTTGGCTCTGAATTCTTTCTTTGCTGAACTCAGGAACCAAGGTCTAACACTGCTGCTAACAGGTAGACATTAGAAAACAATCTCAACTATAATATATTCTCAAGGTACTAATGACAATATAAGTAGGCGACTATATAATAACACAAAGACCATAAGAATAAATGTACAAACATCTTGAAATTTTCTTTCAGTCTGCAGGTCAGCGCTCAGTCCACTCTGAGCCACACCAGCCAGGGCAAAATTTTCTTTAAATGTACTAGATCAAGGAGTAAAAAAAAATGTTTTAAAGAAAAAAAATCATATTGCCAATTTTACATATTGCATTAGACCAAGAGTAGACTCTTTACTTTCCAAACTTCCAGCAGACACAGCAAAACCCCTGTTTTGCTGTTAAAACAACTAGTTCACCCTTGTACAACACAGGGGTTAGGGGTGCTATACCTGCAGTTGAAAATCTGTGTATAATTTCTGACTCTCCAAAAAACTTAACTATAGTTGGCTCTCAGTATCCACAAGGGATTGGTTCCAGGACTGCCCACAGATACCAAAATCCACGATGTTTACCCTCCTTATATAATATGGCATACAGCAATGCATACAGTCAGTTCTCACATCTGTGATTCCCAACCAAGGATTGGAAACACTGTTTTCGATCCATGGTTGGTTGAATCTGTGAACACAAAACCCATAGTACCAAGGGCTAAATGAATTTTATTATTGTGGGGGAGGGTGGAATCTGCATATGAATGGGCTCATGCAGTTCAAACCCATGTTGTTCAAGGCTGAACTGTATATACATTTTAAGTTACCCAAACTGCTCTAGTAAATCATTTGTTCATGCAGTTATTTCAGTTGTGGTAGGCCCCATCTCACAATCACTCACCAGTGGCTGTCAAAAGGCTTTGTAATTTTGGGCTGGACAATTCCTTACTGTGTGGAACCTCCCTAAACATTGCAAAACACTGGGCATCCCTGGCTTGTGCCCACTAGATGCCACTACATGCCTCTTCCCCAATTTGAAACAATTAAAAATGTCCCTGCAGATTTCCAAATGCCCCAAAGATGCAATACTCTCCACTGAGAGCCACTGATTGCTAGAGACTCTTTCCTCATTCTATTTCAAGGCTGCTAGAGACTTTCTAAACTGTTTATGTTATTCTACCATAGCTGTTGATTCAGCCTTTCCTGGTAGTGCTTGTTTATAGTTTCCTCCTTCACCCCAAAAGTTTGCTTTAAAAATAGCATGTCATTTCTTTGATGGTAATTTGAATGAGTTTTTTTAAGATTTTTTGTAAGTCTAAAAACCTAACTTTCTGACTACATAATAGTATATAATTACTGTAGACAAAAATAAAAGTTAAATGCTTTAGAATCACAGTATCCTAAAATTTAAGAAATGACAGTGAAATGGGTGATCATCTATTCCAAGGGGTATGTGAACCTAATGCAGAACAAAAACAAACAAACAAACAAAAAGTTGTGCATATGTGCATTGTTCTGGGAAGAGAGCTCTGCAATGTATATCAAGTACTCAAAAAGAACTTAAGAACCAGTGATCTGACTTTTCTCTCATTTTGCTGGCAAAGCAAATGAGACCCAATGTGGTCATGTGAAATCACAAGATCAAGAATGTGTTCTACTGGATCTTGCTACCACAAACATGAATTCTTGGAAACGGCCAGATTCATCAAAGGGATAAGAAATTCCCCTAGACCATTCATTCTCTACTGTGGAACAATGAAGTTACTAAAAAAGAATATTGTTTATAATATTAGTCACATTCTAAGGGAGTGGGTTATTTTATTTTGTTGTTGTCTCCTGTACTCTTTATTTATTATTATAATTTTGTGAGTATACATACTTAAAATTTAGCTAAACAGTAGATTTTGTTAAATAATGATATAGTCTTGGCTCTCTGGAACTTAACTTCAAATCTTCAGATAAGAGACTATTATAGGGCTTCTTTGAGCCAGTTGCCTACCACTGGTACTAACCATTGTGATGGGAAAGGGAGTATAGTTGGCTTAGTTAGGAGCAGGTGAACAATCCTAACACAAAATTCTCTAGAAAAATATTCAGTCATATTACAATTATAGGATGTGGATTTTTTTTGTAAATATATGTAATATTACCATAGAAGCTTTTTTGTGGTGAAGGCTGGGGGGTGGAGACTGGCTGGGAGGGGACAAAGTGGGGGAAAATTGGGGACAGCTATAATAGCATCAATGATTAAAAAAAAAAGGGAGTGGAGTGCTCGCTTCGGTAGCACATATACTAAAAAAAGGGAGTGGATTATTTTAAAGCGAAATCTCTTAGAATAAGTATTCCCTAGTTTGTTTGTTTTAAAGTTTGGTTTTCCAATTATGTGTTGAAATTATTTTCTTTAAACAAACCATATATATAGCTTCAAATATTACTTACATCAATGATAAATTTAATTCTCCAAAATTAAAAAATGATCTATATTTGAAAATTTTTGATTACTCGAGAAACACTTTGCTGATCAGGAAAGAAGTCTCCGGTATAAAGACACCCTTTAGAGGATAATATCTCAATAGATCCTCAACCATAATCTTGGTAGGTAGGCAGGTATTTTTAATCCCCATTTTATAAAATAAAATAGGTTAAGTAACTTTCTGAGATCAAGTATTAGCCTCAAGCATTCTGACTCCATGTCCAGAGCACTTCCCATTTCACTTCCTTACCTCCATCTACGAACACCATACAGAAACAATTTAAGCACTACACAAGAAACAGTTTTTAAAGTCATGTTGATAAAACTACTGTTAATACCAAAATAAGCTTTTTTTTTTCAACTGACAAAGAAAAACTTCCAGAGGGCATGAAAAATTCTACCTTGAGCCCTCACCTACAATTTCTATAAAGTACATTACTGAACAAAAAGAAAAACAGTTCCAATAGTTTGGATAGATAAATAACAAATCATCAAAACTGGAAACACATTATACCAGGTATATGACTACCTGCTAGTGGAGTGATAGTAATTACTTCTAGATAAATAAATGAGCATTACAAGTGATTCTGCACTTTGTGAATGAAAATCAAAATTGGCATTTGACACTAAAACAATTTCAGGCAATTGGCTATTGAAAACAAACACACGAACAAAATCTCCTAGTGACCTTATGAACCAGTTGCCTCTAACAATTGCAACAACCCCCAAAATCAAACAAGATCATTCACCATCCAATGATTAGTAGTCACAGAAGTATGTTTGCTCCCTTGGATTACCCTGTCTGTTCAGGTGCTTAGGTCACAGAGGCTATTCAACAGTTAAATTAAATTACTACCTCACATCTTCTTCATCATATGTCTCTTAATTAGAATGGCATTCCCAAAATAGAATAAGCATTAGCATTAGGAAAAACACACTTAAATCAATAAAAAATTTAACTCTTCTTAAATATAAGCACACACATGTGAGTCATAGGCTACACACACTAAAAACTTCCAGGAAGAAAAATGTTTGCCTTGAAGACACTGAAACTCACCTTTCCTCTCCACATTAAAACTCAAACACAGAAACCATTAACCAAGCAGAATTTACATTCCATTCCTGCTTTTAAAAGTCAAATTTCACTCTCTAAAAATGTTCCTACACCGTTTGGGAATAATTTCCTGATAACAATGAAAACAAGCTGTCTTTAAACTTCTGAGTTACATTTTATCCTTTCCTTTTCAGCCCACCATATGTAAAAGCAACAATTGTCAGTTTAAAAAGAATCAACCTCTTTCCCAAATGTACCCAATTCACAGCTTGGTCACTTTATATCAGATATCTACTGAGAACTCTAACAAAACACACTACTGGACATAATGTCCAGAGAAAGAATGACCGTGGAAAGTAGAAAGAATACATGGTTGATTTTTTTTCTGTGGGAACGCTATTAGTATCAGCATCCTCTTCATTTTCACAAAGTGGCTTATTTCAAACCTAAAGGCTGGGAAATACAATCTGCTGCTTGGCTGCCTTCATTCTTTCTGCATCCAGGATTGGAGCGTGCCTTCCCTGCAATCCTCAGCTCCACTGCAATACTGATCCGGGTCAGTTCCAGTGACCCAGCTGTCAAGTCTATCAATTCATTCTTAACGCATTTCTTCATCAATCCTACAAAATAGTAAGCTCTTCATGGTATATTTTCAGATCTAGCTAACACTTTAATAACTTCTTTCCAACACTAACTGGGCATTGGTCCTTGTCACTTCTTTTAGCACCCTCTCCCCGTGCCCCATCATCCACACTGCCTCCTCCCTTTTCCAAAGAGCTAATCTCCATTGACCAACTCTAAAATAGCGTAGTGAGAGTTATCACCAACCGATTTCTGGGTCTTGGCAAGAATTCTCTTTGGCATACACACACCTTCTCCAAAGGTTTCCAATTCCAATCCTAAATGCCAAAGCCCCACTACTCAACCCATTGTCAACACTGCCATCCTGTAGATATCTACCTTTTTGGATCCACCACCCTCCCAAACCTGAGTCTCCCTGGCTACAAGCCTCCCAAGTCCTGAGCTCTATGCTAGACAGCTCGCCGACATTCTCCACCCCCTCAGATCTCCAGGGTCGCCCTTCCCGCGGTCCTCCAGCCTTCTTTCCTCTACGACATTCTTTCACTGTCTGGGGAGTCTCGGCCACTCCTATTACCTCTCCCCAACCCCGCTGTCCCCTTGAACCTCGCCGACCAGTCTCCAGGTGAGTGGAACCCCTCGGCTTTCAGGCCCCATCTGTAGTCCTGGCTCCCCGACCTTGGCAGCAGAGTTTCTAGAATGCAAAATCACCAGCAGTTCCTCTTCCCGAAGGCCACCCACTTCTTCGGGCCACTTCCCTCAGGATCAAATCACTGGCGCTTCGCCGGAGGACCCCAACTCACCCCCGCCTCCGCCATCTTCTGGGACCAGACCCGCCCCCCTCCGCCTCTTCCTTTTCTCCTCCCACAACTTCGCCTGAGCGCTACTGCGCCTGTGCAGCCTACGCAGACGCGCCGGGAAGATCGGGGCAGAAGAGCTTCCGGTTCTAAAATGACTAGTTGGTAGGCCGGTGTACCGAGGCAAAAGGGTTTCCGGTCCCGCCGAAATTGGCGCTTTGTAGTTGGCGTGGGCGGTCTAGGTAGTGGGAGGGTTCCAGATCAGTTCTTACTCGCAGACTACGCCGTCGTGAGTTGTGACGAGTGCCCAGACCCTGTGAGCACTGTGAGGTAGTGTGCACTGACCTACGCAGGCGCTTTGGAAGGCGCCCCTGTCAGCATCTCTCTCTCCTCGCAGCCGAATGGAGGGCTCTGAGGTGCAGGCCGTCGAGTTCTCCCACTAAGGATGCTGACTGTACTTTTGTGCTTTTGTTGGGCTCTGCTGTTTACCTTTTTTTCCTTCCTCAAGACCGTTGTAATCTGGCCACATCCATATTATTATGCTCCTGATAATTAAGAAGCTATAAGATTCTGTATTTTCCTTTGCTGTAAACCTCTCAAACTCTTCCTATGAAAACTGTGTTACCTGGTCAAATCTGCTGAATGATTGTCAATGAATCCTCATAAAGTGATGTGGAATGGATGTGGTCAGGTTACAGTGGGCTTGAGGAAAGTTTTAGATGAAATTTGGGCCTAGAGTAATTGCTTAAAAGCTTTGCAAAGAAGTGTCAATTGGTGAAATTCCTTTGTTGTTTTTACTTTGAACTGGTAAATGATAAGATGGATTTTTATGTTTCTGACCTTTTTAGGGGTACATTTATTTATGAAATTGAAGGAGAAATTAAATTTATATGACCTTGTTTCTGTAATGTTTCCTATAGCTCTTAAGTTTCTCTTTTATAGGTTTTTACACTACCAGTAAAAAATAAGTAAATAAATAAAATCTGAGCTGATTACATATTAAATAAATGAGGAATTTAAAAGACTCACCCCGAAAAGATACAGCTTAATGGAAACATTAAAATCTCAAATTAATTGATGACAGAATGTAAATTGACTAAGAACTTCGAGAAATCAGCACTAATTTGGATTACCTACTCTGAAGTTTGTGTAATATGGTATAGAACATTGATGAAGGATTCTTAAAACCTGGTGCTGTGACAGCAAGTGCATATTCATGTACAGTAAATTCATTTTTAGGCTTCCTTTCTCATTTATACAATAAAGGATTAGTCTAGATTATTTCTAGGGACCTTTTGAGAGGCAAAATTATCTATGATTTGGTAAATCTGTGACTTCAGAGAAAGTTTTTTCCCTTAACCCTACATGTTTGGTCTTCTGACTGAATGGGACAAGAGGTAAACTAGAAAACAAACCAAAAAAACCCTCTTTACTTAACTAATACAAACACCCACATGTTTATTTGTCTTGTTGAAGTGAGATATTGTTAGGCTTACATAGTTGTGTAGGGGTTGAATTCATTACTAAGCCTTTACTAAGCTTCTAAGAATCTTGGACTTGGATGGATGCCTAACTCAAAAACATCCAGGAAAAAAAAATGTATGGAGATATTTATCACTTTTGTAGCACCTGTCTCAATTTCAAATTATATATTAACTGTTTACTGCATGTTTCCCCAACTAGACTGAAAACTGCAGAAGAGTAGGAACCTCGTTTTGCTTTCCTTCAGAGGTCCAGTGCCGAGTGTTTGGATGTGCTAGGTGTTCAGGTGATAGCTTTTGAGGGATGAATAGATTAATAAATGGTCCATCCTGTAACCTCAAAAGGACAAAAATCCCTTGACTTTTTGTGTCCCTGTCAATATGGATGCCCTCATCAGAATACCACAACAAAGACTAAAAGCCAAATAAGTAGGATTGAGTGTAGTGTTTGCGGTTCTACCATGGTTACAAACGTATTTTTATGAAGCCTTCTTCTACAACCGGTATTTGTCCTACAGGATCATAAATTTGTCTTAGAATCTGTGCTGTCCAGTAGGGCACACACTAGCCATGTGCAGCTTATTTATATTAATTAGAACAAAATAAATTTAAAATTAAATTCCTCGGTCACACTAGCCACATAACGAGTGTGCAAAAGCCCTACATGGACATTTTTATCTTCACGTGAAGTTTTACTGGAAAGCACTGTATTAGATGATTTATATAAATTTAGCTTTCTCAAAATGCTGACAAGGTTAGAAAAAAAATCAAGAAATGGAGGTGAAATGAAATCATTACCTACCAACAATCAGGCCACCTAAATTTATGAGGTCTTTTAGCATATTGGGGACAGAATTAGGTAATGCAAAGGAGTTCAGTAGTTTTAGTTTTACTTCGGGAAGAGTTTGAGTTATGGCAATCATTAAGTTTTACCTGGTACCAACGTCTTCCAGAGGGATGTGTCAATTTCAAAAGCCAGTTTGGTTTTTCAACAAGAATCATGTATGTGGCTTGTAGAAAGTCTATGGCATGTAATGTGGAACAGTTTATAAAGAAAAACCCTCCCGCTGAAAACAAGTGTTTCTTGGAATTTATTTTAAGTATCATCAAAGAGCTGAAAAAGTGAAGAGGAATTATGAAGCCAAATCTAAGGGAACTTGGACCCTAGAAAAGTAAACATAGCAAGGAAGGTACTCTTACCATGAAATCTTTTACTGGTTGGAAAATATTGAAATTCTGCTTTGATAGATTTTTTCAGACAAGAAAACAAATATAAAATTGTTGGGCCTGCTAAACTTGGGATTCAGAGGCCTCAGATTTAAAAGGCAGGACCCCAAAGAACAGCACCATTTGAGTAATATGAAGTATACCACTCCCACAGCGGAGAATGACCAGAACTGAGAGAAATAAAAGCATAAAAAATAAGTACCTGTGGAAACATGGCCACAAGCTGGCCCTCGGGCAAATTGGCATTGCAAATTCACACCCCAGCTCAGTAAATACAAAAACTTCCTGTCTTTAATTTTGTTTAAAATGGTCTTAGACTGATTGGGTCCAAAATGCCTATGAAGTGAACCCTTCTAAATGTTGTGTCCAGTCTTATACAAATATCTAGCTCACAGTTAATACATATGCACGTTTCTTTTGTAACATTTACCATAACCAGGTCTCCATAGCTTTTAACTTATTTGTCGTAGACATAAAACTTCCCTTTTATATTTTCAGTTCAACAATTTACAAATTTTGTATTACAATATGTAGTTACAAGGACACAACTGGCAACAATCACAACAGACTCTTAATGGACACACAACTTAGTTGCTGGGCTACAAGTGCATGGGGCAACTAGCTGCAGGAATGAATGGACTCTAGCAGGGAAAAGAGGCTGTCATTTTAAGCTCAGGACCATCTTACACCTTTTGTCAGTGATGCGAGATAGACGAGGCTCACAGAGAGGAAGGGTTAGCCCAAGGTTTACTAGTAGTTGGGTCAAAATAGATAAAAGATTTTTTGATTCCTAATCCAGTGATTTTTTTCACCAAGGACCATGTTTTAAATCATTTAGTTCATGTAAAATAAATTTTTTTCTGTTAATTTAACAGACTCTGACATGATAATGGATAATTCTTGGTATATTTGTAGATAAACCTTTTATACATTTCCTTGATAATATACCCAGAATATTCAGTATAAGTTACCATCTTGTAACTCTCTATACTGAGGTCACCCACCATTCAGTAGTAGTTAACAACTGTGAGGTAATTTCCTAATAGGGATGCTTATCTGAGATGTAAATTCATTAAATGTTTTCTGCTATTGCTGACCTGATTTTAATTTTTAAATCAATGATAAACTCTATACCACATTCAAACAAACTGAAAAAACAGTGGGGGGAGTAACAGAGGTGCTTATAAATCAATCTAGTCACAAGCAGGCAAACTAACTTGAATTTTCATGGTTGCATTGCTGCAATCTGTGGTTATCAGTCAGATCAATGCTGATCTGAAAAAAGAAAAAAGAAAAAACATGGCCAAAGTAGGGGACTGGTTGTGGCTGGATGGGGAATAGAACAGGTTGAACCTCCACAGCTCTGAAAGAAGACAGCAGTGAAAAGGGCATTCCCCTTTAAAGGGTGACCTTGGTGCACCCCTTTTGGGGTGCTTTTTGAGTCTGTGAGGAAGCAGTGATGACTAAAAGTCAATAAATTGAATGTATATAAAGTCAATGGTCCCTGTAAGGCTTGGTATGTATCATCAGGCAACAAATAAACTAAACAAAGCCCAAACAAGGTCACCATGGATGAGCAAACACATGCAGAACAGCTCTAAGACAAAGTCCCCCAGGTATAAAACAGAGGTGTAAAACATCAGGGTGAGGAGACAACTGGAAAGTTTAGAGACTATAAACTATTTGTCAGAGAGGTGATAATAGAGACCAAAGATAAAGAGGCAACACTAGCTATTATTACAAGGGCCCACACAATTTGAGGTCAAAAAACATAAGGTGTTCTCTAAAAGACTTTTCACATGCTGATTCATCTCTGTGACACTCATTCAGATTGAATTTCCTCTGATTTGCCAACTGTGTGTGTGTGTGTGTGTGTGTGTGTGTGTGTAGAGAGAGAGAGATTCACAAAGCATAGGATTTTATCCAATAATAGATAGAGGACCCAAAAGATCAAATAGTTAAAAACTTACCAAGAGAAGTACATATAAAGCTAGGTGATGTAATAGGCATAAAACATACTTATAGAAACTCTTGGGCTTGAATTTAGATTTCTTCTGGGACTCAGATTTGCCAAAAACAAAAAAAAGAAAGAAAGAAAGAAAAAAGGAAAGAAAGAAAGAATTGTCCAAAGAAATTAATCATTTGAAGTGATTTTAAATTTAATTTCTTTAATTTGAGGATTGATTTTTTTAAAGGCTAGAAATTAATGCTCTGATAATGTTTAAAGAGAATTAAAAAAACTTAAACTTTTCAGAAACATCTTAGATTTATAAAATTAATTTTAGTGTTGAAGTATGATAGAACCATACAAGACATTCCAAACTGAGACACAATAGGTGTAGCTCAATGATGGCTCGGAAAGTCCTAGTGATGCTTACTAGTCTCAAAGGGTTTATCAGACACTTAAGCTCCAGTAGATCCAGTAGCTCCTCGGTTATCTGAAAGATTGATACAATGTCCTCTCCTAGAGCTCAGTTCTATTTTAGGAAGGCTGGGAAGTGGGAAAGGATGCCCTGTTTAGAATGAGGCAGATCTGGTTTCCAGTCTACTCTATGTTCTCTGCTGGGCAAGCTACTTGATTTCTCTGAGCCCTCATTTCCTCATCATTAAAGTACTTTTTGTTATAGGGAATACATCTAATGAAGTCAAAACAGGTTATAGTTTTGTGGGTATTATTAATCCCTTTGATATTCTTCTTGACAAATGACCTTATTTCTGTTGAATGCCTGCAAGATTAGGAATTCATCACCTCTTGAGGTAGTAATTCTCATCTTTACATAACTCCAGATGTGAGAAAGGTTTTCCTAGGGGTTCATCTGTACTCAGCTCCTTTACAGCACCCACCCCTTGACTCCATTTCACATGATTACCCTTAAAATTCTTTAATCTTCCTCCCCCTGTGTACTCACCACAGATTCTTGTCCTGGCTAAATATACCTCATTTCATTAGTCATTTTCTATATGAAGGGTTCTCCATCCCCTGACCATAATTGTTATTTTCTTATGGACAAAGAAAATCACAATTTTAATCTGACAATATCCCCTCCCTAGAGTCACTTCCAGAGAAAACAACAGAGCTGCATCATCACATCCCTTGTTCTGGATCCTCCTTTTAACACATCCATTCACAGTAGCACTTTTGGCAGCTACCTCTCATTATGAAGTTGTATTAAGTTATTAAATTTAAAAAACAAATACTCTCCACAAGCACAAATCACATTTTCTATATCCTGTTCTTTTATGGTTGTGGGTCAAATTTTGGGTGTTTGGATTTTTCCATATTTTCCACTGAGATTGAGGAGTGGATGCCTACCTAAGAGAGTCTATGATTTTCCTACTGAATTTCTTTTTAAACCATGTCCATAGTTACTACCTATCAAGGTCTGTTTGGTACAAATTCCACCATTGTACCTAGTGATGAGCCCTCTCGGCTTTGTGTTAACTTCAGCCTGCATCCACATGCCATCATGCCATCAAAATCTTATTCCAAGTCCTTAATAAGCATTTTGGGTGATCCAGTGCCAAGCACAGAGGCCTATGGTGAGCTCCAGAGATAGTCCTACCTTTTGGTTGACATAAATCCATTCATCAGAAAGAACTTTTTGTTTACTATTCACCCAGCTCATATTCAGAGTGGTATCATTAGAGACTGGTAAATTGATATAGAAATTCAAGCTAACCATTTCATCTTCACTGACTTACACTGACTTCTTTGCTGGCTTGAAAATCATGTCTTTATGATTTGTTCTAGATGATTTCCTAGCTATTAAGCCCATCTCCTAGAGCATACAGGATTCACCTTTGTTTTGAGAATAAGACATTTATCAATTTTCAGTCTTCCTTAATTCTTAAGATGTCTCAAAAATGATTGACAGGAATTCCTCTGTTTTACGCCAGAGTTCATTCAGTGTCCAGGAAATGTACCAGATTTTTAAAAAACTAACATTAGGGCTGCCCTTCCCTTTCTGACAGTCTTTCAGCTGGTGGGGGGGGGAGCCATAGGAATTAAAGCAGTTTAAGGGGTTCTACTTTCCTGCTCTTCTCTTCTACCATTGTAAGTATCAAGTGCTCCTTAAACTTTAGTTACATTTCTGTGCAACCTGTGAAAATGTGTCTTGCGTGACTCATCACATCAGTCCAAAACCATTTATATTTGTATTGTTCATAACTTCAGTCCTGAATTCTTGCACTCCACAGTCTGACCTGTTTCCAGTCTGATCCTATGATTTATTTTCATCTTTCAATCTACTTCCCTCCTTAGACCCGATACTTCTCATACTTTGACTTTTCTCTTTGCTCCTAAGCCTTGCCTGTACTGCTTTGGTCTCTCAATGGTGAATGTCCCACTTCAGCAAATGGGTTATTTCCTTTGGGTGATACACTTCAGTCTGACATTCTCATCAGGTGTTCATTCTAGTTATCCACTGCTGCATGTCAAACCAGGTAGCAGCTGCATCACCTTTAAGTCACATGGTGTCACTTCTGCCCTACTGTTGGTCAACTGACCACTAAGTTCTGCCCAGATTCAAAGACTTAATTTACACACAAGTTTTAAAAGTACCACATGATTAGTGGAGCCCAATGAACAGAGCCCAGGCACCATGCAACAAAGGCATTTGCTACTTGTTCTTCCTTCTCTACTTAAGTGTACAAGTTCTTTTAGATTAGTTAAATTTTTCATACATCTTCCTTCATTCTGGACATTTAACGTCTAACAATCTTACAGGCTTATAGTGCTGTTTAATCTTGGAACATGATTGCTTGTCTGTTTTCTGTTTGAGTTCACCAAAGAACTTCTTCTGGGCTGCATCAGCTTATTAGGAGCTCTTCCAGTGCTTCCACCTCATTGTATTGCCAGAAATTAAACTTTGAGAATACTGAATTCATTTTTTAGCTTCCCTATAAATGGAATGCCACCAATCCTTTTCTTCTGTCTGCATAACCCATTTTAACATATACACGTATACACACTAGGTATTTGCCCCTTGTTAAGCTTGTCATCCCTTCCTTAGGGTGGGGAAGGATAATGGCATGGTTAAGAGTCACGCGGACCAGGGTTGTAATGCCCATTCTCCCTTACTAGCTATCAGTGTAATCTGAAGAACATTGCTTTACTTCTTTAAAACTTAGTAAATTTTAAGTGTCTAATGGGATGACAGTGGGATTAAATGAGAGAATACATGGGAAGAATTTAGCACATAGTAGGCACTCATTAAATAGTAGCTCTTAATATTTTTCATCTCTTATCCTTTTAACTGAAAACTGCAACAGTCCTCCATTCTGTACTCTAATTCTTCATAAAACATCTCTAAACACTCTGGCAGGTGACTTTATCATATAACATGTTGTTTGTGAGCTTACATACATTTTTGCCTGGTTTTATCAGCAATTTCAGTAAGATCCATTAGAGTCATGGTCACCCTTTTTTTCTCTTCTTTTGTTACCCTTCAAGCCTCTAGCTCAGGCCTGAACTACAAAGTCTGGAGGTGAATCCCAGATTATATAAGCTGTCCCTATATTCGACAATTGAACGTCAGAGCCAGGACTTGCCCCAAATCTCTCTCTGCAAAGAGCTCTAAGACATCTTCCTACAGGAAAACTTAATGTAGAGAAATGCTGCTTTTCCAGAATGATTGCAGTGTTTACTGGTGTATAATTAGTCACTAGTCACTGTGTAAATACTCTGTAAATTGCTTCATTTGTTCATGTGAAAAGCTCTGCAGAAATACAAGGTGTTATAGGAACCAGGGCTGAACACAGGAGATAAGGTACTGTGGAGAGAGAACCAGTGAGTGAGGTTTCAGTGTGTGTCATGTATCCCTCTGAGGGAATGAAGCTTATAGGTTCTCCCCCCTCCTCGCTTTCTAAGAACACCGACTCCCCTGGGTGAATAATTTAAAGGACAAATTACCACTCTTCTGGGTACCAAAGCCAGCCATAAGATGAAATTAAATTAAATCATAAAGCCCTACAAGAAACTGAGGGAAGAGTCAGAAATATAAAACCAAGGGAATCCAGAGCTAAGCATGAAATATGAGAGTCAGTACAATGTCCTTGCCTTCCTGTGCTGATGAAGGGAAAAACTGAAAACCACCCTGGTACAGACTTAAAGGACCACCATCAAATATCCATTGTTAAGTACTTGGCAGTGGCTATTGCAATGATTTCAATTCCAATGGGGTATTGGAGGGAGGTAGGAGAGAGAACACTAGATCAACTTCAAGTCCTGGCACTTCAGCTAAGTAGCTGGGTGACCTTGAGTTAGTCACTACCTAATCTGGGCCTTAGTTTCCTTTATCTATGAATTAAAAAAGATAAAATCAGAGTTTGTGCTTCTAAAATATTTTTTCTGAAATATTTTAATTAACTCAAAGATCATAGTGCTTAGAAAAACATGTATGAAATTTGCCTATTAAAATATAGAAAGCTCATCTTTTTTCATAGCACCAGCCCTAGTATCACCATTAAAATTCCCTTATACTCCTTAGTAAGGGGCAAGGAGACATGGGGAGTAACTTTAGAAACATGAAACAATAAAGTTTTACACTAAAACACTGCGTCCCCACGCTTACTTCCTCCTCAAGGAAATGGATGTTTACATGGTGGCTTAGAGGGGTAGACAGCTCTGTGGGCAAGGGGTTAGGCATTACTTAAATCCTCCAGATTGGCTTCTGAGAAAAGAACTCAGCATATCTATACTACAGTAAAAATCCAATAATCTAGTCATTCTACATCAAGAGAGTAAGAAATGATCATGAGGGAGTTCCTTTTTTCAATCCATACAAAGCACTGACGTTGACAAGAACTGGGAGCTCTTCTGCTGCCAACATGACATGTAGCTCTAAAGTAAAGTAACGGTCTATAGGGCAGATGGCATTTTCCAGGGTGCTATCATCATTGAAAGACCTGGACTATATCCTAGGTCCAGCATATCAAGCTTAAGTCTATCATCATCACCACTAAGCTTTAGCAGGGTTTACTGCCATGACGGTATCACAAGAACAGGGAAATGAAATCCTAAAATGCAGTACTGCTTTCCCCGGTTGGAAAGCTGTACGTGACCTCTTGGCCCACATGGGTGAGGGCTACAGTAAAGGCCATATATCAGGAATGATCACCTAAGTGGTGGTGCCCAGGACTTTGAATTTCATGATCCAGTAAAATTTCAAAGAGAAAGTCCATGATACAGAGGACAAATTTGATGTCCTCTGTATTACTTCACAAAATAAAAATATCTACTATTCATGGCCACTATCATTTTATAAATGGATACTTTAATAGTGAAATGAAGGGAGGACGAGGTCTCAAAGAACAGTCCTTTAAATTCCTTATATTTAGTTTTCAGACATGCTTACTATATTGCTCTTAATTTTTTTAATAGTTATGTATCAGTGTAAACTTCAACCTGGACCAGAATGGTTCTTAGACCTGCATTTGGGAAGTCCTGCTCTTTATCATTACAATATCATTAAAACTAAAAAGCTTCTTTCTCTAACAATTTCACTCTGAAATTTCCCCGGGGCCAAACTTTAAGCCCCATTTCTACATGGAAGTTTTCCTGATTACCTATAATGATTATGATGTTACTACCCTCTGAATTTTTATAGCACTTGTTATTTTAATATATAATCTAGTACTTTATTTTGTGGGAAAGTTTTTTGAAATTTATAATGTTTTGTACATAAAAGTTTTATTTTTACCTAAAAACTTTAGGAGTTTTACTACAAACTGAGAGAACCACAAGTTAGACATCTCTGAAGAAGATCCCAGCTTAGGAAAGAAAAATATAGAGAGAATCTAGAACAGAGATGAGTCATTTGTTATTCAAATGCATCTGAAGTTGGCTGAAGCTTTTTAAGGTTGACGGCATAGAATCCAATATATTTTGATCAGTAAACTGATGTGTTGAAAATGCTCTAATATTGTATTAAGAAAGAGTTACTAAACCTTTGATTTAAATACTCTCCCTTTTCTTCACCACGCTAAGTAAGCATCAGGACAATCACTTTCCTATTTCTAGTATCAAATGATCCCATATTCTCATTTAAATAGAATAGTGAATTATATATAATAGAAAATTTTCTCAGAGATTATCTAGTTAATCCTCTTGATTAACAAATGGGGTATCTAAGGCCCAGGTAAGTAAAGTGACTGGTTCCACATCCCAAGCAGATCAGTATTAGAATTGGGATTTCTTCCATGATTTATGATCTTGTTGGTACTTAAAATATAATAGTTTCATGTCCCCATATCTCCTGTTTCCTTGAAATAACTGCATGTAGGCACTAGCATACATTCAAAGTCAGCCAAGCTCTTCAGTGTTGGAACCCTGCTTTCCTTTGCCTCCGTGCAATTACCACACTCCTAGATATTTAGTAATATTAGTAAATCTGTATGACCACAGATTGTAGGGACCCTTCTTCATTTTCTTTTTTTGGGACTGATGTTTTTTTCTTTTCCTAAAACCAAAGCCTTAACCTTTCCACTTAAAGAGATTTTAAAAATATTTTGCACATTATTAGATGTTTTTATCAAAACCACTCCTCCAAACCTGGAAATAAAGATTCCCATTTCTGGAACAAATGCCACCTGACCTTCGCCAGTTCTCTAAATTTCTCTGGTCACAAGTTTTCACATTTGTGACCCAGAAAAAAATTGTTCTGAATAGAGACTGAGTTGAGACCACGCCTTGTCATCTTTCTTATATTACCATATAGAGCCTTGTCTTGGGCTCTGACCACACAGATGCTGAGGAAACACTTGCTAACTAAAGATTTTTATGTTCGCTGGTAGAAAGACAGCGTAAATGCAAAACACAGTTTTCCCTTGCCCCAAATTACCCAGGAGCATCATTCTCATTCAGAGATGACCACATTTCAGAAAGTGGATCTCATAAAACATACAATTTAATGAAGCCATCTGGGAAGATGATTGTCATATAAATGCAAGATACTGATATTATCTGGCTACTTGGGGAAATACCATGTAAATGAAGGTACAACCCAGCTCCATAATTCAAATCAAGTATTGATGTACAAAGTCTTTGGATAATGGACTTTGAAGATTGATATTTCTCACATCTGAGGCTACTTTTCTCCGCTCCTTTACATTTTTCCAGTAAGATTTAAGTTTTGGAAAACATTTGTGGGTTGTTTTGTTTGTTTTAACAGGAATCTATCATTGTCAACTGGGATTCTTGAAACAGAAATTTTACATCTAGCCCTGGCTGGTGTGGCTCAGTGGATTGAGCACTGGCCTGCAAACCAAAGGGTCACTGGTTCGATTCCCAGTCAGGGCACATGCCTAGGTTGCAGGCCAGGTCCCTGGTTGGAGGTGTGTGAGAGGCAACCACACATTGATGTCTCTCTCCCTCTCAATCTCTCCTTTTCCTTTTCTCTAAAAATAAATAAATAATATCTTTTTTTAAAAAAGAAATTTTACATCTGTCTTTATCAGGTTTTTTAGCTTCTCTTCTACTGAAGCAAGAAATGAGGCAAACCATTAGCATTTCTTTCTTGCTCCAATAATTATGCAGAATGTTGTTCAGTGATTCAGCGTCCCAGTTGACTCAGCTGTTTTCTTTTCTGATTCTTCTAGCAGGATGATGTATTCTACTCCTGATATTATGCCAAAGACTCTTCTGGATGAAGTCACTCAATGACCTGTATTCCTTTTTAACCAGTATAGCCTCCCTTCTCTGAGACACAATTGCTGAAGCAATACCAAGCTCAGTCATGCCAAGTAATCACAAGATGAACATTCAGCTAGCTTTGGCACTCAATCTTTTATGTGGTCAGGGAGAGGATAGAGCATTTCTTTGACATTTATGATTTGCCTTACTACCTCTGCTGAAGGAATTACTCCTAGCATTGAGGCAGCAGGTACCCCACTGTGTAAACCAAAGTTCCGCTGGGCTTGTCACAGGCTTTGCAGCAAAAAAATGGGATCCACTGTTTGTGCCCACTTCCCAGAAACCTAAGTGCATTTGGTCCTGGCTATCCCCAACCTCCCTTGTCACCACACACTCACCAAATAATACATAAATACATGTAATCACAACATTCCAGAGGTGGCGGGGTTTCATGGACATTGGGTGTGTGTGGTATATTACTGATCCTAGGGTCTGTGCTCATCTAGTGACTGTGCATGGTGGTGGAGGGTGACGAGAGGATGGAAGCAGAGAGGTTGTTCTACGTGCTTTGACTGGCTGATGACTGGGATGAGATAGATAGTTCCCTGATCTCGAATCCCTTTATAATCACTGGAGAATCTCCTCCCACTGCTCACCTTCTTGCATTCCTAAATCACAGCTTAAATTAGCAAGTGTGCCCAAAGCTAAGGGCCAAAACACTTGCATGCCCTACATCTCAGGGACAAATTTACATAGAAGCAGGGTAAAAAGAATCTGCCAGTCCTTTTTCTCCTAGTGCTCTGCCAAGCACTGTCACACTTCCCATCCCTAATGGAAAAAGAATATTCTGAGCTTCAGCTTAATAAGGCTGATGGGAGGTCTAGAGTCTTGGAAACTATACTGGTAAGGTCATTTAGTAAGTGCTATAGGCTAGATGATGCAGAGGTTATACAAGAAGGAAGAAAACCCAGTTGGTGCCCTCAGAGTTCTCAGTTTAGTAGGGAGCTCATAATAAATTTGACTATGGATCTGTTAATATTCCCAACATTATTCTCAATTTTAAGAGCCTCCCAATGTATTTTTCATGTTGTAAAACATGAAATTGCTAAGGTGATGGTTAAAATAGTCTGAACATCCCAAAGGACTGGAACTCTGACTGCAGAGATAGCAAGTAGAGAAACCATACCATCCAAGTAGCTGATGGTAACATAGCAGCAATGAGTATGTTAAGATAAATAGCAGATTTGCAGTAAATAAAAAACATATACTGGGAAAAGCCTTTTAATTTCTCATAAAATATTAGACAATTATGGGAACTAAATATTTAAACAGGTGTCTTTACATGGAAAATTAGTCTTCAGGTAACTACATGTTTTCTTAGCATTGAGAGATAGGGTATCACAATATGAGAAGACAAGGAAATGTGACACAATCTTTTCCTTGAGTCACACTATTGGTGAGAAGATGAGGTTTGGCACATGGAAAAATTAAAGGGACATTGATTTACACTGTAAAATACTTTCAAAACCCTTTGCCTGATATCTGAAAATTCTGTGGAAGAAAATTATGTATGACCATACCCAAGAGGTAAAAAATTTAGAGGCTTTTTGTAGTTAATGGGGTGGGGGGGAGAGGGAGAGACAATAACAAAGGACTTGAGGTTAGAAATCTAGGAAGAGCTAGTTGACTGTTTTCTTCTGTGCAAACAAAGACCAAAATCCTTTCTAATGATTTTACCCAAGTGATTTTCTGAAAGCATCAGAGGCATAAGGCCAATAGGGTTTCTTTTTTTTTTTTTTTAATTTATTGTTGTTCAGTTGTACTTGTCTCGCCTTTTTCCTGTTTGCGCACCTCAACTGTGCCCCCCCCACTCCCACAGTCAATCCCCCCACCCTGTTGTGCGTAGCCATGAGTCCTGTATTTGTGTTCCTTTGCTTGTCCCTTCCCCTTCTCTCCCCCCTTATTCCCCTCCCCTTCCCGCTCTGCTCTGGTTACTGTCAGTTTGTTATTTATTTCAGTATCTCTGGTTCTATTTTGCTTGCTTGTTTGTTTTGTTGATTAGGTTCCACTTACAGGTGATGTCATGTGGTATTTGTCTTTCACTGCCTGGCTTATTTCACTTAGCATAATGCTCTCCACTTCCATCCATGCTGTTGTGAAGGGTAGGCGTTCCTTCTTTATATCTGCTGCATAGTATTCCATTGTGTAAATGTGCCACAGGAAGTTCTGAGTCAAATACAGATTTGTTTAAAAACATAGAAATTGTTTTCTGATTATTTTTTCTTCATAGCAAAACATACAGATAGTATGGCAATAAAGAGAAGAGCAAAAAATACCCATAGTTCTGCTACACAGATATAATCAATATTAACATTTTGATGTATACTCTTCTAAACATTTTTCTATGCATGTATACATAGAAAAAGAAACTTGTTGTTTAATAAAAATGAAATAGTAGGCATACTGCTTTATAATGGATTTTTAATTAATATCTCATTTTGCATCTCAATGAATATAGTTTTAAATAAGTATGGTGAGTTGAGCAGTATCCCCCCAAAATTAATGTACACACAAAACCTCAAAATGTGACATTATTGGGATATAGTGACTTTATTTTTTTAAGATTTTATTTATTTACTTTTAGAGAGAGAGCAAGGGAAGGAGAAAGAGAGAGAGAGAAACATCAATGTCTGCCCTGACAGGGAATCAAATCAGCAACCCTTTGGTCCACAAGCTGGCACTCAATCCACTGAGCCACAGCAGACAGGGGGAAATAGTGACTATAAAATTTAAGGTTCTAGAGATAAAATCATACTGGATTTAGGCTGGGCCCTAAATCCAATGACTGGTGTTTGTCTTAAGGGAAAGGAGAGAAAGATTTAAACACAGAGGGACACAGAGATGGCCATGTAAATGTGAGACAGAGATTGAAGTGATGCTGCTACAAGCCAAGGAATACCTGGAGACACCAGAGGCTGAAGGAGGCAAGGAAGGATTCTCCTCTGCAGTCTCCAGAGAGACTTTGGCCTTCCTGACACCTTTGAAACAACATAGGGACTTGGGCCTGGAAATGGAAAATACCTGGCGGTCAGGAAGCCAAGTTAAAAACAGGTGGCTAGAAGGAACACAAAATCGTCAACACCCCTCTACTCCCTACTCAAAAACACAGAAGTGGCTGTTTTTTCTCTCTCTTCTAACTGCCTGCTTAAACTAATGAACCACATACACAGTTGATCAAGGTTTAACCTCTGTAGGATCTTCCTACGGCTGTAGTAATGAGCAGGCCATCATCTTGTCCCCGTAGCACAGGCAGGAAGTAGTTACCAGGCAACTACAGTTAGAAAAGGAAGTCACCAGACCCTGAAATGGAAAATTGTCAAGGCTTCCTTTTTCAAAAATCCCGCCTTTTCACACACACCTATCTTTTCAGCAAGCCTGCTTTGTCCCCAGCCTACATTGTCCCCAGCTTGTAAAAGTAGTCAAGCAGAGCCAGACCCCCAGCCAGTTCAGAGGACCTTCCGTTCCTCTGTGCTGCCTCCCTTGTGCTGGAGCCTAAGCTTAATAAAACCTGTCTGGAAATTTCTCTGGAGTTTTCTCTCAACTTATATCTTGGGAAACCCAGGAACTCTAACACTGGTAACACACTGATTTTGGACCTCTGGCCTTTAGAACAGTGAAAGAATAAATTCCTGTTGTTTTAAGCCACCAAGTATGTGATAATTTGTTATGGCAGCCCTAGGCAACCAATACAATTAGCATTTTTATTGGCTGCGTATCACTTACTGTATTCCATTCCACGTGGATGTACCATAGGGAATGTAATACAATGATGGCATTGTTGGTTCCTTTCAGTTGTTCACTATTACAGACACTACAGTGAACATTCTTCTTCAGGAAACTGTGCCATTTTATGGAGAGGGAATATAGCTTAATGGTTAACAACGTGGATTCCAAAGTCAAAGTCAGACTGTCTGGATTCAGATTTTGGCTCCATTACTTAACTAGCTATTATCCTGAATAGTAACTTAACTGGAGACTTGCTGTTATATGGAAAGACTTTTTTCCAGTGTCTGACATATGGTAAGTACTAAATAAATGTTTTCTTATTTATGATAAATTATCAAAGATGAGTAATTCAGAATCAAAGAGATATTTTCAAAAATCAAATGCAATTATAAAAGGCTTAAGAATAAATATAATAAGCATCACAGTTCACTTTTGTTTACAAGCATACATATTTTCATAGAAAAATTATACTATAAAAGGCTACAGGTACTTAATTTCTATCATCATTAACAAAACAAAACGAGGCCACTAGTAATTTATTTTCATTGACTTTGAAAAGACAATCGTTAAATGTTCAGGACATTGACATTTAAATGGTACTACATCTAATTTCAATCCTGGTTCTGCCACTTTTTAATCTGGGGAAAATTACTAAATTTCTTTGCTCCTCAGCTTCTTAATCATATACTAGGTTAGTTACCTCAATCTCATTTAGACTATTATAATAGTTAACTGAGGTGCTTTATGCAAAGTGCCTAGTACAGAGCCTGGAATATAGTAGAGACATAAAATAGTGTGTTATTATTACTGAAAAATGTCTGAGAGAACTCTGAGGAATAATTATTGAATAAAGAAGATAAAACTTAGGTACTTGTGATTTCTTCATAGGTAAGTAATGAATACATGTGGCTTACAAAGCTTTTGGATTTTGCACCCCAGAAGTAAAAACAATTTGTACCATGCAGACCAAATATATGTACATGTACTTATAAATTATAAACATCTACCATGGTATTAATATGTATATTATAAAACTCAAATATGGAAATTTCAAAGGGATGAAATAAAAGTTTCAAAGTTCTGACATTTTTCTTTTGTTGATTATGTTCCAGTTAAAGGTAAGATCATATGGTATTTGTCCCTCACCGCCTGACTTATTTCACTTAGTATAATGCTTTCCAGTTCCATCCATGCTGTTGCAAAGGGTGTAAGCTCCTTCATTCTCTCTGCTGCGGAGAATTCCATTGTGTAAATGTACCATAGTTTTTTGATCCGGAGAGGGGTTTACAGGAGCTACTATAAAGGACATATGGACAAAATCAAGGGGGAGGGTAGAGGTGGGGTACAGGGTGGGTTTGGCTGGGGTGGGGTGGAGGGATGGGGAGAAAATGCAGACAACTCTAACTGAATAACAATAAAATTTTTTAAAAAATAATTTTTTTTTAAGTTCTGACATTTTTTGTTTACACTCTAGTGAATCATTTGAACATGTCCCACCCCGGGTTCACACATTCCACTTTGAATAGCTCTGATGATACAATATTCTCAAATACAAAAGGGTTAGGGGTGAGATGGACTCAAGGGTTTGCTGATCATCCATGTGTGCAAGGAACTAACCAGCAAAATATTTCTGGTGCATGTGAATGTCTATATGTCTGGTAAATGTCCACTTGCTCATTTTTCCAGATTTGGTTCCCTGCATGAAGCTTGTCCTGATATTTCTGGGTAGAACTGACAACTGCTTCCTTTGGGTTCCCATATCCCTATAGCATTTATAACATTTGATTGCATTAATTAGCTTTGGTGACTCTCCCCATCCTGACTATCAGCCTCTCAAAGACAGGGGTCATGTCTTATTCTTAAGTAGTTTGCTAGTTCTTGTTACTTAATAAATACCTATGAAGTGAATGAACTGATAAAATTAGATAGCAATACAGTGGTATAAAAATTTGGATGTCCAGGAAGTACAAAGAAAAAAAAATGCTATAAAATGCTAACCAGTGCCTCTTCAACATAGAATTCTCTTTAATTATATTTTAAAGTCTGACTTGTTTGCAGCAGATTTCACAGCATTTCCCAGTGAATTCTCCAGAGGCTGCAAGAGAAATCTTGGTTGCTTCACTCCTCTGCACAGCTCTGCCTCTGCTCTATAGAGAAGGAGAGTTAGGCCTGGATGGGGATGTTTATGTACTTGCTAATCACACATTTGTTTCCCTTAGCTCAGTTCTGCCTGCCAAGAATAGCTCAGGATGACAATCATTTTCATGTTTTTGGTCAAACAAAGCTCCAGAAGGACATGGATGAAGGGAACTAAGCCAGAAGTTTAACATCAACAACAAGGAAAAGAAGAAGAAATTAAGTTTAAAGATTCCAGTCAAGATGGCAGCATGGGCTCACCTCCTCACACAACCACATCAAAATTACAACTATATAGAACAACCATCATCCAGAAACATCAGAAATCAAGTTGAATGGAAGTCTGACAACTACAGAATTAAAGAAACCACATCCATCCAGACTGGTGGGAGGGGTGGAGATGTGGAATGGGCAGGTCCCACATCTACATGTGGTGGATAAAATTCGGGAGGGATATCTCAAGAGTGAGGAGTTCCAGGCCCATACCGGTCATCCCAGCCCAGGGTTCCAGTGCCAGAAAAGTCCCCATAACTTCTGGCTGCAAAAACCAGCAGGGATTGACATGGTGGAAGTAACTACTGGAGTCCCAAGCAATTCCTCTTAAAGATCCCACACATAGACTTACTAAGATTCACTCCATCTGAGCTCTAGCACTGGGGTAACAGCTTAAAAGGCACCAGTGGCATACAGGGAGGAACTGAAGGGTCTGGCATCAAGGCACAAGCTCGGGAACAGCTTTCTCACAGAAAGAAAGGCAGACAGAGGCCATTGTCCCTTCTTTCAGCCCTCACCCAACAGAGTCACAAAGCCAGCAGGCAGATGCCATATCTGAGACTCCATCAACCTGGCTAACACTATTTGCCCAGCCCTGGAGGTCCCCTGAGACTCTGTCCCATCCAAGCTCTTAACGGTGACTTTTCCATATGAATGACTGGTCTGGGCTCGTGCTTCCTGACTTCCTAAATCCTATCAAACATGCGACAGTCACTTCAGAGAGCCCCAGAGCCCCCAGCCCCCATACCTCCTACTAAGTGGCCCCAGGCCTGGACTAGCAGTAGCCAGCCTAGATTCACAGCTTGGGTGATAAAGAAGGCTCTGCCACTGGACCCTACAGGACACCTACTACATTAGACCACACTACCAAGACATAGAGCCAAAGCAGCTCTACCTAATACATAGAAACAAATTCAAGGAGGCTGCCAATTGAGGAGACAAAGAAACATGGCCCAAATACGAGAACAGATCAAAGCTCCAGAAAAAGAACTAAACAAAATGAAGATAAGCAATCTATCAGATGTGGAGTTCAAAAAACTGGTTATAACAATGCTCAAGGAACCCAGTGAGGACCTCAACAGCATAAAAAAGATCCAGTCAGAAACAAAGGATACACTAATTGAAATAAAAATTTATAGGGAAACAACTGTAGAATGGATGAAGCCGAGAATCAAATCAGCGATTTGGAACGGAAGGAAGCAAAAAAAAAGCAATCAGAAAAAGAAAAAAACATCCCCCCAAAACAAGGTTACTGTAAGCAGCCTTTGGGCCAACTTCAAACGATCCAACACTCACATAATAGGGTTGCCAGAATGAGAGGAGAAAGAGCAAGAAATTGGAAATCTACTTGAAAAAAACAGTGAAACAAAACTTCCCTAATTTGGTGAAGGAAATAGACATCCAAGTCCAGGAAGCACAGAGAGTCCCAAACAAGATGGATGCAAAGAGGCCCACTCCAAGACACATTAAAATTAAAACACTAAACGTTAAAGATAAAGAGAGAATCTTAAAAGCTGCAACAGAAAAGCAGTTAACTATAGGGGAGTTCTCATAAGACTGTCAGCTGATTTCTCAAAAGAAACTTTGCGGGCTAGAAGAGATAGGCAAGAAATATTCAAAGTCATGAAAAACAGGACTTACAGCCAACATTGCTTTACCCAGTAAAGCTCTTGTTTAGAATCAAAGGGCAGATAAAGAGCTTCCCAGACAAGAAATAACTAAAGGAGTCATCATCACCAAATTATTATTATGGGAAATGTTAAAGATCAAAACTATGAACAATAAAATGGCAACAAATATATATCTATCAAAAATTGAATCTAAAAAACAAACTAAGCAAACAAGAAGAAGAGGCAGAACCATGGATATGGGGAGAATGTTTTGATGGTTGCCAGATGGGAAGGGGATGGGTGAAGAGGTGAGGGAATTAAGAAGTACAAATAGGGCCCTGGTGTGGCTCAGTGGATTAAGTGCCGGCCTGTAAACAAATAGGGTCGCTGGTTCAATTGATTCCCAGTCAGGGCACATGCCTGGGTTGCGGGCCAGGTCCCCAGTAGGAGGCATGCGAGAGGCAACCACACACTGATGTTTCTCTCCCTCTCTTTCTCCCTCCCTTCCCCTCTGTCTAAAAATGAATAAATAAAATATTTAAAAATAAAAGAAGTACAACTCGTTAGTTACAGAATAGCCATGTAAAATATAGCACAGGAAATGGAGTAGCCGAAAAACTTATACACATGATCCATGGACATGAATAATCATAGGGGATTGCCTGAGGAGTGGGGGATGCTGTCAGAGTGGGGCAAAGGGGGTAAAATCAGGACAACTATAATAGCATAATCAATAAAATATAATTTAAAAGTTTAAATATGCTGCTCCCCATTTGCTGCTCTCCCATCTCAGCATTTTAGTACTCCTGCTCACCTGCAACTGATATGTTGCAAGTACATTGGAATGGGTAGACTTTAAATAGTTACAATAAATAAGAAACTGCAATTCCACCCTACACATATATCCTTCAAGAGTCATTTGAGTTTTTAAATCTCTATCATCCCTCCCTCCCCTATCTTGCATGCTAACTTGAAGCCACAACTAGAAACTGTTAGCAGTATTTATTTTCACATGTTTTGCTCAAGCATTGCTTTCCAAAATGGGTTCTATGAAATGCTCATAGCTGCTGCATAGAAATGGGCTCTGTGGTTAGAAATTTGGGAAATTTATAGTTATACAAGTTAAACAGATTTCTTTGCAATAGGCCTTTTCATGTCCTTTAATTTTGCAATATACCTGGTCATTCTCTAGGAGGAAGCATAGTTTATTCCACAGAACCCTCTTTTTCTGGCATCATTTAGCCAGAACTAATATTCTGATTAATACACTTTAACACATTACCCATTTGGCTTAAGGTTTGGCTTAAACTAGAACTCTTGTCATTAGAGACAGATACTCATAACTTCCTAGGTCATTTGGATTGGTGTGTGGCTGTTGACAACAGAGAAAACATTGCAAAGGAATTGTCCCAAGTATTCATACAATGAATTTCACCCTTCCTGTGGTCTGACATTACTGCACCCTGGAGCCTGCAATGCCAATGCTACAGAAAGGGAAGCTATATAAATAGCCTGACAGAAGGGAAAAGCACCTAAATTGGGCTCTTTGGTTTTAGGAATATGCATCTTAAGATCTAATTTGTACATTTAATCCCTTGGCAGTTGATTGTCAGAAAGGAAATGGCTTTTCCTCTTGGGGCACTTTCATGAAGACGCCCTTCTTTTTTCTATTTCTACACAGCGAACAACACAGAGCCTTTTTATTATATATAGCTTTCGTGTAACTCTGTTCCCACCAAGAATATCATTCTCCAATTCATTCCTATATGATCTTTCTCCTGCTACTGCATGAAGACTTCTCTTTCCTCCCACTGTAACACTCCCTTATTTCTCTGAATACCCATACTGCTTAATATCTATACCAGAGGTCAGCAAAACATGGTCTTCCATCTAGAACCAGCCTGCCATCTATTTTTTTAAATGAAGTTTTATTGGAACACAGCGATGCTCCTTCATTTACATGTTGTCTATAGCTGCTTTCTCCCTGCAAGAACAAGACTGAGTAGTTCAGCCAGAGACCACATAACATGCAATCCTAACATAATTACTATTTTTCCTTTACAGAAAAATTTGCCAAACTCTGGTCTATACCATTTTCACAATACTTATCATACAGCCTTACTTTGTGTTGTAACACATACTGTCATGTTTTGTATGTCTTGATTTTTAAGCTTTTAAGCCCACTGGGGGCAGGGCCTATGATTTATACTTTTTATAAATTCTTTGTAAAACCTATCTCAAAAATAGTTTATCCATAAACATTAGTTAATCATCGATTGTTTAGTGACTTTTTTGAAAGAGCACAATATATCCAAATTCTCCCTAAGATGTTTTTGGTACCAAAAAGGAGAGAACAAAAGATGTCATGTTATTTTCATACCATTCATTCCTGTTGTTTACCATGGGAAGTGAGCACAGGCTGTTTAAACCTGTTAGCTTTAAAATTTTCTGAGGGACAGCCATACATTTCTTACAGGTAGCTTGGAAAATATTACCCTTTCTATATATAAATAGATGATGTTAATACTTACCCCATCTACCATATTCTTATTCCAACTACCCCAAAACAGTTGCAAAACACACACACATACTTCATAAGGGCTTTATAAATAGTAGCAGACAGGATGTGGACTGACAAAAATTGATCAATACAGTTCTCTGACGGCCATCACAATAATCTGCCTAATGGTCATCGGTTGAACAAGTGACCTGGCTAAGACCTATGATCTCAGGCAGGACTGCTCCACACCATGGCCAGCATTTTAATGCTGGAGATTGCCTACGTAAATGAGCCTCTGGGAGACCACACTGGAGGAGAAAAGAAGCTCTCTGCGTGGCCGGCCACATTATCTGTTCTGAAGACTTTGCTGGCTAACATTTGTTAGGGCAAGTGAAAATCCTAAGCTACAAGTGATGAAAGAAGCCTCTTTTCAAAAACCAACAAGAAAATCCTTCTCATTATTAACAGCTTTTATACACTCAGATGGGGTTAAAAGAGCCACTCAAACTGTTTATTCAGTTTGTTCAGTGCCAAGAAGTGATCCTAATATTGTGTGTATGGTGACACATACATGTCTGCATTTCCCATGGCGCCACACGATTGCATGTGCTGGGCTGAATTAATGGTTTGTGTAAATTTACTTACAATTTTTTCTCTACCCACAAATACAAGTGCCTGAAAAAAGGAAAGAAACATTCTCAGAGCTCCTCCAGTTCCACCACTTCCTTTCCGGCTGATTCATGCCTGTTTCTGAATAAATGTGAAGACTGACTTGGGGTTATATGTGATGTGATCTTCCCCTGGTCTGGCCCTGGTTGGTGGCCCAAGCAGAAAGAGTCTGATTTTTCTATTGTGAAGTTGTAGCAGCAGGTATGTTTGAATCTATAGAAAGTAGCCATTTTTATAATATAACAGTTTTTGTAGTTATAATTTTCATGGTGTCTGCTGGTTGAGAGATGATAGAACCTATTCATAGAATTTACACTCTAGTAGTTTGATAAATATATAACATGTTGAAAAGGAGTTTCATGGAAAAATAAACGTTATTCATCAGGGCTTTAGTTTCTCTTACATTTTGCTTTCAGCTGAGTAATATAAGGTGTTTGTTTGATTTTTATTTATATTTAATTTACTTAGCTTTCTTTCTAGATCTTTTAGCTAATCAAATGCACATAAGTATAGCATTTAAGCAACCCTAGATGTGGTATAGTGGGAAATGTATATATCTTTTTCTTTATATTATCTTTTGTTCATGTGCTGAGGGCTATGGAAGGCAAAATGCAGTGAGGTACTATTTTATAGCATGTTTAATGCTTATCAGTAATTTTTTCCCTCTGACCTTCTGCCTCAGACAATTAATTTTCTTGAACTGCTCACACACTAAAAGAACATTAGGGGGAAAAATAATGTTAGTACTAGTGAATATAATCTTGGAAGAAAAGCTGTGCAATTATTCAAAGACCTAATCTTATCTCTTGTTTCATTTTTATATCACAAGTCTACATTTAAAAGTATTAGATATACTGTTCTGCTGTCCCGCACCTTCGGACCCCAGTAAGTAAATGCTTCTCAGTGCCACCAGGAGTGAAAGAGCTTGTAATGAGAAGTGTGAGGATATGTGTGCTCCATTCATCATTCTGTTCACTCCAATATTGAGGCTCTTGTTATCAGCAGGATTCGTGGCGGTGTCATCGAGGCTGGCATAAATCTTCTGTCAGTGTGGATCGGACTGATGCCCTATTAAAGCTCTGCTTTCAGCTAATCACAGAATGACCTTTCGATGTCTTTAATTAACCTCTGACCTGAACCATGCCAATGTCTTGTTGGTAGGTAAATCTATGGCATGACATTTGCTTATGACACTACATTTGTCTTGGTTTAATCATTCTACCTTTCAGATTATGGCTTGAATGAAATACAGTTGGGATCCCTGCTAATAGTTGGATTAATTTTTAAAAGGTTAGAACATAATATTTTCCTCTGAGTGCCCAGTGATATCTTTGCAGACATTTCCCCCTGGGGAGTTGGGGTCCCCCATTAAAGTAAATTCAGGTGAGCCTTCAATTTCACCAATAATGTCATCTTTTCTATCCAAAGTTATTCCGTTTGAATGGCCTGGGGAACCAGAAGCACTCAAGATCCTACTAATAGATCAGAGAACAAAAGATTTAAAATATAATTTATCCTTATTTGCTCAAGAAAATAGAATGCATCAGTGGCATCGGAAAGAAAGAAAGAGAGAGAGAAAGAGGGAAGAGAGAAAGAGAGGAAGGAAGGAAGGGGAAGGGAGAGGAGGGAGCAAGGGAAGGAGGGGGAAAAGGAGGGAGGGAGGGAGAAGAAAGGGAGACTTTCATCTCCATCTCACTTTGGAAATGTGCTTTTCTTTGCTTTTATTTTTGAAGATTTTATTTATTTATTTTTAGAGAGAGGGTAAGGGAGGGAGAACGAGAGGGAAAGAAACATCAATGTGTGGTTGTTTCTCATGTGACCCTCACTGGGGACCTGGCCCGCAACCCAGGCATGTGCCCCGACTGGGAATCGAACCAGCAATCCTTTGGTTCACAGCCAGCACTCAACCCCCTGAGCTACAACAGTCAGGGCTCTTTTATAATATGTGTGTGCCTCAGGTCCTGAGACATTTTCAAATAATAAAAGTCTCATTCATATCTCATTCTTCATAGAGGAACGCTGTTGGTGACCTCCTATCTACTAAATTAGTAACTATTACAAATGTAAAATATTTATAAAGAATTATACTTTTCTTACATGCAAATGTAGTTATAAATTGACTGAAGTGGTTATTAACTCATTTAAATTGAGTAGGTCTTCTAAAATGGCAAGTTGTGACTGGCTTATAAATCATAACATTATGTGAATAACATAAAAGTTTTGAGCTACCTAAGATTTATCTAATTTTAAACTCAATCAGAAGCCCCATGAAGGGCTGAGACTAGGTGGTCTCTCAGGTCTTTTTCAGCTATAAAAGTCTATGATTCAGTGTCTCAATGTTACAAATTCTAGGTTTATTGAATCTGAATTCAAAAGGTTTTCCTGCCTTTACAATATAATTTAAAAGTTATACTGTAAAAACTTTAGGAGCTGGAAAGTTTTCAAGTATCCCACCTGCTTTTGCCCTCTTCTTTGCCTCTTCTTCCTACCTGAGCCTTTGTCAACTCACCTATAAAGTAAGGATAATACCTACCAGTAGAGTTGCTTTAAAAATTAAAGAAAATACCCATAGCACCTAAATCAGTGTCTGGCATGCAGTGATGCTCAGTTTGCTATGGGTAGTGGGAGATCTGGTAGTATCTGCAGCATTTTCTAAGAGACGTTATCTCTCAGGTTAATGCACTAGTCAAATATAATTTCTTGTCTTCAAAATTTATACAATTTAATGGTTAAAAACTTTGGAGTCTCGCCACGGTTCAAATACATGTTCTATCACCAGCAACTTACTGGCTTTGTGATCATGAGCAATTTACTTAAGTTTCCACAATTTCTCATCTATCAAATGGGAAGATAATTGTATCTAATTAATGGACTTACTAAAAAAGATAGTATATGAGAGGCACCATGTTTGATTTTGTTCCATATTTTATCCCCATTACCTAACATAATAACTGACATACAGTAAGCACTCAATAAATAAATTTAACTATTTTTAGCACTAAATTTAGCTATTAGGTACAATGATTGTATTATTTAATTACATATTAATATTTCATATTATCATCACCACCATCATCATCAATGAATTCATTCTATTTCTGTCTCATATTGCTGTGGTTTAGAAATGGTAATTATATCTTTTTTTTAAGAGTAGGTTTGGGTCCTAGGCTGAAGTGGGGAAGTTATTTCTACTAATGATGTCATCTATTTCCTTAATTACTCAACTTATTTAAGAAGTATTTACTGAGCAGCTGTTATGTGACAGGCTCTGGGGATATGATAAAAAGCATCCATAACACAATACCTGCCGTTATGGAGCAAAAAGTTTATGAGAGAAAGACTGATGTTAATCATAGAAGGATATTAACAAATAAAAATTGCATAACTTTGCCAAAGGCCATAAAGGCGAGATACGTAGTTCTATGAGGGAGCTTTGACATAGCCTGGGAAGGAGTTGAAATCTGAAGGAGGAATAGCAGAGGATAAAGAAGCCTAACCACATGGGGGTTTATATGCCATGTTATGAAATTTTGTTTTTATCCTAAATTGACTAGGAAGTAAGAGATAGAGCATATGAGATTTGTTTCCAAAAGCTTATGCTGATGACTATATGGCAAATGAATCAGAATGAGACAGGGCATACAGGGAGATGTTAAATGCCTACAATTCTCATTGTGTAAAGTCCCAAAGGGGTAGTCTCAATCGTGATTCTTTCTTTGAATCTCAGTAAAAGGTTATGTTGAGCCCTGGCTGGTGTGGCTCAGTGGATTGAAAGCCAGCCTGCAAAACAAAGGGTTGTTTGTTCAACTCCCAGTCAGGGCATATGCCTGGGTTGTGGGCCAGGTCCCCAGTAGGGGGCACTCGAGAGGCAACCACACATTGATGTTTCTCCACCTCGCTTTCTCCCTCCCTTCTCCTCTGTCTAAAAATAAATAAATAAAATCTTTTCTAAAAAAAGTTATGCTGATGCCTTCTTCATAGGCACCAAAGAGGCAGAAGGAGAGAGACCTACCAAACATGCAAACCTCTCCTTTTACACTTAGTATCAATACTAAGGAACAAGTGATATCACTTAGGCCTCTGAATGTATTCTTCTTCTCTACTACTTTTGCTGTGACCACAAGAGAATAAGACGCTGTTTGTGTTTATTGCCTTATATTATGGACAGTCACATACCATCTATTGGAGGACTGCATGCCAAGCCAATGACCTAGCCTCCTTAAAACTTTACTGGTTATTATACTGATAGGACTAGGCTACGAATCAATTAGAGTTATGAAATTCACCTCTTCTACTGTTGTTCCAGCAAGAACAAAAGAAAGAAAATCACCTCTAGCTAGAGAGGTTTTGTGGCAACCAACCTCTTAAAGAGGTAAGATGGCTAGTATATGTATGCTTTCTCCTGCAAATATTTATTCAACTTTTATTATGTAGTAGGTACCTCGTAAGTATTAAATGGGAAACTAAGCCCAGCCTTGAGGGTGATATCTGCTATGTCATGTGATTTAAGGTGAAGGGTTAATATTTGTGAACCTACCATGTGCTTGGTATTTTATATAGATTATCTGATTTTGTCATGAAGACAAGTTTACAAAATGGAAATTATGATCTTCACTTTGAGAGAGTTAGGATTTAAACCTAGATGTGCCAGCCACAAATCCCTTGCACTTCCATTACACCACATTTTTCATTAAGAAGGAACCTTCATTTTGGAAATAACTTCCCAAGAAGAGGAAGCTAGAAAGATTCACTCTCTCTCCAATGCCTTCTCTTGAAAACCACAACACAGTTTTTAAATCTCAGCACAAATTCTTTTTCTACTAACAATTTTATTTATTCATTTTCTTTTTTAAAAAATATACTTTATTGATTATGCTATTGTACTTGTCCCATTTGTTTCACCCCTTTATTCCCCACTGCCTTGTACTCATGCTCCCACCAGCATTTCCCCACCTTAGGTCAAGTCCATGGGTCATACATATAAGTTCTTTGGCTTCTCCATTTCCTATACTATGCTGAACTTCCCCCTGTCTATTTTGTACCTATCATTTATGCTTCTTATTCCCTGTACCTTTTCTCCCACTACCCCCCCATCCCTCCTCCCCAATAACCCTCCATGTGATCTCTATTTCTGTGAATCTGTTCCTGTTCTAGTTGTTTGCTTACTTCATTTTGTTTTTGTTTTTTTAGGTTTGGTTGTTGATAGTTGAGTTTGTTGTCATTTTACTGTTCATAGTTTTGATATTCTTCCTTTTCTTAGATAAGTCCCTTTAACATTTCATATAATCAGGGCTTGGTCAAACAAAATATAATCAGAGACATTGAAGTTAAGAACAATCTAACAATAGCCAGAGGGGAGTGGGGAGGGGACAGTGGGGAGAGGGGTTTACAGGAACTACTATAAAGGACACATGGACAAAATCAAGGAGGAGAGTGGAGGTGAGGGAGGGAGGTGGGTTCAGATGGGGTGGGGTAGAGGGATGGGGAGAAAATACAGACAACTGTAATTTAATAACAATAAAATTTTTTTTTTTAGTTTCTGAATTCTTTTTTTCTTAATTTTTTAATGTTATTCAATTACAGTTGTGTGCCTTTTCTCCCCATCCCTCCACCCCACCCCATCCAAACCCCTCTCCCTCCCCCACCTCCACCCTCCCCCTTGATTTTGTCCATGTGTCCTTTATAGTAGTTCCTGTAATCCCCCCTCCTCACTGTCCCCTCCCCACTCCCCCCTATAAATTGTTAGATTGCTCTTAACTTCAAAATATAACCAGAGATATTGAAGTTAAGAACAATAAATTTTTTAAAAAAGAAATCAATGGCTACAAGAGAAAACAAAACAATGTAAAATAAAATTTATAAATTGTCAAAAAAGGGAGGGGCTTAGTGATCATGAACTCCTCAAACTTGACCTTATCTGGGAAGCACTTTACCTGCCCTTCCATTCTAAATGATAGCTTTGCTGGATACAGTAATCTTAGATGTGGGTCCTTGCCTTTCACGACTTGGAATACTTCTTGCCAGCCCCTTCTTGCCTGTAAGGTCTCTTTTGAGAAATCAGCTGACAGTCTTATGGGAACTCCTTTGTAGGTAACTGTGTCCTTTTCTCTTACTGCTTCTAAGATTCTCTCCTTATCTTTAATCTTGGGTAATGCGATTATGATGTGCCTTGGTGTGTTCCTCCTTGGGTCCAGCTTCTTTGGGACTCTCTGAGCTTCCTGGACTTCCTGGAAGTCTATTTCCTCTGCCAGATTGGGGAAGTTCTTCTTCATTGTTTGTTCAAATGAGTTTTCAATTTCTTGCTCTTCCTCCTCTCCTCCTGGCACCCCTATGATTTGGGTGTTGGAAAGTTTAAAGTTGTCCTGGAGGTTCTTAAGCCTCTCCTCATTTTTTTGAATTCTTGTTTCTTCAGTCTGTTCCAGTTGAATGTTTATTTCCTCCTTCTGCTCCAACCCATTGATCTGAGTCCCAGGTTCTTTCCCTTCACTGTTGGTTCCCTGCATATTTTTCTTTATTTCACTTTGCATAGCCTTCACTCCTTCCTCTATTTTGTGTCCATACTCAACCATTTCTGTGAGTATCCTGATTACCAGTGTTTTGACCTCTGCATCTGAGAGGTTGGCTATCTCATCGTTGCTCAGTTCTTCTTCTGGAGTTTTGATCTGTTCTTTCATTTGGGTTATATTTCTTTGTCTGGGTCCTCCTGTTAAGTTGTAAGGGGCAGAGTTTTTGGTATTTGCCAGGGTGGGGCAACCCATGTTGCTGAGTTGTGGCACTGTACGTGGAGGAAGGGTCAGAGAGAACAATGCCACTTGCTCAGCTGTCTGATGACTTTCAGTCGCTTCTCCCACTCCCCATTAGCAGAGTGGGCTCTTCTGATGCTGATTCCCAAGTGGGTGGTTTTTTGAACATTCTAGGACCCTGTGGGTCTCTCCAATGAACTCTTCTGTGAGGCTGGAAGTTTCTCCTACCACCTCAACCGCCATAGGTTTTTTCAGCCAGAAGTTTTGAGGCTTTAGTGTCCTGGCTGGAACCCTGGATTGTGTGGTCTGTCTTGCTCCCCAGTTGTTCCTCCTGGTTTATCTGCCCACAAATGTGGGACCACCTGCTTCACCAGCCGCTGCCTCACCTGCCCTAGTCCTTCATCTGCCACCTTGCCATAAGTCCTCCCCACACCAGCTGCCCCTCTCCACCTCTCCTACAGATCTGGATGAATGTTTCTTCTTTAACTCCTCAGTTGTCAGACTTCCATACAGTTCAATTTTCTGGCAGCTCTGGTTAGTTTTTGTTTTTATATTTGTTGTTGTCCTTCTTTTGGTTGTGTAAGGAGGCAAAGTGTGTTTACCTATGCCTCCATCTTTGCCAAAAGTTGAAATCTAGCACTATTGAGAGGACTGAATAATTCTTTTTTCTTTTTTAAGATTTTATTTATTTATTTTTAGAGAGGGGTTAGGGAGGGAGAGAGGAAGAGAAACATCAATGTGTGGTTGCCTCACACATGACCCCTACTGGATATCTGGCCCAACACCCAGGCTTGTGCCCTGACTGGGAACTGATCCAGCAACACTTAGTTCCCAGGCTGATACTCAAACCACTGAGCCATGCCAGCCAGGGCAGAGTGGTCCTGTGCATTCATAGCCTCTACCTACTATATGCCAGTGGCACTCTAATTATGATGTCTAAAATTGTCTCTGGACATTGTCAAAAATCCCTGGGAAGCAAAATTGTCCCTGGTAGAGAGCCACTGGTAGAGAATAAAGGCAAGACATAAGAAGACTTGACCCTGAGGTCCACCAACATTTAAAAGGAAAGCAGAGGAAGAGAACTACCACAAATAACCAAGAGAGGAAAGTTCAGACAAGAAAGGTGGGCAAAATAGCTGTTTCAGAGAAGTTATGTAAAATACAAATGGAAAAGAAAATTAAATTTGGTTACAAGAAGGTTCTTGGTGACTTCAGGGAGGTAAGTAAGTTTCAGAGGACTAGGGAAGGAGGTGGCAAAAGCCTGGTGGTAAACACAAATAAAATATATGAGATAGAATTAGTGAGAGTGAACTTTTCTTTCAATATTCTGGTAAATACTGTAATACTGTGCAAACTCTGGGCCCAGTACTTAAGATATTGGAAGCTTCTACATTCTGTATCTTGGAATACTCTCTCTGGGGTCCCTGAATAGCCATATAAGAAGTGTGACCAGGTTATTAAGGACTTCTGGCCAAGATGAAAGTGTAGGTTGATATGCTTTGCTTCCTGCCACAACCAAAAAAAGGACAACAACAAATTTAAAACCAGAAAATCAAACTGTTTGGAAGTCTGACAACCAAAGAGTTAAAAAAGAAACATTTATCCAGACTGGTAGGAGGGGCAGAGACAGGTAGCTGAGATGGAAAAAACGTGCAGCAAGGCAGCAGAACAGGAGTGCAAGGAGGTGGCTGGAGGACCATTTGGTCCCACATTCGCATGTGTATAAGCCTAGACGAACAACTGGGGAATGAGACAGACCACACAACCCAGGGTTCCAGCCAGGACACTAAAGCCCCAAAATCTCTGGCTGTAAAATCCTGTGGGGATTGCAGTGGCAGGAGTAAGTCCCAGACTCACAGGAGAGTTCATTGAAGAGACCCATGGGATCCTAGAATGTACACAAACCCACCAACATGGGAATAAGCACCAGAAAGACCTAATTTGCTTGTGAGTAGCAGGGGAAGTGACAAGAGTGGGGCAAGAGCAGAGCAAGAATGTTCTATCTCTGAAACCTCCCCTACCTGCAGCACCACAACTCTGCAAAGTGGGTTACCCCACCCTGGCAAATACCTAAAACTCTGCCCCTTACAACTTAACAGGAGGACCCAGACAAAGAAATATAACCCAAATGAAAGAACAGATCAAAACTCCAGAAGAAGAACTGAGCAACGATGAGATAGCCAACCTCTCAGATGCAGAGGTCAAAACACTGGTAATCAGGATACTCACAGAAATGGTTGAGTATGGACACAAAATAGAGGAAGGAGTGAAGGCTATGCAAAGTGAAATAAAGAAAAATATGCAGGGAACCAACAGTGAAGGGAAGGAACCTGGGACTCAGATCAATGGGTTGGAGCAGAAGGAGGAAATAAACATTCAACTGGAACAGACTGAAGAAACAAGAATTCAAAAAAATGAGGAGAGGCTTAAGAACCTCCAGGACAACTTTAAACTTTCCAACACCCAAATCATAGGGGTGCCAGGAGGAGAGGAGGAAGAGCAAGAAATTGAAAACTCATTTGAACAAACAATGAAGAAGAACTTCCCCAATCTGGCAGAGGAAATAGACTTCCAGGAAGTCCAGGAAGCTCAGAGAGTCCCAAAGAAGCTGGACCCAAGGAGGAACACACCAAGGCACATCATAATCGCATTACCCAAGATTAAAGATAAGGAGAGAATCTTAGAAGCAGTAAGAGAAAAGGACACAGTTACCTACAAAGGAGTTCCCATAAGACTGTCAGCTGATTTCTCAAAAGAGACCTTACAGGCAAGAAGGGGCTGGCAAGAAGTATTCCAAGTCGTGAAAGGCAAGGACCCACATCTAAGATTACTGTATCCAGCAAAGCTATCATTTAGAATGGAAGGGCAGGTAAAGTGCTTCCCAGATAAGGTCAAGTTAAAGGAGTTCATCATCACCAACCACTTATTATATGAAATGTTAAAGGGATTTATCTCAGAAAAAGAAGTTCAAAACTATGAACAGTAAAATGACAACAAAATCAATTTTCAACAACCAAACCTAAAAAAACAAAAACCAAATGAACTCAGCAAACAACTAGAACAGGAACAGATTCACAGAAATAGAGATCACATGGAGGGTTATCAGCAAGGAGGGATGGGGAGTAGTGGGAGAAAAGGTACAGGGAATAAGAAGCATAAATGGTAGGTACAAAATAGACAGTGGGAGGTTCCGAATAGTTTAGGAAATGGAGAAGCCAAAGAAATTATATGTGGGACCCATGGACAGGAACTAAGGTAGGAGGGCAGTGTAGGGTGGAGGAGGATAAAGGGGAGGAAAAAAATGGGACAACTGTAATAGCGTAATCAATAAAATGTACTTTAAAAAATAAGAAGTGTGACCACCAGTCTGTGGTAATAGTCTCAACTAAACCAAGACTTCCACCCATCCCGCCACGTGGCAGACATGCAATGGAAGTGGTCTTGGAGCCTCTAGGTCAGCCTACCTTCCAATTGAATACCAGTGAGTTACCTAAGTGAAAGATACTCAGAGCAGAGCTGCCTTAGCTCTGCATAGGGTCCAGAGCACAAAATCACTAGGTGCTATAAAATAGTAAGCTTTTGAGTGATTTGTTACCCAACAATATGTACCTGGAGCAAAGGGTAGTATTAATCCCAATTGCCTTCTTTCAATCATGAGATTTAGGGAGAAAGATGTTAGCCCAACTGTCATCCTGTCCCCACTGCTTTATGAGTAATTCCTAAGGATGAGTTCTGTGCCATTAGCATGTGATGGTCAAGCACTTTGAGTCTAGAGTCACACATACTCAAGTTTAATTCCTAGCTTCTCTGCTGCACAAAATAGGTGTTATTAAAGGTTCTAGTCATGGAACCATTGTCAAGATTGAGTGAGATGCAATTACAAAAGCATTTACACAGTACCTAGCATAAGAAATGATTGCTAAATTCTAGCTCTTATTTAAACAATAAGTTTTTTCCATCAAAGGATAGCAAATCATCACATTTTTTATCAAATAACCCTTATTTCAACCTCATAAAAGCTTGCACTAACTTTATGCCATCCAGCTAGCAGGGTTGATGGAATCTTTTTCCCTTAACCTCTGCTTCTTCATAACCACAACCACAAGCTTGTTCCTGTTGGTCTTCTTCTGGTTTACTACCTGTGATTCTTACTGTTTTACCTATAAACCTTACACACACACACACACACACACACACACACACAAGAGAATGTCTCTAAACCACAAATTCTCCTGTGGAAGATAGGAGTATTAAAAGATTGACTTCTGTATGTCTTTTTAGCAACCATGGAAATTTCAAGTTTTCATCCGTGTTACATGAATCACTCCTGTTGGGAAAATGGAGAGAACTGGGTGTTGGGAATAGAAAAGAAAGATTAAAGTAGAAGACAAAGGAGGAAAAGAGGTTTAAGTGATGAAGCACTGGAAACTCTGAAGGAAATTGAAAAAGAAAGGAGACAACTGTTTCTGCAAGGAAGCAAAGGGCTAAGCTATGTATGAGCAGGGTTCAGGGCAGGGCTGAGGCCATAATCCTGACTATTGGACAGATATTTCAAATATACCAAATTAGCCATGAAAGTAGCCCAAGGTTTTCCATCTCAGCCACCTTAGAAACTACTCTGCATTTCTGAACTTTGAGGTGAGAGTTAATAATTCTGAGTCATAATATTAACAGAGGGAAAATGCCTCCTAGCATGCATATTATCTGAAAAACAAATGTACAAGCATGTAATTGATCTTCTTCAGTAGAGAATTTCTGCAAAGACACTAATAAGTAATGGGTGTTAAGATAAAAATAATATACTATACCTATCATAACTAATTTAAATGAGTGAAGTGTCACCAAAATATTGTTTAAACTTTACTGTTTTACCTTCACAAACATAAAAAATATAAGGTGACTGAAAACCTCTGAACTTTAATGATACAATGTTTGTATCATCATAAGTTTCTTATCTTCCTTGGGCTTTTTGAGAAGAGAACTGAGGATTGATATTGGCGTGTGTGTAGGATAGCAGAGGAGGGGGATACCAGGAAGAGATAGCTGGTAGCCAGGTACTCCATCAAGATCCTTCCAATGCCATGGGAACAGGCAACTTTGTAGAAACAAATTGATTGGATGCCTTTTGAGAGAAAGTATTTAAGATGTGTCTGCCCTGCTAAGAACAATTCCTTGTGACCACAGGGCACAGAGCCATGGACCAAATGCTTTATATTTACCAAGGTTCCTCTGGGCATGAAAATGACTCCACTCAGCCCCATTTAGACCTCCCTCCCGCCCACCCCGGTTTTTCTTGGCAGAGGTTAAGTGTGAGTGGGGAATAAAAGGGAGAGGAGCCAGATCTCACATTCATAAAGAGCCTGAAATTTAGACTGTTGACATTTTCTCCAAATAAAGTTATTTTGACACTATACTTTTAGAGTGTTAAACTATTGGTTTTTAAAATGTAAACTTTAAAAATCTACCACATATGTGTCAATGTTTTGGTATCTGTTCATTTTTAGTATATCTAAATCCTTAAAAATTGGGGTAGTCTGGGTTCTGTCTGTCTCTGGGAGGCCCTTCCTTACCCAGCAATCACCTACAACTCTTCCCCTCAAATACTGAAACTTCCCAAATGAAAGCTTAGGTAGATGCTAAACTGAAAAGTGGGAGTGATATGTGAATATGCAATGGGCACATGCAGATCCAGAGGAAGATACTAGAAATTATTCCATTGAGTCCCACTAGAATGTCTATCCTTCAAGAACTAGGGCTCAATCTTTCCTCTCTATATCTCTAATTCATAGTACAGTGCCTAGAACACAGTAGGAGCTCAATGCATGCATCGAATGCATGAATGAATAAGTGAATGTAAAACACTGGCCTAGACAGATTATTCTTTATGCAATATATGATACTGTCAAATTCAACTGCCTGCAAGGGAATCATTTGTCTATGGAGTAGGCAAATTTTCAATCTGAAGCTGACTTTAAGCCATTGCTCAGACCAAGTGCCCAGCTAAAGGAACATAAATGATTCTTAATATCCCACCAAGAAAAGCATACTGGGAGAAGGATATCTATAGCTGGAAAAATCAGAGCAGATTCCAAAATCAAAAAGAAATTCCTTTTGCACTGTTGATTATTTGGAATTACCTGAGCCTGGGTCACAGATCATTGGTGTGGATAATCAAGAATGGACTGCTCATGTGAATGTGAAGCCTGCTTGGACTTGGGCATCCCCCAGGGGCCTGATCACAGCCCCTGCCCCCTCCATTTCCACCACACAGAGCCCAGAGTAGGAATGGAGGTATAAATCCACATCAAGGCTGGGGCAAGGACTTTCTACTAACACCCCGAAAGATTAGAGCTTCCCCCAGGGTTACAGGAATGAACTGAGGTTTGTTATGAGCTCTGCAACCAGAGCAAAGGTTAACGGGAGCAAGGGTGTCACGGAAGAGAGAATCAAGAATTGTTCATGCCGGTTGCATTTTCCAAGTTACTACAACCTCAGAATTGTCCAACCTAACACGTCACATGTTTTCAAAGCAGGACAACTGAGATAAAAGTTGAAGAATGGGTAATTCTGCTTTGGGCACTGCTGCCTCTTGTCTTCACTGCTTTGTCCCTGGCGCTTGAAGTCATTAGCTGCTCAAGATCTTACCCCAACAGCTTCCCCTGGGGATGATCTGCATGCCCAGCAGAGGCCCCATAATAAATTTCCTGCTCCATACTCTGTTCTGCCAGAGACTTGCCCTCAGCTCTCAAAGGTTAAAGCTAGGATTAATTTGATAAATTAATCTGGGCTTTCAGATTAATGTGTCTATGGGCACTTCATCTAATAAGAGTTTTGAAAAGACCTTTCCCCATTTGTGTTGACCCATCTAATACAGTGGCTGAAAAGGAAGGTAGCATGGTGAGGGAGGAGGTCAGCCAGAGGTAGAATATTTTGGGAATATTTCTGGCTTCCTATGGCTAGATCTGTCTATAGAGGCAGGTGTTGCTCAGGATTTCCTGTACTGGGGGACAAGCCTAGGGCATAACTTGCTATTTTTCTATCCCAGGTGGCTCCCGAGAGCATTTTAGAGGTTTTCTACTTTATCATTCTGGTTTCCTGAGAGTATTTAAGCAAACACAAAGGGAGGCAATTTGAGAAATTATAATAGCATTATAGTCAATGCAGAGGAAAGGACCCACCATGAACTGAAGACTGTGGCCTGTTCTGGTGTGGGGTAGGACAAAAACAGAGAGTCTGCCCACATGACCAGGCTTTCTAAAGAGGCCCTTAGCCTCGCCAGAAAGAGTGGGATAATTTATAGGTTAACATTTTCTTTTAATGCAAGTAGCATTTTCCTCATTTATAGTTAATTAGGTTAAGCATGCATGGGGAGCAAGGGAGAAAGTCTTTTAGTGATGCTCTATGTGATTAGAAATTTGAGTAAAGAACCTCTAAAAGATGGAGCACTTGCCCCTGTAAAACAGGCACTCTTTTAAGTGTCAGAACCGGTGGCCTGTACTAGTTTCAAAGGCATTGTGGTAATTGAGGCACTAAGATAAAAAGATACAGAACATCCTAAGTCTTTTAAATAGGTTTGAAGCCATATGTACTTGTGATATACGTGATATTGAAACAAATGGCTGAAGACTGAACATATGGAATATCTGATATCCTGGGACCTACCATGTTGAACTTTGGCCTTTGAGTCCCACCAACTTGCCAGGATGCAGCAATAAAGTGGCAGTGATAATTATGAAACAACCCTTTGTGAGCATCAGATTTCTCATTTGTAAAGTGAGAATTAAAATAGTGCCCCCTCCACACCCACATGCCCTTAATGTGACTATTACAATTAGAGAAAATGTATGCATGTCACCTAGCAAATAGTGGGCAACAATAGGTTAATAACCAATAAATATTCTTGTAAGATCAAAACCGTACCTCCTTTGTTTGACTGAATCCAACATTTTAGGCATTACTTGCCTTCTTCCTTATAACCAGTCCAGATCTCTTTGGTTTAAGGCAGCTGTCTCATGCAAACCAGGTGAAACTCCTCATGGATACGGTTTTCCCAAACAGCAATCCAGTTGGAAGGGTTCCAAGTATTGCTTCCTTATCAATGATTTTTAACAAACACAAGCACGGTATAAACAACAAAACATCTTTACCATAGTCTGCAGGACACTGTTTCTATCACACTGCATCAGGTTTAGGCATTCCTTGCATATCAACAAACCATTTCCACACGGGCAGGTGAGTGTGGTAGCAGGAAAAGAGACCAGGGAACCTTGGTCTGCTCCTGGCTTTATCCCTCCTATGTGGGTCCTGTGGCTAGTTTCCAGACTTTCTGGATTTTGTTTCACTCTCCATAAATTGAGGACAGTCTTCAAAAAGTAAATAAAATAAATTAAATGAGAAAATTGTAAGTCTCAATCCCTGGGCCAAAGAATTATTTTTCTAGGCAAAGATTTCATGGCTCAAAAGGACCACTAGCTCCCTGCATTTCTCTGACTGGCTTCTCCTTCAAGTTTTTCTCCTCCAACGGTCCCCTGGTGAGGAGAATGATGAGATTTTTAATGGAAAGAGCTTGGGCTTTGGGGCCAGGTAGACTGAAATTTGAATGCTAGTGCTTTCACTTACTGGTCACCTGGGCTGAAACAAATTGCTCAGCACAGTTTGTTCTCCCATCAAATGGCTAGAGTAGCACAGAGCCCACTACCAATGTCAGCTTGGGGATAAAATAAGGATTAAAAGGGCCTAGTATCTAGTTTATAGAAAGCAAGTTTTAGTCCCTTTCCCTCAAACAGGAAAAGTGGTGAGTATGTAACGCCCCCCCTCCCCCGCTTAAAGACTCCCTGCCCCCATTCTCACAAAGAACCCTGAAAATAGTCAGTAAAAATATTGGTTTTAACTCTGTTACACAAATGCACATGTACACACACACACACACATCACAGCTTAGACTGCACTTACCCTTCTCCCACCTTCCCCACTTCCCCTGAAATAAAGCCTGCACGAGAGCGAGGCCCAGACAAGGGTAAGCCATTTAAAAACTGCATCCAGACCTCAGTGGGGAGGGGGTCATTGCCTTCCAGATTTTTAGCCTCCCCACCCCCTTTAGGCAGCTGGCCTAATGAGGAGGAGATGATTCTTTTTTCCATTGTTTTAATTTAATTTAATTTTGTGTTATATTGAATGTATGGTTGGAGATGCCTTAAGTGAACTTTTTTATCCTCTACTTAAATTTCCTCAGGGAGTGTACCCCAAGACCTCTCTCTGTGATAACTTATTCTGGCCAGCAGAGCTAGGGTCTATTTATTACATCTCCCGACCATTCCTTCAAAGCTCTAGGAGGAGGGGCCCCTCTGCAGTTGCTGATGACTAGAGAATTACTCAAGTGTGAACTGTTTCACTGTCTGTCACTTTGCTCATTAGGCAAGTGAAAAAAGGTATCTGTGGCTCTGTCTCATGGTCCTCATTAGCTTAGCAGCACATTTTTACTTCCCTTATTTGTTTTAAAGATGAATGCATAAGAAACAGTATTCAGTTGGTATTTCTTGGTATAATTTTAAGAAGCGAAAGTCTGGATAATCTTATTATCTTCTCAATAATTGTGTTGTTCAGACAACACAAAGGGAACAGTAATTGCCTCCACTGCATTTGTATCCACGGTTTGGGGTATAACTGTTTTGGTTGTGGTAAGGATTGAAGCCTTCAGCATTGGGATAAGATGGTGTTTTCGGAAAGGGGATGAACATATACTCCAATAAGGACAGCTAAATAAACTAATGAACCCATACCCTGAGAATGTTGTTTTATTTCCTCCCAATACTCTAGTCCCAATAGTAGAAAAACTGGTATCATCACTACCTTTGCATTAAACGTAATTCTATTTCCACCCAGAGATTTAGCAAAAGGTTTTTTTTGTTGTTGTTTTGTGTGTGTGTGTGTGTGTGTGTGAGAGAGAGAGTGATATGGGAAGGATATGTGGATACAGTTAAGATTTTATTTTTATGGAGCATTTTTACAGGTATTTATGGTTGTTTATCATCTTTAGATTTATTTACTGAGATGATAAAACAGAGCTGAGATGGCCCCATATCATTCAGCAGTTTGACATTCTGGTTGCCTTCCTGATAGAAATGTGTCAGCCTATTTCTTGTTTGCTGCGCTTGACTAGGGGTGTTTAGGATCCATTTTCGTTCAGCCACATAAGTGTTGTTCCAAATTCATTAGCATCTGTATGGAGTCCTAGCCATATATACCCTGTGGCTGATGATTTAAGTAGGGAACATCCACACCACAGGGCTAAGGGACACAAAATATTATGTTCTCTTCTTTACCTAACCTTAAAACTTCTAACACACATATAGTGTGTTAAAGTTGGCATTCGCTGCTGGCATGGGTTTACACATAGGTCTGCATAACAGAACAAATAGGTGAATTAGACTGGCAAACATGCAGAGTAGGTTTCTGAGTATGCATTTTCAGCTTTAGAGTCTTAAAATCTAAGCAGGGTAAAGAAAGAAGCATTCTCCTATTTTTTTAAAGAGCTTGATTCTTTTAGTAACAATGCCAGTTAAAATGCCTGATTTTCATCACCCTCAACCATTCTCTTTATTCAGAGAAATGAGAATGCATGTAACCCATTCAAGGGAAATATAATGCATTATTATAATATGAGTTGGCCTAAGTAGCTAATCACTTTTTATTAACACATTTTGGCCCAGGGAGTTGGGATTTCTCCAAGCTGACTGTCAGGGCAGGGATTCTGGGAGTCTATATTGGTAATTAGCATTACAAGATCTTGGCTCCTGGGGTGATTCAAATTAATACAAAATAAAAGTGCAAATTTCCAAATAGCCTTGAAAGCCATATCTATTATTAAATTTATGCTATTAAAACCCTTTCCAAACAGCATGACAAGGGTCCAGAGCAGAGGGTTTCCTTAAATATCTGCACAACTCATCTTGGACTCTTTAAAATTAAATACAAGAGCATACAATGAAATATCAAAAGAATTTTCTATACAATTGAGTTACGCCTTGGCAGTGAAGTTTTCCATCACAGCAAATCCCTACAAAGCAATATTAGTTTCATGGTCACAGTTGCTTTGGGACTTTCCTTGAAACATTTGGCAGTTATCTTGAGAGCATCCAAAAAACCTCTGACAACATCAACCACTCATTTCATAAGCAGGCGTTAAGAGGTGACAGGAATCCCTGGGTCACAGGCAGTTCCATTTTTAATTTTTTGAGGAAACTCCACTCTGCTTTCCACAGTGGCTGCACCAGTCTATATTCACACCAACAGTGCACAAGGGATGTGGGTTCCCTTTCTCTACAACCTCACTGACACTTTTTGTTTGTTGATTTATTGGTGATAGCCATTCTGACAGGTGTGAGGTGGTGGTATCTCATTGTGGTTGTAATTTACATCTCTCTGATGATTAGTGACGTTAAGCATCTTTTCATATGTCTACTGGCCATCTTATGTCCTCCTTGGAGAAGTGTCTTTTCAAGTCCTTTGCCCATTTTATAATTGGCTGCCCATCAGTAGATGGATGGATAAAAAAGCTGTGGTGTGTCTACACAATGGAATACTACTCAGCTATAAAAAAGAAGAAAATCTTACCTTTTGCAACAGCATGGATTGACCTGGAGAGTATCGCGTTAAGTAAAATAAGTCTGTCGGAGAAAGACAAGTACCATATGATTTCATTTATATGTGGAATCTAATGAACAAAATAAACTAAAGAACAAAATAGAAACAGATTCATAGATAGCAGATTGACAGCTGTCAGAGTAGAGGGGAGTTGGGTGGCTTGGTGAAGAAGATGAAGGGAGTAAGCAAAAAAATATCTCATAGACATAGACAACAGTGTGGTGATTACCAGAAGGAAAGGGGATTTAGGAGGTAGAAGAGGGTAATGGGGATAAATGATGATGGAAGGAGACTTGACTTGGGGTGGTGATCACAAAATACCATGTACCGACAATGTATTATAAAATTGCACACCTGAAACCTATATAATTATATTAACCGATGTAACCCTGATAAATTCAATAAAAATAAATAAATAAATAAGTAAATATGGCAGGAGGGCGCTTGGCACATTACCATCCCTCCACCATGGAGCCCCTCCCAGGCAGGAAGAAAGAGAAACTGTACAGCACAGAGACATTATGGAGTACTCGTTTTTGAATAAGGTTCTACTAATGTGTAAATAACCTGCTTTCTCTAACCATGTCTTTAGCAGACTAAATGGTTAATTGTTATTGATCAGCTCTGCCCCCTGTTCCAATATCAGTCATTATTGAAAATAATCTCAGTATCCTTCATTAAGCATGCATCTGTTTCCATGGGAATGCATTTTAAACACAGAAAGCTACTTGAGTGGTATTGGTTTCACTGGTTGTGCTGGCACTGAGGGCTGTGGTTGCCCAATCTGTCATAGTTAATCAACTCTCATCTCTTAACACTGGCTGCAGTTATCAATGAGGCAAGGATTAATATTCTGGGCGAAGCAGATGATAAATCATTTGTATATAATTAGTGTACAGCAAGGTTACAGCTGACATGAATTTTTATCTTAATTATGAGAGAAATTTGTTCCATTAATATAATTTAGTTTGCATGAGTGGCTAGACACCTAACAAAGTTAATCTTACACCTGTCATTACAACATTGAGGAGAGAGCCTCATGTTGAGGCGGTAGTCTCGGTCCTCCCGCCATGAGGATAATCTATTTTCACATCCGGATGTGAAAATAGATGATTGTAGACAGAAGATGTAAAGTCAACTCTTTTTAAAGTTGCCCCTGGGTATTTATGGGAGAATAGTGAGGCATATCAACTGATGTTTTTGCACTTTGGATACCAGAGTCTCCTTTCAAAACGACCTCTCTCCTGCCTCGTAAATCAGGAGGAAGACACTAGACACAAGAAGAGATTTGTTCTGTTTTCAATGTATGTATGTTAAATCAGAGCCTTTGACCAAAAAAAAAAAACAAACCCAAAAAACAAAAAAACCTTTGCCTCATGACAAGCTATTGCATTTTTATCAAATGCATTGAATTAAGAAATGTGTGCTATTCAGGTTGTCTATTCTGTGTTTCACGTTTATGTTATAATTGAATAGAATAATTCACATAACATAATCTACTATACAAGTGGTAATTATGCAGGCATCCTGAAGGCTTCAAAGTACTGCACAAACCTAAACCCTGCACTAATTATCTAAGTAATTACTAAGTCTGATCAATCATATTTGATGGATAGAATAGGTGGGGCTGTTTATGTAGCAGAATGTGATGTTCTTTCATTTCCTAGTGATTAACTACACATTTAAGATTTTTTAAAAAACTAGCTAACCTGGCTTGTTTAAAATCATTTCCTTATAGACTTACCTCTGTAATAATTATTTTGCCCTGGAGGTCTGATCTGGAGCAAGGGAAATCTTTAAAGGATAAGTGCAAGAAGTCACAAAGTCACAATACAAAATTCTTATATCCAGTATGTCCAACAATTCCAGTGATGTTGAAACAGAACTAAAAATAAGATCACGGATCAGCCCATTTTTGAAACTGCATTTTTGTAATATAAGTTCCAGTGTCCAGAGGAGTAGGCCTTCGCATTTAGGAAACCCAAAATCAGCCTACGACTGAAATGCTAATTGCATAGTAACTCAGATTAATGTATTGTAATATTAGTCCACAATTATCACTTGGTGATAGGGTCAAGAAGTGTATAGTTGGTTATTCACAAGAAATGACTGATTTAAAAACAAAGAGCTCTAATGGAATTCAATAGTGCTTTTCAGTCATTCTGCTTGGCATCTCTATTACCTGAGATGATTCACAGTCCATTATGGGAGCTTCCATGCTAATAGAATGTCTATCTTCTGTAATACAGACACATCAGAGCACTAACTGGGAATCTGTCACAATGAATTTCATCTAGATTTCACTTCATCTCTTCATGGACTGTAAAATTTGCTCTTGTACAATGCCTAAATTTACTGTGGGTAATTGAGAGAGATCTATAGATGCAGCAGCACTCAGTAAAAAGCAGTTTTCCAAAGATCTATTGTAAATTGTGCAGCTTTGCCTCAGCTGGGGAAAGATTATGGTGAGCTGAATCCTGCTTTTACTAATGAGATGTTTTGGTGAGTTCAAAAGGCGGGGGGATGCTTTAGGGGATTCTGCCACATGGAAAAAGGAAAACAAGGAAGGCACCTATCTTTCATTCCCAGGAAATCTTTGCAAAAGGACAAAAATAAGTTTGGACACAGGCTTCATTACCTTCCATGGGAAGTATAAATCAGGGCTACAATAACCCATAATATTTTCCGAATCTGCCTGTATTTCCTTGGCAGAGAAAGAATGTCTCATGCATGACCCAGGCTTCCAGGAGCTTACATTTGCTTCCTCTTGCAGCTGCAGGTAGAACAAATTCCATCTCTCATTTGCTAAACCTTCTGTTTCACAGATTGTTAATCCTACCTAAAATGTTTGGTATTAAACTATCTGCATGAATTGTTGATAAAGAATTAAGATAACATTTGCGCTATTAAATATAATGTGTGCTCATATTTTTTCAATGGATACTTAGGTTACTGCTCATAAAGTATACACGTCAACCATTTTTTTTTTCCTTCAAATCGTTTCTCTTTCTTTATTTTACTTATCCCCATCAAAAGCTAAACAGAATCATTGGGTGCCCTTAACAATCATAAGGTTTAATATTTGTTAGCCAATTAGAATTGTGATATATTCTATAGCTCTTTTCCTAAGCCAGGAACTGAATAATAGCATCATGCTTCACTGGCAGTGAAGTGAGCTGAGCCTTTACATTAGGAGAAAATCAGAATGGTATGACTGCAGTTCATTACTGAAATAGGCAACTGATGAACTGAAAAGACAAAGGGCATTGTTAAATGAAATGTCATTATTAGAGGTGCTCATGTTTAACAAATGTACTGTAAGTTAATTCAGTAGTGTTTTCTATAAAGTTCTTCACTGAATGTTCGCTGCTCATTTTTACTGTCTCTGCATACCTAACATCTGCTTTAAAATGTTTTAAAGGAAATAATGTCAACTCCCAATCATGGGAGTAATTAAACCTAGGTCAGAATCATCTTCTCCTGTGTCACTTTCATTGAAGACCCTGGCCAGATGCTATTGTTTCTGTTCCTAGATTTACATGGATGTAAATAATACTAGAAAAACAAACCCATAATCATTTTGCAGAAGACTTGAGAAAAATATTTTCAGCTTAGGAGAAAAAAAAGCAATGCAACCTCTTTGGCATCTGTGCAAAACTGTTTGCTTGGCTCTGGAGGTGATAAAAATAATTTATGAAGCTCTACATTTTTAGCAAGAGGAAATGACCTCAGTTTTTGGCAATCTGATGCAGTTAGTGAAGCCTCTCTCTACTACTTTATGGATTTCCTTGAGCTGCATATTCTGTGACCTGTATTTCAGATTTATTGGCAGATACATAAGCCACATTAAGTAATATAAAATGCAGTGAATGCATCAAACAACTCAGCAGGGACCCACTGACAGCCGGCAAGAGGCTGTCTTTTGGAAGAAGTCACTTGGAATCCGATACCTGTTTATGCATTTGTTTAACTGGACTCTGAATTTTTGTTTTAAATAAAGACATTATTTCAAAACAAAGAGTCTCCAGCTGAATACATAATATATTGGGTGGCAGGGAGAGGATGTATGGCCAACTTTAAAATCTGATCAAACCCTCAGGATTTTGAGTGTGAACACTCCTTGCTTCCAGTTGGGGGGGGAGCATGACTTTTCAGTAGGAGAGAGGAAGCCCTCAGGGTTTTGTGTTTGTTTGTAAGCAAGAAAATAGAGTGTCATTTTGATGAGGAAGATGGAGACTGACCAATAATGTCTTTTGGTAAACACTGCCTTAATTGAGAGAAGGAAGATATCTGAGAGGAAATGTGTATTATTAAATAAGGCCATTCAGTAAGCACTTGAAACAGAGTTGGAAGAATTTTTGTAAAACCTCCCCCTCCCCCATCCTTGATGCCATAAAAGGCAGGGGCCCAATGTCACAAAGTGAAAGGGGACCCATGTGGTAGTCAGGAGGCAAGATTTCTAGCTGGGCCAGCTGTGTTGTCTTGGGCAATTCACACCAGCTTTCTGGAGCTTACAATGGGACTCCTGGCATCCCTTCCAGCACAAAAATTCTTTGATTCTTTAAACAATGAGGTCCAAATGATTGATGTAAGAAAAATGAGATCACAGGATGCAGGGGACACCTTGACCAGCAGTGAATTACTTGGGAAGATTCAGTCCCTGGCATGAACTCAAATAGAAAAATGATGGACATGTGGTTTCATGGGGAACTTCTAATTCACCTTCTTGTGACTGTTACATTTTACCATTAACTATTACCTTTTATTTTTTTTAACTATTACCTTGTAGAAATAACCTTGTGTGGTGTTGGTGAGGATGTGAAGACAAGGGAAGCCTTGTGCACTCTTGTTGGGAATGGAAATTGGTGCAGCCACTGTGGAAAGCAGTGTAGAGGTACCTCAAAAAATAAAAAATAGAACTACCATATGATCCAGCAACTCCACTTCTGGGTCTCTATGTGAAGAAAATGATAACACTAACTCAAAAAAATACATGCACACCATGTTCATTATATCATTATTCATAATAGCCAACGTATGAAAACAACCTGAGTGTCCATTAGTGGATAAATGGATAAAGAACACACACACACACACAGAGAATGGAATACTATTCAAACACAAAAAGAATAATTTCACTTATATGCAGAATCTTAAGAAACAAAACAAAACCAAACCAGACTAATAGATACAGAGATATGTAGATACAGAGAACAGATCAGTGGTTGCCAGAGGGGAGGGAGATGGCGTGGGGACACAAAAATCAGTGAAGGAGATGAAAAGGTACAAACTTCCACATGGAAAATAAATAAAGTCATGGGGATGTAATGTACAGCAAGGAGAACATAGTCAATAATGGTGCACAAATTTTGTATGGTGAGAGATGATAACTAGACTTATTGTAGTGATCATTTTGTAATGTATATGCATGTAAAAATCACTATGTTGTACACCTGAAACTAATGTAATATTACATGTCAATTGTAATTCAATAATAAAATAAAATAAATAAATATGGCCTAGTGGGACTCAGATAAATGTACTCTCCTCCATAAAAAACTTTCAGGTGAATTCCACCCTATGAGGATCTCTGCATTTTCTGAAAGTGAACTGCTCTTTGTTTGCACCCTTTAATACTGCCCATATGAACATGTAAGAAGAGTGACTAAAGGTTCAGGTTCCAGAGTCAGACAGCCTGAGATAAAGTCCTGGTTTCACCAGGCTTAGCTGTGTGACCTTGACCTTGGGCAAGTCTCCTAAACTCTCTGGGCCCCACTTTCATCACCTGTATAATACAGAGGGCAATAAAAGTGTTTGTTTAACATTGTTATGATGATGGAATGAGATCCAATTTGTAAAGCATTCAGCACAAAGTATGACACAGAGTAAAATTCTCAATATATATTAGCTATTATTATTATTACTCTTTTTCATGCCCTTTCTTAACAAGAGAACAATTCATTAAAGGCAGAGTCACAGCAGTACACGCCATTTTGTACTGTTTGGGATCACATATCTTCAGAAAATAAGCACTGGTGGATAAAGTCTTGTGAAGGAGGGAAAAACAGAATGAAGCATAATAGTAATAGAATAAAAATATCTGCCCCTGTTGCATGAAGAGTAGTTCTAATAATGGCTCACATTCAACACACACCTCATGCCAGATACTTGGCATAAGTGATTTCCAATCATTACTCTGCAAGATCTGTATTATTCTCTCTGTTTCTCAGAAACAAGAATTGAAGTTTAAGGAAGATAAGCCATATTCACAAAGAATATAATATTGAGGTGAAAGAATGGCATTCAAACCCAGGTCCATCAACTGCCAATGTCCATTCCTGTCATATAGTCTTTTTGCCTACAAAATACTGTCTAATCAGACAAACACTTGACCTCTGAACATGTCCCAGAGCTATCTCCTGCTGAGGAGAGTGGGAAGAAATTAGAGATAAGGTAACCATAGGAGCCTTCAATGCTGAGTCACAGAGCAAAACACAGTGGCAAAAATTCCGTCGTCATATATGCACAGTGTGATAAGAAATGCAGATCATAGTTACTTTGGGGCTCATACTATAGCCATCACCACCACTAGGGTTCTTTCCAAACCTTAACAAAAACAGTGGCTTACAGAAAAAAGGTGTTAAATAATTAAGACATTGAATATGGGTATTAAGTAACAATAACATGATGCCTTGTTACCTGGAAATAATAGTCATGCCCTATGCTTACAAAGCTCCTCTACCTCCCTAGAACGCTCCTCAGCGTTAAGTTCCAGGTAGTAAATGGGGACTTCACACTAAATTGGAAAGTGGCCTGAGAAGAAAGGGGATTAAGAGAGGCAGCCAACACCAGCCATAAAATCCCAATTGGAAGTGCCAGTACAGGTGGTGACTTGGACAGGGGCCAGTGGAAAAACACGTGGCCATTCTGGGAGCCATATTCTTAGGAAAAACATGGTATTATGAATGTCTTTCTCTGACTGAAAATATATGGTCTCTCTAAGCAACCATTTCCAGATCTGAACATTGTCTACCCTTCAGAAATATTTCATCCTAGACCTGAGTTATTCTCATTGTTTACCCAATGTTAGAAATGCTTGGGATGATAAAACAGAAAGCACAAGAATAGATTTGCCTTGGGTACATACTCTTAAAGTGCTTCACAGCAAAGAAGTCCAGAGCTCTGCTCGTAAATTTAATAAGAGAGTTGAGGCAAGCATCACCTCTAATAATTCAAAACTAAAATTAGACATTCACCTGAAAAATTCAGGTAACCGAAACAAAAACAAGGGAAACTTTGTTTATTTAAATTATGAAGATAATTGCCTCAATTCTCCAATTCCCCTCACTCGGGTAGACTTGGCTTGAGTGCATCAGTATCCATGGTGACTCATCTAATAAGTAAACTGCATTAGCTCTGCTACTAGCAGAGAAAAAAGAAAAAGATCTTGAAATCTATCTTTTGTGGCTTCTTTCCAGAGCAAGGGATTTCATTATATCCTGAAGACATGAGGCAGTTCAAAGAGATTTGAAACATGGAATGAGAAGGAGGAGAAAAAGAAGTTTGGGCTTATACACTTGCTTTTCAGTTTTGTTTTTATATATGAGAATCGGACACTAGAAACTGAAACTCGAGTGGGAGGCTTTATTCTTCTGGTCCAGGATTTGGTTTGGGCTTGTTCTATGGTTGAAGTCTTTGCAAAGAGTTTCCCCACATAAGGAAGCTTTCACATTTACGCGTATATACACAATTTCCAATAAGTAATACAGGGGATCCTTTAAAAACATAGATACATGATTTTATATTCTGTGGCTGGAGTGCAACTTGATGGAACAAATGCATAACAGTACCTGTTCAATAAATTCAGACAATGTGGAATGATAATAGAAATCTTCCTAAAAGAGGCACCAAAATTCCTTGCAACAGCAGGACAGTAACTTGCTTTGCATTTGCATCCATCCACTTCTGAAAACCATTTTATGATTATAAGCATGTAAGCTACTCTAATTATTACTGTAAATAATTAATCATTTCTTTTGCAATCCCTTACTAAATAGCTGTCATAACACTGTTGTGAGTTAGGGGAAGACAAAGATTCAATATTTGGTTATTAAAACACATAATTAAAATATTTATTGTTTTCCATATGTTATTTATACATTTACTTCCTCACACTTGATCACAGAATTTCTCTAGCAAGAAACTATATTCTCCATTTGCTTAGCTACATCGCCATCTGTTGTTGGGAGTGGAAAACAACCTATTCTGTCTTTTTTTTTTTTTTTTTTTTTTTTAACATGAACAATAGTTACTTCATCCTTACTGCTCAGGTTTTATTTGAATTTTGAGAAGTTTGATCCTCAGTGTTCTCTTCCTAAAATATTTTTCTTGACCTTATTGGTCCTGTCACTGACTATACTTTTCTGCTGACTAATTTCAGTGACATCATCTGAGTGGTAAATTAAGTGAGCCCATTACAAATTACAGTGAAATATCCCTATTACACCAACATAGAAAAAGTACAAAATAGGAAACTAGCTAACTAACTTGGTTTACATAAAGTCATGATTGAGGGAAATTTAACTTTGATCACCAGATCACCTACAGATTTACTTTATACTAACTCATCTTTATAATAAATTTCACACTTGTTGAATGATTGCCGAGTGCCAAGCACTGTTCATTTCTGAAACAATCTAATGATGGACACACCTTTTGCACCCATTTGCAATTAAGGAAACCAAGGCCCTGAGAAGTAAAGTGATTTGCTGATGCAGAGTTAGCTACATAATTTACAGGGTCCAGTGCAAAATGAAAATATGGGGTTTCTGGAACCTAATCAACAAAAGAAAAAAGCAAACAAAATATAACCAGAGACATTGAAGTTAAGAGCAATCTAACCATAGCCAGAGGGAAGGGGAGAAGGAATAGTGGGGAGAGGGGTTTTCAGGAACTACTATAAAGGACACAAGGACAAAATCAAGGGGGAGGGTGGAGGTGGGGGAGGGAGGTGGGTTTGGCTTGGGTGGGGTGGAGGGGTGGGGAGAAAATGCAGACAACTGTAATTGAACATCAATAAAAAAATGTTTAATAAAAATAAGAAAATATGGGGTCTCTTGTTCCAACAGCACACAAAAGTGCCACCAAAAGTACTAAAATATAAACCTTTTTCCTTTCTTCCTAATCTGTCTCTGAACTTGTCATGATTTTTAAAAATTTGCTATATAATGTCATTCTAAGCAAAAAATAATAATTTTGAGTTATTAGTGTAAATTTATCATTCATTTTTATATTATACAATGTCAGCTTTAAATGTAAATATAAGATAATTTCAGTCTTATGCAAAATAGCCAAAGTTACACAATTTGTTGTTTTGCAGCCTATACCATCATATAAATGTATTTTGCTCTTACCAAAAGAGTGGAAATGCTGTACAGAGCTAACTGTTTTTATTTCACTTGATATGTGCATAGTCTAACAACACTTTCTACTTTTGGCTTTCTGATGAGCAAAGAACTGAAAGGAAAGGGAATTATAATAATTCTCTTTCTTCTGTGTCATTGTTTACAGCATAAGTGGATGCTAATACAGAGAGATAATATAAGAAAGGATTTGGTGGGGTTCCCTGTCATTCATGTTTCTCAGTATGCTACTGCCTTCTTTCTATATTCAAAGCAAGTTCTCGTTCAAGTGGAAAATCAATCATAGACATAAAATGCTTACCTTGTATGTACTTTGAGTCTCACTGAACTTCCACATATCGTGGACTCACTAGAACTCTGTGCTCACGGGGCATTGTGAACTCCTTAAAGGAATGAGGTGACAGGCACAGTGGACACCCATATGAGCTCATCTTCTCTACTCATGTGCATGCTCTAACATCTTGTCAGCCTTCACTTACAAAGCATAAATTCAAAGACATAACCGTCAAGAATTTCAAGACAGTCTCAGCAAAGCATTCAGTCAAGTGTGGGGCTCTTGGTGCATGCGGTCCCCCGAGACTACACAGGCCACACGCCCATGAAGCAGTCCCGAGAAGATAGACATACACAGACTGTCTGAATCCAGAGCTCATGCTCTTAAATACCATGTTCTCCTGATGCTCAGACTGTGCCAAGAGACACCTTTAAATGTTCTACACTATACATTCCATTATATACAGAATTAAAATTAAGACAATGTCAGCCGGAATGCCTTACGAGTCCAGCCTCCTCTTTTTGCAGGCAAGGTATAAGAAGCCCATGGAGCCAGGATGAAAGCCCTGGTGCCCTGGATCCAGACTCCTCAATTAAACTGAATAAAAGAATACAATATCTCTCTGCCTTCACATCTCCTTTCCCGGCCCACCTGTCCTTTAGCGACTCACTTTTCCTTTCCTATGCCATAGCAGTCCCCTCGGTCCCTGTGGTTCAGATGAGGTTGACTCTCACCTCCCCCACCAGGGGCCAGAGAGGGGCCCTAGGCAGGCCTGGCAAAACCACATGCTCCACAAGGACCTCACCTTAGCTATGGGGAAAGAGACACCCTCTTCCTCTGGAATCTTGAGGCACTGGGGACCACAAAATCATGGAGCATCCAGTGGCCAACTCGTTACCACGTAGAGAGGGCCTGTCTGAGAACAAGGTCAGTGTAGAGGAAAATAGAGTTGAGATGCTGAGAGAAACAAATCCCTAAGGGAGTACAGCTTTTGAGCATCTTGGCTGAGTCCTCAGTTACATAAATGAGCAAATAAATCTCCCTTTTATTCTTAAGCAAACTTAAATCAGGTTTCTGTTACTTGTAATAAGGAAGCCTGACCTAACACAAATGAAGATATAGGTTTACGAACCATCATATAAACATGGTAATTGAAGCCATGGTGACAGTGTAGTGAAGAGAGGTCCAAAAGATGAGGATTGAAAACAGTGTATTGACTCAGCAATTAGGAGGTCAGTGGAGACTCACACCAGGAGTTTATTGGTGGTGGGAAACAAGGCCAGGAGACAGGGGTTAAAGAGTGAATGTGAACACTTTGTGTTTAAAATGGTGAGTTGAGTACACATACTGATTGCTACTTCTTCCTGAGACACACCTAAAACTGAAAAAAAGTATTTTTTAAGGAGTTCAACCTTAAAAAATGGTTCCTTCTCTTTGCCAGGCACCATATGAAGCCTAAGGACATTCTCTGAAGGTTCATGAAGTTTACAGTATAGACAGGAAGAGAGTAAAAAATATTCAGAATAAATAAATTGTGGTACATTCATACAGTGGAATGCTACAACAATCAAAATAAAATACTACTACATACAACAATCTTGGTCCATCCCACAGTCAAAATAGTGTGCATCTGTAAGAAGGTCAAGAACAGGACAATTAGTCTCTGGTGATAACAGTTAGAAAGAAGAGTCATTTATGTGGAAGGGAGCATAGTCTTATGGGATGTTGGAAATGTTCTGAGCTTGATCTGGGTAGTGGTTCCCTGGATTTACACACATGTTAACATCCTTCAGCATCAGGCACTTTACTGGGTGTATGTTATATCCCAATACAATGTTAACAAATATCCCCATGTCTAATTAACTATCGGCAATAAATGCTACCAAGGAAAACGAGAGTGTTCCACAAGAAGACCCGATCTGATCTAGAGACTACAGCACAACATCCCCCCAATAGTCAGAAGTGGCACAGGGTTCACAGAGACAAGCCTGTAGAAGGCACTGAGGTGAGAAAAGCTTGACCTCTGGAAGATCTGAAAGAATATCAGAAAGGTTGGGGCACAGAATGCAACAGAGGGAGCAGTGAGACAAGCATGAGGTTGTGGGCTTGGGCCAGAGCAGGCAGCCACTTGTAGCTCATGTAAAGAATGTTGCACTGAGCTCTGGGACCTATTGGAAGGGCTGTCAAGGACGAGATACATCATAGATAACTTAGAAAAGGGTGGATGTTCAGTTTTCCTACTGGCTGAGTTGACAACTGAGGGTCTCTCTGTAGCAATACTTAATTTTCCAACTTGCACTTAGGGGATCTACTCTTAATATAAACCATCATATCTCTCCTCCTTTTTCTTGCCCATTCTGCACCAGACTGCTTTGTCACTGTGTCAGTCTCTCACAGACACACAGGATCATGCATATACTCCTCTCCCAGATATAACCCCAGGGAATAGACTACATCTAAGTGTACAGACAAGACCCTTTTGCCTAGTCAGCCAGCATAGTCATCCAGTGCACCACTGCTCAGACAGTCTTCCTGGGGAACACCAGTGCTCCACAAGGTGTCAAGTGGTATCTATAGGCCAATACCTTTGTGAAATGCTTGATCAAAGTTACAGTTTTTCTATTGTAGGACTTCTCCAGGTATTTCTCATGTTAATGTGCATTATAGTTCTCTAACAGGTGGCAGTAATGTGCAGCATTTCCAAACTTACTTGAACCATGGAGCCTTTTTGTGGGGTGAACAATATTAGAACATCAAGGTTGTGTTCCATAAAACACACTGTGGGGGGTAACGGGAGAAGGAAGGGGAAGGGTTGTCAAGGAACAAGGAACATGTACAAAAGGACATATGGACAAAGACAACAGGGTGGGGGGAGGATTGAAAGTGGGAGGTGGGGTGGGTAGGGCAGGGGGAGAATAATGAGGGGGAAATGAGGACAACTGTAATTGAGCAACAATAAAAAATGTCCTCAGGTGAGGATAAAAAACAAACAAACAAAAAAACCCACAGTGGGAATGCTGATCTGAAACCTGACAGCACAGTGCTCAGGGACATTTTAATAATCAGTGACTTATGGCATTACAGCAACCAATAACCTGCTTTGTCTTAATTCACTTTGAGAATAAATGTAAATAAATGACAGAAAGTCATTTATTGACTTACTGAGTTTGTTGTCTTTCTCCAAGTTGGATTTCTTCCTTCTCCATTTCTGCTCACGGGCATGTAAAGTACAGCATAGGGAATATCGTCAATAATATTGTAATAACTGTGTATGATGTGAGGTAGATACTAGACGTACCAGGGGACCACCTTGTAGGTTACATAAATGTCTAACCGCTATGATGTACACATGATATTAATATAAGTAACTGAAAACTTTTCTAAAAATTTAAAAAGAAAAGAGCACTTTGCATTTTAACCCCTTTCAGAAATTCCCATAAAAGTAATTGAACTCAGATCCTTACCCTAACGTCAGTGTTGACACGTAAAATTGTGTATTTCATATCTCATGTCTAAAATCATGTTATCTATTGTAGACAATTTTAGTGGAACAGAATGTAAAGAACCCTAGAAATGTTAATTCTGTTGCATCTGACATATTGAGAATTGTTGGTATTCAACCCAAGCTTTGCATTTTCTTTCAAATTTTCAAAATGCACAGCCTTATGCTTTCTTTCAAAAGTTCTGGTATTATTCAGAAGCAATTACAAAGAAAAACTAAATTACCTTTCGTCATTCAATCTATTCAAGGCCTTAGAAATGCAGACTGACAATGAGCTGACAATTATTTTCAATCCACTTTCAGTTAATTTCACTATAAATTGAGCCTGAGGACTGCTGACAAATAAAATATATTATTAATCTGAAAACATTCTCTTTGGGGCTACAGATCTCCAATTTATTTCATTAGTGATCATGATCAAACTAAGAGAGAATTGATTTATGCAATAGTTATCCCTCTGCAATAATTAATTAGAAAAATAATACTTTGGTAGAGCTTTGAAAAGGAGCAGTTTCTAAGGCTCTTTGATAAAATAGAAAACTTTTAAAAATAATTATGAGGCAGTGTTCCTAAGGGAGTAGATATGCATTGTCCTTGCCTACTTCCACATTTCACTATAGTTAAATCACAGTCAAGAAAAACTCCTTGAATCCCAATTCATTTCATCTAACAATTTTTAGTATGTATTGTACTACATGCTAGGCACTGTGTGCTAAGTGCATAAGTATTAAAGAAATGGAGGGTCCTCAGTGAGTGAACATGGGCAGGTAACATTCACCGTCCTAGTAAATGCTACAATAGACATAATTGCAAAGTGTTTGTGTAGTCACAGAGGCTCCAGGGATTAACTCTGCTTGAATCACAGGAAAATGCTTCATGGCAGAAAGTGGCAGTGGGTCTGGTCCTAGAACAATGAGCACATTTTCAATTGGCTGAAACGAAGGGCTGTGAGCTGGAGGGAATGTAAGCACAACTCTAAGCAGAGAGAATAGTATAAACAATTACAAAGAACTGGGAAAAATCCAGGTAGGTTTGAGAAGAAGTGAGAAATCTAGAGTGCCTGTGAGAGGTTAGGAGAGAAAGAAGTACTGGGACTATATTATGAAAGAGAAACCTAAAGTCCACAGACTATTTTTAATAAGCTGGTCTTTAAATTGGGGGCTGTGTTGTTCAGATGATAAGATAAATCTGGTGGTAGTGCCATGGGACTGTAACTTTTCTGATGAGAGGCAATGAAAAAATTGTGGGAGAGGAAAATAGGGATGCAAAAAGGAACAGAACTTGTGAATTGTTTAGTTCATCCCACGGGAAGTCAAGGTATATTAAGACTAGCAGTTGGAAGGATTTATGGGTGATGATGTCATGGAAGTTGTGAGCAAGAGTTGGTGGGAAAAATAAAGTATGAACTGGTCCCGGCTGCAACATGCTGCCTGGGTGTCTGGGCAATCCATGGACAGCAATGAGGGCCATGATGGCAGATGACAGCGAGGAGCAGTAAATGAGTTGGAGGGTCTGGAGTCCATCTACCCCTACTCCTTTACAGTATCTTCAGAAAATCCTCCCAGCCTCACCATTACTGTGACATCTCAGGCCAGAGAAAATGATGAAACTGTCCAAACTACCCTCAAGTTTACACACAGTCAGAAATATCCAGATGAAGCCCCTCTTTATTAGATATTTTCCCAGGAAAACCTAGGAGATAATGATGTCTTAGTATTTTTAAATTATTAACATTACAGGAGGAGGAAACTTTGGTATAGTGATGACCTTTAGTGACAGCTGTGCAAGAAAAATTAAATGAAATAGTGGATCAAATAAAAACTAGAAGAGGAGAAAAAAAGAAATAACAAGAAAAAGAAGAAGTGACTTCTAGCCAAGATGGAGGCACAGGTGGACACTGTGCCTCCTCGTACAACCAAAGAAGGAAAACAACAATTTAAAAACAAAAAACAACCACTGAAAGAAAATCAAACTGTATGGAAGTCCGACAACCAAGAGATAAAGAAGAAACAGTCACCCAGACCGGTAGGAGGGGCGGAGAGGACACACACCAAGGCAGTGGCTGGCAGACTCAGCCAGGTAGCGGACTGTGGAGTGGGGTGGGCAAAGATGCAGCTGGCCGAAAGGCAACAGCTGGGAGACACGGCGACAGACTGTGCAACTCAGAGTTCCAGCATGGGGAAATAAAGCCTCAAATCACTGATTGAAAACCTGGGGGGGTTGAGGTGGCAGTGGGAGAAACTCCCAGCCTCACAGGAGAGTTTGTTGGAGAGACCCACAGGATCCTAGAACATACATAAACCCACCCACTCATGAATCAGCACCAGAAGTGCCCAATTTGATTATGGGTAGCAGAGGAAGTGACTGAAAACCGGCAGAGACCAGAGCAAGCACCATTGTTCCCTCTCAGACCCCTCCCCCACATAAAGCATCACACCACAGCCATGGGCGTTACCCTGCCCTAGTGAATACCTAAGGCTCCGCCCCTTTGCATAACAGGTGCACCAAGACAAAAAAAAAAATGGCCCAAATGAAAGAACAGATCAAAGCACCAGAAAAAATACAACTGAGCAACGAAGAGATAGCCAACCCATCAGATGCACAGTTCAAAACACTGGTAATCAGGATGCTCACAGAATTGGTTGAATTTGGTCACAAATTAGATGAAAAAAAGGAAGGCTATGCTAAGTGAAACAAAGGAAAATGTACAGGGAACCAGTAGTTATGGGAAGGAAACTGGACCTCAAATCAACACTGTGGACCAGAAGGAAGAAAGAATTATCCAACCAGAAAAGAATAAAGAAACAAGAATTCAAAAAAATGAGGAGAGGCTTAGGAACCTCCAGGACATCTTGAAACATTCCAACATCCGAGTTACAGGGGTACCAGAAGGAGAAGAGGAAGAGCAAAAAATTGAAAACTTATTCGAACAAATAATGAAGGAGAACTTCCCCAATCTGGTGAAGGAAGTAGACTTCCAGGAAGTCCAGGAAGCTCAGAGAGTCCCAAAGAAGCTGGACCCAAGGAGGAACACACCAAGGCACATCATAATTACATTACCCAAGATTAAAGATAAGGAGAGAATCTGACAAGCAGCAAGAGAAAAGGAGACAGTTACCTACAAAGGAGTTCCCATAAGACTGTCAGCTGATTTCTCCAAAGAGAACTTACAGGCAAAAAGGGGCTGGAAAGAAGTATTCCAAGTCATGAAAGGCAAGGACCTACATCTAAGATTGCTCCATCCAGCAAAGCTATCATTTAGAAGGGAAGGGCAGAGAAAGTGCTTCTCAGATAAGGTCAAGTTAAAGGAGTTCATCATCACCAAGCCCTTATATGAAATGTTAAGGAGATTTATCTAAGGAAAAGAAGATAAAAAATATGAACAGTAAAAATGACAGCAAACTCACAGTTATTAACAACCACACCTAAAACAAAAACAAAAGCAAACTAAGCAAACAACTAGAACAGGAACAGAACCACAGAAATGGAGATCACATGGAGGGTTATTAACAGGGGAGTGTGAAGGAGAGAGAGGGGGGAGAGGTACAGAGAATAAGTAGCATAAATGATAGGTGTAAAATAGACAGGGGGAGGGTAAGAATAGTATAGGAAATGTAGAAGCCAAAGAACTTATAAGTATGACCCAAGGACATGAACTAAAGGGGGGGGGTGTGGATGGGAGGGGATGTGCAGGATGGAGGGGAGTGAAAGGGGGGGGAAATGGGACAACTGTAATAGCATAATCAATAAAGTATATTTTTTAAAAAAGAAAAAGAAGAAGCTGAAGAGCAATTATTTCATAGCACTCCTGTTACAATTGAGAATTTCTTAAATTGGAAAGCCAGGTTTAATGCAGAACTCTTGGAAATTAAAAAGAAATGAATGAAAGAAGAAAAACAATCAGGAAAAATAAATTATGTGGGAAACAGCTATTTGAAACAGATCATAACCTTGATACATCTAATACCCATTTCTTGGAGGATGCTGGAAACAGTGTGGAGGTAGATGAGTCTTTGTTTCAGAAAATGGATGACTTGGAGCTGGAGGATGATGAGGATGATCCAGACTATTATCCTGCTGACCTAGGGAGTCACTTGACCGATTGATGGACCATCTCTGTCTGCAGAGAGGCTTGACTGCCACAGTATCTATGGCTATGCTGAGAAGGTGTTGATTTTCCTTTCTTTTTTCTTTTTTTTTTAAATATATTTATTGATTATGCTATTACAGTTGTCCCATCCCCCCCCACACTCCACTCCATCCTGCCCACCCCCTTCCCTCCCACATGCCCCCCCCCATAGTTCATGTCCATGGGTCATACTTATAAGCTCTTTGGCTTCTACATTTCCTACACTATTTTTACCCTCCCCCTGTCTATTTTCCACCTATCATCTATGCTACTTATTCTCTGTACCTTTACCCCCCTCTCCCCCTCCCACCCCCTTATTAACAACCCTCATGTTCTAGTTGTTTGCCTAGTTTGCTCTTGTTTTTGTTTTATGTGTGGTCGTTAATAACTGTGAGTTTGCTGTCATTTTTACTGTTCCTATTTTTGATCTTCTTTTTCTTAGGTAACTCCCTTTAACATTTCATATAATAAGGGCTTGGTGATGATGAGCTTCTTTAACTTGACCTTATCTGAGAAGCACTTTATCTTCCCTTCCATTCTAAATGATAGCTTTGCTGGATACAGTAATCTTGGATGTAGGTCCTTGCGTTTAATCTTGGGTAATGTAATTATGATGTGCCTTGGTGTTTTCCTCCTTGGGTCCAGCTTCTTTGGGACTCTCTGAGCTTCCTGGACTTCCCGGAAGTCTATTTCCTTTGCCAGATTAGGGAAGTTCTCCATTATTTGTTCAAATAAGTTTTCAATTTTTTGTTCTTCCTCTTCTCCTTCTGGCACCCCTATAATTCGGATGTTGGAACGTTTCAAGGTGTCCTGGAGGTTCCTAAGCCTCTCCTCATTTTTCCAAGTTCTTGTTTCTTCATTCTTTTCTGGTTGGATGTTTGTTTCTTCCTTCTGGTCCTCACCATTGATCTGAGTCCCAGTTTCCTTCGCATCACTATTGGTTCCCTGCACATTTTCCTTTGTTTCTCTTAGCATAGGCTTCATTTTTTCATCTGTTTTTTGAACAGATTCAACCAAATCTGTGACCATATTGATAACCAGTGCTTTGAACTGTGCATCCGATAGGTTGGCAATCTCTTCGTCGCTTAGTTGTATTTTTTCTGGAGCTTTGAAGTGTTCTGTCATTTGGGCAATTTTTTTTGTTTGTTTGTTTGTCTTGGCGCGTCTGTTACTTTAAGGGGCGGAGCCTTAGGTGTTCACCGGGGCGGGGTAATGCTGGTCGCTGCGCTGTGACGTTGTACGTGGGGGAGGGGCCGAGTGGGAGCAATGGTGCCTGCCTCACTCTCCTCCGGATTTCAATCTTTCACTCCGCTACCCACAATCAAACTGGGCCACTCTGGTGCTGGTTCCCGAGTAAGTGGGCCTGTGCACACTCTAGGCCCCTGTGGGTCTCTCCAACAACCTCTCCTGTGAGGCTGGGAGTCTCTCCTGCTGCCGCCCCAACTCCCAGGGGCGCTTTCAATCAGAGGTTTGAGGCTTTATTTCCCCGAGCTGGAGCCCTGGGTTGCGTGGTCTGCTTCGCTGCCTGCCGTTCGTCTGGTTTATCTGTGGGCGAATGTGGTGCCCCAGGGTGCTACCCACCACTTTGCCTGTCCCACTCTCTGCCACCCTGAGTCCGGCCCTCTGGGTTTATCTGTGCAAATGTGGGGCCGCAGGGTCTGCTAGTGCTCAGACTGCCTGCACCATTTGTCCCACACTCTGCCAGTCTCAGTCCAGCCACAGCCACGCGAGTCCTCTCCACCCTGGTGCCCGTCTCTGCCCCTCCTACCAGTCTGGATGAATGTTTATTTTCTATTTCCTTGGTGTCGGTCCCCCTTGCTGTTCGATTCTCTGTCAGTTCTGGTTGTGCAAGGAGGCGCAGTGTGTCTACCTACGCCGCCATCTTGGTTCCTCCCTTTCTTTTTTCTTAAGGAAAAATAATTTTCAGGATAATATTCTTCTGAAAGCTTTCATCAATGCACTTAATAAAACTGACCTTAAAAATTCAAATACAAAATAAAACATGAATTAAGTACTAAAGCCTTAAAGGAACGTGGGTGTGTCTTGAAAGGAGACAGAGGAGGAGGGTGTTTCTTCACTCTTTTGTTCATTTATTTATTTAAAACCTACTCCACTGGGCATTGGGAAAACAGACACCAATAAGACACATTAAGTCAGCAGCTTTAATCAAAGGGGTAACATATTGTGTTCATTGAGGGGAAGGTCTCAAGGTGAGATAACATAACTAGAAAGTGGGAAGTCATGGAATCTATAATAATGTGCACAAGTTACCAATACCTTGTAAAGTAATGGGGGGAAATAGTGCTTCACGTCACTTTTCCAGGCGGGACGATAAGAACAGAAAAGGGCAAACTGTGTGTATGCTGTGTCTTATCAACTTTGAAGGATTTTTCCTAGAAAACAGCCACTTGCATTTTATTCTCAGAATTGGGTCACATGTCTGCCAGTAATCTGCATGGCAGCCTGGGAAATGTAGCATTTGACTGAGCTCATTTCTAAGCCAAGTAAGTTCTCCTGGAAAGGAAGCAAAGAAGAATGGATGTTGTATAGACAAATAACAACTACATTTTGCATGTTAAAATATATTTTTATTCTATCTCCTGGTTGATTAAAATCTTACTAAAGTATTCTAGGTTTAAAATACATTTTTTTTTTTTTTTTACAATTTTGAATGCATTGATTCATTGTGTTTTGGCTTCTGGTATGACTCTTAAGAAATGCTGTTCGGATTCTAATTTCCTTAATATGTGACGTGGTCTTTTAAATCTTAGCAACTTCTCTTTTTCTCTAGTGTTCTAAAATGTTAGTATAATGTGCTTTGGTGTGGATCATTTTCCCATTCATTATGCATGGCATTTGGAGGGTCTTTTCAGTTTGGACATGCCTGTATTATTTCTTTGAAAATCCCCGCCCCTATTGTCTTCTATTGGATGTCTGACCTCCCAGATGTTTGCTTGGCTCTGTCTTCCAATTCTTCTGTTGAATTATTTGTTTCAGCTATTGTTCTTTAATTTTCAAGAACTCCATTTTTTATATTTTAATTATTATTAATTATAATTAGTAATTCTCCATAATTATAATTATGTAATTATAGTATGCAAAGCTGTTAATTCAGGTTTTAAAAAACAAATTTGGAGTTTTGGCTGAGGCTCAAAGCCCAGAATGTAATGTAGTCCCATGTTCCAAAGGAAGATGCTAGACCATTCATACAGGACTCACTATGAGACAGTAAGATAAGTCTGGTGTCCTTAGCCCACCTCCCATCTCTAGCCCATATATAAAAATAAATAAATATACAAATAAACAAATAGAAAGGCTAGAGACTCGTCAGAGTCTGCATTTTTCCTGAAGAGTTACATGTGAGAGTATGAACATTTAAAGTGGATATTTCTCTCTACCACCTGACCCAAGCAAGGGGAAGCTTCATGACACACACTCAAGACCCTGGGTTCACCGCCATGGGTAGGGAACATCTCAAGCCCCAGTCTGCTTGTGCTGAGCTGCAGAAGCCTGTGGGCTTGATCTATGCTGCAACCTGGGCAAAGGGTAGAGGGTCAAAGAGATTAGAGCCTTATAATTACCTTGGCACTGTTTGGAGACACATGTGTAGAACAAAGAAAGGACTACAGTGGAAATGGTCTAAACTTCCATAGTTACATTGCAAAGATTCATGAGTTTTTTCAAGAACTAAGAGGGAAACTAGCAAAGTAAAAGTGAGCTTGAAAACAATTCCACTCAAGGGTTCCGCATTACTAGAATGAGTTTGTATCAGGAGTAGGTAGGAGAATTAAGGGAACATTATGAGACATCAGCTGCACAGTGCTCCCTGCAGTTAAGTGTGGGGAGAACAGGGCAAGTTCAAAGTCCCATAAGATAGTACACACACAAAAATCCCTCAAAAGCACCTCTACCCAAAAGGGTTAGCTTTGGGACACCTGCCACACAGAGGAATCAATGGTAAGTTCAATAGCCCAATCAAAGACAATTTCCTCCTCTTCTAATTCCAGTTTCCCTTGGTATGATACTGGGAGTGGTATAAAACAATCAGTTGGTAAGTAGGGGAAGAAGTGGGGTGAGAAAGAGGAAAAAAAACACCATAAATCCTCACTTTCATTTTGCAAATTCAAGGTCAGACCTAACTGAGGAAAAGAAGAAAGTGTGAATTGGATAAAAATAAAAGACTAAACTAGACTGGACTTTTTAATGTCTGAAAATGAGATTATTCTAATCTACAAAAGTGCCCTGAAGAGCCTTAGATGTACACAAGATACTATCCAGGTGGGGAAGACAGAAAATCCAAGCAACTTTAAAGAAGTTGGATGGGAAGAACACCAGGTAGCTTCCTGCTTCACCTTGACAAGTATAACCAATTTAATAAACTGGTTATAATAGCATTTTTGCTGTTTTTCCATTCTCTTTGTCCTTGTATAATTACACCTTTTCCATCATTTTATTTGGGTTTCAGGATGGAAATGTGTTCAGTCCATGCAATTGTACTTTTTCTTTTTGTACCAACAGCTTCTTTTTCAGGAAAAACTAAGTTGACCTAGTGATATTCAAAATGACAAATCAATAGATGACAGAATGGTCACAATTTCCACTTAATAGAGAAATTCTAACTTGTAGCTACCATTTGAAGTTCTCTGAAGATAATTATTGACTGTCACACATGCCACCTTGTGGCCACTCTGAGGCACACAAGTAGGTGAATTTTACCGGACAACACTTCACCCCTTCACTCATCTATCCACCCATCCACCCATCCACCCATCCACCCATCCACCCATCCATCCACGGCACAGTTGTTCAACGCAGACTCTGAGCATGCAGGTAAAACACCCACAGCCCTTGTCCTTTCTTGAAAAGCTGACAATCTCTATGGGGAGAAAACATGTTTTGTTTTGTTTTTTGAGGGAAATTTGTGGGGGAAAGAGCTATGCTTCTAAGGTTCTTTTTTATGTTTTCAACCTTTTTATTTTTTGTCCCTTAACTGGCTTCTTCCCTGTAATTTAATAAAAAATAATTAAGTCTTTTCCATATTAAAAAAAAGCCAAAGAAATAAAAGTCTCTATCAATCGCGATGGCCCTAAGTCACCAAATAATTTATCTTTCCTTCAATTCATAGTCAAATTTTTCCACAGAGGAGTCTACACCTTTGGTTCCTTCTCTCTTGCCTCTAATTCATTTTAGTGTTTGTTTTTCTTTATTTCATTTTCAACATATCTTTATTATAAAATAATTAAAATATGCAGAGAGTAAGAATATTATAATTACTCATCTGTCATCCAACTTTATCAAATATTGATATTATATCATAATTGCTTTAGATCATCTTTCCCCAGGAAATAAAACATTACAGATAGAGTTGACAGTCTCAGGTCCTCCTTCCTGCTCCATCCCCAGCAAAAACCAGAATTATGAGCATAATTCTCAGGCATGCTTTCACACTTTTACTACACATGTATGTATTCATAAGCATGGAATGTAAACTTAGAAAAGTCACTATGAATGTTGCTTTTCTTAAAAACTCTTTACATTTTAATATTTATCCATATTCAAACATTTAACTGTAGTTCATTTTCACCATAGCATATTCTCTGTATGAAGAGATAAAACATTATATATCTATTCTTTTGATGACTATTTAGGTCATACTTAGTATTTTTCTATCTCAAACAATGCTTGCCATGAACAATCTCATGCATAATTCTTTGTCCACATGTGTGTCCTTGAGAAGAGAACCTTCTGTCCCTCCTCCCGTTATGCAAAGTGAGGAAGAACCTCCGCAGGAGTTCTTCCCACTGAATGTTTTTGCTGGCCCATCATATCTTCCACTGGCAACAAGAAATGTTGCTACACCAAGCACTGGATTCAGTCCTCTGTCCACACAACCTAAAAACAGTGATTCAACTTCCAAATTGATCCTACCTTGTAATGAATCCACTTCTGAAGATCCAGAACTGCAACAGGATAATATTTTTCTCTCTCTACTTATGTAATTATGGTTATTTTCCTCTTACTGCTCTTAAGAGTAATATACTAATTCAAATAAACAGTTTTAGGATTGTGACTTTTAGAATGATGCTTTATAACTTTTGATTATTTAAATGCCAGTCTTATAAATAATAACTTCCATAGTATTCTATCGAATACTATGTTGGCCAAAAAAATTCATTTTGTTTTTTCCATAAGATGGCTCTAGTAGCACTTAGTTGTCTTTAACTTCATTTGAAATAATTTTGCAAGATTGTATTGTGATAGATGTCATATCGTGTGCATTTTAAAAAATCTTATCAAAATTGGTAAATTTTTGTGTAGCCATTTTAATATTGAAGATGGAAGAAAATAAGCAACACTTTCATCATATTAGGCTTTATTATTTCAAGAAAAGTAAAAACACCACTGAAACGCAAAAAAAAAAAAGATTTGTGAGGGTATGGAGAAGGTGCTGTGACTGATGGAAAGTGTCAAAAGTGGTTTGCAAAGTTTCGTGCTGGAGATTTCTTGCTGGATGATGCTCCACGGTTGGGTAGACCAGTTGAAGTTGATAGCAATCAAATCAAGACATTAATTGAAAACAATCAATGTTATATACAATGTGGTAGATAGCCAAATACTCAAAATATCCAAATCAATAGTTATTGGTGAAAATGAAAAATGTGTTTTTTATTTTACAGAAAAAAAAGCGCACAAACTTTTTGGCCAACCTAATATTTGTAGGTAGAGGAATTAGAGTGTTTTTGTTGATGTTAACATGTCTGATAAAATAATCCACAAACATGGCAGTAATGTTTGTATTTACCAAGAATGTTTAGGTGAAAAAATTCTACAATATATGTATGAATCTTATTTGCAAATTATTTCCATCATTTGATTTCAAACTGAAAGTATAATGTGTCTTTATTGATATTTATGAAGTCTTTCCCATTGGTCCAGAAAAACATCATTTTCAGCTTCTCTTCTGAAATAATTTTGGATTTTCTCTCATTTAGTTTCACATAGATACTTGACAAAACTGTAGTTCCTAGGATAATGTTATATAAATTTAAGTTATTTCAAAGTACATTCCCTGAGTCATTGTTTCCTTTCCTTCTGTAGCCAGATAGTATAAGGGTTGGATTCCAATTTTTGCTATTTACCAAGTCCCTGTAATATGAATGGCAGTTTCACATGAGCAATCTTGTCACTAGGGACATTTGGAACTCAAAGTTCATTTCTAGAGACCAGTGGCTGAACTGACTCCAGTGATAGAACTAACATGTTTACCCAGTAATTTTTCTTTAAGCCCTCGGATTGCTCTCACTGTGCTCAGGTAAAATCCAAGCCCCTTTCCCCAGTGCCCTTGGTCCCACCTGGGCCAGGCCCCTCTACCTCATGCTCCCAGTGCTGCAGGCCCCAGGCCCACCCAGCTCTTCCTGCTCTGCCTACACAGGTCTTTCAGCCTGAAACACTTCCCCCTACTCTGTGTCTCACTCTTACTGGACCCCAGGTCTTAAATGTTACGCCCTCGGAGAAACTCTCACTGACTTCCCATTTGAAATCATTGCTCCTGCTCCTCTTTCTCATTCCACCTTTCGATTTGCCGTTAAGGAAGGGTACTTATTCCAACATACAATCATACAGTTTTTGATGTGATTATCTGTTGACCATACACATTCATTACAAAGCTCCACTTTGTTCCTTTTCTGTAACCAATGCTTTTCAGGCAGAGAATTAAGGCATCTGGCGGGACAATTCTTTTTTGTTTGGTGTATTAGTTAAGTTATGCTGCGATGAGAGTGCCTAGTAAGCACACTCCAAATCTCAATGCTCACAACAAATACTGATATCCTACTCATGGGTCTGGCTTGGCTGGGTTTGGCTGGGTTTGGGTCTGTGATCTGCTCCCTTTTCTCTTACATCTGGTTCCCATTCAAGGGCTTAGGTGAGGGTGCGGTGGCAACCTGAGTACGTTCCTATGATGGATGGAAGGAGCATAAGAGAATAAAAGAAATACAGAATAAAAGGTTCTTAATACCTGTGCACCCAAACTGGCACTATCTTTCTACATCCCTCTGGCCAAAGCAATTCTTATGACTCGAAGTTAAAGCTGGACACTTGATATCCATAACAACTGGGTGCTAAATGTTGGAAATACCTTCCAGTCACTGTGAAAACTCCAAGTGCCCCTTGGGTGCTGAGTCATTCCCCTACCCTCAGTGAGAACTCTTCTCAATGCCTGACCACAGTGGGCACTCAATGAATATTTGCTGAAAAATTAATTTTGCCAATTTGCCCTTCAGAACCCTTGTAAAAACTTAATGACTAGGGAGTGCTATGGCGTTCGTTTAATATTCTTAAAACATTACTTTTTCCATGCAAAAAGGTAGCCAATTTTAACTTTTCAATGTAAGGCTGATAATTTTTTTTATATTTAGTGAGAATTTCTTTAGGAATTCTTTATTCAAGTCTTTTGCCCATTTTTCTGTTCTTTTTCCTACTTTGTAATAACTCTTGTCACAAGTAATGAATAATTTTCTAGTTTGCCTTTTAAATGTTTTAATGATTTTTTTGACAGGCAGACATTGCTAATTCTTAGATAGCTTCATGTCTCATCCTTTTCCCTCATGGCCTGCTGCAGCCAATGTTTTTAGTATCAGTATGATGTTATGCCAAATAGACATATTATAATGTATTTAACCTTTTCTTTTTTATGGGCTATTTACATAGTTTCCAGGGTTTTCTCTCATAAATAACATTGTGACGAAGATATTCACACATAAATCCTAAAAGTGGAATTATCATATCCAGGGATAGTTTTTTAAGTTTCTTGATACATTTTGCCAAATTACTATTGAGAGTCTACTTTCCAGGCGCCATAACCTAGATCCTCCCCACATCCCAGGATCCACACCCCAGATCTTCACACCCTAGGTGCCCATACTCCAGGCCCTGCTGAAGGATTCCTTACTAGCCTTTTATAGCAGCAAACAAGGCAAGAGGGGTGCGAGCGAATCTCGAGGGGCAGAGAGATGATGTCCAGATTACCCCAGATGGTCCTTCTGCCTGAAGTGCTTTTCCCTGAGGTGGTCCCATGGCACCTTCTTGGGATTTAGGTTTCCTCCCAAACCTGAGAGCCCTTCATCTAAAAGAGCCTCTGACTCCATTTATGCCCTGTGATACTACACTGGATTGCTCCCCCCCCCCGCAAAGCACTTATTTCTACCCCATATTATCTTATTAATTTACATGTTTAATTTCTATCAGCATCTGGTTTGCTGCCTGCAGTATCTCCAGTGCCTGGAACTATTCTCTGGCATGGGGAAGAGTGGTTCTCAAATTGGCTGCTCAGTGAAATCACCTGACGTTTTAAAAATTCACTCATCCCAATAAGAAGTATGTTGTTAAATTTTACTGTTTCAGAATTGATTGGCATACAGTAAGAATTTTTAGAAAGAACTCTTTTTAACTTAAGGGCTTTTAGTTTATGAATTTCAAACTTTGTGCGCCACTCTACTCTATGAAGAAACATTATATAATGAGGTCACTGTTCACTACTGTGTTACCCAGAGTATAAGACAAGCAAGCGGCATTGTTCCCTCTCTGGACCCTCCCCAACCTACAGTGCCACAACGCAGCAAGGAGGGTTGCCCCGCCCTGGTGAATACCTAAGGCTCTGCCCCTTACAACATAACAGGTGCAAGGAGACAAAGAAATATGGCCCAAATGAAAGAATGGGTCAAAACTCCAGAAAAACAACTAAGTGATGAGAAGATAGACACCTATCTGATGCAGAGATAGACAATCTATCTAGGTGCTCACAGATTTGGTTGAGTTCAGCCGCAAAATGAAGGAAGAATTGAAGGCTACCCAAAGTGAAATAAAGCAAAACATACAGGGAACTAACAGTGAAGGGAAGGAAACAGGGACTCAAATCAATGATTTAGAATGAAAGGAAGAAATAAACATCCAAGCAGAACAGAATGAAGAAACAAGAACTCAAAAAAATTAGAGGAGGCTTAGGAACCTATGAGACAACTTTAAGCACTCCAACATCCACGTCGTAGGGGTGCCAGAAGAAGAAGTGGAACAACAAGAAATTGGAGGGATGGGGAGAAAAGGCATACAACTGTAATTGAATAACAATAGAAATTTTAAAAAAAATTTAAAAACTAAAAAAAAAAAGAAATTGAAAACTTATTTGAACAAATAATGAAGGAGAACTTCCCCAATCTGGTGAAGGAAATGGACTCCAAGGAAGTCCAGGAAGCTCAGAGAGACCCAAAGTAATTGGACCCAAGGAGGAACACACCAAGGCACGTTCATCATTAAATTAACCAAGATTAAAGAGGAGAGAATTTTAAAAGCAGCAAGAGAAAAGGACACAGTTACCTACAAAGGAGTTCGCATAAGACTATCAGCTGATTTCTCAAAAGAAACCCTGCAGGCAAGAAGGGGCTGGAAAGAAGTATTCCAAGTCATGAACGACAAGGACCTACATCCAAGATTGCTCTATTCAGCAAAACTATCATTTAGAATGGAAGGGCAGATAAAGTGCTTCCCAGATAAGGTCAAGTTAAAGAGGTTCATCATCACTAAGCCCCTATTATATGAAATGTTAAAGGGACTTATCTAAGAAATAGAAGAAGATAAAACTATGAACAGTAAAATGACAACAAACTCACAACTATCAACAACTGAAGCTAAAAATCAAAGACAAAACTAAGCAAACAACTAGAACAGGAACAGAACCACAGAAATGGAGATCACATGGAGGGTTATCAACAGGGGAGTGGGAGGGGGAGAGAGGGGGGAAGGTACAGGGAATAAGTAGCATAACCGGTAGGTCGAAAATAGACAGGGGGAGGGTAAGAATAGTATAGGAAATGTAGAAGCCAAAGAACTTATATGTATGACCCATGGACATGAACTAAGTGGGGGGGGGGGGTGGAATGCAGGTGAAAGGGGGTGTGCAGGGCTGAGGGGAATAAAGGGGAGAAAAAATGGGACAACTCTAATAGAATAATCAATAAAATATATTAAAAATAAAGATATGCTGGGAAAAAAGAAATTGAGTTTCTTTGGCTTCATAATGGGGGTTATTTCTACTTCATATTTTAATGTACATAAAACTAACATAACAGTTCCCAACTTAACACTTTAATTTGCATATTCAAATTTTTAAAATTACTGGGGACTGGAAGGTGGTCCATGCAGTTTTGTCAGTACACCTACATTTAACAAGGAAATGGCAGTGCATAAGCCCTTTCCAATCACACGTGTACTTGGGTTCCAGAGACACCTAACACCTCTTTTGTCAGGATAAACTCCAGAAGTGTGGAGTACAAAAGGTGGGAAGAATTTATCCAAGGACAGACATTTACTGAACACCCACTTTTTAGACGCTAGGGAAGCAGAGAGGAAACACACAAAACCTATTTGATCACATGGAGCTCATAGCCTCATTCTCCTGTCCCTCCCCAAACACACACAGAGAGGGAAGAATCAAAAGTTTTCATAAGTCATCTCTTCCTTCATCACTTGAAGAAAAAAAAAAGGAAGAAGAAAATGCTGGAAAAGCGGTTATGGAGTAGGTGCAGTGGCTTGTGGCCAGGAAGACAAGTCTTTTAAACAACTGCCATCTTCTGGGATAGATAACGGGTGCATCATGTAAGCGCTGTGGCAGCTAAAAAAATGACCTCAACAACTAGAGTCGCATTCTCTGAGACCTATGTTGAGAGCTAGGAAAGAGGGCTAGACAATTATAAGCATTGCTAAGCAGAAAACCTCTTGAAGGTCACTGGAATGGATAAGGAAGAGAAACAAATCGTCATCCGAAATAAGCTTATCAACAGGAGACAGACAGATAGTTCCTCCTGAACCCAGACCAAAACTCCTCCAGAGCTCAGAGCTATGCAGAGATAACAGCAACTCCCGCTTTTGTAACTTGCTTGCTTCTCACTGTATAAAAGAGCTAGCCTGTGAGCGTTCGGCGCGGCTCTCATCTGCAGCTCTTCTGAGCAAGTGTCTCCGGGACACATCGAGAGTCCGCCCCTGCGCAAGTTAAAAGAATTGGCCATTAAAGTAACATCTCTGAAAACGTCCTGAAAGTCTCCGAGCATCTGTTTCTTGGTCAGTGGGTGCAACAACCTACCCTAAAGGAAGACCAGAAACTGGGGATGGTGGGGGAACATTATCCCAGACGAGTTTTCCTGGGGAACAAGATGCACTGGCTCAGAAATTAGCGAGGCCTGCAGCTGCAAAGAATCCTTTTTCCAGGGCTCCGTTTCTGGTCAGTATATAAAGTTTGCACATTAATCACGGGACATCCCAATTCTGAGCTAGCACCAGCCCTGAATTCGGAATCCACAAGCTCATCAGTGCTCGAACTCTGACCCAGGAACGAGGGGGCTTCTGAAGTCCGCCTGAGGGAGAACAGAACCCACTTAAGTTATGCGAGTGAGAAGCAGAGAGGGGAACCAGAATGCAAAATTTCCCAAGACACAGGACTAGTCCTTTTTACAAAGCACCCTTGTGCTTTGTAAAAATGCAGAGCTCCACCAAAAAGATCCCGCAGAACGTCAGCCTCCAAAGCAAAAGACTCCCAACTCTCCGGTCACCCTGTGCTGCCGCAACCCAGCAGCCCCCCGCGCAGACGCAGACGCAGTCGCACCGTTCCGGCTTCAGCGCGCATGCTCCACAGGGCAACGGAGCTCCTGGCTCCCGGCCTCCAGCAGTGGCAGTGGCGGCAGTGGCGGCGGCGGCCGTGGCGGGGGTTGCAGCAGCTAAGGCGGCGGAAGTACCAGCTTTGCACTCCACCCCGGTAGCAGCTTTGCGGCCGGGGATAACTTCTTCCTGGCGCCCCACGGACTTCGGTGCTACCCGCACGTCTGTCCAGTCGGGTCATGGGGTTGCCTAAAGGGCCAGAGAGCCAGGGTGTCCCAGAGGTAAGGAACCCCCTCTTCCTGACACGTCAGGTTCCTGATAGAGGGCTGAACAAGCCAAGTGGCGGGCACAGAGAGCCCCGGCTGCGTTTGGGGCACCCCGCCCCCTTCCTCAGGTGTGTGCACGGGCCGAGTGCGCTGGGCCTGAGCGAGTCCTCCTGCGTGGGCGGGGCCTAACTTGAGCAGTCCCGGGTCTCCTAGGACGGAGTTGGCCTTCCCAGCCCAATAACTGCCCCAGCGCAGCCCTGGGTGCCGCGGGACCCAGAGTCCCAGCTTTCTCGTGCTCCGGGGCAGTTTACCCGGACCCCGGCACCGCGAGGCTCGGCCGGAGGGCGGGGCTGTTACACCGTGAGTCACGAGACTTGCTTTGGGACGGTCTGGGCTCGGGTTGTGCAACGGGCGGTGACCTCGCGCCTGCGGTAGCCTCGCTGGACCCGCTGGGTTCTGGAGGCCAGCCCCACCCACCTTGGTGCCTGGAGGGAACTCCCCCCTTACAGTAACGCCTATGCTGGGACCCGGCAGCTTTAGGACACTTGGGGGCCGTGCCCGGCTGGGTCAGCTTGCCGCGGTGTCCCGTGGTACTTCTGCAGAGGGACGCCCCACCGGGCGGAATCGTTGCTGCTTATCCAGAAGATAACTGGTGACTTTCCTTTCAAAGGTGTTTGTTACTAACGGGCACTTGGTCCTAAGGGACGGGATAATCAGTGGTTTCCGGTTTTCCAGGTTGGGTGGGAATAAAGGGAAAGTGCATTTCCTTCTGGATGCAAGTATCACTTAACTAGGTGGTTTACAGCTGCCTTCCCTTGTAGTGGAGTCCCTTGAAAGCTAGTCTAGTTTTTTACATTCTTGAAAGAGATGGAATCCACGCTGCATCTCTATCCCCGCCTAAGGTTCTGAAGCAGGCCTCTGGCAGGGGGCTGATTTCTGGACATAATGAGTGGTCCCTTTCTTCTTAGCTGTCTGTGGCCAGTCTTGCTTCTCTGTCCTCCTCCCCCTCAGTTCTTTCATCTCACAAGTACCCACTAATTGAGAGATGACTGTTCTGTGCGTACAAGTTGGATGTAGTGATGGAAGGATAGACTTACCTGTCAGCCACTGTGTGTTCCGTCCCCAGAATGCAAGTCCATTTTGTTATCTTAGGAATCCTAACAGGTGTAACCTTGTCAGAACCCTTGTATTAGGTAAAACGTTAGATGCTTTGAGGATGCCAGGAATTGTGAGTACTGGGATCTGTACTGTGATATTTTATTTGACATTTATTTTTTGCCATTTCTTTATTCTAGTCTCTCATGAAGTTTTTCCCCAGTCTTTTGCTGTAGACTCCTGTCTCCCTTGGTTCTACTTTAAATACATTGGATTCAATGTCCCACTACCAAAAGAGATCTTTCTAAAATAACAAGCAACCTGCTTCTGTGTATCCTTTGTTTAACCCTTCTCTTACTGCTAGGAGGCTAGGTCTTAACTTGTCATTTTTCCAAGAGCCTAGGACAGTTCTTGCCAATCAGGAGGCAGACAAGGTGTCTATGTAATGAAGTTATATCATTTAGTTAAAAAAAAAAACAGTATGTATAGGCTTTGTCATTAAGCTGTTACTAGTCCTGTTAATTTGTTAACTTCAGTTTTTTAAACCCTTTATGGTATGCATATGGAGGAATAGAAAGATAGCTTAGGACTTGGCCCTGCTCTCCAGCTTACATGAATATACAGTACAAGGCAGTTGAAAAATTTAGTGTGCCAGGTTTAGGAGCTCACAGTCATTCATCTTCCCCAGAATTTTGGTTTTTCAACAATTGTATGTATTACCCAGCCTGCTGGCTTTTTATGACTTTAAGGAGACATTCTTTCATGCTCTTTGCCATTTTGTTTCAGTGTTAATCTGTGAAATGAATTTGGAGTCTTATTAGCATTATCCATTCAGTCAGTGTCTTGTGCCCAAAAGTTATTCCACAGGTTATGTTGCCATGGTATACTTCTCCATTCTGGGAGTGAATGGCTGAGAAGCATGGGCCATGCATCTTCCATGGGGTGCTCCTTAGGTAGAAGTTGAGGCAAGGATGATCATCCCATGATATGCTGTACTCGTCTTAGAAGTGTTTTTATGATAAATGATGATTAAACAAATGAAAGCTTTGTGTTTTACATTCCAGGAGTTTTAAGAAAATACTTGTATCATCCCATTTTTCTTTTCTCCTCTATCTTTGTGAACCATAACTGCTCTGTGCCTTCTCTTTCATTTGAATTTCTCCACTTATAGCTGTTTTTCACCCAAGTGTCTTTTGCTAAGGAAGAGAAGGTGTGAATAATTAATATTACATTATTTTTGCATGTCCAGTAGTAATTAGTGAATGGTAAGCTTTAGAATTTTGATAGGCTGGACCAAGGTCATTTGAGTTAAGTTAGATGAGTAGTGGTGCATGGTTGTCATCTCCACACCTCCACTCCTGCCATTGGATTAAAGTCACTTTAATTCCTTGTTCAACTAGATGTTCATATGTATGCTCCCTCTCCTGGCAGTTTGTCCTAAAGAATAAACTTGAATTCCCATTATCAGTGTCATTACTATGAAAACATTTTGCTCATATGTGACTGGCGTAGGTCATGCACTTTATGTAATGACTGAGCATGTCATTCTATAACAAGTGTGTCTTTGAAGCCTAATGCTGTTTCAGAACAGAGGGATGAACATGGTGAATAATGTATGGGTCCTCTCCTGAACCAGCTAATATAATAGTCTATTTGGAACGACAGGCATGTGCATTAACACCAGACATGCCACTCAAAGGAGGTTGTTACTTAATTGTGTGAATGACATGGACTATAAATAAAGTAGAAATGCAGAGAAATGACCATTTTGGGCTCTATTTGTCAGGTTTGGCATCAAATAGGAGCTAGAATTTGAAGGTAATGTCTGGATGATCAGAGACTGTTAGGAGAAGGAGACTGGTGTGAACACTGCTTGTCTCTGTTGGCGCCATGTCTGGATCGTTTTGGGGGGGGGGGGTGAAGCATGAGGCCGAAAAGATAGGTTGCAACCAAACATCAGGATGCCAAACTAAGACATTTGGAATTTATCTTATAGACAGTGTCTATAAGTGATGCATTAATGATGAAGGCCAGGGGATGAGCTAAAAAGATAATGATGTGAAAGCTGTGATTCCGAAACAAATGAGCGAGACAAATTAACAAAGAAGAAAGATTGAGAGGGAGTTGCAATAGTCCTGGCATGAAGTGTAAATAAAAGGGAAGGGAGGATGGATGTGAGGTACATAGGAAAGGAAGATTTTAAAGTCCTTGTAGAGTAAGGGAATAGTCAGATGTGGGTACAAGGATTTGAACCAGGATACTTTGGTGGTAGTTTATATAGGTGGGTTTTTTTTATTTTCCGCAGTGATACAAGAGAGGAAAGGCACAGCTGATGAACGTGAATGGAAGCAAAAGTGCTAGAAAGTTTAGATATGTTGGACTTGTAAAGAAACACCTGGGAGTAAAGGTAGAATATTAATTAAAATTGTTAAATCAAATCTCTATATATTACATAAATTTATTATTTTAAATTATATTTTATTGATTATGCTATTACAGTTGTCCTGAATTTTTCCCCAGCACACTCCATTCTCTCAGGCAATCCCCCCACCATTGTTCATGTTCATGGGTTTCATCTAAGTTCTTTGGCTACTTTATTTCCTATACTGTACTTTACATCCCCATGGCTATTCTGTAAATACCTATTTTTACTTCTTAATCCCCTCACCTCTTCACCCATTCTCCCCCACCCCTCTCCCATCTGGCAACCATCGAAACGTTCTCCATGGCCATGATTCTGTCTCCATTCTTCTTGTTTGCTTAGTTTGTTTTTTATATTCAGTTGTTGATAGAGATATATTTATTGCCATTTTATTGTTCATAGTTTTGATCTTCTTTTTCTTAAATAAGTCCTTTTAACATTTCATATAATAAGGGTTTGGTGATGATGAACTCCTTTAGATTTTTCTTGTCTGGGAAGCTCCTTATCTTCTCTTTGATTCTAAATTATAGCTTTGCTGGGTAGAATAGTCTTGGCTGTAGGTCCCTGCTTTTCATGACTTTGAATATCTTTAACCTTAGGCATTTTAATTATGATGTGTCTTGGAGTGGGCCTCTTTGCATCCATCTTGTTTGGGACTCTCTGTGCTTCTTGGATTTATGTGTCTATTTCCTTCACTAAGTTAGGGAAGTTTTGTTTCACTACTTTTTCAAATAGATTTCCAATTTCTGGCTCTTTGTCTTCTCCTTCTGGCGCCCATACACCCATATGATGTGAATGTTGGACCTCTTGAAATTGTCCCAGAGGCTGCTTATACTATCCTCATTTTTTTGGACTTTTTTCTTGTTGTTCTGGTTGGTTGGTTTTTGCTTCCTTATATTCCAAATCATTAATTTGATTCTCAGCTTCATCCATTCTACTGCTGTTTCCCTGTAAATTGTTCTTTACTTCAATTAGTGTATCCTTACACTTTGGGAAGTCCAAACTTATTATTTTTAAGGCAGTTCTGTTATATGGCAATAAGGCCCTTAATATCTCTGGATTGAAAGCCTTCTTTATATTTGCGTTAAAGATCAAAAAGAGTAGTGTAGAGAGGCATACATATTTGAATTAATTTTTCTTGCACCGTTTTAAAATAATTGGGACCAAAATGAGTATGAAGTTAAAAATAAAAAATAAAAACCACCTTGTTCCTGTCTGTAAGAAATTTATAAACTAGTTGAGAGCCTGTCAAGTAAACTATGTGTTAGAGGACAGGGAGGTAATGTGCCTTAATCTCCCTTTCTCTGGATTTCTTCAGCACGTGGTGAATAGGCTATGCTGCCTGTGTCTTCTCCCTCTACCTATGATGATTAATAGCTTGTTGAGGACTACAGACTTTCTTCTGTGAAACTGTGGCAGCACTGTGTCCCCATGTTCCTTTGTGACTGCAGTGATACAGCCACTGTCACTTGGCAATATTGTGGCATCAAGAGATACACCTGGTGTTCTTTACTCAAGGTAGTATTTACCAGCCTTTTACATTTTGTTTTAGGTAGAAACAAGAGAAGATGAAGAACAAAATGTCAAATTGACTGAAATTCTGGAACTCTTGGTTGCAGCTGGGTATTTCAGGGCAAGAATTAAAGGTTTATCACCTTTTGATAAGGTAAGAGGAAATGTTTCTGAAAACCTTTATGCTTTTTTTTTTTTTTTTGGTCAGGATAGCATGGTTAACTAACCGTGGAAAGGAGAAGAGATTGTGTTTTTACTTTCTCCATGTCCATGTTTCCCTTTCTCCCTTATTCAGGTTCATTATGGAAATGTTCAAATTTCTTATTAAAAGAAAATAATAATATATTAATAGATACAATTTGAATTCCTTTTCTGTGCACAAAGCGTTTGGAAATGCAAATAAGCAATCGAAATTCCTCATTTTGAGGAACTTACATTTTGGTTGGGAAGATAAAACTTATGTAAAATAAAATAATCTTGAGTTAATGAGCTATCCCAAGTCAGTGTGCTCACAGACAATTACCAGATTTTCTATGGATGAATGGTAAATGCTTCATTTGGAGGAGGGAGAAGTCACTATGGGGTGAAGTTTAAAACAATAGAACCTGAAATTATTATTATTCACAAGGCTTAGTAATAGGTGTTGAGGGCACAGAGATAAGAGACACCCTGTACTCAAAGGGTCTGACCTCTATAGCATAGGAAGAGAGACGGGAAAAGCAACATGCGCAGAATAAATAGCAGCAGCTCTATTGGACAGTGCAGATACAGAACATTTCCATCATTGCATCCAGTTTTATTCAACAGTGCTAGTTCAGGTGAATTGTAGTTGATAGAGTCAGGACAGATATACTCTCTCTAACAATAGATAATTTTGTATGTTCACTGAGACTGTAAAAAATATTTATATTTTAACTACTTTTCACTTCTTCCCCTGTCTCCAAGCTAGAAAGAGAAAAGATATTTTCTTTGCCTTGCAGGTGGTGGGAGGAATGACTTGGTGCATTACCACTTGCAACTTTGACGTAGACGTTGATTTGCTCTTTCAAGAAAACTCTACAATAGGTCAAAAAATGTAAGTTGTTTGGGTTTGCCTAAAGGGAAAAAGAGAGTAACTTTTGAGTATCTACTATGTGCCAGAGGTTGTGCTAGACATTTTTACATATTTTATTTTAATTTTCATTACAACCGGTATTGTCGCAGTTTTATAGATTACAAAGCTGAGGCTGAAAGAAGCCATGGTCACACAGGTAGCATATAAGAGTCATTTTAATGTTCAGGTCTTTAATGTTCTTTCTAACATTTTTTTTTAAAGCTTTTTTCCAGTTTTTTTTGAGATGTAATTGATATATAATGTCATATTAGCTTAAGATATACAACATAATGATTTGATGAATATATATGTGTGTGTGTGTGTGTATATATATATAAATGATTACCACAGTAAGTTTAGTAAACATCCATCTTCTCACATAGGTATACATTTTTTCCCCTTATGATAAGAACTTTTAAGATCTATTCTCTTAGCAACTTTCAGATATACAATGTAGTATTGATAAAAATAGTCAGCATGCTATACATTAAATCCCTAGAACTTACATATCTTGTAATGGAACTTTGTACCTTTTGACCACCTTTGCCCATTTTGCCCACCCCCACCTCTGCCAACCACCAACCTGTTCTCTGTTTCTATGAATTCGGTTAACTGAGACCATACATATTATTTGCCTTTCTCTGTCTGACTTATTTCATTTAGCACAGTGCCCTCAAGGTCTATCCATGTTGTTGCAGATAGCAGGATTTCCCTCTTTTTTATAGATTAATAATATTTCGTGGTATATATACTACATTTTCTTTCTTCATTCCTCTGTTGATGAACACTTAGGTTGTTCCCATGTCTTGGCCATTGCAAACAATGCAGTGAATATGGGAGTGCAGATAACTCTTTAAGGTAGTGAATTTGGTTCCGTCTAATATATACCCAGAAATAGAATTTCTGGATCATATGGTAGATCTACTTTTAATTTTTTCCATACTGGTTTCCACAGCAGCTAGACCAATTTACAGTCCCTCCAACAGTACACAAGGGTTTTTTTTTTCCTCTAGCACTTGTTACCTCTTGTCTTCTGGGTGACACCCATTTAGACAGGTGTGAGGTGATATCTCATTGTGGTTTTGATTTACATTTCCCTGATGAGTAATGCTGTTCAACAACTCTAATACTTTTTCTTGATGAAAGTTTCTATAGACTGCTTAGTGTATCTCTTTCTAATGGCAGCTAGTTTCAATGGAAGTTGAGTAGGGTGAGAAAAAGAGAATCTTTCACTCCCTGTTGCCTCTGTGAAAGACAGAGCTTCACTTTGGAGGAGGCATGGGCTCCTTGATAGAGATTTCACCTGAGGGCCCCCTGGCTGGTTTTCTGTAGCTCACCGGGGGCTTGGTGATTTCATTAGACCTTTTGGTATCCCTAGTTGTGCTCCCTGCCCTGGCATTGTGTATCTGTGTGACCTTAGGCAACCCTCAGCTCCCTTATCTGTGAGAAGAGGGATTTGTGACCTCAGATCTGAATGATTCTGTGACTTATTTTTTTTAGAAGTCTTATTCTTCCCCAGGAAAAAACACTTCCCAGTGGATTAAAGATGGTTTACAAATATGCATATGAAGCAGTAATAGCTGAAAGTTGAGGCAAAGATAAAGGGAAGGGAAAGGGAAAACCAGTGGAGACAAAAGGCAGAGTAGGGGATAAGGCTAACACATTTGCGATGGGCCACAAAATGACTTGTTTTCCTAGGGGTGGGATACAGATTTAGCTCTGAGCTTCTGGCAGACAACAAAAAGAAAACCACAATAAACGACCCAGTTCACAGTTTCTGTATAATAAAAGAAAAATCGGTCCCTCAGAATCACCAAAATTCGTAATACCAAGACCATCTCTCCAGGTACCTGTTGTTTAACACAGTGACACTGTTCTCATCGGGCCATGAAGAATGGGGCTCTCCATCCCTACCACCTGCTGCTGTGGGACTGTGGCATCATACCCTGCCAGCAGTACTGAAAAGTCCTGCACTGGGAGGCAGTGCAGTGGAGTCCAGGTGTCTGGCTTTGCTCTCTGCTGGTCAGGCTAAATCGAGAGGTAGCTTTTTATTCCTTTTTGTTTGTTTTTATTATGTAGGTGTTACATTCATAAAGTTAAAAAGAATTCAGATACTACCAAAGGGAACAAAATATACAGCTGTCTCCTCCACCCTCGCCATTCTATATACCAGTTGAATTTCCTGGAAAGAATCATCTTTGACTGTTTAGGTTTTAGATTGTTCAGAGTGGTAACTTCTGCATCTCCCAACTATGTGTACACTCTGTTTCATTTCGTGTCTAATGAGAAGAGGAAATTAGCTCCCCTATACTGCCCACTACATCCGTCTTCCATCTTCCAGTCTTTTATTACCTGATTATCTATGATCACTTGTATAATTTTAATCTACTTAACCTTCTATTTCTTGGCCTATAAACATAAGGTAGTCTCTCCTGGCTCCTACATACATAAGGTAAACATTTAGTATCTCTGTTTTTCCTTTTACCTTTCAGCCTCCATCTACCATTATAACATTACTTTTATAATCTTTGGGGCATAATATTTAGAGTCTCTTCAATAATAGGAATTAAATTGTCCATGCTTTATCTACAGATAGATTCTAAAAGTAAATCTATAAACAGTGTTTACAGTAAGAACTAAGAATTGTGATGGGAGCAGAGAAGAGGAAATGTTATCTTTTGGACCATAATGATACTGTTTAAAGGAGAATATTTAAAATGTCATAATAAAGGAATCTCTTCACTTATTCATTGAATCAGCAAATATTTATTGAGCTCCTACTATGGGCCAGGCATGTTCTGGGTACTTTTGATATATTAAGGATTTCATGACAGATTGGATCTCAGGGTATGAGTTAAGAGGGAAGTCAAGGATTATTCTAAGGTATTTGGCCCGAGCAAGGTGGCCTGTATGAGTCACTGAAAATCAGGCACATTGTATGTATTTTCAATCACAGTTGGGAAGCCACAGATGCAGAGGGCTAACTAGTTATATTTGAATTTTCAACTGTGTGGGAACAGTGCCCCAAATCCCTATGTTGTTCAAGGGTCAACTGTAAATTGCTTTATAGCTTTTTTTTTTTAAATTTCCGATTGCCTTTTTTTTCCTGTTAACAAAGAAGCACATACCTTTACCTGTAGGAAAGATCAGCCAGCTTCTTAGTCTATATACTATCATGAATTCACTATCTTCTTGAGGACACTCTTGATTGAAGCGTCTTTCTTTTAGAGTTTGAGCTGATTGCTTTGTACATTTGTAGCACCATGACATATTGGGATTCCTTTCCATTGAATTTTTTTCTGGCCTAGTCTTACCAGTTCTTACATTCTATGTATCTTTTCTCCATAAATTCTTTTGACCTTTTACAGTGGTCCTTAGTCCTTTTTCACCTTGGTGTTCTTGGGGGTTATGATACATTTCCATCAGTGGTAGTACTGTTAATAGATATTGGAGTATAGTGTTTTTTATACAGGTTCTCAATCCTTTATCCATATTTCTGAACTCTAAAACACACTGAAAACGTTGTTTGTTTTTTCTTTTTAAGTGTGGGTTAAAAACTCATGGAAGCAAAATACAACCTGAACTAACTTAAAGCTATTTGTTGTCTTTATTGATTCCACTTATGTGAATACTTACAAGTTTTGCTGTATAAATATTATTTGATCTTAGGGTGCTACTCTAGATTTTAATGGGGTGCTACATAATACATAGTATATGCATGCCTCTTAGGTGCACTAAGGTACAAACATCTGAAAAAGTCTGAATTCTAAAACACATTTGGCCCCAAAGAGTTTGGTTAAGGGATTGAAGATGTATTATGTTCTCTGGTAAGTACTTTATTGTGGGGGAGCTTTGCCCGCAGAGCCCCCCGTCTGCCACGGATGAAAGTAAGTCTACCAAGACATGATCTGCTTGGGGAGGAAAGGTGGCCAATCCCTCAAAAGAGAAGGACCAAGAGCCTTTTCCTCAGTGGGCTTTTATTGGGTTCAGTTTGCACAGGAATACAGGTAAAGCTCATCAATCATTGTCAGGCAGTAAGGATCAAACAATAGATAACATTCAAAGAACTCTGAGTCAGGGTCAGTTAGCCAAAGGGCTATAAAACTTTGGGGAACAAACTCATTTCTTGCTTGGACCCTTATCAGAAAATTGAGGACATTCTTAGCAAAGCAGGTTTCACATATTCTTTCTTAGGCTTGATCGCCTTAGGGAATCCGCCCTTTTCAGCACAGGGCTATACCGCCCTCTGTCATTGTTTCAGGCTTAAGTCAGGCAGGGAAAGTAAGGCAGCCAAGAGATTAGGAGACTTCTTGCAGATAGAATGAGGACTCAGGCTTTGTCAAAGCCAAGGGGTGAGGGTCCATCACCCCCTTTTTCTTTATAGGGCCCCAAGTGCTTCCTTGAGGGCTCCCTTGTGACCATGCCTGTCTTAGGTCGTCCCTCCCTTGAGGAATCTTAGCCGTCATTGGCTAACCAGTCATGCACTGGGGGCCAAGCAGGGTGAAGTAAAGTGGGCAGAGGTGGTGCCCCTGCCAGGGAGATAAGCTTTGTCTCCTTAGTGGCTTAGGGTCCCAAGGTCTCTGACTCAGCCTTAGCCATGGGGGGTTACAGCTTCTGAAACCAGGCAGGGCGGTTCCCAATACTTCATGTGTAGCCTTTAAGTTTATAGCAATGAATGGTAATTGTGGGCAAAGCTGGGGACAGGGATTTGCATGACTTAAAATTATCTGTCAGACTCCTAGCAGTTCTTTAGGCAATTGGAGAAATTGTAGAAATTGTAGCAATTGGAGAATTGGAGAAATTCTATAGGAGAAATGACATAGCCCCAGGGCAATGAATTATCCAAAAGTCTTCTCTGTTTGGTTTTGGAATATGTTTTATGTTTGGGGTTTGCTCCTTACAAAGTTTCTGGTTAGGTGTAATTTAGCCTAATGCTACCTGTTTACAGTGCCTCACCATATCCCAGCTGATGTGATAGGTGGCCAGGTAGCACTGTCTGAGGAGTGCACATGTCTACTGAGGGCATGATTATCTTTCAGGCTCTACTCTGCATGCCAACGGGGACCTTATTCTCCTTGATCCTTCTTTCTTGAGGGTTCCATGAGCTTTTCCCTCCATCCCAGCCTGTCCTAACGCCCTATTACCACACGGTCTTATGCTCAGAGATCCATTGGTGAGATTTTAGGCTTATAACTGAGTTCATTTTAACAACATTACTAGGCATCTGTGTGCAGAGCACTGGGACAGGCTTTTTATTATTAAACCTTCACAACAACCTTTGAATAGGCAGGACAGGGGTTATCCTTCATTTTATCATAGAACTATTGGACCAGAGCCGTCCGTGTGACTTGCCAAAAATCCCAGAGTAGGTGATGGAACTGGAATTTAGATCCAGGTTTAATTCACCCACTTTTAAACTGTTTGCAACAGAGGAGGAGATAGTGCACTGAACACTCTTAAAAACTAAAGAATCAAACTAATCACCTATAGTGACATGGGGGCATCATAAAATCTTAGACTAGGAAACCTGCCTGGTGACCTCTGCAGTTGTCATTTTCCCTTAGTTTTAGAAAGTCAGAGGATTCACCCTGAGCTCCAGGGAGAAGCCAGATGGCACTGGTGGGTTTCTCTAAGAAATCCTTGCTTTTTCCCCTGGAAGTGTTAGTGCTGCAGGTATTTCCATATGCTGCCAACGGGGAGATGGGTTTAAGAGGGTTGTAAACCCTGAGCTGACCTGCAGCATCCTCCCTCAGAGCCTTTATGAACTGAGAGAACAAGCTGTCTTTAAGGACTGGCCAAGGAGAACCTTGTCTGTAGATAGAGGGTTGTGATGGTTGTTGGAAGTTCAAGCTTCATTTTTACGCTACTGAATGATTATAGGCAATCATTACCCTATGCAAACCCGCAGACCTATAGCCACCAGAGGGAGCTTTCCTCCTACTGAACTAAAATATAGCAGAGAGGACAGGTGGTCCCCCCCTACCGTAAATAGTTAAGACGTTCCTAGAGCAAGGACACAAAGCTCGAAGTTTGGGGAGCAGGGCCAATTAATCACCCTTTTTTTCCCCTCAGAAGTTTCAAGGCATGGGCATCTGGTAGAGATCAAAATAAAAAATAAAGTTTATCAGAGAGAGAGAGCGAGAGCTTTAGATATTGCCAAATGGGTTTGCTAATACATCCCTACCAAACATTCCAATTTGAGCCCCAGGAAGAGCTGGACAACCACAGGCTTCCCTACTGGGGCAGGGCACACATCTCATGGCAGCAAAGATCCATGGACAGGCTGCTCAGAAAGGAGGGACTGCAGGAATGGGTGAGAGTCACATGGCAATTTTCTTTCATATCTTGGACCTTTTGGATAAATCACACATCCTATATGCTTCCCTCCTGAGAAGTGGATATTCCTATCTTCTGTGAATCAGTCTTCCCTTCCCCACGTTTTTTATTCTTAACATATTAGACTTGACATCATACTACAGATGAGTGGGGGTGTGGCTGTTTCCCTCAGCAGTTTTAACCTTGGTCCCACCTTGTATGGCTAGCTACCTTCTGTATGTAATTGTTTTTGTAATGTGTTTTCCAGAGACCATTCCCTGGGTAGCCATTTAGCTTTTGTTCCTAGATGACTTAGTTCCTACCAAGACTAATGAGATGAAACCTACTAAGGGAACAAAGATAAGATAATTTCTCTCATCCAGACTTGTGTTAGATGTTGGTGTTAAGGGTGTGTCTCCTGGGAAGGATTATGGAACTGAAGAAAGATGAGGAGGTACAAGATTTCTTTGAATAAGGACCACTTCTGGTAGACCCAAAACTTAACTGAATTTGAATCTAGTAAGACCTGGTAACCTCATTCACCAGGGCCTTCATTTATTAGCAAATTCTCCTACACTTATAAATAAGGCCACAGTATTTGCTGTAACTGGCTGAGGTTTTTTTTTTTTTTTTTTTTTTTTTTAAATAAGGGTCTTAGGTGGGGATATAACCTAAACTATCCCTGTAGGCTCAGCCAGAAGCTCCCATTTCTCCATATGGCTCTGTAGGGCCATACCTTTTAACTTTAGTGTTCCTGGTCTGTGTGCCATGGCTTTGGGGATTAGCAAAACCACTAACTAATCTTTATTCACTCCTCTTGAATTGGATTCAATTCAGATATGAGAAGACAGTTGGAGATCAAATATCATCTGATTAGAGAAGGAGGCTTAAATCTATGGTGAAATGGACTTCCACACAAGCCCTTCTATCACTCCTGCCATAAAACTGTCCCACCCAGACCCAGGTTGAGCTGAAAAACTTCTCCGACAGCAGAGAGTAGCTTACCTCCTGAGATATAAGAATGCTTTGGGACTTCAGGGGGCCTGATTCTTCCCTTTCTACTCCCAGCCATTTAGGAGGAGGACTGAAGTAAGGTGTTGGAGAGAAGTCATTGTCCCTAATGCAAAGCAGAAAATTTCTCTCTGGGAAAAAAGAATGAGGATACATGGTTCCTGCAAATCTAGTATTGATTTTAGCATATCAAAATTTAAAGACTTTTTTATTTTGAAAATACTTTGTACCAGAGTGGAGAACTCCAATTTTTTCTTGAGCTTGAGGCCCCATATTTTGTCTTAATATTCTGGGCACCTGGCACAAGTCTGGTAATTATTTTTTGCCTGACTGATATTTACAACAGTTTTTAAAATGTGTAACCTAGCGGTTCCCAGACATATGGAAAACGTAGGTCAGTGAAGTGAAATGTAAACAAATGTGGTGCACAGATAACGTTTTATTTTACCATGTACCTACAGTGCCTACTACCTCAAACATCACCCTAATTTCATAAAGAAAATATAAAAAAGTAGGCAGCACACAATCTTAGAATAAAGGATGAAGGCAGTTTTGTGGCCTTACATGCATGTACAAACACATCTAAATTGTGCTTATTTTCTCTAATTTTGCAGTGAGAGAAACTTGGTGATGGTCTGGCATTGAGAAGTACCAGATTTTTCTGGGATGCTGCCAAGACTTGAGAGATGTCTTACAAACCACTAAGTGTGTTCTCACTCTTTGCTTATTGCTTTTTCCAAATAGAGCTCTATCAGAAAAAATTGTCTCAGTTCTGCCAAGGATGAAGTGTCCACACCAACTGGAGCCTCACCAGATCCAGGGGATGGATTTTATTCACATATTTCCTGTTGTTCAGGTGAGAGCCTCTGTGTGGTTTCTTGTCCTCTGAACATCAGATTCCTGTAACACTCCTGACTCTTGAGCTCTCTGGCCTAGATTCTGGATCTAATGGGTATGGTATGGATTTGGTGGCAGCAGGACATGATGATGTTTCCTGATGTCTTCCTCAGAAGGTCCCTGGTACTCCACCTTCCCTAGTTTCACACCTTCACCTGATCTTTGAATGTCCCCATTAGTTGCTTTTCATTGTCTTTGTGGTAAAGCTAGGACTCTACAGCCTGCATGCACTGGTCACCTCTGACCTATTCAGACTCATTGCTTGCTTTTCTTTGTTCTTTCTGTTTTAGTCCCTCTGATTCAGATTTTCTCATAGTTATTATGCTTCCTCCTGTCATGGGGCCTTTCTGAAAAGGTGGGAAAGCTCTTTCCTTTTCTTCTTAACTGCTTAATTCATATTTATTCTTCAGGCCTCAGTTCCACCAAGCCTTCTCAAGAAAGCTTCCCCTGACCCTTTAATCTAGAGCAGGTTCCTTTGCTATATCCAGTTATATAGTCACATTCCCTTTCTTCACAGGAATGTCCCATACTATAGTTTTTACCATGTATGTTCAAGTGTGTGGTTATTTATCTGTCTCTCCATCAGACTGTAAGCCTCACGACGGCAAGTACCATGGCTGTCTTGCTCACTGTTGTGTCTCCATCACCTCATGGACTGTCTGGCATTTTGTGGTCATTTAGTTCTTATTTGATGACTAAATGCCTGATGGGAGACTTATCTCCACCTCAGCTTTTCCCAAAGATTCTCTGGTTAAGTGGCTCATGCTGTACAGCTTCCAATATTCTCTGCAGTTTTTGTGTGCCTCCCCTCTCGGCACCTTGAAAAGAGGAGGAGCAAAGAGACTTGCCTTTGTTATCTGCACTGTGAACAGTACTTTGTATATAATCATAATAGAGACTTTGAAGCATCTATTATAATCCCCATCTGAACATCTCAGGAAAGTGAGACTCAGGGAGAGTAGTTGATCTGCTTGAAGGCAGAGTAGAAAAGCAAACGTTCCAGTCTAAACTCCGTGTCTCCAAGCCTTGCACTTTCCCCTCCACTGTTCATGCAGCCACCTAGAAGAAAGCTGCACAGCCTTGCTGGAAAAGTCTTAATTCTGTGTCAAGATTATATAGTGTAGGTACATGGACTCTGGAGACTTAAGTTCTCATCTGTGAAATAGAGGTATTAATAGTACCTACCTGATAGGATGAAAATTAAGTTACTGTGTATAAAGCACTTAGCTGAAGGATTGGCACATTTAGTAAGTGCTTTATAAGTGTTATATAGTAGTTTTGTTGTTATTACTGTTCCTGGGAATCTTTCTTACATTAGACTTCAAATCAAATACCATGAAAATTGTAAATTTGAGGCTAAGGCTTTTACTCAAAATTTGATTTGTATCTTTGTTAGACTTTCTGTCTCTGTGATTCAGGGAAATGGTACCTAATCTTTTTTTTTTTTTTTTTTTGGTATTTATTTATTTATTTATTTTTATTTTTTCCCTTTGCAACAGCATGGATGGAACTGGAGAGCATTATGCTAAGTGAAATAAGCCAGGTGGTGAGGGACAAATACCATATGATCTCACCTAATCCTTTTTTGTGAAAACAGGAAGTAGGGACCCTCTGTTGATTACTCCTGAAACCTCCAACACCATCACTCTGTGAAGTTGTTGCCTTTCCCCCCTGAAAGCCTGGATCTTTTAGTGATCAGACCTTATTCCACAGTATGCCGGAACTTTGAGGGCAAAAAAATCTAGTCCAGATATGAGAAGGGGATGAAAAGGAAATGATCTTTTATAATTAGTGTGGGCATTTTGAGTGTCTGTGAATGAATGGTTCTGTTTTGAGAGTAGAATGCTGGAGGGCTTTCTGTCTGGATGTGAGAGCCTAAGCTAGTGATTACCAGATCTTAATTTCATGGACCTGTAAAATTTAAAAGTGAAAATGGAGGTTACCTGATGGTTGCACCTGTATTTTTCCAGGCAAGGATGTTTTTATCTTGCTTTTACCATCACTTAACTAAAAGAAATGCCATTTAACCTCAATCTCAGAATAAAGGACAGGCCTTCAAATTTCATACCTTTAGCATTATGAAAAACTGACCACATGTCTGTAGTCTTTTCCTGTTTTGCTGGAGACCAATTTAAAGAACAGTCATGGACCATTGATTGGGAAACTCTGAACTCATCGTCTGTGTGATTCTAGAGGCTCACCACCCGTGTTCATTCTGGTTAGCAAAGCTGTAGTTACACTCTGAATGCCAGCTAAGAAAAAAACAATCCGGCTTGCAACCGGCTTGCAAACTGTTAGTTCTAGGTCACATCTTTTTCTCCCATGCAGGACATGTGAATCCTGTGAGGGCAGTAATTTTTTTCGAATGCTTGGCACCTGTGGCAGAGCTTGGTTATCCAAGGCATTCTCTCCATAGCCCTTCACACTGGGACCTCCAAAACAGAGCAATCAATTCCCTAAGGGAATCCTATGACTCAACAGGTTTTACTTTCCTTTTTTGATCGCACTCTCCATGATCCAGACAAATAATTATTCAGTGTAGATTTGATTAATGGAGGAAAATCTGAATAGGAAACAAGCATGAAAGGCCAGAAACTGGATCTCCCCATCTGAAGGAAAGCAGAGCAAAATTGAGTTGAGCAAGAGTCAGCCTCCTTTGTTGTCCTGGGTTATGCTGTTGCATGGGGGTGCAGAAGGTGCTAGAGTAATTCTGAATGCTTTCTGACCTGCCCTGCTTCTGGATTTTAGTGCCCGAGGTCATTGTTTGGAGCTGGGGTAGAGTGGAGTGATGGAAATAAATGGAAGGTATTAACAACAAAAGAATATTCCTCATATAGTTACTTGCAGCCACCCCGATCTTGGACAACTTCCTAAATGTGACCTTTACTTGGGCTGACCCCCTCCACATGCAAACATTCTTTCTAACCCTGTGGGAACAGTATGTTGTGTGCCAAGTGTCTACTTTCCTAGGTGGTTAAATTTTGCCAAGAGTGGCTGTGCTGTCAGGGAAACACGACTACTGTCTAAAAACTGCTTTTGAGATGTAATAGCTCTCTTTGGAGAGAGAATGACAACCTTGACAGATAGGATCCCCTTTTGTAATGTTCTTCAGTAATAAAGGGAATGAATGAAGAGCCAGGGTGGAGAAGCGAAGGCTCTTTTTTTGCTCTTTGCATTCTTCCTCCCTTTATGGGATGTGGGTGTGTGCATGTGTGTGTTTTAACTAACTGGAGTTTTACATAGGGAAAAATGAATAGCAATTACTTCTGCATATCAGCCCAATAGAACTGGGAAACATTGGTACTAAAACCCATATGTTCAGTCCTCTGGTGTGGAAGACCCATCCCGTTGTGACTTGCAGTTTTGTGGCTTGCTAGCTATGGATCAGTTGGCAAACTATGTAGCCTCTCTGAGCTTCAGGTTCTGTAAAACACAGCAAGCACCAACTACTTCATAACATGTGGATTAAGAGAGAAAATGTGAGTACCAAACTAACCCAAAGCCAAGGGCTATGTACTCAGTACACCCTATTCTCAAATCTGAATATTTGGGGGATTTTTTTTTAGTCTGTCAAATGAGTGGTTATACTAGGTGTTCTCTGGTTCTTCCCTGTTCTCTGGTCCATGGTGCAAGCAGCACAGGAGCGAGATATACTCAGATCTGCCTAGAACCAGATAGTTGTGGAAAATAGCTCTGTTCCTGTTAGGCTTCAGGTATTTACAAAACATTCCGGTACTTGTGATTTCATTTGCTCCCACTGCAGCTCTGTGAGGTGAAAGGAACTGATATTCTCACCTCTACTTTACACAGAGAGGGAAACTGAGTCTGAGGATCTAAGGTGAGGCTTTAAAGCTTTTGCACATCTACTCAGCTCTAGGTCTCACTGGATCATAGCATCTCAGATGTGCAGTCGGTGGCTTTGCCTGTAGGACAGTACACATTGACAGTTTCTTATCACTTGATCCACTCAAATATGGTGATTTGTTTCATAAGTTCTGCCATTCCTAAGTTGGCCTTCACCATGGTGGTATTTTATCTGTACTCACAGTCCTAACTTTCCTTCCCAGTGGCTGGTGAAGCGAGCTATAGAAACAAAAGAAGAAATGGGTGACTACATCCGCTCCTACTCTATATCCCAGTTCCAAAAAACCTACAGTCTCCCTGAGGTGAGTTTTCTACTTTTCTCTTCTTGTCCAGATGAGACCCTCTGGGAATGAGCACACTTAGAGACTCCCTGGGAAAGAGCTCAGTAAGCCCAGGCTCCCCTACATGCCCACCCCCCTACCATCTGTGACTCTACTGGGTCAGCATAGAAATGGGGTCTCTTGGGTTATTAGAACTGCCTCTTTCTATGAGCATTGAGTGTAAAGCCCTACAGTTTTGTCCTTTTGTCTCAGTGTTGGTTCTTGGTCCAGAACTTTTTTAAAATTAAAAGAACACAAGTATATTTTTGTAGAGTTACATAAAGCTTTTCCCGAGACCATCTGCCTAGGACATTACTGTGTTAACAGTTTAATAATAATCCCAACAACAATAGCTGATAGCTGTCAAATTCCTACTTGTTCCAGTCCCAGCTTATCACATGCCTTCTACTCCTTAATCCTCTCAATTGCTTCCTGAGATAGGTGGTGTCCCATTTTATAGATGGAGAAACTGAGGCTTAGGGGTTAGGTAACTTGCCTGAGGTTTCAGAGGTCATAAGGATTTAAAATGAGAATATTTGTCTGTACCACTACACTCTATGGTTCCTCTTTTTCTTACCCACTCTAGGGATCTGTTAGGAGCCAGCTGCAGAGGCCGTAGCTTTTCCTCTACGAAATATATTTCAATTTGTTAGAAAATTTAGACTTCTTCTGGCGAAGTTATGATGTGAAGTCAGTCTATAAGACAGATTTCTGAGCAGTCCAGTTGAGTTTCAGTCTTCACACAAAATTTGTTTAATCCCTGTGTTTTGTCTTACAGGATGATGACTTTATAAAGAGAAAAGAAAAGGCCATCAAGACAGTTGTTGACCTCTCAGTAAGTTTCCCCGCCCCTATTCTTCTGGAAAAAGAACATAGGCTCACAGCCTCCAAGTAGCACTTTAATTTAAATCACAAAACCCTACTCTCTCAGGTTTCTTTCTGCTGGGGTTGCCCAGGAGTTGACCTCTGGTAAGTGTGAGGGAAGCCCTGCCTGTCTCCTGTGCCCCATATTTGAACACCACCATTAATGGATAAAACTTGACACAACCACTGCCCTATGTTTTCCTTAGTTCCAGTTTTAAGTGAGAAATTTTCCAAACGCAAAGCCCTTCCTCTTTTGTGCCAGCCAGTGGCAGGTGTAACTTTGAATAGCTCCAAAAAAAAGCAAGATAAGCAGGTGATGAACTGGAGGTGATAAATTTGGGCCATCACCCCCATGGTGGCTTTGGAGAGGCAGAGCAGAATCTGAGCTTTGCGTAAGAAACTCTGGAATGGCCTTTGCCATCATATACAGTGTTTCTTAACAATGGGGGACTACATGCATTTGCCCATTTCCCCAATGCAAGGGGCAGTGGAAAGCTTTGGGCTTTTTTGAAATACTCTGGGCCAGAGCCCAGCAGAACCCTTGTCAGCCCACCCCTACCTCACTTTCCAACCTTCCTGCCTGAGCTGATGGGAAGGAAGCCTCAGTGCCTGGGTGTAACTTCTCTTCCAAAAATAATATATAGTGCTATTTGGCATGATTTTTGCTTTAAGAATAAGTATGTGGTCTCCAGGGTGATTACTCTGAAATGAGTAATGGTCACTTGATGAGGAAAGATATGAAGTGCTTGTTTAAAACAGTAACAAAAAAAGTCTGTCTCACTTTATAATTGCAATTTGTATCTTTTCCTCAATTGCATTCTGGAAGTGGAAGAAGTGGAAAATTTTTAAGATAGTTACACTCTGAAGTCAGACTCTGTTTTCAGATTTGGTGGCCGTATTAAAAATACAAAGAAAAAGAGTGCCCTGACTTGGATGGGCATCATCCCACAAAGCAAAAGGTCGCTGGTTGATTCCTAGTCAAGGCACATGCCTGGGTTACAGGCCCAATCTCCAGTTGGGGTGTGTGCAAGAGGCAACTGATGGATGTTTCTCTCACACATCGATGTTTCTCTTCTTCTCCTTCTCCCTGCCCCCCTCCCTTCTCTCTAAAAATACAGTCATACCTCGGTACTTGTTGGCTTCAGAACTCATCAAACCTTGTACTTGTGGCATTTTGATGAGAAAAAAATATTTCAGCACTTGGCACTTGCTTGGGACTCCTTGCACTTGCTAGAACTTGTATGAGTCACGATGCTGCTCTGCAAGAGAAAATGCTTCATCATTTGGTACTCGTTCGTTTGGACACTCGTCATGAGTTCTGAAACAAATTAACGACGAGTACCAAGGTACCACTGTAAATGAAACCTTTAAAAAAAAAAAAAAGAAAGAAAGAGAGCACATGATATGATAGCAGAGTAATTTTTTTTCCTGGTCGTGAAATAAATGTTCAGTTTAGAACTTCTTTAAAGTTATTGTTTTAGAGTTGGTAGATATAGGGGAAGAAAATCAACCTTAATCTTACAATACAGAAGCATCCACTTTTGATGTTTGCACATACTTCTTTTATGTTTTTATTGTGCATTTTTATGCTGAATTGGATTTATACTTTAAATATAATTTTGTAGGCTTTTTTCACTTATCAATACAGTCTTTAAGCTACTAAAGATTCTTCCTAACAGCATTTGTCATAACAGATAATAACCAATTGGTTGGATGTGCTGTTGCTTTCCCTTATTTTAAATGATGCTTCATTTTTGGAAAGATAGGAGAACCAAGCATTACCTCTGATACGGGGAGCTGAGGAGCCAGGGGCAGTAGAAAGAGAGAAATTCTCTTTGAATTTTGTCCTAAGTTTATGTATTACTTATTCAAACAATAAGTAAAAGTAAAGTTTTTGTAATGCTTTATTGAATATCTTCAAATGTAAATCTTACTATGATCCCTGGGTAGAGAGTGAGAAAACATGGTTTTTAGCCATATTTCCCAGAATAAAAGGCCATTGTAGCAATCGATAATCCTATCAGTGAAAGAGGGCCTGGCATCTCTATACCTATTAAATATCTCAGGCCTCCAGAGAAATTATTTCTTCTTTTCATTTGTAATAGAGTTTTTTAATCCTCCTCTTCTTGATAATGTGACTGTATAGAATTTAAGGAGATAATGATAATAACAAATACATAGTACCCAGATATTGTTCTAAGCATTAATGTGTAACTCACATCAACCCTATGAAGTCGTAGTCATTTTCTTAACAGATGAGGAAAGTGAGGCACAGATAGGTTATATAAGTTGCCCAAGCTCACATTGGTGATGACGGCGCCAGGATGCAAACCAATATGCTGTGAGTCTCTAGATAAAAAGATGTTTGCAACTGATCAGAAAATAATATCAAGATAAAGGAAAATGAAAAAAAATTGTGTAATAGTTTGTATTGTTTAGTTTATTTCCTTTTTTATGTGTGAACTTACTTGTCAGTTGATCGTCAATACATTTTTGAGAGGAGTGGTTAAGAATTTCTGTAGATGGCAAGAGTCAGGCTGTGGGTTTTATTTTCTTCTCTCCCTACCTGCTGGAAATAGCTCCCACTTCCAGATTCCTAGGTTTCTTAGCTGTGTTCCATTGCCATTTACTTCCATCCCTTCCACCTACCACCTCTGCGAGGGCTTCCTTGCAGCCTTGAAATGAGTTCCAGGAACTCACAAGAGACTCCAGGGCTGCAGTGCATGTCCCTGGCTTATTCTTGTGAGTCAGTGTAAGAAATGGAACAGGTTGCTGTTTTTGTTTGGTGTCACTATTCCCAAGGAGCATCCTTCCCTCCGTAAAGGGAATGAATCTTAGATGACCAGGGATTGTGGCTCTTTGGAAGTCTCAGGTTCTTAAGAGGGATTTCTTTTCTTCTTCAGTCTTTCCTCAGTTCTCCTTTCAGGTCTTCATCAGTATTTTTTACCTGCTCCTTACTGACAAGCCTAAAGTTCAAAATTTAAATTGTGAATGGTAAATTAAGGATCAAAATCAAGTCTAGCATACAGGTCCCTACCTTCAGACCCAGCCTTTTATGTAAATTGCGTACAGCTACCATGTATTGATTGAGTGCCATCTAGGTGGTCGGCACCTAACTAGGCATTTTACAGGCATTATCTTATTAACTCCTCAGCAACACTCAGGGAGTGACATTATTATTTGTATTTCATAAATTAGGAAGTTGAAGCTCAGAAAGGCTAATAATTCCCTACATAGTTGCAGAGCTAGGAAGAAGCAGCCATATTTTGATTTTATACCTGACTCCTCCAATGGAACAAGTGTTGGTACTTCTCCATTTTTCTCCATCTTTATCTGCTCTCCGATTTCCCACATATCCTGGTGCCGATTTTGCAGTGTTGCTCTTGACTCTAGGATTCTGGGCTGTTACTCATCTGGGTCCCAGAGACTCAGAAACATCAAATTGGTTGGGTGCTCCGCTGTGACCTCAGTAGTCACTTATGGGGGCATTTACTATGACTGTTCCCATTTGAAAACCCTTTGTCCAGCTGGAGAATGTTTGCCAAAGTGGTGGTTGTCCTATTATTTTCTTTTTTCATGAATTAATATGTACCAGTGTGCTTCGAACAGGAGGATTTTACTTACCTGTTTTTACTTAGAAATAACCTTTTAAAAAATAAATTATAAACATTTTAATATTTTTCAAAACATATAACTTATTCTTGTTTTTAGCCAACCTTATAGGACTGTTTCAGTCTTTTACATTTGTCCTTGGTTATATAGCCCATCTGTTTTTTTGGTGCATGATTTTATGTTCTTTTTTTTAAAACATTTTATTTATTTATTTTTAGGGGGGAAGGGTGGGAGAAAGAGAACCATCAATGTGTGGTTGTCTCTTACGCACCCCCTACTGGGGACCTGGCCTGCCACCCAGGCATGCGCTCTGACTGGGAATCAAACCAGTGACCCTTTGGTTTGCAGACCAGTGCTCAATCCACTGAGCCACACCAGCCGGGGCTGATTTTTTGTTCTGAAAAAGCTTATTTTTCTTTTATGCAAGTACTAATAATAATAATGAAAAATTAGGAAATGGAAAAAAACTACAAGGACTAAATTACCCAAGATACCACCAGCCAGGGATAATCACTGATATTCCAATTAGGAAATCCAGAGTTATGGATATCAATATATAATTAGGAAGTGCAAAAACAGAAGGCTCTATACTGTATATTCTGTTTTGATGCAGGCTTGTTTTGCTCAACAGTATAAGCCAGGCTATCTTTCCATGCCAATAAATGCCCTAGCATTTTTAATGTCTGTATGATGCGGTCACCAGCAAGCAGTGTCCACAGTGTTGTGGCTGAGATGAGACAAATTCACATGGACTACTGAGTCCTGTGGAGGAAGAGGGATGGCAAGGCCACTCTCAAGGGAACAGCTGCTGGAGCTCCTCCGCCATGCTCTCAACCCTTGCCTTGATAGGCTTTTATTGGCTTAATTTGAATAGGAATACAGGGCATATATGGAAAGCTCATCAATCATTGTCAGGCAGTAATAATCAAATAGATAACATTCAAAGAACTCTGAGGGCTTATTTTGAGTCAGGGTCAAATAGCTAAAGGGCCATAAAACTTTGGGGAAACAAACTCATTTCATGCTTGGACCCTTATCATTTAAATTGAGGGTATTAGCAAAGCAGGTTTCACAGGATTTTATGCATTCTTTCTTAGGCCTGATCTCCCTGGGGAACCCGCCTTTTCCAGCACAGGGCCACACCTACCTCCAGCATTGTTTCAAGCTTAGGTCAAGCAGGGGAAGTAAGGCCACCTAGAGATTAGGAGACTTCTTACAGACAGAATGAGGACTCAGGCCATGTCAAAGCCAAGGGGCGAGGGTCCATCACCTCCTTTCTCCATAGCCCCCCAAGTCCTTCCCTGAGGGACCTGTCTTAGGTCATCCCTCCCTTGAGGGATCTTACCCGTCATTGGCTAAGCAGTCATGCACTGGGGGGCCAGGCAAGGTGAAGAAAAGTGGGCAGAGTTGGGTGCTCCTGCCAGGGAGATAAGCTTTGTCTCCTTAGTAGCTTAGGGTCTCAAGGTCTCTCACTCAGCCTTAGCCATGGTGGGGTTACCAACATCTGTAGATGATTCATTGTGTTGTACTAATGTAACTAGCTTAGTTTTGAGACAAACCATTATGTAGTACATCCTCATAGCTAAATTTTTTCTTTTATCTTTAATTATTTTCTTAGGATACATTCCATGAAGTGGAATGGGATCAAAGGTTATGCCTAAGGCTAATAGTACCTTTTGCCAGATTGCCAGGCAGAAAGGCTGTTGTGAACTGTAACTTGAGCTCCTCACCTTGAGGTGCTGTCACTCTTTTGGCCTTATTTTTCTTCCTTTTCGGGATTATTCCCAGTACTTCTGCTTTCTTTTTTGAAATGTATTACCTTCTTGACTTCTCTGTTTCACCTTATCATACAGTATCTAGCTGCTTAGTGTTGTAGAAGGCCTACTTGATGAGAGGTGATATTTTCAGAGGACATAAGAAAATGAAACTATTGCCACCCAGGGCAGACCTCTCCTCACCACCTTTCCCTTACATGTTTTTTTAAAAAATATATTTTATTGATTATACTATTACAGTTGTGTCATTTTTTCCCCTTTATCCCCCTCTGCCCTGTACCCACTCATTCATCTCATTTAGTACAGTAGCTGTTGCACAGCTTACTTCTTCCTCTTCTGAGCTGGCAGCCGTTCATGTGCCTGAAGAAACTGTCCCATGCAGTGAGGTCTGTTATTCTTAACCTTGAGTGAAGAGTTCCTGTGAATTTTTACCCGAAGCCCCAAAAGATACTCATTTACTATTTATTGAGCATTTTTGGTAATGCTTAGAATTTTACATGATAATAAAAGGAACAGGGGAAAAATAAGACTTCTTAGAGCTTCCAGTCTAGTTGAAAGGAAATGCTTTGCTGAACTTATTGGATCACCTAAGAGACCATGATGTTTAAAATTACTTCTCCAATGTGTTCTCCCAAAGAGAGGGCCTTTCATACAGCACATAAAATGTAAATGTGACAACATAAGTAAAATAATATCAGTATATTTTATTAATAATATACATATTTATATATAAAATATGTATCTAAGCTCTTACTATGTGTCAGATTCTGTTAAATAATTAATCCTCACAACAGCTCTGCTTATACCTATTTTATAAATGAAAAGCCACAGAGGTTAAGTAACTTCCCCCAGATCAGACAGGTAGTGACGGGCTAAGGACTAAAACCCTGTCTGATTTCGTGTCTTCACTTAGTAAGGCTGAGGAGGACTCACTGTGAGCTAGACCACATTCTATGAGCTGAGGTGACTGTAGCTGTCAGGAATTCGATGAATTAGAGGCTCATCAAGGAAAAAGATATGGCCCTGAGGTGGCAATAGCACATGCAGGTATTGAATGCCTGGCATGTACCTAGCATTCAATAAATGATAGCCATTGCTAGTGCTGCTCTTAGTAATGGCAAAGATAAGCTGATGTTGCATACCTTTTTAAGAGTACAGTCATGTCAAGCATGGAGTGTTTTTTTTTTAATTAATCTCAAATTTTGAATTAATGATGGAATTATGTTACCAAGTCAGTATCTTTACAGGATTAAAAGAACATGAAGAATGAGAGACTGGGAGTCTCCTTCAGGACCTATTAATCTAGCTTTCATTTCACAAATAAGGAAACAAGCCTACTAATGGAACTGCCTTTCCCAAGGTCATTCAGCTAGTTAGTGGCAGAAACAGTACTAGACATCAGTGTTCCTGACTCCTATTGCTTTAAAGGGTGACTTGATGATAGTTCTTTGCAGTTAACCTAGAAACCTCTGACTTTTAGGTCTAAATTCCTATTACTATTAGATCCTTGTTAGGTCCACATTGTTGTAATAATTCATGTGGCAGCCTTACATTATATAGTGAGTCTCATGAGAGGGCTCAACTGAAATGGCTGGTGGGTGACTAAAATGCCCATCAGAACTGAGTTAGTGTAATGGTAAAACCTTGTGGCCAGCAGCTAGAGTACCTAGGGCCAGGCATAAACCCTCTTAGCAATCCTGAACAAATTGTTTAATCTCTGCTTCTTCAGAAGTAAAGTGGAGGTAATAGTATCTGCCTTACCTCTATCTCAGGGTAATTATAAACTGCAAAATGTGAGATGTTTATGAGGTGTTTTAAAATATAAGGAATAATTACACAAAGGCCAACATTGTCATTGTTTGGCAGAATAAAAGTTCCTTTTAATTTTTGGTTTCAGTATGCTATTGTTTTGGAGTCAATCCTTTTTTTAGAAGAATCCAATTTCCTGTTTTGGTTCATTGACTTTATGAATGGTAACTACTGTAGAAGATAGCAATTAAGCTCAATTATGTAGCACTGCCATAACTGTAGACCTAGCATAGCTGAGTTCAGTGGAAATTAAAGCATACACAGTAACTGATGTCATATGAGTTCATTATATTTTTTCATTTCCCCATAAATCTCTTTTATGTTATTTATAGCTTTCTATTCATGTAGACACCAGCAGCAAACTAGGGAATATTTGTGGTAGCAAGCTGTAAGAACAACCCTCTAGCATCATCTCAGACCCCATTTCATTTCTTTTGCACAAAACTTGAAATTATATAGCATATGTTAGAGAAAGAATTTTTTCTTTCTGTTCAAAATATTTCATGATAAAAAGTAAAATAGGTTCAGGCCAAGATGGAGGTAGAGGTAGAAACACTCTGCTTCCTTGCACAATCAAGAAAAGGAAAACTACCAATTTAAAAACAATAACCACAAGGACCAGAAAATCAGACTGCACAGAACTCTGACAACCAAGGAGTTAAAGAAACATTCACCCAGACCTGTAGGAGGGCCAGAGTTCGACAGCTGATCAGAGAGGACACACAGCAAGGTGGTGGACTGCTCAAGTGAGGTGGGGCTGGCTGAACAGGAAACTAAAGACTCAAAACTTCCAGCTATAAAATACTGTGGGGGTTGCCATGGTGGGAGAAACTCCCAGTCTCACAGGACAGTTCATTGGAAAGTGGGGCTAGAGCAAAGTGAGCCAGTGGCATTGTTCCCTCTCTGACCCTTCCCCCACAGACAGTGCCACAACACAGCAAAGAGGGTTGCCCCACCCTGGTGAATACCTAAGGCTCCACCCCCTTACAGCATAGCAGGTATGCAGAGAGAAAGGAATATGGCCCAAATGAAAGAACAGATCAAAACTCCAGAAAAAGAGCTAAGTGATGAGGAGATAGACAACCTATCTGATGCAGAGTTCAAACACTGATAATCAGGATGCTCACAGAATGGATTGAGCTTGGTTGAAAACTTAAGGAAGAAATGAAGGCTACCCAAAGTGAAATAAAGCAAAATATACAGGGAACCAACCCTGGAGGGAAGGAAACCAGGACTCAAAACAATGATTTGGAACAAAAGGAAGAAATAATCATCCAAAAAGAACAGAATGAAGAAACAACTCAAAACAAATCAGGAGAGGCTTAGGAACCTATGGGACAACTTTAAGCGCTCCAACATCCAAATCCTAGGGGTGCCAGAAGGAGAAGTGGAAGAGCAATAAATTAAAAACTTATTTGAACAAATAATAAAGGAAAACTTCCCCAATCTGGTGAAGGAAATAGATGTCTAGGAAGTCCAGGAAGCTCAGAGAGTCTTTCTGGGCTCAAAGAAATTGGACCCAGGGAGGAACACACCAAGGCACATCATCATTAAGTTACCCAAGATTAAAGATAAAGAGAGAATCTTAAAAGCAGCAACAGGAAAGGAGACAGTTACCTACAAAGGAGTTCGCATAAGACTATCAGCTGATTTCTCAGAAGAAGCTTTGCAGGCAAGGAGGGGCTGGAAAGCAGTATTCAAAATCATGAAAGGCAAGTACTTTCATTCACGATTACTTTATCCAGCAAAGGTATCATTTAGAATGGAAGGGCAGATAAAGTGCTTCCCAGATAAGGTCAAGTTAAAGAGGTTCATCATCACTAAGCCCTTATTATATGAAATGTTAAAGGGACTTATCTAAGAAATAGAAGAATATCAAAAACTATGAACAATAAAATGACAACAAACTCATAACAACTGAAGCTAAAAAACAAAAACTAAACAAACTAGAACAGAAACAGAACCAGAGAGATGGAGATCACATGGAGTATTATTAAAGGGGGGTTGGGTGGGGATGCAGGGAAAAGAAGCATAATTGATAGGCATAAAATAGATGGGGGCAGGTTAAGAACAGTATAGGAAACAGAGAAGCCAAAGAACTTATATGTACAACCCATGGATGTGAAGTAAGGGGGGCAGATGGTGGAGGGTAGAGGGGTTCAGGGCAGGGGAGGGATAAGGGGAAGGAAAAAAATTGGAACAACTAATAGCATAATTAGTAAAATTACTTTGAAATGAAATAAAATAATAATAAACTTAACCAGAATAATCAGTGGGGGAACAATTCCAATTAGAATAAAAATGCTACTATCTGGAGAAACCTGATATTAATGCTTGTCCTGGTGATGTCCAGGTAGAGATAAGATGTGGTGAGTTCTGGTATTGGAGAAGAAAAGTTCCTGGGACACAGAAGTAGAATACCTTGCTTATATAGACAATTGCTCATTTGGACCCAGAGCCCTCAGCAAATATTTCTAAGGGATTATTTGATGGCCAGCTTGGCAGTCAAGAACATTCATTTGGGATAGAATGACAATGCAGATCACCTGGGGGTGAAAAACTAAATACAGTAATTGAGCATCTACTATGTGCCATATACTTGTTTAGGATGTGTGTGTGTGTGTGTGTGTGTGTATTCCAAATCAGAGGAAGGATAGACTTGTGTTGAGATTCTTGATTTTCCATTTAGAAAAACCATAGCTAGATCCCTACCTTTCATTATACCAAAAAAAAAAAAAAAAAAAAAATCTGAATGAATGAAAAGGCTAAATATAAAATATAAAATTAACAGACAAGAACTTTTTTTCAAAATTTCTAGAATTGGAAGTAAGCTATAAAGTGATAAGTTTGACTTCATAAAATACTGAAATGTCATAGGACCAAAAAACACCAAGTTACAACAAAGTTGACAAGCACTTCATTGGGTGGAAATATTTGCTACCTAAAAGTCAAAGGAACAGAGTCCTTGAAGGCAGACACCCTTAGTGCCCACTGTTGTGAGGGGAAATACACATTCCCCTGACTTTGCATATGGCGACCAGTTCAGGAGGAGAGCCTTCTCACACTCCGTATCTCCTTTATCTCATCCACTTTTTAGGATGTTTACAAGCCCCATCGAAAATACAAACGCCAACAGGGAGCAGAGGAGCTGGTTGATGAAGAATCTCGAGTCCATGCTACACTTTTGGAATATGGCAGGTATGAATGGGATCCAGTCTATAGTGTCTATTTTATAAAGCAATTGGAAGAAAAACTATTTTGAATTTCTTCATTGGGATTAACTTGGTTGGCTTTTTACCTGATTGAGTTTACTATTTTGGGTCCAAGATTTCCAGCATCTGGAACTTTTCTCTCTGGTATTGAATTACCTAAGTTTCTGGGGGTTAGCTCTCTGATGGTGGTAGAGGCCTGATCTTAGGAACTCTCTCTAGAAATATGTGTAACTGTGTGCCTTGGCTCTGTTCTCATTGGGGGTTGGGAATTTGGGGCATTTGTGGAGGCTGAGGGTGGTCTGACTTTCATGTCTCTGCCATGTGATAAAACCTTCAAATAAACTAAAGAGTTTTCAACAGTTTAAGTATTAGAATAATAGTTTTGGTTTCCTATGAACAGTTGCCCTTAACTAGGAAAATGAAGAATTTAGAGGTAGTTTTGTCACTTCTTAAAAAATCTCTAATTTTTAAAAAACAATTCTTACTTTATATCCTCAGTTTTTACTTAAAACACAACACATAAGGAAGTACTTCCTCTCACTGAAGTTTTTGGTTGACACTGGGTATTAACCTTCATTTATGTCCTGCGTTTTCTACTTAGGGGAACTGATTCCTTGATGTGAGTATGTCTCCTTGGGCTTCTTTCCTTTATACTGGGAGCGGGTGCTGTGTGCTGCTCTGCCTCATAACCCAACCCTCGTTGGGTGGCTGGAACTAACAGCACTGCCACTAACAAATCCCTGAGTGAGCATCTGATGGCTTCTACCTCTACGAATAGGAAGAAAGAACCAGGATACTAGCCTGAATTAGCTGAAGTACTCCATCTTTCAAATGGAATTATTACTACTTTTTGTGTGTGTGTTTGAGGGGGCTGTGTGGGGTCAGGTCCTTCCTGCCTAAGAATGAAAACTAGTCTGTTCCAAAGGAAGTTGTTAGTCCTGGCCCTAAGTCATATGTGATGACTACCTGCACAGCTCACCAGTTGCTGCTGTGAATTGAACTCATCTGAGTAAGGCATCATCAGACCAACTACATAATTTGTATGGCCTAGTATGAAATGAAAATGCAGGGTCCTTTGTTAAGAATTATTAAAACAATTGTTAAGAATTTCAAGACAGCAAAACAGCCAAATGTGGGGCACTTCTGAGTGTGGAGCCCTTTGCAACTGGACAGGTCGCATGCCCTGGGCACTGTGATGGGGTCTCTCCAGCCAGACCCCAGCTGCAGCTGGGCAGGTGAAGCTGCACTCCTGGGAGAGCCAGTGCTGGGGAGAAAGCCTATTTGTGTCAGCATGTTCCAGAGCAACCGTGTACTTAAGAGATGTTGTGGCTTTTGTTAGTTTGTATTGTTCATACTTCCAGTTTTGCCATTGTCATGCAAACTCCAACCTTCGAGGGGCTGAAAAGGAATTACAGAGATTCAGTAAATCGTCCACCCCATGAATACCATGCTACAAATTTCAATATTTTGTTTTGTTTTGAAATAATCAGTTTCACATTGGATCTTTTCCATGTGTCATAGATGATAGTTGTCACCATGTGAAGTCTGGGTAAATTCAGGACATTCCTGCCCATCCTCAGGAATGTTGGAGCACTTTGAGGCCAAGAGTTTGGCTTGAGTTTCTTTAGGGAAAGGAGCAAGACACTGGGTTTGTTTTTAACTCCTAATAAATTTGGAGGGTTAATAAAGAGCAAAATGTCCCAATACCAATCTTCCTATTGGTGGAGTCGTGCTAACTTTTAAGCCTAGGTAGGTAAGATGAAGGATTTGTTTTATTTTTTAGGAGAGAGATTATTTTGCTTTCTTTTTAGCCTTGCTGTTAAGGAATGGTGAGTTTTTGAGAGGTAATAAATACACATTAATTCTTATATTTTATTTAGTTCTTTTTCCTTTTTGAGAATGCTAAAGACTGCATTCAAAAAAGGTTAAAAATTAACCTTTTTTTTGTGCTTGAGGTCAACTATTATCTATTAAGAACTATTAAGAGCCTCAGACTAGGACTTGAAATCAGGTTTCTTGGATTCATTATCTACAAACATTGTTTGAGCGTCCAGTGAGAGTTTGGCTCTTGGTTTTAGAAAGACAGGCCCAATCTTTGTTTGGTCTGAGGCTGAATAAGAAGAGAGTGGTTATTAAACTTATAGAACAAACTGAATAAAACATAAAGCCCAACAAGTGTGTATTTTATTCCCTCTTCTAGGGAAGGCCCCTTGCCTCCTTTCTGTTAGACTCTTTGCTCACAGTTCTATTCAGTACTCTCCACTGCATGGAGACCCTTACCATTAATTAAATGAGCATCACATAACCGTATGAAGAACTTTCAACAGTTTGTCTTCTTGTAGAAAACACTAAATGTTAACACTAAATGTCCTAAGAGTCGCAACAGCAGCAACAGTAGTTTTCATTTCTAAAATTCCCTTACATATGACCTTTACTTTCAAATAAGGATTCTTTCCTAAGCCTCCCTTTCAATTATCTTTGTCTCTGTATACTCATTACTCTTAGGACTAGCCCTCTCTCTAGCCCTGGGAAGTTTTGGGACTAGAAGTTATGGGAAGTTTTACCTACTCTTCCTTCCTTCCCCAGTCAAGCAGGCTGGCCCTGTGCTGGCTCTGGGACTCACTGCTCCATCTGCCTTTCCCCGTACTGTTGTGCACACCTTAGTTGCTCATCCTCACCTAGAAATACAAATTCCCCATCTTTCATCAGTGTTCCTTTCGTCAGCCTAGGCCCACAGTGTACCTGGCTTTGAGGTCAGCATTACAGCTTCTTCCTCCTGTTCTGACTTTTCATTGCTCAAATAAGGCTAGACTTTGAGCCTGGTCAACCATGCTGAAGGCCTTAAGCATTATGTGTGTATTAAAAATATGTTTGACTATATCTCTTTAAATGTTATGGTGTTAGAAAAACAAGACTAATAGTTTTTATTTTAGACTTAAACGAAGTGCAGCTGTGTAATATTTTAATTTTATTACGGATCCAATCAACTTTTAGGAGCTAATCTAAACACCAAACCACAAAATAAAATGGCCACTATGGGTAAATGCATTTTACATGCAGTATAATTGGCTTGCCAGTGGAATTTTGAAGCACAACCACTAGAATGCTGGAGTTAGCCTACTCCACACTACTTGAGGCTTAATTTTGAGTTGCCTTGAAGTCACTCTGTACTTAGTAAATGAAATATGATGCCTCTCTCCCAACCGATGTCCCATATGATAGTAAGACCTGTGTATACTCATAGAAGGCATTTAGAAAATGCTTGTTCAATGAACAAAGTACAGAGTTCACAGTCCTTAGTATTTATGGCTTTCTTATGCCCCTGTTTTGCTCAGATTCTAGATAACTTGATATATCTTAATTTGCCCTGAGGCAATTATTCTTGAAGGTTAGTTTTTTTCCAGAACCGTGATGTTCAATAAGGTAGACACTAGCCACATGTGGCTGTTGAGCACTTGAAATATGACCAGTGTGGCTTATGAACATAATTTTAATTTTAAGTAAGTTAAATTTAAAATTTAAAATTCATGCTGATGTAGTTATTAGAGTGTTTCATTATTGTTGGCATGGCTTGAGTATATGAATCTACTAATTTTAAGTTTATATATGTGGCTCTTGTTATATTTCTCTTGAACTACACTGTTCTAGAAGATGTATGTTCTTGATGTTACAGACCAGTTACTAGGTCTAGATAAGAGGACCAGAGTTCTGTTGGTACGGATAGTGTAGGACATCAGCAAAGGCAGTGAGTCAAAGCTAACCAAGGGGAAGGTAGGAACAAATTGCCCATATGGCTCTGCAAATCAGGCTGGCTCTTGAGAGGAAAGGGTAGGGCTGACTGCACAAGAGTAAAGAGAGGTTGTAGGATTGAGTAGCATACCTCGAGAGGATAAATGAGAAGTAAATGCTTTTATAGTAGAAATAAATTGAAAATCACCATGCTCTTTGTGAGGGATGAATGGCTATAAAGGGATGTCTTGTTTTCCTGGTGAAGCTTAAGCAACATTGGAAGAGGAAGAGTAGAGAACACAATGAGGCAGGCGTTATTAGGCAATTGAAGACAGCTCTTTGTCATGGAAGCATCACCATCATGTCACATGGAGAAAGAAACCTTCAGAAATATCATCTGGACTCCTTATTCAGCAAACATTTATTAAGTACCTCCTATGTGCCAGATACTGTACTAGGTCCTGGGGATACAAAAGTGAATGAAGCTCTGTATGAATATTCATAACAGCACTATTCACAACTGCCGAAACAAAACAACCCAGTTGTCGATCAGCTGGTGAATGGATAAACAAAATGTGGTTTATCCATAATAGGATTTTATTTACTCATATAAAGAAATTAAATACTGATTTGTGCTGCATTATGGATGAACCTTGGAAAGGTGCTAAGTGAAAGAAGCTAGGCATGAAAGGCTACATACTGTAGGATTCCATTTTTATGAAATGTCCAGAATAGGAAAATCCATAGAGACGGAAAGTAGATTACTGGTTGCCAGAGGATGGGGGGAGATAGAAATGGTACTAACTGCTAATAGGTATGGATTTCTTTTGGAGATAATGAAACTCTTCTGGAATTAGGTAGTGGTGATTCTTGCACAAAATAGTGAATACACTTAAAACCACTGAAGTATATACACTTTACAATAGTGAATTTTTGTTGCGTGAATTATACTTCAATTTTAAAAATGTAAAAAGAGAGTAAATGAAGCAGATACCCTTACTTCCAGGAGTTAGATAGGCAGATTCCACACAACATAATTATACACTCTGGGATGAGTGCACTGGTGGTCTAACAAGTAACACGCAGCCAGGAGCCTAGCCTATTTTGGATGGTTAGAAGTCTTCCCAGAACCTCCGCTTTTAAGGACAGACCAGTTTAATTCTGCCTGGGAATTAAATTGCTTAGATTTAGTAGTTTACTGCTTTATTTGGAAAATCCACTAAGTTCTGGGACCAGATAAGGGCTGTCTGCCTGAGGATATATCTTCGACCCTTCAGGTCTACATACACCAAAGTCTAGAAAACAAAAAAAATATTCAAGGTACAAAAACACAGAAGTGAAGAAACTTGTGAGATCCTCAATTGGTCAAGACTCCCTGGTTGAGAACACAAAACCCTCCCGCTAGTTTCAGCAGAATGATTGACTGAATACAGGAGTCCTTGGGAAGGTTTAAAAGATGAAATCTAGGCTGAGCCAGGGTCTTTTCCCAAGCATGAACTGGGCCTCCAAATATGCTACTGTTTTCCACAATCAGGAAGCTAGCTAGAAGCCTGTGGAATTGGGAAGCTGGTGCTTCCGCTGCTGACAAAAATACCACACTACTTCTGCCAAAATCAGGAACTCACTGTGACAGTTGCTGGCCCCCAATCCAGCTTATACTTCTACTGTGATCCACATTGTACAGTGAATCCTTTATGAGCATTCAAAACTCCAGCAAATGCATCAGATTGGTAGAACCTAACTAGCATTCAGAACCCTGTGTGCAAAGAAGTATGGAAAATAAGAGTTTTTTGTTTTCCAGCCTCTCCACTAGGAAGATGCAATAGATACTGGCTAAGCCAATTCACAGACTCTGCCATGAGGCCCTTTACAGAATGTAGTAGATATTTTAGCTTTAACCTTGGTCTTCTATACTTTGGTGTAAAAAATGCCATCAGTTTCTGAATATTGACTCTGTATCCTGCTACTTTGCCAAATATACTTATTAGGTCGAGTAGTTTTTTGGTGGAGACTATAGAGTTTTCTATATACACTATCATGTCATCTGCAAATAATGACAGTTTTACTTCCTCCTTCCCAATTTGGATGCCTTTTATTTCTTGTCTAATTGCTGTGGCTAGAACTACCAGTACTATGATGAGTAAGAGAGTGAAAGCTGATACCCTTGTCTTGTTCCTGATCATAAGGGAAAAGTTATTAATTTTTGTCCATTGGCAGTAGATTTCTCATATATGGTCTTTATTATGTTGAGGTATGCTCCTGCTATTCCCACTTTGCTGAGTGTTTTTTATCATAAATGGGTACTGGATTTTATCAGATGTTTTTTCAGCATCTATTGATATGATCATTTGGTTTTTGTCCTTTATTTTATGTGGTGCATCACATTTATTGATTTGTGAATATTGTACCATCCTTGCATCCCTAGGATAAATCCCACTTGATCATGGGGTATGATCTTTTTAAAGTATTGCTGGATCAGGATTGCCAGTATTTTGTTGAGGATTTTAGCATCTATGTTCATCAGAGATATTGGCCTATAATTTTCTTTTCTTTTTTGTGGCTTTACCTGGTTTTGGAATTGGGATAATATTGGCCTCATAAAAAGATTTTGGGAGTTTCCCCTCTTCTTGAACTTTTCTGAAGTAGTTTAAGAATAGGAGTTAATTTTTCTTTGAATGATTGGTAAAATTTGTCCATGAAGCCATACGGTCCAGGGCCTCTGTGTGCTGGGAGTTTTTTGATTACTACTTCAATTTCACTAGCTGTTATTAGTGTATTCACGATTTCTGCTTCTTCCTGATTCAGTTTTGGAGAATTGTACGTTTCCAAAAATTTATCCATTTTGCCCAGGTTGTCCAATTTCTTGGCATGTAATTGTTCATAGTCATTTCTTACAGACCTTTGTACTTCTGTGGTATCGGTCGTTACTTCTCTTTCGTTTCTAATTTTATTTGAGTCTTCTCTCTTTCTTTCTTGATGAGTCTGGGTAAAGGTTCATCACTTTTGTTTATCTTTTGAAAGAAGTGGCTCCTCCTGGATTTATTGATCCTTTGAATTGTTCTTTTGGTTTCTATATCATTTAATTCTGCTCTGATCTTGATTATTTCTTTCCTTTTCGTCACTCTGGGATTTGTTGTTGTTCCTCTAGTTCTTTTAGAGGTAGGGGTGGGTTGTTTGAGATTTTTCTGTCTTCTTTAGATAGGCCTGTATTGCTGTGCATTTTCCTCTCAGGACTGCCTTCACTGTATCACATAAGTTTTGGGTTGTTGTTTGTTCATTTTCATTTGTTTCCAGTACTTTTTGATTTTTTCCTTGATCTCATTGTTATCCATTCATTATTTAATAACATGTTATTCAGTCTCCATGTATTTGAATGTGTTTGAGTTTTTTCCGTAAGTTTGGTTTCTAGCTTCAAGCCATTGTGATCCGAGAAGGTGCTTGGTGTGATTTCAGTTTTCTTGACTTTGTTGAGGCTTGTTTTGTGCCCTTCCATGTGGTTTGTGAAAATGTCCCTTGTGCATTTGAAAAAAATGTATATTTTGCTTCTTTGGGATGAAATGCTCTGTTAAGTCCATTTGTTCTAGAGTGTTGTTCAATGCCACACTATCCTTGTTGATTTTTTGTTTGGATGATCTATCCATTGTTGACAGTGAGGTGTTAAAATCCCCAACGATGACTGTATTGCTGTCAATCTCCTTTTTAAAGTCCTCCAAGATTTTCCTTATGTTTTTATGTTCTTCCATAGAGGGTGCATATATGTTTACAAGGATTAAATCCTCTTGTTGGACAACTCTCTTAAGTATTACATAGTGACCTTCCTTGTCTTTTGTTATGGCTTTTGTTTTGAAGTCTATTTTATCTAAGTATTGCTATCGCATCTTTTTCTTTTATGTCCATTTGCTTGAAAAAAATTTTTTCCATTCCTTCCCTTTCAACTTATGTAGAGCATATGTTCTGAGGTGGGTCTTTTGTAGGCAGCATATATGCAGATTGTGTCTTCTTATCCACTCAATTATCCTATGTCTTTTGATTGGTGCGGTGCATTTAATCCTTTTACATTTAAGGTTGTTATTGATGGGTATTTATTTATTGCCATTTTTTAAAAGAATTTATTTATTTTTACACAGAGGAAGGGAAGGAGAAAGAGAGGGAGAGAAACATCTATCTGTGATTGCCTCTCATGCACCCCTTACTGGGGACCTGGCCTGAAACCCAGGCATGTGCCCTGACTGGGAATTGAACCAGCGACCCTTTCATTCACAGGCCGGTGCTCAATCCACTGAACCACATCAGCCAGGGCTATTTATTGCCATTTTTTTCCCTTCATGCCTGTATTCCTTGTACCTCTCTCTCTTTCTTTTTCTTCATCTTCTTAAAGCAGTCCCTTTAGCATCTCTTGCAATGCTGATTTGATGGAGATGTACTCTTTTAAACTTTTTCTTTCTTTCTTTTTTTTTTTTTTTTTTTGTCTGGGAAACTCCTTATTTTACCTTCCATGTTAAATGAGAGCCTTGCTGGGTAGAGTAGTCTTGTTTGCTGATCTTTGCTTTTCATTACGTGGAATATTTTGTGCCAGTCCTTTCTGGCTTGTAGTGTTTCCATTGGGAAATCAGCCAATAGCCTTATCGGAGCTCCCTTGTATGTCACTAGCTGTTTCTCCCTTGTTGCCTTTAAAACCCTCTCTTTAAATTTTGTCAAATTAATTATGATGTTTCTTGCAGTGGGCCTCTTTAGGTTCTTCTCTATTGGCACCCTCTGTGCTTCCTGAACTTGCATGACTTTTCCCCTTATCAAGTTAGGGAAGTATTCTGTCATTATTTTTTCAAACAGGTTTTCTATCCCTTGCTCCTTTTCTTCTTCTTAATGGAATCCCTATATGCAAATATTGTTATGTTTCATATTGTCCTACAGCCCCTTTAAACTATCTGCATTCCTTTTTAGTCTTTTTTCATTTTATTGCTCTGACTGGGTGTTTTTATGTGTACCTTTAATTTGCTGATTTGATCCTTTGCTTCACCTAGCCTGCTTTTTTTTCCTTCTAGTGTATACTTCACTTCAGATATTGTATTCCTCATTCCTCCTGGTTATTTTTCATAGTTTCTATGTCCCTTTTCATGCTGATGTAGTTCCTTGTCATTCTCATTGAGTTCCTTTAGCATCCTTATAACCATTACTTTGAACAGTTATATCTGATAAATTGCTTGCCTCAGTTTTTTTAGCACTTTTTCTGTGGATTTCTCCTTTCCTTTCAATTGGTGATTGTTTCTTTGCCTCTGCATTTTAGGTGGCTCTTTTTGTTTGTTTCTGTGTGTTAGAGTGATTAGCTTTGACTCCCTGTCTTTGTTGAGTGGCTTTCTGTGGTAGGAATCCTGTGGGACTCAGTGGTACAGTTTCCTTGTACTCCTGATGTGGGTACTCTAGAGATGCCTTTTATGCAGTTTATGTGGGCTCTCTTGTTGTAATTGGGTTTTGGTTGTCGGTGGCTCATTCATTGGTGGGTTCTCACCTCAGGCTGGCTGACTGAGTGTTACAGCCCCCACCACATCTTGTATGCTGTCGTACAGGAGCTGCCAGAACAAAACATCCCAGCAATCAAAACTTACACCAGCAAAATACCTCTCAACAACTACCACGATACCAACAACAAGTGAGCTAAGATTTATAAAGGTGGGAAGAGAGTAAAAACGTTATATGAAAGGGAAAAAGAATATGAGGTGACTAACAGGAAGAAAAATGATTTTGAGAGGGTAGGGGGAGGAGAAATAAGAGTAGGGAATAGAGACAAGGTAAGGAAAAGGAAAAAAATAAAATTTACAATGTTAAATAAAATAGGGAGGGAATAGGTAAACCTGAATAAGAAAAGAGAATAGTAAAATACAAAATTTGGAGAAAAAAATAATGGAAAAATAGGAACAAATTGAAGAAAAACAACCACCGCAGCAATATCTATGCCAAAGGGGCAAAGCTTCATAAAGATGGAAAGAAAATAATAGCATTATAAGAAAGAAAAGAGATTATGAGAGGTCTAAAGGAAAGAAAAATGATTTCAAGAAGATACAGGGAGGAGAAACAATAAGCATATGTATTAGAAACAAGGCTAAGAAAGGGAGAAAATAAAATTTAAAATGAAGGTAAGATAGAGCAGGAGGAAGGCAAAATGGAGTAGGACAGGGGAACAGTGAAAAATGAGATTTAAAAATTTTAAAAATAGTGAACAATAGGAAACAAAATTGAAGAAATGCAACAATAACCCTAATATCAATGACAACTGAGGAAATATTAATAAAGGTGGAACTACAATAAAGATATTATAAGAAAGGGAAAAGAATGTGAGATGACTAATGGAAAGAAAGATGGTTTTGAGAGCATGGAGGGAGGAGTAATAGTAAGAATAAGGAATAGAAACAAGGTGTAGAAAGTGAAAAAATAAAATTTAAAAGAATAATAAGAAAGAGAAGGATGAAAACAAAATAGAGTAAGAAGAGGGAAGAGTAAAATATGAGATTGGAATTAAAACTAAAAAAAATTTAAAAATATAAAAGTAAAACAAACATATATATAAATAAAAATAGTGAATAGTAGGAACAAAATTGAAGACAAAGAAGCAATGTTAAAAAGCTATGCAGGAGAAAAAAATAGCACAAATAATGAAAAAAATGAGGTAAAATTGATCTCAGCAGAGTCTAGTGTTTGTTGGCCTACTGTCTTCCTTCAGGATCCTTTCCTGATGTCAGGTGGTGTCATAGTCTAGCTTTCGGCAGCCAGTTTGAAGCTATAAGCAATCTACAGTCTGTGGCTGTCTCCTTCACGCTTGCCTCATCCTTTCTGTTCTGCCCTAATGGCTTTTTATCAGCACAAGGCCCAGGGGTGGTTCATCCAACAGCACATCTGACAGCACCACATGTACCACCTCCACCTGCTTCCAGAGGGAGCCTCTGGTGTGATCAGGGGGGTGGGATCCGAGGATCATCCCTCAGGAGGCCCTGTTCAGTGTCTAGGGAAGATGGTAGGTATGTTCCCCTACCCCTAGGCCAAATGTCTTGGTCTGTCCCAGATTATTTCCAATAATATGTAGTTTCTAGTTTATTAGCTGTCTGTTTCATGTTAGGGGCCAATGTCTGTAAAAGGGTGAGCTCTTTCCTGCTTGGTGCTGATGGCAGCTCTATGAGAGCTGAGGCTGGGTGTAGCCTGAATACTTACTGCTGCACCAATTTTTGATCTCTCTGCTCTGCTCTTTTCAGTGGAATAGGGCCCAAAGAGGAGCCAGCATAGGATCTAATAAAAGTTCATAAAGGGCTCCTTTGGAGATTCTCTTTCTTTCCCCTACAGATAGGTGCTCAGCAGTGGGTTTTTGAGCCTGGCCTTACTGTGTGGAGTTTGCTGTCATGCAGGTGGGGGTTGGGCACATCTTCCTCTTCCCAGAAATTTGTACTCCATGGTTTGAGTGGCCCTGCCTGGCTACAAAGAATCTCAGGTGCTCAGCTCCTGTCCATACAGTTCCCAGCTCACTGCTCTTGCAGGGCCCTCAGACCCAAACCCTCTGTTCTGTGTGCACCCCTCCCCCACCCCAATTGCCAGCTATGCTGGATAGGGCCCTGCAGTGTACAGCCTTCCACTCTACCTGGCCAGCTGGGTTCAGCATGCATGAATCGCATTTTGAATCTAGCCTCTTTGCTGTGCATATGCGTGGGTTCCCTACTCAGCCATGCCTCCACTCCTCTCTTTAAAAAAGTCCCTACATGTCACCCACACTGCAGCCCTGTTCCACTGCCTGGCTCTCTGTACACTCCACTTCCCCAAAAGGCAAGTCTTTCTCAATCAGGTCTGGCCGCAGCCTGCCAGTGCCTCCGACAGTCTTAGGAGCTAGAATTTCTCTCTTGAACTCTTCCAGTTGGCTCTGTAGGTGTAGACATTCTACTTGCTCTGTGTGTGCAGCCTGAGTCTCCCAGACTCCATATATCCTCCCAGGTGTCTCCTGATTAGGGTTGGGGGTTCCCTGTATGGGACTGGGACCGCTACCCCACTCCAGGAGGGGTGAGAGTTACTAAGCTGCTTTCTCTCTCCTCTACTGCAGGGACCTCATGCAGAGTACCTTCCCTTCAACTTATAAAATCTCTTACTGGATGGAGCAAAGCCTCCTCTTTACCTCATGGCTTCAAAATTCTTATCAGCTAAGATTCTGTTGATTGTTCATGTCACTTGTTGGAAGATCAGCTGAAAATCCCTGCTGGGGGCAGGAGCAAGTAGGCTCAGCTTCCACCTACTTGGCCGCCATCTTACCCCTCTGCACTTTGGGTCTATAGATTTATGCCTAATGGTTGTGCATGTTGTGCCCAGCAGTTAACTTAGTGGTTTCTCTGATTATATGACAATCTATTGCATAGTCAGGTGATACTTTTGGCTTCTTGATTTCTTTGTTTTCTTTCACTTGTTTTAGTTTATTTATTTCAACACATATTGGAAATAGCAAATGTAAAAGTAGCATCAGTGCCCTCCAGGAGAAGGCTGCAGACATGGAAATAGGTAGTTATACATGATTGCCATGTAGGAAGTGGGGGAACATGTATAGACGTAGGAGGGATGGATCATCTAGGGCAGGGTGTCTGTGCATGAGGACACTTTGGAGAAAAGGAGGCTTTAGAGCTGAAGTGAGAGGAGTGGATAGGAAAATAGAAGGGGAGAAGACACCCCAGTGTGTACAAAGCTGTCTGTTCAGGCTGGGTGCAATGGAGCATGTATGGGTGAGCTGCAGGAAGGCTGTTAGGCAGGGCCATAGAAAGGAAGCCCTAATGAGAGTGCCCAGGAGGTCCTGTTTTGTCTTGAGGGAAGAGGCCTGTTGTTGATTGGTGCAGATCAGGCCAATGGGAAGTTGGATAAGTATGGGGAAGAAGCCCTGGTGTGGCTCAGGACTGAGCACCAGCCTGTGAACCAAAGGGTCACTGATTCAATTCCCAGTCAGGGCCCATGCCTGGGTTACAAGCCAGGTCCCCAGGACGGGGCATGAGAGAGGCAACCACACATAGATGCTTTTCTCTCTCTTCTCTCCCTCCCATCCACTCTATCTAAAACTAAATAAAATATTTTTAAAAAGGAGAATGGGGAAGAAGAGTGGGAATATAGTGAGGCTGGAGGCTGGAGACCAGCTAAGAGGGCAGCATACTGAAACATTAAGTGAGGCCTGGCATGAGTGAGAGCAGAGCCAGAGCCCTGAATCTGTATTTCTTAAATGGTTGCATGTAACTTTTATTTCCTTATAAACTTCTTATAGGTAAGTGAGGTTGGGTATTTTTCATCATCCTTTTTGTTTTAGGTCAAATGGCTTTTGCATTGTAATACTTACTTTAAAAAAGTAGATAGTAATTACAGCCAGAAAATAAACTAATTTAAACTAAAGTGCGTTTGTGAATTTTTTTGAATTTAAAGTTGAGTGACGTGAACACATTATTGGCAAAATGCTTAATTTATGCTTGAGAATAAAAAATGGGGTGGACTGAGGTTGTGAAAGTTGGCATTAGAAAGCATGTTTAGCTTGAGCAAATACATTCATATTTGTTTATACAGGTATTTTTAAGGCTCTTAGCTTACACTGTGGATCTGAAATGCAGCTCCTTCTTCAGAGTAACGATTGCACTTAAAGAGAATGTTGCACACTGCACTGTCTGGGAGTTCCCCCTTAAGTATCTATATGGCAAATAGGGTGGCTGGTCCTTTATTCAAAAACAGTGGAATATGTTTGTGGTATAGATATTTAAAGTATTTTCTCCAGTCACCAAATAGCCTAAATTCACTTTTCATATAAAAATCCAATGAAAATGCATTTTACTAACTTTATATGATTTTTGAATAGTAATTGAACTCCTTTTTGTGTGGCCTGCAGGAGATACGGATTTAGCCGCCAGAGCAAAATAGAGAAGGTAAGAAAAGCATATATAATGGGAGAGAAAATTTGAGAGATGGAAGTGACCCTCCCTTTTGTCTCTGTCTCACACTGACAGGCTGCCCAGCAGGGGTGGGAAGGCAGGGCTACTGCCCAGCGGGCTCTGGTCCTTGGGCAACCCAGGGCTGTGAAGATGTGCTTCACCAGGCTAGGGGAGCTGAAGTGGCAGCCTCATCTGGGGCTGGAAGTGAAGGGTGATTAGATGTCATGGCCCCTGGGTCAATCCTGTGGGGTCTAATAATTCTAAAAGTGTGAAGGCGAAGTCCACTGCCAAGACCCTGAACATTCCTCATCGAGTGGGAGAGACCACAGACAGGTGCAAACAGGATACTGGCAGTGAAATAGAACACAACCATAAATTACAGGCACTCCCCTGTACTAGGATAGCTAGTGTGGAAAAAATCAGGTAAGTCAAGATGGATTTTTCTAACTTCACAAATTAGTCTCAAAGATTTTTCTTCATTTATTTATTTATTAGTGATCCTTAACGTCAGAAGCAGGGCATGCACATAAATCTTATAGTGCCAGACCTTTACTGTGTTCCAGGTCCTTGGTTCAGAGCTCCACATGTATTTTTTCCACTTACTCCTCTGAACAACTCTATGAGGAACATGCTTATTCCTATATTTCAGATTAGAAAGGTGAGGCCCAGAGAGGCTCAGTCATTTGTCCAAGATCTCACAGCTTCTTAATTGCCATATTAAGAATCTGAATCCAGGTCTGTGTGACATCAAGTATGCACTCTTAACCACTGCCTTTAAAATAATAAAGTGCTAACTAAAATAATCAATGACCTCTTAAACAGTAGAGTTCTGCAGCGTGAGGTCTATTAATAATCTTTTTTCTCATTCCTCACCTGACCCCCAGATTTTCTGGAATGAGACACCACTCCTCCTTTTGTTCTCTTGCCACCCCTCCCTCTGTCTAGGTTCCACATCCTTCCCATTTTCGTTTTGGAGTCCTTCCCTGATCCCAGCCTCTTGTTGTGTCGGTCATCGGAGAGCCCTGACAGTGATTAAAGCATGCATTCTAAAGCCGGACTTGCTGGTTTCAAATCCTAACCTCATTCTTTCTCTGTGTGACTTTGGACAATATGCTTAATCATTGTTCCTTAGTTCACAGCATCTATAAAATGGGGGCAGTAATTGTACTACCTTGTAACATTGTTGTGAAGATTAAAATACAAAGGACACAGAGTGATCCACACATTTTAAACACTAGTTGTTGTTATTATTATAATTATTGTTATTATTTCATTAGCAATCAGTCATGCACTGATTATATCTTTTTTTGGCTTTCTTGTTATTTATTTTTTCCACATTTGTGTTTTCACTCAACCAGTCATTTCCTCCAAAACAAGGCATTTTTTTTGGATTTCAGTATGTCATGTGGCATCTGATATATAAGAATTTGATGCATACATTTAATTTAATGTATGATTTCAGTCTTAAAGGAATGTTTATGCATATGACTATATCCTGGAATAAGGTTGATTATAATTGGAAAAATCATGAAATGCCCATGAAAGAGTATTCGCATCAGGCTCATCTTCTCATTCTTGTGTCAGATGGCACATTTGAACTGGAAGTCTTGTTCCCTATAGATACACACAGCAGTTGGGAGCTAGGGTGTTCCCCAGGGTCAGTTGTAGACTTGTTATAGAAAAGCATTCCAGAATTGGAATTGTCTGAGAAGGGAATTTGAGACCAGTCCTCTCTTTCAACCCTAGAAGACTCTAATATCCAGAGAAGGCAAGCCTGAGGTCACCCAGGTGATTGATGGCAGAGGTGGAATTAAAACCAAGAACTGAAGACTCCCAACCCACATTTGAGGAACCGTAGTTAATTCAAATATCTTAAGTGTGGTGTGGTACATTTAGGGCCTGAGACTGGATACAGAATGTGGAGCTTGATCACCAGGTGAAGCAGTTTAGATTTTTATCCCTTAGGCCAGTGGCTTTCAAACTTTATTGACTTCAAGTTTCATAAAGCAGTACTTAACCCTTGACTACCTGCAAAGCACTCTGATATGTTCTTTCTTTATTATTTTTATTTAATCTGTTTAGATGCTCGTCCTACCTAAATTATTTTCGTGTCCCACTAATAGGTCTCAACTGGCAGTTTTGAAAAGCCCTCCTTTAGGCATTGATCTGTTCTTGAAAGCATTAAAGTAAGGGAAAGACCCTATCAAAATGTAAGGATAAGTCTGGCAAATGTGAATGATTTCATAGGGATTTAATTGGCAAGCAGTTTAGTAATGGAGACAGGGATTGGCCGGGTTCTGAAGCTCAACCTGCTTGCTCTGCTGTTGGAATGGAAACTCGGGTCTCTGGATTTTCCATTCTTTCTCAGGGATTGGTTCAGCTCTCCAGATCTGTGTGTTTTCTTTCACAGCCTCATGCCTCTTTGCAGTATTGTCCTTTCTCTACTGAGTCTCCAACTCCAATGCTCAGCTGATTTTGCATCTTGCCTTCTAGGCTGAGGACAAGAAAACAGCACTTCCCGCAGGGATCTCAGCTGCAGAAAAAGCTGATGCTCATGAGGAAGATGAGCTTCAAGCTGCTGAAGAGGTATGTAGCCCACATAGGTCCCCTGAAGGTCCCCTGCTTAACCATTTAGGAAGAAATTTCACTTTCATCCCCAGCTTTCCAGAATGGCCAGGTGCTTCCCTCAGCCAGCTGCTGTTAGTTGACCTTTCACACCCTTTCCACTTTGCTTTTATCACCTCTCATAAGACTCTCCATAAAAGGAAATCAAACAAAACACTGTCCTGTTTAGACATACTGTGTTAGTCTTAGGTGGTCAGAATCTACTCTACTCACTGCTTCTTCTCTGCATTCCTCTCTTAGCAGCGTATTCAGTCACTGATGACCAAGATGACTGCAATGGCAAATGAAGAGGTGAGGTGGGAGTGGTTGTGGGGGAGGGTGTGGTGTGGAGATGGGGACTTGGAACCAACCTGCTTGGCTCTGTGGGGCCTCTTGCCAGAGGAACCACCTTTTTCAGAGCCCTGTCTTTTCAGCACTCAGTGCTTCCTGCTTCCTAGGGCTCTCTCTTTTGGGAAGCTTTTTATAGTGTTGCCATCCATCCATGGGAACCTCTAGGAGGAAGACTTGAGGGACCCTTGTGAAGAAGGCAGGATATTCCTACTGGGACAGCACCATATGGGCCTCGGTGAAATAGCCATGCTTCAGTTCTCCTTCTTCACAACCATGAGTTGCATCCCATGCCGAGGGAACCACTGTCTTCTGTTTGCTTCCTACCATCTAGGTAGAAAATAGAATACCGAATTTAGAGTTGGTCTTCTCAGAAGTCAAGGGCTTTCCAGGAGGTTTAACCAAGAACTTTGAAAGGATCATTTCTTTGGAAGTCAGGAAAGGCCTGTGGTAGTGATATTTTAGGAGTCCTGAGATTATTCTCCCATTTGACCTTCCTTTTTCCCTGAGTCCTAAGGCTGCCAAGTTCCCTACAGGCTCTGTGTAGTGCCCTTTAGGAAGAGAGACCTTGGGATGGAGTATAAAGGATGAAGAATGATTTTCCAGAGGTACCCAGGATGCCAAGAGAATCTGGCAGTGAGCCAAGTGCCTCAGGAAGTGGGGAAGGTAGCTGCACATTTGTCCTGAAGCTTGTTTTCTCCCTTCCTTGTTGATGAATACATAAACAAAAGCCGAATTATTTTCTCCCTGGGAATATTACCTGTTTTGTTGTAGTACTCAGAGTGTTAGGTTTCCCAGTTCTGCGACAGACAAGGCATGGCCTTGAGAACACACCCTCCCTGTGATTGCAGAGCCGTCTCACCGCAAGCTCCGTGGGCCAGATCGTGGGACTCTGCTCCGCTGAGATCAAGCAGATTGTGTCTGAGTATGCAGAGAAGGTATGTGGGGGCTCAGCTGGAGTCTTTGCCTCAGGTAATGCCCCAAAGATTTGTCCTTTTTCTCTACACCCTCCCCTAGCAGTGATGGAGGCAGGTTGTAATTCGTCAGCTACACTTGTCAAAAAACATATGTCTCACAAAGCCATCAGCATTTGCCCATTAACTAAATTAATTTTCTTTTCAGTGCCTATTTTTCTATAAACATAAAGAGAAAACCTGTCTCTCAGAACAATTATCACCTCTGATAAATCGATGCCTGAGGTGTACAGCACAGGCATTTTTCCTTCCCTACCAGGCTTCTTATGACTTGGGCTCAGTTTGGTGATTGGGCTGAGGAATGAAGCTTTGCCACTTAGGAGATAAACCCCATAACTCAGCCCAAGGCAAAATTTTTTGTTCCACTGTATTTAAAGGGTATAGAATGAACATAAGCCTGAAAGTCATATTTCAGTGCTATATTTTTTTCATGCTGAGAATAGGCAGCAGGACCTTGAATATCTCAGGGAGACAGTGATTAATCATTTTGCACATAACTGATTCTGGTGTGGCTGAAAGGTAGTATCAGTAAAATCAAATTTACAAGGCATTGTCTCACATCCTTTCTTCCCCACCGTACTCATTCTGCCCCCCCTAAAATGTTCATGTCTTTTGAAGCATCCAGCTTTGCTTTCCCTGTCAAAAAATTAGCTCTGCTTTGACCCCTGTGCAATAGTCTCCTGAAGTGATTATGCAGATGATGTAATTGGGAAGGGATGTCACAGCGGATGGTCATCTCCCAATAAAAAAAAAACTCATAAGACTTGAAGATGTAGCTGTGTACTTTTAGGATAACCTAATCCTTTTCTGGGCAAACCTCAGAAGGCACTATGACCACTGTCACCTTCCCTTTGTTGTAAATTGAAATAGAGGACATTTTGGATTCTATGAAAGTTGGATTAGAAAACCCGTGTTAAGAAGCATTGATCTGGGGAACAGGGGCAACAGAACCTCTCCCCCAGACAGTCGAAACCAGCTCACTCACTGTCTTGCTCAGAAGGCCAGAAAAGAGTAAAATTACAAATAGTTTTGGATCGCTCTCTTTCCAAAGACATATAATTTAATTTCTCAGAGAGAATTGGAGGTCAGGAGTGCATTACTTGATTAGCTGTGGTGTTTGCATTGAGTAGATCATATAGCATTAAAGATGATGATTTTTAAAATTAAATTGCCTTTAATCCTAATCCCATATCACAGGTATTTGACATTTGCATATTGCCTTCTAGTGTTTGTTTCTGATACCATAGTTGTACCTAGTTGCAATCATCATGTATTTCTAAAAGAGGTAGAACAGCGTAGTTAAAAACACAGCATTTGGAGTCATATTTTGATTCATATCTGTCTCCTCTACTCCCAGCTATGTGATGATGGCCAATTTATTTAACCTTTCCTTGCCCTTAGTATCTTCTTCTGCAAAATGGAAATAATATTACTTTCTTGACATTGTGAAGATTAAATGAACTGACCAAAATGCCTAAAATAGTGCCTGGCACATTATAGCTGTTCAGCTAATGGGTAACCTTTATTTTCATTTTTATAGTCTGCATTTTTTTTGTCACATCAGACCCTAAGCACCTTCTGTTTTAGCCTTCATGATTATGTGAATACTAGGTAAGCCATGTGTTGATACAACACAATTCATTAAACATTTTCCAACTGTTAGACTTTTAAGTTGTTTCTGTTTGCCATTGTAGATAATACTGTTGTAAAGTCTGAGCAAGTATTTTCTGCTAAAACGTTTCCTAGGAGTTGGTGATTGGGTAATGACTCCTGTGTGTTGCCTTATAAATAAGTTGTAACAGTATAAAGTACTATCAGTAATGAAGAGCCAAAGACCACTAGGGACACACCTCTAGTTGAACAAGTTGAGTTTGTTGCTGGTTCTATGGGGAGACCCCACAACAATGGGGAACCATGCAGCATCTCAATAAGGAGACAGTAGAAAAGACTTGTTATAGGATTTAGCCTTGTTTTAGGTCATTGGGTGAAAGTTCAAGAGCCTAATGCTTTGCTCTGTGTTGGATGCTTTAAGGAAAGGCAATTCAGTGAATGGACATCTAAGTAAATCTCATATATATACACAATGGGGGTGAATCAAGGTTAAAGTTGTGTACTTATATTAGCCAATATAGGGGGATGTTTGGTCATTTGAGGGATTTGGGCAATGTTGAGGTTTTTGTTCATGTTCAGACATGATTACAGAATGGTCATAATTTTTGCCTCTGTCTTTATGACCTTGTCTGGCGTTGACGTTTTTTTGGAATTGTTTGTGGTTAACAGCAAGGCCTAGCACAGGACAAGTACAGGACAGCTCAATCAACATCAAGGCCTTGTTGAGACTAGCTCTTAGATATCAGAGGCTGCTCTTCTCTTTCTCTATGGGTTTTTTTTTTTTTTTTTTTTTTTTTGTCGAATTAGTTATCTATTGCTACATAGCAATATTATCACAGATGTGGCTTAAAACAACACACATTATTACCATATAGTTTGTGTGGGTCAGCAGTTGAGTACAGCTTAGCAGAGTTCTTTGTTTTAGACTCTTACCAGGTTGCAATAGAGGTGCTACCTAGGGTTGCCATCTCATATGAGGATCAACAGGGGAAGAATTCGCTTCTGAGCTCTTACGGTTGTTGGCAGCATTCAGTTCTTGCTGGCTATCAGCTAGAGGCTGCCTTCATTTCCTTGCCATGTGGGCCTCCCCAGCATTGTGACTTGTTTCATCAAGGCCAGCAAGGGAGAGCGCTTTCTCACAAGACACATTACAGTTTCATCTAACATAGTTATATACATGCAATCACATACATCTCATATCCTTTGCTGTATTCTATTGGTAGAAGCAAGGCACAGGTCCCACCCATATTCAGTAGGAGGTATTACACAAAGGCCTGAACACTAGGATGCAGAGATTATGGGACCATTTTAGGATTATCTACCACAATGTGTTTTTTTCTCTCTTTAATCTTACTGCCATAAAATGAGCTTAAACCAGGCACTGCCAATTTATCTAAAACCCCCATGTCCCTACCTTCAGGGTCTCTGTAGTGAAACTGTTGGAAGTAGAGATGGGATTGAGGAATGCCCAGGAGGGAAGTCATCAGTGGTACTTTGAAAGAAACACAAATTAGGCTGAGATCAGGGTAGACTTTTGCTTAGTGAAGAAAAGGGACAAAATAGTTTTGGGAGGATGAAAGTGTGAAAATTATTTTGTAACCAAGGAATGAATCAAACAGCCTGCCTGGTACAGGTGCTTAGAAAGTCAACAGACAGTGGGATATAAAAATGAGGTTAAAATATATATGTAGGCTTCTTTTTCATTTGTTCAAAAGTTCTTACAACAATGTAACATGATAAATAATCCACATATTTCAAAGCAAGTCTCTGAGATATGTAACTCAATATGGTTCCTGTAAAACATAAGGGAAAAGGAACATGAAGAAGCTTCGTATAATTCATGGGTGTCAGTAGGCTCTTGGCCAAGGAGCACCATCTCCCTTTGTTTCCCAAGGGTAACAGCCTTCTTAAAATGTGCTAGATGAGACTCAGAACCATCAGAAATTGAGTTGAATGGAAGTCTGACAAATACAGAATTAAAGAAACCACATCCATCCAGACTGGTCTGAGGGGTGCAGACATGGAACAGCTTGGTTCCACATCCACATGTGGTAGATAAAAATTCGGAAGGGATATCTGAGGAGTGAGGAGTCCCAGCCCCACATTAGGCTTCCCAGTCCAGGGTTCCAGTGCCAGGAATATAATAAGTCCCCATAACTTCTGGCTGCCAAAACCAGCAGGGATTGAGTCAGTGGAAGAGACTTCTGGAGTCTCAAGCAGTTCCCCTTAAAGAACCCACACACAGACTTATTCAGACTCACTCCCTCTGAGCTCCAGCACCAGGGTAGCAGCTTGAAAGGTGCCAGTGACATACAGGGAGGAACTGAAGTGTCTGGCATCAAGGTAGGAGCTGGGGGACAGCTTTCTCTTAGACAGAAAGGCAGGCAGAAGCCATTGTCCCTTCTTTGAGCCCTCCCCCAACAGCCACAGAGCCAGCAGGCAGGTGCCATATCTGAGACTCTATCAACCTGGCTAAAACACTATTTGTCCAGCCCTGGAGATCCCCTGAGACTCTGTCCCATCCAACCTGTTAACCCTGACTTAAAAGAATAAGAGGGCTTTGGGCTGAGTAAAGACAACTATACACCAGGAACCTTGCCTGAATGAGAAGGTGATGGGAAGCTTAGCAACCAGCAGCCTCTGGCTACTTTATTAGAGAATCAGGCCTGAGCTGGAATCAGGGCGATTTCTAATAAGCTTAAGTGTGAATATTTCTAATTCCATCATCTGGTTACACCCCCAAAAATCATTTTTACCATTTTTCTAGCAGCACTGGCATATAGAGTAGAGGAAGAATGTGGAGCAAAGGAGGAGTTGACTTCTTAGGAACCTCTTGCTGTGGCCACAGATGGAAAAACCCAGGTTGGGGATCAAGAGGGTGAGAGTAGGGGTGGATTATTTTTTTAAGATTTTATTTATTTATTTTTAGAGGGGAAGGGAGGGAGATAGAGAGGGAGAGAAACATCAGTGTGTGGTTTCCTCTTGTGCACCCCTTACTGGAGACCTGACCTGCAACCCAGGTATGTGCCCTGACTGGGAATTGAACTGGTGACCCTTTGGTTCAGAGGCCAGTGCTCAATCCATTGAGCCATACCAGCTTGAGTAGGGGTGGATTTTTATACCCCTTCCTTCTAGACTTGTTTCTTCACATAAGGTCACATAGACAAGTCATAACTGAAATCTGCATACTTCTGGAGGGCCAGGATTTCATCTTTTGTCTCTGTTGCCAGACATTACTCAGTAGAGGCTGGTGGATGACTGGAAGACTGTGGAGACTCACCAAGGCCATGACGGGTGACTTCCCTTCTTAAGATAGGCCCCTCTGTGATGTTGTGTGGATCAGCTCCTTGTTGTTTCCTCCACAGCAGTGCTAACGAAGCACCATTTCATTTGTCTCTGCCTGTCTCCCAGGACTAGAATGTGTTTGCTGTCAGTTAGGGCTGGGTTCACTGTATATCGACAGTGCCTAACATAATGGGATTTTCATAAACACTTATTAAAGGAAGGAAGAACGGTAGGAAGGGAGAAGAAGGAACAAGAAGAGCTTTTTGAAAACTCTCTCTGGCACAATTTAGGCTTGGGGAGAAGGTGGAGGATACAGCCCCTTCATTTATGAATGAATCAGGTTTTCCCAACTAGAATGTGAAGGTCCAGTGGTAATACCTGTGTCTTTTTCCACATCTGCAATGTCTTCTACTCTGCTGAACACATAATAGGGTCTGATCAAAGGTTAGTTGAACCAAACCAAGGAAGATAGGAAGAGAAATTTACAGCTGTAATTAGAATTTAGAGAAAGGAACCTAGTATATCTGGAGAGAATCATTCTAAATATGTTTGTGTTTCCAAACTGCTTCAAGATTTCCTAAATTCTGGGTGACTAGTGAGATAAACAGTAACTTACTACCAGCAGGGAGAATGGTATTGCTAATGAATTGTCAATGTGGTAGAATTGTCTCAAGTCTCACAGGACAGCCTATACCTTTCAGGGTCTTTATCAATTTGGATAAAGACATAAGAATTATTTTTGTCAGATTTGAACATCATTTAATTGAAAGCTAGAAAAGAAGAGGTGGCTAGTACACTGGAGAATGGAATCAATATTCAAAAATATCTTAGATTGAAATTTTGAGCCAAACCAGTAAATTCATTTTTTAAAGAAGGTAAGTGTGAACTATTTTATTTAGTTTCAGAAAAATCAGTTGTACCAATTCAGGATTTGGTGAGGACACCATCTAACCTGACAGTAGCTCATGGGGATAAAAGTGAGAGGTTTGGATTTTTTTACATACATCCTAAATGTTAAGTGCATTCTTACCTTGGGACCCCAGAGCGGTGCCTTAGATTCAGCAATATTACGTGAATGTGTTTCTTTGAAATTAGTGCGAGTCGAGAATATTGAAAAGAACATTTATGTATTCAGCTTCATTAATAGAAGCAGGGTGTAGATCAGGGAAAGTAGATGGGTATTCCCATGCTATCTGCTGTTCTCAGACTATACCTGGAGTACTTGAATATTTCATTCATGAGCTAGGGTATGTTCAGGGGAGAATAGCCAAGATGGAGAAAGTTACTGACATCTTGTTATAAAAAGGAGAGAGGAAAGATCTGTGATGCTTCTACATAAGATAAAGTAAACTGAAAGAATGATTACACTTATCTCTGTTGTTTCAGGGAGGAATGGGCAGGTGTACTTGTTTGAATCTTGGCAGACGTGATTTTGCTGTGTGTTTCTGCTGGCTTTTGTCATACTTGGACTTTGTGTGTACTTTTGATTTTTGACTGTGAGTTCATATTTCTTGGAAAGTTATCTGTAGCGTTTTTTTGAGGCCTAGAGTTGAAGTTCTGTTCTTCCAGACAAGATTTGCTTTTGCTTCTGGCAAGTACCTAGGGACACCCCAGCCCAGGTCTATTGTACTCATAGTCTTGACTTTGTGGATTTTGGGACCATCCAAGTAGTGTGTAAATTTAGATCGAAGAATGACATGTGCCATCAAAGAACATGTATAAAGGACACATGGACAAAGCCAAAGGGGGGTAGGTTCGAGGGTGAGAGGTGGGGGTGGATGGGGTGGGGGAGCGTGTTGTGGGGGGGAAGTGGAGACAACTGTACTTGAACAGCAATTTAAAAAAAAATAATCACACGTGGGCCAATCTGTTGTTACAAAATCTCATTGTAGATGTTTTTCCTCTTAGGCTTGTGTCAAGGTTTATGTACCACAGGTGCTGAATTAAAAAATCAAAGGTTGATATCACCTGGTTTTTGCAAATATGCTCAAGATAAAAGCCAACTTCAATGGATTCACATACCTTCCTGATTTCCACTTTCACTAGCTTTTTGGCCTTCTAAGATTTCCTACATTCTTGCTAGCTTATAGATTTTTTAAAAGATTAAATAAATAAATATTTTCTATTTTCTATTTGTTTTTAATAGGAGGGTTCATCAAGGTGCCAGTAACTGCAGTTCATCTATTCAGTAGAGAACTTCTGGCACCCTCATGAGATAGGGATCTTTACTATTGACAGGTTAGTGACCATATTTGGGGAGGGGAGTAATATAGGAGAGATTCCTGTACTAAAAAGAAGGTTTTTATGTAGATAACCTTTTGGTTATTTTCATTATGAAAATATATAGTTTTAGCTAAAGTAATCATTTGTTTTGTTTGTTTCTCTGAGGAACTTACTATTTTGAACTGAGCTAATATTATTGAATGACATTTAAATCTGATTCCCCTAAGAATGGAAGTTGTGAATAAATGTCAGTTATTAGAAAACATTGAATCTGAACTAGAAGTCATCTAATCCATGTTGTGGTTTTGAAAGCACGTTCTTAATCTGAAATGGTTGAACAAAATTAGATTGGTACTATAACCTTCACTCCAGTGTAAATGCAAGTGGAATATTTGTACATGGTTGGTAATTTTTTGAGAGATGTTATACTTTTCAAGTTGAAATCAATTAATATGCCCCAGGATTTGCATTTTTTCTGTCAGGAATTTACTGAAAAGCCCTCTTCCCTATTCTCCAGCTGGACAATTTTGTCTTATTCTTCAAGATCCAAGTTGGTCATCTTCAGTGTCCTTCCCACTGTGACTCTCAGTGAAAAGAATGTCAGATGAGACATACTGCTTTAAAGACCTGTTTTTGCCTTCATCAGTCTCATGCTTCGGGCTTTTTAGAGGGTATTTGAAAGAAATGAAACTCTTGGATTGCTTAATTAAAAGTATGTTTAAAAAAATAGAGCAATGAGCTTCCCATTGATTAGGTTAAGAAGTCTTTGCTGTTCAGCTCTGGAATAAATGATTTTTGACTTCCCATTAAAGAAAGCAGTTTGCATAGTACCATCTATAGACTCAAAAGCAAGTGGAGGAACTCACAGATTCATATGTACTATGGTCCTGCTCATGTGCATATTATTCATTTTAATTTGGCTGGAGAAATGTCAAATATGGAAATGGCATTCACTGTCCCAGTATTGGTGTACGTTAATGCTTTGCAGATACAAATTTAAGGGACTCCTCAGAGCAATGAGAATTGCTACTTAGCAATAAGAGAAAGGATTTTGAAAGCCCAGGTTTGCTGAGAATACATACTATTACTACAGAGATATAATAGTACATTTGTACAGAGACTTCAAGAGTCTTTCTGTGCACTGCTAATATTTTCTCTCTGTTTTTATGGTTATCTGAGTCACCTGTCTAGTAAAAGAGTGGACTCAGAAAGGATTTTCCCCTCTGGGTGTTAACATAAATGGTGGGTGGGCCCACTCCATTGATTGGAGCTCAGTGCTATGAGGCTGTCCCAATCAATGACTGGAGCCAATAAAGAATTCCCAAGTGAGTCAGGCCCCTTAGAATAAAGTAGTGGTTCTCAAAATTTTTAGTTTCAGGACCCTTTAGAACTCTTTAAATTACTGAGATCCCAATAGCTTATGTATTAATTCATTTACAAATAATAATAAATATATTACATATTAACATCAAAGCAATGATGTCATCACATGTCATGTAAAATCTGGAAAATTTTCATTATAAAGTTATGAGAATGAAAAAATATTAGTATTATTGTGGAAAGGATTTTGACCTTGAAGTCCCCCTGAAAGGGTCCTGTGAGAGTACACCGCTAAAATTTTAAATCTAGATAGATTAGATTAGATTGATAGATAGATAGATAGATAGATAGATAGAAAGAAAGAAAGAAAGAAAGAAAGAAGAGAGAGAAAGATAGCCAGCTATAGAGAGAAAGAGTAAGAGATAGACTATCCTGGAAATCTTTACAGATATCAAGATAGCTACTAGTTTCCCTTGAAGAAGAGTTCTTGGAAGTGAATTCAAAGGTCATAGTTTTAAAACAAAGCTGTGTGTGTACCACATACACTGATAAGAGGGTATGAAGTTTGGTGGGGAATGCAGTTTTCATTCTCTTGGATCTTTGGTCATAAAATCAGTTAATCGGCAAGAAAACCTACTAAGAGTTAGAGACATCATCCAACCCATGCCCAAGGTTCAGGATAGCATTGAATGAGTGTGTGCTCACCCTGGCAGACTCGAGGAGGTCTGGGACATGAGTGAGACTGATCCCCCATGGCCTGCCTGCCCACAACTTGGTCTGGTCCAAATCCAGACAAGCAGCTGGAGGAGATCAGGGTACTCAAGATAATCTGAACATCAACCCTAGGGATATACCATGTGGGGGTAGTTCTTGTGGATGGGGAATTAATTCTAATTTAAATGTCAATAAATCATGAGATAGAAGGCTTATGTCATTCTGCTGGTAAGGTAAAATGCTTTAAGGATATTCCAGTGACACTTTAGAAATCAGGGTCAAGTTGGATGTTAAAACCCAAATCTAAGTTATCTATAAGAAAAACGCTATTAAATAGATAGCAGACAAAAGTGGCCAAATTAGTAAAACAGTTCAGGATGTGATGCAGTCAAAGTAGAGCAGACATAATTAGTTAATTATAATTCTGTTTCTGACAGGTGATTTGGAAATTGAGAGGGGTGGTTCTTTCCTCTTCCTCCCCTTTTTTTGTGCTCAAATAATTTTCAGAAAGAATTCTCCTTCCTCAGACTACAGGTTGTGGATATCTTGATATGTCCAATTATATCTTTAAAAGGCAATTCCAATTCCCAGAAATCTGGATAAGCTGAAATGTGTTAGTTGACACTTTCCAAAATCCTAGGTTTTGAGACTAGATATGTTGCAAAGCCAAATGCTTTGTTTTTCTATTTCCTTTGTGGCCTACCAGCCCACAAGATAGAAAATGACATTTCTTACTGTTTTATGCAGCCACACCCTGCTGGTTGTTTCCTACCTCCAGAGTTGTTAAGGAGCTAAAAGTCATCACCTATTAATAATGCTGCTGAGTTATTGAGGGAAATCCTTACCCAAAATAAATGATGACTGTTCCATTTACTTTCTCCTCCTTCATACTTTCCCATCTTTTTGCCATGGGTAAACCTTCTGGACTTTCAAGCCCATGACGGCTGTTAAAACATACTAAGAAAATCAAATACCCAATTGTTGTATTGTACTTGAGCTTAAAATCAGTGATTTGCTTGGAATTGAGATGCTTCCAATAAAAAAGGAAATGTGGTTAAAAGGGTATTTAACTATTCGTGTTCATTTGGAAGATCGTAGTTCTGTCTCGGAGTTTCCAAATGAGTATTCTAAGTCCACCTATTGCAACAGGGCCAGCCCTTTTGTTTCTTTTTCCTGGGGCTTCTCCTTGGTGTCCTGAGGCATGTGTTTGTATTCAGCATCTACAACAGGCTGCTTCCTTCTTTGTGTGATTTTTCAGTAACGTTGCTACATTCACCTCATCACTTGATCCAGAAATCTCTCCCGTCCATTCTTGACAGTTTCTATATCCTCTGTCCAATCTTTCTTCTCCATTCCCCTCCTAATGTATATAATTTTAGGAATTTCCTACTAGCTTCTGTCAGCAACTTTTATGCCTCTCAAATCTATGCTCTGTGAACACCAGAAAAAGAGAAATAAGAAATGGTTAAACGAGCCCATGGGTGGGGAGAAATAAGTTGGGAGACTAATGTTTTTCATTGTAAGTGCTTCTGAGTGTTTAAACTTTTTAACATATGCTTATAGTACTTTGATGAAAGTGAAACAATTCATCATTCTTGATAGCTCCACAGTGGTAATATGAAGATGTGAATGTGACCATGTTATTCCTCTGTTTAAGACCTTTGATGATGCCCTTTGCCAGATGATAGCAATATAACCACAGTTAGGTTGATATTATATTCCTGTGCTCCGACACATGCCGTTCCCTGTGCCAAGAATGCAGTTACATGGATGGGGACTGATCTTTGTGCTGAGTTTCTTCTCTGGACCTACATTGTACACAGGAGCCAATGGTGCTCTGCCCATACTGAGCAGGAATGGATCTCTCTTACATGAACCAAGATGGACTGATTAAATCCTTTGGATTTGCCTTCCCTGTTTTCCACAGCAGTCTGAGCTATCAGCTGAAGAAAGTCCAGAAAAATTAGGAACCTCCCAACTTCATCGTCGGAAAGTCATTTCCCTGAACAAGCAGATTCTGCAGAAGACCAAACATCTGGAAGAGGTTGGTGTTTTCTTTTCATAATTTTATTCAAATAAAATGGAACCGTTGTTCAAGAAGTGAAAAATTGGGGGAGGAATTATGTCTTTGTGGTAAAATGGTCAAAGGAGGTTCCAGAACATGGGTCAGCAAACTATGGCCCTTGTGCCAACCCAGCCTCCACTTGTTTTTTGTAAACAAAGCTTTTTTGGAATAAATATACACCAATGTTTACATATTTTCTATGTTGTCAAGCTTCCTGTGGCAGAGTTGACTAGGTGAAGCAGAAACCACATGGCCTACAAAGCCTAAAATATTTATTATCTGGTTCTTTATAGGAAAAGTTTGCCATCCTCTATTCTAGAAGAAGATAACAGGGCAAGAGTAGCATTTATTAATTCACAAATATTTACTCAGCACTTCTGCGTGCTAGGAACTAAACTAGACTATGAGGATGAATGAAGAAAGAGGTATCCCTGCTTTCAAGGATCTTAAGATAGTAATGGGAGACATACACTAAACAAAGCACATGCATCATTTAGTTAGAGCTGTGATGTGGTAAGTGCTTGAAAGAGAAGTCTAGAGAGCTGATAGGGAGACCTGACCTAGTCTTGGTCACAAAGAACTGCAGCTGGAAAGATGAATAGGCACTGGCTGGGCAGGAAGTCTGCATGGGAAGTGTGCAGGGCTTGGGTGAAGATTTAGGCAACAACATGAACTAAGACCTGGGAGAGGAAGGGTCTTGTCCAGTTTCTGTTTTTTGGCTGGAGAGTCATGCATGAGGCAGCTGATCAGCCAAGTCCTCTGAGGTCATGTTAAAGCCATTTTAGGGTTTAAGTAGAAAAGTAGCATGGTCCGCTTTGCATGTTTTCAAGAACATTGTTTGCTTTGGAAGCATGAATTAATTGGATTTGGGTGAGAAGGGGTTCCAGTAGAACCATTAGGAGGTTGATCCAGTAGTCCAGACAAGAGCTTTTGGTGGCTTTGACCAAAAGTGATCCTAGGGGAAGTGGAGGAAAACAGATCGTTTTTAAGAGAGCTTTAGTGGATAGAATCTGTAATGTTTGATGATGGATAGTACCATTTTAGAAAGACCTGTATATATTCACCTTGAAAAGTAGACATAAGAGGAGGCTGGGAGGTTTGACTCAGGAACAGTCATTAGAAGATAAAGCATTGTTATATGCATTGGTAATAAGATTTAATTAATTAGAAAAATACATGTAGCAGTGATGCAGATCCCGGCCAGCAGGATCCTGTGTTGTGACAGCAATAGACAAATACACAGGGACTACAGAAATCCTGTGGAGAAAAAGGGACGGCATGGCCACTCTCTAAGTGAGACAGGGCCCAAGAGAGAGAGCTGACCCCTGCCTGGACAGGCTTTTATTGCTTTTCTGGGCACATTACATGAGGATGGTCCTCATTTACTATGCACAGGTTCACTGTAGGCGATTACCTTTTACAGACAACAAAGAACAGAATGCTGCTAATTACTTCAAAGAGAAGGATGTTACAGCTCAAGGGGGAATGTGTTTGAACTGGTTACACTCCATACTCCGGAGGTTTAGCACAGACTTTAGGAAGTTAAAGATACTCAGTAAACATTTGCTGCCTCAATCTAGGGTGAGGGAGTTTTAGCAAAAGCAAGTCTCATAGCAGCCTAGGTACAATGCAGGCCTGATTCCCCACAGGAGAACCTGTCCATGGGCATGGGTCCTGCCTGCCGAACCTCGCACCTACTGTCTTTTCCAAATGGGAGCTGGGCTACATTTCCCACGTGTAGAACAGTTCCCTATATAGCAGGAGAAAATGGGAATGAATATTGCTTTCTGAAGTTCACCAGTAATTTCAGGAATTGACTTTTCAAAAATGGGTGCCAGCTGGCATTTTGAACTTGTACATTTTTGATCTTTTCAAATCCCACATTTTCAAAAGATAGTACTATATCAAATGGTCCTACCCAGTCATTTCTTTGATTGAATTTGTTCTGCCACAGCTGAACAAACAATAGGTTGGTTTTACCAAACACCCTGAATCATAAGCAAACAAGGATACCAAGGTGGACTGTGATTGGCTTTCTCTTGATGATTTGTTTAGGCATCTTAACTCTTAGCACAGAGAATATAATCTTTACTTCTGATCCTTGCCAGAGGAAAGAACCTGAAAGTGATTGGTTCAAAAAGTACTCATTGATTAAAAAAAATGGACATGAATCAAGGATGAGGCTCTATCCATCAGAATGTTTTTATCCTCTGAGGGAGGATAGTTGTGAGGATATTGCAGACCCTATGAACCAGAGTATCTCAGCATGAGTAGATATTTTCTCTTAACTCTCTAAACTTGGAGAGAAGGAATGCTATGCCTTGTTCCAGGGGCAGTCCTGGCAACGTTCTTCATCCAACTGAAAAGGGCAAGCTTCTCTGAACCTATGTTTACCAAGAACCTACTATTTTTCAGGCGTACTGCCTAATATGTAGCAGGCTGTCAGTAAAGGACACTGATCATTATGGCAATGGCACTGGCATGTGCAATAGCCCCTGCCTATGTAGCCAGGCCAACTGGATGAGGAAAATGAGGTAGGGATTTGCCTAGGGTCACATATCACATATGAATTAAGGGGTCTCAGGTGATGATAAAAATGTGCCTGGAGAGATTGCTCCAAGAATGAAATGAAAATATAAACAGGAATGGACTTTTATGAACCAAAGCTTTATGTAAATACAAGGAACCGAAGATGAAAATGTTTCCAAATAAGCCTAGATGTGAATGTTTCATAAAGATTTAAAACCAACATCAACATTTTCATAAACACTTTTTTGGGCTGTAAGAATATGCATTTTTTTTTCTAGGTAACTTGCTAAACCCATTTGAATTTGCAATGTTCTGTCAAAAAAAAATATAAAGCCTCTGCCAGGGGTGTCCAACCTTTTGGCATCTCTGGGCCACACTGGAAGAAGAGTTGTCTTGGACCGCCATTAAATACACAGACACTAACAAAAACTGATGAGCAAAAAAAAAAAAAAAAAAAAAGGTTTTAAGTAAATTTACAATTTTGTGTTGGGCTGCATTCATAGCCATCCTGGGCTGCATGTGGGCTGTGGGCCACAGGTTGGACACCCCTTTGTTACTGTCCCTAAATTTGTCCTTCTGCTGCTCACCTCTCAGCTAGCTGGTCTATAGAATTTTTTCATCTTCTAATAGTCTCTAATTCTATCTGTCAAAAGTCACAGGGGCCACAAACAACAATCCTAACAACAAGCCTTTTGTGTAAGAATCCAGGTCTCTAGACCTTCAATTCTAGCTCCTTCTGTTCTCTCAACTATCTCCCTGGCCACTTCATCTGGCCCTGTGAGCCCACCTTAAACTTACTTCTTAGTGCACAGTGAATAGTGAGTCACAATGAGAGAGCATATACTATGTGTGTGTGAGTATATGCTAAACACATTTTTTTCTATATCAAATTTTTAAGTGCTTCAGCCAGGTTTTTACATCTTTTAAATTATAGGAATCATATAAGCTTACTATAAATAAACCAAATAGTATAGACATATGTAAAAAATGTTCCACTTCTTAGAGCCATCCTTTATTTTCTGGACCTTTGCAAATATTTATATATGCCCATTCACCTGGGGACAGCGGATTATCTGGTTACAAAATTGAGTTTGTTTTTCACTTACTCTATCACAGATATCTCTCTTTCAGTAATAACAATGGCTAATAAGGACTTTTTTTTTACTAACTGCATGGTGTTTTTTTTTTTTTTTAATTAACTCATTCAGTTCACACAACATCTTTACGAAGAAGGTACTGTTACTGTACTCTCTCATCCAAGTAGTTACCAGATGTGACCCTACTTCCAAGATCAGATGAGATCAGGTGCATTCTGAGTGGTATGGCTGTAGACTGTCCTTATTTTACAAATAAGGAAGCTAAGACACAGAGAAAGGAAGTAATTTTGCCCGTGGTCACATGGCTTGTTAACAGTGGAACCAAGATTTGAACATACAGATCTACCTTATACTTTCTAATGACTACATAGTGTGACATAGTATATATGTGCTGTAATTTATTTAACCTTACCCCTATTCATGGGTATGTAGTTTTCTCCAAGATTTTTTTTTCCCAATTGCAAGTTTATGCTACCATGAATGTCTTCATGCTGTCATCTTTGTGCACATATGTAAACATATCTTTAAAATATATTTTAGGAAGTAGAATTGCTGGATCAAAAAATACATGCATTGTCAGTTTTGTGAAAAACTGCCAACTTATTCATCAATTATTTTACCAATTCACATTTCTACCAAGAGTATAAGAGAGAATTGAAACTTGAAGAACCTCTCCTATAAGTAATGCAGGGGGAAAGCAACCAAGATGTACCTGTGGCCTTAGTGATAGGAACCCTGGGGAAGTTCTTAGTCCAACAGAGAAATGAGGGAGGGGTAAAAGCAAGAGAAGGAGTAGAGGACATCTCATGATCCAAGTGAACACACTGCAGTGGCACAGAACTGCAGTGCAGCTGGTACATAGCTGAGAAGATGCCGAATATTGAAGAAAGAAAGAGGAATCAAGTGAGAAAGTATTAACCAGCAGCTGAATTTTGGGGGTGATGAATGTTAAGAAAATGTAGGCAGTAGAAACCTGGAGGACTACAGCAAAATGAAAACTAAGCCCAGCTACTGGGACAGTCCTGTTTAAGAAAATATGGTCAGATGAGGACAAGAGGAAAACGATTACTAGTTAAATTAGTTAACAGAGGGGATGAGTCTTCCACTCCTAGCACACATCTACTTCCCTGCCAAGGTCCAGCTGTTTGAGTGTGAATCTGTTGGTGAAGCCTTCCTTGAACTTCCTGATGAATGAGGTGACTGTTCCCTTGGGCACCCTGTGGGCCTGTCTCAACTGCTGCTCTTCTCTGACTTTACTCTTGTCCCACTTTACTGGTCCTTGAGGGCAAGGACTGTGTTGTGTTTGTAGTAGTCTCCTCCTATTCACCTCATTTGAGCAGAGCATTGGGTAAATACCAGATGGGTAGGTGGGTGCTGGGGTGAGAAGAGGGCAGGCAGGTGGATGAAGCCCATGGGAAAATGCTGGGACCCCTTCCTGTAGCCCCAAAGAGTTTTCAAGAGTTAAAACACTAGGATTTCAAGAGGGGGAAAAAAAAAACCAAAACAACTTCTTCCAGATATACTCTCATCTACCAGTTAAACAAATAGGTTAATAAAAGCTGTCACTGCACAGGTGGCTCCCTGTGGAAAGGGAGAAGCCAGAGCCTACCTGCTTCCCATTTTTGTCACTTTTGCTGTCTGTTTGAGTTGGCTTCCTGATAGGCCTTGTTGAAGTATAACCATTCATCAATAAGTATGGTAAGTATGGTAATAAGTATGATTGAGGATTAATGATTTCTGAAGATGACATCATTCTCAATTAGTTGCTTACAGGTTCAAGGATGGGGCAAAGTTATTTTGACATAATTTTTGAGAGAATAGGATAAAATTTCTCAGTGTTAATTTATACACAGGTAACAAATAATTTCATGATGGTTTCTGCCATTTCCCCTTTCAAAAAGTAGAAATGTGCAAACCCTTTGAACATTTAATGGAATGTTTTCAGATCTCTAAAAGTTCATAGACAACACAAGGCTATATAAACCTTTGTAATAAGGAAAAGGGGAATGACATTTTTGAGATGTAAGTTTACAATTTATGCAACTTTCAACATAAAGGTAATTCATTTTCTTCCTCTTAGTGTTGAAGACCCGAATCCTTTCTTCTTTCTTGCATTGTTTGCCAGTCAGTCATATTCTCTGCTGGAACCCTGAGTACTGAAGTGCAGTTCGTATTCTGTGAATGGGCAGGTTGGTTAACCAAAGCGGTTATAGCCATATAGAAAAGTTAGACCTGAATTTAAATCCAGGCTTTATCAGTTATCAGCTGTGAAGCTTCAGTCAAGTAACTTATCTTTCTGAGTCTATATTTCATCTGTAAAATAAGGATATCATCTTCTTCCTTTGAACATAAGTTTCAGTGATAGGATTTATGCAGAATGTCTGGTATCTCTTCTGACATGTAGTAAATACTATTATATATGATTTTTTTTCTTCATTTGTTGTTGGAAGCCTTCCTAAAATTCCCACATTTACTCAGTTTAAATCTTTCTGCACTTCTATTTTCTCATCTGTGAACTGGGAGTATCACCCATATCTATGCTGTAAGAAAAGAGCAGCTGTCTTCTATGTTTCCTTTACAGCTACAGGCAAATCATACCAGTCTACAAGCCAGGTACGATGAAATGAAGAAGACGCTGACAGAGGTGAGCAGATTTTCCTTCCTCCATGGGCTTTTTTAAAAATCATTTTTGACCTGCACTATTAATGGAATGCCGTGTGCCATCAGTCTGTGTGGAGGAGTCATGAATCCCTTCTCAGGGCTCAGGTCCATTTGGGGGCATAGGGCAATCACATGACAGTACCTGACCCATGCCATCAGTTTATCCATGCTTCCGTGTTCTATCTAACCCATCAGTGATTTAGGTGGGAGGCATCACAGAGTGGGCACAAGGGTCAAGATAGGCTTCCTGAGGAAGGTAGGCCTGATGGGGGTTGGGGCAGGCCACAGTGAAGAACATGGAGGGTCACTGACAGTCAATGGCCCCTGCTCCTCAAGCCACAGGGTGTAGAATGGCTCCAAAATACTGAATTTTGTGAGAGTGAGACAGTTTCTCTTTGCAATATGAGAGAACCACAGTAATGTAATTTGCTGTTCAAAATTACCGATTAAGCCTATGTGGGATGGGGGAGGAGGTTTCAAAAGAAAAGGGGATTTACTGGTATATTTTGAAGCATGTGGTTCATTTTCTACCCAGATTATGAGTGTACCATCTCACATCTTCATTAGAGTGTTGCTTGCCTCCCACATCAGATTGCCTGGGAAACCAGACCAGCAAAACAAACACCTCCGATGCCAGCTCTGTTTTGAGGAGAGTGAGATAGTTCTGTCCTTTGCATTCCCATAAAATTACCCTCACCTGGATCAGGAGAACTCTCAATGGGATTTTGGAGCTTGGGCTATGGCTGTATTCTATAAGGGCCTCTCTGAGTGTCCCACCTAGTACTTTTTTGGACCTCAGGGAAACTTGACTGATCTTCAGACATATCTGAAACTAAACCAGTCTGTTTTTTAAAATTTCACATGAAATCTGCCCATTTAAAATTCTTATGTTTACAGCAGTATGCAGCACTTCAGGTTGTCAGTATACACCTGAAAACCTGACAAAGATTTTTAATTCTGACCTGGACTAAATCACTTTGATTATTGTCAGAATGTTTAAAATGGGCAATTAGAGTAAATTCTTCTAAAATTCTTTCTGAAGATGCCTGTGTTGTATTAGGGTAAATGAGCTTTCTTTCTACTCTGCTATGATTACATTCCTTATGGATTAGATGCCCAACTCTTGAGGTGGAATTTCTGCTGCTGTTTTACTTTTAATGCTGAAGAGTCCCTAACATGAAGTTTACCAAGTCGTGGATCAGTCTGTGTATAACAATCTGGAAAAGATTAAAGGCAATACATCTTGACACCAGTTTCCTAAACCACGACGGATATGCCTTAGGATATAAATCCTAAGCGGCTTTTTGTGCTGAACACTAAATCAAGTATTTGTTGAGCCACTTTCAGGTGCTGGAAAGGTAGAGGTGTGATTTAAGTCAATAATAAGTAATCTGCCTATCCTCAAATAATAATAGCAGTCAGCATTACTACGTGCTGGGTGTGCTCTGGGCCCATCTCTTGTATATAAGTCCACTGACTCCTCACAACAGCACTAACAACACACTGTTATCATCCCTGTTCTGCAGAGAGGGAAACGAAGGCAGAAAGGTCATGCAGAGGGCCAAGCTGGTAGTGTAGCACCAAAGACTTCTAAGAGAGCTTACTAATAGGACAGTCAAACTAATTGCCATCTACAAAATGGGAAGCTCTACAAAACCTAGTTCTAAATAACTTAGGAAGAAGCCTGATTTTATCAGAATATTGAAGACTCAGGCTCGTGAATAAGTAATGAGCTTTGTGTTTGGGCCTCAGTCTCCTTACCTAGGCAAAGACTGGGCAAAATGAGTACACTGAACCCTTTTACATCATTATTCACAGGTTTTACCATTTCAGCAACATCTGCTCTTCCAGGATACCCTAGTGGCACTGAAAACCAGGGGAGACCTATCTTTCCAGTAAACGTAGGAAAAGTAAAGCTGGGCATGGAAAGTAGAAGACAGATGACTGACTGCATTCATCTGCGAGGGCGGGCTGCACACCGCTGCAAGAAGGCCAGCAGACTGGCTGGCCCCTGCATTGGCCACCAGGTTCTAGCCTGTCCACTTTTTAATTTCAGCACTCACAATTTTAATTTCCTATGTGCAAGATTAATCCTTTTTAATATATGCCATATCCTGTCCTGTCTCTCTAAGGGCATGAATTGTCTCAACTTTTTCTTGACCTATAAACTATTTCTTCAGATCAAAATTCATGTTAAGTTTATACACTTTTTTATGGTTTTATCTTTCTTTAGATGTTTGATAATTTTTTTTTTAAGTAAAAGTAGATCTTTAATTAGATTATCTGAATCTATTCTAAAACATTATCACCTTGTCAAACTCTAACCATTATGCTTCTTAATGTAGCCACATTACTCATTTCAAACATCATAGGTATTCTATTTCCTTTGAATTTGGAAAATGTTGCTTTTAGTCCAGTATAATAAAGAAGATGTACAAAATGACGTATAAAAACTAAAATTCACTCTTTCTTAAAAAAGTTTTTCTTACTTAAATATTCAAAAATTTTCACTAAAATTAGAAAGCATAACAAATTATAAGCAATGAACTAAACACTTACTAGATGTTTGATAATTCTTAATGGGATCCCTATCGTTGATTCTCAGATTTCCTGTTACCAATTATGTGTATTGTGTATCCATTTTATTCAGCCTGCTTCATGTGATTATTCTGAGAGGGTGGGTCCTACTCTTCTGTGGGATCAGACAATGAATATGGTAACTAAATATTCAGGGTTGAGCAACTCCCCAGTTCTCCTGGGCATTGTTGACTCTCTGGGGTCTTGCCCTGCCTCTGTGACTCGAGCACCAGCTCTTGAATTAGCTCATAGGTTGAGGGAGACAGGCCATGTGGCTTAGCCCAGCTAGCTGATCCTGATGCATATCCCAGCCCTGCAGCCCAGTCCTTCTACATCCGCTAATTCCACACAGTAGGCCTCCTCAGTCCATTCCTATCTACTGTCCATCTTTCTTGTCCCTTGTTTCAACATAATAGTCTAGATTTTTAGGACCTGAGGCAGGAAGGGATTTCTGCAACTTGTGCTTGGTCTTTCATTTTCAACTAGAGCGCTTGGTACTTTTTTAACTTGTTTTTTTGAATAGGTAACACATTCACATGGTTCAAAATTCAAAAAGTACGTGAGTGTACTACTGTAACTCAGCCACACAGTTTCCCTCTCCAGAGATAACTAGTGTGGCCAGTTTCTTATGGAGCGTTCCAGAAGTAAGTAGTTCATGCATATACAAGTAGCATGTATGTTCTTTTATACATTTACAGGGGAGGACCCAAAAAACAGAATTCATTTATAAAAAAAATGTGTATTTATTCTCACATGTTTAAACTTCAGTCACCTTCAGAGTACTCTCCATCTGATGCAGTACACTTATCAAGATGTTTTTTCCACTACTCAGAACAGTTTTTTTTTTAAATATATTTATTGATTATGCTATTACAGTTGTCCCATTTCCCCCCGCCGACTCCGCTCCATCCTGCCCACCCCCTCCCTCCCACATTCCCCCCTATAGTTCATGTCCATGGGTCATACTTATAAGTTCTTTGGCTTCTACATTTCCTACACTATTTTTACCCTCCCCGTCTATTTTCCACCTATCATCTATGCTACTTATTCTCTGTACCTTTCCCCCCCTCCCCCCCCACTCCCCTATTGACACCCATCTATGTGATCTCCATCTCTATGCTCAGAACAGTTTTTTGAACTCATTGATTTTGATGCTTTTCAGTGTTTCTGCTGTTTTTGTTTCACCTCTTCCACATTGGCAAAACGATTCCCTTTGAGGACTTTTTTCATCAGGGTAACAAAAAAAAGTCACTCTGGGCAAGATCCAGTGAACAGGGAGGGTGGGGCATGGGAGTCGTGCTGTTTTTGGTCAAAAACTGTTGAACACTCACTTTGGGTATGTTGCCCATCATTGAAATGGACAAAAGCGTTAAGAGTCTTCCAAAAAAAATTCACTGAAGCCGAACACAGCCTCTTACAACAGTGTCAGCTAGTACACTGATACACATGGATTCCGAGAACACTCACCTAGCAGAGGAAGCCTGTGCTACTACAAGGGAACTGCCCTCCAGAAAATAATTCCTGTTTTTTTTGGAGGGGTCCCCCTTCATATATACTTAATATATGCATTTCTTTATAATAATTGGAAGCCAAAATTGTATTTGTGGTTTTGTACCTTGTTTTCTTCATGTAACAGTAGATACTAAAAATCATTACAAATTGCATTTTTAATAGTGGCTTGGTATTGTTATATAATATAACTGTATACTATAATTTATATTTATTTTTTAAGTTTCTTTAAAATGTCTTTTTTGAAAACCTTACTCTGACTCAGAAAATGGAAGTGAAGTTATTCAAGAAGATAGGAGATTTAGTCCTGCTCTGTTAATAAACCTGATACTGGCATTCTGAAATTTAAAGCCAGGTCTCTCCCTCACAGCCACTCCTTCTCTTTCCCCTTCCTAGTAAAAAGTACCTGCTGTCAACATTACTGTTGACTTTTTACCCATTTGCTGCTGTGATTGAAAGTTGTTGCCAAGGTTTTATTAACTATCAGTATGCATCAAGAAGGGTCTGGTTTTGACCTTTCCATGTTGTCCCTCCAACCCTGTGGGGGGGGGCTCCACCTGCAGGGTGTCCCCCACCCCCCCACCCCGTCCCCAGCCGCCACGAATGAGAATAACTTCTGCCACTACCCACAAGCAAGTTGGGCCCTCCTGGTGCTGATTTGTAGTGGGGGGCTTCACCTGCAGGGTCCCCCTGTCCACCGTGGATGAGAATAAGTCTACCAAGACATGATCTGCTTGGGGAGGAAAGGTGGCCGATCTCTCTAAGGAGAAGGGCCAGGAGCCTCTTCCTCAATAGGCTTTTATTGGGTTCATTTTGCATAGGAATACAGATAAAGCTCAATCATTGTCAGGCAGTAAGGATCAAACAATAGATAACATACAAAGAACTCTGAGGGCTTATTCTGAGTCAGAGTCAGTAAGCTAAAGGGCTATAAGATTTTGGGAAACAAACTCATTTCAGGCTTGGACCCTTATCATTTAAATTGAGGGTATAAACAAAGCAGGTTTCACAGGATTTCATGCATTCTTTCTTAGGCCTGATCTCCCCAGGGAACCTGCCCTTTCTAGCACAGGGCCGCAGCCACCTCTGGTATTGTTTTAGGCGTATGTCGAGCAGGGGAATTAAGGCAGCCAAGAGATGAGGAGACTTCTTGCAGACAGAATGAGGACTCAGGCTATGTCAAAGCCGAGGGGCAAGGGTCCATCACCCCCTTTTTCTATAGCCCCCCCAAGTCCTCTCTGAGGTCCCCTGTATGACCATGCCTATCTTAGGTCATCCCTCCCTTGAGGAATCTTACCCGTCATTGGCTAACTGGTCAAGCTCAGGGCCAAGCAGGGTAAAGTAAAGTGGGCAGAGGTGGTGCCCCTGCCAGGGAGATAAGCTTTGTCTCCTTAATGGCTTATGGTCCCAAGGTCTGTGACTCAGCCTTAGCCATGGGGGTTTACAGTTTCTGAAACCAAGCTGGGTGGTTCCCAATACAACCCCATTCTATTTTTCATGTCCACCTATTTTCACAGTGTACAGCTAAATCTGGTGGGCTTGCCCACCTGTCAGAAATAGAGTACAGGTAGAACCAAGGGGAAGGAGAGTGGAAGCACTCGCTCTTCTGTTCTACCAAATCTCTAGCAACAATGCCTCCATTCTCTCTTGCAGTTGAAGAGTTATAGTGAGAAACTGGACAAGGAACAGGCATCCCTTGAAAAAATAGAATCCAAAGCTGATCCAAGGTAAGAGGTTTCAGCATGTGTTTATTTTTTTATTTAAAGAAAGTAACTTTGCCAGTACCGGGTGGCTTAATTGGTTGGAATACAGGACTAAGGAGCCAGAGGTCATTATTTTGTCCTCATGCAGGTCAGTTAATTTCACGTGGTATCCAGAATGTGCCCATTGCTCAGTCACGTGCTGAGATATGCTCGGGCTGCCTGTTCCTCCCAGTTGCCCTGGGGACCAGAAGCAATGTGTTTTGGGGGTTTTAACTGTTTTTCCATTTTTCTATTTTTAAAAACTAAGTAATTTATTCATGGACAAAAAGGTACATGGTGAAAAGTCTCCCTCCCACTTCATCCCCCAGATACTCAGTTCTCCCAGGAGTCAACCATTGTTACCAGTTTTTTTTTTAATTATTTTTTTTTTTTAATTTTGAGAGTACATTTATTAAAGCTAGGGACAGTGAAACAAGAAGGGCTTGGGATAGATGAAGCAACAGGAGAAAGTCTAGGTGAGGCTGCTTCAACTCTCTAGAAACATTATGGGAAAGAAGTGAGCCAAGGTGGGGCTTCTGTCAGCTCACTGGAAAGTCAGAGAAAAGGGACCTGTGGAGACAGGTTGAAGGGGTTAGTCAGGGACCAGCTGCCCCTGCCCATTGCTCCCCTGGTTGCAAGTCTCATGGGGACCCTTAGAGTTTAAGAGAAAGAAAATTCACTTGAAAAAATGAGATTTAAGTGGGCGTGCCCCAAGGAGAACACATGCTGGCTTCTTTGTCTTAAGGGCTGTTACCCGCTTTCCAGAGGTGCGTACTTTAGGGGAAGTCCCGGGAGGATCTCAACAGAATATTCATCAGCTTTTCCAGATGTGTCCGTTCAGGGTCATGGTCTCAACTGATTGGTTGGTGCCAGGGCAGGAGGTCATTAGTCATTGCAGCTGGTCCTGGCATCCTGGCATTGCCTGCCTGGTTTTGCTGCTTCTCTGGGCCTGGAGCTAAAACATGAGGTCTCTCTGGAAAAAGTCCAGCCATTGTTAATATAACAAGAACAGCATGACACCAGTGTAACCTGGCAGCCAAGGAGAGTGGACTGGAATGTGCATGTGTGAACAAGGATGATTTCACTGTATTAGGCAGTGGGGGCGTTAGACGTGAACAAGTGTATGGTGTGGCTACCGCATTCAAAATGAATGTGTGAATAGAGCAGCAAATCTGCATCTGATTTTGCTTTAAGCTTGAACGTTCCTCCATGGAAAGTATTCAGATGACTCAGAAGGCCTCAGTTAGGGCACCTGGTAATTGGCAGCTTCATCACAACAACATGCTTGCTCATGCATCATGTCTCGTACAGAATTTTTTGGCCAAACATCGAATCATTCATTTGACTCAGCCCCTTATAGCCCAGATTTGGCACCATTTGACTTGTGCGTTTTCCCAAAAGTAAAATCACCTTTGAAAGGGAAGGGATTTCAGACCATCAATGAGATTCAGGAGAATGCAACAGGGCAGCTGAAGGCAATTGAGAGAACTGTGTGAGGTCCCAAGGTGCCTACTCTGAAGGGGACTGAGGCATCATTGTCCTATGTACAATGTTTCTTGTATCTTCTTCAATAAATGTCTCTATTTTTTTATATTACATGGCTGGGTACCTTCTGGACAGATCTCATAAACTGAGGCATAGTTGTTATCTCTAGGGAGGAAAGGTCAGAGGAGGGTCTGAACTGCATGACCAGTGATGTGAAAAGTCAAGGAGTTCTAAACCACATGATCAGAGATATGCCAGGGGAAGAGAGACTACCCTGGATCTGGCTATAAATTACTGATCCAGTTCAACTATCTGTCTCAGTTTCCCCATTTCCACTTGCCAAGGAATTTTCCTAGCTTCTTACTATCCTGCCTCATACCCCCACAGAGACTTCCATCCCTAAAATCTTTTAGGGGTGATGAAAGAAGATAGTATATCTTCAGTAACTGCTTCCTGCTGACAAGTGTCATGGTTCCTGCCTGCATAAAGTATGGTCTCTTGCTGCTTGATATAAGGGAGACAAGGGAACGTGATCTGAGACTGGAACAGAGAAGTGGGGACGGGTTGGAATCCCTGAAGCATTGTCATCTTAGAGGTGATAAATTTGGCAAGAAGGTTAAAAAGACATGGTCCAAAGATGAGAAACAGAATTATAGTAACTAAAGGTCTGAGTAGAGACAAGAACCAGGTAATAGAGGAAGGGACCTATAATACTTTACAGTATCCCAGATTAGGTTGGTGGAGGGACCTGGAAGGTATGTCAGCTGCCTGAAGCTTTCTTGTTTAGCATACCTAATTCAGATTAGGTTAAGAGAAACATCCTAAGATCTTCTTACTGAAGTAGGTTTTCTTCTGTCTCTACCTCTTAGGCAGGAAAGGGAAAACAGTTGCAAGGTAGCAGAACTTTGGTCCCTTCAGTCTCACCCTTTTAAATAATAAAGGTTTACATTCCAGAAGCGAAGTTGTAGATTGCTCCTTATTTCATTGACTCAATTAATTATTTAGTCCTGAAAATAAGTCAATTCAGCTAAATGGTTGAGTCTCATTTCAGGAGGCGGTGCTGTAAAGGGGCCCCCAAAGTGAGACCTGTATTGTATAAACAAGCAATCAGGTATTTAATAAGAGGTATGCCTATGAAAACAGAAGAAAAAACAAAAGTTAATGATCAGAGCAAATTATAAACCAGTTTCTGAGTTTGTAAGTCTTTCTTTTGAGAAGCTTTTTAGATGTTAGGCTGAAAGTTTCCTTTGCTGGAGTGAAAGAAGGCAGTGGGAATATGATAGGTTCCCCTTATCTGCAGTTTGAGTATCTAGGGATGTCATCAGCTGCCCAGGTAAATTCTGCATGGCTTACACTGCATCGGTGGTTCTCAGTCACTCCACGTCAGAGGATGGGAGGAAAATGTAACATTAAGTTTGGAGACTTGTAACCAAATATTTAAGAAAACTGGAAAAATTCAGGATTCACTTCAGTTGTGTTTCATCTGGAACTGGGAATCTATAATACACAGTTGTAGATATTAGACATTGTTACCAGTTTTTAACAGCACTTGCTTTAGCCTTGTCTCTTTGGGAATAAAGGTGCAGTCTTTTCTGTGAAAATCAGCTGCTGGGTTGTTTTTTTCACATTTTAAATTAACTGTCTTTAGACAATTTAAATTATGTAGAAGAAGCACTTACATTTGGCATTTCTGTCACTAAACAGTTTGGGTGGTAATATCTCTTAAATGTCACTCACTTGAATGAGATTTTGAAATCATAAAAAGCTTCAGGCACAGAGTGAGCATTTCTGGGTTCAATAGACATTTTTAGCAAAGAAGTACCCAGTTTACTTGGCTTTATAATTAGAAAACCTCCTGTCATGATAAGGAGCAAAGTACTATTAGATGCTTGACATTTTTATTTTTAAATTAGCATGTTAATGACCTTAGGCAACATGTTTCCTTTGCAGAATGGATATTAAAAATAGTTTTCCCTACTATGTTTTGAGTACTGTTGAGTAATTGGTATCATTAAGTATATCCAGCACTCTTGAAACTCATTGATGTTTCTGCAGTTAACATTTTAATTCTGGATTCTATAATGTTTGTTTGGATGTAGCTTGATGGACTCTGACTCAGTTAAATAATGGTAGTCTTAATGATTTGTGGAGAACTCATTAGACACTTGGGAGAGACAAAGGAAATTAAAAAAGAAGTCCTTTTTTAGCTTGAGACTTGGTTTTAGCTGTGATTCATAAAATCAAAATGCTTTGCCATGTGTCATTTGTTGGTCTTCTCTCTTCAGTATCCTGCAGAACTTGAGAGCACTTGTAGCCATGAATGAAAATCTAAAAAACCAGGAACAGGAGTTTAAAGCACATTGTCGAGTAAGTGTTGCTTGATGTCTGCAGACATTAAACCAGGACTCTTGTAAAATCTCTTGCTTTCCTTCCCCTTGTCCTGTTGTGGCATCCTATCCAGGTACAGTTAGAAAAGTAATAGATTCATCAAGCACTTATGGGTCAGTTGCGTAAGATGAGTAGAGTACTGTGGTAGGTCCCTCACTGGGCACCAGGAGTGAATTAGATTAGTACCTGTGTGTGTCTAGAGCACAGTCCTTTACAATGTTTTCTAGTTTACACATGTATTTAAAATAAAGGTCTTATTAAATATAAATCAATGACATTACATCAGACCAGGGATATCCTGAAAATCTGGGATGTTTGTTTGTCATATGTAAGCTCTCGTTTCTACAGTCTGGGAACTCGCTGTCTAGTAGTGGGAATGATGGGTGTGCAAGTGCCCATGACCTTAGCAGGAGGCAGGAGGTGAGGCCATGCAAGCTCTGTGTATATTCCCGGGGAGGAGAGGCCAATCTGGCCCAGGAGCCGTCTGGAAGCTGGATCTTACTTACAGCAAGTGGAAGGGAGGGGCTTAGTTAGGCAGGTCTCCAGGCTACAGCGTACCCAGAAAGGTGGACAGGTTTGTGAAGAAGTGGAAACAGAGAAGGTCAATTGGAAGTGGGCTCCAGGCCACCCAATTATTTCATGCCCCAGTGATTCCTGCATGTCTCACCTGCCCTTAACAACGAAAGGGCTCTTCTGACTGAAGAACAGCTGTCTGTAACCTCCTGGAAAAAACTTCCCCAGGCTGAAAATTGGAGATCAGGGCAGTTAGTTCCTAATAGACTTTTTGTTTTAGCATAAACTCACAAAATGTGAAAATAGACTCTGGATCAAGATGAAAAATTGTACCCAATTTCTAGCTTGTCTAAGTTTTATAAATATTTATATCACTTTTAAAGGAGGAGATGGCACGGCTACAACAGGAAATTGAAAACCTGAAAGCTGACAGAGCACCAGGTGGAGGAGAAAAGGTAAAGTCCCTGAAGGAGTCCTCAAACCCTGAGGGCTGTTATGACTTAGACCGTGAACAGATTTCTAGAGAATTAACTGGCAGGACTGGCTGAAAAGGACAAATTCCCTTAACTGGGTCCTCTGCACACATATTTCTCAACTGGTTACAACATGATTTTGTTAGATTTTTCATCCTTCTCCTTTCTCTTCCTTCTGGTGGGTAAAAGGCAGCAGTGGACATGGATGAGAACCACTCCAGACAAGAATTACCAGATTATGAGTCTTCCTTCCTCCTTTAGGAAAGGGGTGTTTCTAGGAACCACTTGAGCTGTTTTCCACTCAATATTTTCTTCTCTGAATTTAGTACCAGTTTACTCATTTCACCCTCCACTCCTGTCGAGGGACCCTGTGCCCAATCTTTAAAACACAGCAATGAGCAGGGAATGGGAGTGGTGCTGGATTATTATTAGAGCTCTGGCAGTGCAGAAGCTCTGTGGATTTAAGGGGCACATCTGGCTCTCTGAAAAAAAGACTTGGTCTCCATCAGGCATTAAATTATAACACAAGGACAGAAAAAAAAAAGTCTGCTTCTCTCACCAAGTGAGATTTTAAGGATTGCTATGTTTTGTTTTTCCTTCTCACACTTGATTCAAAGCTTATTTCCTGAGCACCCCTATGCTTGGGATGCGAGAGTTGGACGTGGCCTCAGAACTCACCAATTGCACCATCTCCCTGGTAGATATGGGGCATTTGAGGCTCAGGGAAGGGAAGAGACTTGGGCAGGACAGTCTGTAGGAGTGCCCTCCCCCGCCCCCTTCACTGAGGGACTGAAAGGGACAGTGTCACACTCAGTGGGGACATGCTGCCTTCCTGGCATGGTGGGATTGTGTCAGCCAGGCCACACTACTCTTCCCACCTGTGAGAACAGGGAGTAGCAGAGTTATGCCATGCAGTGCCGTGGTGTCCTGGGATATGATCTCATAGCCTGCCTTGCTAGCTGTTTGTAAAATTGTGAATCTTGGAGGCTCAAATTGTCAGCCCAGTCAGCTTCTGAGTTTACACACATCACAGACATAGGATCCCATTTCTCTTCTTAGCAGTTCGTTAGCAGGATTATAACTAGCATTCAAAGGCAAGTTTAGCTTACTCATGTATAACTGATAGACATTTAAGAACAACGTAAAATCTGGAGCTCATATATAACTGTTTCCTTTCTGTTCCCTGACCAGACATGGTCAGTGAACTGTCCCCCGTCCTCCCCCTTCCTCCATCTAGACCCTCAGCTTCTGTCCCATTCACCTTACTTATCATTTCAGACCCTCTCCAGTGGAGAGCCACATGATGCCCTCACCCCTGTGATGTCTCATAATGTGAGTACCTGCCTGTTGTCAGGGCTGCCAGTGTTCCCTGCAGGTGTGGTGACCAGCTTTGTACTCTCCATGACACTTTCTTGTGCCTACTTTAATTTTCTCTATGGCCACTCCTCATCTGTAGTCTGTCAGGAACATTGCCCCACTTTATATAACTGGCCCCTCAGAGGGAGGCAGGATCTCACCAGGGATGGCCCTGAAAGCTACCATTCTGGGAGGAGGGGGGTTCTTATGCAGGTGTTCTGTCTTTACTCTGGTGTCTCTTCTGAGAAGGGGAGGGCTTGCATTGGCTGTACATGCTGGTCAGAACCCATAGGCTCTGAGGAGTGGGGGTGGTGTAGAGGGAAATAACTCATTTTATGGTGCTACATTCCAGGGTCAGCAAACTGTAAAGGGCCAGATAGTAAATACTTTTAGCTTCGTAAGCCAATTTCACCATAGCAAGTATAGTCAGTATGTAAATCAAAGCACATGCCAGTATTCCAATAAAGCTTTACTCACAAAAACAGGCAGTCAGATTTGGCCCAATGGCTGTAGGATTTGGCTCTTGGACTGTAGTTTGCTGATCTCTGTCCTGAGTTAAACTAGTGCTTCCAGGACTCCAGCACTCTAACAGACCTTCAGGAGAAAGAGAAAAGACAGAGGAGGAGGAGGAGAGAAGCAGGAAAGCCTTTAAACATATGCCTTCTCTCGGGTTTCTCTTCCCTTTGTGCCCTTAGAAACTCCTAGAGAATGAGCTTCAGAACTCCTGTGGTGAAGTTTAGGGGGTTGCCTGCAGCTGAACCCTGTGGGGGAGACTGTGTCTGCCTGCCTGCCTGCCTCTCTCTCCTGTGTGTGTGTGCTTGCATCTGCATACTTGGGGGCAGGGGGCTTTCTCTTACTCAGCCAACCATCCAGCCATCCATGTCACTTAACTTACTGTGTTCAGTGAGCTGGCTAGTTTTTCTCTTTAATTCAGCTCTGTCCAAAAGCACTTTCTGCAGTTGTTGGAATGTTCTGTATCTACACTGTTCAATATGGTAGCTACTAGCAACACTGAAATGTGGCTAAAGCTCCTGAGAAACTGAATTTTTTTTTTATTTAGGTGATGTAAACTTAAGTAGCCATGTGTTGTTAGTGGCTATGATATTAGACAGTGCAACTCCAAATAGAAACATAGAAAGCAAACCAGCATCACTTTCAACACAGAGGCACAAGTCAATAGGTTCTTTAAGTTGCAATTGTTTTTGGCCTGGGGTAAATGGATTTGGAGAACACTTCACTTAAGAACACTGGATTCAGCATGGATCCTAGAAGAAGGAAGAGTTGTTATAAAGGGATGTGAAAGGTGGTGAAAGGTCTTACATGACATAGGACCCAGACCCTAAAACTTGGCCCTTTGAAAAAAGAAATTTGGGGCCTTGGGATGGGGGAGAAAAGGTAAAAAGCATTCAACTTCAAAAGACCTTGTCAAAGAATGCAGGTTTTCTATTCCCAGATAATTGTGTCCTTCTCCAATTTTTAGGAAGACCTAGACAGACGATACAATATGGAGAAAGAGAAGCTTTATAAGATCCGTTTACTACAGGTGAGTAAAAACAACAGCACACAAATATATAAATGCATCTAGCTAGATATGAATGTCCTACAGCAGAACTGGAAAGTTTCAGTCTCTGAGAACTAGAGAGACATGGTCCTAAGGCTGCTGTTTGCTGCCCTTCTTGCTAGAGGGTAACTGTGGTTTAAGGTGTTGATAATAATGCTTCACATTGGTATGTTATTTTCACTATCATCTCACTTGATTAGATCCTCACCCTGATCAAGAGTAGGTATTAGCCTTGTTTTCTGTATGAAGAAACTGATTCAAATCTATTAAGTACTTGACCAAGATCAAGCAGCTACTAAGTGCCAGAGCCAGCATTCAGGTTCCAGTGTTCTGATCTAATACTTTTCCTTTAAAATTAAGTGCCCATTTTAGCTATCTTAGTTGATAACCCTGGAGGTTTGTGAGGATATCAAGTATGGGAGAGGTAGGTTTTAAAGTTGGCTCCAAAGCTACATTCACATAGAGTCAAAATAACATTGTAAAATCCCTTACATTGTCAGTATCTGACCCATGGTAGCTCAAGGCCAATAGTTAACTAGTTGTACTGTGGCCCGGGCCTTCTTTCTGTTATCTGAGCAGGAAAGGCAGGTTCTGGCAAAGGGTTGTGGGGATGTGGGCAGTGGGACCCTGTTGTTTTTTTTTTTTTATCTCTGGCTCCTGCTTATTTTGTTGAACTGTTTAAATTTGGGTGAGACACAGAATTAAATAAAATCAGGACAGTATAACTGCGTATTAGGAATCTTTTTGACTGTATGATTATATTTAGTGTTACATTAGGTCTCAGGAATAATAAATGGAATTGCCCATTTTCTTGGAGCTAACTTGCTCCCAGCAAGATACATTCATATACATCAAAGTACAAGGGGGCTCATATGCAAATTGCCACTGTGTATAGCTTCAGACTGGCTAGAGGGAAGCCACAGTAAAATCATAAGGGCATGAGGCAGAACAGGAGCGATGGGGATGGACAGAAATGAACAGCAGTGGAGAGACTGAGAAGCTGTATCTGATGGAACTGACTGATGGGTGAGAGAACAAGAGGAGTCAAAGATGGTGCTTTGATTTCTGACCTGGGAAATAGGGTGGATGCCTGTGTTATTCATTGAGAAAAAACATTAAAGGAAAAAGAATAGGACTAAAGGGCTTTGTAGTATGACTAAGAGTGTTAGTGAGATCCGTTTGGGGCTTTTGAAGGTTGGGGTACTCAACTATGTCGAAATGTCCAAGAAGTGATGGGTGTTGGGGTCTGATGCTCGACGAGTCTGCACTGGAGATAGGATTAGCTTGGCATCATCTATGTAGGTGATAATCGAGGCTGTGAAAATCCAGGCCATGAAGGGGTCCTGGGCTAAACCCTCTAAGAAGAGTCCAAGGGAAAGGAGGAATCATGAATAAGGCTTGACGCCAAGGGGGCAGCTGAAACTGAGGAAAACCTGAGTCCAAGGCCTCTTGGCACCTGAACAAAAGCTCAGTAGAAAAGAATGGTAAATGTTGCTAGAAGTTAAGAAAGCTAGAATCTGAGAATTGCCCCTTAGACATATCCCAGAAAAGATGTTCAGTGACATTGCCAAGAACAAAGGGAAAGCTTAGAGATTCAGTAAAAATAATGAATAATTGGCCCTGGCTAGTATGGCTCAGTGGATTGAGTGCCAGCCTGTGAACCTTAAAGGTCACCCACTCGATTCCCAGTCAGGGCACATGCCTGGGTTGCGGGTTGGTCCCCACTGAGGTCGTGTGAGAGGCAACCGATCAATGTATCTCTCACACATCAATGTTGCTTCCCCTGTCTTCCTCCCTTCCCCTCTCTCTAGAAATTTATAAATCAAATCTTAAATTTAAAACAAAAAAGAATGAATAATTGTATTTTTAGATTCCAAAAATAAAAACTGGAGTCAGAGCCTGAACACCCATGGGGGTGCTCGTACCAGAGTGGATGGTGGGTTTCTCATTTGGAGGCTCATATTTCCCCAGTCACATCTGCTATTGTGAGTAAAGCTGGCTTGGGGAGCCAGTGGACAAGGAGGCACAGAGGAAAGGCAGCACCAAGAGCCCACTTAGTCCTGAGACTGGAAGTGTATGATGGGAGCTGAAAAGCTTTCTTCAGGCAGCTGTCCTGCTGAGGAAAGCGGTGCTTGGAGCTGCCTTCCTCAGGTGCCTGCGCTCCCCGCTGCACCACACCGTCTGCAGCACCTCCCCGGATGCAGTCAGTGAGGCACTCCGGCCAGTGTACCCTGAGTTCATGGTAAAGAGAAAATACTGGAGAGGTATTTTAGGTGTCAGCTGTGGGAGCTTTTCAGCCAGGTGAAGGGATTTGGAATGTATAAGGAGGCAACAAGGTAGCATCAGTTCCTTGTCACCTGGCACTGATGGAATTGGCTACTGTAGAGTCCTTTGGGCCTCGTGGGCTGGCTGGTGCTCTGGCCACACAGCCCATCCCATTCAGAATCCTCCTTTTTTGTCCATTAATTTGGTACACTCTGTGGTTCCAGTTTGCAGCCACATCTTCTCCATGTATTGCAAAGTCGGAATCTGAGATGGAGCCCTGAAGTCAACAGCAGAATTTAGGGCCTGTATTCCAGGGCAGGTGGGTGGCAGGAAATGTTTTGGCTCCCCAAAGAACACGTAAGGCCTTTTACCAAATAGTGTTGTCTCCTCTTCCCTTTTGCATTTAGGCTCGAAGAAATCGAGAAATAGCAATTTTGCATCGCAAGATTGATGAAGTGCCCAGCCGAGCTGAGCTAATACAGTATCAGAAGAGATTTATTGAACTCTACCGCCAGAGTAGGTGCATTGACCACTAATGAGCTCTCAAGGCTGATCCTGGGAGGGACAGGAGGTGAAGGGCTTTGTCCCACTTTAGTGTAATGGAGTGTGCATCATAGCACAGTCCATGAAAGTCACCACTGTAAAGGACTCCTTTATATTGTCAGGCCCACTCAGCACTCATTGCATGCAGCCCTGGTGGGTAACTCATAGTCCTGGGAGCAGCACTGATGTGCTCTTGCTGTCCTCTCTATGAAGAGTTTACTCTAGTTGAGCTCTTATGCAGCAATATTTTGAACCAGTACTCATCCCAATCAGCCATTTGGGTCCACTGAGCTCCCAGTCCACTTTCCAGCATTACACAGAACATTATGACCGTATTATCACTAGATCAGGTCTTCCTCATTGTCCTTCTCTACAAACTTTCTGGCTTATGTGGTCCTTGCCTTTAATAGCATCATATTCACTCAGTAATCCAGGACTGGATCTCCCTCAGCCTGAATCAGTGACCACATCTTGTCAGGCTTAGAATGATCCTCAAAGCTATCATTGCCTTCTTTTCCCACTGCTATTGCCATATCTGTTCATCTCAACTCAGCTGAGTGACCATTAGCTGGTCTGCAGCCTTTGCTGTGAGTCTTTCATCCATGTGTCCCTCTGCTGGGAAATCTTCAGGGGCTCCCAGGGCCTCCTAAATCAAGCCTCTCTCCTTATTCTTTCCTGTCTAAATGGCTGCCCTGGGGGCCCCCACTCCACTCCAGGTCCACACTCTGGCCTCACCAGTCCTCACACTGCTTCTGCCACCTGAGGCCTCGACCTGTGTCTGGGACCCTTTCTCCTCTGTCTGACAAAATCTTTCAAGGTCAGCTCAGATATCCTCTGTAAACAGGTCCTGGACCATTACTTCTTCCTGTGGGCTCTGATTCTTATGTCCCCGGACACCTCAAACTCCACAGGCACAAAACTGAATTCAGACTCCATGTCCGGTTTTTTTTTTTTTTCATGGTCACTGGCATCACTGTCTAGCCAAGCGGGGCCCACTTAGTCCACTCTGACTCATGCTACTCTGCCTGCTCCATTTCTGAGTAATGGCCAAGTCCCTTTATTTAGGATTTCTGCTGTAGCTACGTTCTCATCATTGTCCAGAGTCTGATCCCTTCTCTGCACTCTTGCCTAGCAGATCTTTCTCAAATTTGATAATTTACCTTCTTTCTTTAAGAACTCTAATATTTAATAACTCTTCCTAACTCATAAAATAATCTTCAGAATCCTAAATGCACTAATAAAGTCCTGCATCATTGAGCCAGAGTCACTAGTTGGCCTTGCCCTCTCAGGAAGGTGTGAGTCATGGCCTGTGAGCCGGTCTCCAAGTCCAACTGCCACTGCCCTGCAGTCCCCACTCAGCAAACCTTGACTCTCTTAAAATCTGCCTCAGACTTTGCCTTGAGATCTTGGCTGCTCAGGCATCTTCCTAGCTCAGTCTAGAGCATTGTCCTTATTTGAGTCCAGAATCATGCTTCCTTTCACATCTTTCCCCACCATTCTAAGCATTACAGTGGGTTTTTTTGTTTTGTTTTGTTTTTAGAAAGGGGAAGATGTGGAGAAAGGAAGAGAAACATTGATGTGTGAGAGAAACATCGATTGGCCTCTTGCAGGCTTCCAACTGGGGACCTGGCCCATGCATGTGCCCTAACTGGGAATCAAACCCACTGAGCTACAGCAGTCGGGGCCTGAGCATTACAGTCTTCGTGTTTGATTCAGGTGCTCTGGGGCATGTATCAACAATAGCAGTTTCTCAGCAGAAAATAGTTTCAGCCTTTAAGTTAAGTTTTTTATCTTAATTTTCTACCCTGCCTACTTTAAAGCTTTTAACAATAAGTAATACCTTGTATTTGCATATTTCACAGTGTAAATTTCACATGTTAAAGTCATTTTGATAGGACATTTTTACACCAGAAGCGTTCTAATCTGTTGTACCAGAATATCTATATCATTTTCTCTTTTAAATTATCAGGCCCTGACTAATGTGGCTCAGTGGGTTGGGCGTTGTCCCACAAAACAGAAGGGTGCCGGCTGGATTCCTGGTCCCCGGGTGGGGGGCGGGCGGGCGAGAGGCAACCAATGGACGTTTCTCTCACACACTGATGTTTCTCTCTCTCTCTCTCCCTCTCTCTATTCCTCCCTTCCCCTCTCTCTAAAAATAAATAAATAAAATCTTTAAAAATATATTATCATCAAATACCTGCATCCCCACCCCCACCCCCAGTCCTTGAGCTGGATGGAGTAAGGGTGACACCTCCATTGCTGAGCAATAAAGCTGAAAGTTGGTTGATTTACAGCAGTGATTTTCAACTTTGGCCACCCATTGTAATCACCTGGGCCCCACCCCCTGAAAATCCTATATAACTGATCATGGACTTTAAAAGGTCCCCAGGTGATTACCTTTTTCAGGCAGGATTGAGTACCACTGTTTTAAAGCTTTTACAAATACTAATAATACTTTATATTGATTAGGCATATTGTGATTTCATATAAATTAGACATTTCCACACTGGGAACATTTTTTACTATTGCATCAAAATACTTGTATCAGATTTTTAACTTCTGTTATCAAATATGTTCAGCAAATTTCCCTGACTTCCACATATCTTTGACCTGCATGGCAGCAGAGAGACACAGCTGTTACTGGATATAAAAATTAAAAGTGACTTGTTTAAAGAACCATATTTAAATGTTTATGGCAGTTGCCCAAGAAACCAGAATTGTCCAGGCCTGTTCTGCCTCCCCACTGACCCCGTCCGCCCCTCCACCCTGCCAGTCCTGCTGCTCCAGAGGGAACCTGCTTTTTAGGGAGCCAGAGTCCATAGCGGGAAACCAGACCTCATAATAGTCTTGGCCATGCTGTGCCTGATAACCTTTAGGTAACAGGGTCTTGAGCTACAGCTACAGTGAAGTACTCAGCTTACAAAGCCTGACTGTGAACCCGTGTCTGGGGATTTCACCTCTTTCTGGGCAGCTGTGTGATGGGAATTTAGAGCAGTGCAGAGGTCACAGGCTCAGAGCTATGTGACGGGCTGCCCAGCCACCCAGCCAGAGTGGAAGGGGTAAGTTTGGGTAGGAATCTTTCACCTCAGTGACCTCATTCTCTGGTGAACACGGCACACTCACAGTCCTGGAATTTGGCCATTTCCTTGTACATCATTTTTCTCTAGGGAAAAGTGAAAAAGAGGAGTTAGGCAGAAATACAGAGTAATTTGATAGGTAAAGATATTGGGAGCCCTGGTAATAAATGAGTGCCTCCTTAGGCATATACACAGGGAAGGGAAGAGAATTCATATTCATTTGACATCTATTCTGGCGCAGGATAGGCATGCCATTCGTCTAGGGGGTATTTTAGAGGGTCTGCTGAAGAGAATTGTGCTCACCGGGGGAGTTACAAAAGTGAACAGGCTATGCTCCTGCTCTTGGGGCTGTGGGAAGGGAGGAAGCCATACAAACAGGAAGAGACTGAGTGGTGGTTTCATCATCCTTGCCACCTTCCTCCCAGGACTCCTCACCTGAAGGACCTCTGAGAAACCCACATCTGACGGTGAGATTCCTCTAGCCTCCTCCTCTTAGCTGGGCCACTTACAACTGGCCTCGTGCCATCAGCCTACAGCAGCTCTGCACATGCTTTTTTTCGTGACCTGTAGCGCTTCTGCCCAGAGTGCAGGTCGAGAGGTTTAGCCTGACAGGTCCAACTCTTGGTGGTGAAGGGTGTCTTATGGGAGAGTGTGTGCTTAGGGTTATTTTGATGCATTTTTTAATCCATGTGCTGATTTCTTTGCATTTATAGTTTCAGCAGTGCACAAGGAAACCAAGCAGTTCTTCACTTTGTATAATACACTGGATGATAAAAAGGTTTATTTGGAAAAAGAGGTAAGAACCTTTATAAAAAGAAAATATTTAATCAGATTAGCAGCTGCCAGTACTGTTGACCCCTGAGGTTCAAATGAACTTAGTGTCTGGGACACATTCAGTTTCAGCGGAAAAAGTGCCTGTTGTATGCCCAGGGCTGAAGTAGTCAGAAAGCGCAAGATTCCATGGGAGCTCATGTTCTCTGGGGTGAGGTGAGGCAGGTGGACAGCCTGCAAGACATGCCAGACATGCCGTCATTAAGAGAAACAGTGGAAGGGCAGGGGTTGCATATGGAGGGGGGCCTGGAGTGGGTGATATTTTAAGTTTGAGTTTTAAAGGAAGGAACCAGGTAAATGAAATGGGGATGGTGAATGTGTCATAGTTTACATGGGGAAATGTCTGTTTAATTATAGCGGCAGACAGAGGTGTGAACTGAAAGGATGGTAAAAAGCATGAGTGAAAAGGGGTTCGCATGGCACTGACAGCCCCTCTGTATTCCTCTGACTCTCAGGTTAAATCCATTAATGAGTCAGATCTCCCAGAGGTTGGATGACAAATAATTGGAGCGTAGTATACAACTACATTTAAAAACGGAACAGTACTGGTCTTCACAGTAGCAGCACAGTGTGGTGTTGAGAGCATGAGCTTTGTAGTCAGATGGATTTGGGTTGTAGCCTGGCCTTACTGTCCCCACAAGGAAAATGGGGACACACCTGCTTCAAATGATTATGATGGGGACAGAATGAGAAAAATGTGGAGGTCCTTGTACATAATGGTTTTCAATTCATATTAGTTCCAGCTTACTCCCTCACCTTAAGGTTGACAGAATTTGTTTTCATGTTATCACCTTGTAACCTGCACTGATTGCCACTTTAATATGAACAGTGTTACAGGTGTATCTCTTAACCTGAACCCACATTTGCCTGATGTTAATCAAATGAGATAAGTTTCCTCCTACAGCAGGGGTATCAAACTCGTTTTCACCAGGGGCCACATCAACCTCGAGGTTGCCTTCAAACAGCTGAATGTAATTTCAACTCCTTAACAGTTAAGGAGTAGTTATATCCATACAGTCCTAAAATTATTTTGGCCCTTTGAAGGCAACCGCAAGGCTGACGTGGTCCCCGGTGAAAATGAATTTGATACCCCTGTCCTACAGGGACATTCCTTGGGGAGGGCTGAGCTCTCATTTTCTTGGTATCCAGGGCCTTCCACAGTGATGGGCACATAACGGGCATTTGGTAAATGTTTGGATAGATGTGTTGATTGCCTTGGCTGGGATAGCTCTGCTACATGTCCTGGCCTTGGGGGTCTTCTTCCCTGGCATGCGAAAGACTTGCCAACCCTAACTTAGGGATAGGCTAGCCCCTTCTAAAAAAGCCTTGAACCCATTGAACTTCCTTCATTGGCAATGTCTGAAGTTGCATTCTTTTATTTCTTTTTCTTTTTTTAATTATATTTTATTGATTATGCTATTACAGTTGTCCTGATTTTTCCCCTCTTGCCCCACTCCACCCAGCACCCCTTACTCCCTCAGGCAATCCCCCTACCATTGTTCATGTCCATGGGTCATGTGAATAAGTTCTTTGGCTCCTCCATTTGTCATGCTGTACTTTACATCCCCATGGCTATTCTGTGACTACCTATTTGTATTTAATCACCTCACCTTTTCACCCATTCTCCCCTGCCCCCCTCCCATCTGGCAGCCTTCCAGTAAGTAACTTCTTTTCTCTTGCTGCCTTTAAGATTCTCTCTCTATTTTTAACCTTTGGCCTTTTAATAATGATGTGTCTTGGAGCAGGCTTCTTTGCATCCATCATAATTGGGATTCTCTGCACTTCTTGGCCTTGCATGTCTATTTCCTTTATCAAATTAGGGAGTTTTTTTTTTCTTTTTTTCTTTTCTTTTTATTGTTGTTCAAGTACAGTCATCTCCATTTTCTCCCCACCACTCTCCCTGCCCCACTCATCCCCACCTCCCACCCTTGATCCTACCCTCCTTTGGCTTTGTCCGTGCGAAGTTACATTCTTTTAAAAACTAGGAGTATGCAGGGGAGTGAGGGCTTTTTAATTCTAAGCCATATTAACACATAACTTTGCATTTGCATAAATTGTGCATTTTATTCCAAATCTGTTTATGCCTGTGATATTGTAGCTTTCAGACATCCCAGTGGAGTCACAGGACAAGAATATCATTTCCATGCTATATTGAACCTCAGGTCCAAGTATAGTAAACTCTTAGTCCTGACTGAGCTCACAAGTTAATGACACAGAACGAGGAACTAGGTTTCTAGTTTCTCTGGACTCAGAGCTCTGCCCTTGACTATATCATTGGGGCAGATAGAGGGGCATATTGTGCAGGGGAATGCAGTTTCCATGGGAATGGAGGCCTTGAATGATGCATTCTGTGGAGCCCCTCAGAGCCACTCAGCAGCTGACCACACTAGCAAAAATATTTTGTGGGAAGGAATAGGATGGAAACAGTGTTCTCACTCCCCACCCTGAGTAACCCTGTGCTCAGCTGATAACCCTCAAAATAAAGGGCAGTGTTAGCAAAATAGAAAGGACAGTGGTGGCAGCTTGCCCAGAGAGCCCAAATATTAGCTTAGTGTCTTCTCTGTGGGGATTTAGGTCCCTTTAATGAGCCCTCTTCCTACCTTCCTGTGGTCATGGGGTGTCAAGGTAGATTCTCTGGGGGAAAACTGTGGTGCTAAGAACATGTTGCTGCTTTGTTTTATTTTTTTCATGTTAGTTTCATCTCCATAAACAATGTGCTCTTTTAGAAGCACTCTCCAGAGCTGGACAGGCTTTCAATAGTTGAGGCAGCACAGGGATCTTTCAGTCTTTTGCTTACAATTTTTTCCCTTTTTTCTTTCTCAGATCAGCCTGCTGAACTCAATTCATGAGAACTTCTCGCAGTAAGTGCTGTCAGACTGTCAGTCCTCCTTGTCAGGACCCTGGTGTGCGCTGCACTCTGTGTTGGCTCACCTTGGTGCTGCAGTGGTGTGGTTGAGCAAGACTCACTCAGTGCTGTGTCCCATGATTCTGGCACTTCCACCCCTGCTACTAAGTGCAGGTGTTTCTTGGTTCACATGATCCTTGAGTTTTTACAAAAAACACTCTATTAGAGTTAATTTTAAAAAACACCAAGAAATACCTTAAGGAAAAGTTAACTTTCAAATAACTTGATTATGTGTAATTACTATAATCTCTTTGTATATTACTTTTGTCTTGCTAAGATTAGATTGATACCATTTATTCTTGAGGACACAGATGTTTTAAAATTTAGATATGAAATAATCTATATAATTTTTAAAAGATTGTTTAAATATTGTGGTAGACACTGTTTTTAAATTAATCTGTATCCTCTTAAACAGCTTCATTTGGATATGAATTTTTTTCTCCAAAAATTGGATGACAAGGTCCACCTATACTGAAATCCTACCAGCCCTCAGGCATGCATACCCATTGGCCCACCCACCGTCCAGACAGCTCCAGGGCCTGCTCTCTGTATAATAGACTTTATTTCCTTCTAGCACAAATCTCTACTGTCCTCCCACAGGTGACCAGTAATTTAAGATCTTAATAGATTATAAGCTCTAGATTTTAAGTTTCATTTTTAATTAAAAACACCTATAACTCCCTGATAAGATTCAATTAGTAACTTAGAAACTTGTGACATTTCTAAAAACGGTACCTTCATTTTTATTTCTTGACAGTTGAGAGAGCCTGCTGTTTGAGTGTTTTTGTGATGAGTGCTGTTGCCGTTCTTTGAAAGAATTCTCAATCCTTGTATATGTGCACTCTGACCTTCTGGTTTTACTCCCTCTGTAGAACTGGAGGTCAAGGGGAACATTTTAGGACATCAGGGAACCTATTCATTTAGCTGCAGCTTCCAGAAACAGTAGCAGGTTTCCCGGCTTCGTTTTAGAGAAATCTCAGGATATGTCTACCAATCTTGAGCAGTGTCTCCAAATCCTCAAAATTTTAAAAACTAAATGAAATTTATTTTTTAAGCAGTACCTACTATCATTCAAAGTAAAAAATGTTTTTGTTAATTTTAGTGATATTTTATTTTGATTTAACAAAATACATGTTACTGAAGAAAATTGTAGGAAAAGTAAAGATTAATATTCAGTTATAAAACCAGGCCAATTTTTATGCCTTCTTTAGAGTTTAGAATTCTTAACTGCCTGGGATCCCTGGGTTCCCCACAGGTCCATTTGAAAAGGCCTCTTGGAGCATCATGTGGGTATGGGGCTGATCCTCAGCATCTCTCATACTCATTCCTGGGTGCTGGTCATGCCTCCACTGGTTTTTCTTACAGAGCCATGGCTTCCCCTGCTGCCCGGGACCAGTTTTTACGTCAGATGGAACAGATCGTAGAAGGAATTAAGCAAAGTAGAATGAAGGTTAGATGGCATCTTTTGTGTAACACGGGTTTTATACTGGTGATGGAGAAGGCCCTGGGAAATATGAGATTCTTCTGGTTGCTCTCAGTCCTGAGGAAACATGTTCAGTGTCGCTGCAGTGGGCAAGGCCAGCTCCCAGGGCTTCATGTACTGGTGGTTCAAAGGCAGCTCTTAGCAAAACCTCCCACTGAACGCCTACTTTGTGCCAAGCACTGTACTAAGCCTCCATAAGCCCTCCTAAGTGAGTGGTGGTATACCCGTTTTACAGATGAGGAAACCAGCTTTCCCCAGCAGCCTTCCTCTCTTGCCCAGAATCACTTCCTCACTGGATCTTTGGTTCCTGACATCCTGCCATTAGAGATTGATTCTGCCATTAGATTCCTTAAGATCTCAAGAGCATTGTAGTTTTCAGGAATTCCCTATAAAAATGCAAATAATTGCTGAACTGAATTCTGATGTGAGAGGATATCGAATGCCTTGGAAGACAGGATTGAAAATTGAGGAACTGAAAAGGGGTGTGGTGCTCCAGAGGTAGCTTTGCAGAGAATCATCCAGTCCAGGGACAGCATGGGATTTTCCTTACGCTGTGGCTCTGAATATGGGCCCTTTTGTAAGTAGTTAAGCAGACTTACCGTCTGTAAGCCAGACCACTGTATTTTCCTACTACTTGGAACCAGGTGAATCCTCACTAGTACAGTACTTCAAATGGCTCTTGCTTTCAGTCCTGTTTTAAAAATGTATCACAGGAAAGCAGTCCTCAGGCAAAGCATTAAGATAAGACCTCCTGGGGACTTAGGGTATCTCTTCTTAAGATCTTGGAGCAGAGTGGTCAGTAAGTGATGCCAGAATGCAAACAAATAAAAGAAAGAGTTGCCTGTGGGACACATCATCAGAAAAACCCACCCACAAAAGACAAACATTCAAGCTACCTATAGTCTCATCTCATAAGTGATGAACCGAGGGCAAAATATCTCCATACCCCTTTCTCTACTAATCTCCCCATTAATGACTTCAGTGAAATGATGTAAAAGGAGAAAAAAATGTGTTGCTAGTGATAAGACATTTCATCCACAAATACGAGAGCTGGTATGAGGCAGCATTTGCCTTGTGCACAGACACCCGAGGTGGGATAGGCTGTCTTGCTGAGAACACATGGAGTCCTTTCTTGATGATCTGGGGTATAAGGTGGGTGGAGGAGAGAGAACCTGGCTCACCATGAGCCTATCACAACCCAAATCTCTGTGGTGACCCTTCCACCCTGCCATGCTTCTCCTCTGAGAGCTGCTCTTTTCTAAGAGTAAGAACAACAGGAACTTACTGGGTTTTTTCTCTTGGCTTCTCCTTCCTGTTTACTAGGAGATGCCTTCCTGGGGAAAGTACTATCCCGACCCCTCATTCTGTCCATCATCCTCAGGCTTCATGGTGTTGGAACCTCAGTGCTGGATAATTTCTTGTATAGGGGCTGTCTTGTGCATCATAGGATGTTTCGCAGCATCCCTGGCTTCCAACTGTAAATACCAGTAGGACCTGTTCCTCACAGTTGTAGCTATCTAAGCTGTCCCCAGGCATTGCCAGATGTCCTCTGGGGGGCAAAATAGCCCTTGGTTAAGGACCACCAACTTACTGATTATAAATTTTTAGTCACACAAAAAAAGAAAAATTAAAAGGGAACAGTTAATGCCCAATGATAGGAGAAGTGCTGAATAAATAGAGCCTCTGTGCAATATCATGCAAATAAATAAACCAATCTCAAAAATTATATAAAGAAGGAAGATACTGGAGGAAATCTATGAAATATTAGTAAGAGTTGCCTTTTGGATGTTGCCAACAGCCATTGGTCAGAATATGTTTTTCATTACCATTTCCCAAAATGTTTCACCAGATGGAAAAGAAGAAGCAAGAGAACAAAATGAGAAGAGACCAGTTGAATGACCAGTACTTGGAATTGTTGGAAAAACAGAGGCTATACTTTAAGACTGTGAAAGAGTTCAAGGAGGTAAGGGGGAGGTTGGGCCGGTTATGTAAAGCTACAGGGAGATTTATGTTCACTTCCAGATAAGCCTTTAAAAACCAGAGCACTTATTTGGTTTTCCACTGGCTTGTGATGGGAAATACAGTTGGCAGTGTAATCGGACAGTAAAGTGTGTGTGGCATCTGGGTAAGTCAACACTGTGTCAGTCTGAGACCATCTTGAGGCTCTAATTGAATGTTCCAGAGACATTACATCTTTATTTTCACTTTTCTAACACTTAATAAGCACATTAAATTCATGAAATGACATCAGTCCCCCTCAAAGAGCACCTAGAAACAACATTTGTTATAGATTCAGGTCTGGAGCTTTTCCTTCCCTCATTCTTCGCATGGAGAGGGACCTTGAAGTGCTGTGTAGGGAGAGTAAACTTTGAGTGTGCAGGCTTGCGTTGAAATCGTACCTTTACCACTTAGCAGCTGTGCGCTTGGGCAGTGATGAAGTCCCTCCAAGCCTTTATTGTTGTTGGGTTCTGTTGGGTCAGATGAGAAACGAACGCATCTAGCACTGTGTCTGTCACCTGTAACACCTGACGGTCACTGAATTTCATTTGTCCCTGTCTTTTCTTCCCTGCATTTGGTCAAGGCTACTCTCACTTGTTCCAGAAAGACAAATATTTGCTCTCTATTTAAGAGATAATCCAGAAAGGAGGTTATTTTGTTACCTCCCAGGATCTCAGCAGCCTTATTTCCAGGAGTTTCCTCCCTCATTCTAACCTAAATCCATATGGTTTTAGTGAGTTTAGAGATTGCTGAAAACACAGGCACTAAAGGTAAGTTGTAGCCTGGTGTTTGGTCTACAGAGTAAAAAATAATCTTTCCATACCAATAATTTTGTTCTTATGTATTTTTAGGGCCTTTCTTCCTTTCTTTTTCCCTCCCTTCCTCCCCTCTTCCCTCTCTCCTTCCCTCCCTTCCTTCCTTCCTTCCCCATATTTTACTTCTTTACTTCTCCTTCCCTGTTTTGTAATTTAACTTTTTGGAGTCACAACCCATGGGCATTTCAAAATCTTTTATCTTTTTAATAAATGTTCTTCCAGCTCTTGCTATGCCTCTGGGGATATATCAGGTTGTAAAATAGGCTCAGTCAGTCCCTATGTCAAGAAGCTTGTATTATGATGGGGGGACAGATGACAACTGAGGAAACAAAAACAAACAGAAACCCTAATAAATCAGTAATAACAAATGAGTAATTTCAGCCTTGGAAGGACTTGGCCATGGGCAGAGCAAGAGTCCTTCAGCCAGGGAGCAGCCAGGTTGAAGGCCTACAGCTGGGCAGCATGGGAGAGTGACCAGGCAGGGTGTTCGAGATCTAGGGGCTGGAGCTGAAGTTTCAGAAGGGCCAATGGGTGAGCAGGCAAGGAACAAACAGGCTCTTTTTCTCTCTTAAATTCAAATAACTCACAAAGAGAGAAGGCCCAGAGGAGAAGAATTACATTTCAAATATTGCTTGGACATGCCAGCACTACCCTTTCGATAACAGAAACAAAAAGCAAATAAGTTGGGGGGATAAGTACATACTGTCAAAATCAAAGCAAATTAAAGCAGAGTTCATACTTGCAACACAGGCTGTCAGGGCTGAGGGCTTAGGATGACGTCCAAAGGAAATGGTTCCTTCAGATACATTAAGCATCAAGAGTTGTGTTCCTGCCTTCTCAAACTCAATTACTGTCACAGCAGAGACCCAGGATGAGCCCTTCAGAGCCAGGGAAGACCCGTTAGACCAGGTGTTTGCCCCATGCCTTAGGGTTCTGAGGAATAGAAGGGAGGAGAAAGGCAGTATGTTCTTCAGAGAGCTAAGTATTTTTTATTGAAAGGCCTCACCTTTTTAAAAAATAGCATGTCCTCTTGTTTTTTGATGTTAAAATTGCCTTTCTCTTATAAAATGATGGTGATAGAGCGTAGTTGTTATTTTTCATTAGCATTTTACTTGGCAAAAATTTTAAATTAGCAACTACCTGTCAGTTTTTTAAAACCTTAAACTTTCTTCCACGAGCTCCTCTGAGGTAATTTGGGGCCACCCTAGATGGTAATGGTACCTTTCTTGCTGCTCCCCAATCTCCTCTCCATACCTTCATCCAGCATAATTCTGATATTTTACATGTTGCAGTTCCAAGTAAGATCTCACTTGTGGTAGCAAACCAGTTTGAAAAGTTGGACTTTCATCCCAGGGTGGAGCCTTCTCCCAGGACCCTCTCTGTCCTGCCTGCTTTACCTGCCTCTCGCCCACACACTTGGTCTCCTGCTCTCAACTTCTGAATTCCCACCATATCCTGGCCCTTAGCACTTGTGCTGGGCAATAATTACTCTTCAATAATTACTCTTACTCTGGGCAATAATATTGTCCAGAACATCATCTTCAGCAGCCTTAGTGGTTCCCTTTATTGTGTGTGGCTCGCTCCACATTAATTGAGCACCAGCAAAGCCCCATGGGCTCCATGTAGGCACCTCGTGATGCCCTCGTCCTGACTTCCAGCCTCCTCTGGTGTCAAGACTTTTTGATATGAGACATGGGGTTGTTGTAGAATTCCATTGGCTGGATCACACTGAGAGAGTTTGTTAATAATAAGTCTGCCAGGAAACAAAACATTTTCTGAAATCACAGATTGCCTTAATTTCAGTGTTACATTAAGTAGTTGTGTCTCTAAACCAAAATCACTCACATGGTCACCAAAGCAAGATTTAAATTCTAGCCTAGCACTGTTGAATGAATCTGGCTTGGCATTCTTAATCTTGGGTGAGCTGAAGTGCTATGCCTGGCACGTAGTAGGCCCCTATGGTTTTAAGCAGGAAAGAAACAGAGGCAAGGAGACAGTTTCCCTTTTCTTCTAGGAAAAAATATCTAAAGGATTCTTTCGGTATTTGCTTTGAAAAACAGAGAGTATTATTCTGCAGTCTCCCACAGTGGGTTGGGAGACTCTAGTAGATTGCACAGAGTTTAATCAGTGCTCACACACACCAGCTGATAGCCTAGATATCTTTACTGAAAAACCAGGCATTGTCTCAATGTGGGATGATATACAGAATTATCCCTGCTGGGAACTCTTCACCTCAGGAGTGTTTTGATGCTCTCAGTTTTTATTTTATTTTTTTTAAACATTAGTTTTTTTTTTAAACAGTACCATTCTTTTTCTTTTTTTAGGTGTAATTATTTTTAGAGAGAGGGAAAGGGAGGGAGAAAGTGAGGGAGAGAAACATTGATGTGCAAGAGATACACGGATTGGTTTCCTCTTGCACACCCCTCACTGGGACCCAGCGCACAACCCAGGCATGTGCCCTGACTGGGAATCAAACTGGCGACCTTTCAGCTCTCAGGCCAACACTCAATCCACTAAGCCACACCAACCAGGGCCTGAGTTGTTTTTGCCTTGTTTAAAAGGTGAGGTGGGTAACAATTGAAGCTAGTTTATTCATTATTGTATTGTTTTGTCTTTTGTGAGAATTTTCAAAAATACACAGAAGTAGAGGAAGTACTATAACAATATGGCTATCTACCTGTTCTTGTTCCATCTCTACCTACCCCTACTTTGGGAAGTAGGGATCTAGAAGTTTTTTTTCTCCTAGTAACTGATTTTTAAAAGGAAAACTTTCTTCTTTACTTTTCTAATAGAACAAATGTTATTCAACTTCACCTTTTTTTCTTTTCCTAACCCTAGAAAAAAATTAACTGCCTCCCCTTCCAAAAACATGTGCTCAAAAAATGTCAGAGACCTTGCTTCTAATAGAAGAATTCAGCCTTAGCCCCAGTCCAAGAGCCTGGCTATTCTCCAGCTCGGAGTGAAAGATAGTGTAAACCCTACAGGTAAACTGGCATTTGTTTTAGTAAAACCAGGGTCATTGCAGCCATGAGCTGTGATTTTGTCAGAAAGAGCAAAGGGCCACCAGAAAACTGGAAGCACATAGGCCCAGGGAGGTGGAAACATTGACTCTGGGGGTCTTGGTTGCAGAGGGTTCAAGGATGAAATGAAGTTTTTTCTTCCACACTAAATGGATCTCCAGGGAAGAAGCATGGCTGCTAGAGTCCTGGGCTCTCAAGCTCAACCCCTCCAGGCTCTTCCCACTACCACAGTCACCTCTCAGTCTAAAGCAGGGCTCCTTGTGCCATGACCCAGGAAAGGGGTGGAGATTTTTGCTAGCAGATGGAGGTATCCTGAGCTATCCAGTCCAGTGGGAACAAGGGGGCAGGAAGACACACAATGAGAAGCCTTTGAATATGTCTGAAGGGAATATAAAATAATGCAGAGGTGACCTTGTACCACTGGACATCAGTACCACAGAGAGGAAGGGGCCAGTGACCTCCCTCAGTGATAATCCTCAGCATATACAGTAATAGATCTCATACAGCTAATTCTTAAGAGGGAACAGGTGTCCCTTGATGCCTGTTTCTCATCATGTCATCTGTGTGTTTGTCTTTCTTAAAGTTAAGGATATTCTTAACCTTCACTATTGTCAGAATAAGAGCTTTTCTACTGCTTCACCTGCTGTGCTCCTTAGTCTGCCTCCAAGGACCTCCCCTCCTTTCTTCCTTCTCCGTAGTAATCCAAGATTGGTACACAAGTGTCTGCTTTCAGCTTTTGTTCCCTTGAAGGGTTAAGAGATTTCACGAAGTCTTTTGGAGTGATAGTGCCTAATCTTGTCATCCTATTCTCAGCCTGACAGTGCAGACAATGAATGTCATTATAAACTGGTATTGAAGATCAGTATGTCACCAGGAGGTTTCACAATGCTGGTGGTAACATGCTAGGAGTCTGGTTTTGTTGGTCAAAAGTTGTCTACCATGGGACTCAGGGAAGGACAATAGGACCATCTGAGCCTCACATGGGTACTAATGTAGCCACCACCTCTCTGTACACACTCTTTCTGCTTTCCCTCCAGGAGGGCCGCAAGAACGAGGTGCTGCTGTCCAAGGTGAAAGCCAAGGCCTCCTGAAAATTCCCAGCCATCTTCATGTGTCATTGATTTTTTTTTAAACACCATATATCAGCTCCAAGATTATGAAATGGTTCTGAACGCTGCAGTGGAGAGATGCAGGTGTAATGATTTCCACACCCTGGATGTTTTGTTTCTCCTATTGGCTTCCATTCTATCTCTATATTGGTTATTGTTGATGGAATCAGACAGTATAAATACTGTGGCTTAGATAACACCTATTATCCTCTGCAGAAATGTGAGCAGTATTTGTTCTCTGTGTTGTATCAACTTTTATTTCTCCAATAACACTGCACATAGGACGATGCCTGTATTTGTGTGGACTCTGAATAAAGAGGAATTCATTTGCTCAGCAAGTATTAATTGAACAACCATTGACATATAAGCATTGTGGAGACAGATGTGTCAAACACAGTCCCTGTGGTCAGACACCCAGCAAGTGGGCCAGAGAACAGATACAGTCCATCTGACCACAGAGCTTGGCCACCTGGGATTATTTTTTTAGTAAACAATGGGTTTTATAGCTAAATGATCATCCCATGTGAGTGTTGGTCACTTGGGCCCTTCACTTGCCTATGGTGCCTTTTGTTCCTGGCTCCTCGTGATGCCAGCCAGCGGGCTTCATGGCGTATTACTTAGAAAGAAAACTCAGTGTCTGCTGTTTATTCCTTATGTACTGCTCAAGTTCATTTCACTGAATGTTGAAAACAAGGGCCTCATATTGAGGACTTAAATGACACCTTATCATTCTCTAGTTCTCATTTCAGTCATAGCCAACATGTGGATGGCTTTGTGCATCCCCCTCATTCCATGTGCCTTACACTCTGGACAGGTTGTGGTGTAAGCACTGAGATGAGACACACCATTCGTTGCAGTCCAGGGCAGTATGTGATAAATCTCAGAGTGACAGATGATGAGGAGGTGTCAAGAGGTCAGGAGGTATCCAAGGAGAAAGAGCAGTAAGTTATGTAGAGATCCAGGACACCTCATGGAGGACGGAGGATTTGGACTAGATCTGAAGGGGTCCTAGCATTTTAGTTGGCAGAGGTGGGTAGGAAGGCCATTTTGGATAAAGATGCGACTAAGACTAAAAATCCAAAAGGGTAAGGGATTGGCCAATCTCTGTGCATTTTCTCAGAATCATCTCAATTTTTAAAAATGACATGGCTGGGGGAGAGATTTAGCCAGACATTTCCAGACAGAACTGAGTTTAAATCATCCACCAAATACTACCTTTTGTCCTTTTTTATTGTAATATTTTATCTGAACGCTTTAGAGACCAGTCCACAAAGGTGGGCTGGGATGAGCCTTTGGAGGGCCTTGAAAGGAAGCCTGAAGAGTTGACTTTGTCCTCTGGAAATGAGTAGGCCAAACCCAACACAGAGCTCCCATCCTGGTCCCCATGGATCTGGCAACTCAGTCAAGTTCAGGAAGCCCCAGTGTGAGGTTTGCACTTCATTCTGCATAAACCTTGCACACATACCAGTCAGTAGGTTTGGACTATAAAACAAAAACTTAAACATGTTAGGCAAATGGGTCATTCATTGCCGTCACAGGAAGGTCACGTTCATTTTTAGTTCCCTCATGGACATGATTAAGCATGGCTGATGTATAAGAAAATCTCATACTCGATTAACAGCAGCTATTGGTTTCTGTGCCAGGGCCAGTGATGCCTGCATGACAGGGAGGGCTGCTTGCGGAGCTGAACCATGGACATCTCCACCTAGGCTGGTCCCTGGGCCATGGCCTTTGTGGATTTTGAAAGGTGAAGTTAAAGTCAGGAACTACCAAAGAATGGGTAGCATTTGGAGGGCAGAGGAAGAAAACAGCAGTTTGACTGTAAATTATTTCAGATTCCAGGAAACCTCTCCATCATCTTGAGAAGCTCAGAGACCTACTTTCTAATTAACTTTTTGAGGAGTTAGGAGATTGTTCAGATACTTGTCCAAAAGTGGTAGGGATGAGTAGTGGGTGACATTCTACAGTTACTCTAGGCCACCTTTCTACGTTGTTGGGAAAATATGGCATGACTAATCCAAAGCAACCCATAATTTTTTTTAAAATGGGGGCATTTATGTTGGATTATGTTTCTAAAGAGTTTTATTTGGCCTGTTTTTGGTACAGAGAGGTCTCAGTTGATATCTTTCCCCTTTTTGTCATCTACAAGGCCTAATACTATTAATAAATTAGTTTCCATTCCTTGAACACATTTTGAATTAGCAGAAGCCAGTCTGGAGAATTCCATGTTTGCTATGGATGACCTACATAGTAGTGGTGCCTTTTTGAGTAACAGAACATTAAGTGTGCTTTGCAGGCCCAGGGGACGCCCAGGCCCAATCACTTCAGAAGCCAGCAGGGGTTCCTCCCAGGAACACTTCCTTCTGTGTGCTCAGAGTGTGGTGGGGTGTTCTGCCAAGCCCATATTCTTTTCCAGAGCTAAGAAAGAATGTGGGGAACATGAGCATCTGGAAGAATGAGGTTTCCCTGGCAAGCATGCAGATGTCTAGCAGTGTGCTTGCTAATAGGGCAGGCTTCCCATGGCTGCCCACCAATGCTCTAGGATTCTCATCCAGGCTCTGGGTTGGGAGCTCCCCTACTCCCACATACGTTTCATGGAATACAGGGAGCTGCTTCAGTTTAAACCCAAATCAGAGCTGCTGTGAGCAGACAAACTAGAAGAGGCATCTGGGAAGATACTTGGGACATACTTTGATATCCTTGACCTGGGTTCAGTCTCATGGATCACTGGGATCAGCTAATAGCACTCGTAGGAGGTGCCAAGAACAGCTGCCACAGTTAGACATGAGGGGTGAGCTTTGTTTTTTTTTACAGAGCACAGATTCCAAGTTTGTTGGGACTAAGCTCTTGTTGGAGTCCGGAACGTGTGGTTTTAACTGAGTTCTACTTTGCAGCCTGTGTTCTGTGGATAGCCAGGTCCTGCCAGCACCTACTGAGTCTTGACGGCATAAACCAGGAGGCAGAGGTGCTAGTCCAGACAGAAGGACTTTCCCAGGTTCTTGGGAACTCCTGAAATCAGAGCAGCACTTGGAGAAGGCCTCAGGCAGCCCTCTTACTACCTCATAAAGTGACCTCAGGCTGTAACATCAGTGGCCCCATCACCTCTATAGTGACCAAAGCAAACCTACCTAAAAGGGCAATTTGAACAGAAGGAGTGGCCTGCTATCACCTCAGCCAGCCTAGTCTTGCCCTGTCCGCAGGTGACTGATCATCAGTGTAAGAGGAAAGTGACATTCTAGCAATAATTTTTAAAATTTTATTTTTCAATTATAGTTTACATTCAGTATTATTTTATAATAGTTCAGGTGTACAACATAGTGGTTACATAATCATATACTTCAAAAATATTTCCCCTGATATTGCCAGCACCCACCTGACACCATACATAATTATTAAAATACTATTGGCTGCATTCCTTGCCCTCTACTTTACATCCTGATGATTGTTTCGTAACTACCAGTTTTTCTTAATCCTTTCACTTTTTTTTTCACCTAGTTCCCCAACATCTGTCAGTCTCTTCTCTGTATCTGTGAGTCTATTTCGATATTGTTTGCTTGTTTTGTTGTTTAGATTCCACATATAAGTGAAATTGTATGGTATTTGTCTTTCAACACACTTATTCACTTAGCATAATACCCTCTAGGTCCATCCATGCTGTTGCAAATGGTAAGATTTTAGTTTTCTGTATGACTGAGTAATATTCCAGTGTGTGTGTGTGTGTGTGTGTGTATGCATATATATATATATACCACAACCTTTTTATTCATTTGTCTGCTGATGGTCACTTGGGTTGCTTCCATATGTTGGCTATTGTAAATAGCACTGTAGTGACCATATGGGTACATATATTTCAAAATAGTGTTTTGGATTTCTTCTGATATATACCCAGAGGTGGACATAAGGCAGTTTCATTTTTAATTTTTTGAGGAAACTCTATACTGTTTTCCACAGTGGCTGCACCAGTCTGCATTCCCACCAACAGTACACAAGCATTCCCTTTTCTTCACATCCTTGCTTATGAATTCTTTATAAATTCTGGATAGTAACTTTTATCAGATGTATCATTGGCGAATGCCTTTTCATTTTGTTGACGGTTTCCTTTACCATGCAAAAACATTTTAGTTTGATGTAGTCTCATTTATTTTCTCTCGTTCCCCTTGCCCAAGAAGATAAACAGTGGAAATTCCATTCTTAATTCATCCTGGAAACTGTTCGAGAAGTGATTTGTTCAAAAACCAATCTGCTTTGTCACCTGAGAGACACGTGATTAATCATACAGGTATCAGCAAGAAAGGGAACCAATTTCTGAATATTCTTATGAATTCTGCTACTTTACTGAATTAATTTATTAGTTCTAGTAGTTATCTGGTGGAATTGTAACCGAACTAGAAGGGTCCCACCACCCCATAGGCAGTAACTCTGGAAACAGAGTCCGTTGGAAAGGAAAATTAAATTTTTACTTACTTATAGATACAGACAGTAGATTTCTTGATGTCCATCCCCGCTCCCACCACTGGAAGAGCAAGCAGGCTGCTGGCAGGTGACTTGGGAGGTGACCGCCACAGCGGTTTGTTTCCCTAGGGCTTTGTGTGTAGGAGAGGGGCACAGGGCTTGTTACCTGGCGGTGCCACTGCTAGGGACCTGCCAGCCCAAATTTCCTCTCCACCACCCCCAGCACCCTGTTCTTACTGGCCTTACTTCCAGCACTAGCAGTGCTCCTTGTGAGGCCTAAAGCCCTCAGGGAGGTGTGCAGGACCAGACCCTCCCCAGCTGCCCTGGGGCCAGAACCAACTGGCCTGCAGGGGTATGCGTGGTCCACGGGCAGGCAGCAGCAATAGCTTCCTTCCTGGGAAGGGGTGCAGGGCTTCTCCACCCAAGCCTCCCAGAGCCCCACAGCCTGTGTCTCCCCCACTGTCTTCTCTCAAGCCTCCTCCTACCCTTCCTACCTGAAACCTACTGAGCTCCTAGACAGGCAGGTCCTAGAGCGCTATGGCAGGGGGCACTCAGAATCCCTCCAGCTAGGTCCCCGGCTCAGGAAACTCAGCCCCCAGCTTCAGACCCACCAGCCAGGGAACAGAGGAGCGAAAAAATGGCATTTGCAGGCACTCCACCTTTTAAAGAAACCCCCCCACACACATATACACACATAGCAGAGGTAGATGGGAGAGTATGACCCTCCCATCCAGTCACCTTCCTAGCTTTTGGAGCCTCTTTTTTTTGTGTCATGAACAGTAGTCCTGGTTGCTAGGGCGACTCTTGCGCTATCTTGGGCTCTTTTCCACCCTTCCCATTTCCGGGGTGAGTTCCTTCCCCACCCCCTTACAGGATCTTTAGGGTTCTCTATATACAGTATCATGTCATTTACAACTAGTGACAATTTTACTTCTTCCTTTCCAGTTTGGATGCCTTTTATTTCTTGTTCTTGTCTATTATGAATAGGACTTCTAATACTATGTTGAATAAGAGTGTTGAAAGTGGACATCCCTGTCTTGTGGGTTTGTCATAATATGGCCTTCATTACACTGAGGTATGTTCCCTCTATTCCCACTTTGCTGAGAGTTTTTAACATAAATGAGTGCTAGATTTTGTCAAACGCTTTTTTCTGCGTCTATTGATATGAGCATGTGTTTTTCATCCTTCATTTTGTTTATGTTGTATCACATTAATTGATTGGCGGATATTGTACCAACCTGCATCCCAGGAATACATCCCACTTGATCATGTTCTATGATCTTTTTAATGTTTTGCTGAATTAAGTTTGCTAATATTTTGTTGAGGATTTTTATATCTATTTTTGGCCTATAATTTTTTTTCTTTGTAGTATCTATATCTGGTTTTGGAATTAAGGTAATCCTGGACTGGTAAAAATAATTTTGGGAGCCTTCCTTCCTCTTGAATTCTTTTAAATAGTTAGAGAAGGATACATGTTAGTTCTTCTCTGAGTGTTTGGTAAAAATTCACCTGTGACCTGTGAAGCCATCCCATCTAGGACTTTTGTTTATTGGGAGTTTTTTCAGTATTGCTTCTATTTCATTAGTTATACTTGGTCTGTTCAGATTTTCTATTTGTTCTTGATTCAGTTTTGGGAGGTTGTACATTTCTTGGAATTTATCCCTTTCTTCCAGATTTGAAGATGTATAGTCCAATTTGTTGATGTATAGTTCTTCATAATATTTCATATAATCCTATGTATTTCTGTGGTGTCACTTGTTACTTCTTCTCTTTCATTTCTGATTGTATTTATTAAGGTCCTCTCTTTCTTCCTGGTGAGTCTGGATAAGGTTATCCAGCTTGTGCATCTTTTCAAAGAACTAGCTCTTGGTTCCTTGATTTTGTATTTTGTAAGATTCCATTTTGTTTATTTCTGTTCTGATCTTTCTATCTACACACTTTGGACTTTGTTTTTCTTTTTCTAGTTCTTTTAGGTGTAAGATTAGATTGTTTATTTGATATTTTTCTTGTTTCTTGTGGTAGACCTATAATGCTATGACTTTCCCTCTTAGAACTGCTTTCACTGTGTCCTGTAGATGTTTAAGTTGTTGTGTTCTCGTTTTCATTTGTCTCAAGGTATCCTCTGACTTCTTTCTTGATCTCATTGTTAACGCATTCATTGTTTAGTAACATGTTATTAAGCCTTTATATGTTCGTGTATTTTTCAGTTTTTTTCTTTTAGTTGATTTCTAGTTTCATACCACTGTGGTCAGATAAGATGCTTGACATGATTTAAATCTTCTGAAATTTACTGATACTTGTTTTGTGTCCTAACATGAAGTGTAGTAAAGTGTTCCATGTGCACTTGAAAAGAAAGTATTTATATCCTGCTCTTTTTGGGGGGGATTTATATCCTCCCCAGGATATAAATACTTATACAAGCTAATTACATAATAAGCTAATATAAGCTTATATATAATACTTATATAAGCTAATATATAATAAGCTAATACTTATATAAGCTAATTATATAAGCCCATATAATTGATGGGCTTATATCTATCAATTAAGCCCATCTCATCTAGTGTGCCATTTAAGGCCACTGTTTCCATGTTACTTTTCTGTCTGGAATATCTATACATTGATGTCAATAGGGTGTTTAAAATCCCCTACTATGACTGTGTTTCTGTCAGTCTCTCCCTTTATTTTCATCAAGATTTGCTTTTATGTATTTTAGGTGCTCCTGTGTTGGGTACATAAGTGTTTACAAGGGTTATATATCCTCTGGTTGGACTGACTCCTTTATCATTATGTAATGTTTTTCTTTGTCTCTTATGATCGCCTCTATGTTAAAATCTGTTTTGTTGATATAAGTGATGTAAGTGTTGTTACCTCAGCTTTTTTTTTGTTTCCATTTGCATGAAACACCTTTTTCCATCCCTTTACTTTCAGTTTTTGTGTCTCTTTCATTGTGAGGTAGGTGTCTTTCAGACAACATTTATATAAGTTTTCTTAACCATTCAGGTACCCTATGTCTTTTGTTTGGAGCATTTAATCTATTTACATTTAAACTGATTTTTGATAGGTATTTATTTATTGCCATTTTGTTGTTTATAATTATGTTTCTCTTTTGTTTTTCTTTCTTTTTTCTTGTAATACTGGTTTGGTGGTAATGAACTCCCTTAGCTTTGATAGCCTTAGTGAATAGAGTAGTCTTGGTTGTAAGTCCTTATATTCTATCACTCTCAGTATTTCATGCCAATCTCTTCTGGCCTGAAATGTTTCTGTTGAAAATCAGCTGACAGTCTTATGGGGGTTCCCTTGTAGGTAATTAACTGTCTTTTGCTGCTTTTAAGATTGTCTCTCTGTCTTTAACCTTTGGCATTTTAATTGTGATGTGTCTTGGTATGGGCCTCTTCGGGATCATCTTCTTTGGTACTCTGTGCTTCCTGGACCTGTGTGTCTTTTTCCTTCACCAGGTTAACCCTGCAGAGGTCATAGGCAAAAAAATTACAGTGTAGGTTGCATTATACTTATATAACAAAATACATGATTTTTTAATTTATTTTCAGTTATGATCCAGAAATTATCAAACAAAGAAATGGGAAAACATAAAGACTAAAATTTTTTCTTTTCAAATAATGGAAATATGAATATTGCTTAACATCCATATTAAAAAATGTCTTTAACATTAATTAATCAGAATCTTCAATAGTTGGCTTTAAAGCAAAACATTTGTAACAGTCATCGCAAACAATATTGCTGTGCTCAAGGCATAAATACTTTTCACAGCACTTTCAAAAATACTGATAAGCAACTTATTTTGGATGTCGTTACACTTGATGTTGTCCCAGAGGTCCCTTCACTATCCTCATTTTTAATTTTTCTTTGTTTTTGTTGCTCTGTTTAGGTTTCTGCTACCTTCCAAATTGCTAATTCATTCCTCTACCTCATCTAACCTAACGTTGATACTATAATCATGTAACCTATGTTGATTTCTGTAACCGAACAACTAGGGGATCCTACCACTTGCTGCCCATAGTCAATGATTCCAGAGACAGAGTCCAGTGGAAAGGAAAAGGGAATTTTTTTTAATGTAAAATATACACAACAGGTTTCTTGATGGGGTCCCCCCCGCCAGAGGACCACACAGGCAGCTAGTGAGTGGCTGCCACTATGGCTTCGTATGGTATCACACATGGGAGTGGGGCACAGGGCTTGCCACCCACCTGCACCATGTCCAGGACCTGCCAGCCAAAGCCTTCTCTCCCTCCCCCCTGCCCCATTCTTACCAGTGTAGTGCCCACAGTGCTCCTGGTCAGGCCCAGAGCGCTCAGGGAGAGATGCGGGGCCTCTCCCCTGGCTTTGCTGGGTCCGTACCTGACAGGCCCACACTGGTGTGGGCTGCGGGCACCAGCAGCCACCACAGCTTTCCGTCTGGGGAAGGGATGCAGGGCTTGCTGGCCAGCCATGCTCCCTGAGTCCGCTAGCCCAAGCCTCCCCACAACCCTCTTCCTGGAACCTGCTGCATTCCTCACCAGGCAGGTCCTGGAGCACCAGGGCAGGGGCATGGGGAATCTCACCAGCTCAGGAATCTCAGCCCCCAGCCATAGACCCACCAGCCAGGGCATGGGGGCACAAAATGCATGGCGTTTGTGTGCACTCTGCTTTTAAATAGCCCCTCCCATAATCACCCCAGTGGTGGAAGTAGATGAGAGGATGTGTCCCTCCCATCCAATCACCTCCCTAGCTTTGGGCTCCAGCCCTACTGCCTTTTTGCTTGTCCTGCACTTGTTGTCCTGGTTGTTGGAGCAATGCACACATGAGCTGTCTTTCATGCTTCTCCACCCCTCCTCATTTCTGGGGGTATCCCCCGTTACAATTCCTTCTAGTGTATTCTTTATTTCAGATATTGTAGTCTTCATTTCTGCCTGGTTTTTATGGTTTCTGCCCTTTTTATGCTTACTTTCTCTTTAAGTTCATACTGAGTTCATCCATTGTTCTCCTAAGTTTCTTGAGCATCCTTTTAACCGTTTTGAACTCTGTATCTGCTAGATTGTTTGTCTCCATTTCATTTAGTTCTTTTAATGGGGATTTCTCCTGTTCTTTCATGTAGGGCTTGTTTTCTTTGTCTTCAACTGAGGATATTTATTAGGAGAATCAATGTGGGGACCTGGTATTGCCTACATTTCTTGAATCCTCTAGCCATCCTTTAGCTATCTTAAAGTTTCTTGATCCACTCATGCAAGAAGGTATATAAAACGAATCTTCTTGTCCAGTTAGTTTAGTTTAGTTTAGTTTATCTTCTTTATTTACGGCTTTAGATAAATGATCAACATACTTCTGTGGGAGACTTGCAGAGAAGTTGTCAAAACCCGTAATGATTCTGTATCTTCCGCTAATCCTAATGATAACTTTTTATCACTTTTGTGTTTTTTATGTGCATGCTCCATTAACATAAGTCAAAATGTCATTATTGGTTTGCTCCTGTGGAGCATTTTCAACCATATCAATACCATGTTCTTGTTTTCCAGTTGCTGGCTTTGTTGCTTCTTTCTTTGTAAGACCAATGCCTGCTAAAACATGAAAGAAGCTTTTAGAAGAGGTTCAGGTGACAGAAAGGCAGAATGAGAAAAGCCCTGGACTTTTATTATTTCTTGGGAAGGTTTTCAACTGCATCTTCATTTTTACTATGAAAACTATTTTCCTCTTATAAGGTCCTGGTATTTGGTCTTACAATGGCAGATTTTGCTTCTGTGTTTTTCTTGTATTGCTGAATAGCAGTCAGCTTTGCTAGGCTTGGTTTCACGACATTCTTGGTATCAAAATTGGAATCTTCATTGTCTGATGCAGGCCTTGAGTCATTATTGCCAGCTTTGCTGGAAAACCTCCTTAAAGTGTCTGCTTCAGAACTCTCATCTACAAGATTGCTACTTTCAGAAGTCTCTTTAGGTCTCTTTTCTCCTTTATATTCAGAAGTTAGTTGGTTATTGCTCCAAGGCTAAAATGAGGGACAAAAATGAAGCCTCATGTAACACTCAGGTATTATGTAAAAGTTGGTAAAAAGTCCTCTAAGAGTCTCTCTACTCCAAGTTACCACAGCCTCCACCATTTCAGGCCCAGCAGCATGGGCATCCAGCAGCCCCATTCGTTGGTCCATTGGTGAATATCCTATGTCCTGCCCCCTGCCCACCTGCCTTCTCGTGCTAGCAATAAGTTCTGACAGTTGTTTTGGCTGAGTGTGAGGTGTAGGTAATTGGCTTAAAAGCAGACAATTGTAACTGAATAAAAATAAATTAATTAATTAAAAAGCAAGACATGCTCTGAAGAAGAACACTTTAAGAAGGTGCTTTATAATTTACTAATGGCCAGTGTTGACCTTGAAGTCAAAGCACATCTCTACAGAAGCAGTACTGTGAAAGCCCAGTAGAATGAGGTGCCTGTTGTCTGTACGTGTGGCTGGGCACTCATTAAGTGACATGCCTTGTGCGAGGTATCTTCGGTATCCCCTAGTTCAGAGCATTCCTTCATACAACACGTGGTTGATAGGCTAAAAATGCTATATAAAAAAATGTTTCCGTGGACTGACCTCACAAATAAATATGTGAAAACATTAGGAGGGGTTTAGTAGCTGTTCTGCAGCCTGTTGGACAACGTGGAGGTACTATAGGCTTTCCATACTGGCCTACATCAATTCCTCAAACAAGCCAAGCTCACACCTGTCTGTGGCCGTTGCCCTTGCTGTTGCCACACCCGGCCCACTCTTCCTCCAAGGTTGTGGGCAGTAGGTCTCCCTGACCACCTGATACTCATAAAAATCCATTCAGTGTCAGCCTACACACGTAATCACATTCTGTCCTTTCCCTGCTGTCTAGATGGCTCCTGCTGGAACTGTTTGGGTCGTAGTCCTTTGTAAGGGCTGTTGCCTGTTCTGCCCTCCAGAGTGTAAGAGTAACACAAGCAGGGACCTGGCCTGAGTTACGCACTGCAGTCTCCCCAACATCTGGCTGGCCTGGAGAATCAGGAAATTCTGCTTGGATAAATATAACTTCGAATTGCAACTTTGCATCCCTATATTAGCAAAGTTTCCGCCTAATTTATGCTTAGTTTGAGAACAGGTAGACAACTTATTGAGCAGCTTTAGAGAATCTCAGAGTGTATTTGTTATACTCTACCTTTGAAGGCTGGGATGAAAAAGGTGTCAGAGATTTCAAATTTACCTTTTAAAGATGTTTGTTCTCCCCATGTAGGTTGGGGGAGAGAGAGGGAGAGCACACTGATGTCAGAGATTAAATCACGAGTGTGTTCTGGCTCAAAGTATGTCATGATCTGAATGTAACTTGACTGGTTGAAATGACTCAGTCATGTGAAACCAAGAAGTGGAAAGCAGCACTCATGGCAGAAGTACGAATTTTACAGTCTCTGGAAGGCAACTGGACCATATCTCTCAGAAGTGCAAGTGCATAGACCTTTCGAGCCAGCAGTGCTACTTCTAGGAATTGTTCCTGTGTATGAGGATTTCACTACAGCATTGTAATAGCAAAAAGTTGGTGCCCTGGCTAGTGTGGCTCAGTGGATTGAGTCCCGGCCTGGAAAAAGAAGGGTTGGTGGTTCCATTCCCAGTCTAAGGCACATATCTGGGTTGCAGGCCAGGTCCCCAGTAGAGGGCGTGCGAGAGGCAGCCACACATTGATGTTTCTCTCCCTCTTTCTCCCTTCCCCTTTCTACAAAAAATAAATAAATAAAATAAAAATTTTACAGAGGGTTGGGATCTACCACCATCATAGCGCAATGGCTAAATAAATTACGGTGAATCCATACAATGGAATATGAAAAGAACAGAGCCGCTCTGTATGTCCTGCCGTGGAATGATCCACAGGCTGGCTGCATGGATAATTTGGGGGGAAAGAGGTTCATAGTACGCTAATGTTTGTTTATAGAAAGAGAAAGGAGATGGAGGAAAAAATGCCTGTGGGTATATCTGTGGGTGTGTATCTGTATCCACACACACAAATGTATGTCAAACACGTCTGTGTGCATGTGCCCCGGATATTTCTGGGAGGATACACAGGAACCTGGCAGCCTTGGTTGCCTCTGGGCAGAGGGTAGAAGTTACTTCTCACTAAAAGGTACACCTTTTGTACCTTTTGAATTGTGTACCATGTACATGTATTATCTGTTCAAAAAATAAAAATGTTTACATTTTAATTTGGCTTACTTTTTAAAAAATAGAAAGAAGACAGAAGATTCTCATTTAGTAAATCTGCTTTCCTTAGAAGTTTAAAGCCCTTGAGCCAAAAGTAGTTAAACTCTCCTTTTCTTGAGTCTTGGAGGTGAGACTAGGGAAGTGAAAAGAGGGCTGTCCTCTTCTGGTGGAGCAGCATGGGGAGACAAAGCAGTGAAGACGGTTCTGCTCTGCTGGTGTGAGTGTGTTGGGGTGATGAGCAGGGGAAGGGAGGGAACAGGTGGCGAAGTGGCTACACCCTGGAACAGACGGCAGCTGCTGCAGGGTTGGTTGCCTCTGTCTCACGAGGATCATAGAACAGCCCGTGTTCTTCTGGCATTTGGTGTTCCAAATGTAGAGGTGGTACCTCTGAGCCATGGTCGGAGGGGAGCTGTTAACATTCTCCACAAGCTGTGCCTGTCCTCTGTGGAAACCAGCTGTGGGTGCTCCTTACCAGGAGAACTCTGACTTGGGCCCGCCCAGGCCGCTGCATCCAGCCCCAGGAGAGAATCACGACAGTTGTTCTAAGACAGGCAGAGAAGTCCTATTTCTCCACCAGAAATTGGTTTACATGTGGTATCTAACCCACTTATGGCCGCTACTTTGTACAACAGCTGCACATGGTGGTCAATAAACAGTCATCTTAAAATTTATTTCTGATTGAGTATTTTAGGAAAGAAGGTATAGAGGGGAAGATCATTAACACCGTGTGGTATCTTTCAACCAAGATGGGAAAATCCCCAGGAGCCCTAAGCTTGAGCTATAGCCCTTAAAACACAACAATGATGGATGGTCGAGAAGGTCATTTGATTGAGAATCACATACCTACCTGCCCCACTTCCTCCAGGTGGTCAGTCAGCTCGAAGAATGTCTCCATACCTAAGCCATCAGGTGAGCCAGTGGTGGAGAGGACTCTTGTGTAAATTAAAAGGCCTAATTAGTAGGCATCCAGCCCACCTGCAAGATCAGGTGGACTGTGGTCGAGGTGATTTAGTCCCGGTGTCTCCCTTGTCCTCCCCATCTCTGTCACTGTGTGTGCATGTGTGTGTGTTGAATAGGTAGGAAGGCAGGTAGAGATGGATACATTTGCATGTATATACACACACATATGACTGACTCTGAGCCTAGAAATGATTACTTCAAAAGTATTTTTATTACACATATAAGTCAGTATTGGGAAGTAATGGGAAAATTTCTCGCAGCTGCTCTCCCTTGTGGTACAGAAGCAGAGAAGGTACCTCACCAGGGGCTCTTTGTGCTGGCAGCACAGTGGAGTCACCTGAGGAGCTTTAAAAAGCACTGCTACCTAGCTCTCACCTGCCACCCAGGAATGCCAGTTTATCTGGTCGAAAGAGTAACCTGAGCATCCAGCAGTCTCTCACTGTCCAAACAAAAAAGTCTCTGGAGAACTGATATAAATCATCAGACCTCTTTTTTGAAAGTCTGATTCAATAGATAGGGGTTTTACTGAACACTTTCTAAATAACAGAACTTTGGATGACCTTTAGATGATCCTCATGTCGCATATTGGACATACTGCCTTGAAATTGGAAGATGAGTTGGATCAGGTGGATAAAGGGTTGGGGGAGGGCTGTTTTTTAAAGGAGACAGTTTTCTGAGTGGGCCACAAAACAGGCCCTGTGCTGAGAGAACCTCTGAAGAATATAGTGTTAGACAAAGGAAAGGCAAATCAGCTCTTGTCAGTTCCAGCCAGTTAGCAATAACTGTCTAAAGTGCCGTCGGGAAAGGCTTCTGGAGCAGAGTTCCTGTTCAGTGGGGACATGTGCCATGGTCCATTCGCAATGTCTGCCACCACGGGAAGAGGGTGAGCTGCACACATGCCACGATTTGCTTTCTGGAGAGCCTTTGCAGGGCTGCCCCTGCAGCCCAGGCCCAGTGTGCTGCTCTCAGCACCCTTAACACTCAGCTGTGGGGGAAGGCTCCAGGCGGACTGGGGAAGGGGAGAAATGCAAGTTCCCACCCACAACTCTGTGTGTGTCTCTCTAGGCACTGAGTATATCTCTGCTTGCTGAAGAGGCTTTTGAAGGTATTGTTGTAGTTCTCGTTAAATGCTGTGTAAATTAGGGGGTTGAAGAAAGAATTGGAGTAGTCAAGCCACAGGAATATGCTTCTCCAGGTGGGCAGGCTGCAGGCACAAAGGGAGCTGCTGAGCTCCATCAGGAAGAAGGGGGTCCAACACAGCACAAACACACCAATGAGGATGGCCACTATCAGGGCCGCCCTCTTCTCCTGCTCTTGCCACAAGTCCCTGCTTGCCTCAAGGGCCACCATTGGGTGACACACCATGAATACCATCTCAACCTCCTGAGGTGCCTCCTTCGTCTGGAACAAAGGAGACATGGAATTAAACAGAAAATACACTGGGTGAGTACAGTTACATGAGGCTACTCCAGTCTTGGCCACTACCTCCCCTTGCAGCCTCAGTCAAGCTGCATTTGACCATAATCCATCAAAAAATGTTAGGTGAAAAGGTTTCTGAAACTGTAGGTTAAAATATGGTCTGAAGGTTCTTCAGGGCATGAGAGTGGCAGTCCCCACAATGTCAAATAATATGAGTAAAAAGGGAGAAAGGCAGTTAAGAGCAGGGACACCTTGGCATCAGTCCCAGCTCTGCAGACTGTTTCTCCACCTGTGAAGCAAGGTGACCAGAGTCGCTGCCTCTTGCCTTAAGGCTGTCATGGAGATGAACTGGGAATGTGTGTTGGGTGCACAGCACGACCCCTGGCCCGTGCACTCGCCCACTCAACGCTCATGGAGTGGGCCTGGGGCTGAGACGAGGAGGACCCCAAATGCAACAGACCCAGGCCTGCCCCTCTCACAGTTCACGGCTCAAGAGGTAGCCTATAAACATTAATATTGAAAAAAAATTGTATAATTACTGTGCTGAATGGATTCAGTGTAAATTATGGGACAATTCTGTATTGCCTAGCTTTCAAAAAACAAATTGTAAATGCATTTGTGGTAATAATTAGCTTGCACTTAAGGAGCTTCTGGCCCATGCTCCGCCCCTCACTGCCATCCTCTGATTTAACTCTTACCTCTCGGCTTAATGGCTACCACCCCTCTCAGAGTGGCCTTCCTGACCCTCTTAACTGAATCATATCTCCCTGTTTAGCTCTGCATTCTCCTCTTTTGAAGCAATTTGTGTGATTATGGGTGTGACATCTGGTTCAAGCCAAAGGAGGGCAGTGACTGTCTCTCCATTTTCTGAAACCTGTTGCTGTCTGGCAGCAGCACCTGGCACCTGGTAGGGACCCAGGAAATAGCTGCTGAATTAATGATTGGTCATTACAAAAGAATGGTCCACGCCTACATTTCTCTTCCTTTCCAGAATGCTGCCAGACATGGCCACAAATGCTGCCAAACACACACAGGCAAGAGGCTTTCAGGCAGGTTGTTAGTCACAACTAGAAACAACTTTCAGGACAGCCCCATGACCGTGGGGCACTCCACAGTGTCCATGCACGTTCCTGTGTCTTCTCTTACGTGGGTCACGGCGGCCAAAGCTGAGGGAGTGGGGGGAGTTTCCAGGAGGCCTGACTTATGCAAACCCAGGACTCCTCGCTCTAACACTACCTTTAAATTCAGTGCCTTCCTCTGCTTCTCCTCCCACTCTGGCTCTGTTTACCTGTAAAATCACTAAGTCGGCCTGCAGAGAGGTCACGGAGATGTGGACAGAACAGAGCCCTTTGCGAGTGCTCCCCCAGCATCTTGAGACCCTGTTCCCATGACTGCTTCACTTCTGTAAAGGTGAGACCCTGTGAGCACCTGGACAGTGCTCAGGAGTTAAGCTGCCAGAGACGGCAGGGATTAATGAAAAATGAATGAAAAGAGCAGTGACTTTAGGTCTGGTACAAACTTCAGCTTCTCTACCCAACAACTGTGTGTGGTCTTGGGTGAACTATCTGTGGTGCCTTAGTTTTCTCTAACGTAAAATGAGCACTGTGTGGCAGAGACAGTTAGTGATCCCCTAGATTTCACATAGGGAACCAAGTGAAGTGACTGGCCAATGGACTGTGACTGGAAGTGACACGGATCCACTTCAGGGACAAGGCAGGTAAAAGCTGCTCTGCAGTAGCCCCACCCTCCCCTATCAGAAGGGGATATGTTCCAGAACCCCAGTGGCTGCCTGAGACCTGGGGTAGGACCAAACCTTATGCTACATACTATGTTTTTTCCTACACAGCAGGTCCTTGAATAACATTGTTTCTTTCAATGCTGTTTTCATCATAACACTGATGAGAAGCTGTAGGAACTTAACCCTTTTTTGTATAAATTAGCCTGTGGATAAATTGGTTTCCTTATATGTCATTTCACTTAGAGTCATAGAACCTACTGATGTTGTTAAGTAGGGACTTACTGCGCTCACCTTCTCACTTAAAGGAAGAACTTCACAGCTTCTGCTTGTCAGATCTGCATTGTCAGCATCACTGCTCTTGCACTTTGGGGCCACTATTAAGTAAAATAAGAGGGACTTACCACAAGCACTGCTATACTACAACAGTCAGGCTGGTAACTGAGAGGCAGCTTCTACAGAGTGGAGACACTGGACGAAGGGATGAGGTGGACTCCCGAGACTTCATCACGCTACTAAGAACAGCACACAATTTAAAACTTCTGAATCGTTTATTTCTGGAATTTTCCACTTAATATTTTCAGACTGAGGTTGACCTCAGGTAACTGAGACCGCAAAGGTAAGGGAAACTGGATAAGACAGGACTATTGCATCGCCGCAGCAATCTTGGAAGCCACATGTTCCAAGCATCAGAGCTGAAAAAATGACAAGTGGCCCAGATCCGCGAGTTACTGCCTGGAGGAGAGCTACACAGGAGGGCCCCAGACCCATACTGCCCCCCAAGTGAGAATGAAATAAACTCAGCAACATTGCTCAGGAGTTTGAGTGACACCTTGCTGACAGGATGCTCCCAAACACCATCTCACCTACAATCTTAGCATCAAATGATTCAGACTCTTAGCCATGACTTAGACCAAGACTGTGTATTTGAGAAGAGAAATTGCAGCCCAAAGTAGGGAAGCAGCTTGCCCCAGGTCCACTGCCAGTGAATAACTGTGCTGAGTAACAACAGTGTCCCTGCCTACCAGAGCTCTTTCTCCCCTACCAGTGGTCACCCCGATGATTGGCTAGGCTCCTGTGTAGTGACATCTTTGTGTCACCTGTCTGAACGGGTTCTGTCAAAAATGAACACTAAACTCAGGCTTGGCAAGCCTTTCTGACATTCATTTCACCGTGGCTTCTCTGGGTGCACATTGGATTGGTGCCGCTATTAAAAGTCAGCCCTGCCTCAGCGATCAGAAAAGTTAAAATCACTCCACGCATTTCCAAGGGGCCTTTCGAAGAACATCATTAATTCTGAATAAAGCTCTCCCCTAACAACACTTTCTGATTATGATCTTGATATTCCTATTTTATGCTACAAAATCCCTTTGCCATTTAGAAAGGTGGGGAAAGCCTGCCTTTCAAAACATGTATTTGAGTAGCCTAAATAGCTGAGTTAACTTACTGAAATTAAAACAAAACTAACAACAAAAACTTACCCTGTTTCTTTCCTCTCTCATGATCCCTTTCCCTCACACACACACACACACACAACACACCCACACACACACACACACACCCCACTACCACCTCCCGCCCCCAAAAGGAAAATTTGGGTCTTCCAGGCTGAGGAGATAATATGTATTAGGGCCTGGCCAAAAGACAAAAAGCCTCGATTTTAAATACAGTCCAGGGAAGTTCTGCCAAATGCCGGTTTCTTCATCTCATTCTTCCCCCGGGTAATGTCCAGGCCCCCAGCAGCATGCCAGGCCATGCTCGGTTACCTCCTCACTCCAGCCAGCTCCGCCCACTCCCGTGAACCAGGCTCCGTGCTAGGAGCTTCACAGTGCTTATCTCCTGTAATCCTCACCAGCAGCCCAATGAAGCAGGAGTTCACTTGTTCAAAGATGAGGAAACCAGATGCATAGAGAGGAAGCAACAGCCCCAGTGTCCCCAGCTGGGATTTAATCTCAGGGTACTTTTCCTGCCAAAGTCACTACAGGACAGCACTGAGGTTGGGATGGTGGAAGTGACGCTTGGATTATTTTTTACCCTCATTTCCCTCCTTGGCAAGGAACTGGCCAATAGTGTTAGGGGATATAGTCTCTGGACCGGAAAGGATGGATGGAAAATAAGGGGTGCAGGGTCACAGGAATTCACTCAAGTACGGAGCGAAGTCCCAGCCCCCTCAGTGCCACTTGGTCTAGCGGGGACCAGGGGGTTGGCGGCAGCAGGAGACACACGGACCCAATCGCTCGCTCCAGGGGAAAAGCAACAGAGGGCACAGCTGAGCAGACAGGCTCTTATCGCTACCTGGAAGTAGGCCCTTGCAAGCCTGCTTCTGCCGCGCTGTTCGGCGGAGCCAGCAACGGCCCTGGTTTGCACGTGCTGGAACCCCTTGCCGCAGCGCACCAGGAATGCAGTGAGGAACCATTCGCCTGCGCGCAGGGTGCAGGTATGAGCCCCATTTGTGTACTCTTTAGGTGAACAGATGGCAAATTCCGCGTGCTCTCCAGGTGTGCAGTGGACAATCTTTGTGTGCGCGCTCCGGGGTGCGCAAGCTTCCGCCTCCAACTCTCCCTTTTGCGCAGCTTCTCTTCAGCCAGCGTCCTCTTTCCCCAACCCCCCACCATGCAGCCTGCCCCTCACCTGCACCTTGGCGGGCAAGGGTAGCACAGTCCTGCGGCGACGGCTGTTGCTAAACTTGGCCGCCTCATAGATCTTCCAGTGGACAAACAGCACCACTGCAGGCAGAGAGAAGGCACCGCAGGTTAAAAAGACAGCGTAGGAGGGTTCCTGGCTCACCTAGTAGCGCCGCCAGAGCGATGAGTGCTGAGAACGCCCAGGTGAGCTGCTAGATCATCAGCACAGAAGCTCGGCTGCGGGTGCGCAGCGTGTACTGCAGGTGGCGCGTGATGGTCCAGTAGAGTCCAGGGCGACCGCCGCCACATTCCAGATGCTGGCGGTGCAGCACAGAACGGCGAGGGAGGTCCACTCCACACGTGGCACAGGCTCCGGCCCAGCCGCCAACGTCGCTCATCCGACAGCTCGGTCGCCAGGCTCAGAGGCATCACCAGCTGCCACTAGCACGTCCGACACGGCTGTCGAAGCCACCAAGTTATGCGGCACACGGTAAAAGGCACGGACCCGCAGGATGGTGACCAGAACCAACAGGTTCCACAGAAAAGTGGCTGCAATCAGCAGCACCAGCAGCGTCACCACCAGCACAATGAAGACGGAATAGGGAGGCTGTCGGGTGGGCTGGGTGGCGCTGCCCGAAGTTGACCGGATGACTGCGCGAGGGCTTGGGTTGTGACTGCGGACCATGGGTCCCAGGTGAAGGGCGACGCCCCTAGCTGCCTCCCGGAGGTTAGTGTTTTCCATGGCGCCCTGCGCGCCCGTTCTCCGTACCCCTAAAGCAGACACACGGGCAGCCAGCCTTTCTGCATGGACTGGGCGGCCGGTGACATGGAAGGGGCCTCTGAGTGCAGCGAGCGATCCAGGTCTCACTACCCTGGTACCTCCTCGTGCCGCAGCCCCTTGTTCAGCGCCTCTGCCTGCAGCTCTGTTTTTCAGTGGAGGAAAAGGAGAGTGGGACCCTCGGGAATCCAGCTCCTCTCGGCGTGCCTGACCTTCTGACTCTCTGCGGCGTCCCCTGCGCAACCCGTGGTCCTACGGCTGGGAATCCCTGAATGCAGCCGAGTGTCTGAGGGCAGGGCGACCTTGGAGAGATGCCCCAACCCCATCCTTGCTGCGGCTGGAGCAGGGCTGCACGGGAGTGGCAGGGGTGCGGGTGGTCGGCAGAAGCTGCCAACAGAAGCCAGGTCTTGACACCGTTCCACTGGTCTTCCTACCTCCGCCATGTACAGAACACCCTAACGGCGGTAGTCTCCGGAGGATGTTTACAGTGGACCCCTCGGACGGGCCTGGTGGCACGATTGTAACTCAGGAAACAGAGGGGCTGGCCCCTTTCTGGGCTCTGCTTTCCAGGACTCTGGATCCTATGTAAACCTGAAATAGGAGACTCAGGTATCGGGATATATAAAACGGGAACCCCTAAACCTGGCTCTGTCCTGCCGCTTCACTCGCAGCACGTCTGCCTGGCCAGGGCTTTCTGGTACCTTGAGCTGCTCCAAGCAGAAAGAACACGGCTTCTGAGCAGTTTGAAAGAGGCAGCGGTTACCAGCTCTTCGCCATTTCCCACCATGCCCCACATGCCCCATCGTATCCGGCCTGGCACTTCCCACCCCGCCCGGCTTTCCAGTGGATAACATCCCGGACTGTATGTCTCCCAGGTCTTCATCCCCTGGTTAAGGCTGGAGTAATTTTTTGTTGACCCTTAAGCAAAGGTAGAAACCAATGAGAACTTTAAAAAAAAAAAACAAAAAACAAAACAGTTCAGTCATAATTGAATCCACCTAAAGCAGAATTACTTCTGTACCTGGGAGTGGAACACTGAGCCCAAGCTGGCCCTTCTCTTGTTAGGGCAGCAGACAGACAGTCATCCACTGGCTCCTTACTAACACTCTAGGAACAGTTGCAGGCTAAGCAGGGCACTCAGGAGAGTCAGCTCCTGCAGAGACTTTCTGGAGAGGCCCCTAGGCTGCAGCAAGTGGAAGGGTTTTCTTCACTTGAGCAGCCCCACCCCTGGCGCTTGGGGGCAATCCTTGGAGACCTGGACCCTGCAGGAAGGACATTCGAAGAAGAATGTCCTTCTCCTTTACTCTCCCTTCCTCATCCATTCAGGTACTTTCTGCTTTCTGCATAGTGTGTGTGGCAGTTCTTACACAGACTGGAGAGCACACTCATGGGGCATAAAAAGCAACATACAAATAAGTCAAAATAAAAATACAGTCATAAGTGTCAAGTGATGGATAAAAACATGTGAAGCAATGAGCTCCTCAGGGATCACAGACACGGGGAAGTCGTGGTCGGGAAAGCGCTTATATTCACTGAAGTGTAGAAGGAATGGAGATTCTGGAAAAGATGACTGGAGGGTTGGACCTGGCAGGAAGGTGAAAGGCTGGGGTCAAGATGGCTGGAGCCCACCATGCAGGGTGCAAACGCCAAGGAGCAGGGCTTGGGGAAAGCTATGTTTTGGGTGATTCGAGCAAATTGACATGACCCGGTTTATGCCAGTAGCAACCTCCCAGTTGTGATAACTCAACATGTCTCCAGACATTGCCAAATTTCACCTGGGGATCGGAATCGCTGCAGGTGAGAACCACTGACCCAGGTAATTCAGATGTCTCTCTCTCTCTGTCTGGCATCTCCCCTCTCTAGTGTCCTGCTTAACTACAGTAAGTCTTAATCCAACTGGGCTCCCCTCCTGCGGTGTCCCAGAGAAAGCTCCTCAGCATTGGCATGGTGCCCAGCTTTAGTTCCCTACATGATAACACATATCTGATATTCTTGATATATGACATAAAAAATATATAATTGTTACTATGGAACGCTTCACAAATTTGTGTGTCATCCTTGTACAGGGGCCACACTAATCTTATCTGTGTCGTTCCAACTTCAGTATGTGACCTGCCCAATCGAGCACTGATGACTGACGTGCTTTTTACAAGGGCTCACACAGAGACCAGTGAGCGCCGGATATGGCTGTCCCAAATCACCACATTGCGAGGGTTAACCACCTCCCACCACATGAGGGCGCTTAGGGATTTCTCACCTCCCTGGCACTCCAGCCTCAAACCTTCAGTCCTCACATCCCAAACTTTCTGGGGCATCTGGCCCTCACAATATCAATTCCTACCAGATAAGCTCCTAAAGGCTTATCTCAACCCCACCCCTCACCTAAACAATACTGAAACCCTAAGAGATGTAGGTACAGTCCCTGAGGTCAGAGTTGTTGAATCTAAATCTGCATGAGGGCTTGTGTGAGCTTCAGGAAGGAAGTGTGAACTGAAGCCACATCATGGCACTCCGCTTGCTCCCACCCACAGAGAGCTCTGTTCCTGCACAAGGACACTCATGTGTGCACACCGACCCACCCAGACACACCTCTGAAGAACAAATGAAGAAAATTAAGGACAATATAACCTAAGTGCATATTTAGAGGAATTTTTTCCCCTATAGGAACATGATCAACAGAGAACAACTCCACAGTGACAGTGACAGTACTGCTTTCCCTCCTGGTGGTCCCCGAACCTCTCTGTTCCAGTCAGGACTGCTGCTTTACTTTGTCATAACCAAAATGCGCAAAAGAAATGCCTGCCAGCAAAGGTGAAATTCAGGCCTCTACCTCCAGAGAAACCAAAAATCTGCCTGCAGCTTTAAAATAGTTGTTCCACCCACTGCTTGTCTCTATCAAGGTTTTAAAAAGCACATGGGCTAGTCTCAGCCAGGTGCCCCGTTATATCTATAGTTGGAGATAAATCTATATATTCTCTCTATACATTAACATATGCCATAGTGTCATCTACTTTTATAAAACTATTTAACCGTGTTTCTTTAATTCTGTTTCACATTGAAATTTAACAATTAAAAGCACATTCCTCTCCTACACTATAAACTGCTGGTGCTCAGCCACCAGAGGTTGGGTTCCATCTGAGGTTGACGGTGGTGGTGGTCTTTCTCATCCTGCACACATGAGGAAATTGACTGGGGCTTCTTGTTGGTCCCAGCCTCTCCATTAATGTGGCTTTGCTTTAGAATGAAAGTGGGAAGCAATAATTTTTCTGGATAAGTAATGGGTTTATCTCCAACCCACTACCAAAGTAATGTTAGTGATCAGATGGTACTTTTGGAGGTAAAACATGTTCAAGGAAACAGCTAGGCATAATTGGCTTTTTTTTTTTCCTGTGTGACTATTACAGTTAATTTGTTTAGAGGGTGAGTGGGGAGAGAATGCCTTAGAGTACTTATTCCTCCTCCTACTCCTGGACTTATAAATATCAGATGGGCTCCTTTTTCCACCACAGCTGGGTTTTTTTTTTTAATAACCAAAGGTAGTTTTCCCCCCATGCATTCAAACCTCAACCCTTAACTATCCCTTTTTCACTAAAGCAAAGACCTCTAGCAATCACCCATTGTTTAGAGCTGAAAGTTTTCCAGAGTTGATGATCAAGATGAAGACCATCTAATAGCCACTAGGACCCTGCACAAACAGGTCACATCCCAAGGTGGGTCCATGGTGGGTGGGTGAGGACGCTGCCCAGACAATCTTCTCCAGGCTCATTGGTCTGTTTCTACCCCAGTCTTATTCTTTCTGGCTCATCCTGCCACTTGTTGGGCCTCCCCGCCCCCCGACCAGGGATAAACACAGAATAGTGGGATCGCATGGGAGACAGTCTCCACAGACCTTTTCTGGACCATTTTAAGCCTTTTACAGGAAGGCAAACTTGGGAAGGAGGGCTGTAATGAGGTCTGGAATTACCCACATTCCCCTGCCCCAACTGACATCCTGCACCCTGCTCTGAGCTGCAAGGACTGATGATTTTAGCCCTAGACCCTATAATGGAACCATCAGCCCTAGGCTGACAAACAGTTGTAATTTCTAACCCCAGAGGAGCAAAAGATAAAAGTGCTAAAAAACAATAAGAACCCCCCCCCAAAAAAAAAAATGAATCCAAGAACTCTAAGGCTCCTAATTTGGAAAGATCAACTAGGAAATGCCTCACAGAGAATTATAGATTAGAAAAAATAGATGAAGGCAAGATGATACATGGTAAATTTAATGTAAGGCTTACAAGATGAATGTAGAGAGTCATAAAGAAATATCCTACAAGTTGTTCTTGTTGGTGGAATTCAGATGGAAAGTTTTAGAGAAAAGCATAAACTATTTTGAAAAAGGCATGAGTTTAAATATAGATTCCTTCACTGACTGTCCTGCCTCTCACTCCTGGATGAAAACCCTAATTCTGCTCGAGATCCTTGGGGACAGAAGGTGTTATGATTTCTGGAAGCTCTAAATGTTCACTCCTCCTGGAAGGGGTGGGTACTGGGCTGAGATGAATTCAGATTCTTGAGCTGCAGGAAAAGCCTCAGAGGTTCAGTTTCCCTGGTGTGCTAATGGTCAATAAGTAAACTTCAGAATTTGGAAGCCAGTATAACAACTCCAGCTGGGCTCATCTCTGCCTGCCCCTGCTTTCTCCTCCCGCTTCTATCATTTGGATCTTTCTCTTCCTTGGAATTGAATTCCCTCTGGAGGGTGGGGTAGAGTCATTACCATGCCTCCTCCATGGACTTTCGTCGATATTTATAATTGCTGATTCCAACACATTCGAGGCACACTCTTCCATCTCGCCAAGTCTGAGCTTTTTTTCTGGGCTTTACAAGAAGTCTGGTCTCTGGATACTCTCACTTAAGCAAACTTAAAAAAATACAGTTTGTGTCCCAGAATATATTTCTTCAATGAATTTTTTCTTTAGTCTTCAAGGGTTACAAAGAAAGCAGATAACTTGCAAGGTTCTCTTTGTTCTGTGTACATTTTTCCTTCAGCATCTCCAGATACTTCCTGAGCAATGACATGTCTGGATGCCCTGTCTGCCAGGTGAGTGGAGAATGCAGATGAGCTCTGGAGCACAGCAGGCATCCAGGTGCAGATGCTGGCTCAGCTGGCAGCCAGCAGTGCCCTTTGGTCTGGTGGGTCACTGCACAGCTGTCTCCTCGCCTCCTTGCAGGGGCCTCCCTAATAAGGGAGGACAACCTTCTCACATTCTGTTCCAAATAGAACCCAACAAGTGAACATGACGAACTCCTTCTCTTTTTTTCCCCCTTATTGCTCCATTATTCCCCTTTCTGTTCGCATTCCTTTTTAAGCCGTCAGCGCCAGCTCTCAGATTCCCCTTGAAGACTGAAGGACTTGTTCCCTTGCCTGCTGGGGAGGCTGTCACAAATAGTCCTCCATTCCCAGCTTCTTCTGGAATTGCCTCTGCTCAAGGGAATCCCTTGCCCAAGGTCACAGCCCCTTCTAGGAGGCTGCATGATTGTGATCAACATGGAGTATAGTCTTGGCACCTTTTTCCAGTGTGAGACTCAGATGAGTCACAGGCTTAGCTCCGACTTTTATTGAGACTGACTCGTGTGGCTCAGATTCTTATTCAACACAAACCTTCCATCTTCACCCTTGAAAGTGGTGTTTTCCCCTAAGTCACGTCCCAATAAACTTCCTGCACACTAGCCTCCATCTCAGCAACTGTGTCCTAGGGAACCCCACTTGCAACAGCTGTGAAGAGGTGGAATGCAGAAGACACTACTTGATGGACAAAAGAAATGCACATTAAATAGGTTGATGGCATTACAAGATGATTACTAATAAAGAGTCATAAGTTACCGTTCAAAAAACACAGTCATAGGAAAACATCAATGGGGCAAGAGTAGTGAGGGGAGGCTTCCTGGAAGAGGCAGAGTAAGAGCTGTGACTTGTTGATAGAATTTGAAAAGGGAGAGAACCATTACGGGGTGCTTTAGCTAGAAGGAATCGCTCAAGTGATTTGAGAATGAACATCCCTGATTTGTGGAATAGGAGTTTTATGTGGGCAAAGCAGACATTGTTGGAAGGTGGGAAGGAGCTACATATATGGTTTGGCTAAGCCAGATTGTGGTTAGATACAGATTTGGAAAACTTTGACAGCCAGGCTGAGACATCCAATACCCACAGTGAGGGACTTACTAGGCATATCAGGTAAGAAGAGGGACACATGAAGCATATATAGGTGTAAGTGACCTCTAAGTAATTGTTGGGCCAGGTGGGCAGAGATTTCATAATAATACTTGATAGTAATAATTGCAAAAAATCACTACTAATTTTACTACTTTTAACACAAATCTATTATTTTTCCCTGTGTTGTAGAGTAGACAGTGGCCCAGTTTCGCCACATGTGTAGCTGCTTCATGAACTTGAGCGACTGTTCCACTGCACTTGCACTTTCCCTGCTGGGGTGTTGAGCCGTTGTGATGGGAGCGTGAGAGCAGGTGCCAGGACCTGTGCCACCACCCTGTCGCCCACTGGGTTTGTGTGCTTGCGAGTACTGTTTTTTCCAGCAGTTTATAGGGCAGGTCAGCACTGGGACTAAATTAGAGGAAGGACACCAGTTGGGTGGCAGTTTCACTGGCAGAATTAGGGAGTGAAGGGTGGCTGGATTCGGGTGGGAACAATGCATGTAACAAAATCTCATTTCTTTCCACAGCTGGATGATATTCAATTGAAATGTGTAAATCACATTTGTTTAACCATTTACCTGTTGATGAACACTTGGATTGTTCCCAGCTTTTGGCTATTGTGAATAATGTTGCTATAAACATAGGCATGCAAGTGACTATTTGAGTCCCTGTTTTCAGTTTCTTTGGGTATATACCTAGGAGTGGAATTGCTGGCCCATGTGGTGGTAATTATCAGGGTGGGCGGGGATATCCCCCTGGCAACCTAAGCCCGCCCCTTATCCTATCAAAGATGCCAGAATATCAGGATAGGTGGGGATATCCGACTGACAGCCGGAGCTCGAGGGGAACCACCAATGATGGATCGTGGCTTTGTTCCAGGAGACCAATCCCTAGCCCTCGAGGGGAGCCAATCAGAATTTTGGTGTATAAAGCCCCACCATATTCCCTGCTGGGCGCGACTTCTCCAGCCCCCACTCTGCGGACAGGAGAATTTTGCCCCAGAGCGCAAACCCCAAATAAGGCTCTGTACTGCCTAATTTTGTGGCTGATTGGCATTTATTCCTTGGCAGAGCCTAAGAAAACTTTTCAGTAATCATACATTTAACTCATTGAGGTGCCACCAAACTATTTTCCACAGCAGGTGAGCCATTTTATATTCTACCAGTACTGTATGAGATTTACAAAATTTCTTCACATTTTCATCAACACATTATTTTCCATTTTTAAAACTATAAACATCCTAGTAGGTATGAGTGGGTATCTCATTGTGCTTCATATTTAATTGTAGTTGCAGAAATTTTACTTCTTTTACAATAATTTTAAACAACTAGATCTATTTATTTTGTTTATGGTCTTATTGCTTTTTATTTAAATGTTTTTGGAAATAAATAAAATTTAAATAATGCACAAAGGAACAAAGTAAAAACTAATAAAAAGACAACTGGATTTAAGCAGCTTTATAGGACCGCTCAGTTTGGCTTATGAAGCTCTCAATTCAAATAGTTTTTCACTTCCCAGACAATCTTGTCAGATATTTTTTTGCTTTCCTGTTTTTTATTTTTCAAGTCTTTTGTATTATGCCTGTATGGTCCAGTGGAGAGTTTCCTGTTTCCTCCACAATTTGACAGTTGAACTCATATAGTCAAAAGAGCTGCTAGATAGTATCTTTCTTGAGTAATGTTTATATTCTGTTGACATGATAGGAACTCTCAGAACCGTAGTGTTTTTACTGAGGGTGAAGTGATACCGAGCTGTGGAAATTACAGCCACCAGACCCACCCTGCACCCTGCCATGACTGACTCCATGACACATTCTGGAAATTCCCAGACTGTCCTTTTTCCAAAAAATTATTATTTTATTTTATTTTTAGAGACAGAGGAAGGGAGGGAGATAGAGAGGAAGGGAAACATCAGTGTGAATCATATATTTGATATGATAAAAAAGCATATATTTGATATGAGTCCAGTATTCAAAATACAGAACTCTTTCAACCTAAAATGACAACAAAATAACTCAATTTTATTTATTTATTTAAGGATTTTATTTATTTATTTTTAGAGAGGGGGAAGGGAGGGAGAAAGAGAAGGAAAGAAACACTGATGTGAGAGAGAAACATCTATTGGCTGCCTCACGTATGTGTCCTGACCAGGAGTCAAACTCACAACCTTTCAATTTATGGAATGGCGCCCAACCAACTGAGCCACACTGGTCAGGGCAAAAGAACTCGATTTTAAAATGGACAAACAATCTGAGTAGGCATTTTTTCAAAGAAGGTATACAAATGGCTAACAAGCACATGAAAAGATGCTAAATGACAGTAGTCACAAGGGAAAAGCAAATCAAATTAATGAGTTATCATTTTATATCCACTAGGATGGCTATAATTTAGGAACATGACATTAAATCAAGAGAAAATGATGTAATCAAGAGACACGGTAAATACAAGCTATGTGAGGCAGCTTCTGGCACAACATGGCTTACAGTTTTAAAGCAAAAAAAAAAAAAAAGTTTTTCCCTCGCTGCTGTGGCTCAGTGGATTGAGTGCTGGCCTCTGAACCTAAAGGTTGCTGGTTCTATTCCCAGTCAGGGCACATGCCTGGGTCTTGGGCTGGGTTCCCAACTGGGGGCCTACAAGAAAGAACCAATTGACATCTCTCTTGCACTCTGATGTTTCTCTCCTCTTTCTCCCTCCCTGCCCCTCTCTCTAAAAATAAATAAATAAGATCTAAAATTATTTTATTAAGTAGAAAGAGCACAATCTAAAATAATAACAAAAAGTATAGTATAGTAAATACATAAACCAGTAACATAGTCATCTGTTATCATTATCAAGTGCTGTACATAATTGTATGTGCTGTACTGTATGTAATTGTGTGTGCTGTACTTTTTATATGACCGGCAACAGCGGGTTGGTTTAGACCAGCATCACCAGACACATGTGAGTAATGTGATGTGCTGTGACATTTTGATGGCTGTGACGACACCAGGTGAAATATTCCAAGACAAGACCCCCCGTGGATACCTGAAACCGTGGGTAGTCCTGAACCCTCTGTATACCATGTTTCTCCTACGCATACATACCTACGACAAAGTTTAATTTATAAATTTGGCACAATAAGAGATTAACAGCAAAACTAATAATAAAATAGAGCAATTAGGACAATATATTGTCAGAAAAGTTATGTGAACGTGGGCTCTCATAACAGATGTGATAACTGAGAGGGTTATGAAGTGACTAAGGGCTGGGGGCCTATGCAGAGTTGGGTACACTGGACAAGCCTCATACTGTATGATTCCATTCATTTGAAGGGTCCAGAATAGGCAAATCTATAAGAACAGAACACAGATGGCGGCTGCCAGTGGCTGGCGTGGGGGCAGTGAAGAGTGACGGCTAACAGGTACAGGGGTTCTTGGAGAAAGTGGAAATGGCCTAAAACTGACTGTGGTGATGTCTCACAACTCTGAGAAAGTGGAAACGGTTTAAATGGGTGAATTGTATGATACGCAAATCACGTCATAACATAAGTCTCAATATAACTCTCAGAAAAAGGTTCAAAGGGACTGGACTCCTCCAGCTCTTCCGACCCTGTGGCCGGCCCCTTGCCCTCACTCATTATAGAGCGGGAAAACCCTCCCGGCCCAGCTGCTGTTCTCAGACCGGCCCACTCTTGGTTATCCTGGGGGTTGTTCTGTTTGTAGGTCCATCAGTTGCTGAATTGTTTCCTGTTATTTCCTCCTGTACTTTGCCAATATAGAGGGTCTGGCAGAAGTAACGCCTGCTTGAGTATGGTAGGTAGGGTAATGATATGAGTGTAATAACTTATAGTTTAAATTTGAACATTTCACTTAAAATATCATATGGTGTGCTTGAGTGTGATATTGTTATGTTACAGAGTTACATGCTTATGATTTTGTAATAAAAATTTTTGTGATAAAGAAGGGGTGTTATTTGTGCTGGACCCTGTATAACAAGCAGGCTTCCCTCTATTTGGTCCTTTGTCCCACCTGCTTGCATCGTAGGATTCAAGAGGATACTTTGTCACTTACTTTTGTTGTAATTCTTGCCTATGGATTTTTAGTTTTACTCTCCAGTTGCTCCACTTTTATATGAGGATTCCAAAAATTCCAAAAATTATGCTAGCATCTCTGCCATCATCTTTCTAGAATTCCTGTAGGGGAGCTTTGTAAAATGTCCCTTTCTAATATGAATTTCCAATATTTTTCCCCAGTTTACCTGTATCTTTTGTCATTTGAGCTTTTTTGATGGGTGACTTGGAGATGAGGAGATGCGGGGCCTGAGAGGGGGGGCAACTTGTGGCTTCCCATGCTGTGTTTTGTATGAGCTGGTGGCAGCACTTTCTGATAATGGGGAAATTCACCCATCTCCGTTTTAGCAGCCTGGAAGCTCTGTGGAGTGACTGGACTTTCTCAGGTTGTTATTAATATGTTCTGTGTTTCTTCTGTAGTGCAATTCAGTTCACCTATTGCTCAGAGAACATTGCTATGGTAACTTATTCTGGAATGAAAAAGTAATTTATTTTAATATATTGGTCTTTTTTAATAAAGATTTTATTTATTTATTTTTAGAGAGGGGAAGGGAGGAAGAAAGAGAGAGAGACATCATTGTGTGGTTGCCTCTCGCGCTCTCCCTACTGGGGATCTGGCCTGCAACCCAGGCATGTGCCCTGACTGGGAATTGAACCTGCAACACTTTGGTTTGCAGGCTGGTACTCAGTCCACTGAGCCACACCAGCCAGGGTGAAAACCAGTTATTCAGAGTTGAGGAAAAGGAAGGGGGACTGGAAAATTGAGCCCTCCAGCCATTCAGTCACCACTCATTACCCAAAGGCACTTGAAAGAATTAAGGAAAACAAAGACATGTGGTTACATTGCTGCTCTGTGTCCATTACAGAGGAGAAAGGCTTTAATCCAACTGGAATTATCAGAGGACAATTCTCTAAAGCAGGGAATGGAGATAATTTAATTCCTTGCACACTGGGATTTGTAGCGTAGTCTGTAATGGGACTGCAAGATGTCTAACTTGGAGTCAAAATATGTCTTGCTTTATAGTGTTTTCAGTTATGATGGAATTCCATTAATATTTGAATGCTGGTTTCAATGATTATGAAATATTGTCTTAAGGCCGAGTGCAGAAGTCCAGTTCTTTTACAGTGTCTGTCTTCCGAATGGTTGCCAAGAATCCTGAGAAATGTGCACATGTATAGTAAGCCCTTCAACTGGAAATGGGAAAGAGCTACCTTGGTTTCCTATTGCTGCTGTAACGAATTACCAGCAACTTAGTGGTATAAAACAACACATGTTTATTATCTTAAAGTAGTTAAAAGTCCCAATTGGGCCTCCCTTGAATTAAAATCAAAGTGTTGGCAGAACCTTTTGGAGGCTTGAGGGAGATTCCGTGCCCTTGTTTTTTTCAACTTCTAAAGTCTACCATGGTCCTGGGCTCATGGCCCCTTTTCCATCTTCAAGGTCAGCAAGGCAGTAATTTGAATCTCTTTGACTCTCTGCCCTCTGCTTCTGTTGTTGAATCACCTTTTCTGACTCTGACCCTCCTGCCTCCTCTTATAAGAACCCCTGTGGTCACGTTGGGCCCATCTGGATAAGCCAGGATAACTTCTTAGGATCATTAACTTAATCACGTCTACGAAGTCCCTTTTTTTACATGTCAGGTAATAAACTTACAGTTTCTGAGGGTTAGGATGTGGGCATCATTATGATGGTGGTGGGAGGGGGGCTCATTCTGCCTGACACAGACCCCGACACATTGTAGGTATGCCCGTCCTAACCAGAACCTTTCCAGAGCCTGGTGCCGGGAGAGCTAGAACGCTACCTTACACCTTATAGACAGTGATGCCTATGGATAGTCTTATGAAACAAACACTGTCAGGGGTGTCCAAACTTTTGGCATCTTTGGGCCACACTGGAAGAAGAGTTATCTTGGGCCACACATTAAACACATTGTGACATGTAATCACAAAAAAATCTCATAATGTTTTAGGTTAATTTACGGTTTTGTGTTGGACCACATTCATAGCCACCCTGGGACACATGCAGCCCACCGGCTGCAGGTTGGACAGCCCTGTGGGCTTAAGTATTACTTAGAAAGGGGAAGAGGTCTAGTAGGAAAGTTTCATATTCCAATTCAATTACCTGACAGCCTTCTCTGAGACTTTGCTTCATCAACTACTCTCATTTTTTCCTTTTCCTTCTTCACTTTGTCTCTCCTTTGCCCAAGGGTATGCCTACATGTCTTCTTTCCTAAAAAAAGCAAATAATACCACCTTCCCAGGACACTATAGCAGCCCTTGACCTAGACAAGGTGGCAGTTCAAGAACTGTTTTTTTTTTTTTTTATTGAATTTATTGGGGTGACAGTGGTTAATAAAATTATATAGGTTTCTGGTGTACATTTCTATAATACATCTTCTGTATATTGTGTGTTCACCACTCCAAGGAAAGGAACCATATTTTATTTTATTTTAAGATTTTATTTATTTTTAGAGAGAGGGGGAGGGAGGAAGAGAGGGAGAGAAACATCAATGTGTGGTTGCCTCTCATGCACCCCCTACTGGGGACCTGGTCTGCAACTCAGGCATGTGCCCTGACTGGGAATTGAACTGGCGACCTTTTGGTTCTCAGGCTGGCACTCAATCCACTGAGCCACACCAGCAAGGGCAAGGAACCACATTTTAAACAGGAAATCAGTGCTCATTGCACAGGACACCATGTGGCTGCTGTACAGGACTCTTCAGTGCCCTGTGTCTTCATATTAATTACCACATATGCAAAGTTCTGAGTGGGGCATCCACATGGCAGATCCTAGGCCTCAGGCCTATGACTTGGCACAGGGAACGGGAAGAAAGATCATCTTTAACCAGGAGGCAGTACACAGGCATTTCATCAGAAGTCTATGTTGTAGAGAAACCGTTCCCACCCCACCTTCATTATCAGTTAGGGCTAGGTCTGGCTAAATGTGAGATACACGCATACGACCATAGGCAACAAGGGTTAAACAAGATAAACACTTTATTTCTATGTCACATAAATAAAGTCTGGAGGTAAGGAGTCCAGTGATGGCTGGATGATCACCAGGTCCTCTAGTTTCTTCTAGCTTATGTATTTGCCATATCACCTCACACTCGAGACAGGAGTGTTATAACCCAAAAGAGGAAACTACACAAGGTAAGTGACCCATACTCCTAGGCTGCTTTTCAGAAGTTGCACATGCTACTTCCTCTGACATCTCATTGGCCAGAATTTAGTTGCAAGAGAGGCTGAACAAGGTGATCTTATTCTGGGCATCCCTGTGCCTAGTTAATATCAGGGGCTCTGCAGCTGAGGAAGAAGGGAAAAATGGACTTTGGAGGACAACCAGCATTTTTTGACAATACCTGCAAATAGAAAGGAGATTAAATACTTGCTATTTTTTACCTTTCTTTAAAAAATGATATGAGTTTACTATGGCTTCTGTATCAGTTCATTGTCTTGGTTCTCCTCCTACTTTATGCTGTTTTATTCTCTCCCTCTTCTGCTCCCTCCCCTTCTCTATTAATGCACTCTGGTTGCAAGTAACAGAAAGTGGCTAACTTAAGGAAAGGACTCACTGACTCAAAGGGAAGGCTCGAGCACCAGGCTGAGAGATGTGAGAGACCGGGCAGCTCCAGGGGTTGGGAAGCAAGAATATTTGACAGTATCACTGGCAGGAAGATGCTGTAATTAATGAGCTCCCATCTTTTTCAATAATCATATTGTGACTCCTAAATTTTCAAATTGTGTTTGAGAAAGTCTCATTGGTCTAGCTTTTTCTCATCCAGGCACTCAAGGTTAGATCAAGGTTTCCTGTCACACTATTGACATTTGGGCTGGATAATTTGTTGTGGGGGCCTGTCCTGTGCACAGGGATTGTTAGCAACACCCCTGGTCTTGACCCATAAGGTGCTAGTGGTATCCTCCCCACAATCACGTCAACCAACGTCTCCAGACATTGCCAACTATCTCCTGTGAGACAAAATCAACCTCAGTTGAGAACTACTGTTCTAGATGGAGAGGAAAAAAGAAACAAAGAACAAGTTGCAATGTGAGATAGACCGATATAAGCACAAAGTACAAAAATGGTCTGTAAGGAACTTAAATTGGAGATTTTCATAAGAACAGACAGAGGGGCTAACACTTGTTTAGTCTTTGCTTTCCTTGTTACACAAAAGCTGCTTTACATTTGTTGATCTGTTTCATTCTTGCAGTAATCTTGATAGGGATTATTTTGTGTTAGGAGGAAAGTGAGCTAGTGAGTTAAAGTTACATGCTCAAGGCTACACATCAGTTTCTTTGTATTTGCTAACGGGACCACCTTCCTCTCCACCACCCCATGATCATGGTCATCACATTCTGGTCGTCTTCAAACCACCCCAATTTCACCCCAGCAGCAATCAGCAGTCACGGCTGGAGGACTGCGGTGTCATGGTGTCTCTCACATCTCTGGTTCCGTTTTCCCCACCGCATTTCACCCCAATCCTCTCCACCCTAAACATTTACCAGGATTAATCTCAACACAAACTGGATATTGCATCTCCTTTCTCTCCATGGCAAACCAAATTGAAACTTCATGGGTCTGCTTCCTAACCCCATTTCTCGGAGTTCTCACTGCCTTCCAAAGCAGACATCATGTTCTGACAACAGCAGCTATTTCTGAAGTGCTTACCGTACTGGTCCACAGAATCCTTACAGCAGCAGTCCAGTGAGGGTGATGGTGCCGTTCTTATTTTACAAGTGACCCCAGGCTTCTTCCTCTTCCTCTTTGATCATGCTACCCCCATTGTCTCAACACCTTCCTTTCTTCCTTTACTCATTTTGCTCCAATTCCTGTGAGGTTCAGCTCTGACGTCACCTTCCCAGAGCTGTTCTTGATCACTTAGCCCTTGGAGATGGTTATTTTCTTTTAGTACACTGTTCCCGCATATTTATCTCATATCACTCTCACAGTAAGCTTCTAGAATGGAACTGGAATCACCCCTGAACCTCTAGCATCCTACTCTCAGTAGATGCTCAAACATGTGTTATCTGAACAAAGTTGAGGCCACTGCTCACACAGAGTTTTTCTATTTTCCTCAAAGCGGCCAGGTAGCCAGTTACTGGAGTGTCAGGGCTGCGAGCCAGCCCTGTGGCCCTTGCCCAGCACCACCAGCACTGCATTAGGGCCCAGGTGCTCGCTTGATCCTCCCATCTGCACCTGAGGACAGGAGCGTTCCCTCTTGGGGCAAGGAAAGCCTACCTCAGCCACCTTGAAGTTGCTCCACGAATGGGAATGTGGCCTGTTTTAGGGCTGAGCAGAACAGCACTAGCCAGGCCATTTATTTAACAGCTTTTAGTGGTCACCTAATGAGCTTCCATTTCCTCTTTGTAATGTTGGGATACTACCTGCCCTTTCCAGGGCTGCTGAGAGGTTTCAAGTTCAAGTATGGAAAGCATTTCGCTGAGAGCTTGGCTCCTCCAGCGTCAGACTTATTACTCTGGTCCTCCTCAGCCCGTGTTCTGAGGATGATGGAGCCTGGCAGTGCTGTGTCCCTGCTCTTGCCCTACTGGGTTCCCTTTTCTTCAGCTGGGGAAAGGATTCCACACAGCCCTCCTGTGCCACCAAAATGAGGGTCAGTCCACCTCCAGCCCCGCCCCTCCAGGGGCCTCTGTGGGACAGCAGCTCCCTTCACAGGGTGAAGAGGGCCTCCTCACCCCCTGCCGGAGGCCCTCTGTTGGGAGATTTGGGAATGAGAAACAGTGAGACTCCTTCAGAGATTTTTTTGGCCTAAGGCATCAGACACTTTGATATTCTGATGGTGAGGAGAGGATGTGAGAAAGCAGGTATGTCCTAGAAAATATTTTGTCTTGCTTTTCTGACATCCTTGGTCTAACTGTACCATAGTTGTCATTTCTGAGAGTTGACTTCTCAATTCTACACTAAATGTCTCTAGGGAATTAGTGCATTTAACCCTGCGGCTCCCATCACCTGTTCCCTTTCTGTAGATGAGGAAACTGAGGCACAGCAAGGGTAGGGCCCAGGGCTCACCCTAGGTCTGCCTGACCTGGAAGGACGGTCAGCCCTGCCCTTTCCCCACACGGATACTCCTCTGAGTAATGCTGAAGGCCCTGCATTTCTCCTGCCTCCAAACTCTCTGGATCCAGGCCAGATTCTCCAAGATCTGTCCCTGGAGGTGGTGAGCTTGCCACTTGTTCTTCCTTCAACACGTCCTTGCCTTACAGGTTTCAAGTCCTGACCTTGTTCCAAAACAACCATTTCCCCTGTGCTTGGGGAGCACCAAGGCTCTGGGCAAGGAGAGTGTGAACGGTGGGAAGCCATCTGACATTTCCCCCACCAACACAAGGAAACCCAGTCTGAGGATGGAGGAATGTTAAGAGGTTTTTAGTTTTGAGCGGCGAAGAGCCACTTTCAATGACTTAAAATGAAAAACAAGTGAAGCAGCAGTAGGTGGCTAGAGAACTCTCCCGGGAAACCAGGCAGACTCAGGGGCAGGCGGGTAAGATGCAGGATCGCCCAGTCATCATTCAGGTGTTAAGCACTGCACTGCCGGGGCCACAGCCGGCATCACCTCAGCTCCCGGCAGCTGCCTCTGAAGTTGGATAAGAAAGCCACCACTTGCTTCGGCTCCTCCTCCTACCTGACTCAGCGTCCACCTGACTGGTCAAACCAAGGTCACAGCCCTGCCCTAGCTGTAGGGGAGGTTTTTCTGATGAGAAGTGATCTCAGCAACTCACCAGGACTTAAATGGCAGTCTCCAAACACAGGATTAGACTCTGGGTAGCCCTCACAACAGAAAGTGTCCACTACAGTGGTCAGCCAGTTAAATTTCCTATTCCCTTTGCATTACAGATGAAGATGAATCCTAGAGGGGAGAATGGCTTTCTTCACAAAGACACAGGGCCAAGGCAACTCAGTTTCATCTCCTGGGATGAAACTAATCAACTGAACTCCAATTGAATAGAGCACTGTTGGGACCTTGGGGATTTGTCTGCCTCAGGGAGCATGAGGGCCAGGTAGTTATGCCACCTGTACTGTGCTTTTTCAAGCAAAACACTAAATTTTAAACAACTGTTTCCTCTGGAAAGCCCAAGTCCCCTCTGAGACACCCTAGTTTGTGGATGACTAAACATACTAATCTAACCCATCTCCTGGGTTTGGTATATCCACTTTGCAAGATAACAGCATTAAGCAGTTTGGCAAGAGGCTCTGCATGTACTGATTCCTGTCTGGATATTTCCAAACCTAGCTGTGCAGGAGAATCATCCATATTCCTGTGTCCTGCTAAAGGCCTAAATCAGAATCTCCTGGACATAGGGCAAGAAAATCTTTAAAAATCTGTTTTGTCTGTGGCACAACTGGCATTTGGGAACTTACCACCCTGGACAGAAGCCTGTCCTCTATAGGCAGAGAAGGTTCCATCACCTTTTCATCCACCAAAGTGCACCAGAACTCAAGGATGCAGTTTTCCAGGCTTAGAAATAGCTAGAATATTTCTCTATGTATCTGTATCACGACTTGGAAAACTTTACAATCATTCCCGGCACGTTCTTATTTCCTCTGGACTGTAACCAGGCTCCTAAGAGGAACTCGGCTACAGCATGGGTGTCCTGTGCACAGTTCCTAACACCTAAGAGGCCTTTAATCCATGGTGACTTGGGGTTATCCACATGCACTTTGCTGATCCCTCCACCTAACACCCAGTACAAACTGGAGTCCGTTCGAAACTCATTAATCTACCTAACAGTTGCCTTAGGAAGGTGCTGCAGAATTGGAGCACCTTCTTCAATTCCAGGGGATCCAGACTGTCAGAAGTCCTTAGTCCGTATGCCAAAGGCCCAAGCTGGCTCAGGATTTCTGATGAGTCCTCATGCCTCATACTGTTGGGCAGCAAACTTTTCAGGCAGGATGTGTGTTACCAGACACAGCTAATGGGTAGGGTACTTTGTGCCGGGCACTGTCCTAAGCACTTAGCTCACTCAATTCACGCCGTATTACAAAGCAGGTTTTCCTACTTTGTTTTTTATTCATTTAACAGGCCCCCCAAAACAGGAGGCACAGCTGAAATTTGAGTCCAGGTATTCTGGTCCTACAGCATTTATTTAACTGCTTCATATAGTTGAATAAAGGAAGCTCCTTTTGGGGGTGTCGGATTCAGCTTTACTTACTTATCACTGTCTGTAGCCCAGAGGGTCCAAAGGTTTCTTTGGCATGTAGTGATCTGCTTGGCTCCCTGCCCATGCTGCCAACCTTCCTGGCTAAAGCCTCTTAATCCCACCTGTCAAGTCAACAGCCGCTGTGCTGGTAGCACAGGAACCCAAGGAGGCCTTCTCCTCATACAAATAAGCCTTGCAGATGGTGCTGCCCTGACCTTGTGTTGGGAACCGCCCTGCCTGGTTTCAGAGGCCGTAACCCCTCATGGTTAAGGCTGAGTCAGAGTTGGGACCATAAGCCACTAAGGAGACAAAGCTTGTCTCCCTGGCAGGTGTACCACCTCTGCCCACTTCACTCTGCTTGGCCCTGAGCTTGGCCAGTTAGCCAATGACGGGTAAGAATCCTCAAGGGAGGATCAACCTAAGACAGGTTCTGGTCACGGAAGAGGCCCGCAGGGAAGGACTCAGGGGGCTGTGGAAAAAGGGGGTGATGGACCCTTGCCCCTCAGCTTTGAAATAGCCTGAGTCCTCATTCTGTCTGCAAGAAGTCTCCTAATCTCTTGGCTGCCTTACTTCCCTTGCCTGACTTAAGCCTGAAGCAATAACAGAGGGCAGTGCAGTCCTGTGCTGGGAGGGGCGGATTCCCTGGGGAATCAGGCCTAAGAAAAATACATACATTCCTGTGAAACCTACTTAATTTGTACCCTCAGTTTAAGAGATTAGGGTCCAGACCTGAGATGAGTCTGGCACCTAAAGTTTTATGGCCCTCTAACTAATTGGCTGTAACTCAGAATAAGCCCTCAGAGTTCTCTGTAAATCTTGTATTGTTTAACCCTTACTGGTTGACAATGATTGATGAGCTTTATTCGTATTCCTATGCGAATGAACCTAATAAAAGCCCCTGGAGAGAGAGGCTGGGGCCCTTCTCCCCTTGAGAGAAACGGCCACCTTTCCTCCCCAAGCAGATCATGTCTTGGTAGTCTTTTTCTTCATCTGTGGCAGACCAGGGGGCTGCGTTAAAGCCCCCCGACAACCTTGTATCTGATTCTAGTACTGGTTCCCTCAGGATTTAAATCCTGGCACAGCTGGTCAAGTCTGGTTTCCTGGATGCCCCTAGCCGTTATTATAGTAGAAACAAATTGTTCCACCACCTTTTCTTAGACATGCTGAGACAATCCGGTATACAGAACCCAAGTCCAGGCGGACCACGCAAGGTTAACAAAGCATATTAATAAATGAAACACAAAACTGATGTGATTAATGACATGGGAAAATAACATGTTATGAAACAAGCTGGTCACAAATACTGGGTAGAGGATTTCACATCTGATAAAAAATTTAAAAGTACATATATAAAACACTGGAAGGTTATATACCAAAATATGCAGTCTTTACTTCTGTTCAGTGATTAAATATTCTTCGTTTTGCTTTTGTGTATTTTCTGAAACATGATTATTTCTGAAACAAAAAAGAAGTTATGGATAAAGAAAGTTATTAAATGTGAGGAGTCTAGCAATCAAGGTCTGAAACTCAAGACAGGTCCAGCTTCAGAGAGAGCTGAGTGTACCCAGTTGTAGAATATCATTCTTTTCTTTCCCTTCTGGAATGCTATTTATCAGACTGTTTTATCTGTATCTGATGTTCTCAGTACACTTATATGTAACAAGAATCTATAAATATGAACTGGCACAATAGCGAAATGATGCTAGCAACTTTGGTTTTAAATTGCTACAAAATGTAATAACCATTTTGTAGTTGAGACACCCTAGAACTAAAACATATATCAAGAGCTCCTAAAACAAAAAACTACATCTGACTAAATCCCTGCTCTTTCTGACTTCATTTTCAATTTCACTGTATATTTCTGTTTTACAGATTGGAAAGAGGCAATTATTTTTTTTTCAAAAAAAAAAATGCTTTGCAGAGTTGAAAGGGCTCACAAAAACCCAAATCACCTAAAACAAATCTGAATGAGAATCCCATTTTTTTATTAAAGGTCTTTGCTAAATTGCCACATGGAGAATGGGTGACTACTGTACCTACACTGTCCTAAACAAAGCTCAGCAGTCTGAGATCTCGCCTCATTCCAAACAGAACTGCTAGGGGCATTTTATACAAATTGTAAGAACTCATATTTCTTGCTCTTAAAACAATAAAATTAGGAAGGGCTCATTATTTTAAAATCTGGTGTATGTATGTATGTATATATATAAAAAAGTCAATGCCACCTTTAACTGAAGTTGCTTCTTAGGTATTTCCAAAAGCTCTTTGCCCTTTTACACAGCAAGATTTTCAGGAGGGATCAGAAACTACCATTAAGGTCCAAGAAACAACAAACACCAGAACAATAAACCGAGACAATTTCCTGCACTGTCACTACCACCATCGCCTCCTGTCCAGTGTACTGGGTCATCCGCCTCCTACAGCAGGTTACTGCAGCAATCGATGCCGCAGAAATCTTCGGAAACCAGAAAGTTACAGAAAGAATGAAGAACAACAAATGAGAGACAAAAAACCTATAATCACAATGAAGACCAAAAAGATCCCTTGCTTTGTCGTTGGGAAATCAAGAAAAATTGAACTGTTTTATAACCCCAAATAAAAGAGACCTGCTGGAAACATCAATGCTCAGTGCTCGTAACCCAAGTCAATTTATACTCGTTAGATCAGTCCAAATCCTAAAGTAAAAGATTTTTTTGTTAGAGCAAGAAAGGAAATGTCATTTCAGGACAAGCTCTTGAAGATGAAAGGTGGGCATGCCTTCAGTGAGAGAACTGCCTGCTGTCAGAAGATTTCTTGCTGATGTGTTTGAAGATTTTGGACTTCTCGACTTTCTTGGCTTTCTGGTAGCCGAATCCACCACCACCTCCTCTCTTTTTAAGTTTGCCTTCATTGCTGTTCACGTCTAAAGGTGCGTGTTAAGGAAATCAAGCAACACAAAGATAGAACTCCAAGCTAACACCTACATGGAGAACTAAGTAGCATGAACACTACTGTCCCTTTACAACCCCTCCCTGAACCACAGAAACATACAAACATTAGCCTATGCAACACACTTCTAGAAAATTAGCAGAGTTCATGTTGACTTCCGACTAAAACTAGCAGGAATGATTTTAAGTCCAGTGTAACAGTCATTTATTATTTTCTCCACACAAGAAACTCAAGACAATTACTTATAAGAAGTCAAGACAATTACAATTACTTGTAAGAGGTAAATCATCAAGTTTATAGGAACACAAAAATTACTCCCTGTGTCAGAACAAATGACTTTCACCTCTATTTGGGGCTGATTAAGGAATGTTTAAAAGAGTGGAGTTCTTTTTTTCATATGATTCAACATGTAGGCATTTACTCAGTGCCTCCAATGAGGGTGGTAACCCAAATTTGGCTTTCTCCCTCGGCGGTTAACACCACAGCATTATTGAACAGGCTTCACTTTAGCTGCTTCAGTTTCTTCTACTGAAAATGTCATCATAAAGCAGACATTATAAAGTCCAACAGAATCAATTGGAGATATTCCTTTTGCCTTTTATTTTGAGTAGCACTTAAATTTCTTTTGCTGATCTTACAACTTCCTTAAGACCTCACACAGGGATGCTGTTACTGTTGGTAGTTAGCAAGATACTAATAACGGAAAGAGAGCAAAGGGAATTAGACATTGGGCTTAATACAGGTGGTTTGCTTTACCAGGAAACCCCAGCTTCACACTCCAGGGGATTACGGCATTTCTCTGCCAAGGGATTGACACTCCTCCATTCCTGACTCTAATACCAGATTGTTGGGTGGGGTGCAGGGAGATGAGCTGGACCACACAGGTGGTTAGGTGCTAGAACCACCAAAAAGCCCACAAAAGCTTGGTAAATTGATTGGTTCTTTTGAAAAAGCACCTGGTCCATCCCAAACCCAAGCTAACATAATCCCAGGGGAATAAAGACGCTCTCTTGCTTGGGAACCCACACTAGTCCAGTTCATACACTGTCACCCAGGAGCATGTGACCTTGTGGGTCTAGCAGCTACCAGGCCTGAGACAGACTGTGTGGGCTCCTAAGGACTGAGCTTTAATGTGAAGCAGAAACTCTGGACACTATCTTGTTTCGGCCTTGCTGAAGACACAGTGGGACTTTTTCCGCGGCAGGACGGATGGAGAGGGGACACAGGGGCAGCCTTCCACACACATAAACCATCTTGCCACACCACAATCTCCCTACGCGGGTTCTTAGGATCTCACACAGTAAAGCTCTGCAACTCCTCCCTCTGTGCTTTTCTCCAGATCGCAGTGATCTGGCTCTGCCTGCCAGTCAAATTCTTTTGTGTGTTTTAAGGCCTAAGTCATAACCTGTCCTCTGTGTGTCATCCTCACTCCCGTTAACTAATCCCTGCCTCCTCACAAGCAGTGACCAGGCTGGACACCGTTCCTCCGGTTCCCAGCCAGAGCACACACCCACCCAGTGCTAACCCCAAATGCCTGTCAAGCTTTTGTTCCTTAATTCCTGCATGAATTCCTAACAACAACAAAAAGGATACTCAGATCAACAAAAGGAGGCACCTTGAAACCAAATGACAGAGCAACCTGAGGCAAATTTAAGTTATTAACATTAAAGATCTGTTTCAGAGAATGAGAATCATATGCCCGAATGTATGATTTATATGCTTCCTGGGCTGACTTATGAAGGAAGTAGTTCTTTTCAATCAATTTTTCAAGCTGAAATGGAAAAGAAACATTGGTTTTAATAAGACAGCAGATTTCATATATATTAGAAAATCCACCCTACAAAAAAACATTTGTCCCAATACACTTGCCCCAAGCTTTGTAGTATTTGCAAAACCATGCTGTGGTAAGATTAATCACTAAGTTCCAGTATGACATGGTGTGAAACAACACAGACAGAAATGTGGTGTCTGCATAGCAGGAAACCTAATGATCACAGAGTCCAAACTTCTCATAGTAACAAAAGGAGACTTGCCCTGGCTGGTGTGGCTCCGTTGGTTGGAGCATCGTCCTGTATACCAAAAGGCTGTGGGTTTGATCCCTTGTCAGGGTGCTTATAGGAGGCAACCGATCGATGTTTCTCTTTCCCTTCCCCCCTCTCTAAAATCAATAAACATATCCTTTGGGGAGTAAATAAATAAATAAATAAAAAGGAAGTCCAGGAGGACAATGACTGCCAATGGAACACTACAGAGGCAATGCTGGGATGAGGACAGACAACAAACAACCAAACAAACCTGAGACTGAATATCAGAAATTTTGGACCAGGAAAACTCAAATTCACTTAATGGAACCTAGAAAACAAAAGCGTGAATGTTAGTACACTAGGATGGATCAACATTCAGATGTTTAGATGATGAGATGTGAAAAGCTGACAAGCCCTAGAAGCAGCTGGGAAATGATGGAGCCAGGCAGCAATGATGTCGGAGCAGCTCATTAGGCACTGAAAAGGTGACAGGACAACCTGGCCTTGGGGTTACCCTGGCACACACACCTGCTTCCCCTTGCCTCCCAATGCCAATGGAAAAGTCTTATCTTACTTCTGCAAAGTACACATAACTTACAGTGAAGAATCTTCCTAAAAGGAAGGTGAGGAATTTTACAGGACAAGTCAAGGAAGCCCTTTTCTCTAAACAAGGGTTTCCCTGGTGATGAAGCAGCACAAAGCTTCTAGTCAGGAGGCCCACTAACTCGAAATCCATGTCAGGAGAGCTGCCCTGACACAACACTGCCCACTGACGGGAGTCTGTGACACCAGAGGTCATGATGACCACAGGCTCCTACAGGAAGGGTTTCTGACCAGCCATCACGTGCTGGATAACTGGAAGAGTGCCAGACCTGTACTTGGTGCTGGGGTGGGGTTGGGGGGGAATAGCTACCCAGGCTCTATGGGCTCTGCCCTCAGAGAGCTTGCAGTCTTACGGGGAGACAGAGAATAGGCAACATCTCAAGGGGCACTCCTGCTGCAGAAACATGAAGGCAGGAGTCAGTGATGCTTTCCAGAAGACAACAGCTTCCTGAAACCACAGGCAATCCAGAGAACCAGGAAAAGGGCGTTTCATAGGAAAAGTCAAAGTATGTAGGGCAATTTCTGAGAGCTACTCCTAGTTGCTGAATGAAAGAAACTGCATTTGGCAAGACTGTGCCAGGGAAGCCAACAGGAGGCAGATGACAGGGAGAAGAAGGTCTGGTAAGTATTCACAAAATCTAGCAACAAAGAGGCCACTTATTAATGCTAATGAATTCAGATTTGGTGGGACAGAATGAAGTAAAAGTCAGATTAGGGACAGTGGACAACAGGGGGAGTGGAAAACAAATGGAGAAAACAGGAACCATTTTTCAAAATGGCAGACTAAAGAAAGGTGACAGCCACTAGCCACTTGGGAGGTGGAGGTGGCAGAATGGGTTTAGGATTGAAGTTATTTTTCTTAGTGAAAGACTTGAGATGGTAAAGAGCTAACTGTAGGGGAGAGAGTGAAGGAAAAGCAGAGTTGATGAATGAGGGAGAGGAAGAGAAGAAAGAAGGAGCAAATAAAGATTCCCCACTGCTTCTGGTGAGGTAAGAGTCAAAGACACTAGGAGTAAAAGATGCAGAGAAGACTGCAGGAAGGGGAGCAGGAGGCAGAGATGGTCAGGTGTGAGGGAGACTTAAAGGAGTGGAGGTGGTTTCAAATGGGGTGTAGGGAACGGGGGAAGAGAGACGAGGACACAAGACGCACTACTGACCAACCAGAGCACAAGAAATGAGCCACGTGGGTAGTTTTCTCTGTTCACGTATCTTGGTCCAGACCCACGTGAAATCTCGTTCACCTCTGTAACAATGGTTCTAACAACACTGCAGCAAATCACGACTCATCGGACACTTATAGAAACAGTGCTTCAGGCCATCTGCACTGGCCAATAATGCCTACACCAAGAGGAATTCGTTCCCAACTTAAGATTATCCAAGCAAAGGTCTTTACCTTGGACTGTTTCAAATAACGAAGGAAACCTAATTCTTCAGGGCGCAAAATGAGCAAGGCATGCCCCCTTCCATTTAGGCCTCTGGCTGTTCTTCCCACACGATGAATGTATTCCTTTAGTGGAGAGAGAAAGCTGGGTTCACACACTGACTGCCACAGGTTGCATGTCCAGGACCTGTGTGGCACTGGACATAACTGTGTCTGCACCTCTTTATGAGATGCTGCCCCTCCCCCAGGGCTATTCCCAAAGTCGAGTCCATCATTCCTTCTTCACGTTCCATACCTGAAGAGGTAACTGGGGGATGACTGAGGCCAAAGGAAAGCTGGGCATGTTAGTCACATGAACTCTACAATCTAATAAAATGACAAGTGTGCTTCATCCTCAAATTGGCTTTCTGAAACATGTTTAAATGCTGGCTGACAATTTATATAATCTATTGTTTGTTGAAAATACTTATAAATTTATTTTACTACATACACTACAGAGTCTTATCTACCTCTGCAAGCAAATTTTATTTCCTTCTGACACCTACTGCTCTTAACAACTTATTCTAAGCACATAACACCCCTAATTTAAGTCCTACCGAGGCCTCTCAAATCGTTTTACTTACTCCCTTTGGGTCCTGCAAAAGTGCTATTTACTACAGCACCAGAGAAATATTGCAAAGTCACTGTACAATAAAACATGACTAAGTAAGGAATAAGCCTTTGAATGTCAAATGTAGTATTTCTCAGGGAACCGGGAGAGGAAGTGTGCTCCTTAATGTAGGAGTTTCTGAGAAACTCCAAGGATGCCAGTTACCTTGGGATCATCTGGAGGGTCATACTGAACAATCCAGTCGACTTCAGGAATATCTAGCCCTCTGGCTGCCACGTCTGTGCACAACAATATCCCAGTATCTGCATTGCAAAACTGGAAGAATGTGGTTGTACGCTTATTTTGCTTCTGCCTTCCCTAGAATCAAATCAAAACGTCTATTACAGCTGGGAACTGGAGGCGGTTTTGGGGAGGTCTAGATGTAGAACCCCCAAACTGTGGAGCTGTGAACCTCCTTTACTTCAAGTTCACTCCCTGGCCTGTAATTTTCCTAAGTAGGTGATGTCTCTTATTCCTTTGTGGTAGTCACCTCTCAACACCCAGCAACGCTCCCCTTCTCCCGGGGATTAGGATCAATCACCTAACGTTGACAGACCTATGTTTAGAGGACAGTAATACCTGGAGTGAACCCCACAATCTATATAACTTGATAAGCAGAACCTCTTTTTAATAAACTTCATAATCACTTACATGAATGGCCAATACAGGCAAATCTATGTAGTTCAGCAACTCATAGTGGTATTTCACGGACATACAAGATGAAAAGAAGACCATTAGTTTCTTCTTCCGGTTCTTCTTAAGGAAGGTAAAGAGCAGGAGGAATCTCTTTTCAGAAGGACAAACAACATATCCCTAGATGTAGTTGAAATGAACAGATACAAAATAACCAAATGGACATTTTCAGCTGCGTGAGCCAGGCATCTGATGAACGCGCTGACAACACTGCACACACCGTCATGCTCCACCTGCGGTAACGTCATGCCGTCGTTCTAACAAAGCATTCCTAAAATAAGGCTACTTTAAGCTCTTTTGATTCCTTTAACAGGCTGTAGTCACTGGACACTAAAATTGTTCCATATTTCTGAGATTACTGGTTATCAACAGTCCTGCAACCATAATATATTACCACCACTACTAACTGGAACTCTCAAGATATACTGGGGGAGTGACGGGGGGAAAATGCAGACAACTATAATTGAACAACAATAAAGTAATTAAAAAAAGATGTATCAATGATTCCTGTTTTGAAAGGTCTTTAATAGCAAGATCTCAAATAACCACAGCTTAAGTGCATAGTCCTAAACAAGATAACAAAGCTGGATGAACATACTTTTAAAAACTAAAAGTCAATGAGAATTTTTTAAGCTAAACTGTTACAGAAAGTATTTTATTCATCAAAGATTCTATATGAAAATTATATTTTTAATTGACCTAGTTTGGATCTTTGTCACCTCATTTGCGATTTTCCATAGCTATGTGTCTGAAACCAGCTTCTCCATCTTCTAACTTACCTCTCATCTTAGAGCAAGAGATTATTAAAACAACAAAAGTTTTTTTACTGCATCAATATATGGTAGTGGCTAATAATGCTTCTTTCACGGCAAGTGGTATTAAGAGACAGTAAAGAGAGCTGATTAAATTATTCAGAGTTCAAGATACCTTAACCAGGAAAGCCAGAGACCCAATACCCAAGTTCACTATATTGGAGTTAAAAGTTCAATAACCCATCTGCTTTCTGGAGCACACTCCAAACAATTACAAGGAAACACCAAAGAAAAAAAGTCCTTAAAATTTAAGATATTGACAATAAGTACCTGCTCAAGACCGTCCACTGTTGCATTAGCTTTATCATCGTCAACACCAACATACAATGGTTCCTTTTTCAGAGAAATCCTTGCCAGGTCTTCAACTTTTCGAGTTTGTGTGGCAGAAAATAGCATGGTCTGTCTGCGCGCTGAAACAGATATACATAAAGATAACCCGAATCTTTCAGGGACTCCTTAGAACTGCTCCATAACTACAAATGCTCCTAAGTAGAACTCTCAAAAATGGGAGACGCGACATCACTACAGATACTAAGTGGATGTCACGACCAACTTCATGTTCATTCATTTGACAGCTTAGATAGAATGGGCAATTTCCTTGAAAGACAAACTGCTAAAGCTTACTCAAGAAACAGAAAACCCGAACAGCTTTGCATCTATTAAAGAAATTGTACTTAAAAACTTTATGTAGAGAAAACACCATCCCTATTGGTCTCCAGTGGTGAGTTCAAACATTTAAGGAAGAAATACTACCAGTTCTTTGCTAACTCTCCAGGAGACTAAAGAGAATTTAGCTCCTAACCTATTCTTTGAAGCCTGTCATTACCCTGATACCAAAACCGAACAATGACTCATGAGCACAGACGCAAAGTTTCTAAACAAAACTTTAGCAAAGTGAATCCAGGAATATATAAAAAGGATAATGCATGACCAAGTAGAGTTTATTCCAAGAATGCAGGATTGGTTGCTTTAACATTTGAAAATTAACCAATATAGTTTACTATATTAATAAACTAAAGAAGAAAAAAATCAGATCATTTCAACAGACGCAGAAAAAGCTTTTGACAAAATTTTACATCTATTTCTGATTTGAAAAATCTCAGCTTGTGGCCAGGATGGAGGCGTAGGTAGATACACTTTGCCTCCATGCACAACTAAAAGGACAACAAATTTCAAAACAAAAAGTGACCAGAACTGCCAGAATCGAACTGTATGGAAGTCTGATGACCAAGGAGTTAAAGGAGGAGTTAATATTCATTAAGACTGGTAGGAGGGGCAGAGATGGGTGAGGGGAGGAGGGGATAGTGGGAGCAGAAAGGACAGGAGGCAAGGTAGTGGCTGGAGGACCTGGTGGGGGGAATGAGGGTGGGAGGGGAATGTGGGTGGGGGGAGTGCAGGGTGGAGGGGAATAAAATGGAGAAAAATGGGACCACTGTAATAGCATAATCAATAAAGTATATTTAAAAAAAAAAGAGAAAAATCTCAGCAAACTAGAAACAGAAGGGATCATCCTCAATTTGATAAGGGGCATCTACAAAAAACAACCCACAGCTAAGATTCTACTTTATGGAGAAAGACTGAATGCTTTGTTCCTCTTCTAATATCAGCAATAAGACAAAATTGTCTTCAGCACTGTACTGCAGGTTCTTACCAGTACACTCAGGCAAGAAAAATATTAAGTGAATTTAATTCACTTTTTAAATTTATAGATGACATGATCGCCTATGCAGAAAATCTAACAGCTAGCCTCATTTGAAGGGTCATACTGAACAATCCAGTTGAACACAGAAATAATTACCTTGCCAGACATAGGATGGATACACTAAAATCAACTATACATGAACATACCATAAACAAACAATCTGAAATTGAAATTTTAATGAAATACTTAGGGATAAAGAAAAAACCTGCACTCTGAAAACTCTAAAAACACTGCTGAAAGAAGTCAAAAGGCTAATAAATGGAAATGCACCTTATTCACAGGTTGAACTGACTCAATATTATCTTCCACCAATGATCTATATTCAATATACTCCCAATCTGAATCTTTTTAGGGAGTAGAAATTGACAAATTAATTCTAAAATTTATATAGAAATGCAAAGGACAAGAATAGCCAGAGCAATTTTGAAAAAAAACAAAGGAGTTAATGCTACCTAATTTCAAGACTTAATAGGTAGAACTGAACTCCTGCAGACTGCTGATGGGGACATAACATGGTAGAAGTTAAATACACACTAGCCAGTCTACTTCTCAGTAGGCACCCAAGAGAAAAGAAAATAGGCATCCAAAAAAAAAGCTGTAGATGAATATTTGCAACTCCTAAATCTCTAGAAAACTCATCTACGGTGACTGAAAGCAGATTAACAGCTGCCTGGGAGAGAGCTATGTGTGTGAGCAGCTGTTGGACGTAGGTGAAGGTTGCTCCTACTGAGGCTGAGAGGGATTGCAAAGGTGCATGAAGACACATTTGAGGATTATGGACATGTTCACTATATAGATGTAATGATGGTTTTACAGGTGTAACATCAAAGTTTATCAAATTGTGTATTTAAAATATGTACAGATTATGTCAGTTATGTCAGTAAAGCATTAAAAAACATTGTATAATGAGTGCAATAATGGCCTTATTATGATGTAAGCAGTCTGTAATGTTACACGTACTATAATCAAGGTTTGTACAACTCAAGTACCACACAGAAGGCCACAAGTCTATGGCTACCTGGGAGACGTCAGATGAAGAAAAAGTGAGATGGAAGGTTGGGGTGGATGGGAGTGAGACATAATGCTGTTTAACTTGCATTAAGCCTCTAAAATGGCAAAACCACTCTATTAAGTTACTAGTAATTTTGATACTTATATTGCAAACTACCTCTAAAGTTAATTGGCACAGCTACTTCACTTGCTATATTAAAATTCTGATATTAATATTTTTCATACAGGAACAACCCTCACCTGCTTCTAGCAACTACTTTGCAAACCACGTGCAGATGCTACGACTTACTTGGCAGGAGTTTAATAATTTGCTTTAATTCCTCTTCAAACCCAACATCCAAGATACGATCAGCCTCATCAATAACCAGACACTGTAGGTTTTTATACATAAACCCTGGAGTATTCTAACAAGACAAAGGACAAAGAAACACTGTTAGCTGTGAAGGTTGGGCCATGTAAGACACAAGGCACTACTCACTAGTGTTTTCTTACCTGCATATGGTCCAGGAGACGGCCTGGTGTAGCCACAATGATGTTGATCCCATTAGCAAGTTTCTGTGCTTCAGCCGCCCTGTTACTGCCACCCATTATTAATCCGTATGTGTGAACATGGTGTGTCATTAGCTCTTTAAGAACACCAAAAGTCTGCATGGCCAGTTCCCTAGTAGGTGAGAGAATAAGAACTCCTGTTCCTAAAAAGCAAAAAATGAGATATGGTAAGAGTCAAACTGTAATTATCACCATGAGTTCTGTAACAGCTACAATAAACTTCTAGTGAGACAATGGCAGAAACAATCGGATCAAAGGCTTACCATTCCTGGGCATAAACTTTAACTTAACAATAAGTTCCACTGCGGGGATGAGAAAGGCCAGGGTTTTGCCGCTGCCTGTTTTTGCAGCTGCGAGAAGATCCCTGAATATGAAAAAGGGGAAGGAGGAGAGAGAACTCAGTCTACTCATTCATCAAGTACTTACTAAACAGTTACCAGGCACAATCACATAGGTTTTAGACTCCAAACCAGAAAGGATTAAGAGACAAAGTTGCTACCTTTTCTATCACTGAAATCAACCACCTGGGTAAAATACCTAACTCAGAAATAAGAGTAGTAATACGAAACAGAAGTGAACACTTTTCTTCAAACATCGGTAAATAATTTAAAGCCTTTAATGCAGGTTGGATATGTAAACCAACACATAGTGCAAAATCAACAGAACACATTGGTACTTTTTTTCCCAAACTACTAGCACTAAAAACAGAGATGCTAATGGTCAACATCAATCAATGTTAATCATACCTGCCTTCCAGAAGTGGTCTGATACTTTTATGTTGAATTTCAGTCATGTTTGTAAAGCCCATTTCTTTTATTGCCTTCAGTGTGTTCTCATTGACAAGATTAGATAGGGAAGCAAATGAAGTATCCTCAAAAGCTCCTAAACAGAAGACAGTTTATTATTAGCACATTTATCATTTTTAGTAGTTCATATAGCTGGAGTTGCGTAACTTAGTTGTGCTGACTGAAAGCATTACTGGGTTGGAGTCAAGCTTATAATAGCTTTCTCCACTAAGACTAAATCCCAACCATTTTTATGTAATATAAAATATTTAAGAAATCTGAAATAAAAAGTGAAAACAATCAGTATAATAAAAACCAAGTGTTAAGTCAATCAAAAGAGTGGTTAATCTCACTCCCAAAAGACAACCAAGTCAGACAGAGCCAACCTGCTAGGCACAACCTACATATCAGGTGTGTGGTTCTTCAGCAGGAGAAGCAGCAACCCCACCTGGGAGACAAAACTGCCCTGGCTGAGAACTACTGCCATAACCTTTGCAATTCTAACTATGCAGATCTGGGTGGGGCCTCAGTATTTTAACAAAAACCCACACCAAACAACTCAGGTAACTCCCAGACATTCTTGGTTAGGAGCAACTAATTCTAGTTTAAACTCTTGAGTTTGCAGATATAGAAACAAAGGCCACAGGAGGTTAACCTGGCACAAGTTCTTCAACAATGTTAATTCCTTCCTCTCCCTTCCTTCTCAGTAACTAAGCCAGTATTAAACCTCTGGTCTCCAGACTTCTGGTCAATAATTTTCCTACTACAACAGGGAATGAGCTTTAGAAAATGATAAACCAAATGAACAAAGGACCCCAGAAGCTGTTTGTGTGCATTATTAAAATATTGTTAGGAGTAAAGGAAAAAATAGAGCAACAAAAACTAAGACACAATATGGAAGATAAAACGCATCACTTAAGATACAAAAAATTTCTCGTCATGCCTTACTTTTCCAGGTAAAAGTCACATTAAAACTTCAAATCTTATAATCCAAAGAGGCATGGCAATTTTAAGATCTCTCTGGAAAACTTTCTACAAGTTACCTGTCAGTCCCAGGGGCAGGCTGGGCACTTCACTGTCCTCTTCTCCATTGCCTGGCTTCTCCACACTGGTTTCTGTTTCTTCTGGAACCTGGGTACCTTCTTCCAATTCCCCTTTGTCTTCAGTTTTTGCTTTTTTGGTATCTTTGTTTTAAAAAACAAAACACCCCATTTTTTTCCTTGACATTAAAATACCAAATGAGATCACAAAATAAAAGATGCATAATTTCAAGAGAGATTACTTTCTTTTTTAAAAAAAGATTTTACTTATTTATTTTTAGAGAGAGGAGAAGGGAGGGAGAAAGAGAGAGAGAAAACTCAGTGTGTGGTTGCCTCTTGCATGCCCCATATTGGGGACCTGGCCCACAACCCAGGCATGTGCCCCGACTGGGAATTGAAGCCAGGACCCTTTGGTTCACAGTCCAGTGCTCAATCCACTGAGCCACACCAGCCAGTGCTAAAGAGGCTTATTTTCAAAAGTTAAACACATTTTCAGTTTTAATTTGCTAATAATTTTTTTTCATAATTAAAGATTTGGTTATATTAAAAAACCCAGTAGGACATCCAGATTTGGCAACAAAACTTACTTATGTAACCATTTTTTAAAAAGCGTCTAAGCAAGCAGTTTAAGTATTCTAATTGCACCAAGTTCTATAATACTTCACTGAGGGAAAAGAGGCATATCATTAATGTTTTTTAAATAAACTCATAACAAGCACTAATTTTCCTCCCATGCCATTAAATGTTAAGTTTTCTATAAAAGCTAACTTTGTTTTAAAGATGAACAGAAATACCAAAGGCTCTTCATGTCACTAAAGGTAAGACTACAAAGTAGGGGCAACAATTCACGTAGCTGGGTGACAGAAACTGACCTGCCCCTTGCATGTAAGTGCTGAGGGAAGAAACCTTCTATATTCACAACTTTCATCACACTCTTCAAAGTTTCACTGGGTCCAATGGGTCAACTACCATCCTGGGCTTTTAGCTATTTATGGTAGTGAGTGACAATGGTTAGAACAGACCTGACCCAGACCAGCACTCAGGACGCTGCAGCCCAGAACTGGCCTCTTCCTTAGACTTTACTACCATCCTTCTGGGAAATGGTCAACTCTGCAGGACCCACATGTTCAAAAGCCATGAATACCATTAGCTGGTCTTCACAACTTATCATTTCTGTTTTCCTTAAAATAGTCCTTAAAACTCCCAGCCCTGAAATGCAGTGCTTGAGAATAGAAATAAATCACTTTCTTAGGCACACTAAGAAAAGAACCCTAAAGGCACTAATAACTTTAGAACACAATGACAATCACTTTTATCTTCATGCCTTTCTCCATCTTGCTTCTCTTTTTATTTATGCCATTTATAACCTGTAAGTGCATTAGTCTGTAGGCAGCATGAAGACAGCCGTGCATGTTTGGAAAAGTTCAAAGCTCCTTTCCAATGAAAGCTTTATTTCAGATAAGACATAAACAGAAAATTCTAACCCAGGTGTTGGCAAAACTTTTGCTAAAAAGGCCAGGTAATAAACATTATAGGTTTTTCAGGCCATTTGGTCTCTGTCACCATAAAGACCAAATAAACAAATAGTTATCGCACTGCTCCAGTAAAGTTTGTTGTTTTTTTTTTTTTACAAAAATAGGTGGAAGGCTTTTTAGTTTGCTGACATCTCTTCTGTCTTCCCTTGAAATCTCTGCTTGCTCACATCTCAATTAAAATGCCTTTCCTTTCACCTAAGGTTATTCAAATCCAACTGTCTTCCAAAAGAAAACTTCACTTCCCACTTAATACTATCCTGGCCATTACACTCACTTGGAAATTACTATTCTATTTATCCAGCATCCTAACTGCTATTTTGTACACTTTGCATGCCCAAACTATTACTGACCCTCCTTTCAAAAGTAAGAATTTTATGGTAGAAAAAAAAAAGGAATGGGGCAAAAAATAGATAATTGAAAAGAATCATTACTATAAAGGCCCAAGAAGGTTGACTCTACTATCAGCCTGGATTTCTTTAGTGTCAGTAATTCCACAGTCCTCTTCGTAAACTGGTACACCTAAAATACTATGCCGTAGTATGTTCTGTTTATCATACAAAGCCGTTAACAGAAGAGCGAATTTCTAGATGTCTAAGGAGATTCTCAAGTGTGAGGTTTTATTTAAGGTTGTTAAGGAATGTAAAGGCATGCCACATTGTTCAATATTTTGAGAAAAGTTAAATCAACTTCCCCCCACCATGTTCCCTTTAGCTGCCAGCCTAGTTTCTGATATACTAGGGAGTGCAGGGGCATCTCGCACATCATGTGGGCACAATAATAATAGATAAAGGAAGAATGATAACTGAAAAATAGTTTAAACAGCTTAAATTCAGAAATGAAATACTTACCAGGTCCATGATCATCCACCATTTTTCTCTTTTTCTTCTTCTTCTTCTTCTTCTTCTTCTTCTTCAATTCTGAATTGGGAGACTGCACTGCTGCTTCCCCATTGGTTAATATGGTAGATTTCTTGGGGGATATTTTAACTTTTACATTTTCCACTTTTTCTTTAGATATATCTCCATTTTGGGCTTCTGACAAGCCCTTATTCATAGACTGCTTTAGGGATTTTTTAACTTTTCCACTTCCTACTGTTTTTTCAGGTCTATCTCCATTTTGGGATTTTGATAAGCCTACTTTCATAGACTGTTTTAAGGATTTTTTAACTTTTCCACTTCCTACTTTTTCTTCAGACACATCTCCATTTTCAGTTTCTGATAGGCTCACATTCCTGACCCCTGTTTAAAAACAGAAACGGAACACATTGTAACAAAGAAGTTGTTTACTTAGAAACACTGTAATCCCCAATGAGAAATTCCATGGCTTCCAGAACTGAAATGATTTAGCTTTTAATTCCCTTTCATAAACACTAAATCCTCACTTAATGTCATTGATAGGTTCTTGGAACTGCAACCAATTTTACATTGGCTAATTGATATGCATGAGAGTTAAGTTCCTATGGCATCTTATTAATTAATGTTACAGACAAAAGCACTGAACAAAACATCATTCAAGGACCTGCTGCTTATCATTAAAACCACTTGCAATTTTATGATTTGCACTACAAGGCAAGTCAAGTTCCTTTATGGAAAAATTCTGTAAAAGGGAAAGCTGCATCTTTCCCTTTCTGCATCTTCAGAAAACCACCATCTCTGTCCTTAAGGAATAAAAAGTCCAGGACAGGAAAACTTTATGAGATTAAATATTTAAACAGCTAGGGCTAGACAATGGTAGTTATAAAGGATACATTTTAGTATTAGGTATTTGATAAAGATGTGACTAACAGACGTATTAGAAACAACTTACATCTTATTCACACAACTAATGCTTTTCATATAAATACAACTTCAAAACATTCACCCTCAACTTTCCTAGATGTTACTGAACTGAAAATTGCTGAATAAACCACACATTTGTCCCAATAGTTATATAAACTACCCGAGAATGTCTTTACGAAAGTTTCCATGTTTATTTACAGAAAAAGATAACACCATCTTTTATTTTAACCACTCCTTTAACTACCAAAAAGTAGTTAGTAATTGGAAATACAAGGGAATTTCAAAAACATTATTTCCAAAACCCACAAACCTTCCCTCTCCTCCAGGACTTCTTTCAATAAATTAATCTCTCTTGAAAACCAACTGGGGTAAAAGCATTAGTCCTCAAAAACTGCCTTCGCGGGTTTACATCTTATTATACAGGACTGAAAACTCTTACTCTGAACAACTTTAATACCTGTGGCTTACCGTCAAGAAGTTAGGTAAGCAAAGTGATTCAGGTTTAATCCTTTTTATATGTCTTTGTGAAAGATATAAATATGTGGAAACCCTTAAGTAATTTGTAAACTCAAGTTGGAAGTGATGGGAAGATAGGGTTGGAGAGAGGCTCTGCGTTTGACGTGTGCGTATGGCACTTGTAGAAGTTTAAGCGCGTAAGTGCAAGAAAAATAAGGAGCGAGTGGACGTGGACAGGGGAAGGCAACGGTATCAGGAAACTTTTGTGACAATGAGCTTCTTTTGAAAAATCATACACATTAGATATATAGATAAGGTAAATGCAAGCTGCATGGAGATAAAGTTCCACGTGTCTAATGGGAAATGGGTGAGAGGTGGGGACGAGGTGGAACCTGAAGGTGGTGAGGGAGTCAGAATAGGAAGTAGAGGTGGAAAAGGCGGGTCAGACAGTCATTACAGTAGTGAGGCCACGGTCGAGTCGGCACCGGCTCGAGACACGACTCGAGGGTGCCCCAGACAGCCTTTTCACTCTCAACAAACACACGTGCTGGCAGGGACGCTGCCCGCGCCACACCGCAGCTGCAGTGACACCACGGCGATGCGTGGGCTCTCACAGCTAGCGAGGCGCCGCGAAGCTTAGCGCATCTCACCCTGTAGCTTTAGGTTTCTCTGCCGCAATTTGACGTTCCGCTTCTCGATCTTCCTGCGCAGGAGTTTCATCGGTAGATGAGACATGTTGATAGTACACCTTCAGAGAGGTACCATCACCAAGCTTCTGGTCTCTTGGGTGACGTTACTTCCTCTTCCGCAGCACGCGAGCAGCTCGGCCAACAGTTAATACGTCACAGGAAACGCTCGTGGCCTGCAGACAGAAAAATGTGTGCCGGGTGGAAATGCTTCCGGTCGCGTGAGCCGTGCTACCCTTGGCGACTGGGTTTTGTGCAACGCCCCCTGGGGGCGTGGAGGCCTGTGCCTGCGCCTGCGCCGGGTCCACGTTGTGCCAGAGCTGAAAGGGCATCTAAACCTGTTGAAAAACAGGTTTATAAATCCCCAAAGCTCACCCATGGCCCCTCTAGGAGTCTAGAACAGAAATTATAATTTGGCTATCTAGTAGGCCACTTATTTTATTTTATTTATCTTATTTATTTATTTATCTTTTTTGTAGGGGAGAGGAGTGTATAGAATAATTTTAAAAAATAGTTATGACTAAACAAATTGGGACAGTTCTTATAAAGTTGATATATATTTTTTTACAAATGTGCCCCAATTCCCTTTGGCAGTAACCAATTTGGACTGAACAATAATGAGAAGGGTCAATGAAACCTGCATTAATTTGTTTACTCAAGAGGCAGGGCAAGAGCTGATGGGGAGTAGACAGGATCACCGGGAGGAAGGGAGAGGGAGAACTTGGGGGCAGTTTAAACAGAAGATGAATGAATTGACTGAGAAAGCACATTGAATTGGTCTGGAAAACCAAGACAAACCTTGGTGTGCCTAGATTGCTGACGAGTAGGCAGGTTAAAAGATGGGTCACAAAATTAAACTGGCCTGCACACACACACAGCTGCACACACACACACATCACAGTTTAAACAGATATCAGTTTATATATACATATATGTGTGTATATATGTGTATGCATCGTATTGTTTATATTTTAATTCTTTTTATAGTGCGATATTTTGTCATAAAAATGCTTCTTCCTGAGAGTATTTTTTCCTCCAAGGCCTAGCCAATTCTTAGGGATAGGGAAACACTCAGCTGGGAACATGCCTTTGATAAGCAAATGAACCAATTGTTAGAGGAGGTCTTTGAGAGGAATTGACCCACCTGTTGACCCTGGAGCTGACCCCGGGCAACTGGAAACTCCTTATCCCCTCCACTGCCCATGGAATGTATATGTGTCCAACATTTCCATAGTGGGAGGAGGCGTTTTCAAGGACAAAGCTTTGAGAGAGCAATGTATTGTAAGACCATCTGGATTGTGTCAGCGACTGAATCCCATTAAGGCACTGTATAAACTTTCAAGATTCCAGATGGTCTGAAAATTCAGATGGTGGATGCAGAGATCTACTCACTTTCTGGCTACCTAAGACAAGCCTGGAAAATTAGTTCTCTTGGTTGGTGAACCTGCCACTTACTAATCTGGAGTAGTCTGCCTCTTTCCTTGCCTCTATGTATGGGCCAGTTTCAGATTTCACCAGGGAAAATCCTGAGGTTTTGAATCAATGCCAACCAAGGGCCATGCTTTCTCTATCTGGCTTGTGCACATGAAGAGGCAATATTTTTCTACCTTAACCATTCCAAGGTCCAGGTACTAAGCAGCTAGCCAATCTAATTTAAATTGTTTACCCTGACCTACCTGGACTTTCCCAGTGGAATTTTAATAAAGGCTGTGTCCTTGGTTCTCCCCTGGGTCCTGTTTCTTCTGCCTCCTAACAGATGTTGGTGCTTTCCCATGGTGTGATGTGCCTCCTGTTTCTACAACCTGTGAGTGTAATAATCTTTGATTTCCTGAGCCTCTCCTATGTCTGTCTCCTCTTGTCACACCTGACTGCCTATCACACAAAAGAGCAAAGAACACAAAATACATACCTACTTCTATAGCCATCTGTATATACATTCATGTGATTACACACAAGTATTAGGTGTGTGACTTTGAAATTCACATCCACTACCCTTAGGTGCAACAACTAGCATGTCTTCCACATAGAAAGTACTCAAAATTATTATTTTCTTTCTGTTGCAACTTAAATTTGTGGGTCTGAGAATGCTTTGGTTGTAGTAACGGAAATCAGTTCTTTTCTCTAGAGTGATCTCTTCCATGTAATAGTGAGGTTTGGCAGTCATTTCCAGAAGACCGTAGAACCCACAGTTAGTGTGTGTTAAAGATGTTTAGATCAGGAAAGCTGGTTCCTTCAGGTGCATGGAAATGATTTATTTTAGGGATTGATACCTTTCAAGAGTCATATAAAGTCTGTCCTGAAAAACTCCAGCCATTGTTAATATAATGAGAATGGTTTGCACAGCATCAATGTAACCTGGCAACCAATGAGAGTGGACTGGAATGCACGTATGTGAACAGTGCTGACTTCACTGTACTAGTCAGTGGGGGTGGTAGATGACATTGAGTGGGCATGCATACTGTGTGGCCACTGCATTCAAAATGACTGAGCAAGTAGAGCAATGATTCTGCATCCCATTTTGCCTTAAGCTTGAACATTCCTCTGTGGAAACTGTTTGGATGATGCAGAGCGGATGATTGGCAGTTGCATCATGACAACACACCCACTCATGCACAAGACATGATTGTCTTGTGCAGAGTTTTTTTTGCTAAACATTAAATCATCCAGGTGACTCAGAGCCCCTACAGCCCATATTTGGCACCCTGTGACTTCTGGCTTTCCCTAAAACTAAAATCAGCTTTGAAAGGGAAGAGATTTCAGATCATTGATGATGAGTCTCTGGAAAATATGACAGGGCAGCTGATAGTGATTGGGAGAACTGTGTGAGGCCCCAATGTGTCTAATTTGAAGGGGATGAGGCATCATTGTCCTATGTACAATGTTTCTTGTATCTCAAGTCTTCTTCAATAAATGCCTCTATTTTTCATATTATATGGCTGGATACCATCTGGACAGGCATCATATATAAGGCTACTGATGGCAGTTTTTCTGGGTTTTTAGGAGAGGAATGAGAGCTGATAACCTTGGATCAACTGTCAAAATTGGGGGTGGGATTTATTTTAATAGGGTGAATTTCCAAGATCAAGTCTGGTAAACAAATGAGGATCATTAAATTGTATTTCAGAAAATATCTGTGAGGTTTGGGGAAGTAGTAATTAACTGTGTGCCTGTGAAAATCCTGTTGTCCCTCACTGCTAGAGCCCATCTTAGTATTTATCTACTCAGTATGTGTTTAAGTCTTTATAACTTTTTGCATGGGCCCCCATCCCAGACCTGCCCTGCCCTAGAATATATATATCCATTTGCCAATTATTCACTTATTTAGCAATTGTTCACTGAGCATATATATGCTTGGAGTATGTGATAGGTGTGTGCTAAGTGCTGGGAATAGAATGGTGGATAAGATCACTCCAACTCATCTTCATGGGACTTACAGGGCTTCCCTGGAGAAGATAGAAATATAAACAATTATGGTAAATTATGCAGTAATAAGGGAAGCACATGATTGGGAAACACCCTACTCTGAGAATGTGTGGGGTTGGGGATGGAGTCTTTCATTCAATACACACTGTGCACAAACATTGAGCTATTAGTAGTCAGAGCAGGGGGCAGGCATGCTGCCTTTACCTGCCTATGAGTAATATTTAAATTTAATATAGACCATGCCTTACCCATACCATTCTTTCAATTTCATTTGAGATCCTTTAACATTAGACAAGTGTTTATAAAATAAAAGGCATATTTTTAAGTAGTTTCTTTTCATTCAAAATAAAAACCCTTACTTCACTGGGAAAAATCATCAATCTATTTCACACACCCCTTATAGTTTGAGGAAGAAATAACTGACTGTCCAATTACTGCCTTAGGACTCTTGAAGTGATTTTCTGGGAACTTTCAAATGGTATTTTCTACGAGTTTAACCTCTCTATAATGTTAATGAACTTAAGCAGGGTAGGATTGAGGGTGGGAGGTGGGGGTGGGTGGAGCGGGGAGAGTGGTGGGGGCAAATGGAGACAACTGTACTTGAACAACAATAAACAAATAGCAAAAAAAAAAAAGGGTGCTATATTACTGTAAGGAAGTGGAATGTTCCTCCCTTTTTTGTGGCTTGACTTTCTGGGACCAGACTTTGGTTCTCTGTATTCCTGCATTTACCAAGCAGATGATAGGTGCTTAAGAAATGTCTTTTTCAGTGAACTAATGGATGTGACAATGAAACATCATTTTAGGGACCATTGCTACAATTCTTTCATTATTATTGAGTCATTATTATTTCAATGGTTCTAGGAGCTGCAGAGGGTTCAGAAATACATAATAGAAACCTTTCTCTCAAGAATTGTACTCATTTATTGCCATAAAAGAATATTTATTCTGTGCCAGGTACTGTTCTGGGTCCTGGGGATTGGCAGTGAACAAGACAATCAAGGCCCTTGTTTCCAGGGAGCTTACTGCCTAGAGAGGGAGAGGCAGATATTAATCAGGTCAACAAATGAGTGAACAGGATAATTTTATGTTGAGCTAAATGCTGAAAAGACATTACAAGATGATGTAATATAACAGAGAGAGATGGCTAGAGGTGGAGGGCAACATGCTACTCAGGATGGGAGGTATTTATGTGGAGACGAAGTCAGCTATGCAATGAACTGGGGTCAGAGAGAGGACTGGCAGAGATAGGCTTAATATGTCACTACATAGTAACAGAACCACAAGAGCAGCTGTGCAGGGGAGAGAGGCCAGGGAGTGAGCCAAGTTAGGGGAGTGAGGCTTGAATGTGGGTAGGGGTTGGGGTAAAGTGAGAACTTTAAAAAGACAATTTCCTTTGACTGCATTCCTTCCAGGCCATCCAATCTGGAAGCTGATGATTGAATCACAGATGGCCCTTGCTTATCCAGTATGTTGTGGAAATAAGAGTTCAGAATTGGGGTTTATTTTTAATACTGCTTTCATTTGGCACAATTTCCGATTTATAAAACAACTGCAAAGACAGTACCCTTCACCCAGTGTCCCCTAATGTTGCACTAACAGTTCATGTAGCTATAGACATTGGTAAAAATTAAGACCTTAACATTAGTAAGTTATTATTAAGTAAGCTACAAACTTCATTCAGGTTTCAACAGATTTTCTGCTGATGTCTTTTTTCTTTCCCAGGATCCTACCCAAGATACCACATTGTATGTAGGGAATTTTTTGAAATACGATTTTTGCCATTTCCTAAGCAATCTGTGTGAAGACATAATAAGGGGAATGGCTACTTGCCAGAAGCTGGTCATTTTCACACTTTAGCTCATAAGATGTCATTTTTACTGATTTTTAGATTTTAACCAAGTGTATCCCAAGATCTCTCCCCCACCCCCATGCTTACTTACCCCATATTTTCCTAGGATAGTGTTGGGGTTCACATTATAGTCCTTTCATAGCAATTTTGACAACCACCATGTCAACTTATTTCTTTAAAGTTTTCGAAAATGGTCTACTTTGGAGAATGAGTTTAGGGAGGCAGCTACTACACCTCAATCTTCCACCTAGATATTTTACTGCAGTGAAAACTATGAGAAGGCTGACTCTTCACCAACTAATTTTATGCAATTTATCAAACTATCTACCTATATTATACTTTACTTCTCATCTAATTTTGCCTTCTGGAAGAAAGGAATGTTATTTCATTCATCTTTAGAGACTGCCCACACTTAGAACTTTCCATTCATTCACTCCCTCTTTCAAACTGGTATGGATTAATCAATGGTGCTGTGCCATGTAATTGGCTAGGTGCTGGCAATGTAAAGTTAAATTAGCCAAAGTGCCCACCCTCAAATGCTCACACTGTGGGGAAAGTCAAAGACATCTTTGTTTCTCTTTAGACTTCCCATGCCCAGTGAGTAACTGGAGTTAAGTATTTAAATAGTCCCTCAATAAATGTTGGATACCATGTTTGGTAAGTCCTCTCTGACAGCAGTGGTGAGAATGAAGGTGAGATGATCAATCAGGTGGCTGTTGCAGGGGTTTAGTAGAGACCTTATGGAGGTTATGGATCTAGAACAGAGGGAGTTAGATATATTTCTGAGAAAGAATGAACATAACTGGGTAACTGATTGGATGTAGGAGTTGAGAAAGAGAGAGGAGTAAAGGATGCTTCTGAAATTTCCAGCTTGGGATGAGTTAGAATACAGTAACAGGAAAAAAAGTTTGGAGGATGGTGGTGGATAGGAGGAAGGCAGAAGAGAAAATGGGTAGTGAACTTCGTATTTGAGAAGAATGACATGTAATAGATGATCTACAAGTATGTCTTGGATGAGTGAAAGCAGGGATGAATCAGTACTTGAGAAACTATGGACAGATGGGAATGATGGGCTAAATTGAGCTAAAGGGTTTTCTGTATAAAATTCTTAGTCTGTAATACCATTTCCCCAGCAGTTTTGGCAGCTGGAGAAGGTAGGGGAGGGCCAAGAACATGTGTCACAGGAATTGGGTCTGAAGCATGGGTAGAATTTGGTTGGGGAATAGTATAACAAGGGTGTAAGGTAGGGTTGAACCTCCCGTCAACAAGGGAGTAGACTGAGAAGTTTTTGAGGGGCGTTGGGTAAGTAATAATGAAGATAAGGCAATATGGAAACATCATATATAAGACTCTTAAATAAGAGGCTGCTGTCTGGACATAATTTGATAGCTTATGACAACATAGGCTCTTAACAAGGGCAGGGAGTGAACCAAGTCGTGCTTTTGGAGGATTTCTCAACAGTGTTCATGTGGACTTGGGTAGGGAGAAACCTGAGACCAGCTGTGGCTATTTTGGTAATCTAGGAAGAAAGTGATGGGATTTCCTTGTGTTTGTTCCGGTCCCAGGTGGTCTCCCGTGCATGGAACAATGGAATATCCTCCCCTCCTTCCTTGTCTTCACTCAGTCTTGACCACCTGTCAGCCTCCTCCTCCTCTTTCAAGACTCAGCTTCAATACTGACCACTCTGGGGAGCTGCCCTCTGCCCCACACCCTCTGCCCCTCACCCTCTGCCAAGGCTGCTCCGTCCCTCCTCAGGGATGCCGTGTGTTGGGCATGATTTCTACTGATGCTCCTTTCACACTGGATGATAGTGTATTCTCTTGAATATCTTTCTTTCCAGTACACTATGAGCTACTTAAAGACAGAGATTTATCCCTGGACTCCAGAACTCTGCCTAGCACATAATAGGCATTCAGAAAACTGATTTCAATAAATTAATGACAGAAAGAATGGGAAAAAGGAATGAGTTAAGGGCATATTTGGAGAAAGATAAAATTGGTAAAACATATTGATTAATTGAATTAAAGGAAGAAGAGCTGTCACTTACAGGAATGATGTATTCATTGAGGGTACAGTGGGGGTGGTGAGCTTTCTGGGAGTAATAAATTTGGTCTGGAACAGCATCCTATATGAATAATACATAATAACATATAACAGATATGCTTAAAATAATATATAAAATAATATATACTACACAAATATGTCATTAATATATAAATTATACATATAATTTTATATATGTATAAATTATATATGTATTTGACTCTTTGGACACATATATATCTTTTATATACATACATTTAGTTTGAAAACTATAAAATGCTACATGTTTTGATGCCAAGAGAACAATTAAATTTAATGTTTAAGGGCTTACGTTTGGAGTAAGACAGATATAAGCTTGAAATCCAGCTCTGTCTTTTGCTGCCTATATTACTTTGGGCAAGTAGTTACCCTTTTTTAGCCTCATTTTTTTTTTTATCCACAGAAGTGATGTAGTAATAATAGTTATCTCTTGGAATTGTGTGAGGATTCTGTGAATTTACATGTGTTAAACACATTTAGCTTAATGTTTAGCTTTTATTAAATGACAGCTGTCATTATTATTCATGCACATGAAGCAGAATTAAAGGAGAGTTAGCTAGGAATAGGGACAGCCAGTTAAAACCAGTAACAGTGGGGAAGCCCTTGAGCTGGGGACTGATAAGATGAGGGACAAGGGAAATGGATCTCTCATACATTCATGTAATCACTTTTGAGTAAGTTTAATTAAATTGCACCTATCAAATCATCTCATTAAAGAATTTCTGTATTTTATACAGGAAATTTGGGGTGAAGTACTAACTACACTCATGTGACTAATTGGGAGGAATACCCATGTGTCCAGGTCATAGTCACCTTTCTGTATCAAAGAAAGAGAGTGTGTTAGCACAGGGTCTAGGGTTACACTGTATTTTGCTGTGTATAATGCACTCCAGTGTATAATTTGCACCCAGGTTTTTGTAAGCATTATACATGGGATTATTATAACCATTATTATAGCTATGGCATGTAATCATTACACCCATGTATAATGCACATCCTTAATTTTTCTTCAAAAATTTGGGCAATACGTATGGGCATTATACATAGCAAAATACTATAATTTTTGAAGCCCATGCTGAAAACTGATTCTGTGTATCCATTTCTAGACGACAGAGAAAAATATGATTATCAAAATCCAAAAGGAGTATCTTCATATACCTCAGTTAAAAAGTATAATAAAAACATGAAATTTATGAGTAGCTGGCTTGGTTTTCCAGCCTATGATAGAGGACAACCTGATGCAACCTTCCCAAGGTGTCCTCGCTTAGGTTTATGTAATGATGTGCAGAGACTAAATTATCCTATTTGCCAGGATGTCTGACTTGTATTCCTAATCAGGGGATCTGAGGACCTGATCTGGGATGGGAAAGGCAGAGGTATTTTGTCCAGAAGGATCCATGGAATGCCGGGACTGGAAGAAATCTTGGGCTATCAGGGTCCCAGAGTAGAGGCTCAGGGAGAACTGTGAAGGCCTTTTTCCCAGGGATGGGGCACGGAGAAGGTGCAGCTGGGTGTTCTCTGACACAAGATCAGGCTTGCTGATCACAGAAAAATTTGAATATATGTTCTTATGTATTCCACACCCATTGGAAGGAGACAGTGACACAGGTATCACATATTTGGTTTTAGGCAAGGAAAATAATTCCACTATAACAAAGAGACCCAGCACCCTCAACCAAGAAAGGAGATTAGGCCCAATATTAGGGGGATCTCCAATGCCTTGTCCTGTGAGGTCTGAGCGTCACCTTAACCTGCATGTCAGGTTAAAACATTATTGAAGGCAAAAAGAAACAAAAATATTCAAAGATTTTCTTTGATAATTTAGTACAGTAGTCTATTTGTCCTTAAAAATTATTTCTTAAAGACTATCCATGAAAAATATGAATTCGGATATCCCAAAATAAATACTTATGGTTGTTCAAATAGAAATCATTTTTTTTCTTTTAAATAATGATATCTATTGCCCATCTCATCTGTCATATGCATATTCATCACTCATTTCTGTCCAGTACATGCTGGATCCATTTTATATCATGTGTTTATTATTAATGACATTAATAAGTTACATGCTTTATTTGAAGTATAAATTAAAGGTATTAGGACATTTATAACTAGCCATGGAATTAGCCACAAATTTGAATTGTTTGTCCTAGGATTTTACAAAAGTGTCTCTTTTTTTGGACTGAGATAGTTTAAGATATATCTTGAGATTATTTCCATATTAATTGATGACTTTTTCCCCTTCACATACCAATTCAGCCTGTACCTGGTTTGACTGAGGGATCTCAGGCTCAGCAGGATGCAAATATCATAGTTTGAATTTTAATTCTTACCCTGCACTGTCAGATACGTATTCCTGCTGTGTTGTGGGGTCCCTTAACAGTATTTCAGTTTGATTCTATAATTTTTCTGTAATTTTTAGTTGTTTAAAAACCTAGCCTATTGAACATGTCAATCTCACATTCAATTCAGATCTTCCTGTTTTTTTGTTTTTTTTAAAGAGCAGGTGAGGTATTCGTCTCCAAAGATTTCAAGGGGAGGAATGAGGCATTTGCTCACTTTCTCCTTCTTCTTTTTTGTTCCTGTCCTGGGGACCATAGAGTGAGGAGAGGGGAGGGAAAAAATGTAAAGGGTCATTTAATATTTTGATTTTTTAATGGTGAGTTTGTTCTCCTCTTCTTTGTTGGTTGAAAGTGCCTTTTTCTTGGACAAACAACCACATATTGGTGGTGGGATATTTCTCTCCCTGTTTTTCTCATCACCATCCCTCATCTAGGTCTGTTGCTGAAGACCTGGACAGGTGGAGGCCCCAGCAGGTTCCATGGGCAACCAACTCAATTCTAAGAAGTCCCCATAGGCGTTGGTCCTTCTGTGATTCACCTGGATCTTCTAGTTGACCCTACGAGGCAGCCTCACTGTGTCTTCCTTCATGCACATGCCTCGTATGTCATGCAGTGGATGTCTCCAGCAAGTCCACAGCATCAATCTCATCTACATTTTGTTGGCCTTTACTGCAAGGCCTTATCTTCCTCCAAGTTTCTTAGATAATCATTGCAATGAGATTAGAAGTATTAAATGAAAAATGTGCAGTTAGTTATTCTACTTTACTTCTTTCTTTAAGCCTTCTATGCTCAACTTGATAATAACAAGTCTTATACTTAATGTTTCATTATCATGGGTTTATTTTGCAAGTAGCTGCTTATGAATTCACAAGCATATGACTTCCTGGAGCAAGAGTTCATGTGTAGACAAAGGAAGGCTTGAACTATGAGCATGGTGTGTTAGCTCAGTGCATGTCTAGATAGTTGTAGTGTTTCTCTCGTTTATCTTGAGGAATTCCCTTCTGTCACTGTGAAACAATAATGTCTCTTTATTCTCCTTTACTTTTACTTTGGGTTTGCCTAATGTCTGTCGCAGAGAGATAATCAACTGGCATCCCCAATATGTACTTAAAATTTTGTGCTTTGTTTCCTTATCTATAAATCAGGATGATGTTAGAAAATATCTTGTATGATTATCAAGAGAATAAAATGAATAAACATACACCAAATGCTTAGAACAGTCCTGCCACATAGGAAAACACTTGATGAATGATGTCTAATGTGAATAAGATGTTCCCTTGGCATGATATTTTGTGTCTGTAAAGAATGCCTCTGCAGGGTGAAAGTAGCCAGCCAGAAAGCTCATCAAAAGTGTGCTTATTGGGCTCTGAGGTCTTGGAGCCAAGAGAATGTATATTATTACACTTGTCTTCCAGCATGCAGTGTGGAGCCCAATACATGATCAGTTCTCAGTGGGACATGGTGAATCAATGAACATGCTGTCAGTGCTTCTTTAAGCCTTGGCATACCCTCTTTAATCCTTGTGTGGCTGATGTACATACATGTGAGTCACACAGTACAGCTCAGAGCCCAGACCCATTGGCTTGAAATTCTCCAAAGGACAGGGGAAGAATGAAGACTCTTAGAGGCACAGAATTTTAAACCATAAACCTGTTTTACCAGATCACCTCTCCACAGCTCTCACAAACTACTTGAACACTTCTAAGAGTCTTGTTGTTGAGAATGTACTTCCATGTTTTCTACTTGAAGTAGCATTAGCACTGCAGACCTTTCTACTTGTTGCCAAGCCTAGCAAGTAGCATCAACTGAATAATGAGCAGATTGATCAAAACTTCAGGTGCTGCCTCTAGCTTGTAACTTATAGACTGACAGGTTCATAATACTTAAAATCATAATTTTCCCTGGGGAACAGATCTTTTCTATAATAAGCTATTTTTTATTTAACATGAAGGTTCTCAATAAAAGGAATACCACCTCTTTTCCTTCAATCAACTGCACTTCAATTCTTTAAACCTATTCAGCTAAAAAAACATTTTAAGAAGTCATGATGATGACTTCTGGTCAAGATGATGGTATAGATAAATGTGGTACTTGAATCTTCTCACAACCCCATCAAAATTACAACTAAATTACAAAACAACCATCATTTAGAAACACATGAAATCTAGCTGAATGGCAGTCCTACAACTAGGGATTTAAAGAAGATCACATTAAGGCTGGTAGGAGGGGCAGAGATGCTGAATAGGCTGGTCCCACACCCAAGTGTGGTGGTTTAAAATCAGGAGGGATATCTGAGCTTCAGAGGTCCCCCTGAGGAGTGAGGGGTCCCGGCCTCACACCAGGCCTTCCAACCCAGGGTTCCAGTGCCAGGAGGAGAAGTCCCCATAATTTCTGGCTGTAAAAACTAGCAGGAATAGTGGCTGAGTGACATGGAGGGCTTCTGGAGTCCTAGGCAGTTCCTCTTTAAAGGACCTGTTCCTTGACTTACTCAACTCACTCCCTCTGAGCTCCAATGCTGAGGCAGCAGCTTAAAAGGAACCAGGGACATATTGGGAGAAAATGAATTGTTCAGCATCAGGGTGAGAGCTTGGGGTGGGCAGCTCTCTGCCAGAAAGAAGTATTGGCAGAGGCTGTTGTTTCTTTTCTGAGATTCCCTGCACCAATACACACAAACAGCCAGCAGGCAGGCACCACATTTGAGACTCCATCAACCTGGCTCACACTGTTTGCCCCTTCCCTGGTAATTCCATGAGACTTTACCCCACCTAACTCACAGGCCCACCCAAGCTGTTTCCAGTGGCTTTTCCATACAAATAGCCTCTCTTGCTTTATGCTTAAGACTCCTAAAATCTCTCCAACAAACAGCATCTGGCCTCTGCATACTCTGTACTGCTTGCTAAGAGGCCCCAGGCCCAGCACAAGCAGCAGCTAACCTTGGTTTGCATCTTGGCCTCTCCTGGGCACCTCCGAGGTGCTCAGCTCAAGTTGCAACCATCTGCAGATCATTCTGTAGCTCGTGCTGGGTGGCCCCAGGCAAAGCACAGGTGGTGGCAGATCTCACACCTACCACGAGGCCCCAGAGCCAGTGCACCTGGTGGACAGCTTCAGACAAAGGTAGATTACAACACTACCACATCCATGAGCGACACACTCGAGGGGCAGACTCGGTGAGCACCAAAGCCTCAATGAAGCAAGTCCTGTCCGTAGTGTTGAGTACTGCACAGCAGCTCCCCTGCTTTAGTTGCAGCTGATCCTTGCAGCTGATTGGTCTGGGGGTCAAACCCTCCCAGTGACACCAACAGCTATCAAGGCTCAGCTACAACAGGACACTGCACACAGCCCCCACAGGGGTGCACCTGGAGCACCCTGCTTGGGTGATTAGGGAGCTGCCTCACTGGGACCCATAGGACACCTACTACATAAGGCCACTCTACCAAGTCTGGGAGACATAGCAGCTTTACCTAATACTTAGAAACAAACATAGGGAAGCATCTAAAACATGGAGACAAAGAAACAGGTCGCATATGAAAGAACATGAGAAATCTCCAGAAAAGAACTAAATGAAATGGAGGCAAGCAAACTACCAGATACAGAGTTGAAAACAATGGTTATAAGGATGCTCAAGGAACTTAGTCAGAACTTCAAAAGACGTAGAACTTCAACAGTATGAAAAATGACTTAGAAACCATTAAAAAGAACCCGTCAGAAATGAAGGGTACACTAACTGAAATGAAAAATAATTAACTTACAGGAAATCAATGGTAGAGTGGTATGTGAGGCCAAAAATCAAATTAGTAATTTGGAATATAAGGAAGGAAAAAACACCCAATCAGAACAGCAAAAAGAAAAAAAGAATCCATTAAAATGAAGTTAGTGTAAGGAGCCTCTAGAACAACTTCAAGCATACCAACATTTGCATCATGAGGGTGCTGGAAGGAGAAGAGAGAAATCAGGGAATTGAAAACCTATGTGACTTCCAGTCAAGAAGGAGGTATAGGTAGATACACTTTGCCTCCTCACACAACCAAAAGGACAACAACAAATTTAAAAACAAAAAATAACCAAATTGCCAGGAAATCAAACTGTATGGAAGTACAAAAACCAAGGAGTTAAAGAAGAAATATTCATCCAGACTGGTAGGAGGGGCAGAGATGGGAAGCCAGGGCAGAGAGGACATGTGGCAAGGCAATAGCTGGCAAACAGGGGCAGGTGAGGAGGTGGTAGGTGGACTGGGCAGTATTATATTTGCATGCAGATAAACCTGGAGGAACAACTGGGGAGTGAGACAGACTGCACAACCCAGGGTTCCAGCACAAGGAAATAAAGCCTCTAAACATCTGACTGAAAAAAACCTGTGGGGGATGCAGTGGCAGGAGAAACTCCCAGCCTCACAGGGGAGTTCATTGGAGAGACCCCCAGGGTCCTAGAATGTACACAAAACCATCCACCCGGGAATCAGGACTAAAAGGGCCCAATTTGCTTGTGGGTAGGAAGAAGTGACTGAAAGCCAGCAGAGAGTCGAACAAGCCACATTGTTCCCTTTCTGACCCCTCCCCCACATGCTGTGCCACAATGCAGGAAGTGGGTTGTCCCTAAGGCTCTGCCCCTTACTACCTAACAGGTATGCCAAGACAAAAAGAAATGGCCCAAATGAGAGAACAGATCAAAGCTCCAGAAAAAATAAACTAAGCAATAAAGAGATAGCCAACCTGTCAGATGCAGAGGTCAAAACACTGGTAATCATGATGCTCACAAAATAGAGGAAAAAGTGAAGGCTATGCAAGGTGAAATAAAGCAAAATATACAGGGAAGCAACAGTTATGGGAAGGAAACCAGGACTCAAATCAATGGGATGGAACAAAAGGAAGACATAAACATTCAACCAGAACAGAATGAAGAAACAAGAATTCAAAAAAAATGAGAGGCTTACATAGGGGTGCCAGAAGAAGAACAAGAATGAGAAATTAAAAACTTATTTGAAACATAATAAAGGAGAATTTCCCTTATCGGGCAAAGGAAATAGACTTCCAGGAAATCCAAAAAGCCCAGAGAGTCTCAAAGAAGTTGGACCCAAGGAAGTACACACTGAGGCACAGAAAATAGACATTCAAGTCTAGGATGTGCAGAGAGTCCCAAACAAGATGAGCCCAAAGAGACCCACATGAAGACACATGATAAAGTGCAAAAGATTAGAGAGAGAGAGAATCTTAAAAGCAGCAAAAGAAAAGCAGTTAGTTAACTAGAAGAGGGCTTTCATAACACCCTCAGCTGATTTATGAACAGTAACTTTGCAGGCCAGAAGGGAGTAGCAATAAATATTCAAAGGGATGAAAAGCAAGGACATTCAGCCAAGATTATTCTACCCAGCAAAGCTATAATTTAGAATTGAAGGACACAGAAAGAGCTCCCCAGACAAGAAAAAGCTAAAGGTTTTCATCACCACCAAACCAGTATTACATGAAATGTTAAAGAATCTCTTTTAAGAAGAAGAAAAAAAGAGAAAAAACATGAACAATAAAATGACAATAAATAGATATCTATCAACAATTGAATCTAAAAAACAAAACAAACAAACAGCAGACACAGAGTCATAGATACAGAAAATATTTTGATGGCTGCCAGATGGGTGGGGTTTGGGGAAATGAGTGTAAAAGGTGAAGGAATTAGGAAGTACAAATTGGTTGTTACAAAACAGTCATAGGGATGTAAAATACAGCGTAGGGAACATAATCAATAATATTCTAATAACTATGTATAGTGTCAGATGGTTACCAATTTTAATGGGATGATCATGTCAACTATAACTGAAAAAAATGATTTAAAAAAGAAATCACAACTAAACATTGGTTCATGCACATACACACACAGAGAAAAAAATGGGCTAAACCTGTAGACTTAGTTTATGATTTCAGTTCATAAAGTAACTTATGGCCAAGAAGTCATTCAGAAATGTGCAGTTTGCCATTAAGTCATTATGGTGACGGGTTTAAAGTTTTTAGCTCACAGTCCACTCCTAAACCAATGTCTGAGAAAACAAGGCCATTATTGCTCAAATTCTGCAAAGTATTAAGGTCTTAAGATTTGGATTTTTGTGAGTGAAACAATATATTAAATCACACTATTTTTAACAGGACCCAGAATGGGATAAATATGTCATTTAAATGCTTGTGTGATTCATAGTCTCTGATTATGGAGCTTCTCAGAAGCTTAAGTGTTAACAAGTTACTAAGCCTTATATAATTAAAAAAAGTAGTGTGACATTTACAATGAAAAATAAGTCGCCCATTCTGGTGTAAATCTCACGGCAAGTTCTTTTAGCTTTTTTTTTTTTTTATTGTTATTCAATTACAGTTGTATGCCTTTTCTCCCCATCCCTCCACCCCACCCCTCTCTTCTGGTACATATTGTATTTCTCAGTAACTTATGAGGGGGCTTGCAAAAACCCCAGAATTTATTTATAAAAAAATTGTGTATTTATTCTTACATGTTTAAACTTCAGTCACCTTCAAAGTACTCTCCATTTGATGCAATATACCTACTGAGACTTTTCCACTGGTCAAAACAGCTTTTGAACTTATTGATTTTGAAGCCTTTTAGTACTTCTACAGTTTTTTTTTTTCCTTCCATTTCTTCCACACTGGAAAAATATTTCCCTTTGAGGACTCATTTCATCTGGGGAAACAAGTCACTGAGAAAAAAATCACTGAGGGTGAGAGATTGGGAGAACAGGGAGGGTGGGGGGGGGATCATGCTGTTTTTGGTCAAAAACTGCGGAACACTCAGTGCAGTGTGGGCAAGTGTGCTCATAGATCACCCATCATGAAATGGGCAAATGTGTTGAAAGAGTCTTCAAAAAAAATTCATTGAAGCTGAACACAGCCTCTCACAACAACGCCAGCTGGTACACTGATACAGATGGGTTCCTAGAACACCCACCTAGCGGGGGAATCCTGTCCTACAAGGATCCTGCCCTCCAGAAGATAATTCCAGTGTTTGGGGGTCCCCCTTGTATTTATTGCTATATCTTAATTTAAAAGTTTGGGCTTTTAAAAAAGATTTTATTTACTTTTTAGAGATGTGGGAAGGGAGGAAAAGTAGAGGAAGAGAAACATTGATGTGAGAGAGAAATGTTGATTGGTTGTCTCTCTTGATATGAGAGAGCAACATCAATCAGTTGCCTCTCCCATGTGCACCAACGGAGGGCCAAACCTGCAACTCAAGCATGTTCCCCTACTGGGAATCAAACAAGCAACCCGTCGTTCTGCAGTGTGACATCCAACCAACTAAGCCACAATGGTCAGGGAAAAATTTTGGGCTTTTTGACTTTCTATAATGATAGGGGCTTTTCCCTCCTTTTAGTAAGGTCTTTCCTTAATCCTTACTGATATAGTTGTTAATGTTTTAATTATTCATTCATGCTTGCCTCATTATGCACATGTAAATATTATTCATGACAGAAGCAGGCAGCTTATCTTTCTGACATTTTAGTTGTCTTGTTTTCACTTAAATAATTTATTATTCACATATTTTAAAATTTAAAACATATTATAGTATCATGGACATTTTATAACCATGAAATTATTCTCTTCCCCAGAACCATTTCTTCTGGAAGTCTATCCTATTGCTTCAATCTTGTGTGTTTACTCTTTGGACCTGTTACTTGAGGCTAAAATTATCAATAAAATGGGAATATTTATATGGCTTGATAAATATATCCTTCTAAATCATAAGAAGTATGTTGGGAGGAGAGACTCAAACATATATCACTTATAATGAGGAAGCTCCTAAGATCTGATAACAAAAGTATTTCCCTTTCTTCTCATGTGTGATGTGTGTTAGAATAAGCCCTCTCTGAGCTCATCACAAAACTAGCATGGTTTTGGCTACTTTTCAGTGATTTTTGTAACCTGGAGTAACCTAGTCACTCTTTCTGGTCCTAATAATCACATGTGAAATAAAGCAATAGTAATATGAATACATTTCTGGGTGCTTAATTGCCCCCGACACTTGAATTACTTGTGAATGACCTGAAGGTATTGTTTGAAGTGGAAGCTCCTTTGTTGCCTCTTCCAAATCAGTTTTCACAACAAACTTGTATTCTGGTTCCTTCACTATATTTGAGGGCCTCTTACAAACTGTGTGGTTTAGTTCTTACTTTGGCATTGTCTTAAATGGAAGTACATTCTTAACTTGGTAGTTCTTAAAGAAAAAGAAAATGCATTAAATTTAATAAATCTTATGGACTGGATGTTTGTTTCCTCCCCAAATTCACATGTTGAAGTTCTACCGCAGTTTGATGGTATTAGCAGGTGGGGTCTTTAGCAGGTGTTGGGATTGGATGAGGTCATGAGGGTGGAGCCCTCATGAATGGAATTAGTGCCCTCATAATGGTCCACACTTGCTTCCCCTCTCTTCCTTCTGCCATATGAAGATACAACAGAAATTTGGTTGGCTGTAATTAGAGGAGGGCCCTCACCATGTTTGTACCCTGATCTTAGACTCCCAGACTCCGGGACCATGAAAAATAAATTTCTGCTGTTTATTTGCCACCTAGTCTAAGGAATTGTTATAGCAACTTGAACTGACTAAACGGCAACGGGAAAGGTACATATGAAGTCAATCAAGGTCATCAGTATTCCCACCAGCTGTCCAGGATTCCTGTTTGTGCCTTTGGTACAGGTGCAGAGCCAGACAGAGCTGTCCACTTTTCCAGCATCCAGCACTAGAGGAATCATGTTAAATTATTCATTCACCCAAATCCATTGAGTGCCTACTGTGCTGGCACCATACAAAGCACTTGGAACACAAAGGTGAGCAAAATTCAGGCACTCTCATTGTTTTCCTGTGCTCTGAATCTATGAAGGAGGTAGACATTACTTGTATATTTACACATGGACGTGTCATTACGAAAAAAAAAAGCAGGGTTCTGACAGAATGGAATGTGAACGTGCTAAGGGCAGAGACTGCTGCTACATGCCTGTCATGGGGACATACTGCCACCTAGGAGGACCTTTGGAAATCTGTGGGAGCATTTTGTTTGCCCCCACAGTGATGGAGGCATTTAGAGGAAGGGGGAACAGAGTGTTAGACATCCCACAGTTCACAGGACAGTCCTTTACACAAAGTTCTGTCTCACTTCACACATGACTTTTTTTTTTTTCATTTCAAGTTTTCAATTAAAGCTGTATATAAGATTACATTATTCCTGCATCTTCTCAATTGTTTCTTCCTTGTATTTGCCCTTTTCCTTTCCTACTTGGCGAGATTTGGCTTTACCTTCAAGCATCTTTTTGCGGTCTTTGTCCAGTTTTAGTCTAGTGATAACCACCGTGCTGGGGTGAATGCCCAAATGAACAGTTGTACCATTAGCTTTCTCCCACTGCACTCGTTCAGTGTAGATGACATATTTCTTCCTGTAAACCTGGACCACTTTGCCAATTTGCTGCCCTTTGTAATGTCCTTGCACAACCTGGACTTCATCATCCTTTTGGATGGGCATGGATCGAACACTGTACTTCTGTTTCAGCTCTTTGGAAAGAGGAGAAGACATAATCTTCCTGCGAATGTGGGACGGTGCATTGAAATGCCTTTTACGGTTCTTGCTCTGGTCAGAAGTCACAAAGGGATTGAACTTCATTTTGGCCGCTGCACCTTAGTGATGGCCGCAAAAGGAAAGAGCCACACATGACTTTCAAACATCCTTCTGGATACTCATGTATCTTCTTTGAGGTTGGATTTAAACTCCATTTTACATAGAAATGCAAAGTGTTTTTGCATGATTTTACAAACATAGAATTGTCCAAGAATGTAGCCTCAGTGTACATTGAGGAGAGATTATACTTTATTTTGTTTGCAACTTCAGTGAGTTACTCATCATTTTGGCAAGTCATGTCATTAGTGGCAAAGCTGCTGACAGCATTTAGGTCACAACAAACAAACCTGCATATTGGCCTGCATTTGGGCTTCATTTATTCACATGATTCTATATATGAAATCATGTGTAAACCCATGATTACTTTATTGGGCCTTTTAATGTGGTCATGACCAATCATTTATATATTGAGATATGTGTTACCTTTTATTTATTTTGGCAGTCTGTTTATTCTCCCTAACATAAAGAACATCTCCTTAACATCAGGGCCCAAGTGGATAGTTTCTTGCTTAAACAATGTGATTAGCTTTTCTTCACTTTGACAATATATAATCTTAGAGAAGTGTTTTGCTCTGTTACTTGAATACAGTAATAAATGATCATGTGAATAAGTTAATCCATTCTACAGGTACTCATACAACTGCCAAGATAAATCCGATATCGAATGAGGGTATGGTACCAGCTTAAAGCAGAGGCAGCTCTCAGGAATGAGAACAGGTAGACAATTAGCATTGGGTAACTACCTTCTGGGACCCCTTGTTCCCGAGATATTCCTCCTGAATTTTTATCAACAATATGAGGATGTGGGACAAGCCTGTTCCGTGTCTGCGGCCCTTTTACCAGCCTGGATGGATGCAGTTTCTTTAATTCCGTAGTTGTCAGACTTCTATTCAACTACATTTCTGACAGTTCTGAGTGATGGTTGTTCTATATTTTAGTTGAAATTTTGATGTGCTTGTCGGAGGAGGTGAGGAGCCATGTCTGCCTATAGTCTTGATTGGAAGACCTCAAAAATGGTATTTTTGATCCATGGTTGGTAATCTTCAGATGTGGAGGGATAACTGTATACATTGATCTATGCCATTTTATGTAAGGGTCTTGAGCATCTGTGGAATTTTCTGTCTATGGTGGGGGTGGGTTCTGGAGCCGATAGCCTGTGGATACTGAGGGACAACTAACTGTACTCTTTTCTATATAGTTAAATCCACCACTCTAAACAACATATTGATACTCAGAAGATTTATGAGAACAGTAATGCTTTGCCAGATCTAAGAATAAGTAAATAGTTTTTGGATCCACTCGTTTGCTGATGGGCACTTAGGTTGCTTCCAGTACTTGGCTATTGTAAATTGTGCTGCTATGAACATTGGGGTGCACAGGTTCTTTTGGATTGGTGTTTCAGTGTTCTTAGGGTATAATCCCAGCAGCGGAATTGCTGGGTCAAAGGGCAGTTCCATTTTTAGTTTTCTGAGCTATGGTACATTTACACAATGGAATTCTATGCAGCATAGAGAAAGAAGGAGCTTATACCCTTTGCAACAGCATGGATGGAACTGGAGAGCATTATGCTAAGTGAAATAAGCCAGACAGTAAGGGACAAATACCATATGATCTCACCTTTAACTGGAACATAATCAATAGAAGAAAAAAGCAAACAAAATATAACCAGAGACATTGAAGTTAAGAACAATCTAACAATAGCCAGGGGGGAGTGGGGTGGGGACAGTGGGAAGAGCGGATTAGAGGAACTACTTATAAAGGACACATGGACAAAATCAAGGGGGTGGGTGGAGGTAGGGGAGGGAGGTGGGTTCAGCTGGGGTGGGGTGGAGGGACGGGGAGAAAAGGCATACAACTGTAATTGAATAACAATAAAAATTAAAAAAAAAGAATAAGTAAATAGATTCCATGCAGATTTATAAGTTTGTATTGTACAACACTAACTGAAGTGTTCTACAATATGCTTTAATTAAGAGTTTTTGAAGAGGGAGACAAGGAGGGTGACAAGATATTAAATGTTCACTTTTTTTTTTTTTAGGTTGCAACAAATTGAGAGGTAAGAAAAAAGCTTCTGTATTTCTTTTGTAGGAGACTACATATAGAGAGATTCACTCAGCTGTGGTTGAGACAGTTAAAATAGATACCCTAAAAATGCTAAGAGTTATGTGGAGGAGATATTAGTTTTTAGAACCTGGTCGTGGCCTTGCCTGTGGTAGCTTACTTCGTTCATGGTCATTTTTATCTGACATCCAAGGTCAGTAAATCACTGACCACCAGGAGGCCCTGAAAATGTTTCTATCGGATTTCAAGGACCATAGTCTTTTTTTCTTTCAGTGAGCACAGCAGATCAAATATCCCCAGTGGAAACTGGAGGGGAGCCTTTATGCCTATTTAAAGATTAGCTTCCTCTCATGGAGATTTTCACCCAGAATGTAGCAGCAGCTGTTGAAATGGCTTTGATGTAGTCTGGGATTTTGTCAATTTTTTACTGTAATATTGAATAATCTTTTATGCTTGGCTTTTGTTTTTTTTGATGAACTAGGATTTTATGTAAATTTGATATTCATGTAGTTTTAAAAAAGATTCATTTCTTAAATCAAAAGCAAAAATAAAAAGTAAACTACATTTCTTTACTTCTTCACTGAACTAGAATAACTGGGGATTTTCAAGGTCTGTGCTTAGTATGTGGTATGCTTTCTTAACATTTCATTCTTTGTACTAAATTGATCCTAAATTTTTCTTTAGATTTTGTATATCAAGAACCGTAGATTATTTTGAAGTTAATAATTAATTGGGGATGCCCACAAGGCAACTGTTAATTGTTCAAAAGCAATATGATTTGTGGCCATAAAATATTTTTGAAATTTTTTTTATTGATTATGCTATTACAGTTTTCACAATTTCCCCCCTCTATCCCCCCTCCACCCTGACCCCCAACCTTCCAGCATTCCCCCCACCTTAGTTCATGTCCATCGGTTGTAATATAAGGTCTTTGAGTCCTTTGTTTCCCATACCATTTTTATCTCTCCCCATCTACCTTATGCCTACTAACTGTGCTTTTTCTTCCCTGTACCTTCCCCCCACCTACTCTCCCCTTCCCCCTCTCCACTGAAATCCCTCCGTGTGATGTCCATTTCTCTGATTCTGTTCTTGTTGTGGTTGTTTGCTTAGTTTTGTTTTCATCATATTTCTTTTCTTCTAGGTTCATTTGTTGATAGTTGTAAGTTTGTTGTCATTTTACTGTTCATATTTTTGATCTTCTTTTTCTTACATAAGTCCCTTTAACATTTCATAGAATAAGAGTTCGGTGATGATGAACTCCTTTAACTTGACCTTATCTGAGAAGCACTTTATCTGCTCTTTCTTTCTAAATGATAGCTTTGCTGGATAGAGTCATCTTGGATGTAGGTCCTTGTCTTTCATGACTTCAAATACTTCTTTCCAGTCCCTTCTTGCCTGCAAGGTTTCCTTTGAAAAATCAGCTAATGGTCTATGGGAACTCCTTTGTAGGTAACTGTCTCCTTTCCTCTTGGTTCTTTTAGGATTCTCTCTTTATATTTAATCTTGGGTAACTTAATGATGATGTGTCTTGATCTGTTCCTCTTTAGGTCCAACTTCTTTGGGACTCTCTGGGCTTTCTGGAATTCCTGGAAGTCTATTTCCTTCACCAGATCAGGGAAGTTTTCATTCATTATTTGTTCAAATAAGTTTTCAATTTTTTGCTCTTCCTCTTCTCTTTCTGGCACCCCTATAATTCGGATATTGAAACATTTCAAGTTGTCCCAGAGGTTTGTAAGAGTCTTCACTTTTTGAATTCTTGTTTCTTCATTTTGATGGATGTTTATTTTTTTTTCTTTAGTCCAAATCATTGCTTTGAATCCTGGTTTCCTTCCTGTCACTGTTGGTTCCCTGAACTTTCTGCTTCATTTCACCTTGGGTATCTTTCATTTGTTTTTTCATTTTTTGGCCAAGATCAATCAGATCTGTGAACATTGTGATTACCAGGGCTTTAAATTCTCCATCAGATAGGTTGGCGATCTCCTCCTTGCTTAGCTCTCTTTCTGAGGCTTTACACTGTTCTTTTATTTGGGCCATATTTCTCTTTTCTTTTTTTTTTTAACTTTAAAAAATATATATATTTATTGATTATGCGATTACAGTTGTCCCATTTCACTCCCTTCACTCAACTCCATCCTGCCCACCCCCTCCCTCCCACATTCCCCCCCTATAGTTCATGTCCATGGGTCATACTTATAAGTTCTTTGGCTTCTACATTTCCTACACTATTCTTACCCTCCCCCTGTCTATTTTCCACCTATCATTTATGCTATTTATTCTCTGTACCTTTCCCCCCTCTCTCCCCCTCCCACTCCCCTATTGATAACCCTCCCTGTGATCTCCATTTCTGTGGTTCTGTTCCTGTTCTACTTGTTTGCTTAGTTTTCTTTTGTTTTGGTTTTAGGTGTGGTTGTTATAACTGTGAGTTTGCTGTCATTTTTACTGTTCATGTTTTTTATCTTCTTTTTCTTAGATAAGTCCCTTTAACATTGCATATATAAGGGCGTGGTGATGATGAACTCCTTTAACCTGACCTTATCTGAGAAGCACTTTATCTTCCCTTTCATTCTAAATGATAGCTTTGCTGGATACAGTAATCTTGGATGTAGGTCCTTGCCTTTCATGACTTGGAATCCTTCTTTTCAGCCCCTTCTTGCCTGTAAGGTCTCTTTGGAGACATCAGCTGACAGTCTTATGGGAACCCCTTTGTAGGTAACTGTGTCCTTTTCTCTTGCTGCTTCTAAGATTTTCTCCCCATCTTTAATCTTGGGTAATGTTATTATGATGTGCCTTGGTGTGTTCCTCCTTGGGTCCAGCTTCTTTGGGACTCTCTGAGCTTCCTGGACTTCCTGGAAGTCTACTTCCTTCACCAGATTGGGAAAGTTCTCCTTCATTTGTTCAAATCAGTTTTCAATTTTTTGTTCTTCCTCTTCTCCTTCTGGCACGCCTATAATTCGGATGTTGGAACGTTTCAAGGTGTCCTGGAGGTTCCTAAGCCTCTCCTCATTTTTCCAAGTTCTTGTTTCTTCATTCTTTTCTGGTTGGATGTTTTTTTCTTCCTTCTGGTCCACACCATTGATCTGAGTCCCAGTTTCCTTCGCATCACTCTTGGTTCCCTGTACATTTTCCTTTGTCTCTCTTAGCATAGCCTTCATTTTTTCATCTAGTTTTTGACCAAATTCAACCAATTCTGTGAGCTTCTTGATTACCAGTGTTTTGAACTGTGCATCTGATAGGTTGGCTATCTGTTCGCTGCTTAGTTGAATTATTTCTGGAGCTTTGATCTGTTCTTTCATTTGGGACTTTTTTTTTTTTTTTGTCTTGGCCTGTCTGTTACTTAAAGGGGCAGAGCCTTAGGTGTTCACCCGGGCAGGGTAACGATGGTCGCTGTGCTGTGATGCTGTATGTGGGGGAGGGGCTGAGAGGGAGCAATGGCGCCCGCTCCACTCTCCACCAGATTTCAGTCACTCCCTCTGCTACCCACAATCAAACTGGGCCCCTCTGGTGCTGGTTCCCGAGTGGGTGGGCTTGTGCACACTCTAGGCCCCTGTGGGTCTCTCTAAGGACCTCTCCTGTGAGGCTGGGAGTTTCTCCTGCTGCCACCCCAACCCCCATGGGCACTTTCAATCAGAGGTCTGAGGCTTTATTTCCCCGAGCTGGAGCCCTGGGTTACTTGGTCTGGTTCACTCCCCACTGTTAGTCCTGGTTTTTCTGTGTACGAATGTGGGGTCACAGGGTGCTACTCCCCGCTTTGCCTGCCCCGTTCTCCGCCACTCTGAGTCCGACCCACTCGGTTTATCTGTGCGCGAATGTGGGGCCGCAGGGTCGGCTAGTGCTCGGACTGCCTGCGCCATTTGTCCCACACTCTGCCAGTCTCAGTCCCGCCACAGCGACGCGAGTCCTCTCCACCCCGGTGCCCATCTCCACCCCTCCTACCGGTCTGGATGAATGTTTCTTTTTTATCAACTTGGTGTCGGACTTCCCTTGCCTTTTGATTTTCTGTCAGTTCTGGTTGTGAGAGGAGGCACAGTGTGTCTACCTACGCTGTCATCTTGGTTCTCTCCCCTCCTGTCTATTTTGTACCTACCATTTATGCTTCTTTTTTTAAAAAAATATATTTATTGATTATGCTATTACAGTTTTCCAGTTTTCCCATTTCCCCCCCCCCCCACTCCATCCTGCCCACCCCACTCCCTCCCACATTCCCCCCCCATAGTTCATGTCCATGGGTCATACTTATAAGTTCTTTGGCTTCTACATTTCCTACACTATTTTTACCCTCCCCCTGTCTATTTTCCACCTATCATCTATGCTACTTATTCTCTGTACCTTTCCCCCCCTCTCCCCCTCCCACTCCCTTATTGACAACCCTCCATGTGATCTCCATCTCTATGGTTCTGTTCCTGTTCTAGTTGTTTGCCTAGTTTGCTCTTGTTTTTGTTTTAGGTGTGGTCGTTAATAACTGTGAGTTTGCTGTCATTTTTACTGTTCCTATTTTTGATCTTCTTTTTCTTAGGTAACTCCCTTTAACATTTCATAGAATAAGGGCTTGGTGATGATGAACTTCTTTAACTTGATCTTATCTGAGATGCACTTTATCTTCCCTTCCATTCTAAATGATAGCTTTGCTGGATACAGTAATCTTGGATGTAGGTCCTTGCGTTTAATCTTGGGTAATGTAATTATGATGTGCCTTGGTGTGTTCCTCCTTGGGTCCAGCTTCTTTGGGACTCTCTGAGCTTCCTGGACTTCCCGGAAGTCTATTTCCTTTGCCAGATTAGGGAAGTTCTCCTTCATTATTTGTTCAAGTAAGTTTTCAATTTTTTGTTTTTCCTCTTCTCCTTCTGGCACCCCTATAATTCAGATGTGGGAACGTTTCAAGGCATCCGGGAGGTTCCTAAGCCTCTCCTCATTTTTCCAAGTTCTTGTTTCTTCATTCTTTTCTGGTTGGATGTTTGTTTCTTCCTTCTGGTCCACACCATTGATTTGAGTCCCAGTTTCCTTCTCATCACTATTGGTTCCCTGTACATTTTCCTTTGTTTCTCTTAGCATAGGCTTCATTTTTTCATCTGTTTTTCGAATAGATTCAACCAAGTCTGTGAGCATATTGATAACCAGTGCTTTGGACTGTGCATCCGATAGGTTAGCTATCTCTTCGTCACTTAGTTGTATTTTTTCTGGAGCTTTGAAGTGTTCTGTCATTTGGGCCTTTTTTTTTTTTTTTTTTTTTTTTTTGTCTTGGCTCATCTGTTACTTTAAGGGGCAGAGCCTTAGGTGTTCACCGGGGCTGGGTAATGCTGGTCGCTGCGCTGTGACGCTGTACGTGGGGGAGGGGCCGAGTGGGAGCAATGGCTCCAGCCTCACTCTCCTCCAGATTTCAATCTTTCACTCCGATACCCACAATCAAACTGGGCCACTCTGGTGCTGGTTCCCGAGTAAGTGGGCTTGTGCACACTGTAGGCCCCTGTGGGTCTCTCCAACAACCTCTCCTGTGAGGCTGGGAGTCTCTCCTGCTGCCGCCCCAACTCCCAGGGGCACTTTCAATCAGAGGTTTGAGGCTTTATTTCCCCGAGCTGGAGCCCTGGGTTGCGTGGTCTGCTTTGCTGCCTGCCGTTCGTCTGGTTTATCTGTGGGCGAATGTGGTGCCGCAGGGTGCTACCCGCCACTCTGCCTGCCCCACTCTCCGCCACTCTGAGTCCTGCCCTCTGGGTTTATCTGTGCAAATGTGGGGCTGCAGGGTCGGCTAGTGCTCGGACTGCCTGCGCCATTTGTCCCACACTCTGCCAGTCTCAGCCCCGCCACAGCGACGCGAATCCTCTCCACCCGGGTGCCCGTCTCCGCCCCTCCTACCAGTCTGGATGAATGTTTATTTTCTATTTCCTTGGTGTCGGTCCCCCTTGCTGTTCGATTCTCTGTCAGTTCTGGTTGTGCGAGGAGGCGCAGTGTGTCTACCTACGCCGCCATCTTGGTTCTCCCCATTTATGCTTCTTATTCCCTCTTCCCTTCCTCCATTCTCTCCATCCCTCTCTCCACTGATAACCCTCCATGCGATCTCCATTTCTGTGATTCTGTTCCTGTTCTAGTTGTTTGCTTAGTTTGTTTTTGTTTTTGTTTTTTAGTTTCCGTTATTGATAGTTGTGAATTCGTTGTCATTTTACTGTTCATAATTTTGATCTTCTTCTTTTTTTTAGAGAAGTCCCTTTAACATTCCATAGAATAAGGGTTTGGTGATGATGAACTCCTTTAAGTTGGCCTTATCTGGGAAGCGCTTTATCTGCCCTTCCATTCTAAATGATAGCTTTGCTGGATAGAGTAATCTTGGATATAGGTCCTTGCTTTTCATGACTTTGAATACTTCTTTCCAGTCCCTTCTTGCCTGCAAGGTTTCTTTTGAGAAATCAGCTGATAGTCTATGGGAACTCCTGCGTAGGTAACTGTCTCCTTTTCTCTGGCTGCTTTTAAGATTCTGTCCTTCTCTTTCATCTTGCTAATGTAATAATGATGTGCCTTAGTGCATGCTTCCTTGGGTCCAACTTTTTTGGGACTCTGGGCTTTTTGGACTTCCTGGAAGTCTATTTCCTTTGTTAGATTAGGGAAGTTCTCCTTCATTATTCATTCAAATAAGTTTTCAATTTCTTGCTCTTCCTCTTCTCCTTCTGGCATCCATATAATTCGGATGTTGGAACATTTAATGTTTTCCCAGAGTTTCCTAAGCCTCTCCTTATTTTTTTGAATTCTTATTTCTTCATCATGGCTGCTCTCCAAATGAGACAGAGAGGGCCTTGGAGTGCCTCTGTCACTCTCTCAAGAGGAGAGCACACTGACCCCTCAACAGGCTTTTATTGCTTTTCTGGGCAGATTTCGTTGAGGATGGTCCTTATTAACTATGCACAGGTTGGCTTTGGGTGGTTACAGAAAACAAAGTAGAGGATGTTACTAATTACATCAAAAAGGAAGGATATTTACAAATGTAAAGGGTAAAGTCGTTGAACTGGTTATACTTGTCCTTGGAAGCTTTAGCATAGATTTTAGGAAGTTACTTTAAAGATATGCAGTAAACTGTTGGCTGCCTCAATTCAGGGTGGAGGAGTTTTAGCAAAAGCAAGCCTCATAGCTTCATAGGTACAATGAAGGCCTGATTCCCCATGGGAGAACCTATCTGTGGGCATGGGTCCTGTGTGCCGGACCTCCCTCCCCACTGGCCTTTCCGAGTGGGACCTGGGTGCATGCCATGCAGAACAGTCTCCTATATAGCCTTCTCTTCTTCATCTATTTTGTGTCTGTATTCAATCATTTCTGTGAGCATCCTGATCACTAGTGTTTTGAACTCTGCATCTGATAGGTTGGCTATCTTCTTGTCATTTAGTTCTTTTTCTAGAGTTTTGATCCGTTCTTTCATCTGGGCCATGTTTCTTTGTCTTGGAGCATCTCTTACACTGTAAGGGGTGGAGCCTTAGCATGGCAGGGTAATACTCTTTGCTGCATTGTGGTGCTGTATGTTGGGGAGGGGTCACAGAGGGAACAATTCTGCTTGCTGGGCTCACGCCCTGCTTTCAGTCACTTCCCCTGATACCCACAAGAAAATTGGGCCCTTCTGATGCTGATTCCTCATTGGATAGGTTTATGTATGTTCTAGGACCCCATAGGTCTGTTCAATGAATTCTGCTGTGAGGGTAGGAGTTTCTCCCACTGCCACAATCCCCATGGGTTTTTTATAGCCAGAGGTTTTGAGGCTTTAGTTTCCTGTGCTGGAACCCTGGGTTGCATGGTCTGTCTTGCTCCACAGTTGTTCTTCCCAGTATATCCACACATGAATTTGGGACTGCCCAGTCCACCAGCAGCTGCCTCACCTACTTGGTCTCTCATTTCTGCCTCTCCTACCAGTCTTGATGAATGTTTCTTCTTTAATTCCTTAGTTGTCAGACTTCTATACAGTTTGATTTTCTGACAGTTCTGGTTGTTTTTTGTTTTTAAATTGATTCTTGTCCTTCTTTTGGTTGTGCGAGGAAGCAAAGCGTATCTGGCCTCCATCTTGGCCAGAAGTTCCAATTCATTTAAATTTTTAGAAAAATATTGTTCATATTTAGTTAGGTACTAATAGTAAGTTTCAAAATAAGTGTCATTTTTATTTCAATGATCTCTTTTGGGGAGAAGGAACTCACACTATTTAAAATGAGATATAGGTAGTAAGGCTCTATTATTTTGAAGAAATGAAAAATATCTGTTTAGTCTGCTTATCTATTAAATTGACTTCTGTAGGTTTAACATTACTTATCTGAAGTATGATTATTCTCAAGTATTAGAAAGAATTTTATAGTTTTACTGAAATCTACATTGAATTCAAAATTAAAGTTGTACCAAATGCAAATATTTAATAATACATTAGCATATTCTAGTTATAATTGAAAAAATATAGAATTGATCTAGAAAGTTCTCTAACCTTGTATTTGATGATAACAGATAACCACTTGGAAGAGATTGGCAGGAGAGATTCAAGCATCATAAATCTGGTGAGTAGAGATGTCCTTTAAGATACTGCCCATGTTTTAGATCTTATATTGGGTTGGTTAAAAAATTTATTTTGTTTTTTACATAAGATGGCTCTAGTAGTGTTTAGTTGTCTTTAACTTCATTCAGAACAATGTTAGATTGTATTGTGACAGGTCAGCATGTGTCATATCAGCATGCATTTAAAAAAAATCATAATTGGTGAATTTTTGTGTAGCCATTTTAATATTGAAAATGGAAGAAAATAAACACTTTTGGCATAGTATACTTTATTATAGGGAACTGTTTCATGTGTGGGAAATGTAGCCCAGCTCTCACTTGGAAAAGCCAGTGGGTGCAAGGTTCAGCTGTCAGGACCCACGCCCACAGACAGGTTCTCTGGTGGAGAATTAGGCCTACATTGTACCTAGGCTGCTATGACACTTGCTTTTGCTAAAACTCCCTCACCCTGAATTGAGGCAGCAAATATTTACTGAATATCTTTAACTTCCTAAAGTCTGTGCTAAACCTCCCAAGTATGGAGTGTAACCAGTTCAACCACTTTCCCCCTTGAGCTGTAACATCCTTCTCTTTGAAGTAATTAGCAGCATTCTGTTCTTTGTTGTCTGTAAAAGGTAATCGCCTACAGTGAACCTGTGCATAGTAAATGAGGACCATCCTCATGTAATGTGCCCAGAAAAGCAATAAAAGCCTGTCCAGGCAGGGGTTGGGTTCTCTTGGGCTCTCTCTGGCCCTCTCACCCTCTCTCACTTAGAGAGTGGCCATGCCATCCCTTTTTCTCCACAGGATTTCTGTAGTCCATGTGAATTTGTCTACTGGTGCCACAACACAGGATCCTGCTGTCCAGGATCCGCATCACTTTATTATTTTAAGAAAGATAAAAACACAACTGAAATACAAAAAAAGATTTGTGCAGTGTATGGAGAAGGTGTTGAGACTGATTGAATGTGTCAGAAGTGGTTTGTGAAGATTTCATGCTGGAGATTTCTTGCTGGGTGATACTCCACGATCGGGTAGACCAGTTGAAGTTGATAGCAATCAAACTGAGATGTTAATTGAGAACAATCAACATTCTACCATGCAGGAGATAGCTGATATATCCAGAATATCCAAATCAATAAAGTTATTGGTGAAAATGAAAAATATGTCTTTTTTTACGGAAAAAACCATATGAACTTTTTGGCAACCCAATACATGTGTGAAATCAGATACTACATTCAGTTCTATTAAGACTGTGGTTCTAACCTCCAAAGTTTCTTTTTTTTTTAATCCTTACCTGAGGATATGTTTATTGATTTCTTTTTTTTTTTTTTTTGAGAGAAGAAGAAAGAGATAGGAAGAGAGAAGCATTGATGTAAGAGAGAAACATTGATTGGTTGCCTCCAGTATGCATCCTGACCTGGGAATGAACCCACAGTCGAGGTATGTTCCCTGAATTGAACCTGCAACCTTTTGGTGTATGGTACAATAGTCCAACCAACTGAACCACTGAACTAGGTCTCTACAGTTTCTCTATAGACAAATGTTTTTGTGATGTGAAATAAACTACAAGTTTAATTTTAAGACTGCTTATAGTCCTTGGAGGAGTATCTACTCAGGACTAAGTGATTGAATTGAGTTTGTTTCTGTAACTGGTCATTAGGTATAACTGAATCCATGTGCCTTTACAGTTTGCTTGTGCAATGCCTATGTGCACATAATAAATGTTATACGAACATAGGCTTAATGCATTTCTCTAATAAATGCGTTTAATGCATTCTTTTACCCAATGCTCTCATAATATCAGCAAATGATGTCAATTTGCTAAGATGGCTGCTATTAGTAGGGCTCTGAAATGCCAGGGGTGAAGGTATCATCTTAGAATGGATTTAACAGTTTGTTTCTGGAGACAACTTCTTTCACTCAGTGAACTCCAAGACTGAGTTCACTGTTGGAGTTAAGTGAAGAACACAGATTTTGTGTTCATGTATGTGTCTGGGGTGAAGAATATTTTCTTCACCAGTACTTATGGATATGAATTCTATAAAAATCTACTTAAAGGTACAGGAGTCAGTTAGGATATTTGCATTTGAAAGTTGCTAGTAGATAATGGTTCTTAGACTGAGAAATTCTAGAAATATTTCCTCATTTGAGAAAGTGAATCACCATTTAAAATGGTAATTCATTCTCATCTTGATGGCAGCAATTTTTTTTTACTTATTAGAGGTCACTTTGCTTCTAATAGACTTTTGGCAATTTTGAAATTAGACAAAAAATCATGTGTGACTGTCAAAATGGATCACACAAGGTATAACAGGGCTGTACAACCTTTTGGCGTCTCTGGGCCACACTGGAAGAAGAAGAGCTGTCTTGGGTCACACATTAAATACACAAACACTAATGAAAACTGATGAGAAAAAATAAAAGATTTTAGGCAAATTTATGATTTTGTGTTGGGCTGCATTCATAGCCTTCTGGGCCACCTGTGCCAATGGGCCAGGGGTTGGACACCCCTGGAAGCCCATGTCCTTTATTCAGGAACAAGCTTCTTGAGCCCTGCAAGTCTCTGGGCTCTTGATTTACCCACACTTTTTCGAAGACTGATGACTAATTTTCCAGTCTACAGAAACCACAGATTTTGGGGCTGGGTGGGTGACAGGGAGAGCAGATATAGGGAGCCACACTGAAAGCAGCAGGAAGTGATTGCCAGCATTGAGGAGGACACCATAAAACACATTCAGATTTTAAAAATAACAGCAATTTTGAATCATAATTTGGAATCACTGAGTATAGGAGCGGCTTTCTGTCTGTCAGCAGCCTGTGAGAGTGGTTTCTAATGATGGTGCAAGCGGTTTCTAAGGATGGTTCTTGGAGCCTTAGGGGTTTTTTTGTTGTCCCAGGGATACCAGATAGGTGGGATTCAGCGGCACCTCCATCTCTCACTTCAATTCTTCTTTTTATCTATTTTGTGTGTTCCAGTTTTATAAAAGGGCTTCTCAGCTAAAATGTGTATTTGAAAGCCAACATTTTATAGTTTGGTTCCACAATGAGGCTGAGTCATTAAATTATGTTCAGTATTCTTTGTGAAAATGGCAGAGAACATAAAAATATTTCATAAATATTTGCACTAAAATGGTAAAAATAAAAGTTTTGGCATGATAAGCTTTAAGTAAATATTTGTTGAACAGATGAATTACTAAATGCAGAGAAACTCAATGTATCAGAAAAGTTGCCTCCCTCCACATCACTGAATAAATAAGGCATGACTGAATGTGTCTTATTTATGTGTGTAAGGCTTGACTGAAAATTCTCTGTTTTTGAATTTTGTTGTGTTTATAGGTTCCTGGGTTCAATCTTCTAAGAACAGTTCGAATAGAGAAGTGACAACATTTTGCAAGGCACTTGTCAAAAGTACCTTCAAGTATCACTCTGCAGTCTTTAAAGCATCTTTAAGAAATATATCATCAGAGAACCAAGATGGCGGCGTAGGTAGACACACTGCGCCTCCTCCCACAACCAGAACTGACAGAAAATCAAACGGCAAGGAAGTCCAACACCAAGGAGATAAAAAATAAACATTCATCCAGACCGGTAGGAGGGGCGGAGACGGGCACCTGGGTGGAGAGGACTCGCGTGGCCGTGGCGGGACCGAGACTGGTGGAGTGTGGGATGAACGGGGCAGGCAGTCTGACCACTAGCAGACCCTGCAGCCCCACATTTTCACAGATAAACCCAGAGGGCAGGACTCAGAGTGGCGGAGAGTGGGGCAGGCAGAGTGGCGGGTAGCACCCTGCGGCACCACATTCGCCCACAGATAAACCAGACGAACAGTGGGGAGCGAAGCAGACCACGCAACCCAGGGCTCCAGCCCAGGGAAATAAAGCCTCAAACCTCTGATTGAAAATGCCCATGGGGGTTGGGGCAGCAGCAGGAGAGACTCCCAGCCTCACAGGAGAGGTCCTGAGAGAGACCCACAGGGGCCTGGAGTGTGCACAAGCCCACCCACTCGGGAACCAGCACCAGAGGGGCCCAGTTTGATTGTGGGTAGTGGAGTGAAAGATTGAAATCTGGAGGAGTGAAGCGGGTGCCATTGCTCCCTCTCAGCCCCTCCCCCACATACAGCATCACAGCACAGCGACCAGCGTTACCCTGCCCGGGTGAACACCTAAGGCTCTGCCCCTTTAAGTAACAGACAGGCCAAGACAAAAAAAAAAATGTCCCAAATGACAGAACACTTCAAAGCTCCAGAAATAATTCAACTAAGCAGCGAACAGATAGCCAACCTATCGGATGCACAGTTCAAAACACTGGTTATTAAGACGCTCACAGAATTGGTTGAATTTGTTCGAAAACTAGATGAAAAAATGAAGCCTATGCTAAGAGAAACAAAGGAAAACGTGCAGGGAACCAATAGTGATGAGAAGGAAACTGGGACTCAGATCAATGGTGTGGACCAGAAGAAAGAAAGAAACATCCAACCAGAAAAGAATGAAGAAACAAGAACTTGGAAAAATGAGGAGAGGCTTAGGAACCTCCCGGACATCTTGAAATGTTCCAACATCCGAATTATAGGGGTGCCAGAAGGAGAAGAGGAAAAACAAAAAATTGAAAACTGATTTGAACAAATAATGAAGGAGAACTTCCCTAATCTGGCAAAGGAAATAGACTTCTGGGAAGTCCAGGAAGCTCAGAGAGTCCCAAAGAAGCTGGACCCAAGGAGGAACACACCAAGGCACATCATAATTACATTACCCAAGATTAAACTCAAGGACCTACATCCAAGATTACTGTATCCAGCAAAGCTATCATTTAGAATGGAAGGGAAGATAAAGTGCATCTCAGATAAGGTCAAGTTAAAGAAGTTCATCATCACCAAGCCCTTATTCTATGAAATGTTAAAGGGAGTTACCTAAGAAAAAGAAGATCAAAAATAGGAACAGTAAAAATGACAGCAAACTCACAGTTATTAACGACCACACCTAAAACAAAAACAAGAGCAAACTAGGCAAACAACTAGAAGAGGAACAGAACCATAGAGATGGAGATCACATGGAGGGTTGTCAATAGGGGAGTGGGAGCAGGAGAAGGGGGGAAAGGTACAGAGAATAAGTAGCATAGATGATAGGTGGAAAATAGACAGGGGGAGGGTAAGAATGGTGTAGGAAATGTAGAAGCCAAAGAACTTATAAGTATGACCCATGGATGTGAACTATAGGGGGGGAATGTGGGAAGGAGGGGGTGGGCAGGATGGAGTGGAGTGAGGGGGGGAAATGGGACAACTGTAATAGCATAATCAATAAATATATTAATTAAAAATATATCATCAAAGTATGTAGAGTGAAGGTTGATTATCCATTCTCTTGCAAATGTGGAAATTGAGACCAAAATCATCTGTGAAGGCAAATGCAGTTTATTTTGTCTTTATAATTCATATATTTAATTTTTAAAAAGGGTGCTTATTTTGTTAAAGGTAATTGATTTGATTTTTTTGTGTGCATTGAATGTCTATAACCAAGAAGGAGGCAGAGGTAAGCATGGAGTCTAGTTGTTCACACATATATATAGGCAGCAGGAAGAGATTGCAAACATTGAGGAGGACGCCATAAAACACATTCAGATTTTAAAAATGACAGCAATTTTGGACCATAATTTAGAGTCACTGAGTATAGGAGCAGCCCTCTGTCTCTCAGCAGCCCTTGACAGTGGTTTCTAATGATGGCACCAGCAATGTATATGCATGATATATACATATCATATATATCATACATTCATGATATACATGTGCATATATATCATATGTACGATATATGTATATATCACATATAAAGTATTTGACCATATATATATGGTTAAAATAGTAAAATACAACATGCATGTATGTAAATACAAAATATTTATAAATAGACACATATGGATATGTATATGTGAATATATAAAATAGATGTACCACTCAATGATTTAATACGGGGGTTGGCAACACATTTTGTGTAAAAGGCTGGATGGTAAATATATTAGTCTTCATCTGCTATATGGTCTCTCTCATAACTACTCAAGTCTGCTATTGTTAACATAAAAGCAGAAACAGAAAATATGTAAACTAATGTGAGGCTGTATTTCAATAAAGTTTTATTTACAAAAACCAGTGCTAGAATACATTTGGGCCACAGGTGTAGTTTGCCAATCCCTGATTTATAGCAATACAAACCCTAGTGTTACTACCACCCAGTACTAGAAATATGATATTGCCAGCATTTCAGGAGCATCCTAGTGTCTGGTCCCAAACACCATCTCTACCCTCTTGCTCCTATCCTGACTTTTATGCTATTACAATTCTTGCTTTTCTTTATAGTGTTATCTGCAAACATACGTACATTAGTAAAGTCATACGGCATTCTTCCCCAGCATTCTCTTTATCAGATTCATCCCTGGTGCAGGAAGTGGTCATTTGATTATTGCTGTCAAGAATTTCTCTATGTGAATATATTAGCATTCATTTTCCCATCCTAACGCTGGTGGACATTTGATGGTCATTTTCATGTTTGGCTTTTATGAAAAATGCTTCTCTGAGTATTCCTGTGCATGTCTCTTGGTGCACACGTACATACCTCTCTGTTTGGCGTAAGTATGCTTTGTACTTGTATTTTAATAGATAATAGCAACAGTTTTCCAAAGTCGTTGTACTGATATTTTTACCTGCAGTGCACAAGAGTTCTGTTTGTTCTGCATCAAGGGCCAACACACCATGATCAAGTGTGGAGTGGTGGAGGCTGAGCTGTACTGTCCCCCTCCACCATTGTTAGTCCCCTGCTCGCAGCCACACATCACTGCTGCCCATGGCCTGTGCTGGTCACCATCCACACTCTGGGGACACTGTTGTTGGCAACTGCTAGGGCACCAAGATATGAAATCTCCGTCAGCTTCACCTTTGTCCATCCTGAAATAAGCTCCCCAGGAGGAGGGAGAGTTGGGACCTGATAGTCTTTGGGGCAGAGAGGGAAACCGACCATGGTGGCCACCACCAACTCCCTGCTCACCAGGCCCCTTAGGCCTGTGTCTATCCAACCACAACTGGGGGCAAAGGCTGCCTACCACTTGGGGCAGTCCACTCCAGTTAAATATGGCAGGGTGAGGTGTGGGGTGTGGGGAAGGCAACAAGATTTTTCTCTTGTTATAGAAGTTCCTGCATTCATAATATCCTTGGTTTTGTCTTTGTCTGTTGACCACAAAGCCTAAAGAATTTACTAGATGGTCCTTTACAGGAAAAGCTTGCTAACTTCTTTTCTACTGTCTCACCAATACTAGGGTGGTGCCAGTCTTTTTCATTTGAGTTATTCTGATGGGTCTGTAATTATACTGCATCATAATTTTAATTCATATTTCTCTGATTTCTGAAGATATTGGGTACCTCAGTATGTTATTGGCCATTTGGATATCATTTTCTAAGGATGTCTGTTCAGGATTCTTGCCCATTTTTCTTTTGGGCTGTCTTTTTCTCACTGGTATGTAAGAATTCTTTATATATTCTGGATGTGAGCCTTTGTCAGTTATGTCTTGCAAGCTTCTTTTTCTACTGTGTGGGTTGCCTTTCTTCTTTCTTCATGGCATCATTTGATGAATAGAAATTCAACAGTTTTATTTACCCATCTTGTCCTTTATGGTTATATTTTGTTTAGGAAGCCTTGTCTTACCTGAATCATGCAAATACTCCCCCCAAGTTAGTGTTTCTCAAGTATTGGTGAACATCAGAATCACCTGCAGAGCTTGCCCGAGCAGACTGTTGGTGTCATTGCCAGACTTTCTGACTCAGCAGGTCTAGGTGAGGCTGCTGAATTCTCATATCTACCAAGTTCCCAGGTGTTGCCGACACTGCTAGTCTGGGGACTACACTTTAAGAGCCACTGATCCAGAACTTTTGTTGGTCTTTCACATGTATAATCCACCAGAAATTATGAAGTGAGTTTTCACTTCTCTCATATGGAAATCCAGTGCCATTTATTGAAAAGACCATCTTCTCTCCACTGTTCTGAAAACCAAGGGTCCAGATGCATGGGAATCTGTTTCTGGGCTGTCCAATATCTTCCATTGGTCTCTTTGTCTACCTGGGCCAGTACCACACTGTCTTAAAAAAGTTACCGTTTCACTGTCAGGAATCTCGAGATATGGTGGAGCAACCTCCTGTTCTTCCTTTTCCTTCAGTGTACATCTATGACCCGTTGTCACTTCACATGCATACCTGCTGGCACACGCGCACGCACACACAAGCACAGGCATGGGCACACAGGCACGCACACTATTGCAATTTTGATTAGAAATGTGTTGAATCTATAACTCTGTTGAGGCATATTTACAATATTGAATCTCTAATCCAGTGCTTCTGAACACTTTTTTCCCTGATATTCCCTCTAAAAGTATTTTTTGACTCATGGGTGTCATTCCCCCGACATCCATGAAGTTTTAATGCCACAGATGTATATACTGCATGAGTATATCTGTGCCTTACACATAAAAACACGATTTTTTCTTCCCCAACAAATCCTGCCTGTGTCATGTCCTGGCTCTTTGACCCCAATTGTAAATATGAACCCCAATTTATAGTATAGCCTGACATTTATTTAGATATCCTTTGGTTTCTCTTAATGAGACAAATAAGACAAGTAGATCTGTAGTAGTCATACACATCTATTTTTATGTTGATTCCTAGGTAATTCATATTTTGGAATATAGGATTTATGCCTTTCTGGGTTGGCTGGATAGCTTCCAAGGGCACTCAAGTAAGCAGGTGTGCTCACTGCTGTGCAGGGCACCTTGGCCTCTCGGCTTCACACCTAAGCACCTGCCACCTGGTTGCCCCACTTCATTGAGCCCTGATTTGTGGGTTCTGTTTTTCGAGACATACGTTTGAAAGTATTACGGTAATTTCAAACCAAGGTATCATTTTTGGCTATACATATGTCATATAATATATATGATTTTAAGTGCAGAACAGACATCTGGAAAGGAGGGCCATGTCTTGGAAAGTGTTCATAGTTAAGGCATAAACAGTTAATTTTTTTCACAGTTTACAAGAACAGCATGAGCTGCATCAATAGATGGCGCTGTTTCTTAATATATAGAGAAAGCCCTGAATTGGTGGAGTAGTTTGGGAAAAATGTTTTTCAGTTAAATTAGAATTAGGAATAATATAAATAAAACCAGAGAAAATTCTGAAGAATCCCTTGTGATCTACTTCTCTGGTGAGCTTAATTAAACTCAGTGAAGAAACTTAAGCTCACCCACTGTCCTATTTTGGGGGGGCGGTTGCTCTAATTTTGTCTTTTCTCATACCAGGCTGAAATGACATGTATTGTACAGTTGGTGTGGCCAGAATAAAATCACCCTGACAGAGGCCCTGATGCCTTCCCGGGTGTGGCCTATGCTCCACACAGAAAGCAGTGCTGGTTTTCATTTTCAAAACCATCTGTGTGGGAGACAGCACGGAGCAGGAGGGAATACAACCAAAAGCTTCCCCTCAGTGTGTTTTCTGTGCAGCAGCGCAGAGGATCTGGTTACAGACCCTGCCTCTGCCATGTACTGGCTATTTGATCTCGGCAAACTGTTTAATCTCTCTGACCTCAGTTTCATTACCTGAGAAAACAAAGATAGTATCTATATGACACAGGGTGTTGTGAGGTTAACTGACACAACAACTGAAGGGCACTTAGCCTGGCACCAAAGGGTGACAATGTGCTCTCCTGGTCCATGCTTTGAAAGTGGCATAGAAAATAGACCTCCTGGGTAACTGTTGTGTGTCCAGGTGACAAGTGTTACTGAACCTGGCCACTTTCATTGCTCTCAAGTTTGAACTCTGCAACCCAGGCATATATATGGCCAGATCTCTTTGCTTCCTGGTTCCTCCGAGGAGCTTGCGCAAAAAAAAAAAAAAAAAAAAAAAAAAAAAAAAAGCAATGCTCTAGCCCTACAGATTCTGATTTAATTGGTTGTGGGGTCAGGTCTGAGGCAACTCCAGTGGGCAGCCATGTTGACATGAGATGAGACCAGGTAGGTGTCAGGATTTGGGTGTGACTGCAGGTTAGTATCTGAGTATCTGTGAAGTGTTGGAGCTGATCCTTTCCTCCTGGGCATTGTGCTCAGGTGGGTTGCTGACAGGTATATTTGACAGCAGGTTCTGACCAGGCAGAGGTGTGATCAAAATATGAGGGGCACATTTTCCCAACAGAGGTGCTTCTTGAAATTGAGAAATAAAGCTCCATGAGCAAACCATAATAGCACATTATGAGATACCATATCTTTTCTCACCCTTTTCCTTTGTTTGTAGGGTGCCTATGTTTGTATGCATGTCTAGTGCATGCATGTCTGCTCTGTCTTTGTCCTGTCTGTTCCTGGTTTTTTCTACCCACTTCTGTCTGTGTGTCCCTGTGCTCTGTGCCTGTTTGCATCCTTTTCTGTCTGTCTTCATCTCTCTGTCTGTCTGTCTTTTCCTTGACTCCTTTGTCCTGGTGGGGCCTGATTTATGTACCTTGGAGTCACAAAGTGTCTGTCTGTCTATCTATCTATCTATCTATCTATCTATCTATCATCTATCTTTCATCATCTATCATCTTATACAGAAAGAGATTTATTATAAGGAGTTGGTTCACATGATTATGGAAACCAACAAGTCCTAAGATCTGCACTCAGCAAGCTGGAGATGCAAGAGAGCTGATAGTGTAAGTTCTAGTTCAGCCCAAATCCAAAGGCAGGAGGAAACTGACGATCCAGCTCAAGGACAGGCAAAGCATGAATTCTCCCTTGCTCAACTTTTTTGTTCTACTTAGGCTTTCAACAGACTGGATGAGGCCTGCCCACATTAGGGAGGACAATCTGCTTTATTCAGTCTATTAATTCAAATGTTAATCTCCTCCAGAAACACCCTCCTCCACACACCCAGAATGATGTTTGACCAAATATCTGGGCACCCTGTGGCCCAGTCAGGTTGACAAATAAAATTGATTATTATGTATGCCTACTATTCTAGAACGTCTGGGTTACAGAAGTCTTAAACTGAGTAAGGGTCAAATTAGGGTCTCATGTATGTTCTGTTGGTCTTCCACCCTCATACATAATATATAGTGATACTATAGAGCTTCATCTGTATAGTTCCTGCCTGCCCACTTTTTCTAGGCGATGACCAGATATAAAGTCACTAAATTTTCCATCTATTCTAAAGGTATAGCAGAACTAGGTTAAACATGGTTTACTTATGTCACTGAGAAAATCAAAACACATTTACAACTTTCACTGGCAAATATTAATTAGTTAAAAGAATTCAGCAATTTGACTATGCAACTACCTGGTTTCTTCTCAGTCTTCTGTCTTCAGAAAACAACTGACTTCCCAATTGACTTATCTGGGGCAAGAAGAAGATTTCAGACATTTGTACCCACCCTACTTGCCACGGTGAATCCAGGGTGTTTTAGTCATTCATCAGTAGCGAGGGCTTACCCCCAGCAGACTCTCCCATGCCAACTCTTCTTTTTTTAAGTCACATCATGCCCCTCCCTGGCTGAAATTACCTGACAGCCCCAGACAGTCAAATCCTTTATTACCTAGGCACATACCACTGGACTGCTCGGAATGTTAACTGCCTTCCAGAAATAGCATGGAGTTTGAAAATACAAGTTTGTCAGGACATAAATTATATGATTTTTAAAACAGACATTAAAAGGTTTTTTTAAAACAAGCTGATCTATCCAACAAGAATAAAAGAAAAGACAGTCCATAACTATGTTATAGAAGTATAACGCCCTGCATTCTTTTCTGAAAATCTTTGTGACAAGTTATAATTTCCTTGTTTTTATCCAGGGCATTGAAATATTTCCAACAGTGCTATTCTTTGGAAATGGTAGGGCAAAAAACATTTTCAAATATTAAAAATTAAAAAAAAATACGTAATACTTTCTGTGCCCTTGCTGCCTGGCAGTTTGGAGTTGGAGGTGAGGGCTCTGGGGTGGAGGAGATTCAGAGAGATGTGAGTGTACAGGATGGTTGGGGAGAAAGCAGAGGAGAAGCACGGGCAATAGAAACCTCCCAGGGCTCCTTCCCTCACTAAGCAGCCTCTTCTTGGCAACACTGGTCAATGCTTACACCACCCAGAAAAAGTCCATGTGCCTCCACTGTCTGGGAGCAATTTCAGAATCAATCAGGGCCGTTTCCAATCAATCCGGCAGTATGTTGAGGTCTGTGATGGGAACTGGGATAAACCAGGGCCATCAATTCTGCTGGTGTTCTCGAAGCCTCCCAATCAATTTAAAGGCAGATTGTTTTTTGTACTTACAAGGAATCCAGCTTTAAAAAGCAAAACTGAAGCAAGAGACAAGGCAGGTCTAGTGACATAATGTGTTTTAGTGTCAGCTGAGCACAAATCAGGAATTTGGTTAGTGGCACCAAGGAAATGGATGAGAAGAGAAACAAAGAGTGTGTTATGAAGAAATGACTGTTTGATTTGCTTTGAGGAAACCTTTGTAGGAAGCCTCTAAAGATAACCTCCTTGACTATGGGTGGACCAGGACCGGATTTTTCAAAGTTACTGAGTGCCAAAAATAAGCAGAGCCTGCTATGTGCTCGGCTCATCCTCCAGGACTGAGGGTGAGCTGAGTCCTCCTCAAGGCACTGTCTCATGGCCGTGACTTCCCTGCTGGGCTCCAACAGTGGTGCCTTGCAGTTCCTCCTGCACTTTCTCTGCCACATTCACAATAAAAATTTAAAAAAAAAACAAAAACAGAATGTATAGGCACAAAGACTTGGGTTAAAAGTCCACAGACTCATACTGCTGCACTGCAATTGCTGACTGGTATCTCTTCAAGGAACTGTTAGCTCCTCGCAAGCAGACTGACAAAGTCTATCTCCTTGAGAAACTTCAGTCAGGCTCTTCTGCACCTTCTTCCTACCCAGGTCTTGACATTGGGACATGTCCTTGGCCCACTCAGTCCAGTTTAAGCAAGAATCCTGCAGGGTCAGTTTAGTGAAAATCCCCTACCCTGTATATCTAATCAAATTCCTCCCTCCCCCCCAATATCTTATCACTCTGGTTTGCCTTCAGCAAGAATCCTGTTGAGTTTGTCTAGCAAGAATCCCCTCTTACCACTACTATTTCCTCTTAGTAATTTTCTATCCACTGACCTTCACCCTATTCTTTGCATTTAGAGTGGAACAACATCTCCTTTCCTGTTGCAAAACTTCCATTGCATTAGCCCCTTGAATAAAGTCTTTCCTACTGTCTTAACAAGTGTCAGAATAATTTTTGGTTTTGAGCAGGGTCAGCTTGACTTTGCACCCTGAGGATCTCACACAGGACCAGAATCATAGTGGGTGCTCAATTAATAATTTGTGAAGGGACAAATGAGTAAAAGGAAAAAAAAACCCAGATAGCTTGGTTTAGCATTGCAAACAGGGCCTTTGAAGGCCACAGACCTGTGCTGAGATTCTTGTTCTGATATTAACCAGCTAGGAAATCATGGATAAGCTATTGAACTTTCTTGTGTTTAGCTTTATCAGCTATAATGAGTGAGGATAACATAACCTATTTTGTAGAACTCTTTTTGAGAAGCCAATGTAATAACATGAAATGTCAGGCTCTGGGTGTTTGCTTGATAAATGGTTAACATTGTTATTTCTAATAGTAATAATAATGGCAAAATGACTACCCAGCCTGGGGCACGTAGGAAAGGTGTAATTCCATTGAGAACTTCTCCACTTCTTCCAAGGCTTTTCCATTCTGCAATGGACTAAATTGTGTCTTCCCAAAATTTGTATGTTGAAGGCCTAACTCCCCATATTTGGAGATAGGACTTTTCAGGATGTAATTAAGGTTAAATAAGGCCATGTATATGGGGGCATGACATGATAGAAATGGTGTTTTTATAAGGTGAGGAAGAGACAGCAGATCTCTCTCTCTCCCTCTCCAGGTTCACACAAAAGAAAGACCATGTTAGGACACAGCCACATGGCAACTGTCTATAAGCCAAGAAGAGAGGTCTCACCAGGAACTAACCTTGGCACCTTGATCTTGGACTTCCAGCTGTCAGAACTGTGAGAAAATAAATTTCTGTTGTTTAAGCCCCTAGTCTGTGGTATTCTGTTATGGCAGCTTGAGCTGACAAATACATATTCTAAGGCTCACTGCTGACGCTTAGCTTCCCACTATGTAAACAGTCCTTCTCCCCCCTCTTTCACACTATGATTTCTCCATCTATCACTGTATTCCTTCCCCATTCAGTCTGATGTTTATGAATTCCATTCAAGCCTTTATTCCCTTTTCTAGAATTTGGCTCTTTAAAGCTTACTATTATTTTCAAATCAAGCTACCTTCCAAATGAAAATTGGTATTCAATATTTTGAGTTTCTAATTTTATGTGACCAAGGGACTAATTAATTTTGTAAATTAATTACTTTTGGAATGATTAGAGAAGTTACAGAGAATTGATACAAACTGGGAAGGCTTTGTAGAGGAACCACATCATGTGTTAAGAAAGGAGGGAGGTTTCATTGTTTTTGCCAACAAGAAGGTGAAATTCTGCATATTTTGAGGTACTGAGCCCATTAATGCTTGTAATTCAACTTTTAAAAGAGTAAATCCCTTTCTATGACACCAGTTGGGTGAGCAGATGTTTCAGTTATTTATTGCCTAACAAACCACCACATAATTGAATGGATTAAAATAACTGATTATTTATTTTGCCCATGAATCTGAAGTCTGGCCAGGGCTTGGCAGGGACAGCACATCTCTCTTCTATGTGATGAGAGCTGGGGCAGGTTTACTGGGGCCTGAAGGAACCACTTCCAATGTGGCTGATGACTCTGGTTGCCCAATCAGACTCTAGGTCAGAGTCTCAGTTTCTCTCCATATGGGCCTCCCCACAGGTTGCTTGAGCTTCCTCATAGCATGGTAGCTGAGTTCCAAGAATGAGGTCTGAAGAGAGAGGAAGGAAGCAGAAGCTGCCATTTGTTAAGGACTGGACCTGGAAACTGGCATAGTTTGACTTTTGCCTTAAAATCTCTCCATCAAGAACGAGTGACTTTGGCGGGGAGGGTTGCAGGGAAGGTGAGATGGGAGTGACGGCACAGCAGTTCCCGGGAAATCAGCCAGCGACAGAGGGAGTCAGAGGGCGGAGTGCTGGATGGGTCCTGGAGCCGCAGGCCACGGTTCCGGGGGACAAAAGAGGTAGATAATCCCGGAAAGGGTTTGCCTTGCGGATGGTAGCTGAGCTCTACTGGGAGATAAGGGGGCTCGGAGCCCCTGAAAGCTGCAGTCACTGCCGGCCTCCAAGGGACTAGCAACTGTGGTACAGTAGTGGAACCGCTCTCGTTTAGATTGTTGAGGTCACTGAGGAGAGCAACCACATCTGAAAGCCTGGGGCTCGCTATACTGAATCCTTCTGTGCCCAGGATCAATAGCAAAACTTCCTTTTGACCTGTCAGAGAAAAAAATTCATCATCCTAGAATATGGCAGGTAAAAAAGTGCTCATAGTCTATGCACACCAGGAACCCAGGTCCTTCAATGGATCCCTGAAGAAAGTGGCTGTGGACAAACTGAATGAGCAGGGCTGCACTTTCACTGTTTCTGATCTCTATGCCATGGACTTTGAGCCAAGAGCCACAAGGAAAGATGTCACTGGTGCTCTTTCTAATCCCGAGTTCTTTAGTTATGGGGTGGAAGTGTATGAAGCCTACAAGAAGAGGTCTCTTACCAGTGACATAATTGATGAGCAGAAAAAGGTTCAGGAAGCTGATCTAGTGATATTTCAGTTCCCACTGTACTGGTTCAGTATAGTGCCGGCCATCCTGAAGGGCTGGATGGACAGGGTGCTGTGCCAGGGGTTTGCCTTTGACCTCCCAGGATTCTACAATTCTGGTTTTCTCAAGGATAAATTGGCCCTCCTTTCAATAACCACGGGGTGGGGGGGCACAGCTGAGATGTACACGAAAACTGGAGTCAGTGGAGATTTAAAATACTTCCTGTGGCCCATCCAGCATGGTACATTGCACTTCTGTGGATTTAAAGTCCTTGCCCCTCAGAACAGTTTTGCTCCTGAGTTTGCATAAGAAGAAAGAAAGGGGATGGTGGCATCTTGGGCCCAGAGGCTGAAAACCATCTGGAGGGAAGAGCCCATCCCCTGCACACCCTCTTGGTACTTTGGGCAATAATGCTCTATGTCATGCACACATCACGTGAGCAACACACTGGGAGATGGGAGCACAAGTGAAGAGAAGATGATGCTGTAATAAAATTAAATTACGACAGAAAAAAACCCCAAAACACCTCTCCATCAAGTTCTCATGAAGCCTAGATTCTAGGGGAGGGCAACTAGACTCCATCTTTTTTCTTTCTCCAAAGATTTTATTTATTTATATTTAGGAAGAGGGAAACAGAGAGTGAAAGAGAGGGGGAGAAACATCAATGTGAGAAAGAAACGTCAGTGGGTTGCTTCTCATACATACCCTGACTAGGTAATGAACCTGAAACCCAGGCATGTGTCCTGACTGAAAATTGAACCAGTGACATTTTGCTTTGTGGAATGATGCCCAACCAACAGAGTCAGCCACACCAGTCAAGGGAAGACCCCATCTTTTGATGGGAGATGTATCAAAGAATGTTGTGTCCAGGTTTTAAATCTGGCACAGTGAATGGTATAAACCAAAAATTCTTAAACCATGGCTATATTTAGAAACATTTTGAACTTAAAATAATAATGGCATGACCATTTCAAGACATTATGGTTTCACTGGGTTGAGGGAGGTTAGGGAGTCTGTATTTAAAAAATTTTTCTAGGTGATTCTGGTATGCAAACATATTTCTGGGCCAAAGTTCCTGTATCCAGGGATTGGCAAAAATGGGCCTTGAGTGTAAGGTGAGAATGAGGCTCTTCTCTCTGTCTGGAGCCTGATGGGAGGAAGCACAGTTCAAGAAGTTGACCCAAGAGTTGTATCAACACAAACTGCCTACAAGATAACTTGCTTCCAAATGAGTATAGAGGCAAAACTTTCAAGTAAATGGATCTGCCGTCATCCCACATGCTTTTACCTGCAATTTGTGAATAAAACAACAAAAAAAATGCTGCTATATTGCCATAATATAATTTGTATTTTCTGTTCGTGTGAAGCATGAGTAAGCACCTGGTATCATGTTTCCAGCCTTCAGAGAGCAATGTTAAACATTTATAGTGCACTTAATCATCTGTCAGAAATGTACAAAGGCATAATGTCTCAATAATTATTAAATCATTGAATCCCATAGAGGATGTTCCCCTCTTTACTTATATAATGACCAGTAACCACTAACACATAGGTCCTTTGTGATGCAGGACAAGCACATCTGATCATGGAAATCTGCTTGAGGAAATTAAGAAAAAATCATCTTAAGAGATAGGCTTTTAGAAAAGAAGAAAACATGCATATGGATTGCAATACTTGGCCAAGGCAAATAGTTGCTCCCTCCCCATTCAGAGCTGGTTAAAATTCAGTCAGATTATTGCTGGGAGTGAAGAGTTGTGAAAGGAAATGAGCTTATTTGCTTTCAAAGGTTAGATAACTCTTTCAAAATGCCCAGCTTTGGGCTTTTATTCATAAGTATGTGTATTATTTTATGAATAAAAGAGATACATATTTTGACTTGAAATGAGGCTGGGATAGAAGGAGCAATTTGAATTTTTCAGGACTTTAGTTTTATTTCTGATACTGTTTGTGAAGATTTTTTTTATTATATAAGAACTTTTAATATCAAGCAATGTCATTTTAACAACATATAATGCAAGAATTGACTTACATCTGTTGTAGATTCCATACCCTATCACCAAATAGTCACCCTAGAGAATTTAAACTTTTAACCTTTAAAAAATTTGCAGGCTATATTTGTCTTTACAGAAGCTGATGTGAAATCAACTCTTCTTATTTTTTGTTTTAAACCTTCCTCATTCTGGATGAAAGTGAAGCTTCTTAATCTATACGGGTGACAAATGCATGCTCCAGTTAACCATGGTGGTGATTCAAGTTTGTGCAGAATCATTATGGGACCCCAAGGGGTCCACTTATTCCACCAACATTCCTTCAGTCAAACTTTTGAAGTTTTTCACAACTTCTAGGGCTGGTCTTTGAAAAAAAGTATTAAATACACAATATTTGCCATTGGTGCTCATCCTTCTGGTTCTGGACCAATAATCATTAACAACATCTCTTCCTGTCATTAGTTGACCCTCTGAACAGTTATTAAACACAGAATCACTCACAGACTTTTGAATCACTGTGGATTGAAGTGCTTGTTAGCTGCCACTTATGCATAAAGTCTTCAGAATGTCTTGTTTCTGCTACTGCATCTCACTAAGTTTTTGAAAGAACAATCACATTTAAAATGCTTCTTAACATTTGACAAGACTGAGCTTTAGGTCAATTTGCCTAAATTAATCAATGTGCGCCTCTCCTCCTTGCTCCATAAATGATTTTTTTAGCAAGTTTCATTAGTTTATTTATTTTTGATTTAATCTTTATTTTATTTTTTCCATTGCATATTCAACTTTTCAAAAACACTATAAAGATAAGCATGTGAGAAACAAATAAAAAACGCTGGTGGAGGTATAAAAAGGTGTCAGGAATGAAGTCAAAACAAAAATGCAGACCACACAATCTGTTATCTTGTAACAGACAGGCCTCAAATTGCTGTGTAAGTATTCTAGAAACTAAATGAAGAAGGACATTTGATGAGATTAAAAACACACCCACTTCTCAGGAGAATGCACAATTGATTTTGATACTATGGCAAAAATAATATTCCTTCTGGAGCTCTCCCTTATTTGTAATGTCACAGCATCCTCAACCTCCTCAGAGTAGAGTGGCACCCAATGGGGTCCCATTGGGATGTCTCTATTGTGTTTCTCAGTGTTGACTGAGTGTCACACCACAGCCCACACCAGTGAAAGCCTTTGCATGGGAGGGGAGCAGAGAAAGGAAAGGGGACAAAGACAATCTTAGTTTACATATTTCTGCTTTGCTAGCTTCATTCAAGAGTGAACTTTAGAATATCTGGATGGAAGGATGTAAAGGACAGATTTCATATATCCTCCCAAACAACTTTTTTCTCTAAATTGAGCTTTTGATAAATACTGACAGGCAGCAACATATTTAATGTTACACTTCTGGGCAAATGCTTATATTGCATGCTTTTTGTGTTATCAATTGAATCAACATACCCCATGAAAACCAAGGTGTTGAGAAGGTGCTTACCTGAACCAGTGTCCCCTTCATTCTGCTAGGAGGTGAGCTGAGAGAATATCTGTGTGCTAGGAAAGAGGGATGAATTGTATTTTTGCAATTACTGTCTCAGGAACATTAGAATCAAAACAGATGGGCTGACAAATGCTCATAGTCAAGGCAAGTTGTTCCCAAAGGCAGAGGGAGTGAGAAGTAAGATGGCTGGTTTGTGTTGATTCCAAGATCCATCAAAAGGGAACTTTCTGGCAAAACAATAGATTTACTTGTTCAATACTGCTAAGTACTTGGCATGTCAGTGGGGGAAAAAAAGGACATGCTGTAGTTCTATTTTTTTCATTTTCATTTTAAACAGAAAAATCTATGTGTCTGTGCCTTCTACCACAGGTTTTGAGACTCAAAATTTGTTTTCCAGCTTCTACGTATCAATGACCTTCAAAGAGCAGAGGTCCAAGCCTAATTATGTGGTCATGCAAAGACTTCAATTTTATGTTCTGGTGATGACTGTGGTCCTGGCATCAAAGAGAGAATTGTTTTTGTTTCCTTATTTTCAACTCAAGTAATAATATAATGGTTAGGAATTACTGTTAGCAACACAGATATGAGTGGTATTCCAATTTCCTTACTAGAATAATTGTAGGGAAGCCACACTTTATGCTGAATCATTTTTAGAACTAATTATTGAATACAAAAGGTTGTTTTAAAATGTTAGTAATGGTGGAAAAAGATCCTTTATTTATTTTTTGACTTTGAAAATTCATTTTCTATTGTATTTTTTGCTTTACCATTTACCCTCCTTATAACTTCTCCTCTCCCACCCCCCCAATCACCACACTGTTTTCCATGTCCATGAATACTTTTTCCTTTTTGCTCAATCTCTCCACTCCTTACCTCCCCCCCACAGTTGTCATCCTGCTCTCTCTATGAGTCTGTCTCTATTTTGCTTGTTAGTTCAGTATGTTCATTAGATTCCACATATAAGTGAAATTATGTATGTCTTTCTCTGATTGGCTTATTTCACTTAGCATAATGTTCTCCGGGTACATCCATACTGTCACAAAGGGTAAAGTTTTCTCCTTTTTATGGCTGAGTAGTATTTATTATATAAATGTTCCATATTTGTTTTATCCACTCATCTACTGATGCATACTTGGGCTGCTTCCATATTTTGGAGATTGTAAATAACACTGCAATGAACATAGGGGTGCTTATGTTCCTTTGAATTAGTGTTGTGGGTTTCTCAGATATATTCCCAGAAGTGGGATTGCTGGGTCAAAAGGCAGATCCATTTTTAATTTTTTGAGATATCTCCATAGTGCTTTCCACAATGGCTGTACCAGTCTGCATTCCCATCAACAGTGCAAAAGGGTTCCCCTTTCTGCATATCTTCACCAGCACTTGTTGTTTATTGACTTATTTATGATGGCCATTCTGACAAGCGTGAGGTAGTATCTCACTGTGGTTTTAATTTGCATTTCTCTAATGATGAGTGACACTGAGCATTTTTTCATATGTCTATTGGCCATATGTATATCCTCTTTGGAGAAGTGTCTGTTCAGGTCCTTTGCCCATTTTTTAATCGGATTTTTTTGTTTTGTTTTGTTTTTGTTTTTGGTGTTGAATTTTGTAAGGTCTTTATAAATTTTGGACATTAACCCCTTATCAGATGTATCAGCAAATATGTTTTCCCATTCTGTGGGTTGTCTTTTTATTTTGTTGATGGTTTTCTTTGCTGTGCAAAACTTTATAGTTTGATGTAGTCCCATTTATTTAGTTTTTCTTTGATTTCCCTTGTCTGAGGGTATGGGATATATATTGCTATGAGAAATGTCTGAGATATTACTGCCTATGTTTTCTTCTAGGATTTTTATGGTTTTGGGTCTAACATTTAAGCTTTTAATCCATTTTGAATTTGTTCTTGTGTGTGGCATAAGAAGGTGGTCTAGTTTCATTTTTCTGCATGTATCCGTCCAATTTTCCCAATAACATTTATTGAATAAACTATCTTTAGCCCATTTTGTGTGCTTGCTTCCTCTGTCAAATATTAATTGACTATAAAGGTGTGTGTTTACTTCTGGGCTCTCTATTCTATTCCATTGATCTTTGTGTCTGTTTTTATGCCAGTACCATGCTGTTTTGGTTATTACAACTTTATAATATAGTTTGATGTTAGGTAGCATGATTCCTCCGACTTTGTTCTTCTTTCTCAGATCATTGTTGCTATGCAGGTTTTTTTGTGATACCATATAAATTTTTGAAATATTTCTTCCAGTTCTACAAAACTTGTAATTGTTATCTTGATAGGAATTATGTCAAATCTATAGACTTCTTTGGGCATCATGGACATTTTAATGATGTTACTTCTTCTATCCATGAACACAGTATGTGCTTCCACTTGTTTGTATCTCCTTCAATTTCTTTCTTCAGTGTCTTATAATTTTGTGAGTACAGATCTTTTACATCCCTGGTAGATGTATTCCTAAGTATTTTATTCTCTTTGAAGCAATTGTGAGTGAGATTGCTTTCTTAATTTCTCCTTCTGGTATTTCATCATTGGCACATAAAATTGCAACTGATTTCTGGATATTAATTTTGTATCTTGCTACTTTGCTGAATTCATTTATCAGTTCTAGTAGTTTCTTGGTGGAATCTTTTGGGTTCTTTATGTACAGTATCATGTCATCTGCAAATAAACACAGTTTTACTTCTTCCTTTCCAATTTGGATGCTTTTTATTTCTTCTTAGATCCTTTATTTTTATGGGCCAGTAGAGAATGAACAGTAGAAAATGTTCTTATTAAAAATTTTCTTCTCTCACTCTGACTGGTGTGGCTTTGTTGGTTATGTATCATCCTGTAAAGAGAGAATAGTCTCCAGTTTAATTCCTGGCCAGGGCACATGCCTGGGTTGTGGGCCCAGTCTCCATTTGGGGCACCTGAGAGAAGCAACTGATCAATGTTTCTCTCACACATTGATGTTTCTCTCCCTCTCTTTCTCCCTCTCTTCCCCTCTCCCTAAAAATAAATAAAGAAAATCTTAAAAAAAATAAAAACTTTCTTCTCTCTTTAAAGTAGATGATCAAAGACATCCCAGTGCTCCCATCATTTTAGAAGATGTGTGCGTATATGAGTAATGGCACATAGAAAGACTCATATCTTTGCAATGACACATGGAAGTTCACAGAATAAGAGAAAGCTTAAGCTGTAAGGAAACATCTAGCTCAATCTCCTCATTTTGTCAAGAAGATTTTTCTAGAATGGGCCATGACTTATAAAGGCCACAAAGTTAATGGCACAGCAAGTGTCGAGTTCATTGCTCCTCTTTCTGAAACCCGTGGCCTGTCAATGGTGTCTAGTAGCTCCTGGAATGTCCATTTTCTTGTTGCCAGAATGTGTCCAGTTCTGTGGGCACAGAGGGTGACCATTATGGTAATCATGTTCCCCTTTGCCAGCGGATATGTGAGAAGAACTTTGCTGGTGTCCTTTGGAAAAAGTTTTGTGCCTGACAAGAGGGAGGGACATGAGAACAGAGCTCTTCTGCCAAAACCTCATTTGCTTTCTCCTTTGGACACTATCATGGCAGGACACAAAGCTTAGAGATGTGACAGCTTTCTTTATGACGACTGTAAGAGGAGATTGTTACCATTGCATTGACGTTGGCAGACTGGGAAGGGAAAATAAGTCTTATCTTTGTTGATATCATTGGTCTTCTGAGCAAGTTTATGACTGACTACATCTTCCCATTAGGTTAACAGAGCTGTCCTTTCATTTAAAGTAGGCAGGAGGGTACTTGGTATATTCAAGATGAACAAGGGACCAGTGTGATTTAAGATCAGTGCATGAGAGGGAATTTAGAAGGAGATGATGTTAGGAAATAAGGGGAGATGAAAGCAGGTGGGATTTTGTAGCATGCTAAGTACTTTTAGCTTTTACTATGTGAATGGGAAGCCATTGAAGAGCTGTGATCAGAAACACAAAGTGTTCTGACTTATGTGTAACTGAATCACTCTTGCTGCTATGTGGAGAATAGACTATGGGAGGTCAAAGCTAGAACCAGAAAGACCTGTTGGGACTCTTGATATAATTCAGGGTAAAGATGCTTAGACCAGGGTAGTTGTGGTAAAGTGGAGAGAAGTCATCAGATTCTGGACACATTCTAAAGGTAAAGAAAATCTCTCTCTCTCTCCCTCTTCATCAGGAAAGACAGACTGCCACATGCAGGACCTTACTTGATGTGTCTGGAGTCTTTGAACCTTGACTACCCTATGTTCTCCTACAAATGGACCTTAGAGCTTGTTTGGAGGTTCTAGCAGGAGAGTTCAGCTACTTGTATCCCCTTGATGGAAGAATGGTTCTCCTCTGTTGGAGAAGGTCATCCTCTTCAACTGAGTGGGACGTTTCAGGAGAAATACACATGGAGCAGCAAGGGAGAAAAAGGACATCCTCTTTGCCAGCCACATGAGCTGAATTCACCCTGGTGATTAATGGGTAACAGATATCATAGCCAGATGACACTCACATCCAGATCATTTCTTGACTGAATCACTCTTGCTCAAGTAGAGATAAACACACACACACATAAAATTATTTAAGATGACTATAGGAATTTTAGCCTGAGTGACAGGAGAAGCAAGTTGCCATTGACTAGATGGGGAATACAGCAGGAAGAACAGTTTCAGGGGAAGAGTCAGGAGTTCTGTTCTGGACATGTTACATTTGAGGTGCCTATTACACTTATAGAGATATTAAGCTGGCTGATAGATGAAGTTCAGGAGAGAAGTCTATGCTAGACATATAAATTTGGAAAATTTTATATCATATTAATTATATACAAAGCCATGGAACTGGGTGTGCTCTGCAAAGGGATGAGTATACACAGAAAAAAAGCTTTTTTGTGTGGTGCCTCAGAGGTGATTGGATGCTTCAATGTGAAGATGAATATCTCTTTCCTAGCTACTGGTTACCAGAAATTCATTGATGTAGATGATGAATGCAAACTTTGTACTTTTTATGAGAAGCATATGGCTACAGAAGTTACTGCTGACTCTCTGGGTAAAGAATAGAAGGGTTATGTGGTTCAAATCATTGGTGGAAATGGCAAACAAAAGTTTCCTCATGAAGCAGGGTATCTTGACCCATGGCCATGTCTGCCTTCCATTCTGTAAGGGCCATTCCTATTATAGACCAAGGAGGACTAGAGAAAGAAAGAGCAAATCTATTTGGGGTTGCATTGTGGATGGATGCCCATCTCAGTGTTCTCAACTTGGTCATTGTAAAAAAAGAGGAGAAAGATATTCCTAGTCTCCCTGATTCTATTGTGTCTCAGGCCCCTTATTGAAAGATTTTGTGGCACCCAGGGTATGACATCATAGCACAACATATAATGAAGTGAATTAGCTAGGAAGACTAGGTTATGTTGTGGTAGCAAAAGACCTCAAATATCAGTAGCTGAAACCAACCAATATAACTCCTCAAATGGGCATGTAAGATTTGTGTACTTTATACAGACTAACTAGGGAGGTTCCAAGATGACCGCAAAGTAGCTGGAGCTCTATTTACTTGCTCCCAGCCCCAGACTGGTCTTGCATCTAAACCACAGAGCAATCAACTCAAAAATCCATCCATGAGAGTGGGTGTGTTTGAGTGGATGAGTGTGTGTATGGGTGTGTGTGCATGAGTTTGCGAAAACCTGCCTGCCTGCAAGGGCACTCAGGAGTGGGCAGCCCGGGCACTCTTGTTGGAGATGCTGCCGCTGCTGCCACCCAGCCTGGCATGTCCGGCTGTGTAGATTTGGAGCGAGAGATATTTTGTGGAAATTACAATATCCTCCTTGGGACTTGCCTGGACTTATGACTGTGCCCTACACCCTGGGCAGGGCCGTGCACCTTGCCACCACCCAGGGTCAAGGTCTGGGGACTGTGGTACTTGCCAGGGAGGGGGTCTCTGGCCCTGGGTACCACTGGGTCTGTGAATGGGACAGAGTCTGACTGAGGAGGCTACAGATTGGCTGAGGAGCTGGCAGCATCAGGGGCAGAAAGAGGGAGCCAGGGTGGTGCTGGCTGCAGAGGCTGTGGTGGGATTACATCAGTGGGAGCCTGAGGCTGAGACTCACTGGAGGGAGCCAAGAGAGCACCACCATCCAGTGTTACAGTTTTGCTGTTGGACTCTTCTTATTTTCCCTACCCCTTCGGGATTATATGAGACTTGAAAGAAGATGATGCATTCAGGATATAATCTTTTAATTTGGGAGAGAGGGGGAGAGGCATTGATGTGAGCGAAGCATTGATTGTGGCCTCTTGTATGTGCCCTGACTGAGGATCCAACCCACCTTAGAAGCCCTCTCTAGGCAGAGGTAGTTCTGGTAGGGGTGGAATCTCTTAGTCAGCCAGATGCGGGAAAGTTCCCACCAACAAACAGGCCAATAAAAATCAAGACCCCAAAACAAAAGGACAGTCCACATAACCCACACAAGGGACATTCCTAAAACATCCAGATCAGGAGAACAAGGAGTCTTTATCTTGGGGGCTGTGTGCTCTGAGGAGAGATGAAAACCACTGGAGAGAAACCTATCATCTTTTTTTTTCCTTAAAGGGGCAAAGCACAGGTTTTTTGTTTGCAGCTACCCACCTTGGATCCCAGTGAAGGGAGGGAGGCATGGACTGGAATCATGAGGAGGAGAGTCTGGAGTGGGAGGCACCAGGGACAGTCTTGGGGGAGCGGCTGTGGGATTTTCGGGTCCTGGATATACCTGGGCTCTACAGCAACCATCTTTCTTGAGAAGAGCTAGCCCCTCCCAGGAAAAAAATCAATTACCTTACTCTGTGGGATACTGCTGCCCCCACCCTCGGGAAATCCTCTTGCCACAACCTCTGAAAACCTGTTTGCTCAACTCAGCAACTTTTTTTGTTCTTTTTTCAGTTTTGCTCTGTATTCCTGTTCTGTTTTGTCTGTTTGTTTTCTTTCTTTTCTCCCACTCTGCATCTTAACACTTGCTGAGGAAACAGCAACATAAACAGACTCATGGGTCATCAGAGACTGGTGGTAGGGTCAGCCAATCCCTACACTGTCCTGGGAAACTGGTGCTTCCCCTTCATGGGTGAGCCACAGAAACACCCTCCCAACATCTGGCAGACCCATAATCTGGGCTCTGGAAGCCTACTAGGGCCCTGCCCTGATGAGTACAGGGAGATAATCCTGGTCAGACTCAGACAGTGGTTTGGGGGAGAGGGAACACACCCACTATCTTCCCTGAAGTCTGAAAGGCACCTTCCATAGGAGATCCAGGAATCACAGGCACCTGTTTCCTCGAGATGCCCTCTCAGAAATAGTTGGGTCTGCAACTAGTTTAAGATTGACAGCAGGCCAGCAGGCAGAGACAGGCAGAGGTGGAACCTGTGGTAACTTGGGACATTTGCTGATACCCAGTGCTGTTAAAAACTAGCATTGCAGAGCAGCTTGGCCTACCCTGGGAGCAGCCAAGCCCAGAAGAATCAGCCACAAACTGTGGATCATCTGTACATTTGATAAGGCACTGAGGGCCAGACGTGGACAGCACCTGACATTGGCTTACACCAGACTCAGACATCAAAGCGGTATCCAGAGGGAGAAACCAGAAGGCAAGATTTAAACTGCTGAGACAAATCCACTAGGTTCTTTCCATTATCTTAGCTATTTTCCCTTTTTCATAGCCTTTTATTTTATCTTTTAATCTATTTTTTTCTTTTCTTTTTGGTGCTTTAATTTTTCTTTCATATCTCCTATTCTACTTTTATATTTGATTATTCAGTTCCCTTTTCTTTTGCCCTTTTAGTAATTTTGTTACCTTTTCTGTGTTTCTTTTCCTTGTTTTCCTCTTTCAATAGTTCTCTTCCCCTCTCTCCTCTCATAATCACTGTTTTTTTCCTTTGGTCTTCTCATATTCCTTTTATTTTTTCCCCTTTCTTTACTCTTACATTTCACTTTTCACTGTTATTACTCTTTGCTCTCTTGTGGTTGATATTGCTGTGGTGGTTCAGGGGGTTACTTGTTTTGGTGTTGTTTTGTGTTGTTATGCTTTGTTCTACCAGCAGCTATACAACAGCATAAAACGTGGTGGGGGTTGAGTCTCATAGTTAGCCAGTCAGAGGGGAGTTCCCACCAATGAATAGCCAATAATAATCAAGACCTAAATACAGCAGAAGAGTCCATTTAACCCACACAGTGGTCATTCCTAGAGCATCCAGATCAGGAGATCAAGGAGTCTGCACCACTGGGTCCCATAGGATTCCTAACGCATATGACCACTCCTGAAGAAAGAGAGTCAAAGGAAATCAATGTAATACATAGAAAGAAGCACAAAAAGACAACTAAAATGGAGAGACCAAAAAAAAAAAAACAATCCCTAGACTTCTGGACAAGATGGAGGCATAGGTAGACACACTGTGCCTCCTCACACAACCAAAAGAAGGACAACAAGAAATTTATTTATTAATTTATTTTTAATATATTTATTGATTATGCTATTACAGTTGTCCCATTTCCACCCCTTCATTCCATTCCATCCTGCCCACCCCCTCCCTCCCACATTCTCTCCCTATAGTTCATGTCCATGGGTCATACATGTAAGTTCTTTGGCTTCTACATTTCCTATACTATCCTTACCGTACCCCTGTCTATTTTCTACCTACCATTTATGCTACTTATTCTCTGTACCTTTCCCCCCTCTCTTCCCCTCCCAATCCCCTGTTGATAACCTTCCACGTGATCTCCATTTCTGTGGTTCTGTTCCTGTTCTACTTGTTTGCTTAGTTTGCTTTTGTTTTTGTTTTAGGTGTGGTTGTTAATAACTGTGAGTTTGCTGTCATTTTTACTGTTCATGTTTTTTATCTTCTTTTTCTTAGATAAATCCCTTCAACATTTCATAGAATAAGGGCTTGGTGATGATGAACTCCTTTAACTTGACCTTACTGGGAAGCACTTTATCTGCCCTTCCATTCTAAATGACAGCTTTGCTGGATAGAGTAATCTTGGATGTAGGTCCTTGCCTTTCATGACTTGGAATACTTCTTTTCAGCCCCTTCTTGCCTGTAAGGTCTCTTTTGAGAAATCAGCTGACAGTCTTATGGGAACTGTGTCCTTTCCTCTTGCTGCTTGTAAGATTCTCTCCTTATCTTTAATCTTGGGTAATGTAATTATGACGTGCCTTGGTGTGTGCCTCCTTGGGTCCAGCTTTTTTGAGACTCTCTGAGCTTCCTGGCCTTCCTGGAAGTCTATTTCCTTTGCCAGATTAGGGAAGTTCTCCTTCATTATTTGTTCAAATAAGTTTTCAATTTTTTATTCTTCCTCTTCTCCTTCTGGTGGTCCTATAATTCAGATGCTGGAATGTTTCAAGATGTCCTGGAGGTTCCTAATCCTCTCCTCATTTTTCTGAATTCTTGTTGCTTCCTTCTTTTCTGGTTGGATGTTTCTTTCTTCCTTTTGGTCCACACCGTTGATTTGAGTCCCAGTTTCCTTCCCAACACTATTGGTTCCTTGTACATTTTCCTTTGCTTCTTTTAGCATAGCTTTCATTTTTTCATCTAATTTGTGACCAAATTCAACCAATTCCGTGAGCATCCTGATTACCAGTGTTTTGAATTGTGATCAGATAGGTTGGCTATCTCTTCATTGCTTAGTTGTATTTTTTCTGGAGCTTTTATCTGTTCTTTCATTTGGGCCATTTTTTTTTGTCTTGGCGCATCCGTTACATAAAGGGGCGGAGACTTAGGTGTTCACTGGGGCAGGGTAATGCTGGTCGCTGCACTGTGAGGCTATACGTGGGGGAGGGGCCGAGAGGGAGCAATGGTGCTTGCTCCACTCTCTGACGGATTTCAGTCACTCCCTCCATTACCCACAATCAAACTGGGCCCCTCTGGTGCTGGTTCCCAGTGGGTGGGCTTGTGCACACTCTAGACCCCTGTGGGTCTCTCCAACAAATTCTCCTGTGAGACTGGGAGTTTCTCCTGCTGCCGCCTCAACACCCATGGGTGTTTTCACTCAGAGGTTTGAGGCTTTATTTCCCCTCGCTGGAGCCCTGGTTTGTGTGGTCCGTTTTGCTCCCCCACTGTTCCTCCCAGTTTATCTATGTGGGAATGTGGGGCACAGGGTCTGCCAGCCACCACCTTGTGGGGTCTGCTACCTGCCGCACTGCATGCCCCATTCCACAATCCTCCACCTCTCTGTATCTGCCAGCCATCGCCTTGATGCGAGTCTTCTCTGTCCCGGCTGCCTGTCTCCGCCCCTCCTACAGGTCTGGATGAATGTTTCTTCTTTATCTCCTTGGTTGTCGGACTTCCATACAGTTTGATTTTCTGTCAGTTCTGTTTGTTTTTTGTTTTTAAATTGTTGTTGTCCTTCTTTTGGTTGTGTGAAGAGGCACAGTGTGTCTACCTACGCCTCCATCTTGGCCAGAAGCCATAGGACAACCACAAATTTAAAAACAAAAAACAACCAGAACTGCCAGAAAATCAAACTGTATGGAAATCTGACATCCAAGGAGTTAAATAAGAAACATTCTTTCAGACCGGTAGAAGGGATGGAGACAGGCAGCCAGGTGGAAAGGACTTGTGGCAAGGTGGTAGCTAAAGGACCCAGAGTGGGCAAGGAGGTAGCTGGCAGGCCAGGCAGTCCCGAATTCATGTGCAGATAAACTAGGAGGAACAACTAGGGAGTGAGACAGACCACATGACCCAGGGTTCCAGCAGGGGAAATAAAGCCTCAATACCTCTGATGGAAAAAACCTGCGGGGGTTGCAGCAGTGGGAGAAACTCCCAGCCTCACCAGAGAGTTCATTGGAGAGACCGACAGGGTCCTAGAATGTACACAAACCAGCCACCTGGGAATCAGCACCAGAAGGGCCCAGTTTGCTTGTGGGTAGCAACAGAAGTGACTGAAACTGGCAGAGAGTGGAGCAAGTGGCACTATTCCCTCTTGGACGCCTCCCCTACATACAGTGCCACAACCCAGCGATGTGGATTGTCTTACCCTGGTGAAAACATAAGGCTCTGCCCCTTACTATATAACAGGTGTGCTGAGACAAAAAAAAAAAAAAAAAAAAAAAAAAAAAAAAAAGAAGGCACAAATGAAAGAACAGATCAAAGCTCCAGAAAAAATGCAATTAAGCAACATAAAGGTAGGCAACCTATCAGATGCACAGTTCAAAACACTGGTAACCAGGAATTGGTTGAATATGCTCACAAAATAGAGGAAAAAATGAAGGCTATGAAAAGTGAAACAAAGGAAAATGTACAGGGAACCAACAGTGAGGGGAAGGAAACTGGGACTCAAATCAACAGCCTGGAGCAGAAGGAAGAAATAAACATTCAACCAGAAAGAATGAAGAAACAAGAATTTCAAAAAAATAAGGAGAGGCTTAGGAACCTCCAGGACAACTTTAAACATCCCAACATCTGAATCATAGGGGTGCCAGAAGGAGAAGAAGAAGAAATTGAAAACTTATTTGAACAAATAATGAAGGAGAACTTCCCCAATCTGGCAAAGGAAATAGACTTCCAGGAAGTCCAGGAAGCTCAGAGAGTCCCAAAGAAGTTGGATCCAAGGAGTAATACACCAAGGCACATCATAATTACATTAGTCAAGATTAAAGATAAGAGAGAATCTTAAAAGCAAGAGAAAAGGACACAATTACCTACAAAGGAGTTCACATAAGACTGTCAGCTGATTTCTCCAACAAAACCTTTCAGGCAAGAAGGGGCTGGAAAGACGTATTTGAAGTCCTGAAAGGCAAGGACTTACATCCAAGATAACTCTATCCAGCAAAGCTATGATTTAGAATGGAAGGGCAGATGAAAGTCAAGTTAAAGGAGTTCATCATCACCAAGCCCTTATTATATGAAATGTTAAAGGGATTTATCTAAGAAAAAGAAGATAAAATATATGAACAGTAAAATGACAACAAACTCACAGTTATTGATAACTGAACATAAAAAGAAAAACAGAAACAAAAAGAAAGTAAGCAAACAAGTAGAACAGGAACAGAATCACAGAAATGGAGATCACATGGAGGGTTATCAGTGGGGAGTGGGAGGGTGATAGAGGGGGAAAGGTACAGGGAATAAGAAGCATGAATGATAGGTCAAAAATAGACAGGGGGAGGTTAAGAATATTATAGGAAATGCAGAAGCCAAAGAGCTTATATGTACCATCCATGGACATAAACTAAAGGGGGGGAAATGTGAGTGGGAGGGAGTGTGCAGGGTGGAGGGGAATAAAGGGAGAAAAAATGGGACAACTGTAAGAGCATAATCAATAAAATATATTTAAACAAGGCAAAACAACCCCTAAACAAAATAAAAGGAGTACTCTCCAGAAAAAGAGCTAAAGGAAATCAAGACAAGTAACTTATCAGACATAGAATTCAAAGTAATGGTTATAAGGATGCTCAAGGAACATAGTGAGAACTACAAGGAATTTGGTGGGACCTACATCAGCCTGAAAAATGACATAGAAACCTTGAATAAGAACAAGTTGGAAATCAAGAATGCAATTTCTGAAATCAAGAACACACTAGAAGGAATTAAAAGAGAGCTAGACAAAGCAGAGGATCGAATCAGCAAATTGGAAGACAAGGTAGAGAAAACACCAAGTCAGAGTAACAAAATAAAAAAAGACTCAAAGGAATTAGGATAATTTAAGGGAGTTTTGGGATAACATGAAATGTAACAATATTCACACCATAGGGATAACAGAAGGAGAAGAAAAGGAGCTAGGGATAGAAAATCTATTTGAAAAAATAATAAGAAGAAACTTCCTTAACTTGGTGAGGGAAAAAGTCATGGAAGTCCAGGAGGCACAGAGGATCCCAGTCAATATGAATGCAAAGAGGCCCACTCCAAGACATATTACAATCAAAATGGCAAAATTTAAAGACAAAGAGAGAATCTTAAAAGCAGCAAGGAAGAAACCTAAACAGCCAGTAACATACAAGGGAGTTCCGATAAGGATATCAGCTGATTTCTCAACAGAAGCACTACAAGCCAAAAGTTTGCCATAAAATATTTCAAGAAATGAAAAGCAAGGACCTGTGACAAGATGTCTCTATCCAACAAGGCTCTCATTAAAAATGGAAGGTGAAATACAGAGCTTCCCAGGCACACTAAAGCTAAAAACGTTCATCTCCACCAAACCAGCATTGCAAGAGATGCTAAGGGGACTGGAAGAAGAAGGAGAAGGAGAAGGAGAAGGAGAGGGGGAAGGGGAAGGAGAAGGAAGGAGAAGGAGAAGGAGAAGAAGAAGAAAGGTGAAGAAGAAGAAGAAAGAAAGAGAGAGAGGGAGAGAAACAGGAGTACAATGGGAAAAAGTGGCAATGAATAAGTACCTATCAATAATAACCTTAAATATAAATGGATCAAATGCTCCAATCAACAAACATAAGGTAGCTGAATGGATAAGAAAACATGACCCACATATATACTGTCTACAAGAGTCTCAGCTCAGAACAAAAGATATATACAGACTGAAAGTGAAGGGATGGAAAAAATACTCCATGCAAATGTATGTGAAAAAAAGCTGTGGTAGCAATACTTACATTAGACAAAATAGGTTTCAAAATAAAGGTCATAACAAGAGACAAAGAAGGTCACTACATAATACTTAAGAGAGTATTCCAACAAGAGGCTATAACTCTTGAAAATATATATGCACCCAATATAGGTACACCTAAATATATATAAAAATATTGGAGGATTTTGGAAAGAGGTAGACAGCAATTCAGTCATCATAGGGGATTTTAATACCCCACTGTCAAATTGCGTAGATCTTCCAAAAAATAAAAAATATTACAGAATTTATGACTCTCTAGATCAAATGGACTTAATGATATTTATAGAACATTTCTCCCCAAAGAAGCAAAATATAAATTCCTCTCAAATGAACATGGATCATTTTCAAAGATAGATCACATGGTAGGACACAAAACAAGCCTTAACAGATCAAGAAAATTGAAATGACATCCAGCATCTACTCAAATCACAATGGCTTGAAACTAGAAACCAAAGTCAAGGATAAAACTCAAAATCATTCAAATACATGGAGACTGAATAACATATTATTAAATAATGAATGGGGTAACAATGAGATCAAGGAAGAAATCAAAAAAGTATCTGGAAACAAATGAAAATGAACACACAACAGTCCCAAACCTATTGGACACAGTGAAGGCAGTCCTGAGAGAGAAGTTCATAGTGATACAGGCCTACCTAAACAAAATAGAAAAATCTCAAATCAACAACCTAACTTTACTTCTAAAATAACTAGAGGAACAACAAACAAAGCCCAGAGCAAGTAGAAGGAAGGAAATAACCAAGATCAGAGCAGACTTAAATGACATAGAGACTAAAAAATCAATTTAAAGGACCAATGAATCCAGAAGCTGGTTCTTCAAAAGTATAAACAAAGTTGACATACCTTTAACCAGACTCATCAAGAGAAAAAGAGGACCCAAATAAATAAAAGCAGAAACAAAGGTGGAGAAATACAAACTGATACCACAGAAATACAAAGGATTGTAAGAAATTACTATGAGTAATTATATGCCAAGAAATTGGACAACTTGGGCACAGTGGATACATTTCTAGAAACATACAATCTTTTAAAACTGAATTAGGAAGAAGCAGATAACCTGAACAGATGGATAACAACAAGTGAAATTGAAGCAGTAATCAACAAACTCCCAGCACTCAAAAGCCCTGGCTCATATGGCTTCACAGGTGAATTTTACCAAATATTCAAAGAAAAACTAACACCTATTCTTCTAAAACTACACCAAAAAATTCAAGAAAAAGGGAGATTCCTGAACTCTTTTTATGAGGCCAGTAGTGTCCTAATCTCCAAACCAGGTAAAGAAACAACAAAGGAAGAAAATTATAGGCCAACATCTCTGATGAACATAGATGCTAAAGTCCTCAACAAAATAGTAACAAACCAGATCCATAAATACATTAAAAAGATCATGCATCACGATTAAGTGGGATATTTTAGGGATGCAAAGATGGTACAATATTCACATCAATAAATGTGATACATCACATAATCAAAATGAAAGACAAAAATCACATGATCATATCAATAGATTAAGAAAAAGCATTTGATAAAAACACTCAGCAAAGTAGGAATAGAAGGAGCAAACCTCATCATGATAAAGACTACACTGGAAAAACCTACCACCAACACCATACTCAATGGGCAAAATCTGACAGTGTTTCCCATCAAATCAGGAATAAGACAAGGAGGGTGTGTGCTTTCACCACTCTCATTCAACATAAAACTGGAGGTCCTAGCCACCGTGATCAGACAAGAAGAAGAAATTAAGGAATCCAAATTGGAAAGGTAGAATTAAAACTGTCATTGTTTACAGATGACATGACAGTGTACATAGCAAACCTTATAGTCTCTCAAAAAACTGCTCAGCTTAATAAGTGAATTCAGAAAGTAGCAGAATACAAAGTCGATATTCCAAAATAAAGGAAAAACTAAGAAAAAAAATCCCATTTACTTTAGCAAAAAAAAAAAGTACCTAGGAAAAAATTTAACCAAGGAGGTAAAAGACCTGCACTTGGAAAACTATAGAACACTGAAGAAAGAAATTGAGGAAGACACAAATAAATGGAAACATATACCCTGTTAATGGGATTGGGAGAATTAACATCACTAAAATGTCCATATTATGCAAAGCAATCTATAGATTCAACACAATCCCTATCAAAATACCAATGACATATTTCACAGATCAAAAACAAATATTTCAAAAATTTATATGGAACCAAAAGAAGGCCCCAAATAGCAACAGAAATCTTGAGAAAGAACAAAGTAGGAGGGATCACCATGCCTGATATCAAACTATACCACAAATCCACTGTAATCAAAAGAGTCTGGTACTGGCATAAGAGCACACACAGAGCAAGGGAACGGAATAGAGAGCCCAGAATAAACCCTTGTCTCTGTGGTCAATTAATATTTGACAAAGGGGGCATGAGTATACAATGGAGTAAAAATAGCCTTTTCCATAAATGGTGTTGAGAGAACTAGATAGGTACACACAAAATAATGAAACTAGACCACTATCTTATACCATACACCAGAATACACTAAAAAAGGATAAAAGACTTAAATATAAGTCATGATACAATGAAAGTCTTAGTGGAAAACTTAGGCAGTAAAATTTCAGATATCCCATGCAGCAATATTTTTGGCCATATGTCTCCAAAGGCAAGGGAAATAAAGGAAAAAAAAAAAACCAAACGGACTACATCATACTAAAAAGCTTCTGCACAGCTAAAGAAACCAGCATCAAAATGAAAAGGGAACCCACTGCATGAGAACATATTTGCTAATGGTGCCTTAGACAAGGATTTAATCCCCAAAATATATAAAGAACCCATACAACTCAACACCAGGAAGACAAACAATCAAATTAAAAAATGGGCAAAGGACCTGAATAAACACTTCTCCAAGGAGGACATACAGATAGCTCATAAGCATACGGAAAAAATGATCAACATCACTAGCTGTCAGAGAGATGCAAATTAAAACAACAATGAGATACCATCTCACATTTGTGAGAATGGTGATCATTAATAAATCAACAAATAAGTGCTGGCAAGGATGTGGAGACAAGGGAGCCCTACTGTCCTGTTGGTGGGATTGCAGACTGGTGCAGCCACTGTGAAAATATGGAATTTCCTCAAAAAACTAAAGATGGAGCTGCCTTTTGACTCAGTGATCCCACTGCTGGGATTATATCCTAAGAATCCTGAAACACCAATTCAAAAGAATCTATGCACCCCAATGTTCAAAGCAGCATTATTTACACAGCCAAGCACTGGAAACAGCCTAAGGGACCATCAGTAGATGAATGGATTAAAAAACTGTGGTACATTTATACTTGAAATACCATGAAGCACAAAGATAGAAGAAATTGTTACCCTTTACAACAGCAGGGATGGACCTGGAGACTATAAAGCTAAGTGAAATAAGCCAGGCAGTGAAAGACAAATACCATATGATCTCACCAATAAGAGGAATCTAATGAACAGAATAAACTAACAAGCAAAACAGAACCATGGAAACAGGGAACAGACTGACAGCTTCCAGAGGAAAGGCTGGGGGTATGGTGGAAAGAAGGGGAAAGGATTAGTCAAAGAACATGTATGAATAACCCATGGACATGGACAATAGTCTTGGGATGGACTTAGGAGTGGGGGGTGGGGTGGGCTGGACAGAGGACAGCAAAGGAGGAAAAGTTGCAACAACTGTAATAGAGTAAACAAGAATCAAAAAAAGAGATGTGCACTTCATTATATGCACATTTTGGCAAAAACAAAAACAAAAACATCCAAACCCTGCAAACATATATTGGGCCTCTCAGTGATATACTTGCAGAAGTATTTAGGGATAATGTATACTGATATCTGTAACTTACTATGAAATGCACCCAAAAATGAAATGGATTAGTAAGTGGATAGAAGGATGGAAGGATAGATGGATATGTGAAAAAGCAAATACAATACAACAAAATGTTAATTGTAGGATCTAGGTGTTGGGTACAAAGGTGTTCACTGTAAACTTCTTTCAATTTCTAAATGTGTGAGAATTTCCATAATTAAATGTTGGAAAGGCCACAACTATCACTCACATTATGCATCATCATGGGTCAAGCTGGAGGTCTAAACATCTAAAATATTTTGGATCACTCTGACAAAGGGGAAGGAACTCTGGAGGCAATTAAATGTGCTGTATGGGACGTGACTTCTGTGTTTTTTTTTTTTTTGTTTGTTTGTTTTTGTTTCAGAACTAGTCATTTGGCTCCACTCAATTACGGGGGCCTTGGAAGTCCATGTCAACTGTGTACCCAAAAATGGAAATATTGGAGATACTGAATGATCACCACTGATGACTTTTTTGTGAATGGTTAGATATCCTATTCTTTGAAGCCCCTTAGCTGCTTCCATCTCTGTGCGAATTGTCATTGGCCATATTTTCTTTTCAAATTTCAGCTTCTTGCTGTGTTGCTAGGCTCACCTTTTTCTCTTCCTTCCCCTGCCTACCACTTACTTTCTTGTTCATCTCTTGCATAAAAAGTGAACCCTATAACTTTAGTTCTTCCAGGCTATGCCTACAGAGCCTCAAGCCCTTATTAGATCTGCAGATGAAGCTTGCTTTACTTAATTTTCCCTGAGAGGAATTTTATGGTTACTCACAGAGTAAATGCCACGTCCCCAATCTCATGCTTTACCTTGGTGTCTGTAGCTGGGAGAAAGTGGGGGTGTACTTTTCCTCTGTACCTTGTGATGGCAGCCATGAGTTTGGTAGTTTGGCATGATGGTAAGAGCAGACAGACCACCTGGTTTAATCTCCAGCTACCTCACCTCCTGGTTCTATGACTTGGGCAAATTGTTTCTGTTCATCAGAATCTTCATCTTTAAAATGGGGATGCTGATAATATTACCTCTTAGAGTTGCTATGAGAATTAAACGATTTAATTCATGAAAGTGCTGAAGTTTCTAAGGGCTCAATAAATGGCAGCTATTATTATTACCATCAGTAAGTAACTTCAGGAAGACTGCTTAACCTTAAGAACTGTATTATTTGGTCACCTGTAAAACAATCTCCTGTGGACATCAGCCACTGCGTCAAACTACAGCTTCATGATCATTTTTTTCTGCTCATGACACTATGGAGAGAGTTATATGATCAATATATTTTGAGAGCCTGTTCAGATGCAACAAACCCATAGAAGGCAGGGATTCTTCATAACTGCACAGGTCACAGCTGAGGCAGGTCACTGCTTGGTCAAGCCTTGATATGCTTGTGACTTAAGTGTTGGGCTTAGATTTCTCTTTTTCCAAATGTCTTCTGGATTCAATCTGCAATGATGAACTAAAATGTTGGAAAGTTTAAAAAAGGTGACAATTATATAGTTAGGGAAACTATTATACCTACTTAAAAATACCCTTGTTGAATTTTGATATGGTTTTATTCCTTTCTTCTGACACTTCTAATAAAGAAACACATATGGCAGGCATGGGATAGGCTTTGAAGGTAAACACAATAAGCATGGTTCTGGCTCCCACAGGGCTTATAACCTGTGAGATACAGACAATCGTAGTATAGCTTAGCTGGATTCAGGTAGAATGAGTGAAAATTACTGACTTTTTAAGTGTATTTTATTGATTATGCTGTTACAGTTGTCTCAATTTTTTTCCTTTGCCCCACTCTGCCTGGTACCCCCCTTCCCACCAGCAATAACCCCCATGCCTTAGTTCATGTCCATGTGTTGTGCCTGTAAATTCTTTGGCTTCTCCCTTTCCTATACTATTCTTAAGATCCCCCTGTCTATTTTGTTCCTCCCAATTATGCTTCTTGATTCCTACACCATTTCCCCCTTTTTCCCCTTTCCCCATCCCAGCTGATAACCCTCCAAATAATCCCCATACCTATGATTTTGCTCCTGTTCTGGTTGTTTGCTTAGTTTTGTTTTGTTTTTATTTTTATTTTTTAAATTCAGTTATTGATAGTTGTGAGGGTTTTTTTGTCATTTTAATGCTTATAGTTTTGATCTGTTTTTTCTTAAATAAGTCCCTTTAACATTTCATGTAATAATGGTTTGGTGATGATAAATTTCTTCAGCTTTACCTTGGCTGGGAAGCACTTTATCTGCCCTCGCATTTTAAATGATAGCTTTGCTCGATAGAGTAATCTTGGTTTTAGGCCCTTGCTTTTCATCACTTTGAATACTTCTTTCCAGCCCCTTCTTTCATGCAAAGTTTCTTTTGAGAAATCAGCTGACAGCCTTGTGGAAACTCCTTTGTAGGTAACTGTCTCCTTTTCTCTTACTGCTTATAAGAGTCTCCCTTTATCTTTAACCCTTGGCATTTTAATTATGATGTGTCTTGGTATGGTCCTCTTTGGGTTCCACTTGATTGGGATCCTCTGTGCTTCCTGGGCTTGCATGTCTATCACCTTCACCATTAAGTAAGTTTTCTTTCATTATTTTTTCAAATAAATTTGCAATTTTTTGCTCTTTCTCTTCTCCTCCTGGCACCCATATGATGTGAATGTTGGACCTGTTGGAGTTGTCCCAGAGGCTGCTTACACGACCCTCATTATTTTTGGATAATTTTTTCTTCTTGTTCTCATTGGTTGTTTTTTGCTTCCTTATGTTCCAATTCATTGATTTGATTCTTGATTTCATCGACTCTACTGTTGTTTCCCTGTAAATTGTTCTTTATTTCAATTAGTGAATCTTTCATTTCTGACTGGATATTTTTATGTTGCTGAAGTCCTCACTAATTTCCTTGAACATCCTTATAACCAATATTTTGAACTCTGCATGTGATAGATTGGTTATATCCATTTGTTTAGCTCTTTTTCTGGAGTTTTGATCAGTTCTTTCATTTGGACCATGTTTCTTTGTCTCCTCATCTTGGCAGCCACCCTGCATTTTTTTCTATGTATTAGGTAGAGCTGCTTTGACTCCATGTCTTGGTAATTGGCATAATTGTCCTATAGAGTCCAGTGGCACAGTCTCCCCTATCACCCAAGCTGGGTACTGGAGGTGCACCCTTTGTATGGACTGAGTACACCCTCCTTTTGCAGTTGAGCCTTGTTTGCTGTTGGCAGATCAATGGGAGGGATTGACCTGGGTCAGTCAGCTGCAGGGATTGACTGTGGCTACTTACCACCAACCTCTGACCCCTGTGGAGGATCAGTTGTTCAGGGGCATGGTGGTGGTGCTCTGAAGTGACCGGTAGCTGTTCACTAGATGCACTGGCCCTGGTGTTTCCTGGGTGGTGCAGACCAAGGTCAGCCCTCACCTGTGTTTTGCCCAGGGCTGCCCTGCCTCATCTACAAAGGAATCTGAGAAGGCTGCTGCTACTTGTGCTGGACTTGGAGATTCCCAGGTGAAGCTTAGCCGTGGAACTAATCTGGCTGCTGCTAGTACCTGGCCTGGAGCTCACTGAGGCTAGCTGTTGCTTGTTTGATAGGATTTAGGAAGTTTTGAAGCATGAGCCAAGACCAGTATTCATGTGGAAAAGCAGCTTGGGTGGGCCCATAAGTTGGGTGAGATAGAGTTTCTGGGGATATCTAAGGTAGATCAAACAGTGTTAGCCAGGTTAATGAAGTCTCAGACATGACACCAGCTTGCTGGCTCTGTGGCTCTGCTGGACAGGGGGAGGAGAAATCAGAAAAGAGACAATGGCCTGTTCTTGCCCTGATGACTGACAGTTCAGCCTCTCCCAGTATACTACTAGTGCCCTTCAAACTGCCACTCCAGTGCTGGAGCTCAGAGGGAGTGAGTCTGAGTAGGTGAGCCCATGTGTGGGCTCTTTAAGAGGAACTGCTTGGGGCTCCAGAATTTTCTTCCACTGATTCAATCCTCACTGGTTTTTGTAGCCAGAAGTTGTGGGGACTTATCTTCCTGGCACTGGAATGCTGGGCTGGGAGGCCTGATGTGGGGCTGGATTCATCACTCCTGAGATATCTCTCCCAGATTTTATTATATTTGGGTGAGAGACCAGACTGTTCTGTGTTTACATAGCTCCCAACAGTCTCAGTGGATGTGGTTTCTTTAATTCTTTAGTTTTCAGACTTCCATTCAACTCAATTTTTGATGGTTCTGAGTTATGGTTGTTCCATATTTTAGTTGTGATTTTGATGTGGTTGTGCAAAGAGGTGAGCCATGTCTGCCTATGCTGCTATCTTGACCAGAAGTTACTAAACTTATCATACAGGAAATGTTTGTTATCTTAAATCTCTCCAAACCTATCATACATATCTTAAGATGAATAACTGATATCATTTAAGAACAGGAAAACTTTATTTAGGGCATTGTTAAAAATATTTTATATTCATCCACATATATGATCTGACCTAATGACAGAATCTCTAGGAAGTATTCATTTATCTATCTCTCCTTCCATCATTCACTCATTTATTCATCCATTTATCTATCCTTCCAAACTTACCAATCAACTGGTATATTGAATCTAGACCCTAGACAAGATACCGGGTACATCAGAAAACTACACAACACTGAAGAAAGAAATTAATGAAGACACAAACAAATGGAAGCATGTACCATTCTCATGGATTGGAAGAATTAACATCATCAAAATGGCCATATTGCCCAAAGCGATTTATAGATTCAATGCAATTCCTATTAGAGTACCCATGACATATTTCAAAGATATAGAACAAACATTTCAGAAATTTATATGGAACCATAAATGACCCTGAATAGCTGCAGCAATTTTGAGAAAGAAGAACAAAGCAGGAGGGATCACAATACCTGATATCAAACTGTATTACAAGGCCACTGTAATCAAAACAGTCTGGTACTGGCATAAAAACAGGCACATAGACCAATGGAACAGAACAGAGAGCCCAGAAATAAACTCAAGTCTTTCCGGTCAATTAATATTTGACAAAGGAAGCAGGAGCATAAAATGGAGCAAAAACAGCCTCTTCAACAGATGGTGTTGGGAGATCTGGACAGCACGTGTAAAAAAAGGAACCTCGATCATCAACTTACGCCATACACAAAAATAAACTCAAGATGGATAAAAGACTTAAATATAAGTCGTAACAACATAAAGGTCCTTGAGGAAAACATTGGCAGGAAAATCTCAGACATTCCACGCAGCAACATCCTCACAGACACATCCCCTAAAGCAAGGGACATAAAGGAAAGAATAAACAAATGGGACCTCATCAAAATAAAAAGCTTCTGCATGGCTAAAGAAAACAGAGCCGAATTACAAAGAGAACGAACAGTATGGGAAAACATATTTGCCAATGATACCTCAGACAAGGGCCTGATCTCCAAAATATATAAAGAACTCACATGACTCCACTCCAGGAAGACAAACAGCCCAATTAAAAAATGGGCAAAGGACTTGAACAGACACTTCTCCAAGGAAGACATACAGAGGGCCCAGAGACATATGAAAAGATGCTCAGCACCACTAGCCATCAGAGAGATGCAAATTAAAACCACAATGAGGTACCATCTCACACCAGTCAGAGTGGCCAACATAAACAAATCCACAAACAAATGTTGGAGTGGATGCGGAGAAAAGGGAACCCTAGTGCACTGTTGGTGGGAATGCAGACTGGTGAGGCCACTGTGGAAAACAATATGGAATTTCCTCAGAAAACTAAAAATGGAACTGCCCTTTGACCCAGCAATTCCGCTGCTGGGATTATACCCTAAGAACCCTGAAACACCAATCCAAAAGAACCTGTGCACCCCAATGCTCATAGCAGCACAATTACGATAGCCAAGTACTGGAAGCAACCTAAGTGCCCATCAGCAAACGAGTGGATCCAAAAACTATGGTATATTTACACAATGGAATTCTACGCAGCAGAGAGAAAAAAGGAGCTTCTACCCTTTGCAACAGCATGGATGAAACTGGAGAGCATTATGCTAAGTGAAATAAGCCAGGCGGTGAGGGACAAATACCATATGATCTCACCTTTAACTGGAACATAATCAATAGAAGAAAAAAGGAAACAAAATATAACCAGAGACATTGAAGTTAAGAACAACCTAACAATAGCCGGGGGTGGAGGGAACAGTGGGAAGAGGGGATTACAGGAACTACTATAAAGGACACATGGACAAAATCAAGGGGGGGGGGTGGAGATGGGGGAGGGAGGTGGGTTCAGCTGGGGTGGGGTGGAGGGATGGGGAGAAAAGGCACACAACTGTAATTGAATAACAATAAAAAATTAAAATTAAAAAAAGAAAATAGCTTTAAGAGGAAATGTTATATGTATATGAATATCGTATTTTATAACATATGCTTCCATCATAAAACATTTATTATAAGCTAAAAAAAAAAGGTACCGGGTACAATAATATATGGTTCTAGACCTAGAAAACCTTACTTCCAAATAAGGGATGACAACAAAACAGTTACTTGTAGTGATAGGTGTGCTATAGACATATAGGTTTTCTGGAGAGAATTGTTCTGGTTATTTATTGTTATACAACAATTTATCTCAAAAGTTGGTGTCTGCAGCATGGCTTCCATACATTCTTGTTAAAAGAAGAATAGCTGTTTATTATCTCACATTTTCTGCAGGTCAGAAATTCAGGAACAATTCTGTGGAGCAGTTTTGGATCAGTCTGTGATGAGGTTGCAATCTGGTGGTGCTTGGGGCTGGGGTCATCACAAAGGATTATTTACTCACATGTCTGGCACCTGTGCTGAGAAGGTTGGGGGGCAGAGCATCTGGAGCAGTTGGGGACCTTCAGACATATCTCTGTATCTCTGTTTGGTTTCTCCACATAGCCTTTCTGTCTTGGTGGCTTCATAATAAATGGACTTCTTATATGGCGGCTCAAGGCTCAGAGAGGGTATGACTTTTCAAAGGACACAAAGGATAGACCTTTGTCACCTTTTATGACCTAGCCTTTGACCTTCTGCAGCATGGCTTTCATACATTCTATTTGTGGAAGCTGTTATGAGTTGCTTAAGGTCAAGGGGAGGAGAGAGAGATTTCACCTCTTGATGGGAGAGAGACAATTTACTGGAAGAGCATGTAGAGATAGAGATATTGTTGTGGTCACTTTTAGAATACGCAGTCCACCCAGGAGCATCTAATATTTTTCTTAATGGAATTGCATGTAGCATGTGTCAAGGAAACCTTCCTAGCTAAGGTGATGCTTGGGCATTGTTAAAAGATTGGTAGGAGCTGACACTATAGATTAGAAGGTAGGATATGTTTATTATTCCCATCTTGTAAATGGGGAAACTGAGGATTGGTAAATACACCTAAGGTCATGAATTTTCATAAATGCTGGAAGTGGTTTCTAGTCTTCTGAATCTTAGCTCAGCACTTCAGACAGCCAGGAGATTCTCACCCAGCCATGGGCATTTCCTCACTCCAGCCCCAGGAGGCCCAACAGCTCCAAAAAGTAGGATCTGAGAGCTTTTCTTTATCAAAAAGAAACATGCATTAGAAAAGGTAAAAATGCTCCATTAGATTGTATGGCTGCAATTAATTATAGACACCCCTCCCCCCACATTGGGTTCCTTGACCCTAAAACCTGCCATCTAATTAACCAAGAATCCTTAATCCAAAATCTAAAGTACTGAAGATTCTAGGAAGTATACTTGAGTTTAAGAAGGAGGAAATCTTTACTTCATAGAGTTAATGCCTTAAGTATTATTAGACGAACTGATGAATTGCTTTCCTCTCATGTCTGTTTTTATAAACCTTTGGAAATTACTGAATGATGAGACTACTCTCTTTCCTTAGAGATCTTCAGGACAATGCATTTTAATTGAGAACCTGCTAGATGCCAGAAACTGTTATGTGTTGGAGAACCAAAATGCACACACTACAGTATTTCCTCTCAAAAAGCCTACTCACAATTAATTTGAATGATAAACAAGAAATGCTATGTTATATAGATATGTATGTACTACTATGATGGTATTGAAATTGGTTTTGGAGGAAGGAGAAATCCTGCAGAAGATGCTGGCAGAGTCAGGAAGGATGTGTAGATTTCCCCAGGCATAGCTGGTGGCAAACTCGGCAGAATAAAATAAAATCTTTTGAAGCTTCATGCAATTCAGGATTAACTGGATTGGTAAGGATGATGAGTAAAATTAATTTTTTCTCCATCTGGTGTGGTAGATTCCGTTTGTCCACATCAATGGATTTCCTTAGTCAATGTCTCCCTGTACATTTATGGGTCAGATAGAGAACTAATCTATTTTCTTATTTGCTTAAAAAGAAGAAAAAGTAGCAGAAGCTGCATTTCAAATCCTCTTTGCATGGTTTGTAGAGTCAAAATTCCCATGCTTTATCAATTCTAACTTTTCATTTCAAGTTGGTGTGGATTTTGGATGCAAGAAATACTAAATCTTTCAGGACTAATTGTTTTGGTTATTGAAGGGAGGATTCAGCTCCACTTTTAATGTGTTGGTATTTGCAATCTCTTCTTTAAACTGGAAGATGGGCTGTGTCTTTTTTTAACAGTGACTTCTCAGTTTCCAACAAACTTGATTTGTGGCCACTGGGGAAAAGCAGGATCGAGGATCTTCAGACAGAACTTCCATAGCCTCAGCTTTAGTTACAGGCTTTGCATCTGTCTTTCCAGAGATGCTTTCTCAGATAATTCACAGAGGTCTGTCCTATCTCAGGTCCTTAAATGCACCTGGGTCATCACCACATGTCTTGGCAAGACTGATACATTAAAAAAGCCAGTCACAACTTCCTGTATTTTGCTGAGTATGATGTGCACTTTTTTGCCCAAATTTCTGAGGGAAAAATAAGGATGTACATTATATATGGGTATACTAATTCCATACCTATATATGTTTTTAATTCTTTTACTTATGCTTATGCATTGGAAGTATTACTGTAGAAGGCAGTAATGGTATCCATATGCAAAATAATACCCTGGAATACAATAATTGGTTTTGTTTCTAAAGATAAATAAAAAATTGAATTAAAAAATTAAAACAAAAGATTTTTTCCTGAAAGTTTGGGCCAAAAACGTGGGTACGCATATACACAGCAAAATAGAGTAAATGCCCGGCAATGGGAGAATGTCTCTGTAAGTCATGGCAAAACCAGGCTGTTGAATGCATTGCTGTGTTAAAAAAATGAAGTAGCTCTGGGTGTTCCATCACAGAAGATCTCTAAGATGTATTGCTGAGTAAAAAAATTAAACTGCAGAGGAATATAGAACACCATTTAGGAGAGAGTTACTCCCATAAGACCATACTACCTGTCTTCACAGCCACACATATATGAATGCAAATCAAGAAGCTCTGGAAGGAAAGGTACCAAAGCGTAGCAGTGGCTACTGCCTTAGAAGACAGGTTTGAGGAGATGTGGCCCAGTGGGAGTTAGACCTTATCTGTAATAGTTGAGAGCATTTAATACTTATGCTTTTTTAGTGTATATGGAAGTCCATGGTCATGACACTTTAAAAACTAGAGAAGCCAGCTAGAAGTGACTGTGCTAGCAGTGGTCCTGAAACCAGAAAGACACCAGCATTGGGGCTGCCTGTCACGTCACGGGCTGATTAACTCAATCAGCAGAGACAGGGATTGAATCTTTATGGATACTTTATTCAGATGGCCTGTGATCTGAGAAGATTGTGGGTTCATACCCTAACAGACCATCTTACATTTTCTTTCCAAGCCAGCCTTTTTATAACAGAGAACAAAGTGCAGTGAGGGGTTTTGAAATTCAGGGAAAATTAGATTAAAAAACTGCAACATTCTTGCCCTGGGCAGTTAGCTCTTTCCAGGGGCAGGTGGCCCCGGATGCCTCCACTTGTCTCCAGGCAGTAATCTTTAGCAGTGCCCCAGGAGGTCAGCTGTCTCTCCTAGGAGCCAGGATGGGCTTTATCTGTAGTTTCTGAAACAAAAGCTTTAACAAATGCATTAGTACTAAGCTTATAACTATTTACCTTAAACAAAATGTCCCAACTCTTGAGTCCCCTATCAGTCCCAGGCCACAGGGAGACAGTTCCACAGGGGTGTTAAATTAATTCAATAAAGAGGCCTAGTGCCATGGTGACCTATGTAAGCAAACCAAAATCTAAGCCTATAAATGTCTCAACATTACAAAGTCAAGAGCACTAAATTGCTCTAATCATAAATTGCCAACTGGGCTTTAAGCTGTAGCCAATCAAATCATTTCTTTGTTTCTACACTTTCTATATATGAGTATATCCCTTGACTCCTGTACAAGGAGGGCTCCTAACCAATTCCAGTTTGGCACTGCCTGAGTGCCAAACTGGAATTAACTTTTGCTTAAATAAACTCTTAAAACTTTTATAATAATATACTTCAGTTTATTTTTTAAACAGGGGAAAGCCTGAGGCCTCCTCAAATGCTTGTTCTGCTTATCATAGTGTTATGTTAGCAAGTCACTTACCTCCTCAAGTCCAGTAACAGCAACCTTGGATGGTTGATAAGAAAATTGATAATTTATAAAAAATGCCAGGCTCTTTTTCTTCCTGCTCTTGTACTTTGGATCCTGACTTCCTGGCCCCAGCATTAGTCATGGTCTTGGCTTTTTCAGGGTTGGACACCCACTTGGAGTCTCCTATTCTTCTTTTGTTTCCAGTCCTTGGAAGCTGTGCCTCTGATCAGAAGCCCCCCAGAAACTTCTCTTCAGAGAATACTTCTTCCACTCCCACTCCGGTCATATAGAATCCCAACTGCAGGGTTGATTATCTCCCTGGAGTGACCTCATACTTACAGCATTCTTTGTCATTTACATTCTCATTCATTAACACAAAGAGGAATGTTTTCAGTTCTTGGCACATCCAGGGGTTTAATTCTCCCCTGGCAGTTCTCCTCCAGAAACTCTTCTTTGTGTGGGAAGTGGGCATTGTAAATCAATGGCAGTTTTGCCTGAGAGCAAACAGCAGAAAGGGCCCACAGTGCCTGCAGATTTGTTTGGATTTACAAAGAAGGCCAACTCCTCCTGGTAAGTTGGCCACAGTGGCTTCAGGGAAGAGAAGCCCTGCAGCTTCCTCCAAGGGGAGAAGATAGACTGTCATGTTAGATCATTTACAAGTTAATGGAGGGCACGTATGGGACAAGACACTTCAGTTTACCCCTTTATAAACCCTTTGTTGTTTTACAAAGTCGTTTTCCTTTTGAGCTTTGTGGGATGGTGATGATGATACTGAACCCAAATTTGGCTGCCTGACACTTGAAAGTCAATAAACTTGAAAGAGGGTTTATTCAAGAGTCAGCAGCTTGAGAAGGTAGCAGATTAATGTCACCAAGACCATCTTCACAGCTCAGTGCAGGCATGGGTTTTTATGAGTGGGGAAAGGAAGGAACAACAAAGGAAACTGAAGGGGGTTGTGGGTTCTCTGTTGAGGGTACTTCGTATGAGTCAGCACAGTCTGCTGTGATAACAGCTTCAGCCAATAAAGTGGTTGGTTTTCATCATCCTGGTTTTAGGGCAGAAGTTCAGAAAATCTTCTGGACCTGAATTGATTGAAGGCAGGAGTCTGCTTTCTTTGAAGTTAGCTCCTAGAATTCTTTAAGCAAACAGGCTATTTACCTACATGTGAATTTATAAGTCATCACTTACTGAAACAATGTCAAAAGAATGGTGTGGGTTAGAACTGCAAATGTGACTTTTGAACTGCTTTAGTCCCCCCACCCCCACCCCTTGCCCCAAACACACTGCCAACAGATATTTTGTTGCATGCTTGTTGATTTAGGAGCATGTTTAAGACCCATTTTGTCTACTGTCTTTATTTCTTGTTAATAATGTGAAGAGTGTGGATTTTCCGTTGATGATCGAGATGAAGGCTTCTCTGCAGATATTTTTGGAGAAATGGATCCCTCCAGCAGGAGGTGTCCATACCTCCTGCTGGAGGGATTGTTTCCATCTGAAACCAAACACAGGTTTGACTGCCTGCTGCAACAAAAGCCAAACTTGTGAGACAGGTGCTAGTGGGAAGGAAAGATGTTTATTGAAGTGCCAGCCACTTGCAAAGATGGGGGTCTCTAGTCCCAAAGCCTGTCTTAATGTCTCAGGCACTTCAGCCAGATTATATAAGGGAATTGTGAGAAAACAGTAACTGTGGAATTTCTGGTGATGTGCAGTTCTGGCTCAGGTTCATTCTTTCTGCTTCGTGACAGTCTGGTCTGACCTTGCATAGAGGCACCCGAGCCAGCAAGACAGGATATTGGAACAAACAGACCAGAATGGGACAGCACGCAAGTAATCAGTCAGGGACAGCATAGTTCCAGGAACCAGAGAGCTGTGGGATAGAAACACCCAATAAGAGAAAAGTAGAGCAGTTCAAAGTAACCAATTATAAGACTACATCCCCATACTGCATGGGTTTTTTCCTTTAAAAAACCCTGCACAGAGTCACCGGGGTGGGAACTGGTCTCAGCTCTACTATTTCCCCTCTCTCGCTCCTGAGAGACCCCACTTTCAACGAACCCCTTGCTTTGCTATTAGCTCGCTGTCTTCTTGTGGTTTCTCGGCAGCTCCAATCTCACACTTCAATATTATTTTTCAGTGTGGGTCAACTGGACATCTTTGGTTTCATTACCAGTGTCAGTATTCTTTGCTCCCAGAATAGGCTGTTAAACTGTAGTGAGAAATTGACCAGAGGTAAAAGTATGGGGTTATAATATACTTTGATTTGCTCTGGAGAACATAACTTTGATCACTAGATTGGTAATATTAAATCATGATTAATACTCTCCACTGTCAATTCTGGCTCCATTTCTATGGTGGCTTTTGAGGAGTAGAATCTTTTGATTTATTATAAAATAAAAGCTCTTGATCAGAAGCAAAGCTCTTAGCATCAAAATAAGGTATTTCTAAAGGTTTAGACAACATTTTACTGCACTTGCTGAAACAACAGGTAATTATTCTAAATACACAATATGTTAAAAGGATGATAAGGACTTTTGGAATATCCCCTAAAATAGACCTGATTCCACTTGATATCCATGAAAACAAAGAAGACAAATCTCATTTCTTCATCCATCCCCTCAAACAGGGAGTATGGTGGCCTAACATGTGCTGTGATCACATGGCTCCTGTGTTTACTAAAATGTCATTCGACTTCTTCCCCACTGTCACTTGTAGCTGGGGCCTTGGAAAAAACAACGGGCCAGGAGGTGTCTAGAGAAGTCCCTGCACCTCCTCATTTATCATCTGAGTCATTGCTCTGTTCTACTATCAGTTGATAAGAGTGTCTCTCTTGATTTTCAGATTTTTTTCTCCTTCTTTAGTTTGGTGCAATCTTTTCGCCAATGTCCTTCCTCTCTGCAATATGAACATTGATTCTCATCTAGAAGTCTTTTTCTTTCATATCCTTTTGCATCATTTCTCTTTGGGGTCTTTAGTCAGTGCAGCTGGTTCTGCCATCACCCACCCAGTTTTGCTGCTTTTCTGACTGAGCCTGGAGCTGAAATACAACTGAGGTCAAGCTGTTATCTGTAGAGGGGGCAGGGCAGGGCATCTAAACCACATATGAGCGATATATTAGGGGAGTGAAAGTTACCCTGACGGTAAGGTCCTTGTTTTCCCAGTTTTGCCCATTGCTAGGCACCCAAGGCCTTCTGCCCTGGTGACCTTCTCTGCCTGGGCCATTCTCTTTGTTCTGATCTTGCTGACTAACTGCCTACAACAGTCTCCTCCTTAACTGGGAATCCTTTCACAGAAGATGGGTGTGGAGTCTCTTCTGTAGCTGCTTCTTGCTAAAGGAGGGTGACATTTTTCTTCAGAGCCAAGAGATCCTTGCTCTGTCAGAGGAATGATAGGGCCTGGGCATGAAAGAAGGTTGCTGTGGTGTCTAGGTTTGGTATTCCCTGAGTATGGATAGGGCTTGTAACCTGGTGGAGAAAAACTGTAAAAAATCTCAATATTATTGGGGGTGGAAGCTAGAAAAATCCAGAATCCAGTGCAGTTTATAGGTGAAAAGTAAAACTTTGAAGACAATTAACTGAACTAGAGTCTAATGTCCATAATGGTGTGTTATAGAGTCTATTGAAACACATTTTCTCCCCTTCACTTTTCAAAGAGTCAAATCAAGATGAATTAATTTACTGTATTAAGTCCACTTTCAATTTGGCCTGATTATTTACATAAGCACAAGAATAGCAATTGATTATATAGGCCAGGAGTGTCAAACTCATTTCCACCAGAGGCTACATCAGCCTTATGGTTGCCTTCAAAAGGCTGAATGTAATTTCAACTCCTTAAGAGTTAAGGAGTAGTTACATTTATACAGTCCTACAATTATTTTGGTCCTTTAAAGGCAACCACGAGGCTGATGTGGCCCCCGGTGAAAATGTGTTTGACATCCCTGATATAGGTTTTTTAAAATCTGCTTTGCTGGAATCTTATAAGAAATCTTCAGATTGCGCTTTAATTTGCCCCTCAGGACAAAGAAGCCAAGCCACACAGTTTCCATCAGGCTCTGCCTACAATGCTTGTGAGTTTGTATAAACACTTCAGATTCTCGAAGTCCCCCCAAATGTCTTGAGGATCTTCCTTCACCATCTCCCAGGAAAGCAACCTTGACTGCTTACCTGGAAATACTACCATGAACCATATGAACAAGCAAGGTACCTGGCCATCACTCTAAAAAGCTTAAAAAAAAAAACCCCTTTTATGTATTTATTATTGTTGTTTAGTTATATTTGTCCCATCTTTTCCCCCATTGCTCTCACCTGCCCCACCGCCCAAACCCCACTCCCACAGTCAATCCCCACCCATTGTCCATGCCTATGAGTCCTCTATTCATGCTCCTTGACTTGCCACTTCCCCATCTTTCCCCGTTATCCTCTCCTCCCCCCAATCACTATCACTTCTTTATTTGCATGTCTCTGGTTCTATTTTTTCTCATTTGTTTGTTTTGTTGATTAGGTTACACTTATAGGTGAGATCATATGGTATTTGTTCTTCACCGCCTGGCTTATTTCACTTAGTTTAATACTCTCCAGTTCCATCCATGCTGCCACGAAGGGTAGGAGTTCCTTCTTTGTGTCTTTTGGACACAAGTTTGTGTCTTCCTTAATTTCTTTCTTCAGTGTTGTATAGTTTTCTGAGTACAGGTCTTTTACCATCTTGGTTAGGTTGATTCCTAGGTACTTTATTTTTCTTGTTGCTACATCAAATGGGAGTTTTTTCCTGATTTCTGTTTCTGATATTTCATTGTTGGTGTACAAAAAAGCCTTTGTTTTCTGAGTATTGACTTTGTATCCCACTGTTTTCCCAGATTCATTTATTAGGTCGAGCAGAATTTTCATGGAGTCTATAGAATTTTCTCTGTACACTATCATGTCATCTACAAACAATGACAGTTTCATTTCCTCCTTTCCCATTTGGATGACTTTTATTTATTTTTCTTGTCTGATTTATGTGGCTAGGACCTCCAGTATTACGTTGAATAGGAGTGGTGAGAGAGGGCATCCTTGTCTTGTTCCTGATCTTAGTGGGAAAGCTCTAAGTTTTTGTCCATTGAGTGTGATGTTGGCTGTAGGTCTCTCATATATGGCCTTTATTATGTTGAGGAATGCTCCCTCTATTCCCACTTTGCTGAGTGTTTTTATCATAAATGGCTGCTGTACCTTATCAAATGCTTTTTCTGCATCTATTGATATGATCATGTGATTTTTGTCTTTGCAGTTATTGATGTGATGTATTATGTATATTGAATTGTGAATATTGTACCATCCTTGCATCCCTGGGATGAATCCCACTTGGTCATGGTGTATGATCTTTTTAATGTATTGCTGGATGCGGTTTGCCAATATTCTGTTGAGAATTTTAGCGTCTATGTTCATCAGTGATATTGGCCTAAAGTTCTCTTTCTTTCTTTTTTTTTTTAATGGGAATTATATTTTATTTATTTATTTATTTATTTATTTAAAAAATTTTTATTGTTATTCAACTACAGTTGTATGCCTTTTCTCCCCATCCCTCCACCCTACCCCAGCTGAACCCACCTCCCTCCTCCACCTCCACCCTCCCCCTTGGTTTTGTCCATGTGTCCTTTATAGTAGTTCCTGTAATCCCCTCTTCCCACTGTCCCCCCCACCCCCGGCTATTGTTAGATTGTTCTTAACTTCAATGTCTCTGGTTATATTCTGTTTGCTTTTTTCTTCTATTGATTATGTTCCAGTTAAAGGTGAGATCATATGGTATTTGTCCCTCACCGCCTGGCTTATTTCACTTAGCATAATGCTCTCCAGTTTCATCCATGCTGTTGCAAAAGGTATAAGTTCCTTCTTTCTCTCTGCTGCATAGAATTCCATTGTGTAAATATACCATAGTTTTTGGATCCACTCATTTGCTGATGGGCACTTAGGTTGCTTCCAGTACTTGGCTATTGTAAATTGTGCTGCTATGAACATTGTGGTGCACAGGTTCTTTTGGATTGGTGTTTCAGGGTTCTTAGGGTATAATCCCAGCAGCGGAATTGCTGGGTCAAAGGGCAGTTCCATTTTTAGTTTTCTGAGGAAATTCCATATTGTTTTCCACAGTGGCCTCACCAGTCTGCATTCCCACCAACAGTGCACTAGGGTTCCCTTTTCTCCGCATCCTCTCCAACATTTGTTTGTGGATTTGTTTATGTTGGCCACTCTGACTGGTGTGAGATGGTACCTCATTGTGGTTTTAATTTGCATCTCTCTGATGGCTAGTGGTGCTGAGCATCTTTTCATATGTCTCTGGGCCCTCTGTATGTCTTCTTTGGAGAAGCATCTGTTCAAGTCGTTTGCCCAATTTTAATTGGGTTGTTTGTCTTCCTGGAGTGGAGTCATGTGAGTTCTTTATATATTTTGGAGATCAGGCCCTTGTCTGAGGTATCATTAGCAAATATATTTTCCCATACTGTTGGTTCTCTTTGTAATTTGTTGCTGTTTTCTTTAGCCATGCAGAAGGTTTTTATTTTGATGAGGTCCCATTTGTTTATTCTTTCCTTTATGTCCCTTGCTTTAGGGGATGTGTCTGTGAGGATGTTGCTGCGTGGAATGTCTGAGATTTTCCTGCCAATGTTTTCCTCACGGACTTTTATGGTGTTACAATTTATATTTAAGTCTTTTATCCATCTTGAGTTTATTTTCATGTATGGCGTAAGTTGGTGATTGAGTTTCACTTTTTTGCATGTAGCTGTCCAGATATCCCAACACCATCTGTTGAAGAGGCTGTTTTGGCTTCATTTTATGCTCCTGTCTCCTTTGTCAAATATTAATTGACCGGAAAGACTTGGGTTTATTTCTGGGCTCTCTGTTCTGTTCCATTGGTCTATGTGCCTGTTTTTATGCCAGTACCAGGCTGTTTTGATTACAGTGGCCTTGTAATACAGTTTGATATCAGGTATTGTGATCCCTCCTGCTTTGTTCTTCTTTCTCAAAATTGCTGCAGCTATTTGGGGTCGTTTATGGTTCCATATGAATTTCTGAAATGTTTGTTCTATATCTTTGAAATATGTCATGGGTACTCTAATAGGGATTGCATTGAATCTATAAATTGCTTTGGGTAGTATGGCTATTTTGATGATGTTAATTCTTCCAATCCATGAGCATGGTACATGCTTCCATTTGTTTGTGTCTTCCTTAATTTCTTTCTTCAGTGTTGTGTAGTTTTCTGAGTACAGATCTTTTACCTTCTTGGATAGGTTTATTCCTAAGTACTTTATTTTTCTTGTTGCTATATCAAATGGGATATTTTTCCTTATTTCTGTTTCTGCAGTTTCGTTGTTGGTGTACAGGAATGCCTTTGATTTCTGAGTATTGACTTTGTATCCAGATGTTTTGCCGAATTCATTTATTAGGTTGAGTAGTTTTTTGGTGGAGTCTATAGGATTTTCCATGTACACTATCATGTCGTCTGCAAACAGTGACAGTTTCATTTCCTCCTTTCCCATTTGGATGACTTTTATTTATTTTTCTTGTCTGATTTATGTGGCTAGGACTTCCAATACTATGTTGAATAGGAGTGGTGAGAGAGGGCATCCTTGTCTTGTTCCTGATCTTAGTGGGAAAGCTCTAAGTTTTTGTCCATTGAGTGTGATGTTGGCTGTAGGTCTCTCATATATGGCCTTTATCATGTTGAGGAATGCTCCCTCTATTCCCACTTTGCTGAGTGTTTTTATCATAAATGGCTGCTGTATCTTATCAAATGCTTTTTTTGAATCTATTGATATGATCATGTGATTTTTGTCTTTGCAGTTATTGATGTGATGTATTATGTTTATTGATTTGTGAATATTGTACCATCCTTGCATCCCTGGGATGATGAATCCCACTTGGTCATGGTGTATGATCTTTTTAATGTGTTGCTGGATGCGGTTCGCTAATATTTTGTTGAGAATTTTAGAGTCTATGTTCATCAGTGATATTGGCCTGAAATTTTCTTTCTTCATTGTGTCTTTATCTGGTTTTGGGATTAGGATGATGCTGGCTTCATAAAAAGAGTTTGGGAGTCTTCCATCAGTTTGGAGTTTTTCAAATAGTCTGTGAAGGATAGGGGTTAGCTCTTCCTTAAATGCTTTGTAGAATTCTCCTGTGAAACCATCTGGTCCAGGGCTTTTGTGTGTTGGGAGTTTTTTGATGACTGCTTCAATTTCGTCTGCTGTTATTGGTCTGTTCAGGTTTTCTGCTTCTTCTTCATTGAGTTTTGGAAGATTATATTTTTCTAGAAATGTGTCCATTTCACCTAGGTTTTCAAATTTCTTGGCATACAGTACTTCGTAGTAATTTCTTACAATCCTTTGTATTTCTGTGGTATCAGTTTTAATCTCTCCTCTTTCATTTCTAATTGTGTTTATTTGGATCCTCTCTCTTTTTATCTTGATGATCCTACTTAAAGGCTTGTCGATTTTGTTTATCTTTTCAAAGAACCAGCTCCTGGATTCATTGATCCTTACAATTGTGCTTTTAGTCTCTATGTCATTTAACTCTGCTCTGATCTTGGTTATTTCCTTCCTTCTGCTTGCTCTGGGCTGTCTTTGTTGTTGTTCCTCGAGTTCTTGTAGGCGTAGGGTTAGGTTGTTTGTTTGAAATGTTTCTATCTTTTTAAGGTAGGCCTGTATTGCTATGAACTTCCCTCTCAGGACTGCCTTTGCTGTGTCCCATAGGTTTTGGGTTGTTGTGAGTTCATTTTCATTTGTTTCCAGGAAGTTTTTGATTTCTTCCCTAATCTCGTTCTTGACCCATTCATTGTTAAATAGCATGCTATTCAGTCTCCATGATTTTGAGTGTTTGGGGTTTTTTCCTTTGGGGTTGGTTTCTAGTGTCAGTTCCTTGTTATCAGCGAATATTCTTGATATGATTTCAATTTTCTTGAATTTGTTGAGGCTTGCTTTGTGTCCTATCATGAGGTCTAGCTTTGAAAAAGTTCCATGTACACTTGAAAAGAATGTGTATTTTGCTTCTTTGGGATGAAAAGCTCTCTATATATATCAGTTAAGTCCATTTCCTCGAGGGTATTGTTAAGTGACACAATATCCTTCTTGATATTTTGTTTGGAAGACCTGTCCATTTTTGATAGTGGGGTGTTAAAGTCCCCTACTATAATTGTGTTGCTGTCAATATCTTTCTTGAAATCCTCCAAGGTTTTCTTTATGTATTTAGGTGGTCCTATGTTGGGTGCATATATATTTACAATGTTTATGTCTTCTTGGTGGATTCTTCCTTTGAGTATTATGAAGTGACCTTCTGGGTCTCTCTTTATGGCCCTTCTTTGGAAGTCTATTTTGTCTGATATGAGTATTTCTACCCCTGCTTTTCTTTCCTGTCTGTTTGCTTGGAAAATTTGTTTCCAGCCCTTCACTTTCAGTCTGTGTAAGTCTTTTGTCCTGAGATGGGTCTCTTGTAGGCAGCATATGTGTGGGTCATGTTTTCTTATCCATTCAGCTCTTCTATGTCTTTTGATTGGAGCATTTAATCCATTTACGTTTAAGGTTATTATCGATAGGTAGTTATCATTGCCATTTTTTGCTACCTGTGTTCCTCTGTCTTTCTCTTTTCCATCCTTTCCTTAAAGCAGTCCCTTTAGCATCTCTTACAGAGCTGGTTTGGTGGGGCTGTATTCTTTTAGACTTCTTTTGTCTGGGAAACTCTTTATTTGGCCTTCTATCTTGATTGAGAGGCTTGCTGGGTAAAGTAGCCTTGGTTGCAGGCCTCTGGTTCTCATTACTTGGAATATTTTTTGTCATTCTCTCTGGCTTGGAGCGTTTCCATTGAGAAGTCAGTTGCTAACCTTATTGGGGCTCCCTTGTATGTTACTTCCTTTTTCTCCCTTGCTGCCTTTAATATCCTCTCTTTGTCTTGGAATTTTGCCATTTTAATTATGATGTGTCTTGCAGTGGGCCTCTTTGGGTTCCTCTTGCTCAGGACTCTCTGTGTTTTCTGGAGTTGTGTGACTTTTTCTCTCATCAGATTCGGGAAATTTTCCATCATTACTTTTCAAACAGGTTTTCTATCTCTTGCTCTTCTTCTTCTCCTTCTGGTATTCCTATTATATGGATATTGTTACGTTTCATGTTGTCCTGCATTTCCCTTATTGCCTCTTTATTCTTTCTGAGCCTCTTTTCCTTTTCTTGCTCTTTCTGGGTGTTTTTTTCTACTTTGTCCTCCAGCTCGCTGATCCAATCCTCTGCTTCATCAAGTTTGCTTTTCATTCCTTCTACTGTGTTCTTCAGTTCAGAAATTGTATTCTTCATTCCCTCTTGGCCCTTGTTGATAGTTTCTATTTCCTTTTTCATGTTGATATAGTTTGCAGTGAGTTCATTGTAGTTTCCCTGTAGTTTCTGGTAGTTCTCTGTGAGCTCAGTGAGCTTCCTGATAACCATTGCTTTGAACTCAGTATCTGATAGTTGACTTGCCTCTTTTTCAGTTAGCATTCTTTCTGAGGCTTCCTCGTTTCCTTTCATTTGGGGATTGTTTCTTTGTCTTCCCATTGTTTGTGAGATTCTTCTTGTTATCCTCTGCTTCTTAAATTGATCTATCTGATTCCCTGGCTTTATGGTATGAACTTCTATGGTAGAATGCCAGTGGGATTCAGTGGTGCTGTCTCCTTAATCTCCTGTGCTCACTGGTCTTGAGTTGACGTTTATGGGTGTAACACTGTCTAACTCTGGTCTTTTCAGCACTCCGGGTTTTCTTGTCTCACCTGTGGGAAAAAGAGGAATGGGGGCAAAAAAAAGAAAAAGAATGGAAGGAGGGAAAAAGGGAATAGAAAAGGAAGGGAAGGAAGGAAGGGAGTAGGAATAAAGAATGATCGGAGGCAAGATAAGAAGGAATCGTTTAACAAAAATTTAAACAACAGAATAAATAAAAGAAGTCAGGAAGAAGGAATAAAAAGGGTAAAGGATGGAAGGAAGAAGGAATAAAAAAAGAAAGAAGGACAGAAAGGAAGAAAGAATTCAGGGAAAAGAGGGAAAGAAAAAAAATTAAAAAAAATAAAAAGGTCTTCTGCTGGCTTTAATCTGGTCAGGTTAGTTCTGCTGCTCGTCCTGTATGTGGAACGGGAGGGGGTAGTTGGAAGGATTGGTTTCACTTTTCTCCCTTCCTGAGCCACACTCTTCGCTGTTGTTCAGCCTTCAGTCTAGTTCCTCCAGTCCTTCTGCTCCCCACTAGGCCTTTAGTTCACCAGCTGTGCTGTCCTTGAGTTGCACCAGTTAGGGGCAACTCACTTTCCTCCTTCTTGGTCTTTGCTGTCTTAGATGCTAGGGGCTCTCGGTGCTGCTATGGGGTAGTTCAGCCCCCTACTGGGTCCAGTCTTTCCGGGGAATGCAGTCTCACCTAGCCCTGCAGCTCCCCTCTGCTGGGCGTTCTGCCTTCCTCCTAGAGAGCCAGTAGGCCCTGCAGAGTTCTGTGCACAGGGGCTATGTAGGAGTTTTTCAGAACCAGTGCTTTTGGCTGTGGTCGCCTGCAGGCAGCCAGGCTGTTGATCGGGTTGTGTGGCGGAGCTCCGCTTTGGACTTTGGTTGGTTGCTGATCCCCAGCTTTGGGTCTGTGCGAGGGGGCAGCCAGCCACTGATTTTGTGTGCTCACCCAGGAGCTTTTTGTCTGTGCTCCCAGGCAGCCGGGCGCTTATCAGGGCGCCCACCCACCCGGGGTTTCAGGTGTGGGCCCCAGGCCACTGATTGGGGTACGCACCCCCTGGGGCACTTTGGGTCTGGCGCCCAGGTAGCTGGGCCGCTTATCAGGGCTCACGCTCACCCGGGGTTTCAGGTGTGGGCCCCGAGACGCGCGCCATCCAGGCTTCAGGTGAGCCCTGGGGCTGCTTTTCCACGCGCTCACAGTCCAGGGCTGAGGGGGGAGGGGCGCCAGAGGCTGTGGCTACTGCGGCTGCTGTGGAGAGTTCTCTAACTAGCTACTACGTGCCTCTATTTTCTTTTCCTTTTTGAAAAATTCTTCCTATTCAAGCCCCCCCTGGTCCAAACAAGCACCTGGCTGCTCACACAGCCCAGCCTGGCTCTCTCCCAAGAATCCTGCAGCAGACCCCGCACCCGGGCCGGGGCTTCAGTCGCCCTCGTCCCTGTATGGGTCCCGGGATCTTATTGTCCTTAAGCACTCTTCTTACAGTCTGATCTTTCAATGTCCTCTATCTTTGGTCTCCGATCTTCATATATGCTGGAATACTGTTGGCTGTTTGCTCTGCTCCTCAGATCAGCTAGGTATTTCACTGGCGTTGAGGGGAAGTGGACTCTGCTCCCACCTATCTCGCTGCCATCTTCCAAGGGTCCCCAATGGGATTCTTGAATTCAAGCTGCATTGGCTTGCAGAGCAAAGTGTTTTGGTGGCTCATCTCTCAGATGGGAGCTTCCAAAGCAAGTACACTAGAGGTGTGGACCAAACAGTTTTCTGCCCAGGGAAAAGCTGGCAATTGGGTGTGCTCTCCAGATTGTATGGTGCTCAGCTGGGGGTGGGGTTTACGGTAAGAGTGTGTCTCAGCCTTTTCTATCTGTTTCAATGTGGGTATTTTCCCATTTGCCCAATGTGTAGGAGTCACTCAATTTCTCAATTTCTTTCAGAAGGAACTGCTGTACATTTGGTGCATTCATGGGACAGGGGAAAGTCAAGAGCTTCTCTTGTTACCATGTCAGGCTGGGGTTCACAGAATAGTTTACAGGAAAAGGCAGAGTCTTTTAAGGTCAGGTTAGACTCCAGGCATTTTTCTGGGGTGGAGCATTTTCATATTTTGTATCTCCTTGTCAATCTTTTATTGCTGAATGACAGAATGAGGCCAGGTCACCATCTAGCTTGTATGTTCCAAACATTTACATTTTTTTCTGTTTCTGTTTTTCTCTCAAATTCTCTCTTCCAATCCCTATACTTCATTCTGTTTACTATCAAGCTCAGAGACCACATTTTCTATGAAAACGTCCATTATCAATCTAGTTATAGATGGGGGTATATCATAAGAATTTGCATTTGTTGACATGTTCTTTTGTACTGTTTCCTTCATGTGTGGGTATGCGCTTACTTGCGTAAACAGTCTCTGTCTCCAAATCAAAATCAGAAAGTTGGCTTCTGTTTCTTTAGCTTATCTTCACTAAATAAGGGCTCTAGATATGGAAGTGGGTCTGTAGTGTTTGTCTGACAACTCATTGGTCCTTGATGTGTATATGCAAAATCACATAGTACCAAGTGTGAAGTGATGACTCAGAAATATGCTGCCAAACTCTTTCTGGATGTCAGATGGTGCCATATTGGAATTATTGTGGTCCTAAGCATTGGAACACCAATTTTATGAAGGATTCCAAAGGGAAAGGACCCATCTCATTGCCACAGCCTGCAGAGAAGTTCATTATTCAGGCAGAAAGTAGCTTCTAAGGAGAGTGAAGATCATGTAGTTTAGAAAGCAGAGAGCCGCAATATTACACAGCAATTCCTCACATAAATATGCAAAGGAGGCTGCTGAACATTTGCAGATGTGAGCTGGTAATTTTGAACATGGCTTAACAAATTTTTAGAGTACCTCATGATTCCTCACAAAGGATCTAGAGGTCAACCCCTGCTTGGAGGATATAAGGGGATCAATGTGGGACCCACAAAAGGATCCCTGGGATCTGGAAGAAGAATATAGTCCAGACCAAAATTATTTCCTTAACCACATTGGTTTTGTTAAATATTTGACAAATATTTACTGTGTGACTACTGTGCCCCACAATCATTATCAGTTTCTTGGTAAGAATAAAATAGAGATGGATATTAGAATGTATTCTTTTTATGGTTCATTAGATACTTGTGTGTATAGTAATAAGTTGTATTTGTTTTCATTATAGACTATTTGACCAGCCATTAAAAAAAATTTTATAGTCTCTCTAATATCATGTATCAATAATTTTTAGACATTATGTATTTGTCTACAGCTAGGTGGTGCCTTGATTAGGTGGTCTTCACCTGATTTTTTACAGTCATGATTTTGATGTTTAGAGTGAAGATAATCAAGCTTCCTACAGGATTCTGTCTTAACAAGACTTAGTTTTGTCTGGACCTGCTATACATTACATCAGCACATGTACAAACCACTATCTTTTTTAAAAAAATTTTTTATTGTTATTCAATTACAGTTGTATGCCTTTTCTCCCCATCCCTCCACCCCACCCCAGCTGAACCCACCTCCCTCCTCCACCTCCACCCTCCCCCTTGGTTTTGTCCATGTGTCCTTTATAGTAGTTCCTGTAATCCCCTCTTCCCACTGTCCCCCCCCACCCCCGCCCTGGCTATTGTTAGATTGTTCTTAACTTCAATGTCTCTGGTTATATTCTGTTTGCTTTTTTCTTCTATTGATTATGTTCCAGTTAAAGGTGAGATCATATGGTATTTGTCCCTCACCACCTGGCTTATTTTACTTAGCATAATGCTCTCCAGTTTCATCCATGCTGTTGCAAAGGGTAGAAGCTCCTTCTTTCTCTCTGCTGCATAGAATTCCATTGTGTAAATATACCATAGTTTTTGGATCCACTCATTTGCTGATGGGCACTTAGGTTGCTTCCAGTACTTGGCTATTGTAAATTGTGCTGCTATGAACATTGGGGTGCACAGGTTCTTTTGGATTGGTGTTTCAGGGTTCTTAGGGTATAATCCCAGCAGCGGAATTGCTGGGTCAAAGGGCAGTTCCATTTTTAGTTTTCTGAGGAAATTCCATATTGTTTTCCACAGTGGCCTCACCAGTCTGCACTCCCACCAACAGTGCACTAGGGTTCCCTTTTCTCCGCATCCACTCCAACATTTGTTTGTGGATTTGTTTATGTTGGCCACTCTGACTGGTGTGAGATGGTACCTCATTGTGGTTTTAATTTGCATCTCTCTGATGGCTAGTGGTGCTGAGCATCTTTTCATATGTCTCTGGGCCCTCTGTATGTCTTCCTTGGAGAAGTGTCTGTTCAAGTCCTTTGCCCATTTTTTAATTGGGCTGTTTGTCTTCCTGGAGTGGAGTCGTGTGAGTTCTTTATATATTTTGGAGATCAGGCCCTTGTCTGAGGTATCATTGGCAAATATGTTTTCCCATACTGTTGGTTATCTTTGTAATTTGGTGCTGTTTTCTTTAGCCATGCAGAAGCTTTTTATTTTGACAAACCACTATCTTGACATATACTTTCATGACTTGCTATGGAGAAACTCCCGTTGACATTCTCCACTGCTAAAGAGTTTTGTCTTATGTCTATGGAAGACTGGCAAACAATTCTTTCAGCTCTAGTCATTCATCCCCAAATATCATCTAGTCCTTTACTTTCCAAAAATGCATCCTTTCTTAACTGGTTTTTAGATAGTGAGATCTACTTCTGCCATGCATTTAGCCCTGGGAGTGTAGATGTGAGCTGGTAATTTTGTGAACTGCTTCAGAAGGCTGATCCTGAGTAAAACATGATTTTGATATTCTTCATTCCCTTCTCAGCTCTTTTTACCTTCACTTTGGAGGAGATAACCCATGTCTTCTTGATGTCCTTGACAACCATTGTGGCACCACATTCAATGCAACCTTCTGTGACAGGAACACTTTTTTGCAGACCAAAATTGAGTGGCTACTGTGTGCCAGACAACTGTAGAGTCTCTACATTTGATGGTCATAGCAAGACTATATGGTAGATATTCTTAAATTCAATTTACAAAAGACAAAAATGAGGATAGAGATTTTCACTAACATTTTCAGCTCACTCTGACTCCTAAGTCTTTATTTCTTCTAGTGCAACCATGAACTCTATACTTCACACTATTTCTTTAAGTGCAATAAAATTTGTCTGGATTACTGTCCAATTATCTTGAACTATACTTTTTATCTTCCCAGCCCACAGAGCTGAGGTGTCAGTGTTAAGGTTTTCTTTTCTTTTCTTTTGCTAAGGTATAAGTGACTGATTTTACTTTTCTCAGGTGTATTTGGATATTAAGAGGTTAATTCAACTAATCAAAATATTTGCTAAGTTAATATTTAAATATAGAGAGGCAGCATAGCATATCTGTTAGGTGTGGGCTCTGTGGTGACAAGCTATTAGTGTTTAAGTCCTTACTTGCTGTATAACTTGGTTAAGTAGTTAAACTTCTGTGTCTCATTTTAGTAATATAATTATTGTGAAAATAAAATAATTAAAATTACATTATTCTTTTATAATAGTGTCTGGCACATAGTAAGTGTTCAAAAATATTCTTTGAGAGATGGGGAGTGACATAAGGGACATATATTCAGTTTCTGAGAGAAGATGCTCAACTCAGTTCACTAACGATATCACCTTGACTACTTTAGAAATGACTTCTTTTTTTTTTTTTTTTGTCAATAGCAAAATGGTAATGAAATAGCTGAAGTGTGTTGAGCACTCATTATATGCCAGGCACTAAGCTATGAGCTTTACTTGGATTATTTTATGTAATTCTCAATAACTCCATGAGGAGCCATTATCCCTATTTTTCAAGGAGGAGGCCTGAGGGTCAGGGCTTGGATTTGAGTCTGTCCTCTTATCGCAAACCCCGCCTGGACTCATCCTCTACTCCTTACTGGGGTGTTCTCTCACACCTCTCTTTTTCAGAATCCCTAAGCCTCTCCCATGTGCTCTGGCCTTATTACCCACATTTATTCACAGTGGAGTATTGTCAACTAGAAACAGAATTTTTTTAAATCAGAATTTCAAGAGCTTTATGCAAATAAGCAATGGGACACCTGAGTGGGGCTGCTGTTTGCAGAAGAACTAAGAGGGAGAAGGCATAAGGAATTGGGCCAAATGTGAATATTTATATTTTTCCAAATAATTAACTATGGCAGCTTGTAAGTGAAATATTTGCGAATGTTACGAACATTACCCAGTGTGTTATCTTTTGATTAAACAACATATGTTCTCTAATAATGCATATGTATGAGAGATGAAGAGAAAGTTGTCAAGATGCTCAGAATTCTGAATTTCTCAGATTTGGTGGGTGCCAGCAAGATTCTTACATAGTTCAGGACTTTCAAGGAGAAAAGAGATTAGGATTCTGTTGATTTTGCATTATTCTTTTTCCAGTCCACCTGCAATTAATATTGTCAGTTTTTAAAATGTAAGTAATAATATAGGAAAGAAGCACTGGATTAAGTTTTGTGGTAGGAAAGAAAATCAGCAAGTTCGTGAATTAGAGTTTGGTTTAACTTCCCACTGAAACTCATTTTCTAGATCAGTGGGTCTCCACCTTTAGCTGCATCAGCATTGCCTTGTGGCCTTGCTAATCAGATACCTGGGCTCCACCTAGAGTCACTGATTCACTAGGTCTGAGGGAGAGCCTGAGAATTTTCATTTCCAGTCATCTCCCAGTGGCTGTTGGTGCTGCTGGTCTGAGGACCATACTTTGAGAACCACCTACCAAAGCTGGAATTTAGATTGTGTGAAGCAACACACAAACAGTCATTAACTGGAGGTCCCACTGTGATATTTGAGGTGTGTTTGTTCTTAAGTGCTCTGAGAGATTCACACATATTTTGTTTATTAAGGGCACCAGTGGTTTGATCAAATGGTGTCCAGTGTAAAACCAACTTGTAGTTAGCCAGAGTTGTAAACTGGTCCCTAATTATAAATTTTGAAGTTATTTTTCTTGCTATGGACGTCTGCAAATCTTCAGAAATGCAAAAAAAATCAATGGAAAAATGCCCATCTGTGGGTATCACAGTGCCCAAATGGGTCCATGATGTCTTGGTTATGGGTTGGCTCATTCTTTGTTGCTGCTGTGTCCATTCAAGACTCTTCTCAGAAACTCCTCAGTTCCTTGCAAGCTTAAATTCTGAAGACACACACTTCAGAAGACTGAGACCATTGCATACTTTTTGGGGGGTTATTTTGAGTGATATTATTTATATCTTATCACAGACAAATATTAGAAAATACCTAACTGAAGCCAAATTAGATATGAAAATATAACAACCAGATTGTCTATACTATTGCTTATTGCATGGTGTCCCATGATCAACAAATACTGTTTCTATAATAAGTAGAGTGGAGCTAAACGTGTTAAAACTATGGTATGTTTAGGCCCAGTGTGGTTAGAGAAAGAATTCCCCTAGAATTCATGGACTTCTCTTGTTTCAACCTAAGCTGATTAACTCAGAGTCATCTCCTCAGTCTGTTATATTTCATTGCAACTTTAATTTTCCTTTTCTGGTCTAGAGCACCACGAAGAATATGTCAAAGTTAATCAGCAGGTGAATTGTCCAGGCTGTTGGATTCTGATCTGAGGGCTTTGAATAGCTGTACAGCAACACGAGGACACTGAGGTATATAATTAATATATTTGGCTAGGCCAGTGGTTTCCAGCCAGGGTCAATTTTGCCCCTTCACAGGGAATATTTGGCAATGTCTGGAGCCATTTTGGGGTATTACTGCTGGGAAATTGCTACTGATTTCTAGTTCATGGAGGCCAGGATTGCTGCTAAACACCTTACAATGCAGCCCATCACAACAAGTATCCAGCTCCGAATGACAATTGTGCCAAGGTTAAGGAAACCTGGCCTGAAGTATAAGGGAAGGGAGCTGAGATGCCCTCACTTCCTTGGGTGCCTTAGGAAGGTAACTCACTGCAGTCTGTGATGTCTCAGTTTCCAACTAAAGGATCTAAGAAACCTATACAGTGACTTGGGAGCACCTGGTACTGTCAAGCCAGCCAGGAGGAAGAGGTAGACAGAGAGGAAGGTTTGCTAAGGCCTTGCAGGAACCAAGACTGCTCCTGTCATCCAGCCCTTGCAAAAATATGGTGCTCACTTCAAAGTCTGAGCAACAAATAGGCTCCTTCCTGTTATTCTTGTGTGGAGATGCAGAAGTCATTAATGTGAGATCAGAGCTGCCGAGGAACCACAAGAAGACAGCAAGCTAATAGCAAAGCAAGGAGTTTATTGAAAGCGGGGTCCCTCAGGAGTGAAGGAGGGGAAGCAGCTGAGCTGAGGCCTGTTCCCAGCTCAGACCAGTTCCCACCAGGTGGTTCTGTGCAGGGTTTTTAAAGAACCCCCTCCCCCCACCACACACACACACACACTATGGGGGAAGTAGTCTTGTAATTGGTTACTTTGAACTGCTCTACTCCCTTCTCTTATTGGGTGTTTCTACCCCGTGGCTTCCTAGTTCCTGGGACCATTCTGTCCCTGACTGATTACTTGGGTGCTGTCTCACCCCACTCTGTTTGTTCTGATATCCTGTCTTGCTAGCTGGGGTGCCTCTATGCAAGGTCAGACCAAACCGTCAATTAAATGCATTCCAAAGGAAGAAGGATGATTTTTCTCCCTCCCAACACAATGTTCAGTTAATTTATTCTGACTGGATGTGGAATGAGCCAGTGCTGGACAATGTGTGGAAATACGTGCCTGTACCTCATTATCTTTAATGGGAGTTTCAGAGGTGCTCACAGGTTTAGTGTCCTATTTGGTCTGACTTGTAGAATACCTGTCAATAGGCTGTTTTCCTGCTATGTTATTAATAATGTGATTTAAAGTTCAAACTGTGCCTGCAGCAATATTAAAATACATCATTCAGTTTTTCTAGATGATAATGCGAATGACTAGGAGTGGAAACTCGCAGGAAACTGTGAAAAGGTAAGAGATCTAACTAGGAGAGAGAAGCAGCCAGATGCATTTTCATTGTATTATTATAATTAATAAATTAAAGAGGCTGCTTCTTCATCCTTTTTTTCCTCCTGGTCAGGAATCTACATTTGTCAGTTGACTTGTTGCAGTGCCAAATTGTAGGGTAGGAGGTCTACCTAGACTAACCCTGAAAGGGCAGGAGAGGTTGGGGGCTTTTCTTCAGGGTTCCTCCAAGCCTCCTGCTGTCTCTCTCCCCCTGCCCATGACCTTCCTCCTTCCCATCCTTGGCTCCATCTCCATTACCTTGGTCCTCTGCTCAGGTATCCTCTCCTGGAAAATGCCTTGGTTGGATGTAACATCCTTGCTTGCTTTGCATATCATTCTCAGTAGAGAGCACTAGTCTCCACCACTGTTGCTTTGAGAAGGAGCTCATCAACACATTGAGAGGTGGTGCTGATAAGGAAATGGTAGTAAACATTTGTCAGTTAATGGACACTTAGCATCCTCCTTTTATCAGGTTTTGTTGCAACAGTAAATACAGGTGCCTGGCTTCCACGAGGGATCACAGAGAACTCAAATTGTTCCCTTCCAATTGAGGAGACTTAATAGATAAGATAAACTCACTTCGGAAGTCTCACATTGAATGTCTTCTGAAGCTCTGTAGCTTTCCTGGTTCTCTCTGTAACCAACCCTGGTTTTGCAATGGTTTGTTTACTTTCTGGGTTTACTTATCAGGGAGTCCTGACAAAGGATGTTTGTAGGCAGCAATGACAGGGGGGTAAAGCTTTTTAAAATTTTATTGTATCCTACCAATTATTAAACTGGTTTCACTTAGGTTACCCAGAGATAATTCCCAGTCTTAGTTTCTGATGCTAAAGCAATGTATATAACACAAGTGTACCATGCACCTCAAAACTATTTGCATTGCAGGATAACTTTTTAAGTTCAAGGTTGGAATTTTTTGGCATCCTTCACAAGGTGGGGTGGGAAGAGGAGCTCTTTCTAGAAAGGATTGTTTACTCCTTCACAAAATGAAACAGTGATTCCTCCTACACTTGGGTTGCCATGCCCTTGCTGGATGATGTCAGGTCAGAGGAATGGTGGGAAGCTCCACCACCATGGCCAGTTGTGGTTCTTTATGGCTTATATGTGTGATGCCACTCCAGGTCACTTAGTGACTTCACTACTAGTTTCCTTATCAGTAAAGTGGGAATAATAACAACTTGTAGAATTGTGAGAATCCAATGAGGTGATACATGCAAAAAAGTTTTTAAACTGCAAAGAGTTATAAAGAATATTTTTTTAAATTTAATTTTTGAGTAGATAATACATTTACATGGTTTAAAATATTTTAAAAGGTATAAAGAGAAAGTTTCCTTTCACTCCTGTCCCTCAAACACCCATTTCTTATCCCATGCTCTTACAGGTATCTACTGTTATTGGTTTCTTTACACATATACAAACAAATAACAATCTAGATTCTTATTTTTCTCCCTCTTTTTACTCAAAAGTAACATATTTTATACTTATTCTTCTGAACTTGCTTTTCCCTCTCTTCTATTTAAAAATATACTTTGAACATGCTTCCATATTAATATATATCTTCTTTTTTTTTAGAAGCTGGTTCAATAAATCTTCTGTTGAGCCCTGGCTGGTGTGATTCAGTGGATTGAGTGTTGGCCTGCAAACCCAAGGGTCACAGGTTCAATTCCCAGTCAGGGCACATGCCTAGGTTGTGGGCCAGGTCCCCAGTAGGGGGCATGTGGGAGGCAACCACACATTGATATTTCTCTTCCTCTCTTTTTCCCTTCCCCACCCCCCTAAAATTAAATAAATAAAGTCTTTAAAAATTAATCTTCTATTGGTACACTTCTAGATTGTTTTCAATATTTTTCTATCCAGATTAAGTCTGCAAGGAAGCATTGTGTGTGTGTGTGTTTGCATATTGAAATTTCTCTGTCAGAGAGTGGAAGAGTTTTTCTTTCTTTGCTAATGCAGGTGGTCTTGTTGGAATGGAGATTTTCAACCAGTCTCCCATTCTGCAGCTTTCACAAAGCTAAGCAGATTTTGCTTTGGATAGGACTGGACCATGCCAGAGACCAATTCTTTGTAAATTTTAAATTTGGGGAAAGAAAAAGTAAGCAGGAAATCTTGTCTAGATTTGGATTTCTCTCCTTGGGACATGATGAGCCTGCCCCTAGAGAAAAGGGACTGATACTTCTTCCTTTCCATGTTTTAGAGCACTTTTCTCATCCAAAGAATGGAGATGATAACATTCACCCACAGAGTCTTTGTGAAGCTGAAATGAGATTGGAACCAAGTTCTCAGCTCATAGGAACTCTATAAATCTTAGACACACATCTGTTCTGTTACCAAGGCTATTTGATGACCCCTCGATCAATTCAATTCACTATTACAAAGTGAAATATGACAGGTTCCAGAGGAGCAGGAGCTGAACAAAACTTATGTGTACGGCCGTCGTTCATAGTTTGCTGTCTCAATGACTCCAATTCTTAGTTCTCTCAGTGGGAGTCATGTAAACATGCCTGATGCTGGGACAGCTCACTCCAACCCCTCCAGTTGAGAACAGACACTGACAATTACACTACCTTGTATGAAGGCAGCCACTGTGAAACCATACAGCAAGTTCAGGGTGATGTTAAAAAGTCTCTGTGGAGAGCAAATAATTCTTGTACAGTAGTGCAGACATCATTGTTGAAAAGTGAGGATGGAGAACCAGGCAAGACTGGATCATGACAAGTCCTGATTGCTAAGGTCAAGTTTTAGACTATTCTAAAAGCTATAGGTTTTACTTTTAAAAAATTAGTTCGACATTTTTAGATTTCATATGTAAGTGAGATCATGCGGTATCTGTCTTTCTCTGTTTGACTTATCTCCAGTTAGCATAAGGTCTTCAAGGCCCATCCATGTTGTTCCAAATGGCAGGATTCCCTTCTTTCTCATGGGTGAATAATACTCCATTGTATATATGTACCACATCTTCTCTATCCATTTACTCATGATGGACCCTTGGGTGGTTTCCATATCTTGGCTGTTGTGAATAATGTTGCAATATACATGGGAGTGCATATATCTCTTCAAGATTGTTTTCATTTCCTTCAGGCATACCCAGAAGTGGAATTGCTGAAAGACAAATATTGTATACAATAACATATGTGGAATCTAAAAAGTCAAACTTGTCAAAACAGAGAGTAAAATGGTGGTTCCCAGGGGCTGGAGACGGGGGAATAAGAGAGATGTTGTTTAAGGACACAAGCTTGCCATACTAGTAGAAAAACAAATCCTGAGATCTAGAGTGCATTATACTGAACATAGACAACAACATTGTATTATACTCATCAAACCTGCTAAAAGACTAGATCTTAATTATTCCCACCACAAAAAACAATCATGTTGTAGTGACATGACAGAGGTACTAACTATCGTTACAAACATAATATAATATACACATATACATATATCAAATCAACATGTGCACACCATTAATTTATAAAGTGTTATATGTCATATATATTTTAATATATTTTATTGATTATGCTATTACGGTTGTCCCATTTCCCCCCTTCATTCCACTCCATCCTGCACAGCCCCTCCTTCCCACATTCCCCCCCTATAGTTCATGTCCATGGGTCATACATACAAGTTATTTTTCTTCTACATTTCCTATACTATTCTTATCCTCCCCCTGTCTATTTTCTACCTACCATTTATGCTACTTATTCTCTGTAGCTTTCCCCCCTCTTCCCCCCTTCCACTCCCCTGTTGATAACCCTTCATGTGATCTCCATTTCTGTGGTTCTGTTCCTGTTCTAGCTGTTTTCTTAGTTTGCTTTTGTTTTTGTTTTAGGTGCGGTTGTTAATAACTATGAGTTTGCTGTCATTGCTTAGTTGTATTTTTTCTGGAGCTTTGATCTGTTCTTTCATTTTGGCCATTTTTTTTTTTTGTCTCAGTGCACCTGTTACATAAAGGGGTGAAGACTTAGGTGTTCATCGGGGCAGGGTAATGCTGGTTGCTGCACTGTGACACTGTATGTGGGGGAGGGATCTGATAGGGAGCAATGGTGACTGCTCCATTCTGCCAGATTTCATTTATTCCCTCTGTTACCCACAATCACATTGGGCCCTTCTGGTGCTGATTTCCGAGTGGATGGGCTTGTGTATGATCTGTGGGTCTCTCCAACGAACTGTCTTGTGAGGCTTGGAGTTTCTCCTGCTGCGGCCTCAACCCCCACAGGTGTTTGCAGTCAGTGGTTTGAGGCTTTATTTCCTGGCGCTGGAACTGTGGGTTGCGCAGCCTGTCACCTGGTCAACCAGCAGCTGCCTCACTGGCCAGCTGAGCTTTGCCCACCCAGATCCACAATCCACCACCTCACTTGGTCTGTCAGCCACCGCCTTGTTGGCAAGTCCTTTCTGCCCCTCCTACAGGTCTGGATGAATGTTTCTTCTTTATCTCCTTGGTTGTCGGACTTCCATGCAGTTCGATTTTCTGTCAGTTCTGGTTGTTTTTTGCTTTTAAATTGTTGTTGTCCTTCTTTTGGTTGTGTGAGGAAGCACAGTATGTCTACCTGTGCCTCCATCTTGGCCAGAGTATATGTCAAATATATTTCAATAAAAACTAATCAACAGCCTGGACTGGTTTAGCTCAGTGGATTGAGCACTGGCCTGTGAACCACAGGGTTTCTGGTTCGATTCCCAGTCAGGTCACATCCCTGGGTTGCAGGCCAGGTCCCCAGTAGGGGGTGTGTGAGAGGCAACCACACATTGATGTTTCTCTCCCTTTCTTTCTCCCTTATTTCCCCTCTGTCTAAAAATAAATAAATAAAATCTTAAAAAACAACAACAACCCACAAGTCAACCCCAAAACTATGGGTTCCATTGAGGATTTTAAGTAAGAGTATGACCTGATATGTGTCTGCATTTACGTGTAGAAGCAGCACACCAGCAACAGTGTGGAAATGGATGGAAGGGGACAACACTGGGCAGGGAGCAAGTTGAGGGACCTCCTCTAGAATAGGACCACAGGCATGGAGACTAAGACCCATTAGAGAGTGCAGGGCGTGGGAACTAGTGAGGGCTAGGGAGAGGGCAGAGGGCAGAGTCTGGGATGACTTCCTGGTTTCTGGCTCTGTTGGCCACATGGATGGCTGTGCCATTTCTTGAGCTGTATGCACAGGAAGAGGGTGCTAAATGAGGGCTGAAGAGCTCCATTTGGCAGGAGCTTGAGTTGCTTGAGGGTCATCCAAATGGAGATGTGTAGCAGGTGGTTTAATGTGTTAGTCTGGCATGAGAAAAACCTCAGGCATGGCAATACATCACACTAGTGTCCTATAGATTGCTTTGACAATCTATAAGTAAAAGTATAAGAAAAAGTAAATTGTTATTTACTTTTTCTGGAATGTTCTTTTCCTTCTTTCAGGTCTGCATCCTTTCCCACACCCTCCCTTACAGCTGAGACCATGCTACCCAAGCTCCGAAGCCCCTTGGGTGGTGTTCCTTCACCAGTGGGCCCTTGATGACCATTACCATCTGCTTGTTGAAACAGAGCCTGGTCTTGCAGTTTTGAAAGTTATAAACTAGCATTTCCAGCCTCTGATGGATGCTGAGTTCACCAGCTATAATCACATGTAATGAAAAGATAGATTAAATGTTTCCTCTTTTGATTACAGAAATAATTATCAATTATGCAGCTGTTTGTTTTATCAGCATATCAGCAGGTCTCCTGACTGGAATTCTTAATCAAGTCCTTTCAAAACATCAGTGGCAGATTGCTGCCTCCCTTTCTCTCTGACTCTGCATACCTACTGTTTCTTCATTTAATGGAATTAATTAACTGCTGTTCCCTTCCTTCTGCATGGATGTCTACAAACCTACAGGCAGATGCCCTGGTAAAACACTCAGCTGTAGAGAAGAAAGTGAGTGTCCCTTCCACGCATCTTCTTGAGTATTGCAGAATAAGCATTGTGGCATGAATCACCTAAAATTCATCAGTTCTGGCATGTTATCAAAAAGAAGAAAGATCTCTAAGGGTTGAGTGAATCTTTGTAAATTTAATAGCTCCTTTGAAAAAACTCTCTATGCTGCCATAGAAACCGTCACTTTCAAGTGGATTGTAAATAAAAACAGGGCCCTCTGGCTTCTTGTTTACCTTATATGTACATTCCCTTTTAAATGTAGAAAAGTATGCCTTCTTTCTTATTCTCATCGTGTCTGATTGTAGTCATTGGGAAAACTTGTTAGTCTTTCTGAGTTAGAAGATATGAAATGCATGGGATCAAAAGGTGCCAATATTCATTTTAAGGTAGTCAGAGGTTTCATGTTCCTGAGAGCAGATAAATCATGGAAAAGAATTTTTAAAAAATCCTTCCCTCAGCATAGTTAAAATAGCATCATAGATCTGTGAGCAACTGCTCACAGAACTGTGACATGAAGGCCATGGCTCTTTTGAGACACTTCATCTGTTTTTCACAATTCGCTTTGTGAGGAGAATAAAATATTCATCAGGTTGACTGCAGTGGATGTCTGCCCCTCTCTGTCCCTCTCCGGTTTTGTCTGGCAGTTCTGTTGAACAGCATATCTGAGAGTCTAAATCCCAGACAGGAGCAGGATGGCTGGGCGGGCTCCCTGTCAGTCAACCACTGGCCAAATGCAGTGCTGTGAGGCTTTCTGGGAGGCATTTTGGGTGAGTGAGGGCTTGAAAGCTTTCTTTACTAACCTTGGGTTAAAGCACAAATGATTTCACATTTAAAATACACTCCAAGAAAAGTTCTCCTTCAAACACTGCCTTGATTTAGCTAAACGTTCCTCTTTTGTGTTCCCATAGACTCCATCTTGTTGCCTAAAGAATATTTTGTTTATGTTTCATTTCACTCACCACAATCTGCACTTTTTAAGGGCAGGGCCAGGACCTTCTCCATTCTTATACCCGTGTCCTCTCCAGTGTCCTGTACCCAGTAGATCCTCAACAAATATTTTTCAAACAGAGCTAAAATGAGTTGAAAGCTATATTCCATAATTCAGAGTGAGCTTCTCCAAAGCAGATACCATGTCTCATTCATCTCTGGAATAATAATGAAGATAATAGCATATATTGATTGGGTACTTACATGCAGTATTACTTCTAATCCCCTTACCAACTGCCTAAGATACATTCTGTTATTATCCCCATTTTTCAGACAACAAAACTGAGTAAGGAAGGGAATTAGCTTGAATTTGTGACACAGAGCATTTGGCCAGTACCACAGTGTTACACTGCCTCCCAGGCCTAAGCATATTCCCTTGTTTAGAGAAGATATAACAGATGTTTGTTGAATGCATAAATCTCATTGAAAATCAGATAGCTCAACTTTAGAAGTAGTCGACATCTAATTTCTCAGGGTCCTGCTGGTGATATTTAGGAGGCTATTGTGGTAATCAATCATGATAGGAGTTCACACATATATGGTTCTCATCCTTCTGGGTACATGGTATAACTCACTTCCCTATTACTTGCTGTTAGTCATGGACATATGATTTGCCTTAGCTCATGAAATATGAGTGGAAGTGATATGTGTCACAAGCAGAAGCTTTCAGGGTCAGTGTGTGCTTCACCATAAATTCTAGTCTTTCCTCTGCAGTGGTAAATGTGAACACAAATGCCAGGGTGGTAGTTTTCTCAGCCTGGTTCTCTGAATGACCTCAGTAACAGGGCCCCTTGATGATCCCGTTTGATTACGCGTAGTGTGAGAGAGAAATTATTATTATTTTTTGCTGTTGGCCACTGACACTGCGACTTGCTTGTAACTGTAGCATAAATTCACCCATGCTGGCTGGTACAAATGTCAAATAATTGATTTTCCCTCATTTCAAACATTTGGACCTCACTGGCAGCAATGAGGGGTAAAGGTATAAGCAGTCTTCAGAAGATCCCTGGTAATTCAACAAGTACTGTATGATTTCACCTAAAAAACCCTTTTATATTTCAAGGTCAGAGACTGTTGTCTTAACTTGGAAACTAGGTATAACTCTGTCTGAAAAAATTATTAGCATGGTTGCTTTTCTGGATTTGGCTGTTTTAGGTTGATTTTCAGAAACAGACCAAAGTTGAAAATTCATGTGCAGGTGCTTTATTCAAGAAGGGCTCCCAGGGGAGACTAGGGAGAGAGGGAGGGAGCAGTACAGGGAATGGGCGGAAGCCAAGCCAGGGTGTGGCCTGCTCTGGAAGGTAAGTAACACACCAGTGTTTCTCACCTAGAGAAAAGAAGGTGACTTCTGGGCAAGATGGCAGTGTAGGCAGACATGGCTCACCTCTTCGCACAACCACATCAAAATTACAACTAAAATATAGAACAAGCATCACTCAGAACTGTTAGACGTTGCGTTGAATGGAAGTCTAACAACTACAAAACTGAATTGAATGGAAGTGTAACAACTATGGAATTACAGAAACCACATGCATCCAGACTGGTAGGAGGGGCACAGATATGGAAAGGGCTGGTCCCACACTCACGTGTGGTGGATAAAAATTCAGGAAGGATATATTGGGAGTGAGGAGTCCCAGCCCTACACCAAGTCCCTCAGCACAGGGTTCCAGTGCCAGGAGATAAATTCCCACAACTTCTGGCTGCAAAAATCAGTGGGGCCTGAGTCAGTGGAAGAAACTACTGGAGTCCCAAGCAGTTCCTCTTAAACGATGCACACATGGACTCACCTACTCAGACTCAATCCCTCCAGCTCCAGCATCAGGGTGACAGCTTGAAAGACACAAGAAACATTTTGAGAGAGGATGAAGTGGCTGCCATCAAGGGGAGCACAGGCCACTGTCTCTTTTCTAAACCCTCCCCCCACAGAGCTGGCAAGTTGGTGCCATGTCTGAGACACCATCATCCTGGCTGACAATGTTTGGCCCACCTTGGAGATCCCTGGAGACTCTACCCCACCCAACTTAATGGCCCATCCAAGCTGCTTTTCTATGGAATGGCTGGTCTTGGCTCAGGCTTCACAACTTCCTAAATCCTATCAAACAGGCAACAGCTGGCTCCAATGAGCCCTAGATCTGGCACTAGCAGCAGCCAGCTTAGATTCACAGCTTGGCTTTGCCTTGGAATCTCCAAGCCCAGCACAAGTAGCAGCTATCTCAGATTGCTGTGTAGCTGAGGCAGGGTACCCCAGGCAAAACACAGGTGGGGCTGACTGTGGCTTGTACCACCTGGAAAACCCCAGGGCCAACGTAAGCAATGGAAAGGTACATACCACATCAGAGCACCAGGACACTGCCCCTGAACAGCTGATCCTTCATGGATGGTGGAGGTTGGTGGTCAGTGGTCATAGCCAGTCCTTGCAGCTGACTGGCCTGGGTAAATCTCTCCCATTGATCTGCCTATAGCAACCAAGGCTCAACTACAAGAGGAGGGTATACTCAGCCCACACAAAGGGTGTACCTCGAGCACCCAGCTTGTGTGACAGGGGAGGTTGTGCCACTGGACCCTAGAAGATGCCTACTACATTAAGACACACTGCCAAGACATGGAGTCAAAGCAGCTATGCCTAATACATAGAAACAAACACAGGGAGGCTGCCAAAATGAAGAGACAAAACAACATGGTCCAAATGAAAGAACAGATAAAAACTCCAGAAAAAGAGCTAAATGGAATGGAGATAATCTATCAGTTGCAGAGTTCAAAACACTGGTTATAAGGATGCTCAAGGATCTTAATGAGGACCTCAATAGCATAAAAAGTATCCAGTCAGACACAAAGGATTCACTAATTGAAATAAATAACAATTTACAGGGAAACAACAGTGGAGTGAATGAAACTGAGAATCAAATCAATGATTTGGAACATACTGGAAGGGAAAAACAACCAATCAGAAGAAGAAGAAAAAAGAAGGCAAAAAAAAAAAAAGGATAGTATAAGTAGTCTCTGGGATAACTTCAAGAAGTCCTACATTCACATCATAGGGGTGCCAGGAGGAGAAAAAGAGCAAGAAATTGGAAATCCATTTGAAAAAATAGTGAAAGAAAACTTCCCTAATTTGGTGAAGGAAACAGACATGCAAGTCCAGGAAGCACAGAGAGTCTCAAACAAGTTGGATGCAAAGAGGCCCACTCCAAGACACATCATAATTAAAATGCCAAAGGTTAAAAAATAAAGGCAGAATCTTAAAGCAGCAAGAGAAAAGAAGTTAGTTACTTACAGGAGAGTACCCATAAGACTGTCAGTTGATTCCTCAAAAGAAACTTTGCAGGCTAGAAGGGATTGGCAAGAAGTATGCAAAGTCAAGAAAAGCAGGGACCTAGAGCCAAGATTGCTCTCCCCAGCAAAGCTATCATTTAGAATCAGAGGGCAGGTAAAGAGCTTCCCAGACAAGAAAGGACTAAAGGATTTCATCATCACCAATCTATTATTATAAGAAATGTTAAAGGGGCTTATTTAAGAAAAAGAAGATTAAAACTATGAACAATAAAATAGCAAACACTGTATATCTATCAATAATTAAATCTAAAAAACAAACTAAACAAACAAGAAGAAAAGAGATAGGATCATGGATATGGAGAACATTTTGATGGTTGTCAGATGGGAGCGGATTTGGGGGAATAGGTGAAAAGGTGAGGGGATTAAGAAGTACAAATAGGTAGTTACAGAATAGCCAGTATGCTGTAAAGTACAGTGCAGGAAATGGAGTAGCCAAGGAACTTACATGCATGACCCATGTACATGAACAATGGTGAGGGGATTGCCTGAGGGAGTGGGGTGTGCTGAGTGGAGGGGTATAGGAGGTAAAATCAGGACAACTCTAATAGCATAATTAATAAAGTATAACTTAAAAAAAGAAAAGAGGGTAAGCTTCTTTCACTTAATGGTTAATGATTGCTCCCTGGGGAGGAAGGTGAGATATAAATACCCAGGAATTACCTCTTAGTAGGCCAAGGGCAACTGTTAAAGAAGATATGCAGGCATTGGCTATAGGAAGCACACTCAAGTAGGGAGGGAGGGAGGTTTTGCACAGAAACAGTTAGTTTGGGGACATCTTAGTTTTGGCCTATTTAAACTAATTTTACGCAGACATCTGTCAAGGAAAATTCAAAGATTGGTCTCTCCATTTTTGTGTAATAATGAAAGACAGGGAGACATGGAGGTGCAAAAGGACCATCCTGTCATTAGGGAGGCGGTTGTGAAGAAAGACGAAGCTGGCACTTATGACTCCAGATTCTGGTGTCAGGGAATTGTCCTCCAGCGTGCCAAACAAATAAACATCACCCCAAACTTGTAGAGTTTATTATGTGATACTGGCTCCAACTCAAAAGCTGCCTGAACTTTTTAGCAGAATTATTTTCAACATATTTTGTTTTACTACCTAGCTATCATACCTATCATACCTTTTTTGAGGAAGAGGAGTAGTAGAAATAAATATACTTAAAAATTTCTTTTTAAATCAGTAAGGTAACACGGCCATACAATTGGCTTTTTTCCCCCCTGCAGCTCTTGGATTCCCTCTCTGTGGAGTCTTACTGGATGAAGTCTAAGGTGCCTGCTGCAGTGGAGTTGTACTTCTGTCCTCTCCGTGGGGAAGGCGCATGCATATAATGTGATCCCTGGCAGCTAGGATTAGGAAGAAGAACATCATAATGGGTACAGGTTGATATGGCCATGGTGGTTTTAAAAATATGCACACAACTTTTTCTTTTTCAACAAACAAATCTCTCTACTTTTTTTTCTCAATGCCTACACCCCCTCATCTCAACGACAGCCGTAAGCCTGCTTTCTCTCTGTGAATCTGTCTTTATTTTGCTTGTTACTTTATTTTGTTTATTAGATTCCACATGGGAGTGAAATCATATGGTACTTGTCTTTCTCTGACTAGCTTATTTCACTTAGCATAATGCTCTCCAGGTTCATGCATGCTGTCACAAAGGGTAAGATTTCTTTCTTTTCCATGGCCACATAATATTCCATTGTGTAGAGGTACCACAGCTTTTTAATTCACTCATCTACTGATGGACACTTGGGCTAATTCCAAATCTTGGCTATTGCACATAATGCTGCAGTGAACACAGGGGTGCACATATTCTTTTGAATTATTGTTTTAGGTTTATTTGGATAAATTCCCAGAAATGGAATTGATAGGTCATAAGGTAGTTCAATTTTTAATTTTTTGAGGTAACTCCATACTGCTTTCCACAGCGGCTGCACCAATCTCTATTCCCACTAACAGTGCAGGACGGTTCCCTTTTCTCCACATCCTCACCAACATTTGTTGTTTGTTGATTTATTGATGATAACCATTCTGACAGTTGTGAGGTGATATCTCATTGTGGTTTTAATTTTCATTTCTCTCGTGATTAGTGAGGTTGAGCATCTTTTCATATGTTTACTGGCCATCTGCATGTCTTGGGAGAAGTGTCTAGTTTGTGGAGAGATTAAGCAAAAAAGAAGAAAAGAAAGAAGTCATGAACAGAAAACATTGGTGATTGTGAGGAGGAGGAATGTGGGTAGATGTAAAAGAAGGTATAGGGAGGAATAAATGGTGATACAAAAAATAAAATAAATTAAATAAAAATAAATTGGATTTTTTTTTGAGTTTTAAAAGTTCATTATACATTTTAGAAATTAACTGCTTATCTGATGTATCATTGATGGATATGTTCTCCTATTCAGTGAGTAGTCTTTTCATTTTGTTGATGGTTTCCTTTGCTGTGAAAAACTTTTCAGTTTTATGTAGTCCCATTTGTTTATTTTTTCTTTTGTTTCCCTTGCCTGAGGAGATGTATCAGAAACAATATTGCTATAAGAAATGTCTGAGGTTTTACTGCCTATGTTTTCTTCTAGAATTTTTATGATTTCAAGTCTACAGTTAAATTTTTAATCCATTGTGAGTTTAATCTTGTGTATGGTGTAAGAAGTCAGTCTAGTTTCATTTTTCTACATGTATCCATCCAATTTCCCCAATACCATTCATTGAATAGACTATCTTTACCCCATTGCATGCTTTTGCTTCTTTTGACAAATGTTAATTGACTATAAAGGTTTGTTTCTGAGATCTCTATTCTATTCCACTGATCTATATGTCTGTTTTTATGCCAGTACCATGCTGTTTTGATTACTATGGCATTATAGTGTAGTTTGATAACAAGAAGCCTGATTTCTCCAACTTTGTTCTTCTTTCTCAAGTTTACTGTAGCTATTTAGGGTCTGTTGTGGTTCTGTAAAATTTTTGGAATATTTGTTCTCATTTTGTGACATATGCCATTTGTATCTTGATAGGAATTGTGTTGAATCCATAGATTGCTTTGGGTAACATGGACATTTTAATGTTAATTCTTCCAATCCATGAACATAGTATATGCTTCCAACTTATTTGTATTGATATCTTCTTCAATTTATTTCTTCAGAGTTTTATAATTTTCTGAGTACAGGTCCTTTACACCCTTGTTTAATTTATTCTTAAATATTTTATTATTTTTGAAGAAATTGTGAATGGGATTGTTTTCTTTTCTTTTTCTTTTTTTAAATCCTTACCTGAGGACATTTTCTTTCCATTGCTTTTAGAGAGAGAGGAAGGGAGAAAGAATGGAGAGAAACATTGATGTGAGAGAGAAACATCAATTAGTCACTTCCTGTATGTACCTGAACTGGGGATCATATGTGCCCCAAATGTGGAATTGAACAGAAAACTCTGGTATGTTCCCTGACCAGGAATCAAACCTGTAATGCTTTGATTATGAGATTATGCTCCAATTGACAAAGGCACACCAGCCTGGGCAGGGATTGTTTTCTTAGTTTCCCTTTGTGATAGTTCATTATTGGTGTATAAAAATGCAATTGACTTCTCAATATTTGATATTTATTTTGTATCCTGTTACTTTACTGAATTCATTTTCCAGTTCTAGTAGTCTTTTTGTGGAATCTTTAGGGTTTTCAGCATACAACATTATGGCATATGCAAATAATGACAGCTTTACTTTCTCCTTTCCAATTTGGATGACTTTTATTTCTTTTTCTTGTCTGATTGCTGTGGCTATGACATCCAGTACTATGTTGAATAAGAGTTAGAAAGTGACATCCCTGTCTTATTCCCTATCTTAAGGGGAATACTTTTAGATTTTGCCCGTTGAGTATGATGTTGGCAGCAGGTTTTTCATCTATGACCTTTATTATGTTGAGGTATGTTCCCTCTTTTCCCACTTTGCTGAGAGTTTTTATCATAAATGGCTCCTGGATTTTATCAAATGCCATTTCTGTGCCTATTGATGTGATTATGTGGCTTTTATCCCTCATTTTGTTTATGTGGTGAATTATATTTATCAATTTTTGAATGTTATACCAAGCTTGTATTCCTGGAATAAATCCCACTTGATCTTGGTGTTTGATCTTTTTGAAGAATTGGTGTATTCAGTTTACTAATATTTCATTGAGGATTTTAGTGTCTATGATCATTAGGGATATTGGCCTATAGTTTTCTTTCTTTGTAGTGTCTTTATCTGGTTTTGGAATTAGGATAATGCTGACCTGGTAAAATGAGCTTGGGAGTCTTCCCTCCTCTTGAATTTTTTGGAATAGTTTGAGAAGAATTGGTGTTAGTTCTTCTTTGAATGTTTGGTAAAATTGAAGCCATCTGGTCCAAGACTTTTGTTTGTTCAGAGGGTTTTTTTTTTGTTTGTTTTTTTAATTACTGCTTCATTTTCACTAGTTGTAATCTGTATATGCAGATTCTCTGATTCTTCCTGATGCAGTTTTGGAAGATTATATGCTTCTAGGAATTTATCCACTTCTAGATTGTCAAATTTCTTAATATTCTTTGTATTTCTTTGGTGTAAGTTGTTACTTCTCTTTCATTTCTGATTTCATTTATTTTGATCCTATCTCTTTTTTTTTGTCCATAGAAATTTAATTCTACTCTTTTTAAGAGGTAGAACCTATTCTTCATCTTTCCCTTTCCCCCCTGAGTGTAGGCTAGATTTGGTAACTTGCTTATAAAGATAAAATAAGGCAGAAGTGATAGTGATAACAGAACATCACCCCAGGGACAGGTCATAAAAGGTATTGTGGCTTTCTTCTCTCTCTTTCTATTTTCAGATTGCTCACTCTGTGTGGTGTCTACTGACACATGTCATGAATACACTCAAACAGCCCTGTGGATTGAGGTCCATTGCTAATAGCCATGTGAACAATTTATTTTGGAAGTCAGTTCTCCAGCCTCATGAAGTCCTCAGATGATTACAGCCCTGACAGATACCTTAACAACAACCTAATGAGGGACTCTGAGCCAGCATTAGCCCTCTGAGCTTCTCTCAATCCTTGACCCAGAAAAACTGTGAGATAATAAACAGTTGCTATTTTTAACTGCTAAGTTTTGGGGTAATTTGTTATGCAGCAATAGATAGCTAATGAATTGACTATTCAGGGAATCAGGAGAAGCACTGTTTCTATTGACTTCCCCAGCATCAGACATGGAAGAATTCTTCACAGGGAATGTCAGAATAGAATGTGTGCATAGAGAATAAAGGAGAGTGAATTTTTAGCACAGCGGATGAAAATCTACTGTGCTGGGTATTTTCCAGTTGCCCCTCCACACTCATTTTCTACTACTCCCACCTTGCACTATGTCCTGGAAGCCTGACCTCTATGGACTGCGGTGATTGGGTTTCCTTGTTCTCTGATTTCTGTTGGATTTGGCCAGCAGGTAAAAAATTATGAGGAGGGAAGAGACTGGGTAAAGAGAAAAAGCAGGGAGTTCATTTCCCTGGTTCCCTCCCTGGTGGTAAGTGGGCCAGGACCTCTTCATCAGCTTTCTACAGCCTGACTTAGCTGTTCTCTGTACTTGAATCTTCAGGTGTAGGAGTCATATGGGCTCCCCACTGTTAGCCTTGGAGTGCTTTACCCCTTCACTGTGGTTTTTTTAACTCTGGTCACATGTCTGGAAATAGTTCTCAATCACTCATTTTGAGTATATTATCTCTTTATTCCTCAGACTCTGACATCCAGCTGGGCTTTCTTTGGTGTCCTCTGCTCTAATTGGAAAGACTTGCTTTGGCTTTGAGAGTTGCAAATTGCTACTACTACTTTCTATTACATCTACTAATTCTACTTTCCTTCCTCTTTTTGTTCTTACTCTACCTTCTGTTTTTCTCCTTCTTTTATTATTAGAAACCTCTTTCTGAATGAAATCTTATACTGATTCCAAAATATAAAACACATATATAAAGTGAGATATGCTCAGGTTGAAGTGGGTGAGGAGGGCAGACATCCCACCCAGAGAACCTTCCTTCCCTCTTCTCCTTGAGGCAGTGCCTGATAACAAAAGCTCATAGTCAGACCCTAAAAATCACTTACTGGCACCTCATCTTCCTCTTTTCTCTGAATCGATTTTTAGCTCCTCATGACCCTGAAACTTAGCTTTACCCTCTTCGATTTTCTTCTGTCTCTGCTTTGGTTCTCTTATCTAGAAAACCGTAGTTGTCTATGACTTTATAGGTGCCCAAGGTTTTTTATTCCCTTACCCTTTCATTTGTGCCTGCTTTGAGAATCCCTAACCCTGCACAACTGCCCAATGTCTGCATTCTCTTTCCAGTATCTATTTACAGGTGTGCATTGTTATAGAAAGCTGAAATGAGACTGAGTCTAATAAGCGTCTACACCCTCTTTCACAACCACGGCCTTGATTCAGCAGAAGACTCCTTTTAGTTCTATTCCGTTGATTCCTTGTTATGTGCTCTTTATAACCACTCTGTTCTTAGCTCATCTTTTCCTCCTTCTTTCCCCCCAGTTTATAATGTTACCTCTGCTTTTCTGTGAAGACAAGTCTCTAAGTCCTTACCCTTATGTTCATTAAGAAACATCCCATGAAATGGCAGGGGCTTAAACAGGATCAAGTGTTTTCTCCCCTGTGTAGTTAGTACATGGAAGGTCCAGGGCCCTATACTGGCTTCATGATGCTCAGGAATCCAGATACCTTCCAGCTCTCCCATACATGGGTATGGCATTTACCCTCCTGATCTAATGGCAACTTGAAATCCATTCCAGGAAGGAAGATGAAGAAAGGGAGAAAACAGGCATAACCCTCTGTTTCAGGACATACCCCAGAAGTCACATACAATACATAACCTCACAATTCACTCAAGATTTAGTCCCATGGCTTTGCTGAGTCTGGACAATGCAATTTTCTCTGGGTAGCCATTGGCCCAACTGAAATGTTAGAGGTTCTTTTTCTAAGGAAGATAAAAAGGATTGCTGGTTGTCTGTAGTGCCATTTCATGTTAGCTCCGTATAGTCACCATTCTCTGACTTTATTTTTCTGCCCAAGGACACCGAGCCACCCTTCCTTTTTAAGGTGACACCATCCATATATGCCTGTGCTCCCATGCACTTCATAACTATTTGAAACTGCATACTTATTTTCAGAATTATGTTGTGTGTTCATTCTTTTTGTAGTTCTGATGATGTTTTTATCATGTCTAATTTCTTTCAAGTGGAAGCTATTCCAAAGATACTTATTTATTATATTTAATAAAAAACAAAATTACTCTCTGACTGCCTGCTACTTTTATGGATCTTTTCAATTTGCTTTAATTAAAAAAAATGACTGTGTATATACGAGCATGATGTATGCATGAAATATACATATATAGCAAATGCTCACTTTTAACTTTTTAAATTATATTTTATTGATTATACTATTACAGTTGTCCAGATTTGTTCCCCTTTTCCTCTCTCCACCCAGCACACCCCACTCCCTCAGGCAATACCCTCACCATTGTTCATGTCCATGGATCATGTGTATAAGTTCTTTGGCTACTCCATTTCCTGCACTGTACTTTACATCACACTGGCTATTCTGTAACTACCTATTTGTACTTCTTAATCCCCTCACCTCTTCATCCATTCCCCCACAATACTCTCTTATCTGGTAACCATCAAAACTCTCTTCATATCCATGATTCTGTCTCTCTTCTTTTTGTTTGTTTAGTTTGCTGTTTAGATCCAATTGTTGATAGATATACAGTGTTTGCTATTTTATTGTTCATAGTTTTAATCTTCTTTTTCTTAAATAAGCCCCTTTAACATTTCTTATAATAATAGATTGGTGATGATGAAATCCTTTAGTCCTTTCTTGTCTGGGAAGCTCTTTACCTGCCCTCTGATTCTAAATGATAGCTTTGCTGGGGAGAGCAATCTTGGCTCTAGGTCCCTGCTTTTCTTGACTTTGCATACTTCTTGCCAATCCCTTCTAGCCTGCAAAGTTTCTTTTGAGGAATCAACTGACAGTCTTATGGGTACTCTCCTGTAAGTAACTAACTTCTTTTCTCTTGCTGCTTTAAGATTCTGCCTTTATTTTTTAACCTTTGGCATTTTAATTATGATGTGTCTTGGAGTGGGCCTCTTTGCATCCAACTTGTTTGAGACTCTCTGTGCTTCCTGGACTTGCATGTCTGTTTCCTTCACCAAATTAGGGAAGTTTTCTTTCACTATTTTTTCAAATGGATTTCCAATTTCTTGCTCTTTTTCTCCTCCTGGCACCCCTATGATGTGAATGTAGGACTTCTTGAAGTTATCCCAGAGACTACTTATACTATCCTTTTTTTTTTTTTTGCCTTCTTTTTTCTTCTTCTTCTGATTGGTTGTTTTTCCCTTCCAGTATGTTCCAAATCATTGATTTGATTCTCAGTTTCATTCACTCCACTGTTGTTTCCCTGTAAATTGTTATTTATTTCAATTAGTGAATCCTTTGTGTCTGACTGGATACTTTTTATGCTATTGAGGTCCTCATTAAGATCCTTGAGCATCCTTATAACCAGTGTTTTGAACTCTGCATCTGATAGATTGCTTATTTCCATTTTGTTTAGTTCTTTTTCTGGGCCATGTTTTTTTGTCTCCTCATTTTGGCAGCTTCCCTATGTTTGTCTTTGTGTACTAGGTCAAGCTCTTATGACTCCCTGTCTTGGTAGTGTGGCCCAATATAGTAGGAGTTCTATAGGGTCCAGTGGCACAGCCTCCCCTATCACCCAAGCTGGGTACTTGAGTTGTGCTCTTAGTTTGGGCTGAACATTCCCTTCTCTTGTAGTTGAACCTTGATTAAAGTTGACAGGAGAATGGGAGGAATTTACCCAGGCCAGTCAGCTGCAAGTACTGGCTGTGACCACTGACCACCAACCTCCGCCCACCATGGGAGATCAGCTGTGCAGGAGTAGGGTGGTGGTGGTGCTCTGACATGGTGTGTAGTTGTCCACTGGGTGGTCAGGCTCTGGGGTTTCCTGGGTGGTACAGGCCAAGGTCAACCCCTACCTATGTTTTACCTGGGCCACCCTGCCTAAGCTATAAAGCAATCTGAGATGGCTGCTACTTATGCTGAGCTTGGAGATTCCCAGGCAAAACCAAATTGTGAGTCTAGGCTGGCTGCTGCTAGTGACATGTGTGGGACCACTGAACAAGTGGTATGGGGCTGGGGGCTCACTGAGGTCGGATGTTTCCTGTTTGATAGGATTCAGGAAGTTGTGAATCATGAACCAAGATCAGCCATTCATGTGGAAAAGTCTGTTAATAGCTTGGGTTGACCTGTAAGTTGGGTGGTACAGGTCTTGGGGGATCTCCAGAGTGGGGCACACAGTGTTAGCCAGGTTAATGGAGTCTCAGATATGGCATTGGCCTGCTGGCTCTGTGGCTTTGTAGCTCTGTGGCAGGGAGCTTCAAAAAAGGGACAATGGCCTTTCTGTCTCAGAAAAAGCTGTCCCCCAGTTCTCACCTTGATGCCAGGCCCTTCAGTTCTGCCCTGTATTCCACTAGTGTGTTTCAAGCTGCTACCCCAGTGCTAGAGCTCAGAGGGAGTGAGTCTGAGTAGGTGAGTCCATACGTGAGTTATTGAGGCTCCAGAAGTTTCTTCTACCAACTGAGTCCCTGCTGGTTTTTGCAGCTAGAAGTTATGGGGACTTATTTCCTTGTCACTGGAATCCTGGGCTGGGGGGTGTGGTATGGGGCTGGGGCTCCTTGCTCCCAAGATGTCCCACCCCCTAATTTTTATCCTTTGCACATGGGTATGGGACCAGCCTGTTCGTGTCTCCACACCTCCTACCAGTCTGGATGCGTGTGGTTTCTTTAATTCCGTTGCTGTCAGACTTCCATTCAACTTGATTTCTGAAAGTTCTGAGTGATGGTTGTTCTATAATTTAGTTGTAATTTTGGTGTGGATGTGTGAGGAGGTGAGTCCTAGTTACTGATGCTTCCATCTTGACTGGAAGTCTTCATTCTCACTTTTTAGATACTCTATTAATGTTTCTATTTAAAAGTCAATATGTTGATTGGGATATACATTATTGGTCTCAGGAAAAACAAACCAGTTCTGTTTTGTTTTGGCTGGTCCATTCAGTTCAAAGAGGCTATCCATAATTTATGAGAGAGGAGGCTTTGGAAGTAAATTTCTATTTCAAGTTAAAATGTTATCTGGGCCCATGGTCTGTGCTGAGTCTTAATTTATAATGGTGACTGAGGAATAACACAGAGAGGCAAGTGTCATTGAAATAATTTTTATTACTCATGTTTTTAGAGGAAAGGAGACATGCCCTGCCTCACAGGGCCACATGGCAAGCACCAGCTTTGTTCAGGAGGCAGAAGCAGGAGTGAGAGGAAAGCCTAGACCACCACCTTTTGGGGGCATTTCCATGGGAAAAGAAAGACAAGGCAGGGTAAAAATCTTAAGAATGGCTAGTTTGAATAGTTCAGCCGGTACTGGGGCATAGTGGATGTCCCTAGCTGACTGGTATCTGGCCCTGTAGTGCTTAGGGTAGAGTATACAAACCAAATAGAGAAGGTGGTTTGAAGTACAAAGGCGCTGTATTGTTTAGTTTGCATATTAAAGGCATGTTCCTGTCTGAGCCCTTTGTCATCTCCAGGATTGGCTAGTTCTGAGAATGGCAATCTCTCCTCGCCAGAAAGGTTTTTAAAATGCCAAAAAATCCTAAAATATAGAAAATAAAAATATGAATAATACAGTCTATCACCAATTTCTTAGCTCTTTCCCTAGTTATCTCACCACTGCATCTCATTTTTCTCTTGCTGTCAGTTTATGCTCTCTCCTAAAGTTTAGACTTAAGCTCTCTTCAACTTTCTTTACAAATTTTAATCTGGTGCTGACCACCTGCACTTTCAGGGTCTTAATCAATGCCTCTATCTATCAAGAATAGGAGTATGACCTTGGCTTAGTTAGTGTTCCTTTCTGGGCTTCTGATTCTCTGTCCATAAAATGGAGGAAGATTCTTTTTATCTATACCTTTCATTTCAGAGTCTGGAACCAGCCCCTGCAAAGGGACCTCTTTCAGAGATATGGTGTGGAGGATATTCTCCATCACCAAAGCATTTACTTTGGAGAGCAAGGAGGGAAGCTGGAATATCCCTGGGTCAAACAGGAAGGAAAGTGTAGGAACAGATTTCAATACTGTCTGCCATCCAGTTGAGCACACAGCATTTTAATTTTGCCTGTATATTAGTCTTGTAGTTATTAATTTGAGGCCCCTATAATATTAATGCCTATTATTTCCCAACAGAGGCCATTTGTTGCAGCTAGCAGGTCTTTGTTAATTGTTTTGCTTATTTCTACCAGTGTGTTTCCTCATGCTGTCCCCTCTGCTTTGCATGCCTTCTCCTCTTCTTCCGTTTATGTTTAGGGACTAGTGTTTATTCTTCTAGTTTTCTTGTCTGATTTTTCTGGTCTGCATTGTTTTACTTTTGAGCTTAGAGTCAGCACCATACTATGATCCCTAACTGTTGCATGTGTATCAGCTTTTCAAACTGAACTCCAAGCTTCGGATGGTATGGGGACAGTTCCTGGGGCCACACAGCCAGTGTTGGAAGAACATGGTCAAAATTTATGTGGTGCATTTCCTCCATGGATCTCTCTGGCATGTTGCTCTTCCTCTTGCACCAGCTTAAGTTTTCCTAAATGCCTTTCTGCTTCAAAATTCAGTGTTTTTAACCTAAATAACCCCCTATATTTATGTACTTCCTCCACCCCCAGTACTGTTTTATTAATTCATTACTTCTTTATAGCTCAGCCAATTCTATGAGCCTTGCTTTACGTATCTGGCTGTCCCTGGGCTGTAAACTCCTTGAGGGACGTGACCTGCAGTGCTTGGCACAGAGTAGGTGCTCAGAAACTGCTCTTTGTATGTTGGATAAGAAGCCCAGCTGGCTTTTTACAATTTATACTCTTCTCCATCCAGAGCTCACCACTTTTATGTTATCTCAAAGGCCAATGTTTATCCAGTTCAGAGAGGGACAGAGAGTGCTGTGACTCATGGCTTCCCTCTGATCCATGGAGAGACTGTCTGAATGTTTTTCCCATGGGTGCTTAAGTGAACCAAATTTGTTCCATGCTTCATATCTTCTCTGTCTTTGTGCTGCATATGAAAGTATAAGAAGTGAAAACTTCTTTAAGTCTTAAAATCATGACTTTCTGGAAAGATAAGACTGAATTGGCATTGGATCTCAGCTCAGGAGCAGGAAGGGTGACTGTTTACTGGTAGCATGTGTGCTGCTCATGGCTTCATTGTTTTCTCTGCTCCTTAGTGGAGAAAGTCAAAGCTCTGATGGTCAGAGTAGGTGATTCTAAGATTCTGCCCCTTGCCTGTTGCTTCAGATGTGAGAATGGGCTTATGTACTAGTTCACATGAGGTGGTCAATAATTTGAACCCATGATGAAATAACTGAGGTTAAATAATGTTACAGAACAGACCTGGGGGTGCGTGAATGATATACTATTACCATAAGGACCCCCACTTTTTCTCCAGGGGTCCCCCCATCTACTAGGTTCACCTTGCCAGCCTGTGCAAGTTCCTCGCTTTGGAACTAAACATTAACAAATACTTCTGTTTGGCCCGAGAGAGAGAGAAGGAGAGGGAGAACAGAGAGACAGAGAAAGACAAGAGAAGAGAGGAGATCAGTAAGAGAAAACTGTACTTCTGAGATATGACACAAAATAGAGGCTTTTTCTGGGGATTGGTGTCTTGAAAAAAAAGTTATAATAAGGCCAACTTTCAACTAATATTAGCTTTCTTACTATTCTACATATTTTTAGCATTTCTCCTGATACACCTGAAATTATGGGTAAGGCACTTGCTGTCGCATATGGGAAAATTTGCCTCCCCTGCCCATGAGATTAAAGCACTAAATCCTGGGACGCTCAGCTCGCCTGCGTGTCTGCAGTCAAGGCAGCAGTAATTTTCTGGCACCTTGACTGCAAAGGATTTGTTTGGAGTGTCAACAACAGCATAAAAGAATTGCAGGAGCTGTTGAAGCACCTGAAGCAGCACTGAGAAGGGTGACATAGGACTGGAATTTGGAATCCTGAGGGTGAGTTTATTGGCAGCTCTGCCTCTTCTGAGGAGAGGTGATAAAACCAGCTGAAAGGTAAAGGGCATTACCATTCTTTTGTGTGTGTGACCCCCATGACTTCAGACATGAGGATTTTTGCAACCGTCTGGATGATGGGCTGGCTTTTCCAGACTCCATTCATCTTTCCATGCTCATGAAGAACCATACTGTTCTGTTTCCAGATATTTTACCTCTAGATGCATAATTGAATTCCGTAGTTGTCAGCTTATGTCTGGCATCATATTTGATTTAGGTTAGGGCTGTTGTAGAATATGAGGTCATTTGTTCTTCTGAAAATATGGGCAGGGGCCTTGTTGAACACACTTCTATAACCCAGTACCTAATCCAAAGCAGTAAATTCTCATTGAATTTAAGGGGTAATAGGTTCAAATTGCATCTCAACAGACTTTTGTACTTATTTTCTTGACTCGTGGTCATTATGCAAATAATTTTGTGGGAATGAACTCTTTTTTATTTTTTGTGAGGATAAGATTTCATAGTGGTAAGAGATCAAGCTTTGGAATTAGATACATGATCAAATCTCCATTTGGGGACTTGCTCATAAACCATGTGACTTTGACATAATTATTTCAACAATTTGAGGTTTAGTTTACTCATCTTTAAAATGAAAGTAATAACATTACATTTCTTACAGAATTATGGTGAGAAGTACTTAAGATCATATATGCCAAGCAACTCACATAGTGCCTGGCATTTGGTGAAGTCCTAGTTCATGGTAATTGTCCTAATTGGCATGGGGGAGAAGCCTTAGTGGAGATGGTGATTGACCCAGGTGGGTTGCTTCGGCTGTTTAATTCAGGTGGGTTGTTTCTACTGCTCAGATGTAACAGACTGTCATGTATGACTTTAATTTCCCTCTAACTGTGGACCTCTGTGGCATCTGTTCTTGTTCAGGCTTTTTTGCCTGCAAGAGCCAACAGAGAATGAACCAATGGGAGGAACCACTGGAGAGTGGGGAGAGTCCAGCCCTATGGCATCTTCTTCTGCTGCCTGCAGGGGCTTCTCGGAGTAGCTTTCTTCACCCCAATAGGAGAACTTTGAAGTGTCCTGTTGAAGGGGTATTTCTTAGAGTTATAGCTCTCTGGCTCTTTGTCTATCCTCATCTACTCCATAATTCTCAGAGAGAGGACAGTGATGGAGAGACCTTGTGAGTCAAATTTTCCAGAGCAGGTTTTATGGGAGAACTTGGAAGAGCTGGGAATAGAGTGACCTGACCCAGGCTGAAAGTAGGTGCAGCCAACATGGAATAGCCGTGCCCAACCTCTTTCTCCATCTCAGTTCCCCTCAACCTTCAGGCATTTCCTTCTGGAATTCTCTTTTATGATGCCTTGTACTCACATCTTTCATAGCTTAACATGAAATAATGTTTGGTTTATGAGAGCACAGGTGGGAACATATTCATCTTGGCATCTCAAGCTACTAGTGGAATCTTTGGCTGCTTGACTTTTATACCTAGCCCAGCCCCAAGTCAGGATTCTTTTGGCTGCAGGTAATGGAATACTCAATGAACAGTGGCTTGATTTATGGAGATATTCATTGCTAACTTACAAAGTAGTGTAGAAGCAGTTCCAGGGCATTTCATGGATCAGTGATTTTAGCTGGGACCCACACTCTTTATATCCTCATGTTTTGCCCTCTTGTGTTGGCTCTTCAGCTGTATGTGTGTGTCTTCTGGCCACAAGGTAGCTGTTCACAAGGGCACCATGTGCTCATGGCATTGACACAACAAAAGTGATGCCAAAGCTTTTTTCTCAGAGGGAGTCTGTCTTTTTATCATACAAGTGAAAGCCTACCATGGACTTTCCCTTATGAATCATTGGCCGGAATTGTGCCCACCCTACGACAAATCTCTGGCAAAGAGATTCCATATTGATTTAGGATGATCATGATTCATACCTTGGAAGGTGGGGCAAGAGTGCTTGCTTCCTGCTCTGTGATTAAATAGTCTCTGCCGATAAGCACAAAGCTGGAGAGGAGTGTCTGCTGGGTTGACTGTGAGCAATGCTTGCCATACCTCCTACATGCTTTTCTCTCAATTTCTTCATACTGACTGCCTTCTCATTAGGTTCCTAATCCACAGCTCCTGCCTCTAAACTTTGTTTCCTTCTAAATGTCAAAATCCTTCCTGGACTGGTGGTTTTAAAGGGTTAAGAAATAACACGTGCCACGTGTTTTCTTTGCATGTTCTCTTTCCCCTATTACAGCATAAAGTCTTTAAGGATGAAGACTATATCATATTCATTTTTGTCTCTAGTACCTAACACAGATTCTGGCAGATGGTTTGCATTCAAAATAGGTTTACTTAGTGAAACATGTGTCTGAAACATGAAGGTAATGAGATTAGGCCATGTTGATTAGGGCAGGGATGAGGTTTTAGTTTAGTAAAGAACTTATGAGAGTAGAATAGAAGAGTAATTTGCCTAAATGCCAGGTGAGTGGAAAATCAGATATCTAGCACCTAACTTGCTGTTGATTTTCAAAGTAACCTCCTTTGCACCTAGAGGAAGCTGGTCAGAAAAGGAGGGGCTGGGGAATGGTGTGAACTAGCCAGATCTAGCACAAATGTTGCTCTGTGCATGCATGCATACAAAATGCTGAGGTGGGAATCCCCATTGATCTGTGAGCTTTAGCTCCTGTTTAGTGTACTGGCCTTTTGTTCAGCCCTAGCCTTGGTCCTTGCTGGCTTCTGAATGATCCTCCTGGCCCCAACCCCATCCAACACAGACACAAGGCAAGGATGTCACACTCACTCAAGTTTGTATTTCCTGCATCAAGAATGCTGAGCCACTGCACAAGAGAACTTAGTAAATATCTGTGGCATCGTATTGGTTTTGCTCACAAGAGGAAGAAAATGCAAGTAGCCTGACACTAGAGTTGCCTGTGTGGGATTTTTTAGCCAGCTTTTGGAGAAGTCATACAGAATTGCTTGAGATTTCACTTAATGTGGCTCTTTTTTTTGTTTTTTCTTTTTTAACCCTCTACACTCCTAATTTCTTAAGCACTCTGGCATCTCTGGAGCCAGAGGTAAGAATTGTTGCCTAAAATTTGGGGAATCTTTTGCAAAAGCTTCCCCTCCCCGCCCCCCCCCACCCCCCCCGTAGGCTGCAAGTGGTTGAGACTGACACTCTCATTGAGACTGCGTCCTCACTCTCTGTATTCTATCTGCTACATGCTCTTGAGGATGACATGTCTTCTACACATTCAAAACCACACATTGCACCTCTAATTAGTACAGTCTAATTTATTAGATTTTCTCCAGCTTGAGACTCCCATGTAACTGCACATAATAATGTTCCCAAGAATGAGGAAGGTTGGAATCATGGTATGACATATTGATTTGATTTATAGTGTGAATATCTTATAAATTACATGAACCATTGATATTTGTGGATGAATTATCTCAAAGTTTACACTATTTGGGGTCTATAAGAAGTAGGTGTTTAACTAAAAGACCTCACAGAGGTCAAGATAGAGGTGAGGACAGTAAGCAAGTGAGAGGAGGTCAAGCAAATATCAGCATACTTTTTATTCATTGCCTCGAACATCTAAGCATTTCCATCTACCAAGGATGGATAAGGCTGAGGGTATAACTAAGGCAAGATCCCATGGAAGGCCCGGATCATGTATGCACAAAATCAGATTAGAATAATTAGAGACAGAAAGGCAAGAAATAATTGTTAGACTTTCTATTACTTGAAGCCTAGTAATATCTCTGCATTTCTATAATCTAGTGAAGATCATTAATTCTGATAATGTTCCTAATATTAACTCCAAATTCGTTATTAAGCTTTCTGAATATGCCAGGTGCTGAGAGAATGAATTGGTGCACTGGTGTATTTTGTTTGAAATGAACAAAATGTGAAACATGAGGAAAAAAGTGTTATAGTGAAACACATATCTGGATTCTAAGCCTGAACTCCTTCTCTAATGAAATGACCTTGGTCAATGTATTTAGGTTCTAAGACTCAGGTTTCATTATATGGTAAACTTGAGCATTACCACCTATATATTAACATTTTTGTGTGGATCAAATGAGGTCATGCATGTAGACACATAAAAAGTACTTGGTACCTAGAGGTGCTCAGTACGTGTTAATTTTGTTCATTGTATGCTATAAGTTTTTAAAAGGTTACCCCAAGTACAATGGGATGACTCAATGAGACTCTTTTTGTCTCTAGTTCAGCTGATACCTAAGACATTAGGTGCCAACGACCCCCATATAACAAACTGAGATGTTCTACTGTTGAAGAAGGACTTCAAAGGAAATGAAAAGCTTGTTTTGGTCCAAAGCCCCTTATCTGTGTTGGGAGTTATAGCTAAGATAGAAATGCTCACCAATAACTCCTGTACTTTCCTACATTTCCTGGCCTCTTTCGTTAGGTGGCCCCACAAGACTAGTTCTGGTCAATGAGCTGTTAATGGTAAGGACACCTGTCGCTTCTAGGCCAAATTATAGAAGACTGGATGTGACTTCTATATGCACTCTCTTCCCTCTTCTTGGTGGTTTTGAGTGAGCCACAAAATTGAAGTTGTCTGCAACACAGTTACCTGATGGAGCAGCAGACCTTGCAAGACATCCAGATTCTCAGCAGGCTTTGCCTGAGAGTGGAATAAAGTTTTGCTAAGCTACTGACACTTTGGGGCTAATTGGTTATTGCAGACTTATACGTCTATATAAAGGAGCAGCTGGAAGTCAGAGATGATTTCCTCAAGGAAGTTGTCAAAACGTTGTGCATGTTCTTTCTCTTGCTCTGATGGGGAAGGGCAGGAGGGTACTTCCCTTTTACTTCTACCTAATGAGAGGGGCTTCAAAGACACCATGCAGAGAGCACGACCTATTAATTTGGGACCACGTGGCACAGAGACTATAGAACCCCAAGCAGAAGCTTCGAAGGGGAGATACTGTGGACAGATGGGGTGCTTGCTGATTTGGGAATAGGCTATACATCCAGAGTTTATAGGGCAGGATGGATGGACAAAGACTGAGCCAAGTGGAAGAGAGCTGAGCTGGAACTTTTTTTTTTTTTCTTGCAGCAATACATTTTCTTTTCTTTTTTTTCACTTTATTTTTTTATTTTTATTTTTAAATATATTTATTGATTATGCTATTACAGTTGTCCCATTTCTCCCCTTCACTCCACTCCATCCTGCCCACCCCATCCCTCCCACATTTCCCCCCTATAGTTCATGTCCATGGGTCATACATGTAAGTTCTTTGGCTTCTACATTTCCTATACTATTCTTACCCTCCCCCTGTCTATTTTCCACCTATCATTTATGCTACTTATTCTCTGTACCTTTCTGCCCCTCTCCCCACCCCAATCCCCTATTGATAACCCTTCATATGATCTCCATTTCTGTGGTTCCGTTCCTATTCTAGTTGTTTACTTAGTTTGCTTTTGTTTTTGTTTTAAGTGTGGTTGCTAATACGTGTGAGTTTGCTGTCAATTTTACTGTTCCTATTTTTTATCTTCTTTTTCTTAGATAAATCCCTTCAACATTTCATATAATAAGGGCTTGGTGATGATGAACTCCTTTAAGTTGACCTTATCTGAGAAGCACTTTATCTGCCCTTCCATTCTAAATGATAGCTTTGCTGGATAGAGCAATCTTGGATGTAGGTACTTGTCTTTCATGACTTAGAATCCTTCTTTTCAGCACCTTCTTGCCTGTAAGGGCTCTTTTGAGAAATCAGCTGACAGTCTTATGGGAACTCCTTTGTAAATAACTGTGTCGTTTTCTCTTGCTGCTTCTAAGATTCTCTCCTTCTCTTTCATCTTGGCTAATGTAATTATGATGCGCCTTGGTGTGTTCCTCCTTGGGTCCAGCTTCTTTGGGACTCTCTGAGCTTCCTGGCCTTCCTGGAAGTCTATTTCCTTTGCCAGATTAGGGAAGTTCTCCTTCATTATTTGTTCCAATAAGTTTTCAATTTTTTGTTCTTCCTCTTCTCCCTCTGGCACCCCTATCATTTGGATGCTGGAACGTTTAAAGATATCCCAGAGGTTCCTAAGCCTCTCCTCATTTTTCTGAATTCTTGTTTCTTCATTCTTTTCTGGTTGGATTATTCTTTCTTTTAAAAAAAATTTTTAAATATATTTATTGATTATGCTATTACCCTTGTCCCATTTCCCTCCCCCCTCACTCCATTCCATCCTGCCCACCCCCATGGATGTTTCTTTCTTCCTTCTGGTCCACACTGTTGATTTGAGTCCCAGTTTCCTTCCTGTCACTGTTGGTTCCCTGTACATTTTCCTTGTTTCTCTTAGCACAGTCTTCATTTTTTCATCTAATTTGTGACCACATTCAACTAATTCTGTGAGCATCCTGATTACCAGTGTTTTGAACTGTGCATCTGATAGGTTGGCTATCTGTTCACTACTTCGTTGAATTATTTCTGGAGCTTTGATCTGTTCTTTCATTTGGGCCTTTTTTATTTTTGTCTCCGCGCAGCCTGTTACATAAAGGGGCAGAGCCTTAGGTGTTCAGCAAGGCGGGGTAATGCTGGTTGCTGTGCTGTGACGATGTATGCGAGGGAGGGGCCGAGAGGGAACAATGGTTTTTGCTCCACTCTCTGCCAGATTTCAGTCACTCCCTCCATTACCCACAATCAAACTGGGCCCCTCTGGTGCTGGTTTCCAAGTGGGTGGGCTTGTGCATGGTCTAGACCCCTGTAGGTCTCTTCAACAACCTCTCCTGTGAGGCTGGGAGTTTCTTCTGCTGGCTCCTCAACCCCCACAGGTGTTTTCACTCAGAGGTTTGAGGCTTTATTTCCCTGAGGTGGAGCCCTGAGTTGCATATTCTGTTTTGCTCCCCCGCTGTTCCTCCTGGTTTATCTATGCGCGGATGTGGGGCCACGGGGTCTACTAGTGGTGGCACTGCCTACCCCATTCGTTCCACAATCTGCCAAGTCTCTGGGTCTGGCAGCATTGCCACTAGTCCCGTCCCCCCTGGCTGCCCATCTCCGCCCCTCCCACGGGTCTGGATGAATGTTTCTTCTTTATCTCCTTGGTTGTCAGTCTTCCATGTGGTTCGATTTTCTGTCAGTTCTGGTTGTTTTTTTGTTTTTAAATTGTTGTTGTCCTTCTTTTGGTTTTGCGAGGAGGTGCAGTGTGTCTACCTACATCTTGTTTTTTTTTTGAGCTGGAACTATCTTAAGGAGGCTTATAGATCAAGTAGGCCACTTGTATGAGCTTTAGGACCCAACAGAACCAGGCTGTGTCTGGTGGGCTTCAAGAGACAAGGGCTAAGGAGGAAATCCCAAGCAGACATTTGGAGGAGATAATGCCTACAACTGGCCTTTGAAATGCCCATGCAAAAAGGGCCCCTGAGAGGAAGAGTTGGCCTTAACCCTGCCAGAGCTGGAGGCAATCCTTTCCTAACCTTGAATCCTCCTTCATCCTGCCTTTGGAGGAAGCAGAGGCATCTTGAGTTAAGGAGAGGGCAGGATGTTCCAGGAGGTTAAACAGAGAAAATGGATTTGACCCCCCTCCTAGATAAAGAAGCTTTGCTATAAGTTCAGTTGAGAGTTTTGACTCTTGCTTGGGAATGAATAGTTTTATTATGAAAAAAGATTGGAGGTTTAAAAGTAGAAGATTTTTTAACACAAGCATGACAGGAAAAAATACAGAAACATTTTTAAATATGAGGAAGAATTAGTCCTACAAAAGCAGGTTTGAAAGAGCAGAGGGAAGGAAAAAAAATTCCTGCACTTCCTCTTTCAAAGATATCACATATACTACTGATTGTATTAATACCCAACACCTAAAATAGAACATAACTTGAAGTAATACAATAGAGTAATGTCTTTTCTTGAACTATGAAACTGTGAGTGATATATCATTTTAATTATAGAATATAATCTCCTAATATGGCATAAGATACTGAGAGGCAAAGGCTCACTAGCCTTTGTCCATTGTCTTAAAACATTGTCTTTAAATGAATCAATTAACTGCAATGCAAACTTGCTTGATACTTAGAGCTTAGAGAAAAATTTAACAACAATTTTCCTAAATGCCTTTTATTGTCTACAGCAATAGAAACAGCAAAAGTAGAGATTATACCCTGCAAACATGTTCCAGGAAGAAATAGGTAATTACATTTTTATCAACTGCACTTCTTGTTTCTTTTAAATGGTTGTGTTTTATCCTCTTCTAAAACGTTTACTTTATCTACTGTTTCTTTTCAAGAGAATCAAATAGTGTGGTGATAAGCTCAATAATTATGGACACTGTAGGTTCTGGAAGATTTTCATGGTTGGAGTCAATGGGCAGCATTATTGGCTGAGGCTATCACACTGGGTTAAGTGACTTTCAGGAGGAGTTCTCAGAGGATCTCAGGGTGTCTCCTGTCTCATCAGTGGAGCAGAGGGGAGGTGGTATGGGATAATAGGTAACTGAAGGGCTTGGAAGGTGACAACCCCCAATCAGCCCCGGCTTTTCTACCTGACAACTGTGCAATCTCAGGCAAGTAAATTAACTTACTTAAGGCTAGAGTTCCGTCCATGTAATAATATTGTTAACATTTTACGTGTGAAGGGTTACTCTGAAGGTTCAATATAATAATAATGATAAAGCACTAATGCAGTGCTAGGAAAATGGCAGGAAAAGGACTAATAAAATAATAAAATAAAGAGAATTATTTCAGAATAATGGAACAATGACATTAATCAGAATTATAGAAGAATGGATGATGTTAAAAGGATAAATAATGATGATGAAATGATAATTGGATAACTATGAAAAGAGACAGTGATAAGACAATGTAAAATTTATATAATTATAACAAAAGGGGCATATGTCATATTTTCACTCTTTCAAATTATTTTATAAATATGATAGGTCTGATAGTCCCTTTTAAAATACAGAAAAGAATAATATTTGAATCATTTAGAACTATTCTTGTAAAATAATGTATGTAAAATGCTTCTCATATTAGAAGAGTCAACAAAATTTGCATCTGTCTCATTTTATGATTGTAGTCTGCTTAACTCAAGTCAGAGGATTCTCAGCAACAGCTTTGCTGGTCGTCCCCTTCCAGTTGTGTTATTGGCACTGGAGCTCTGTAGGTTTCCCCTGCTATTTGGAAGTAGAGCATTTCCTAAGCCTTCGAAATGGCAGAAAGCAAAGAAGCAAATACCATTAATTCATATGTCTTTATTTTGTTCACCACAATCGAAATGCTTAATTGAGTCCAGTTTTACACCAAGCATAAAAGCCTTATGTGGTCTCCTAGGCTTCTCTGATTTCTTAGGAAACATTTTGCTAATGAATGAACAAAATCAATGGAGATAAAGCCCAGATGCTAACAGACACTCTGGTGGTTTATTGCTGAGATGCTGAGTGTAGTTTCTGGCAAAGGAACTTGGCGGCGCCAACTTCACTCCTGCTCTGGGTAAATGCTCCCTCTGTAAAAGTTGCTGCAAAACAAAATTTGAACACTATCTTCACTTTTCACTTTTTTTTTCCTAAAATATTTTGATTAATGAAAATAGGCACTAATGAATGTCTTTTGTAAAACAAAGAGACTAATGTGAATTTCTAAAGGCACACTATTTTTTAAAAAGGCACAGTGATGCTTCTCTGAACACGAACTGATTGCTCCATAGGAACCTCTTTTTCCAGAAATATAAATTAATTAACCTCTCTCACTTGCATGCAAAGAGGACAGGGTTTGATCCTTGTCCAGGTATCGGGTGTTTTAAACTAATGTAAAGACTACAAAGTCAGAACATGGAAGGGGGAGAACCAAGATGGCGGCATAGGTAGACACACTGTGCCTCCTCGCACAACCAGAACTGACAGAAAATCGAATGGCAAGGAAGTCTGACACCAAGGATATAAAAAATAAACATTCATCCAGACCGGTAGGAGGGGCAGAGACGGGCAGCTGCAGTGGAGAGGACTCAGTTGCCCTGGCGGGACCGAGACTGGTGGAGTGTGGGACAAACAGGGCAGGCAGTCTGACCACTAGCAGACCCTGCAGCCCCACATTTACACACAGATAAACTGAGAGGGCCAGACTCAGAGTGGCGGAGAACAGGGCAGGCAGAGCGGCGGGTAGCACCCTGCGGCACCACATTCGCCCACAGATAAACTGGACGAACGGCGGGGAGCAAAGCAGACCACACAACCCAGGGCTCCAGCTCGGGGAAATAAAGCCTCAAACCTCTGATTGAAAATGCCAGTGGGGGTTGGGGCATCAGCAGGAGAGACTCCCAGCCTCACAGGAGAGGTTGTTGGAGAGACCCACAGGGGCCTAGAGCGTGCACAAGCCCACCCACTCGGGAACCAGCACCAGAGGGGCCCAATTTGATTGTGGGTAGCAGAGGGAGTGACTGAAATCCGGTGGAGACTGGAGCAGGCACCATTGCTCCCTCTTGGTCCCTCCTCCACATACAGCATCACAGCACAGCGACCAGCGTTACCGTTACCCTGCCCTGCCCCGGGAACACCTAAGGCTCCGCCCCTTAAAGTAACAGATGAGCCAAGACAAAAAAAAAAAAAAAAAGGCCCAAATGACAGAACACTTCAAAGCTCCAGAAAAAATACAACTAAGCGAGGAAGAGATAGCCAACCTATCGGATGCACAGTTCAAAACACTGGTTATCAAGATGCTCACAGAATTGGTTGAATCTGTTCGAAAAACAGATGAAAAAATGAAGCATATGCTAAGAGAAACAAAGGAAAATATACAGGGAACCAATAGTGATGGGAAGGAAACTGGGACTCAATTCAATGGTGTGGACCAGAAGGAAGAAAGAAACATTCAACCAGAAAAGAATGAAGAAACAAGAATTCAGAAAAATGAGGAGAGGCTTAGGAACCTCCAGGACATCTTTAAACATTCCAACATCTGAATTATAGGGGTGCCAGAAGGAGAAGAGGAAGAACAAAAAATTGAAAACTTATTGGAACAAATAATGAAGGAGAACTTCCCCAATCTGGCAAAGGAAATAGACTTCCAGGAAGGCCAGGAAGCTCAGAGAGTCCCAAAGAAGCTGGACCCAAGGAGGAACACACCAAGGCACATCATAATTGCATTAGCCAAGATGAAACAGAAGGAGAGAATCATAGAAGCAGCAAGAGAAAAGGACACAGTTACCTACAAAGGTCTTCCCATAAGACTGTCAGCTGATTTCTCCAAAGAGACCTTACAGGCAAGAAGGGGCTGGCAAGAAGTATTCCAAGTCATGAAAGGCAAGGGCCTACATCCAAGATTACTGTATCCAGCAAAGCTATCATTTAGAATGGAAGGGAAGATAAAGTGCTTCCCAGATAAGGTCAAGTTAAAGGAGTTCGTCATCACCAAGCCTTTATTCTATGAAATGTTAAAGGGATTATTCTAAGAAAAAGAAGATAAAAAAATATGAGCAGTAAAAATGACAGCAAACTCACAGTTATTAACGACCACACCTAAAACAAAAACAAGAGCAAACTAGGCAAACAACCAGAACAGGAACAGAACCATTGAGATGGAGATCACATGGAGGGTTGTCAATAGGGGAGTGGGAAGGGGAGAGGGGGGGAAAGGTACAGAGAATAAGTAGCATAAATGATAGGTGGAAAAATAGACAGGGGGAGAGTAAGAATAGTGTAGGAAATGTAGAAGCCAAAGAACTTACATGTATGACCCATGGACATGAACTATAGGAGGGGAACGTGGGAGGGAGGGGGTGGGCAGGATGGAGTGGAGTGAGGGGGGGGAAATGGGACAACTATAATAGCATAATCAATAAATATATTTAAAAAAAATTAAAAAAAAAGAATACAAAGTCCAACCTGCAGTTTATTCTCTCCTGAGCACATGGATTCTGGGTTTGTATCTGTGGCCATCACTTGCAGAAATGGACACTGTTGGCAGCTTTGAATCTGCTGTGATTTGGCCCCAGGGTCAGAGCTCTGAGCATCCCCAAGGCAATGGTATGTGTGTGAAAGGGATGGGGCTGCTTAAGGGAAGTAGTTAGTTTTCTGTTTTTTCTTATTGGTTTTCCTGTTGAGGTTGTCCAGGCCTCTGCTGGAGGAGAGTCTGGGTGGAAGAAAAGAGTGAAAACAAACGCCCAGTAACACAATGTGCTGATCTCCATTTGAGTTCAGGGATCCATCGCCTAGCCAGGTGTTCCCTGGCTTACAGATTATTTAGACCCTGCTCTTTTTTCTGTCCTTTCCTAGTCAGGTGCCATCTGGCCTTCCCCTTTGGGTGTTATTTGTCAGACAGTGACAATCATAAATAATGAACATGAGCCATCCATTTCCTTCCTACTAGCAGCTTTCTAATAGCCATAAAGACATATGTGAGAACATGGGAGGAGGGACCCAAACAAAAAATCCCCCAGAATTTATTTATTAAATATTGCATATTTATTTTACATGTTTAAACTTTAGTCACCTTCAAAGTACTCTCTATGTGATGCAAAACATCTATAGAGACATTTTTCCACTGCTCAGCACAGTTTTGGAATTCCTCGATTTTGATGCCTTTCAGTGGTTGTGCCATTTTTTTGTTTCACCTCTTCCACATTGGCAAACATTTCCCTTTGATGACTTTTTTCCCAGGGAAACAAACAAACAAAAAGTTGCTTGGGGTGAGATCGGGTGAATAGGGAGGGTGGGGCACCAGGGTAATGCTGTTTTTGGTCAAAAACTGCTGAACACTCCGAGCTGTATAGGCAGGTGTGCTTGTGAATCACCCATCATGAAATGGGTAAACATGAAAGAGTCTTCAGAAAAAATTCGCTGAAGCCAAACACAGCCTCTCACAGCACTGATACAGATGGGATCCTAGAACACTCACATTGCAGGGGAAGTCTGTACTACAAGGGAGCCACCCTCTGGAAGATAATTCCATTTTGGAGGGGATCCCCACCTCATATATGCATGGTAGCACCCTTCTCTTTTCTCATTTACCTGCGTTAGCTTTTATTTCACTGCTCCATCTTCATCATTTGTAACCTCCCAGAGTACGCAGATAAGACTCACCTGTTTCTCTTTTCTTTTCCTCCCAGTATCAAATAACATACCAATTTTAGACTACTTAGAAAATTTGCGAACAGGTAAAATAAAACACTATTCTGAAATCTCACCACTGAGAGATACTGCTACTTACGTTTTGTTGCATTTCCATCTAGGCTTGACCTTGTGTGTATATGTAGTTGAAATGATGCTACATATTGAATTTTATGTCTTGTTTTAATTACCTCACCATTCTGAGCATTTCCTTATACCAATGACCATGTTTTTCATAACCTTAATGACCAATAATATTCCATTGTCTGGATAGTTCTAATTTACTTAACTTTCCCCTTGTTGTATCTAATTTGTCACCATCATAGGTGATGCTGCAGTGAACTTCTTTCCCCATAAATCTCTGTTGGGCCTGTGGAGGTTGGGATATACATTGAGAAATGCTTTCTAGAGAGCTTGCATCCACGTATAGTCTCTATGGTGTTGCAGCAGAGTTCCAATTTCATCAAACACTCTCTCCTCTATCAGGAAGTATCATATTTTACTGCCTATTTTAGAAAAAATATATGTAATTCCACTATTATTTCAATATTAATTTCTTTGATAATTAATATCATGTGTATGGCCTACTTTACTTACTCCAGATAGAAATGTGATTATGTTGCTCTAATTGCCCTCTAAGGATTATTTAGGCATTTATAGCCAATCTTAACAGGATGTTTAGTAAGTCCCTTCAGAGGCCTCTGGGCAATATCCCTATCTCTGCCTCATTGAGAATCCACTGGATGGAATTTGTCTGATTTCCAAATGTTTGGGAATAAAATAACTTGACAGTCTGATGAGTATCTTCTGCCAGAGGCTGCCAAGAGTGTTGCTGTTGAAGACTGTGTTGTGCACTTCGGGTCCTTCTCCCATGTCCCATACACGCTTGCTTGGTGTTACAGGCTCAGCAATTGTGCCAGGCTGGCTGGGTTGGGGTGGTGGGGAGGGTAATGCTTATACACTGTCCCATGCTTTCCCGGATCTAGCCTGTGATCTTAGGTCCCCTATTGTGCTTGGACCATTACATGCCTCTTGCCTTCTGGTGAGGTCCCTTTGGTGTCCTCCATATTCTTTCCTCTCAATCTAAATCCTTCAGGGAGTAGGGGCCTGGTTTGATCTCAGAAGGCTCCTGGGCTGCTAATGCAAACCGATCCATTCCTTCAACAACATCTGCTTACCAAGGAGAGGCAGTTTTTGCTAAAGCCTTGGTGTGAGAGTATCCTCTGGGGTCTGACTGCCTGAGGTGGAATCCTGCTATTACCATTTCTTTTCTTTTTTTTTTTAATAATATATTTTATTGATTATGCTATTAGTTATCCCATTTCCCCCCCTCTATTCCCCTCTGCCCTGAACACCCCCTCCCACCCACATTCTCCCCACTTTTGTTCATGTCCATGGGTCATACAGATAAGTTCTTTGGCTTCTACCATTTCTATACTATTCTTAACCTCCCCCTGTCTATTTTCTACCTACCATTTATGCTACTTATTCTCTGTACCTTTCCCCCCTCTCTCCCCCTCCTACTCCACTGCTGATAACCCTCCATGTGATCTCCATTTCTGTGATTCTTTCCTGTTCTAGTTGTTTGCTTAGTTTGCTTTTGTTTTGGTTTTAGGTGTGGTTGTTAATAACTGTGAGTTTGCTGTCATTTTTACTGTTCATATTTTTTATCTTCTTTTTCTTAGATAAATCCCTTCAACATTTCATATAATAAGGGCTTGGTGATGATGAACTCCTTTAACTTGACCTTATCTGGGAAGCACTTTATCTGCCCTTTCATTCTAAATGATAGCTTTGCTGGATAGAGTAATCTTGGATGTAGGTCCTTGCCTTTCATGACTTGGAATACTTCTTTCCAGCCCCTTCTTGCCTGCAAAGTTTCTTTTAAGAAAGCAGCTGACAGTCCTATGGGAACTCCTTTGTAGGTAACTGTGTCCTTTTCTCTTGCTGCTTCTATGATTCTCTCCTTCTGTTTCATCTTGGCTAATGCAATTATGATGTGCCTTGGTGTGTTCCTCCTTGGGTCCAGCTTCTTTGGGACTCTCTGAGCTTCCTGGCCTTCCTGGAAGTCTATTTCCTTTGCCAGATTGGGAAAGTTCTCCTTCATTATTTGTTCAAATAAGTTTTCAATTTGTTGCTCTTCCTCTTCTCCTTCTGGTACCCCTATGATTAGGATGTTGGAATGTTTAAAGATGTCCTGGAGGTTCCTAAGCCTCTCCTCATTTTTCCGAATTCTTGTTTCTTCATTCTGTTCTGGTTGGATGTTTCTTTCTTCCTTCTGGTCCACACCGTTGATCTGAGTCCCAGTTTCCTTCCCATCACTGTTGGTTCCCTGTACATTTTCCTTCATTTCACTCAGCATAGCCTTCATTTTTTCATCTAATTTGCGACCAAATTCAACTAATTCTGTGAGCATCCTGATTACCAGTGTTTTGAACTGCGCATCTGATAGGTTGGCTATCTCTTCATTGCTTAGTTGCATTTTTATTGAAGCTTTGATCTGTTCTTTCATTTGGGCCATTTTTTTTTTTTTGTCTTGGGGTGCCTGAGCCACGAAAGGTTAAGTGCCTAAGGCAGGTTCTGCTGAAAGGACCGATGTGCCTGACTGTCTCTGAACGTGCAGGTAAAAATGCTGGAAGAACTTGTCCCCGAGTAAAATGTCTACCCGCATCCACACAACTGCGGCTCCTCGGAATAAAGCACATTCTCAGTGGAAGGGATCACTGGTCTTTTCTTTCCAAGTTTTCCGCCTGCTGCATTCCTTTCCTCCAACCCTATTACCATTTCTGAGTCAAGTAATCTTATGCAATTTGCCTAATCTCTTTAAGATTCAATTTCCTCACTTGTGAAAGAGTTTATTTGAGTATCTTCCTCTTAGGATCCCAGCAAAGATTAAATGATATGATCCATGTGAAGTGTATAGTGTAGTTCCTGGGACAGTGATACTCAATACTAGTTAGTCATGAAATTCTTATACAATATAAAACACAAAAGAATCTAGTACACCAAAGTGGAAGTTTTGCAACTAGGGGACTTCTCCATTACATGGAAAACTTCTGGAAACTTATTTCTTGTTTAAAAAAACCTGTCAACTTCCTTGATTAGTATGATTTAACTTGCCCCTGGTTTTATTTTCTATGTTTATTTGCTCTTTGTGAATTGTCAGTCAAAACTTTTCCTGTCCTCTGCTTCCTTTTTTACTTCTTAAATTAAACTTTTTGTTTTGAGATAACTATGTATTCATAGGCAGTGATAAGAAATCATAAAGAGAGATTCCATGGAAACTATACCTCAATTTATTGAGCATCTGCATGTATGTATTTATTTTTCCAGTTTCTTTTTTTTTTTATTTATGTATTTATTTATTTTTAGTTTTTAATATTTAAATTATAGTTGACATACAATATTATATTAGTTTAAGGTGTACAACCCAGTGACTGACATTTATATAACTTATAAAATGATCACTGTGATAAACCTAGTACCCGTCTGACACCACACATAGTTATTACGGTGTTATTGACTATATTCCCTATGCTGTACTTTACGTCCCTATGATTATTTTATAACTACCAATGTTTACTTCTAAATCCCTCCCCCTTTTTCACTCATTCCCCCAAACCTCCCATCTGGCAAGTGTCAAAATGTTCTCTGTATCTATGAGTGTTTCTGTTCTGCTTACTCATTTATTTTGTTTTTTAATTTCCAAATGTAAGTGAAATCATCTATCATTTGTCTTTGTCTAACTTACTTCACTTAGCCTAATGCCTTCTATGTCCATTCATGTTGTTGCAATGGCAAGATTTTATTCTTTTTTTATGACTGATTCATGTTCCATTGTATATGTGAACCCCTTCTTTTTTATCCAGTCATCTGTTGATGAACACTTAGGTTGCTTCCATATAATAGCTATTGTAAATAATGCTGCAATAAACATATGGACATACATGTCTTTTTGGTTTAGTATTTTGATTTTCTTTGAATAAATACCCAGAGGTAGATTGTTGGGTCCTTCTTTATCTCTAGTTATAGCCTTTGTTTTAAAGTCTATTTTGTCTGGTATGAGTATTGCTACCCTAGCTTTTAAAAAAATTTCCATTTTCATAAAATATTTTTGATCCCTTTTTTTTCAGTCTGTGTGTCTTTCAATCTGAAGTGAGTTACTCATAGACAGTATATGTACAGATCTTGTTTTGTTATCCACTCAATCACTATATGTCTTTTGATAGGACATTTAAATGTCCATTTGCATTTAAAGTAAATGTTGATTGATATGTATTTATTGCTATTTTATTATTAATATATACTTTTATTTATTAAAGAAGAATCTTTAACATTGTTATAATAGTGGTTTAGAGGCAATGAGCTCCCTTTAGCTTTTTCTTGTTCCTGGAAGCACTTTATCTGTCCTTTGATTTTTTTTTTAAGATTTTATTACTTATTTTTAGAGAGAGGGGAAGGGAAGGAGAGAGGGGAAGGGAAGGGGAGAGGGAAAGAAACATCAATGTGTGGTTGCTTCTTGAGTGCCCTCTATTGGGGACCTGGCCCACAACCCAGGCATATGCCCTGACTGGGAATTGAACCAGCCACCCTTGGTTCACAGGCCTGTGCTCTATCCATTGAGCTACACCAGTGAGGGCAGAATTGTAAAAAATATCTTTTCTCATCTGTGATCATTTGTATGCTCTTTTAAGACCTGGGCCACATGGATAATTGAGAATTTTTTCCAGGGGATTGAAGTCCTGGTAGCTGACTCAAGGTTTGCATGTCCTCATTCTCAAGTAGGAAGTGAAAATTCAAGGGATGGATCTGGAGGCTGTAGGCAACAGGACCATCTTGGCCCATCTGGGCTGAGAAAGTTTCCTACAGCAATCCATACTGGCTCTTAAGAATCTTAAAGGGGCATCAATGTCTTGGATAGTTAGAGCTTCAGTGAACAGCTCATCCCCTTGGCAAAATTCTGGGGATATCCTCTTTTTGATTCAAATTATGCAAATTCGAGAATCTCCTGGGTTTCAACGACTTTGGGGTCATTAGGTATATAGGGTGCTTCCAGGTAACTGCTGGGTTTTGTGGTCCCCACAATCAGGAGAGGCCCTCAGGAAAATTGTGATGATAATTTTGGATGATTCTACTCCAGTTTGACTCTTCATTTCTTTACTCATTCTTTGAATTGTCTGTTCCATTATTCATCCACTTATTAGATTATTACATCATTTTTGGGAGGCATAGTAGAAACATGAATGAAAACCTTTTTTTCTGATAAGATAATAGTGAGTAGGAAGAGAATGACCCCATTATTACATTGGGAACCATAATGGTGAGAAGCTCAAGATCATCCTGGAGTGAAAGCAGACTAGGATAGGCAGTCAGGAAGGGCTTCCCTAAGGAGGTAACACTCGAGCTGCATTTTGTTGGGAGAGAAGACTTAGCCAAGTGAAGAGTGAGCAGGAAGGTGAGGCTGATCACTGTAGCAGAGGGATGTGGTTCCAGGATGGTGGGACCACAGGTGGGAAATGCGGGGTGTGTGAGAGGTGAGACTGGAGAGGCTGAGGGGTTTTGGTGATAGAGAGTCTTATTGTCAGGTTACTGAGCCTATGCTGCAGCCTAAAGACAAGAGCCACCACGAGCATTTTCATACAGAATTGTAGCACAACAGTCCAGAAAGCTCATTCTGACTATCATGTGGAAGAGGAATGGACTGGGGAGGGATGCACCTTTTTCTTGAGTGTGATCACTGGCTGCTTCAGTTTGTCCATTGTACTGATATTAGTGACTTTATATGACCCTAGGAACAGTATTTTTGTTGTTGTTGCTATGAATGAAATTTGGGAGAATGGAAGACAGCCCCAATTTGTGGTGAGCCCTCAATCCATACTGTTTGGTTAAACATATATTTGCTGAAGTTTGAGGCCTGCTGGCCTTTCTTTCTTATAACCCACAGATAACTGAGACTTGTTATCACCAGGCAAATTCTTTTCATCCATCTACTTATGTAAATAACAAAAAGGGCCTTTCTTGTGAGTTGCGAAGATTGTCCTGAATGAGAAAATAGCTGCTTTCCAGTGCTTTGGAAAAATGACAGGAGCTGATGGTAAATGAGAGGAAAATGAAGGCCATTTCCCATTTATTCCCTCCCTTTGGATCAGAAACTATTAAAATGTAAATCCAATGTTAAAACACTCAGTCAAGCAGAAAAGAGAAAACACAGGACAAAGGATGTTTGAGATATAACTACTGAGTTTGGGGAGGGGTGGGAGGTGGAGGGGAACCATTTGCTGTCTCCGGGAAAAAATATCACTTTCATCACAGGAAGAAAAAATAAGCTCTCTAGTTTCCTATGTCCTGAGGCTGAGTTTAATTAAGGCAAGAAAGGGCAGAGAGAAGTGATAAATAAAACAAAACCTAGATGTGTAAGAAACTGCCCTAGAGATGTTAGAGGAGTGGGAGGCTGGAAATCATCATTACATGAGGGATGAGATATGTCAAGGATAGAGGATGTCATGTGGACAATATAATGAAGCACCATATGGGAGAAGATAGTAAAATCCAAACACCTTTTATAATTGCAGAACTGAGATGCAGGGTGGATGCACGAGCACTGGTTCTTTGCTGTTTGACAAAATGGATCCTAGATGTCTTAGTCTTTGTCAATCTGGGCATGGAATAAGTGGTACCTGCAAGGTAATGTCCTTGGCCCAGGGCCACTTAAAAGTTTCATTGGTGATATGAAAGAGAAACACTAAGTGATAGATAATTTGTGTGGTAAGGATCACATTTCAAATGATCTTGGGAAAGAGGAAATATGGGCAGAAACATAACCAAAGGCAACGAGAATACCTGGAGCAAATGAGAAACCAAGTCAAATACAAAAGGCAAACCCAGGCTTGTCACTTTTTGGCTGGATGGATATGGACCTGTTACACCTTCATTATTCATCATTAGTCAATAAATGGAGCTAAACTGTACCTACCTCATTTTAGGTATTGTTAAAAGATTAAATAAATTAATATGTGTAAAGCACTTAAACAGTACCTGGCATGCACACAAAAATGCAATATATATAAAAAAATTAAAAACTATTGTGATGAGGGTTATCTTTCCAAGTTACTTAAGTGACTGAGGGACACAATTTGAGATGGTATAAAAGTAAAAATGTCATTGGGTAGCTCTGAGACAACTTGTAAAAGAGTTGAGAGTCAAGTCAGTGAAAAATCAACACAAGCATTCGATGGGGGATGGAAAGGATCTGGATTATAAATGGGAGGCTGAACTGCAGTCAACGGTGGACTGGAGAAAGCATGGGATCAGTCTAGGTTAAGGTGAGGGTGGTGTGTAAACTGCTCGTAAGCAGGGATCTGTGTCGCATTTGTTCACGGCTTATGAACCCAGTGCCTAGAACATAGCTTACTCCATTTGTTTGAGTAAACGGTTCCAGTGTTGGGTGGTCATTATAAAGGAATAGAATCAGAATGGACAACTGCTACAGTGTAGCAACATCAAAGGCCAAGGGAACTCCCAGAGTAAAGAGTCTGGGTTCTCTGGGGTGTCCAGAATTAGAAAATCCTGACATTTAGATAGTGGAAGACAACAAAGAATTAAAACAGTAGAAAATAGTATTTCTGAAGAAATGAGGTAATTACTTGAGTGCCCAGAATTATTGAGATAATAAAGACTGAGGAACATCAATTAATATTTTTCCTCTCCTCCCTCCTGTCTTTCCTCCCTCCCTTTGGATCTGTTGTCTTTCATCTACCAATCTACCCTGATATGAAGAAAGTAGTTACCATAAAATTTTTATCTCTTATATGAATGGAGCAAGGATACTATCAAGTGAGTTTAAAAAACAGTTGACGCTCTTCCTTAAATGCTTTGTAGAATTCTCCTGTGAAACCATCTGGTCCAGGGCTTTTGTGTGTTGGGAGTTTTTTGATGACTGCTTCAATTTCATCTGCTGTTATTGGTCTGCTCAGGTTTTCTGCTTCTTCTTCATTGAGTTTTGGAAGATTATATTTTTCTAGAAATGTGTCCATTTCACCTAGGTTTTCAAATTTCTTGGCATACAGTACTTCGTAGTAATTTCTTACAATCCTTTGTATTTCTGTGGTATCAGTTTTAATCTCTCCTCTTTCATTTCTAATTGTGGGTATTTGGATCCTCTCTCTTTTTATCTTGATGAGCCTACTTAAAGGCTTGTCGATTTTGTTTATCTTTTCAAAGAACCAGCTCCTGGATTCATTGATCCTTACAATTGTGATTTTAGTCTCTATGTCATTTAACTTTGCTCTGATCTTGGTTATTTCCTTCCTTCTGCTTGCTCTGGGCTGTCTTTGTTGTTGTTCTTCGAGTTCTTGTAGGCGTAGGGTTAGGTGGTTTGTTTGAAATGTTTCTATCTTTTTAAGGTAGGCCTGTATTGCTATGAACTTCCCTCTCAGGACTGCCTTTGCTGTGTCCCATAGGTTTTGGGTTGTTGTGAGTTCATTTTCATTTGTTTCCAGAAAGGTTTTGATTTCTTCCCTAATCTCGTTCTTGACCCATTCATTGTTTAATAGCATGCTATTCAGTCTCCATGATTTTGAGTGTTTTGGGTTTTTTCCTTTGGGGTTGGTTTCTAGTTTCTAGTTTCTAGTCCCTTGTGGTCAGAGAAAATGCTTGATATGATTTCAATTTTCTTGAATTTGTTGAGGCTTGCTTTGTGTCCTATCATGCGGTTTATCTTTGAAAAAGTTCCATGTACACTTGAAAAGAATGTGTATTTTGCTTCTTTGGGATGAAAAGCTCTATAAATATCAGTTAAGTCCATTTCATCTAGGATATTGTTAAGTGACATAATATCCTTGTTGATATTTTGTTTGGAAGACCTGTCCATTTTTGACAGTGGGGTGTTAAAATCCCCTACTATAATTGTGTTGCTGTCAATATCCTTCTTGAAGTCCTCCAAGATTTTCTTTATGTATTTGGGTGCTCCTATGTTGGGTGCATGTATATTTACAATGTTTATGTCTTCTTCCTTTGAGTATTATGAAGTGACCTTCTGGGTCTCTCTTTATGGCCCTTCTTTGGAAGTCTATTTTGTCTGATATGAGTATTTCTACCCCTGCTTTTCTTTCCTGTCTGTTTGCTTGGAAAATTTGTTTCCAGCCCTTCACTTTCAGTCTGTGTAAGTCTTTTGTCCTGAGATGGGTCTCTTGTAGGCAGCATATGTGTGGGTCATGTTTTCTTATCCATTCAGCTCTTCTATGTCTTTTGATTGGAGCATTTAATCCATTTATGTTTAAGGTTATTATCGATAGGTAGTTATCATTGCCATTTTTTCCTACCTGTGTTCCTCTGTCTTTCTCTTTTCCTTCCTTTCCTTAAAGCAGTCCCTTTAGCATCTCTTACAGAGCTGGTTTGGTGGGGCTGTATTCTTTTAGACTTCTTTTGTCTGGGAAACTCTTTATTTGGCCTTCTATCTTGATTGAGAGGCTTGCTGGGTAAAGTAGCCTTGGTTGCAGGCCTCTGGTTCTCATTACTTGAAATACTTTTTGCCATTCTCTTCTGGCTTGGAGCATTTCCATTGAGAAGTCAGTTGCTAACCTTATTGGGGCTCCTTTGTATGTTACTTCCTTTTTCTCCCTTGCTGCCTTTAAGATCCTCTCTTTGCCTTGGAATTTTGCCATTTTAATTATGATGTGTCTTGCAGTGGGTCTCTTTGGGTTCCTCTTGCTCAGGACTCTCTGTGTTTTCTGGAGTTGTGTGACTTTTTCTCTCATCAGATTCGGGAAATTTTCCATCATTACTTTTCAAACAGGTTTTCTATCTCTTGCTCTTCTTCTTCTCCTTCTGGTATTCCTATTATACGGATATTGTTACGTTTCATGTTGTCCTGCATTTCCCTTATTGCCTCTTCATTCTTTCTGAGCCTCTTTTCCTTTTCTTGCTCTTTCTGGGTGTTTTTTTCTACTTTGTCCTCCAGCTCGCTGATCCGATCCTCTGCTTCATCAAGTTTGCTTTTCATTCCTTCTACTGTGTTCTTCAATTCAGAAATTGTATTCTTTATTTCCTCTTGGCCCTTGTTGATAGTTTCTATTTCCTTTTTCATGTTGATATAGTTTGCAGTGAGTTCATTGTAGTTTCCCTGTAGTTTCTGGTAGTTCTCTGTGAGCTCAGTGAGCTTCCTGATAACCATTGCTTTGAACTCAGTATCTGATAGTTGACTTGCCTCTTTTTCAGTTAGCATTCTTTCTGAGGCTTCCTCTTTTCCTTTTATTTGGGGATTGTTTCTTTGTCTTCCCATTTTTTGTGAGACTCTTCTTGTTATGCTCTGCTTCTTAAATTGATCTGTCTGATTCCCTAGGTTTATGGTATGAACTTCTATGGTAGAATGCCAGTGGGATTCAGTGGTGCTGTCTCCTTAATCTCCTGTGCTCACTGGTCTTGAGTTGACATTTATGGGTGTAACACGGTCTAATTCTGGTCTTTTCAGCACTCCGGGTTTTATTGTCTCTGTGGGTAAAAGAGAAAGGAGGGGGGAAAAGAAGAAAAAGAAGAAGGGAAGGAGGGAAAAAGGGAATAGAAAAGGAAAGGAAGAAAGGGAGAAGAAATAAAGAAAGATCAAGGCATGATAAGAAGGAATTTTAACAAAAATTAAAACAAAAGAATAAATAAAAGAAGGCAGGAAGAAGGAATAAAAAAGGTAAAGGTTGGAAGGAAGAAGGAATAAAAAAAGAAGTACAGGAAGGAAGAAGGAATTCAGGGGGAAAGAAGGAAAGAAAAAAAAAAGAAAAAAAGAAAAGTGTTCTGCTGGCTTTAAACCAGTCAGGTTAGTTCTGCTGGTATTCCTGTCTGTGGAATGGGAGAGGGTGGTTGGAAGGATTGGTTTCACTTTTCCCCCTTCCTGAGCCACACTCTTCGCTGTTGTTCAGAATTCAGTCTAGTTCCTCCGGGTCCTTCTTCTCCCCACTAGGCCTTTAGTTCACCAGCTGTGCTGTCCTTGAGTTGCACCAATTAGGGGCAACTCACACTCCCCCTTCTTGCTCTTTGCTGTCTTAGATGCTGGGGGCTCTCGGTGCTGCTATGGGGTAGTTCAGTCCCCTACTGGGTCGAGTCTTTCCAGGGAATGTAATCTCCCCTAGCCCTGCAGTTCCCCTCTGCTGTGTGTTCTGCCTTAGTCCTAGAGAGCCAGTAGGCCTTGCAGGGATCTGTGCGCAGGGGCTATGTAGGAGTTGTTCAGAACCAGTGCTTTTAGGTGTGGTCGCTCACATTCAGCCAGGCCGTTGATCAGCAGATCTGCTGCTTTGGGCCTGGTTCAGGCTCGACCGGCTGGTCCAACGCTCTGTGCCTGAGTCATGCGGTAGGCTGGTCTGCCGATTTGGGGTTGTGTGTGGGGCAGCTAGCCTCTGCTCCCGGTGCACACCCACCCAAGGTTTCAGGTGTGGGCCCCCAGTCTGCTAATCTGGGTGCGCACACCCGGGCTTCAGGTGAGTGCCGGGGCTGCTTATCCTGCCTTCACAGCCCAGGGGCTGAGGGAGGAGGGCGCCAGAGGCCGGGGCTGCTGCAGAGAGTTCTCTAGTGAGCCCCTGAGTGCCTCTATTTTCTTTTTCTTTTTGAGAAATTCTTCCTGTTCAAGACCCCCTGGTCCAAACAAGCACCTGGCTGCTCACATAGCTCAGCCTGGCTCTCTCCCAAGAACCTGCAGCAGACCCTGCGCCCGAGCCAGGGTTTCAGGGGCCCTGGTCCCCGAGCTGGTCCCAGGGACCTTATTGTCCTTAAGCACTCTTCTTACCGTCAGATCTTTCAATGTCCTCTATCTTTGGTCTCCGATCTTCATATATGCTGGAATACTGTTGGCTGTTCGCTCTGCTCCTCAGATCAGCTAGGTGTTTCACTGGTGTTTAGGGGAAGTGGACTCCACTCCCACCTATCACCCCGCCATCTTCCCACCTCCAATATTCAATTTTCAAATGTTTCTAAAGTGCTTAGAGATCCTCAGTATGGGTTTCCATGGAAACATGAAAGTCTGTCTCAGAAACAAATGGCGGGAAAAGGGCACAGATAGTCACATTTAATATCTTTTTACACTCTATCTATTTTTGTACATTTGTGAGGACAAGCAGGTTAAAAGAGTGATCCAAACACTCAGACATACTTTAATGGTTATTTCAATAAAATGGAGGACGTTTTTCATTTGGCTTTTGTTTTATACAGCTTTCACACAATACAGAGGTTATTTCTAAATTCTTTCTTTAATTTCTTACTTTATTTCATCTTGTGTACCAACTGATTCTTGTTAAATATTTATGGACAAGATTAAAGACTTTATAAAACTTAGCAGCTGGCAGCTGTCCTCGCCTAAAGGATAAAGCAGAGAGTTTTCACTTTAATTGGATAACTGTGGGACTGAAATATCTAACCCTCAAGGGAAAAACAAGAATTAAAATATGTAAAGCAATATTTAAAAGAGAAAATCACCTTTTACAGTCTGTAGTCTTTATTTCTTCAGGTAGTTTTCTGTGAAGGTGAAGTTACAGTGCTGTTTTTTATAGTTTCCTAAGATTGGAGACACATTTCATTGTTTGAGAATATTTCCTAATAAGATTGAAGTAGTGAACACAGAATTTTAGTCCTCGTTGTGACATAAAATCACCTATCATATTTCACTTCTAAGGATCTTTAACATAACTGTCTCATGACCAAGTTATAAAATGACAGAATAAACTAAAATATTGCAGAGGGTGGATAAAACTACTAAACTGACTGTCTGACATTGAATGTAACAGGCAACAGTTGAAAAAGTGATTTTTCCATTTTCAATTCAATACTTGCCTGATGTTTAATAGACGTACTTATTAATTTTAAATTTATTTTATTTTTTAATTAGTTTATATTCAATGTTATTTTGTATTAGTTTCAGGCGTAGAGCACATTGGTTAGATAATCACATATTGTACCCAACTGGAACCATACACAGTTATTACAATACCATTGACTATATTCTCTATGCTGTAATTTATATCTCTATGACTATTCTGTAACTACCAATTTGTACTTTTTAATCCCTTCACCTCTTTCATCCAATTCCCCACAACCCTTCCCCTCTGGGAACCATCAGTCGGTTCTCTGTATCATGAGTCTATTTCTGTTTTGTTTGCTTGTTTATTTTGTTCTTTAGATTCCACATATAATTGAAATCATATGGTATTTGTCTTTCTCTCACTGACTTATTTCACTCAGCATAATACCCTCTGAGTCCATCCATGCAAATGGTAAGATTTCATTCTTTTTATGGCCAAATAATATTTCATTGTGAACCTCTTGTTGGTCTGAGAGACCCAGCTTAACCTTGATAAGTCACGTTCCCTCTGTGCTTCCATAATGTATGAGGGTTGGATAAGATATTTCCTAAGAGTTTTTTTTAAGGCCCAAGTGTCTAAGTCAGGGTTGGTAAGAAAAGGACCATGAGCCAACAAGTCATGTTCCACTGCTTGTTTTTATATAGCTCTGTAAACTAAGACTGATTTTTAAAAATAGTTTTAAATGGTTTGGGAAAAATCAGAAGATTAACATTTTGTGAAATATGTGAAATTTATATGAAATTCAAATCTTGTGTCCATAAGTAATTTTTTTTAACACAACCAAGTGCATTTGTTTATGTACTGTCTCTGCGGTTTTCACAGGACCATGGTGACTTTTAGCAGTAGTGACAGAGATCACAGGACCTACAAAGCCAAAATGTTTACTTTCTGGTCTTTATAGGAAAAGGCTGCCATCATCTATCTAAATGATTGTGAGTCAATTGGAAAGAATCAATCAAGTCATCTTTTCGTTGTTGTTGTTTGTTTGAATGGTAATGTTATTAATAGAACTGATTGGGTTTAGACAAAGTTTTTGTTACGATTTTGCTCTGTTATTAGAGGGGGAAAATGTGTCTTTCTTCAAACAAACCAGATAACTTATGGACATGAAGCAATTTCTCTGTGTTATTTTGCTTCCCTCAGCTTTACATGAGTAGAGTCAGCTGCACTCCTAGAGGAGTGGGGTAGGTGGGTGATGGTGACTTATGCACCAAAGGTTTCAAGATTCCATTCCCTTGCAGTCTGCCATGTTTACAGGTTTCAAACCCACATCCAGGGAAAAACTCTTGACAGACTGAAGTGCAAGTGAAACTACCTCAGTGTTGGGCATTTACATGCATAGTTTGTTTATTCCTTATGACAACCTCATTTCCAAGCCTGGGGCTTGGAGAGGTTAGACAGCAAGTAAGTAGAGGAGAGTGGATTTGAGCATAGGTCTATTTGACTTCAAAGCTCATTCTCTTACAAACTCAATTTAATATTCACAAGGAGAACTTTCTTTTCCTAGTATAAGGAAGTCTACCAAAGTAAGACTGGAAGATATAAGTTTGGATCATAGCAAGGTCCAGAAACCTCTGTCAGTCTCTGACTCTGTCTCCTATAGCCAGGGCTGGCAAAACACTCCCTAAAGTTCTTCCAATCTTTGTGTTTAAAGGTCAGAACTTTTCTTGACAGGATTCTGTTTGCTTTTTATCCCCCTATGCTGTCAATTCGTGGTGTTGATGTGACACCCATCTTTAAGCACTGGCTCCCAGTATGCAGAGTGGAGCCAGGAACCTTGACATCTTTACTGGCCATTTATTCCCAAGCACTACCTCCCCCATCCAGTCTGTGAGGAGCCTTCCTACCTGGGCAGATCCCATCTTCCTCTGAGCCCCCATCTGTAGACTCAACATTCTGTCACGGAATCTGACTAGATTGTATGCTTCTTGAGGTCAAGAATTGTGTCTTAGCCCTTGGTACTCTTGTAGTACTGAACACAGTACCTTGTGAAGGCAATGAACATTTGTTGAGAAGGATTACATAAAAAAATTTTCATTTTAGCAATTTACCCCATTACAAATTAATTAATTAATTAATTGGAGAGAGGGGAAGGGAAGGAAAAAGGGAGAAAAACAATGTGAGAGAGAGACATTGAGTGATTGTCTCTCATACTCACCTGGCCATATGTGCCCTGACAGGGGACTGAATCCACAGCCCAGGCACGTGCCCTGACTGGGGAACCAAACCCATGACTTTTCCCTTTGCAGGATGACACCCAACCAATTGATCCATGGAGATGAGGGATACCTCATTACCTATTTCCAGAATGGCTACTCTACACTGAAAAGAGCATACTGAGTGATGCAAGGCTGTTGCACTTTCTTCAGCAGAAATAGGGCAGGTTTGACCTGAGATGTGGCATGTAGGCACAGCAATTTTGAAAGAGATTGTTAGGTTCACTGGGAAGAAAGATGCTTCTTCTGTGCTACCTATGCTATATACCAGGACACTCTGATTCTTCTTGCCAGAAATGATGGCAACTTTTAAATCCTGCTGGGTTTTTTTGGCTACAAGAAATCCACTTTAGCGTTATATAAATTTAAGGTGTATGGCATAATGATTTTATTTACATGTACTGTGAAATGATTATTACAATAAGCTTAGTCAATGGCCATCAGTCATATAATACAAAAAATATTTTTCCCTTGTGATGGGAACTCTTAGTATCTTACTCTCTTAATATCTTTCTAATACACTACACAGCTGTGTTAGTTACTGTACTCATGTTGTACTTTACATCCTTAGCAGTTATTTTTTCTTATAACTGGATGTTTGTACTTTTTGACACCTTCATCTAATTCTTCCATCCCCCACCCCCTGACTCTGGCAGCCACCATTGTACTCTTTGTTTCTATGAGATTTTTTTAAAGATTCCACATATAAATAAGGTTATATAGTATTTGTCTTTCTCTGACTTCTTTCACTTAGCACAGTGCCTTATGTCCATCCATGTTGTCACAAATAGCAGGATATCCTTCTATTTTGTGGCTGAATATTTCATTGTGTATATGTATTACAGCTTCTTTATCTAAATCCTGATATTGACACCCTTCTCAGTCTCCAGGGAGCTGTCAGGAGTCAGGGGCTAGTGGTGAAGAGTACATGCTTTGGCATAAGTAGATTTGTGTTTTCAGTCCCAGTTCTGTCAGGTATAAGCTGTGCAACCTTGGACATCTACTTAAATCTCTAGATCTCAGTTTTTTCATTTGTAAGATAAGAGTACTAATAACACTTACGTCAGTGATTTATCCCAAGCATTAGATGGGAAAATCCACCCAAAGCACTTACATGACAGCAATCAAATTGCTGACACTAAGATAATAAGAGAGCTACACAATCCTGATTGTTTTTTGGTGACAGGAGTGCTTGTCAACTAAACAGTACACATTTTAATTTAGTCTGTAGGGGGCTGGTATAGGAGAGGGAAGAGATATAGGAGAAACTTTGAAAAGTCCTGTTTCCCCTCTCTGCTCACACCTCCCTCTCCCCATACCCACTTTTGCCCCTACACTGTGGGCAGTGGCATAGGTATACTCCATTGTTTCTTCAGCAAAGCCTATGCCATACTGGAGTGAGCCATGTTTTGGCATCTGTTTATAAGAATCTTGGAAGAGTCATTGACACAGCAGTGTTGGGTGGATGCACTGTGTGTTTGTGAGCCTTCCCATATGCATTGCATAGGGTGGGACCAGGGTCTTTGCCAGTCCTAATTCCTGATCCCTACCCTATATACAGGGTGAGCTGGGAGGTTGGGCTCGGGGTACCTGCTCTTTACATCTGGGCTCTCAACGTAGAATAATAATGCAAAAATATTTCATACCTTTACTATGTGCCAGACACTGTTCCACTTTATATGTATTATCTCATTTAACTTTCACAGCCATGTCTATTTTAGAAATTAAGAAACAGATATAGAGGAGCTTCCAGCCAAGATGGAGGTGTAGGTAGATATACTGTGCCTCCTCGCACAACCAAAAGAAGGACAACAACAATTTAAAAACAAAAACAACCAGAACTGACAGAAAATCAAACTGTATGGAAGTCTGACAACCAAGGAGACGAAGAAGAAACATTCATCCAGACCCGTAGGAGGGGTGGAGATGGGTAGCCGGGGCAGAGAGGACTCAAGGCAAGGGAGGGCTGGCGGACCCAGCAAGGTGGCGGATTGTGGAACAGGGCAGGCCAGGCTGCAGCTAGCAGACCCCACAAGGTAGTGGCTGACAGACCCCTCGGCCCCACATTCACGCATAGATAAACTGGGAGGAATGGCGGGGAAGTGAAGCAGACCACACAACCCAGGGCTCCAGCCCAGGAAAATAAAGCCTCAAACCTCTGAGTGAAAACACCCGTGGGGGTTGAGGAGGCAGCAGGAGAAACTCCCAGCCTCACAGGAGAGTTATTGGAGAGACCCACAGGGGTCTAGAGTGTGCACAAGCCCACCCACCCACTCGGGAATCAGCACCAGAGGGGCCCAATTTGATTACGGGTGGTAGAGAGAGTGACTGAAATCCATCAGAGAGTGGAGCAAGTGCCATTGCTCCCTCTCGGCCCCTCCCCCACATACAACATCACAGACCAGCGACCAGCGTTACCCCGCCCTGCTGAACACCTGAGGCTCTGCCCCTTTATGTAACAGGTGCACCAAAACAAAAACCAAACAAACAAAAGGCCCCAATGAAAGAACAGATCAAAGCTCCAGAAATAATACAACTAAGCAACCAAGAGATAGCCAACCTATCAGATGCACAGTTCAAAACACTGGTATCAGGAAGCTCACAGAATTGGTTGAATTTGGTCACAAATTAGATGAAAAAATGAAGGCTGTGCTAAGAGAAACAAAGGAAAATGTACAGGGAACCAACAGTGATGGGAAGGAAACTGGAACTCAGATCAACGGTGTGGACCAGAAGAAAGAAAGAAACATCCAACCAGAAAAGAATGAAGAAACAAGAATTCAGAAAAATGAAGGGAGGGTTAGGAACCTCCAGGACATCTTGAAATGTTCCAACATCCGAATTATAGGGGTGCCAGAAGGAGAAGAGGAAAAACAAGAAATTGAAAACTTATTTGAACAAATAATGAAGGAGAACTTCCCTAATCTGGCAAAGGAAATAGACTTCCAGGAAGGCCAGGAAGCTCAGAGAGACCCAAAGAAGCTGGACCCAAGGAGGAACACACCAAGGCACATCATCATTACATTAGCCAAGATGAAACAGAAGGAGAGAATCTTAGAAGCAGCAAGAGAAAAGGACACAGTTATCTACAAAGGAGTTCCCATAAGACTGTCAGCTGATTTCTCAAAAGAGACCTTACAGGCAAGAAGGGGCTGGCAAGAAGTATTCCTAGTCATGAAAGGCAAGGGCCTACATCCAAGATTATTGTATCCAGCAAAGCTATCATTTAGAATGATAGGGCAGATTAAGTGCTTCCCAGAAAAGGTCAAGTTAAAGGAGTTCATCATCACCAAGCCCTTATTCTATGAAATGTTAAAGGGATTATTCTAAGAAAAAGAAGATAAAAAATATGAACAGTAAAAAATTACAGCAAACTCACACTTATTAAGAACCACACCTAAAACAAAATCAAAAGCAAACTAAGCAAACAACTAGAACAGGAACAGAACCACAGAAATGGAGATCACATGAAGGGTTATCGACAGGGGAGTAGGAGGGGTAGAGAGGGGGGAAAGGTAGAGAATAAGTAGCATAAATGGTAGGTAGAAAATAGACAGGGGGAGGTTAAGAATAGTATAGGAAATGTAGAAGCCAAAGAACTTATATGTATGACCCATGGACATGAACTATAGGGGGAGGAATGTGGGAGAGAGAGGGTGAGCAGGATGGAGTGGAATGAAGGGGGGGAAATGGGACAACTGTAATAGCATAATCAATACATATATTAAAAAAAGAAACAGATATAGAAAATTTAAGTAACTTGCTCAATATTATATAGCTGAGGACACAAGAATTAAACCCAAGCCATTGACATCAGAAGCCAAGCTAACATAAGCCTGAGTGGCTTGGTGCTTGTCAGCTATTAAGAGTTTGTTCTAAAATTTCTGGCAAAAATTTTACAGCCCTCAGTAATATACTTTGACTCAAATGCTATAGTTCAGATCATCACTTTGTTTTCTTAGGGGAAAAAATCCAGTTGAGAAAGGATTATACTTGGAGTCATTTAAAAACTAATTTGATAGCTAAAATTGTTCCTTAGAAATAAAACCTTTCTCACTTTGTGCTCCCAAAGCCTTTATTTCTGTGTGTAGGGTAGTGGGGAAGTGAGGAGTTGGAGGTGGGAAGTTGGATGAGCTGAGAAAATAAGTGGATTTTCTCTGGTGTCTAATCCACTAATTATGCAGAACAAAACTGAATCACAGTTGTAATTCAGCTTTTGCTGTTTGCATTAAGAAATGCTGTTGGTAGGGCTGTGAGCAGGAAAAGGGAAAAGGATGTTGCAAATCATTACTCAGTGTGAATGGAGTGAATGTTAGCTGTATGGTTTTTTTTTTTTTTTCATTGAGTTTAAAGGAACTAAACATCTAAATTTTCTCTAATGATAGAAATTTTGGGGAAGTAATAGATAAAACTATTGGATGAAAAGCTTAGCGCTGGTCAGCACTTGTACCTTTCTTCGAGTTTGCTTGGAGACCAAGGCTATCACTCCTGTTATGTGTGTAATAGTGCTCATCTGTCATGGGGTCACTTTTATGTACTCTACCATTTGGAAGCTACTTGGGGGTGTACCTCTCTCTAGTCTTCATGGAATACCAAATGCCATCAAATGCTAACAATCTGAGGAAAACACCAAGAAGGTGAATTTCTTCTGATGTAGAAAAGAGAAAGACCAGGGACAAAAAGCAGTTCTGTGTGGCATGTCTGTAGAGAAAGTAAAGTTTTCTAGAAAGTTTTATGGTGCAGGGATGGGATTGTCTCTGCCCAGAATTTTTGCTCCTGTTTTCTCTCTCACTGCCTTTCTCTCTCTTCTATCATTTCTTACTAGCTTTATAAAACTGTCTTTTAGAGAGAGGCTTTACTTCAATTTGTGTCCCAGCTGACATCATTCTCTATTTGCGATACTGTGTTTCTGCCAACTACCATGCAGGAAACCAGACATCTAGTCTGACACAGCAAGTGGAAGGTTTTGAAGTCATGCAGGTCTTCAACACAACCTGAGCCCTGAGCTCATCTCCAGCTTTTTAAATGGACAAGGAGTTCCCTTTCAGTCTCAGGTAGAATTCATGTTTCTGAAGCCTCTCCTGGGAAGAGCATGGAAGTGGAAAGAGTAGGTGGCTACAGGAAGAGAGGGTGCAAATGTATGTGTACCTTTGATACAAGGGGTCAGGTGTGATATAAGTAGAGGAAACCATGAATAAGGACTTCGAGACCCAACTGCTCCCTAAGTGGTGAAATTGCCTGACTCCTCTTCTTGCCACAACACAGGTTTTTGTTTGTTTTATAAAGATATAATCCACCTATTACCCTGTGGGGGAGCTCCATCCAGCAGAGCCCTCCTGGCTGCCGTGAATGAGAATAAGTCTACCAAGACATGATCTGCTTGGGGAGAAGGCTGTCTAGTCTCTCAGAGGAGAAAGGCCTTAAGCCTTTTTCTCAATGGACTTTTATTGGGTTTAGTTTGCATAGGAATACAGGGCATATATGTAAAGCTCATCAGTCATTGTCAGGCAGCAATGATCAAGGAACAGGTAACATTCAAAGAACTATAAGGGCTTATTCTGGGTCAGGGTCAGATAGATAGAGTGATGCCAAAGGGCCATAAAAGTTTGGGAAACAAACTCATTTTGTGTTTGGACCTTTAACATTTAAATTGAGGGCATTCTTAGCAAAGTAGCTTTCACAGGATTTTATGCATTCTTTCTTAGGCCTGATTTCCCTGGGAACCACCTGTTCCAGCACAGGGACGCACCCACCTCTGGCATTGTTTTAGGCTTAAGTCAGGTGGAGGAAGTAAGGCAGCCAAGAGATTAGAAGACTTCTTACAGATAAAATGAGGACTCAGGCTATAACAAAGCTGAGGGGTAAATGTCCATCACCCCTTTTCTATAGTCCCCTAAGTCCTTCTCTGATGGTCCCTTCTTGACTGTGTCTGTCTTAGGTTGTTCCTCCCTTGAGGAATCTTACACATCATTGACTATCCAGCCATCCTCCAGGGGCCAAGCAGGGTGAAGTAAAGGGGCAGCCCCTGCCAGGAGGATAAGTTTTGTCTTCTTAGTGGCTTATGGTCCCAAGGTCTTTATACTCAGCTTTAGCCATGGGGGCGGTGACAGCTTCTGAAACCAGGCAGGGTGGTTCCCAATTCATCCACTGAAAGTATACCATTTGTTACATATTTACATATTTGTATAACCATCAATTTTAGAATGTGTTCTACAATCAATTTTAGAATATTTTCATCACCCCCACCACCCCCAAATCCTGCACTCCTGGTAATCACTCCTCATTTCCCCTACATCTCTGCCCTGGCAACCACTTAACCTATGTTCTCTCTCTGAGGATTTGCTTATCTTGGTACTTTGGAAATGGAACCATACAGTAATGTGATTTTTGTGACTGGCTTCTTTCACTCAGCATAATTTTTTCCCATGTTTATATTTATTGTAGCATGTGTCAGTACTTCATTCCCTTTTATTACTGAATAATATCCCACTGTATGGATATACATTTTTATCCATTCATCAGTTAATGGACATTTGGGTTCTTTCCATTTTGTGGTTGTTATGAATAATTCTGTATGAACATTTGTGTATGAGCTTTTGTGTGAATCATTTCTCTTTGGTAGATATTTAGGAGTAGAACTGCTGAGTCATGTGGTAACTCTATGCTTGACCTTTTGAGGAACAGCCAGACTGCTTTCCAAAGCAGCTGCACTGTTTAGCATGGGTTTTGAAAATGTAATTTCCTTGGCTCCCTTCTCCATCATCTACTCTGTCAGAATGTGTTTCAAATATCACTTCCTCAGGGACACCTTAGCTGACCTTTAAGACTAATTCAGTCCTCTTTGTTATATGCTCTTATAACCATAAATTTTCTTTTTGCATTGTGTAAAAATTTAATTATTTTTTGTATAAATATTTTACTAACTTGAGACTCCTTGTGCTTCAGTTTATTTATTTATTTATGTATTTATTTATAAAATAAGGGTAATGATATTTAAATACACATGAGAATGCTAGGGTCAAAAGTGTCTAGCATTTTGAGGCCTAGAGCATTGTAAGGCTAGAAATGGCAGTTAATGTTTTCATATTTTTGTATAGAACATAAAGTTAGCACCATGATTAAACATTTAGTAAGCATGAGCCGGACATGATTAGCTTTTCCCAAAGTTTTCTGTTAATACTGATACTTGCTTTATGTGTTTTGTTGCTTAGAAGCATTTACCTGCAAAAAAACCCCCTCAAAAACAAAAACAAAAACAAAATCTAACAGAGGTTTAGGAAAATATAATGGAAAGACATAAATGGAAAATATTCTACCTATTAATTTATTTGAATTTGGAAATGTATTTACGTTGGGAAAATGGGTTACTATTTTATTTTAGAATGAAAGGGCTTTGTCTAGCTCAAGGAATGCCAGGACTGGTTGAGGCATACTTTGTGAACCATGGTTTCTAGCAACACATACAATGAATATTTTTTTGGTTCATTTGCAGATCCATGTGTCCCTGGGAATCCTGAATAGCCAATCTCTATATTTTACAAGGTATTTGGCTTTTCCCCCTGAAGGTTGGCCAAGGCCAAGGCAATAATTCTCTGGCTGGGAACTGGGCTGCCTGATAAGTTTCTCCACAGCTCCCCAAGGCTGGGACTGCTGAGAACAAAGCATTTGAAGGAGAGGGTGGGGAGCATCCCACCCCTTGCCCATATCTGTGGTTTTGGTGTAAGTGTCATCTTCCAGGTAGTGCCAGCATTGCTAGACGGTAAAGGAAAAATGCCTGTCAGTGGCCTGTCATGGATTCAGGGGTCATTGACAGCCCTTTGTGACCTGGAGAGTGAAGAGGTGGAATCTTGCAATCACAGTTGAAGAAACTCAGATGAGAGCTCTAGGATGCCTCCCACTGCTAGATTCTTAGGCTTTTCTAGGCTGAATGTTGGGTAAGTGCAGAAGAAGCAGGGGGAAATCCTTCCTCTCTGTAGGAAGCTGCCAGAGGAGAAATGACAATCTATTAGGAAACTTCCTTAGCAACCTCCTAGGTTGATAAGAGTCATCACAGCTTCACGCACATGTATATGTGTATCTGTACCTACACATACACGTGCATGCGTGTGCACCATTATAGTCTTTCCTCTTCTGGCCTCTTTCTCCTTCATGTATTCCAAGTCTTGAACTGAGTACCTTTCTTGGAGACTCCCTACAAGGGGACCCCAGCCTACCTGCTGGTTTGTGGCCTGAAGCAAATGCTGTTGGTGCCCTCCCACATGTGTTATGGGCATTCATTCCCTCTGGCAAAGAGGTGACGGAGAACCACTCCCTACAGTATCCCTTTTAGCCAATGGAAGCCTCCTCTATCAGGAGCACTATCTCCCTCCTCTGCTACCTCTTGCCTCATGGTGGGACCAATCCTGAAGCAGACCAAAGCTCATCTCTAGCTACACTGTATCCTTGTTTAGCTTGTTTCCCTGTCCTATCTTGTCTCCCTTGCTCTCCTAAGAGCACTCTCATAAACCATTTGAATAAGAATCCCATCCCAGGCCCATCTTCTAGGGCAGTCAACTCACAATAGTGACTGTGCTCAAGCCTTCCTGTTTTCTCTTCAATTAAGACCTGGAACTCCTTTAAATCTGTAGTCTCCACTAGGTGAAGATAGGTTGCACTAATAATTAATCTTAAATAAATCCTCCTAGTATGTTTGTAGGCTAATGTGTTACTCCTTGATAACATGATACCTTAACACTGCTGAGAATTTATTCTTAGGACTTATGTAAGCAGCCATCCCAGTGGGAAAATGCTAATGGAATTTTATGAGTATGGCTGAGAGTGTCTGCAGTAGGGAGGAAGGGATACTTCTTGTTAGGCAGGCCTTTCAGCCTCCATTCTGGAAAGACTTTCTGAATCACCCTCACCATCTGCAATGAACTGAGTGCTTATATCCCTCCCCACCAAATTCGTATGTTGAAATCCTAACCCTCAATGTGAAAGTATTTGGAGGTTGGGCCTTTGGGAGGAAATTAGGTCATGAGGATGGAGCCCTCATGAATGGGATCAGTGACCTTATAAAAGGGACCCAAGAGAGTTCTTCCTGTCTCCACCAGATGAGAACACAAAGAAAAGTTGGCCATCTGCAAACAGGAAGATGACCTTCACCAGAATCTGATCATGTTGGCACCTGATATTGGACTTCCAGAAACAAATTTCTGTTGTTTATAAGCCATCCGGTCTACGGTACTATGTTATTGCAGCCCAAACTGACTAGGGCATTATCCACCAATGAATTGATCTGACGAGTACCTCTTTATGGCATTCACCATACTGCACTGCAATTATTTGCTTTCCTGTCTTCCTCACCAGACTGGGAGTGTGTATAGAGCAGAAGCCCTTTTCTATTCATCTCTAGATCCCAAGTGCCTATGAGCATGCCTGGAACCCTATAGGAACTCAAGTAATGCATGTGATAAAGGTAATTAGTAACACTAACAGAAGCCCACCTCCTCCTTCATATATACATTTTCATCACGACAATGTACCCCCTCATGCATCACATCTTGTGCACAGTTTTTGGTGTAACATCAAATCACCCAGGTAACTCAGCCCCCCTTACAGCTCAGATTTGGTGCCCTGTGACTTCTGGCTTTTCCCAATACTAAAATCATCATTGAAAGGGAAGATATTTCAGATGGTTGATGAGATTCAGGAAAATACAATGGGACAGCTGATGGTGATTCAGAGAACTGTGTGAGGTCCCATGGTGCCTACTTTGAAGGGGACTGAGGCATCATTGTCTTATGTACAGTGTTTCTTGTATCTTGTATCTTCTTCAATAAATGTCTTTATTTTTCATATTACATGGCTGGATACCTTTGCCAAAAAACTCTGCACGAGATGTGATACATGAGCGGGCACACTGTTGTGATGTAACTGCCAATCACCAGTTCCCCATAGCTGTGGCCTTCTGAATCATCCAAATGGTTTCCTTGGAGGAATGTTCAAGCTTAATACAAAATTTGGTACAGATTCATTGCTTTACTCACTTAGTCATTTTGAGTGTGACAGCCACACAGTACACATGCATCAATCACCCCCACTGACTAGTTCAGTGAAGCCATCATTGTTCATGCATGCACATTTCAGTCCACTCTCCTTGACTGCCAGGTTATATGAAGTTGTGCAAACCGTTCTTGTTATATTAACAATGGCGGGGTGTTTTCTGGACAGACCTTGTATATTTATACAAATATAAACTAAAATATATACTGTATGTAAATGCTATATGTACATTAAAATTTATGCTGTATATATTGTATATAAATTAACATTTACAAAATTGGTATTAAAACCTTCATGTCATGGTGTGACTTGATTTTTCATTCAACATCATATTTTTATTTCTATCTATTTTGATGCATATTGCTTCCCTGCATTCTTTTCAACTGCTGTGGAATCTTCCATTATAGAATGATGCCACAATTAATTTATGATTGTCCTATGGTCTGAAAAGTACATTGTTTGAAATTTCTCATGATTACAATCACTGCTGCTACACATATTCTTGCGGCTGTCTCGCTGGACATACATGTGAATGATTGTAGGACAGATACCTGGATGTGGGATTGCTAGGTGTGAGGGTATGGACACCCTTACACTGTACCAGACATTATTTACTTGTCTTCCAAAGAATTTGTGCTTTTCCCCCCTCCCCTACCTCACCTACATGTTCACAGTATGGTATGAGGCTTCCATTTCTCCACATCCTTGCCAGCACTAGGCCTTGTGAGTCTTCAACTTGATTGCCAATTGGACAAGTATGAGCTGATTTCTCACTGGTGTTTTGTTCATATCTTCCTGACTACTCATGTTTGTTGACCTTCTGGGTTTTCTCTTCTGTAAAATGCCTTTTCATAGCTTTTGTCTATTTTTCTCTTGGGTTATTAATTTTTAGGAGTTCTTTTTAATATTCAAGGTTTTAATCCTTTGTTGGTTTTGAGCATTAACAATGCTTCTCCTGCTCTGTGACTTATCTTTGAATGTTATTTATAATGGCTTTTGTTATGTAGAAGTGTTAAATTTCAATGTAGTCAAATTTAACAGCTGTTTATCTTTACAATATATGCTTCATGTTCCCTGTTTATTAAGAAATCCATCACCTGCCTCTCACTGCTGACATTGCTCCATTAGCAAGGTGAGGTCCTGAGTATATGTGGGAGGTATGTGTGGGGCACTGTTTGGCTTTCTAAATTTTTAATTACAACAACAATTCAATGATTAGGCAAGTTCAGGTTTGTTGTAATGACTCCAAGTTATTTTCCACTGTAGGTAGAATATAGTGCTTAAAGTTATGAGTTCTGTAGAAAGAATGCCTAGGTTTGGATCACTAAGTTTGGGCAAGTTACTTAAACTCACTTGGGGATGATATTACAGTAGTACCTTGTAAGGATGAGGATAAAATTAATTTATATATGCGAAGCACTGAAAACAATTTCTGGTATCTTGTGAGAGCCAACTGTTATCTACTAATATTATTACTGTTAGCATTATTTTCTCATTTACTGCTCAGTTTACCTCTGGGCTGGATTTCTAAGGGCTAATTGGGGACATTAGACCTGCCATTCTCCACATGCTTTCTGTGCCTAGACTGAAATCCCCTTGGTCTGCTCTGCCCCATGCCACCTTAGGAGAATTATCCACTGGGAGGTCAAGGCCTGAGACTGCTAATGATCTAACAATAACATCTTGTGCCAAAGTTTTCTGATACTAGATATTTCACTTTATATAGCTTTCAAAAAAAAGTAGAGAGTTAAAGGTTTTAAGGGTCAAATACTAGCTGAGTTCAGACAGAAACATCATCCTTTTAAGTGTCGGAAGTGAGACAGATACATTAACACAGGTAACTTGCAAGGACTTTGTAGTGTGTGTCTATTGTGGTTGTTTGCCCAGTGCTCTTTTCCCTTTTTCTGGTTTAGTTCACTTTATTCTTGTGTTTAAGCAGGCTGCCAATCAAAACAACACCTTTCTCCCACCCACAAAGGTGAGTATATTTCCTAAATTGGATTATTCCTCTGGCTACACTAATTTATTAAAGAGGTGGGCCCGAGGTGAGCCCAATCTGGGTCACTCACAGGCCCTCCCTAGGATTTTTTTGAACTTGATCAAGGTGAGAAAAGCCCTTTCTTGCCCGGTGGCAAACTGCAAAGGTGAATTGGTGAGATACTAGTCAAATCGTTGTATCATGAGCCTAGATTTGTTTGGGTGGTACCAGATTTTTCATCTCCTATATTGAACTTCACGGAGAAGCCCATCGGACATGAGGAAGCTGGTTTCAGAGAGAAGCGGGAGACAGACGTGGTACAGGGGAGCGTACCTGAGTTCTATTTAATTTCCTTGGAAATTAAATTGAGAATATAGTTAGAATTGTAATGGAGCTGGAGGGATTCAGAGGTTTAGGTCTCATGATTTCCAAACCTAGGTTATTAAGCTCATGATGGTTCTGTGGGATTCTGCTGTACCTTTTAACTTAACTTTCTTTTACCTTTGAGCAAGATCCACTTGGGTTTCTGCCAGTGCAACTAAGAGTTCTGTCTATTGCAGAGATATAAATAAGAGGTATAATGGAAGAATAAATGGCTTTTGTACCAGACCTGAGTTCAGATTTGGCTTTTCCCACTTACTAGTTATGTAGCTTTTACTTGAGACTCAATTTCCTCAGTTGCAACTGGTTGAAGAGAAATATGTTGTATGGTCGTGTGAATTCAGAAAGATAATGAATACAAAGTACCTGGCATAGTTCTCTGCACATAGTAGGCACTGACATTTTAGCTATTGTTATTCTTGTTTTTACTACCATTTACTAATAGTACTGTAATACTAAGTAATGATTTGATTATACAAGCCTTGCATTTCAGGCATCTTTATAAGACCCCCAACTTTTCTGTGGATCTGTGTACATAAAAGATAACAAAAGTATATAAAATAATACTAATTACTTTGCCCATGCTGAGGATTAGGACATGTTAAGAAGTGTTAAGGAAGAGTATTAGTCAGGTACCTAAATAGTAAACAGATTCAGTGAACAACAGTTTAAGTGAAGATAGCTCAAGAAAAGGACTTTATGGGCAAGTGGACAAAAGTCAGAAGAGCAATATGAAATGGTGATAGACTCAAGGGGCAGTGATATTGGGAGGCTATTACTGCATACCCCTGACCCCCATCCTGCACCTCCAGAGGACAGGGTTGCAGAACTCTGTGAGATCTGGAGCTGTAGAGATGAGGTCACCCAAAGCATCTTGGCTTTAGAGAAACTCGGGCATTGTCAAAAGTGTGGCCTACTGGGGAGGGGGAAATATACATTCAAACCTTTCTTCCCACTTTGGAATCTTCTGGTGCCTTCTATTGGTCTTTAAGACCCACCTTAAAGCCCACTGGGCAGTGAACTTGGGTCAATCAGTCCATGAAGTTCAGTTTGCTGGGCACATATCAGGCACAGCAAGACAGGGAATGGAGCTGGAGGAAATTCAGAGAAAAAGTAGCATAAAGAATTGTGGGAATGACACATTTAGGTAGGACAGAACAAGTATGTTTATATATATGCCACATCCCACAAACATCTTCCCAGTTAACATTTTCTCAGTAGTCTACTTCTTCATTTTAATAATCAAACTTCATATAACCTATATATCTCTTAGTATAATAATTTTGGCCAATATTTACATAGGAAAATATTGTATTTGTGTTTCCCAAACAAAATATATTTAAAACAACATTGTGTGCTATTTAGTCTCCAGCTATAGTGTATTTCTATTCAATTAATAGAATCCCATGTCGATATTTTGCAAAGAACACTAGATATCAACAGGGAGATGAATAGTAACTACATACAAGGCAGCTTTTGGTGAACAACATATATGTTTTGTTTGTTTTTTCTTTTAAAAAATATATTTATTGATTATGCTATTACAGTTATTCCATTTCCCCCTTCACTCCACTCCATCCTGCCCACCCCCTCCCTCCCACATTCCCCCACCCCATAGTTCATGTCCATGGGTCATACAGATAAGTTCTTTGGCTTCTGCCATTCCTATACTATTCTTACCCTCCCCCTGTCTATTTTCTACCTACCATTTATGCTACTTATTCTCTACCTTTCCCCCCTCTCTACCCCTCCAACTCCCCTGTTGATAACCCTCCATGTGATCTCCATTTCTGTGGTTCCGTTCCTATTCTAGTTGTTTGCTTAGTTTGCTTTTGTTTTTGTTTTAGGTGTGATTCTTAATAAGTGTGAGTTTGCTGTCATTTTTACTGTTCATATTTATTACCTTCTTTTTCTTAGATAAATCCCTTCAACATTTCATAGAATAAGGGCTTGGTGATGATGAACTCCTTTAACTTGACCTTATCTGAGAAGCACTTTATCTGCCCTTCCATTCTAAATGATAGCTTTGATGGATGGAACAATCTTAGATGTAGGTCCTTGCCTTTCACGTCTTGGAATACTTCTTGCCAGTCCCTTCTTGCCTGTAAGGTCTCTTTGGAGAAATCAGCTGACAGTCTTATGGGAAGTCCTTTGTAGGTAACTGTATCCTTTTCTCTTGCTGCTTCTAAGATTCTCTCCTTCTGTTTCATCTTGGCTAATGTAATGATGATGTGCCTTGGTGTGTTCCTCCTTGGGTCCAGCTTCTTTGGGACTCTCTGAGCTTCCTGGACTTCCTGGAGGTCTATTTCCTTTGCTAAACTGGGGAAGTTCTCCTTCATTATTTGTTCAAATAAGTTTTCAATTTTTTGTTCTTCCTCTTCTCCTTCTGGCACCCCTATAATTCGGATGTTGGAACATTTCAAGATGTCCTGGAGGTTCTTAAGCCTCCCTTCATTTTTCTGAATTCTTGTTTCTTCATTCTTTTCTGGTTGGATGTTGCTTTCTTCCTTCTGGTCCACACCATTGATTTGAGTCCCAGTTTCCTTAGCATCACTATTGGTTCCCTGTACATTTTCCTTTGTTTCTCTTAGCACAGCCTTCATTTTTTCATCTAATTTGTGACCAAATTCAACCAATTCTGTGAGCATCCTGATTACCAGTGTTTTGAACTGTGCATCTGATAGGTTGGCTAACTCTTGGTTGCTTAGTTGTATTATTTCTGGATCTTTGATCTGTTCTTTCATTGGGGCCTTTTGTTTGTTTGGTTTTTGTTTTGGTGCACCTGTTACATAAAGGGGCAGAGCCTCAGGTGTTCAGCAAGGTGGAGTAACGCTGGTCGCTGGTCTGTGATGCTGTATGTGGGGGAGGGGCCAAGAGGGAGCAATGGCACTTGCTCCACTCTCTGATGGATTTCAGTCACTCTCTCTACCACCCGTAATCAAATTGGGCCCCTCTGGTGCTGATTCCCGAGTGGGTGGGTGGGCTTGTGCACACTCTAAACCCCTGTGGGTCTCTCCAATGAACTCTCCTGTGAGGCTGGGAGTTTCTCCTGCTGCCTCCTCAACCCCCACAGGTGTTTTCACTCAGAGGTTTGAGGCTTTATTTTCCTGGGCTGGAGCCCTGGGTTGTGTGGTCTGCTTCACTTCCCCGCCATTCCTCCCAGTTTATCTATGCGTGAATGTGGGGCCGCGGGGTCTGTCAGCCACTACCTTGTGGGGTCTGCTAGCTGCAGCCTGGCCTGCCCCGTTCCACAATCCGCCACCTTGCTGGGTCCGCCAGCCCCCCCTTGCCTTGAGTCCTCTCTGCCCCGGCTACCCATCTCCACCCCTCCTACGGGTCTGGATGAATGTTTCTTTATCTCCTTGGTTGTCGGACTTCCATACAGTTCTGTTTTCTGTCAGTTCTGGTTGTTTTTGTTTTTAAATTGTTGTTGTCCTTCTTTTGGTTGTGCGAGGAGGCACAGTGTGTTTACCTACACGTCCATCTTGGCTGGACGCCACGTGAATACCGTATTAACTGTCTTGTCATCCAGAAGCAGGGTCTTAAGCATTTAACACCAAAACCTTACAGTTTATAATTTCTGTACTGGCATTTAACTCTGTCTGTCATTTTATATAGGCATTTTACTGTGTTTTAGTAAATTGGTTGGGGGTTTTCACCTGGTATTTTAATGCCAGAAGTCCAATTTTTAGGAATGGATTTTTGACATTAGGGAGGAGATGCGTAGGTACATTTCTAATGTAAAAAGGTTTTACCAATTTAGACAAATGGGAAAAGGTAAGTCTGAATTACAGATTCTTCTTAGAAAAGGAAAATTTTATAATTGTAACCCTCAAATGGAATTGAACATCAGGTTGACAACCTGTTGCCTAGGGGATGTCCTTGGGAGATCCACAATAATAAGCAGGGGGGAAAAAGGTTTTAAAAGAGCATAAGCATTGTCATAAATGGTGAATTCTAAAGTGTTTTCATGAGAGGACTACACAGTTCCTCTTCCGTGACCCTGCACAGCCATGGACTTGTTTAGCAAATCCTTTCTTCAAGATGCCATAAAGGTATGTATTCTGTAACCCATAGCTCTGCATGTGCCCTGTTTGTAATTTTCAGTTGTTTAATTGTTAGTCTTCCCTAGTAGAATTAAGCCCTTGGGGTCAGGGTTCCTGTCTACCTTGCTTACTATTTTATCCCTTGCATCAAAGATTCTAAGACCTGGGCCCGGGGTAAAAGTTGTTGAATAAATTAGTGCTTTACCCACAGAAAGCTTCTAGGCCACACATTGCTTAACTTTCCTGTTGAAGCTCACTTATCACGTTATTGGGTCTTCTGCTTCAGGGCCTGAGCTCCCATGGTTCATCCCAAGTACTGATTGATGAGATTTGAATTTGACCTTTGGGTTTGACTTTCCAACATATAACTTATGGTGTTCACTCTCCCTCCATTAAGGGAAGAGAGTCCTTGTCTGCATGACCTGCTTCAGATTCTTCTGGAGTGTGCCACTGAACTCACCCCAGTCCCACCCTACCCTCAGTCTAGGGAGGAAAAAATTCATTCAGTTTCAGCCTATGCCCTTTCTTTGTGACTATGGATTCTGTATTTGTGGTCTATGACTTGTACTGTACAGAACGAGGAGACATACAGTTAAGTCAGCCAATGAAGGAAATCTATTTATGTACAAAGTTTCTTTTAATCCAGTGGGTCTCAGAGTTTAACATACATGAGAATCACCTGAAGGGCTTCTTAAAGTACAGATCTTTGGGCCACACTCCCAGAGGTTGTTTCAGAAGGTCTGGGGTGGTGCCTGAGAATCAGCATTTCTAGCAAGTTCCCAGGTAGTCTGGGGTCTACTTAAAGACCTACTGTTCTGTCCACGTTTTCACTGAACATATGTGCTTGCAACCAGGAACTGATGGGGTTTGGGTCAGGGGAAAAAATGTATGGAGCTAGCCAGGATCTGTTGCAGAAATAGAAACCACCCTAGCTATTTAAAAGGGATTAAGAGCTATTTCAGAGCATTAAGAGTTGATGAAACTGTTGGCAGGGCTGGAGGAGCGGCTCTAGTTTTGGTATCCAGGAACAGCACCTGAGACAGGTGGCTGCACCTTGTGACAAGGCAGGTCTCATCTCTGCCCTAGTGAGGGAGATGGAGGTTGGGAGGCCACTGTGGCAGTACTGCTGCCCTCTGGACATTCCCATGCACTACTGCCTCTCCACGTGATGAAGTTGCACACTGCTCATGGGTTGTGCTGCAGAAAACCCCACATTTCTATGACTCTGTGGCTGGAAGATATCTCATGCATACTTCCAGAACCCTAACACGGGGAGTCTGGGTATGTGGTGGAGCCTCTCCAAGTAGGGTTTAGGGAGCAGCAGCTGGGAGAAGTGATTAACTCAGCAGGAGCATAGTATCTGGAGAGGGAAAGGGCTTGGGACATGTCATTAGCACATGCAAGCTCTGTGGACTCAAATTCTTTTCTGATGCTCCCATCTGGGAAAAGCCACCCTCTCTGTCTGGACTTGCTTTTATTTAGAACAGGGGTGCCCAACCTGCAGCCTGAAGGCCACATGAGGCTCAGGATGACTAAGAGTGCATCCCAACACAAAATCGTAAATTTATTTAAAACATCATGAGTTTTTTTGTGATTCTGTCTTGTGTTGTATTTAATATGTGGCCCAAGACAACTCTTCTTCTTCCAGTGTGGCCCAGTGATGCCAAAATGATGGACACCCTTGATTTAGACAGTAGAGACATCTGCAGTAGGGACAAGAGGAAGAATATGAATTTAAGTAAATGCACTTATGCTTGGGAGAAACAACTACAATTGGAATATTTGTAATGGCTTTATAACACCGTATATGTACTTTATGTGTCCCAGGGTTTCTCTTTGGTACTATTGACCTTTTACATCATGTAATTATTTGTGTGGGTCTGTCATGGGTGCTGTGGGATACTGAGCAGCATCCTGGCCTCTACCCACCACCATGATTGTGAAAATGAAAAATTGTCTCTAGACATTGCCAAATGTTGCATGGGAGACAAAATCATATTCAGTCTTTGTACAGATGATATTTTGACACTTGAGCAATTGTAATAACTGGGAGGAGAGGGAGGGAGAGATCTAGTATTCATGAAACATTCGTTCTAGTCCAGGCCCAGTGTCAAATGCCATCTAACCCTTGTCTATTTAAGGCACTGTGAGATGGCACCAGAATGGACTGGAGAGGCAGGTGGAGCTGGGTTCAAATCCTGACTCCCAGGGTTTGCCTGGCTTTGGGTGAATTACTTAATCTCTCAAATTTATGTTTTCTCCCCTGTAAACTGGAGCTAACCTTTCAGGGCAGCAGCAAAGATTAACAGAAGTGATTTATGGCATGTATTACCAGTGATTATTATGCAGAATTTGCCCATAGGAGGGGATTGCCCTTTCTTTTTTCCTCAGCATACCAGTTACCATCTTGTGGTCAGTGACTTTTGCATTGCTACGTCCGGTCCTTCCTTTACCGTCTTCCTTACAAAGGTACAGTAGACCACAAGAAAAGGTCTTAAAGGGCAAAGGAGAAAGTAAGTAATGCAAAAAGCCTGGCACTTCCAAGTAGCTGGGGTTTTTCTCCTTGACAAGCTGCTGACAGGCCCTGTTAGCAATACAGAGGCTAATTACTTGGTAGAAGTAAAAGAAAAGGTGCCACTTGGTGGTTCTGGTTTTCCCCAGTACAATAAATCACAGCTACAGGATACCAGTCTCATTTGATTTAATAAAGATTTTAGAGAAAGAAAAAGTTTTCCTTGTTTTTTATTGAGAGCTACTGGTCATTTGTATCTGTTTCACCTAGGCTCTCAATTGGATGTCACCTACCTGCATCACAAGTCACCATTGGCACTTCAGATGTCAGCTGCCTGCACTTAACGTTTGTCTCTATTACCCTCCTGCTTGCCTGTTGAGCCTCTGCACCTTGCCCTCTTCCACTCAGTTCATAAGCTTCTGATACCCAAAAGGAGTCTCCCCTTTCTTTGAACATTTGGCCTTGCTTGCTGGTCTGTACCCCTCACAGTTGTCCCTAGAAATAACTTTGCAGCCATATGATGGTCCCCACACAACTGTGGGCGACAGGTGCTTCTGCCCCCACTCACTCACCCTTCCTCATATCAGGTCTGCACTACCTGTGTCCCCTAATAGGTCTCTCTACCAGGTGAGCGGTATCAGGTAATTTGAGTGCAGCAGCAAAGCAGGACGGAGTGGGTTAAAGATCAGAATAGATTTTGCCTATTTTCTGACAGCACAGAGCTCTCAGTTAGGAACAACTGTGCAATAAGACTCAGCTTCTCTCCCTCTGGCTAATATTTGTATTTGCCTTTTCTGAAAGGCCTGGGTCCTTTTGTTTTTAAGTCACAATGATTGCAGATCACACTGCTGAAATAAACACCTCAAAACCCCTGACAAAAGGGATGTGAAAGGACATAATCAGATATTTCAGAAGTAGGGATTTTCAGCTGGAAGGGTGATGCTGAGGGATTGGCTTGAGGGCCTGTTGCTCTACACCCACACATTCTGTCAGGGGAGGGTGTGCCAAGGGGTGACTTAACTCCTGAGAACAACGAATGCCAGAACAAGGAGATGGCTTCAAGATCTGAATGTGACTCGTCTACTGCCAATGACAGCGAGGTCCAGAGAAATTAAAGGACTCACCCAAAGGCATCCAGTTGCTGGGTAAAGTGAGGGAGGCTGGAAGCCAAATGTCAACTCTCAGTCCTTTGACTTCACCTAGGTCTGAAGTGGAGGTGGCATTGCCTGCAAAGCAAGGATTTCTTTGTCTTGAAGTAGATGTGTGGATCTCCTTTACATCTGTTTGTATTGCTTTAGACTAGGGTCTCCTCTCCACCTTACCAGGGTGGGATTTCTATATAGTGGTATTGCCTTTTGATTTCAACCCCTGTTGGCTGTAGGTGGGTGAGCAGGTGAATTCCTCCATTCTGGGAGACAGTGCTTCCTGGCCTGTGGGTGAGCTAGTTGCCAATATGAACTTGGACATACTATATTCCTGTGAATCCCTCATAATGCATCCTGATAACTAGCACCTCCCTTCTCTCCCCTGTTGCCCATCTTCTCACTCCTAGTCTTCTCTGGACAGTGACTTAATACTCTGACATCCCCTGCCTGCCCTAGCTGACCAGTCAGGTTTGAAATGATCTCATAAATTACCCATTCTAGAAATGTTGATGACTGGTAATTTTTTTTTCACTTTTGTTCAAAGTTTTTGCATTCTAGTAGGGGAATTTCTAGGACTACAAAACTTTGATGGAGTAGCTCTCAACCATGGCTGTACATTAGATAGAATTAGCTGGAGGGCTTTAACTAACTACTGGAGCTTGGTGTCCCTATCCTTAGATATTCTAATTAAATTGATCTGGAAGGTCCTAGGAAAATAGTAATTGTTTAAAACTCTGTAGGTGGTTCTAAAGTATAGCTATTGCTGAAAAACTTTGCTTAAATAATAAGGATGACATCCCCCAAATATTGCATCTTCCTGTGGCCACTGGGGAAATTGGCTGCAGTAGATGTCTCAGCTCTTCCTAAGGCATATTGTCTTTCTAATCATCTCTGGGTAAGGTCTAAGAGTCTCATAGACAGTGGGGTGACCAGTAGTTGACCAAGGGGTCAAAGAAACTACCTGGTACAGAACATTTGCAGTCAGTCTAGCACAGTTTAGTCTAAGGATGTTTAGTTTTATCCAAATCTCTCCAACTAGTGATTACATCAGAGGTTGCAAGCTGGCAGTACATGAGAAAGTTCTAGCCCACACATGGGATTTGTTCAAACTATACCATGTTTTTTGATTTTTAAAAATTGAGTTAAAAACTAAGAGAATCTACATAAAATCCAGATTTCTGCCTTTTCTGTGTTTTTTTTCCTTTCACCTGAGAAATAGACATATATACTGTGTAAGTTCAAGGTGGAGTTTGCATTGGAGTTTGATTTACATATACTGTGAAATGATTACCACAATGGGTTTAGTTAACATTCATCATCTCACGTAAATTCAATAAAAAAAAAAATTAGGACTTATTGTCTTAACAACTTTCCTATATACTATACAGCAGTGTAAACTATTGTCATTATCTTGTATGTTACATTCCTAGAACTTATGTATCTTATGTATCTTCTTTAATTCATAATTTTATTTAATTGAGTTCATCCTCTGACCACCTTTTTTTTTGGGGGGGGGGCTTTCAATTTTGTTCCATTAATCTATGTGTCTGTATTTATTCCAGTGCCATACTGTTTTAATTACTATAGCATTATAACATTGTTTGAAATCAGAAAGTATGATGCCTTCTGCATTGTTCTTACTCAGGATTGCTTTGGCAGTTTGGGATCTTTTATGATTTTATACAAGTTTTAGGATTGTTTTACCTATTTTTGTGAAAAATGCCATTGGGATTTTGATGTTGCATTAAATCTATAGATGACTTTGGGTAGTATGGACATTCTGAAAATATTAACTCTTCTGATTCATGAGGTGGGATATTTTTCCATTTTTGTGTCTTCTTAATTTTTTCTTAATATCCTATAGTTTTAGTATAAATGTTTTACTTCCTTGGTTAATTTTGTCTAAATATTTTAGTTTTTAATGCCATTATGAATGGGATTATTTTCTTTATTTCTTTTCCAGATCATTCATATCTGTGTGTAGAAATGTGACTGATTTTTTTAATGTTGATTTTGTATCCTGAAACTTTGTTGAGTTCACTTATTAGGTATAATGGGTTTTTTATGGAGTCTTTAAAATTATATAATCATTCTACCAGCTGAGATAATTTTACTTATTTCTTCCTAATTTGGATGGCTATTATTTCTTTTTTTTGCCTGATTTCTCTGCCTAGGACTTCCAGTACTATGTTGAATAGGAGTGGTGAGAGTGAACACACTTGTTCCAGGTCTTAGAGAAAAAGCTTTCAGCCTTTCACTCTTGAGTGAGATGTTAGCTGGGGGTTTGTCATATATGGCCTTTATTTTGTTGAGGCATTTTTCTTCTAGACCCAATTTATTTTTTTGTCATGAGGAGATGTTGAATTTTTTCAAAAAATTTCCATTTATTAAGATGATTATATAATTTTAGTTTTTCATTCTATTAATGTGGTATATTACATTCACTGATTTGCACATGTTGAACCATCCCTGTGTATCAGGGATGAATCCCACTTGATCTTGGTGTATGATCTTTATAATGTGTTGTTGAATTCAGTTTGCTAGTATTATGTTGAGCATTTTACATCTATGTTCATCAGAGATGTTGCCTGTAGTTTTTGTTGTTGTTGTTTTATCCTATCTGGCTTTGGTATCAGATTAATGCTAGTTTTATAAAATGAGTTTGGGATGGTCCTCTCGTCAGTTTCCTGGCAGGGTTTGAGGAAAATTGGTGTTAATACTTAAAAATATTTGGTAGAATTCACAGCTGAAGCCATCCGGTCCTGGGTTTTTCTTTGTTGGGAGGGTTTGAGTAGTCATTAACTCTCCTTACTTGTTATTAGTCTGCTCAGATTTTTCTATTTATTTATACTTCAAACTTGATGAGCTGTAATTACTAGGAATCCATCCACTTTTTCCAGGTTGTCCACTTTTGTGGTGTGTCATTGCTTATACTAGTCTCTTATAAGCCTTGCATTTTGTGGTATCAGTTGTAATGTCTCCTCTTTAATTTATAATTTTATTTAATTGAGTTATTTCTTTGGTGTCTAGCTAGTGATTTTTCAGTTTTTATCTTTCTAAAAAACAAACTTTTAGTTTTATTAATCTCTTTTATTGTTTTTCTGATCTCCATTTAATTCATTTCTGCTCTGATCTTTGTTATCTCCTTCCTTCTGCTAAATTTCGGCTTAGTTTGTTCTTGTTTTTCTAATTATTTGAGGTGTCAAGTTAGGTTATTTATTTGAGATATTTCTTTTTTCTTTCTTTTTTTAACTGTAATTATAATTTTATTTTATTATTATTTTTTATTGTTGTTCAAGTACAGTTGTCTCCATTTTCACCCCACCATGATGGCCTCCTGCCCCACCCATCCCTGCTTTCCACCCTTAAACCTACCTACCTTTGGCTTTGTCCATGTGTCCTTTATACATGTTGCTTGTGGAACTTCCCCTATTTTCCCTCATTATCCTTCTCCCCCTTCCCCTCTGGTTACTGTCAGTTTGTTCTTCATTTCAATGTCTCTGGTTATATTTTGCTTGCTTGTTTGTTTTGTTGATTAGGTTCCACTTAAAGATGAGATGATATGGTATTTGTCCTTTACCACCTGCTCTCCAGTTCCATCCATGTTGTCACAAAAGGTAAGAGCTCCTTCTTTCTTTCTGCTGCATAGTATTCCATTGTGTAAATGTACCATAGTTATTTTTAAAAATTATTTCATTGTTGTTCAATTACAGTTGTCTGCATTTTCTCCCTACCACTCCTCCCCACCCCAGCCAAACCCACTTTCCTCCCTTGCTTCCACCCTCCCCTTGGTTTTGTCCATGTGCCCTTTACAGTAAGTAGTTCCTGAAAACCCTTCCCCTCATTGACCCCTCCCCCCTCCTCTCTGGTTATTGTTAGATTGTTCTTAATTTCATTGTCTCTGGTTATATTTTGTTTGCCTTTTTCTTCTGTTGATTATTTTCCAGTTAAAGGTGAGATCATATGGTATTTGTCCCTCCCTGCCTGGCTTATTTCACTTAGCATAATGCTCTCCAATTCCATCCACTCTGTTGCAAAGGGTATAAGCTCCTTCTTTCTCTCTGCTGCATAGTATTCCATTGTGTAAATGTACCATAGTTTTTGATCCACTCATTTACTGGTGGGCACTTAGGTTGCTTCCAGCACTTGGCTCTTGTTAATTGTGCTGCTATGAACATTGAGGTGCATAGGTTCTTATGGATTGGTGTTTTAGGGTTCTTAGAGTATAATCCCAGCAGTGGAATTGCTGGGTCAAAGGGCAGTTCCATTTTTAGTTTTCTGAGGAAATCCCATACTGTTTTCCATAGTGGCTGCACCAGTCTAATTCCCACCAACAGTGTACTAGGGTTCCCTTTTCTACACAACCTCTCCAGCACTTCTTGTTTGTTGATTTGATTATGATGGCCATTCTGACTGGTGTGAAATGGTATCTCATTGTGGTTTTAATTTGCATCTCTCTAATAGCCAGTGATGCTGAGCATCTTTTCGTATGTCTCTGAACCCTCTGTATGTCCTCCTTGGAGAAGTGTCTGTTCAGGTCCTGTGCCCATTTTTAAATTGGATTGTTTGTCTTCCTGGAGTGGAGTCGTGTGAGTTCTTTATATATTTTGGAGATTAAATCCTTGTCTGAGGTATCATTGGCAAACATGTTTTCCCATACAGTTGGTTTCCTTTTCATTTTGTTGATGTCTTCTTTAGCCATGCAGAAGCTTTTTATTTTGATGTAGTCCCATTTGTTTATTCTTTACTTTATGTCCCTTGCTCTAGGGGACATATTGGTGAAAATATTGCTGTTTGGAATGTCTGATATTTTCCTGCCTATGTTTTCCTTGAGGATTTTTATGGTGTCACTACTTATATTTAAGCCTTTTATCAATCTTGAATTTATTTTTGTGTATGTTGTAAGTTGGTGATCCAGTTTCATTTTTCTGCATGTAGCTGTCCCGATCTCCCAAAACCATTTGTTGAGAAGGTTATTTTTTACTGCATTTTATACTTTTTCCCCTTAGTCAAATATTTATTGACTGGAGAGACTTGGGTTTGTTCTGGGCTTTCTATTCTGTTCCATCGATCTTTGTGTCTGTTATTATGACAGTACCAGGCTGTTTTGTTTACTGTGGCCTTGTAATATAGTTTGATGTCAGGTATTGTGATACCTCCTGCTTTGTTCTTCTTTCTCAAAATTGCTGCAGCTATTCAGGGTCAATTATGGTACCATGTAAGTTTTTGAAATGTTTGTTCTATATCTATGAAACATGTCATTGGTATTTTAATAGGGATTGCATTGAATTTATAAATTGCTTTGGGGAACATGGACATTTTGATGATGTTAATTCTTCCAATCCATGAACATGGTATATGCTTCGATTTGTTTGTGCTTTCCTTAATTTCTTTCTTCAGTGTAGTGTAGTTTCCTGAATACAGATCTTTTACCTCCTTGGTTAGGTTTATTACTAGATACTTTATTTTTCTTGTTGCTATATCAGATGGAATTTTTTCTCCTGATTTCTGCTTCTTGTATTTCATTGTTGATGTACAAAAATGCTTTTGATGTCTGAATATTGACTTTGTTTCCTGCTGTTTTGCCAAATTCGCCTATTAGGCCATGAGGGTTTTTTGGTGGATTCTGTAGGGTTTTCTATGTACACTATTGTCATCTGTAAACAATGACAGTTTCAATTCCTTCTTTCCAAGTTGGATGTGTTTTATATCTTTTTCTTATCTGACCACTGTGGCAAGAAGTTCCAATACTATGTGGAATAGAAGTGGTGAAAGTGGACATCCTTGACTTGTCCCTGATCTCAGTGGGAAAGATTTTAGTTTTTTCCCATTGAGTATGATACTGGCTGTAGGTTTCTCATATATGCCTTTTATTATGTTGAGGTATGCTCCCTCTACTCCCACTTTGTTGAGTGTTTTTATCATAAATAGGTGCTGTACTTTATCAAATGCTTTTTCTGTATCTATTGATATGATAATGTGATTTTTATCTTTGCTGTTGTTAATGGGATGTATTACATTTATTGATTTATAAATATTGCACCATCCTTGCCTCCCTGGTATGAACCCCACTTGATCATGGTGTATGATCTTTTTAATGTGTTGCTAGATTATGGTTTGCCAATATTTTGTTGAGGATTTTAGCGTCTATATTTATCAGTGATATTGGCCTGTAGTTTTATTTCTTTGTTGTGTATTTTTCTGGTGTTTGAATTAGGGTGATGCTGGCTTCATAAAAAGAGTTTGGGAGTCTTCCTTCTTCTTGGATTTTTTTGGAATAGGGTGAGATGGATAAGGGTTAGCTCTTTCTGAAATGTTTTATAAAATTCTTCTGTGAAACGATCCAGTCCAGCACTTTAGTGTGCCATGAGTTTTTGATGACTGCTTCAATTTCACTAGTTCTATCAGTCTGTTCAGGCTTTCTGCTTCCCCTTCGTTCAGTTTTGGGAGATTATATTTCTCTGGTAATTTGTCCATTTCACCTAGGTTTTCAAATTTCTTGGATGGTTTTGTATATGTTTGTAGTGATTTCTTTTAAAAAATATATGTTTTATTGATTATGGTATTACAGTTGTGCCATTTTCTTCTACCCTTTTTCCCCCTCTGCCTTGTACCCTCCTGCTCAGCACCAGCATTCCCCCACCTTAGTTCATGTCCATGGGTCATACATATAAGTTCTTTGGCTTCTTCATTTCCCATAGTATTCTTAACTTCCTTCTGTCTATTTTGTACCTGTCATTTATGCTTCTTATTCCCATACCTTTTCCCCCATTCTTTCCCTCCCTCTCCCCGCTGATAACATTCAACGTGATCTCTATTTCTGTGAATCTGTTCCTGTTCTAGTTCTTTGCTTAATTTATTTTTGCTTTTGTCTTAGGTTCAGTTGTTGATAGTTGTGAGTTTGTTGTCATTTTACTGTTCATAGTTTTGATCTTTGTCTTTTTCTTAGGTAAGTCTCTTTAACATTTCATATAATAAGGGCTGGGTGATGATGAACTCCTTTAACTTGACTTTATCTGGGAAGCACTTTATCTGCCCTTCCTTTCTAAATGATAGCTTTGCTGGATAGAGTACTCTTGGATGTAGGTCCCTGCCTTTCATGACTTCAAATACTTCTTTCTAGCTCCTTCTTGCCAGCAAGGTTTCTTTTGAGAAATCAGCTGATAATCTTATGGGAACTCCTTTGTAGAAAACTGTCTCCTTTCCTCTTGCTGCCTTTAAGATTCTCTCCTTTTCTTTCATCTTGGGTAATGTAATTATTATGTGCCTTGGTGTGTGTTTTCTTGGGTCCAACTTCTTTGGGACTCTCTGAGCTTCCTAGACTTCCTGGAAGTCTATTTTCTTTGCCCAGTTCGGGATGTTCTCCTTCATTATGTTTTCAAATAGTTTTAAATTTCTTGCTCTTCCTCTTCTCTTTTTGGCATCCTTATGATTTGGATGTTGGAATCTCTAAAGTTGTCCAGGAGGTTCCTAAGCCTCTCCTCATTTTTTTGAATTCTTGTTTCTTTATTCTGTTCCAGTTGGATGTTTATTTCTCGCTTTTGCTTCAAATTGTTGATTTGAGTCCCAGTTTCCTTCCTTTCACTGTTGTTTCCCTGTACATTTTCCTTTATTTCACTTTTCATAGCCTTCACTTTTTTCTCTATTTTGCGAGCATACTGAACCAATTCTATAAGCATTCTGTTTACTGAATGCTCAGTGTTTTGAACTGAGCATTTGATAGGTTGGCTATCTCTTCATTGCTTAGTTGTATTTTTTCTGGAACTTTGGCATATTCTTTTATTTCAGGCATATATATATATATATATATTTTTTTTTTTTTTTGTCTTGGCACACCTGTTATGTGGTAAGGGATGAAACCTTATTTGCCAGGGCGGGGAAACCCATGTCACTGTGTTGTGGTGCTGTATGCCGTGGAGGGGTCCGAGAGGGAACAATGCTGTTTGCTTAGTTCTTGGTCAGCTTTCAGTCACTTCCCCTTCTACCCACAAGCAAATTGGACCCTTCTCATGCTGATTCCCAGGTGGGTGGTTTTGTATATGTTTTAGTACCCTGTGGATCTCTCCAAGGAACTCTCCTATGGGGCTGGGAGTTTATTCTGCCACCTCAACCACCACAGGTTTTTTCAGTCAGAGGTTTTGAGGCTTTATTTCTCTGCACTGGAACCCTGGGTTGTGCAGTCTGTCTTGTTCCCCAGTTGTTCCTCCCAGTTTATCCACATGCAAATATGGGATCACCTGCTCTCCCAACACCACCTTATCCAGTCCACCAGCCACTGCCTTGCTGGCCCCGGTTCTTCAGCTGCCACCTTGCCTTAAGTCCTCTGTCCAGCTGCCCATCTCTGCCCCTCCTACCAGCCTGGATGAATGTTTCTTCTTTAATTCCTTGGTTGTCGGACTTCCATACAGTTTGATTTTCTGGCATTCTGATTATTTTTTGTTTTTAAATTTGTTGTGGTCCTACTTTTGGTTGTGTGAGGAGGCAAAGTTTATTTGCTTTCACCTCCATCTTGGCCAGAAGTGATAGGTACTTATTCATTTTTCCCCCTTTGTACCTGTGTTCCTCTCTCTCTCTCTCACTCTTTTACTTCCTCTTCTTATAGCAGTCCCTTTAGCGTATTTTGCAGTGTTGTTTTTTGGAGATGTATTCTTTCAGCCTTCTTTTGTCTGCAAAACTGCTTATTTAGCCTTTCATTTTAATTGAGAGCTTTGCTGGGTAGAGTAGTCTTGGTTGCAGGCCTTTGCTTTTCATTACTTGGAGTATTTCTTGCAATTCTCTTCTGGACTGCAGTGTTTCTCTTGAGAAATCAGTTGCTAGTCTTATCAGAGCTCCTTTGTATGTTACTTCTTTTTTTTCCCTTGCTGCTTTTAAAATTCTCTCTTTGTCTTTATTTATTTATTTATATAGTTACAGATTTTATTTATTATTATTTATTTATTTTATTAAAAAATCTGTTATACAATTACAGTTGTCTGCATTTTCTCCCCATCCCTCTCCCCCACCCCAGCCAATCCCACCTCTTTGTCTTTAAAAGTTTGCATTTTAATTATGTGTTTTGAAGTAGGCCTCTTTGGGTTCATCTTGATTAGGGCCATCTGTGCTTCCTGAACTTGTGTGGCTTTCCCCTCCTTAAGTTCAGGAAGTTTTCTGTCATTTTTTCAAAGAAGGTTTCTATCCCTTGCTCCTTTTCTTCTCCTTTTGGTATTCCTATGATTCGAATGTTGTTGCATTTCACGTTGTCTTGCAGTGCCCTTAAGCTATCTTTATATTTTTTTGCATCTTTTTTTCGTGCAGTTGTTCTACCTGGGTGTTTCTTTCTACTTTGTCTTCCAGCTTACTAATTCAGTCCTCTGCTTCATCCAGCCTGCTTGTAATTCCTTCTAGTGTGTATTTTTATTTCAGAAATTATATTCTTCATTTCTTCCTGGTTCTTGTTTATAGTTTCTATTTCCTTTTTCATACTGTTCTAGTTCTCATTCAGTTCTTTGTAGTTGTCTGAGAGTACCTTGAGGATTCTTATAACCATCCTTTTGAATTCTATATCTGATAGTTTGCTTGCCTCCATTTCATTTAGCTCTTTAGTGGGGAGTCTTCCATTCCTTTTGATTGCAGATTCTTTCTTTGTCTCCCCATTTTAGGTGACTCTTTTTGTTTGTTTCTGCAATTCCCCATGCTCTGCTTTGCTATCTGTCTTTGTAGGGTGAACTTCTATGGTAGGAGTTCTGTGACACATAGTGGTATGGTCTCTTAGATCTCCTTGTCTGGATGCTCTAGGGTTGCCCTTTTTCCCATTTGAGTGGGATCTCTTATTGCAGTTGGGGTTACCCATTGGTGGCTCCTTTGTTGGTGGATTCTCTCTTGCAGTGGGTTTACTGGTATTCACAACTCCCACCTTATCTTGTATGTGATCTGGGGCAGGATGAAGGCAGAGTGGATTATGACAGCAGGAGAATAATCTATGGGATATAAAGTACCAACAAGTAGAGAACAGATAGGAGATCCTTTGGAGAAGTACAGCAATAACTGATATTTCATCCAAGTAGCCACTTCTTTTTAAAAGATGAAGAGAGAAGACTTGTTATAGGGGAAAAAGAATGTGAGCTGACTCCAGAAAGCACAGTGTTTATGCAAGGTTAGTTGGTGAGATACAGTGAGAGTAAGGGATAGAAACTTGGTGTAGTGTGTGAGAGAATGAAGTTAACCACAATAGTAATAAAGCTCAGGATGATAGTAAAATGGACCAAGACCAGGGAAGGGTGCTGTGTGGGAATGGGAATAACAACATGACAAGAAATATATGATCTGAATAAAGAATAAAAAGTAAAAGACCAGGAGTAGTATGTTATAGGAATAAGAGTAAAGTGAAGGAAATTAAAATGCAATATGAAGGGGATAACAAAAGAAACCAAGCGATGAAATCAAACAAAGAAAACTACACAGAAGGAAGAGAAATAAAAAAATAAATAGTAATAACAAAAAATAAAAAGTAAAAAATAAAATGCAAGTTCTGTAGGATAACGAAGTGAATTTTGTCTCAGTTGTTAGCATTAGTCTTCTGATCTCTCTCTGGATCTGTGTTTGATCCTTTCACAGTTTCAGGTATTATTGTCTTACACTTGGAAGAAAAAAGGAAAAAAAACCTCTCCTGCTGACTTTGAACCCACCAATCGGCTTCTGCTGGTCTTCCTGGACACAAAAGAGGGCTGGGCTCTATTTTTTTTTCCCCTTTCCTGTGGTTCTGTACTGGGGGCTCCATCTGGGCTCCAATATTCACAGGTGTCCAACCTCCAGTCCAAGGCCTCAAAGTGCTGTGAGGCTCCCACTTTCCATATGCACCAGGCCAGTGCCTTTAATCACCTAATTGTTCCACACTCTGATTTGTCCCTGAGGTGCACTGAGTGGGAGCAACTTGCTCCCCTCCTCCCTCTTTGCTGGTCTGGGTGCTGCACATGCAAAATCCCTTCAGGGCAGCTTAGTTCCCCTATTAAATTAAGTCTCTCTGGGGACTGCTACCCCTCTGAGCCCTGCTGCCCCACTTTAATAATTTTGTGAGGTGCCCTGATTTGGAGTAAATCACGCCCCTCCTCCTCCCTCTTTGCTGTTCCAGTTGTAGCACACAAGAATTCCTGAAACAGTGACTGAGAGCCTTTTTTTGAGCAAATTTCCCTTGTTTATGATGGCCATTCTTAACAAGCACCTGGCTTTTCACACAGTCCAACTCTCTGACCAGTCTAGAGACTATCCGAGTCAGGGTTCATCAAGGCCCAGCTCTTCTCCCATCTCCAGGTGTCACCTGGATCCCCAGTTTCTCTGGTACTGTCCCAGCGGCAACCACAGTTCCAGAGGGGAAACACTGTCTCTGTGCATTTCACATTGTGTCTTTATGGCCCCAGCGACTTCAAGCATCCAGGTCTCTCCTGGTGCAGGACCGGCATCCCTGTTCTGGAGCGGAGGGAGCTGCAAAGTTATAGTCACTGATCCTCCGAAGCTCCTGCGGCCAGCCACAGTATGGGTACCACCAGGTGCGAGGTTGGAAACTGTAGCAGCTGTGGTCCCCACTCAGGTCCCAGGGAACTTACCGTCCCTATGCAATCTCCTTACCATCTATTTTTCAATCTCCCCTGCAATCTTTGGCTTACAAGCTTCATATAAGCTGAGATTCCGTTGGTTGTTCACTCTGTTTTTCAAAAGATCGGCTAGGTGTCCCAGTTGGGTCCACGAGTAGGTGAGTTTAGATCCCACCTACCTTGCTGCCATCTTCCAGTCTGCAGATATTTCTTTTTACTTAATGCTGTTAGCTATCACTACAAGCATCTCTCATAGCACTACTTTTACTGTATCCCACAAGTTTGGGTATGCAGTGTTTGAACTTGTGTTTGTTTCAGTATATTTTTTTATTTCTCTCCTTTTTTTTGGGTTTTTTAGAAGTGTGTTGTTTTATTTTACGTATTTGTGAGTTTTCCAGTTTTCCTCCTGTTAATTGATTTCTAGTTTTATACCATTTGGTTGGAAAAGAAACCTGGTATAATTTCAATATTTTAAAATTTGCCAAGACTTGTTTTGTTGCCTAACATGTGATCTATTCTGGAAAATGTCCCCTGTGTGCCTGAGGAGAATGCGTATTCTGTTGATGATGACGAAATGTTTGGTGTATATTAGTTAGGTCTATTTGGTCTAAAGTATACTTAAAATTCAATATTTCCTTATTGATTTTTTCTCTGGTTGAGGTACCTGTTTTTGAAAGTGAGGTATTGAATTCTACTACTATTATTGTGTTGTATACTTATCCCTTCAAAATTTTTTTATTTGCTTTTTATATTTAGCTGCTCTGATGTTGAGGTCATATATATTTACCTTTGTTATATTCTTTTGATGGATTGACCCCTTTATCATTATATAATGACCTTCTTTGTCTCTTGTTACAGTTTCTGACTTAATTTTTTTTTTGTCTGATAGAACTACATCTACCCCTGATCTTTTTGGTTTCTAACTATGTGGAATATCTTTACCATCCCTTCTGTTTGAACCTATATGTTTTGAAGCTGAAGTGAGTTTTGTAGGCAGAGTATATTTTCTTGTTTTTTTATTCATATAGCTACTTTATTCCTTTTGAAAAGAGCATTTAATCTATTTCCATTTAAAGTAATTATTTATAAATAAGGACTTGGCATCTTGTTAATTGTTTTCTGGCTGTTTTGTAGTTACTTTGTTCCTTTCATCCTCTCTTGCTGTCTTTCTTTGTGAATTGATAATGTTCCATAGTGGTATATTTTGGTATACTATAGTGGTATACTATAAGCTTTGTTTTGGGTTATCCTGAGCCTTAGTTAAAACACATTTATAGATATAACAGTCTATTTTAGGCTAATAACTTCAGTCACATTCCAGTACTTTACTCTTTTATTCCCCTTCACCCACATTTTATATCTTTGTAGCCACACTCTGTATCTTTTTATGTTGTATATTCATTAACAAATTGTGTAGCCATCCTGGCCAGGTAGCTCAGTTGGTTTGAGCATCATCCTGTATACCAAAGAGTTGTGGGTTTGATCCCCAGTCAGGACACATCTCTGATTGGGGCACATATGGGAGGCAACCAGCTGGTGTTTCTCTCTCAAATGGATATTCTTCTCTCCCTCTCCTTTCCTCTCTGTCTCTCTAAAATCAGTAAACATATCCTCAGATGAGGACTAAACAAACGGTGTAGTTATAGCTATCTTTAATATTTTGTCTTTTTACCATTATACTAGAGTTAGATGATTAACACATATTTATGTTACACTTTTAAAGTACTCTAAATCTGTCTAAATACTTGCCTTTACCAGTGTGTTTATTCATATATTTTTATGTTACTAGTTGGTAAACTTTCATTTCAAACTGAAGAACTTCTTTCAGCATTTTTTTTTAATGCAAATTTACTGGTGATGGCTTTGGCTTTGGTTTCTGAAAAAAATATTTTTATTAGCATTTATTTGATGCTGAATTTACCCCTCAGCTGTAAGTTGTTGTTTCTTCAGTTTCTTCTGGGATATCTTTTTCTTTTGTGCAACCTCCTCTCCCGGATTAGGAATGATCTGCTCTTTTTCAGTGAGGACCATCTCGACGTGTCAGGGAGAGCCCACGTGTGGGCTCTGTCCATGAACTCTGCAGGTTCTGTGCTGGGTCTTGGGAGCCTTGTTCACCTGGATGTGCTCAATGACCAGAAAATCTACATCTAGACCCTTAACTTCAGCATTACTCTCTGCATTTTTAAGCGTGTTCAACAAAAATTCAGCACTCTTTTTGGGCTACTGACCCTGTGTCAAGCCCTAACTTTTGGCCTGGACACAGCCACCTAATCTACCACTGAAACAATGGAATGGCTCACATTGCTGCTGCAAAGTGTCATCCTTCAGATACTTAGTGGCTTTTGGGTATAAGCATACCCTTATGGCCTGGGCAGTTTCATGCATGTTCTTAAAGTGAACATGAACACTTAAGTCTCTTGATTTGCATGATTTTGTAGTGTTTTCTGGGTCAAGTGAATAGTGAACCATTTTCAGAGGTCACCTCTGGCTGCTTTTGGAACTCTTTAGCTTTTGTGGGGAAAGTATTTCACCTTCTGATTTGAAGAACAGCTTTGATGGGTAAAGTATTATTAGTTGGCAGTTTCTTATTTTTAGCACTTTGAATATATCATCCCATTCTCTCTTGACCTGCAAGGTCTGTGGTGAGAAATCTAATGATATCCTCATGGAGGTTCCCTTGTATGAGAGAATTTTTTTTCCTTAGGCTATTTAAAAAATTCTCTGTTTTATTTTAAACAACTATATTTTAATGTGACTCAAGAAGATTATTTCAGATTGAGATGCTGGGGTGACCTATTAGCTTTATCAACTTAGATGTCTAGGTCTTTCCCAGGTTTGGAAAGTTTTCAGCCATTATTTGTTTAAGTAAGCTTTCTATCCCTTTCCCCCCTCTCTCTCCCTATTCTGGGAATCCAATGATATTTCCATTGTTTCTTTTAGTCATGACCATAAATCCTGTGCCAGTTACTAGAGGTTTACTGTATTACTTACCGGAGTTGTGTTTCCCTGATTTTTGTAATCCCTGTAGCCTTGTATAGGTATCTGCATATTTGAAAAAGATTTCACCTTTTTTGGACTTTATGGACTGACTTCAGTAAGGGATGACTTTCACCTGTAGGTGGGAGCATGCTGGAGCACTGTGTGACCTCGAGTCTAGTGGTCTAGGGTACAAAATGTAGGTGTGTGTGGCATTCCTGGGTTGTAGGGGTTGGTGGGGCTGGTGGCTCATTGATTCAGCACCAATGACTGCATGGTCCTTGGCAAATGCTATGGGACCCTCAGAGGCTGGAAGGCTGTTCGGTTCCTCATCAGTGCTTCAAGTCCAGCCTCTTGCTACCACGAAAAGCAGCAGTCATGGTGAGAGCCAGTGGCACACATGCACTTGGTCATAGGAATTAGCTGCAGGTACCTGTGCAGTTGCAGGGACTGCTTGCAAATACACATGTGCTGTTGGGATCCAGGGCAGGCAGTGAGGGCTGGGATCAACAGCAGGAGCATTGGCAGCTCTTTTGGTCCTGGCTGTTAGCATTTACCTCTCTGTCTGGTGGGTCTTGCCATGTACAAAGGGCAGTGGAGACTGATGCAGGGCATCAGGCCAGTAACATGCAAGTACACAGCTAGAATGGCTAGTGTTGACCATGCTCAGAGCAGTATGTGTCAGTTGCAGGGTTTGGCTGGCGTCTTGCACTAACCCACCTGCAGAGTCTTGGAGTGGTTGCTAATACAGTTCCCAGGATCTGGCCAGGGTGCATGATGAGGAGAATGGAGAGAGACTCAGGTAGTGGGCATCAGCAATCACAAATACTTGTGGAATAAAGCTAATGAAATCTGCAGGGGATCCACAGTGACCGTGCTGTCCCATGGTTTCTATAGCTGTGAAAGGTGCTAGATTTGTCTGTAGAGAGCAGACCATTAGCAACTATGGTTGTTCCTGCTGGGTGAGGTTTAGAAAATTGCAAAAAGCTATACAATCACTAGAAAATATGTTGCCAAGCAGATCCTAATTACTAGTGGTTAGTAAGTTAGTAACTTGTCATCATTATTAAATAGAACAGAATACATTAAATGTATTACTATTTAAACATTTTGAAAGTAATATGTTCGTGTTGAACTTTTGGTAGATTCAACAAAATCTAAGAAAAAAAAAACAACTCTACTTCCCAGAAATACTGTTTCATTTCTGTGTATTTTCTGTACCATTTTGGTGTATTATAATGTGCATGTGTGTATAAAATATATAATGTATACTTGTTTCAAATGTATTTAACACATTAGTGTTGACAGTGTCATATTAAGTTTCTTAAAAAGAAACTTCAGTCCTGGCTGATGTGGCTCAGTGTCTTGAGTGCCGGCCTGCGAACCAAAGGGTTGCCAGTTCGATTCCCAGTCAGGTCACATGCCCGGGTTGTGGGCAAGGTCCCCATTTGGGGCCTGTGAGGGGCAACCACACATTGATGTTTCTCCCCCTCTCTTTCTCCCTCCCTTTCCCTCTCTGTAAAAATAAATAAATAAAATCTTTTTAAAAAAGCAAATTTCAGTGAACTGGATATTAGTTGACCAACTGTTTAGTGAATATTTAATGTGTGCTAGACACTGAAGTTTCAGAAATAAAAATAACCCTCAGGAAACACACAAGGTGTGTATGTATGTAAAACAGATAAGTAAATGAAAAATTATAATTCAGTGTGGTTAGTGTTTTGATAGTGATAAGCCCTGGGAGCCTTGCAAATCATAGGATACACAACTCATGTGACCAAGGGAGAGTGTGCAGGTAACAGTTTCATTACCTGGAATAGGTGACATATAAATAAGGTATCACAACGAGAGTTTGAAGATACTTAGGCGAACAGGTAAGAGAGGGCACCCAAGGGACAAAATGTGCAAAGCCTCTGATGTATAAGATTATTTCCAAATACAGTCCTTTGACCTCAGTTTTGTTCAGGAGAAATAGCACACTGGATATATTTTTCTTTATGCCAATAGAGACCTCAATTTATGGATCCATCAGCACTTTGACTTTTTCTTCTATCTGTTCTACTGAGTCACTTAGAATTCTAGGCTCACTGTTCTGGGATAAAATTACCCATGGCAGAAAATCTCCTGAATGATTTACACATAATAGAGCATACAGTATACTGGTGCAGGGCTAGGAGGTGACATCATAAAGGGAGATAAAAATCACTGGCAACAGGTTTGGGTGGTGAATGTATCAGGGAGGTCTTTGTCCTGGGAGAGAACATAGATTCAAGTGTGCTCAGGTGGGGTGAAATCTTCCCTGTCCGAAGAGCCACAACAGCTGTTACAGAAGCTGTAGGGCAGGCACACATTTTGCTTATTGAAAGCTCTAAAAGGGCAAAGTCCCTGCTCTAGTTTCCTCGAAAATCAAATAGGGAAAGAACTGAAGTTATCTTTATCTGACCAGATTACTTATAAAAAGTCATGAAGCCATAAAAAGAATCTCTTTGGTTCATGGAAATTTTCTGTATTCACAGACAGTAATACTCTTTCTCACTTTGCTTCTGTCTCCTTGTCCACTGCACCTAGTAGCCACCTCGTTAAAGAAGCATATGAAGAGGAGGAATTAATAATTGCAGTAGGTAGCCTTGCAGGGCAACTTATCATGTACTTTTGCACACATATCATTTCTACTTCTCAGCAACCTAAAGGGGCAGAGTTATGTAGCTGTAAAGGCTTGGAGAAGTTAAGGACTCATCTAAAGACACAGCCAGTTAGTGGTAGGAGAGGGCTTCAAACCACAATCTGTCTGACTTCAGACTCTAAATTCTTTTCTCTGTATCATTTGTCTGCTAAGCTATGTGGATTTAGGGTGTAATTGTTGGCATAGTTCCAAACACTGTAATCTTAAAATCAACTTTCTCTGATCCCCACATCGCTCCTTTAGCAAACATCCCATTTCTTTCCTTTCTGAATGACCAAATCCAAGAGTTGTCTATGCCTACTTCTACTTTTATTATTTCTCAAATCTACCCTAATTATACTTTCAGTACCACCTCTCAACAGTGTCATTCTTGTCAAGCTCACTAATGGCCTTTGTGTCACTGAGCTCAATGGCCATTTCTCAGTCCGCTTTTTCACCCAGCTTGTCAGCACACTTTCCCCCTTGAAAACACCTGTTTTTTCACAGTGAGCCTATAGGACCCCATTGTTTGTCTATCCTGCTACCTTCGGCCAGTCCTCAGCTTCTTTTGCTGGTTCATCCTTGTATCAGGGGTTATTTTGGTGGCTAATGAGAGAGTTCATAAATACAGTGACTTAAACAAGGTATGTGTTTCTCTCTCTCATTTAACACGAGTCTCACAGGCTGAGAGTCCTGGGCTAGTAAAGTGGCTTCATGTGTCACCAGTGGTGCAGCTGCCTTCTATTGGCTCCACCTTCCATGGTTCATGCTTATGTTCTCCATGTTGTCTTGTGGAATTAAAATGGCTATTGAAGTTCTACTCGTCATAACCGCTTCTAAGCAGAAAGGAAAGAGGAAGTGCAAAAGGATGCCTTTTGCAAGGTGACCTAAAAATCCCACTGATTGACTATCATTCACTAATCATGCACTCTACTTTTCTATAAGGAAATTTGGGAAATGTAGTCGTTTCTTTCCTTAACCTTGTAACACTATGACTTTTCCATAATATTAAGGTTCCTTTTATTAGGAAAAGGGGTAAAGTGGTACTGGGAAGGCAACCTGAAGTCTCTGCTGTATTCATCATTGTTATGAACTCTAAAACTCAGTCTTCAAACTGCTTCTTTTCTCTGACTATACTAGCTGCCGCTAGGTGTTCATCCACTAGATATACATTCCTGACTCCTCAAATTATCCCTCTAGTTTTCATCTTTCTTCTGAAATTCAAAACTGAATATTTGGTTATTTGCTTTATGTCTCCACCTAGATGTCTAATAACTATCTCAAATGTAACACACTGAATACTGAACATGTGATTCTCACCTTTAAACTGTTTCCCTTCATCAATTTTCCCATCTCAGTAAATTACAACTCTGTATGTGTCAGGTCCTCAGGATAAGAATCTTATTTTCTTTCTTTCATACCTGGAATTTAGAGTTAGCTTCATTTAGGAATTACGTTCAGAAGCCCCCCACTGCTCACACCTGCAGCTCCCATTTCCACTGTTTATTTGTTGTTACCTCCCACCTGGATTGTGATAGCCCCTAACTGGCCTCTCTGTTTCCAATCTTGTCCACCTAATTTATTCTCCATTCAGTAGCTAGAGTGATCCTTAACAGAATGTAAGGGGTCATGTTTTAGCTCTCTTCAAAGCCCCACAATTTGTTCCTATCAAAGTGGAATCAAAGTCCTTACCTTGAGCCTTCAATGTTCTTCATTACCTGGTCTCACACTTACCTCTTCTTCTTCTCCACCTTCTTCACACAGCTCCAGGAGCTCTGGCCATCTTGCTGTCTCTTGAACACACTGAGCATGCTACAGGTTTAGTGTCTTGGAACTATGTCTTTTCCCAATGCACTGTTACTCCAAATATCTTCATATAATTATTGCTTCAAGGTCATCTTTGGGAGAGACCTTCTCTGATCATTTACATGAAACTGCACCTGTCTTTCAATATTTTCTTCTTGCTTAATTCTTGTTATAATACCTATTGGTACCTGACACACTCTTTGTTTGTTTATTATTTGTCTCACCCTCCCCCAATAATGTAAATTTCACGAGAACCGTGACCATCTGTTTTGTTTCCTGCTGTATCTCTAGATCCCAGAATAGGACTTGTCACAGGGGAGATCCTGAGTAAAAACTTGTAGAATTACTGAATGAGTGACTGTCTTGGCAATGGCATTATAAAAGTGTGAGGGTTCAGCTCCCCTATAGAGGAGTGGGCTGTTAATCTGTTCTCCCTTTGACATGAAATGCTTCCCCAATTCTTGGAGCTGTATCTTATAGCCAAACAGGGCAGCAGAATCAGTCTGCTTCAGTGGAGCTATTGAGTTGAGATTTTGCTCCGCATTTACCTTGACTGATGGTTTGGTTCAAGATATGCTTTGTGGGAAATTCATTCCCTCCCAGGGTTTCTTCTGCCAACAGAGTAAAGACAATCATTTTTTCTTGGCATGATTTTCAACTCAATCTTCTCTGTGTTTGAGAACTCAATTGTAACCATACAACCATTCCAAATCTCATCGTGGTCAAAGCAAATGCTGCGTTTGTAGTTTAACCACCCATTCCCTACTGCATCCTGTTCTTATTTTTTCAGCTCCATTATGGGAGATTGATTTCCTCTGCTTTCCAGTTGGATCCTTAAATCCATAGCTTTAGAGTCCTGGCTATGAAGCATTTTATTTCCTCATGGTGTTTGTCTTAAATTCATATAAATGGAATAGGTAGAACAGGGATTTTGGTACTAATTATAAAGTACTTAGAATAAAAAAATAAGTAAAGTTCAAAATGTATGATTTACATTTTCATACTCATTCTGGCTCTAATGGGTTATATGATGATATCTAAAACACTTGTCCTCTCAGAGCCTAGTTATAAATGACCTATAAGAAAGTTTTAAGTAATTAGATCACCTTTAAAAAGCACCCCTTACAGGTAGAAGATGGAATGGAGTAAAAATAGCCTCTTCAACAAATGATGTTGGTAGATAAGGACCGCTACATGCAAAAAAATGAAACTTGATCACCAACTTACACCATACACAAAAATAAATTCAAGGTGGATAAAAGACTTAAATATAGGTCATAACACTATAAAAGGCCTAGAGAAAAACATTGGCAGGAAGATCTCAGATATTCCACGGAGCAACATCCTCACAGACATGTACCCTAAAGCAAGGGACATAAAGGAAAGAATAAACAAATGGGAACTCATCAAAATAAAAAGCTTCTGCATGGCTAAAGAAAACAGTATTAAAATAAAAAGAGAACCAATGTATGGAAAAACATATTTGCCAATGATACCTCGGACAAGGGTTTGATCTCCAGAATATAGAAAGAACTCACACAACTTCACTCCAGGATGATAAACAATCCAATCAAAAAATAGGCAAAGACCTGAACATACACTTCTCCAAGGAGGACATACAGAGGGTTCAGAGACATACGAAAAGATGCTCAGCATCACTAGCCATCAGAGAGATGCAAATTAAAGCCACAATGACATACTACTTCATACCAGTGAGAATGTTCATCATAAACAAAGCAACAAACAACAAGTGTTGGAGAAGATGTGGAAAAAAGGGAAGCTTAGTGCACTGTTGTTGGGAATGCAGACTGGTGCAGCCACTGTGGAAAACAGTATGGAATTTCCTCAGAAAACTAAAAATGGAACTGCCTTTAGACCTGGCAATTCCACTGCTGGGATTTATATCCTAAGAATCCGGAAACACCAATCCATAAGGACCTATGCACCCCAATGTTCATAGCAGCACAATTAAAAAGAGTCAAATGCTGGTAGCAACCTAAGTGCCCATCAGAAAATGAGTGGATCAAAAACTATGGTACATTTACACAATGGAATACTATGCAGCAGAAAGAAAGAAGGAGCTTATACCCTTTGCAACAGCATGGATGGAATTGGAGAGCATTATGCTAAGTGAAATTAGCCAGACAGTGAAATGCAAATACCATATGATCTCACCTTTAACTGGAGCATAATCAACAAAACAAACAAGCAAACAAAATATAACCAGAGACATTGAAATTAAGAACAATTTGACAGTAACCAGAGAGGAGGTGGGAGAGGATAATGGGGGGAAAGGAGGGAAGAGATTTCAGGAACAACTATAAAGGAAACATGGACAAAACCAAGGGGGTAGGTGGAATCAGGTGAGGGAGGTGGGGATGGCTGGGGTGTGGGGGAAAATGCAGACAACTGTAATTGAATAACAATAAAATAATTTAAAAATAAAATAGAAAAAAAACACCCCTTACAGATGAGATAATTGATCATTTTTACTTTGCAGAAAATTATATAGTATTAATAGAGTAAAATTTTGCTTAAGTGAAAGTTAACAATGAAATTTTATTTCCATTTTCCACCTTTACAGGAAGAATCAAATGACCTCCCACTCCAACAAAAGTAATTCTTGCTTATTTCTTTATCTAATTTTCAAATACACCATATTTCCTGTTCATAACAAAACTATCACAAATTTTCAATTATGGGATCTAGAGTGGAAGAGAGAGACATTGTTTAGGGTTAGTGTCAGATGTGATGGACAATAAAAGCAATGGCTTAAAACAGGCAGAGATTTGTATCTCTGTCACATATTGTTCCCAAAATAAGCAACATGGACAACTTCGGCATTCCATGCTTCCAAGTATGTGGACTCCTTTTTTACTGCTTCAGTAACTCTAGGATATTGTGCTTGTCTGTACAGTCTAGCATCATTAAAAAATTTTATATGCATGACCAGTTTCTTTAAGAATGTGACCCGAAGTTGTTCCTATCATTTCTGTTCACATCCCATTGGTAATTAGTCATATGCCTTAGTCACATGACATGCCTAGCTGCAAGGGAAAATTGGAAATATAACATCCATGCCATGTGCCTAGTTGATAATTGGAGTTCTAATACAATGTAAAAATGAGAAATACCTTATTTCTGCTACAAACAGCAATATTCTAATTTTACAGATTCATGAACTAAGGCCAATAGAGGTAAAATACACCATCCTAGGTTTTACAGCCCAACAAACTAAGGCCAACAGAGATAAAATATATGGTGCCAGGTTTGACAGCCTAATTATGGTAAAGGTTGGCATAAAGCATAGGTCGCAGAGGTATGACAGAAAGAGGATGGGCTTGGAGTCAGACCTGAGTTAGAATCTCAGTTTTGCCTGTTACTGACTGATTCAGGGGGAAATTTATTAAACTTTCTGAGCTCCGATTTCCTTACTGGTAAAATGGTAATAATTTCTCAAATATTTTCTGGGATGGTAAATGAGTTAAAGTATGAAGACATCTTTTAGGGTACCTAATACATCATAGTTACCATGTGAATGGTATATGCTCCCTTAGCTTGGCCTTCCTGGTATAATTTCATACTACATAGTGATTATATTTAAACATATACAGGTATTACCCCGTGGAAAAACATTATACTTAACCCAAATCTCCTTGTACTTCTTTATATCTATAAAATTTGAATTATTATTCAGCACTGATATCCAGGTACTTTAAAAGATAAGCAAGACTTCCCATCATGAAGGAGGCATAGGTAAACATGGCTCACCTCCTTGCACAACCAAAGCAAAAATTATAATAAGACTACAAAACAACTATCATCCAGAATTGTCAGAAAATCAAGCTTTATGGAAGTCTGACAACCAAGGAATAAAGAAATCACATTCAGCCAGATAGGTAGGAGGAGCAGAGACGTGAGGAGGCACAGAGGCATGGTGACATGGAATGGGTGGTCCCACACCCATGTGTATTGGATAAAAATAGGGAAGGATACTTTGGGACTGAGGGATCCCAGACTCACAGCCCAGGGTTCCAGTGCCAGGAAGATAAGTCCTCATAACTTCTGGCTGTAAAATGCAGTAGGGATTGGGGTTACAGAAGAAAACTGTGGGGTTCTCAGGAGTCTCCTCTAACAGGGCCCACAATGGTCTTAGGACTTAGGTAGACTCTCTCCCTTTGGGCTCTAGCACTGGGGCAGTAGCTGGAAGGGCTCTAGGGGCATATGAGCAGAAATTGAAGTATCCAGCATAAGGGTGAACATCAGGGGACAGTTTCCTCCTGGACAAAACTCCAGAGGCCAGGCAGTGGCATTGTACCCTTTCTGAGCCCTCTCCACAAAGAGTGGCTACACCATACCGTAGATTCCATCAACCTGGTTCACATGGTTCACTTAGGTCACTAAGGCTCTACTACATCCAGCATATTGGTGTGATTTTCTATAATAGGCCACACTACCAAGACAGGGAGTAAAACAGCTCTCCCTAACACATAGAAACAAACACAGGGAGGCTGCCAAAATGAAGAGAAAAAGAAATATGGCCCAAACAAAAGAACAGAACAAAACTCCAGAAAAAGATCTAAACGAAATGGAGATAAGCAATCTATCAGATGCAGAAGTCAAAACACTGGTTATAAGGATGCTCAAGGAACTCATTAGGTATTTCAACAGCATAAAAAAGACCCCGGCAGAAGTGAAAGTTACACCAAGTGAAATAAAGAAAAGTTTACAGGGAACTAACGATAGAGTGTATGAAGCCAAGAATCATATCAATGATTTGGAATATAAGGAAGAAAAAAACATTCAGTTAGAACCATGAGAAGAAAAGAGAATCCGAAATAACAAGGATAGGCTGAGGAGTCTCTGGGACAACTTCAAACATTCGAATCATAGTGGTGCCAGAAGGAGAAGAGAAAGAGCAAAAAATTAAAGACTTATTTGAAAAAACAATGAAAGAAAAGTTCCTTAATTTGGTGAAGGAAATAGACATATAAGTCCAGGAAGCATGGAGCTTCCCAAACAAGATGGACACAAAGAGGACAACACCAAGGCACATCATAATTAAAATGCCAAATGTTAAAGATAACAGAGAGTCTTATTTCTTTTTTAAAAAATTTTATTTATTCTATATCCGAGAATCAAGATGGTGGCGTAGGTGGACACACTGCGCCTCCTTGCACAACCAGAGCTGACGGACGATGGAACGGCAGGGAAGTCCAACACCAAGTACATAAAAAAGAAACATGCATCCAGACTGGTAGGAGGGGCAGAGATGGGCACCGGGGCAGAGAGGACTCGCGTGGCCGTGGCTGGACTGAGAATGGTGGAGTGTGGGAAGAAAGGGGCAGGCATTCTGACCACTAGCAGACCCTTCGCCCCCACATTTACACACAAATAAACCGAGAGGGCCGGACTCAGAGTGGTGGAGAACGGGGCAGGCGGGTAGCACCCCTCGGCCCCACATCCGCGCACAGATAAACTGGGACAAATGGCGGGGAGCAAAGCAGACTGTGTAACCCAGGGCTCCAGTGTGGGGAAATAAAGCCTCAAACTTCTGATTGAAAACGCCCGAGGGGGTTGGGGTGGCAGCAGGAGAAACTCCCAGCTTCACAGGAGAGGTTGTTGAAGAGACCCACAGGGGCCTAGAGTGTGCACAAGCCCACCCACTCAGGAGCCAGCACCAGAGGGGTCCAATTTGATTGTGGGTAGCAGAGGGAGTGATTGAAATCCAGCAGAGAGTGGAGCGGGTGCCATTGCTCGCTCTCGGCCCCTCCCCCACATACAGCATCAGAGCACAGTGGCCAGGGTTACCCCGCCCCGCCCTGGGAACACCTAAGGCTCCGCCCTTTTAAGTAACAGACCTGCCAAGACAAAAAAAAAAAAAAAAAAAAAAAAAAGGCCCAAATGACAGAACACTTCAAAGCTCCAGAAAAAATACAACTAAGCAACCAAGAGATAGCCAACCTATCAGATGCACAGTTCAAAACACTGGTAATCAGGAAGCTCACAGAATTGGCTGAATTTGTTCGAAAACTAGATGAAAAAATGAAGGCTATGACAAGAGAAACAGAGGAAAATATACAGGGAACCAATAGTGATGCTAAGGAAACTGGGACTCAAATCAATGGTGTGGACCAGAAGGAAGAAAGCAACATCCAACCAGAAAAGAATGAAGAAACAAGAATTTGGAAAAATGAGGAGAGGCTTAGGAACCTCCAGGACATCTTGAAACGTTCCAACATCTGAATTATAGGGGTGCCAGAGGGAGAAGAGGAAGAACAAAAAATTAAAAACTTATTTGAACAAATAATGAAGGAGAACTTCCCTTATCTGGCAAAGGAAATAGACTTCCAGGAAGGCCAGGAAACTCAGAGAGTCCCAAAGAAGCTGGACCCAAGGAGGAACACACCAAGGCACATCATAATTACATTAGCCCAGATGAAACAGAAGGAGAGAGTCTTAGAAGCAGCAAGAGAAAAGGACACAGTTACCTACAAAGGTCTTCCCATAAGACTGTCAGCTGATTTCTTAAAAGAGACCTTACAGGTAAGAAGGGGCCAGAAAGAAGTATTCCAAGTCATGAAAGTCAAGAGCCTACATCCAAGATTATTGTATCCAGCAAAGCTATCATTTAGAGTGGAAGGGCAGATTAAGTGCTTCCCAGATAAGGTCAAGTTAAAGAAGTTCATCATCACCAAGCCATTATTATATGACATGTTAAAGGGACTTATCTAAGAAAAAGAAGATAAAAAATATGAACAGTAAAAATGACAGCAAACTCAGTTATTAACAACCACAGCTAAAACCAAAACAAAAGAAAACTAAGCAAACAACTAGAACAGAAACAGAACCACAGAAATGGAGATCACATGAAGGGTTATCAATAGGGGATTGGGAGGGGGAGGAAGGGGGGAAAGGTACAGAGAATAAATAGCATAAATGATAGGTGGAAAATAGACAGGGGGAGGGTAAGAATAGTGTAGGAAATATAGAAGCCAAAGAACTTATAAGTATGACCCATGGACATGAACTATAGGGGGGGAATGTGGGAGGGAGGGGGTGGACAGGATGGAGTGGAGTGAAGGGGCAGAAAAGGGACAACTGTAATAACATAATCAATAAATATATCAAAAAATAAATAAAATAAAAATTTTATTTATTTATTTTTATTCAGTTACAATTGTCTGCATTTTCTCCCCATCCCTCCACCCCACCCCAGCCAGTCCCACCTCCCTCCCCTACCTGTACCCTTCCCCTTGATTTTGTCCTTGTGTCCTTTATAGTAGCTCCTATAGACCCCTCTCCCCACTCCCCTCTGTCTATTGTTACAGTGTTCTTAACAGAGAGTCTTAAAAGCAGCAAAAGAAAAGCAAATAGTTACCTACTTCCTACAAGACTGTGAGCTGATTTCTCAGCTAGAAGGAACTGGTAAGAAGTATTTAAAGTGATGATAAGCAAGGACCTATAATCTAGATTACTCTATTCAGCAAAGCTATTATTTAGAATTGAAGGGCAGATTAAGTGCTTCCCAGACAAGGTAAAGCTAAAGGAGTTCATCAGCACCAAGTCAGTATTATATGAAATGTTAAAGAGACTCATTTAAGAAAAAGAAGATCAAAACTATGAACATTAAAATGGCAATAAATTCATATCTATCAACAATTAAATCTAAAAAACAAACTAAGCAAACAAGCAGAACAGAAACAGATTCATATATATGGAGATCATTTGGAGGGTTACCAGTTGGGAGGGGGAAGGGGAAGAAGGAGGGAAAGGTGCAGGGATTAAGAAGTACAAAGTGGTAGGTACAGAATAGACAGGGGGATTTTGATAACAGCATAGGAAATGGAGTAGCCAAAGAACTTATAGGCATGATCCATGGACATGAACTAAAGTTGGAGGAGATCGCTGGAGGGAATGGGGGGGTACCTGGTTGGAGGGGGGCAAAGGGGGGAAATTTGGGATAACTGTAATAGCATGATCAATAAAATATATTTAAAAAGATAAGCACAAAGGAAGGGAACAAATTTTTAGGGATAGTTTCAATTATCTAAAAAATTTAAGTTAACTCATGTCCTTTAAGTTAACTCATGTCATTTAAGTTAAATGCTCATGTCCTGTGCATTCCTGTTAATTAACTGAATATTTAGCATAATTTTAATAACATATTATATTCTTCCCATAGGCTTTGTACTAATGGTTTTTGACATTTTTACTTTTATTTTATTGTCTGTGATGTTTTCATCTCTGAATCTTAATTTCACCATCTGAGTTTTATTTTTCTTTTAATTATTTTGGTGTGTAAGTGAATTAGTGTCCAAAATTTGGAAGAATTAGTTGGACTATTTTAAAAATATGACAGTAGGAAATATTTGGCTCATATCTAGCTCAGATTTTTTCCTGGGTTACTTAAAAAGTTCTTTCTAAACTTTTAAGTGCAAATTTCTAAAACAACACACAGATTTGCTTGAGAGAAATCCCTCTAGTCTGAGGAGAAATCATTCAAATCCAAACCATATGTGATATGTAAAGCAGCATTTTGAATATTCATATTATGATGCAAAAATCAGATCCCCAGAGTAGTACATCTCAAGAAGAAATTGAAATCAACATGGAAGTATGAATGTCACTTCCCTAATGCACAATTTGCAGTACTATCCAGCATCTTTCCCCCCCTAGATCAAAGCACTAGAGAACAATCATGGCGAACATGCCCTCATTCTAATTATATCAGGCACCTTGGAAGGAAAACAGATTTTAGCTCAATATCATTCTAAATGGATTTTAATTCTAGTAATGTGATGCTATTGTTCTTGTCCATTCCTCTTCCTTAGCTTGTTTTTGCAACATCAGCATTTCACTTTGTTTTTTACTAATATGTGAGTCCTGCTTCAAATCGCCTCTGAAATATATTGAATGGTTGCAGCCTGCAAATTCACCCTTCTTTTGTTAAGCTCCTGTTGTTATGCCCCAGACTTCTTTCTCTACTTTCATTCATCTTATTATTATCCTTGTCAACAGATTTGTTTCAGAACAATTTAAATTATCTTCAATTTCTTTTAGTAGAGGGGAGAAAAAAAATGGATGGCTTTACAGAAAGCATTTTACTGAACTTTTAGAATGTATTTTACATCCTTATTTTGGCATACCTGGTCAGTCCACTTTAGCATTATTCATCTCCACTTATCTGTTAATGGATTTTCAATTACAAATTATTCTCAGAACACGCATCAGAATGCTTTTTACAGCTATGTGATTTGATTCTTACACCCATAATATTCAAACAGCCTTTGGCTTATATCAACAAGTTGTCTAATGTTAAGATTATTTTCCCCTTTGGAAGCAGTTAGCTAATAGGAAAGCCTAGCAGATTTGTGGTTATTTGTGATTCTAGAATATTCTCTGTGCAGATAAAGCTGGAGGATTCTTTCACCACCTTGAAGGGTTATACTTCAGAGAATTCGAAGCTGGAGAACTTAGGAATTTTAAGAGGTTGATCATGAGAGGAAAGCTTCATAAATATTTTGGTGTTTAAAAAATGAAAAATGAATCCAGCAACCAAAATTAAGAGAATGTTGATGATATTATTATTATGTAATTAGGGACTAAATGTCAGTACCAAAGAGAAACTAGGAGTAGGTTTCTTGTCTCTAAGCCAGTGCTACTCAAAATGAGTTCATGGAACATTGTATGAACTCTTTGTTCACACAAGATGAGTACAGAATTTGAGAGTATTTATAAACTGTCAAAGATTTGATGTTGCTGTGATACCCAAGTGCATGACCAGTGGACTTGCTTTATTGAATAACACGCACACCAGTTTGGATGTTGTTGGATTCATGCTATGTTGTGCATCTAGTCACGTTTGGTAAGACTATGTATTTTCCAAGGTGGATGCAAAACAAACAAAAATCGGTTTGTATGCACAGACAGTATGAGAATCAAGTGCTTTAAACAAAGTGGGTGGGCATTACTCAGTAAACAAAAGAAAGCTTTGATTTTGATTTTCACCTCTATAGAGGTAGACAAGGGAAGAAAATGGGGACCTCTGGTCCAGGGAAATGTGGTGATTATAACTCTTACAAATTTAGACAGTGTACAGCAAACCCTGATGATGGAGGAAATGGGTTGGCACCGTGTAGGCCTCCATGAAACCCTGAGCAGCTATGGGTCAGCCATCACCATTCAGTCAGAGAAAAACAGTAGATCTGGCTGCAGATTCTAGCAGCTGCAGCTGCAATTGCAAAGTCCAGAGAATGCTTCTTGTCTTTTCAGGCTGTCCTGAAGAACATACTGGGGAGAACTTTGTGGAACATCCTGGAGGGAGTTTCACTTTCATAGGGCAACCTGAGTGTGGTTGTGGCTCTCACCAGGAATAGCACACAGGCATTGGGGCAGCCTAGGCACCTGTTAACTCATCAGTTCTTTCAGTGTGTATTGTTAGGGTGAAAAATGAGTTTGACACCCCTGCCTTAATGGAAAGGAAGTTGTGATGCAACACCCAGGTTCACACTTCTGCACCAAGAGACTCATTCCCCCAACTGCTCAGTGTTGGCTGTTAATGGCTTACAGCTGCATCTGGCTCTGAGACTCACAGAGGCTGCTTTGCCCAAGTCTGTGCCCCAATCATATTCAATTATTAATTATACAGGAGTACAAAGCCCAGTCCCCCTTACCATATTTGAGGACAACTCTGAAAGACCCTCCTACTAACAGAGTTCCCTATGGACTTGGCTGAGGTTTGTGATACCGGTGCATTGTAATTCCACTTCTCCTTGCTTCCCTCATTTCCTCAGAGGTTTTGTTGCTGGGCACACTCCTTGATAAAACTGCTGCATGCAAATCTTTGACCCAGACAGTTGGTATCCAAAGTGGTCCCAGGAAGCAGTCTCTCATATGGAGATTTGGAACTAGATCACCATTGGCTGTCTTGCAGAGAGGACTCTATTGAATGCAGTAGGTACAATTCTTAAAACTGGGATGGCGTATCAGTGGAAGGGAATGAATGAGCTGGTGCAATACCTCAGACACCTGGAAAGTATAGGGAAAGTAGGGAATTTAAGGAGTATAGAAACAGACGTGATATTAATGCATTTGAGAAAGACACAAAAGGCTGAAGGTGATTAATCATCAATTTAGGGCACAGTATGACAGTGAGAAGGCCTCTGTGATAGTGTGAAAAAGATATGTCTTTTGTAGCTGGAGAGCAGACAAAGCTGGAGATCAGGCCCAGGGCAGTGGAACTCCAGAGAAAGTTAAATTCTAAGCCTCAGCAAGTCTTCTACACCACAGTTAGGACCCTGGTTTAGATAGAGTGGGACCTTGACACTTGGGACAGTGACAGTGGTGTCCATGCATATGAGAATCTTAAAATGATTCCTCTTCTTGCACCCTCTGGCTTGCAGAAATGGCACAGTCCTTCCTTGGAAACACTAGTGTTCCCTCCCTTGCTTGAGGACAATGCAGAGGCCTCTGCTGCAAGAGGCCACATACCGGCCTCATGGTGAAACTGGTCCCCCACTTGTCCACCAGATCAATAGAGTTCAATCATGACATAACTTGTCCCGTGAGGTGCTGGACCTGCTGAGGGAAAAAAAGGACTCTGTGCCAAAGGCCCTGCAGGACTGAGCCATTACATACCTGCGGAGCTGGATAGCCTTTATGAGACTGGATCCTGAGGGTGCTGAATCAAGAGGTGATAAAACATAACATTGGATAAAATAAGGGAGAATTGATCAAAATGAGAGCACTCTCCTGTGACACAGGATTTAACTCTCCCGTGATACAAAAAAGGACCATGTGAGACTGTGCTAACAAGCTGTCAGCATGACTCATGGAAGCTTAGAGAAAGCGATGGGAAGTAGAAATGCCAGAATTGCTGTGGCAGACAATAGAAGAAGGGATAAAAAGGCTCAAGGAGAGTGGACGTGTTAGCATATACATACTATTAAAAGGGGAAAATCTGACCAATTTTTAGGGGGTCCTAGGGGACACTCCATTTACCAAAGCAATGAGGAACACTCTGGGAAGAGGAGAACCAGTAGCCCTGAGATCACGGTGGGGTGATTGTAGGAAGTGCTGTTATAGAACTGGGCTCCCTGATGGCAGTGGGGATGATCAGAACCTGAAATAATAGAGGCTGGGTGGTGACACTTAATCAGAACCAGAGTGGGTAAAATTGTAATGATTGGCAAGTTTGGAATGATAGGCAGGGGAACAACATACATATAGTTCAGGAGGTGAGTAATAAAGCATGGTATCCCAGGGGAAAGGGTGCAAGCTGAAAATGAACTAATGCTGTACTTCAGTCTAATTCAAGGCTTTCCCTGAAAACAGTATTGGGAAAACATTTCAGAGGCAAAGGTTTAGGTGCTGCATTAGATTATTCACTTTGGAAATAGAATTGGCCCTAGGTAAGAACGTATATAAACTCATAGGCACTGGTGAATATCCTGGATAGTTGGTCTGGGGTCAGGAATGAGAAGGACAGAAAGATTTGGAGCATGAAGGCATGTGGATGGACCTATGAGAGTGGGCATGCTGTGTGATCTTTGTAAGCCATGTGAATGTCCATAGCAAGTATCTGCCATGGAAAAGGCACTAAACAGCCAAAGAGAGAGATAGTATTGGCCAGTTCATGTCCTTCAGCCTCTGTCACTAGCCACTTTAATGCAGACATGATGGGCTCACCAATGAGTGCCATGATGGAAGGAATGGAGACAATAGCATGGGCTGCTTCTTTTGAAAGCTGACCTAACTGCTCCTGTTGTATGTTCAGCCTTCATACAACAGAGACAAACCCTGAGCCTCTGTTGTAATGTTATCACTTGGGGAGAGCAACCAAACATTTGGTGGTAAATTGATTACATTGGAATCTTTTCACCCTGGAAGGGCAGTGATTTGTCTGGAGTGGAATCAACATATATTGTGGGTATGGCTTTTCTTTCCCCATACCCATTGCCTCAGCCAGAACTAGCATCCAAGGATTTATGATGCATGATCCATGGACAAAGAATTCTGCATAATATTATCCAAGATGAAGGGACCCACATTACAGCAAAGGAGGTGAGGTAGTGGGGCCCTCTGGCCATATCACATAGCATACCATCCAGAAACTACCAGCTTGATAAATGGCCTTTGAAAGGAGTAGCCAACCATTAACTTGGAGGATTCAGTATACTCATAATGAGCAATTCTTAGTTAGATAGATTACAAAGGTCTGAAAAACAAGGAGTAGAAATAGGTATGGTGGCCCATTTGGAGAGTGTGTTCTTCCTGTCACCTCATGTAAGTCTATTGGTTTGGTTCCCGGTGAGGGAATGCCTCTAGCAGGGGATACACTTAGAGTCTCAGTAAGAATTAATCTGAAATTGTATGTGAGGGGAATCTGGCTGTAACATCTGCCACCCCATTGATAGCTAGGGTTGATTTGGCTGATCTGGCTGGCTAGGTGGGTGTCCCCTTCCTCCCTCACCAATCCATGTGCATCCCTCCCAAAGCTGCATGCTTGGTTGAAGAGGATGACCTTCCCAACTAGAGGAGAGGACAGGTTTTTGGTCAAGTGTATACAAGTAGCTGTGCTCCCCTGGTACAACCTCCAGACAAGCTCTCAAGAATTAATATGAAGTTGCTACTTACCTACTTTGGGCTACTTATGTTAAGAGGCCAACAGACAAGTGAAAGAATCATTATCAGGCAGGGATCATTGTCTGTTGGTCAAGGAGGCAGGGCTGCTGTTCCATAATGGGGACATGAGAAAGTGCATGTCACCCAGGTTACCCCCTGGGGAATTTCTCTGTGATCTCTTGGGAGCTTGAGAAGGGTGTAATGACTAGGAGTTGTGACTTCTCAGGTTGAGGTTCTCAGTTACTCTACTAAGTAAGCCACCTAGACTACAGATGAGCTAATCAATGGAGATGAAAATCTAAGATGAGTAGTGGAAAGACAGACAATGAACATCACTTTTGGCCTTGAAAGCAGGTAGAGCAGCAGGAGTATGATTCACCCCACAAACATTTCTTCCCAGGAAACAGGAGCCATCTGAATTCTGGAGGAGCTATTCCCAAATGGGGTGAACTTATAAGAAGTAAGGGGATCCAAACATACTGCTGTAGTGGAAGCTATACTACCCAGATCCCACACTGTTTATGATGGACACACTCATTCCTCAGCTGCTCAGAATGTTGACTGTTGATGGTTGTCAGCTGTGTTCTCCTGACATTTTTGGAGCTGCCTCAATCAAGTTATGCCCCTTGTGGGGTACTGCCTGTACCCAATGTCAGGTGATGCTGGTATACAAGCTTCTAACTTTGTTACCTCAACCACGGACAGCTCTGAAGGACTTGACAGTTCCAGAGCTCCCTGTAGAATCAGCCGAGGCCTCTCTCAAGACTGCATCATGGTTCAGCTACTCCCTCTGCCCAATGCGTCCCTCATTTCCTTACAGATGTTGGTCCTCAACACACTATGTACAAATCTTCACCTCAGATTCTGTTTCTAGGGACCTGAGCTAAGGCAAAGTGGTAGGCAGGGATATTTTAATTACAAGTATAACTTTCCTTCAAATTTTACCATATATATGGGTGGTAGGTAGGTCCTTCTTGCCCCACACAGGTCGACCCTTTCTTAAAGAAAGGCTTTACTTAGAAGAATTGAAATAAAAGTCTAGGGAGAAATCACCTCAGTAGATATTACTGATTTAATTCCATAGGAAATGTGTACTGTCTTAATGATTATTATGCTGACTTTGTGGTATCTAATCAAGTTGAGTTTAAAATTAACAAAACCAATGGCTCATGATTTGAGTCAGTTAATATCAATTCTAATTCATAGATTATATAAAAACTGGTGAGAATCATGATAAAATAAAGACTTGACTTTGGAATCAGAGAAGCCAGGATTTAAATTCCAACCAGTCATTCACAAAATATGTGTTGTGCAAACCATAATTTTTGAGCTTTGGTTTTGTTAATCTCTAAAAAAGCAATGATACTTCATGGTATTTTTTTACCCTTACTTGAGGACATGTTTAGAGAGAGGGGAAGGGAGGGAGAGAGAGAAGGAGAGAAACATCGATGTGAGAGAGATACATTGATTGGTTCTTGTACACACTCTGACTGGGGACCAAACCTGCAACCTAGGTATGTGCCCTGGCTGGGAATCATATCTGCAACATTTTAGTTTGCAGGACAATGCTCTAACCAACTGAGCCACACAGGCCAGGGCACTTCATGGTGTGTGTGTGTGTGTGTGTGTATGTGTGTGTGAAAATTAAAGAAGATAATGTCTAATGATTTCCTAGGTCTGTAGCTTTTATGCACAACACAAGAACTCATCCTTTTGCTCAACAAAAATTTATTCAGAACAAATCTTTATTAAGCAGCATTTATTATGTATCAGGTCCTGTGCTAGGTGCTTGGGGCAAGACATATGGACAAGTATACTCTCTATATTGAAGGGAGTTCACACTTTAGGGTGGGGAGTGCATACATAAAGCAGAGGAGCTGTATTAAAGATTGTCTTAGTCCATTTGGGCTGCTGAAACACAACGCTACAGACTGGGTGGCTTATACACAACAGAAATTTATTTCTCACATGTCTGGAGGCTGGCAAGTCCATGAACAAGGTGTCAACAGATTTGGTGTCTGGTGCGAGCCTGCTTTCTAGTTCATATATGGCTGTCTTCTTGCTGTGTCCTCTCTTGTGAAGAGGGAAGGGAGCTCTTTGGGGTCTCTTTTTTATATAAGACATTAATTTCACTCATGAGAACTCTACCCTTCTGACTTAGTCATCTCCCAAGGGCTCCATCTCTAAACACCATCACATTGGGGATTAGGTTTCAACATGAGAATTTTCCCCAGGCCATTGCATCATTATTTTCAGTAAAGAAACCCATACTCTCAGACCCCAGCTTATTTTAGCATGGCTTCCTTCAGCATTTAAGTTTCCTCTAAAACAAAGGGGGAAAAAAGAGGCATATTACAGTGACATAAACTCTTAGCATGGCTTTTATTTAAACAACCTTTGTAGTGACCATTTTGTTGTCATGCTTGCCCCAATCAATGAGATGGATATAGGGTCTTGAGGCTACAACTGTTTGTCTGATCATTTAACCTTCGGAAGCAGATTTTATTAAAGTGTTCCTGTTGCTGAAAATGAATTACAAAGCTTTCGCTTTTCTGTAGGAAATAAGAGTGCCCAGATGAGATTACATGGCTTCCTATGATATCTAAATAAGATTAGTTTGCTGAGATCACATTAAAATCCCATTAAAGAGACGGTTCTGCTCCAGCCCCCCTTCTCCTCAGGCAAGTTCTGAGAGAGTTGATGAAAATTGCTCAGGGATGACACACAGGCTTTGAGCACCCTGTGGAGACTTGGGGGTGGGGTGGAAATATTCTCCCAGCTCTGTTTGTTGCAGGAATAGAATCTGTGTACATGGCCCATTACTTATAGATGACAGTTATGATTCTAAGGAGGGAAGACTTTAGGGAGGAAATGGTAATCAGATGAGAGGATCAAGGGATGGAGGCAGTGAGGTCATCCCCAAAGAAGGCCCAGGAAATCATTAATTCATTTGTTTCCTGTGACAAAAATAATAATATTAATGTTGAACTATTTATAGCCTTCTTTCAAGCCTGTTTCTGAGGAGGAGGAATATTTTGCTTTCTGGAGGTTATCAAGTCTGAATTTTTGTTGTGCTGACCTAAGTATCAGTGTAACTTTGGATTGGTGCTGAGAAAGGTAATTAGATTTTCCTTAGGGCTAAATATATTGGGGCAACTCCTACAATGCCCAAACAGGGCAGCAGGGTGGTTGGACTTCTGAAGAGCAAAAAGATGAAGCTGGGGAGGAAAAGAAGGGGAATTGAGAGGGGCTGTTGTGATAGCTGGGCCATCCTTTGGAAAAATCAGGCGAGTGATGAGATCTGCAATGTAATTACCCTTTGCATCTCTTCAAGGGGGTTCCTTGAAGATTTAAAGTGTTTTGTAATAATTTATATGTAGAGCTGAGGTTTTTTTTTTTGAAATGGCCATGATATAGCCATGAAATGGCCGAAGTTTCACTTGTTCATTAATTTAATTTTCTTGAGTGCTAGGTGTTTACTAGATACAGAGATGATGGATATAGAGCCTGATGTTAAGGGGTTTCTAGTCAAGTTCTGTGGACATGTAAACAAACATGATTACGTACAATAGGTGCTTAGGAAAAGCAAGCACAGGGAGCAAAGGGGGATGAGGAAGGGGTAGCTGCACATGGAAAATCAGAGAAACCTTCACAGAAGAGTCTTCTGTCATGACGACTTCGAGGGATCAGTCTGCTTGAGACTTACAAGACTTTACCATTGGGTGTTTCCAATTGGCTGTGAAAACATCTCTTACTGTCCTGGTTCCCCACATCCTGTGGAGACTCCATGCTCAAACTTTCTATGACTTTCTCTGGTGATTGGAGATGGTGACTTTTATAAAGAAGTAAAAGGAAAAGGAAACACATTAACATTTGGTGTTCCCAATGACCTTTGTTCTGAGGGCCTTCATGAGAATAGCACTGTTAGAACCTTGTCTTAAGTCTTATTGGGGCAAATATCTGATGGGTCAAATATCTTTTATTAATATCACATAGTTTTTGTTGTTGTTACCAGATGGAAAATGAAATCACATTTAATATTTGAAATATTTTGCCTCTTTACTTCGTTTTATTTTGAAATGATGTAATCTTTATTGTTAAACTTTTACTGAAATAATTTAGGCCACTTATTTTTTATAGCCATATGAGCACAATTTATTTGTTTATTTATTTATTTTCTCTCTTCTTTAAAAAAATTATTTATTTATTTTTATTCAGTTACAATTGTCTGCATTTTCTCCCCATCCCTCCACCCCACCCCAGTCAGTCCCACCTCCCTTCCCCACTTCTACCCTCCCCCTTGATTTTGTCCTTGTGTCCTTTATAGTAGCTCCTATAGACCCCTCTCCCTACTATCCCCTCCTCACTCCCCTCTAGCTATTGTTACAATGTTCTTAATTTCAATGTCTCTGGTTATATTTTGTTTGCTTTTTTCTTTTGTTGAGTATGTTCCAGTTAAAGGTGAGATCCTATGGTATTCATCCCTCACTGCCTGGCTTATTTCACTTAGCATAATGCTTTCTAGTTCCATCCATATGAGCACAATTTAATGAAATATAAAATAAAATAACAATAAACAGAATGGATTAATCAAAAAACTAGTTTTTAAAAATATGTGTCTTACCAAAAAACCAAACCAAAACAAAAAAACCCCAAAGAACAAAAACCTAAGCTGCACAAAATGAAGATAAAATTTATTAGTAAAAATACCAGTTTGCTACTAACAGCACTTTTTGGGGGGAGGGGCAGTACTATCAGTTGGAATGGGGAGAATTTTCTTTTTTATGTTTTTTGAAAGTTTCCAGATTTTCTAAGAATGAACATGTCCTAGCACTTATCAGACAGAAAAATAAATTAATCTTAATGCAAATTTGGTACAGAGAGCAACTAAACAATTCAATGTGTTTGCTTTTGGAGAATTCTAACTCAAGTCACTAAAAATGTTTAATATTGTTAATTTTTTCATAGACTACTTTTAAAAGATGAAAATGAGCCTTACATCTTTGACATTCATGTTAAATTAAATAACAGTTAATGAAATTGTGGAAATAGGCTCACACTATGATTTCTTTAATGGTGGTGATGGTGGATATGATGAAATAGTGATGAAAATGATGACTTCAAAGTCTGCTGACCCTTGTGTACTTAAATGGGGTTAGTGATGAATTCTATTTTACAAGTAAGGAAACAACAACTTAGAAGTTTATTAAAAAATATTTGTTTTTACCAAGGTTATCTACCACACGTGGAAATGGACCAGAATCCAGGTCTTCAGATTTCTCATTAATTTCTTTCTCCATCACCCCATGTTATTATGGTTATATTATTGTTAATGTTTCTTTGCTGCCACAAACTGCATTGATTAGTCTTTAGTGAGTTTGTCCCAGGCTTTTCAGACTTTAATGTTTTTGCATACTCGTGCATGAACTTAGGTGGTTAATCCTAGAAAATAAATTCTTTTTTTCTTTTCACTTGGGAATAACACTTGATAGTAGTAGTTTTCTCTTTGAGATTTTATTTTGATCATTTTCAATGAAAACAGGGATTTTGCATTTTTTTTAAGAAGAAATGGTTATTTTAATCAGTTTCGTGAAAAAAAAATCCCAAGATCATAGCTCTGTGTCACTTCATTAAAACTGTTGTTTGACTTTTCTATTTTCAGTGAATTGGCAATCGTGCAGACGCTGTTCATGTGAAAAACTCTGACTCTGATTGTACTATGGGGTTGGGTGTGACACTTGTGTGATGTGGGAAGTGCATGTCGGCTACTCTAAGTTCCTAAGGAGCTCTGAACAGAAAACTTAAGGTCCCCAGATTTGGTTTTTAGTGCAACTGAGAAGAGGGCTAATACAAAATCAATCCATTTTCTATGTTATAATTCAGTTGAACAGTTCCTCACATTTTGAGTGACAGGTGTAAGCAGTTGACATTGCAGTCTTCACCTTATTTTATCCTTATTAATGAATTTGACTTTGGAGAAGATGTCTGTTAGGTATCCTCTGTTTTTACTAACACCCCACAGTTGTCAATAGATTAATTTGTTCCATCCTCAATTTTTTTCACTGTGTTTATCTGAAGGCAGATTAACTATCCTTTCTGTGTAAAATAGACAGTGATTTATTTTCTATTAGTTTTATTTATGAAAACAAGTATGACCCAAATGTAATTGTATTGTGTGCCTTTGACTTTCTGGGATACTTTAAACTTCAGCTACAGAAAAATAAAACAAAATGAACAAAACAAAATCCTCAAGTTAAATAAGGCAAATCTGTGATAAATAAATACTTTAAACAAAAAGTACAGTAGGAATAATTTCTTTGAAAGTGAAAAATAACTTAGTTGAATTCTCTGTCAGTGAGATGACAAACACATTTCTTAATGCACCTGTAGGTGTCACTGTTGAGATGTGCTGCTGCAATAAACACAACACACATTTGAACCTGTGAAAGGATTTCCGGGGGTGAATTTTATAGAGTGCTTTTGACTAACTCTTGTAATACTTTTTTTCTGATATGAGTGTAGCGCTTAGGACTGATTTCCTTGGCACAATTAAGTCAACTAATTGGACTAATTGAATGTTCTGTTATTTTTGAGGCAAAGAAATCACTTTGGACAAGGACATGTAGGTACGTGGTGGAGGAAAAGATGGGAATTATTTCTTAAATTTTGCCTCAGTACTCTTAGATTAGTAGTTTGGAGAAATTAACTGTTGGGAATCACCCTGCCTGGTTTCGGAAGCTGTAAACCCCCCATGGCTAAGGCTGAGTCAGAGACCTTGGGACCATAAGCCACTAAGGAGACAGAGCTTATCTCTCTGGTAGGGGTGCTGCCTCTGCCCACTTTACTTCACCCTGCTTGGCCCTGAGCCCAACCAGTTAACCAATGACAGGTAAGATTCCTCAAGGGACGGATAACCTAAGACAGGCATTGTCACGAAGAGGCCCACAGGGAAGGACTTGGGGGGCTATAGAAAAAGGGGGTGATGGACTCTTGCCCCTTGGCTTTGACATAGCCTGAGTCCTCATTCTGTCTGCAGTAAGTCTCCTAATCTCTTGGCTGCCTTACTTCCCCTGCCTGACTTAAGTCTGAAGCAATGACTGAGGGCAGTACAGTCCTGTCCTGGAAAGGGCAGATTCCCCAGGGCAATCAGGCCTAAGAAAGAATACATAAAACTCTGTGAAACCTGCTTTGCTAAGAATGTCCTCAATTTTCTGATAAGGGTCCAAGCATGAAATGAGTTTCTTTCCCAAAGTTTTGTTGCCCTTTAGCTAACTGACCCTGACTCAGAATAAGCCCTCAGAGTTCTTTGTATGTTATCTATTGTTTGATCCTTACTGTCTGACAATGGTTGATGAGCTTCACCTGTATTCCTGTGCAAAATGAACCCAATAAAAGCCCATGGAGGAAAAGGCTCTTGGTTCTTCTCCTTTGAGAGATTGGCCACCTTTTCTCCCCAAGTAGATCATGTCTTGGTAGACTTATTCTCATCCATGGTGGCTGGGGGACCCATGTGGGTGGACCCCCCCACAATTCACATTTTCTTTTTTAACTTTATCAAATACATTCAGTATTATTTTGTATTAATTTCGGATGTATAGCATAGTGATTACACAATCATAGACTTTACAAAGTGTTTCCCTTGATATTTCCGGTACCCATCTGACACCATACATAGCTGTTACGATATTATTGAATGTATTTCCTATGCTGTGCTTTACATCCCCATGACTGTTCTGTAACTACCAATCTGTACTTCTCAATCCCTTCACCTTTTCCACCCATGCTTCATTCTCCCCCCACCGCCCCCTGTCCTACTGTCAATACATACCAACTAGAACCTCTGATCATACGAGACCTTCTGCATACAGAGGACTCACATCCAGATGACATGTTTTCTTGTCAGGACACTAATGAGTGAATCACAACAGTGTTACACGGATTCCCCAACATTCTGCAAGGGGCTCCTTAAGTAGAACCAGAATAAATTTCAACACATTAGGGTTCTAAGACTGATTTAGTAAGAGTTTTTTTTACCTTTTTCATTCATAAAGCGATTTGAGGATTCAGGGAAATCTCTTGGCATGGCTAAAGTTCAGGAAATTTTTAAAGAGTAAGCTATGTCTTATGCAGAGAAGTGTCCTTCTAATTTCTCTATTATTTCAAGCTCCCATGCCTGACCAATATTTGAATTAACTAAATTTAATTTAATCATTAAGTTATTAAATTTATTAATTTATTAGAAAGGCAGTTATTGCTTTTATCATGTATATTTTATTCTGCCAGAGTTTAGTGATATAGAGAACCATTAAGGCTAATTCTTGCCTTCAAAAATTTCAGCATTTATTAGCAATGAGAGATAGGTGACTAAATTGTAAGAAATGTAGGTAATTAGTTTGTGTGGAATATAAAGAAAGCTGGCAACTCTACTTGGGAATCTAGGAGTGTTTTAGAGGGAAGTTTGTTGAGTCAAGTTGAATAGACTTTACTGTGAGGAAAGGATACTGAGGGGCAAGAGGGCCATCTGAGGTAGACAGAGCATGACTAGGAGGTCCTTAGATACAAAACACTGGGTGTATTAGAGAGAGTCGGGTGTGGTAGAAGCACGAAGATGAGAGTGAGGTGGGGGAAGGAGTGCTTCCATGATGCCTCTTCTGTGGGATGCTCTGAGCACATCATTGTTTCACCAAAATAAAATAAACTGACTTCAGAGGTTAATATGACAGGTATTTTTTTTCTCCTCCCTCAAAATATAGCTGTTTGTGTTCAACTCTTTCAAAACAACGTGGGGCAGGTTTCTGACAAAACAGTTTCTATGTTAGAGTTGACACCTATCATTGGGTTTATTTTAGATAGCAGCTGTGCAGACCACTTATTCTTTTTGGCAGATGAGGAAGTGAAACGGAAGGTTGTCTTGCTGGGTCTTCTCTGACTGATGTGGTTAAATAACTATTTCTGTTACAAATTGGTATTAGGTGTTTTGTTTTGTCATGAACATTAGCCAGTCTTTTATGGCTTATGTAAAAATACTTGATATTTATAAAGTCCTTGCTGTGTGTTAACTCTGTTCTAAGTATTTTACATATATTAACTCATTTACTCTTTCTAAGACTCCTGTGAAGTAGGGAATATTATAACCTCAATTTTATACATTAAAAAAATGAAATACAGAGAGTTAGAAGACTTGCCTATGTCATACAAGTATAAGTGAAAGAGCTGGGACTTGAACCTGGTAGTTTGGTTAAGGTTACACATTATCTAGTAATTAGATATTGCACATTAGCTTAATTGAACTACATAATATAAGTTGTTTTTAGTAATTTCTGTTTTATAGAGATCAGGGACAAGGAAACCTCTAATTTGCATGAATTTCTGGGAGAGCAACCAAGGGAGACTCATGGCCAGATGAAGTGGGCATGTAGGGACCAACATCTCCTCTGATCAATTCAGGAAGCCTCCCTGAATGATGAGTGATTTCTTGGATGACTAAAACAACAAGCTTGCTAAAGAAAGTAAGAACTTTATGCCATCATCTTAGAAACTAATTTCTGTGCAGCTTCTAGGAGTAATCCCAACTGAATATATCAGACTCAAGAGACATGACAAAATGTACATAGTAATCTATGAATATTACTATTTTATTTCATGTTTGTGGAGTAACAACAGCATCCTTGGGGCTATACAGATTCAAGAAAAACATCATTCCTGCCCTGAGGGTTTACAATACCAACAGTCATATTTGAAGTATTTTGCTAGATCCAAGGGTTTGAGTGTTCTCACATGACTTGCCCCACTCTGCTTCTCTCCATTTCTAGTTAGCACATATTACCAGGGCAATTGACACTCCAATATTAGCCTCAGTGATTTTACCCAATGTTTAGTCATGGGAAAAGTAAAATTTGCTTAAGTTTTCTTTTTTTAAAAAAATATATTTATTGATTATGCTATTACAGTTGTCCCATTCCCCCCCCCACTCCACTCCATCCTGCTCACCCCCTCCCTCCCACATTCCCCCCCTATAGTTCATGTCCATGGGTCATACTTATATAAGTTCTTTGGCTTCTACATTTCCTACACTATTCTTACCCTCCCCCTGTCTATTTTCCACCTATCATCTATGCTACTTATTCTCTGTACCTTTCTCCTCCCTCTCCCCCTCCCACTCCCCTATTGACAACCCTCCATGTGATCTCCATCTCTATGGTTCTGTTCCTGTTCTAGTTGTTTGCCTAGTTTGCTCTTGTTTTTGTTTTAGGTGTGGTCGTTAATAACTGTGAGTTTGCTGTCATTTTTACTGTTCCTATTTTTGATCTTCTTTTTCTTAGGTAACTCCCTTTAACATTTCATATAATAAGGGCTTGGTGATGATGAACTTCTTTAACTTGACCTTATCTGAGAAGCATGTTATCTTCCCTTCTGTTCTAAATGATAGCTTTGCTGGATACAGTAATCTTGGATGTAGGTCCTTGCGTTTAATCTTGGGTAATGTAATTATGATGTGCCTTGGTGTGTTCCTCCTTGGGTCCAGCTTCTTTGGGACTCTCTGAGCTTCCTGGACTTCCCGGAAGTCTATTTCCTTTGCCAGCTTAGGGAAGTTCTCCTTCATTATTTGTTCAAATAAGTTTCCAATTTTTTGTTCTTCCTCTTCTCCTTCTGGCACCCCTATAATTCGGATGTTGGAACGTTTCAAGATGTCCTGGAAGTTCCTAAGCCTCTCCTCATTTTTCTGAGTTCTTGTTTCTTCATTCTTTTCTGGTTGGATGTTGCTTTCTTCCTTCTGGTATACACTGTTGATTTGAGTCCCAGTTTCCTTCACATCACTATTGGTTCCCTGTACATTTTCCTTTGTTTCTCTTAGCATAGGCTTCATTTTTTCATCTGGTTTTCGAACAGATTCAACCAATTCTGTGAGCATCTTGATAACCAGTGTTTTGAACTGTGCATCCGATAGGTTGGCTATCTCTTGGTTGCTTAGTTGTATTTTTTCTGGAGTTTTGAAGTGTTCTGTCATTTGGGCCTTTTTTTTTTTTTTTTGTCTTGGTGCATCTGTTACTTTAAGGGGTGGAGCCTTAGGTGTTCTCCTGGGCGGGGTAAGGCTGGTGGCTATGCTGTGACCCTGTATGTGGGGGAAGGGCTGAGAGGGAGCAATGGCGCCCGCCTCACTCTCCTCTGGATTTCAATCTTTCACTCCGATACCCACAATCAAATTGGGCCCCTCTGGTGCTGGTTCCCGAGTGGGTGGGTCTCTCCAACGACCTCTCCTGTGAGGCTGGGAGTCTCTCCTGCTGCTGCCCCAACCCCCACAGGCGTTTTCAATCAGAGGTTTGAGGCTTTATTTCCCTGAGCTGGAGCCCTGGGTTGTGAGGTCTGCTTCCTCCCCGCCGTTTGTCTGGTTTATTTATGCGGGAAAGTGGGGCTGCGGGGTGCTACCCACTGCTCTGCCTGCCCCGCTCTCTGCCACTCTGAGTCCGGCCCTCTCAGTTTATCTGTGTGCGAATGTGGCCACAGGGTCTGCTAATGCTTGGACTGCCTGTGCCGTTTGTCCCACACTCCGCCAGTCTCAGTCCTGCCACAGCCACGCGAGTCCTCTCTACCCTGGTGCCCGTCTCTGCCCCTCCTACCATCTGGATGAATGTTTATTTTTTATTTCCTTGGCGTCGGACCCCCTTGCCGTTCGATTCTCTTTCAGTTCTGGTCGTGCGAGGAGGCGCAGTGTGTCTACCTAGGCCGCCATCTTGGTTCCCTTAAGTTTTCTTTTTGATCTCTTTAGCACACAGGTGGCAAAAACAAGGCCTCCACCTTGTTTTACCTGGTTCTGCACCTTGTTTCTACCCAGTGGCAGCACTGAGCTCTTGCTTAACTGTTAAGGAGTACTTATATTTTTAAAGTCTTAAATTTGGGCCTTTGAAGACAACTGGGAGGCTGATGTGGCCCCCGGTGAAAATGAGGGGGCCCCTGCAAGCACAAATGATATTCACCAATTTCAAATATGTGGCAATGGCTGTTGCATTAGCTTTCCCTAAGCTGAAATGTCAAATCAAGAAATGAGACAGTGGTGGGGGAAAAATGTAGACAACTGTAATTGAACAACAATGAAATAATTAAAAGAAAAAGAAATGAGGAATGGAAAAAAATCTAGGAAAATCTATTTACCTGTATATTCAGAACATGTAGTGTTGGCCACATACGTGTATACAGTAGGTGATTTAGAAGTCCCTAGCATTTCCTGAAAACCTGTTAAAAATGGGCAGATGGAGGAAGAAGCTCAAGATTAGTGAGACCCTAGGAGCCCAGACAGGGGGAAGGGGGAATAGGAACCAAGCTTTGCACATTTTATGTCATTTAATCTTCCCAGCTACTCTAGCCAGTAGGTTCTATTTTACAGTCAAGGAATCTAAGGCTCAGGAGGTTAAATAACTGGTTCAATGTCCCAAAGCAGGGAGAGAAGGGACTGTGATTAGAAATATTGTGTGACTCCAAAGCCATGCACTGTTATTGTGGACAACACAGGGCATTCAGAGTCAAATATTCTATTTCTGTTACAAAATCTCATTAGGTACTCTCATTAGTTATTCCGGTATATTACCTTCTTTTTAAAAGGAAACACATCCTGATTACTCTTATTGCTTTTCCCTATTATTTTGTTAAACACTTGACAACTGCAACATTTCCATTAAGATTTTCATTTAAATCCAATGCTGCAACTTGATTCTTCATTTCTATCCTCTTTCAAGAGCAGGTGAGAAGATAGAAACACAGATTGATCCCAGCTTCAATCCCCCTAGAAAAAAACTGACTAGTAACTATCCATTTATAGTACACCATTGTCAAAATCCCAGAATACCAGGATGAGGCTGATGTACCCTGTCCTCCGCCCCCACTATGGACCACAGAAATTGAGAAGCACCACATTAGAAGGGAAAAACTGACAAGTGAAATCAAAGTGAAATGTGACTGCATTGCTTCTCCCCCAGGCTTGCACAGTGGACCTCCATGGGCCTACAGTTTTCCTAGCAGGAAAGGAACCGAAGGTAGTAACTATCCAGCTCACCCAGTGTTATGGGATGCTACCCAGGAGGCCCACTTGGGTCTTGCCTCAAGGGGTTTACTGAGGAAATCTGCAGGGTTTGATGACTGGAGATCAGATAGAGATAGAGGAGAGAGGCAGAGTTTATTTACATCAACTAGTGTGCAGATCCTGGCAGACTGCATTCTTGTTTTCAGTGGTGCCTGAAAACAACATTTACATAGCTGATCTGGTGGCCTTGTCTATACAGGGAGTTTGGTTGGCAGTTTCACCTGATCTGGGTCCCCAGCCAACGGGCTGCATTGGCTGTGGAGCTCTTTCATAGCCCTGAGTGGGAAGGGAAGCAAATTCACAGCCCTGTCTAACCATTGAGCATAGCTGCCAGTCCTGCCCAACCAGAAAGTCTGACCTAAAAAACTAAACAGCTATGGAACACATCCTACAGCCCCATTTAAGAAGAAAGCCAAACCTGTAGCTCTGCACAACTTGTAAGCCTACCCTGTCACCCCACATAACCAGGGAGCCTTAAGAGTGACCCTGGCAGCTTTGGAACTCAGCCTATCAACCTGCCTGATTATTATCTCAGCCTGCAATCTTGCCCAGGCAGTGAGCCAGCCTGCCCAGCTGGAGAGCATAACTGGTATCTTCACTTGACCAGAGAGACTAACAGCAAATCTGCTTGAAAACAGCACAATCTTCCCCCGACTTCCAGCCCTACTGCCGAGTACAACTGGACACCATTCCTCTCAACTGGAAAGACTGGGAAGTGACCTTGCGAAAGAGTGGAGCATAGCCAGTGGCCTACCTGATCACAGAGCACAGCCTGAGACCTTATTGACCATGAAACCCTGCCCGTGGGTCCACCTGAACAAGTAGTCCAGCCAGCAGAACCTCCCAAAACCTTAGACCCTGGGTAATGGCATCACTCAACTAGAGACCTCCCATTCCCAATAGCAAGTCTTACATGCCCATGGATATTACCAGATAACCTTCCCAGTGCCTCAAGCAGAGTTGAATGATGAAGTCTTTCCTAATGATGTGAACCTGTAAAGTGTGGAAGATGAGACTGCTTACTCATATACATAGTTACCAACACAAGGATTCAAATTTCAAAAAGAATCAGGTACACAGGACACCATCAAATGAAGCTAATAAAGCTCCAATAATTGACCATAAAGAAATGGAGCTCTATGAACTGCCTGACAAAGAATTCAGAATAATCCTCTTAAAGAAGTTCAGTGAACTACAAGAAACAATTACATGAAATTAGGAAAACAATGCATGAACAAAATGAGAAGTTCAGGTAAAAAAATACCATTAAAACCCCCCAAGAAATCCAGGAGCTGAAAAATACAGTGACTGAATGGGAGAATTCAATTAAGAGCTTCAGTAGCAGACCCAACCAAGCAGAAGAAAGAATCAGTGAATTTGATGGTAGGTCATTTAAAATTAAAAAGAACAGGTTTGGGAAGATGGTGGCAAGATAGGTGGGAGCTGAGTCCACTTCCCCCGGCACACGGGTGAAACGCCTACCCGGTCTATTGAGGAACGAAGTGAACAGCCAAAAGTACACCAGCGTTTATGAAGATAGGAGACCAAAAAGTATAGAGGACACTGAAAAAAACAGAAGGTAAGGGGATTGCATCAGGACAAAAAGGTCCCTGTGACCACTGCGGGGACCAGGGCAACTGCAGCCCCAGGCCCACACCTGCTGGGCCTGCCATAGGACTCCTGGGAGAGAGCCGGGTTAATGGCTCCCTCCCCTGCCAAACAAGGTTTGAGCATCACTGAGAGAGATCTGGTTGCTTGAAGTCACAGGGAGGGGAATAAGGATGGAAGTGGTAAACCCACAGAGACTATGGGTGCTGGCTGGGGAGAATTGAGAGTTGGGCCGTGTGGGGCCTTAACCCAGGACAGTCCCAGGTCTAACTGGAGATGTGGGCTGTGTGGGAGGACAGGCCCTTCCTTGTATGGAGCAGGAGGATTGAACAGGAGGATTTTCTCAAAAAGAAAAACACTCTGGTGCAGTTTGGGAAATTCTCCTGCAGCAGCAGCTCCAGTCTCCTCTCCACTCTGCTGCCCGGTGTTCCCCTGGAGGTGTGGGGGGCATCGAGCCCAAATCTGAAGCACCGGGGAGCATGCCCACCTCAGAGGGCCTCCAGGCACATATCCGAGGCATCAGGGAGTGAGCGCACCTCGGGGGTACCTGAGACCACATCCCAGGTACCGGGGAGAGTACGCACCACAGAAGGCCCTGACCGCACCCATAGTCCTGAGGAGGGTGAGTGCCTGAACCTGTGGGTCTAGGAGCTGCTGGAGATCTGGGCAGAAGGTTGCCTGAGTGCTGGTCAGGAAAGGAGAAGAGCTGGGCGAGGTCCCCTGAGTTGGCTGCAGCCAAAAAGACCAACAAAACTGGCTTGGCCAGTTTGAAGACAGCAGGAGGCTTTTTTTTTAAAAGTAATTATTATTATTTATTTTTATTATTTTTTCTTTTAACACCTTTTTCCTCTCTTTCCTTCTTTCTTGTTCTATTCCTTCTTTCTATCCTTTTATATCTCTTCTTCCTTCCTTCCCTCCTTTTTTTTTTTTATTCCTACAAGTGAGACAATAAAACCTGGGGCTGTGAATAGACCAGAGTTGGACCCAAAGAGGAAGCATCCCAACAGCTGAGACAGTGAAACAAATTTCACTTTGCTACTCCAGAGAACTTGCAAGTTATTGTATATTTGTATTATTATTTTTTCATTATTCTTACATCACTCATTTTATTAGTATTTTTGTATCTCTCTTCTTTCTGTTTAGTCTTCTTCGCTTGACTGGTTAATTTGCATTGTTTAACTGGTTTCCCCTTTTTCTCTCTTTCATAGTGTACTGTTAATTAACTGTCTTTCACTTCACTTGTGTTCCATTACCACACTACTCTAAGACCTATACTCCCTATTCTAGTTATCCAGATCACATAGATTCTGTCATATGATTGTTGCTCCATTACTACTGTAAATAATAGCTGTTCCATACATTTGTAAATACTACACAGAACCCCTCCCAGATCTCATCCCACTTCACTGTTTCCTGAACTTTATTACTGGTGTGGTTAACTCTATTCTCTCACACATTACACCTATTTTCTACCCTTTACTCTCACTTTACCTCATAATCTGACCTCCCACAAGCTCACACCTTTCTAGATCCAACTCACAATCCTCCCCCAAATCCCCACAACAAGAGTCTCATATTCTTTCCACCCTTTCTAAAAAGTGGCTAGATGGGTAAATTATCATGGTTAGCACTATACATATCCAAAGGATCTCCTATCTGTTCTCTAAGGGCTGATACTTTAAATATCATACAATACACTCCTGCTGTCTTAAACCACTATGCCTTCCCCCTAAATCTATCAAAAAACACAGTTGGTAGAAGCTGTGAATACCAGGATACCTCCTGGAAGAGGAAACCCACCAACAAAGGAACCACCAATATCTAAGAACAGAAGAAGGTGAAGGAGGAAGTGGAAGTCACACTAACTCAACACAGGACCTATCTGGAAATATAACTAAATAGTGAAGAAATTACTCAGAATGAACAACTGAACAAGAGCAAGAGAAAAGACTCAAAAGCTTGTACACACAGAAGAACCAGCTCCAACACAACCTGCCCACACCTGCACAACAAAAAACAAGAGGTGGGGGACAGACTGACCATCAGTTAACCAGCTGGTGGGAAGGACCCACTAAAGAAAGACCCAACAACAACCAAAAACCAAAGACATACATAGAGCCAACATAAACCACAGTCTAAGATCAGCAAGCTCAGGAGATCAAGGAGACTGTACCATTGAATCTCACAGGTATTCTACCACAGAAGTTTACACCATAAATTTAGGGGGTAAGAACACAGCAACTTAAGAAGCAGAGGCTAACAGGAAGAGTCTCACAAACAATGAGAAGACAAAGAAACAATCCCCAAATGAAAGGAAAGGAGGAAGTGTCAGAAACAATGGTAACTGAAAAAGAGGCAAATCAACTATAGATACTCAGTTCAAAGCAATGGTTATCAGGAAGCTCACTGAGATCACAGAGAACTACCAAAAACTACAGGGAAACTACAATGAACTCACTGCAAACTACATCAACATGAAAGAGGAAATAGAAAATATTAATAAGGACCAAGAGGAAATGAAGAATACAATTTCTTAACTGAAGAACACAGGAGAAGGAATCAAAAGCAGGCTCAATAAAGCAGAGGATCGGATCAACGAGCTGGAATACAAGGTAGAAAAAAACACCCAGAAAGAGCAAGAAAAGTAAAAGAGGCTCAGAAAGAATGAAGAGGGGTAAAGGGAAATGCATTAAGGGAAATGCAGGACAACATGAAACGTAACAATATCTGTATAATAGGAATACCAGAAGGAGAAGAAGGAGAGCACGGGATAGAAACCCTGTTTGAAAAATTAATGATGGAAAATTTCCCTAATATGATGAGAGAAAAAGTCACACAAATCCAGGAAACACAGACAGTCCCAATCAAGAGGAACGCAAAGAGGCCCACTTCAAGACACATCACAATTAAAATGGCAAAATTCCAAGACAAAGAGAGAATCTTTAAGGCAGCAAGGGAGAAACAGGAAGTAACTTACAAGGGAGCCCCGATATGACTAGCTGCTGGCTTCCCAATGGAAACGCTCCAAGCCAGAAATGAATGGCAAGACAAATTCCAAGTAATGAGAACCAGAGGCCTGCAATCAAGGCTACTTTACCCAACAAGGTTCTCCATCAAGATAGAAGGACAAATAAGGAGTTTCCCAGACAAAAGAAATCTAAAAGAATATACCTCCACCAAACCAGCTCTGCAAGAGATGCTAAAGGGACTGCTTTAAGGAAAGGAAGGAAAAGAGAAAGAGAGAGGAACACAGGTATGAAAAACCATCAATGAATAACTACCTATCAATAATAACCTTAAACGTAATGGATTAAATGCTCCAATCAAAAGACACAGAATAGCTTAATGGATAAGAAAGCATGACCCACACATATGCTGCTTACAAGAGAGCCACCTCAGGACAAAAGACCTACACAGACTGAAAGTGAAGGGCTGGAAACAAATTTTCCAAGCAAAGGGACAGGAATAAAAAGCAGGGGTGGCAATACTCATATCAGACAAAATAGACTTCAAAAAAAGGACCATAAAGAGAGACCCAGAAGGTCACTTCATAATACTCAAAGGAAGAATCCACCAAGAAGACATAAACATTGTAAATATATATGCACTCAACATAGGAGCACTCAAATACATAAAGAAAATCTTGGAGGACTTCAAGAACAATATTGACAGCAACACAATTATAGTAGGGGATTTTAACACCCCGCTGTCAAAGATGGACAGATCTCCCAAACAAAATATCAAGAAAAATATTGTGGCACTGAACAATGTCCTAGATGAAATGGACTTAAGTGATATATGTAGAGCGTTTCATCCCAAAGAAGCAAAATACACATTCTTTTCAAATGCACATGGAACATTTTCAAAGATAGACCACATGATAGGACACAAAAGAAGCCTCAACAAGTTGAAAAAAATTGAAATCATATCAAGCATTTTCTCTGACCACATGGGACTGAAACTAGAAACCAACCTCAAGGAAAACACCCAAAACACTCAAAATCATGGAGACTGAAGAGAATGCTATTAAACAATGAATGGGTGAAGAATGCGATTAAGGAAGAAATCAAAAAGTTTCTGGAAACAAATGAAAATGAACTCACAATAATCCAAAGCCTATGGGACACAGGAAAGGTAGTCCTGAGAAGAAAGATTATAGCAATACAGGCCTACCTAAAAAGAATAGAAACATTTCAAATAAACAACCTAAGCCTACACCCACAAGAACTCGAGGAACAACAACAAAAACCACCCAGAGGAAGTACAAGGAAGGAAATAACCAAGTCAGAGCAGAATTAAATGACATAGAGACTAAAATCACAATTGTAAGGATCAATGAATCCAGGAGCTGGTTCCTTGAAAAGATAAACAAAATTGACAAGCTTTATGTAGGGTCATGAAGAAAATAAGAGAGAGGATTCAAATAAACACAATCAGAAATGAAAGAGGAGAGACTACAACTGATACCACTGAAATACCAAGGATTCTAAGAAGTTACTATGAAGAAGTATATGCCAAGAAATGTGAAAACCTAGATGAAATGGACAAATTCCTAGAAAATATAACCTTCACAAACTCAGTGAAGAAGCAGAAACCCTGAACAGACCAATAACACCTGATGAAATTGAAACAGTAATCAAAAAACTCCCAACACACAAAAGCCCTGGACCAGACAGTTTCACAGGAGAATTTTACTCAACATTCAAGGGAGAGCTAACCCCCATCCTGCACAGATTATTTCAAAAAATTCAAGAAGATGGAAGACTCCCAAACTCGTTTTATGAATCCAACATCACCCTAATCGCCAAACCAGATAAAGACATAATGAAGAAAGAAACCTTCAGGGTTATATCGATGATTAATATAGATGCTAAAATTCTCAACAAAATATTGCCAAACTGCATCCACAAATACGTTAAAAAGATCATACACCATGACCAAGTGGGATTCATCCCAGGGATGTAAGGATGGTACAATGTTCGTAAGTCAATAAACATAATACACCACATAAACAAACGCAAAGACAAAAACCACATGATCATATCAATAGATGTGGAAAAAGCATTTGATAAGATACAGCACCCATTTCTGATAAAAACACTCAGCAAAGTGGGAATAAAGGGAGCATTCCTCAATATAATAAAGGCCCTATATGAGAGACCTACAGCCAACATCACAATCAATGGACAAAAACTTAGAGCTTTCCCACTAAGATCAGGAACAAGACAAGGATGCCCTCTCTCACCACTCCTATTCAACTTAGTATTAGAAGTCCTAGCCAGAGCAATCAGACAAGGAAAATAAATAAAAGGCATCCAAATTGTAAAAGAGGAAACGAAACTGTCATTGTTTGCAGATGACATGATAGTGTACATGGAAAATCCTATAGACTCCACCAAAAAACTCCTTGACCTAAAAATGAATTTGGCAAAACAGCTGGATGCAAAGTCAATACTCAGAATCTTAAGGCATTCTTGTACACCAACAATGAAACATCAGAAACAGAAATCAGGAAAGAAATCCCATTTGATATAGCAACAAGAAAAAAAAAAGTACTTAGGAATAAACCTAACCAAGGTGGTAAAAGACCTGTACTCAGAGAACTATACAACGCTGAAGAAAGAAATTAAGGAAGACACAGACACATGGAAGCATGTACCATGCTCATGGATTGGAAGAATTCATATCAAAATGGCCATACTACCCATTTATAGCAATTTATAGATTCAATGCAATGCCTACTAAAGTACCAGTGACATATTTCACAGATATAGAACAAACATTTCAGAAATTTATATAGTATCATAAATGACCCCGAATAGCTGCAGCAATTTTGAGAAAGAAGAACAAAGCAGGAGGGATCACAATACCTGACATCAAACTGTATTACAAAGCCAGTGTAATCAAAACATCCTGGTACTGGCATAAAAACAGGCACATAGACCAATGGAACAGAACAGAGAGCCCAGAAATAAAACCAAGTCTCTACAGTCAATTAATATTGGACAGAGGAGGCAGGAGCATAAAATGGAGCAAAAATGGCCTGTTTAACAAATGGTGTTGACACATCTGGTCAGCTCCATGCAAAAAAATGAAACTCGACCACCAACTTACACCATACACAAAAATAAATTCAAGGTGGATAAAAGACTTAAATATAAGTCGTAACCCATAAAAGTGCCCATAAAAGTCCTAGAGGAAAACATTGGTAGGAAAATCTCAGACATTCCACGCAGCAACATCCTCACAGACATGTCCCCTAAAGAAAGGGTCATAAAGGAAAGAATAAACAAATGGGACCTGATCAAAATAAAAAGCTTCTGCTTGGCTAAAGAAAACAGCATTAAAATAAATAGAGAATCAACAGTATGGGAAGACATATTTTCTAATGATACCTCAGACAAGGGTCTGATCTCCAAAAAGATAAAGAACTCACACCTCTCCACTCCAGAAAGACAAACAACCCAATTTGAATAATGGGGAGGGGTCAGTGAGAAGAGGGGATTTCAGGAACTACTATAAAGGACACATGGACAAAATCAAGGCGGAGGGTGGAGGTGGGGGATGGAGGTGGGTTCAGCTGGGATGGTGTGGAAGGGTGGGGAGAAAAGGCATACAACTGTAATTGAATACCAATAAAAATTAAAAAAATAAATAAAATGATGTAGCCAAAAAAATAAAATGGGCAAAGGACTTGAATAGACACTTCTCCAAGGAAGACATACAAAGAGTCCAGAGACATATGAAAAGATGCTCAACATCACTAGCTGTCAGAGAGATGCAAGTTAAAACCACAATGAGGTACCATCTCACACATGTCAGAGTGGCCATCATAAACAAATCCACAAACAAATGTTGGAGAGGATTTGGAGAAAGGGGAACCCTAGTACATTCTTGGGAATGCTGACTTGTGTGGCCACTGTGGAAAACAGTATGGAATTTCCTCAGAAAACTAAAAATGGAACTGCTTTTTTACCTGGCAATTCCACTGCTTGGATTATATCCTAAGAGCCCTGAAACCAGTCCAAAAGAACCTATGCACCCCAATGTTCATAGCAGCACAATTTACAATAACCAAGTACTGGAAGCAACCTAAGTGCCCACCAGTAAATGAGTGGATCCAAAACTATGGCATATTTACAGAATGGAATTGTATGCAGCAGGGAGAAAGAAGGAGCTTATACCCTTTGCAACAGCATGGATGGATCCGGAGAGCATTATGCTAAGTGAAATAAGCCAGGTGGTGAGGGACAAATACCATATGATCTCACCTTTAACTGGAACATAATTAACAAAAGAAAATAGCAAACAAAATATAACCAGAGACATTGAAGTTAAGAACAATTTAACAATAGCAGAGGGAAGGGGGGAAGGGACAGTGGGGAGAAGGGTTTTCAGGAACTACTCTAAAGGACACATGGACAAAACCAAGGGGGAGAGTGGAAGGAAGGGAGGGAGGTGGGTTTGGCTGGGGTGGGGTAGAGGGTTGGGGAGAAAATGCAGACAACTGTAATTGAACAATAATAAAATATTAAAAAAAAGAAAATTAAAAAGAACTAATAATGAAAAAAAAAGAAAGCCTATAGGATTTATGTAATTTTATATACACACACATATGATCACATAAATTTATATAACCACATATATTTATGTATACAGTCACATAAATTTATATAAATATATATCATATATATTTATATATATACACAAAATTCCCATATATTTAGGCTAAAATAAAAGGAGGCTAATTAACACTGTAAAACATACTGAACTTGTAAAACTCATAAGTAAATTAATTTATAGTCTAAATAAGATTCTCTAATATTGTTATGGTGGTTTGTAAATTGCAACTCTAAAGTTAAGCACAAAACAAATTAAAAATAACCATAAGTACCATAATTTGTTATTGAATACACAGTATTAAAAAGATGTAAATTATAACATTAGTACCTAAAACATGAGTGGGGAGAGAAGTAAACGTAGAAAGTTTCCATATGCTATCAAAGCTGTTTTATTAGCTTAAAGTTATATATTATATCTATTAGATATTTTATGTAAGCTTCATGATAACCGTAAATAAAAATTCTATAGGTAATTCACAAAAGATTATGATAAAGGAGTCAAAGAATACCACTACAAAAAGTCATCAAATCACAAAGGAAGACAGCAAGAGAGAAAGCAAGAAACAACAGTTTTACAAAACAGTCAGGAAATTATTAATCAAATTGCAATAGTAAGTCCTTGCTTATCAATAATTACTTTAAATGTAAATGAATTCAAGTGTCTAATCAAAAGACATAGAATGGGCTAATGGATAACAAATATAGAAAACAAAACAAAGTCAAACAATATGCTTCATACTAGAGACTCTCTTTAACTCTAAGGACACATAAGCTGAGAGTAAAGAGATGAAAAAATATATTTTAAGCAAATGATAACCAAAAGAAACCAGGAGTAGCTACATTTATATGAGATAAAATACATTTTAAGTTAAAAATGGTCATGAGACAAAGAAGGCCATTATATAAAGATAAGGGGTTGATTCATCAAGAAAGTTGTAAATGTTTATGCACCCAATATTACAGCACCTAAATATATAAAGCAAATACTGACAGATATACAAGGAGTGATAGTGCCAATATAAAAATAGTCAAGGAATTTATTACCCCAGCAAACTGGTATAGAAGGAACGCACCTTACCATAATGAAGGATATATATGACAACCCTACAGCTAACATCATCATACTCAATAAAGAAAGACTGAAAGACTTTCCTTTAAAATAAGAATCTAGACAAGCGTGCCCACTCTCACCCTTCTTATTCAACATAGTACTAGATCTCCTAGCCAGAGCAATTAGGCAAGAAAAAGAAATAAAAGCCATTCAAATTAGAAAGAAGGAACTAAACTCATCTATTTTCAGATGTCATGATGATATATATAGAAAATCCTAAAGATTCCACCGAAATCTGTTAGAACTAATAAACAAATTCAGTAAAGTTGAAGGATACAAAACCTAGAAACAAAATCATTGCATTTCCATGCTCTAACAATGAAATATCAAAAAAGAAATAAAGAAAACTATGTCATTTACAATAGAATTAAAAATAAAATACTTAGGAATAAATTTTACCAAGTTAATGAAAGTTTTGTACACTGAAAACTGTAAGATATTGATGAAAGGAATTTAAAGAGGCATACATAAATGAAACGATTTTATGTTCATGGATGAAAAAGTAATATTTTAAAAATGTCCACACTGCCCAAAATCATTTATAGATTCAATGCAAACCCTATCAAGATTAAATGACATTTTTCACAGAAGTAGAAAAAAATCCTAAAATTAGTATGGAACCACAGATGACTCTGAATAGCAGAGTATCACACACCTTGATTTTTAAGCTATGGTACAAATCTATAGCAATCAAAATAATATGGAACCGCCATAAAAATAGACACATAAAGCAATGGATCAATATTGAAAGCACAGAAATAAACCCATGCACATACGGTCAAGTATTATTTGACAAGAGCACTAAGAATACTCAATGGGGAACATATAGTCTCTTCAATAAATGGTGTTTGGAAAACTGGATATCCACATGCAAAAAAGAAAAATAAATTAAAAATGGATCTGTATCTTATACCCCTATCTTATACTGCTCACAAAAACTAGCATGAAATGAATTAAAGACTTACACATAAAACATCAAACCATAAACCTCCTAGAAGAAAACAAAAAAAAATCTCCTTGACAATGATTTTCGCAATGATTTATTGGATATGATACCAAAAGTATAAGCAACAAAAGGAAAAATAAAGTGGGACTACATCAAGTTAAAAAGCTTCTGTATAGCAAAGGAAATAATCAACAGAATGAAAACATAACCTACAGAATGGGAGAAAATGTTTGCAACTCATATGTCTGAATCCAAACTGTATAAGAAACTCATACACACAACTCAATAGATTAAAAAATAATTCAGTTAAAAATGGGCAAAAGTTCTGAATAGACATTTTCCCAAAGAAGATATTCAAATGCCCAAGAGGTACATGATGAGATGCTCAACATCTCATCATCAGGGAAATGCTAATCACTCTGCAATAAGATATCATTTCACATCTTTTAGAATGGCTACTATAAAAAAGACAAGAGGTGACAAGTGTTGGCAAAGATGTAGAGAAAAAGGAACTGTTGTACACTGTTGGTAGACATATAAATTCATATAGCCACTATGGAAAACAGTATGGAGGCTCTTCAAAGAGTTAAAAATAGAATTACTATATGAGCTAGCAATCCTACTTCTGAGTGTATATATGCAAAGGAAATGAAATCACTATCTAGAAGAGATAGCTGACCCTGTGCTCATGCAGCATTATTTGCAATAGCTAAGACATGGAAACAAGCTAGGTGTCTGTCAAAAGTAAATAGATAAAGAAAATTTCACACCCACACAACAAAATACTACTCAGCCTTAAAAAGAAGAAAATTCTGCCATTTGCAACACTATAGATGGACCTTGAGTGTATTTTGCTGAGTGAAATAAATCAGACAAAGACAAATACCGTATAATCTCACTTATATGTGTAATCAAAAAAAAGTAAACTCATGGAAACATAGTACAAAGTTTCAGTTATAAGATAAATAAATTTTGGGGATTGTAAACTTGAAAGTTGCTAAGACAATATGTCAAAAATTCTCACCACAGAAATAAACTAGTAACTATGTGAGATGATAGATGTAATAATTAACCTTGCATTGTAATTGATGCATATGAGGTCTGTCTGGGAAAAGTCCAGCCATTGTTAATACAATGAGAACAGTTTGCATGACCTCAATACAACCTGGCAGCCAAGAAGAGTGGACTGGAATGCACATGTGTGAACAATGATGACTTAACCGTACTAGTCAGTGGGGGTGGTAGACACTTTTGAGTGAGTATGTGTACTGCGTGGCCATGGCATTCAAAATGACTGAGCAAATACAGCAATGAATCTGCATCAAATTTTGCATTAAGCTTGAACATTCCTTGGGAAACTATTTGAATGGTTCAGAAGGCCACAGCTATGGGCAACTGGTGACTAGCTACTTTATCACGACAATACTCCCACTCACGCATCACGTCTTCTGCAGAGTTTTTTTTGTGAAACATCAAATCACCCAGGTGACTCAGCTCCCCTCCCCCCAGTCCAGATTTGGCACCCTGGAACTTCCGGTTTTTCCCAAAACTAGAATCACCTTTGAAAGCAAAGAGATTTCAGACTGTCGATGAGATTCAGGAAAATATGATGGGGCAGCTAATGGAGATTGGGAGAACTGTGTGAGGTCCCAAGGTGCCTACTTTGAAGGGAACTATGTACAATGTTTCTTGTATTTTATATCTTCTTCAATAAGTGTCTCTATTTTTCATATTACATGTCTGGATACCTTCTGGACACACCTCATATATGTATATCAAATCATCATGTTGTACACCTCAAACTTATACAATGTTATATGTCAATTATATCTCACTAAAGCTAGAGTAACAAAAAAGATCAAGTGAGAGCCTGTCTTTTGCCCTGGGCATGACCCCATATTGTGTAGAAGGGTTGAAGGAATATGCTCCCTAACTCTTGAGCAATGAAGGGCTGCCTGCCTAATCAGGAAAAGGCTGGCAGAAAATTCACAACTTTATGATCAATTAGAGCAGTAGCAAGGATTTGTGGGCATCCACCCGAGTTTAAGAGTGGCTCAGGAACTTTTTAGTGGGACGTTTTGGAAAGTGACCAGGTGACTTCCTTATCTAGCCAGTCTCTTCTGTGCTAACCAGATGTCCCTCAGAGGCCATGTGGAGTTTGCACATCATAGACCTCTGGCCCCAGGTCTTTGTGATATTCTGGTTTAACTAAACCTGGGATTAACATGGTTATTTTTATGATAACATAGCAGTTAACCTCTGTTCCTAAGGCTGAATACCAATAATTGGGCCTAAGTAATTTGCAATTATGTATTTACCTGTTCATTTTATAAACAATTATATTATTCAATTTTCAACCTACAAACAAATGTGAAAAAAACAACATCCTTAGGTATTTCACAGTGGAAGCAGTGGAATTAATATCAGGTTTAAAAAATAATTGGCTCAATTTTAGAAGTTCCAAAAATTTGTAATATAAATGGTTCACTGGTTTATTCACTAGTTTTCAACACACATTTGTTGGGAGCAGGGCACTCAGCTCTGCTCATTGGGGGAGATAGACAATAGAAAAATACATACAGAATATGTCAATGACTACACTGAGGGGATTTTGGCCCCATTGTGAAGAAATAGTAGGTGGATCCAAAGGATTTTTTCCTCTCAAATGGTCGCTGGGGGATTTTAAAATCTCTGTAAGTGGACATTCAGGGCACAATCCAAACTACTCATTATATTAGTACTTGGCAGGTGACCAAAAAGTTCAAGAGGAATTCAGGATCATTAAACAACAACAACCACCACCACAACCATGAATCTAAAAGGGATGATACAATGAGGTGCAGAAAGAATAATAAACATTTTCTAGTGGGCTGAGACCTGGTGATACAATTTCAGGGGGATTGGAAGTGGTTTTGCCATTAACCAACTGTGTGATTATAGATTCTCTTAATGGCTGGGGGCTTCAGTTCCCTTATCAGAAGAAATAATTTCTTATCAGGAAAGGTTTCTGACTCCATATTTGTCACACATTTGTACCTGTCTCCTTCTTTCTGCCTTAAGTCCAAATATACTGGCTTCTCTCCTTGTTCTCCAGATCCTGCTCTCCTCTATCCAAGGGCATTTGTCCAAAGATCACCCCCTCTCTGCTCTATTACTACTTTTCTCCTCCTGGATTATTCCCATGAGCCTACAATCTGCTTTAATGTCTCTCATCTTAAATAATACTCTCTTATCTACAATCTCTTCAGCTTTCACTTCATTTTGCTTTACAGCACTACTTCTCAAAGTGTAGTTATTACTTCCTCAGCTCCTGCTTTTTATGAAATAACTCACAGCAGGCTTTTGTCCCTGATGCTGCAGTAAACTGCTCTTGTCAAGGTCACTGACACTCAAACTTTCTCAAATCCAATGTTCAATTTTTTGGACTCATCTTTTGAAACCTGTTTTGAAGTATCATTTGAAATAGCCATTCACAACTTCCTTCTTAAAATATTTTCTTCTCACGGCTTCTGGGGCGCATCCTTTCCTAGATCCCTTTCTGTTCTATTGGCTTTCTCTCATCACTTCCCTTACTGAGGCCTCCTCCCTTTCTTGACCTTTAAAGGTAGGGGGGACCCAGTGCTTAGTCCACCATCTTTTTCATCTCTTCCCACTCCCTCAGTGGGACACATCCCACTGAGGATGGACACATCCCATCCCATCCCATCCATGTGTAAAAGACCATATAGTGAAGATTCCCCCAAGTCTTGGAGTTATTACTGACTATATCCCTTACTTATTCTTCCAACCCCACACCCAAACTCATCAGTAAAACTTGATGGTTCCTACCATCTGACATGTCTAGAACCCGACCACTTATTCCCATTACCTTGACCACTTGGCTCACTCCATCTTCACATTTCACCCTGACCACTTTACTGGTCTCCCTGTTTCCAGTCTTCAACTTCCTATGGTCTATTTTCCCCATAGCTGTCCAAGTGATCTTTCAAAAGATAAATTTGGTAATGTCATTCTTTTGTCTAGAACCCTCTAATAACCTCCCATCACACTTAGTAGAAATCTACTTCCTTACTGTGTTTTTTTAAAGATCTATATTATCTGCCCCCTGATTTCACCTATGTTCCTTAAAACTTCCAAGGTTCCAAGAACCTGTATGGATTTTGCACTGGATGTTTACTCCCTCTGCTGCATAGGTCCCACTTACATGTATGTGTCTTACTCTCTAATTTCATTCTAGCCTGTGCTCCAGTGTCACCTAACTGGAAAGTCCTTCCGTGGTCCCTGTATGTGATATCACTCCTATTCTTCTCTCTCTACTTAGCTTGCTTACTTTTCTCCCCTACAGCAATCATTGACATATTCTTTTTTTTTAATTTTAATTTTTTATTGTTATTCAATTACAGTTGTGTGGCTTTTCTCCCCATCTGTCCACCCCACCACAGCCAAACCCCCGTCCCTCCCCCACTTCCACCCTCCCCCTTGATTTTGTCCATGTGTCCTTTATAGTAGTTCCTGTAATCTCCTCTCCTCACTGTCCCCTCCCCACTTCCCCCTGCCCATTGTTAGATTGTTCTTAACTTCAATGTCTCTGGTTATATTTTGTTTCCTTTTTTTTTTTTTCTATTTATTATGTTCCAGTTAAAGGTGAGATCATATGGTATTTGTCCCTCACCGTCTGGCTTATTTCACTTAACATAATGCTCTCCAGTTCATCCGCTGCTGGGATTATACCCTAAGAACCCTGAAACACCAATCCAAAAGAACCTGTGCACCCCAATGTTCATAGCAGCACAATTTACAATACCCAAGTACTGGAAGCAACCTAAGTGCCCATCAGCAAACGAGTGGATCCAAAAATTATGGTGTATTTACACAATGGAATTCTACACAGCAGAGAGAAAGAAGGAGCTTTTACCCTTTGTGACATATTCTATATTTATGTATTTTTGTTGTCTATCTCCCATAATGAGATATCAGATCCACAAGATCAGAACCTTAATCTCTCTTACTCATCCCTAGTACTCAGAACTTTGCTTAGCCCGTAGAAGATGCTCAATAAATCTTGACTGGCTGAATTCATGATAGAATTAATGAATCAGAGGGCTAATGAGAATTTGATTTCAGTAGACCTGGCTGGAAGAAAAAGAGATAACATTTATTGTGTCCTTTTGGATTATAATTTCTGGGACTGAGTAAATAGGTAGATCTGGGTAATCCAGAGCAGCCTTTCAGATTGTCACTGACTCACACATAAAAATTATAACAGCTAGCAATTATCTAATGCTTAGTATTTGATGAATATTCTAAGCATTTACATATATTAATTTTCACAAAGTATCTATGAAGATAGTTCTGTTATTACCTGTATTTTACAGATGAAGAAACCGAGGAATAAGGCTCAAAATCACACAGATTCTGAGGCAGAGATTTGAAACCACATAGCTTGAGTCTGTGACCTTAACCAACATACAATGTTGCATCCTTGGTCTAAAAGAATGTGCCCCACACAAAGAAGAATTGTCAAAGGTTCTGCCAATACTAATATTAGAAGCAGAGTGGTTTCTTCAAATATAGTTTTATAGTCCCAAATGGGATTGTTACTGGATTCTTTTTATAGAACAGATACAATTAGGGCCATCTTGGCTGAAACAGGCATTGTGGGTGGGTCTTCCCTTTGTACTCTGTGGTGGGCCCTGACATACCATTTTGAAATAGTGGGACTTTGCAAAGTCAAAGTACCATGAGGTGGAAACAGCATGGATTTGGAGTCAGACACACCTAATCATGGACTTGCCACTCCTGGGCTCTGGGACCTTGGAATCTTCATTCTGAATCTGCTTTCCTCTTCTGTAAAATGAGCTTATAATACTGACCATGCCCAGTTTTCATGAGGTAGTGTTTATTTATGAAAAACACAATGCTTGATGCATAGTAGGTACTCAAACAATTGTAGATATATTATTATTACTTATAATAATAAACTGTGACAAAACTGTCACTGAGAAAGGGTTAAGATGTTCTGTTCTTTTTACTTTGTTCCTGCTTCTCTAGAAGGCCCTATTGCCCTCAATGGTCTGGGATTCCCCATGTTGCCTGATCCAGGTGTGCCCTTCCTGGATGGGAGTCACTGCTACTGATCTTCTTGCCCCTTTTACTCTCTCAGACAGTGTCCCCTTGCTTCCTGGCCTTGCCCTTGCTAGATAGATTTAATAATTTAAGGTGTAGTACAGTTGTACACATACAGGCAGTGGTTGCTGGAATGTGCTCCTCAGGAGTAAGGAGTAAGGGGTAAGGATCTATTTCTCAAACTGCTGGAATAGCCACCAGCCAACAGCCCTTAGCCATCTTTGGGAGATCCCTTGGCTAAAGGGAGTCACCTGCCTCAAGGTCATGTCCCATTTCCTGGGTATTTATGGATTGGTTGACATGGATATACAAAGGCTCGACTCCCTTCTCTCAATGAGGAACAACTCTGAAGAACAATTCCAGCATGAGAGCTCCTGTGGAATCATCTGAGGCCTTTTTTGCACCTGCATCACAGCCCAGGTTTTCTGCCTTACCCTGCTTCCTTCATTCCTTTCCACGCTGTGGAACCTGAGCATGTTGCTGAGTGAACTACCTGCATGCAATCTCCATTGTAGGGGCTGCTTCCCAGGGAAGCTGACATGTAGTAAGACTCACATTTTAATAGAAACTTTCAATGTCTTAACCAAAAGATAGACTTTCAGGAGCTATTACATGCTGGAGAGATAGAGTTTTCCCCAGGGGCCTATAGCCTGTCCAATTGTATCACGTATAGATCTCATGCTGTGCTCAGCTTTGTGTAATGTTTCCTGCTCAATTACTTTAAAATATTGACCCTGGGATCTTGTCTCTAAGATTCTCACCCAAGCATTTTCAACCCACTTCTTGATTTTCATCAGCTGGCATTTGCTGAGCCTTAATTATTTAAGCTCTGTGTGTGTGTGTGTGTGTGTGTATAGAAGAATGCCAAACTGAATGACAATGAGTATTTGATTAAGACTCATTCTTAGTCTTTCACCTAAGTGTCCTTTAGGTGACCTCTGAAGTCCTACCTGATGCTAACATCTGCCAGACAACATTTTTCAGTCCTCCCTCAGGGCCACTGCTCTTCTCATTCAGTTTACATGGAATGCCACCCCCAGTTGCTGGCTGTTGAAAGGCTTCTTACACATATTTGAAGTTCACACCACCTTCCTGAAGTTTTCCATGAGAAGCTAAACCTAAACATCCTCTGAACTCTGTAATTATTGTCCTACTATTCTATGATGCTTCCTTTAGATGATGTCTAGTATCATAATCATTTGCATATATGTCTTATCTTTCCAAATAAAATAGATATTCAGCACTTGGCACAGAGAGGGCAGATAATAAATACTTGTTAGGTAATGAAGATATGGTGCTGAACAGTTGAATAATCAGATATGTTGCTTCTATTTATTGGCCTATGCTCTTTATTTATTCCCATTATTTGTCTTAAGTTCTGATAAAAAAGGATGGCATCATATTATCTTCTTTTGATGGGGAAACTGAGGCTGAGATACCTAATGGTTTTCTAAAAGCACTCAAGTAGTGAGTAGTGAGAGGGTGGACTTAAACCCAGGTCTGACTCCCATGTCTGTCACACACGCCTCAGTCTGACTGGGAGAGAAAGTTCCTGAGGGACTCGGGAAGCCTTACCCTGCAGTCCATCATCACATGCCCATCTCAACTGTGTCTGTAGTGCCCTAGAACTTGAGGGCCAGGGGCAGAGAAAGCCTCCTTTCTTCCCTGCCACGCAGAATTTCTGATTATCCATTATTTTATGTGCCTACATGCAACATAAAAGTGGGAGAATTCTTCTGGTAACAAAGGGGAAATCTATTTTTATTTTGTTTTATTTGCCTCATTTCAGAAGGGGTTTAAGAAGGCTGAAAATGCAGAAAAATAATATATATTAGATATAAGAAAGAAAAAAAGGCAAAACAAGATTAGGGACATAAAATAGATTCAGGAGCAAGACCAATACAAAAAAACCCCTACATAGCACAGTGCGCTCAATACAGAGCCACCAAATATTTAGCTCTTAGCCTTCTTACCAGGCATTTAGAAAATAATAACTTTTATGCCCCAAACAGAAATCTAAATAGATTTGCCTTTCATGAAGTCACATGAAATCCAGTTATTTCCTGTTTTGTTTTGTTTTTTTCTCTGCTTTTGGATTGGCCAAATAGCTATAGGATGCCAAGGACCATCTTGAATCTGTTTGAAAGAAGATTCCAGAACATGATGGTCCCTATCACTGCAGATGAAAAGGAGGTTATTATAATGAATGAAGAGAGAAAAATATTCCACCTTCTCTACCTCTGTGGGGCTAGGAGACATCCCAAGGGCCCTGATGGAGGAAGAGGGCCCTGGAGTCTGTGGAACTGTCGGAGAGCAAAGAGGCATGGCCACTTTCTTGTATGTTGTCTCCATCATCAGCAAAAGCATTTATTAAAGTGATTAGGTCTGCATATTTTAGAGAAAGTTTTGAATAACAGTAACAGAAAGTCATTTGAACTAGCTTAGATACAAATTAGAAATCAATTATAAAGATAATGGAGTATTTCAAGGAATGTGCAAAAGACTCAGGAATGGCCTGGAACCAGAGCAGGGACAGCTGTAGAGAGTACTTTTATTTTGCTCCTGTCATCTTTGCTTCTCTCACTGTGTAGTTATTTCTTCTTTCTTAGTGGACTGGTAGTCTCAGCTCTGCAGTGCATAAGGTGGGGAAAGTGGCTGCCTTAGTAACCATATTACAAGTTCTAGTCCTCCAAAGAGACTATAAATTGCTCTTCATCCCAATTCCAATTTCCTCTGGAAAGGGCTCTGGATTCTGTGCCCACTATGATGTACTAGATAGAAATAGATGGAAACGCTCTGCCCAGTCATCTGTATAAACAACAGAGACCTTAACTTCTGGAGAAGTTCTAGGTTTTGAATTTAAATAATGACAGCATCTCCTACTTGCTCTCAATTTTCTCACACATTCCCTCATATTATTCTTACCATTATTCCATAAACCTGGAAGGAGACTGGAGTACTACCTCCATTTTATGTATAGGGAAATAAAAGTCCAGAGTCTCTTAGGTACTTTTCCACAGTTACATAGCTACTTACCAGCGGGGATGGACTAGTATTCAAAAAATTTTTGAACCTGTTTATACTCCTCACTGGTTTGCAACTTGGTAAAATCTTATTCATCTTCACTTCCTTCATCTACAAAATTAATTATTCTACCTAAAGTTATCACGCAGAGTGATTGCAACAATCTAATAAGTTATTCTTGAATGCGATTGAACATCAATTGTATAGGGATCTTTAGAAATATATACATTCCAGGACTTCAGCCCTCTGTATTCTGATTCAGTGGATCTGCGGAAGGATGCAGGTATATGTTCTTATAAAGCACCCAGGAAATTGTGACATCAGCCTAGATTTGTTAACTCTTCAATAGCCCAAGAAAATGATTCATAATTTGCATGGCCTGGTGTGAAATACATTGTGACCAAAGAGATGCAGTCAGAACAGTCTCTTCTGAGTTATATCCTGTTCTGGGTGCAAATTGATTTCTCCTCTAAGATTACTTAAGGGGATGACCTCTTAAGCATTGGGGTGAGGGGCAGAATGGGCACCCATTCTAGGGAAGGCTATGCATTTAAATGTGTGACTATGTGTGTATATGTGTCAGTGTATGAATGTGTATGAGTGTGTGGCTGTATATGTGTGTGCATGATCATGTTTTTGTATATATGAATATGTGTATAAACATGTATGCTGACAGGTGAGTGTGTGTATGGGGCTGGGCAACAGCAATGTATGGAGGGTACAGATTGTGGGTTGTGCTTCTACCATAGGTTGAAGAGGCTTGAATATTTCCTGAGTTCAAAGAGACAATGTATCTTAAGGTTGGTGGTGATCCTATTACAAAACAGACATTTTGGACATATTACATGTAGTGTAGGTATTGTCTCCAACATACATTTGGTGTAGTTATTATATCAAACAAACTTGTGGTGTCTGTATTATCTCCATCTTATAGAAGAAGAAGCTGAAGCCAGACAGTAAGGAGGTGATGGTACTGGGATTTAAATTTATTTCATGGTTTCATTTGATTTCAAGAAATTTTCAAGTGACAAAGTTTAGGAAAGATATCTAAGTAACAGAGAATGTTGACAGCAAAGCCTTGATATCACCACTGGGATGATTAAACAAACTTTTGAGGGTCACCTCTTTCTGCTTCACATTGTTTACCTCTTTCACATTATTTACCTTTGTCTTTCTCAGATGCTGGCTGTCTTGGGTACGAAATATAACGGGGTATTGTCAAATCAAGCTCCAGTAGTGGTAATAGTAATTAGCAACAGTGGTAGCTGCCATTTACTGCTCACACTTTGTGGATCAGGCACTGTCTCCAAGATTAGCACTATTACTCACAGCAAGTCAACCCGGTAGATGCCACAACCCCATTTTAGAGGTTAAACTGTAAGGGAAGCTAAGTAGCCTGAGACCTCAATGCTCACAAATGGCAGAGTGAGGAATTATTAGAATCAGGTCTGTTTGGCTGTTGTGTCCTGCTGCTCTCTAGATGATCGGTCCTAGTTTAATGTATTTCCATCTACTTCTTCCCACCTCAGCAAGACTCTTCCTTTCTTCCCTTGTTGGCATTTTTGTTCCTTAAACTCAGAAAGTGAAAGAGACAGCAGCTGCATTGGTGTGGGCACTTCATAAGCAGAGGGTTTCAAAATTTAGTAAGTGTCTCATGGAGTTAGTCAAGAAAGTAATTAACACTGGGGCACAGAGGGCATGCTTGACCTCCAAAGTTTGGCATCGGGAAAGTCGACTGTTCATCATTAGCACATGATTAAGTAGTTTATCATGTAAAGGCAGTGCTCATGGAATGAATGCACTTAGTGGCATTCATGTCAAATCTGATTTTGTTCTGTTTTTCTCTGGAGAAGCTGGGTGTGGGGTTATCCACAGAACAGGCACAGGAGGGAGTTCTCAGCCTGATTGGGGCCAGGTGGAGGGGCAATAGGGATTGAAAGGATGGAATCATTTATTGAGAACAATGACATGGGAAAGTAGTTTCATCCTCTTTTTTGTCCAGATGAGAGCAATAAATCACAAAGATGAGTTATTTGCCTAAGGTTATACAAGTGAGAGACGGCATTTTGCTTTGGTTTGATCCAAAGTTCAAGCTTTTACACCTTATAGCTATTGGCAGGACACTGAGGCAAAGATCAAGACCTGGGAGTAAACAGAACGCCATCAAAATGGAGGTGGAACCAGAAGAGGAGTGCTCAAAAAGTGTATCAAAGGAAAAAGGTAAGGGTGGTAGGTTGTACAATATTTTCTAAATATGGCACACTATACATCTATTACATTCTACTTGCCTTCCTTCTTGAACTTCACCATTGAGATGTAGGCTCTATTTCCCTGCCCTTGAAACTGGCTTGTATGTTTTTTTTTTTTTTGCAGTTCCCAAATATATGACTTTATTTCAGTGACAAGGGTAGCCAAATATTCAATTAGGAATTTCCTAAAGAACTGAAACATTTTTAATTGTTAAAGAGAAAGCACTTGTGTCTGGGCCAGCTCATGTGTACGGAGCACGTGTGTATCTGCAGGTCTCCTCTTGGGTTCCTGAGACTCCTAGACTCACAGACTAGCAGGGAAGTGTTTGTCCCTCTAGATTTCTATCTGGATTACCTTAATTCTCGTGATTCTTTCTTAAAAAAATATATTTATTGATTATGCTATTACAGTTGTCCCATTCCCCCCCCACTCCACTCCATCCTGCCCACCCCCTCCCTCCCACATTCCCCCCCTATAGTTCATGTCCATGGGTCATACTTATAAGTTCTTTGGCTTCTACATTTCCTACACTATTTTTACCCTCCCCCTGTCTATTTTCCACCTATCATCTATGCTACTTATTCTCTGTACCTTTCTCCCCCCTCTCCCCCTCCCACTACCCTATTGACACCCCTCCATGTGATCTCCATCTCTACGGTTCTGTTCCTCTTCTAGTTGTTTGCTTAGTTTTCTTTTGTTTTTGTTTTAGGTGTGGTCATTAATAACTGTGAGTTTGCTGTCATTTTTACTGTTCCTATTTTTGATCTTCTTTTTCTTAGGTAACTCCCTTTAACATTTCATAGAATAAGGGCTTGGTGATGATGAACTTCTTTAACTTGACCTTATCTGAGAAGCACTTTATCTTCCCTTCCATTCTAAATGATAGCTTCACTGGATACAGTAATCTTGGATGTAGGTCCTTGCGTTTAATCTTGGGTAATGTAATTATGATGTGCCTTGGTGTGTTCCTCCTTGGGTCCAGCTTCTTTGGGACTCTCTGAGCTTCCTGGACTTCCCGGAAGTCTATTTCCTTTGCCAGATTAGGGAAGTTCTCCTTCATTATTTGTTCAAATAAATTTTCAATTTTTTGTTCTTCCTCTTCTCCTTCTGGCACCCCTATAATTCCGATGTTGGATCATTTCAAGGTGTCCTGGAGGTTCCTAAGCCTCTCCTCCTTTTTCTGAATTCTCGTTTCTTCCTTCTTTTCTGTTTGGATGTTTCTTTCTTCCTTCTGGTCCACACCATTGATTTGAGTCCCAGTTTCCTTCACATCACTATTGGTTCCCTGTACATTTTCCTTTGTTTCTCTTAGCATAGGCTTCATTTTTTCATCTGGTTTTCAAACAGATTCCACCAATTCTGTGAGCATCTTGATAACCAGTGTTTTGAACTGTGCATCCGATAGGTTGGCTATCTCTTCCTCGCTTAGTTGTATTTTTTCTGGAGCTTTGAAGTGTTCTGTCATTTGGGCCATTTTTTTTTGTCTTGGTGCGTCTGTTACTTTAAGGGGCGGAGCCTTAGGTGTTCACCTGGGCGGGATAAGGCTTGTTGCTGCGCTGTGACGCTGTACGTGGGGGAGGGGCCGAGAGGGAGCAATGGTGCCCGCTTCACTCTCCTCCGGATTTCAATCTTTTACTCTGATACCCACAATCAAACTGGGCCGCTCTGGTGCTGGTTTCCGAGTGGGTGGGCCTGTTCACTCTAGGCCCCTGTGGGTCTCTCCAAGGACCTCTCCTGTGAGGCTGGGAGTCTCTCCTGCTGCTGCCTCAACCCCCACGGGCGTTTTCAATCAGAGGTTTGAGGCTTTATATCCCTGAGCTGGAGCCCTGGGTTGTGAGGTCTGCTTCACTCCCCGCAGTTCGTCTGGTTTATCTGTGTGTGAGTGTGGGGTTTTAGGGTGCTACCGCCGCTCTGCCTGCCCTGCTCTCTGCCACTCTGAGTCCAGCCCTCTAGGTTTATCTGTGTGCGAATGTGGGGCCGCAGGGTCTGCTAGTGGTCAGACTGCCTGTCCCGTTAGTCCCACACTCCGCCAATCTCGGTCCCGCCATGGCCACAAGTGTCCTCTCTGCCCTGGTGCCTGTCTCCGCCCCTCCTACCGGTCTGGATGAATGTTTATTTTTTATTTCCTTGGTGTTGGACTTCCTTGCCGTTCAATTTTCTGTCAGTTCTGGTTTTGCGAGGAGGCGCAGTGTGTCTACCTATGCCGCCATCTTGGTTTTCTCGGCTTGTATGTTCTTAACATGCACCTTGGGAATCTTTAGCCAACAGTTAAGAGGTCTGACAACCCTGAAGCCGCTTTTCTGGAGAGAGCACATGCAGATAAAAAGTCTTGGAAAACTCCAGCTCTTCCAGCCTCCAGCTATTTGAGTGTCCCCAGCCAGCCTAGACACCCAACATGTGAATAAGTGAGCTTTCAGATCATTCTAGCTACTGCCCCAAAACTGCCCCATCTGTTATAGAGTAGAATGGATCAAATTATTCTTGCTGAGTCCTGTCCAATTTGCAGATTTGTGAGCAAAATAAATGTTGTCATTGTTTAAGCCACTAAATTTGGAGGTAATTTATTAGATAGTCATAGTAAATGCTGAAGTAATTATTGAAGCAGTTTCAGAATCAAAGTTTATGGGATCTGAAATATCTATTTGGGTGTCACTTTTATTCAGGCTCAGGCACAAAGTCTTAAAAATGGGTCAAGGAGGCCAGACAATTTCTGATACTCTTCTGTGGTGTATTCAGAAATGGCTGTCTTCATGTGATCCCCTGAGAGCATCCAAGCCATGTGTGGTGCTGGGCTTGCGCAAAGGAAACTCACTGTCAACGCAAGGTGATGCCTTCCAAAGACATTTTCAGAGGACAAAAAGTAGCGTTACTCTGGGACACTTGGGGACAGAGCTATTTGAGATTCAAACAAGTCCTGAAGGAATTTGTTTGGCACAGGATCAAAAGGGATTCCCAGTCAAGACACTGATCTGGGCAAAGACATTGGGTGAGCAGTTTATAGTAAGCTTCCAAAATTTGGAAGCTTACTTCCAAACTTTTGTCTGAAAGAGCAACCTGGCCTGAGTGAAGGGTCCAACTCTGGGGAGAAAGACAGGGGAAGCTTTGGAAGATTAACATACCTGAAATAATTCCACAGAAGGATATTGAAAGGTGGGTTTACAGGAGAAGGAAAGGCCAAGGTGTCCTGAAGAGGGAATATGAATTGTTATATTAATTCAACAAACATCCTCTAGGATTACAATGTTCCCAGGGCCTGTTCTGGAATCATGGGGGGTCGGGTGGGGTGATGTATACCACTCTATTTCTAGACATTAGCAAAACAGTAATTAAAAAAAAAAAGTCTTAAGCTATTGTAACTTTTCTACTTAAATCCTGGAGGGCACCCCTTACAGTGTCTTCCAGATTCTTGCTCTCAAAATGAATTCTTTCTCTTCTGACCCATTTAATCTCTCCTTCTCCTTTGCCTTTAAACATAGGTGTCATTACCACAGCTAGTATCTTTTTTTTTAACTGGCATTATTCTTGAACAAATACATCTATTGATTTAATTTACTTCTCAAAATAACTTTCCTTAGCTCCTTTTAGTTCGGCACCAATCATTGAGCTTTTCTATGAGCTACATATTTCCCATGGTAATGGTGATCTTCATGGTGTTCTCTCTGTAGCATTTGAGGATGTCAGCCACCTTCTCTGAAGCAGCACCATTCCAATTTGTCTTTCTACATTGCTGCCAAGTGCAATCTCTTGTCATGTGTTTGCCTCTGTCACTTGGGTTGCTTCTGTCTTCTCTTCTTGAATTCAAGAGTTTTTGAGGTTGTTAAAAGACCTTTGCTCCCCCTCATATCTTCTCCAAAATATATGCATTTATAGTTTCAACTATCACTTCTAAGTTAATAGCTCAATAACCCTGACAATAGTAACTGCCATAGCTCCCCACATACTGAGCACTAGAGTGTGCTGGATACTATACTAAGTACTTTATACCTATTTCATAGGTCCCTGTGGATTGGTTTTATCATCACCATTTAACAGGTAAACAAACTGAGGCTTACAGAAGTTAAATACTAACTGTGGCTAGTCAGAATCCAGTTTTGCCTGACTTTGAAGCCAGTGCTCTTTTTTCTCATTTATGTATTTTTATTATTTTTATTTTTAAAATAAAATTTACTGGAGTGACATTAGTTAAAATTATATAGGTTTCAGGTGTACAATTCTATAAGACATCATCTGTATATTGTATTGTGTGTTCACCACTCCAAATCAAGCCTCCTTCCATCACCACTTATCCCTCCTTTACCTTCTTTTATATCCCCCACCCTATGCTCCCTCTGGTAATCACCATACTGTTGTCTGTGTCCATGAGGGTTTTTTTTTTTTTTTGCTTAATCCCTTCACATTTTTCACCCAGCCCCCCTCAACTACCTCCTGTTTGCCAACTGTCAGTCTGTTCTCTATCTATGAGTCTGCTTCTATTTTTTTAGTCTATTTTGTTCATTAGATTCTACATATCAGTAAAATCATATGGTACAGTACTGATCTTTCTCAGACTGGCTTATTTCACTTAGCATAATGCTCTCCAGGTCCATCCATGCCGTTGCAAAAGGTAAAATTTCCTTCTTTTTTTATGGCAAGTTGTATTCCATTGTGTAAATGTACCATAGCTTTTTTATACACTCATCTACTGATGGGCACTTGGGCTGTGAAGCCAGTGTTCTTAATCTTTGGGCTAAACTGACTCTTTCTTCACTCTCCTGAGCACCCACATACCACCTGTCACTGGCTATTTTCATCTGATGGCTTTCTGTTGCTTCTGGCTTTTAGACATGATGGCTGGAAGGTGAAATGCAGTAAATGAAGTGGAGTTCAGTCAAACAAAAGTCTACACCTGGAAAATTCCAAGGAATGAAAGGCAAAGGTAGGGGGTGCAGCTCCCAGAAATGCAAAATCCCATGATTTTCCAACTCTTTGAGAGGTACAGTGGCAAGGAAGCCTGTCACCTTCCAGCCACCATGTCCCAGCCCCATTGTTGGGTAGACATCAAGGGAGGGCAGAGAGGAGGTCAGAAGCTTACATAGTTTTATTTACTATGTGGCCCCATGAGTCTAAATATGGGAACACAGCAATAAAAAAGGAAATATCCCTGTCCACATGCACCTTCATTCCAGGGCGGAGGGTCAGACAGTCAAAGATAAACACTAAAGAATTGAGTAATATGGTTTGTTGGAAGGTAGTAAGAAGTCTGGGTTATACTCTGAAGGAGAAGAGGTGGAGCAATTTGAGCAGAGGAATGACGTAATTTGACTTATATCTTTTAAAAAGATTATTCTGTTTGCTGTTAGGGAGCCAAAGTGGAAGCATATATGCCGTGGAGGAGAGGATACCTATTTGGATGTAGGAATAGAAAGAACAACCTTCTAAGAAAACTGTTTTTTTCCCTCACTTCGCTCTTCTATCTGCTGGCTTCCCACACATCTTCCTTGGCCATCTTTGACCTTGCACTTGCCCTCCAATTTCATAATCATACTTAATTTTCTGAGTAGAGTTAATTTTAGACATTTAAAAAAGATGTTTTTAAATTATCTTAAGTCTTCACAAGACTATGTTTTATTAAAGTGGGCTTTTAGTTTGGTATTTTTGTTTTGTTTTTTTAAGAAAAAATGAGCCAGAGTGATGCCTTGCTCCCCTCATGCTCTCCCTTGCTCTCGCTGACTGCTTCCAGAAGGCTGCATTTGTCCTGCACAGGAAGAGTGGCTGTTTTGGCCAGATACATATTTTTCTGGCTTTGTTTCATCCCTGCAAATCAAATATTGGAGCATCAGTGGATTACCAGTGGTTTCCCAGGCTCAGCATCCCTAACTGCCAGATCATAATTTTTCCCTTAGAGTGAAATCATGGAAAGAATAAGAGGATTATATTGTCAGAGGCAGCAGGGAGGAGGTCAGCAAGTGTCTTAGTAAACAGCCTTTATGGAGCCTTCAGGTATAGGCTGCTTTCGCTCTTAGGGATGGAAAGAACACCCCTGGCAATTTCCACAAGACCCTGGAAACTGAGGCCACTCCCTTATCTGTTTGTACTCTTGTGCAGCATGGCTGTGGAGTTCATCTTACTGACACATCTATGATTCATTACTGCCCAGGCCTTCCTACATTTCTAGAGGTCCACAGTGGGGAATGGAGGCAAGGCTGTTGCAAGCAGGCCTGCCACAGGTTCTGAGAAGAATGTCACCAGGCACCGCTTTCAACCAGAGGAACTGGCTGGATTTTAGGCAGAACAGCTTCTCCAAGGTATGAGGTAGGAGAACATGGGGGGATAGTCTCTTTCTCAAGTTTGGTATGTTACAAATTATCACCCAAATACCATGTGTGCTCTCAATTCTTTGCTTCTTCTAGAATGTCATTTTCTGCCCTTAGCTGGTCTGAAACTTTCATCAATGGTCCAGCTCAAAGCCACCTCATCCCAGGACACAGAGGTCTCTTCTTTTTGCTCCTCTGCTTACCCAGCTTTCTTGTCAATGATGAAAAGTTCCTCTGGATTCTGATGCCATAAGTACATGTGGAGACCAGTTTGGGTCAACCTGTTCTTTTACAGGGATGAGAATGAAAAGCCAGACAGATGAAATACCATGTTAAAAAGCACACAGCTGGAGAGTGGCAGAATAAGGAGTACCATGTAGGGTTCCCATCTCCCAGGAAATTTTCTTTCATTAAGCCATTCTAAGCAAAGCTAAATGTGCAGAAGTTTTTAAATGATGCAGGCTCATTATAAACAGGGAGTACCTCTGTGTGTTTGTCTTGGGGATGCTAAATTATTTTACCCTTTATGTGAATTAAAGTTATATACTTTTGCGTCTGTGTCTTTATTTCATCAATTTTTGTAATTCTTGTGACAACTGCCATTATTCATATAATTATGCAAATATTGAATACCTATTATATGTGAGGAAGGTGTTAGATAGTAAGGGTGTTGCAATGAAAAAAATGCACAAAATTCATGCCTTCTTCAAGTTTAATAAATATCAATGTAGAGCTATGATAAACACTAGGAAATAGAGGTATAGGTTAGTGAGAACAGATGCATGAAGGGGAATCAATCAATGTGGGATCAGGAAAAGTTTCCTTCAGGAAGAGATACCTGAGCTGAGATCTTCAGGATAAAAAGGTGAGGAAGGGGGGCAGAACATTCTAGGCAGGGGGAGGAGTAGAGAGAAAGCCAGGCAGGCTAGAGAATGGGGAAGAAGGGGTGAATTTCTGCAGGGGCAGGCAGTGCTAGGCCATGTCAGATATTATAGGTCATTTAAAATATGTTGATAGTTTTAATTTTTAGATAAATTGTTTTGACCCAGGCCAAATCCCCACCTATTCCCACCACCCAGTTTACCAGTTTACTTGAATTTATTCCCAAATATTCTGCTTTTTGTCCTACCACAATATATAACTCTCCCTTCTCCCAGCCAAGACCAAGTCCTCCCCTTGTGCATAGCATCCCCTTCCTTCTTGTCTGCTTTTGCTCCTGAAATTGCTGTTTGTCCCACCGTTGTTTTTCACTCCCCACAGTATCATTTCCATAAGTATACAAACACGATGCAATATTTTCCATTATTAAAAGCAAAGCCTTTTCATGACCCACATTCCTTGCCAGCCACCATAATCCTTCAATTTCTTTCCCTTCATGAAAAAACAAACATTTGACAGAGTTTAGCATTCTTGTTGTGGGTTCTTCAACTACTATACATTAACTGCCTTTACTCCTCTTTAAACTGAGGTTTTATTTCTATCACTCCACTGAAGCTGCTCTTATCTAAGTTACATATGACCTTCATGTTGGCAAATCCAAATAAATTCTCAGTTCTCATCTTATTTCACTTTTCCTTCTGAAACATTTTCTTTGCTTGGTTCTGCAGCTTTTGGTTTTCTCAACCTAACCAGATGTTTTTTCCTGCCTCTTTCTCATCTTCCTGGCCTCTCTCTACATGTGGGGGTGCTCAAAGGCTCAGTCCTTGAAACTCTTCTTTTCTTAGCTACATTCACTCTGCAAATCATCTCAGTTAGTCCTGTGGCTTTAAATACCATTTAAACATTGGTAACTCATGTTATTTTATACCCAGTCCAAGTTTTTGTAAACTCCAGATTTTAAATCAATTTGATAAATTTGCCTACTTGATAAATTTACTTGTTCAAAGTTGACTTCACCATCTTTCAGCAAATCTGCTTCACCTGCAACCTTCCTCATCTCAATAAATTGTACTTCTATTTTTTCAGTTTTTAGACCAAAAAACTTAAGTAATGCTTGACTCTTTTTTCTCTTTTTCCCATTTCCTATACCACTATACCAGCATATTTTGTGGATTCTTCCTTTGAAATATATCACCTAATGTGGTAACTCTTCACTATATTCCCTTTACCCTGACCCTAAGAGTTATTCTCTCCTTCATGGAATATTTGCTTCCATTTTGGCTCCCCCAAAAGAGAGAGACAATCCTTTTTAAACACAAGTCAAAAGTATGTCATTCATTTCTCAAATTACCCTATTTCTTATTTCATAAAGTATAATCCAGACCCCTTTACCATGCCCCACAAGATCATGTGTAAATGGTCCCTCACTTACTCGCTGACCTAATCTCTACCACTCTCCCCCATGATCACCACACTCCAGCCACACCTGTCTCTTTATTTCTTATTTTATTAGAGCATTTCATGAATGTCACAGCCTCAGGCCTTTGTACTTAATGATTCCTCTACCAAGAATATCCTTTCCCAAACACCTGTGAGGTTGGCTCTCTTAATTCCTTTAGGTCTCTGTTCATATGTTTTACATAACATAGCCCTGCTAAGTTGTTACACCCTGCTAATCTGGGCACTGTCTATACCCTTTATCCTACTTTTACATTTCATACTCATTAACACCTGACATTATATATTTTTAAATTTTATTTGTTTATGAAATATCCCCCCTACACAATTAAAATACTAGAGGTCAGATATTTTTGTTTCTTTTGTTCACTATTATATTCCAAGGCCTAGAATAATGGAGAGAACCTAGTATGGGATGGTTAATTACTATTTGAGTAGTTGAATGAAATTCTGCAATTGAACAAGTAATTTGATTTATGAAAAATAACCATTAAATTTAACTTCATGTATGTAACTGGATTCCTTAGTAAGAAATACTTCTGTTGAAGTCAGTCTGGAGTGAGTGCTTGATGAGGAAATAGAGAAAGTAAGAATAGGAAACTTGCTCAAAAAGTTTGGTTTTGAAGAGAAAAGAGACAGGGTGATGTTGGAGGGGAATATGGAGCTAAAAGTAGCTTACTTGTAAAGACAGATTATACTTGGGGATGTTTAAATGTTGATAGAGAAGATTTAGTTCAGAGTAAAATGTTAATTATATCTGAAAGAAACAAACAACCAACAGTGGGATGTTCTACAGAAGAAGAGTGGGCATGCTAAGTACAAGTGGAGGGCTGGTCTCTGAGAGGAGAAGAAGAACAAATGTTAGATTTGGAAATGTTGCCTCAAGATTTCTTTTTTCTTATGAAGTAGATGGTATTGTCATCTTCTCAGGGTGATAAGGTAAATGGGATGAAGTGGTTGGGGTATAGTTTTCAGGTAATTGGAGAAGGCTCATAGTAGTCATGAAGGAGAGTGGAAGTATGAGTTCACCTGGGCAGAGTAGATGGATTGTCAGACAGGGTGAGAGCCCTTTTCAAATAAGTGATCATGAGTGATAAAAACACTAACCTATCCTGTTATTTCTGGCATCATGTAACTCTTTTGGTAAGGGTGTACAGAAAATGAAGATAGAGGAGTGATAGGGGAAATGATCATTGGTGATCAGGAGGTCAATACGTTGAGACATTTGGGTGATATGCCATCTGTATGCACAGATGAGTCATCCAGGGTGATGCCAGGACTAGTATGGAGAGAGACACTGAGTTTCTAGACTAGCTAGGCTAGACCACATAGATAATCTGTATCTGGAGTTGGCTAAAAGGATGCCTTGGATATGGCTAATGTTTTTACTTTGATTTCTCTTGACTTGGGAAGACATATGTGTGAAATTGAGAGTGTAAATGAGAGGCTGGGAAATTATGAAAATAAATTATGTCGTCCTATTTCCTCATGGAGGTATGGTAGAAGCACAGCAACCTCCACAGGCTGATCAGAGTGAGGCTCTGCCTGGTCAGATCTCAGATTTCTCTGCTTTTTATATTGGCTTCTTAGTGTCATTTCAGTAAATCTTACTGCCATGCTTATATTCCTTTGCTTTCTGTTTCTCATCAGGCCTCAGCAAGCAGTAAATAACAGTGGTAAGAAGCAGAAATAGATCATATAAGTGAATGTCTTACACTTTAAAGGAGAGGAAGTAATTGTTTGGAAAGACAATGGAAAGAAAAGAGGATTCATACCTGGGATGTGAGAAAAACAATAATATCTAGACAAGAAAAGGTCCTATCTTCAGTACATGCCAGGTTACAGTGAAGGTGAGTGGGTAGAGAATTTCCCTGGGAAGCTGTTGAGGAGCTGGGAAATGTGCTGCACTTGCAGATCATAATGAATTATGTCTAAGAGTTGAGTGGTTTTGGAATCAGATTGCTTGATTCAAATTTTTATTCTGTCGTTTGGTACATGTGTGACTTTGGACACTTAATTTAACTTAAGTGGAGAGCTGGATGAAGTCAAGGAGGTAACAAGCATTACTGGGGAAGTTGTTACAGTAGAAAGATGACCAGGTGGGCTTATACTGTGGCTACTGACAGAGAAAAAAAAAATGGTAAGTCACCTTGTGCACATGGTCTCGACAGTCTCTTTAAGAAGGGTCGCTGGGTCTGCTGGCTAGAGGACGTAGTGCATAAGTCCTCCGACGTATCTATTCTTGCAGCTATGGTCTAAATATATGGAAGAGTCAGAGAAAGAAGAAGACATTTTGTTATTACATCTGTCTCCCTTGTATGGGTCAAGGGAGACAGATGTAATAATAAAAAAATCATGGTGATTGAGAGGAAGGAAATTAGAGATCGACTTTATGCATTTATTACATAAGACCATGCCCAAGATAGATTGAAAACAAAGATCACCCTTTTACAACCACCTAGACTATAAAGTTACTTTTGGTAGAATTTGTCACAAAGTGTTACACATCCTATTCAAAATTTAAAAGTACAGTTAATCTCAAACTCTCCTATTTTTCTCATTACCAATTGGAGAAAATCTCAATTTGTTGCTTTGCAACATGAAGAGTGTGATATTTAATTTCACAGAAAATGGATTTTCTATTTTCAGATAACATTTAGGGTTTTTTTTTTTTTTGAGATTTTCCTACTAAAGATTTTATGAAATCATGTTGCAACACTTTTTTCACTAAATCATAAAATATGCTCCTTAATCATTGTCCACAGATGGGATGGAGTTATTGAATATGTTAAAGAATGGAGTCTCTCTGCTTCACACAATAGGGATTGAGATTGCCCCTCAATATACAGCTTTTCTGGTTCAACAACCTTGCTATTATACTAGACATTAGTCAAAACTATGGCCTTCACAAAAGGGAAATACCTATGCACATTAAAGATGGGATCATTGGAATACTATTTCCCAGAATTATTAGCATCTTTGCACATCTACAGACTACATATGGTAACTATAATAATAAAAATAATTGACATTTCGACTGACCTTTATTTGGAGTTTCCAAATGCTATTATGTGGTTATTCTATTTGATCCTCAGAAAACCATGAGAGTTAGGTAGGATTGACTTCTTAGTTAGAGAGCAATCTGAGTCATCCATATGCTAAGTCACATTGCTAATGAGGACTGGAGTAGTAATTTTAACTCACCTTTTTCTTTTCTTAAACAAGAATTAAAAAAAAATATTTATTTTTAGAGAGAGGGGAAGGGAGGAGGAAAGAGAGGGAGAGAAACATCAATGTGTGGTTGCCTCTCAAGCACCCCCTACTGGGGACCTGGCCACAACTCAGGCATGTGCCCTGACTAGGAATTGAAGCAGTGACCCCTTGATTTGCAGGGTGGCACTCAACCACTGAGTCATACCAGCCAGGGTTCTAGGTCACCTTTTAAATTTCTCCTTTTCCCCCCTGTTACATAGTTTCTTTTGAAATATCAGAGAGTAATTGGATATGATTTTAGCATTAAAGTGTAATATTTTTGAAGTTGCTCTGATATGATATGGATAGTGCATGCTAAATTAAAATATTCAATGACCCATTCTCTGCTGTGTAACAGAACATTTGCTCTATTATTATGTATGTGTTCAAGTCAGCTTGGTGATAAAAAAAAAGTCACTAAAATGTTAGGCTGTCTTGAGCAAGCAACTGGTCTTTGGGTATTTCCTTTTGCCTAAGTGCTGGGTAAAACAACAACACAGGAGAGTTTTGTTGCTTGTGCAAATTATTTATCTGAATCAGGGCCGTTGCCCAGCATATTAAGTGAATCAATGTTCTCATTAACATTTGGGGACAGGTTCAACATGCCTATTGGTGCAACAAGGACCTTTACTTCCTCCATATTTGGATGATTAAAGTAATTAACATCTGGCTGCCTTCAGCAACACTCCTGATAAAACATAATTTGGTCACTTAAAAAGATAGATTAGTGAAGGGTCAAAGTATTCTAATACTCAACAAGCACATAAAAGTGTATACACACACTCTTAATACCTTCCCATGCAAATGAACTCCAATACTTCACTCTTTATAACACACACAATCCAACCAACAAATAGATTATTGTAGTATAATAATAGAGTGTTAACATTCTGTCTTATGTATAAACAGACATAAATGGACACAGACACACAGATGCCCATACCGCGACAATATACCCAACTTCAACCAATTTGTTAACATACATAATCCAAAATGCTCACCTTTACCTTTTAATGTTGGGTTGCAATCCTTGGGATATGTATCCCAGCAATTACCACACACATATTAAAACCACCTTCACACACAGAATATTTGAGTAATACAAACAACTGAAATCCTGACTCCCTTCCCCACACACTGATACAGCACAATTTTAAATTCCTGTGTCTGTGAAATTGTCCTCTCTCTAGAAGCTGCTGATGCTTGTTAATGCATTTGATGTAACTAATTTCTATTTTGCAAGCACAAATCTCACTTGATCCCTGCTAATCTAGAGGATGCTGTTATCAGGGAAGAAGAAAAAGTGTATAACTAAATGAGTGTCCTCCACTTTTCATTCATGAGGTTAGTCCATGTTCCTAGGTAAATAGATTAAATGGAGGTCTTTAGAAGAGTCTTGAAGGAGAATGGGGACACTGAAGGGTTTGTTCCTTCTTTGTGTCATGTACCAGGAAGCAAAAATACTTCTTTAACACAACTCTTTTAAAAAAAGTTTTTGATGACTTCTAAAGGAGATATGCAACACATGTAAATTATGAACATAGTAATAACTCACCATCCAACTTAAGTTCTATAACAGAACCAATACTAATTATGTTTTCTCAATCCATCTTTTAAAAATTGTTTGTTGATTCTAGAGAGAGTGGAAGGCAGGGAGATAGAGGGAGAGAAACATTGATATGAGACAGAAACATCCATGGGTTGCCTCTGGCACATGCCCTGACTAGGGCCTGAATCTGAAACCTAGGCATGTGCTCTGACTGGGGATTTAACCTGTGACCTTTCAGTTTGCACAACAATGCCCAACCAACTGAGCCACACCAACCAGGGCAATCCATCTCTATTTTAAACTCCTTTGATACTTGGGAACATATTAACTCTGATCACACACCCACTCCCAACTTGTTACTTTTTTAAAAAGATTTTATTTATTTATTTTTAGACAGAAGAGAAGGGAGGAAGAAAGAGAGGGAGAGAAACATCAACGTATGGTTGCCTCTCAAGCACCCCCTACTGGGGACCTGGTGTGCAACACAGACATGCGCCCTGACTGTATATTAAACTGGCGACCCTTTGGTTCTCAGGCCCGAGCTCAGTCTACTGAGCCACACCAGCCAGGGACCAATTTGTTATTTTTGCCCAGTAGTTTATATCTGTCCTTTTAAGCCACCAGAGTTTGTATTATTGTTATAGTTAATATTTCATAAAATCATGTTTTATTAGATTTATATGCTTGTTAACCATTTTATTTGCTTACCATCTTTTTTTTATATCTCTCTGATCATTTCTTTCTTCCCTTTGGATTTTTTTTTATTGGAAGTTTGGGTATGCAATTCTAGGTTTAGTGATTTTTCATTCATCCCTTTAAAGATATTATTCCACTGTTTTCTGGCTTCTATTGTGGTTAAGTTTGCTGCCAGTTTTATATGATCTTTCTTTTTTTTCTGTCTACTAAAATGTTTTCTCTTTGGTCTTGATGTTCTGTTTTCATTACAATATACCTAGGCATAGATTTCTTTCTTCATCCTCCTTGGGATACATTATATTTCATGTTAATCAATGGTTATTATCTCTTCAACTATGATCTCTTTCCCATTTTTTCTATGTTCTCCATTTTGGCAATCTGATTAGTCGGTTGTAAGATCATCTCATTCTGTTTTCCATTTATTTTGACCTCTCATTTTTATTACCCATCTCCTTTTTCTATGTTTTTTTTCTTGGCCAGTTCTTCTACTGTACTATTTTACTCTTCATTATGTATAATCTGATATTTAACCCAAACTTTGATATTTTAGACAATAATTTTTTCATTTCTAGAAGACATTACAAACATACCTGGTTATTTTAAATATTTTCTTGAATCTTCCTCATTTTTAAGATTCCAATTTGTAGTTTTGTTCATAATTATATAATGATCTATGTTTACAGTAGTAATTTCAGAATTCAAAGTCTGTAGGAATCTAAGTCCATTGTTCATTGTATTGAGCTTCAGTCATGGAGGGTTTTTTTGTTCATTTTTTGATCTTTAATTGTATTGAATTTGTTTGATTTTAATTTCTAGGAATCCTGATGGTAGATGATTTCCTTCAGAGAAGATTTGTGTTGGCTTCTTTTGGAGGACTTTCACAATCTGGAGTTATACTGGCTTCCTTTGATGGTCTCTGACTTTGAGGGTTTTAGGCTCAGTACCTTGACTTTGCTGCCATCACAAATATAGTCTCTAGACTTCAGTGTTGTTATTCCCACTTGCTCTCAGGGTGATCCCACCTTTAAATCTGCTATTTCAGATCCATTTTCAGCTTTGGTGGAAGGGTAAGGGACTTAGAGATTTCTATTTCTTTTTGGAGGCCTAGCAATGTATTAAAAAGAGTATTTTACTTGGGATACAGTTGTTTCACTTTAATAGTTTTCTGGATTATATAGTCTGTGACTCTGCTAAAAATGGTTTTGCAAACTCTGATTTTAATTAATAATCTGCTTGCTCTACTGATATTGAAAATGTCCCAGCACGATCTCTGCTTATAAAAGACTTTGATAAATATTTTAGGGGATATGGCCATGGGAGCTTAGAGACTGATGCAGGAAATAGGCCAGGCATACTTAAGAATATGTAGCCAGCAAGGATATAGTCATCACTGCTAAAGACTGAAAACTGGCTTACACCTGCAGCAAGGAGTTGCAAATACCCAATTGGCAATGGAAGTTGTTTCACACTTTCATTTTTGTATCATTATTACAACCTCTTTAATGAAGGCTTCTTTGACCTCTCCCTGAGAACTAATCTCCCACCAGCCCTAACTCAGCCCACCAGCATTGTGTCTCTCTAAGCATGGATTAGGGGTTCCCAGGCTAGTCACTAAACTCCCTGAGTTCAGTGATGTTTATATTTTTGTCACACATACTTGGCACAGTGCCTGTCAAATGATGGATCCTGAAACCATATTTATTGAGTGAGTTCATTCTATAGTGTATTGTAACCATTTACAACGCAAGTCTGTAGACTGGGTCTTATTTATCCTTGTATTCTTTTTTTAAAAAATTGTTTTATTGTTATTCAATTACAGTTGTCCTCATTTTCCTGCTTCCTGCCACACCAGACAAACCCACCTCCCTCTCTTGTTTCCACCCTCCCCCTTGGTTTTGTCCATGTGTCTTTAGTACTTCCTAAAAACACTTCCCCTCATTGCCCCTTCCCCCTCTTGTCCCTTCCCTCCTCCCCTCTAGTTATTGTTAGATTGTTCTTAATTTCAATGTCTCTGGTTATATTTTGTTTGCTTATTTCTTTTGTTGATTATGTTCCAGTTAAAGGTGAGATCATATGGTATTTATTCCTCACTGCCTGGCTTATTTCACTTAGCATAATGTTCTCCAGTTCCATCCATGCTTTTGCAAAGGGTAGGAGCTCCTTCTCTCTCTCTGCTGTGTAGAATTCCATTGTGTAAATGTACCATACTTTTTGATCCACTCATTTACTGGTGGGCCGTGTTCACATAGCAGCACAATTTACAATAGCCAAGTGCTGGAAGTATCCTTGTCTTCTTTTAACAGAGTCTTAAATAAGATAGGTATTAAAAAATATATGTAAGTGAACTAGGTACATGTTAACTAAACATTCCTCTGACTGTTGAATAGCTATATCAAGCCCTTATGCTTTTTTAAAGGTATCAGTGACTATAATAAAATGAAAACAAGTTTGTATTCCACAACTACAGTCGTCCCTCTGTAACCATGGGGAATTGGTTCTAGGATACCCCACAGACACCAAAACCTGCAGATGCTCAATTCCCTTATATAAAATAGCATAGTGTTTGTGTATAACCTATGCACAACATCCCATATACTCTAAATAATCTCTAGATTACTTATAATGCCTACTACAAGTATAAATGCTATGTAAATAGTTGTTATACTGTATTATTTAGGGGATGATGACAAGAAAAATGTCTGTATATGTTTAGTATAGATACAATTAATGTAGGTCTAACTACATAGTTTATATCAGTAACAATATAATTTTTTTGGAAGGGATATTTTCAATTCAAGTTTATTTGAATCTATGGCCAAAGAACCCATAGGTATGGAGGGCCTACTGTACATGTCACCATCTATCTCACCCTGCAGGTCCTGGTGAAACTCACGGTGAGACACTCTTTCATGTGCAGATCCTTGTACTTTGCACCACAAATGACTATCTTCCAGACTACAAGTGTAAATAGGATTTAGGATTATAAATTTTCTGTTGTTCTTGCTTTTAATTGTTATAGGTAATGTGAAATGTCATAACAATTTATTTCTTTTTTTATTAAAAAAATTTTATTGTTATTCAATTAGAGTTGTCTGCATTTTCTCCCCATCCCTCCACCCCACCCCATCCAAACCCACTTCCCGCCCCCTCCTCCACCCGCCCCCTTGATTTTGTCCATGTGTCCTTTATAGTAGTTCCTGTAATCCCCTTTCCTCACTGTCCCCTCCCCACTCCTCCCTGCCCATTGTTAGATTGTTCTTAACTTCAGTGTCTCTGGTTATATTTTGTTTCCTTTTTTCTTTTATTGATTATGTTCCAGTTAAAGGTGAGATCATATGGTATTTGTCCCTCACCACCTGGCTTATTTCACTTAGCATAATGCTCTCCAGTTCCATCCATGCTGTTGCAAAGGGTATAAACTCCTTCTTTCTCTCTGCTGTGTAGAATTCCATTGTGAAAATGTACCATGGTTTTTGGATCCATTCATTTGCGGATGGGCACTTAGGTTGCTTCCAGTACTTGGCTATTGTAAATTGTGCTGCTATGAACATTGAGGTGCATAAGTTCTTTTGGATTGGTGTATTAGGGTTCTTAGGGTATAATCCCAGCAGCAGAATTTCTGGGTCAAAGGGCAGTTCCATTTTTAGTTTTCTGAGGAAATTCCATACTGTTTTCCACAGTGGCCTCACCAGTCTGCATTCCCACCGACAGTGCACTAGGGTTCCCTTTTCTCTGCATCCTCTCCAACATTTGTTTGTGGATTTGTTTATGTTGGCCACTCTGACTGGTGTGAGATGGTACCTCATTGTGGTTTTGATTTGCATCTCTCTGATGGCTAGTGAGGCTGAGCATCTTTTCATATGTCTCTGGGCCCTTTGTATGTCTTCCTTGGAGAAGTGTCTGTTCAAGTCCTTTGCCCATTTTTTAATTGGGTTGTTTGTCTTCCTGGAGTTCTGTATATATATACTGGGGATCAGACCCTTGTCTGATGTATCATTAGCAAATATGTTTTCCCATACTGTTGGTTCTCTTTGTAATTTGGTGCTGTTTTCTTTAGCCATGCAGAAGCTTTTTATTTTGATGAGGTCCCATTTGTTTATTCTTTCCTTTATGTCCCTTGCTTTAGGGGACATGTCTGTGAGGATGTTGCTGCGTGGAATGTCTGAGATTTTCCTGCCAATGTTTTCCTCTAGGACTTTTATGGTGTTATGACTTATATTTAAGTCTTTTATCCATCTTGAGTTTATTTTTGTGTATGGCATAAGTTGGTGATCGAGTTTCATTTTTTTGCATGTAGCTGTCCAGATCTCTGAATACCACCTGTTGAAGAGGCTGTTTTTGCTCCATTTTATGCTCCTGCCTCCTCTGTCCAATATTAATTGACTGGAGAGACTTGGTTTTATTTCTGGGCTCTCTGTTCTGTTCCATTGGTCTATGTGCCTGTTTTTATGCCAGTACCAGGCTGTTTTGATTACACTGGCTTTGTAACACAGTTTGAAATCAGGTATTGTGATCCCTCCTGCTTCATTCCTCTTCCTCAAAATTGCTGCAACTATTCAGGGTCATTTATGGTACCATATAAATTTCTGCAATGTTTGTTCTATATCTGTGAAATATGTCACTGGTACTTTAGTAGGCATTGCATTGAATCTATAAATCGCTATAAATGGGTAGTATGGCCATTTTGATATGAATTCTTCCAATCCATGAGCATGGTACGTGCTTCCATGTGTCTGGTCTTCCTTAATTTCTTTCTTCAATGTTGTGTAGTTTTCTGAGTATAGGTCTTTTACCTCTTTGGTTAGGTTTATTCCTAGGTACTTTATTTTTTTGTTGGTATATCAAATGGTAGTTTTTTTTTACTGATTTCTGTTTCTGCTGTTTCATTGTTGGTGTACAAGAATGCTTTTGATTTCTGAGTACTGACTGTGTATCCAGCTGTTTTGCCAAATTCATTTAGTAGTTTGAGTAGTTTTTTGGTGGAGTGTATAAGATTTCCCATGTACACTATCATGTCATCTGCAAAGAGTGACAGTTTCATTTTCTTTTTTTCTAATTTGGATGCCTTTTTTTCTTTTTCTTGTCTGATTGCTGTGGCTAGAACTTCTAATACTATTTTGAATAGAAGTGGTGAGAGAGGGCATCCTTGTCTTGTTCCTGATCTTAGTGGGAAAGCTCTTAAGTTTTTGTCCATTGAGTATGATGTTGGCTGTAGGTCTCTCATATATGGCCTTTATTATGTTGAGGAATGCTCCCTCTATTCCCACTTTGCTGAGTGTTTTTATCAGAAATGAGTGTTGTGTCTTGTCAAATACTTTTTCCACATCTATTAATATGATCATGTGTTTTTTTTCTTTGCTGTTGTTGATGTGATGTATTATGTTTATTGATTTGTGAATATTGTACCATCCTTGCATCCCTGGGATGAATCTCACTTGGTCATGGTGTATGATCTTTTTAGTGTATTGCTGGATGCGGTTTGCCAATATTTTGTTGAGAATTTTAGCGTCTAAGTTCATCAGCGATATTGGCCTGAAGTTTTCTTTCTTCGTTGTGTCTTTATCTGGTTTGGGGATTAGGATGATGCTGTGTCGGGGAGCTTATCGCAGCCCCCGTCCACCATGGATGAAGAATAAGTCCACCAGGACATGATCTGCTTGGGGAGGAGAGGTGGCCGATCTCTCAAAGGAGAAGGGCCCCGAGCCTCTTCCCCCATGGGCTTCTATTAGGTTCATTTCGCACAGGAATACGGATAAAGCTCATCAATCATTGTCAGCCAGTAAGGGTTAAACAATACATGTTTACAGAGAACTTTGAGGGCTATAAAACTTTAGTCGCCAGACTCATCTCAGGTCTGGACCCTTATCTTTTAAGCTGAGGGTATAAATTAAGTAGGTTTCACAGGAATGTATGTATTTTTCTTAGGCCTGATTCCCCAGGGAATCCGCCCCTCCCTGCACAGGACGGCATTGCCCTCTGTCATTGTTTCAGGCTTAAGTCAGGCAAGGGAAGTAAGGCAGCCAAGAGATTAGGAGACTTCTTGCAGACAGAATGAGGACTCAGGCAATTTCCAAGCTGAGGGGCAAGGGTCCATCATCCCTTTTCCACAGCCCCCCAAGTTCTTCCCTGTGGGCCTCTTCCGTGACCATGCCTTTCTTAGGTTTATCCTCCCTTGAGGATTCTTACCTGTCATTGGCTAACTGGTCAAGCCCAGGGCCAAGCAGGGTGAAGTGGGCAGAGGTGGCACCCCTGCCAGGGAGATAAGCTTTGTCTCCTTAGTGGCTTATGGTCCCAGTTCTGACTCAGACTTAAACATGGGGGTTACAGCTTCTGAAACCAGGCAGAGCGGTTCCCAACAATGCTGGCTTCATAAAAAGAGTTTGGGAGTCTTCCATCAGTTTGGATTTTTTCGAATAGTCTGTGAAAAATAGGGGTTAGCTCTTCCTTAAATGCTTTGTAGAATTCACCTGTGAAACCATCTGGTCCAGGGCTTTTGTGTGTTGGGAGTTTTTTGATGACTGCTTCAATTTCCCCTGCTTTTATTGGTCTGTTAAGGTTTTCTGCTTCTTCTTCATTCAGTTTTGGAAGATTATATTTTTCTAGAAATGTGTCCATTTCATCTAGGTTTTCAAATTTTTGGCATACAGTTCTTCGTATTAATTTCTTACAATCCTTTGTATTTCTGTAGTATCAGTTGTAATCTCTCCTCTTTCATTTCTAATTCTGTTTGTTTGGATCCTCTCTCTTTTTTTCTTGATGAGCCTACTTAAAGGCTTGTCGATTTTGTTTATCTTTTCAAAGAAACAGCTCCTGGATTCATTGATCCCTAGAATTGTGCTTTTAGTCTCTGTGTCATTTAACTCTGCTCTGATCTTGGTTATTTCCTTCTTTCTACTTGCTCTGGGCTGTCTTTGTTGTTGTTCCTCAAGTTCTTGTAGGCGTAGTTGGGTTGTTTGTTTGAAATGTTTCTGTCTTTTTAAGTTAGGCCTGTATTGCTATGAACTTCCCTCACAGGACTGCCTTTGCTGTGTCCCATAAGTTTTGGGTTTTTGCTAGTTCATTTTCATTTGTTTCTAGAAAGTTTTTGATTTCTTCCCTAATCTCGTTCTTGACCCATTCATTGTTTAATACATGCTATTCAGTCTCCATGATTTTGAGTGTTTTGGGTTTTTTCCTTTGGGGTTGGTTTCTAGTTTCAGTCCCTTATCATCAGAGAATATGTGTGATATGATTTCAATTTTCTTGAATTTGTTGAGGGTTGCTTTGTGTCCTATCATGTGGTCTATGTTTGAAAATGTTCCATGTACACTTGAAAAGAATGTGTATTTTGCTTCTTTGGGATGAAAAGTTCTATATATATCAGTTAAGTTCATTTCATCTAGGGTATTTTTCAGTGCCACAATATTTTTGTTGATATTTTGTTTGGAGGATCTGTCCATTTTTGACATTGGGGTGTTAAAGCCCCCTACTATAATTGTGTTGCTGTCAATATCTTTCTTGAAGTCCTCCAAGATTTTCTTTATGTATCTGGGTGCTCCTATGTTGGGTGCATATATATTTACAATGTTTATGTCTTCTTGTTGGATTCTTCCTTTGAGTATTATGAAGTGACCTTCTGGGTCTCTCTTTATGGTCCTTTTTTTTGAAGTCTATTTTGTCTGATATGAGTATTGCTACCACTGCTTTTTCTCCTGTCCGCTTGCCTGGAAAATTTGTTTCCAGCCCTTCACTTTCAGTCTGTGTAGGTCTTCTGTCCTGAGGTGGGTCTCTTGTAGGCAGCATATGTGTGGGTCATGCTTTCTTATCCATTAAGTTATTCTGTGTGTTTTGATTGGAGCATTTAATCCATTTATATTTAAGGTTATTATTGATAGGTAGTTATTCATTGACGGTTTTTTTGTACCTGTGTTCCTCTCTCTCTCTCTCTGTTTTCCTTCCTTTTCTTAAAGTAGTCCCTTTAGCATCTCTTGCAGAGCTGGTTTGGTGGAGGTGTATTCTTTTAGACTTCTTTTGTCTGGGAAACTCTTTATTTGGCCTTCTATCTTGATTGAGAACCTTGCTGGATAAAGCAGTCTTGGTTGCAGGCCTCTGGTTCTCATTACTTGGAATATTTTTTGCCATTCTCTTCTTGCTTGGAGTGTTTCCATTGAGAATTCAGCTGCTGACCTTATTGGGGCTCCCTTGTATGTTACTTCTTGTTTCTCCCTTGCTTCCCTTAAGATCTTCTCTTTGTCTTGCAATTTTGCCATTTTAATTATGATGTGTCTTGAAGTGGGCCTCTTTGGATTCCTCTTGATTGGGACTCTGTGTTTCCTGGATTTTGGTGACTTTTTCTCTCATCAGATTAGGGAAATTTTCCATCATTTCTTTTTCAAAGAGGTTTTCTATCCCTTGCTCTTCTTCTTCTTCTCCTTCTGGTATCCCTATTACACAGATATTATTACGTTTCATGTTGTCCTGCATTTCCCTCAATCCCTCTTTATTCTTTCTGAGGTCTTTTCCTTTTCCTGATCTTTCTTGCTGTTTTTTTCTTCTTTGTCCTCCAGCTCGCTGATCGGATCCTCTGCTTCTTCAAGTCTGTTTTTGATTCCTTCTCCTGTGTTCTTCAGTTCAGAAATTGTGTTCTTCATTTCCTCTTGGCCATTGTTGATAGTTTCTGTTTCCTTTTTCATGTTAATATAGTTTTCAGTGAGTTTATTGGAGTTTCCCTGTAGTTCCTGGTAATTCTCTGTGAGCTCTGTGAGCTTCCTGATAACCATTACTTTGAACTCAATGTCTTATAGTTGACTTTTCTCTATTTCATTTAGCATTCTTTCTGAGGCTTCCTCCTTTCCTTTCATTTGGGGATTGTTTCTTTGTCTTCCCATTGTTTGTGAGACTCTTCTGATTAGCCTCTACTTCTTAAATTTATCTGTTCCGATTCCCTAGGTTTATGGTATAAACTTCTATGGTAGAATGCCAGTGGGATTCAGTGGTGCCGTCTCCTTAGCCTCCTTAGGTCTCTGGTCTTGGGCTGTCGTTTATCTTGGCTCTCTGTATGTCTTTGGGTTTTGATTGTTGTTGGGTCTTTCTTTGACGGCTCCTTTCCTGGAGCTGGTTAATTGAGGGTCACTCCATCCACCATGTCTTGTTTTCTGTTGTGCAGATGTGGACATTTTGTGTTGAAGCTGATTCTTCTGTGTGTACAAGGTTTTGAGGTTTCTCTCTCGCTCTTGTTCAGGTGTTTGTTCTGAATAATTGCTCCACTATTTAGTTGTATTTTCAGATTAGTCCTGGATTGAGGTTAGTGTGGCATCCACTCCCTTCTTCACCTTTTTCCGTTGTTATCTGTTGGTGGTTCCTTTGTTGGTGGGTTTCCTCTTTCAGTAGATGTACTGATGTTTACCGCTCCCACCTTGCAAGTTCTCTGGAGTAGCAAAGTGAAATTTGTCTCACTATGGTTATTAGGATGACCCCTGTTTGGGTCTAACTCTGGTCTTTTCAGAGCTTCATGTTTTATTGTCTCACCTGTGGGAAAAGGAGAAAGAGAAAAAAAAAGGAAAAGGGAAGGAAGGAAAAAGGAATAGAAAAGGAAAGGAAGGAATAAAGGAAGGAAGAAGGAATAAAAAAAAAGATCAGGGGAAAGAAAAGAAACAGGAAGTTAACTAACTAAATGAATAAATAAAAGAGGGCAGGAAGAAGGAATAAAAAAGTAAAGGAAGGAAGGAAGAGGGAACAAAAAGAGAAAGGAGGACAGAAAGGAAGAAGGAATTTACAGGAGAAAAAAACCCAAAAATGTCTTCTGCTGGTTTTAAATTGGTCAGGTCAGTTCTGCTGGTCTTCCTGTCTGTGAAATGGGAGGTGGTGGTTGGAGGGATTGGTTTCACTCTTCTCACTTCCTGAGTCACACTGTTCACTGTTGTCCCACCTCCATTCCAGTTCCTTAAGGTCCTTCTGCTCCCCCCTAGGCCTTTAGCCCACCAATTGTGCTGTCCTTGAGGTGCACCAATTAGGGGCATCTTACACTCCACCTTCTTGATCTTTGCTGTCCTAGATGCTAGGGGCTCTTGGTGCTCCTTCAGGGTAGTTCAGCCCCCTAATGAGTCAAGTTTTTCTGGGAACTAGAGTCTCCCCTAAACCTGCAGCTCCCCTCTGCTGGACTTTCTGCCTTCCTCCTAGAGAGTGAGTAGGCCCTGCAGGGCTCTGTGCACAGGGGCTAGGTGGGAGGTGTTCAGCTCCTGGTGCTTCAGGCATGGTTGCCTGGGGACAGCTGGGCTGCTGATCAGGATTTGCCCCCACCCTGGGTTTCAGGTATGGGCGCCCAGGCCACTGATCAGGATGTGTACCAACCGGGCTTCAGGTGTGTGCTGGGGATGCTTATCTGGTGTTCACAGTCTAGGGGCTGAGGGGGTGGGGGCGCAAGAGGCCAGGGCTGCTGCAGAGAGTTCTCTAAACAGCTGCTGAGTGCCTCTATTTTCTCTTTTTCTTTTCGAGAAATTCCTCCTATTCAAGCTCCCCCCCCCCCCCCCCCCCCCAGTCCAAACAAGCACCTGGCCTCTCACACAGCCCAGCCTGGCTCTCTCCCAAGAATCCTGCAGCAGACCCTGCACCCTGGCGGGGGGTGTCAGCCACCCTGGTCCCCATGCTGGCCCCAGGGACCTTATTGTCCTTAAGCACTCTTCTTACCATCTTATCTTTCAATGTCCTCTACAATCTTTGGTCTCCGATCTTCACATATGCTGGAATACTGTTAGTCCTTCACTCTGTTCCTCAGATCAGCCAGGCATTTCACTGGTGCTGAGGGGACGTGGACTCCGCTCCCACCTATCTCACCACCACCTGTAAACCTCCTTATTTCTTATTTATTAAGTCTCTGAGGTATTAGAGGGCCTGTAGAGTAGAAGAAAAGGGAATAACGTGGGATACTTTTTGAGGAATCTCTACTTGCACTAAGTTTTAAAGGAGGGTAAAAATGTATTTTATTTGAGGGGAGCATTTTAAGTTACAAAGAAATACAAAACTAAGGCTATAGCCATTAATTTAATTATGGAAGGAATATTATAGACTTCCTTCTGGTGTTAGGCAGGGAGGTCCTGTAAGTCCAGAGCTTACGTGAAACAAACTACACAAAATAGTTCTTCAGTAAATTCTGAGATCATGAAAGATATGTTTTTACTCCTTGAGGAAATGCATTCACCTTTCTGGATATGTGTAGGGCCCTTATTAATCTTCTTGACTACTTTGTGTTGAGGAAGGTGGATGAGAGGAAGCCATGTTACAAATTATTTTTATTATTATACTATATTTTTATTTCCTTGTTTGTGGTCACATGCTCAATGCTTGCAGTTATCTTGTAATTTTTCTTATCACCTCATTTCATGGTCATTCCTGCTGTTATGGATGGGAACCTCCACCTCAACCTTGGACAGCTGGATAAATTTTATGTCAGGCTATCTCTTGCAAAAATAAATTGCTTTCTTCTCTAAACTGAAGTATAGTGCTTTCTCTAACAGATGAAGCCCGCCAACTCCCACCTATCTGAAATTGAAAAAGAAGGGACATCAGATTACCTTGGACTTTTTTGAGATGAATTATAGAGGTAGACCTTCTGTGTGTGTGAAACTTAATGACTGTACCTAATAGCTTCAGCATATTCCATCAAATGGTTTGCAATGAGAGACTGTTCTGTTGTCATTGATCTTCACTAGTTTTAGTTCACAAAAGGATGGAGTAGGACCATGTAATATTCATATACTCTATATTACTGCTCTCTTTCTGATTTGAAAAAATCAAGGCTGCTGGCTTTTGGAGATTTAAATAATGCAAAATATTTTATCTGCATCTAGTAGGAAAAAAAACATGCTGTTCTGCATTTAGTGTCTGGGTCCAGATTTGAAGCAGAGACACTTGTAACTGGCTTGATACCAGCATTTGCTTGCCAGAGTGACTCAGCGCCTATTTCAGACAGAGTTAGAGACCATTCTCTGTCTCTTAAATTTTGCTAAGTGCTCTGAGAGAGGCAAGAAAGGTTTATAACATTGTCTCTGCATTCTGAAGCTTTCATCTCTGCTTCAAGACAGAAGAAAGGGATAAAACTAAGAAATGGTGTGTGCTAAATGTTAATGCTATCTGACTTCTAGAAATTTTAGTGCACTTTCTTTGGTATATGTGGTAGTAAAGGGTCACAGGTTGCATCTGGAAGAAAAACTGACTTTGGCAATAGTCTTTCAAACGCTGTCTGATTTTAAAGAGGAAATAGCATGGCTGATCCAGGAAAGCTACCTCAGAAGTGAACAAAGACTGTTTGCACTGAAGTCATTGTAGTTTACCATGGTCTGGTTTGCTTTTGATAGAACCCTCAGAACACCATGGAGCACCATACTGAGTCTGCAAGTAAGAGCTCTCATTGCTTTCTATAAACATGAAGAGAGGCACTTTTTTTGTAGGAAAATGATGAAATATAGACAAGAAGGAAACTAATAACAACTCCATGAAATTACACCATCCAGAGATAAAAATGAACTTTTTTCTTGCATTTTTATTCTAAGCATAGATAAATAATTATGACTAAAATATATCTTTCATTGTTTATTTTGTTTTATCTTACTCTATTATTTTTACAGGAAGCACTAATTACCTGAATTTTGTGCCCCTCTTTTAAAATTTTTCTTACATATCTTTGATACTCTCATTGCCATTTATTTTTATATTGCATGTGGTACACTATTGCTTCCAATTCAGTTTAAATTTCTGCAATGATGTTATTTTTTCCTCAGTTTTTCTTTTTAGGTTTTCACACTCCTTTTTACCTATTTTGTTGGCTATCATAGTTGATTTTTTCTAATGAAGTCTCAATTCTTTTTAATTTCTTTGAAATTTCAAAGTAGTCATTTGAGTAAGATATTCTTTAATCTTCTGGAGAAAGATTTTTGTTTGCCTTTTATGTTCTTTTTTTCCTTTGTTTCCTAATTTTTGCTAGATTCAATTTGATTTATTTTTTTAAAATATATTTATTGATTATGCTATTACAGTTGTCCCATTCCCCCCCCACTCCACTCCATCCTGCCCACCCCCTCCCTCCCACATTCCCCCCTTATAGTTCATGTCCATGGGTCATACTTATAAGTTCTTTGGCTTCTACATTTCCTACACTATTTTTACCCTCCCCCTATCTATTTTCCACCTATCATCTATGCTACTTATTCTCTGTACCTTTCCCCCCCTCTCCCCCTCCCACTCCCTTATTGACAACCCTCCATGTGATCTCCATCTCTATGGTTCTGTTCCTGTTCTAGTTTGCCTAGTTTGCTCTTGTTTTTGTTTTAGGTGTGGTCATTAATAACTGTGAGTTTGCTGTCATTTTTACTGTTCCTATTTTTGATCTTCTTTTTCTTAGGTAACTCCCTTTAACATTTCATATAATAAGGGCTTGGTGATGATGAACTTCTTTAACTTGACCTTATCTGAGAAGCACTTTATCTTCCCTTCCATTCTAAATGATAGCTTCACTGGATACAGTAATCTTGGATGTAGGTCCTTGAGTTTAATCTTCGGTAATGTAATTATGATGTGCCTTGGTGTGTTCCTCCTTGGGTCCAGCTTCTTTGGGACTCTCTGAGCTTCCTGGACTTCCTGGAAGTCTATTTCCTTTGCCAGATGAGGGAAGTTCTCCTTCATTATTTGTTCCAATAAGTTTTCAGTTGTTTGTTCTTCCTCTTCTCCTTCTGGAGCAATTATCGTTTAATTACACTCTATCTTTCTTTTGCTAGTCCTGGCAAATTTGGATGGCTCTTCTTTCCTGGACACCTGGACACCCCTATAATTCAGATGTTGGAACATTTCAAGATGTCCTAGAGGTTCCTAAGCCTCTCCTCCTTTTTCCGAATTCTTGTTTCTTCATTCTTTTCTGGTTGGATGTTTCTTTCTTCCTTCTGGTCCACACCGTTGATTTGAGTCCCAGTTTCCTTTGCATCACTATTGGTTGCCTGTACATTTTCCTTTGTTTCTCTTAGCATAGGCTTCATTTTTTCATCTGGTTTTTGAACAGAGTCCACCAATTCTGTGAGCATCTTGATAACCAGTGTGTTGAACTGTGCATCCGATAGGTTGGCTATCTCTTCCTCGCTTAGTTGTATTTTTTCTGGAGCTTTGAAGTGTTCTGTCATTTGGGCCGTTTTTTTTTTTTGTCTTGGTGCATCTGTTACTTTAAGGGGCGGAGCCTTAGGTGTTCACCTGGGCGGGATAAGGCTTGTTGCTGCGCTGTGACGCTGTACGTGGGGGAGGGGCCGAGAGGGAGCAATGGTGCCCGCTTCACTCTCCTCCGGATTTCAATCTTTCACTCTGATACCCACAATCAAACTGGGCCGCTCTGGTGCTGGTTTCCGAGTGGGTGGGCCTGTTCACTCTAGGCCCCTGTGGGTCTCTCCAAGGACCTCTCCTGTGAGGCTGGGAGTCTCTCCTGCTGCTGCCTCAACCCCCACGGGCGTTTTCAATCAGAGGTTTGAGGCTTTATATCCCTGAGCTGGAGCCCTGGGTTGTGAGGTCTGCTTCACTCCCCGCAGTTCGTCTGGTTTATCTGTGCATGAGTGTGGGGTTTCAGGGTGCTACTGCCGCTCTGCCTGCCCTGCTCTCTGCCACTCTGAGTCCAGCCCTCTAGGTTTGTCTGTGTGCGAATGTGGGGCCGCAGGGTCTGCTAGTGGTCAGACTGCCTGTCCCGTTAGTCCCACACTCCGCCAATCTCGGTCCCGCCACGGCCACAAGTGTCCTCTCTGCCCTGGTGCCCGTCTCCGCCCCTCCTACCGGTCTGGATGAATGTTTATTTTTTATTTCCTTGGTGTTGGACTTCCTTGCCGTTCGATTTTCTGTCAGTTCTGGTTGTGTGAGGAGGTGCAGTGCATCTACCTACGCCGCCATCTTGGTTCTCTGATTTATTTTTTAAAGGTGTTTTTGCTTTGCCTGCCAGTAATTTTTTCTGTCCAGTGAAACTTTTGTTTGCTGTTGTTTTATCCCATTCAAGACAATTATCGTTTAATTACACTCTATCTTTCTTTTGCTAGTCCTGGCAAATTTGGATGGCTCTTCTTTCCTGGCTACAGAGTGCTCTTTATACTCAGTTGGGGAAAAGATTCAAGTGCATTATGCACATCTCTCTCTTTGTTAACCCATCTCCCTCCTCCTCATGTTACTGATGAAGTAACCAAGGCACAGAGGAGTCAGGTGGTGAGTCTAAGTTTATAGAGTTAGTGACAGCATAAGGAATTCATAATAAATTTGGTATACAACATCCTGTTTTTAGCTTACGTGCATGTTTTAATGTTCCACTCCCTCTGTGGACTGATCTACTCTTTGTTCCTTCTCCTTACTCTGGTTAACTTTTATGATCTTTAAATATGTGGTTCGATCACCTCCTTCAGGAAGTCTTCTTTGTCTCCTGAAGTATGCTTCCCTGCAATCCTCTCCTGAGCTCTCATTGCATCCTATGCATACCTTTACCCTTACCAAATAGTATACTTTGAAGACAGGCTCAACTACCTTTCTCATGCTTAAACTCCTAGGAAGACAAAAGATAGCTCTCTTTAGAAGTCTTGATTCTCTTGTTCTCCAGTCAAGGGTGCTGCTGATATGATTACTTCCCAATTTTCTCACCACCCTTTTTCTTTTCACCTAGTTAAAAAAGCATAACACATAACTATTCAATTATTACTAAACAGGAATAAATATAGCATTAATTTTCAAATACTTTTTTTAGAGGATGTACTAACTGTAAGATTTTAGTGGTTGCTGCACCATAATTAATTAATTTAATTTCCAGTGTAAAGTGCATCAAAATTTGAAGCTAAATTTATGTGATAATTAATTACAATTAAGCCCAGAAGAGAATATACTTTCTTAGACTGCTGTCATCTATTTATTTATTTTTGGTTTTCCTTTTGAAAAGCACATCTCCTAAAATTGAATTTTCTAAGACAATGAGTTAGCAGGAACACTGGCCAACTGGGCCTCGGAATGCCCATGAGATGGTATTTGCTGAGGATTACAACAGTTGGCTCTGACACCAAGGGGCACATGCAGCACCCCTGGGTCTATAAGCACCCATGCGACTTGGAGAAAACTATTTCATCATCCTTTTTTTATCCAATAGAATACTTACGTCACAATTAAATGAGGTATGTTTAAAGATCTGTCACATAATAGATGTTCAATATGCTTGGTGCTAACTTTATAATTTTACTACAACAGAGTTGAGGAGCTCTGCACCAGTGGGAGGCTAAGTGTAGAATACATTGAGATTCAGCCCTACCTCTCTGACTCCTCCATGACCCGCAGCCTGGCTCCAATGCTCCAACTTTGAACTGTTTGTCTTCCAGCAACTTGTCACTCACTACCCTTTCAATCCATTACTTCTTGCTGATGGGATGTGAAATGAGAAGAGCTGTCATCTGTAAAGGCTGAATCACCAACGCAGAAGACCCTTCTGGGCCCAGGGGCTCTGGCCTTCACTTGCTTGACCTCCCTGAGACTCTCTGATGCCTTGGCTTCCTATTAGGAGGGACCTTTTTCAAAACCCCAGAATAAAGACAGGCAGGCACACACTTCCCATCTTTCATTATGTATTTTTTCCTGTGCTGCCAGGAATTGTGTTTGGTGAAACAAACTAAGAAGAGAGGAGCCAGGATTGGGGGTGGAGTTCTGTGGTATTTGATTTCCACAGCCACATACTGCAGTACCAACTACTCAGCAATGGACTGGCTAATAACATACTATATCCACCAGAATAGCCTGGCACATCCCAAATCCAAGGTAGCAGGCAGTCTTCACTTTCCAACTAGTTGGAAAGCAGCTGAGGGAATGGGATGCTCATGTTACTAGCCACAAATGGCTTCTGGGCTTGTGTTTGAAGTTCTTACTGAGGGAACCATGTCTTAGTTCAGGAGACTGTGCTTGGATTTAGTTAATTCAGTGATCCTTATCAAGGTGAAGTCAGGAGGGTTTTTTCGGTCAACTGGCATGGGAAACTATTTTTGGTTTGTTAAGTAATGAGTTTTATAAATAAGAAGTAGATGGAGACCCCTTTAGCTGTGGACCACAGGAAAGGCCCAAACTAAAGAAAACACCATTTAACTGGACTCCCCAGTTGACTAAATTGTTTTGTTTTCAGTTTTAGGAGAACAGGTCAGATGAGACTGTTATAGTTTAATATTGTGGTTTTCCTTCAAAGAGGAACTTCTGAGCTATTGTCTAAAATTAGTATACAGTCTCATTCCCTTTATAATAATCTCTAATGTTCTGAGTGGTAATTTTGAGGCTACGAATGAGTCTGATTAATTAAAGGAAGGTTTAATTATTTTCTGTAGGTTGAGTTGGGACCAGTGTTAGCAGTAGGCAGAGTAGTCTTTGGAAACTGGCAAAGTGGCACTATGATATACCTCCTTCTTATTTCTTCGGTGTTTACTGTCTCTTTAACAGAATAGAGAGACTTTAATTCCTAATCTAAGTCTGATGAGAAAGAAGTAACTCTAGACTTTCACATTCTGCTGTAAATGACCTTTATGTGGTCTTTTTGTAGTTCTGCTGTGTTAGAAGACATTGGATGCCTGGAGGTGGATGGGGCACCACCCAGAGGGAGGCTGAAGGAAGTATCAGAAAAGAGACAGGTTCAGCCTTTGTTCACTTTCGAATCCACTCTCAGCTTTTCTTTAAATATCCAGGTGGTTGACTTTCATTCCTTTTGCCATAATTAGTCAAATGGTAGTGTAAATAGGTGTACTTTCAGAAGCAGTAGTTTCAGAAATAGTTATTGTTTTTTTGTTTGTTTTGTAAGGGGAATATACAGGGTGGATGACTCATATTATAAATAATTTGGCAACAAAATCAGGTATCAAACACCTTGAATGTCTTTAGGGAGGTAGTCAGACTAATATTACATGAGTCAGCTGCTATTAAATCCCATAAATGAGATTTAGAAAAGTTAAATTATTCCCTAAGATCACACAGATAAAGACCTGAAACTGTGGGGTTATTTACTTTGCTAAGTACCCCTAGAGTCTATACATGGTCCTCAGTTCCTCTGCAGCATATTCCTGGACACCAAGGACATTTTAAATTTCTTAGGTGTCAGGGGATTCTTGGTTCCCCTGAAGGCCATTGGCATACAGGGTTGAATCTTGCTTTACACCAGTCAGCCTAATGAAGTCTGTTTCTATTTTATTCCTGTTCACTCTGCATTCTCCTGTGGGTCCTGCTGCCCTTTGCTTTTGCTTTGAAGAATGGAATTCTCTGGGTGACCTAACTTGGTATTTAACACTCCTACTCTTTTTGCTTTTCTTCTCTAAAGCCATTGTCTTGACTGACTGTTTTGTGATTTCTGTTATTCTAGATCCTGGTTTTGACATTGGGGAAAGATTATGCACTCCCTGTTGACTCCACTGTAAGTTTCTGAAGTTTTCCTTGTTTCTATGCTGTGTCTTGCTATAGCCCCCCCTTCTTTACAACTGTGCCAGCCCTACCCTGGGCTTAGAAGACTCACTGTAATCAAAGTGGCTGAGTATGAGAAAAATAGATTTCCAAGAGCACTAGATGAAATAAAATTTTCAATTAATTTGCCAACTGTTTTATCCAAAGTTTCTTTTTATTCTTTGCATCATACAATCAATTATAACTTTGCTCTAACATGGCAAAAATATTGGACAAAAGAAATGCAGCATTATTGTGATGACTGAGTGTTGTTTTTGAACCATGAAGTTTGAGTATTCACTGTGTGGAGTGGGAGAGTTGGGCTAAGTTTGGGTGTTAAGAAATATCACAAAACAGTGTTAACTTTTTGGAGAAGACAAAGAATATCTCACTAATAGTACCAGGCACTTGAAGCCCTGCTGAGAAGGGCATGAAATATTTATCATCTGCTTTTAAGTAAGAAGGAAGAGGCCTCATTAAAATTTTATATTTACATTTCCATCCATCTGCCAACTTTCAAGTTTGTGCCATGTTCTCAAATTGTTCAAAGAACTCATGCCTTCAGGGAATAAATTGTGAGGAAGCCTCTATAATGCCTGTTGAATTTTCCCTAGACTGGAATGGCTGAGGAAAGCTTTAACTTTTTTTGGACATAGCAGTCAGTTCGTTTGTGCTTATGTAAAGAGTCACAGTCTTGCAGAGAGGCCGACACATGCCGTGGTCACTTGCATGAGTGCACATATAGGTAGCAGCCTCTTTCTTCCCAACTCAGAGTATTTAATTGGAAAGAATAAAAAATACTAACTACATCTATCTTAATATCTGAGTGTACTGTAGTTTGCAATACTTTTTGAATAATCTGACATATTTTTATGTGGGAACTGGACTTCATATACAAGGAAGCAGACTATATTAACTGTCTCCCACACAAACAGGGAGCTTCCCTGATTTCATATGCTCATTGTGCTGTGATTTGTGTGCACTGATTTATAGTTTATACCTCCTATAATCACTTTCATAGCTTTGTAATTAATTATTCTCTTGTTTTAGGGATGCCTGACTCATATTTTTCACTAGTTTAGAATTTTCTTAATTTATTTAATGTTTATTAGACATTCATTCAACCAATATTGGTTAAGTACCTCCTAGGTATCAGGCCCTAGGCTGATTGCTAGGGAAATTAAGATAATCGAATAGTTCTTGTCCTTAAGGTTCTCTTTGAAGAGCTAAATAAGTAAATAGAATGTCAAAATATGTGTGTGCACTTGTGTGCCTTTCTGGAGAGCCAAAGGAGAAGCTTAACCTGGAATGCACAAATGTACTTGTCCTCAGGGGAGAGATAAGAACAAGGAGAAGTCATTTTCTGTCATGGCACTATTTAAATGCCTTTTAGAGAGCTGGTAAAAATGCCGCAGGAGGGATTGAGCGAAGATTTTGGATGCTCATGTAGAAAGACAGAAATGGAGGCAGAAAACAAGAGGTAGAGAGACAGTGACAGAGAGGAACTGAGAAGTAGAAGAAAATGAGTGTAAGGGAGGCAGAGAGAGAGAGAAAATTCAGATTCAGTTCCTTACTGGGAAGGAACTCACAATCTCAGAGTGAAAAAACAACCAGTGATCAGAAAAAGACAAGCAGAATAGTAATGTGAGCACAATTGCAAGGGGACCCCTCTTATGGAGGAGAGAGAAAATCCAGCTCTAAGTGTCATCACTTCTAACTTATCTTGAGGAGTTCATAACATGTTCCAGGTCACAAATTCTTCAGGGTAATCTTTCCTCCTGTAGCATATCCCATGTGGTTTGGACCCCTTGACCTTTCCTCCCTAGAGATTATATCTGGTCTTCCATTGTGTTTCAGGTCCAACCCAGAAAAGAAGCAAAGTCAGACAAGCAATGCCATAGCTGACATCAGGACCAGCTGTACTGATTAATGACCCCTGCTCTGGTGTCCACTAGTCAGTGGAGACCATGACCCTGAAAGGACATACCTGGAAAGCTGATGAATATTCTATTGATTCTCCCCATGGGATCTCTCCAAAAATCCCTACCCTTAAAATACCTTAAGACAGAAGACCCAGCTGCATTTCCTCCAGCGAGTACACCTGCATCTTTCCCCTCCCTCTCCCACTTGCCTTTGCCCTCTCCTTCATCTTCCCCCAGGAACTTCCCGTTGTCTCTCTCTTTCTCCTAAGCTCCAAGGGCGCCTTATTTTACTTCTGAACTTGTTTCCTGAGCCTATTTCTTCTATGGCTCACTTCTACTTCTGTGACTTACTACATAAACTTTCTCTTATATTTTGAGCCTTGACTCTGAATTCTTTCCTAGCCAGAATTCAAATACCAAGGTTGCTGAACAAGGTCTGGTCTGAGTCCACTAGTCTACCACCTGGTGCCTGTTCTTGCTTCCTTGCAGAACCTTGCACTCCAGGAAGCTCCTGTCTTGTCTGGGGCAGTGGATGCATCCCAGGATGCCTGACCTGACAGCTCTCTCTGCATGTGAGGTCCTAAGAGCAGGAAACCACCATTTAAAATTTTTTTTGCTCTAATATTGAAAGGCCTACTTAAAAAAATCTTGTGGATTTATTTTGTATACATTTAGTTCATGGTATTTTTGCTTTTTGAAAGTGGCTTATAATTTTCCCCCCAATTATTGTTTTAAAAAGCTTAATTTGATTATTTATGAACAGGCATGTTCTGGTCCACATTAACCAGAACATTAACCTTCTCATCTGGAAATCAGAAACTTGGCTTAATTCTTCCTCCTTTGTGCCCATTGAGTTCATCTGTATCTTTTAATCCCTGTTGTCATGCCATGGTTAAGAGCCCTTTCCTCTCTTCCTACTTCTCTCTCTTCTTCCCTCTCTCCCTCCCTCCCTTTCTCCTTTTCTTCCTTCCTCACCTGGATTAGAGCATCAGCATCATCATTTGCCTTCTTGTCTTCAGTCTAACAACTCCCTTGCCCTCAATCTACTTTCAATACTATGACATCTTTAATATAAAGAAAAAACTAAATTTGAAACAAAAGTAGCAGAACCTTTTATTCATAAACTTGAGGAGTGGAACCCAATTGCTGTCCCATCTGTTTCAGCAGAGTTTCAAAGGTATAGGATGGAGACTCAGTTCTCTAGAGTAAAAACAGAAACACTGAGACAAACTCTGATTGGCACATTTTCTATTAAGTTAGGAGTTTGGGGGAAGATTTTCTAATTGATCTTCAGTACATTTGGTTGTCTTTGGCTGCAAGGGCATAAGCAAGTGGTCTGGGGACATTTCAATAGTATTGGAGGGGGGTTTCTGTTACCTGCAATATTCTGGAATAAAAAAGAAATGATGGGGAACTTTTTAGGGTGATAGTTCTTATGAGAAGCCCACTGCCATGGCAGGCAGTTTTTCACTGCTAATGACATTCCTTCACTTACTTGTATTTGAATGGGAGACTTTAGTAAAAGACCAATTACCTTTGTCTAATATGCAGGGACTTCTTTAGTTATTGAGTCTCATAAAGTAATTTATTTGCAGTTGTCCAAACACTTGTAGGCTCTCTTTCCTTTGGGACTTTACATATGTTATTCTTTCAATATGGAACTTTGTAGCTCCTCACCCCTACTTCTGAACCAACATACATGTATGAGTGCACATGTGCTGTCTTTACTTAGCTAAGTTTTACTTTTGTAGAAATAAGCTCTGGTGTCTTTTCCTCTGGGATGTCTAGTTGACTTCCACCTTGTCTAGGCTGCAAATCTCTTTTGCCCTGATATCACCCTGTGTATTTTAGCATTATCACATTGCATTATTATACTCGTCATTATTATTATCTGTTTACTGTGGGTCTTTTTCATTCTACTGTACAGGCACAGCCCAGAGATATTGTGAGTTTGGTTCTAGACCACCACAATAAAGCAAGTCATGTGAATTTTTTGCATATAAAAGTTATGTTTACACCATAAAATAGTCTATTAAGTGTGCACTAGTTTCATGTAAAAAATACACATATATATGTATATATATATATATTTCAGATTTTTTATTTGTTTTCAGAGAGAGGGGAAGGGAGGGAGAGAAACATCAGTTGGTTGCCTCTTGCACACCCTCAACCAGGGACCTGGCCTGAAACCCAGGTATGTGCCCTGACTGGGTATCAAACCAGTGACCTTTCAGTTCATAGGCTGGTTCTCAATCCAATGAGTAACACCAGTCAGGGCCATATCTTAATTAAATTGCTAAACAATGCTAAACAACATCTGAGCCTGTGAGAAAAATGGCACCAATAGACTTTGTTGATGCAGGTTTGCCACAGCCTTCAATTTGTAAAAAGTGAAATATTTGTACAGTGTACTAAAACAAAGTATGCCTGTACATTCTCAAAAGGAGAGACTTAGAAACAGTCTAAAAGTCCTGTGTTTCTAAAAGTCCATTTTTGTACTCTGCAGTCTCAACAATCGGCACTTAGCTAGAGCTCAAAAGACATGGGTGAGTTGATTAAACCATTAATTAATGCTTGTTTGGAGTTTTCCTTTCTCACTGATCTTCATCTCAGTATTTTACAGAAAGCTTTCTCAAAGGAAGAGAGGATTCAGGGCTGAGGCCCTGGAATCCTGCTTTCTGCTCAAACACCACCCATAATTTCAATAGCAGCTCATATTGAAATTCCTCACTAGGAATTTTTATAGCACAAACATCCTCAGTATGCCTGTATCCCCCACACAGCGGTCACTGAATGCACATGTGTTTAGTTTTGTTTCCCAGTGACTGATGACACTGCTTTTATTTGTGAAGGCAGACTTCAGCAGAAACAATTCAAGTCACTTGCAGGGGAGGCTGGTAGTATGTGTGAGGCAGGATATTAAGAAGCTAGGAAAATTCCTTGGGTAGTAGAATGGGGAAACTGAGACAGATAGTTAAATGACCTAGCAGTTTACAGGCCAAGCAATTTACAGCTAGATAACAAATTGCAAGGTCTTAATTTTTCTAAGCAAGGACACTTAGGAGCAAATAGTTTACACATTTCAGACCAAGCCAGGGATGGACCTACCTCAGTCCCAGTCCCTCTTCAATGATATTTTTTGAAGGTGCAACTGACCATAGAATGATCATGACCCCTCTATACACTACTTTTGGTGAATCAGCATATTAAAGGACACACCTAAAAAGCTGGAGGATCTCAGTAAGAGACCTCCTCTATAATTCCCATCTTTAGAAAACAGATAGCAGCCCTTAAGAAAAAGGACCCAGTGTGTGCTCTCCCTAGTGAAAGCCCACATCTTCCCACCCTTCTTTCCTCAGGTGTGCATCTTTGCTCTCTTTCTCCTAAGGTCTCCACAAGACTTGCAGCCAGGGGAACAGTGGGCAATGGCAGCTTGTCCCAGGCTAACCCCCGAACCTGCCTTAAGGGTCCTCCTTTTGCCTCTGTAACTTGTTTCCTGAACCCATGTAGCCCAGATGGCTCACTTCTGCCTCTGTGACTTTCTTTCTAAAGGACCAAGATGACTTGCATAGGCTCAACTCTTCCTCAGGTTTTCAAAGGACCAAGGGTCCACTTAGGCTCACTCCTTTTGCTATCTTGCCTCTTCTATGTTAAGCCCTGATTTTATTTCAATATCCCCAGCTTTAATAAACATACTCTTAAAATCAGCTGGACATGTATCATGAAATCTTTCCTGCACTAAGTCAAGAACCCACACATTACAGACCATGCTTTTGTCCCAGTCCCTTTCTGGCGAAAACTGCAGAGGTGAGAAGGATCCTAACAGACTACTTTTCAAATTATTTTGCATATTATGTCCCATCCATACCCTAATTTTGTAGCGAATAGAGCATTAAGAGTGGAAGCAGTTCAACCACCAGGTTTCTGACAGGATTGCTTATAAACATCATAGCATTAGAGCAAATGTACTCTTAGTTTTAGGTCTTTTTAACTTGTGGAGTTATAAATTAATGCCTAGAATAATTAACTTATTCCCTAGTAGATGCTAATGTGATTTTTTAACAACCTCTACTTAATTATTCAAGAACAATTTTAAGGTGCAGAGTAGGTGGCAGAACCTACCACACAAGCAAAATGAAACATAGAAGAAAGGATATTAGTTGAATTCTCAAGTTTCTCTTTTGTGACTACTGACTGGTCAGTCTAAAACACAGGCTTGCATATTTTAAATACAATATGAATTTTGTATTTATTTTTTGCCTTCAGTATATCAAAAAAAACTATTATGTAAACCAAATCCAAAATAAAATATCAGTTCAGCAAATTCAACATATTAAAAAACATATCAGCCCTAGCTGGTGTGGCTCAGTGGATTGAATGCCGGCCTGTGAACCAAAGGGTTGCCGGTTTGGTTCATGCCTGGGTTGAGGGCCAGGTCTCTGGTAGGGGGTGCACAAGAGGCAACCACACATTAATGTTTCTCTCCTTCTCTTCCTTCCTCCTTTCCCCTTTCTCTAAAAGTAAATAAATAAAATTTAAAAAAAAACATATCAGCTTGGTTTTAGAAATGTAAGAAAACTATAATGTTAGAAGAATCTCTCAGTATAGCTCCTTGTATAATAGACTAAAGAAAAAAAACACGTGATTATCTCCAGAGATGTAAAACAAAACAGCATTTGATGAAGTATGACATTTATTTGTGATAAAAAACCACTTAGAAAACTATGACCAGTAACCAATTTCCCTAACTTGATGAAGTCTATACACAAACATTTTACATAATAGAAAACCATAGCATATTGCATTTAAACATTTTTTATTGAATTTTTTTCATTACCATTTATCCCCCTTTACCCTCCTCTCACCTGCAATAACCACACTGTTGTCCATGTCCATAAGTCCTTTTTCCTTTTTGATTTATCCTTCCACCTCCTACCTCCCCTCCATAGATGTCAACCTGTGGTCTATGAGTGTTTATTTTGCTTGTTAGTTCATTAGATTCCACATATGAGAGAAATTATATGATATTTGTCTTTCTCTGACAGGTTTATTTCACTAGGTCCACCCATGATGTCACAAAGGGTAAATTTTCTTTTTTCTTTTTTTTATGGCCCAGTAGTATTCCATTGTGTAAATGCCCCATAGTTGCTTTATCAACTTGTCTACTGATGGACACTTGGGCTGCTTCCATATCTTGGTGATTATAAATTGATGCAGGTACTGGCCTGCAGTGTCCCCAGCGTTATGGCTAAGAATAAGTGTACCAAGACATGATCTGCTTGGGGAGGAAAGGAGAAGGGCCAGGAATCTGTTCCTCAATGGACTTTTATTGGGTTTAATTTGCATACGAATACATGTAAAGCTCATCAATGATTATCAGGCAGTAAGGATCAAACAATAGGTAACTTTCAAAGAACTATGAGGGCTTATTTAGTGTCATGGTCAGATAGCTAAAGGGCCATAAAACTTTGGGGTAACAAACTCATTTCATGTTTGGACCCTTATCATTTAAATAGAAGGTATTAGCAAAGCAGGTTTCACAGGATTTTATGCATTCTTTCTTAGGTCTGATCATCCTGGAGAACCTGCCCTTTCCAGCACAGGGCTGCACCCACCTCTGGCATTGTTTCAGGATTAGGTCGAGCAGGGGAAGTAAGGCAGCCAAGAGATTAGGAGACTTCTTGCAGACTTGTTGAAGCCGAGGGGCAAGGGTCCATCACCCTCTTTTTCTATAGCCCCCCAAGTCCTTCCCTGAGGGTCCCCTCATGACCATGCCTATCTTAGGTTGTCCCTCCCTTGAGGAATCTTACCTGTCATTGGCTAACTGGCCATGCACTGGGGACCAGACAGGTTGAAGTAAAGTGGGCAGAGGTGGGGAGATAAGCTTTGTCTCCTTAGTGGCTTAGGGTCCCAAGGTCTCTCACTCAGCCTTAGCCATGGGGGGTTGCAGCTTCTGAAACCATGCAGGGCAGTTCCCAACAGTAAATAATGCTGCAATGAACATAGCAGTATCCTTTTAAATATTAGTGTTTTGGGTTTCTCAGATATATTCCAGAAGTAGGATTGCTGAGGAAAAAGGCAGTTCCACTTTTAAGTTTTTGAGGTATTTCCATCCTGCTTTCCATAGTTGCTGCGCCAATTTGCATGCTCAGGAACAGTACAAAAGAGTTCCTCTTTCTCCACTTCCTTGCCAGCACTTGTTTGTTGGTTTATTGATGATAGTCATTCTGACTGGTATGAGGTGGTATCTCATGTTTTAATTTGTATTTTCTGATGATTTCTGATGTTGAGCATCTTTTCATATATCTATTATCCTCTTTGGAGAATGTCCAATCAGGTCCTTTGCCCATTTTTTAATTGGATTGTTTTTGTGTGTGTGTGTTGTTTTATAAGTTTTTTTAAATAAATTTTGATTATTACCCCTTATCACATGTATTGGCAAATATGTTCTCCCATGAAGTGCATTGTCTTTTCATTTTGTTGATAGTTTCCTTTGCTGTGCGAAAACTTTTTAGTTTGATGTAGTCCCATGTGTTTATTTTGTCTTTTGTTTCCCTTGCATGAAGAGATAAAATATTGCTACAAGCTGCCCTGTCTGGTGTGTCTCAGTTTACTGAGTGCCAGCCTGTGAACCAAAGGGTCACCAGTTAGATTCCCCATCAGGGCACATGCATGGGTTCCAGGCCAGGTCCCCAGTAGAGGGCATGTGAGAGACAGGCATACATTGATGTTTCTCTCTCCCTTCCCCTCTCTCTAAAAATAAATAAATAAAATCTTTAAAAATATATTCCTACGAGCCATGGCTGAGATTTTACAGCCTATGTTTTCTTCTAGGATTTTTGATTTTGGGGAGGTTTTTTTTTTTTATTAATGCTTCAATCTCACTAGGTATAGTCTGTCTATTTAAATTCTCTGATTCTTCCTGTTTTAGTGTTGAGAGACTGTATGTTTCTAGGAATTTATTCATTTTATCCAGGTTGTCCTTTTGTTGGCATATAGTTGTTCATAACATTTTCTTATAATCCTTTGCATTTCTTTGGTGCCAGTTCTTATTTCTCCTCTTTCATTTCTGATTTTATTTATTTGGGTCCTCTCTCACTTTTTCTTGATGAGTTTGGTTAAAGGTTTGTCAAACTTATTTTGTTTTGTAAAGAACCAGATCTTAAATTCATTGATCTTTTGTATTATTTTTAGACTCCATTTTGTTTGTTTCTTCTTTGATCTGTATTATTTCCTTCTTTCTACTCACATTGGGCTTTGTCTGTTGTTGGTTTTAAAATACCTTTAAGTGTAAAGTTAGATTGTTTACTTGAGCATTTTTTTTGTTTCTTTCTTCTTCTTTTTTAATCTCATAACAAGTGAGTTGGAATTATTCTAATATCTATTACATTTGCTTTTCAATATTTAAATTATTTTATTGTCGTTCAATTACAGTTGTCTGCATTTTCTCCCCACCTCTCTACCCCGCCAAGCCAAACCTACCTTATTCCCTTGTTTCCACCCTCCCTCTTGTTTTGTCCATGTGTCCTTTATAGTAGTTCCTCAAAATCCTTCTCCCCACTACCCCTTCCACCCTCCCCTCTGGCTATTGTTAGATTGTTCATAATTTCCATGTCTCTGCTTATATTGTGTTTTCTTTTTTCCTCTGTTGATTAAGTTCCAGTTAAAGGTGAGATCATATGGTATTTGTTCCTCACTGCCGGGCTTATTTCACTTAGCATAATGCTCTCCACTTTCATCCATGCTGTTGCAAAGGGTATAAACTTCTTCTTTCTCTCTGCTGTGTAGAATTCCATTGTGTAAATGTACTAACATTTTATGATCCACTAATTTGCTGATGGGCACTTAGTTTGCCTCCAGTACTTGGCTATTGTAAATTGTGCTGCTATGAACATTGAGGTGCATACATTCTTTTGGATTGGTGTTTCAGGGTTCTTAGGGTATAATCCCAGCAGCAGAATTTCTGGGTCAAAGGGCAGTTCCATTTTTAGTTTTCTGAGGAAATTCCATGCTGTTTTCCACAGTGGCCTCACCAGTCTGCATTCCCACCAACAGTGTACTAGGGTTCCCTTTTCTCCGCATCCTCTCCAACATTTGTTTGTGGATTTGTTTATGTTGGCCACTCTGACTGGTGTGAGATGGTACCTCATTGTGGTTTTAATTTGCATCTCTCTGATGGATAGTGAGGCTGAGCATCTTTTCATATGTCTCTGGGCCCTCTGTATGTCTTCCTTGGAGAAGTGTCTGTTCAAGTCCTTTGCCCATTTTGTAATTGGGTTGTTCGTCTTCCCGGAGTGGAGTCGTGTGAGTTCTTTATCTATTTTGGAGATCAGGCCCTTGTCTGTGGTATCATTGGCAAATATGTTTTCCCATACAGTTGATTCTCTTTTCATTTTAATGCTGTTTTCTTTAGCCATGCAGAAGCTTTTTATTTTGATGAGGTCCCATTTGTTTATTCTTTCCTTTATGTCCCTTGCTTTAGGGGACATGTCTGTGAGGATGTTGCTGCATGGAATGTCTGAGAATTTCCTGCCAATGTTTTCCTCTAGGACTTTTATGGTGTTACAACTTATATTTAAGTCTTTTATCCACCTTGAATTTATTTTTGTGTATGGTGTAAGTTGGTGATCAAGTTTCATTTTTTTGCATGTAGCTGTCCAGATCTCCCAACACCATCTGTTGAAGAGGCTGTTTTGGCTTCATTTTATGCTCCTGTCTCCTTTGTCAAATATTAATTGACCGGAAAGACTTGGGTTTATTTCTGTGCTCTCTGTTCTGTTCCATTGGTCTATGTGCCTGTTTTTATGCCAGTACCAGGCTGTTTTGATTACACTGGCTTTGTAACACAGTTTGATATCAGGTATTGTGATCCCTCCTGCTTTGTTCTTCTTTCTCAAAATTGCTGCAGCTATTCAGGGTCATTTATGGTTCCATATAAATTTCTGAAATGTTTCTTTTATGTCTGTGAAATATGTCATAGGTACTTTAATAGGGATTGCATTGAATCTATAAATTGCTTTGGGTAGTATGGCCATTTTGATGATGTTAATTCTTCCAATCCATGAGCATGGTACATGCTTCCATGTGTTTGTGTCTTCCTTAATTTATTTCTTCAATGTTGTGTAGTTTTCTGAGTACAGGTCTTTTACTTCCTTGGTTAGGTTGATTCCTAGGTACTTTATTTTTCTTGTTGCTATATCAAATGGGATTTTTTTCCTGATTTCTGTTTCTGATGTTTCATTGTTGGTGTACAGGAATGCCTTTGATTTCTGAGTATTGACTTTGTATCCGGAAGTTTTGCCAAATTTGTTTATTAGGTCATATAGTTTTTTGGTGGAGTCTATAGGATTTTCCATGCACACTATCATGTCATCTGCAAACAGTGACAGTTTCATTTCCTCCTTTCCCATTTGGATGACTTTTATTTCTTTTTCTTGTCTGATTGCTGTGGCTAGAATTTCCAATACTATTTTGAATAGGAGTGGTGAGAGAGGGCATCCTTGTCTTGCTCCCGATCTTAGTGGGAAAGCTCTAAGTTTTTGTCCATTGAGTATGATATTGGCTGTAGGTCTCTCATATATAGTCTTTATTATGTTGAGGAATGCTCCCTCTATTCCCACCTTGCTGAGTGTTTTTATCATAAATGGGTGCTGTATCTTATCAAATGCTTTTCCCGCATCTATTGAAATGATCATGTGATTTTTTTCTTTGCAGTTATTGATGTGATGTATTATGTTTATTGATTTGCAAACATTGTACCATCCTTACATCCCTGGGATGAATCCCACTTGATCATTGTGTATGATCTTTTCAACGTATTGCTGGATGCAGTTTGCGAATATTTGTTGAGGATTTTAGCATCGATGCTCATCAGCAATATTGGCCTGAAATTTTCTTTCTTTGTTATGTCTTTATCTGGCTTTCAGATTAGGGTGATGTTGGCTTCATAAAATGAATTTGGGAGTCTTCCATCTTCTTGAATTTTTTGAAATAATCTCTGCAGGATGGGAGTTAGCTCTCCCTTAAATGCTTTGTAGAATTCTCCTGTGAAACCATCTGGCCCAGGGCTTTTGTGTGTTGGGAGTTTTTTGATTACTGTTTCAATTTCATCTGGTGTTATTTGCCTGTTCAGGCTTTCTGCTTCTTCTTCATTGAGTTTTGGAAGGTTATATTTTTCTAGAAATTTATCCATTTCATCTAGGTTTTCACATTTCTTGGCATACAATTCTTTGTAGTAGTTTTTTACACACCTTTGTATTTCAGTGGTATTAGTTGTAGTCTCTCTTCTTTCATTTCTGATTGTGTTTATTTGGGTCCTCTCTTTTTTTCTTCATGAGCCTACTTAAAGGCTTGTCAATTTTGTTTATATTTTCAAGGAACCAGCTCCTGGATTCATTGATGTTTACAATTGTGCTTTTAGTCTCTATGTCATTTAATTCTGCTCTGATCTTGGTTATTTCCTTCCTTCTACTTCGTCTGGGTATTCTTTGTTGTTGTTCCTCGAGTTCTTGTGGGTGTAGGGTTAGGTTGTTTATTTGAAATGTTTCTATTCTTTTTAGTTAGGCCTGTATCACTACGAACTTCCTTCTCAGGACTGCATTTGCTGTGTCCCATAGGTTTTGGATTGTTGTGAATTAACTTTCATTTGTTTCCAGAAACTTTTTGATTTTTTCCTAATCTCATTCTTCACACATTCATTGTTTAATAGCATGCTATTCAATCTCCATGATTTTGAGTGTTTTGGGTTTTTTTCCTTGAGGTTGGTTTCTAGTTTCAGTCCCTTGTGGTCAGAGAAAATGCTTGATATGATTTCAATTTTCTTGAGTTCATTGAGGCTTGTTTTGTGGTCTATCTTTGAAAAAGTTCCATGTACACTTGAAAAGAATATGTATTTTGCTTCTTTGGGATGAAAAGCTCTCTAAATATCAGCTAAGTCCATTTCATCTAGGGTATTGTTAAGTGACACAATATCCTTGTTGATATTTTGTTTGGAAGACCTGTCCATTTTTGACAGTGGGGTGTTAAAGTCCCCTACTATAATTGTGTTGCTGTCAATATCTTTCTTAAAGTCCTCCAAGATTTTCTTTATGTATTTGGGTGCTCCTATGTTGGGTGCATATATATTTACAATGTTTATGTCTTCTCTGTGGATTCTTCCTTTGAGTATTATGAAGTGAGCTTCTGGGTCTCTCTCTATGGCCCTTTCTTTGAATCCTATTTTGTGTGATATGAGTATTGCTACCACTGCTCTTTTTCCCTGTCCATTTGCCTGGAAAATTTGTTTCCACCCTTCACTTTCAGTCTGTGTAGGTCTTCTGTCCTGAGGTGGGTCTCTTGTAGGCAGTATCTCTTTGGGTCATGCTTTCTTATCCATTCAGCTATTCTGTGTCTTTTGATTGGAGCATTTAATCCTTTTACCTTTAAGGTTATTATTGATAGGTAGTTATTTATTGCTTGTTTTTTTGCACCTGTGTTCCTGTCCCTCTCTCTCTTTTCCTTCCTTTCCTTAAAGCAGTCCATTTAGCATCACTTGCAGAGCTGGTTTGGTGGAAGTATATTCTTTTAGACTTTTTTGTGTGGGAAACTCCTTATTTGGCCTTCTATCTTGATTGAGAGCCGTGATGGGTAAAGTAGTCTTGGTTGCAGTCCTCTGGTTCTCATCATTTGGAATATTTTTGCCATTCTCTTCTGGCTTGGAGCATTTCCATGAGAAATCAGCTGCTAATGTTATCAAGGCCCCCTTGTATGTTACTTCCTGTTTCTCCCTTGCTGCCTTTCGGATTGTCTCTTTGTCTTAGAATTTTGCCATTTTAATTATGCTGTGTCTTGCAGTGGGCCTCTTTAGGTTCCTCTTTATTGGGACTGTCTGTGTTTCCTGGATTTGTGTGACTTTTTCTCTGATCAGATTAGGGAAATTTTCCATCATTACTTTTTTATACGGTTTTTCTATCCCTTGCTCTTTCTCTTCTCCTTCTGATATCCCTATTATACATATATTATTACGTTTCATGTTGTCCTGCATTTCCCTTAATCCCTCTTCATTCTTTCTGATCCCTGTTTCCTTTTCTTGCTCATTCTTGGTGTTTTTTCCTACCTTGTCCTCCAGCTCGCTGATCTGATCCTGTGCTTCATCGAGCCTGCTTTTGATTCCTTCTCCTGTGTTCTTCAGTTCAGAAATTGTATTCTTCATTTCCTCTTTGCCCTCGTTGATAGTTTCTATTTCCTTTTTCATGTTGATATAGTTTGCAGTGAGTTCATTGTAGTTTCCCTGTAGTTTTTGGTAATTCTGTGTGAGCTCATGAAGCTTCCTTATAACCAATTCTTTGAACTCAACATCTGATAGTTGACTTGCCTCTTTTTCATTTAGCATTGTTTCTGAGTCTTCCTCCTTTCCATTCATTTGGGGGTTGTTTCTTTGTCTTCCCATTGTTTGTGAGACTCTTCTTTTTAGCTCCTGCTTCTTAAATTAATGTGTTCTCACTCCCTGTGTTTATGGTGTGATCTTCTATGGTAGAAGACCTGTGAGATTCAGTGGTGCCTTCACCTTGATCTCCTGAGCTCAGTGGTCTTGGTGTGTCATTTAAGTTGGCTCTCTCTATGTCTTTGGGTTTTGATTGTTGGGTCTTTCTTTGGTGAGTCCTTCCTAGCAGCTGGTTATCTGAGGGTCATTCTATTCCTCACCTCTTGTTTTTTGTTGGGCAGGTTGTGTTGGAGCTGGTTCTTCCATGTGTACCAGGTTTTGAGGCTTTTGTCTTGCTCTTGCTCAGTTGTTTTTTCTGAGTAATTTCTTCACTATTTAGTTTTATTTCCAGATAGGTTATGTTGAGTTAGTGTGACTTCCACTCCCTCCTTCACCTTCTTCTGTTCTTAGCTGTTGGTGGTTCCTTTGTGGGTGGGTTTCCTCTTCCAGGAGGTATCCTGGTGTTCATAGCTTCTACCAACTGTTTTTTGTGATAGGTTTTAGAGGGAAGGCAAAACAGTTTAAGACAGCAGGAGTGTATTGTATGATATTTAAAGTATCAGCCCTTAGAGAACAGATAGGAGATCCTTTGGCTATATATAGTGTTAACCATGATAATTTACCCATCTAGCCAGTTTTTAGAAAGGGTGGAAAGAATATGAGACTCTTGTTATGGGGGTTTGGGGGAGGATTGTGAGTTGGATCTAGAAAGGTGTGAGCTTGTGGGAGGTCAGATTATGAGGTAAAGTGAGAGTAAAGGGTAGAAAATAGGTGTAATGTGTGAGAGAATAGAGTTAACCACACCAGTAATAAAGTTCAGGAAACAGTGAAGTGGGATGAGAGCTGGGAGGGCTTCTGTGTAGTATTTACAGATGTATGGAAGAACCATTCTTTACAATAGTAATGGAGCAACAATCATATGACAGAATCTATGTGATCTGGATAACTAGAATAGGGAGTATAGGTCTTAGAGTAGTATGGTAATGGAACACAAGTGAAGTGAAAGACAGTTAATTAACAGTACACTATGAAAGAGAGAAAAAGGGGAAACCAGTCAAACAATGCAAATTAACCAGTCAAGCGAAGAAGACTAAACAGAAAGAAGAGAGATACAAAAATACTAATAAAATGAGTGATGTAAGAATAATGAAAAAACAATAATACAAATATACAATAACTTGCAAGTTCTCTGGAGTAGCAAAGTGAAATTTGTTTCACTGTCTCAGCTGTTGGGATGCCTCTTCTTTGTGTCCAAGTCTGGTCTTTCACAGTTCCAGGTTTTATTGTCTCACTTGTGGGGATTTAAAAAAAAAAATAGACAGAAGGAGGAACGGATATAAAGGGATAGAAAGAAGGAGTAGAGCAAGAAAGCAGGAAAGAGAAGAAGAAAGCATTGAAATAAAGAAAAATAATAATAAAGAATTACTTTAAAAAAGAAAAAAAAAAACCCAAGCCTAGTGGCTTCAAACTGGCCAGCCAGTTTTGCTGGTTTTTTGGCTACAGCCAACTCAGGGGGCCTAGTGCAGCTCCTCTCCTTTCCCAACCAGCACTCAGGCAGCCTCTGGCCCAGCTCTGCAGTGGTCCCCAGACCCACAGTTTCAGGCACACACCATCCTCTCGGCTGTGGGTGGGCATGCAGGGCCTTCGGTGATTCTTGGTCTCCTTGGTGCCTGTAGTCTCAGGTCCCTCCGAATTGCACTCCCGTCCTCCCACCCCAAGCCCTGCACTGGGTGCTTCGGATTTGGGCTAATGCCCCTCACACACCCACAGAAGCATGGGGTGGCAGGGTGGAGAGGAGACTGGAGCTGCTGCTACAGGAGAATTCCCCATAGTGTCCCCAAGGGTCTTTTTCTTTTTGAGAAAATCCTCCTGCTCAATCCTCCAGCTCCATCCAAGGAAGGGCCTGTCCTCTCATACAGCCCACCTCTCCCTCTAGACTGGGGATTGTCCAGGTCAGGGCCCACAGGGCCCAACTCTCAATTCCCTGTCCTTGTTCCCCTCCCTGCAACTTCAAGCAACCAGGTCTCTCTTGGTGCTGCTCAAACCTTGTTTGTCAGGGGAGGGAGGCTCTACCAGGAGTCCTGTGGCAGGGCTGGAGGGCCCGGGCCTGGGGCTGCAGTCTCCCTGGTCCCTGGGCTCCTTTTTCGTGTTTCTTGAGATAAGCCTGCATTGCCATGAATTTCCCTTTTAGGATTGCTTTCCCTGTGTTCCACTGATTTTGGGTGGTTTTGTTCTCATTTTCATTTATTGCAAGGTATCTTTTGATTTCTTCCTTGGTCTTATTGTTGACCCATTTATTGTTTAATAACATGTTATTTAACTTCCATATCTTTGGGTATTTTTTAGTTTTCTTCTCGTGATTGATTTCCAGTTTCATAGCATTGTGGTCAGAGAAGAGGCTTGATATAATTTCAGTCTTTTTGAATTCATTGGGACTTGTTTTGTGTCCTAACATGTTGTCTATCCTAGGTAATATCCCATGTGCACTTGAAAAATATGCATATTTTGCTACACTGGGATGAAATGCTCTGTAGATAACAATTAAATCTATTTAATGTAATGTGATTTAAGGCCACTTCACCTTGTTTTCTCTGGAAGATATATCCATTGAAGTCAGTGAGGTGTTAAAATCCCCTAGTATGTCTGTAATTCTGTTGACCTCTCCCTTTATGTCCATCGATATTTGATTTACATGTTAGGTGCTCCTGTGTTGGGTGCATAAATGTTTACTAGAGTTATATTTTCTTTTTGGACTGTTGCCTTTATCACTATGTAGTGTCCTTCTTTGTCTCTTACTTTAGCCTTGTTTTTAAAGTCTATTTTGTCAGATATAAGTATTGTTATCCCAGCTTTTCTTCCTTTCTCATTTGCATGAAATATCTTTTTCCATCCCTTTACTTTTAGTCTGTGTGTATTTTTCAATCTGAGGTGGGTCTTTTAGAGACAGCATATATAGGGGTCTTGCTTTCTTATTGATTCAGCTAACCCATGTCTTTTAATTAGAGCATTTAAGCCATTTACATTTAAAGTGATTACTGATAGATTATGTTTTTGTTGCCATTTTATTTTTTAACTTTTTTCATCTTCTAATTCTTCTCCTCTTTCTCCTCCTTCTCCTCCTCCTTCTTCTGCTTCTGCTTCTCCTTCTCCTTCCCCTTCTCCTCCTTCTCCTTCTCTTTCTTGAAAGCCCGTTAACACTCATTGCAGTACTGGTTTGGTGTTAACAATGTTTTTTAGCTTTTTCTTGCCTAGGAAGCTTTTTATTTAATCTTCAATTTTAAATGATAGCCTTGATGGGTAAAGAAGTTTTGGTTGTAGGTCCTTGCACTTCATCACCTTGAATATTTCATGATAAACCCTTCTGGCCTGAAATGTTTCTGTTGAGAAACATTTGAATCTAATTTGAGTCTAGTTAGCTCCCTTGTTAGTAACTAACTGCTCTTCTCTTTTGGCTTTTATGATTCTCTCCTTTTCTTTAAGCTTTGCCATTTCAATTATGATGTGTCTTGGTGTAGGCCTCTTTGGGTACATTTGTTTGGGATTCTCTATGGTTGCTGGAGTTGTGTGTCTTTTCCTTTAAATAGGTTAGGGAAGTTTTCAGTCATTATTTGGTCAAATAAGTTCTGAATTCCTTGCTTGGGTGTTATTTTCTATTTTGTCTTCCAAATTGCTGAGTCGAATCTACTGTTTATTTCTTTCAGTGTATTATTTATTTCAGATATTGCATTCTTTATTTCTGACTGGTCCTTTTTAATGGTTTCTATGTCTTTTTTCATGCTGTTGAAGATTCTTATAATCATTATTCTAAACCCACTCTATATCTGATAAATTGCTTCCATCCATTTCATTTAGTTCTTCTGGAAAATTCTCTCTCTCTTTTTTTTTTCCTTTCATTTGGAGCCTGTTTCTTTGTCCTCACATTTTGGCCACCTCTTTTTATATGTTTCTATGTATTAGGTAGATCTTCAAAAACTCTGGTTCAGATCTATGCCAGACAATGCCTATGACCAGCCCTGGACAACCTGTTTGGAGATGTCAGTGACCCACAGCTTTGGCTCCCTCTGTTGGGTCTAGGTGTGTGCTGAAATAACCAAGCTGCATACCAAGGCCAGCTTTTACCAGCACCTAGTCTGGGGATGGGTCAGCTAAAGTCTCAGAACTCCTAGAGATCTCCCTCCATCTGCAGGCTTTCTATTAAGGTTGATCTCTGTGATAGCCTCCAGATGTACTCTTCTGTAGCCCAGCTTAAGCTCTACAGGGTAGAGTGAGATGGAGTCCTGCAGGTGGGGCTATTGCTTCCTCCCAGGATGATGTCACTTGGAAGGGAGTGCTCTGCATGAGAAAATGGCTTCTGCAATATAGGGAATGACTCAACACATGGATCCTAGCAGCTGACTCCTCAGCTCTCTCTCTATAGCCACCAACTCCAAACTTTCTTTCCATGGCTCTAGTGCTCTGTCCTCCCTCTTCCAGAGCTAGGGTAAGTGGCTGCAAATGAAATTGTGTGCCCTTTAAGAAGCACTCTGTATCTCTAGCCATCTCTCCCTGGTGGACAGAAACTGGTGCTTTTCATAGCCAGATGTTATTTGGGTTCCATTTTCAGTTCTGGTGCTCTTGGCTAGGGAGCCCAGCTTGGGGTTTAGACTCTACATTTCAGAGGGGAAACCCCCTTCGGCTGCTAAACTATCTCTCCAGAATTTCAGCTGCCTGTCATGGGAGCGTAGCCAGGACTCTTACTACTCCATAATTTCTAGTAGCCTCATTGTGGTGATGTGATTTCTTCTGTAAGTCCTTGGTTTATAAGGCTTCTATAAGCTAGTGTTCAGCTGGTTATTCAAGATGATTTTTCTGTAATTTAGTGGTAATTCCAGTTTGGTCCTTGGAGGAGGTTAGTGTACCTTCCACCTGCTCTGCTACCAGTGTGGATCTCTTGATCTATTGCTTTTAAGTAGAAAAAAATATAAGGCCAGAATGCTGTTCTCACACTGATTATTTAACATAGCAAAAATATACTTGATAAATAAATAATGGATAGAAAAATAAATAAATGAAAGAGAAGAGATTAAATTTATTCCTTAAAAGATTATATATTTATCTACATTGATAACTTGATATTCTCTACTGATATTATTAAAACAAAACAAAGAATTCTGAAATGTTGTCAGATTCAAGGTGTATTAATAATAATCAATGTCACCCCTCTACCCTAGCAAATATTATCTTCACAAAGTAGTTCACAAAATAACATCTCAATAGAGAACAAAAACAAGTATAGATTCATCAACTCTCTTTGCAGAGAAAAATAAAGGACTGAACAAATGGAGAAATATACTGGATTTATGAGGGAGAGGCCTAAACTTGTATAGAGGTTGTGTCTCTAATTTAACTTATATACTCTATGCAATTCTACCAAAAAACATTGTAAACTTCTATGTGAAAATAGTGTTCACATATGGTTAGGTCAATTTTGAAAGAAAAGAGCAAAGAATGGGTCTTGCTATACCAGGTGTGAAAGCATATTGTAAATTATTATGATAAAAACAATATGTATTAGTGCAGAGGTAGAAAAATGCATCAAATAGATAAAAATAGAGATGATAACAATAGAATCTCTGTAATAAAAGTGGCACCAAAAATCAGCAGTATGTTGGTGTGATAATCGTGATTTATATATTTTTCATATACGAGGTCTGTCCAGAAAAAGTCTTGTTAATATAACGAGAACGGTTTGCATGACACTCATGTGACCTGGCAGCCAAGGAGAGTGGACTGGAATGCACATGTGTGAACAATGATGACTTCACTGTATTAGTCAGTGGGGGCAGTAGACAACATTGAGTGAGAGTGTGTACTGCGTGGCTGTCGCACTCTAAATTACTAAGTGGGTAGAGCAATGAATATGCATCAAATTTTGCCTTAAGCTTGAACAGTCCTCCACAAAAAGTATTTGGATGATTCAGAATGCCGCAGCTATGGGCTACTTGTGATTGGCAGCTTCATCAGGACAATGCACCTGCTCATGCAGAACATCTTGTGCGAGTTTTTTTTTGTGAAACATCAAATGAACCAGGTGATTCAACCTTCCAGATTTGGCATCTTGTGAATTCTGGCTTTTCCAAAAACTAAAATCACCTTTGAAAGGGAAGAGACATCAGACCATCCATGAGATTCAGGAAAATATGATGGGGCAGCTGATGGGAATTGGGAGAACTGTGTGAGGTGCCAAGGTGCCTACTTTGAAGGGGACTGAGGAGTCATTGTCCTGTGTACAATGTTTCTTGTACCTTGTATCATCTTCAATAAATGTCTCTACTTTTCATATTACATGACTGGATACCTTCTGGAAAGACTTTATATTGGGTTCCTGGCTCACAATTACCAAGACCCTTAGAATTTCCTAAGTGTTGAGAGTGATAAAGGTATCTTCTGTTGTGTTAATGTGGTAACTTTTGGAAAGCCCCAAAGGAAGATAGCAGGTTGCCAGGAGAACCAACTCTATGTGATTAGAGTACTAGGACTTTCAGTTCTACCCCCTGACCTCTAGGAGGAAAGATGGGTTGAATCAAAGGGTAATGATTTAATCAATCATGCATTTGCAATGAAGTCATTATAAAAACCCAAAACGACTGGGTTTGGAGAGCTTCTTGGTTGGTGAATACATGGAGATTTGGTGGAGAATGGTGTTCTTGGAGAGTGCATGGAAGCTCCATACCCTTAATGCATATCTTGCCCTAGACATCTCTTCTATCTGGCTGTTTCTGAGTTATATGCTTTTAAAAATGTACTTTTTACCACAACAAATGATCCACCAAATTGTAGTATTATTATTATACTACAAAACAATAATTTTACCTTCAAGTTTGAACATTTTAACTTGGATTACCATAGCATTTTCAATAACTCCCAATGTTACTTCTTCAATAGAATAAACTTCTAAAAACTATACTCTGTTCTCAAAAATTAAATAATAATTGAAGTATTTTGAAATTAATTGCATAATTATAGCAGCTGATGATGTGGCTACATATAGGCATCGATGAACTGTTTGGATGCTATTTTTTTGCAAATGGAACCATTTCCTCACATATAAATGAAAAGATTTAAAATTGAAAGTGAGTAAAATTAATTTAGAATAGCAATTATTTGATCTAAATAAAAAGTCATGCTTCACAGAGTAATATGTAAATGCCTGTCTGGTTCTGCATATGTTAAATAGTTGTCTTTGGGTACAGTCTTATTTAAGTATATATAAGCTTTTGAGATAGATGCTGCTGTTTTGCACAGATTTGTGTTTCTGGTTTCCTTGTGGTCAGTGATATCACTACATGCCCCTCCCTGTACTGTGGCCATATGTCAAAAAATGTTATGTGCATGTTATATGTTCACTGTCAACTGTTAAAATAGATAGAATATGAAATAGGACAAATTCTTTGATTCATTTTAAGAATTAAAAACATGCATTTTCAGTTCATTGCTTCCAACTGTGTTTACTGTAAAATAAAAACAAAACCAAAAGTATAAAATAAGTAAACATTGTGGAATGGATACCATGTAACCAATGGCAAAACCATGGTAACAGATGTGTGTTAACTCCTCTCTATGTGTTTCAGAACTGGAATGCTCAGCTTCCGTGTCTTATAAGTATTTTACATCTTATAACTAATAATTTTACAACATATAATTTACCATGTTTCTCAGTGATTCAGCTGACTGTGGGCACTTTGTAGGTTGTGCCCCAGGTCATAAATAACTGGCTGGTGCACCAACTGGATGGTAGAGACAGGAGTTTTGAATACTTCTCTCACCACCACTTTCACTGTCCCCTGTTGCTAGTGTTTGAGCACACTTTGTTTTAACCACTGCACATCTTTAATGATGTACTTAAAAGGGAGGTATTAGTTATACTGTGCCTGGAAAGGGCCAGACAAAATTGGGGTTATGGCTAGTTACCTCAGATTTTGTCATGTCTAAATCAGAAATTTGTTCACATCCTACCAGGTGATACCATGGTAGAGGCTGGAATGAAGAGTGGAGGTTTATCAAACTCAACCTGCCTTATTTTAACACAATCATTAATAATAATATCTCATAAATAAATGGAAAATCCAGGTGGGTAGACAGTGAGGCAATGGGAGCAACCAGGGCTCTCCTGGGCAAGCTGGGAGGCATGGGCACTGTATGTATCAGTTATCTTTAGGTAAAATAATTATTTTCTGGAAAGAAGTATGTGCCAACACACATATTTAGCAAACTGTGCATTGTCTGGGCTAATGGAGATGTATCTTAATATGGGTAAGACTAAATTGCTGGCAATTTCCCAGTCCTCGCTATTATGATCACATAGATTCTAATCTTTAAAAGATTAAATGTCCAGGAGCTTATTTATTCATGCATTTAATAAGCTTCTACTGAGCACATGTAGTACAAATGGCCCTCTCAATGCCAGTTTTCTAGTTCTAGGAGAGGGATACAGACACTCTGTTTTTCTCTGACTCTGAAATTCTGGCCATACATGCATACATCCCCTATCTTGCACTTGTGGATAAGTACAAAACATTTTGGAAAACAATCACAAATGTGAGTTATGTAATAAAAATAATGACGATTAAGAGGCAGCATTTGAAAGAACTCAAGTCTTGGAATCTGACAATATGGGAAAAGGGAATGGAAGAAACCCTTTCAAGAGAACCTGGAAGCCAGTGAAATAACAATGACTGAATAATCCACAAATGGGTGGAAAGTGCAGCTCATGTGACTGTTGCATAACTAAGATGTCTTGAATGTGCAAGAGGTCCGTACATTGTTAAGAAGTCCAGACATTGTTAATATAAATGAGAGTGGTTTGAGTGACATCAATGTAATCTGGCAGCCAAAGAGGGTGGACTGGAACATGCATGCATAAACAATGATGACTTCATTATACTAGTCATTATAAAATTCGTTTCATGGCTTCTGATACCAAAGCCCAGTCATCTCAATGGAAGTCACCTGGTTCTCCATACTCAAAAAAGGCATAGCAAAGTTGCAGTAAGATCAAGAACGTGTTAACTGTATTTTTTGATTGGAAAGTTGTTGTCCATCACTAGTGCACCCCTCCAGGCCAAACAATTAACAAGGAGTACTACCTCAATGTTCTTTGTTGGTTGAGAGATGCAATACGATGAAAATGACCACAACTATGGACAACTGGTGATTGGCAGCTTCATCACAACAACACTCCTCTTCATGCATCACGTCTCATGCAGAGTTTTTTGGTGAAACATCAATCACTCAGGTGACTCAGCCTCACTGCAGCCCAGATTTGGCAGCCTGTGACTTCTGGCTTTTCCCAAAACTAAAATCACCTTTGAAAGGGAAGAGATTTCAGACCATTGATGAGATTCAGGAAAATATGAGGGGGCAGCTAATGGCAATTCCAACAAACGATTTTGCGAAGTGTTTTGAACAGTGAAAGGGATGCTAGGAGAACTGTGTGAGGTCCCAAAATGCCTATTTTAAAGCAGAATGAGGTGTCATTGTCATATGTACAATGTTTCTTGTATTTTGTTTCTTTTTCAATAAATGTTTCTATTTCTCATATATATGGATGGATACTTTCTGGATAGACCTTGTGCATGGAACTGATCCCTCAATACCTTCTCAAGCTCTAGCCATTGGGAATTAATACTGGTAGAAGCCAGTCTGCCAGGTGGATTGGCCACAATGTGTTCATATGATGATATTGCCAAATAAAGTGATATCTGGCCAGACTATCAGGGTCAAATGCCAGAACCTCAGGTGAGAAATCTTCCTTTCTTGTTATCCTTGTGCAGCAGCAGGGATCATACATCAGATATCTGCCAGAACACAGACTGTATTCTACAATATGTACCTTTTTCTCCTCAGAGTTCTATCAGAGTTCTATGTTGTTGTTATTCAATCCCTGTAGTTCTCGGTTCCAAGAGGACACAGTAAGCCTCCAAGCTCGAAGCTTTTGTAATGAAACACCCAGTGGATCAGGTTCCCTGGGAATCTATATGGGATTCATCTGATGAGTAAAAAATAATATGTTTGTGTGCTTCCAGGAACCATCTGTTTACTCTTTGACAGTAAGAATTATATTAATGCTGAAACTTAGCTGTGGAGATCAATAGCAAATGGATTTATTTTTCCCATGTAGGAGAAATGGAAGTATCTGGTTAACCTGATGACATTTTGTTCTGTTATTGAAAGTTCATTATTTAACTGATGTCTCTGCGTGAGGAGGTCGAAATTTGAGGTATTGTTAGATATCCTGACTGAAGCAGAGGTTGTACAAGAATCTGAACATTAGTGGGTTTTTTTCTTTCAGTACAGCATGTCCTCAAATATTCATGCTGTACTTTAGCATTTAAGCTACAAAGATTTCCCCCTCCCCTCTCTCTTTTACCATGGAGTCTTTGCATATGCTATCTTCATTTCTTAGAATGACTTTATTCATCTGTTAAGCAAACCTAGTCTTCCTTCTAAGTCACATGCCAAGGCCACTTTCTTCAGGTGGGTCTGCTCTGATTCCTTTTCATGGAAGTCAGAACCAACAGAGAGTATTCGCTAAGTCACAAAGACCTGGGCCATGCAGAGTGCAGTGCAGAGCTAGTGCAGGATAAGCCATTGCAAACTTTATACAAGTAGGTATAGTCTGAGAGGCCAGGGCAAACAGAACATATATGTAGCAGGATTATGCAACAGATTCAAGAGAAGAGAGAAAAAAATGACAGAGTGTGGCACGAGAAAAGCAGAATAAGGAGTAACTGCAGTGTAAGAAGAGACCAAGTGATGTCTAGATCCAGGCTGTGGGGACTGGCCACATACTTTACTTACATTGTGGTGACTGATCAAATAATCAAACTGGTTTCACTAAAATACACTAATGGTATACACATTAACCTTATCACATATTCTGATTAAACTTGTTTTGGTCTATTTCAACACTTAAATGGAATAACTGGCCCTAATTTAAATATTTTGAAATATTTGAGTTTTTTGTAGCCACATGATTTTTCTTGAATCAAATGGAACCCAACAATAATAAAAACAAACAAACAAAAGACCTAAAAAGCTTTGAAAGCATTTTTTCTTCTAAGAGATAGTGGAAGGTTATTTTCATAGATAATAGGAGAATATCTAAACAACTTTATTTTTTTGGTATTTTTAAAATTTATTTTAGAATTACAGTTGACGTACAATATTGTCCTAGTTTCAGGTGTACAACCCAGTGATTAGACACTGATATGTGTTCCAAAGTGATCCCCCCAATATATCTAGTTCTCATCTCACTCCATACATAGTTATGATGATGTTATGGGCCAAGTCCCCAAGATGAATTTTTTCTTTATTTTTTTTATTGTTTACACATTACAGTTGTCCCTACTTTTTACCCCTTTGCTCACCTCCACCCAGCCCCTCACCCTACCCAGGCCATTACCACAATGTTTTCTGTGTCTACAGGTCATGCATATATGTTATTTGGTTAATCCCTTCACCTTACAAATACCAAGACTATTTTATAACCTGCAAGTTGTACTTCTTAATCTTTTTCATCTTTGTCACCCATCCTCCCAACTTCCTCCCATTAGAATAGAGAGCTCAGAAATAAAGCCACACCTTTATAGTCAAGTAATATTCAACAAAGGAAGCAAGCACATACAATGGGCTAAAGATAGTTTATCCAATAAATTGGACAGATATGTGTAGAAAAATGAAACTAGACCACCTTCTTATACCACACACAAGAATAAATTCAAAATGGATCAAAGACCTAAATGAAAGACCTGAAACCACAAAAATCATAGAAGAAAACATAGTCAGCGAAATCTCAGACATTGCTTGTAGTAATTTTTTATCAGATATATCTTCCCAGGCAAGGGAAACAAAAGAAAAAATAAACAAATGGGGCTACATCAAACTAAAGATTTTCGAACAGCAAAGGAAATTATCAACAAAATAAAAAGACAGCTCTCAGAATGGGAGAACATATTCACCAATACAACTGGTAAGAGGTTAATATCCAAAATTTACAAAGTATTAACAAAACTCAACACCACCAACAACAACAACAACAACAACAAACCAAATGACACAATTAAAAAATGGGCAAAAGACATGAATAGACACTTCTGCAAGGAGGACATATACAGATGGCCAATAGACATATGAAAAGATGCTCAACTTCATTAATCATCAGAGAAATGCAAATCAAAATCTAAAACCAAATGCATTGATATATTGTTCAGGACTTTTTCATCTATGTTCATAAAGGATATTGGTCTGTAGTTTTGTTAACTACTTTGATATAAAGATAATATTAACTTCATAAAATGAGTTCTGAAGGGTTCTCTCCACTTTTGCTTATTGGAAGACATAACAAGGAATCATTGTTATTTTTTCCTTGAATATTTTGTAGAATTTTCCATTTGAACCTGGCATCTCTTTCTTTCTTCTTCTTTTATTTTTTTAAGAAGGTTTAAAACTACAAATTCAATTTTCATAAAATATAGGGTTATTCTTTATTTCTTATGTGAGTTTTAATTATTCATGTCTTTCTAGAAATTGGTATACTTAATCCAACTTTTCAAATTTATGTGCAAGGAAAGAATTGTTCATAGTATACTCTTATTATCTTTTTAATATCTGTGAGATCACTAGTTACATAACCTCTTGCATTATGTCTTCTTTTTCTTGACTAAAAAAATAATATGGCTAGTGGTTTACATTTTTTCTTCATTTTATGGGGTAATAATTAGTTTTGGTTTTATTTATTTTTTTATTTTCAATTTCATTCTTTCTGCTCTGATCTTTAATTTTTTCTGCTTCCTTTGTGCTTACTTTATATTTTTCTAAGTTCTTAAGGTAGAAGCTTAACTTAATGGTTAGAAAAGTTCCTTGCATTTAATATTAACATTTACTGCTACTAATTTCCCCATAAGCACTGCATTAGTTGCATCATTATTGCATTTTCATTTCCATTCTGTTCAACATATTTTCTAATTTTCCTTGAAAGTTCTTAAATTCATGACTACTCAGTATTGTGCTATTAATTTTCAAATATTTAGGGGCTTTACAAATAGTCTATTATTAATAATTTTTAGTTTTATTTTGTATAGTTAGAAATCTTTGAATAATTTTAATTCTTTTAAATTTAACAAGGTTTGTTTGGTGGTCCAGAATATGGTCTTCATGGTGAGGGTTTTAAGTGCATTTGAGAAGGTACAGTGAAATGTTCTGTAAATATCAATTAGAGCAGGTTGGTTGATGATATTGTTCAGTTCTTCTACATCTTTACTGATTTTATGTATGCTTATTTTATTTATTGCTGAGGAAAATATTGAAATATAGTAAAATTTGGATTTATCTATTTTTTAGTTCTTTTGTTTGATGCATTTTGAAACTCTATGTTCAGTGCATACACATTTAGAATTAAAATGAATTTTGAGTTAATTATGCATTTTTCATTATGTAATGTTTGTCTTTGTTCCTGGTAATTTTCTTTGTTCTAAATTCAGCTTTGTGTGTCATAAATGTCCACTGCAGTTTTCTTTTAGTGTTTAAATGATGTATCTTTTTCCATTCCTTTACTTTTAACTATTTATATCATTATGATTTAAGTGGGGTACCTGTAGATGGCATGTAGTTGGCCTTTCTTCTTTCATCCAATTCAGCAATCTCTGTCTTTTAATTGGTTTCTTTTAATTATGACATTTAATATAATTGTTATAAATGGATTTAGGTAATTTTTTTGTTTGTTCCTTCTATTTTTTCCATTCCTCAATTTCCCCTCTCCTTTTTATTATTTAAATATTTTCAAGATTCCATTTTAATTATTATTAATTTTTGACTTTGTATCTTTTTTCAATGGTTAATCTGAGGGTTATGTTCTGCACAAAAAAGTTTATGTATTTACTTATAAATAATATTTTATCATTCCAAGGAACATATACAAATTTTACAACAATATAGGTTTCTTTACCATCTTCCCATTATGAGGTTGCTGTCATATGTATTAAATGTCCATACGTTGTAAATCCCACGAGGCAAAGTCATAACTTTTTGTTTTCAATAGTCATACATAATTTAAATAAATTTAAGAGATAAAATAGTCTATTCTCTTTACTCACATCCTTACCATTTGTCATTTCATGATTTCCTTGCCATCATTTACTTTTCACCTGAAGAACTAGTTTTTTCTGTCTCTTTTAAGGCGGTATGGTTTTCCTTCATCTGAGAATGTCTTCATTTTGCTTTTATTCCTGCAAGATAATTTCTTTTATTATTGAATTCTGGGTGGACAGTTCTTTTCTTTCAGCCTTTAAAAAATATAGTTAAACTGTTTACTGGACTCCCAGGATCCTGACCACAAATCTGCAGTCATTTATTTTCCTCTGGCTGCTTTCAACATTTTTATAAATCTTTGTTTTTCAGCAACAATTCTATGATAATGTGTCTGGGCATAGTTTTCTTTAAGGTTATGTTGTTGGAGTTTTCAATGTTTCTTGGATTTTTAAATTTATGTATTTCACTAAATAAGGATAGTTTTCAGCAATTATTGCTTCAAAAATTTCCCTGCATTGATTTTTTTATTCTTTCATTTGGTGACCCCTATTACACAAATATTAGCTCTTTGAGTGTTGTCTCACAGATATTTGAATCTTTTTTCATATTTTTATTGTACTCTTTTTTTTTGTCTGTTCAGGTTAAATAATTTCTAATGCTCTGTCTTCAAGTTTACTGCTCTTTCCTCTGTCTTCTCAATTCTATTGTTGAGTAAATTCTAATGTTGAGGACAATTCTATTGTCCAGTAAATTTTTTATTTGTATTTTTATTTTAAAATTTCCATATTGTTTTGGTTTTATTTTAGAGTTTCTATTTCTGTGTTGAATTTTTATTTTTCATTTTCTTTTAAAAAGTGTTTGTTCTCACTTCTTAAAGCATAGTTAGAATAGTAGCCTGACAATTGTATAGTCATTCTATCATTTCCTAATTTCAGGGCTAGTATCTATTAATTGTCTTTCTGCTTGAGTTTCTTGAGTTTTCCTGTATATTTTGTATTAGAAAATTTTGAGTATACTATATATGTTGAATTTTATGATATAAGACTTGTTGTTAGCTTTTATCAGGATTGTCACAGTCACCTTTCAACCAATTGCTGTGCCGCCTGTATTTTCTCCTCCACTTAGAATAAACACTATAAAAAACAATATGATCATATTAGCCTGCCTGATTAAAAACATTTTGCTTTTAGACTAATCCTTGTCTTGGACTACCAGGCCTTGTCTCATTTGGTCTTTGCTTAACTCTCCAGCTTAGTGAATTAATTCATTCATGTATTTATTAAATAATATTTATTGAGTGTCTACTAGGTGTTAGGAAACTTCCAATTTCTGAGCCTGTAACAGTATGCAAAACAAAGTCCTTAGTTTTATGGAGCTTATATTCTAATGGGAGAATACATGCACTAAACAAATGCACATAAATAGTATAACATTGCACACATCAATGTAAGAGGACAGAGTTATGAGACAGTATTATTTTAATAGGGGTGACAGGAAAAGCTTCACTGAGAAGGTGACATTCGAGCATAGACCTGGATAAAATGAATGAGCTAGCTATGCCCATACCTGAGGGAAGAACATTCCCAGCTTAAGGAAGAGTCTATCGGTGCTCCATCCATGTCTTCTCAATTCCTTCACCAAATTTTAACAAACCAATTCATGACCTGCTTTTATATCTAATAGTTAGCACCTGTGTATCTGCCAGAGTGTTGCATTAGGCTGCCTGAGCCCGCTTTCCTGAAGTGCTCAGTAATTTATGTCTCTTCAGGGCTGTCCTTTATCCTATGACTAATGAATCATAGGATAAAGGGTGCATGAGCATAAATAGTTAGGCTTCCTTGTCCTCAGTCAGGAAAACTCTGGGTGTGACCTATTCAGTCTCCATCCTATTCAGAGCTCCCCTGCAGGATTTAGTCAGAGTTAATTTCTGCAAGGACTTTCTTTGACATCAGGCCCTCACCTCGTTTCCTTACTTTGCCTGTCTCATTTCTCCATTTTGCTACTGGCCTTCCTGAGAACATTTCCTAATAAATTTCATTTATTAGTATGCTTGTCTTGGGGATTGGCCCAAATAAGATAAGATGTTATCAAATATATAATAAAGGTTTTGCATTACTTTGAGAAGAGAATTGCAAAAGAGAATCAAATCATCGTATAGCATATGGTTGTAAGAAATGCTGAAATAAAAGAGCTAATGACGTGTATCCTGCAATGCAGTGCCACATATCTGGGTGAACTAAAGGTTTGTGTGGATCGGGACATGGCACATATCAACTTCACGAGCAGCAAAAGCATAACAGTAAATATGCAATGAGAAATTTTGGTTACCGAGTTCAGCAATAATTGCATTAGGTAACTATTTAATCCAGATTGCAGTAATGTCACAATTCTCTTAGAATGCACAAGAAACTAGCTTCACAGTGATACCAGAAAACGTCTTATTAAAACTGCTGTTATGGTAGTGCTCCCTGGCAGAGTTGTGATTAAGTATAAGGTAGGAAACAGAGCCTAGAACTTATGAATACTATTTTGTAGAATATACTTATGCAAGTAGTAGTTCCTTAAACAAGTATTACAAAACAGATTACAAATAAATTGATTTTGAGGTTATATACTTTTTAATCCTAAATGTAACAATGGTCCTTTAATTTCAGCAGAACAATATATGTCACATTAAAGATAATGATAATTTGAATTTTATTAATTTCATACTTTTTGTATTTAATTTAAATATGGTTTGGGTTTTACTGTTGTATATGAGCTATAAGCATAAGGAGTTTATACTTAATTTAATATCTGTATATTTTTAAGTAATATTAACTTAAATAGAGGGGAGCTATAGGTATGATATATTTAATTAAAAGGTCTCCATGTATCACTGAGGTTTGAGAAACAGATTTTTGTTTTTATTTATTTTCTTTAATTATTTCTTCTTGTTTATGCTGTTACAGTTGTCCCCAATTTTGTCCCTTTTCTCCCCTCTAACCAGCTCCCTTCAGGCAATCCCCGCATTATTGTCCATGACCATGGGTCCTGATGTATGTTCTTTGACCACTCTCTTCCCTATGCTATACTTTACATCCTCATCACTACCCTGTAACTACCAATTTGTATTTCTTTTTTTTTTAGAAAGTTCTTCCTTACTTTTATTTTTTTGATATATTTATTGATTATGCTATTACAGTTGTCCCATTTCCGCCCCTTCACTCCACTCCATCCTGCCCACTCTCTCCCTCTCACATTCCCCCCCTATAGTTCATGTCCATGGGTCATACTTATAAGTTCTTTGGCTTCTACATTTCCTACACTATTCTTACCCTCCCCTGTCTATTTTCCACCTATCATTTATGCTATTTATTCTCTGTACCTTTCCCCCCTCTCTCCCCCTCCCAATCCCCTATTGATAACCCTCCATGTGATCTCCATTTCTGTGGTTCTGTTCCTGTTCTAGTTGTTTGCTTAGTTTGCTTTTGTTTTGGTTTTAGGTGTGGTTGTTCATAACTGTGAGTTTGCTGTCATTTGTACTGTTCATATTTTTTACCTTCTTTTTCTCAGATAAATGCCTTTAACATTTCATATAATAAGGGCTTGGTGATGATGAACTTCTTTAACTTGACCTTATCTGAGAAGCACTTTATCTGCCCTTTCATCCTAAATGATAGCTTTGCTGGATACAGTAATCTTGGATGTAGGCCCTTGCCTTTCATGACTTGGAATACTTCTTGCTAGTCCCTTCTTGCCTATAAGGTCTCTTTGGAGAAATCAGCTGACAGTCTTATGGGAACCCCTTTGTAGGTAACTGTGTCCTTTTCTCTTGCTGCTTCTAAGATTCTCTCCTTCTGTTTCATCTTGGGGAATGTAATTATGATGTGCCTTGGTGTGTTCCTCCTTGGGTCCAGCTTCTTTGGGACTCTCTGAGCTTCCTGGACTTCCTGGAAGTCTATTTCCTTGGCCAGACTGGGGAAGTTCTCCTTCATTATTTGTTCAAATAAGTTTTCAATTTTTTGTCCTTCCTCTTCTCCTTCTGGCACCCCTATAATTCGGATGTTAGAACGTTTCAAGATGTCCTGGAGGTTCCTAAGCCTCTCCTCATTTTTCTGAATTCTTGTTTCTTCATTCTTTTCTGGTTGGATGTTTCTTTCTTCCTTCTGGTCCACACCATTGATATGAGTCCCAGTTTCCTTCATATCACTATTGGTTCCCTGTACATTTTCCTTTGTTTCTCTTGGCATAGGCTTCATTTTTTCATCTACTTTTCGAACAAATTCAACCATTTCTGTGAGTGTCTTAATAACCAGTGTTTTGAACTGTGCATCCAATAGGTTGGCTATCTATTCCTCGCTTAGTTGTATTTTTTCTGGAGCTTTGAAGTGTTCTGTCATTTGGGACATTTTTTTTTTTTGTCTTGGCCTGTCTGTTACTTAAAGGGGCAGAGCCTTAGGTGTTCACTGGGGCGGGGTAATGCTGGTGGCTATGCTGTGACATCGTACGTGGGGGAGGGGCTAAGAGGGAGCAATGGCGCCTGCTCCACTCTGCTGGATTTCAGTCACTCCCTCCTCTACCCACAATCAAACTGGGCCGCTCTGGTGCTGGTTCCTGAGTGGGTGGGCTTGTGCACACTCTAGGCCCCTGTGGGTCTCTCCAACGACCTCTCCTGTGAGGCTGGGAGTCTCTCCTGCTGCTGCCCCAACCTCCACGGGCGTTTACTTTTTTTCTTTCTTTCTTTTTTTTTTTTTAATTTTTATTGTTATTCAATTACAGTTGAATGCCTTTTCTCCCCATCCCTCCACCCCACCCCAGATGAACCCACCTCCCTCCCCCACCTCCACCCTCCCCCTTGTTTTTGTCCATGTGTCCTTTATAGTAGTTCCTGTAATCCCCTCTTCCCACTGTCCCCCCCCTCCCCCCGGCTATTGTTAGATTGTTCTTAACTTCAATGTCTCTGGTTATATTTTGTTTGCTTTTTTCTTCTATTGATTATGTTCCAGTTAAAGGTGAAATCATATGGTATTTGTCCCTCACCATCTGGCTTGTTTTCAGTCAGAGGTTTGAGGCTTTATTTCCCTGTGCTGGAGCCCTGGGTTATGCAGTCTGCTTTGCTCCCCCCTCCCCCCCCCCCCCCGTTTGTCCCGGTTTATCTGTGCTGGAGTGTGGGGCCGGAGGGTGCTACCGGCCTCTCTGAGTCCAGCCTTCTTGGTTTATCTGTCCTCGAATGTGGGGCCACAGGGTCTGCTAGTTGCAGACTGCCTGCCCCGTTCGTCCCACACTCTGCCAGTCTGGGTCTCGCCACAGCCACGCGAGTCCTCTCCGTCCCGGTGCCCGTCTCTGCCCCTCCTACCGGTCTGGATGAATGCTTATTTTTTATCTACTTGGTGTCAGACTTCCTTGCCGTTCGATTTTCTGTCAGTTCTGGTTGTGCGAGGATGCTCAGTGTGTGTACCTACGCTGCCTTCTTGGTTCTCCTCTTCCAACGTGTATTTCATAATCCCTTCTCCTTTTCCACCCATCCTCTGGGTGCCCCTCCCCTGTGGCAACCATGAAAACATTCTCTGTATCTATGATTCTGTTTCTGTTCTACTTGATGGTTCATTTTGTTTTTTAGATTCAATTGTAGATAGATATTTATTGCCATTTATAGTTCATGGTTTTGATCTTCTTCTTCTTAAAGAAGACCCTTTAACATTTCATATACTATTGGCTTGGTGACAATGAACCCCTTTAGCTTTTTCTTGTCTGGGAAGCTCTTTATCTGTCCTTTGATTCTAAATGATAGCTTTGCTGGGTAGAGTAATTGTGGTTGTAGATCCTTGCTTTTCATTACTTTGAATATTTCTTGCCAATCCCTTCTGGCCTGCAAAGTTTTGTTTGAGGAATCAGCTGACAATCTTATGGGGGGCTCCCTTGTAGATAACTAACTGGTTTTCCCTTGCTGCTTTTAAAATTCTCTCTTTGTATTTAAGCTTTGGCATTTTAATTATGATGTATCTTGGAGTGGACCTCTTTGTATTCATCTTGTTTGGAACTCTGTGCTTCCTGAACTTGTATATCTATTCTATTTTCTTCACCAAGTTAAGGAAGTTTTCTTTCATTACTTTTTTCAAATAGATTTCCAATTTCTTGTTCTTTTTCTTCTCCTCTGGCACCCCTGTAACGTGAATGGTGGTATACTTGAAGCTGTCCCAGAAGTTTCTTACACTATCCTGATTTTTTTGGATTCTCTTTTCTTCTTGTTGTTCTGAATTGCTGTTTTCTGTTTCTTTATGTTCCAAATTGCTGATTTGATTCTCAGTTTTGTCCACTGTACTGTGATTGCCTGTAAATTGTTCTTTACTTCAATTAGTGTATCTTTCATCTCTGACTGGATCTTTTTTATGCTGCTGAGCTCCTCACTAAGCTCCTTGAGCATCCTTATAACCAGTGTTTTGAACTCTGCATCTGATAGATTACTATTTCCATTTTGTTTAGTTCTTTTTCTGGAGTTTTTTTCTGTTTTTTTTTTTTTTTTTTTTCATTGGGGCTATGTTTCTTTGTATCCCCATTTTGGCAGCCTCTCTGTTTGTTTGTTTTTATATATTAGCTAGAGCTACTACATCTCCCAGGCTTGACAGAGTGGCCTAATGTAGTAGGTCTCCTGTAGGGTCCAGTGGCACAGCCTCCCTTATTACTCAAACTGGGTACTCAAGGTGTGTTCACTATATGGGCTGTGTATATCCTCCTCTTATAGTTAAGCCTTGATTGCTGTTGGCGTGTCCAAGGTCAGCCACTGCCTGTTTTCTGTCCAGGGTCACACAGAATTAGCTGCCCTCCGTCTCTCACCCTGATGCCAGACAATTCAGTTCCTCCCTGAATGTTTCTGATGCTTTTCAATAAGCTGCCTTGACACTGGATCTCAGAAGGAGTGAGTCTGTGTAAGTCTGTGTGTGGGCCCTTTAAAAGAAGCTGCACGGGATTCCGGAATTTCTTCCACAGACTCAGTCCTTGCTGGGTTTTACAGCCAGAAGGTATGGAAACTTATCTTCCTGGCACTAGAACCCTGGGCTGGTGGGCCTGGTGTGGTGCTTAGACCACTTGATACTGAGATACCCCCCCAATTTTTATCCATCACACGTAGGTGTGGAACCAGCTTGTTCTGTGTCTCTGCCCCCTCCTACCAGTCTCTATATGGTTTCTTCTTTAATTCTGTAGTGTAGGATTTCCATTCAGCTCAGTTTCCTATGGTTCTGAGTAATGGTTATTCTATAGTTTAGTTGTAATTTTGATGTGGTTGTGCGAGGAGACAAGCTGTGTTTACCAATGCCACTATCCTGATGGGAAGTCCCAAGAAACAGATTTTTAATCTTTTTATCTAAAGCTATTCAACATATTCAATTAAAAATGTGATCCCTGAACCAGTAGTAGCATCATCAACTGGGAACTTGTTAGAGTTACACATTCTTAGGCCCCAGCCAGACCTGCTAAATCAGAAACTCTGAGGTTGGAGCCCAGTGCCCTGTGCTTTCACAAACCCCCAGGTGAGAGATTGTGATGCACCCTGATGTTCCACATCAACTTCTCTAATCCTTCCTCCATTTAGGCTTTCATCCTGTCTTAGTTCTCTCTGATTACAATCTCTAACACTCCTAACCCTCCTCCACACAGTTATGAATGGGATATTTCCAGAGCATATTTATTATGATACTCCCCCCTTTTAAGTACCTCAAATGGTTAACTTAAGACAGTTATCTGTACAGGGCAAGACTTGATGCCCTTCATCAAGTTGTTGCGAGGGTAAGCATAAAGGAAATGTTCATTAAATGGTAGCATCACATTATCTTCCTTCTCCTCATCATTTTTGCCATTAGTTGTAACATTTTCCATTGCTTACAGGATTAATTATAAATGTTTTTTAAGTTTGGAAAACTATCCAACATATGAGTCTATGGAAGATGATCCCCTATTTAACAGCTTCCCTTCTGTCAGGCACATAGCTGATAATGACTCTCAGATAATGCCTGCTCTTGGCAGTAAATGGCTAGAAGCAGTACTAAAAAATTCATACTTGCTCTGGGACAGCAGCAACCATGACAGAGCTTCTACTGGTGTCCAGCGTCCAACATTTGTGGTGTCTGTAGAGAGTGATGAAAATTATTGGTAAAAATAAAAATGTGTAAATGAAGCCATGCGGTTAACTTGTCTCATATTTGTTCCTTGACATGGTTTGGGACATTGTGATTTATTTCCACTATATTTTCCATCCCCTATCATTTGCATAGTAGCTATGTGGTTTGGGTTACTGAACTTAGCTCCGGAAGTGTAACCTGATTAGTCTGAGGAGACCATGATCATCGATGGTTTAGGAACTCAAACTTAAGCCAATCACACATGGTAGTGTACTTGCCCAAATGAATATGTTGACCCAATCAGACTAAAAGATTGTTGATTCTCTGTATCCCTCATCCATTTCATCTATCTATCTATCTATCTATCTATCTATCTATCTATCTATCATCTATCCATCCATTCATCCATCATATATCTATCTTCATCATAATATTTGTTTATTTATTTTTCTGACAGAAAACACAAAACTTCAATGACCATCATAAACCAAACTTCAATCCCAAGTATGAAGCCAATGCTGTAGAAAGTGGAAAGGAAAGCCAGAAAAAAATGTGGATCTTGATGACTTTAAACACGTAATCCATTAGCCTCAAATTCTACCCAGTACAGATCCACTACATAGAGCCATGTCGTTTATGTCCTTTCCAATCTAATGTACATAGACCAAGATGTGACTGGTGGCCTTGTTGTCCTTAGTATGAACTTACTGATATTTAAAACAATATGTCGCCTTTAATGCTTAGGAAGTTTGAACTTTTTTGAAGTTACTACTTGTAGACAAAAAGACTCTGATATCCATATAACATATATGTCCCTTAATTCCCCTATATTTTCACTACATTACATATAGATCCCTGGTAACATCAATACTTCCTTGAGAGTAGGTAGTATATGTGTCATTTTTTTTATAGCTTGGATATATCCTAGTACCTGCAGTGGAAAAGAGATTTAATAAATTTTGATCAAATTTTTACACTTATGTTCAATTTCTATAATGAAATTTAATAGCATTCAGGAAAAAGGCAATGTATGATAACTTTTATATCTCTGATACCTATCACAATAAATATACTTATTATAATTACTTGGTTGATAATAATTGATATTGTAGTTATCATTTATTAAACACTGCTATATGCCAGTTGTGACTCCTGATACTTCACATATATTTTACCTTCTTAATCTCCACCAATAGCTTTCTAAGTAAGAAATATTGTCAATTTTCAGTTGAGGAAACAGCCTTATAACTGGTCAAAGAGTTATTATAAATGTAAGACCATGATTCAAACCTAAGTTCACTGGCTCATTGATAAAGATGACAGTGATGATAATGTGACATATTTCTTCCCTCCTCTGACAGCCTATGACTTTAGGACTTTATTCCAAGAAAGTGAATCTAGACTTCAGGGAATTTATGTTCAAAAATGAAAATTAGCCAAATTATTTCATCCTGGCCCCAGGGTGCCACACTCCCACTCAGAAAGTCAGCAAATTGTTCAAACCATGCACTCTTTGGGATGGTCTAAAAACCCAGTCAGCAGGGGTGGATGCCAGAGGGGCAGGAATCAAGGAGAGCCAAAGTGCTGATGAATATGCTCATGTGCTGAGAAGCCACTTACTGGGACTTTCCGCTCTGCCCCCCATATCCCAACAAAAATGAGGCATGAGACAATCACACCAAGATACCAACGTCAGATCATCAGTAGCTCAGTCATGCAACAGGCCTTTTCCAACTTCATATGCCTCCAGTGGGCAGGCCCAGCAGGAGGCTGAGGAGAATTAAATGGCTTGTGATGCAGTTGGGGAGAGGAACAAAATATTACATGAAAAGATGACTAACAAATAAGGTGATGCATGCTACAAGCTAAATGAATAAATAGGAAGGGAATATGAGGCTAAGATAAAATATGAACATAAAAGATTACTGTGGGCCTTTTAGAAAAAGATTTTAAAAATGGCTGAGCTTAACCTAGGCTTTGACAAGAAATATGCAGAGAGGAAGAGAGAAGACACACACCAAAGCTACTGTAGAGGTCAATATGTGGCCAAAGTACTATTTAGAGAGCAGAGTGAGAATATCACTGTGTTAGATGGGGACAGACTTAGTGTTTGGAATTCAATGATAAGGTGTTTGGAGTTTATCCTGTAGGAGTGAAGTTTCCAGAAGGTTTGGATCAAAGAGATGACATGAGAAGAGTGAAGCAAGACTGACTTTCTGATAGGTTTTATAGACCCGTTTGTGTGTGTGTGTGTGTGTGTGTGTGTGAATAAAGCTTTACCAGTATTTGCATAAATATTGGGTCACATAAAGCTAATTCTCCAAATCTGCAGGTACCCTTTCCCAGAACCTCTTCCTTCTGTAATTTTCTGAGTCTCTCTGGACTCATGATGATTTGCTTGCTTTTCTCCTTCATGATCAGTGGCTATGAAAAGGCAACACCTAACTACTTTCATTGCTAACAGGGCCAACACGACTAATGCCTCTAATGCAGGTGTTCTCCCCAGTGTAATGTTGAGCTCTGCTGGCACTGTTGTCCTTGCTATTTCAAAACCACTCATAGAACTGGTCATGAGGTCAACTCTTCTACCCACAGAACCTTGTTCTCACCTGAGTTCCATCTCCTTATTGAGTGCTTTATGAAAACAGAACTTTCATCCCTGACTAGTGTGGCTCAGTTGTTTGGGTGTCATCCTGCAAAGCAAAAGGTCACCAGTTCGATTCTCAGTCAGAGCACATACTTGGCTTGTGGTTCAGTCCCTGGTCAGGGTGCATATAACTGCAACCGTTGATGTTTCCCCCTCATATTGATGTTTCTTTCTCCCCCTCTTCCCTCTCTCTAAAAATAAAAGTGCTCAGATATATGACTTGTCCAGGCTGGGTTCCAATATCTTAGGTAAATACTTTCTGGCCTTCCAATTTTAGTCATATCCCAGAATCCTCTGGATGAAAAAGAAAATAATAAAACAGAAACATAAAAACTTTGTGCAAGTTGGCTTCTGGTACCATGCCCACCAGTCCATCAAATGGGCTCAGATACAGGTATTTACAGAGCATGCCCTCAAAATGAGGCATGTTGTGGTAGGTAACAGTGCAGTGAAGGTGTAGTGTTCACATTTAGGAACCCTTGGATGAGTTGCTTCTCACCAGCTCCACCTACTCAGAAGAGTGATCTCATTCTATCTGTTGCTGCACTTGTGAATTTGCAAACACAAGCTCTTTCTTGTGCCAGTTATGCAAAATCCAACAGCACCATGAGAAAGAGCCTCCAAATACACTCCCAACTCAACCTCATCCATAGAGGGTTTGCAGGACTAAGAGGCAGCCAGTCACTGAAATCATCATTTCAATCATTTCTCAAACTCATGTTTTATCAAACCTCATGCTAGTAAAATCTGGTTAGCTGATTGGGAAGAAAATGCACTGGAGGACAATAAGGCTACTTGGAAGAAACATGGAGATAAAGATACACATTGGTCTCTGATGTCATATAAAACTGTTAACATTAACTTTACAATAAAAAACACCCTGGTGTCTAGAATTAACATCATATGTGATCCACAGTGGTTCACACATTTTCTGTTATATACAAAACTTTCTTAAGGCCTTAGTACAGTTTCTCTTGGCCTTTCAAATGAAGGATCATAACTGAAAAATGACTGTAGTTATATGTTAATATCAGGGGTGCCATTAGGTTTTATATACCTCTCACTGGCTTCAACTAAGCATCTATGACCAGTGTGATGAAGTAGTTTACATTCAACAGGAAACTAGATTCAAAACTCTCTTAGTATTGATTTAACCAGGAAAATGCTCTGATTTATTTCTGAAGTTGATTTTCAATTACTTAGGATTTTTTTTTGGTGGGGGGGGGGAGAGGATAGAAATGATTGAAGTTGCAATAAGCAAAGGTTTTCACCTTCCCCAATACTTCTTAAGTATCCATCTTCTTGGATGCTGTTGCTCAGAGGCATGCCAAGACACAAATTGCTGTGTGACATCAGCTTCTGCATTTCAGATGATTCTACCCAGATATTAGTCATGTTATAGCAGGAGGCATGCAGCAGTGCTGTTACCTGCTGGAATGTGTCTCAGATGCCATAAACACTGTCATCACACAGTTTCAATAGGACTCAGACATATGGTGGCAGGCAAGCTAGGTCTGACCAAGCAGAATTTTTTTAAATCAATGAATAGGTTAGTAACCTGGAATCCAGGTAATTACAAACAATTTCTGAAGCAGAGATTCAGGAACAGAAAGTAAATAGAAGTTAGGTCTGTTTTCCCTAAACTCAAGAGGCAACAGGAAGAGAAGGAAGACTAGGTCTATGTGAAGGGAACATTTCTCTAGGGCAATAGTCCTTGAACTTCAGTATCGTTAGAATCATTATAGACTGGATAAAAAACTTATATTTGAACCATACCTTCAGTTTTTGATTCCATAGATACAAAATGAGACATAAGAATTTTTTTCTCCTCAGTTTTATGAGATATAATTGTCAAATACCATTGTTTTAGTTTTGTACCGTGATGATTTGGTATACACATTATTACAAAATGATTACCACAATAAGTTTAGTCAATACTTCTATCTCCTCACATAATTACCTTTTAAAAAATTTTGACATCACTAAAATCTACTCTCTTAGAAACCTTCAAATATATAATACAGTATTATTAATTATAGTCATATTTTACATTCAATTCTCAAAACTTATTTATCTTATAACTGGTAGTTTGTACCTTTGACTGACATCTCATTTACCCCTTCCTCCAGCTCTGGCCACCACCATTATTCTCCCTTTTCTGTGAGTTCAGCTTTTTAGAATATGCATATAAATGAGATCACACAGTATTTGTCTTTCTATGTCTGACTTATTTCAGTTATTATAATGCCCTAATAATTAATCCATACTGTTGCAAAATGGCAAAATTTCATTCTCGTGGCTGAATATCCAGTGTGTGTGTGGGTGTATCTTCTTCTTCATTCATTTATTCACAGATAAACACAGGTTTTTTCTCTCTCCATATTTGATGCTATTGTGAATAATGTTGCAATGAACATGGAAATCCAAATATCTTTTCAAGACTGAGATTTTATTTCCCTTAGATATATGAGGTCTGTCCAGAAGGTATCCAGCCATGTAATATGAAAAATAGAGACATTTACTGAAGAAGATACAAGATACAAGAAACATTGAACATAGGACAATGACCCCCCAGTCCCCTTCAAAGTAGGCACCTTGGCACCTCACACAGTTCTCCCAATTACCGTATCAGCTGCCCTGTCATATCTTCCTGAATCTCATGGATGGTCTGAAGTCTCCTCCCTTTCAAAGGTGATTTTAGTTTTGGGAAAAGCCAGAAGTCACAGAGTGCCAAATCTGGGCTATAGGGGGCTGACTCACCAGGGTAGTTTAATGTTTCACCAAAAAACTCTGCAGGAGATACGACACATGTGCAGGTGCATTGTCCTGATGAAGGTGCCAATCACCAGTTGTCCATAGCTGCAGCCTTCTAACTCATCTGAATAGTTTCCTCACAGGGATGTTCAAGCCTAATGCAAAATTTGATGCAGATGTGTTGTGCTACTCACTCAGTAATTTAGAGTGCAACAGCCACACAGTACACACTCTCACTCAATGGTGTCTACTGCCCCCACTGACTAGTACAGTGAAATTGTCATTGTTCATGCATGCACATTCCAGTCCACTCTCCTTGGCTGCCGATTTACATTGATGTCACACAAACCACTCTCATTATATTAACAATGGCTGGGCTTTTTCCAGACAGACAATGTATACCCTGAAATGGAATTGCTGGGGTATATGGTTGTTTTATTTTCAAATTTTTGAGGAACTTACATATTTTTTTCCTTAGTTATTTTACCAATTTCCATTCTACCAGTAGTGCACAAGAGTTTTCTTTTCTCCATATACTCTCCAACATTTATCTCTTGTCTTTTATTTATTTATTTATTTATTTTTTAAATATATTTATTGATTATGCTATTACAGTTGTCCCATTTCCCCCCTCACTCCACTCCATCCTGCCCACCCCCTCCCTCCCACATTCCCCCCCCATAGTTCATGTCCATGGGTCATACTTATAAGTTCTTTGGCTTCTACATTTCCTACACTATTTTTACCCTCCCCCTGTCTATTTTCCACCTATCATCTATGCTACTTATTCTCTGTACCTTTACCCCCCTCTCCCCCTCCCACTCCCTTATTGACAACCCTCATGTTCTAGTTGTTTGCCTAGTTTGCTCTCGTTTTTGTTTTATGTGTGGTCGTTAATAACTGTGAGTTTGGTGTCATTTTTACTGTTCCTATTTTTGATCTTTTTCTTAGGTAACTCCCTTTAACATTTCATATAATAAGGGCTTGGTGATGATGAGCCTCTTCAACTTGACCTTATCTGAGAAGCACTTTATCCTCCCTTCCATTCTAAATGATAGCTTTGCTGGATATAGTAATCTTGGACGTAGGTCCTTGCGTTTCATCTTGGGTAATGTAATTATGATGTGTCTTGTTGTGTTCCTCCTTGGGTCCAGCTTCTTTGGGACTCTCTGAGCTTCCTGGACTTCCCGGAAGTCTATTTCCTTTGCCAGATCGGGGAAGTTCTCCATTATTTGTTCAAATAAGTTTTCAATTTTTTGTTCTTCCTCTTCTCCTTCTGGCACCCCTATAATTCGGATGTTGGAACGTTTCAAGGTGTCCTGGAGGTTCCTAAGCCTCTCCTCATTTTTCCAAGTTCTTGTTTCTTCATTCTTTTCTGGTTGAATGTTTGTTTCTTCCTTCTGGTCCATACCATTGATTTGAGTCCCAGTTTCCTTCTCATCACTATTGGTTCCCTGTACATTTTCCTTTGTTTCTGTTAGCATAGGCTTCATTTTTTCATCTGTTTTTCGAATAGATTCAACCAAGTCTGTGAGCATCTTGATAACCAGTGCTTTGAACTGTGCATCCGATAGGTTGGCTATCTCTTCGTCGCTTAGTTGTATTTTTTCTGGAGCTTTGAAGTGTTCTGTCATTTGGGCCATTTTTTTTGTTTGTTTGTCTTGGCGCGTCTGTTACTTTAAGGGGCGGAGCCTTAGGTGTTCACCAGGGCGGGGTAATGCTGGTCGCTGCGCTGTGATGCTGTACGTGGGGGCGGGGCCGAGAGGGAGCAATGGCGCCCGCTTCACTCTCCTCCGGATTTCAGTCTTTCACTCCGCTACCCACAATCAAACTGGGCCCCTCTGGTGCTGGTTCCCGAGTAAGTGGGCCTGTGCACACTCTAGGCCCCTGTGGGTCTCTCCAACAACCTCTCCTGTGAGGCTGGGAGTCTCTCCTGCCGCCCCAACCCCCAGGGGCGCTTTCAATCAGAGGTTTGAGGCTTTATTTCCCCAAGCTGGAGCCCTGGGTTGCGCAGCGGTCTGCTTCTCTGCCCGCCGCTCGTCAGGTTTATCTGTGGGCGAATGTGGTGCCGCAATGTGCTATCTGCCACTCTGCCTGCCCCACTCTCCGCCACTCTGAGTCCGGCCCTCTGGGTTTATCTGTGCAAATGTGGGACCACAGGGTCTGCTAGTGCTCAGACTGCCTGCGCCATTTGTCCCACACTCCGCCAGTCTCAGTCCCGCCACAGCCACGTGAGTCCTCTCCACCCCAGTGCCGTCTCCGCCCCTCCTACCAGTCTGGATGAATGATTATTTTCTGTTTCCTTGGTGTTGGTCCCCCTTGCTGTTCGATTCTCTGTCAGTTCTGGTTGTGCGAGGAGGCGCAGTGTGTCTACCTACGCCGCCATCTTGGTTCCTATCTCTTGTCTTTTAATAATAGTATATCCAGTGTATATTTTTGCTTGGTTATACCATGAGGCTTACACAAAATGTAGATATAATTGTCTAGTTTATACTAACAACACTTTGGATTGCATATAAAACCTCTATCCTTTCGCCATCCCCTTTTATGTTTTTGATGTCGCAATTTTCGCTTTTATATGGTGCATTTGTTAACAAATGATTGCAGCTATTTTAAATACTTTTGTCCTTTAAACTTTATACTAGAGTTAAGTCATTTACACACCACCATGTTACAGTATTAGAGTATTCTGAATTTTGCTATACACTTACCTTTATCATTGTGTTTTATATTTTCATGTTACTAATTAGTGTCCTTTCATTTCAGCTTGAAGAACTCCATTCATCCTTTCTTGTAAGGCAAGTCCTGCGATAATTAGCTCCCTCAGCCTTGTTTTTTTCTGAGAGAGTCTATCTTCCCTTCTGAAGGACAACTTCAGTGGATAGAGAATTCATTGTTGGCAGTTTTTCCTTTCAGCACTTTAAATATATCATCCCACTCTCTCCTGGCCTTTAAGGTTTCTCCTGAGAAATCCACTGATAAAGTTATGGGAATCCCCTTGAATATTACAAGCTTCTTTTGTGTCACTACTTTTGATTCTTTCTCTTTGGTTTTGACAGTTTTATTTTAAAGTGTCTTGGAGAATATCTCTTTAAATTGAGTTTGTTTGGGCACCCATGAGCTTTATGATATGCATGTACAAAGCTCTCCCTGGATTTGAGAAGGAGAGTCCCAATAAAGCCCCTTAATAAGATCTGCATCCCTTTGATACATTTTGTTCTGAGTCCTGGCTGCTGTTCTCATAGTTATTCACCACCTGCTCACAACTCAGTACTCTGGGTGAGTTGAGAGAACTGGGCCTCTTTGACAGTGGTCTGCACAGCTGAGGAAGCTGAGTGCTTACTCACATACTCTCACTTGCCCCTGTGGGGGAAAACATGAGCAGAGACTATCACTGATTACTTGGCATTGAGTTATGCTGCCTGAGGGAAGTGATAATGTGGGTAAAGTCAAACTGTTCCTCTTACCCTCTCCAGTACACCCAATCTCTGGTTTGTTTGCTGCATCCATGTTGGACCCCTGGGCTTCCACAAAGGCTCTCTCATCTGTGGATGAATATTTAATTCAGTGCTTTCCCAGGGCTCCCAGACCATGGCCAAGAGGGACTGGAGCCAGTTCACAGGCCACTTCAGAGTCTACTGCTGAAATTGAGGTCTGTGTCACTATTAGCAAAGCAAGGGTGGTCAAGACTCCACCTGGGTCCCATGGCATATGGTGCTGGTGACAGAGCCAAATTCCAATGAGGTGCTAGCTGAGGGGGTGAGGAATTCTGGATCTACAGTCAGAAGCATACATGGTTGGGGAGTCAGGCACCTGGGTGTGGGCCTGCCTTCTCAAAACAGTTCTCTTTATTCTCGAACTGTACTAATGCCTCACAATCTCCCACCTGGATCCCATAGCTCTGACAAAGGTACTTTGTTCCCAGATGGAAAGCAAATTGTTTTTGTTGAGGTAGGAATATGAGGGAGAGATATCTTATTCAACCATCTTGCTGGATATCACCCCTCTGAGAAACTGCATTTTTAATAAGTTACTAGGAAATGTGCTTGCTGCTGGTCCTGGGGCACACTTTAAGAATAACTGCTTTAGAGTCTTTATAGTTGAGATAAAGCCACAGATGAAGATGCAAGTTTAGGAAAGCAGAATTTTTTTTTAGTTTATAGGACAGAAACACAGTTTTAGGCTGAGCTTCTCTGTTCAGGGAAGGTAGAAATAAAAAGAAGGGGATTCAATTGGGGAAAAAAACAGTTTAAAAGACAGCATATGAAATTTAAAAAATTTTTGATTATTGACACTATTATAGATGTCCCTCATTTTCCTCCACTTTGCCCACTTCCAACCAGTCCCTGCCCCCTCTTCCCCTGCCCACCACCACACTATTGTTTGTGTCCATGGGCTATGCATATTAGCTAATCCCTTCACCTTCTTTCATTCAGTTCCCCCACACACCCCTCCTCTGAAAAGGGAACCTTAGTGCACTGCTGGTGGGAATGAAGATTGATGTAGGTCTTGTGGTAAACAGTATACAGTTTTCTTTAAAAAGAAAACATATAAAATGGAACAACCTTTTGATCCAATGATCCCACTTCTGGGTATATATCCTAAGAATCCATAAACACCAATCAGAAAGAATATATGCACTCTTATATTCCTAGCAGCATTATTTTACAATAGCCCAGATCTGGAAACAGCCCAAGTGCCCATCAGTAGATGAGTGGATAAAAAAGGCTGTGGTACATTTACAAAATGGAATACTACATAGCTATAAAAAAGAAGGAACACTTACCCTTTGCAACAGCATAGATAGACCTGGACGTTATTATGCTAAGTGAAATGAGCCAGTCAGAAAAACACATATACCATATGATCTCACTAATATGTGGAATTTAATGAACAAAATAAACTAATGAACAAAATAGAACCAGAGGCAAGGATATATGGGACAGCATGGGAAGTTAAAAGAAAGAAAGAAACTCTGGCTGGCGTGGCTCAGTTGCTTGGAGCATTGTCCTGTAAACCAAAGGTTGAGGGTTTGGTCCCCAGTCGGGACACATACAGGAAACAACTGATCGATATTCTCTCACATTGATATTTCTTTCTCTCTCTTTTTCCTGCCCCCTCATCTCTCCCTCTTTCTCTCCCCTTTCCCCACTCTCTGGAATCAAAGAATATATCCTCAGGTGAACACTAAAGGAAATTAAAGGAAAGAAAGAAGTTTCCCAACAGGAAATATGCAGTCAGCATACAGAGATTGTGCAGAGAAAACACAATAGCATCACCACTGATATGAGGACAGAGGCCAGTCAGCCATCAGCCTGAGTTCAGTGCCAAAGATGGATGCAGGTATCTACTGTGACAGGTAATTCAGGCCCACTAAAATGGGGCCAGGATAAGAAGTAAGTCAGACATAAGGTAAGCTGACAAATCCAGGGTGTTTGGGTCAAGGCAAAGGGAATGAGTTAAGAGCTTGGAAGGTGGCCCAAGCCAGAAGATTTCCAGGAATGGGAGAAAGACAGCAAGATCCAAGAGATGGCCAGCAAGGAACCATAGCATGGGCTTAATAACAGGACTCTGGAACTCAGACAAGGGAAGGGAGAAGGGTATTCTATATATATATAAAGGACACATGGAAAAAATCGGGGGGGATGGTGGAGGTGGGGGAGGGAGGTGGGTTCAGCTGGGGTGGGGGGGAGGGAAGGGGAGAAAAGGCATACAACTGTAATTGAATAACAATAAAAATTTAAAAAATTTTATAATCAAATCAAAATTTGACTATCAGAAATTTTAACCCTTAAGGTTAAAATTATCAAAATTTTTAACCCATAAGGACTAAATAAGAATTTCTGAGGGTAGGACCCAAGTGTCTGTACTTTTAAAAAACTTCCCAGGTAATTCAATAGACCAGCCATGGTTGAAAACTAAAAACAAACAAAAAACAAACAAAAACCAAAAAACAAAAAAAACTACAAGCAGCAGGTGCCAGAACCTGAAAGAAGAAAACCATTTGTCTGCTCGATCTCAGGAACTATTAGTTATCTCCTAAAGTAGTAGAAACTAGTAGAAAGCTTGGCTGACCTGGATTCCTCAGTTACAAGTCAACATTCCAGGCATTGAGTCCTTCCTAGTACTCAATGCCTACTTCATATTCACTCAGTCATTTCAGGAGGAAAGCCTGAAAATTAAAATCATTGGATGCTGATTATTTTAATTCAGAACCAATTATTTTAGTCAATGGTCAAAGATCTTAAGTTTTACTATTTTCATAACTGGGGTTGATACAACATAAATATAGAAAGAGCCAAAACACATCAATTTTTGAAGTGTTGGGGCCACAGGTTTCTTTATATTTAATATATATATAATCTCCATTCTATACACAGCCTTGTTTACCTAGGGAGAATAGAGCTGGCAACTCAATGTGCCTGCTAGAATCCTACTACATTCTGGTTAATTTTCTATATATTATAGGTCAAATTTTGAACAAAATATTGTCCTTACTCTCAAATAACTTAGTGTTTACTGGGTGAAACTGGTAGATAGGAAATGGAAATACAGAGTGAAAGTCTGTGATGGGATAAATAGAAAGTGCTATGGAAACAATGAGGCAGTTTTTCTATGCTTTGTAGGGTCAAAGATTCTATCAGGGATAGAATTTTGAGCAAACTTTCCCCATTACATTCTAGTTCTACCCCCATTCTTTTTTTTTTTTAGCATTTAAAACTAGTTTTATTTATTTGTTTGTTTATTTATTTATTTATTGTTCTATTACAGTTGTCTGCATTTTCTCCCCACCCCTCCACCCCACCCCAGCCAAACCCACCTCCCTCCCCCGCCTCCACCCTCCATTCTTATCCGCAGGTTCAGGAGGACAGTTCTGCACTCTCAGAAATCACTTGCTTTACTTAGGCAAATTAAGGAGACAGAGCAGTGTTACAGGAAAGCCTGGGGGCTGTTGCATAAGTCTGCTCAGGTTCAGATCCCAGCTCTGCTATTCTCTAAATGTCACATTGGGCAGTCACTTAACCTTTCTGTGTTCTGGCTTTCTCACTTGTAAAATATTGCTGGTCATACTCTATAGTGATATGAAGATCAAGTGAGAAAAACAGATGAAAACAATGTAAATGAGAATGGAATAAATTCTCAATAGGTGTCCATTTTTATTGCAGTCATTGTCATAATATCACAGCACTGCCCTATCCAGGATGCAAGAGATCCCTAGTCAGTAGAAAAAATTCCTATCAATCCAGTCTCTTCCTCTCCAGGGTCTTCCTTCTTAATCTCGACCAGGTTGTCACCAGTGCCAGTGTCATCACCATCTCTCAATTCCCCAAATAAAAGTTAACAGACTGTATAATTAGGAAAAAAAACTCCCTTAAGAACATTAATTTATTGCTAATGACATAAAAATCAATTCTTATGTTTTAGGGAGATGGAAATAAAATAAAGTAGAAAGAACTTTGAGGAAAAAATCTTTTGGTCAAAAAGTATATCATTTTTATATTAACAATTGTAATACTTTAGGTAGATGTAATACATTTGAAATATTTTTATTTCTTCAAAGAGCAGCAGGACTGGAACAGAGACCCTGAGGAGGAAAACAGCCTCACCTGATAGAAATTGGACATGCCAGGGGTTGTGAGGGAGAATTGGTTCGTGGCCCACAGGGCAGCAAAGAGCAAGAACACCTGATGTTCTGGACTTTTATCGAATAAACTTCGAACCACATTCTGAATAATGGCCTTACTGAGAATCACAGGTAAAGGAACTTTGGATGTTAAAAATAACATCAATACTCTCACAGCACAAGCTTTGATCACTAATGAATCTAGTATTCCTGCTATCCAAGTGACTAAGATGGCTGTCCTTTGAGCCTCTGTATTTTCAAGAACAGTCGTAGAATGCACCAGCCAAGATCTGAGGGAGATGTCCTTGAAACGCACAGGAGAAAGGACCTGTGCTGACGCTACTAATGCACTCGCCTTTCTCTGCTGCTTTTGGCATCTCACGAGACAGATCACAGGTGGTTCTCCAGGAATTCAATGATGGCCTCATTCTGGTATCAACTATTTCAATTTTGTTGAAGAATAGAAAGTTTTTCATCTGTAACTGCATGGACTGTGGTACTGTGAGCCAGGGAAACAATGTTTAACATCAGGCATCCTTACTATTTGCTCTCCTTTGGGTTAAGAAGCAAAGGCTCCAGAGGCCCCAAAGCAAAAGCCTCATTTTCCACTGCAAAAAGGTCACTTTAGAAGGTCAGGTATTTAGTCCAAAGGTGAGGTTATAGCTCAAAACATTAGTTATCTCTCTTTGCAAATTCTTCACCTTCTAAGTTGATTTACACCACTTACAAGTAAACTAGTCTATGTCTTTAATATAAAGTCACTTTTAATTTATGATTCAAATCTCTTAAAACCATCACCTGTCAATCCTAGTTCCAAACCACCTTAAGTTGAAGTGAAATTTGTTTGACAAGTATGTTTCAGCATCATTTATTTATTTTTATTTTTTTTAATTTTTATTGTTATTCAATTACAGTTGTATGCCTTTTCTCCCGTCCCTCCACCCCACCCCAGCCAAACCCACCTCCCTCCCCCATCTCCACCCTCCCCCTTGGTTTTGTCCATGTGTCCTTTATAGTAGTTCCTGTAATCACCTCTTCCCACTGTCCTCCCCCCCACCCCCGGCTATTGTTAGATTGTTCTTAACTTCAATGTCTCTAGTTATATTTTGTTTGCTTTTTTCTTCTATTGATTATGTTCCAGTTAAAGGTGAGATCATATGGTATTTGTCCCTCACCGCCTGGCTTATTTCACTTAGCATAATGCTCTCCAGTTTCATCCATGCTGTTGCAAAGGGTATAAGCTCCTTCTTTCTCTCTGTTGCGTAGAATTCCATTGTGTAAATATACCATAGTTTTTAGATCCACTCGTTTGCTGATGGGCACTTAGGTTGCTTCCAGTACTTGGCTATTGTAAATTGTGCTGCTATGAAAATTTGGGTGCACAGGTTCTTTTGGATTGGTGTTTCAGGGTTCTTAGGGTAAAAACACTGAAAAGAAAGATGTCTAGAGCCATGTCATCATCTTTGGAATAAATATATAATATATAACCTATCAAAGTAGCTACTTGGAAGGGGGAAATTCTCAGTGTTGATGTATAAGTTCTGAAATTTCTGAGAGTTAGCGACTTACATTCTGGTGTCTCATAAGGTCTTAGGAATGTGGTTGTTTCATGGCTACATTATCCCTTTTGATGCTAAAAAGCTGCTGCCATTCATCATTAATGTAATTTAATTCACATTGTATTTCAGGTAAATTTGAGGGCAAAGGATAAATTAAGCTCTATTACAAAGATATTTTATTTACCTATATCCTAATTCTTTAACGTATATTTATCCATATCTCTCTGTGGAGACAGAGCAAGAAAAAGAAGGAGGAGGATAAGGAAGAGAAAGAGGAGAAGGAAATAAAGAAATAAATTTAAACACTATCTTAGAACATGGAATTTTGATTTCTAATAAACCATACTTTCACACTTGAGGGTTGAATTCTCAGAAAGATTCCCCCCAAAGTGATATTATCTATGAGCTTTATAAAAAATAATTTGCCCATATTCTCAGAGAAAATATACTAGATACTTTAGACTTAGATGATTAAGAAAAAGACCAAACATTAAATAAAAATGCTCTACATAGAATTCAGAGCGTCAAACTTGATATGAAAGCCTCTATTAGAATCAATTGTGAGCCAAGAATAGTTACTGAATGCCTTCCCTATTTAAGTTAGAGTGTAGATATCCACCCATTCCCAAGGCCATACCCCAAACCTGGTCAATTATCAATAATGGCATCACCAATTTCATGGATTCCACTTCTGAACACTTTCTATTTTTCTAGAATATTTCTTGTGGTTTGTGTACTCCAATAGTCCTTCCATCTATTGACTCAATGACTTTTCAGTGTTCATCATGGTTCTCTCACACCTCCTTACCCAACTTACCTTCCATGGCTCTTCAACTCTCTGCCTCCTGCATCAGACTTACTAGCAAACCTTAAGGTAGTTAAATCTACCTCTCTAACCACTGTGTTCCTGATTGCAAGCAGCTGTACAAGGATATAAAAAATACATAGTCATGCCAGCAGGTCTACTGTTAAATAATCACCATTAATTTCAAGTTAGTCATTATCATGCTTATTAGTCTCACTACATTTCCCTAGTCAATTTACTTTCCCAGTCTCCAATATAAGTATTTTATACCTCCCCTCACTTTAAATGTTTAAAGTGGGCTCTCCAGGATCTTACTCTCAATCAATTTCCTTTCTGTTTTTCTTTTGTTTCACCAAGAAAAATCGATTATTTTATTGAATTGGAGGTTGCTTGTACTTTGGTTTATTACCAACCAGAAAACAAATTATGTGAGTAGTAGACAAGGTCAAGATTGTAAGTGAGTAAAAATGTAGCTGTTCATTCATTACCTTCCTAGTTCTTCTCAAAGTCAAAGTTACCCTAAGTTTAGTTCAAAACAACCTGAATGGATTGAGGCATGTACCAGGTCAGAGGAGCCCAGAGATACAAAAGCTCATTGCCCTTTGTACTTTTAGCCAGGGAGCAGCCATAGTAACAGTCAAGAGTCAAGTCTATTAATATATAAGGGATTTTTCTCACAAGACATTAAGTTGTGCCTTCAAGACACATTCCAAGTCTATCACTTCTACTGCACCTACAAACAGTCCAAGCCACCATCATCTGTGGATGGGACCACAGCTCCATTCCCACTCTTTCCTGGCAGCCAAAATCATCCTTTGGGAGCAGAAATCAAGGCATGGGCCTCTGTTGTTCACAACCCTCCAATAGTTTTCCATGGCACTTGAAATAACATCCTAACTCATTATGATGACCCCACACATGATTTGCCCTGATTGCCTTTCCAATGTCATTTCTTATTACTCTTCTCTGTTTGCTCCAGCCATACTGTTGCTCAAATACAACAAATACGTTCATGCCTCAGTTCTTTGTACTTGCTGCACTTTTAATTATTAATGCTCAAGCCCCAGATCTTCATATGGTTCATCTTTCAAGTAACTAAGATCTCTACTCAAACAAAATTTAATGAGAAAAGTCTTCACTGATAATGTATCCAGAAGTGTTTTCACACTCAAATACAACCATTCTATTTTCTTCTTAGTATTTATCACTACCTGACATCATATATTTATTTGTTAATTTATTAAAGTTTTTCTCTTTCACTAAAGTATGGGATCATAAAGGCAAGAACTGTTTGACTAACCAGTGAATTCCTTGCACCAAAAGTAGTGCCTATCCCATCTTAGGCTTTTAATAAAATATTTGTTGATTTATGAACAAATTATTAGCATTCTACTTATTCTGTCATATTTTAATCAAAACATTTTCATAGCAATTATCTTCCATTATTCTCCCCATCAATTTATGGGGTAAGTGGTGGAAAGATTATTTTATCTATTTTTTAGATAATTAGAACACTCTTGAGATTTAATAGACTATCCAGGATCACTCAGCTCATAGTGGCAAAGCCTCCTAGTTCAGTTATCACATTTGTCACTTTGAGCAAGGCATAAATACAGACTGTATCTTAATGAGCACTTCCAGCCCATTTTATAGGTGAAATGTCCTAAAATGCTACATTGCATTAAAAACACACTTTCTACTCCTTTATGGCTTTTAAATATTTATGGTTTTCTAGACAAAATATAAATTAAAATTCATTAGAATTTTAGTGGAAAGAAAAGTGGAGTAGTATTACTATATTTTTAAATTTTATAAATTTTATGATACCAATGAACATTTTTAGCATAATATAGGAGGACCTTCTCTTCCAAAGCGTGGTGTCTGCCTTAGCCCCTTGTTTCTCCTGCCATGGATATTTAGTTTGAGAATATTTATACTCCTCATTTCATTTGTGCCTGGCCTTCACTGTGCACCTAGTTTATAAACACTTCTAATTATTGTAAAGTATTTTCTGCAATTTAATGATATTTAGACCCATTTGCCTGCCATTTTCATAGCAATCTTTCCCTCAGAATTTCCTCATAAATGTGGAATATGTGAACAACGAGCTGTTTCCACCTTGCTGAATGAAGACATCAGAATGTGTTATTTGAATCACAATTTTAGCTCAGCAATTGGCAATAATTCTGAGCCCACCAGCAGCATTTGCTTCCTGTTTTAGTATCTTGTACAGTCCTAGATGAATATAGGTGAAAGGAAGAAAGAGAAGAAGATTTATTTCTCTTATGTGGCTCATTTTGGTCATTCTGATACTTGATGTTTGGTATGAGTTATGGAGACAACTCACTCTGTTATATTTAGAATATTGAGAGGGTTGAGGACCTGGAATATAGGATTAGAATCTTAATTTGTCTTTTCTCCCCTCCCCCAATATTTCCTAACTATGATAAGATGGGGGTGGTTACCAAGAAAGATGTTGGTGAAGGTTGGCACATTAAAATTTTTTAATGAGTATATCACATTATGCCAGGCTTGGGTGGCTCATGCTCAATTCGCATAGAATCCTAGGCTCTCTGTACCTCCAGTACCCTTATGTATATGTGCCTTAATTTAGCTAACCCAATCCTGACCTCTTATATTGGACATAATGGCTAAAAAGGGAAATGGTCCTAGTTGTCCAAATACATACAACTCTATTTCCATTCTTTTAAACATAATCATACAAATGGCACTTTCCAATGTATACTTTTATTTTCTTAAATTCCAAATAATTTAAGAAAAAAATTACTCTTTATATCATTATACCATTTAAATGTCATTTTGGCATCAGTTTCCACTTTGAAAACCAAAAAAACAATCTCCAAATATAAGAATTTTTGCTACTGTATATTGTGTTTAAGGACATCTCCTACCTTCTCTATGAATCTGCCAGAACCATTCTCAATCCTCATTAATTGTTATTTTGAATGAACAGCAAATTTAAGATGACATTGTCTTTTGTCATTTATTTATAGTTTCATACACTATTCCTTTGGCTGTTAATAGCATTTCTTTTGCATATTGCAGAGATAAGAATTATGCATTACAAATCATAAGTATAGTTTAAAATATTATTTATTAAATGTAGTTACCTATGCTGATAGATATATTGAAAAAAATAAAAAATCTTTTGGCTTAAGATAGTGTTTTCTTATTTAAATAATTACTACACTGTTTAAAACATATACATTTAAACTACAAATTATAAAACTAAAAGCAGTCATTCTACAATTTTTCATGATTTTTGAGGAAAGGAAGGAAAATAGTAGAGTGCAAATAACCTTAGAATTCTGAAGGATGGACTTTAGTCTTAGCTTTGAAAATTTGGGCCAATTAGTTGGTCCAAAGGTTGTGGGTTATTGTTAAGCTGAAAATTTGGACAAATTAACTACCTTTCAGAATTTCTTTATTTATAAGATAATAAAGTTGTAATAAACAATTTTACATGTACATAACAGGGTTGGGCAAAAGTATGTTTACAGTTGTCCATATGAAAAATAATATAATAATTAATAAATAATAACACAAGAATAAACTCTGTTTCATGTACTCAAAATTGTAAGCCTACTTTTGCCACAACTTGTATTAACTATAAGATTTCATGCAACTATAAAATAGTGAATTGAAATTATTTATAGATAGAAATATTATCAGAGTTCCCTCACACATGAACAATACATATACACTTGAAAATATATTGTTTATCTCCAGATTTTGCCCATTGCTATATATAGAAATTACAAAAGTCATAAAAATAAACACAAATATTATATAGATAATTGATTATTAATTTGAACCCTGTTTTTTTAGCTTTATTTTTTATTGCTTACACTATTACAGATGTCCCCATTTCCCCCCCCCCCATTTGTCCACTTCCACCCAGTCCCTGACCCCCTCTTCCCTCTGGCCATCATCACATAGTTGTCTGTGTCTATGGGTTATGTGCGTATGTTCTTTGGCTAATCCCTTCACCTTCTTTCATCCAGTCCCCCTCTGACAGCTATCAGTCTGTTCCATGTATCCATGTCTCTGTTTCTATTTTGTTCATCAATTTATTTTGTTGATTCAATTCCATATATAAGTGAGATCATATAGTATTTATCTTTCTCTGACTGGCTTATTTCACTTAGTATAATAATCTCCTGGTCCAACCATGCTGTTGCAAAAGGTAAGAGTTCCTTCTTTTTTACTGTTGCATAGTACTCCATTACATAAATGTACCACAGCACTTTTTATCCACTTATCTATTGATGGGCATTTGGACTGTTTCCAGAGCTTGGCTATTGTAAATAATGCTATATGAACTTTGGGGTACATATACTCTTTTGAATTGGTGTTTTGGAATTCTTAGGATATATTCTCAGAAGTAGGATTGCTGGGTCAAAAGGAGTTCCATTTTTAATGTTTTGAGGAAACTTCATACTGTTTTCCACAGTGGCTGCAGCAGTCTGCATTCCTACCAATAGTGCACTTCTCTCCACATCTTCACCAGCACTTGTTGTTTGTTGAGTTGGAACTTGAGCCCATCAAAATATGTTAAAATGGCATTCTATTATTTTACTAATGGTGTATTTTTTAAAACTGGGAAAATATAAACTAGAATAACATTATATATAAGAAATGATTAAAATAAAATATTTTAAAGGAAATAAAACATATTGAGTATCTTAGAAGAGATAAAAGAATTTTGCCAAACACTCTCACCAAACCTAGATAACTTTACAGGTAAATTTTTGCTAATATTTAGAGGTGAAATTGCTGATATGTTGCGTAAATTATTCCAGAGGATTGAGAAAGTTTCCAATTTCCTTTCTCTAAGACCATTATTGTGGTAATAATATTATACCATAAGGCTACAAACCAATCTCACTTACAAATATTGGTATAATATATGAAATAAAATGTCACATTAGCAAATGGCATTCAGGAACACATGAATGAAGGCTATACCACAGTTAATGGCATTTATGTGAGGAATGCAAGGATGGTTCAATTTTAGTAAATCTATTAATAAAAATGTTTTGTTAAAAGAGATCAAAAGAAAAAAATCATATAATTCTTTCACTGTGTGTGAAAGGTATTCTAAAATAGTATTTAATACAATTTAACAAGCATTTTATATAAAATCTCTTACTAAAATGTTCATAGACATGAATGAATAGTTGCTCAGTATACATATACTTCAAACCAGAAACCAGAATCTTGCTTAACTACAAAATATTAGTTTTATAAATACTAGCTGATGCAATTAGATATAAGGAGGAAAAAGAGATATAAAAGTGTAATAGACAGAGTCAATATTATGATTATAAAGGATGGCATGATTTTATATTTGAGAACTTAATGAAATTAACTATAATTATTACCATAAAGAATTTAACTATCTATTACAGTTAATACTCAAAATTACTTTTTTCTCTTAACACCCAAGTTAGAAAATATAATAGAAGAAAAAAATCTCATTTTAATAGTCATGATATTTATAAAATACCTAGAAAGACAATTAACAAAAATATATGACCTACCTGAAAGGAAAAGGAAAACTTGTAATATATACTGAGAAACACTGAAGATTTTATATTTTAGAAAGATTGAATTTTTGTACTCCAGAAGAGGAAGATAGGAAAATTGAATAAAGTTATTATCTCTAAATTCAACTTTAAATGTAATTTAATACACATTTTAAAAAATACAAATGTTTAGTTTTTGGAAAAAGATAACACTTTTAATTGTTCATATAAAAATATAGAAATGCAAATGCATTTCTGTAAAAGCAGAATTAAGAAATATGTTATTATTTTTGTCATATTAAATAAATTTTGATATAAGTATGTATCATCCATTCTCCTATGTAACTATACATTTATTCTGTCTATCTGTTTGTCTGTCTACCTGGTTTCTTATATGAAGTTGGTGATTCTAACCCTGCTGACTCATGGAAATAGCTATTTCACATGTGCCAACATAATATACAGATAGCATTTCAAATCAATGAGAAAATGATGGCAATTCACAAAAGAAGACATTTAAATGCATGAAGACCAACTCAGCCTCATTTCTAATTAATGAAAAACATGCTTAAAGTTAGCATTCTTTCCATCTCTCAAGTGAACAAGGTAAATTAGGTTTAAATATATATTATATTGACAATTATGTGGGGAAACAGGTAATATACATTATCGGTGATTGTTTAGCTTGGTACCAAGTTGGGAAGGCAATCAGTAATATCTCAAAAAATGCACAGCTTTTACAATTTTTCCATTCAAGAAATTGATCTTACACATCTGTGTAAGAATATGAATTGTTGCATTGTTTATAATACCAAAAAAGAAGACAATCTAAATAGCAATAAATAGAGAAAAAATAAGTAAATTTTGGAGGTTTTATATTATGGAATGATATGTAGCCATTAAAAATGAGTTAAATATAAATATGTATACATACATATACATATGTATACATATATCTTTATGTAAATATTTATAAGAAATAGTTAAATTGAAAAACCAAGGTATAAAACAATAAGGATGATAGGTCCTTAGTTGTGTAAAAAAGTAGAAAATGATAAATATATATCTGTTATATAAATTCATAAATGTGCAGGCTATGTCTGGAAGAATGCATGAAATCAAGCATAGTGGCTATTTTTGAGAGAGAGAATAAGGATACTGGGATGTGGAGTGGGAAGGAGACAGACGTTTCGTGTGATACTCCTTGTACTGCTTGAGTTTTTAAGATATTAATTTTAAATACCAATATTTTAAAAAACAAATAAAAACATATTTGCCATATAAAATTTAGGAGAAATTTTTATTTTATTTTGACCATTATAGAAGTTTGATATATGTGCAGAGACCTGTTTGTCTTTCTGTTATAGAATAAAAGTAGTTGACAATTCAATATGAACAATTAAACTTTTTAAATGAATGTAACAATTAAAACTATGCAACATTTCATATAATGTCCCTAATGAGTAATTATCTGGTATTTTTTCTTAGTGAAAACTGCTGGCCACAGCATACCTATATTCTTGTACCCTACAACTATTTCTGTGGAGAGGGCTAGACTGTCTGAACCTCATTCCAAAACCCACATATGAAGTTTGTATTTCTCTTTGGAAAAAGCATATGGGAAAGAATTCTGAATGATAAGGAATCATTTTTTCACATTTCCTTCTCACTCTGCAATAGCAGCACCAGGACTGGAAAATAATATTTGAGTCTGAAGGCACATACGGTAACTATAGAGACCTTCTTTGATACTTCTGAAGTCATTTTAAACGGGGCCATCCATTTTGTGTGAGTCGCACAACTCATCCGGAACCTAGTACAATCATCTGTTGTCGCCCGCTGATCACCTGTTCCTCCCATGATCTTTGTGTTTGATCTTGGAGACACTAAGCAGCATGGAGAGCAAAAACATCATTGGTACCCTGCCACCTGCCCTCCTCAATCGACTTGATGGAGAAAACCTTTTTATTTGCCACTTACCCACTCCAGAGAGGGTATGCTGGGGTGAATAGTGTATGTCTGAAGAGTTCAGCAGGGGGTTCAGCTTGCAAAGAGATAACGGAGTTAAAACACAGAAAATGGTAATGCTTTTAAGCAAGGAAGTGATGTCAACCACCAGGTGATTCACTTAAAAAGGGAGTTCCACTTAGAGGTTTGTACAATTGCTTCATGGGATATCTTCGCTCTTTCCTTGAAGGTCAACTTGGTCCTCTCAATAGACTCAGCTGGTAGCGCCAACAACTTTCTAGTTATTAAAGAGCTTTTTCTCTTTCTCTTTGTTCCCCGTATGGATAGCAATACTGAAGTTAACTGCCTTGTGAAAGGCAGTCCATGTCTGGGCAGTATTATCTGCCCATGCAGCCGAGGTCAACAGCGAATGAATTGATGCCTGGAGTTGGGCACACTGCTAGATTATCTGGAAAGCTAGACAGCTCAGGGGAAATGGGAGACAGCAACAGTGGTAGAAATTGGTGAGAACGGGAACACGCAAGCATCTCTGGCTTTCTCACAATGGAGCATAATGCTCTATAGGATGGGAGCACTGGAAAAATCAGGGTCAAACTCTTAAAGACAGGGTTAGGTGTTGTAATGTAACATTTCTTGGCCCATTTTTCAATAGATTTAAATAAAAACTAAGGAACTTGTGTAGTGAAGAACATCCTGTCTTCAAGCTTCCAAATCAAACTGAATAAATATAAATTTATGAGAAAAATTTCCGTCAAAAACTATTGTTTCTGCTGTATCAATTGAACAAACTACTCAAGAAAGTCAGGCCCTCTTTTTTTTGTAACATAATCCAAGCTACATGAAGATGGTGGTCCAAGTTTTGTCTCTGACCACTGAAACAGGCTCTTATTAAAACTTCAATTTACACATTGTTTACAAGGAGAAAGATGGGCGTTGAGCTCTCTAAGTCTGGACTAGAGACCAATAAAATGAATGCTCTATGAAATAATTCTAATAAAAGAGGGTGGTGAGAATTCTCCTTTACTCTTGGCTCAGACACAGTACATTTCTGTTAAGTGGTGAAATCTCTCCATCCTCTCATGTGGTTATCATCTTCATTGAGATCTCATCCATGCTTTATTAAGAAGCATTCAATTTTAAACCTTGATTTGGGGGAATAATATAAACCTTCTTACATGTTGCATTCTGCCCAGAATTTCCTTTATGGATTTTGTCATAGAAACTGAGCAGTGATTTTCAGATGCCACTTCTGTGTCACAATGTCTGATATGAAGAAAAGTTGGCTCGTTTTATGTATATACATATATATATATAACTATATACATAGTTATATATGTAACTTGTGTATTCCATATATACCACCTCTCTCTGTACCTCTCTCTCTCTCTCTTTTCCTTCCTCTGTCTCTGAAAAGAGAAGTCTCTGGTTCAAAATACTGACCACATTTCTGTCTCCAAAGTACTTTCCATAAATGGCCCATATCTTGACTCACCTGCCATTACTCTCCTCATTTTACTCCAGCTCAAGCAAAAACAGATACTTTCTTTTCTTTACTTGGTTCTGCCTAGTACAGCTGTGGTAAAATGGCATTTCTGATAAGAACTTTACAAAGAAAGAAGAAAGCCATGATGGAAATTTAAAAGCATTCTCCTAACACGAATCCACTTGGTCTGAGTTTATTATGTTTATCCCTGAACGTTAACTTTCTTGGTGGTTTATATGAATAGATGACTTTTACCTCCTACCACAGGGGAGTGACACTTAAATATTCTGTTTCTGTTTGTAGCTCCCAACACATCTCCTGCTCAGATTGCACCTTTTAGTTGCAGCACACTTTATATCTTCATTTAGAGGCCGATGGACCTTAAAAACGCAGATTCCTTTCTCCCCCTCCTCTGCAACCTTCCCATTAGTAAATGAGGCCACTACCTAATTTCTCAGGCCAGAAACGTAGAATTTAATTTCTTCCATTCCTTCACTGGTCATCTCAACAATGAGCACATGCACACATACACTTGCGTACGCATGCACCTCATTCTTCATCAAGTCCTGGAGATTCTACTTCAAAAACAGATTTTGACCTTGCCCCTTAGCAAGTTCTGTTCCACTGTCTCTCACTTGGATTACTGAATTAGTTTCCTGACTGGTATTCACACTCTCATTCTTCTGCCTTAACAACCCATACTCCAACTGAGAAGTAAGAATGATCTTCCTAAATTAGAAAGTGGGTCATGACATTTTTTTTCTTTCTAACTTTTTATTTTGAAATAATGTTAGACTTGCAGAAGTTACAAAGCTCTTACAGAGAATTCCAATAATCACCCAGCATCTTCTAAAGTTAACACCTTACATAATGGCACAATTATTAGGACTAAAAGATTAGTACAATACTATTAACTAATCTAAAGGCATTTATTAAATTTCTCTGTTTTTTCTATTAATGACCATTTTCTATTTCAAAATTTTATCCTCATAGCACTCTTCTACTTAATAGCTTACAAAATTCCCTACAGTTTTTAGAATAAAATCCAAATTTCTAATTGCATTTTGTAAACCATTAAGCTCTCTACTCAGCCTACTTTCCAACTCCATTTACTTCTATGCTCAACCTTATTGGACATCTTTCAGTTTCTTGAATACCCTATGCTGTGTCCCACCAAAAAGCCTTTGCACTCTTGTTCTTTCTGCACGGGATGCTCTTGTTTCAGTTCTTTGAGTAGCCAGATCTTTCTCTACCTTTGTTCAGCTTAAATATCACTTTACCAAAACAAATCTTAATTCATAAGTCCCCTATGTGATTCTTTGTTTCATCTGTTTGCTTATTTCTCATGTAGCAATTATTTTACACTGTACAATTATTTTATTAGCTTGCTCTTTTTATTTGGCCCACTAATATATAAGCTGTAGGAAAGAAGAGATCAAACTATGTTAGTTTACTATTGATGCTATAACAAGGTGCCATAAGCTTTGCAGTTGATAACAATACAAATTTATTATCTCAGAATTGTGTTTTTTAGAAATTCAGTGGGTTTGGTTGATTTTCCTGCTTAATTTTCAAAAGCTGAAATCAAGATGTCTACAGAGCCTTATTCATTTCTGGAGGCTCTAAGAGAAAATGTGCTTCCAGGCTTATGAGGATTGTTGGCAGAATTCAATTCCACGTGTTTGTAGGACTGAGTTTTTGTTTACTTGCTGGCTGTCAGCCAAGGACATTCTTATCTTCTAAAAACCACCTGCATTCTCTGGCTTGGGTCCCTTTCCATCTACAAAAGCCAGCATATCAGGTTGAGTCCCTCTGATACTTCAAATCTCTTTGAGTTCTTTTTGCAACCTATTTCTCCAAGTTTAGTCATAGAAGAGTCTTTGCTTTTAAGTGTTCATATGATTAGATTGGGCACACCTGGATAAATCAGGTAACTATTTGTTAGAGATGATTTGTGGCCCCATCCCTACCAGTTCATATGTTGAAGCCCTAACTCCAAATGTGACTGCGTTTGGAGTTAGGAAGGGCCTTTAAGGAGGGCAAATGGGGCCATAAGGGTGGGAGACTAATTTGATAGGACTTGTGTCTGTATAAGAAAAAGAAGAGACACCAGAGATCTCTCTCTCTATGTATACAGAGAATAAAGAGGACATATGAAGACACAGTGAGAAGGTATCTATTTACAAGCCAGAAAAAGAAGTTTTACCAGAAACCAACCCTGATGGCAACTTGACCTTGAATTTCCAGCTTTTAGAATTGTGAGAAAATGAATTTCCCTCATTTAAGCCACCAAGCCTGGGGTATCTTGTTAATGCAGCACCACAAGAGTATTCTCATTTTCAGGTCCTTAACCTTAATCATCTCTGTAAGGTCTTTTTTCCATAAAATGGGACATATTCACAAGGGATGAGATTATAGATATCTTTGGAAGGCTATTACTTAGTCTACCACATACCTGTTTTTTTGACTGCTGTGTCACCCAGCTCTAGCTAATGTAGGCACTAAAATATTGAATAATAAATGATTTGGTGCAGTTTATTTGAAAATTATTTCAAGAAAGCTAATGTGTTTAATTCCAGGCAACATAAAGCTCCTCCCATTTCTTTCTTGTACTGATGTCTGACCTAGCATTATCACTTGGTAAACCCCTGACTGTCAACCAGTAAACAGTTCAATTATGTTATCAGAGAAATTAGACCAACTAGAAATGTTCTCAGTTACTTGAGTTTGTAATAGTTGAAGCAAGGATTTCATCAAGTGTATTTCTATAGCTTTAGATATTTCTTTTTTTTAAAAAATTATTTATTTATTTTTAGAGAGGGGAAGGGAGGGAGAAAGAGAGGGAGAGAAACATCAATGTGTGGTTACCTCTTATGCGCCCTCTCCCGGGGACCTGGCCTGCAACCCAGGCATGTGCCCTAGACTGGGAGTGAACCTGTGACCCCTTGGTTCACAAGCTGTTACTCAATCTACTGAGCCACACCATCCAGAGCAGCTTTAGATATTTCTTATTTAGAACTGGAAAGAGCAAATATTTTTTCATCAGCAAACTTAAATTCAAATTATGGCTCTAACCATAAACAGCTACACATCCCTTAAAATACTTGAACCTCAATTTTCTCATGATAATGGCCCTTTTATCCTAAGAATGAGTTTGTATAATTGCTCCTCAGTAAACTCAGAAACAATCTGGGAATAAAGATTTTCCTATACATACTTAAATCTTCATAACTCACAAACACACATACACCCACAGCCTTAAATAAAATAGGGGTCAGCAAAGGTTATCTTTTGATTTGGTCATGGAAGAAGACATTTGTTCAATGGTAAGAATAAGAAATATTAGGTAGCTAGAAATGAGTAAAAGTGGGAGAGAAACTCATACCGATTGTTGGGTCCAGAGAGCCAGAGGGATTGAGGGCAGACCCACAAAAAAGATTTTTAACCAGTTTATCTCTTGTTGGGGGGGGGCTCAAAAATGTTTAATTAAGAGTTCTGATCCATTAACATCTATGTACAGTAGATAGATAGATTTTAGAAAATCGAATAATGTAAGGTATGTAATGGAGGTAGAAAACAAGAGAGAGAGAAATTTCTAGCATTTTTGGCAATTCTTTTCTATACCTGCCCACACTCCTATAATTTTCCCTCTAGAGGAAGCACTGTGCTTTTCATTGCAGACCATCTCATTTTGCTAACTTTTTTGAGGCAACATGAATCCCTGAGGTACTCTTGGCTTCTCACTGAAAGAAAAGTAAGTTTTGAAAAACCATTGTTATCAGGACACTTCACAAAAGTGCAATGAGCACACCTGGCAGCAGGTGTGTAGAGGAGCCCTTCTGTCAATGACATAAACATACTTGGGCCCCTGGAGCCCCTAAAATTCTTGGTTACTATCAGTGGACAAAGCTGTGTGGCACTGGCAGAAAACTAGAAAGTTTAAAGGTGTCTGTTTTTCTCCAAATGGGTTTCGGTAATGTAGGAAGAGATTATGCATTTTTAAAAGGTTTTTAATTTATTTTTATTTTTAGAGAGAGGTGAAGGGAGCGAGAAAAAGAGGGAAAGAAACATCAGTGTGTGGTTGCCCCTCACGCATTTTTCAATAACAAGGCCTACAGGTGAGTGAATCTGTACTTTCAGAGAAAATGAGAAAAAGCCCTGGCAGCTAGGATGCATTAGCACACACTTTCGTTTTTCAAAGAGAAGCCCATGTCTGAGCTGAAGATCAACACCACAGAAATCAAAGCTCACTGCTGACAGCCAAGTGTGTTTAGAAGAACAGTAGCTTGTTGAAAATTTTGACTGGGGACAAGATAGAGATGATCTCTTGAAAACAAAAAAAGAGAGAGAAGATATGTAGACTCAGTTTTTTTTCCTAGACCGAGCCAGCCTTGGGAACTGAAATTATACCTACATAACAATTTACCCAGAGTAGAATTTGGATGCTATTATTTGTATGTGTTTGTTTTAAGTTGAAACTTAAAAATGTATTTACTTTCAGGGCTCTTTATAAGATATTAGTTCTCAGTGATGGCATCAGACCACCAGCATTCCTCCATTTCCCAGATATTACCTTCATCAGTGATGTTAACACTTGTGAGTCTTCTTTGTTCATGTCTTCCCATGGGCAAGAAGGAATAGAGCTTCACAAAAGGATGATTAAGCCACTGAGAAGGTGAGAGGAAAATTTGTCTTGATTCTAGAGAGAAGATCTAAATTAAAAAATTAGTAAAAAAGTCAAATTTACATGTCATTGACCTTCAGGATGAAGCTTTAGCCACCTTCATGCCTCTCAGGTGTGTCAGCTGATACATGCGCATGGGAATTCAGAGCCACCAGGGCCTTACTTAGGTCTGAGTCTGCAATAGCAGAAAAATAGAAACAGTAACAAAAAAGCTGAAAGTTTAAATTCCAATATTCCCTTACTCATCTGTTTTCTGTTTTACCTATAATTACCTGGGATACGCATCTGAAATCCCAGAAACCAGGGACTGGTCAGGGGCAGTAGTAGTAGCTCCTTGCTGGCTCCAGAATTGCTGTACTGGTGTTTTCCCCTTGAGCTTCACCCCCAGGACCTCCCAGGCTTTGAATTTACCTTTACTTTAAAATGACCTTTTTCAAACTTGAAAATATGCTATTGGAGATCCTTCTGTTGTGACTTGACTTAATTTCTGGACCAACCCTTCACTTTAGTGACAACAGTGGATAAAAGACATGAACACTCTCGATTCCTCTACCCACCCAATGGCATAACACTTGGAATGGGTCCTTCCTTAGTCCTTTTAAAAAGGAAAACCATAGATAGAATGAGTGTCTAAGTGGCTGCCAGTATTATGAGACTGAGGAATCTGTGTGAGTGGATGAAGCATTTAGTGTTGGTCTTTTATTTTCTTTTAAGATTTAGAGCACAAGTGGCAAACACAAAGCCCGTGGGCCAAATCCAGCCCTCCACCTTGTTTCTACCCAGTGGCAGTGCCGAGCTCTCACTTAACTCTTAGGGAGTAGTTACATGTATACAGTCCTAAAATTACATTCGGCCCTTTGAAGGCAGCCACAAGGCTGATGTGGCCCTTGGTGAAAATGAGTTTGACACCACTGATTTAGAGGCTCAGGCATGTTTATCAGCAGAGGAAAATTGCCAGTAAAGAAAGGAATAATTTAGCCCTGACTGGTGTGGCTGTTGTTTGGAGTGTCTTCCTGTACACCAAAAGACTGGGGGTTCGATTCCCAGTCAGGGCACATACTTAAGTGGTAGGTTCAATTCCCAGTTGGGGCATGTTTGAGAAGAAATTAATCAATGTTTCTCTCTCTCTCCCCTTCTCTCTCTCTCTGATCAATAAACATATTAAGTAATTTTAAAAATGGAAAGGAAAAATGTAGTGTGCCAGAGAAATTATTAGTAAGAATAAGTCCCAGAGGAGGCAAACGGGAAGGCGTGGCAAGGGGGAATGTACTCCTAAAAAGAAGAAACATGCCCTGGCCAGTGTGGCTCAGTTGGTTCAGCTTCATCCCACAAACTGAAAGGTTGAGGTTTTGATTCCAGTCAGGGTACATATCTGGCTTGAAGGTTCAGTCTCCAGTTGGAACACATGCAAGAGGTAAATGATTGATGTTTCTTCTTCTCATTAATGTTTCTCTGCCTTGGTCTTTCCCTTTCTTCCCCTCTCTCTGGAATCAAGAAGAAGAAGAACAAGGAGGAGGAGGAGGGGAAAGGGGAGGAGGAGAAGAAGGGGGAGGAGGAGAAGAAGGATAAAACACCTTCTCTTTTTTGTGTATGTGTGTGGTTTAGAAGGACCATGTGATTACTTCTGGGAAAAGAAATATGAATGAAAGTGAAATGTATCAATCACTTCAGGGCTACAGCATTGAAAAGCAACTTGTACAAACCACTACATACTTGATGCTTCATGAAGTCCTCATAGCATAGTCCTGGGCTATTGAGAACAGCTACCTGCAGTAGTCTCTGTATTAGCAAGAAGTGAATTTTTGATGGGTTGTTACTGAGATTGAAGGTTGTTTATAATGTAGCATCACTTACTTTATTCTAATAAATGTAGGATGAATGTTTAACTTTAGAAAAAGCACATTTACAATAATAATAATGAAGAGTGGACATGAGTATAGATTAGTGATTCAAAGAGATTAGAGAATATTATGAAAAATTTGTACCAACACATGAGAATACCTATGCAAATAAAACAATTTCCTGGGAAACAATATCACCAAAGCAAACTCAATAAGAAAAATAAAATTATAGTTTCTTAAAAAAATTGTAACAATTAAATCCTAAGTTAAATATCAAGCCACCTAGAAATAATTAAAAATAACAATTCAGTTTTACCAATGAGTTTTTCCAACCATTTAAAGAAAAAATAATATGAGAATGGGGAAGAAGAAAGGAGAGCATCACAATTTATTCGATAAAGTTTTCATAAACTTTATAGTAGATACAGAAAATGACAGAACTACAAGAAATTGGGCCAACAATTCAATCTACATTAAACTCAAATAATTTGATGAACCTAGGTGTAAACACAAGTCAACAATGTAGCAAATATTTGCATCAGCATCTACTGGTACTGTAACTTGTCTCTTAGATCTCCCATTTAAGACAAGGTACTATTTTCCCAGCTATCAGGAGTGTTAACTTTTCACAACTCACATCTGAATTTTTGGACAAGGGGAGATGCTTCACCCAAGTTATGTGCCCTCACTCTGTAGTCAGCCCATATCCAATGGCTGGCCCATGCTGGGGTACAGAGGCCCAGCACCTTGCCTCAGTTGGAGACAACTCTGAAGGGCCATCTCTGTTCCAGTTCTATTTGTGGTCAGCTTTGAGGGTGGAAGAAGAATGAGGGGAATGCAATTAGATTGTCTTTTACAAAGCTTTCAACTATATTTTTAATATTCTGTTTCTTAAACAAAGTAGCCGCTACACAAATGTTCATTATATTATGTTATACCTTTGTGTATTTCTGAAATATTTAATAATTAATTAATCAATTAATAATTTTAAAATGAATTGATATAAGGGCCTGTGAAATAGACCTAAGTTCAGATTCTGCCTCTCCATCTTTTTTCTCAACAAATCACATCTCATTGAGCCTCAGGCTCCTTACCCATTATATAAGAATGAAAATCTCATCATGTCTATTAGTACTACCTATCATGGTACCTAGATCTTTAAAGTTGCTCAATAAATGTTAAGTTAAAATAAAGTTTTGGAGAAGAGGTCAGTATAATACAGTGTTCAGGTAGTGGGTGTATAAATTGAACCATCTGGTATACAATTTAAACCAGAAAAATTTACTGAGAGATAAGAGCCCTGTAATAACTTTTCAAAAGCTTCAGTAAAGAGCAGTAAGTTGCAAATTGTCACTCAAAGGGTGAGGAGTGGTGGTCTCCTTTGGAGATGCTTTCAGGAAAATGTGTGGCTAAAAAAATCAAAATTGCTGTTTGGATGAAATGGCAGCAGAATGTCTATAGAAAGGGTTGAGCTCCCAAGAGTTCAATTTACAATTAAGACAGCTTTGCAGAATGGAGGCAAGGATTGGTTGAAAGAAAAATGGTCTGTGGAGGGTGGAGAAGGGTGGGTTTGCACAGCCATGGTGGGGGCAGGAGGTTGAGCACAGAAAGATGTCTGGAGAACCAGGGGGACAGAGGTGAAGGATTGAAGGAGGGTTTAGGGATGTGTAAGTGCTGAGAGAGTGGTAGGGTCTGACAGGAAGGGAGTGTTGGCTTGAACCCTTTTTTCTCCAGAACTTTGGCTGCAAATTTTCTTTCTTAACTTGCTTACCCTGTTAAGGGGACAACACAGACATTCCAGGTTGAAAAACCTTCATCCTGTTATGTTAGATACCTTCTACTCTAATTTTCTGTAATATTTACGAAGGAGAAACTTATTCTGTCAAATGTTTTTCAGGACACCAGCATGGCATCCTTGAACCTAACAGAAGTCTCTTTAGGCTAGATACAGAAGTTGTCACCCAGATTACACAGTACAATCACTTGGGTGCTTAAAAAATGCCTGTGCCAATGCCTTCACCCTCAGATCTTCTCAGATACTTTGGTCTGAAGTCCAGAGTTAGTCTGAAAATTTGGCAGGTGATTCTAATTAGTGGTCAAAATAGGGAGTCACTGGTTCAAAATTTCTCAAATCATGGTCTACCTGAAGACAGCTTTCTAGTCCTGATCCCAAACAATCAAATCAAAATCTTGAAATCTGGTGACTGAATATGGATATATAGTGTTCTTATATGCTCTTCAACTGATTTTTGTGGAGCATTATGAAGTGGTAGAGAACCACTGCCTTCAGACTGAAATATCTAGTTAGTTCAGAAAAAGGGAATTATGGTCCTAACCCTTAAAGATTTAGGTTGATTCAGGAATAATCAGAATGAAGCTCAACATCATTTCATTTGACTCCCATCCATTAAATTCCACAAGTTCAATAAGCTCCCTTGGAAATTAGCATAGTCAGTGTGCTCTGCAATCAAAGTGAATGGGTAGTCCTTGGAAAATCTGTTTTCAGAGATCCCAGAGCTTGAATAAAAGGCTCTAGCTCCAATGGGCATCTTATTCTCTAACTCCTTTTCTGAAACAAACATTTGACTTCACAGTAAACCTTTACTGTTGATCACACATACACACACCCCTTCTGCTTCATTGCTTGGCTGCTTAATAGAGCCTCTCTTATCTCTAGACAATTTACTACTTCCTAAAGAGTAAGACTTCTGAAACACACACATGACAAAGCAATCACCTTTGGAGTCTTTGGAAATGAATGTTCAACAGGCAAGACAAGACTTGTCTTTGCCAAAATAGCATACTCTCTCAATATACTTCAACCTAAAAATAGAATCAATAAATGACTTGTTACACATTCTAATGATAAATTTCAATTTAACAATAGAATTGTTGAAAAACTTTTAATAACTTTAAGCTTTAGTTTTTACAACTCATGTAGAAAGCAATTCTAATATTACTTCTATTTGGAAAATGAAAAACATCAAGTTCAGAGAGGTAAACTAATTTAACTGCATGTACTCACATAGTTGTATAGCTGAGACTTGAATCCAGTTCATACTAAGACCAAAGTCTGGACTCTTTCTACAATACTACAACACATTGTTCTGTGCATTAATGAGGATTAAGTACTGAATCTCCATTACTGATTTTCTTTGTAAAAATCTTCAAGGAGTTCAAGTTGTCCTGTCTCCTATCTATAAATATGCAAATATGTGTCTAGACAAAGAATTAGAAATGGAAAACCCTCAGGGCACATCTCAAATAAAGACTGATTTTACTTGGAAAACTTAGGTTATGTATGCATTTAGAAAGCATGTTGTATCCAGTACTATTATTAATATTAACCAAATATTTATACTTCTTCTCTGGCACATAATTAGATTGTACTACTTTACTTCCTTGGATTTATTTGCATCTGTGCATGTTGCTTTGGCCAATTAAATAGAGGACAACGTTCTGAGAGCAGTACACAATCTGACACATTCTTATTTCTCCACTGTCATAGTCAGTGCCATTTAATATGGTAGCTGCTTCATCAGTCTGGGTCTAGGAGTGAGAATCATGGAACAGAGCCCAAAGACAACCCACCACAAACACATAGCATTAGTGTAAAATCATCCTTCATTGTTATAAGTTTCTAAAATTGTAGAGGGTTTTTTTTTTTTTTTTTTTGGTTATAACAATATGATCTAGCCTATCCTGACTGCTATAGAGATTTGTCTTTATGTAGATCAGTGGAACAAAATACAGAATCCAGAAATAAACCTGCACATATATGGTCAATTAATACATGACAAGGAGGCAAGAACATACAATGGGGTAAAGACAGTCTATTCAATAAATGGTGTTGGAAAAATTGGACAAATATATGCAAAAAAATGAAACTAGACCACATTCTTATACCATATACAAGAATAAGGTCAAAGTGGATTAAAGAATTAAATGTAAGGCACAAAACCATTAAACTCTTAGAGGAAAACATAGGCAGTAAACTCTCTATTTCTGAGACTTCCAGCCAAGATGGAGGCATAGGTAGATATACATGCCTCCTTGCACAAACAAAAGAAGGACAACAACAAATTTAAAAAGGAAAAACAACCAGAGTTGCCAGAAAATAGAACTGTATGGAAGTCTGACAACCAAGGAGTTAAAGAAACATTCATCCAGACCATTAGGAGGGATGGACACAGGTAGCTGGAGTGGAAAGGATGCACACCTCAAGGTGGTGGCTGGCAGACTGGTGGCCCCTACATTTGCAGGCAGATAAACTGGGAGGAAAAACTGGGGAGTGAGACAAACTGCCCAAGCCAGGGTTCCAGTGCAGAGAAATAAAGCCTCAAAACCTCTGACTGAAAAGACCTGTGGGGATTGATGTAGTGGGAGAAACTCCCAGCCTCACAGGAGAGTTCATTGGAGAGACCCACAGGGTCCTAGAATGTACACAAACCCACTGACCAGGGAACCAGCACCAGAAGGATCCAGTTTGCTTGTGGGTAGGGGGGGAAGTGACTGAAAGCTGACTGAGAGCCGAGCAAGTGTCACTGTTCCCCCTCGAAGCCCTCCCCCACATACAGCACCACAATGCAGCTATGTGGGTTGCCCCACCCTGGTGAATACCTAGGCTCCACCCCTTACTACATAATAGGCTCACTGAGGCAAAAAAAAAAAAAAAGGCCCAAATGAAAAAACAGATCAAAGCTCCAGAAAAAATACAACTAAACGATGGAGAGAGAGCTAACCTATCAGATGCACAGTTGAAAACACTGGTAATCAGGATGCTCACAGTAATGGTTGAGTATGGTCACAAAACAGAGGAAAAAGTGAAGACTGTGAAAAGTGAAATAAAGGAAAATGTACAGGGAACCAACAGTGATGAGAAGGAAATCAGGACTCAGATCAACAGTTTGGAGTAGAAGGAAGAAATAAACATTCAACCAGACAGAATGAAGAGAGAAGAATTCAAAAAAAAAAAAAAAAATGAGGATAGGCTTAGGAACCTCCAGGACAAGTTTAAACGTTCCACCATCCAAATCATAGGGTTGCCAGAAAGAGAAGAGGAAGAGCAAGAAATTGATACCTTACTTGCACAAATAATGAAGCAGAACTTCACCAATCTGGCATAGGAAATAGACTTCCAGGAAGGCCAGGAAGCTCAGAGAGTTCCAAAGAAATTGGATCCAAGGAAGCATACACCAAGGCACATCATAATTACATCACCCAAGATTGAAGATGAAGAGAAAATCTTAAAAGCAGCAAGAGAAAAGGAGATAGTTACCTACAAAGGAGTTCCCATAAGGCTATGAGCTTATTTTTCAAAAGAAACCTTATAAGCAAGGAGGGGCTGGAAAGAAGTATTCAAAGTCATGAAAGGCAAGGACCTACACCCAAGATTACTCTCTCCAGCAAAGCTATCATTTAGAATGGAAGGACAGATAAAGTGCTTCTCAGATAAGGTCAAATTCAAGGAGTTCATCATCACCAAGCCCTTATTATGTGAAATGTTAAAGGGACTTATCTAAGAAAAAGAAGATCAAAAATAAGAACAGTAAAATGACAACAGACTAACAATCAACAACCAAACCTAAAAATATAAAAACAAAAACTTACTAAGCAAACAACTAGAAGAGGAACACATTCACAGAAATAGAGATCACATAGAGGGTTATCAGCAGGGAGGGGGAGGGGAAAGAATGGGGGGGAAAGGTACAGGGAATAAGTAGCATAAAAGGTAGGTACAAAATAGACAGGGGGAGGTTAAGAATAGTATACGAAATATAGAAGTCAAAGAACTTATATGTATGACCCATGGACATGAAGTAAGGGGGGGGTTGCGGATGGGAGAGTTGGTGCAGGCTGGAGGGGACTAAAGGGGGACAAAATGGGACAACTGTAATAGCATAATCAATAAAATGTATTTAAAAAAGGCTTTTGTACCAACAGTATGGGAAAACATATTTGCCAACGATACCTCAGACAAGGGCCTGATCTCCAAAATATATAAAGAACTCACTCGACTCCACTCCAGGAAGACAAACAACCCAATTAAAAAATGGGCAAAGGACTTGAACAGACACTTCTCCAAGGAAGACATACAGAGGGCCCAGAGACATATGAAAAGATGCTCAGCATCACTAGCCATCAGAGAGATGCAAATTAAAACCACAATGAGGTATCATCTCACACCAGTCAGAATGGCCAACATAAACAAATCCACAAACAAATGTTGGAGAGGATGTGGAGAAAAGGGAACCCTTGTGCACTGTTGGTGGGAATGCAGACTGGTGAGGCCACTGTGGAAAACAATATGGAATTTCCTCAGAAAACTAAAAATGGAACTGCCCTTTGACCCAGTAATTCCGCTGCTGGGATTATACCCTAAGAACACTGAAACACCAATCCAAAAGAATCTGTGCACCCCAATGTTCATAGCAGCACAATTTACAATAGCCAAGTACTGGAAGCAACCGAAGTGCCCATCAGCAAACGAGTGGATCCAAAAACTATGGTATATTTACACAATGGAATTCTACGCAGCAGAGAGAAAGAAGGAGCTTATACCCTTTGCAACAGCATGGATGAAACTGGAGAGCATTATGCTAAGTGAAATAAGCCAGGAAGTGAGGGACAAGTACCATATGATCTCACCTTTAACTGGAACATAAGCAATAGAAGAAAAAAGCAAACAAAATATAACCAGAGACATTGAAGTTAAGAACAATCTAACAATAGCCAGGGCTGGGGTGGGGGGGTGGGGGCGGGGATAGTGGGAAGAGGGTATTACAGGAACTACTATAAAGGACACATGGACAAAACCAAGGGGGAGGGTGGAGAGGGGGGAGGGAGGTGGGTTCACCTGGGGTGGGGTAGAGGGATGGGGAGAAAAGGCATACAACTGTAATTGCATAACAATTAAAAAAAAAAAATATATATATAAAAAAAATAAAAATAAAAAAGGCTTTTGAATAATAAAGATTGGTTAGAACTCAGCCTTATTACAAAGATCAAATCAAAAGTATGATTGGACTAAGATGTCTCAGAATAATGCTGTGGAACACAGTAAGTCCCAAATTGACGCAGAGAAGAGATGACAAAAGTGGCTGTCATTGAAGCCTATTATACTTAACATAGCAACAAGTAAATTAAGAATGAAAGAGTGAGATTCATGGGGTTGTGAAAACAAATATACATAAACCACACACAAACATATGTACATAATCTAGGAAGTACAATGAGAAAAAAATAATATTTACTAGGATATAATAGATAAGCCCAGTGTGAGGGTTAATTATATGTGTTCATTAACTGTGCCACAATGTGCTCAGATATTTCATGTTTTTGAATGAGATCAACATTTGAATCAATAGATTTAGTAAAGTAGATTGACCTTCCTAATGTGGGTGGCCCTCATTCAATCAGTTGAAGGTTTGAATAGAACAAAGGTGAATAGTTCTTCTAGTACTATTCACTAATACTAATACTAATACTAATACTAATACTAATACTAATACTAGTTCTAGTACTAAGTAGTAGTGTTACAGAAAAATGGCTCAGACGAAGTTGTGGGGTAGCGAAGTGGAGTTTATTTATGCATGTGGACCCAGAGGAGGCAGTCTCCAAATTCTGGGCCCCGAGTTCTGACCTTCCAGGGTTTAAATAGCCCCTTGCTCCCTGCCTACGTGGCAAAGCAAGGTTACAGAAGCCCAAAGCCGAAGTTATGTCTAGCTACCTTATTTGGTAAACACAATGGCCCCTGCTGGTAAAAACAAAGAACAAAGCGCAGAAAACCCGGCAGCACAGGGGCTTAACACAGAGTTTGCCTGTCACAGTACTAGAACTAGTACTAGTTCTCTAGTACTAATCGAGAACTCCCTGTGCTTTATTGTCTTGAGTTGGGACATTGGTCTTTTCCTGCCTTCAGACTTAAACTGAAATATTATTTCCTTTTGGTTCTTGAGCTTGCTGGTTTGGGGGCTGGAACTTACACCCTTGGTTTACCTGGTTCTCGGGCCTTTGGACTCAGACGGTAACCACATTATTGGCTTTCTTGGCTCTTTAGTGTACTATTTGCAGATCTTGGGATTTCTCAGCCTCCATAATTGCATAAGGCAATTCCTTGTAATAAATCTCTCTCTCTCTCTCTTTCTCTCCATATATATATAAAATTACTAGGTGTAGTAGGCAGGGTTTTCCACAGAAACAGAACCAATGGAATATGTTATATTTTCTTCCTTTGGTTCTGTTTCTGTGGAAAACCCTGACTACCACACCTAGTAATTTTTTTTATGGGTGTTATACAGCCAAATAAACTTTCAGAATGTGCTAAACATTTTGTGATCATATAAATATTCATCTAATCCTTGGGCCTTCAAACTATTTGTGATCAGGAAGTAATTTTAGAAGACTGCTCAACCCGAAAGAGAGTATATTCTCCAATTCCTACTTTGTTTTTTTTTAAATTAGGTATTATTTTATTTTCTCTTGTCCCCATTGCCCCCCACCACTCCCCCCACCCCAGCCATCCCTACCTCCCACCCGTGATCCTAACCCCCTTTGGCTTTGTCTTGGGTCCCTTTATACATGCTCCTTGATGACCCTCCCCCCTTTTCCCCCATTACCTCCTCCCACCTCCCCTGTTGTTACTGTCAGTTTGTTCTTAATTTCAATGTTTCTGGTTATATTTTGCTTGCTTGTTTGTTTATTGATTAGGTTCCACTTATAGGTGAGATCATATGGTATTTACCTTTCACCTCCTGGCTTATTTCACTTAGCATAATGTTCTCCAGTTCCATCCATGCTGTTGCAAAGGGTGGGAACTCCTTCTTTCTTTCTGCTGCATAGTATTCCATTATGTAAATGTACCATCATTTTTTTGTTTTTTACTTTTTTTTAAATGTTGTTCAAGTATAGATGTCTCCATTTTCCCTCCATCACATCCCCCACCCAAGACATCCCCACCTCCCACCCCTGATCCCACCCCCCTTGGTTTTGTCCATGTGTCCTTTATAGATGTTCCTGAAATCCCTTCCCACTTTTCCTCTCATTATCCCCTCCAACTTCCCCTCTGTTTTTTTTTTTTATCCACTCATTTATTGATGGGTGTTTAGGTTGCTTCCAACACTTGGCTATTGTAAATTGTGCTGCTATGAACACTGGGGTGTATAGGTTCTTTTGAATTGGTGTTTTAGGATTCTTAGGGTATAATCCCAGCACTGGAATTGCCAGGTCAAAAGGCAGTTCCATGTTTAATTTTCTGAGGAAATTCCATACTATTTTCCACAGTGACTGTATCCATCTGCATTCTTACCAACAAGGTACTAGGGTTCCCTTTTTCCCACAACCTCACCAGCACTTGTTCTTTGTTGATTCATTTATGATGGCCATTCTGAGTGGTGTGAAGTGGTATCACATTGTGGTTTTAATTTGCATCTCTCTGATGGCTACTGATGCTGAGCATCCTTTCATATGTCTCTGGGCCTTCTGTATGTCCTCCTTGGAGAAGTGTCTGTTCAGGTCCTTTGTCCATTTTGTGATTTGGTTGTTTGTCTTCCTGGAGTGGAGTCTTGTGAGTTCTTTATATATTTTGGAGATTAACCCCTTGTCCAAGGTGTGTTTAGCAAATATATTCTCCCATGTGGTTGATTCCCTTTAATTTTGCTGGTGTTTTTTTAGCTGTGTAGAAGCTTTTTATTTTGATGAAGTCCCATTTGTTTATTCTTTCCTTTATGTCCCTTGCTCTAGAAGATATATCAGTGAAAATATTGCTGCATGGAATATCTGAGATTTTTCTCCCTATGTTCTCCTCTAGGAGTCTTATGTTGTCATGATTTATATTTAAGTCTTTTATTCATCTTGAGTTTATTTTTGTGTATGGTGTAAGTTGGTGGTTGTGTTTCATTTTTTTTGAATGTAGCTGTCCAGATCTCCCAATACCATTTGTTGAAGAGTCTATTTTTATTTGATTTTATGCTTCTGCCACCTTCATTGAATATTAATGGACCATAGAGACTTGGGTTTATTTCTGGGCTCTCCATTCTGTTCCGTTAATCTATGTGCCCAATTCCTACTTGGGATGTGGATAAAGATAATAGGTGAAGAATGTCCTTTCAGAAAGCGGAACCAGGGCCAAAGAGAATAAGAGCTTTCCTTCCAAGGAGGGGATTCAGTGTCTAATCAAACAACATACTCATCCCCAATGAAAGAGTTCTTGCAAATGCCTGCTCTTGTGGAATTTCAGCAAGTCATCTGTAAACCAGTGTCTGCAGCCCAACTCCTATTCTTCATTCTGAATAGGAGTGTTCATTGCAGTTTATCTGCTTCTGTCTCTCAGTGTATGTTGAAGTGTGGAAGGAAAAGATAACTTCTTAGTTCATAGATCTCCAGAGCACAAGAAGCCACATCTGTGCCTAAGATAGAGATTCTACACGTCACATAGAGAGTGTAGATCTTAAGCTTGATACTTTGACCAGATGGAATTCTTGGGCTATCTCTCTTAGTGATGAGGTGTATTATTTTATTTTTAAAATGAGCAAGAACCAAATATTTGGTGACATGAGAGGAGTCTGTGAATGGTCATGATTGCTCATCACCTATTATTTCTGGTTCTTCACCTTCTGATATATAGTAGAATAGCACTTCTTGTGGCATGGCCATGATAATGAAATGGAAGTGTGTGTCATTTCTGAATGCCCTTAAGAGCCAGTGTGTGATTTGTCACATTTTCTCTTCGCTCTTTAGCAACAAGAAGCATTATAAATAGTGACTGTTTTATCAGCCTGGATCCTGAAGTAAGATGATATAGAACAACTCTCCATGCTGACCTATGATGGGTACACCATATTCTAAGCCGCTAATATTTGGGAGTTTTTTGTTACTGCAGCATATCCTAGGCTGTGCTGACTGTTTCACAGAACATGCACCCCTTCATTAATTGTAATCTGCAGCCAGCTTCTTCACTATTTACACTACATGCCTGGCCCTACAAGGCAACAAGTTTGCACTTCTGAAGACAGTTTCTAATGTTTCTAGCATTAAAATTCTGTTTCTCACTTTGTTTCTCTCTCTCTGAGAATTTAGACTACAGAATACTAGATTGTGCTTTAAGTTCATCATTTACCAGCCATATCAACCTTCAGTCGAAGTTTATCTTCTCTGAGCCTAGATAAAGTCATCTATCAAAAAAGATAAAATACCAACCACTTCTGACAGTGAAACTAATGAGTAAATAATATACATGAAAGCACTTTACCAAATGAATAGCAATGGGTTATAGTTATCCCAGTAATAATTACTTCCCACATTTAAAAGTTATATGTATATCAGAAAGCCAGTTAAAACAAATTCTATGTACACATCACCATAGTTAAAACACAGTTTATACTTACCCCACCCTCAGTGGAATTTAACTTACTACTGATTTTTATATATCTGAAGACTACTCCTCCGAAATACTTTATCAACAAACTTATAGCCTTAATCCATAGCCAGCAAGACAATTCAATATATAAAATCACCATTTTAATTTATCTGTTTTAAAAATTATTTTTATCTAAGTACCTTGCCAGGTAACGCATATACATGAAAGACTTTTTTCCTATATACTAGTAACTTTGTTTATAGTTCTATCATAAGACTAAACACAATGTGCCTACATTTCAGTTCATTTTCTATCCTCCACATTAATTTGAACCCTTTGAGGAGTTATGTCTACATATTTTTGCACTTATTCAGATACTCACTCATAAAAGATGCTCAATTAATCGTTGGATTGAGCATATTTAAATCAAATTAGCATATTTAGCATGAAAGAAGGTGAAGAAATTAGCTAAAGAACATATATGCATGACACAGACACAGACAACAATGTAGGGATGGCCAGAGGGATGGAGGGGGAGGAGGCTGAGTGTAGGTGGGCAAAGGTGGGGGGGAAATAGGGACCTCTGTAATAGTGTCAACAATAAAAAGAAAAATGTTAGTCAAATTAGTGTGTTTAAATTAAATCAGCACATTTAAACTTAATTCAGATTAAAATTCCATAATAATAATATAATGTAGATATAACTTCTAATATACAGGGTATGGCACAAATAACACCCCTTGTTTATACAAAATCTATTTTTACAAAATCATAAGCATGTAATTCTGTAACATAATATCACATTCATGCATATCATATGACATTTTAGGTGGAATATTCAAATTAAAACTATAAGTTATTACACCCATATTATTACTCTACCAACTGCAGTCCGGAGGGCATTACTTCTGCTGGACCCTGTATATTATCTACTACCAAGTACATATTGAGCTTATCAGAATGTGTTTATAAATTTAGATAATGCTCCATGATTTGTTAGCTGGGAGGTCACATACATCCATTCAGCTTTTGGGAGTCTCAGCATACTTATCTGTACAACTGAGATGGTAGTGCCCATCTCATTGCCCTGCTATGGGATTAACTGAGCAGGGAGCAGAATGTTTTCAATGCATTGTGATCACCCAAATGTCCTTTCTTACCTGGGTTCATGAAGATGACCTAACTTTCATAACATTGTTTTTTTCTCCAGGTATGGACTGGAACTGTTACAAAACAGCAAGCTGGCTTTGGCTCCCTGCCACCGCCCACTGGGCAAAAATTCCAGAGCCAAAGGTTTGGTGATAAAGAAAGGAATCTTTGTTTAAAAGCAGTTACTAAGCCTATCAAAACACATCTGTAATCATGTAAGCCTATCAATTAAGGCTAAACTCTAACACCTGAGTTCTGTCTTTTCCCTGCTAGTTTTTAGTTATCTTGTTTCTATGGGGTTAGCTTACAAGCTAAAACCAACATAATATACAAAAAACTACACAATTTTGGAAGAATGGCAGGCTTATGCATCAGAGACTGTTCCCTCTAGGACACCCAAAGAATAAACCTGCTACCCAGCCTGATCCTAGGCTGAGTCTGGAGTTCCTTCCCATACAAAATACTGTCCATTGGGAAATGCAGGCAGGTGCAGCATGATTATCCAGGGAACCTCAAGGAAGAAGAGCCTGAAAGCCAGAGCCAGAGCCAGAGCCAGAGAGAGAGAGAGAGAGGGAGAGGAAGAGGGAGAGAGAGGAGGAAGAGGGGGAGGGAGCACCCAGGAGCCAGATAGCTCTCTCTAAGCCAGAGGGCCAGCCCTTTTTTAATTTTCATTGGCTCTGGAGACAATCAGCTTCTCAAACAATCCCATCCTAGACTGCCCACAATTGCCTGGGCAACGTCCTCTTACAGCCCCTTCCTACTTCTCCCCTGAGTTATCTTGGATCTCTCTGCATCAGAACTTTTCCCCTTTTATACTTAATATACTTTGACCTAATATACTTTGAGTTGTAAAACTGAAGATTAAAAATGCAAATAGCATTGTGTTCTTTTCCAGTCTATGAATTAATGAGAAGGCTTAGTTGAAGCACAATTCAATGTTTCAAATATCCTATATTGCCTTCATTGAAGTAGCCCATGGAATTAAAAAATTTTTCTGTCTTTACAGTGGTAATCAATAGATATTACTTTATATATAGCATATTGTGATAGTTTTGCATATAAAAATATATACACTTGCATACATAAATATATTTATGGGAAAATGTCATATAAATGTAAGGTGATTTTTAAAACATTATATTATATTTTTGTTACTTAGGAATGATAGCCAGTCCGCATATGCTTCCTTTTTTATTGGCCAATATAAGTAAAAGTCCTTGCTTTGTGGTTACATCAGCAAATATTATTCATTAACCAGTTGAATTGGAGGTTCCCCTTCTAATGACCTTGATCTGCTAAAGTTATATTTGATAAATAAAATTTTAAAAAGTTATTTATTTAATTTTAAATATATTTGATTGATTATGCTATTACACTGTCCCATTTTTTTCTCCCTTTTCTCCCTCTTCTCCCTGCACCCTCCTCCCTCCAGCATTCCTCCTCCTTAATTCATGTCCATGGGTCATACATATAAGTTTTTTGGTCTCTACGTTTCCCATACTATTCTTAACCTTCCCCTATTTTGTACCTACCAATTATGCTTCTTATTCCCTGTACCTTTCTCCCCACCCTTCTCCTCCCAACCCATCCCCCCTGATAACCCTCCATGTGATCTCCATTTCTGTGAATCTGTTCCTGTTCTAGTTGTTTGCTTAGTTTTTGTTTTTTAGGTTCAGTTGCTGATAGTTGTGAATTTGTTGTCATTTTACTGTTCATAGTTTTGACCTTCTTTTTCTTAGGTAAGCCTCTTTAACATTTCATATAATAAGAGCTGGGTGATGATGAACCCCTTTAACTTGACCTTTTCTGGGAAGCACTTTATCTGCCCTTCCGTTCTAAATGATAGCTTTGCTGGATAGAGTAATCTAGGTTGTAGGTCCTGGTTTTCAATGACTTTGACTTTGAATACTTCTTTCTAGCCCCTTCTTGCCTGTAAGATTTCTTTTGAGAAATCAGCTGATAGTTTTATGGGAACTCCTTTGTAGGCAACTGTCTCCTTTTCTCTTGCTGCTTTTAAGATTTTCTCTTTATCTTTAATTTTGGGTAATGCAATTATGATGTGTCTTGGTGTGTTTCTCCTTGGATCCAACTTCTTTGGGACTCTGAGCTTCCTGGATTTTCTCTCTAGTTCCTTCACCAGACTGGAGAAGTTTTCCTTAATTATTTTTTCAAGTAAGTTTTCAATTTCTCCCTCTTCCTCTTTTCCTACTGGCACCCCTATGATTCGGCTGTTGGAACATTTAAAGTTGTCCCCAAAATCATCACTCAGCCTCTCATCATTTTTTGAATTCTTCTTTCTTCATTCTGTTCTGGTTGAAGGTTTATTTCTTCCCCCTGTTCCAAATTATTGACTTGCGTCCCCATTTCCTTCCCTTCTGTCTTGGCACCCTGTATATTTTGCTTCATTTCACTTTGCATAGCCTCCACTTCTTCGTCTATTTTGTGATCAATCTCTATAATTTCTGTGAGCATCTTGATTACCATTGTTTTGAATGCTGCATCTGATAAGTAGGCTATCTCCTTGTTGCTTAGTTCTCTTTCTGGAGTTTTGATCTGTTCTTTCTATTAGGCCATATTTGTTTGTCTTGGTGCACCTGTTACATTGTAAGGGACAGAGCCTTAGGTCCTGTATTCACCAGGGTGAGGCAACACACTTTGCTGTGCTGTGGCACTGTATGTGGGGGAGGGATCAGAGAGGGAACAATGCCACTTGCTTGGCTTTTTCCCTGCTTTTAGTCACTTCCCTTGCTTCCTACAAGCATATTGTGCCCTTTCAGGTGCTGATTCCTGGGTTGGTGAGTTTGTGTGTGTTCTAGGATCCCACGGGCCCCTCCAACAGGAATCTTCTGTGAGGCTGGGAGTTTCTTGCTGCTGCAACCACCACAAGTTTTACAACCAGAGGTCGTGAGGCTTTAGTTTCCCATGCTGTAACCCTGGGCTATGCAGTCTGTCTTGCTTCCCTGTTGTTCTTCCTGGCTTATCCCACAATGTGGGAAATTCCATCTTTCAGCTATTGCCTTGTTGTACACATCTCTGCCCCTCCTACCAGTCTAGATGACTGTTTCTTTAACTCCTTGGTTGTTGGAGTTCCATACAGTTTGATTTTCTGACAGTTTTGGTTGTTTTTTGTTTTTAAATTGGTTGTTATCCTTCATTTTGGTTGTGTGAAGAAATGAAGCATATCTACTTAGGCCTCCATCTTGACTTGAAGCCCACTTATTTAATTTTTCCATGATGCTTTGAAAACAGTATTGAATAAATCACCATTTTAAATGTGTACTTGGCACATCCAGTAAATGACTTCCACATCCCATGTGAGTTGTGAAGAATATATATTAAGGCTATGTAAAACAAGAAAAATGTAATTTTCTGAGGAGGAAGTTTGTTTACTGTGGTTCTTCCTGACTAGCAGTTTAAATCAACTCAATTTAAATCAAAATTAGTTGCCACATATCCTTAAATCTATGAGTAAAATATTCCATAGCGTACAGAGTGATGTTGATTAAAGTCACTTTTGTTCTTTGCCTGAAACTTCTCTGAAAACTTGCCAACCTCTATTTGTTCATTTTTAATCTCACTTATTCAATATCATCAGATAGTGGGGCTTGGTTCCCAATAAGCCATATTTCTAAATAAAATCAACTCATATCTTTACATACTAAGCCCTTGTCTTAAAAACCATTCTTTTCTTCATAACTACATAGCATGTAGCATTCTTTAAGTACTGAAAATACACAAGCCCTATAATACCTGAGCATGTTCTTGTTAACTCAAGGTCAACCCTGATAAATGCTCTCTTTCATCCTCTACAGAATTACCATGCAGGAACTGTTGAGGTATGTGCAGACCTGCTTTCCCTTACACTAAATAATCCCAAATTGTTGAGTGTTTATATTTCTTTTATGAATTTCATTGTTTTTTACTCTAATATCAGTAATTCTATTCATATATTGTCAGTTCATCCATATTTTAGTCATAGTTAAGAATGTTTACTATGAAGAAAGAAAGTGGACATCGAAGTGAGGAAGTGCTGAATAATGTTTTTTCAAAAATTTCAACTCACAAATTATTTTCCAGATTGTCAAAGAAGCTAGAAGCATAATATTATTACAGTGGTTTAACATGACATTTTCTTTTTCTTATAAAAAGTTGGAGTTGATTTTTTTTTTCCTTTTTTCTCCTATGGTAAAATGCACCCAGCATAAAATTTACCATTTTAACTACTTTGAGTATACAATTCAATAACATTAAATACATTCACATTGTCGTGCAATCATCACACTATCCATTTTTATAATATTTTCATCATCCTGAATTGAAGATCTATATCCATTAAATATCTCCTCACTACCTAATTCCCTTAGTCCTTGGTAATCATTATGCTACCTATTTCTCTATGAATTTGACTATTCTAAGTGCCTCTTTGAATGAGTACAAAAATGCTAATTTCTTTTAGCATAAAGTTTTAGAAGTTCATCCATATCATACCATGTATCAGAATTTTTTGAAGATCAAATAATATTGCATTGTATGTGTATATCACATTTTGTTTATCCATTCACTAGTCAATGGACATTTGAGTTGTTTCTACCTTTTGGCTATTGTGAACAACACTGCTTTTAATATTGTTGTATAAATATTTGTTTGAGTCTCTGCTTTCAGATTGTTCAGGTAAATGCCCCAAAGTAAAATTTATGGACCATAATTTCACCCATCTCCAATTAAAATTTGTTAGACATAAAATTAAACTAAGCTATATTAATTTCCTGAATAAATATTACACCACTCATTGCTTTTTTTAATTTTTTATTTATTTTTAGAGAGAGGGGAAGGGTGAGAAAAAGAGAGGTAGAGAAATGTCAACTGGTTGCCTGTTGCATGTTCCCCAAATGGGGACCAAACTCACAAACCAGGCACGTGCCCTGACTGGGAATCAAACTGGCGACCTTTAACTTTGCTGGATGACCTCCAACCAACTTAGCCACCCCAGACAGGGCAGTACCACTCACTTTTCTGAGCACCATCCTAGGCATAATAAGAGTATTGTCATGTGTCTATGACAAATTTAAGCGTATTTGAGAAATTAGATAAAGCTACCTACCAGCCTGTCCTAGATTGGTACAACTATCTTACAGTGCAGATAGAGAAACTGAGGCTCAGAAAGTTGGCTTTTCCATTAGTGTTCTTATTATAAATCTCCTTTTAAAAGTTGAGGAATCCAAGGTCAGATAGAGTGGAGATACTTGGCTGAAATTGCAGGATTCTTGAATCCTAGGTGGTGATCTCATTATTATAGTACATTTCTGACAAAAGTAGAATTTACCTTTTTTGTTGATCCAAGATTAAAAGTAAAAGAAATTATGCCAAACTAATTTACCTGCTCTATAACCCAAATGTCTTTACAAAGACACTAAAAGTTAGAACAAAAGTTCTGACTGTAAACTTACATTGTTTTTGCTGACTTAACATTTGTTTGGCAAAAGTTTGCCCTGAGATTTTCCCATTAATATTGCATTTTTAAGTCTCATTGTTTTACCATGAATTTTTTAAAATTTCTTTTTAGTTATTTATTTTTCATTGTTGTTATATTACACTTGTCCCAATTTTCCTCTGTTGCTTTCCTCCCCTCTCCCACAGTCAATCCCCCTCTGTTGTCCATGTCCATGGGTCATTTATACCTGTTTGTTGATTAGACCCTCCCCTTTCTTTCCCTCCTTATTCCCCTCCCCATTCTCTCTGGTCTCTGTCAGTTTGTTCCTTGTTTCCTCTGGTACTATTTTGCTCATTCATTTGTTTTGTTTATTATGTTACCCTTATAGGTGAGATCATATGGTATTTGCATTTCACTGCCTGGCTTATTTCATGTAGCATAATACTCTCCAGTTCTATTCATGCTGTAGCAAATGTAGGAGTTCCTTCTTTCTGCTGAGTAGTATGCCATTGTGTAAAGGTACCACAGTTTTTTGATCCACTCATTTACTGCTAGGCACCTAGGTTGCTTCCAGCACCTGGCTATTGTAAATAATGCTGCTGTGAACACAGTGGTGCATAGGTTCTTTTGATTTGGTGTTTCAGGATTCTTAGGGTATAGTCCCAGCAGTGGAATCACTGGGTCAAAAGGCAGTTTCATTTTTAGTTTTTTGAAGAAATTCCATACTGTTTCCACAGTGGCTGCTCCAGTCTGCATTCCCACTAACAGGGCACTAGGGTTCCCCTTTCTACATGTAATTTTTAATTTAACCAAGTAAATTAATAGGATATATCTGAGAGAGTGAAGTGCCAAATGTGATCTTTTATTTTATTTTTAACAATTAATACCAATTCTTAAACACCAAATATACACTCAATATTCACAATTACAACTATTTCAGAAATGTAATAATAATTATTATTTTTTTAGTTTTCTGTTTGGGTCTGAAGCCAAGTAACATTTATACATCATTATTACTTGTTGTCATTTAAGTCCATTTAAATCTATAGTTTCTTTCAATTTTCTTTATTTTTCCTTGCAGTTTATTTGTTGACGAAATTGTGTTGCTTAATAAAATACCCTACAGTCTGGAATTTTAAATTTTATTATTGTTGTTGACACTACTACAGAGGTCCCTCTTCCCCCTCCCCCATGCCCACCTCCACTCAGCCCCCGCCATTCCTCCCTTCTGGTCATCACCACACTGCTGTCTGTGTATGTGTGCCGTGCACGTATGTTCTTTGGTTAATCTCATTTATAACTTAAAAATCTTGCAGTCTGTCCATGTCTCCTGAACTCCAAATATTTATCTTAGAGACAATCTTTCTCTGACCAGCAATATAGAGCCAAGTTTTAATTTGGCAGAAAACCAAACTCTGCCAGGTGACTTTGATCCATGAATGACTGACTGCCTTTAAAGGTTCATGTTTTATTAGACTGTGTGATTGAAACATGAATGCAAATGTTAAAATTATGGCCACTGAGGCCATCTGAATATATGATCTATTCTCCAGAGAGGACTGATTTCGGTTCTATTAAAATGAAATTCTGCTGAGCTATAATGTAGGGCATTGGTGTTATGAACATGTCACAGAACATTTCCATATGCCTTGCAACACTGTATACATGAGGGATTACTTTGGCAGATATGTACCAGCCCATCTACCTACAGAGGCTGCTCCTGTTCAGAGAGTTATCTCCTACTCAGCTTTTAACAAATAACCTTTTGTCTCTACCTGTAGCCTTCTCTGGTCTCCAGGGTGGATACATGATTTTTCTTTGTCTTCTCATTGTGCCCTGTAAGTATCTTTGTCATTATTTTTATCATGCTTGGGTGTAAATGTTAACTTTCTTGTATGTCATACTAAGGAGATTATGGGTTCCTTAAGAATGGGAAATGATTTTCATGTGCTTTAATATCCTCAGTGCCTAACATAATAGAAGATGCTCAATAAATATTTGGTGAATAAATGAGAAGAAATTGTGGGCCAAATACATGAAGTTATTTGCTTAGCTGGTCTTTTGTCTGTGCGTATCTCTATCATGGTACTTAGCATATGACTTTGAAAACAGTTTAATGACTGCCCTGCCACCTGCTATGTTGTAAACACTTTCAGGGCAGGAACTGTAAGTAAGGCGTTCATCCAGGTGACTCTGGTGGCTCTCCATAGAAGGAGTCAGTGTGTGTGCATGTGTCTGTGGAAAGGCATCGTGACCTGCTGCCACCCTCCTCTCCAGCATCGGTTTGCATCACTGCTGATTAGGTTACACTAAACATCTCCCAGGTGGCTCACTTTTGCCTCTGTTCATTTGCATCTGCTAAGCCTTCCTCCACCTGAACATTCTACTCTTCCTCAAACGACTCCTAATATCCCTTTAAGTTCAGTTTAAACACCATGTCTTTCATATGAACTTGCCTGACACTCCTCTCAGCTTGGGCAGATAGATGAGCCTGTGACATGCCCAGAGGTCTCTGATATTTGCTGTATAATCACCTATGTTCTACCTTGTTATTCCTTTGGAATAGAATGTCTTTTTTTCTGAACTGTAAAGTCCATGGGTCTCACTATCCATGATTTCCTGGTACCCACCACGAAGCCTGGAATGTATTAAGTACATATAAACAATTTTGAAAAAATAGCATTCAAATTTTTATACAATCTGAGCTCATCCTTCCCAATTAGCCCCATTTCCAAACTCAACCTTTTTATTCCATAACATTCATAGTTCCTTTCTGGCCTTACAGTTCTATGGGAATGTCCTTCCACTTCCTCCTAATTCTGCTTAAACCCCATTTCCTCCAATAAATGTCCTTGGCTTCATCAGCACCCATTTATTACAGACCCCCAGGAATCTATTCTATCATTCCCTGAACCACATGAATTATCTCCTCTGGAAATCCCACCCTGTGCTGCTTGTTAAATGTGGCATATGCCTCCCCAATCAGAACACTTGCTGGCTCTGCTCTATGGCACTCCAGTCACACAGCAGTTAGTCTGGCTGGGTATGACCAGTTCCAGAAATGCAATCCAGTATCACTATGAATTGTGAAGGGACACAGAGGCATGAAAAGGCTTGTCAAAATTTGTTTTTGATATTGCAAAAGAAACATCAAAGTAGTCTTCATGGTCAAAAATGCCCAGGATTTTATTGAACTTTTTTTACCCTTACTTCATGGTTTTGGGTGGTTTTCACTTTTTGCTTTTTTTTTCCCACATAATATCTTTTATTTGTTTGAGTCCTTTATGTTTCCAAATCTAACCCTCTAGCCCCAAGTCAGGTTTAAATGAGTTATCTTTGCCTTAAATTTATACTAGATTGAGAAATAGGAGACCTGAATTTTAATCCTAGAAATGTGTCTCTGAGTAGCTCTGTGATCTTAGCAAGTCATATATTTTCTCAACATCTCCCAAATGAAAGGTGATGTCAGATGATGTTAAAGGGACAGGGTGAAGATGGTACACCTTTCTCAGCCTTTACTGTACACTCTCCTCTCCCACATTTATCATTGCATCCAGCTAATGCTGTCTTGTTACTGTCCCTTACCAGGTACCCTCTCCCCACATCAGGAAAGCCACTGATTTTTTTTTTTTACCAGCTGATGTTTTCTTGCTCATTGTGACTCAAAATTTGCTCCTTCAGAGCATAACTAAGTGCCCCACAAGGGTGCTGGCTCTATCCTTTTCCATAGTTCTTTTGCTAGAATCTTCAAATTCTGGTATTCCTTAGTTCCTTCCAACAGATTCTTTCAAATTCTTGTAAAATAATAACCTCAAATTTTCACCAGGACTTTGCCTTCTAACATATTTATAATCTCTGCAGAACGCAACAAAATTATATCCTAATAGTAAAAACCAGAGTACCAAAACTCAGGAAAAATGATAAAGTTGGCAAAAAAGATTTGCTTAAACTTTATTCAGAATGACAAAGAGTAGATATGTCCAACTCTTATTTTCTTCTGTATTTAAGATACTGAGCTTTAAGCTGCTAAAGAGAGAGCAGCCACCCAACATATAGTTGGAAAGAAGGAAAGAGAGCACCCAGCTGCCTTAAATAATGAAGGTTTCAAATTAGTATCAGTGAAATCACAGGATAAAGACAGAAGATTGTGCATGTATTTTAAGTTACTGAGTGTTGGGAGTCGTCTTGCCTAGTTTCAGGGACTGTAGCCTTTTGTCCCACAGCTAGAGCTGAGTGAAAAGGCCTTGGGGACAGGAGTCACTAAGGAGACAGAATGTAACCTCCTGGCAGGAGTGCAGCCCCTCCCTCTCTCTCTTACCCCTGCTTGGCCTGGGAAGATGACAGGTTAGCCAATGACGGGTAAGATCCCTCAAAGGAGGAGGGACAACCTAACACCGCACTGTTGTGAAGGGCCATCATGTAAGGACTTAGGGGTCTTCAGAGAAGGAGCAGAAAGACCCTCACCCCTTGGCTTTGTCATAGCTTGAGTCCTCAGTTTTTCTGCAAAAGTCTCCTAGTCTCTTGGCTGCTTTGCCCTCCCTGCCTGACTCAACCTGGGAGCTACGCCAAGAGGCAGCTGTGACCTTGTAGTGGAACAGACAGGCTCCTGGGGCAAATCTGTCCAGAGAAAGAATATACATTGTTTCCTTTGAGGTTTCCTCTGCTCTGTTGCTATGAAACAGACACTTAAACTAAAGCCAACCCTGACCAGAGACAATCCCTGTGTTTCTTCAACTATTATCTGTAAATGATGTCAGTTTTTCATGACTGCAGCTTTTTGGACACGGTTGATGAGCTTTATGTGCATACTATGTATCTCTGTGTGAGCTAAGCTCACTAAAGACACAGGGAAGGAGGTGTTCAGGACCTTTCTCCTTTGAGGGACTGGTCACCTTTCCTCCCTGAGCAGATCATGTGTTGGACATATTTATTTCTCATCTGTGATGACCCAGGGGAGTTCTGCGGGTGGAGCCCCCCATCAACTGACAAATCATAAAATATGAGAGAGATGAGAAGAAGGGTGGGCTGACAGAGAACAGGAAATGCAAAGTGGTTATCAGAGTTGAGGGCACATCAAGAGGCAAGGAAAAGGAGTGAGTAGTGACTAGGACAATGCATTCTCTCACTGGTTTGTCCAGATTTGCATCCTGGCTTTGTTACTTTTTAACTGTTTGGCCTCAGGCAAGTTACTTACTTTTGTGCCTCCATTTTCTGACCTGTAAGATGAACGTGGTAATGGTGAACTTTTGCTGGTGGTTGTGCGCACTAAGTTAATGAACGAACGTTGTCAAGCATGTGGGATAAACACAATAAATGTTGACATATTTTTTTTGACATGGTTCTGTTGCTGGTGGAAGTAGGGTTCTTGTGGGGTCACAAGGAAAGCATTCCAGAAGACCCACAAGGGAGGATGAGGTCTGGTGTTAAAATTTATTTGTGGCACCAGATGTAAAATCAAAAGCATTCCCCTGGGTTTCCAATGTCCCATCTCTCTATCCATTGTATTTTTCCACCATAGGAAAAATCCAATCTTGCCTTCATAATGCCTTCATCATGCCTAGAAATAGGCCAGTGTCCAGACATTTTGTGGCATATTAAAATTAATCCTTTTCCTGGTTGTGCTCAGCTTGGAACCTGCATAAAGACTGTGCAGCCACACAGCTGCAACAGAGATAAGGTGTGGACAAGCAGGGCCAGCCTTGTTATCTGGTGGGAGAAAGAGAGAGAGAGAGGAGTGGGGAGGGAGAGGGGCAGAGGGAGACACAGAGAAAGATATTTCTTTGTTAAGCTGATTATATTATCTCAGCTTGGGATGGACCAGGTGCTTTTTCAAAATAACCAATCAACTTCCTAAGCTTTTACACAGTTCTGATTTGTCCACCCCCTAGATCTTCCATGATTATATCTTTATCCAAACTGATCCCTTTTCCCAGGCTAGACAGATAGGCCTCTATAGTCCCATTTTGGCTCTTACCACCCATGTGCTTACCTCCCCCTTTATTGTTCTGTTCCTTCCCCCAGTAATCTGTGAGGAACAGGAGGAACAGACTGATAGTTCCCTGGGGAGTGTGTGAACCTGGAAATTCCTGGTGAAGCAAGCAGGCTTATGCTCCCTAGTTTACTATGCTTAATAGTGTCTGGTTCTTTATGCTCTCTTCCTTTATTAATATCTAGCTTTCTACACTAACAGTTTTCCAAAATTCTTGAGCAGACTAATAAATAGGCTGCATTTAACTACTAGGTAGCTACATGGGTTCCTGAGAAACCATGTTCTCAGTGAAGCTCAATTAAATTCATTACTTATATGCCAGTACACAAGATCACAGACTAGAAGAATCTGCACCGAGTGTCTCTATTCTGCTGGGCATGAAATGATGCTTGTCAAAATGGCCATACAGACATGGTGGGGAAATAGAGAAAAAGCAGGAAAGTCCATTACAATCTGATGTGGAGATAGAACAAATTAGCCAAAGCTAATTAATAAATTGCTATCAAGCTGCAGGAAAATCTTTATGTAGGACATAGGACTCTGTTCTCAGTCTCATTCTGTTCAAAATCTTCACTTATGACCTGTATGGAAATATAGGAGACAAGGCAATTAATTCTGTATCTTCATTCCAAAGGCGAACGTTTCCAGATAATGGAAAACAGCTAAAAGATTTTGATTAACTGTAATGCTAGAGCAATACGAAGGTAGTTTTGGGGGTTAAATGTAAAATTCTACATTTAGATTGAAAGATATGAGAGGTATAGGTTGGCACCAGTTCTTGTTTCCAATAGCCTAAAGTCTAATATTAGGTAAGGACATCACCTGTCTTTGGGACACTAATAGAAAAGCATTCTCCAGACAAAAAAAAAGGGAACACTTTCCCTTTGTTCTTCAGATGTGGCTAGAATATATCTGGAGAAGAAACAGGACCTAATCTGTACAGCACTCGTTCTGTGCCACACATTGTTTTGACCACTGTACCTATGCTGATAGACTTAAGTCTGTGTCAAGTTCTTACTGTAACATTTTACAGTAGAGGATGAAAAACCAGACAGAGTCCAGAGGAAGTAATCAGAATGGTAAGGAGCTAGGATGCCCCTCAGGGAAGTAAACATGAAAAAGATAGAAACATCTTAATTTATTTTCAAATAGTACCCCGGATAGGAGAGCTAGAATAAGGAGATGAATGTAACAATGAGGTCCAATTTAAAGAACACCTTTTAGTCAGACTAGACAGAGCTCTCTGACCCTATGAGGGCCCGTGTCAAGCTGGAGACTCTCTAGTGACAAGGCGTGTGAGAAAAACTGTACCCAAGATAGGTTAGATGGCTTGTAGGATCTCTTTCAATGCTAGTTCCCGTGACTCACTATTAACAAATGATTTAATAACTATTTTTAAATTATAAAAGAAGATTATGTGATTTCTGACATTCTATCTAGGCCATAAAATCTGTTTTCACACTTCAATACTTCACTAGGTTCCCAAACCACCAATATGCTGTTAAGATAAATCACGATTTTAGATGAAAGAGAAGTAAAATAATGACCTAAAGCGGTATAATATTCAGGGAAATGTGCACTGATAACCACTTTTCTCCTTCAAGCCCATGAAGAAAAGAGACTTCAGTTCTAACTCTGCCCCTTATCTGATTCCGCAAACACTCTGTCCCCGGGAACTGAAATATGGAGCTGCACGGCGGTTCCTTCTCCGGGCTTTTCTGTCTTTCATCTTCACAGAGGCGTGTTACTGAAGGAAGGCGATTATAAGCCATCAAGTGATTCTAGAATATCAAAATATGGCTTTCCTTAAAGGTCCTTTTCTCTCTTAAAGGGTATAACTCATAGATTGTTTTTTTTGAGGTATGGCTCCTCCACAAACTTTTCTTTTCACTCACCATTTTCTTACAAACCCAGGATAAAGCCATATGTTTTCATCTGGCTTCTCATACATCTCTGCTGTTATCTGTCACTTCACACTCCAGACAAAAATGTTTGCTTCCAATATCTTTTTAAGATAAATATGCTGCCTAAACTGTACCTCTTCCAAAAATTGTTAATAATTCTTCCTGTACATGTTTTCCTTCAAAAGTAAATGGCAGTTGCAACCAATGAGAGCAGGATTCTTTCTATTCAGAAAGAAGCAGCTGCGCCTCTTCTGGAAGATTTTATTATCCTATAGCTTGGAGACAGACTTGGTTTATTGGCCTGGGATGATTTTCAGCAAAACTGTGTCTGCATAACTGGAGAAATCATTAAACACACATTGGGCCTATCTGTCCTGCTGTCAGGAATTGGAGAAAAGTCCATGGTTCAATTTGACTTAGGAAATGTTGACACTGAGTCTTGGGGACTGTAGATAGGAGACATCGAGATTGTGAGAGTTATTTTTCCTCCACTGGGTTATTGTCACCCATTATGAATTTGGGCCGAATTCTAAAGAGAGCAAAGTGCATTGAATTCAGACAGAAACCACAGCTGCCGAAAGATACTGTGTTCAAGAAACTAGAGGAAACAAGATAACATGGTTCTCATTTTCCAGCACTGCCAGGCCTATAAGAGGGTTGACTGTGGGTCAGGCTGTATGAGTTTAATTTCTGTATAAGAATTAAGTCCCAAGCTCCATAATACTATCATCTGTGCTGTGCCCACCACATCAAGCTTCCTGCTTCTGCACCCCACACTTGAGAACCCAGAACATTTTGAGGGTAATAAATTAAGAGGACAAGATGTAGTATAGCCTGTTAAAAAGATACTGGCCTAATTCGAGTCTTTGAGCTCTACCTCTGCTGATAACTTTTTGTGGCCTTAGACAAGTCACTTTGGCTTTTCAGTTGTTACTTTGTGCTCTGAAAAGTTGGACTAACACCACCAGCTCTGAGTGCATGAAGTTCTTTGAGGGTAATATGGTAGCATGGGATTGAAAGCACCTTTGATAGTTCTGTTCCAATGAAGGCAATAAAAAGTACCACCAGGCACTGCTAGATGAGGATAGCAGCCTGGGTTGCCAGCCTTCCAAGCCTGATTGTGCTCAGGACAGGGTAACCATGCCTGTGAGTGTCCCCTGCCCAAGATAAAGTGTGAAGATGCTCCTTGGCTGAGAGAGCAGATGCCTCTACATTAGGGGAATGTTCTTAATATTTCATATATGGCATACAGACAATATTTCCAGCCGTAAGCTAGTAGTAGAATAGACACACCTAATATTACTCATATTTAAATCTTATAAAAGGAGGCATCTTTAGAAGAATGGGAGAGATAGGGACTCTTTGCTTCATAACCAGTGAGGGGAATGGAAAACCAAATGGCTCATTGTGTGTGGGCCACTCCCAGCGGGGTCATGCTGCCCAGGTAGCTTCTGAACAGTCACCTTCAGAACCAAGGACGATTGGTTGTGGACTGAGGCAAAGATGTGGCAGGATCAGAGTTAGTGCTATGTGATTTTCATTCACTCATTAATTAATTGATTAGTGCATCCAACAAATATTTATGTTGCCAGGTTGTATTCTAGGTTTCAGGTGCTGGGTATGAACTATTAAAGAAAACGGTAAGCAGAACCTCTTCCCATGTGAAGCTGAGCTTAGAACAGAACAATGGGCAGCAAAGCAGGCTAACAGATGGATAAAAGATGCATTTAATGTTTTGATAAGTGCTCTGATGAAAGTGAAACAGAAAAATGTCACTTAACTACTTTTAACTTCAGTTTCATTATCAGTCAAATGGAACTCACAAAATCAAATCTGCGGGATTCTTGTGAGGAAAGTACTAAGCCCAGTACTTGGCACACAATGGCTGCTTAATCACTATTAGCTTCCCTAAACATTCTCTTTGTTATCACTTTTCTCCCTGTTCCAAATTTTTATAAGATGGGTGAAAGCAATGTGAAATAAAACTTGAAAGAGAAAGGTCTCAGGAATGGTATATAGTCTGAAATTTATTGATCAAAGAAAAGAGTGCTTTGACTTGTTTTGAGGAAAAGAGGAAGAGAGGTGATAGCCTCTTAGAACTTTAAGTACAAACGTAAGTATAAGCTAGCAAAATTCCCTTCCCTTGCCTTATTGGAAGTTTCCCTGAGTCCTCTTCAGTCACAAATAATGAAGGCCATATCCCCACCTTTACCTCACAGCTTCCCCCAAATTGAGTCCTATTCTACATATCTAAAAATCACTTTTACCAGTTGTGATAAGGATAGTGGTGTCACCATTTACCAAGCATTTATTATGTGTGAGGCCCTGTGCTTCACACAAAATATTTCATTAATTCTCAAATGAGTCTTAAGAGATGTATATAATTATCCATTTTCGTATATAACAGGAGAAAATGGTTAAGTACTTGATCTATCAAAGAAGTAGCAAAGGCACTGTGTGAAACTGTCAAGGAATTACAATGATGGACTTATTTTAATTAATTAAAATACACTAATTAATTAGTGTATTTGTTTATTCTCACCTGAGGACACTTTTTCATTGCTTTTAGAGAAAGAATAAAGGAGAGAGAGAGAAACATCCATGCGAGAGAGATGCATCCATTGGCCACCCCCAGCACATGCCCTGACAGGGACCCATGCCCAGACTCGGCATCGAACCTGCGACCCAGGCATGCTCCCAGACCAGGAATTGAACCGGCAACCCTTTGGCCACCGGATGACACTTTAGCCAACTGAGCTCCCCGACAAGGGCCATGATTATCTTTTATTAATTTATCAACTTTCTCTAGGCTGACCTGGTTATAGATCCTGATGTTTACTCTCTAGCTTGGCTTTCACTCTTACCTCCTATCATACTCTGGCTCTGCTAAATTTGTATCTCAATTGGACACAAATTGGAAATTTAGATACTGTGTCTCAGTATCCACTTTCCTCCTATGTTCTTGGTGTGCTCAGGTTTAAGCAAGGTTAAAATCATTCTAAACTTGAAGAAAGCTCCAATGTCTAGAGTGACTAGGTGGATAGAATTAAGTCATAGTGCCACATTACAAAATGAACTATGAAAAATTTAAAGCACATATCTTATGGGTAACTGCTACTCAGCTCCAATTTTGTGTTGTCATATCAGAAAGCAAGTGTTGTCTGTAAAGATGAAATAGGTTTACATATGAAAGTTTCTTATTTTTAAGACAATGCAATAAAAACAAAAGCAAAACAAAACAAAAATATCTACATCATACACTGTCAGGTTTTGAGTTCTGAATTTGAGAACTCCCTCCCTGGTACGGAGGGTAGGGTGGAGAACTCAGGTATACTATAGTTCAAACCCTTGGTATGGCAAGTGTCTCTTTGTGCTCATAATAAAATGCAGAGAGGGAAATAACTTTTTATGCTCTTATAGCTGGTCATGTCACCAGAGACTCTGGCCCAATCTCCCAGCTCTCAGACCAGTGGCCTTCCCACAACACATTTGTCATTCTCAGTCACAGTTTTGTAGGTACATAAGGCAAACTAGAAATAGCCTTACACACTCCTATTTGGATTTGCTGGTTAAAGAAGGCAAAATGAAAAAAAACCCAAAGATTGGGTTTAGAGGGATTACATGATGGATCCAGCTCAGTATTCCTTAAGCTACTGTGTCATTGAAATCATCTATATAATATGTCTACTCCTTCACAGGTACTCAGCCTTTGAGTGTCATCATCATTCCTATACAAATAAAAAAAAAGAAAACAATTGTATTACTTAGAATTAAAAAAAGCTGTACTATCTAACAATATAAAAAATATAACCAGAGACATTGAAGTTAAGGACAATCTAACAATGGGCAGGGGGGAGTGGGGAGGGGACAGTGAGGAGAGGAGATTACAGGAACTACTGTAAAGGACACATGGACCAAATCAAGGGAGAGGGTGGAGGTGGGGGAGGGACGGGGGTTTGGCTGGGGTGGGGTGGAGGGATGGGGAGAAAAGCCACACAACTGTAATTGAATAACAATAAAAAATTAAGATTAAAAATAATCTCAACAGTGTAGAGTAAAACTTTACCATACACATTAGTTTCAATGCAGAGATTCCTACTTGGGTGGCTCTCATGAGAGGATTCCTCCAAGACCCCAGGAATCTGGACTCCTTCCACCCTGGAACACTATCATCCTCACATGTGGTCAGTAAAGAGGGAGTCAGTCATACCTGGGAAGTAATTTTGGTGGGGTCAGCCAGGGAAAAGAGTGCATACTTCTCCCACATTTCATTGGCCAGAGCTGGTCATATGGCCCACACCTAGATGTAAGGTGGGTAGGGAATATAATGTTCCTATTTTCTTAGGAATAAAAAGAAATGGATTGGTAAGTATAAAATATTATTTCTATGAAGAAAAAAGAAAAAGGCCAGCGTTATTTTGCAAACATGTATTTTTCCCCATTGGAAGCTTGGTTCAGTATGACTGAAGTATGAGGATCAAGTTAATGGAAACAAAATTACTACTGTCAACTGTGCTCAATGGCAGGCAAAATGCAGGGAGCAGAGGATAGGATATAGAAAGCTTCTTTAACTGCCTTCAGGAAGACATTCACTCTGGAGGCATAGTGGGCCCAAGAATTTTATGTGATTTTCTGAAAGTTGACTCTCAGTGGAAATGTCTCAGAGCCTGGAGAGCCAAGCCAACAAACCAGAAGCCCTCTCTGGACTGCCCCAGCCTCTTACAGGGAACGAGGTGTAGGAAAAGCTGGCCTAGCATTCTTGCCTCCTGAAGACATTGTGCTCTGCCATAGTCGGGGATCTTGGGGGTTTGTTTTACAGTTACAGAAGTTTTTTCTTACCAATTTTTGGAGACAAAAGAATTGTTGCTTGTGAGGTTGATATGGAAAAATTAGTTAAGAAGTGAGGGAAATAAATGCCCTACATGCAAATACAATGACTATAACCAAAGGGAAAACATCACATGTACAGTAATCTTTAATTAGGAACAAACTACTAAGCAGACTTGTACAAGAATATCATCTTTACAATTAATATTCGAATTAAGTCTAGAGGATCCAGACCCCTCTAAATTGAATTGCTTCTCACACAGGGAAAGAATCCATAATTCAGCTTATCCTCAGGTAGAGTAAACTAAAAATTTACTCTTATCCAGCTCTACCTATATCAGGACATTTGTCGCAATGAATGTTTTTTCCTCGTATCTTTGTTTCTAGGTGGCCAGGAAGAAATTCTTTTTTTTTTTTTTCTTTTAAGAAATTCTCTCAATAATAGTCACCATCCAAATGCTCAGATTTCTGAAATTCAGAATCAACCAACTTAGAATCTGTACTAATTTGCTAAGGCTGTCATAACAAATACCACAGATTGTGTGGTTTAAACAACAGAAATTTATTTTTATAGTTTGGAAGTTAGATCAAGTTGTCCATAGGGCTGATTTCCTCTACAGCCTCTCTCTTTGGCTTATAGATGGCCACCTTCTCCCTGTTCCTTTTCAGGGGTGTCAAACTCATTTTCACCGGGGGCCACATCAGCCTTGCGGTTGCCTTCAAAGGGCGGAATGCAATTTCAACTCCTTAAAAGTTAAGGAGTAGTTACATTCATACAGTCCTAAAATTATTTTGGGCCTTTGAAGGCAACTATGAGGCTGATGTGGCCCCTGGTGAAAATGAGTTTGACATCTCTGTAACTGGTCTCCTTCCCTGCCTATCTGTGTAAGAATTTCTTCTTCTGATGACACCAGTCACATTGAATTTGAGCCCATTCTAATGACTGTGTTTTAATTTAATTATCCCTTTAAAGATCCTTTTTAAAATAGCCAATGCTTAGGTGTACTGGGGATTATGGCTTCAACATACAAATTTTGAGGGGACTAAATGTTCTAGGTGTGTTCTGTAAGGGAGGAAAGCTAAAAAGTTAAACAGAAACTGTGCATATGTTAATCCTCTTCTTAGGCTTCATGTTGCATCGATGACTGAAGGTACTGCCCTTGATTATTCAGTTCCCTGAACCAATACATTCATTTCCTTTTGGCTTAAAGGAGTTTGAGCTTAGTCTTCCTTTACTTGCTACTTGGAGAAATCTGGACCTGCTTTCACACCATACCCGTAGGGAATCCCTACCCTAACACATTCCCTGCCTTTGATAAAAGCATCTCCTGATCATTTTTTCAGCCTAAATTCTACAATGTCTTATCTCCTGGTTTTGTCATGGGTGTCTAATGCATTGCTCCTTCTTGAGGATTATTTTTAATTGTTATTTTTTAAATTTTTTCTTTCTATGACCTCCTTCCTACTTGCTTGGAGCAAGCATGAGACTATTACAGAAACCCTCCCCTACTCAGATCAACTGGCGAAAGCTTGCAAAAGGGAGTTAGGGGTCCTAAGGGCTGTAGGAGGGCAGATATACAATATTATTATTTACAGATATAAACTCTGCTCTCTATCTAAATTTTGTTCTACATCTAATCCCATCACTGATGACCCAATCATGCTCTGTCAGGTGAAATTGCTCCTAGTAGTAATGTGTTTGTCAAAAATTCACCTGAGGTAGAATAAGCAATCCCTCACACTACCATCTGACCCTCTTTTTGACATTATGTACTCACCCAATTCTCTCACATATATCTGCTCTGCCAAGTTGTCTTTCTATACACATGAAGGTAGGGTACCAGATGAAGGTATGTTATCCTTAGAATTTAACTTGGGCATCTGTCTTCCATACAATTTGCAAGTAGCTTAAAACCCCAAATAATAGGACTTACTGTCATAAATTTAAAAATATTCACCTTTCACCATATTCAATTCATTTTTGTATGTGTGTGAACCAGGGAATGAGAAGGAATTGATCAATGTCTGAGAGCACTTTCCAGCTAGATTTCAGCTGGAATCCAGGTCACTGGAAACCAGGTCAATGTGTTCTCTCTCTCATGCTGATTTATTTGGACACAGGTAACATTTCTGATCCCATATCAGCAGTCCTTCCCTTGGAGTGATGAGTATTCCTTACATGACCTCCCTTTCTTTTTTAAAATATATTTATTGATTATGCTATTACAGTTGTCCCATTCCCCCCCACTCCACTCTATCCTGCCCACCCCCTCCCTCCCACATTCCCCCCTATAGTTCATGTCCATGGGTCATACTTATAAGTTCTTTGGCTTCTACATTTCCTACACTATTCTTACTCTCCCCCTGTCTATTTTCCACCTATCATCTATGCTACTTATTCTCTGTACCTTTCCCTCCCACTCCCTCTCCTACTCCCCTATTGACAACCCTCCATGTGATCTCCATCTCTATGGTTCTGTTCCTGTTCTAGTTGTTTGCCTAGTTTGCTCTTGTTTTTGTTTTAGGTGTGGTCATTAATAACTGTGAGTTTGCTGTCATTTTTACTGTTCTTATTTTTGATCTTCTTTTTCTTAGGTAACTCCCTTTAACATTTCATAGAATAAGGGCTTGGTGATGATGAACTTCTTTAACTTGACCTTATCTGACAAGCACTTTATCTTCCCTTCTGTTCTAAATGATAGCTTTGCTGGATACAGTAATCTTGGATGTAGGTCCTTGCGTTTAATCTTGGGTAATGTAATTATGATGTGCCTTGGTGTGTTCCTCCTTGTGTCCAGCTTCTTTGGGACTCTCTGAGCTTCCTGGACTTCCCAGAAGTCTATTTCCTTTGCCATATTAGGGAAGTTCTCCTTCACTATTTGTTCAAATAAGTTTTCAATTGTTTGTTCTTCCTCTTCTCCTTCTGGCACCCCTATAATTCAGACGTTGGAACATTTAAAGATGTCCTGGAGGTTCCTAAGCCTCTCCTCATTTTTCTGAGTTCTTGTTTCTTCATTCTTTTCTGGTTGGATTGTTTGTTTCTTCCTTCTGGTCCACACCATTGATTTGAGTCCCAGTTTCCTTCACATCACTATTGGTTGCCTGTACATTTTCCTTTGTTTCTATTTGCATAGGCTTCATTTTTTCATCTACTTTTCGAACAGATTCAACCAATTCTGTGAGCATCTTGATAACCAGTGCTTTGAACTGTGCATCCGATAGGTTGGCTATCTCTTCGTCACTTAGTTGTATTTTTTCTGGAGCTTTGAAGTGTTCTGTCATTTGGGCCATTTTTTTCTTTCTTTTTTTTTCTTTTTTTTTTTGGTCTTGGCGCTTTTGTTACTTTAAGGGGCGGAGCCTTAGGTGTTCACTGGGGCGGGGTAACGCTGGTTGCTGTGCTGTGATGCTGTACGTGGGGGAGGGGCCGAGAGGGAGCAATGGTGCCTGCTCCAGTCTCCACCGGATTTCAGTCTTTCACTCCGATACCCACAATCAAACTGGGCCCCACTGGTGCTGGTTCCCCAGTGGGTGGGCCTGTGCACACTCTAGGCCCCTGTGGGTCTCTCCAGCGACCTCTCCCATGAGGCTGGGAGTCTCTCCTGCTGCTGCCCCAACCCCCAGGGGCTCTTTCAATCAGAGGTTTGAGGCTTTATTTCCGGGAACTGGAGCCCTGGGTTGTGCAGTCTACTTCACTCCCCGCCATTCGCCTGGTTTATCTGTGTGCGAATATGGGGCCCCTGGGTGCTACCCACTGCTCTGCCTGCCCTGCTCTCCACCACTCCGAGTCCGGCCCTCTAGGTTTATCTGCACAAATGTAGGGTTGCAGGGTCTGCTAGTGCTCAGACTGCCTGCGCCGTTTGTCCCACACTCCGCCAGTCTCAGTCTGGCCACGGCCACGTGAGTCCTCTCCACCCTGGTGCCCGTCTCCGCCCCTCCTACCGGTCTGGATGAATGTTTATTTTTTATTTAATTGGTGTTGGACCCCCTTGCCGTTCGATTCTCTGTCAGTTCTGGTTGTGCGAGGAGGCGCAGTGTGTCTACCTACGCCGCCATCTTGGTTCTCCCTCATGACCTCCCTTTTTAATTCAAAGGTACTGTTTGGATGTCAGCTGGGAGCTAGAGAACAGAGAAAATCTGTGTCCTTAAGGTCAAGGTCTGAAGACACCTTTAACTTCAGTTTCAACAGTACTTAACTATAATATAGGGTGGGGGAAAACCAGGTTTACAGTTGTTTTTATGGAAAATAATACAATAATTAATAACTAATAATACAAAAATAAACTGTTTTGCACACTTACTACTGTAAAACTACTTTTATGTTAAGTCAATGGACAGGATCCAAAAATCATAAGAGAAAATAAAATACAATCTGTTAAAAAAACAAAAAATCAAGCAGGACCCAGGAGCCAATCAGAAAGACTAGGAAGCCATGGGAAAGAGGGACTCTTAGGTAGAACTGAGAGAAATCTACACTAGGTGATTGAAAGTGCAGCAGGAAAGCACCCATCAGTCAAATATTTTCCTAATAATTTGTTTGGATGTTTAGCTTTCTTCTTTCCCTCCCTCCCTCCCTCCCTCCCTCCCTCCCTTCCTTCCTTCCTTCCTTCCTTCCTTCCTTCCTTCCTTCCTTCCTTCCTTCCTTCCTCTCTCTCCCCTCACATCTCTCTCTCTTTCTTTTAAGTGCGTTATTGAAATAGATAGGTACTGTTCTTGAATGCAAGAAACTACTTTAGAATTAATCCGTATGTTACAGACTGGATTATGTTCCTCCCAGTGTGCTTATATTTGGAGATAGGGCCTTTAGGAAGATAATTAAGGTTAAATGAGGTCATTAGGTTCAGGCCCAAATCTAAAAGGCCTGGTGTCCTTATAAAGAAAGAGAGAGATACCAGACATGCCTCTCTCCACGTGTGCACAGAGAAGGGGCTGTGTAAGGACACAGAAGGAAGGCACCTGTCTACAGCCCGGAAGAAAGGTCTCAGGAGAAACCAACACTGATAATGCCCTTACCTTGTAGTTCCAGCCTCCAGAGGGTGAGAAAATGTTTCTGTTGTGCAAGCCACCCAGTCTATGGCATCTTACTCTGGCAGCCCAAGCAGAGCATGGTCTAACTGAGATAACTATACAAACAGGCTTTGAATACAGCCTCTGCTTTTCCTTCTTTACCTACGTTCTTCTTCACATTTTCATCAATGTCACACCATTCTATGTGAGCTCTCACCCACTTCTTTCTGTCTTCTTGTTTGGAACTTGCTACCACTCTCTACCTGAGGTGTTCAGACTTTTATTTTCTTTTTGCTTTTGATCTTCATTCCCCTCGAACAACTTTAGCTCAGATCCCTTAAGTCCTTTTGACCCAGATTGGTACTGTCTGGATCCTAAGACATTATATTAACATAAATTATAGTAGGAATATTATTCCTACAATTATTACTTGAGTAGAACCACTCTTTTCACTTAAGCTCTATCACATGGTGGCTGGTTTACCTACATTAGTCCTCACCCTCATTGCTCCCAAGGTATGCAGTATTCTGTTTCACAGTTGAAGACACTGAGATTGAGAAAGTAACTTAGGCAAGGTCACATTGTCAATCCTCCAGTAAGTGGCAGCAAGCCCAGGCTGACTGACTCTCAAGCCTACATTTCTCTGCCCCAACTGTTAGGTAAGGCAAACCCTCCCCACCCACCAGTGAAGCTTCAGGCAGCACTGTGCCATCCAGCCCTTCCTGGGCTCCTGTTAGGGTTTAGGCAAATCTTTCCTCAGAACAGCCTGTTACTGCAAAGAATGTGATTCTCAAAAAGTCCTGCATTTGTTCAAATTAAACAAAGGTTAAATTATTGAAGGGCAGGCTGTTATTTTTAAACATTTTAATGGTTAGCTGGCTCTTGTTCTCAGTAAGGCTAAGATTAATAAAGTATAAATTGCAAAGCATATTTTACATGCCCCATTAAACTGGTGGGATTAAGTGTGCACAAAAAGTAACTGCTTTTATTGTAAATAAAGCACACACAAACACAAAAAACAGACAGAGGAAGAATGCTCTTAATTAATGGTCCGATAGGAGAATTTCTCTGCAATTATCATCTTAACATCAATGAGTGTAATATACAGTAATGCTGAAAAGCACACAAAACTCATTGCAATTTTGACTCTTCTAGGAGGGCAAACTGTTTTCCCTTCTGGTGAGGCCATATAGCTTCCCCCTAGTGCTAACAATTTTGCACAGCAAAGGAAGGCAACCGGTTAATCCTGGAGGAATGTTGGCTTACTGATGTCTCTCAGAGGCGAAGGAAAGGGCATCCAGGGCCTCTTTCTTAGCACCCTATTTCCAACAGGCCATCCAGGTTTCCTTCTGAGCAGATGCAACCAAACATTTCCACATATACCAAGGCTTCCAATTACTTGAAAATCAGAGTTTTGTAGGAGATTGAAAACTTGGATTTCTTCCCTCAAATTTTAATACTTTGAATTTGCCCAGAATAGTCTTAAGGGATTAGTGTCAAGGGATGAATAATTGTCCAAATAAATCCTTTAAAAATGAATAATTCCTGGGATAGTCTAAAGTGCAGTAAAAACTCTATAAAAGTTCTTTGAGAAAGAGAAATATAAAGAATAAATTGAGTCAGTGAGTTTTTATCAGAGTGTTGTTTGGGTTTCAGTTTTTGTTAAAGGGTATTTCTGTGTTTTTCATAAGAATATAGCTGAAATTATTTGCCATCATGCCATTGGATGTCCCTTGTTCAAGGATTTAAATAATACTTCCCTACTTAAGTTTGCTCTCTCCTTTCCCTCACTCTCCCAAAAGGATTGCTTAACTGTATGCAGTTTTTTCTCTTTTTTCAGTATTTTTAAAATAAATATTTATTTATTTTTCTTAAATATCTTTTATTTATTTACTTATTTTTTAAATTGCAGATCTCATTTTATTTATTTATTTTTATTTTTTATTTTTTTTATTGCTGTTCAATTACAGTTGTCTTCATTTTCTCCCCTCCCCCCCACCCCAGACAAACCCACCTCCTTCTCCCACCTCCACCCTCCCCCTTGGTTTTGTCTATGTGTCCTTTATAGTAGTTCAATATCTTTTATTGATTATGCTATTGCAGTTGTCCCATTTCCCTCCCTTTATTCCCCTCTGCCCTGCACACCCCCTCTATCCCGCTCCCCCTCCCCCTTAGTTCATGACCATGGGTCATACATATAAGTTCTTTGGCTTCTGTATTTCCTCTACTATTCTTAACCTCCCCTTGTCTATTTTCTACCTACCATTTATGCTTCATATTCCTTGTACTTTTCCCCTATTCCCCCCTCTCATTCCTTGCTGATAACCTTCCTGTGATCTCCATTTCTGTGATTCTGTTCCTGTTCTAGTTGTTTGCTTAACTAGATAAAATAAACATTCCTTTTGTTTTTATTTATTTTAGATTTAGTTGTTGTTAGTTGTGTTTATTGTCATTTTAGTATTCATATTTTTTTGATCATCTTGTTTTTCTTAGATAAGTGACTTTAACATTTCACATAATAAGGGCTTGGTGATGATGAACTCCTTGAACTTGACCTTATCTGGGAAGTGCTTTATCTGCCCTTCCATTCTAAATGATAGTTTTGCTGGATAGAATAGGTCCTTGCCTTTCAATGACTTTGAATACTTCTTTCCAGCTCCTCCTTGCCTGCAAGGTTTCTTTTGAGAAATCAGCTGATAGTCTTATGGGAACCCCTTTGTAGGTAAGCGTCTCCTTTTCTTTTGCTGCTTTTAAGATTCTCTCGTCATCTTTAATCTTGGGTAATGTAATTATGATGTGCCTTTGTGTGTGCTTCCTTGGGTCCAACTTCTTTGGGATTCTCTGAGTTTCCTGGACTTCCTAAAAGTCTATTTCCTATGCCAGATTGGGGAAGTGGTCCTTCATTATTTTTTCCAATAAGTTTTTCTTCCTCTTCTCCTTCTGATACCCCTATGATTCGGATGTTGGAATGTTTAAATTTGTCCTGGAGGTTCCTAAGCCTCTCCTCACTTTTTTGAATTCTTCTTTCTTCATTTAGTTCTGCTTGAATGTTTATATCTTCCTTCTGGTCCAAACTGTTGATTTGAGTCCCAATTTCCTTCCCATCATTGTTGGTTCCCTGCACATTTTCATTTATTTCACTTTTCATAGCCTTCGCTTTTTCCTCTATTTTGCGACCATGCTCAACTAATACTGGGAGCATCCTGATTACACATCCAGTATTTTGAACTGTGCATCTGTTAGGTTGGCTATCTCTTTGTTGCTTAGCTGTGTTTTTTCTGGAGCTTTGATCTGTTCTTTCATTTGGGCCATTTTTATTTTTTTTATCTCAGCTCACCTGTTACTTAGTGAGGGGCAGAGCCTTAGGTATACATCAGGGAGGGGCAACCCACATAGCTGTGTTGTGGCACTATATGTGGAGGAGGGGTCTGAAAGGGAACAATGCTGCTTATTCAGCTCTCTGCCAGCTTTCAGTCACTTCCTCTGCTACCTACAAGCAAATCCGGCCCTTCTGGTGCTAATTCCTGGGTGAGTGGTTTTGTGTACCTTCTAGGACCCTGTGGGTCTCTCCAACAAACTCTCCTATGAGGCTAGGTGTTCCTTCCACCATCTGAACCCCCACAGATTTTTTCAGTCAGAGGTTTTGAGGCTTTATTTCCCTACACTGGAATCCTGGGTTGCATGGTCTGTCTCACTCCCAAGTAGTTCCTCCATGTTTATCCACATGCGAATGTGGGACTGCCTGCTCTTCCAGCCGCTGCCTTTGGCAGGTACAGCTGGGTCCTCCAGGTGCTACCTTGCCATGAGTCCTCTCTGCCCCACTGCCCATCTCCACCTCTCCTACCAGTCTGGAGGAATGTTTTGTCTTTAACTCCTTGGTTGTCAGACTTCCATTTAGTATAATTTTCTGGTATTCTGATTGTTTTTTCTTTTTAAATTTGGTGTTGTTTTGTTTTGTTTTTTGTTTTTTTTTTTTTTGGTTGTTTGGGGAGGCAGTGTATCTACTTACACGTCCATATTGGCCAAGACTCTAACTATATGCTTTTTTGACATGATCATTGAAAGATTAAAGTCACATTTATAGTCCATGAGTTTCAACATACTCAGTTCTAAAGCTTAAAAGATTTGCTGCCAGACAGACTCCATTCTCTCCTATTCTTAAATGTCTTTGGTGCATTGTGCTCTAATCTATACACTTTCACAAGTCCTTTAAGACGTAGACATAATACAAGTCCTACATTTAATTTGTTGTTAAGAATCTTTACAACAGCAGAAATCATGAAAGCATAAGGATTGGAAATGGCTTAAAAGGTCACCTAATCTAACCCTCATCAAAATTTTGAATTCCCTCCATACATCATGGCCAATGGCCTGACTCCTCCATATCCGAACAGTCAGTTTACCCCACCCAATTTGCTTTGTGTTTCACTTGGTAATTTATCGGTCTTCTTGTAAGCTCCTTGTTGGTGCAGAGTTTCATAATCCAACAGTACCTCATTTGTTTGGACATACTCAACCTTAATAATTGTTTATTGATTTTAGTAAAATGCCAAGTGTCCTGCCCAAGGAAAGTAGCAATATTTGAACTATTCACCATTGATAATTTTGGTAGGCAGAACACCAGTCCCTTATAATGTGTATGTCTTAATCCTCGGAGCCTGTGAATATGTCAATTTATGTTGAAAAAGAGACTGTGCCAATATGATTTAATTAAGGATCTTGAGATTGGAAGATTATCCTAGATTATCTGGCTGGGCTCCATCTAATCACAAGGTTCTAATAAGAGAGAAGCAGGAAAGTAAGACTAAAAGAGAGAACGTGGTGATAGATACAGAGACCAGAAAGGAGAGATTTGAAGATGCTTTGCTGCTGGTTTTGAAAATGGGAGGGGAACACTTCCAAGGAATTCAAGCAGCCTCTGGAAGCTAGAAACAGCAGGGCAATGGGATTCCTTCTAGAGCTTCCAGAAGAAATTTATTGCTTTTTATTTTAGCATTATGTTTCTGGTATCTGACTTGTAGAAGAGCAATATAATTAATAAATCTGTGAAATTTTTACAACTGAGGTATAACTGACATATATAAAATAATGATTTGATATTTGTATATATTCAAAATGATCACCTCAATAAGTCTAGTTAATATTTACCAATTTTTTTTTAGTGTGGTGAGAGCTTTCAAGATGTATTTTCTTAGTAACTTTTAAATATGCAGTGAAATATTGTTAAGAATAATATAATCACCATGCTGTATATTACATCCTATGATTTATTTATTTTATAACTGGAAGTTTGTACCTTTTGATCCCTTTCACCCATTTCATATATCCCCAGACATCCATATGACTCTGGAAAACACCAATTATTCTCTGTATCTATGATCTCAGTTTTATTTATTTATTTTTAAAATTCCACATATAAGTGAGATTATATAGTATTTGCCTTTGTCTGACTTATTTCACTTAGCATAAGCTCTCAAGGTCCATCTATGTTGTTTCAAATTGCAATATTTCATTTATTTTTATGGACAAATAACATTTCTTTGTAGATATAAACCACCTTTTCTTTGTCTACTCATCTTTCTGTGGACACTTAGGTTGTTTCCATGTCTTGGCAATTGTAAATAATGCTGCAATGAATATGAAGGTGCATTTTTATGTGCTTTTGTTTTCTTCAGGTAAATACCCAGAAGTAGGATTTCTGGATCATATGGTAGTTTTATTTAAGTTTTTGAGGAACCTCCATATTGTTTTCAATAATGGCTGCATCAGTTTACATTCCCACCAACAGTGCACAGGGTCTCTCTTTTTCCACATCCTCCAACACTTGCTACTTTACATTTGTGTTGTTTTAAACCACTACACCTGTGTTAGATGTGTTACACTGGCAATAGGAAACTTAAAATAATTTGGACAGCCCAAAGTCATTCTTCTTAACCTTGGGCTAGCTATAGAGTCTTAGAAAAACATGAAGAAAATGGAGTGGAATTTGTACTGATCAGAGAACACAGGTGGAGTGTCCTTCCTAAAATTTGTTTTTAAAAATTTTATTATTTGCCTATTTTTATTAACTAAGAATTGAATATATGAAAAATGTTTCAGATATAAGAGGATTCTAGTTAAGTTACAATAATCACAGATTTTAGTGTACATTTGCTCTTTGTAATTACATCATGTATGTCCTTAATATATACATACATACAGCCAATGCTAGACATGAAAAACTAGGTATGCATAAAACACTTCAAACTCCTAAGACTGAAAAGGAAAATGAGAACGCCTGTTAAAATTCTTATTAATATCAGTAAGTCTTTGCTCATATGTAAATATAAGGAATACATTATCAGTTGGAAGATAAAAATTTTGTCAGAAAAAATTGTAACTACATTCAAAATATATAATTTAATTAACAAAATTAATTGTAGTAAAATTATATATTGTTTCACATTTAATTCTAAAAATCAATCACACTGCACAGCAGAACTGATTATAAGTGGTTGAAGAGTGGAGGTTGGCTAACAACTACTGAAAATAATAACTATCTTCTGATCATTAACATCTGAATCTGGCTAAACTGGGATTTTGTATCTACATTAAATTCTAAATAGAAAGAAATGTGGAATATGGAATTATCCTGAAGTCTTGTTTATAAATAAAAGACTTAATACAATCTTTGAAGATGATACTACATGGGAAAGATATCTGTGAGGTTCTTGCTTTAAATAATTCAATGGATGGTTCTGCATTAGTGATCAAGAAGCTCAGCATACACCTATAAATAATCCAGTAAGACAGGCAAGGATTTGAGAGATGTAAAAATGATACATAGGATGTGAAATGATTGGCCCGAAGTTATTTAAGTGCTCTGAGATGCAGTGGCCACAAATCAGCTCCTCTGCCACTTGCTCTTTCTGCCATATTGTGATGCCTTGAATGGAAGAAATTCTGTGATGTCATAATATTAAATAGGATATTCTTGCCAGCCAAAAAAAAAACATATATTAGGGATAAGACTTTGAAGAAATAAAATCTTACACTATTTTCTTTTTTGGTGCTCCCCTCCAAAAACCATTGGATAGAGGAAGAACATCTTCCCCTGTTATTCCAGAACCTACTGTACACATTCCCTCCACCTTGATATCCTACATGTTAAGTCCCTGTCTGGAATATCCCAAAATGGTATCTGCCAGGACAGATTTCCCAGCTTTCAAGAACTTGTCCAGGTTAAATATCCTCCAGGACACTCTCACTGCTCTCTTCCTTTTCTGATTTCCTATTGAGCTCATGCTTTGGGTCACACAGTTTGGAAATTGTCATGGCTTGTGGGACAGCAGTGTAATCATTCTTCAAAGAACTATCCTTGCCCACTATCCATGTTAAAGAGAAGACCTAATTTGTCACAAAAGGCCAGCTGTTTTTTTTTTTTTCTTAGAAAGCTGGACCAGGAAGACAACATTGAGGTCAGTAAGTGGTAGGGTTTCAGACAAAACCTCTTGTAGATTCAATATTAGCTTAGCTATACTTCACTAAGAGCAAGACACAGAAATTGGGTGGTGAAATAAATACAGAAAACATTTAGAAGAGAGAATCTAATACATTCTATAAGAAGGAAGAAGTCTAAGAAGTGAAGTCGATGTGAGAGATATGGAGAAACACTCGCTTCCTGGATTTCCAGTGCCCAGTTCAACCTCAGTAGACTCCCACTACCTATCCTGCCCTTACATGAAGCCTGGACATCAAAAAACTGAGTTTGCTTCTCAGGTACACCTTTTCCTGTTTGTGTAAACATAGAGGAGCTAAGTAATTATAGGGCTTAGTTTTCATGTATGAAATGGGAAAATTAAAGAAACATACATCATAATTTGCTTATTAGGATTACATGATAAGTAAAGTGTTTAGCAGAGTAACTCATATTAAACACCCAAAAGTAGTAGCTGCAACTATCAATATTTTTATTATGATTTTTATCCACACCCTTCCTTGAATTTTTCTTTTACTTTTGGTGGCTTGTAGATGTCTTTTCCTTGCAACCAAGAGATGCTCGAAGACACCGCTTTCCATTGACCCTGATCGTTACGTTTACATGCTTAGACAGAGTTCCTCTGCAAATGCTTCAGTATCAGACACCGTATTTGTAATTTCCTCAAAACTCTTGAGAAGTTAGGGTAAAATTACAGTGTTATGGAAACCAACATTAAATTGGTAGTCTATCTCTGAGTTAGCAAGGAATTTGAGGTTAAAATGGGTACATGAGAATAATTCTAGGTCTCTCTACCTTTTATCTTATGGTGATATTTTTACTTGTAAATGACAAACACAATAACTTTTATTTTACATATTAAATGATGTGTATATAGAACTGGCTTTATTTTTTTTTAAGGACTGAGTGGTGGTATGCTCAAAACAGGAAAAGATAAGAAAATATAATATTTGTCTTATGTAAGTCATTTGTTATATGAAAGTTTTAAGATCAACACTTTTTATGTAATAATAATAATACTATTGAGGAAACCTGAAATGAAAATTGGTACATAATAAGCACCATATTATAAGCATCATAATAAGCATCATTTACCATTGATAAAGGCTTTGAGACCCTTGGTCTTAAACCTGGACGTATTTGCCAACACTGGTGCCATTCATTTTTTCTGGTTTTTACTTCTCCTACTCACAGAGAGAATGAGCATAAACTGAAATCTGAAATAGAATCTCTGTTCCAGCAACCCCATTGCTGCCAAAAAGCCTTAGTTTTAGGACATACTCTCTGACCTAAGATCAAGGCACACCCTGCTACAGACTCCTTTATCCAGAGAAGGTCTTTGCTCTCCATCCTGCCTTAATGTAGTCTATAGGCCTCAACTGAGCTGGACCTGCCCAGTCTTGGAAAGTGCCCAGTGACAACACTGACCTCCAACAACTTGCCATCGTGACAGACAAAACAATTCTAATTATGTGGATCTTTCTTCCTTGCCAGCCTTCCCTAAAATCCTCAATTCACAACTGCCCTAAGCCACATATTGTCAGAATGCTTGGAATTACATGTCAGGAAAAACCAATTTACAGCTAATAAAAAGGAGATATCCTTGAAGAAATCAGCTGTGAGTGGGTCAAGGTACTCAAACAATATCTCCAGTAATCTCTTTCTTAAATTAACTCTACTTTTCTCTGTGCTGGATTTATTCTTCAGTAAGCTCTCACAAGTAACTCTAAGCATACTCTTTATCAGCTTAATGCCCAATGAAAGATTAGAACTTTTTTCTAACAGTTCCAGGAAAACTCCCTGAGATGGCTCTCACTAACCTGATGTGGAATTGCTGGCCCACATCCGAGTTGGAAGTCTGACAGGCTGAGAGCATGCCTCCAGCCCTAGCCTACCAAGGTTAGAGTGTGGGATCAATCCTCCTGAGCCTGTGCACTAAGACTAGGGGAGTACTGGGTCAGAGCACTAGTACACAAAGAGGAGGAAGGGATTTTTAAAATCTTTTTACAATTCTTTTATTTGATTTTATTTTTAATTTAAATAGTGTATTGTTTATGCTACTACCGTTGTTCAATTATTTTTCCCTTTGTCGCCCTCCACGCAACCTGTCCCCATTCCCATGGTCAATCCCCACATCATTGTCCATGTCTGTGGGTCAGGCATCTATGTTCTCTGGCTAATCCCTACACCTTCTTTCAACCAGTTCCCCCCTCCCCTCTCCCCTCTTGCAGCTTTCAGTCTGTTCCATGTTTCTATGTCCCTGGTTCTATTTTGCTTGTTAGCTTAGTTTGTTTGCTAGATTCCACTTATAGGTAAGATCATATGGTATTTGTCTTTTACCAACTAGCTTATGCCTTTTGTGACAGCATGGATGGAACTGGAGACTCTTATGCTAAGAGAGGAAAGGATTCTTTGGAGACAAAAACAAGAGTTCAACTCTGCCCTCTCTAACCCATTGTCTCCTACCCCTGTCACTTCATTTTTATCTTTGTTATACCTCATTTAGTTCTTGGTTGTTCAGCTTCTTTTTCAACCTGCCAATTTTTCCACCTTTCTGTCTTTTCTCTTGCTTTTCTGATTCTCTTTCTGCCTGTCCTTCAGTTTCTAAATTTCTGCCATCTATGTCTCCTCCTCCCTTTCCCCCTTTCCAAACACTGTGGACATTGAGTCCCCTTCAGCCTACAGCCCTCAGTTTTTCATATACTATATGTTCCATTAAACTCTAAACTTCACCTTTTTCACTCTCCTTCTCTTCACCATTTTTGGTTCTTTGCTAAACTGGAAGCTCTGTGAATGATGAAAGCACCATATCTTGATCATTCACCACTGAATCACCAGACCTGTGCAGAACTCCTAAAAAATAGGTAGGAACCCAAATACTCTTTGTTCAATAAACAAAAAATGATCCTAGTGAGAAAAGTTTATTAGACTTGGCAACACACATTTTTCTTTTCAAGAAATATTCATCTAATAAGTCTCAGGACATGACAGAAGGGGAAAATGAGTAATAGGGGTCAAGACCAATGAATTCTTAAAACCACCTTAGGGAATTCATGATTTCAGGAGAATAAATCAATAAGCACCTTATGGAACTGTAAATTTCCAAACAAATATGCCAATTGACAAAATAAATGTAATTTGACCACTAAAGATGTGATACAAAAATAATTCTTTAACAGTGCCCCTATGAAAGTATACATATTATTTAGTAAGAATCCAAGTAAAGTCAAGATTATGTCTCTAGTTACTAATTAACATTTGGCATCCACTGGACATCAGTAAGTTTGATCTAAAAACAGAGAGGCCAAGCAAGAACAGTTCACAATATCCTATAGTTTTAATGACACTTTACTCAGGTATTTGTAAAGATAATCATTTCAAATGTATTTAGCACTTAAGTTCACTTTTATTTAACAAGACTTGAAGATTTTCTGAAAGTCATCCATCATCCATGTAATTATAGGTGCCTAGGCCACAAAACCTTAAATATTACATTCCTAGTCCTTCTACTCCCACTTCTTTATCTGTTCATCTAGTGATGAATGCCTGGGTCGCTTCAATAACTTGGCTAGTGTAAATAATGCTGCAGTAAACAGAGGTGCATATAGCTTTTTGAACTGTTCCACTTCTGGGGGTTTATCTGAAGAAAACAATTGCTGGGTCCTTCTTTATCTGAAGAAAAGAATTGCTGGGGGGGGGTCTCTTGTTAATGACAGATGGATAGTGGACTTTTTGTGGTGATCACAAAAAAATCTTTGGAAAGGAAAAAAGCCTTTTACATACAAATTTCAAATTCATTCTGATTGGGTCCAAACTGATATTTAATTTCAAAAAATGAGAGGAAATTTGGAGGCAGAAGACCTGTATCTAAGCTTCTGCTAAGCTACCAATTTATGGACAAGTGTCAATTCTTTTGAACATTGATTTCCTCCTCTGGAGTAACTAGCACAGACAATTCCCTGAGATAGCAACTTGAAACAACATTTATTAAACTTAATGTTCTACCCAAATACTAGTAATTAACACCAATATAATATTGGATATAGGAAACAAAAGACATGCTTTCTTTGAAATCTAAATTTGTCATAAGGAAGCACATAGGACAAAGTTAAATTAAAATGTTTTGACTTTTTCTGATTAATAAAAGCATGTCTATATCTGTATCTATATATCTATATGGATAAAGATATCTTTCTTCCAAAATTCACAATGGGGATTCACTGCCTGTATAAAGTAGCCAACTATTCAATAAATAAATTTAACATCATATTTTAAAAAATAATAATGTTGGGCCTATCTATTATAACACAATCCAAATCTGATAATAAATCCCGGTGACCCCTGAGAATGTCAAGTAATTGTACAGCTAAGAGCACTTAGTGGGTAAAAAAAACAATGTAGTTAAAATCAAAAGTAAAAATTTTATTTTAAAAGCTGTTATGCTACTTACCAACAGTAAGATTTCAAGCCAGTTATTTTACCTCTGGACCTTAGTTCCTTCATCTGTGAAATCTGTTTTGTTTATTTTGAGGCAAAAGTTATTTAGAGGAAAGAATAAAGAGGTGAATACAATAAGACCAAAAATGTGATAGCTACAGATGATATTGGAGAATTAAAATTCAACCTGCAAATTCAGATGCTTTCAAGAAAGAAGGAGAAACAAATGAAATGAAAACAAATAAAAATTACACTCAAAGAATACTTAGGAAAGTTAAAAAGATAAATTAATAATGAAATGTGTTAATTTTAAAAGCAGAATTAGGGTTTCCAGTCAAGATGGCAGCATAGTTAAATGCTATACTTGGGACATCCCACAACTGCATAAAAATTACAAGTAAACTACAGAACAATCATTATTCAGAACCACCTGAAATATATAACTAAGTATATAAAAAAGACACCATTAATATTGGTAGGAGGAGAGAAGACATGGGACGGGTTGGTCCCACACTCACACGTGGTGGATAAAAATTGGGAGGGCTATCTTTGTTGTGGAGGACCTGGTGGGTACCTGAGTCATGCTAAAGTGGTTTCTTCTCTGTGGTGTTGGCTACTGCAGAGCAGATCTTCCGTAGTGCTCTTAGCCTGTCCTCACAGCAAATCAGCCTGGGGTTAAATTCCTCTCAATTACCTGCCAACAGAAATCAATATTCAGCTGCAACAGGAGGATGAATACAACCCACAGGAAGATTTTGCCTGTAACCCCTGGCTCAGGTAACTGAGGAGACTGTGTCATTAGACCCTACATGACACCTACTACATTAGGCCACTCTACCAAGATGGAGAGATGTAGTAGCTCTACCTAATACATAAAAACAAACACGGGAAAGCAGCCAACATGAGATAAAGAAACATGTCCCAGATGAAAGAACAAAACTAAACTCCAGAAAAAAAACTAAAACAAAGTGGAGACAAGCAGTCTACCAGATGCAAGTTCAAAACACTGTTTATAAGGATGCTTAATGAACTTAGGTGAAGAGTAGAGGAACATAGTGAGAAGTTCAATAAAGAGATAGGAAACGTAAAAATTAAGATAGAAAATATAGGAAAAAACCCTGTCAGAAATTAGGAATACAAAATCTGAAATGAAGAATACTTTATAAGGAATCAACAGTAGAGTAGATGAAGCAGAGGATTAAATCAGGGATTTAGAAGAGGAAAAAGCAGAAAACACCCAATCAGAATAGAATAAAAAAAGAAAGAAAGAAAGGAAGAAAGAAAGAAATAAAGGAAGGAAGGAAGGAAGGAAGGAAGGAAGGAAGGAAGGAAGGAAGAAAGAAAGAAAGAAAGAAAGAAAGAAAGAAAGAAAGAAAGAAAGAAAGAAAGAGAAAGAAAGAAAAAAAGAATCCCCCCAAAATGAGTATAGTGGAAGGAGCCTCTGGGACAACTCCAACCATTCCAACGTTCATATCACAGGGGTGCCAGATGGAGAAGAGATACAGAAATTGAAAAACTATTTGAAAAAATAATGATGGAAAACTTCCCTAATCTGGTGAAAGCAATTGACATGTAAGTCCAGGAAGTGCAGAGAATTTCAAAGAAGATGAATCCAAAGAGGCCCACACCAAGGCACACCATAATTAAAATGCAAAAGGTTAAAGACAAAGAGAGAATCTTAAAAGTAGCAAGAGAAAAACATTTAGTTATCTACAAGGGAGCTCCCATAAGAGTGTCAGCTAATTTCTCAACAGAAACTTTGCAGGCCAGGAGGGACTGGCACAAAGTATTCAGAGTGATGAAAGCCAAGGACCTACAGGCAAGATTACTTCACCCAGCACTGCTATCATTTAGGATGGAAGGACATATAAAGAGCTTCCCAGGCAAAAAAAAAAAAGAAAACAGCTAAAGGAGTTCATTACCACTAAACTAGTATTACAAGAAATGTTTGAGTCTTTTTTAAGAAGAGGAAGTAGAGAAAAAAGATAAAAAATATGAATAATAAAAATGGCAATAATATTATATCTATAAACAATTACTATAACTTGTTTCCTGCTACTTTACTGAATTCATTTATCAGTTCAAATAGTTTTTCAGTGGAATCTTTAGGGTTCTCAATATACAGCATTTTGTCATCTGCAAACAATGACAGTTTTACTTGTTCATTTCTATTTCAAATGCCTCTTATTTCTTTTATTGCCTGATTGCTGTGGCTAGGACTTCCAGCACTACATTCAATAAGAGTAGTAAAACCCGACATCCTTGTCTTGTTCCCAATCTTAAGGGAAAAATGCCTGTAGTTTTTGCCCATCAAGTATGATGTTGACTATGGGTTTGTCATACATGGTCTTTATTATGTTGATGAACATTTCTTCTATTCCTACTTTGTTGAGATTTTTTTTAAATCATAAATTGGTGCTGGATATTATCAAATGGTTTTTCTGAATCTATTGATATGATCATATAATTTTAACCTTCATTTTGTTTATGTGGTGAATCACATTTATTGATTTGCAGATATTGTACCTACCTTGCATCCCTGGAATGAATCTCACTTGATCATGATGTATGGTCTTTGTAATATATTGCTGGATCTGGTTTGCTGTATTTTGTTGAGGATTTTATCATCTATGTTCATCAGGGATATTGGCCTATAATTTTCTTTCTTTATAGTGTCTATATCTAGTTTTAGAATTAGGATAATGCTGGGCTCATAAAATGAGCTTGGAAGTCTCCCATCCTTTTGAATTTTTTAGAATAGCTGAAGGATACATGTTAGTTTTTCTTGGAATGATTGGTAAAATTCACCTGTGAAACTATTTGGCCAAGGTTTTTTGTTTGTTGGAAGTTTTTTTATTTTTTACTAATTCTTCTATTTCATTAGTTGTAAATGGTCTGTTCAGATTTTCTGTTTGCCCTTGATTCAGTATTGGAAGACTGTTATGTTTCTAGGAATTTATACATTTCATCTACATTGTCCAATTTGTTGGCACATAGTTGGTTGTAATATTTTTTTAATAATTCTTTGTATTTCTTTGGTGTCAGTCATTAGTTCTACTTTTTCATTTCTGATTGTATTTATTTAGGTCCTCTCTCTTTTTCTCTTGGTAAGTCTGGTTAAAGGTTCATTATTTTGTTTATCTTTTCAAAGGACCAGTCTTGGTTTCATTGATCTTTGGAATTGTTTTTTTAGACTCTATTTTGTTTACTTCTGCTCTGATCTTTCGTATTTCCTTCTTTCTACTCACTTTGGGCTTCATTTATTATTCTTTTTCTAGTTCTTTTAGTGTAAATTTATATTTTTTATCTGAGATTTTTTTGTGTGTCTGTAGGTAGGCATGTAATGCTATAAATTTCCCTCTTAGGACTGCTTTTACTGTGTCTCATAGATTTTGTGTTGTTGTGTTCTCATTTTTATTTGTTTCAAGGTATCTTTTGATATTTTCCTTGATCTCAGTGTTAACCTATTTGTTGTTTAGTAACATTTTATTTATCTTCTATGTCTTTGTGTATTTTTTGTGTCCTTGTGTGAGATGTGTGAAAAAGGTGAAGGGATTTAGAAGTACAAATTGGTAGTTACAGGATAGTCATGGGGATGTAAAGTATAGCATAGGGAATACAGTCAATAATATTGTAATAATTATATAAGGTGTTCAACGTGTACTATATTGTCAGGGTGAGCACTGTGTAAGTTATATAAATGTCTAATCATGGGGTCATACACTTGAAACTAATATAATATTGTATGTCAACTGTAATTGAAAAATTAAAAAAATTAAAAAAAAACACTAGAAGGGTACATAAATGATACAGTTGCTTGTTGGGAAAGAAAGGGAGTCAGAGTGGATGGGAACAAGGGTAGGAGCCAGACTTAATATATGGTTGTTATAGAGTTTTGATATTTGAAGCACGTTACTGCATTACTTATTTTAAAAAATTAATAAAAAGTCAAATATTTAAAAAGCAAAATTAATGTAAAGGGGTCTTATCTACTCAAATAATATTTTTAAAAACACTAGATAAAAGAAATGATATATATTTATTTATATAGCATATGTAAAATATGTATTTAATTGCACAGAAAATATTGAACTAAATTGAAACCTGTCATATTGTATGTCATAAACAAATTAACACATTGGTAAAATATTTTTAATTGAGGATTTATAAACATAAAATTATGCCATTAGATAAAGTAAAAGTCAAAACAAAAACATAATAAAATAAACAGAACAAAGTGAATCCTTTATATTGCTAGGCAAGACTTGTGTCTTGAGTATTATGAGCATCTAGAAGCCAATCAGTTGGTAAAAACTAACTTCATTGAGCATGCTACATGCCCAACATGTCACTACATACCTTACATGCACAAAATATACCATGAAAGGCAAACAAATGGAAATCCTTTTCAAAATGAAAGGTTACACTAATGTATATGAAATGCAAATGTTTTTACATATGATATCTCATTTAATTTTCACAATAATTTGTTGAGGTTTTGATGAGTATGGGGGTGCCTGAGTGTAAAATTCATTAACACACCCATTTCCACTCTTTGGTTTCTAAATAATGGGGAAATAGACACTAAGAGATCAAGTGACACCCATGTGTTAGTTTTACTGTTGGACCAAGCTATTCCTAAAAAACAAGGCTTTGGCTATAGCTGGATGGGAAGGAATAGTTGGGAAATAAGGACAAAGTGAAGGTCCCTTTTTTTCTGCTCTTTAACCTAATATTGGGGGCCCACCTGCAGCAAATGCTAGGTCTACAGAATAGACTCTGACTTTCCCAACCATGTGCAAGAAGAACAGGCATGCCTCACAAACTCATGAATGTGCACAGCAACTATAGCAACCTCTTTCATGCAATAATCTTGTCTCAATGTGCTTGTGTTTTGGTTGTAGGAAGTTGAGGTGGGGCATCCACTTCACCTGAGCAATGTAGGTCCAGGAAAAAAAGACAACTCAAGTGAGCACTCACTGTGAATACAGTAACTCTACACAAGGATGAAATGTGACCCAACGAAGGTGAACTTTTCAACTATAAAACCAGATCCTCTCTTGGTGATGCAAGCAAGTAGATGGAGAGCTATGTAAAAGACATTTCTTGAGCACTTTGCCAGAAGAAAAAATAAGGCTGAATTTCATTTCTCTGGAGACTAAGTTATGAATCTGACACAAGGAAGAGAGGCCCCACTGTAGAGAACTCATTAAAGTCAATAATATTATATCCACTTTCCATAGAAGGAGACAGAAGCTGAGAACAATTATGTGACTTTCCCAAAGTAACATATATAATAAATTATGGCATACACATCTGACAGTTAGAAAGCAACTAAAACCTAAACCACTTGAGAGTGACTGGAAGTAAGGAATTCAGAGAAGAAATTATAATGTGAGATGCATTTAAAACTAAGGAAAAGTTAAATTGGCATTGAAGCCAAGTTGAAAAAAATGGTAGTATAAACAACGTCAACTCATCATGAATGGATGGCATAGATATTGTGTCACCAATAAAAAGAGCAGCCAGAATCCTTCCAAATATCCCATATGCCTCGGAGCTATAGACCCAGGAAATTAAATAACAAGAGGCCTCAATGGTCATAACAAATACACTAATGATAACTATTGCTTACACAGCTCAATGGAAAGAGATATAGAAGGAAGGATAAACAGAAAGAGAAGGTGGCCATCCTCTGATTCTGATTCACTTCACATTGAAGGGGTCCTTACATTTTTTTCTTTTATTCTCTATGTAAGACAAAATCAAGGTTTCTTTTCCTCAGGTAGGTCTAGGCTTTTCAGAGGCTCTTTATAGCACTGCCTAATCAGACCCATCTAGATGTGGAAATGATCTTTGCATAGTTGGGAGTCTCAAAGACATAAGAGCAAATAAGAAACAACAGAAAAAGAAGAGAAGTGAAGGAAGTGCTCTATTAAACTTCTTTTTATTACTTATAATTACAAACAAAGGAATCCACTTAAAAATTTAACTTCCAAGTGACAGTACCCTTTCCACTAAGAAAGCAGTCCCCAATATTATCATGTGTAAAAGATGATATTTCTATAATGATCACTTATATCATTTTTAATACATAAAAGTGGTACATTCATTACAGAAACATCACAGCAAAATATGCCATAATGAGAAAACACAGGCGCATTACACTGACTATCCATTTCATTATTATGATTGCTTTGCAACTTTTCATATTTAGAGGAAACATCTCTCATCCTAATGTGGAATTCTGCTGTAGGAAAAGATAGTCCATGATGGCAGCAAAACAAAATTGTTAAAGTAGCCGAAAATTGTGTGGCTACAAAACTTTACTTATATATGTAATATCGAATTATAAAAAACCTGCAACAGAATATTCCAGGGCCTTTTAGAGGCCAACAAAGTCAATATTCACAACTATCTTCTTGTGCCTTGCAAAGAGGAAGGTGGACAAAATCATTGAGAAATTTAAATGTGACATGAGGCTGATATATCAAGGACCAAATTCAACACTCAAATGTTCTGCAAACCATAGGTGGTTGTTGTAAGTCAGTGTCTATCCTTACTTACCTTTTGAACCTCAACACTAGGTTCAGGCTCTGGTACATAATAGTTTCTTCCAAAGGTCTTTGTTGAAGAAGTGGTGAGAGGCTGACTTGAGGCTGAAGTTCACAGCAGAACTGCAGGAACTGATGGGCAGAAACCTGGGCTTAGGGCTAGAAGTAGAGCCATGCCATGCCACATGAGGGTTGGGAGTGCAAGTGTGGAATGAGACTGCTCAGGCGTGGCTACAGTTAAGCCAATAGAATTTAAATCAATAAGAGGTCAAAGGTGAAAAAATAAAAAATAGAGTGAGTACCATAAACCCAGGAAGACACATTCCAAAGTTTGTTAAATGCAATAAAAGTGAACATTTTCTTACTCAATATAATACAGAAATTATTTTTTGTATTTACTACTTATAAAGTACTGCTACAACCAGTGTACACAAAGGTAAATATAGTATGAATTTTCCTCTCCCCAAAGAACTATCAATCTTTCAGGCATTTAATGCTTGATCTTACCACGAGGCAAATAGAAATATGTTCTCAGTAGAGGTTCATCCAAACCATGATGTCAGTTGAGAGTAAAGGGTGATTTGGTTTTGCCCTGGGATTCTAGAATGAGGATGACATCAGCCAGGTCTTAAAGAATAAGAACAAATAATGTCATCTGACAATAGTAATAAGGAAACAATCATTTGAGGCTGAGGGACTAACATAATGGGGAGACCCAGACCTCTTTAAGAAGCCAAATAAATTCACATGTATACTTCCATATAATTTATGTGAAGTTACTCAGAACTCATGGGCTCCCTGAAATTCACCTCGGTTGCCTAAATCCAAGCTTGCCAGGCCAAGAACCCTTGGAAGACACAAAGCTCTGAAAACACATGAAACTTAATGCTGAGGGAAAGATTGGGGCCTGGCCAACGAGTGTCTTGAACATCACATTAATGGTAAATAAAAAGGAAATTAAATTTACATTTTCTAATATATTAATAGCATTCTAAAGCTATAATTGATTGATCAGCCCTAGAAGAATAATTTTGGTATTAACAGACATATCTCCTTGACCTGATCTCAAATCACCATCCTAGATAGAATGAAATAAATGAGACCATGAATAAAGAAAAAGAGATGAAGAGGGATTTTTATGAAGCCCGTTTGCCTTTTCCCCAGGCCCCACTCCAGCTATTCTGCCAGTCCTTGGCAGATAGGTTCATGTGCACAGATCATCAGAGGAACTATGTTCATTCTTTCCTGGTATCAGTTAAGACTCCCTACATGACACTCTTATTCAGGATGGGCTCTCAGAAAGCAAGAAATAAATGTTAACAACTAATATTGGAACAAAAATGCAGGTAATTATCTGTTGACCTTAGAGCTATCTATTCATACACTCAGCTTCTGTTTTACTTCTGGTTATTTTAGGTCGGCAGCCCCTCTGACCACCTACCTTGCTCTGTACCTTCTAGGACGATAGAGACCCAAGTTTATGGGCACTCACCAATGCTTGCAATTGTTGCTTGATTATGCTGCTTTATATATAACAAATATATCCTTGTATTTGTTATCTGGTCTCTGATAAGACTTTTTAGCCTTTACCTTTACCTGTTTAGTGTCTACTCAAATTCTGTGCTTATTTTTCCTCTCCCAGTAACCTGATCCTGCTTTTACTCAGTCCCCGATATAATTGGCAAGAACGCCAGCTTCGTAGGCATCTGTTCCAAGGCCCACCACATTGAGGGGACATGGTTAATGCCAGGTAAAGTGGGTACACTCCTCATAATCAGATCCTGATATAATGAAGCAGGGCCTGGATTCCAGTGAGAGAGTATATACAGTACCTCAACCCGGAAGTGAGTAAATTAACAGCTGCCTAGCGGAAAGAAACATTGAGAAGGAACCCTACAGTATTGGCGATGGGACAATAAAATGGAGGAGTTCGGGTAGAGATGTTCATCATGGAAGTCATAGGAACCAATGATTTAAATAAACAGGAGAAAAAGGGGTTTAGAGGAACATAAGACACTTTTTGGAGAGAAAAATTAATGTGAACTTTAGGAAAAGAATGCCAAATGGTATCCATTCTCTTTCCCTCCTTTCCAGTTATATTAAAACCTGCAAATTTTAGACTTATGCAATCAATTTTTTTGAGTGCTATGTGAAAGGTATTTCCATGTTCTGCTGGCTTCGTCACAACAAAGATCTCTTCCTTCACTGAGCTTTTATTCTAACCAATATCTCCCCCCTGACCTCTACTATGCCCATCACATTTAAATAAATCTAAATTAGGCTATGAATCAGAATCCTGGGTTCTGATCTTGATCTTTCATTTTTTAGTTATGCCTATTTTAACAAGTCATGTAGAAACTATAAGCTTCAGCTTTCTTATCTGTAAAGGGATCTGGTGATAATTACCTAAGGGTTGTATAAGAAGTACCTAAATACATAAAAGCTCTCTGCACAATGGCTAGACGATTTTTAAGTAATACTTAATAAAAGTTAGTTGTTGTTGTTGTTATTATTGTTGTAGATGTCTGCTGAGACAGTATCTAATCATATATGTGATCATGTTTACTTTCTTAGATGCCACAAAGGGTACAGCAGTATATTTGGAGAAACTTCAAAAATCCAGATGACTTAATACTTCCTACAAGGCTCTGTGTGATTTGCACTTGGCTCTTCCCCTATCTCACCTCAAACGATTCTTTTTTCTGCCCACTGGACTCCAGCTACCATAACAGTTTTTCTTTTCTATTAAGTATATTTTATTGATTATGCTATTATAGTTTTCCCATTTTTTCCCCCTTTATCCCCCCTCTGCCCTGCATCCCCCAACCCTCCAGCATTCCCCTCCTTAGTTCATGTCCATGGGTTGTACATATAAGTTCTTTGAATTCCCTGTTTCCTATATAATTTTTTACCTCTCCCCATCTATTTTATGCCTACCAATTATGCTTCTTATTCCCTGTATCTTTCCCTCTATTCCTTCCCTCCCCCTCCACACTGAAAACCTTCCATGCGATGTCCATTTTTCTGATTCTGTTCCTGTTCTAGTTGTTTGCTTAGTTTTTGTTTTTGTTGTTTTTCTTCTTCTTTTTTTTTAGGTTCATTTGTTGATAGTTGTGAGTTTGTTATCATTTTACTATTCATAGTTTTTGATCTTAAATTTCTTAGATAAGTCCCTTTAACATTTCATAGAATAAGGATTTGGTGATGATGAACTCCTTGAACTTGACCTTATCTGGGAAGCACTTGATCTGCCCTTCCATTGTAAATGATAGCTTTGCTGGATACAGTAATCTTGGATATAGGTCCTTGCCTTTCATGACTTGGAATACTTCTTTCCAGTCCCTTCTTGCCTGTAAGGTTTCTTTTGAGAAGTCAGCTGATAGTCTTATGGGAACTGGTTTGTAGAAAACTGTCTCCTTTCCTCTTGCTGCTTCTAAGATTCTCTCCTTATCTTTAATCTTGAGTAATGTAATTATGATGTGCCTTGGTGTGTTCCTCCTTGGGTCCAGCTTCTTTGGGACTCTCTGGGCTTCCTGGACTTCCTGGAAGTCTATTTTCTTCACCAGGTTGGGGAAATATTCCTTCATTATTTGTTCAAATAAGTTTTCAATTTCTTGCTCTTATTCTTCTCCTTCTGGAACTCCTATAATTCAGATATTGGAACGTTTAAAGTTGTCCCAGAGGTTCCTAAGCCTCTCTTCATTTTTTTTGAATTCTTCTTTCTTCATTCTGCCCAGTTGAATGATTGTTTCTACCTTCTGTTCCAAATCATTAATTTGAGTTCTGGTTTCTTTCCTGTCACTATTGGTTTATTTCACTTTGCTTGTTTTCATTTATTCTTTCATTTTTTGACCAAGCTCATTCAGTTCTGTGAGCATATTGATTACCAGGGCTTTAAACTCTCCCTCAGATAGGTTGGCTATTTGCTCATCACTTAGCTCTTTTTCTAGAGTTTTGATCTGTTCTTTCATTTGGGCCCTATTTCTTTGTCTCATTGCATCTGTTAAGTTGTAAGGGGGCAGAGCCTTAGGTATTCACCTGGACAGGGCAACCCTCCTTGCTGTGGTGGGTACTGTCTATGGTGGAGGGGCCAGAGACAGAACAATGCAGCTTGCCTGCTTGGCTCTGGCCCACTTTACAACACCCTCATGTAAGAGTGGGAGTTTCTCCCAATGCAGCAACCCCCGCTGTAGTCCACGGTCAGCTCTGAGTCTCAGTTTCCCCTTCAGTCAGCCCTGCTCACATGGTCCACTGCCTTGCTGCAGGTTCTCTCCAACCTCCCGTTTTACTCATCTGGTTGGTCTGTCTGACTGTTTCTTTAATTCCTTGGTTGTCAGAGTTCCTTGCAGTTTTATTTTCTGGCACTTCTGGTTGTTTATTGATTTTAGGTTTGTTGTTATCCTCCTTTTGGTTGTGCGAGGAAGTGAAGGGTTTGTACATATGCCTCCATCTTGGCTGGGACTCCCACTTTTGCTTTTCTTTTTGAAACCCCAAGCTCTCTCTTTTCTGAGCCTTAGTACCTATTGCTGTGTTTACGTGAAACTCTCTCCTTCCTGGTCTTTAAATAATTGTCTCCTTTCCTAACCATCCAATCTGCAGCCTCTTAAAGTCTCTTGCTCTCCAACCCCCCACTCTTCATTATCATATTTATGTTTCATTCTTTTTGAACTCTTTAAATACCTTTTTTATTCAATTTATTGGGGTGACATTGGTTAATAAAATTATATAAGTTTCAGGTATACAATTCTATAATACTTCACTTGCATACTGTATTGTGTGATTGCCACTCAAGTTGTTTTATTTTCTTCATAGCTCCATCACTCCTTGAAAATTTTATTTAGTATTTATTATTTAATCTTTGCCACCTGTTCATTGTCAGTCCTCACTATAATGTAAGTTCTATACATGTGGAAATCTTGCCTGTGTTATATGTATATATAGTGTCGAGAAGAAAAATTATTGAATGAATAGATAAGTGAGTGAGTGAATAAGTAAATGAATGACTTATTCAGAAAGAAGCTGATAATCCCTTTAATTTCCTCCTCCCAGCTGTGGCTGTGACATTTTCTGTCAGCTGCATAGATAGGAATATCCTATGCATAAATATTAATTACCACTCCTTTTTCTGTTTGCTTTCTCTTCCTTTTACATCTTGTCTTGCAAGCATTTATTTATTTCACTTGTCCATTCATTTATTTTGTGGGAAACAAAGATGATGTTGTAACAATTGTGTGAAGACATCTTGATAATATTATAAAATTAACTGTGTTTTGTTCAGAGGCCACAGAGACCATTAGTATGGCACCTCAGCTCTTTAAAAAACATTGAATTGGAGAAGGTTAGATGCTAGCCGGTTAGTCACTTTTTTTACAGTTGTGAAATATTGCCCTTAACAGTTTTGCCTGGGTTATCTAATGTAGATCTGTTATTTAGTTCGTGAACAAACTATAGTTCAGAAAGCTCAAGGAATGCCAACAATCATGTGTCTGTTAGTGGCAGGGAAAAGTCCAGAACACTCTCCTCCTGACTCTGATGCCAGGATTGCACATTTGCTCTGTGCCAGCAAATGAGGAAATGTCATTATGTTGTTTTATTGCCTACAGAGATAAGCTAAGGAAGAGCTGATGCCAGCTAGAGACCAAGAATAAAGTGTTTCAGAATCATAACGAAATGGAAGGCTAAACCTCAGTGGATATTTATAAATATTCAAACCTTTATGGGCTGTGACTACTCAACAAACATCCTTTTATTTAGCATCCATGAATTTCAAATGAGCTATAAAGAGCTCTGTCTTTGTTTCCAGAACTTAGATAACAAAGGATAATAAGGAATTTCACTTGTGTAATTTGCCATAAGTTTGCTTTCCTCAGCAGGTGAGGGAGGAAAAAAAAAAGGGCCAGATTTCTCAGGAAATACCAATTAACATTTAGAATCTCAGTGCCATTGTGAGTGAAAAGAACCACTGTATATGTTCTGCTTCAAAGACAAGTTGATTTTTTAAAAGGTTTTTTCATGAGCAGAAAATTGCTAAAAATTAGACCATTTGTGGGTTGGAAACCATAAAAATTAGTTCATCTTTAATGCTGGTTTTGTGTAAATTTCTAAAATTATTTTTTACATACATTATTTTTTATTGACAGTTGAGCTCCAAACAAAAATGGTACAGACCAAGAAAATTCTGTTCTAAAACTCAGGAATGGAAAGACAATTTATATTCCCTTTACCAAAAGTGGAGGGGTGGTACACTTAACTTGAAATATTTTGGGTACTAAAGTTTCAGTTAGTGGAAATTAGAAGAGCTGAGTTATAACCTTACTTTGCCAGCTGGGTAATGAAATGTCAACAAAACTTCAAGAAGAGGAGTGCTCCAAGAGGTGCTATAACACACTGCTAGAAGCAGTTCTTAGCAATCTATCTAATTGTGCTTTTATATTTCATTTTTTACAGCATGTGAAGACACCTGGTCTTTTAATCAAAATGCTGGCTTGAAGAAGCAGAAACAACTTATAAGTCTCACTTCAACGTGTGGAAGTAAAAAATACATTAATAAACTAACAAAACACAGACCTTTAGTTCTTTGTTTTTTTCTTTAAGATTTCATTTATTTTTAGAGGGAAAGGGAAAGAGAAAGAGAGGAAAAGAAACATCAATGTGTGGTTGCCTCTCATGTGTCCCTTACTGGGGATGTGGCCTGCAACCCAGGCATGTGCTCTGACTGGGAATTGAACCAGTGACCTTTTGCTTCACAGGCCAGCACTCAATCTACTGAGCCACAGCAGCCAGGGCACAGAACTTTAGTTCTTTATCGAAGGGGCATGAAAAGCATAAACTGGCAACTTAGATATTTTAGATTTTCATTTCTACTCTCTTCTCCACTTAAATAATATCGATTATCTAACCCAAGATGTAACAATCACTCTCTTTATCCTTAGCCATCTTTCTTCCTCTATCTCTCCTTTTTCGATCATTTCCTTTTCCCCGTGCATTTATGCAAAGAACTTCTGTACAAATACTTTTCTCTTTCTCTAACAGACTAAATATACAAATAGACACTGACCAGATCATATATGACAATAAATCTCTAACTCACAACTTCTGCAGCAACCAATCAGAGAAACCAACCACAGTCTCTACAGGAATTGCCCATAACAGTCAGGACTTCATCACTGACTGCCAACTTCCCTGTTCTTTGTGCCTGCTTCCAATACAGAGCCAAGCAGAGAAAGCCAAATATGTTTCCCAAACCATCACATTAGATGCCTCATTTTTTGTTAACCCACCTCCAGCTTAACCATATCGACAAACTTCAATCAGTGCACACTGGAGGCCTTGCCCCCACCTTTTCTTCACTGTTAAGCTTCCCCTCTCCTCTGTCTGTCTTTGAGTGTCTTCCAAATCCAGGACATTGGCTGATTTTCTTGCTATAGCAAGTTCTGCATTAATAGCCTCTGTTTGTTCTCATTTGAGTAGTCTTCATGTATTTATAAACCTCTCTGTGACCAAATTTCTCACTCTATACCTATCTATGCTCTTCCACATATACAGTGTTGTATAATAAAACACTGACTGGGAGACAGAACAGGTTACCTGGAAAGTGCCCAGGTGATATTCTGGCACAGCATGCATTTGCAGTTCTTTCAAGAGTTTGCTGTTCCATATCCTACCATACTGATCAGGCTGCTTTTTCTGATACCTGTCCTTCATCACCTAGGCAGGGCTTTCATTAGGAGCACCCAGCTTATCTTAGACCTCTCTGAATTTGAGTGCCACCCACACCCCTTCGTCCCAGCTAGGAGAACTTATAAAAATTACTCCCTCCCAGCCAGGTCATTAACAGTAAGACCCACCAGCCAGGAAGTGTGGCACTATTTCAAACTTTTTCAAAAAACATTTTTCTTTGAGTTTTTTGTCAAGACATTTTATGCCGCTAAAAGCATATGAAAGGGCTCAACTTTCAGAAGTCACAAATGGGTTCCATGTAATGTTTGGCAAATGTACCTACTCTCTGCTATGTGTTCCTCCTTGTATTCTCTGCATACTTTCCTTCTATGTGATGGACCCAACTAAGAGAAATAAAATGAAATGAAGACTTCACTAGGAAAGGTACTTTTATTTGTGATAATAAAGTAGAAAGAAAAATAGAAAGGACAGAACAGAAATAATTAAAGAATTAAAGGAAGGAAATAAAGAAAGAAGGAAGGGATGGGGAGAGGAAGAAGGAAAACAGATTTGAAATCTCTGTTTATGTATTTTTTTGTTTGTTAGTATATTTGAAAACAGTGGACCAAATGCTATATGGTTTATATCAAGGGGCAGCAAAATTATTTTTCTGTGAAGTGCCAGAGAGTAAATATTTTAGTAGTTGGAGCTGAAAGGATTTTTAGTGCAGCTATCCCATTCTGCCTCTGTAGCTTGAACTCACCCATAGACAAGAAGTAAACAAATGGGCGTGGCTGTTTTTCAACAAGACTTTATTTACAAAGTCAGACAGCAAGCTAGATTTGGCACCAGAGCTGTTGTTTGCAGAATCTTGGTCTGTGGTATAAGATACATGCTTAGAACACAGTGTTAAACTCCTATGTTTAAAACTATTAAATTTTAAAGTTGTTTATTTTAGCAAGTAAGGTTGTCTTGACTGATAACACTTGATAAAGGATATCTACCAGCCATTGATAGTGAGCATTGGACTACATGTAAATATTAGAGGTCATGGTTAGCACAAGAAAACAACAAAAATGAAACAGAGATATAAGGATTATAAAGGAAGAAACAGTGTTGTTTTTAGTCACAGAATATAAGATTCTCTACCTAGTATCCAATCAACTTCATTAATAAGTAAAAAGAATGAGTAAGACTAATTTAAGAAATTTGCCAGACGTAAGACCAATGTAGAAAAGTCTATTGCATTTGTATACAACAATACATTCCTCAGAATCAAATTTTAAAAAGGATACCATAATTGTTGCAACAAAATATAAAAAAACTAGCAATAAATGTGAAAAATGATATGCATATTTCAAAAAATTTAAAACCTAATTAATAGTATATAAAACTTAATATTACAAAAATGCTTATTTTTCCAAAATTATCTACAGATTCAAAGAAATCTTCAATTAAATTTCAGCCTGGTTTTAATGAAATTGAAATGTCAAACTTTAAAATATATATGGATATAAAAGTGTTTAAAATAACTGATACATTACTGGAAAAGAACAACCAGGTATGGGAAATTACCTTAAATAATATAATTTCACTTATAATCTATAGTAACTGATAAAGTGTGAGAGTGTCATATAGATAAGCTAATAAATCAATAAAACTAAGATATAAGAAAAATATATATGTATGTATATACACATATATATTTTGTTTACATACATATATATAGACACATATACATATATATGCATGTATATACATATATATAAAATGGGTAAACAACTGATTACCCATTTAAAAAGTATCCTAATGGATCCTTTGTATCACACACACAAATTTCAAGTGTAATAAGTAAAAGGAAAAACATGAAACCTAGAAACTTTTGGAAGAAAATCTAAAACACTTTTGGAGATTATGCTTAGAAAGCACAAATTGTAAAAGAAGAGTTTGATACCTTCAACTATATAAGGTATGAGAAATCCCAAGGGGAAAATATGCATACAAGGGATCTGTCTGGAAAAAATCCAACCATTGTTAATGTAATTAGAACAGTTTGTCTGACATTAATGTAACCTGGCAGCCAAGGAGAGTGGACTGGAATGAGTATGTATGAACAATGATGACTTCACTGTACTAGTCAGTAAGGGTGGTAGACGTTGTTGAGTGAGCATGTGTACTGTGTGGCTGTCACATTCAAAATGACTGAGTGAATAAAGCAATGAATCTGTATCAAATTTTGCATTAAATTTGAACATTCCTCCACAGAAACTAATTAGATGATTCAGAAAGCCACAGGTATAGGGAACTGTTGATTGGCAGCTTCATCATGACAATGCAACCGCTCATGCATCATACTTTGTGCAGTTTTTTTGTGAAACACCAAATCACCCAAGTGACTCAGTCCCCCTACAGCCCAGATTTAATGTCCTGCAACTTCTGGTTTTTCCCCAAACTAAAATCACCTTTGAAAGGAAAGAAATTTCAGATGGTCAAAGAGATTCAGGAAAATGTGACTGGGCAGCTGATGGTGATTGGCAGAAATGTGTGAGGTCCCAAGGTGTCTACTTTGAAGGAGACTGAGGCGTCATTGCCCTGTGTACAATGTTTCTTGAATCTTCTTCAATAAACATCTCTATTTTTCATATTACATGGCTTGATATCTTCTGGACAGACCTCATGTATATATATTTGACACATACAGGGTCTGACACAAGTAACATCCCTTTTTATTACAAAATCTTTAATTACAAAATCAAAAGCATGTAGTTCTGTAACATAACACAATCACACTCAAACACACCATATGACATTTTTGGTGAAATGTTTAAATTAACACTACAAATTATTACATCCCTATTATTACCCTACCGACCATACTTGAGCAGGTGCTATTTCTGCTGGACCATGTATATATTATATATGTGTATGTGTTTGTGTGTGTGTGTGTGTGTTAGAACTAAGAAAAGATATTTGAAACACATGTAAGTGACAAAGGATTCTCTAGGCTTTTATACAATCATATGAATCAATAAATAGTCAATCTAAATAAAAAACGGACACAAGATATGAACAAATGTTTTTATAGAAGAAAAAAACATGAATAAAGATATAAATGTAAATGATCCACTTCACTATTATTCAGGGAAATGCTGATTAAAAAATGATTTAGCATATTTCCAATTTGACTGAAAAGTAAAAATTCTACCAGAAGACACAATGAATGGGGACTCTTCTCATCCACTTCCAGAGAAAATGAAAAATTCATAACAAATAATTTTTAAAAGCATGTTACATTACCTAATAAAGCTATACTTGCATATAGCCTACACTTCAGCAGGCATGCTCAAAGCTTTAATACTGCTTGTAATGAAACACATGTAAATGGAAACCATCTAAAGTTCGTTAAACTTAGTTGGACAAATAAGTTGTTATGTTTTATAAAATGGAATATTCTACAGCTGTGAAAATGAATGACCTACTGCTACTTATGTCTACATATCCAATTCTTGACAACATTATATTAAAGAAAAATTTTAAGGGACCTAAGAATATACACAATGATGTTCCATTTACTTACATTTCAAAAAAGCAGAACTAGAAAAATATAGTTTCTAAATACACAAGTGGCGAAACTTGTGGCTTGTAATTAAAATGAGGAATATTCTGGATTGTAAGTAAAATGAGGAAAATTATTGAAACAAAAGAAAGGCTAGTGTTTACCTCTGGGAAAGATGAAGTGGGGTGTGATTGGGAAGAGGTAAACTCGATGCCTCAAAGATACTGGATTATGTACTAAAGTGAATAATTAGATTCATATTATTAATATTATTTAAAGCATGCCTATTTTCTGTAGACACTTTTTGTGTGATGTATTTTGTTGTTGAAATATTAATGAAAATAAAAGCTCAAAATGTATAGAACAAAAACTCCTGCTTCATATATATCACCTGACGTATTTTTTTCTTTATATATATGGAAGCTCCAATTTTATTTATGAGTGCTAAAACCAAAAAAATAAAACGATTTTTCTAGACTGGATATTACTTTATTTCACTTTATCTTCTGGGTTTTTACAATAGTCACAAAAGTGTGCTTCAGACTCACATTGACATTCAGTCACGTATACTCTTGAATTTTACAAAACAAGCATTTTTAAACCTCTGTTTTTGATAGGCGTTGTATAGAATATTGTTGAGTTTCTACATTATTTTCATGTAGCCTGTAATCATTGTACATCTAATTGTTTTCCAGAGTGCTTAATATACTCTTAAAACTCTTACCTTTCAGATACATATTAAATAAGACTAGTCTCTGAATTTGGCTTAGGAGGAGAGAGTTGCCTATCATTTTTGGCAATTCTGTGATTCTTTTCACTTATAGAGATTTGGAATGTTACAGTAACCACTTTAGCACTGGATGCCAGGGAAAGAAGTCTCAGAGCTTATTGATTGAGGTCCCTACCATATTTCCTGCTTTGTTCTTTCCAGAAATGTTGTTATGCCCTGTGCATATCACTTTGTGCCTCCTATTTGATTTCTTTTTTTTAAACATTTTTTTTTATTGCTGTTAAGTTATAGTCGTCTGCATTTTCTCCCCACCCCAGCCAAACCCACCTCCCTCCCCCACATCCACCCTCCCCCTTGTTTTTGTCCATGTGTCCTTTATAGTAGTTCCTGAAAACCCCTCTCCCCACTATCCCCTCTCCATTCCCCTCTGGTTATTGTTAGATTGCTCTTAACTTCAATGTCTCTGGTTATATTTTGTTTGCTTTTTTCTTTTGTTGATTAGGTTCCAGTTAAAGGTGAGATTGTATGGTATTTGTTCCTCACCACCTGGCTTATTTCACTTAGCATAGTGCTCTCCAGTTCCATCCATGTTGTTGCAAAGGGTATAAGCTCCTTCTTTGCAGCAGAGAGAAAGAAGAACCTCTTTCATTTCTTGAAATCCACTCTTGGTGTTTCATTTATCCTTTTAAACTTGCTTGGACATTACCTCCTTCAGAAAGCCTTCCTCAGTACCTCTAAGTACAGCCCAGTACACCAGTATCAGGTGTATTACCTGGGCATGCTTTAGAAATGTAAACTCTGAGTCCAGTGCCAGTCCTACCAAATCAGTGACTCTTGGGGTGGGCCCAGCCGTGTTTTGGTCAGCTCTCTGAATGATTCTGATGTACACTAAAATTTTAGAATCACTGGTTTAGAAAGTAAATCTCTTTGCTGTGTTTCTATAGCAGATTTTACTCATCTGTGTCACTGTACATTCATTCACCTTATTATGTTGAAACTCCACATTTACCTACCTATCTTTCTATATGACATTCAGAGGTACAGATTATGTCTTTTTTCCTTGGTATACACAGAACATAGGTTCATAGGCACTCTGGAAATGTTTATTAAATTGTGAGAACTGAAATGTTTTAAAGATGGTGGTCTGAGGCACTAAGAAGATAAACCAACCTTTTAGGCCACTGGAACTCACACCCATTCTTCTACCACAACTACATTCCAGAACCTCTCTCTGAGAAGTAGTGAGTTATCTGAAAGAAACCTTCTTATTTGAAAAGAAATAATAAGCCAATGAGTTTGCAAATATGTTATAAAACTAGACATACCTATTTGTGCAGCCATTAATGTAGCAGGAGACTGATACTTCTGGATTCAAAGGGAATCCAACCTGGTCAAAGGCCTTGAGGGTCTTCAAAGGTGTGACAATGGCCTAATCATATCTTTTTATTCTGTGATTTCTGAGATGATTAGCATCTACAAATCTGCAGCAAGGAAACCTCTGCACTGAAAGCTGGAAGAAGGGAAGTATGAGGCATAATATACACCTGGAGGTTGTATTATATTCGTGGTAGATAATGGTTAAAACTAGTTGGACAGCCTGGGATTAAGAGGCTATAAATGTATAAATTATGACAAGGCAATGCATCAAGGTCTGGACAAGCCAGTATAAGTCAGAAACATTCTAGAATCCAAGGGAACCTACCAAATTCAATAGATATGAAGATCCTAGTTCTTGGTCCATCGGTAAGTTTTTATAACATTCTTTTTAGAGAAGGAAACCTGCTTACATTTAAGAATTTTAAAGGTAGAAAGTGAGAACAGGTGAGAATGTGCACTTGACAGAAGCTGGGGTAGGAGACACAAAGGATCTGACGTCAGAGAAAGAAGGAGATAAAAAAAAAAAAAACCCAAATCCCCTAAAGTCTGATTGACACCAATACTTTTGAAATTTAGCCCTACACAAGGAGGCAAATATAGTCTATGTTGTAACATTGAAATGAAGAAGTACATTGAGATTGACAAACTGAATTCAGATGGTGACTGCTATCTACTAAAGCATAAGTTAATAAAAATAATGATTATTTTCCTTACCTAAGATTGGAGTGTGTATGTTTTTTATTTTTTTATTTTTGTGAGATTTTTAAATATATTTTATTGCTTATGCTATTACAGTTGTCTCATGTTTTTCTCCCGTTTATTCCTCTCTGCCTTGTATTCGTCCTCCCACCATTATTACCCCCTGCCCTGTACTCTCCCTCCCACCATTATTCCCCCGTGTTGGTTTATGTACATGGGTCATACCTGTAAGTTCTTTGGCTTCTCCATTTCCCATACTATTCTTAACCTCCCCCTGTCTATTTTGTACCTACCTTGTATACTTCTTATTCCCTGTATCTTTTTCTCCCAATTCTCCTCCTTCTCTTTCCCCACTGATAACCCTCCCTGTGATCTCCATTTCTATGATTCTGTGCCTGTTCTAGTTGTTTGCTTAGTTTGTTTTTGTTTTTTAGGTTTGGTTGTTGATAATTGTGAGTTTGTTGTCATTTCACTGCTTGTATTTTTAATCTTTTTTTCTTAGAAGAGCCCCTTTAGCATTTCATATAATAAGGGTTTGGTGATGATGAACTCCTTGAACTTGACCTTATCTGGGAAGCACTTTATCTGCCCTTCTATTCTAAATGATAATTTTGCTGGATAGAGTAATCTTGGATGTAGGTCCTTGCCTTTCATGATTTGGAATACTTCTTTCCAGCCCTTCCTTGCCTATAAGGTTTCTTTTGAGAAATCAGATGATAGTCTTATGGGAACTCCTTTGTAGGTAACTATCTCCTTTTCTCTTGCTGCTTTTAAGATTTTCTCTTCATCTTTAATCTTGGGTAATGTAGTTATGATGTGCCTTGGTGTATGCTTCCTTGGATCCAATTTCTTTGGAACTCTCTGAGCTTCCTGGACTTCCTGGAAGTCTATTTCCTTTGCCATAGTAGGGAAGTTCTCTATTATTATTTTTTTTTCAAATAAGTTTTCAATGTCTTGCTCTTCCTCTTCTCCTTCTGGCACCCCTATGATTCAGATATTGTAACATTTAAAGCTGTCCTGAAGGTTCCTAAGACTTTCCTCATTTTTTTGAATTCTTGTTTCTTTTAAAAAAAATGTATTGTTATTCAATTACATTTGTATGTCTTTTCTCCCCATCCCTCCACCCCACCCCAGCTGAACCCACCTCCCTCCCCAACCCCACCCTCCCCCTTGATTTTGTCCATGTGTCCTTTATAGTAGTTCCTGTAATCCCTTCTCTTCACTGTCACCTCCCCACTCCCCCCTGGCTATTGTTAGACTGTTCTTAACTTCAATGTCTCTGGTTATATTTTATTTGCTTTTTTCTTTTGTTGATTATGTTCTAGTTAAAGGTGAGATCATATGGTATTTGTCCCTCATTCTGTTCTGGTTGAATGTTTATTTCTTCCTTCTACTCCAAACCGTTGATCTGAGTCCTGGTTTCCTTCTCTTCACTGTTGGTTCCCTGTATATTTTCCCTTATTTCACTTTGCATAGCCTTCACTTTTTCCTCAGTTTTGTGACCATACTCAACCATTTCTGTGAACATCCTGATTACCAGTGTTTTGAACTGTGCATCTGATAGGCTGCCTTTCTCTTTATTGCTTAGTTGTATTTTTTCTGGAGCTTTAATGTGTTCTTTCATTTAGGCCATTTTTTTGTGTGTGTTGGCATGCATGTCCCGTTGTAAGTGGTGGAGCCTTAGGTATTTGCCAGGGCAGTGCAAACCACCACACTGCATCTTGGTGCTGTATTTGGGTGAGGGAACAATGTTGCTTGCTTGGCTCTCAGCTGGTGTTCAGTAACTTCCTCCACTACCCACAAGCAAATTGGGCCCTTCTGGTGCAGATTCCCACATGGGTGGGTTTGTATACACTCTAGGCGCCTGTGGGTCTCTCCAATGAACTCTCCTGTGAGGCTGAGAGTTTCTCCCACTACCACAACACCTGCAGGGTTTTTTCAGTCAGAGGGTTTGAGGCTTTATTTCTTTGTGCTGGAACCCTGGGTTATGCGGTTGGTGTTGCTCCTCAGTTGTTCCTACCAGTTTATCTGCATGCAAGTGTGGGACTGCCCACTCTGCCAGCTGCCACCTCACCTGCCCTGGTCCTCTTTCTGCTGCCTTGCCATGAATCCTCTTCACCCCGGCTGGCTATCTCTGTCCCTCCTACCATTCTGAAAGAATGTTTCTTCTTCCACTGCTTGGTTGTCAGATTTCCATATAGTTCTATTTTCTGGCAGTTCTGGTTGTATTTTGTTTTTAAATTTGTTGATCTTCTTTTGGTTGTACAAGGAGGCACAATGTATCTACCTATGCCTCCATCTTGGCTGGAAGTCCCCTTTTTATTTTTTCAACAAATATTTAATGAACAGCAACTATGAACTTTTTGCTGAAGTAGGCACTGAGTTTCAAAGAGCCAGTCTGGATGTAGTTACTGCCCTCAAGTAGATCACAGACAAGTAGATGGGGAATGGGTACCAGGCTTACCTTCATCCTCTTCACATGCATTCACTTCTCAAAAAATAGCGTTAAGACCTGACATACCAAGGCTTCCTCCTCTCTTGCCTAAACCAGAGTTTCTCAATTTTTTTAGATTATAATGATTCTGGAACTTATAATATTTTAGAAAACCTTACATATTGTTATTTTTTACCTAAATTAAGTGCATGTATACTTTTATGCTAATTCAAATAACACCTCGTATTACTATTTAGTGTTTGCTCATCATTATTCATTCAAACAAAAGTTTCTGAGAGCTTAATATGTACCAGGTCCAGTGCCAAGATGCACAAGATGATGGCAAACAAGATAGCTACAGTACCTGCTATGAACCTCAGGAAACTCAGTTCCATGTAGGCAGGCCATGAAAAAACTGAAAGTACACAAGAAAAAGGAAGAATACCTGCTCTACTCTCATATACAGGAACACAATGAGTGAATCAGATAAAGTTCAGCAAAGAGGTGATGGATGAGTTTATGTCATGAAGAATGAGTTGCTGCTCACCAGCAGACACTGGGGGCAGGGAGTAATGTAGGAAATTATTCTTGAGCTGAGAAAAAGTGCCTCCAGATAAAACTAGTGTTTATGTCTAGAAGATAGAGACTGATAGACAGAACAGTAGGTAAGACCAAAAACAGAGAGGCCAAATGAAAATGACCTTGTGCTTCATGCCAGGAGTTTGACATTTATGCTGCAGGCAAGCGGGAGCTGTAGAAAGGTCTCACAGAGAAGTGACTTGTTTAGTTTGGATTTTGGAGGTGTCACTTAAGCAGCGAAGATCTTATGTGATAAAGTTGTGAAGGGAGGCATTAGCCAGAGACCTAGATGTTATTTGGGGCAAAAAAAGTAGGTTATTGGAGCTTTCCTGAGGTTCCTGATACTACAACACAATGTTAACACCAGCTTTCTCTGACTTTGGTCAAGCATATGCATGCAGAAGTGGGTACACATGAGAGCCCAGACTGGTGACAACAACCTGATGGACTCAGCTGGATACAGGCCAACAGTGACCCACAGAGGGAAAACTGGTTATGTGAAGTGCTGCTTTGCAGGATGGATAGGGAAGATGTGTCTCTTTGTCTTAGAAGATCTCTCCATCTTCCTGTCTATCACTCACCCACATTTTATACATGCTGACAACACACCTTATTTAGCTTATATCTATGATGTCCTCTATCTGACTGCCAATCACAGGTCCCATCAGTTTCCTGTTTTCAATGTTTGTGGGTACCCATTCCACATTCCAATTTATATCTGGAAGTTGCAAAGTTCTGACAAAACTCTTGCACCTATCACCCTTTCATAGCTAGCTTTATAACTCCCAAAAATTACAGCCAAAAAATATATTTGCCCAAGGTACTTGTATTCAAACAAAAAAAAATAACACTTCTTCTACAGTTTCTCATCTAGGGAAATTTTTTTGATATCTTCTTTTATAAGAAAAACTACATCTCTTCCAAGAAGGAAGGGGAAAAAGAGAAGTAATAAAGAGAGGAAAATGAAGACATCCTGTCTTTAGAGAAAAATAAATGTTTGCTGAATCATCTATTATTTTTGTGGAAAATATAATAGGTATTAATGAATACTTGAAATTAAGAATTAAGTTTTCTGAGTTTGAAATCTAAATTTCAAGTATTAAGAAAACATTATTATGATATCTTCACATTTAGGGATGGAACAAAGGTTTTCAAAAGGTTATAAAGTAGGGCAGAAGACCACAATGAATAACTAGAAATGAATAAACAAACAAATAAACAAGAAAAGTAAGTGAAGTAGACAGATCTCTCCCTGAAATTGAATTTTCATAGATTAAACCCACTTCCCAAAATAGAAGTCAGCATGTGAAACTGGCTTCCCACAGAAGTGTGCTCACTTCTGTTGAAGGTAACGTCACCAGGCCCCATGCTTCTGCCGTTTTTTCACTGATACATGTTTTTTCATTTATTTCTTCGTTTCAAGTTATTTTAAACTTTATTGTCCTATATAAATATGTTCATAAATAAAAAAGGCCTTTTTCCCTAGATCCTACATTTGCTTAAGGATAAAAAATTATAATAATTGACCCTTAATTATCAGGTAACACAGGAGTCAAATTGGCTCAAGATGTCGCTTGTGTTAGGGGTTATCTGGGTCACAAAAGAAAAAATATATATAAAGCTTTCATTAATATTCTTACTGCACAACTTACTACTGACAAGAATCCTGGTTTACTTTTCTGTAAGTTGGTGTCTCAAACATGTGAATGTTGTTTAAGACAGAACAAGAGGTGAATGGAGGCTCCCTGGAGTCTCTGTTGGTGCCACACAGCTGCAGCTGCTGGCTCACTTGCTCAGATATGTTTACATTTATTTGGAATGACTTTTATTACTTTGAGTTTATTTTTCACAAGAAGTAAAAAAAAGGAAAAGTATAAAGGACCCATGGACACAGCCAAAGGTGGGTAGGATTGAGGGTAGGAAGTAGTGGTGAATGAGGTGCAGGAGGGTGGTGGAGGGAACATGGAGACAACTGGGCTTGAATAACAATAAAAATAAATAAATTTTTCTATAGAATGGAAAAAGAAAAGCAAAAAAAAAAAAAAAAACACCAAAATCCAATGCCCTACCAGTGAACCAACCTTAAATAGAAGGCCTTAGATGAAAAAAAAAATCTTTCTCTGTTTCATCTGAGTCCTCTTCTATTCTGTAAGACTAAGATAACAGAGTCCCCACTCCTCACAATTATCACCAAATATCCATATTTAGAGGCCTGAACTACCAATCATCAGCAAACACTGCTTAGAAAAAGAAAAACAATGTTTTGGAGAAATTATTCTGTAAATTTATTTATACAAAAATATGAACAACAATTTTATTATAAGTTTGAAATAACTTAGTGATATGCAAAGTCATTTCCCAATGAATTGTGCTATAATTAAGTTACGAATTAGTTATTTTCAGCAATTTACTGAAAAGAATAAATAACCTTTTATAATAAAGATGATTCTATAGTTTTATCTGTACAATAGCATGAAAGTATCTCAATCCAATGGATTAGTAAGAAGCAAAAGAAACATTTCTATTCACAGGCAAAGGAATGGTATTGAAGATACTTTACTGATTGTAGCCTAGTCAAGCAAGATGAGGTTATATATGGTTGTAATAATATATTATCTAGCATTGTAATGTGCTAAGATGAATTATATAATAATGACAGAGCCTATGATTTCCAATACATGGCAAAATTCCGAACATAAAATCTGTTCTAACAGTACATTAATGGTGAATATATAAAGCAGAGCCTGTAAACTAATTGATTTAGAACCCACACATAACCCTTTCAAACTTCTAAAATATAGCTATACCTATATTCTGCCTTTTTTGAAATAAGTGGTTTTATTAATGAAATTTACTTCAAAGACAAAAGTTTTGTTGAGGGTAATATTTCTTATTCCACTTATCATATGTTTTCAAATGTATATAAGCATCCATTTCTTCTTTTAAGGCCCTTGGCTAAAATGAGTTGTCTTTTTGTTTGTTTGTTTTAGACCATAGAGTAGTGCAGTGGGATGAATATTGAATGTGAAGTCAGATAACTAAACCTCTTAGTCCTTGTATGGCCTTTTACAAGTTACAATTATTGGTAATACTTGCCTCCCAGAATTTTTATAAGTTGTAAATAAAAGAACAGGTGAGAAAGTGTTCAGAAAAGTATAGTGTTACACACATGTGTTTTAACATTAGTATCATCATGATCAGCAACAGGTACTGTAAGTTGACCATAATATATAAATAGTTCATTGGAGTCAGAAAGACCAGAGGGGAGAGGAAGGTGATATTTTCCATAAACTACTGAAAGCTGTAGGTTAATGAACTGTCTGAGAAACAGACATGAAATAGTAATGATATTCTGCAACGTCATCCTTACAGGCAGCACAGCTAGTCAAAAATAACATATTTGCCTGATTTTAAATCTTTGCAGAAATTAAAGACTATTCATTTGGCACTGGAGTCCATAGAGCTCCCAAGACAAAATCTAAAGCTTCAGTGCAATGAAATAATTATATGTAGTTAATTTTAGTCATCCAATAAAGTTTGTTGGTGAGAATTAGATGGAAAGGACAGAGGAACCTATAAAACACACACCTCTGTCTATGCAAGTGTACCTCATTATTTGCTGAATTTTTACTTCAGTGAGAACACTTTAGACCCAGCACATTAAAAATAATAGAGAAAATAAAGAGAAAGAGTGCACTAAACTTTTTTTTTGTTTTTGTTACTGTTTTTTGCCTCTCAATGTTGATTTTTGAGAACCATCTTTCCCCTATTTTTAGCCCACAAACATAGATGAGGCTGAGTCAGCCCTTAATTCCTGGAGTAGAGCATGGGATTTAAGCTTAAACCAGTCAAAACATTTTTTCAATCCATGGTGGTCAGTTCAGACTTGGACTTGTTTTTTCCATACAGTCTGTTAAGAGGAAATTAAACTTGAGCAGAAACTTCTAAAGAGCAGTAACTTTTTTTTTGTATTTCAGATATTTTTTATTTCTTCAAATTTGTTATTTATCAGGAGTGACTGAAGTAAAAAATATTATTGAGTCCCATTATGTCATGGAAGTGAGAGAAAACTGGTCAGATAAATATTATTGCTTCTCACTTTCAATCAGCGAATAGTTACCATTGATAAATAGCCAACAGTCTGTCACGAATGCTAAAGATATGTTACATAAAACAACATGCCTGTTCACAGGGTTATCAGCTTAGCATTTAGTCTAGAACAGTTGAGATCATCTTGCTCCAAAAGGATGAAATGGATTCTGAATGAGAATAGAGCCAAATCAGCCAGATGGATGCCAGGAACAGAAGGAGAGAGAGAGTGAATTCTGCCATAACCTGTCCTGAGATCTGCCCTTGCCCCTCAAATGGTGTGTTCTTACCCCTGGAATGACCTGCTCTTATCCCTGGAATGTTCAGGTAAGCTGCCCTTTTGCTTAAGCCAGTTTGTGTTTTTTATTGTTGTTTGTTTGTTTGTTTTTGGTGGGGCATGCAACGGAAAGAAGTTTAAATAATAGGGAAATGGCAAATTAGAGTACAAAACCAAAATATTATGAATAATTAATTATTCATACTAAAACTAAATTTATACTAAATTCACAGATTTAGTATAAATAAAAACAATAATCGCTTGCTATCAAAAGCCACTCACATATACTCAAGCAAAGCCACAATCAAAAATTAAGCTAACAGTGGCAACTTAGAGAAGAAATCATATACCAGGAATGTGAATATGAAAATGTCTAGAAACTATGCAAGGAAGCAGATAAAAATACTGATTTAGTTGCTAATGTACAAGGTTAACCCAGAGTAGTAGTTCAATAAGTATTTATTTAATAATTTTTATTAAAGGTAAAATAAGTGATTAGGAATCTATTGATTTGCATGCATTGAAGAGGCCAATGATATAAAAATAATGGAAGTGCAGTTTGGAAAACAAAAGCTCTATTGATGGCTTATGATGCCAGATAGCATCCCCTGCAATCAGTACATAGATTAGGTTATTTTATCTTCACTAGATATCCATGAGATAAATGCTTTTACTTACATTTCAGTAGATAAAGCCATGCCATAAACCCAGCTTGGACTTTGGAGTCAACACTTGGCTTCCACATTATTCTCAGTTCTCCACTCCCTCCCTCCCTGTGTTGGACTTCTAAATCCAGGTTGGTGGAAAATATATCTCCATGCCACTTATGGAAACTTGCTTTGGGCAGAAGAATGTGGGTCCAAGTAACAATGGGCCAATTCTGGGCTGAGGATGTATAAGCATCACATACCATATAGCTCCCTCTCTTGTCCTCGTGAGATCCACCATGGAAAGAATATGTTGAAGGGAGTGAAAACACAGATCTGAACTCAGCCAGAATGTTGGAGTCCAGTCTGGTCCAACTAAGTCCTATCTAAAGTAAACAAGTCCCATGCATATAATGACAACAAAATAAATATTCATTTGGTAAGCCACTAATATTTTGAGGATTTGCAAAGATGCAAATTCAAGGGGCACAGAAAAAAAAGCACATAGATTTCCAAAGACATACCTGTTCACACCATAAAGTGTCTTGAAGTAACTAGTAATCCAAAGTCAAAGCCTGATATGAATGACAAGTGGGATCAAGAAAGTCTTTGCACCTGGCTGACAGGAGTCCTGATCCAATGATCCTCTCTGTGCCGCTAATAAATTGCAAATCCATCTACTATCAGGCACATATTATAAGTGATTCAGGTTTCTGTTGGGAGGCATTAAAGCAAAAGCCTAGGCCTTATTGCCTAGGGAGGTTCAGTAGTGAAATACAGATTTTCTGCCACTTGCTAGCTATACTATCCTGACATGCTTTTTTTTTTTTCATCTACAGTATATGACAAATAACAGCTAAGTCATTGTATTGATGTGAGGGTCTTTCGATGTAACATTTACCAGATGTCTAGAGCAATGCCTAGCCTAGAGCTAACACTTCCTTAGCAAGCACTGGCTATGCCTCAGATAGTTCTTTTTATCAATATTATTTGTTAAGATCACTCCCAAACAATAGTAGTAATTATTCTGTCAAGGGAGTACACCAGTTTAGTAAAGCATATTTGAGCTAGAAAGTATTTCTGATAAATCTAAATCAATTCAAAGGTTTTTTTATTAGGCAAAAATTGTATGTCAAACTTTTCTTCTATCATTTCTTTCTTTAGATGCTGGCCTCCCTCCTGATTACCAAGTCCCACTCCCACTGTTTCTTACAAACATAACATGTTCTCAAAGGTCAAGAGAGTTGAAAGTTTTCAATTTTAGCTAATAGACCTTTAACTCTTTTACTGCAAGGATACATGACGTGAAAATCTCCCATGTCTGTTTCCTCTTGGAAGAAAGATGTGAAATAGAAAAAGCAGTCTGGCAATAACAATAAATATCCTCATTCTGGAAACTCAAGTTTCTCCTTGAAGTTGTTGACTTCACATGGATTTTAAAGATTTATTTTATTTTGGTTTTGTTGATTTCCTGATCTGATTTCAGCAGTAAAAAGACAGTAAGGTCAGAGGCTCTATCTTTGTTGATTTTAATCAATGGCTTAGTAAAATGAGATGTACATCACAGAGATAAAATACCTAACAAAAGTCTTGTGATAACAATATACTACCTTATGAGCCCAGATGAACAGATGCTTATGCTATGAAGATAGCCTGGAATAAGGGAGGGTCTGTGCCAGTGTGCTTATCTGCCCCTGAGAGGAGGGTTCAGGGCTTGCTCTGTCATTCATTAAGCAAAGATGCAAATTCAAGGGGCAGCAGAGCAGCAGCAGTAGCATAACCCTATGTGAGCATTTGTTACACCAATGATTATGTTTTTAAATGCATTACTAACATCTTTTCTTTCATTCATTTTTTTATCCTTTCAACAAATATTTTTTAAACACTTTGTATATGTTAGGCAAAAGTTTTTGCTCTCATGGAGTTTACGTTCTTGGAGGCATTAGACATACTGTGAATGAATAAACAGATATATTCAGATAAAAAATCCCTGGGGGAGATAAAGAAAGCAAAGTGAGAAGGAACAGGGAGTGTAGCAGAGGGTGATGCTATTTTAAGGAGGTGGTCACCTCAGGGCAGCAGAGTAGCAGCGGTATCATAACTCTCTGTGAGTTGATAAGGTGGTTACCGAGCAGCCGCTCAGAAAAATGTCCCAGCAGCCATGTACACATTTGGAGTAAGACCATTCCAGTGAGAGAAAATAGTAGGTGGGAAAGATCTAAGGCAAGACAATGTTTGACATGTTCAATAAAGAGCAGGGAATCCAATCAGGGCATGGATGGTGGGAGATACAATTAGAGAATAGTGGGGAGGCATATCAAGGATGGACCTAGAAGCCATTGCAAGGACTTTTCCTCTGAGTATGGTATGAGAGGTCACTGGCAAGTCTGAAGAAAAGCTGTGGCATGATCTGATTGTCACCTGAAAATGTTCATTCAAGCCTTGCTACTAACACTAGGGATAAGTGTAGAAGCAAGCAAACTACTTAGGAGGTAACTGCAATAATCTAAATGAGAAATATGATAGCTTGTATCAGTGTGATTGCAGTGGAAGAACCTGAAGGCAGAACCCACAGAATTTACTGATGGATTGGACTCAAGGCGTGAGAAAAGGAGAGAATTCAAGGATCATTCTAAGTTATGTGGTTTAAGTAACTGATCTGAGTAAGTTAAATCTGAAGTAGTAGGTCCCTAGTGTTAAGAGATGGGGTTAATGCAGAAGCACCTGGACAACCCAAGAGGTGGAAAGAATGGGTGCAAGGGTGAGGAGATGGAGGTTGGGAGAAAGACATGGAGAGAAAGACCCTGAAAACACTGATTTAGATTAATATTGAGTTTGAAGATAAGGTGGTAATAACTTGTGAGGCAAGCCTTAAGAATTATGTATAAATTCTATCTATTTAGAACTCTGTGAATCATTGAAAAAAGTAACTGTAGAGATAGCAATATACAAGATGACATTATCTGTCCAAAAGATGGATAGAACAAAGTATAAGAGAAAATTTTCATGTATTTTATGCCACCTCAGAAATACATTTAAACTGATGGTTGGCACCATGTGCATCTGCTCCCAAAGACATGGTCCCACAGACATCTGCCGTGATGAAGGCATGTGCACAGGCTAATGTGTATCTTTAGACATGTAAACAATAATTTACAGAAGTTCATTACAGACCATCACCGAGTGCAAACCCTTATTCCATTCTGCACATATATATTTGATTTTTATAAATATTCCAATGTGATTTGAAGGTTATCCTCTTGTTAAAGTCATTTAAATCATGATGGGGATTGAGAGTCAGAAAATAGGATGCCATCATAAAACAATAGAACTACTTTCCTTGTGTGGCTCGGAAATTACTTCCAAACATATCTTGGGCAACAAAATATCAAGACAGGTAGCCAGTCTTTTAATATGATTTATTTAAAAGAAAGCTTTATTATGAATATATCAATGTGTTTTTAATAAGCTTCACATTATAGTTGCACATTTTTTTAAAGTATTGACAATAAAGGGGGTACATTTATTAGTAAAAATTTCTCTTAATTTTATTTCTTGATTTATTTTGACTAGTTCCATATATATTTTTAAGTGGGTAAAAAAATTGTTAATGAGCCTGTTAGTAAATGGAAAACACCTGAGAATTTAGGTATAACCTGGAATTCAGGAGATTACTCTTCACTTATTGTAAATTTTTTTTTTTTTACAAAACTAAAGAAGATGAAGAAAAGAAGACACAGTGCCAACTAAACTGAGATTAGCTTTTACTCTTTGCAAAAAAGGATATTTTCCCCCTCTGTCTTATATTTCCTCTTTGTTTCCCTGGGAGAAAAGAGGATAAGAAAAACACATTACTCAAAATGAGCTTGAGACTGAAAGAAAATAATAAAATCAAGTGATAGGCTACAAATAACAAAAGAGCCCAGCAAATGAAATATCTAATGAATGTGTAGGAAGTGACAAAGAGGAAAGGAAAGTGAAGGAAGGACATATAAATTCAATTACAAGAAGGGCTTAAAAATGCCCCTAACAAAAATTGGCTAGCAGACAGATAAAAAGAAAGTGAGACTTGAAGACAAGAGGGGATTAAATAAGGCAGTCTATTCTTCCACAGAACAACACCTGGGTTGAAGAGACAAGGTCGTTAATATTGCTTATTCACTCAAACATCAAGAGGAATTGACCCATATGGTCTTATGTGAAAGTATAAACCCAGTATTTATTTGCACAGTTGGGTATGTGTCTCACAATAAAGCCAACATGCGGAAACAGTTTGGGACTGAGAAACAGGGGACCTCGGATCTAATACCAGGCCCATCACAACCCACCAATGTCCTTTAGGAAGTCCCTGGATCTCAGCTTCATCATCTATAAAATGGGAGACTTGGGCTAACTAGTTTCTAAGACCCCTTCTGGTTCTAGTGCTTAATAATATATACAATGTCTTCCATTAAATGTCTGGTATTTGAGCCCAAAATGGTAGAAAGATAAATTTATCAGCTTCAGACCTCATGATCAATCTTTTCAATATCTCTTCACTTTTCACTTTTATTCTTAGAGATCAGTCTTTAAAAGTTTTTCACACAAATATCCCTTACTTTATTAACTTGTCCATATTTCAAGTCTCAGGATTTATGAAATCCCATTGGCCTGGAAATACCCATAATGAAAATGAAATGATTGTCCCTGTGGCTCTCTAAGATAGCAACATCAGCTGTGCAGAACTGTCACTTACTGGAACATGATCTGGGAAATCCCAGAGTCCTCTACATGTGGAATTGTTTTTTAATTTCAAAGAATGTTGGTACTGGATTAGATCTGAGAAAACATCTAGTGATTACTTAAAAGAATTATTAAATAATCTTTTTAAAAAGTCATTTTCTTTAGTACATTTAAATATGCTGCATTTTGCTGCATAAAACTGAGTTTTTAAAAACTCAGTATACATATAAATTTTCTATTTTATCAATTACTTTATAAAAAACTACACTTTCGATCCACATACTTCACCAAAATTACTTATACCTGTCACCTGAAACCATTTAATTTTGAAAGATGATGATTTGTTTATGGGACTGAAACTCAAATGGACATTGGAGAATACAGTAATAGAGTGCAGAGGGTCTAGAAACAGATTTGTTATTAATTAGCTATATTATCATTTGATAAAATTATTTCAATGTAAAGTGTTAAAGCAAACTTAAGCATCCAGAGAAGAAAAGTTGCCACTTGCCATACCCACTAACAATCACCCACAATTTATTGAGATGATGTGGTATCATATGTGTGTATTGCACAATGTGTTATATGCAGAATGTATGGAACAATTAGAATAGTTGAAAGAAGCTCAGTGTTTGTACTGATAACTCTAAATCTGTGCATGTTTTAGAAAATATTGGAACTTAGAAAATAAAGTATCTCTTATCTGGGAAATTCACCTATCACCATCTCTCATTCCAATGCTATCCTGTCCCCCAACTCCCACCCAAGTAAACCAGATTAAAAAAACCTTTTGAAATACTTCCTAAAAATTCAAGGAGTTTCTTATTTTTTAACAATTATGGTTTGGTGGTTACATGGATCTTAAGAAAACTGTTGACTTTTAAGCTCTAATAAGAAATTCAATCTGTAGGAAATTATTCTAAGAAAATAACCATAAATGGCTGCAAATACTAACACATAATGGAAATACTAACACATAAAAATTGTAAATAACCTATATATTAAAAAGAAGTTTACTTAGATGTAGATATAGATATAAAATACATTCATACCATGTAACACTATGTAAAATTTTTTGTCACAAATATCTAATAAAGATGCTTACAAATTAAAAAATGCCCAAAAAGAATGTCTAAGAGGATAAACAAGTTGCAAGAATATAAATAGTATTATTCCATTGTTGTTATTGTTTTTAACTGCATGTAAAGTGAAGCACAGCAAATGTTAATAGAGGTTATCCCATCCTATTGTGATTATCCTATTGTGTCTTGTCAGCTTGACTAGTCCTCTTCAATAGACCTCATCAAATTATTCAATTGGCTTTTCTCTTCTCTGAGACAGGTCAGGCAGCTCAAGCACATTATCTGGCTACAACAAAAGTATACTTTTCTATTTTAGTTTCAATCTTTTTTATCTTCCTTTAGGAAATCAAAGTCAACTTCAAATAGATTGAAGAAATTGAGGTCACATACCTCTCATTTGATCAGTCCTCTTCTTCTCAAACTGTTCATTGATTTTAAATATTTAAAACCTCAAGTACTGACTTCATAAGATCAAACTTACGTAAGGGCAGCCATTTCAGGCCCAGTGTCAACCAATTTGGGGGAGATCATAACACAGGTCAGAAAAGGGTAGGACAGAAGAACACTTCAATGTATCAATAGTCACAGGATTCATAACATTTAGAGCCAATTATATAGCTTGTCTTTCTTGCTACCAGTATTTCTTCTGAACAGGGAAAGTTGAAACATACCTAATGTCTTGAAAAGGAGGAACTGCATTAATGCATTAAAAGTTAACACAATATAAGTTTTAGGTGTGACATGTGGAAAGGGAAATGTTGTTTGTATTGGTACCCACAACACAAGTATGGGAGGAATTTAATTTTCCCTTTTTTCTGACCAGCAGAATCTGCTCATTGGACATTTGCAGGTTCTTTCCCAATAGGTATTTGTACATTCTAGCCAGATGGGGGGAGGGAAGGAGTGCACAGTGAAAGAAACATATATTGGGTGACAATGAACTAAAAATGGTGTTTTTCTGTGTTGGTTAAAGAAAAAAAACTTTATAATCAATATTGCACTTGTAAGTAAGAGTGAGATACTAAACTTGATAGTTGAGGATCTGCACTCATATCTGTCTTCTCAACTCGATCTACAGTGTAGGGGTGGCCATCCACAGGCAGCAGCCCTTAGAGTCAAAACAGGGGTCAGGAAGTGATAAGTATTAATAAGAGGAGGAACAAGAAGGGCTTCAGGGTGCTGGCCACTCAGTAGAAGCAGGCAATGTGCAGGAAGATACAGCTGCTCTTCTCCTTGAACTTCAGCAGCTCTTCCATCTCATTCTCCAGTCCTCCTGTGCCGAATGCCTTGGTGGAGCTCACAGGTGAGGGACACCTTCTGGGTGGCCTCTTCTTGGCTGTCCTGGAGGTCCACATTGATCACATGCACTGGTGGGCAGGTCTCCTGCTCACTGGAATTCAGGTCTTCCATCACCTGGTCGTACACTGTCTCTTTGCAGGTGAGGCTCAAGTCAAACAGGTGTTTGCATTTCTGGAACCCTGATGTCTGGGGCTTGATTTGCCTATTTCTGTCCAACATGTGTAAAATGCCATTTTGTTGGTAAGAATTCTTTGTCTTTCCTTAGGAGACCATTGTGCATCTCATCATATGTGCTTTTGAAATCATAAACATCGGGCTTGTTGGGCACTGGCCCCAGAAGCCTCATGTGAATCCCTGTTGCAAAGAACCAGACGCAATCCCTATTTGCTAAAAATGTGGTGCCTCTCTGTGCTCTGGTTCTAGTTGCTCCAGCCACTGGCAGCAGTGACCAGCACATGAAGGCCATCTCATAGTCCCCACTCTCTGGCTCCAGACTGGAATTTAATTTTTCTAAGTCAAAGTTTTCTCAGCTCTTTGATGAAAATGATAACACCAGCTTCACAGGGTTATGGTCAACCATAAATGAGCTACTGATTCTATGCAGAAAGCATAGGAAAAAACAAGCACTCAAAAATGGTAGGTAGTGCTTGCAGTACTCAGAATGATAATGTAGATGGAATAATAGTAATCCTCTATTGTTTATTGTGGTGCTGGCAGTGACAGTTAATGGAGGTGGGAGTGCGTGTTTACAGGCACAGCAGCAGAAACAGCCTAGGGGGAGCAGGCTTAGCAGCAATTATATACTGATTACACTGACATTCCTAGAAACCAAGGAGGACCTCATCCGTTATGCTCTAAATCAGGAATCAGCAAACTACATCCCACCTTCTGGCTTTGTATGTCCTGAGAGCTAAGAATGTTTAAAAATATATTTTAATAATTACATTTTAAATGGTTATTTAAGCACCCATAATCCCATAATACCTTTAACTTTGACTCTTGAGCCACAAAGTCTAAGATACTTACTAGCTGGTCCTTTAGAGGAAAAGTTTAGTGACTTCTGCCCTCTATTGTTGATTATTGCGGTCATCCCTTACTCTTTGTCCAAATATCCCTTGATTGTGACCCAATTTAACTACTCCTTTCAAATACCCATATGCTGAGCAAAATTCTCTAAATCATCTCTCCTTCCTCACCTTCTGAAGATATATTTTCTCTCTTTTCTCTCCCACACAGTTGGTAACTTTAAGCTTAGGACAGGAAATATTAACTTCCTTGTTCTTAATAACTCATCATGGCTATTCTCTGAAAATTTCAAGTTTCTTTGAAGTTCATACTTCAAGTTAAGCATATTAATTGAGATGGCTTTCATTATGGTTCACTAACAAGCAACCTAATATTTTACTGACTTAAAGCAACAGAGGTTTATTTTTCATTCATCTAATGATTCCATCTTTGGTCAGTGGAAATTTTTATTCTATGTCACCATCACTTGGAGGCCTCCTAGATGGATAGAACCTACATCTAGTTACTCAACATGGCAGAGATAAAGAGAGATGGAGACTCATACTGGCTCTTGAAGATGGCCTTACAGATGTGACATCTTATGCTCACATTAATGAACCAAAGTGATTTGTATGAACAGGCGTAACTTCTTTGGGGAATTTCTACCAAACAACTTAAAAGAGGAGAATGGAAAATATTTCTGAACTTCACTAACTACTCTCATTCTCCACCACCACTGTCCTTCCCTTTTTAAGTTATCTGCAAATCTCAGAACGATTGTCCTTAATTCTTTAAAATTTTAGTATATAGTTCATCTCTCTCCCCGCCCCCTCTCCCTTTCACATTTTTTGTTCCAATGCTCTGTGATGTTAATTTCTATATAGATTATCTTTCCAATATCTACCACTCAGTTAGTTGTCTTTGTTATCATTCCACCTCGTTATCAGCCACTATGGTATAACCTGAACTTTGAAATGACTGCAATCCGTTCATAGTCTCAAGCATGTCATGCCCCTATTAATACCTCCAATCTTTCTATCTTAGCCTTTCTCATCTGCCAACCCTAACATTGTCCCAATTCACGGCAATCTCCAAACCACTGACCTTACCAAAATTTTACCATTGATCACTCACACCTTAATGTCTTCATTTCTCTCTATTGTTCTTATGTTTCATAGTCCATCATTACAATCACTCCCTTGCTTAATCTGTCTGCTCTTTTAAGAAGTTTGTTGTCATTTTACTGTTCATAATTTTGATCTTCTTTTTCTTAGATAAGTTCCTTTAACATTTTGTATAATAAGGGCTTGGTGATGATGAACTCCTTGAACTTGACCTTATCTGACAAGCACTTTATCTGCCCTTCCATTCTAAAAGATAGCTTTGCTGGAGTAATCTTGGATGTAGGTCCTTGCCTTTCATGACTTCAAATACTTCTTGCCAGCCCCTTCTTGCCTGTAAGGTCTCTTTTGAGAAAACAGCTGACAGTCTTATGGGAACCCCTTTGTAGGTAACTGTGTCTTTTTCTCTTGCTGCTTCTAAGATTCTCTCCTTCTCTTTAATCTTGGCTAATGTGATTATGATGTGCCTTGGTGTGTTCCTCCTTGGGTCCAGCTTCTTTGGGACTCTCTGAGCTTCCTGAACTTCCTGGAAGTCTATTTCCTTTGCCAGATTAGGGAAGTTCTCCCTCATTATTTGTTCAAATAAGTTTTCAATTTTTTGTTCTTCCTCTTCCCCTTCTGGAACCCCTATAATTCGGATATTGGAATGTTTAAAGATGTCCTGGAGGTTCCTAAGCTTCTCCTCATTTTTTTGAATTTTTGTTTCTTCATTCTTTTCTGGTTGGATGTTTCTTTCTTGCTTCTGGTCCACACTGTTGGACCAGTTTCCTTCCCATCACTCTTGGTTCCCTGTCCATTTTTCTTTGTTTCTTTTAGCATAGCCTTCATTTTTTTTCATCTAATTTGCAACCAAATTCAACCAATTCTGTGAGCAGCCTGATTACCAGTGTTTTGGACTGTGCATCTAATAGGTTGGCTATCTCTTGGTTGCTTGTTGTATTATTTCTGGAGCTTTGATCTGTTCTTTCATTTGGGCCATTTTTTTTTTTTTCTTGGTGCACCTGTTACCAAAAGGGGTGGAGCGTTAGATGTTCACCAGGGCGGGGTAATGCTGGTCACTGCACTGTGACACTGTATGTGGGGGAGGGGCCGAGAGGGAGCAAGGGTGCTTGCTCCACTCTCTGCCAGATTTCAGTCACTCTCTCTGCCACCCACTATCAAATTGGGCCCTTGTGATGCTGCTTTCTGGGTGGGTGGGTGTGTATGTCCTAGGACCCTGTGGGTCTCTCCTACAAACTCTCCTGTGAGGTTTGGAGTTTCTCCTGCTGCCACCTCAACCCCCATGGGTGTTTTCAATCAGAGGTTTGAGGTTTTATTTCCCGGAGCTGGAGCCCTGGGTTGCGTGGTCTGTTTCACTCCCCCACCGTTCCTCCCAGTTTATCTATGAGCGAATGTGGGGCTTCGGGGTCTGCTAGCTGTTGCACTCCCTGTTCCACAATCCGCCACCTCACTGGGTCCACCAGCCACTGCCTTGCCATGAGTCCTCTCCACCCCAGCCGCCCATCTCTGCCCCTGCTACCAGTCTGGATGAATGTTTCTTCTTTATCTCCTTGGTTGTCGGAATTCCATGCAGTTTGATTTTCTGTCCGTTGTGGTTGTTTTTTATTTTTAAATTGTTGTTGTCCTTCTTTTGGTTGTGCGAGGAGGCACAGTGTGTCTACCTACACCTCCATCTTGGCCAGAAGCCAACACTTTAGTTTAGATCATATAGTTTCATCCCTTTAAATATTTTGTAGAACTGTAGTATCAATCATAAATTGACAATTATACCCTTTTTCTTACACTTCAGATATTTGCATCTAGTTGTACTCTACTGTATACTGTATATTCTCAATAGAGTGTCTAATAGGTACTTTAAATTAAACATATCCAAAACAAAATTCTTGATTCTCTGTCCATCCCTCCCAAACCATCAATCTGTTTTTCCTATGGTATTCTCTATTTTATTAAGGCAACTTTATTCTTCAAATTGGTTAGACCAAAATCTTGGCATGATCCTGACTCCTTTTTTGCTCCTGACATCCAGTCCATCAAAAAATCTAATTGATCCCTGGCTGATGTGGCTCAGTGGATTGAGTGTTGATCTACAAAACAAAGGGTTGCTGGTTTGATTCCTAGTCATGGCACGTGCCTGGATTGAGGGCCAGGTCCCCAGTGGGGGGGTGCGAGGGGCAACCACACATTGATGTTTCTCTCCCTCTCTCCCTCCCTTCCCCCATCTAAAAAAATAAAATCTTTTAAAAAATCTAATTGGCTATATTTTCAACTACATCCAGAATCTAACCATGTTTCACTTCCTCCACTGCTACCATCCTTGCTAAATGATCATTGTCTTTCAAATGAATCATACTGAAAGCTTCCTAACTGGTCTTTTTTCCACTTTTCCTCTCTCTACACCCTCTTTATTCACTGTATTGGATAATCCTTCTCAAAGCAGTTAAATAATGTTAATTGTCTCCTCAGAATTTTCCATTGGTTTTCCATTGTCATTAATAGGAGAATGACATTTTTAAGGTCCTACAATGTCCTATATATTCTGGCTTCACATTAACTTTATAATTTTTTTTCCCATTGCTCAGTTCTCTCGAGTTCCATTGGCCCTTTTGCACACCGTAAACATGCCAAACACACTGTCAACCCAAGGACTTTTGTATCTTGCTCTTGTCTCTGCTTGAAATGTTCTTCCTTCAGGTAGCTGTCTAGCCAGCTTCTTTATTTCCTATAAGTCTCATATTAGAGGCCTTCTCTCCCCTCAGAAAAACATGATACCCCAACTCCATCATTTTATATTCCTTATATTTTTATGTCCTACATTATGCTCTCATAATACTTATCACTGCCTGAGATAGTTTATGTGTGCATGTGTATTATTGTGCTTAGCACATGGTAGGCACGCAATAAAAACTAGTTTTATAAAATGAATAATTAAATTATTGGACTAATCATGGGATTCCTGGGGAAATTTCAATACAATTTTTTAATAAAATAGCATACAATTTTATTTCCATTTTAAAATGTAATAAATTATTATTTTATAAATATTAGAAAATACAAGGGGAGATATATTAAGGAAGATGACAGATACTAAAACTATCAATTAGAGAAAGTAATTATCAGCATTTTCATATGTTTTATTTTCCCCCATTTTATTATGAACAAAGTTGTGTGTATATACATGAAATTGAGATATTTTATGTGTAATATTCTTCTTTTAAATTATTTTATTCTTGCTCAATTACAGTTCTCTGCATTTACTCCCCACCACTCCCCCCACCCCAGCCAAACCCACCTCCCTCCCTTGCTTCCACCCTCACCCCCTTGGTTTTGTCCGTGTGTCCTTTATAGTTGTTCCTGAAAACCCTTCCCTCCATTACCCTCTCCCCCCTCCCTGTATAATATTCTATCCTACCTTTCCATCTCACATTATATCACAAAAATTTTATATAAAAATGATTTGTCATATAATGATTCTGTCTTATAAACACCATAATTTATTTAGCCATTCTGTTATGGTTAGACATTCAAGCTAGACATTTCTAAATTTTTGCTATTTTTAAAAATGTTAAGGAACTTTCTGGTACATAAACATTTCCTAATCTCTAGTTACTTAAGATGAAATGCAATTGGTTGAATTACTGAGTCAAAGGGAATATTTGAAATAATTTTAATGTATATATCAAATTAACCTTCATAAAATTTATGCTAACTAACATTCCTATAAGAAGAATCTAAGAATTTAGACCTCACTACACTTTTGATAGTCCATAATCCTTTGTTCATGTTTTTAAAATTGCCAATAATATTGATGAAGAATACCATCTTATTATTGTTTTAATGAGAATATTTGTATTAGTAATGAGGTTGATCAGTGTCTGCATAACTGGAAACCAGTGCTTAAGTCCATGTTCTGTCAACATTTCTCTCAGTCAAAACATGTGTCCCGGAAGCATGAATCTTACCTCTGCAGAAAGAAAGAAATCACTTCAATCTTATTCATTAAAAATGGCCTTGCCAAGCAATGCTTCATCATTTATTTTCTAACATTTACCTGGCCCGACTCTATCTTGCAATTGATCCATTCAACATCTAACTAAGGGGGCATGTATTGATGGTAAATAAGCCACATCATAATTTATAATGACTTTATTTCAAGAATTGTTTGCCTGTGAAAAAATGAGATTCCTTCTCTGTGAATTCAAACAGTGCCTCTGTCAAAATCTCCAAATCAACCCAAATGGATTCATCACAAGAATTTTATAACCCAGATTTCCCTAAGGAAACAGACCAAAAACATAATTTATGCATAGACAAAATAAACAGATACTTTCTTTCAGTGTGATTTGCAGGCCACTGTTAGTTAAATCTTTCTTAACCAAAATAACTTATTTAACCTTCCATCCATAGTGTCTTACATTTTGCCATTACAGAGACAATAAATTTCAGTGCTTTCAAGTGTGAATTTGTGGTACCAGGAGCCAGCATTAACACATGAGGCTCTTTTAACTCACTAGCCATGTAGGCCTTTTTGATTCTTCTTCAATGTAAGTTAGAGCTAAAGAAACTGCAGGCTGTAAGGAAGAGTATTTCAAAATATAAGGCATTATGTTAGAAAAAAGTAAATTTTAGGTTCCAAAATTTGATGATAAGAAGTTGAAAGTATACTCTGAGTTAATAATGCATTGGGAAATAAATTAGTAGTGTCTTCCTAAAGAATTACATTAAGAAATATTCTTGGACTAGAACAGATATAGTGGGAAATAATATAGTCAAGAAATGAAAACTTCCATCACAGGTAAAGAAATAGGAAGTACATTAGAGGTGCTCTGTGTTTGCCTACATCAGAGCAGTGGCTCTCACACTCCAGCTGTGTTACAAATTCCTGGAAGGTTTGTTAAAACACAGATTGCTGGGCTCCAACCCGAGTTTCTGACTCAGTAGGTTTGAGTAGAGCACAAGTGGGGCATTTTTAACAAACTTCTATGACATCCAAGACATCTAATTAAATTTGAATTTCATATAGACAAAAATATTTTTAAGTTATGGATATAACTTGTGCAGTATTTATCTGAAATTCAAATTTAGCTGGATCTTCTGCATTTTATCCAGCAACCCTGGAAAAGCAGTGTGAGAAAGCTTCCAGAGAAGTGGAGCAATAATCCACCTCCTAAACCAAAGAAATAGAGAGAATTTAAAAAATGATTTTCACAACAACGTAGGACTGATTGTACTTCGAATTAGTGATCTACCTCCCAAATAGATTCTGCTCAATTCTGTTCATCAGGCTAAAGAGATAATAAAGAAATAAGGGATAGAAGCCTGGAACTGAGTAGGAAGAAACCAAAAACTGTGGGGCGAAATTTGTGCCATACCTTCCCCCTGTATCAGCTTGATCATGTTCTGTAATATAGTCTTAAGCAATTCAAGAAGTAGGGTAAGGAAATGGGTGAGATTGAAAGCCTTCTCTATGTATTAGTTCATACCCAAGAAGGACAATTCTAGGTACCTGTAAAATTTAAATTTAATGAAAGGATTTGGTTCAAAGTAGATGAAAGATCAGAAAAAGTTAAAGAGAAAGGTATGTTTATCACAAAATTTGTAATTGAAGGTGCCTGGTACCTCCCATAAGGCTGAGAAAACAAAGGTATGCTAGCTGAACCCATGGTCACTGTTACATTGAAAATGCTGTAGTGGCATCTGAGCTACCTCATCTGGAACCAAGGCACACAGCCTGCCAGTAACCATTGCTAACATTGCCACTGTTTCTGCTGGTAGTACTGTAATAGGGTGCAGACAAGAGGGGGCCCCAAATAGGGATTTGTAATGGGGTCCAGCAGAGCTTGGAGACAATTGGCTCCACACCGCAGGGCCAAACCTGCCTGGAATGCTGGCAGCTGTGGAAAATTGTGGGAGGAGCTGGAAATTGGGCTGCAGAGAAAGATTTATACCCAGGCACGGCAGCCATTCGGCATCTCTTTTTGGGATCACACATCTTTTTGGGGGGCCATATGGCTTGAGAGAGGTTGGGACCATGCAGCTTTGGCAGAGAGTTAGGACCACGAGGCTTGAGAGAGAGTTAGGACCACATGACTTTGGGTTGCTCCCTTTTGCCATCAGGCTTAGGAAGCAGGAGAGACTGCCTGGAAGAAAAGGGGAGAAAGGACTCTTGCTGGTGGGTCATGAGAAGGTGCCACATGGCTTTGGATTAACTGGAGATCGTGGTGGCGACACAGCGGATGGTGCCGGAGCCTGAACCATGGACTTCCACTTCTTTCCTGAGATACGGTACCCCAGACTGGGACTGGGCAAAGGGAAGAAGGAAGGACTGTGTGTGTTTGTGGGTATTCTAAAGAACTTTAGTCTGTATTAGTTCAAATAAATAATAATTCCTTTCCTTTTCACCAATCTCTGGCATTGAGAGACGTCTTTCCTCTGGTGGTGGGCAAAGTGAACCTAGTACAGGGGAGGAATGCCCAGAGAAAAAAGGGGGGTCTTTTATATCATTCAGCCCCACCCAGTCTGTTCTGTAACAGTACCACTGCCACTTTAGAAAGTACTGCCAGAAGCTAGAAAAAAAAATGGCTATCCCTTATTCCTGCCTTCTAATCTCACTCTGATATCTCCCATTGGATGAACATGACAGGGCACCAGCTGGCAAGGGAATTTGGAGAGACATAGTGATAGACTTCCACTTCTGGTAGGCAAGAAGACAGCATAAAAGGGTTACTATGAAGCTGAGATAATAGTCTCCGTTTGGCACAGTCCACTCCTGGCAGCACATTTTCATATCCACCATTCTTCTCATATTTAAATTCCTAAAAACATCATTTTTCCACACAACAAAAAGCAGAGAATCTTCATATATACAAATATAGGAGGTCTGTCCAGAAAGCTATGTGCTATGAAAAATAGAGATATTTATTGAAGAAAACACAAGATACAAGAAACATTGTACATAGGACAATGATGCCCCAGTCCCCTTCAAAGTAGTCACCTTGGAACCACATACAGTTTCCCAGTGTCTCTTCCACTGTTTAAAACACCCTGCAAAATCCTTTGTTGGAATTACCATCAGCTGCTCCATCATATTTTCAAGTCTTATCGATGGTCTGACGATAAGGTGATTTTAGTTTGGGGAAAAGCCAGAAGTCACAAGATGCCAAATCTGGGCTGTAGAGGGGCTGAGTCACCTGGGTGATTTGATATTTCACCAAAAACCTGTGCATGAGATGTGATATATGAGCAGGCACATTGTGGTGATGAAGCTGCCAATCACCAGTTGCCCATAGCTACAGCCTTTTGAATCATATGAATAGTTTTCTCAGAGGAATGTTCAAGCTTAATGCAAAAATTGGAGCAGATTTGTTGCTGCACTCACTCAGTCATTTTGAATGTGACGGCCACACAGTACATGTGCTCACTCAATGGCATCTACTGCCCCCACTGACTAATACAGTGAAGTCATCATTGTTCATGCATGCTCATCCCAGTCCATTCTCATTGGCTGCCAGGTTACACTGATGTGCCAATCATTCTTGTTACATTAATAATGGCTGGACTTTTTTCTGGATAGACCTCATACACTCATTCATATCCTGAAAAGGGCACATGTTAAGTCAAATAAATGGCTGGATAATATTAATTCCATTTCTAATTTAGCTACCCACCCACTAAGATATATTATTATCTAAATACACAATTATAACACTTCTACATAATATAGTAGGAACAGGGAAGAGGAAATAATAATATACAAAATGCATAGGGCAAGCAAACAGGAAAATATGAGTAGCTGCTAGTTATCATTTCTGTAGCTTTCCATGAGAACAGAGCTGATATTTGTAACTTCCTTAATCTCCAACCTATGTCTTCTTTCCTTTGCTCCAGTGAATGCCTCAGCTGATTGGTGTTTTTTATCTGGTGTTTGACCTAGACATTTATTTCTGAATGTTCTGATAACTTATTGGTCTCACTTTTCCTGGATTTCTACAATCTTTCATTAATGTTTTCTACTGTACATAGAAGTTATAGAAGTACAGGCACACCAGAAAATCCCTTGGGTTTCTGTGTTCTCCTGCCTCTGTCAGCAACAGTCTGTTTCCATTTGATACATAGAATAAATAAACCCTAATGGCTACAGTAACCCCATTATTTGCCTCTTATTTCAAAGGCACGAAGAACACAAAATAACCAGGGGGCGGTTTCAACTTTGATTTTACTGAAAATAATATTGCGATCCTTAGAAATTCTCTTCCTGGGAACTAAAACTCTTAAACCAGGAAAGTTCAAAATTTTGGGAATGAAAAGAAAACATTTATGAGTGTGTTGTTAGGCACATTAGTGATATGAGTCATTCTGGCTTCCACTCTTGACTCCTTGGCTTCTGCATTCTTGCTGTGAAAGAAACAGCATGATATATTCCTCACAGGTTCAAAACATATATTACACCCTATAGGGAAGTAGCCAATTACAAGGTGTTGTCTCCAAGCTGGTATCGAGAATTGCCTCTCATCCTATATGGCCAGCTGTTCCAGAATGATGAGGTAAATGCTGTAACCAGATATGCTCACACAGAGGATTGCTGAGGAGTCTGACTCACCTTCTCATACAATTTATTTGTGTTGAAGATTCAATTGAGCCCAATATCACATGGAGCATGGTTGTTTGGTGCAAAGATGTTGATGCTACCACTATTTCTATTGCTGCTACTGACTAGAGACACCTTCTTTTCTCTTTGTCCCACTTTCCAATCTCCTGTCAGTAGTTCCCAGGGGAAGAACCTAGCAGAACTGTGTCTGAAATGTAACAAGCAGCCTTCTAGCTCCATTGTTAGAGAAGAGGCTGTAGAAGAACAAGTATGGAGCTGAGGAACCATACATATCCTTAGACACAGAGACGGTTCTCAAAGAATATTGGAAGGCAAAATCATGAAGTCACAATAACTTCTTCCTTACTCTCAAAATTATCATTAACTATTTAATCCAATTCTTTTCTAATTTAAAGTCCCAGTTATCATCAAGGGCATAATAAAGCCTTATGTAATACAAAATGAGACCACTATAATCAGGAATCTAAAAACTACTGTGCCCTTAATATGGACCAGGCATTTTTCTTAGCATTTTTCTTGTGTTAGCTCTTTGAACTTTCAGACAATCCTGTGGATGAGCACTATGATGGTCTGAATCTCAGTGATGAGGAAACTGCTAGAAAGAGTTTAAATAATTTGCCCAAGGTCACCCAGGAAGCAAAGAGTGCAGCAGGAATACAAATTCAGCCCACCTGACTCTGTAGTCCCTGTTCTCAATCACTAGGATGACCCTGCCTTTCTTATGTAACCTCATTTTTACATACAATGCCTCATAAAAAATTGACACTGTTTTTGAAGCAGCTTGCTAGGAGAAAATTTAGTTTAATTGTCCTTTTGGGCCTTATTATCAACACAGTCACATGAATTAATAAATTAACATATACTAGGCAGATAAAACCCACAATTTCAGCCTGATCTCTTGTTGTGTGAACAGGGACCTATAAAAACAGGTACAATTACAGAAATAATACAATGTCTGGCATAAAGCAAGCAAACAATAACACAGGCCTATCATGATTAGGATTAATCATTTCTGTCTGCAAGGTGTAACACGTACCCAGCATGTTTGATGTAGAATAAGCACACTTTTTTCCAAATGTGAGATATTAAATACCTGTAAATTATGTTAACTTCCTCTTCTACTCTGTACCAAATGACAGAAAGCTGCTTAAGTCCCACATCCATGTTTTAGGAGAAAGGCAAAACTTGCCAACTCTTGTAAATTAACTAGACAAAGTTTTTGGGCTACAAATCCCCCAAAATATACTGACATTTTCTGAGGTCAGTCATCATGGAAGTAATATATATCAGGAAGTCCTAAGTAAAGGTTTGACTTTTGGTGCCCTTTCTAAAATCTTGAATATACTTTAATTATCTTTGACTTGTGAATAATGTTGAAGCCAATTAGAATAAGGTTATATTCAAGGGTGGACCCATAAAGAGAAAACTCTGGTTTTCACAGCAAACACCAAGAGAGCCTTTAGACATGAGCTTTTCCTGGTCCTGGACCTATATATAATCACAAGTCCTGATTCTCCTTGTCCTTAGCTAATATAAATTGAAATTGTAATGTGGACATTATTATCCCTTCATGAAAAAAAAATAATAATGAATGTCCTGACTGTCCTTCATCCCAGTAATGTATCTGAACCAAACTAAAAGACAAAGAAGTCCTCTGATGAAATCAACAAGATGGACACAATATCTTAAAAGGTTCCTTCTCCAAGTTGTTTTTTCTACTTGTCATTCTTGTTTTCCATAACTTTTATTGCCCTTTATGCTTTTTTTATGCATTGCAAGACCACTTCACTCTTGCCATAAAAAGGAAGTTATTGAGAGAAATTCCTTAGCTATAACTTTGGTTCCTTTCTCTAATATGCTGCATCAAATTCCTTCATGAAACGCTCTACCCCTCTTCATTTTTACCCTACCCTAGGCAGCTGCCTTCCTATGTTATTCTATTGAGAAAAGACTGTTAATGTAACACCAAAATTGTAATTTACTCTTCCCTTTTTTAAAATTTTTAAAAATCCTCACCTGAAGATATTTTATTATTGATTTTATAGAAAGAGGAAGGAAGAGTGAAACATCAATAACTTGCCTCCTGTGCATGCCCCACTGAGGACTGAATCCAAAAATCTAGGTAGTCCCTGACTGGGAATTGAACCCATAACCTTTTGGTATATGGGATGATACTCCAACTGACTGAGCCATTTGCCAGGGCCCTTTCTGGTTTTTAAGATATGAAAAGGAGTCAGACTGAAAGAGTGTCTAGTCATTCATTCATCTGCAGAAAGTTTTAAGTTTATTTTCCAGTTACCTAGGTGCTGGTCTTCTGCTTTAGACCCTAAAGCATACAAATTTTGATATTTTTTTCAATGAAATCTTAAGGCACACCCTTCATACCTAACTACCAGCTCTGTCCTCACAGCAGGCATGTCCTTAATGTGACAGGCAGGCACATTATGCTAAGTAGATAATCACAACAATTAACTTAAAAGGTTATAATTTCATCCTGTTTGCTACAGTTGGCCTGTCAAAAGTAATTAGGTTAAAATACCTCTCAAGCCTCCCTCTGCAAAATTGAGGGAAAAAAAAGGACTACAGCTAAGAACTTTTAACTTGGCCAAATTAAATGTTCTGAAATTTCAGTGCTGGATCAAACAGTAGAGAGAGATTTAGTAGATGAGTCCTTTCATTTCAGTTGGAAGTATTTGGTTTCTGTTTCAGTGATTCCCTGCGGTTACAGGTAGAATATAGATCACCCTTATCCTCAAGGGTTTACCCTCACAAAACTTCTGATCTAGCTAATGATGCAGGTTTTAAATCCATGATGCAAACAGAGAAACAAAATAGAGCAGAGTGGGCAAAATGTCACTAACCTTTAGTGGGGTACAGAGCATGGGTCTCCTAATAATAGGGGAACACCCTCAAAATCCTGCCTTCAGGATTGGTACAGGGAAAAGTACAACATTCAAGACACATTACATAACCAAGCAAGTTAACAGCCTGTGCCTTCCCGAAGGGAAGGTCTTGGAAGCTGCAAAATTGTGTACATGACTGTGAGAATGTGCAGTGACCCATGACACAGCTGGGGAGAGGCTCATACAGCACCTGTGTGAGCTAAGGGGGTGTGTGTGCCCACCCCAGATGCCTTGTGTCTCTGGTAACTCTTGCCCTTACAAAAGCTGACAGCTGAAAGAGGATCAAAGACACTGGGGAGCTGACAAAAAAGGTAGACACTAACATACCATAGGAAAGGCTGGATATTAGATCATGCAGGGAGTCAGCCACGAGGTCTGAAGAGAGGTCTGTAGGAAAGGCTGCTTGAAGAAGACGGCAGCAGAGCTGGTGGTGCTGCAGGGACCTGGCTGGCCACCCAGATTCGTGAGAGATGCTTGGAGCTGAACTGTGACCAGGAAAGCTGAGCTGCAGACTTCTGCTTTTCTGAAAGATGGTGCCTCTGAGTGGCATATTCTGAAACTGGCCTGGTTTGGCAGAGGGAAGCAGGACTGTTTGTTTTGGGGTATTTTTAAAGGGAGTGGGACTTAACAGCAAAAACCTTCCATTATTCTAAATCTGTAAACCTTTAGATAAAAAAGCCCCTTTCCTTTTTCACTAAACTCTTGCCTTGGGAGTCATGCTTCTTGGTGGCGGGCAATCGAGCTCCAAGTCTGTTCCCAACAGCATTGGCAGAGTTCTGTAACAACCTCACTGGCTAATATCTGGGTGGTCTAGGAAATGAAAATCACTGTGGCTTTCATCGCAGACTGCTTGGAAATTTCATATAACATTCTTTTATATCCTAAAAGAAATTCTATGTATTGTATTTACATAAAATTGGACCCTTATATACTGTGACAGATCACAAAAAGTACAGGATGAAGAGTATAGATGCAAACCGTATCAATACTGTCTCTTTTCACGGAAGCTCTTCTTACATATTTTTATTCTGTCATAATGTGCCTCCTGATTATTTTTCCAGAAGGAATGTGAGATGTACTCTCTGCTTTTTGAATTTACTTCTCTTCAGAAAATTTCCCATTAATTATGTTTATTTTTTACAAAGTCACAATGACAAAAACATTGTAATTGCTTATTTTCAATTCCTAAATGCATTTGTATGTTTGGCCTATTTATATTAAACTGTTTTGTTACAGTAGGCAACTAGTTAGGTATTAACAGAAGAGAAGGGAGCAAAACTGACTAAGCTTAATTAAGTTGGGAAATGACAGCTTCCCAGATGCCCTAGGGGATGACCCTATCATCTGCCAAATGGTTGTTAATTCTCAGCAGGGAGGAAGAACTGACTTTCCAATCTCCCCAGGGAAATACCGATCTTTTCCCTAGGTTACTGAGGTGATGGAGGAACAGTACAGGGAAAATTCCCCTGCTGAGGCATGCACAGTAGAAGCCAGATGGTGACCATAAAAGGGAGGGATCTAACCTGGGAAAATTCTAGAGAAAGGATCAGATAGGATATGGGCATGGAACCTGGAAGATCCAGGGAAGGGATTGGATAGGTGGAGGGACCAGCACAAGACTGCAAAGAATTAGAATTTAGGAAGATTGGTTAGTTTTAAAAAAAAGATTATCCCTTCCCCAAACCAAGGAAATATAACCAAAGCTTAACGAAGGTCTAAGGCTCATTCATTAGGGCCTGGGTGTGGCACCTGTGCAGTTCTAAGCACAGGCCCAAGTCAGGGCCAAAGCAAAGTGTAGCCTGAGTGGTGGGCATGCAGATGGGGAAATGAGAGGCAGAGAAGTTCTGCATCTCTGGGCCCTAGCCCTCCTGAGCTTGGTGACAAGTGTGGGCTAAGGGCCCAGAGGCTGGACTTCTTTCACAGCAAGATGGAGCTGAGCCACCTGATCGTGGATGAGACATCGGGCACCTGGGGGCAGTCCTTTGTTTTTGCTTGAATAAATCTTCTCACAGTTGCTTACACCCTTCTATGCATGGGTTATTGAAATGCTTTTCTCACAACTCTGTGGAAGAATCCTATTTCCACTGGCAACATTTTCTCATGCTTGCTACTGAAGTAAACTTTATTTAGCATATTATAGTTCACAACATGCCTGAATGGCTCTGCAAGGTATATTGCTTCCCAGTAAACTGAGCAGGAGGAGTCTACCATACTTATCTAGATACTCCAATTCCCACACAGTGTTTATCATATAGTAAATATTAATAGCAGACACTATTAGAGATTTCCTACTTAACAACCATCCTTTGTCATTTCTAACAGAGCCCAGATTTCATTCAAGAACTCACACTTTTCCATGTAGCATTATGCTTCCAGAGAGATGAGCTCTCACTCAGTCTTGGTGGGTGATTCACTTTCTAAAGGGAACACTGGTCTCATTCCTTTTGTGAGTGATTAAAGTCAGGTGATACTTAGGAAAATTCATTTTACAAGATAAAAATTTCAGTGGTATGGTATTTTTAAAGTTCGTTAACTGAGCAACGAGTAATGTCCTCAAGAACCCATGTTCTATCCATTTTTTTCTCTGCTATCCTCAGCAGGTTGGCTTCATTCTTGTCAGTAGAAATAGACATAGAAAGACAAAGTCACTCTCCTCTGCTACATATTTTCTCCTTCATGAGTGCTATCTGGAACTGAGGCTGCCATTTCACAACCCTAAGGTGATCCAGTTTGAAGAAAAGCCAACATGTTGAGGAGAGCAGAGCAGAAAGATAGACTAATCCCTGCTGATGTAACCGACCTTGGCAACTGCCGTACCACAGCACTTACTGTATTAGAGAAATTTTCCCTTTTTTCCCCTTGTCTAGGGGTTTTACCTTACACAATATAAAAGTTACCACAAGAATTATAACATAAGCTTAATGAATGTTATTATCAATCCTATAATGAATAATATTATTATCAATCCTACAAAAAATGATTGGAGTTTAGATAGGAATCAAGACATTTTGTTTAAACAAGGGCTTCTCAACTTTAGCATTGTTGACATTCTGAGGCAAATAATACCTTGTCATGGAGGTGGTGGAATGCACTGTAGCGTGTTCACCAGCATCCCTGGCCTCCACCTACCTGTAGCTTCCCACCACCTACTTGTGACAATAAAAAATGTCTCCAGAAATTGCCAAAAGTTCTCTGGGAGATGAGAACCACTGGTCTAAATGTATCATTTTATAAATAAGTAAACTTAGAATCACTTTTTAAAGATCATATAGCTATAAAATTGTTGAAGATATAAAAATCCCTGTGTACTAGTTTTCAACAGATATTTGTTGTATGGCTACCTCTTTTTATCTGTGGGCCACTGTGTTTAATGAATTAAAATTATGCAACTATATATGGATGAAATATAGAAATGTACTAGTATTAGTTTTGCTGTTAGTGACAAAAACTCAAAATAACAGTGCTTCAGGCAAAATGTTTTTCTCACATAAATCTAGGTCTTGGATGGAATGGTCTGTTATTAGGATCCTGGCTACTTGTATTTCCTTGTTTTACTAACTTAAAACATCCAGCTTCCACTTCAAAGATCAACATAGTTGCTCTAGAGCATTTGGGTCGATAGGAAGAAGGAAAGGAAGCAGGAAGTATCCATGACATCTTACATCTAAGGATGTATCACATTTTCCACACCATTTCCACTTCCTCCCATGCTCAGAACCTAGCTGCAAGTAAGGCCAGGGACAGGAGTCTTATTTGGGACAGCAATCTATCTGGCCAACATTAATTGTTCTATTATTGAAGAATAAAGGGAGAGAAGACATTGGGGGACAATAGGGCAGTCTCAACTATTGGAAGAATGGGAAGCATAAGAAAGGAGAGACTGTAGTGAAGGAAGGCAAAAAGGGGAAGAAAAAAGGAGGAATATAACTGTAAAATGCCTGGCATCTACTAGATCCTCAGTGAAGATGAGTTATCTTTCCTCTTTCAATCGTCCTTTGAAGTTGATTATTTAAGTACTATCACTAGTTGTTGTGTCTAACCTTTTTCCAGGATGATGTCATTATTTAAACTAACAGCCAAACCTAAATGCAACTTAACTAAACACATTTAAATTAAATGTAACTTTCCTGGCATTTTAATTCAAACAGAGAAGGAGAGATTTTGCTTCCTTTTTTATTTCTGACAGCACTTTGATATGAAATTTTATTTATTTATTCATTCATTCATTCATTCATTCATTTATTATTTTGGAGTTATGACCTGTTGCTTTCTGACATTAATTCATCATTTCTACTGTGCTTATAGTCTTTATTTCTGAGCTGATTACCCAGCAAAGCTGTAGGAACACAACATATGACTATTATTATTATTATTTTTATCTCATGCTCATTTCACTGCAGATGGAGTGGAAAATATACTACATGAGAGAATGTTATTAAAGAAGTTTTCTGGTCAATCACAACTCATGTGGACCTTTTGTGTATAAGTCTGGTCATGCACTGGAAGGTTACATTTAGGGGGCTGCCAGAATAGTTTACATTATTTTCAACTACTAAAAGTTGAAGCTGAATTTCTTTTGAGTTTCATATTTATAATAAATAATTCAATTTAAGCTCCTGGTGTTTATGAAACTGTATAAAAATAAAATGTTTCAGTTTTTATCTATTCATTTAAAAAGTTTTCACTGTTAGATAATCTTCGAAATGCTCAAGGTTATTGTATGCTATTGGGATCAAATGAGATCTGCAACATTTGTCACAGAACATGTTTCCTGACTCCTAAGTCTGAGTGCATCCTTCCTGTGCATTCACAGGGCAGTTTACCTACAATACTGGTTCCCTTGCCTGTCCTCCTCTTGGTTTGCAACTCCTTTGACTAGAAGGATCATCTTGGTCACCTGTCAATACTGTGTACCTAGCATTCAACCAAAGTTGGTTGAATGAATTTTTTAAAATTCACAACAAAATTTACAGTTTGTATTTTATTTAATTCAATAAAATGTAAGCAATCGAATGTATGTACTTAAAGTTATTCAAAGGAACCAAAAATAATGTAGATTAGAGCAGCCATGAAGGTTTCAAGGAAAAAGAAAAGCAATGAGCATCTTTATCCAAAGCACTGTCTCTGTCTCACCAGGAGCCATTCTTACTATTATAATTAGCTTCAACTTGTTTGCTAACATGCAATGTCAAAGGAAGAGGCAACTCTGAGATAGCTATGCCATCTCCGCTAGTGAAATTAAACTACATTTGTAACTCCTAAGACCTGGCTCTTCAAAAGTTATCATTTCTAAAGAAATGCCTATGTAAGAGATATGTGCTTGTATGGCTAATCCTCTCTCTTTACCTTGACTATGCTGCCTAGAGGACGGGTGCATTCACACTGGCTGACAGGGTAGCAGCTCTGCAGCTGCAAAAGTCACTGTGGATAGAGATGATCAGGCCAGATTTCACACTGACTTGCTAGGAGGTGAATTAGTAATGATGACACCATAGGTTACTTTGTTTTATAACAAAAAATTCAAACCAGGTAAAATATTTACACAAATTTAGCACATTTTGTACACATCAAATTTTGGTATTGGAAACTTAAAATTATTCCAAAGCCCAGTGCTTCTATTCTTTTTCCCTAGAATACCATATTGCGTTTTACTCTGTATATTTCTCACATAATATTATGAAAAACACCCAGAATTTGGGGAAGTGTACTGTCCAATGTGATTGCACTAAAACTTTGGAGTGTTTCATAGGCAGGCAATGCAGCACTAGAATAAGCAATATGAATGTATGTCTCTTTCCCTTCTCTCCATCAGATCCCCTGTTACTTTCCTTATGATTGACTATAAGTTGTACCTGTTATCTTCAAGTGATGCTTCTGAAGAACATTCCCTTTGCATTATTCTATAAAGTGGTCTACCCCCAAAACCTACCTACTACACTATTCATTTATTCACTTTTTCTTTTTTCTTTCCTGCTTTTCATCCTTTCATTCAGTAGGCACTTAATCTATACAACACTATGCTTTGTCATGGAAAAGGCAAACTAAATATATATACTCTTTTTGGGTTAAACTGATCTGAATTGTTAACTGAAATATTTCCTGTTGCTCCAAAATTGACCACTAGAAATCAATGTTTAAAACAAAGAGGGATACTCATTACTTTAAAGTGAAACCCAAACAACCAGTGGGAAATATCATCTTTGGGACATTTTGCAAGGCCATTAAACAAGCTATGCTACTCCATCTCAGCTTCTCCCATCCTTCTTCCCATTCTGTACCTGAAGACTAGGAGAACTAGAGAGAGGATATAAGCATTATCATACAAGTTATTGGCTATCTATAGTTGCTGGAGCTTTCTCCACTGAGAGAGCGTTCCTAAAAATGGAGATGAAAGGGTGTTTCCTAGCCAACAAGATAGGGGAGAGAAGCTCTGAGAAATCTCATTTTTAGAGACTGAGATGCTCTTTAAAGAGAGCAGTTGACATCTATTCCTTGATTTGATATTTTTTATGCAGTAGACTTGCAGAAGTAGACTGACCTTCCTTCTAAGCCTATATGAGCAGCAGAAAAGAAACTGACCAAAGCTGGCAAAACAGTGATGAGATATGGCCCTCTGGTCTGGCAAAGATGACTGAGTTTCAGTATGTCAAGGAGACACTGTGGGATAGCACAGCTTGTGTTGTGCAGCAACATCCTACTCAAGAGGAAGGGACCTCATCATTAAGAGGCAGGAGTAGAGAAGGGTTAGAAATGTCAACCCAGAATCTCCCACATCAGAGAATGGTGGAGAAGAGAGGGCTCTTCAATGGTAGGGCAATTCAACAGTTAAAGATTTTAGCTTTAGTTATAGTTGATAAGTTTCAGTGATTAATGTATGTAGAAAGCTGTCCCAGAAACTGGAATACATGACCTATGTGACTGACTCCAGGAGGTCAACAAGCAATTCAACCATTGAGCCTCAGCCTGTCTTCAAGTGACTGAGATGGTATCTGTGCCCCGGTATTCCAGGGAGGAACTGCTCATGATGAAGATTAAGGATTGTTGATCAGTAGATAAAGAAAAACTAGGAACATTGCTGCTGGACTGCAACTCTTATCTGACTAACCTTTTTCCAAACCCCTTACTTACTCTCTTTTTCTTTTCCTTATAAAAAAGTTGGCTTGAGATGAGATGTTAGGTTGGTTTTTAGGATACATAATCCACCACTTTATCAGATCACTGTTATCTGAATAAAGCACCCACAAATATTCAATTCTTATCTCTACATACTGATTTTGGTAGTGACAAGCAGCATGAATGCTGACTTTTCTGTTTTCAAGAACTTACATATGTTCCCCCATGAGAGCTAGCATTTGGATACATGCCTCAAAGAGGGCATCTCTGGCCAGTTTGGTTTAGCCAGAAACATAGTAACCTTTAAGTAAAAAGAACTGACAGAGAGCTAGTAACTAAAGCACTGCTATTTATTTTATTGCTCTTCAGCTCTCCTAAGTCCAAAAAAAGGAGAATAAAAAGTGTAAATGAAAGGGAAGTAAAAACAGACCATTGTTTCCTCCCTTCCAAAGGGCAAAGTAGGAGGGTTTTCTCAATCTATGAGGTATCTTAGAATTCCACTACAGGAAGAAAGAAGGAGAGATTGTAATTTCTTACACTGGACTGGGTTTTGGTTTTATAACACTAAGCCATTTGTTAAATTTCATCTACTTTTTAAAAAATCTTAAACCAATAATCCATTTATATGTTGCAAAGATCCAAATGAAAACATACTATCCTATTTTATCCATTGCATACCTTCCCTGTAGATAACAACTTATATCAAATTTTGTGACTTTATTCTACCAAAGAAAAAAAAAATTGTGTCTCTTACAAAAGATTCATGTGTCTGCTTTTTCTTGTAAAAAGTTTTATTTGATATGATATCCACTACTCTGAAACTTTGTGTTTCTTTTAGCAATTTATTATGCAGATCTTTTCCTATCAGAACATAAAGCATATCTTCATTTCTTTTATGTTTGTATAATATTACATACAGTAGATGTATGAGATTTTTTAACCATGCTTGAAATCTTAATGCCCATAAGTTACTAAAAAAACTATAGGATCTACCAGACATTATTCTAGATTTGACAAAGTATGAACAGGTGATAAGTTTATAACCTACCAAATTCTGGTTATTTAACAAGAGTTTTTCCACTAAACTCTTTAAGCTCATTTTCAAACTTTATGCTTAGCTTTATACATACAACCCCCCTCACTGTCTCATAAACATTTCCAACTGAGCAATTTTAATAGCTCATGCATATTTATTCTACACCTCCTCTTTAAAACAGGCTAGGGTCACTTCTGATGCCTAGTGACGCAGCTCATCATGGTTCCCCATCCAGCTCTCTCAGGTAGCACTAAAGAACAGTATTGATAGACTGGTTAACATTAAGGCAGGACAGAAAGTCATAATAATAAAGATCTGTCTCTTTCTTGAAATTCTTCTCTGTGAACGATTGGGTAATATCTGACATTGAACTTTAGAGTTCAAGTCTTCAAAACTATCCAACCCTACCCACCTCAACTCCCACAAAGGAGAGGCCAAGCAAGTTAAAATATTTTCATATTTTAAGGTGTTTCCTAAAAAACAGTGTTGTCAGTTGGGAAGGTAGACTGAATAATATGAAGAAAGGCTTTTGCCTAGGCAGAGTTCAGTGATCTACAGTTAAATTAGACCATTAACTTCCATCTCCATTGCCCCAGTATGTGTTCCTGGCTTGGACTCTGAGATGGGAAATGCCTATTTAGGCAATGGATAGTGAAAGCCAGCCAGAGAAATCAATATCTGTCTTAATGCTTAGAATAAGGTGGAACAATTTTCAAGCAGAATTAACGTTGACCTCATGGCTTGCAAGGAGGAGTACAGAGAAATTCCTGAGGTACCATTCTTAACTTGTTGGAACTCTGTTACTCTTAGCTGTATTCACCTGTCAAAGTACCTAGGTTTTGTGCTGTATTTTCTTTAGATCTACTAGAATCTATTTTAAATTGTCAATATTAAAATAAATGTTGGGAAAAAGGTAATAAGGATTAACCTAGAATGAATTTCTGTAATGATCCAGAAACCAAGTAAATGGATTTTAATACAGTGAAACAAGTTACAACCAAAGTACAACTTTTGAATGTGCTAAAATTCAAAATGCATTCAGAAAGGTATATCACTTCTGTGTTGTTCTTGTCAAAAACTGTTTAACTGCATTTTATCTGGGGGAATTATCATACAAACCCAAATTAAGGAACCCTCAACAAAATCACTGACCAGTAATTTTCAAAAGTGTCAAGGTCATGAAAAACAAGAAAGGACTAAAGAACTCTTTCAGATTTAAGGCAACTAAGGAGACAGCAACTAAATGTAATGTGAGATCCTGAATTGATCATAGAACTGAAAAGGAACATTAGTGGGAAAAGTGGGAAAATTTGAAAACAGAATATAGTTTAGTTAATAGTATTGTGTGAATGTTAATTTCCTAACTTTGATCATTGCACTATTGTTATATAAGATGTTAACATTAGGAGAAGCTGGACAGGATGCATTGATTTGTATCTTTTCTTTAAGGTCAAAATTATCTCAAAATAAAAATATTTTGATTTGCATTTTTTCTTTGAGTTTAAGTTTATTCAAAATAAAAAAAAAATATTTTAAAACAGATAATACAATAGGATATATAAGGCTTGTCTGGAAAAAGTCCAACAATTGTTAATATAACAAGAATGGTTTGCAGACCATCAGTGTAACTTGATAGCCAAGGAGAGTGGACTGGAATGTGCATGCAAGAACAATGATGACTTCACTGTACTACTCAGTGGGGGCAGTATACTTTATTGACTGAGAATGTACTGTATGGCCATTGCATTCAAAATGACTGAGCAAATAGTGCAACAAATCTGCATCAAATTTTGCTTAAGCTTGAACATTCTTCTGCAGAAACTATTTGGATGATTCAGAAACCTGTAGCTATGGGCAATTGGTAATTGGCAGTTCCATCATGACAACATGCATGCTCATGCATCACGTCTCATGCAGAGTTTTTTGGTGAAACATCAAATCACCCAGGTGACTCATCCCTGCTACAGACCAGATTTGGCACCCTGTGACTTCTGGCTTTTCCCCAAACTAAAATCACCTTTGAAAGGGAAGAGATTCAGATCATTCATGAGAGTTAGGAAAATATGATGGGATAGCTGATGGTGACTGGGAAAACTGTGTGAGGTGCCAAGGTACCTACTTTGAAGGGGATTGAGGAGTCATTGTCCTATGTACAATGTTTTTTGTATCTTGTTTCTTCTTCAATAAATGTCTCTATAGTTTTTTGATCCATTCATTTACTGATGGGCACTTAGGTTGCTTCCCTCACTTGGCTATTGTAAATTGTGCTGCTGTGGAATACTACGCAGCAGAAAGAAGAAGCTCTTACCCTTTGGACAGCATGGATGGATTGGGAGAGCATTATGCTAAGTGAAATAAGCCAGGCGGTGAACGACAAATATATGATCTCACCTATAAGTGCAACCTAATCAACAAAAGAAAAAAGCAAGCAAAATATAACCAGAGACATTGAAATTAAGAACAAACTGACAGTAACCAGAGAGGAGGTGGGAGGGGATAATGGGGGGAAGAAAGGGGGAGGGTTGTCAGGAATATGTATAAAGGACACATGGACAAAGCCAAAGGAGGGGTAGGATCAAGGATGGGAAGTGGGGATCACTGGGGTATGGGGTAGTGGTGGGGGGAAAATGGACACAACTATACTTGAACAACAATAAAAAATGTGAAAAAAATGAATGTCTATTTTTCGTATTAAATAACTGGATACCTTCTGGGCAGAGCTCATATATCATATATACTATATGTGTGCATATATACTATATTTCATTCCCTTTTTCTCCTTTTCTACACACACACCATCTTGAAAAACAGTTCTGCTACAAGTCATGTAGAAAATCAAGGTAAAATATATCACCATATTCTTAAAGAAGAAGCTGAAAATGAGAAGAGTAAGCATGAACTCTACTCTAGCTTTTCTAAGGCGACTTGCTGTTATTTATCAGGAGTAGTTCTCAAACCTTGGTGTACATCAGAATCACCTGGAATACTTGTTAAAACACACAAGATCGAGGCTCAGTGTCAACATTCTGACTCAACAGGTCTGGCATGCGGCCCTGAAATGTTCATTTCTAGCAAGATCCCTGGTGATAAAGATGTTGCTGGTATAGAGAACAGCCATTGAGAACCAGTGATGTGAGAACTGGTGAACTGAGACAGGGTTAATGCCAACAAAACTTTCCTACCTACCACTCTACCAACACAGTTCTTGTTAAGGTAATCATGAGCTCCATATTAAAAAATAAAACCCTAAAGATTAACTGTATTTCTCATCTTACTTGAGCTATCAGTAGCCTTTGTCACATGTGGTTGTCTTCTCTTCTTGAAAGATTTTCTTAAATTGGGTTCTAGAACACTACTCTCTTGATTTTTTCCCCCTAATTTCACTGGCCATGACTCCCTAGATCTTCCAAGCTTTAAATGTTAAAGTGAATCAAGGCTCAGTCCTTGAACATTGCTCTATTTATACTTATTTCCTGGTTGCTCCAGTCCAGTTCCATGGCCAAATAGTATCTTATGCTAAAACTCATAAGTTTATACCTCCAGGTCAGACCTCTCCAGTGAACTCTCAAGTCATATGTCCGTCTGTCTCTGTCAACGTTTCCAATTAGATGTCTAATAGATTTATAAGACTTAAATGAACTTTTTATTCCTCTCTCCATAACCTGCTTGTTCCACAATATTCTTGATCTCAGTAAACAATAATTCATTTTTTTATCCAAAAGGAATTCTACTTAAGACAAATATTCTTGTTATACATGGATTTTATAAATATTGTAAAAATTAAAATAATATTCATATTTTGTAGATTTTATCTCCAATATGAATTTTGGCACCAGTGTCTTATCTTCCTCAGCCTAAATGGTTCCAAACAAATTATATAACCACCTTAAAACAAACAAGCCATTTTAAGCAGAAAAGAGAAAGAAAGACAGTATTTTTTTATGTGTTTGCAATTACAAACTACAAAACAAACTAGATTGGATACAAAGGTATCAGGTCAAATATATAAAGCAAAAATGAACTGATCTACAAGGAGTAATTGATAATTCCACAGTTCTCTCAGTAATTAATAGATTAAATCTGCCCTCTTCACCACAAAAAACAAACAAACAAATAAACCAATGAAGATGTAAAAGAAGCAGCACATAGGCCTCTATAATCTTTGCATACTACAGCTTTCTATTTTATTGGCTTTTATGCTTGAAATAGCTCCAAGGCCTTCCTTCATATTTTCCTCTCAATTCATATTATGGTACTATTTCTTTATTGTCAGATCAAATTATACTTTAATTCTATTCTGCATTCTAATTCCCACATTTGTCTTAGTTTAACTTCAACAGTTAAATATTTTCAGTGCTTATTAGCTGTTTTTCTTCCTTTAGTTTTTCTGTTTCCTCTGGTATACAAGTTTTATTTTAATATATTTCTGTGTTTTTTTCTGATCTGCCTTGTTCCTAAATATCATTTATAACTTACACACATTAATTTTAGTATGCCATTTTATTTATTTTAAACCAAACTACCTATTTAAATGTTATATTTTAAAACTATAGGAAACAAAAAGAATAACTAAGAATCATATTTAAACAAATGCTAAGATATGCCTATAAAATTTGACCCATAAAGTACAAGTCACTTTTTTGAAGCTTTAAGGGGAACAAATGTGTTTATACATTTTGTCGTGGAGCTTTATCTCTGAGCCCCGCGTCCGCCACAGATGAAGAATAAGTCTACCAAGACATGATCTGCTTGGGGAGGAGAGGTGGCTGATCTCTCAAAGGAGAAGGGCCCAGAGCCTTTTCCTCCATGGGCTTTTATTAGGTTCATTTTGCACAGGAATACAGATAAAGCTCATCAATCATTGTCAGGCAGTAAGGGTCAAACAACACATAACTTATAGAGAACTTGGAGGGCTTATTCTGAGTTACGGTCAGTTAGTTAAAGGGCTATAAAACTTTGGGTGCCAGACTCATTTCAGGTCTGGACCCTTATCATTTAAGCTGAGGGTATAAATAAAGCAGGTTTCACAGGATTGTATGCATTCTTTCTTAGGTCTGATTCCCCAGGGAATCCGCCCCTCCCAGCACAGGACTGCACTGCCCTCTGTTATTGCTTCAGGCTCAAGTCAGGCAGGGGAAGTAAGGTAGCCAAGAGATTAGGAGACTTCTTGCAGACAGAATGAGGACTCAGGCTATTTCAAAGCTGAGGGGCGAGGGTCCATCACCCCGTTTTTCTATAGCCCCTCCGAGTCCTTCCCTGTGGGCCTTTTCCATGACCATGCCTGTCTTAGGTTGTTCCTCCCTGGAGAAATCTTACCCGTCATTGGCTAACTGGTCAAGCTCAGGGCCAAGCAGGGTAAAGTGGGCAGAGATGGCACCCCTGCCAGGGAAATAAGCTTTGCCTCCTTAATGGCTCATGGTCCCAAGGTCTCTGATTCAGCCTTAACCATGGGGGTTTACAGCTTCTGAAACCAGCCAGGGCAGTTCCCAACAACATTTTATCAATTTAATTTTTTAATTTAATAAAACTCATATGGTGATTATGTGAAAACCATGCATCTGTTTTTTAATAAAAACATTGAATTTAGGCTTACAATATACTAGTCTATATGATTCTCTCTGATGATATTTTAATATAGTCTTAGTTATTTGAAAAAAAAGTCTCAATCCACACTTAGGAGTTCTCTAGAAGGAAACTGGGTATATAGACCAAATATAACTAATAAATTAAAACCTATTTACAGAAACACATTTTTAAAGTTTTGACTAAAATTATTTTTTTACTTTTTAACATTATGTTCAAATACAGAAGTAGATTAAAAAAATAACATATATTTGTTAGTGGCTGAGGGTAGGCCCCAGCAATCTGAATGTTAATGAGCCCCCAATGCTGGGTGACTCTGACACAAACTAGTGTCGATCATACATTCTCAACAGGATGATATTTCTCAGAAAGGTGTGAAAATTGTTTTCTGGGTGAGGAGGAAACCATAGATATTACAATGCCTACATCAAAGTTCTACCCTACCAACAAAATCTTATTCCTTAGTATTTAATTTCAAGACAGAGTGGCAATATTCAATACATCTCCTATGAGATTCTAGGAAAAATGTTGACAAGCATTGGGGTAGATCAACTTGGGACAGGGAACCATGAAGCTTTTGTAGATGAAAAGAACTATTATCTGGGTCCTTAAACGCTGACTAGGACTGAGAAAAGTAATGCAGAAGAAGAACCGAGTTCCCAGGGAGATCCATGCTTTTCAATTGCACCAACCCAAGCAACTGCAGTACAAAAACTGGGTGCAGGGATCAGGACAAGGATGGGACCAAAAACTTCAATTCAAAAATTATTGAGCGGGTTCATTACCTTGAAAGGACAGAAGTAGTTGTCTCAGGAATGAGTAAAATAAAATCCTGGTTAAAACTGCTGAATGTTTAGAGCAATCTGATACATTGGGCCTCAGGTCCAAAGTACTTGTGCAAATCTCACTACTGGAATCAAGGCATTGAAATTCAGGATTCAGGGAAATCAGAATAAATTTGGAAAATGAGGTCTAAGAAATAGTGAAGAAAAATGATCCAAATGTTTACTTTGAGCACTAGTTGCCTGGCGTGATGAATGGGTATGTGTGTGTGTGTGTGTGTTATGTACAAAGATTGCATAGATTAATATGCAATCTGATATTAGTAGTTTATTTCCTTTCATAAGCATAGAGCTCACACGTTACTTGTTTACTACTATATCAACCACATAATAGGTGTTCAGGAAACATTTTTTGAAAGAATAAATCTTGGACTAGGTAGTATGGCCATTGATGTCCTCAAAACTTTAGCTTTATTCTTTAGACTTACATATATTTACTTTGTGAGACAAGGAACATTGCAAAATTGCATGAAATCTGTGTCTGTGTGTATATACTTGCTTGTGCACAATTGCTGGAATCCTCAGGTGACTGGAACCCTTCTACAGAAGAACCACTGCTGTAAACACTAAGGGGATTTGAAGGTTTCTGGATAATGACTTCCAGTTTGTTAGCATCAAATAAAGTGCTTTATACCAAGTGGGCAAATCACACGAACTGATTCTACCTTTGCAGTGGCATTTAAACTTGATGTTTCTCCAGCCCATGTCCCTGTCTTTCCCTGGTATAGTGGTTCATATACTGCTTAGAATTTCTCACTAAAAATGCAAAAGATCAGAGAAGTTTTTGACCACTCACAGATTAATGACCAATTATGAACTAGATAAATTTTATAATCAAATTATGACTTAAATCAGTATGCAGTCTTTGGATCATTGACTGTGAATTTTTATCCTAGAGATTTTTAACCATGTGCTTTTAAATAATTTAAATAATCTTAGATGAAACAACAGAAATCTCCAGCAAAGCCACATAACCTTTTCATTCTTTGTAGAAATCACAATAAAGACTTGTTTAGACACCTACCATTTCAGTAACTGCAAGAACCTAACAAGAATTAGTAACTTTCTAATTGGTTGGCATGTCAAAAATTATGCATTTCAGGCTCAGTGATCTTTTCATATTAACTCTTTTTTAAATTTAATTTTTATTTATTATTTATTTTTAAAGATTTTATTAATTTATTTTCAGAGAGGGGAAGGGAGAAAGAGAGGGAGAGAAAAATCAATGTGTGGTTGCCTCTCAAACAAACCCTTACTGGAGACCTGGCCCTAAACCCAGGCATGTGCCCTGATTGGGAATCCAACCCGTGACCTTTTGGTTCACAGGCTGGTGCTCAATCCACTGAGCTACACTAGCCAGGGCTTCATATTAACTCCTGAAAGAGCCAAAGAAAGAGAAGAATGAAAAACACGTAACACAAAGCTTTCCTTCTTTTTTTCCCCTGGAATAACATCGTTTTATTCTTATAGGTTTGGGAAAAGAAAATCTATTCCACCTGGGTACACTGTGTGGTGCTTGCATGTTCTTCCCTTGTCTGGTTTTCTCCTGGGACCCAGGTTTCTTCCCACAGCCTAAAGGTAGGCAGGTGAGAATTCGTGTCTAAATTGCCTAGGTGGGCCCTGTGATAGAAGGGTCTTCTGTCCAGGGTTGGCCCCCACATTGTGTTCAGATAGGCTCCTGTCAACCACAACTCTTAACTGTAATAAGTGGATTGGAAAATAATCTTCCCTGCTTTTGTTCATTAATTAAATGTGTGTATAGCTCACATTTATTGCAGTGTTTAATATTAGAAGTGCTGGGTGATGTTTTTGTAACCAGAAATAGGCCATAGGAACTTAACTCTTGTCTATGTAAATTATCCTATAGCAAAATTTTGTCACAGTCTCCATAATTACCATAATTTTTACCATATTATTACTATAAAATTATTACCATAATTTTGTAGTAAAATGACTAAAATGTTGTAATTTACTATAATTGAGAACCACCCTCCCTGCCCTGGTAGTCTCTAGGTCACTTTTTCCACTTAGAGATCTTGTGTGCTAGCCTCAGGAAGATGGCTGGGGGCAGGGGAGATAAGTACTGCTCAATGAGACCCACAAGGTGGTTGTAACTGTCTTCTTCATACTGCATGAACACAGACTGCAGATTCAGCTCCTTGTATAGTGCCTTCACCCAGGACACCTTCTCAACCTCCTTTTGTCTGTAATTTTCCTACAAGATCTGGCACTGTTCTGGAGAGGCCTGTTGCAGACACTGAATCACCAACCAGCTGCATTTACTGTCCTGGATGTCAGGCCAATCTTGCCTGTCACACTGGAGTCCCCAGAAAGGTCAAGGTAATCATCTTGAATCTGAAAGAGCTCCCCCATCTCCAACAGGATCTTCTTGGCATTGGCATGTTCCTTCTCCCCATCAATGCCCACCGTATACATGGCAGCAGCTACAAGAAGGTAGAAGGAGTAGAAACCTGTCTTATACTTGACAATAGATTTGTACCTCTTTTCAGTGAATCTGCCAAGATCCATGCTGCCTTGTGGGACTGTGATGAGGTCCAGGGTCTGTCCAATCACAGTATGATAGTAACTCTGCAGGAAGAGCTCTATCAGGTTCAGGTAACAGTACTGATTCCAGCAATAGAGCTTCAGCAGTTGGTAGATATATGCTTTCAGAAGAATTGCATCATTGATGGTATCCAAACCTATGCCTGGCTTCTAATACCAGAAGATCTGCCCCCGTTGGGTGAGGGATGAATTCATAATGTCATCTGACACCAGGAAGAAAGCATGGAGCAGTTCCACATACCAGCCTACAGTTATGGCCTACTGGACTCTGTCAGCATTGAGCTTTCTTGGTTCCACCAGATCCTGGAATGTTATCAGCACAGTCATACCCCGCTATTACTTGCCTCCAATGACATTGTACTCCAGGACCTCCTTGAGAGGGGCAATAGCATCTCCTATTTCTGGGTGCCCCATGTCATCCTCAATCAGCACCCTGACAATCTTGGAGAAGTGCTGGGTAAAACTCTGCTTTTTTTGGTCATAAACATCCAACTTCTGTTCTCCATTCATTCTGAGGGAGGAGTGAAGTACTCTGTTGCGGGATGCAGGTTCTTGAAAGCTTTCCTTCTTCATTTTCTTCTTCCTTTCAGTTTCCTATCACACTGGCTAAATCTGTTCAGAAAGGGTAATTTAAGAAATTTTAGCTGTGGAGGTATAAAGCCAACTGCATTCTATTTAAAGAAATAGTGAGTCTAAGTGCTGCACTCCACACACTTGGGCATTAGGGAAGGACAGGCCTTTGTAAATCTTATGGGGCTCTAAGGAACAAGACTCTAGTGCATAATGGATATGTAACTATTTGTGGAGGCATGTGTCTACTTTTAAGAGCAAGGGGCCCAGAACTGTATGATACAGCACTTAGTCACACATTCAGCAAGCTTGTTTAGCACCATTTGCATGCAAGTCACTTTATGTAATCTGAATGGTTTAGAACATAGACTTCCTACAAGTTGCTGCCTGACTCGATAATGTGTAGATGGAAGCAATGACTGTTAATATATATCATGATTTAAAGATACTACAAGGCCTCCTCTGCCCCAAACTATTGCTCTTTCTGGCTTGGTGTGGCTCGATCCACTCTTCATTTTGGCTTTATAGTCATGTCTCAGGAACCTACTCTTTTTTTAGGCAACTGAAACAGGAAGGTTTCATTCAATCCTTCAATAACAAGAACAACAATAGCAATAACAATAAAAGCCTCTTGAGCATCTACCCTGTTCTTTCCCTGTGTTGCCATACCTGAATACTTTGGATGACCCAGCAGTCTTTCAACTCTATTCATTTTATAAAAAATAACAGAGCAACCAAAGGTCCCTAAAAGATACAAGTGAATATCCGTTTAGCAGATTAATTTTTCTCCAAGGGTCTTCAACCCACACCAAGATCCCAGAAGTATTAAATACAAAACAGCTTATTTTCAAGCATGGCTACCATAAGAAAATTTGGCTGGTTAGTAGAGAGTTTTGCAAAGAGTGACTGCCATAAATAATATTTAGGTCCCAATAATAGGGAATAGAGAGTAACAGAAATTGACCAAACTGTGAAGACTTACTATTTCAACAAATATTTGTTTAACACTATTCTATGCCAAGGCCATCATTGAAGATGACAGACATAGCCCCTGATCTCATGAGTGAAAGAGACCTATGGACACTAAAAAAAGATACAAATAAAAAAATCAGTATTGTGGACTTTCAGCCAAGATGGAGGTATGGCTGCATACATTTTGCCTCCTTGCAAAACCAAAAGAAGGACAACAACAAATTTAAAATCAGAAAATAACCAGAACTGCCAGAAAATCAAACTGTATGGAAGTCTGACAAACAAGGAATTAAAGAAGAAACATTCATCCAGACTGGTAGAAAGGGTGAAGGCAGGCAGCCAAGGTGGAGAGGACTTGTGGCAAGGCAGTGGCTGGAGGATTTGGATGGGCGATGTGGCGGTTGGCCAACTGAGTGCTCCCACATTTGTGTGCAGATAAACCGGGAGGAACTGGGGAGTGAAAGACCATACTGCCCAGGGTTCTAGCACAAAGAAATAAAGCCTCAAAACCTCTGACTGAAAAAAAAACTGTGGGGGTTGAGGTGGCAGGAGAAACTCTGAGTCTTATAGGAGAATTCATTGGAGAGACCCACAGGGTCCTAGAATGTACACAAAACTACCCACCTGGGAACCAGCACTAGAAGGGCCCAATTTACTTGTGGGTAGAAAGGGAAGAGATTGAAAACCGGCCAAGAGCCAAGCAAGCTGCACTGTTCCCTCTCGGACCCCTCCTCCAGATACAGGGCTACAATGCAGTGAAATGGGTTGCCCCACAGTGGGGAATACCTAGGGCTCCAACCCTTACTATGTAACAGCTACAGCAAGACAAAAAAAAAAAAAAAGGCCCAAATGAAAGAATACATCACTGCTCCAGAAAAAATACAGCTAAGCTATGAGGAGATAGCCAGCCTATCAGATGCACAGATGCACAGTTCAAAACACTGGTAATCAGGACGCTCACAGAAATGGTTGAGTATGGTCGCAAAATAGAGGAAAAAGTGAAGGGTATGAAAAGTGAAATAAGTGAAAATATACAAGGAACCAACAATGATGGGAAGAAAAATGGAACTCAAATCAATGGTTTGGAGTAGAAGGAAGAAATAAACATTCAACCAGAACTGAATGAAGAAAGAAGAATTCAAAAAAATGAGGAGAGGCGTAGGAACTTCCAGGACTATGTTAAACATTCCAACATCCAAATTATAGGGTTGCCAGGAGGGGAAGAGGAAGGGCAAGAATTTAAAAACTTATTTGAAAGCATAATGGAGAACTTCCCCAATCTGGCAAAGGAAATAGACTTCCAGGAAGCTCAGAGAGTCCCAAAAAAGTTAGACCCAAGGAAGCACACACCAAGGCACATCATAAGTACATCACCCACAATTGAAGATGAGGAGAGAATCTTAAAAGCAGCAAGAGAAAAGGAGACAGTCACCTACAGAGGAGCTTCCATAAGACTATCAGTGATTTCTCAAAAGAAACCTTACAGGCAAGAAGGGGCTGGAAAGAAGTCATGAAAGGCAAGGACTTACATCCAAGATTACTCTATCCAGCAAAGCTGTCATTTAGAATGGAAGGGCAGATAAAGTGCTTTCCAGATAAGATCAAGTTAAAGAAGTTTATCATCACCCAGCCCTTACTATATGAAATGTTAAAGGGACTTATCTAAGAAAAAGAAGATCAAAACTATGAACAGTAAAATGACAACAAACTCACAACTATCAACAACTTGACCTAAAAAAACAAAAACAAAAAGGAACTAAGCAAACAACTACAACAGGAACAGAATCACAGAAATGGAGATCACATAGAGGGTTATCAATGGGGAGGGGTGGGGGAAAATGGGGGAAATGGTACAGGGAATAAGAAGCATAAATAATAGGTACAAAATAGAGAGGAGGAGGTTAAGAATAGTATGGGAAGTGGAGAAGCCAAAGAACACATATGTATGACCTATGGACATGAACTAAGGTCGGGGAATAATGGTGGGAGAGGGAGTACAGGGCAGAGGAGAATAAAGGGGATAAAAAAATGAGACAACTGTAATAGCATAATCAATAAAATATATTAAAAAATCAGTGTTGTAATTACTTCTATGAAAGAAGCAAAGCAGATGCAATTATGAAAATACACAGGGTCTGGCAGAAGTAAGGCTTGCTTGAGTGTGGTTGATAGGGTGATATCATGGGTGTAATAATTTATAGTTATAATTTGAGCATTTCCCCTAAAATGTCATATGGTATGCTTGAGTGTGATATTGTTATGTTACAGAATTACATGCTCATGATTTTATAATAAAATATTTTATAATAAAAAAGGGTGTTATTTGTGCCAGACCCTGTGTGATAGCTGTTATGCAGTCAGAAAGTGACATTAAACAAAGGAGTACTCTACCACTAACATAAAGTGTGATAATACAAGGAGATAGTAGCATAGGTGAAGGAAAAGTTAAAAAAAAAAAGAGAGCAAATGAAAATGAGAAATAAAGGAAGGAAAGCTATCTAACCATATTTCAAGTCAATTAAAAGAGACCTTGGACCTCAAAGGTACAGATCCCAGGCTTTATGGTTTGACACCCCTAGACTCTAATATATAGAGTTAGTTTGACAGCCAGGGAGGGATGGCAATGAAAATGTAAAGAATTTTCTGATGTGACAGACCAAGGAACAGCAAGTTTATAAACCACTGTGAGTTGATTAAATTCATAAGAAAATTTGATGTGTCAAATACTGAAAGATGAATGAAGTCATATGAGCCATTATTTCCAATGCTGTGTCCACCCCAGACTATGCTTACCTGGCAATTTATACAACATAAAATGGTCCTGGATTATTTGTTACTGGTTTAGGTGAGAAGAGATAGTGTGTTACAAAGAAAAATGTACTGGGTTAAAAAGGTAGCATTATCACATTGTTGAGCTATGTTATAAACTATAGAGAACAAGAAATATCACCCCTACCTCTTTCCTCCCCTGCCTTCCATTTCCTATTAAAGAGAGGGTTGCGGTAGAAGAGAGTCAGGCCCACTGTCCTGTGGAATTGAGGAGCCCAAAGGTCCAACAGGAAACTGTCTCAGGAGTAACAGTCACATTGTCACTATTGGTGTATGACCTGGGTTATTGAAACCTTGTGGACTTATGTTTCCTTTTAAGTATAGAAAAAACCAGAAAAGAAAGAGGGATAAAAGAACAAAAAATGGTCAGAGTCAGCCAGAATCAAGATGGTGCTGGATCTGACCTCCAGAACACCCTGAATCTTATACACTGATTACAATACGTTAACATGCTAAGTGACACATGCATTGGTGCTGTGACAGCTCTGACTCAGACCACATAAAGAAAGAAAAGGGGTGGCACCTCAGTTCTGGGAACAGACCAACTTATTCTGGAAAATTGATTATTGTCCCTTTACAAACAATCTTCCACATACTTCTCTTGGACAAGAAGTTGATTTTTGGGTCTGACTCCCGCTTCTCTATTCTCAGGCCATTGAGTAAAAGCTTGTGTGGCTGAACAGTCAGCTTTGGTTTAGTTTTTCTGGCTTGGTGACACTGAACGGAGAAAGAACACTCAGAAGGACAGGAGGGTCCTTCCAGGGGATCGGACTCCCACAGCAGGGGCCTGGACAATCTAAGTTGGTAACAACATTAACTATTGGGCAATCAAAAATTATAGCTCCAAAACATGTATGTTAGGTCTGAGTTATGGGCTGATTTTTATGTGATATTCAAGTCTAAAAAATAATAAAACACAAAAAACCCTGACACTGAGACCTTCTGACCAGGCAAATTCCTAATTCTGCATAAAGCTGAGGCCCTTAGAACCTGAGAACCACCATTTAGATTACATGTGCATTCTTTTGCATCACTTTTTTTTTGTTAATTAAATAATTAAGCAGATGAAAAGACTGAGTCATCATTCTCCCCAGACTTCAAAACAGGGTAGGTATTACATAGTCTAGTCTAACACAGTATGGGAAATTATGAAATTTCATGTTTGAAGCCTGGTTCCTTGATACACAGTACCTGGATTATTTTCTAGGAAGCCATGAAACATATTCCCCCAGTGTGTCTTTAAATGGTGTGTTATCCCCAAAGAAGAGTCATTAAGGAAAATCCAAATCACTAAAAGACAGATGACTTCCTCACTGAGAGGAGGACAGTGAGATCCACTGGGGGTTGGGATAAGCTGGCCAAGATACTTAATATATGATTTTGTGGAAATTAAAGGAAAAAAATGAACTGTAATCCAAAATTTCAAGCAGATATTTCCGTGGCTTTATTGCATAGGATATTAATTTCTGAGTCTCAAACAATATCTTGGCAAAATATGGTAATAGAATATGAGCTCTGTGATTTACCAGAGTCCAGTTTGACTTTTAGTAATGGGACTCATTCACTTATTTTCTCATTCGTTCCACAGGTTTCTATGAGAGTATAAATGGATCTGTTAGAGACACATATATAAACAAGACAAACAGAGGCTTGGGGAGAAAAAAGGGTGTTTTTAAATAAGAAACAAATATGTAAATAGAAAACAGTTGTGAGACTAGTAATGAAAATACTTGGTGTTTATGAGTATTAATAGGAGCATCTGATTTAGCCTGGGGGTCTGAGAAGCTTCCTTCAAAGAATCTTCATTGGAGATTGAAAGGATGAAGATTTAATCGGGCATGTGGGTGGAGGGGGAGATAAGAGTTCCAGACAGAGAAAACTATATTTGCAAAATAATCTGTACATTTTTCATCTAGTTGGCAAATGTCACAAACTTGGGTGGTACTCTCTTATGAGTGTATGAAGAAAAAGTTTCCTTCTACACTGCTAGTGTAAATTGGCAAAACACCTATAAGGGGGCAATTTGGAAATAAGATCAAAGAAAATTACCAGTTCACATACCTTTTAATCCATTAATTCAGCATCTTTGACTGTGGCCTATATTTGTACACATATGGGCAGTATGACAATATATTCATAATGACATGCTGAAGTAATAATTCAAAAAGAGTAGAAACCATTATTGATCACTAAGAGCTAGATCAGTAAAATATAATACATCCATTCAAAGAAATACAATGATACAAAGCATCATGTAGTTATAGAAAGGAAAGGTTTGTTTCTCTTTTATTTATTTATTTATTTATTTATTTATTATTGCTCAAGTACAGTTGTCTCTATTTACCCACCACCAGTCCCCTCTGCCCCAGTCATCCCCACTTCTCACTCTCCATCCTATCCCCCTTTGGCTTTGTCCATGTGTCCTTTATACATTTTCCTCGATGACCCTTCCCCTTTTTTTTTTCCTGTTACCTCCCCATACCTCTCTGGTTACTGTCAGTTTGTTCTTTATTTCAATGTCTCTGGTGTCTCTGGTTATATTTTGCTTGCTTATTTGTTTTGTTGATTAAGTTCCACTTATAGGTGAGATCACATAGTATTTGTCTTTCATTGCCTGACTTATTACATTTAGCATAATGCTCTCCAGATCTATCCATGCTGTTGCGAAGAGTAGAAGCTCCTTCTTTCTTCCTGCTGAGTAGTACTCCATTGTGTAAATGTACCATAGTTTTTTTATCCATTCATTTAACTGATGGGCACATTGGCTCTTTTTAGCACTTGGCTATTGTAAATTGTGCTGCTATGAACATTGGGGTGCATAGATTTTTTGAATTGGTGTTTCAGGATTCTTAGAGTATAATCTCAGCAGTGGAATTGCTGGTTCAAAAGGCAGTTCTATTTTTAGTTTTTTGAGCAAATTCCATACTGTTTTCCACAGTGGCTGTACCAGTCTGCATTCCCACTCACAGTGTACTAGGGTTCCCTTTCCTCCACATCCTCTCCAACATTTGTTTGTTGATTTGTTTATGATGGACATTCTGACTGGTGTGAAGTGGTATCTCATTGTGGTTTTAATTTGCATCTCTCTGATGGCTAGTGATGCTGAAAATCTTTTCATATGTCTCTGGGCCCCCCTGTATGTCCTCCTTGGAGAAGTGTCTGTTCAAGTCCTTTGCCCATTTTTTAATTGGGTTGTCTGTCTTTCTGAATTGGTTGGTTTCTCTTTAGTAGACCATGTTGGGGTCCTTCCCATAGCCTCTTCATTGAACTGCTGAATATACAGAGTCCGGCAGAAGTAAGGCTTGCTTAAGTGTGGTTGGTAGGTAATAATATGTGTGTAATAATTTACAGTTTTAATTTGAACATTTCACCTAGGATGTCATATGGTGTACTTGAGTATGATATTGTTATGTTACAGAATTACATGCTTATGATTTCGTAATAAAAGATTTTGTAATAAAAAGGGGAATTATTTGTGACAGACCCCTGTATCCTTCACTACAATGAGTGTTCATTGCTAACCAATCAGTGCTGCATCCACCCCAGATAATTAATTTCAGCCAGTGAGAGCTTCCATCTCAAAAAGAGATACCTTGGAGTCGACACATCTTCCAAGGGTCTAAGAGATAGTTGTCCGTAACCAATATTTGACTTAAATAAAAGCTGGTCTCCTTTTCTCAAAGCAGAACAATCTGGTGTGATTACTATTCAGAATTCATTGCAGGAACAGACTGAAGCTTGTCTCGGGGGAAGCCACATTGGTGTCCATCTTCTTCTCTTGCTCTTTATTTCCCTCACTTAAAGTTTCCCACCTGAGAATGTGCACACACCTAGTAATTCACCAAAACAAAAATATACATCTCAGGATCTACTGTGAGGGAACCTGATCTATAAGAATGATTTTTTTTTTTGCTTTAAAGATCCTAAGCCAGGCGGTGGAAGACAAATATCATATGCTCTCACTTATATGTGGAACCTAATCAACAAAACAAATAAGCAAACAAAATGTAACCAGAGACATTGAAATAAAGAACAAACTAACAGTATCCTGAGGGGAGGTGGGAAGGGATAATGGGGAGAAAAGGGGGAAGAGTCATCAAGGAACATGTATAAAAGACCCATGGACAAAGTCAAAGAGGGGGTAGGATCGAGGGTGGGAGGCAGGGATGGCTGGGCTTGGGGTGAGTGGTGGTGGGGAAATGGAGACAACTATACTTGAACAACAATAAAAGAAAAAGAGAGAGGGAAAAAATAAAGATATCCTAAGCCATAAAATATTTGAAACCACATTTCATGGAAAGTTTGAAAGTAATTGAGAAAAACAAAAAATGGCTTGAGTTACTGACAGCTGGGCTGGAAAGATCCATCTTTTTTTCTGAGTTTCAAAGACAACTCAGTTTATTCTATAAACTGAAGGGCCTGTCTTATTCCTTAAATGCCCAAATTAACTAATCCCTACTACTTTAAAATTAGGACCAAATTTTCTGCAGCACTTCTTGGCAAGTACAGCAACTATACACCTGCCCTGAGGAAAGTGGATTACTAGATCCTCTCAGAGCAGAGAGCTATGGACCATATGCTCCGTAACAGAATTCACAACTGGGGTAGATGGGGAAAATAACCCAGAACAAATCAAAACAAAGGAAAACAAACACAAAACTTCACCCTTGAAACAATCTCCTTTGAGTATACAGTAGTCCTGCTTACCTGTGGTTATGCTATCTGCAGTTTGAGTTATCTGTGGTCAACCATTGTCTGAAAATATTAAATAGAAAATTCTAGAAATAAACAATTCTTAAGTTTTAAATTGTGTGCCATTCTGAGTAGCATGACGACATCTCACATTGTCCTGCTCCATCTTGCCCTGGTTGTGACTCATCCCTTTGTCCAAAGTATCCATGTTGAATACAATCACCACCCATTAGTCACTTAGTAGCCATCTGAGTTATCATATAGTCATGATATTGCAGCCTTGTGCTCATGTCACCCTAAATTTACTTAAAAATGGCCCCAAAGAGCAAGATAAGTAATGCTGGCTATTCAGATATACCAAAGAGAAGTCATAAAGTGCTTGCCTTAAGTAAAAAGGTATGTATGTACAAGAAAAAAATGTAGTATATATAAAGTTCAGTACTATTCCCAGTTTGAGGCACCTACTAGAGGTCTTGGAAGTATCCCTTTCAGATAGGGGGTGGGGGAGTGTACTAATGTACTTAAAAAAAATGGCTAGAGATAGAGTGTATACTTTTTTTCTATCAATGCTCTTATGATTTCCATTCCATTGTAAAGTTATCTTCCATCCATTCTTAGAGGCCAGCAAGTTACATTTCTGAAATGGTTACTTCAAGCTTCATATAAACATTCATTATATATTCTTGCCCACTGAAAACCTATAACTAAAACGATCATTTCAACAGTGCTAAGCTGCTTTTAGTTTGCATTAATAAAGTGGAGTTCAGCCACCATAGGTATCGCTTACATTTTTATGCAAAGTTAAAAGTGACAAACCACACCTGAGGGTATTTGATGTTCTGCTGCCTTATCTGTGTTTGAGAAACCCATTTTGTGCAAGTCCAGAAACACCCTCTCACAGTCATTTAATGTTGTGGGTCTCTAAACAATGGTGATTAATTTTGTTTTGTTTGGCAAACACAAATTATCCCATAATCATTTTAGCCTGCCAGCCAAGCTTACATTGACTTGTTTGTGTTTTAGAGAAGAAAATGCAGTGACTGTCATGAAAAATGGAAAGGGTTAGAGGCAAATAAAAGATTTTCTGTGCTGAGGAAAAATGCAGCTACTTTAATTTTCTACACCAAATAGGTTTCATTTGATATCTAAGTAAAGTGAATTTGAAAGTAGAAAAAGGCACTTCAGTTTTCAAGAAAACTGGTTTTTAGGCATCCATTATAAGTTTTGATTTATAGGCTTGCCTCATACAAAACAGCAGACACTAAATGGGATGAAAATTTCTACATTTCCCATTCGAAAACACTGCAACTTGTTATGGCATACAAAAGTTCAGTAATGCATTTTATACATGAGCACACATACAAACATATACAACATATTCTCATAAACTTCTTGAAACCTAATAAGTAATTTGACATAAACTTATTGGTTGAAAGGGAAAAGGAAAGAAGGAGAAACAAAGGAAAGAAAAAGTGTAGGGAAGGAAGAAAGAGAAAGTGAAGCAAGTCACGTTGGTGTTTGCATAGCTGATCCCATGTCATCTTCTGTCACGTAAAGGGTAATGTAAAATAACCGAACAACTAGGTTTCCCTTGTGCCACTTCCTACCTCTAAGACACTGTGAAAGTCAGTGTCCTTTCCTAGGTATTCATTTTCTTAACTAAAAATGGGCAGGAGGACCACTACTTTTCCAAGGCCCCTCCTAGCAGTGACCTCCTATGATTTTGAAGCGATGTCTGCAACAGAAGCTATTTGATAAATGTCCCTTTAGTGCCAGCTGGAAGGTTGATGAAAGTCAATAGGATACAAAGTTTCCAGGGAACTGTGCATAGTTTGAAAAGTAAGAGTCATTGAAATGTTCCGACAAAGAAGAGAAAGGTGTCAAGTCAGCAATCTGGAAATACCCTTTTGGGTAACATAAGAAACAATTATATTCCATCAGACATTTCTGAGAGTTCACCTTGACAGCCTTTGCCATTTCATCTTTGTCTCTAAAGCATACACCTGCCACGTTAGACGTAATGGCTCTTCCCTTTGGATACTCTTAAGTTCTTCTGACTTGGTCGGATAAGTTTAATTGCAAAGTATCATCCACTTTTAAAATACTAATTTTCTTTGCTTGGCTCATTCTTTATTTGAGATAGGGATAATATGACCAATCATGCAATGTTCTTATTAACAAATTCTTCACACCAAAACAAATGGAACAAAAATAATAATGTATCTCAAGTTCTCTTGCAATCTCACTGTTGTTGAGATTGTTTCAGGAGTTAAATCTTAGTAGACACTGATTTTTGCAGTATTTCTATGGCCCTGGAAATTAATGTAAGCTTTAGTTTCAGCGTTATTATCCTTAATAGCATGACAGACAGTACACATGATTTGAATTTCACTGAGGTCTATGCATATATTCAAATTAATTCAACATTTTTGAGCACTTCATATATGTGGAGAACTGATCAAAATTCTGGCATGGAGTGGATATGGGGGGATAACAAAATAAATACATATGTTCAACTTTCAATGACATTATAATCTTTTGTATTTTACTACTCAAAAATGAGTCACGTCTTTTTTTGTTGTTCTTTTGGCAAACTCCCAAGGTAAGCGCTGCAGGGATTCTCTTGTCATAGGAATTTTTTAAAACTTTATATGATTTTGAATTTCCCAAGGTGCTGCAATTTGTGGAAGAATCAGCAATAAAACACAAGACTTATTACAAACAATAGCTTTCTTATACATCAGATTAAACACATATGCCACTGAGCTTGGGTTTGTTACCAAACAAAAATGGGGATTTGGCTGCCCGCCGCCATCAAAAAGCAAATTTGAGAGCCAGAGGCTGGTGAGAAAACTAAGAGAGGGGTTTTTTTAAATTATAAATTCAGATACTGCACTATCTAGGAGAATGGCAGACTTTCTTCTCAAAGCCCATCTCTATTGGAAAACCCAGGCAAAGCCCAACTCTCTGCAACTACACCAACACAAAAGGCAGTGTCCAAGTTCCTGTTCCCACTTAAAGTCCCATCCTTTGGGACCTGCAGGTGACTGCTAAGTGCTCACCCAGGTAGCTTAGCTTGTTCCTGGCTGCTGTCTGGCTTCAGGTGCCCTCTTGGAAATCATGTGTGGGGCTGGTGCCATCATTGACAATGAGGCTTCTAAGACCACAAGGTCCTGCAGTACACCAGCCAGTGCATTCACCAGATGGGCAAGAGAATGGTTCTTCACCTAGGTCTATATCACATCTGGTGTGGGATGGACCAGGTGTTTTCTCACATTCGGGTGGGTCCACTGTCCAACCAATCTATTCTCTCCCTAGGCTAGACTGACAGGTTATTTTGGTCCAGCACCTCCTCCTGCTGCCATTTTAACTTGTATTGTGCACGTGCCTGCCTTCCAGTAGTCCCATCCACAGTCTGGTGTTGGTAGTGAATAGGAGGGCTTCCCCCCTTATCCAATTACCTTGCTAAATTTGTGCGTGCTCAGTGCAAGAACCTCCCCCTGCTGCCATCTTCAGGGGGTGAGGGAGATTCCCATGGAGCTCCATCAGCTCCACTTCTCCCACACCCTCCTCCTGCAAGGAGCGAGTTGCCCACACTCGGGCTCACCAACAGAGAGTGATGGAACCAAAAGCCTAAGTAAAGTGACCTTGGAAACTGCATAGTCTCTCAGGCATCCCTGAGGGTGGCCTCAGCAGGAGGGACCAGGCATCTGCAACCAGGAATAGGACCTCCACAGCAAGGGATGGACTGTTCCTAAGGCATGTACATGCTTGCTTACCCAGGCAATACAAAAGCAAACCTCAGTGTTCTCCCCATGGCCCCAGGGAGCTAATGAAAATATTTTCTGGCTGCAGACCACACCCTCAGTGCTCTACCTCTGACCTCTGCTCCTGAAGGGCAAGGATCTGTGCACAAGTGGCTTCCGGGTTTCATTCCCAGGGCATAGCTCAATCTCCTCCAGTGGCTCCTTCTATCCAGTCCCCTCCCCAGCCTGCTCCTGGAGGTCTGAACAGGCTATCATTACCAGGTTCAAGGAGACAAGCACTTAATGTTATTCTTAAGGGGAATAAAATATTGCATACAAATGGTAGATAAAACACTCAATTCAAAACGTTCTTTGGAAGCATAATCTGTATCAAGCCCTATAACATGCATTGGGAAAAAAGGTTTGGATAAGATGTAATCTCCTCAAGAATTGTATATTTTATAATATTTCAAAAAGGAACATATTTGCAGCCCTAATGAAATAACCAGTATCAGATTTGCCCTCTAGTTATAAAAAAATTAGAAAGCTGGATGGAATGTTTAAAGCATCTACTTTTAAAAAGTACCACACAACAGGTGGCATAGGATTGTGACTCCTGAAACCAGGGGAAAAACAACGGGGTGAACCCTGTGATGACCCCAGCTTTCTGCCAGGAGGCAGTTTCTAGACCACGGAGCAGGGACACAAAACATAAGCAAACACTGGCAGACACACTGGGTTGAAAACCAGACATCAGAGCTTGGAGAGGAGGATCTAGCTGATAGATGGGAGGCACAATACTGGAAAATAGATGTGTGCGTATGATGAAATTTACAATAGAAACAGGAATCTTTATATGTTTATCTTGAGTCTTTGGCTAAATGTCAAACTGCACATACCTAAAGTGAAACTCCACAAGTTTGAAATGAAGCAATTGCTAGAAAACTGTAAACTAAACAGTTTCCACAGATCCAGATTCAGTACAATCTCTACCAAAATGCCAATACACTTTATTTTTACAGAAATAGAAAAATCAACCTTCAAATTCATATGGAATTGCAAAGGGCCTTAATAGCCCAAACAATCTTGAAAAAGAGCAAAGCTGGAGGACTCACAATTTCTGATGTTAAAACTTACCTCAAAACTACAGTAATCAAAACAATGTGGTAACAACATAAAGGTAGACATATAGACCAATGGAACAGAATTGAGAGTCCAGAAATAAACCTATAAACATATGGGCAATTTATTTTTGGTCACAGTGCCAAACAGATGTTTCTGGGACAACTTGGACTTCTACATCCAACAGAATGAGGATCAGCCCCTCCTTTATAACATATATAAAAATGATCTCAAAATAATCAATGATCAAAACATAAGAGCTAAAACCATAAAACTTAGAAGAAAGCATAATGGTAAAACTTCATGCCCTTGGATTTGACAATGAGTTCTTAGGTATGACATCAAAGCAGGAGCAACAAAAGAAAAAGGTAATACATTTTACTTCATCAAAATTGAAAACTTTTTGACATCATATTATCAAAAAATAAAAAGACAACCTATATAACAGGAGAAAATATTATATTCCAACTTTCCTCTAAGTCTGTACATGTTTAAAACAGCTGTTTTATAGTTTTGATCTGTGAGTTCCATCATCTATGTCATTTCTCTCTTTGTTTCCATTGACTAAGTGTGTTCCTAATTATGCATCACATTTTTCTATCTTTTTGCATGTCTCAATTTTTTTGATTGGATGTTGAATATTGTAACTATTGGATGGATGAGTGCCTGCATTCAGAAAAAAATATTGTTATTCAATTACAGTTGTCTGCATTTTCTCCCCATCACTCCACCCCACCCCAGGAAAACTCACCTCCCTACCCCACCTACACCTTCCCCCTTCATTTTGTCCAAGTATCCTTTATAGTAGTTCCTGTAAACCCCTGTCCACACTGTCCCCTCCCCACTACCCTCTGGCTATTGTTAGATTGTTCTTAATTTCAATGTCTCTGGTTATATTTTGTTTGCTTTTTTCTTCTATTGATTATGTTCCAGTTAAAAGTGAGATCATATGGTATTTGTCCCTCACCACCTGGCTTATTTCACTTAGCATAATGCTCTCCAGTTCCATCCATACTGTTGCAAAGGGTATCAGCTCCTTCTTTCTCTCTGCTGTGTAGAATTCCATTGTGTAAATATACCATAATTTTTGGAGCCACTCGTTTGCTGATGGGCACTTAGGTTGCTTCCAGTACTTGGCTATTGTAAATTGCGCTGCTATGAACATTGGGGTGCACAGGTTCCTTTGGATTGGTGTTTCAGGGTTTTTAGGGTATAATCCCAGCAGCGGAATTGCTGGGTCAAAGGGCAGTTCCATTTTTAGTTTTCTGAGGAAATTCCATATTGTTTTCCACAGTGGCCTCACCAGTCTGGATTCCCACCAACAGTGTACTAGGGCTCCTTTTTCTCCGCATCCTCTCCAACATTTGTTTGTGGATTTGTTTATGTTGGCCACTCTGACTGATGTGAGATGGTACCTCATTGTGGTTTTAATTTGCATCTCTCTGATGGCTAGTGATGCTGAGCATCTTTTCATGTGTTCCTGGGCTCTCTGTATGTCTTCCTTGGAGAAGTGTCTGTTCAAGTCCTTTGCCCATTTTTTATTTGGTTTGTTTGTCTTCCTGGAGTGTAGTCATGTGAGTTTTTTATATATTTTGGATATCAGGCCTTTCTCTGAGGTATCATTGGCAAATATGTTTTCTGATACTGTTGGTTCTCTTTTTATTTTAATGCTGTTTTCTTTAGCCATGCAGAAGCTGTTTATTTTGATGAGGTCCCATTTGTTTATTCTTTCCTTTATATCCCTTGCTTTAGGGGACGTGTCTGTGAGGTGTTGCCATGTGGAATGTCTGAGATTTTCCTGCCAACGTTTTCCTCTAGGACTTTTATGATGTTATGACTTCTACTTAAGTCTTTTATCACCTTGAATTTTTGTGTATGGTGAAAGTTGGTGATCCAGTTTCATTTTATTGCATGTAGCTGTCCAGGACTCCCAACACCATTTGTTGAAGAGGCTATTTTTTCTCTCTTTTATGCTCCTGCCTCCTTTGTCAAATATTAATTGACCATAAAGAATTGGATTTATTTCTGGGCTCTGTGTTCTGTTCCATTGGTCTATGTGCCTGTTTTTATGCCAGTACCAGGCTGTTTTGATTACAGTGGCCTTGTAATACAGTTTGATATCAGGTATTGTGATCCCTCCTGCTTTGTTCTTCTTTCTGAAAATTGCTACAGCTATTCAGGGTCACTTATGGTTCCATATGAATTTCTGAAATGTTTGTTCTACATCTGTGAAATGTGTCATGGGTACTTTAATAGGGATTGCATTGAATCTATAAATCGCTTTGGGTAGTATGGCCATTTTGATGATGTTAATTCTTCCAATCCATGAGCATGGTACATGCTCCTATTTGTTTATGTCTTCCATGATTTCTTTCTTCAATGTTGTGTAGTTTTCTCTAAGTACAGGTTTTTTACCTCCTCGGTTAGGTTAATTCCTAGGTACTTTATTATTCTTGTTGCCATATCAAATGGGATTTCTTTCCTGATTTCTGTTTCTGCAGTTTCATTGCTGGTATACAGGAATGCCTTTGATTTCTGAGTATTGACTTTGTATCTAGCTGTTTTGCCAAATTCATTTACTAGGTCGAGTAGTTTTTTGGTGGAGTCTATAGGATTTTCCATGTACACCATCATGTCATCTACAAAGAGTGACAGTTTCATTTCCTCCTTTCCAATTTGGATGCCTTTTATTTCTTTTTCTTGTCTGATTGCTGTGGCTAGGACTTCCAATACTATATTGAATAAAAATGGTGAGAGAGGGCATCCTTGTCTTGTTCCTGGTCTTAGTGGGAAAGCTCTAAGTTTTTGTCCATTGAGTATGATGTTGGCTGTAGATCTCTCATATATGGCTTTTATTATGCTGAGGAATGCTTCCTCTATTCCCACTTTGCTGAATGTTTTTATCATAAATGGGTGCTGTACCTTGTCAAATGCTTTTTTTGCATCTATTGATATGATCATGTGATTTTTATCTTTGCTGTTGTTTGTGTGATGTATGATGTTTACTGATTTGTGAATATTGTACCATCCTTGCACCCCTGGGATGAATCCCACCTGGTCATGGTGTATTATCTTTTTAACATATTGCTGGATGCGGTTTGCCAATATTTAGTTGAGAATTTTAGCATCTATGTTCCTCAGCGATATTGGCCTGAAGTTTTCTTTCTTCATTGTGTCTTTATCTGGCTTTGGGATTAGGATGATGCTAGCTTCATATAAAGAGTTTGGAAGTCTTCCATCATTTTAGATTTTTTGGAATAGTCTGCGAAGGATAGGGGTTAGCTCTTCCTTAAATGCTTTGTAGAATTCTCCTGTGAAACTGTCTGGTCCAGGGCTTTTGTGTGTTGGGAGTTTTTTGATGACTGCTTCAATTTCATCTGCTGTTATTGGTCTTCTGCTTCAGGTTTTCTGCTTCTTCTTCCTTCAGTTTTGGAAGATTATATTTTTCTAGAAATGTGTCCATTTCACCTAGGTTTTCCAACTTCTTGGCATACAGTTCTTCATAGTAATTTCTTACAATCCTTTGTATTTCTGTGGTATCAGTTGTAATCTCTCCTCTTTCATTTCTAATTGTGTTTATTTGGATCCTCTCTCTTTTTTTCTTGATGAGCCTGCTTAAAGGCTTGTCATTTTGTTTATTTTTTCAAAGAACCAGCTCCTGGATTCATTGATCCTTACAATTGTGCTTTTAGTCTCTATGTCATTTAACTCTGCTCTGATCTTGGTTATTTCCTTCCTTCTGCTTGCTCTGGGCTGTCTTTGTTGTTGTTCCTCCAGTTCTTGTAGGCATAGGGTTAGGTTGTTTGTTTGAAATGTTTCTGTCTTTTTAAGGGAGGCCTGTATTGCTATGAACTTCCCTCTCAGGACTGCCTTTGCTGTGTCCCATAAGTTTTGGGGTTTTTTTAGTTCATTTTCATTTGTTTCCAGAAAGTTTTTGATTTCTTCCCTAATCTCGTCCTTGACCCATTCATTGTTTAATAGCATGCTATTCAGTCTCCATGATTTTGAGTGTTTGGGGTTTTTTCCTTTGGGGTTCGTTTCTAGTTTCAGTCCCTTGTGGTCAGAGAAAATGCTTGATATGATTTCAATTTTCTTGAATTTGTTGAGGCTTGCTTTGTGTCCTATCATGTGGTCTATCTTTGAAAAAGTTCCATGTACACATGAAAAGAATGTGTATTTTTGCTTCTTTGGGATGAAAAGCTCTCTTATATCAGTTACGTCCATTTCCTCTAGGGTATTGTTAAGTGACACAATATCCTTGTTGATATTTTGTTTTGGAAGACCTGTCCATTTTTGACAGTGGGGTATTAAAGTCCCCTACTACAATTGTGTTGCTGTCAATATCTTTCTTGAAGTCCTCCAAGATTTTCTTTATGTATCTGGGTGCTCCTGTGTTGGGTGCATATATATTTACAATGTTTATGTCTTCTTGGTGGATTTTTCCTTTGAGTATTATGAAGTGACCTTCTGGGTCTCCCTTTATGGCTCTTGTTTTGAAGCCTATTTTGTGTGATATTGGTATTGCTACCCTGGCTTTTTTTACCTTTCTGTTTGCTTGGAAAATTTGTTTCCAGCCCTTCACTTTCAGTTGTGTAGGTCTTCTGTCCTGAGGTGTGTCTCTGGTAGGCAGCATATATGTGGGTCATGCTTTCTTATCCATTCAGCTATTCTATGTCTTTTGATTGGAGCATTTAATCCAATTATGTTTAAGGTTATTATCGATAGGTAGTTATTCATTTTTTCATACCTGTGTTCCTCTCTCTCTGTCTGTTTCCCTTTCTTTCCTTAAAGCAGTTTCTTTAGCATCTCTTGCCGAGCTGGTTTGGTGAAGATGTATTCTTTTAGACTTCTTTTGTCTTGGAAGCTCTTTATTTGGCCTTCTATCTTGATTGAGGGTCTTTCTGGGCAAAGTAGCCTTTGTTGCAGGCTTCTGGCTCTCATTACTTGGAATATTCTTTGCCATTCTCTTCTGGCTCAGAGCATTTCCATTGAGAATTCAGTTGCTAACCTTATTGGGGCTCCCTTGTATGTTACTTCCTGTTTCTCCCTTGCTGCCTTTAAGATTCTCTCTTTGTCTTGGAATTTTGCCATTTCATTTATGATATGTCTTGTAGAGGGCCTGTTTGGGTTCTTCTTGAATGGGATTGTCTGTGATTCCTGGATTTGTGTGACTTTTTCTCTCATCAGATTCAGGAAATATTCCATCATTACTTTTTCAAACAGGTTTTCTATCCCTTGCTCTTCTTCTTCTCCTTCTGGTATCGCTATTATACAGATATTGTTATGTTTCTTGTTGTCCTGCATTTCCCTTAATCCCTCTTCATTCTTTCTGAGCCTCTTTTCATTTTCTTGCTCTTCTTGGGTGTTTTTTTTTTTACTTTGTCCTCCAGCTCACTGATCCGATCCTCTGCTTGATCAAGCCTACTTTTGATTCCTTCTACTGTGTTCTTCCGCTCAGAAATTATTTTCTTCATTTCCTCTTGGCCCTTGTTGATAGTTCCTCTTTCTTGTTGATGTAGTTTGTGGTGAGTTCATTTTATATTCCCTGTAGTTTCTGGTAGTTCTCTGTGAGTACAGTGAAATTCTTGATAACCATTGCTTTGATGTCAGTATCTGATAATTGACTTGCCTCTTTTTCTGCTAGCATTCTTTCTGAGGTTTCCTCCTTTCCTTTCATTTGGGGATTATTTCTTTGTATTCCCATTGTTTGTGGGACTATTCTTGTTACCCTTGCTTCTTAAATTGATCTGTTCTGACTTCCTGGGTTTATAGTATGAACTTCTGTGGTAGAATGCCAGTAGGATTCAGTGGTGCTGTCTCCTTAATCTCCTGAGCTCATTGTTCTTGGGCTGGTGTTAAGGGTCTAACAGGGTGTAACTCTGGTCTTCCCAGAACTCCAGGTTTTATTGTCTCATCTGTGGGAAAAGGAGGTGGGAAAAAAAAGAAAAAGGGAAGGAATGAAAAAGTAATAGAAAAGGAAAGGAATGAAGGAAGAAAATAGGAATAAAAAAGATTCGAGGAATGATAAGAAGTAGGAATTTTAAGAAAAATTAAAATAATAAAATAAAAGAAGGCAGGAAGAAGGAATAAAATAGTAATGGATGGAAGGAAGAAGGATTAAGAAAAGAACGAAGGAGAGAAAGGAAGAAGGAGAGAGAAGAAGGCGGAAAAAAAAGTCTTCTGCTGGCTTTATACTGGTGAAGTCAGTTCTGCTGGTCTTCCTGTCTGTGAAACAGGAGTGGGTGGGTGGAGGGATTGGTTTCACTTTTCTCCCCTCTGAGCCACACTCTTCACTGTTGTTCAGCCTCCAGTCCAGTTCCTCAGGGTCCTTCTGATCCCCCTAGGCCTTTAGACCACCATTTGTGCTGTCCTTGAGGTGCACCAATTAGGGGCAACTCACACTCTAGCTTAGTCACACACTCACACACTCACACTCTTGCTCTTTGCTGTCTTAGATGCTAGGGGCTCTTGGTGCTCCTTTAGGGTAGTTCAACCCCCTATTGAGTCAAGTCTTTCTGGGGAATGCAGTCTCCCCTAGCCCTGCATCTCTCCTCTGTTGGCTGTTCCGCCTTCCTCCTAGAGAGCGAGTGGGCCCTGCAGTGCTCTGTGCCTCTGTGCAGGGGCTAGGTGGGAGGTGTTCAGTTCTTGGTGCTTCAGGTGGGTTGCCTGAGGGCAGTTAGGCCATTGGGGTTATGCACCAACCCCAGGCTTTGGGCCTGTGCGCCCATGCAGCCTGGGTCGCTGATCTGGGTGTGCATCCACCTAGAGTTTCAGCTGTGGGTGCCCAGGCTGCTGATCGGGGTGCATACCCAGGTTTCAGGTATGGACACCCAGGGCACAGATTGGTGTATGCTTCCACCCTGGGGGCTTTGGGCCTATTCACTGGGGCAGCCTGGCCGCTGATCGGGATGTGAACCAACCAGGCTTCAGGTGTGTGCTGGGGCTGCTTATCTGGTGTTCACAGTCCAGGGGCTGAGGGGGTGTGGGCACAAGAGGCCATGGCTGCTACAGAGAATTCTCTAAACAGCTGCTGAGTGCCTCTATTTTCTCTTTTTCTTTTTGAAAAATTTCTCCTGTTTAAGCCCCCCAGTCCAAACAAGCACCTGGCCTCTCACACAGCCCAGCCTGGCTCTCTCCTAAGAATCCTGCAGCAGACCCTGTGCCCTGGCAGGGGGCTTCAGCTGTCCTGGTCCCCCGCTGGTCCCAGGGACCTTATTGTCCTTAAGCACTCTTCTTACCATCTGATCTTTCAATGTCCTCTACAATTTTTGGTCTCTGATCTTCATATATGCTGGAATACCATTGGCTGTTCACTCTGTTCCTCAGATCAGCTAGGTGTTTCACTGGTGCTGAGGGGAAGTGGACTCTGCCCCCACCTATCTCACTGCCATCTTGTGACTGAGTGCCTGCATTTTGTTGTATCCTTTATACACTGTCAAATTTGGTTGTGGCAAGTTACTTGTATATCAGCTTAATCCTTTCACATGTAGTTTAGCTTTGTTAGTTCAGGTATAGAGTAGACTTCACTCTATATCTTAATCCTACCAATAAAATATAACACTTATGGGGTCCCTATGGAATGTCCTGGGTCTTCATTGATATCTCTTGACTCTGGCTAGTAATAATTGTTTTGTTTTAAGTGTGAAACATTCATTATAAAGAACACTGTGTAACTGGCCATATTATACATATTTCTAAATAGAAGATGAGTCAAACAATGAAATAAACATTTTGAGTTAGTTGCATCTTTATTCCTTTTTTGTCAGTCTATAAGTTTATCACTTTTACTGATATTTTAAAAGAAAAAACTTTTATTGAGTTTTTGCTTATTTTCCTATTTTGTGTTTTATTTACTTTCACTCTAATCATTTATTATGTTCTTGCTTCTGCTAGATTTAGGTCTATTTTGCTATTGTTTTCCTAGTTATTCAAGGTAGAAAACTATTGATTTGAGAGCTATTTCCTTTAGAGAAAAATTCTAATTCTGAAAGAAATTCTGAATAAACACATTTTACCATTAATTCATTAATTCATCAGCTCAGTTGATCATAATTCTTAATTTAGTTAGACATTTGGTAACAATTCTTTTTTTTTTTTCTTACTAAACACTTAAATATACCTAGGAAGAACAGGTAAGATGGATGGATACTCTACTACCATTTTATGTAGTTTCTCTCCTAGTTATCATAATCTAATATAAAAAATTTTAAATTACAACATATTATTTCATCAATACTCTCCCCTAAAAAATGACTCTAACACAGAACATTGTAACATGGCAGTCTAACTGAACCAAATCTCAAACGTTTGAGATAAACATTTATTTAAAAATAAAGAACTAGGATAAAAACTTCAAAAACTAAGAACAAAAATCAATACATATACAAAAAGAAAAAATTAATGAAATTTATTAAACTTAGAAGAAAAACAGAAAAAGAGAAAAATCATCTACGAAATAAAAAATAAATTATAAGTGGCAAGGAATAAAAGATGAATTCAATCTTAATCAAGTGCATTTAAAAAGGTAGAACACAAACACCAGAAGAAAAGTGAGTTGAAGAAATATAGAGGATCACAAAGAAAGTTGCTAAAATAAAGACAAGCAAAAATTCCAACATACATATAATTATAGTCCCCAAAAAGTTGCACAGAAGCAAAACAACAGAAAAAATGAAGACACAAAAAGCATAATTCAAAGAGATATCACAGAAATAAAAGAAAATGTAAATCTTTACATTGCAATGTCCCACCACATACCTGTCAACATTGGCCTGAATGGGTTAATTCTTAGGTGTTCAAGTCAAATAAAGTTTTAGGGCCACTGGACAAAAAGATCTATTTAATAATTACTTATTAGAGTAAGAGAAGTAGGCTCTTGACTCACTTTCCAAGAGGGACAATGGAGTACAATTTTCAATTAACTTGAAAGAGAAGGTGCAAGGCAAAGATGTTATATCTACCTAAACATTTCTTCAAATACCAAAACTATTTTAAAAGTTTCAATTATTGTGATATCTCAAATTTCTGAGGTATCTACTTAAGGATAAACTTCAGTTTGCCAGAAGATAACTGGGGAAATTTCAGGAAACAAACCAATGTTGAGAATTCAATATACGTAATTTTAGATATAAGGCTAAAATGCAGATGAAGTCATTGAGTGTTAAGAATAGTATATGAAGGATGTATTTTGAAAAATTAGAAAGAATGCAAGCAAAAAATGGGAGGAATATGAAGAAAATAAAAGCAGAATAAGTAAATTGATTGTTGTGAAGAAAATAGATGGAGTCCAAGAGAACCGTTTAAAATTGATACACTAGCCAGTAATATTAAGTAATAAAAAGGAAATTGAAGACACTATAAAGGGTATAAAAATATACATTACCCAAAATCATTCAAACTTCCAAGTTAAAATATTAAATAATAAAAGATTTGCCAAATAGAAAAAGAAATATAGCAAAAATTAATGCAAATAAGACATCAATTATAAAGTAACAATTAGCAGCAAACATGTCAGTCATATCCATAAATGTGATTGCACTTAACCAACCTATTTTAAATTATTTTCAAATTGATTCACAAAGAAAAACTTACTTATCTGCTACTTACTATAAATTCACCTAAAACAATGATTTAATGAATTTCTCAAAGCATGGAAAAAATGATTGCTCATGACAAGTGAGGCTGAAATGCAAGAAGTGCTCTGGCAGATACTGGAGAAAGGGAATAAAAGGCCCAGGTAGCTGGGCATGTGGAAATGTATGCATTATGTGTGGTCCAAAGGCATACATTATGTATGTTCTTAGAAAGGACCAAATACCTTCATTTACCAAAGCTATAAGTATTGTACTGGTAAAAAGAAATTAGAGCCCCCTTAACAATATAAAGAATAAATGAGGAGATACCTATTATAGCTCCATGTATTTTATTTACAATCTGGTCCCTAGAGAAACCAAACATATCTTGGTGGGTGATAGTGACAATCACACACTCGAGAAAGTACTGTTTCTAGTTATCAGAATCACCATGCCAGATGTAGTATCTTTGTAGCAGCAGATTACCATAACTTAAGATACATGGTCTGCAGCCATTATTTAGTGAATTCATTCTTTTCTATCTTAATCAGAAAAGAGAATCACGAACAGCTTATATTTCCATAGAGTCAACAATAACAAATATTCATAGTTTTCACCTAGGCAAGATTAACTATCTTACCTATAATATAGTTCAAAAAGTTCTGGACATCCCACAAAATATCACATTGATAGCTACATTGATTAGGCCAAATAATACAAGCTTGGTAGTATACTGAAGGGCTTTGTCAAATACATGAGGTGCAGAGGGTGGGAGATAAACCCTGTGAAGATTCAGGGGCTTGGTGAGACTCTTTAAGTTCTGGAAGCCATAAAGTCCATCTCTTGTAATACTGCTCCGGTCCATATAGTGTTACATGAATAAAAGTGTTTTGTAATTAAATTAATATGAGAAACTTAGTTAACAGATTTAAATGTGTCTTTACTGCAGGGTTTCTCAGAACCTGCATATAAATGTGCATTATGGAACTCCAAAAATAAGCTATAGGATGCAGTATTTCCAAATCTTGGAACACTTCTAAATTCTACAAGATATCTCTGTGGAACACACTTTTGGAACCACTGTTCTGTGTGCACTCAAAATCCTAGTTTCAGCTGTGGAGAACTCAGATAGGGAAAGCAGGAGGTTGGGCATTGTAAAATAGTCATACTCCATTTTTTCTGGCTTCCCATCTTCCAAACCTTAAAAAAAGTCCTTCACTGTGTTAGTCTTGGTGGGAGGCAAGGCCTTGATTCACAAAATCATTACAATTGTCCAATTTAATATCTAGCTAATCTTTTATTCCACTTCTGGCAGTTAGATGATAATAAATGCTCTAGATTCAGCCATCAGATACTTTCATTGAGGGCATTTGGTTCATAGTCACTGAGGTAAGAATTGATTCAGGACAATGGTGTCTAAAATTTTTTGAATTGAATAAAAAAGAACAACATGTCAAATTTTATGGCTTGCAGCAAGCAGTACTTTACAATTTATTGCACTATGGGTATGTTAGAAAAGGAAAAAAGGTCTCAAATCATTTTGACCTCAGGTTCTTCCTTATGGAAGTAGGAAAAGATCTGCTTTGACAGTACATCTGCAGAAATTATATGAAACATGACACAAAGAATTAGGAATTTAAAAATAAAAGAGACTAAGAGATTTGGAGGATATAATCAGCTTCAGTATGCTTCTAATCGGTAGCAATGCTTTCTAATCAGTTCTCCCTAGGCTAGAGAATCCTGAGACTGTGGGAGGAAAAACTTTTCAATGGCTGAAATTTTTCTGTATCTGATAAGAAGCATAAATATTTGGATTCAGAAGCACATCAAATCAAACAGCATAAATACATCTCAGAGGTGCCACATGAATCCAGTAGTCATAAAGCATAGTGCAATGTTAATAATCATTTTCAATAACATGCTTAAATTGCTCTGTAGTATTTTCAAACAGTTTTTTCTGTGTATTAACCTATTGAACCTTTCTTGAGAAAAGACATTGTCATTCCTTTAAGAACATTTAAGAACTTTAAGAATACTCAGAAGTGATGTGGCATAGCAAAAAGAAAAATGAAACCACACTCAGAAGACCTAGGTTGAAAACTCAGCTGTGCTACTTTTCACATGTTTGCTCCCCATTTAAGCTAGAAATAGTCATTGTCTGAACGAGAGAGATTTTTGTTCCAATTCTACTTATAATTTATAATCCATGCCTAGTAAATCAGTTCATTATTCTTTACCTAATTTCTTATGTGAAAACTTTATTTAAATTAATTTACCTGTTGTTCAGGGATGTTAAAAAGCCAAGTAATATAGAAGATAAATGGGAAAATACTTTGAAAACACAACACACAAATGCTACCTATTATTTCAGATTCTTTTTCATTTGAATGTTCTATCTATCCTGCATGAAAACAGAACCTTATACCTTTGCTGCTGTTAAAAGTACAATGCATATTGTCCTAGGAAATGATTTGAGAGAAGGCGTCTAGGGCGTACATTACCACTCACTAAAAAATGTCTAAGTGTTACAATCATATGTTCCTGATATAGTCTGTCCTATAAGCCAGCCTTCAGTCCCCGCTCAGATCATCTGACCCAGGCCTTAAGAACCAAAAGCGCCTAGCCACCAGTACGACCACCAGTCCTACAGGTGACACCAGCACTGAGAAATAACAGGAAGCCAACAATGGTGATTTATATTATTCATTCAGATCTTTTTTTTGGGGGGGGATTATTTATTTCATTCCATGGGGTTAAGACAAGTAATTTCACACTTCATTTAAAGTCCAGAGTCAGAAAGCATTTCTTGTACATCCAGCACTAATAGAGATCATCGTATATCAATTAAATATTTAAATACAGAGATCAATTTTTAAAATGGATTTCTATAAGTAACATTAACAGGAAATACACATTATACAATCAGCTCTGGATCCAAGAGACTTAATTTATTCAAATATTAGAAGAAACTTGTCTTTTGAAATTTTCCTCATTTAAAAAACACATTGTGAGAATGGGTTCAAGGATGGAGGAATCAATCAGTACTCAGCAATTCCCAGACATGACATATAAACATGACATTTTTTTTTCAGGTTTCATCTTTTTAATCAGCTCCATGAAGGACATCCTAAATGCTACATGAAAACACAACAGAATAGTTTTTTCTTCCAGTATTAAAAAAATATGACATTCACAAGTATTTTAAGAAACATCTATATATCAGGTCAGTGATCTTCAATAAAAAACACCACCTCTAAGTAATCATGTTTTTAACTTCTTATAGTTACATGACATTTTTAAAGACATGAACAAAGACTGCATGTTGGCAGCACAGGGGATGGTCTTGCTCACTTGCTCTCTCTCCAATGGAGAAGGGACATTTTATATTTCGTCGTTTCTGAATTTCCTCAGGAGTTCTGAAGGAGCATCCCCAGACCAGGGGAAACGAAGGTGCCAAGAGTTCATATCTGAAAACCTTGAAGAATCTGGATTCTATGGGCAGAATGTGTTCTCCAGGAACTCGGATTATTTTTGCTCCATTTTCTCTGTGGTTGAACCCAGCTCCTCTTTATTTCTCTTTGCTCATCTGTTCCTCATTTTCAGCTTGTGTGTATAAGTCTGGTCAATTTCTTCCAGCATCAGATCTTTTTTACCTCTGACAGCCCAGTGCACTGACGTTTTCACCAAGTTACTCAAAGCCTCCGACTGCTGGAATGGCACTGCTATCTGGCTCCATGGCCAGTGGTCATAGTGGGCTCCACTCTTCTTAGTCAAAATCTCTTCTGCCTTCTGCAGTTTCTGAAGAGTCTCCAATCCAGACCGGTAGGAGGGGCAGAGATGGGCAGGCAGGCAGGGAGGACTCCCAGCAGGGCAGTGGCTGGAGGACCAGGGTGGGCAAGGCGGTGGCTGGTAGTCCCACATTTGCCTGTGGATAAACTGGGAGGAACAACTGGGAAGGGGCCATTCAGATTTTATTATGAGGTTCACTCAGCTTTTATTAATGCCGATTTAGTCCAAGTTCATAATAACCTAATAATAATTCTAATACTTCAGAAACAATCAGTAATAATATCACACAAGAAAAATGGGAGATAATGAACCCCAGTCCCAGGGTCTCAGTCTGCAGGTCCAGGAGAGAGAAGGGTGAGCAAGGGAGCAGCCATCAGCATCTTGGAAGGAAGAATCGCTGGAGCCAGGAGGGCAGCAGGGCAGATGAAGTCCTCAGTTCCTGCGCAGGGCAGAGCCTCTGGCAGCCTATGCTAAGGGAGATCAGTGTAGCATGGAACAGCATCTTGGTGTGGGGACCTCAGCTGCCTCAGCAGTGGTCTGGAGCCTGCCTCAGTTATACCTTTGAGAATAGTATACTCCACCTTTTTGTGTCTCTTGATAAATGTCTCAACACCCCTGATGGCAAGTGGGGAATTTCCCCAGGAGCCTATCTATGAGTGGTCCCTCTCTGCAGACATGGCTGTTCTGATCATGTGTGCAGATATCGTAGGTGTGTCTCCTTGCCAGATGTGTCTAGCATGACTGAGGTAGTTTCCCTCTTGAACCAAAGTATAATGGCTGACCGACAGCCATCTTGGCTGATGTGAGCGACTCCACTTTGTTTTATATACTTTATGCTATCTTCACAGGACCAATGGCATTATATTGGTCCTGCTCACCACACTGAGTCAAGCAAAAGAGTTTCAGGATTGGAAGGGAAAATAAAGGTCATATTTGGGGCTCAATAAGTATTTATCAGTAAACAACCTAATCACCTTTACTACTGCCCTGCCAATGTGTGGTTAAACTTGTAATTGAATATGTCTCATATAAGAAACTCAATACTGCCTAAGGACGCCAATTTGAGTTTCAAAAACCTATTTTTAATAAGGCACACTCAGTCTATGTGAGAGTTCTTTTCCCTCAAAAGAATAATGGAATGATAATAATAGCAACCATTTATTGATTTCCTATTTTATGTTAAGCATGAAATTAGGCACCTTATAGAGTTAAATTCTAATTATCACAAAAACCCTGCAAGCTAAGTATAACACTATTTTCCTTTGACAAGCTGAGGTTCAGATTATAGTGGCTTGCCTAAGGCCATGCACTAGTCATTAGCAAACCCTAGTGTCTAGTTCACCTAGGTAGCTGTAAAAACCTAAAAGAAATCATGCAAGTAATAGAGATTTATAAGCTGAAAATGTTTTAAAATATAAACCGCTCATATAATTATTTAAAATGCCTACGTGGTAGGACCAATGTCTAATTTCATAAAGGCTAGCTCAATTCTTGCCATAACAGAGATTCTCAATAAAAGTTCATTTAATTGAACCTTAAAAACAGAACAGTGCCCTGTTAGGTGTGTTCAGTAATGCTGAGACCTCCCAAGCTGTCCTTCTGCAAAAAAAAATCCATCAATAGGACAGGCAATATTTCCATAAGACAAAACTCTTTAACTATATTCAAAAATGTAAGAAATGTAAGAGTAAGAGTAAGAAATGTTCTTTTAGAATCATTCTGATGATAGCAGCTTTGGTTGTAAGTATTTTTGAGGATATGTTATATTTTCTATTCTGATTAGAAATCATTAAGAATTTAGGAACAAGCCTAGAAAAATTTCCAATTTACAAAGAAAGACAAAATTATCGAAGACCATTATGATTTCTGAGGCTCCAGGGTTTAAAAATGTGAGAAAGTGTCAAGAAGAGAGCTTTTAAAGATTTCAACTTAAAAAATACATTTATCATAATATTCTTTCTCTACTATAGGTTGACTTGATGACTATTCCAACAAAATTATAAAATTGTACACACTTTGAAAGGCATAAAATTTAAAGTTATTCAGAGAAAACACTAGAAAGAAAATATAAGAAAGAGTTTTTACCTTGACTTTACTCTTCCTGGCAATTCAACATGCACCTCCAATGTGACGGTGGACTTGAGACAGGTCAGTAAGAAACTAGGACAATTCCTTGGAAAGTGGTATGAGGACCCTGAGACAACAGGCTGAGAAATTAATAGCCAGCTGATAAATCACAAGACTATCTTCCATGAGCAGGTAGTTTAAATCACCTTAGTTGCTAAGATAGAAAACAACAGTAAAAACAACAAAAAATTAGAGCCAAACTAATCTGAAATAGAGGTGAAACTAACCACAGAATAACCCCAGACTCCATTATATGTTCATTTAAATACCCCAGCATACGACAAGAAACACCCAGAAATTTATGTGTATTCTCTTGAATCCTCTCCTGGGGCTTCCCCTAAAATCCCCACCTATGGAAAATAGATAAAACCCTCAGGAGAAAGGACGCTCGCATGCACTCTTCTTTGAGCACACCCGTGCCCCTACTTTCCTAAAACTTGTACTTTGCTTCTTCTGTCCTAAGCTCTAAGGGTCCTGGTAAAACTTGCACCCAGGGGGAGACTCTGCAGTGGCAGCTCCTCCTGGGCTCAACCCTGATCCTGTCTCAGGGACCCTTCCTTTGCCTCATTGTCTCAAGCTTTAATAAACTTACTCTCACTTTCATCTGGACTAGTGTCTTAAATTTTTTGCTGCACATGTCAAGGACCTGGAGGTTGCCTGACACACAAAACTTCCCAGTGCACGTTGGGGGATGGGCAGCCCCTGGCATAGAGGTGGGGGAGAGAGGTGGGACTGGCTGGGGTGGGGTGGAGGGATGGGGAGAAAATGCAGACAATTGTAACTGAATAAAAATAACTTAATTAATAAAAAAAAAGAAGTGGCTCAGTAACAGCCTGAGGGATTCCTGAAGCCATAGGGGCACCCAAACAGTGCCTTCAGTTTCCTCAGGCTCCTACTCCCTATTCCTATCCAGACACTGATCTTGAGACCATGGTCTTTCATCTTTTTCCTAGATTCATTGTTCATAACTTCCTCTGCCTGACTTCCCTATACTTGATTCTGGCTTCCTTAGCTGAACTCACCACCCAGGTCTTTCCAGATTTGTCATTTCATTTTAACAAACATTTATTGAAGGTCTACTATTCCCCAGACTTCTTGCTAGACCCTGGAGATAAAATGATAAACAAAACGCACAAGGTCCTGACCCCTGTGGAATCCTGGTGGGAAATAATCACATTGATAAAGGTAAAGTTAGAACTTGAAGAAGTGCTTTAAGTGGTGCCAGAAGTACCTATAACAGGGGGAATTGACCAGTTAAGGGAGTTAGGAAAAATTACCCTGGTGACATGACAAACATGCTGAGATCAAACAAGGTTAGGAAGTAAGTGAAAAGAAAGCCTGAATCTATAATGACTGAAAAAATATCATAAAAATATATTTATACTTTTGTTCATAGTTTCCTGCTTATGTGCATAATCAATGTATTAGTTTCCCATTGCTGCTATAACAAATTGTCATGAATTTGATGGCTTATGAAAATGCATACTTACTCCTTCACAATTCTGGAGTCCAGGCAGCTTGTCTCAAGAGCTCCCATGACCTGCAGTGAATACAAGCTTTTTTCTTTCTATTTTAAAATAAGCTGGGAAAAACTCTAAGCTCTTTACCGTTTGGTTAGAACCAGTAGTTCTCTACCCCGTCTTCACATCATTATCACTGGGGTACCTTAAAAAACAAATTATGCACCATTCACACAACAGATAAAAGAAGTAGAAATTGGGGTCTTTTAGGTTGGTGAAAAGGTAAAGAAACTAAAGTCAATCATCTAACATCAGAAAGAGCCAGGATTCAAAGCCAAGCCATGAATCTTGTCTACCACTTTCACTGTGCACACCACTATCTAAAATAGGCAAACATTTACATCATCAGTTGCTTAATATACTTAGGTTTTAGTGAGCAAGTGTAGTAGGCTGCATATGGTCCCCAAAGATTTCTGTGCCTTAGTTCCCAGATCCTATATATTATATTACCTTGCATGGCAAAAGGGATTTTTGTTATGTGATTAAGTTAAAGATCTTGAGATGTGGAGATTACTTTAACTGTACTTACGACAACTGGAAGAATTAATTCTCATGTTAGTTTCAGCTTCCCACAATTTGTGCCCCATTCTTTCTGTTGCAGAAGGTACTGGGAATCCAAATTCTAGGCAAGCATCAAGAAGTGAAAGCTTGGTTGTGCCTTGAATTATAAGTGGGAGCTGATCATGTGGAGAAGGAAAAGTGAGTAATTGAGTAAATTTTAAAGGTGAAGTGGGATTAGATTGTGTAGGTGAAGACAAGAAAAGAGGAGAAAAAAAGAGAAATTAGAAGAGGGCTCTAAAATAGTGAAAGGACTATGAATAAACCAGAAGGAAAATGAGTACAATTGGAGCACAGGGTAAGTTAGCTGAAGGAAAACTTTGAATGATAAGGTTTAGGAAGTTACTGAAAAAATCTTGGTCAAAAGGTTTAATGAGACTAACTTTGTTTTAATAGAGATGTTTCAGATCATTGAGAGGAATATTGGGTTGACCAAAAAGTCCATTTAGTTTTTTTCCATAAAACAAAACACACATTTATCATTTTCAGAAATAACTATTGATTTGGACATTTTGGCTATCTCCCACTATTGCCTTCTAGTGGGTAGAGTCCAGGGGTGCTGCTAAACAGCTTCCAAAGCATTAGCCCCACAGCAAATAATTATTTGGCCAAAATGTCAACAGTACCAAGAAACTTCGCAAACCACTTTTGACAGGTTCAATCAGTCACAGCACTTTCTCTATACACTGCACAAATCATTTTTGCGTTTTAGTTGCATTTTTACCTTTGTTGAAATAAGAAAGCATAATACACCAAAACATTGTGTATTTTCTTCTATCTTCACTATTAAAATGGCTGCACAAAAATTCACCAATTTTGATGCTTTATTTTAATTTTTTTATTGTTGTTCAAGTACAGTTGTCTCCATTTTTCCCCTACCACTCCCCCACTGCCCCACCCATCCCCATCTCCCACAGCAAGGTGATAGGACAGCTGTCACAAGACTATCTAACAAAATTGTTTTGAATGAAGTTAAAGACAACTAAGCACTAATAAACGTCATGGTATGGAAAAAAACAAACATACTTTTCGGCCAACTCAATAATATACCCCCAAGAATACCATTTCAAAACTAAACCCTGCCTAACAAAACCCAACTGTCCCATATAGATATAAATGCAATTAGTCTTACTCATTAAAGAGACAACCTGGATTGATGCTCAGGTCTGCATCCCCACAGGGAATAGCCTCAGCCAGTTCCATGCTCTTCATGTCCAGATTTTCTCTATTTCAGTCTGAATGAAGTCCAGATAGATATGCCTAGTGACAATACATTGTCTTTAGGCTGGCTACATGGTAAATGTAACCATTCCACAGGACCAGTGATAGATGAGGAAGAAGGAACATGGTCCCAGAAAAATTCTTCGTTTTCAGTGGGTCTGTGAGAAAACCAGTGTTTTAACAATTTCAAAGCAGTCTGGAAATTTCTGGGATGGAATGTTACACCTGGGTACTCAAATGTTAGTCCTATTCACTACGATTCAATTGTAGCTGCCTTGAAGGCACATCTTACTTTCTTACAGCATCCAGATTTAGGCTGATATTCAATATTTATAGATGTACAGTGAGAAACAAACTCAAAAATATATAATGTAAATTTTTAATTAGTGCAACTTGTCCTAAAGAAAAAGAACTGCTTATTTTTTAAATAAAATTACCACAGTGAAAAGTGAGATATTTTTTCACTGGAAGCTTTAATAATAAGTAGATTCTATTGACTAATGCAGAAAAATTCAAATATATCAAAATGTTTTTCACTAAAAGGTGATTAAAAAAGAGACTCTTTTTATATTTTTACTAATAAAGTTCAGTGGTCTCTCTCCTCATTCTTTCAAAATAAGCTCTGTAGACTTTCTTCAAAAGAATCTCCTGGGATAATTGTGAAAAATGCAAGTTCCTGTATCCCGTAGGAGGACTGTTTAATGGGACTCCTTAGGGATCTGGAGAGCAGGCTTTTATAGTTCACAGGCACATCAAGTGATTGTGTTGTACACTGAAGTGTGAGAATCACTGACAATCATTCTATTTAATTGAGTTGTGTCCATAGGAGTCAGCTTTAAATCCACTTTGAATTGAAGGAAGATGGCCTTTCTTGACTGAAAAACTGGAGATTATGTAGTAAATAGAAAGTTAAGGTCTTGTCTTTTCTGTTTGTTTTTGCTTGAAAATTTAGTATTAACATCTAAGGTATAATTCTCAACTAAAAGATTTGGAAACGACTGACCAGGAAAAGGAAGCTAAATTGATTAAATCACTGATAAGACCCTAAACTATGCTGACTTTCATTGTGCATGATTCTCCCAAGAACCCTAAAATGAATATAATATTACTTTTCTTTTACATAATGCAAAACCAGTGTTCATATAGTTTAAGTGCAGGCCTAATATCATACAATACATTTAATAACTGGAATAGTTATTGAAACTCAATTCCAAATCTTATATATTCTCTCTACTTATATCATCTAGAGCACAGGTGGAAAACACAAGGCCCATGGGCCGAATCTGGCCCTCCACCTTGTTTTATCCGGCCCAGCACCTTGTTTCTACCTGGCAGCAGCGCCGAGCTCCTTGTCTCTAGTTAAGGAGTAGTTACATTTATACAGCCCTAAAATTACATTTGGTCCTTTAAAGGCAACCGCGAGGCTGATGTGGCCCCCGGTGAAAAAAATTAGTTTGACAACCCTGATCTAGAGTCAGACTATTTTCTGAGATTAGTCTCAGATTTTTAAAAAAAGGAAAGAAGGAAGAGGAGGGAGGGATGGAAAAGAAAGGAAAACCTCTAACAATTTTAGAGAACCTTTGTTTATTAAGAAACATAATGTAGGGCAATTTTTGAATGCCTTTATTAATAGTCTTCATTTCCTCATGTTGATGAAATTTATCATATATTGTTTTATTTACTCCAAAGATAAATTTAATGTTTGCCCTTTATTTACATCATAAATCCCCATAAAAATCTCACCCAGGAATCATTGCCCTTCCAGCCATCTCTGCAACTCCATCCTACCATTTCTTACCTTCAGGTTTGACCCACCGAAAATCTTCTGATTATCAACCAATGTTTCCCACATAGGAGACTACAAACGACACTTCTATAAGATTTGTTAACCAACCATTGTTGGCACCAATTCAAGGCCAACAGGAAGTGAAGAAAGAAAGATTACTCAGTGCAAACAGCTCAATGGTGGTACATCACAGAGAGACCTTCAGTGTTTTAACAGGAGAAATGCAGCAGTCTTCAGTCTTCCATGGAAAGAGAAAGTAGATCCCCAACCCAGCATGGAACAGGCTTATATATAGACAGAAATCCCCATGCCTAATCCCTGACTGGTCTTTCCTCATGCAAATGAGGACTCGAATCCTTGCAGTTTGGTCCAAAAGGCACTGTCCTGATTGGTCATAATAGAGCCTCTGTGATGGTCGACCTTGTGTAGCTCCAATTGGATAGGGAAAGCCTCAGTCCATTTGGTTGAAATAAATTTCCAGAAACTCCTTTTTAAGGGCTGTCTCAGATGGCAGAAGCACATGCAGGTGGGCAGTTCAGCACAGAGGCAAGTAGTTCAGTGCAGGCTTCTCACTGAAGTGCATTTTGTGTGAGAGGCCTTGTGTAAAAATGGCTGGTAGGTTCTGCTTCTTTTAAAGATTTGAGCCAAATTAACCACCAGGAATCCTTCTTAGTGGGCATATACTTTCTCAGATTCACAGACTGAATTACCTTCTTAATCATCTGTTTATTAAGGGTAAGACATATACATGAGGTAATTGAATAATAGGGATTTTCTTCAATCCAAAAAGCACTAGAATTTATACATTCACATTAAAGATTCACAGCAGGAGAATAAGCAATATTTTCAACCCACAAAATGTTATGAGAAGGCTCTTTTGGAATTGGATTTAGAGCTCTTTCTAAACCCCATGAAAAATTATGTTACTACTTCATAGCCACACTGTTTGTGCCCAAATGTGCCCAAGCACTACTACTGAAATCAGAAAGTGAAAATCCACCACTATTATGGCATTTCCAGAATCAGAGTTCCCAAATACATGGTCAGAAGCACACAGCTGAGAAACTTGTTTGGAAAATAACAGTGCTCATTGGAAAAAAAAAAGCATTTTACTGTTTTCAAAAAAAATCAAAATCGAAATAAAAGTGAACAATGCAGTTTGGCCAGTTAGGTCTAGACTCACTAGAATGGTGCCTCAATAAAATATGGAATGAAGGCATGTGGACAGTGGACATTGAAACAGAAACTAAAACTAATAATGGCATTGGCAATGAAAATGGCATAATAGAAAACTGGTAATGACTTTGGAATGAATTAGAAGTTATACTCCCATTGTGAGAAAACAGAAGTTTTTCTTTAATCAGAAGGGGACAAGAATGAAAAGGATTATGAGGATCTAGAGGAGGAACAGCTGTCTCAGGTTTGGGGACTTACAGTACTCTCTATGGGTACTTCAGGGCACCTGAACAGCAGGACACACACGAGTTCTGATTTCCAGCAGATGTGGATCTTGTCCTAGTTCTGCCGCTCACCAACAGTGATACTTTGATTCATTTAAGTTTTACATGTCTAGTTTTCTCCCCTGTAATGTAAATATAATAAAGCCTCTTATGTAAAGGTTCTTGAGACGATTAAAAGCATAATGTATACCCTGGCTGATGTGGTTCAGTGGACTGAGTGCCTGCAAACCTGTCTAGGGAACACACTTGGGCTGCAGGCCAGGTCCCCAAGTAGGGGGATTGCTAGAGGCAACCACACACTGATGTTTCTCTCTTCTTTGTCCTTTCCTTCCCCTCTCTAAAAACAAACAAATTAAAACAAATTTTTAAAAGCGTTATGTAGTGAGTTAATAAGATGATGGATTATGTGTTGGCACTGCCACCTAATAAATGCTCAAATGGATTCTTTCACCCAACAGGAAGGAGCACATGGCCCAAAATCAAAACTAACAAGAATCTGCAGTAATTTCCACTGTTGGTCTATCAATGCTGAATGATAGAAAAAAAGAAATTAGGAAAAAAGAAATGAAAGGTTATGAGTAGGGAAAATACAACTTTGTACACTATACATCAACCCTCACACCCCTTATACTTGTATAAGAAATAATTAGGACAAAATAATTAAGGAAAACTTAGAGAAGGTCTACCCTTGAGAGATGTTTATATGATTTCCTTGCTCCCCTCTTTTAAGTTTGTGCTCAAACTTAATACCATATCTAAAATAGTGCCTCTTGGTCTCCTTCACCTGCACTGTTTCTTCATAATTCCTATATTTCCCCAAGGTTATATTCTTCATTTGCTTGTCTTTATTGTCTGTTTCCCACTCTGTGATGTAAGATTCATGAGGACATACAGTAGTCACTCAATTGTTGACTGAATGAATGAATAAACCAAAAAAAAAAAAAACCATGCCAAAAAATTATGAAGGATTATTAAAGAAATACAGATAATGTGTGAAATATATCTCTAAGTTTTAAAGTGAGAAAGCATAAGTAGGAAAGACCACTAGTCTGAGAGAAAGGAAAAAACAAATAAGCTCAAGCCCTACCATTAATTAGCTAAATATTTTGGGACAAATTCCTTTTGAGCCTAATTTCCAATGTGAAAAATGAAGAGATTGGAGTAGACAATCCCTTACATGCATTTTCTTGCTGTCATTTTCTTATTTTGGGGCTTCACAATTGGAAGAAGATAGAAGAGATGGCAGAGGTTTACAGCCCACAGGTGGCCCAGAGTACATTTACTAAGCAGAAGAGTAAGGAGATGTTGACAAGTGATTTTTTGTGAGTGGCTGGGCACATAAGCATTACCTTCCACAGACAGACTGCCTCTGCATGTCAGAAGCCCCAGACAAGCCAGACTATAATTTGAAATGCTGAGACTGACCACATCAACTAACGACTGCATATTGTCACCAAATCCTAAAGATCTGTGTTATAAGACGTTGCCTCTTTCAAATAGAAACCAAAACTCTATCTTCAGAGCCCATGCTGTCACTTCTTGCCTCAACTAGCAATGAGCAAATGGATGTTAAACATACAAACCATCCAGCCTAGATTTCAGTCTCCTCTGGTGTTCCATGTGTTTTATGATCAGCATATTTATTAAACCCTCTTAAACAACTTCATTAACTCTCTCTCCTTCCAGTCTCAGCACCTTGCCTTTCCAAATTAGTTCTCCTATTCATGCTGTGTCTAAGCAATTGTATTCAGGTGTGTTCCATTTGTTTCTAACTGGAAGGCACACATTTTCCTGTGAGTTTTTCCACCTCTTAATACCAGCTTATATCTCCCCATCACCCTCCTCTTTCTATATGTACCTTCCTCTGCTTTCATTCTCCCCATGGTGCTCACCAATTAGCTGGTGAGGCTTCAGGTTTCATTGGCTGTGTAAAACTGGTTCACCCCACAGCTACCTGGTACAGAATTGCTCTTTCTGAGGGCAGGTGTGTACTCAACCAGCCCCAGCCAGTGTAGAGCTTCAGCAAGCAGTCAGCAGATCATGCGTGCTGTCAACTTAATGTGTCTGAGCTAGCACCGTGAGAGTCAAGTAGATCTCTCACAGGTTGTTCTGGTATGGAACATGTATTTGTGTCCTAACCTTTTATTTGTCCTCTAGGACACTTGAAGAGCTCGTGGTTGAATTTCCCAGTGCTGCTTAAAGCTGGTATCAGGCAGTCTTCCTATCATTTCTAAGTTGCCAACTTAAAAAAACAAACAGACAGCAATGCTCTTAAAAGACAGTCACACACTTCCGGCCAGGATGGAGGCATAGGTAGACACACTGTGCCTCCTCGCACAACCAAAAGAAGGACAACAACAATTTAAAAATAAAAAACAACCAGAACTGACAGAAAATCAAACTGCATGGATGTCTGACAACCAAGGAAATAAAGAAGAAACATTTATCAAGACTGGTAGCAGGGGCAGAGATGGGCAGCCGGGGGTTGGGGGGAGAGAATTTGCGGCAAGGAGGCGACTGGTGGACTCAGCGAGGTGGCGGATTGTGGAATGGGTAGTGTGACAGCTAGCAGACCCCGCAGCCCCATATTTGCGCATAGATAAACTGGGAGGAATGGCAGGGGAGTGAAACAGACCACAAAACCCAGGGCTCCAGCTCGAGGAAATAAAGCCTCAAACTTCTGATTGAAAACACCTGAGGGGGTGGAGGTGGCAGCAGGAGAAACTCCCAGTCTCACAAGAGAGTTTGTTGGAGAGACCCACAGGGGCCTAGAGCATGCAAAAGCCCACCCACCCACTCGGGAATCAGCACTAGAAGGGCCCAGTTTGATTGTGGGTAGTGGAGGGAGTGACTGAAATCCAGCAGAGAGTGGAGCAAGCACCATTGCTCCCTCTCGGCCCCTACCCCACAGACAGCATCACAGTGCAGCAACCAGTGTTACCCCGCCCCAGTGAACACCTAAAGCTCTGCCCCTTTACATAACAGGTACGCCAAAAGCAAAATAAATAAAATGGCCCAAATGAAAGAACAGATCAAAGCTCGAGAAATAATACAACTAAGCAACAAAGAGATAGCCAACCTATCAGATGCACAGTTCAAAACACTGGTAATCAGGATGCTTAGAGAATTGGTTGAATTTGGTCGCAAATTAGATGAAAAAATGAAGGCTATGCCAAGAGAAACAAAGGAAAATGTACAGGAAACCAATAGTGATGGGAGGGAAACTGGAATTCAAATAAATGGTGTGGACCAGAAGGAAGAAAGAAACATCCAACCAGAAAAGAATGAAGAAACAAAAATTCAAAAACATGAGGAGAGGCTGAGGAACCTCCAGGACATCTTGAAATGTTCCAATGTCCGAATTATAGGGGTGCCAGAAGGAGAAGAGGAAGAACAAAAAAACTGAAAACTCATTTGAACAAATAATGAAGGAGAACTTCCCTAATCTAGCAAAGGAAATAGACTTCCAGGAAGGCCAGGAAGCTCAGAGAGTCCCAAAGAAGCTGGACCCAAGGAGGAACACACCAAGGCATATCAAAATTATGTTACCCAAGATGAAAAAGAAGGAGAGAATCTTAGAAGCAGCAAGAGAAAAGGACACAGTTACCTACAAAGGATTTCCCATAAGCTGTCAGCTGTTTTCTCAAAAGAGACCTTCAAACAAGAAGGGGCTGGCAAGAAGTATTCCAAGTCATGAAAGGCAAGGACCTACATCCAGGATTACTGTATCCAGCAAAACTTTCGTTTAGAATGGAAGGGCAGATAAAGTGCTTGTCAGATAAGGTCAAGTTAAAGAAGTTCATCATCACCAAGCCCTTATCATATGAAATGTTAAAGGCATTTATCTGAGAAAAAGAAGATAAAAAATGTGAACAGTAAGAATGACAGCAAACTCACAGTTATTAACAACCACACCTAAAACAAAAACAAAAGCAAATTAAGCAAACAACTAGAACAGGAACAGAACCACAGAAATGGAGATCACATGGAGGGTTATCAACAGGGGAGTGGGAGGGGGAGAGGGGGAAAAGGTACAGAGAATAAGTAGCATAAATGGTAGGTAAAAAATAGACAGGGGGAGGATAAGAATAGTATAGGAAATGTAGAAGCCAAAGAACTAATAAGTATGACCCATGGACATGAACTAAAGGGGGGGAATGTGGGAGGGCGAGGGTGGGCAGGATGGAGTGGAGTGAAGGTTGGGAAATGGGACAACTGTAATAGCATAATCAATAAATATATTAAAAAAAAGACAGAGCCCAGAGTTAGAGAGTAGAGGAGCAGAAGGGACAAGAGGAGTCTTCTAGCCCAGACTCCTAATTTGTCAGAAGAATCCACGGCCCACAGAGATGTGCTTACTTAGCCAATAGCACATCCTTAACCAATACCTTTTCCCAGTGGGTGCATGGGTCATGAAGGAAATGAGAGGTTTAATAGTTGATCTGAGATAATCCAGTAAACTTTGACAAAATCAAGTTTAAATTTATATGAAGCTGACAGAGTTGCTGTTTACTAGCTCACCCCAGGCAAAACGACTCAGAATGTACAGATGGAAACACTAGGAACATGTGCGATGAGGTCAGGAGGAGAGACTGCCATGGGAAGTGCAGTGGGTATCTCAACTGGACCTAGACTGGGTTCAGGGTGGAATCAGCCTGATTGCAGGGCTGTTAGCATTTTAATGGGGATTGCTAGAGTTTATGAGAACCACTGAGTACAAAGTTCTACCTTTGAGATTATTTTTTTTATCCAACATGTTTTTATTATATGAAATATGTAAAGACACACATTTACATAAATATATTGTTCTTACACACTTGGGAACTCAAGGGGTTCGCCACTTGGGGTACTCTTCAGAAAGGACGTGTGGTAGTGGCACGGTAGTTTTATTTACTTGCAGTAAGGAGGCAGGGGATTCATATCCAAAGCTCTGCCTTGGGAAAGGGAGGCTTAGCCATTGTGTATATACACTATTTGGTCAATTACATATTGATTTCTTCTTTGCAGTTGGCTACACAAACCAGGTTGGGTTTCTGTCAGGCTTCTCCTGTTTACAGCTGGTCTGCAAAATACTGTGCTACATTTTAACATTTAGCAAGAATAGCAGTTAGTAAGAACGGCCCAGACCTTGAGACCTTTGTCCAATCTAACAGTGACATACAGTTCTCTTCTGCAGCTTGGCTTTCTTCATTAAGTAATGAATAGAAGCTATCTTTCCATAAAACATACCACCACATCTACTGCACTGTTTTTAATTGCTGCATAGTATTTCAGTGTTTGAATAACAGTAATTAATACAGTATATTTACTTTTTATTTTTTTATTTTTTAAATATATTTATTGATTATGCTATTACGGTTGTCCCATTCCCCCCCACACTCCACTCCATCCTGCCCACCCCTTCCCTCCCATATTCCCCCCCTATAGTTCAAGTCCATGGGTCATACTTATAAGTTCTTTGGCTTCTACATTTCCTACACTATTCTTACCCTCCCCCTGTCTATTTTCCACCTATCATCTATGCTACTTATTCTCTGTACCTTACCCCCCCCTCTCCTCCTCCTACTCCCCTACTGACAACCCTCCATGTGATCTCCATCTCTATGGTTCTGTTCCTGTTCTAGTTGTTTGCTTAGTTTGCTTTTGTTTTTGTTTTAGGTGTGGTCGTTAATAACTGTGAATTTGCTGTCATTTTTACTGTTCCTATTTTTTATCTTCTTTTTCTTAGATAAATCCCTTAAACATTTCATATAATAAGGGCTTGGTGATGATGAACTTCTTTAACTTGACCTTATCTGAGAAACACTCTATCTTCCCTTCCATTCTAAATGATAGCTGTGCTGGATACAGTAATCTTGGATGTAGGCCCTTGCCTTTCATGACTTGGAATACTTCTTGCCAGCTCCTTCTTGTTTGAAGGTCTCTTTTGAGAAAACAGCTGACAGCTTATGGGAAATCCTTTGTAGGTAACTGTGTCCTTTTCTCTTGCTGCTTCTAAGATTCTCTCCTTCTGTTTCATCTTGGGTAACATAATTTTGATATGCCTTGGTGTGTTCCTCCTTGGGTCCAGCTTCTTTGGGACTCTCTGAGCTTCCTGGCCTTCCTGGAAGTCTATTTCCTTTGCCAGATTAGGGAAGTTCTCCTTCATTATTTGTTCAAATAAGTTTTCAATTTTTTGTTCTTCCTCTTCTCCTTCTGGCACCCCTATAATTCAGATGTTGGAATGTTTCAAGATGTCCTGGAGGTTCCTAAGCCTCTCTTCATTTTTCTGAATTCTTGTTTCTTCATTCTTTTCTGGTTGGATGTTTGTTTCTTCCTTCTGGTCCACACCATTGATCTGAGTCCTAGTTTCCTTCACCTCACTATTGGTTCCCTGTACATTTTCCTTTGTTTCTCTTGGCATAGCCTTCATTTTTTCATCTAGTTTTTGACCAAATTCAACCAATTCTGTGAGCGTCTTGATAACCAGTGTTTTGAACTGTGCATCTGATAGGTTGGCTATCTCTTTGTTGCTTAGTTGTATTTTTTCTGGAGCTTTGAAGTGTTCTGTCATTTGGGCCATTTTTTTTTTTTTTTTTTTTTTTTGTCTTGGTGCATCTGTTACTTAAAGGGCAGAGCCTTAGGTGTTCCCGGGGTGGGGCGGGGTAATGCTGGTTGCTGTGCTGTGACTCTGTACATGGGGGAGGGGCCGAGAGGGAGCAATGGCGCCCACTCCACTCTCCACTGGATTTCAATCTTTCACTCCGCTACCCACAATCAAATTGGGCCCCTCTGGTGCTGGTTCCAGAGTGGGTGGGCTTGTGCATGCTCTAGACCCCTGTGGGTCTCTCCAAGGACCTCTCCTGTGAGGCTGGGAGTCTCTCCTGCTGCCACCTCAACCCCCACGGGCACTTTCAATCAGAGGTTTGAGGCTTTATTTCCCTGCGCTGGAGCCCTGGGTTGCGAGCTCTGCTTTGCTCCCCTCCGTTTGTCCGGGTTTATCTGTGCACGAGTGTGGGGCTGCGGGGTCTGCTAGTGGTCAGACTGCCTGCCCCGGTTGTCCCACACTCTGCCAGTCTTGGTCCCACCAAGGCAACATGAGTCTTCTCCACCCTGGCTGCCCGTCTCCGCCCCTCCTACCGGTCTGGATGAATGTTTGTTTTTTATTTCCTTGGTGTTGGACTTCCTTGCCGTTCGATTTTCTGTCAGTTCTGGTAGTGCGAGGAGGTGCAGTGTGTCTACCTACGCCGCCATCTTGGTTCTTCGAGTATATTTACTTTTTAAACTAGTTTTTCTAATAACCAATAACACATGACTTCATTAAACAAAAATAATTTAAGTAAAGGAATAAAATAAAAATGAAACAATCTTCCTTTCTCTCCATCTTGTTCCCACTCCATAGAGATAATTCTGCCAAGACTTCATCTTTTCAGTTAACCTAGTCTTCACCTTTATGGCTTTAGATAAAACATTCAGTCACCTAGTCAGGTAGCTCGGTTGGTTGAAGTGTCATCTGTATATGCCAAAATTGTGGATTTGATCTCTGTCAGGAATCACACAGAAATCATGCAGGAATCAACCAATCAATGCATAAAGATGAGTAAGTTGAAAAATAGATTGATGTCAGTCTGTTTGTCTCTATCTCTCTCATTAAAATAAAAATATTTTAAAAATTAGCCATCTATTTGGTATTTAACAACTTGAGAGCATCTACAAATGCCCCATCATCAAAAATGAGGAACCTGGCCCAATTAATCTTCCTTTGCCACCAGTCTCATACTCCATGCCAATGTTATTATCTTTACATTTTCAATGTTTCAAATATTTCTATTTTAATATAAGACTATAATTTAATCTCATACTTTATGTTTATGAATGGCTAAAACTCATAACACAAAAATCAAATTTTTATTATTATGACTTTGTAATTCAAGTTAAATTTCTTTTCTCCCCTCCCCCCCAAATCGTTATAAGTAAGCAATCTGTGGACTTCACCATGGACATATTCTGTTCTTCAACAGCCTTTTACATTTGATGGCCAGAAGCTGATGCGACTGATTTTAGGTGGGAATAAAGGACAAATTTAATTATTTTCTAACTTTAATGAGAATATTTTGAAGTTTCACTATGATGCGTACCATTTAATAAAGGATGTTGATATCCTTTGTCAGATTAAAGAATTTCTTTTCCATTCTTAATTTGCTAGGAGTTTTATCATGAACAACTCTACTATTACATTAAATATTTTTCTTGTATCTATTGAGATGATTATATGACTTTCCCACTTCACTGATAATAGATTTTCTGATTTTGAAACAGGAACTTTACTTTTACTATGGTAATTATATTTAATAGTGTGTTACTTTGGGATTTTAATTCCTTATAGTTAAATTCAAAAGTAGCAACAAAATGCATATTTTTAAATAAATCTTATAAATTTGTGAAGGCCATCTATAAAGAAAGTAGAAAATATTTTTGAAGGACATAGAATAAATATATGTGTAATGATTATATTTACATAAAAATATTTTGTAAACTTTTTTCTTATTTTGCTATCTTTTAATTCACCTTTGTTTAATCTTTTATTTTTATGCTTTCTGCAATAGTTTTTTTTAATACAAGAGAGATTATTTATCCTCTTATAGCTGGATAAAAAATGTATCTGTAAAAATTCCTGGCTTAGTGTTCTAGACCTTTTTACTGAGTATTTTGAGAAACTTTGTCTCTTAGTTTAGATGCATGAAATTTCAGAGAGACTTTTATAATTCTGTTTCTGAGTTATGCCTGATCATTTCTGAAATATGATACAGGTTCCAGAGTTCAGTACATACAATAAATGATGGCAAATGACCTGATAGGGGTAAAGAGTCAAGTTGGTTTAGAACGTATCTGTTATAATAACCCCTTGGGCTTTTCTTGTGTGTTGGAATTCTTATCAAATTTGGATTTCTTTAAACACATAGAATTAACAAAATATTATAGACATTCTGCATATGGTGTATGTATATATAACATGTAAATATGTTAGTTATGTTTGCTTAAAAATGTATTAGGAAATAAATAATAGCTGTATAGGGATAAAGAAATTAAATGTGGAGGAAAATTATTGACATAATGTAGAGCTGGTTTCGTTTTGCAGCTTGTTAGTAATTAGGTTTGTGACCCCAGCTAAGTAACTTTTAGCCACTTAACCTCAGTCACTTCATCTATAAATGAAAGTGTTGAAAACAATGCTTCACAATTGTGCTTTGTGGAATCTTAAGGGGCTTTACAAAGTCTACTCAGGAATTGTCATTGTTGAGGATTCTAGGCATATCCAACATTTCTCAACCAATGGATGCTTACCATGTGTCAAGCTCTGCTCTGCCAACTTTACAGGTATTAACACAATTAGGTTATACTTTTCAAAACCCTACAATTAGGTAGTATGGTTGCCCACTATTTGCAAATGAGGAGATAGGACTATCAGAATTGTACAAAACTGAGGGGAATAGGGAAATATAGAAGGAGGGAAACCTCTGATTCCTCAGGCCAAGAAGACGGTAGCTCTCTGAATTCTAGCTGTGCAATTCCCCATGGACTGGGGTTGCTATCTGGGGGAAAGCAAAATAAACAGTCTCATTCAGTGTAATTCTCCCCTTCTAATTTCTGCTGTCAGGGACTTCAGAGAGCTACTATCATTTTTTTCCCCATTGTCTCTAGTGGTTTTTACCTGGAAGGGTTATTTCAAAACAAGTTACTTTCCTTTTACTGGAACCAGAAATGGGATTGTAAATATTGAATAAAAATAATTTTACAAGCTGTTAGTGATAGTCAAAACATATACATATAGGAGAAACAGAGAAAGAGAGAAGGAAAAATTTTCTTTTGTATAGGAGAAAGGAACAATTTAGAGAATTACTGTATTTTGCCGTGTATAATGCACACCCATATTTTTGTGCACATTATATATGGGATTATTATGCCCATTATTATACCCATGGTATGTAATCATTATACCCATGTATAATGTGCATCTTTACTTTTCCTTCAAAAATTTGGGCAAAAAAGTGCACATTATACATGGCAAAATACGGCACTACTCTACAATTCTCCATTATAAAAATTGCTTCAGTTTAAACACATGTATATTGTTCAGGATTGTATGTAAAGTTCTTGAATATGATTAGGCAAATTAGGCAAGGACAGTTTGCAGAAAAAGAAGATGGGAAGACAATGGGAGTAGGGAGGAAAACACAGGGGACAACTATTGCTTTAAATTGTTCTTAAAAAATATTAAGCACATGTGACAAAATGCTATCATCTGATAGGTGGAAACTAAATTCATTTTATGTATCTCTATACTTCTCATATACTTGTAATATTTCAAAAAGCCTCACTGCACAAATCAAAAAGAAAAAGAGAAAAAAAGAAAGTAGTGCTATAAGGGAAAGTATGTGTTAGAATTTTAAACGGCATTAACCTCTGAACACAGGTGGCCACATTAGAAGATCCTGCTAGAGTCTTGCTCTCTCCAGGAAATAACAATCTACAGCTTTGGAAACTGGCATAAAAGTACAGAGGGTTTCCTGCCTTGTCAGTAACTCATTTTCCAAAGCTGCTGGAGAAATCCTTGAGTTAGCACAACTGCCAGAGCAAGTGCATCTCCGGTGTATCTGGGGTTTCTTTCCCTGTGGGCCATGGCTTATTGCTTTTCTTTTTTCCCCCAGAGAAAAACAATAGGTCAATAGACACGATGCTGGATGGAGACAAATGACTTTATCACGTAGAAAATAAATGACTTCCACTAAATGATTTTTTTCTTCTCTAGTTTTGCATTGGTGTCATTTCTCCTGTCTCCAGAACTTATCTGTGTCATTAAACACTTGGAGTTTCTGGATATTTGGAGATGGGAGTATGTGTCCTTTATCTCCTGTTGTTTAATAGAAATACTGCAGACAAATCCATTTTGTCTTTACCATCATCTGTTATGGACACAGAGTTCCTTCCCACAGTCTTTCCTGTATGACCTCTTAGACGCATAATGTCTCTGCCCTTCGAGTGTGAGAGAGTCTAAACAAGGTCCCCTGAGACAGACTAGGATGTAACATGTGGAACATGTGGCATATCTTCAACAGAGCTCAGAGAACATCCACTGGATAAAACAAGTTAGAAAAGCAGGAGCAAAGGCGCACTTCTGAGGACCTGCATGCTGAAACAGATTTCAACTTCCTAAAGGCAAGACTCACATCAGAATGACTGAGTGATCAATTGATACATTTCTTTTGCCACTCACATTGTACTGGTTTATGAATTTGCCCACAGCATTCTTTAAATCATTCCAACACTGAGACCTCCCAAGGCATGGTAGGGAAAAAATTCATCTCTGTCACACTGTAGGGCCGGGGGGGTCAGGGGAGGAGGGGGACTGTCTTCATCTCTAGGCTCATATAAATACCCAGAGGGCTTAGGTGGAATGGGAAGGAATCTAGTTTTTAAATATTGGCTGTTGGCCTCCTCTTGCTCCTGCTGCCATTTGGGGATCCTGCTCCTGCTTTGGTGCACTGTCTGTGGGCCCTGATGCTTTGCACTGCCTCAGAGATCCTGAGGTCTATGCTGTTCTGTCATACCCCAGTGTATCATGCAGTCATCCAATTTCCCATTACAAATCCTAAACACCAGTCTCAAAAAATGTCCCCTTTACTTCCCATTTGAGCCAACTCAACACTTGATCCTTTTTTCTTCCTCATTAAGGTCTCCACTGCCTAAACAAAACAGGGGATGATAGAGAGGGATGGTTATTATGAGTGCCTGGCAAATTCCAGTATTGGTCCCGAAACACATAAGTGGATGAATGGTTAGCAGCAGAATCCAAATGTTGGGCATTTGTGTGTCTTAAGAGTTCTTTTAGTAAAATGAAATTGTTTGATTAAATCGGTGCTTTATAAATTGTCATCCTAGAAACACTAGTGTTACTTGGGGTGCCTTGCATGTGCTTCAGGAGTCAAGGCATGGCCAAGTTTTATTTTTATTTACATAATTTATATAAATTTTATTTGATAAAAGGAGTACATTTCCTTTATGTTCCTTTGTTTAACTGATGGGACAGATTTGCAGACAAGTCTAGATTAATTAATCTCCATGTATCCAGAATATCAGAAGAAGCTGTGCATTGTTAAAATCCTCTATAAAATCCTCTAGGCACACTAATATCTATAGATCTGTGTAGGATTTTTAACTCCTATCTTTTAAAAAAAATTTTTAGTGTTATTCAGTTACAGTTGTCTGTATTTTCTCCTCATCCCTTCACCCCACCCCAACCGAACCCACCTCCCTCCCCTGCCTCCACCCACCCCTTGATTTTGTCTGTGTGTCCTTTATAGTAGTTCCTTTAAACTCCTCTCCCCACTGTCCCCTCCCCACTCCCCTCTGGCTATTGTTAGATTGTTCTTAACTTCAATGTCTCTGGTTATATTTTGTTTGTTTATTTTTTAACGCAACTCCAAGTTTCCATGTCAGTCGTAACTCTAGGGCATAATACTTTCAATTCTAGCATTTTCCCTTTATAGACACCACCAAATTTCTTTGAATAAAAGCTAGGTGTCATTGAAGATTATCCAATACACTTCCTTAAAGCAATCAATTGAGGTGAGATATAAAGTATGAATGTGGTCCTATTTTTACTGAAAATGCAACCAGAAGCCAAACACTATTGGAGGAAAGTGTAAGGACATAAGGAGCTGTGAAATCACAGCTGATTCCATCAATCTATCCCATCAAGTGAAATCATAAGAGTAATTATTTGCTGAGACCTGTAGTACCCAATGATAACCATCTTCATTTGTTAATTTTGATCTGCTTTTATCTGATTTTTCACTTGGTGCCTGTTTTCTAGGAAACCCTGTAAAGAAGGAAAAAAAAATCCCAGCAATAATGCCAGCCAGTCTCCCTGGCTCATGTAGAACCTTTCCAGGGTCTATAGCTGCATTTCAAGGGAGGTAGAGAGAGAGAGAGAGAAAGTTCTTTTTGAGAGTTCTCATCTATTGTGGATGTTGGAAGTTGATTTTTATAGATCTTCAATAACAATGGTTTATAGATTGTCCCATTGCAAAGCCCTTCAGAGATTTTCTAATAAAGGTAACTATGCCAAGAGGTACCCAGGGAGGGCAAGGGAGGCCTCAAACTGATCCAGGTCCTTGTCATGGAAAAAGTAGGAATTCAAGAACATGACAGAAAGATTTAGCAAAGCACAGTAAATTTATTAAAGTGATAATACACAGTCGAGAAGTGAGAATGGGCGACCTTGGAGATTGTGATGACCCCTTAGGGTCTGGGTTGAAGGTTTTATTAAATATGGCCAAGGGGGTGAGGAATTGGGTGGTCCTTTGCTTCTGACACAGGTGGGGTGACTTCTCTCTCAGCTTGTCCTTGTCTCTCCTCTCCAGATAGTAATTTTTTTTGGTACTCCCAATTACAGGAAATTGGGGAGGGAGGAGCAGGGACCAAGTGGTCTGTGAAGGTAGTGTCTATGATATTCCAGCCAAGATGGAGAAGGTGAGGGTTAGAGCTTGAGGCCTTTGTTCTCTAACTTTCCTGCCTCATTAGTACAGCAAAAATTTAGGCCATGCCAGAAAATCAGTCATCACCATTAGTACCATCCATGTACCCTTAGAGAAGGTCTAAAGAGATTAGGGCTGGGGTGGGGTGGAGGGATGGGGAGAAAATGCAGACATCTGTAATTGAATAACAATAAAAATTAAAAAAAAAAGAAATGTAATCAATTGAAAAAAAAGAATTTAGGATGAGATCTAGAAATGGAGGCCTGAGGATGTTGGATTTTACACTTCTAGGTATCAAAATAAGAATATAAGGATGTTATTTTTTATATTGTGCTCATAATTTTATCTGGTTTATGTGGCTATCTGGTTTATATGCTTCTAGAAAGAGAGCAGCTCTCTAGTCTGTGGATTCCAAGCAGACACACACATGTACTGGGTAATGAGGGAAGACTAGTCAATTTGGAATCTCTAAACTGCTGCCTCAAGCCCCCCCCCTTTTTTTTTTCTGCACTTAAAAATCATGAGTTAGTGAGATCAACAAATAAAGAGTGGTTATGTGGGTATTCTAAAACCTCTCAACATGAGGAGATTTCTCTTTTCTCCTTAAAGGAAATCATACTCAAATCTATATAATTACAACCATTGGATATTTTAGACTATCATAAGAAAAATATTAGCTAATATAGGTGTGTGTTGTTTTTTGTTTTGTTTTTCACAATCCCATTATTTCTTATAAGTTATATTGCTACACAGCATTTAAATTTTATTGTGTCTGGATGAGGTATTTATTTGAATATCTAAAAAGTTATCAGTTAGGATTACAGTTACTTCTATGTAAGACAAATCTGACAACATGCTTAAAAAATAGGGGTTTTAACTTCTTTTTAAAATTTTATTAAGTTTATTGGGCTGAAATTGGTTAATAAGATTATATGCTTCAAGTGTATAATTCTATAATACATCATCTGTTTATTGCACTAACCCAGATCACCTCCATCACCAAATATTTACCCTCTTCCACCTCCTCCCACCATGTTTCCCCTCTGTTAACCACCATAATGTTGCCTGTGTCTATGAAGTTTTTCTTTGTTTGTTTGTTTGTTTTTGTTTTATATTCCAAGAGGTTTCCTTTGCTGAAGTGACAAGCAGTTGAGAGGTAAACAGTTTACACAAGTACAGGTACTCTTCAGTAATTCCAAAATTTCTTTAGTGAGCTTCTCACCCTACAGTGACAAGATGGCTAAACTGCATACATGTTCCAGAAAGGAAGTTGGGGATAGGGCAAAAGGTAAAATGTGTGTGATAGACAAGCACTCCTTTTTCTTTCAGGAAAACAATAGCTCTCCTGGAATCTCCACCAAGTCATCCCATCTTAGATGCTAGGACTGGGACACAGGGCTCTCCCTAGCTGCAAGGGAGTCTGAGAAGTGACTTTTGGGTTTTAAACTGGACACATTGCTATCCCTAACAATATCAGACATTTAAAAAAATAAATACAAGTTCAAATGTGGGGTAAGAAAGCACCAATATCTAACAATCTTTTCCTTGAGTTAAATACACTCCTTCCCAAAGAAGACAAGCCCCAAGTCTCATCTAGTTTTATTCATCCTGTTCAGAGACCAGCTTTCTGGGTTATGTGTAATCCTGTCTGCCTGGGTAGGATGAAGACCCTCATGATCTCTCAATTTTTAAAACTAAAAGACAAGTTATCTTCTCCCAACTTTCCCAATGTACAATGGTAGGAAAGAATCAGACAATAATAACAGTGTTCTTATTGGAAGAGAGGGCTAATGATGCTCTTACAGGGAAAAGGGTATAACAGGAAACCAACGTACCTCTTAGGAATACTGAGGACTCTATGATGTGCTTAATCTGACAGGACTCATTCTGACAGGACTTCCTTTACTATATATCATTTTCCTGGTTCTGACCTCTGGGCAAAATAGTTCTAGTCTGTTGAATATCTAAATTAGGGCTTAGAAAAATGCCCCTCTTAAAAGAAAGTTCAAGTCTGTCATGAATTTCTTCCTGTGGGTTAAATTCAGAGGCCCAGGTATAGCCACAAGAGTTGAACATATATAGGTAAGCCTGAATTTTGATTTTCTTTGCTTCTATCTAAAACTTAGTAAATTTTATGCTATGTGCAGGTAAAATTTTGCCTAATCTTCCTCTTTTAACCTAAAGACTCATATTTTTTATCAACTTACTTGTGAATTCTGTTTATCCTCCTAGCCTTAGACTAGGTGAACAGTAGTTACCTTGAGGCAATCCAAAATCAGTTCCATTCAGGAAGCAGCCTCTTTGCCTGTCAGCTTACCTCTTAATGGAAAGGGTTTGAAATAGTCTGGAGGCCGCAATCTAATCTGATAAGGTCCAGTACCTCATAGCAGTGCTTATAATGGTTTATGTTTAATGTACAAGAGTAAATTTTTCAAGGATGCAAGGCTTCATATTATGAGACTTTTGGTCAATTTATATTGCAAGACATGGGCAGAAAGCATCTCCTTTAGCAAAGCTATATTTTCTTCATATCTACGTGCAGGCTTGCTAGCTCTAGTCTGAATTCATTCCACTCTTAAAAAGTTTTGCTGAAATGGAAAAAAAGTAACCAGCATATGGCAATGATCTAAATTTTTCCTTCAATATTCTTCAAGGCTATATCTTTGGTATAAATGTGGCCTACACGTTGACCATATGATCAAAGGTTTTTCTACTAAATAATAAGGATCACTAACATGTAATATCTGGGTGATCATCTTCCAAAGCCTACCTCCTTCACTCAGACCATTTTATGTTGTAGACTCTGTAATTGTCAGACTGCTATCTAACATCAAATTGTATATTAGCTAAAATTGCATATAGCTGAATATAATAGAAACTTGACAACACAGACTTAATCACATTGTCCCTCCTTAGACAAGAAAGCAAAACAGCACATTCATAAAGACTTCAGAAAATCAGGCTGCTTCTATTGTTCTGCTAAGCCATCTTCATCTAGTGGCTTTCATTATTCTGATCCAAAGTTTTTTGTTTTTTTTTTAAGAATTGAGTCATAAGGGAGTTAGAGAGTTATTTTTTAACTATATTGTCACCTCCAAACAATGTTGGGGTTCTCTTAATAAGAAAGAAGAATGTTGGAATTATTAGACAGATAGCAGCATTTGCCACAGTTGCTGAACCCCAATCAGGCATAACACACTTGGTAAAGTGGTTGGAGAGAGTTTGTTTTGTGGACTACAGCTAAGTCCTCTGGGAGCATTTGAATTCAAGTAGAGTGTGGTGTGAAGAGATTGTTTTATCCCCTTTACCATGTTCTCTGGCAGAAAAAAAAATACAGAATCATGAAGACATCATCCTCCTTGTGTCAGTGGACTAGCTGCTCTTCCCAACAAAGAGGCAGAAACCTAAAACAGCACACCCATCTATGGAGCATATTTCAAGCCTTTACCAGTGTCACATCTGCTAAAGTCCTATTGATTAAAACAAGTTAGCTAAGCCCAAACTCACTCTGCTTCTGTAGGGAGAAACTCCAAAGACACACAACAAAAGGTATAAATACAAAGACAAGAAGTGAGGCAAATAATCAAATCTATAAGCTTCTTTGGTGATAATATGTAACCCAGTATTCATTTGTCATTTAAGGGAGGAGGACAAATTTTTATTTATTCCATAATAAAACCATGCAAAAATAAACAAGGGTGATTTTTTAGATGAATAGTTTCCTTTGTAAGGGTGGAAAGGATATCTTTGTTTATTTTCAAGGGAAGATGATGGTAATAGCCAGTTAATTTTATGTGCTTCCTACAAGAAAGGGAAATTACTTTATGGTTTATATTGAGGAACTTCAGACTAAAACAGAAACCCAGTCAAGAAGCTGTAGTTATTTGTAAGTACTTTTGGCAAAATGTGATTTATATATTTTTAAAGATATTTGGAATAATATATTTATTTATGTCATAGAGTAGTATTGCTGGAAGTATTCTATGTGCCCATCTATTCCAAAATCCAAGTCTAGGAATTAGTTTACATTCCCTGTAGATGAATAATCAAGGTATACTATACTTTCAGTAGTGAGACTGTTACATCTTCAGAAGGAAGCTTATTGCATTGTTCCAAGAGTCTACTTAGCAAAGTTAACTTAGCGTTTTCCTCCCCTTGCCCTTAATTCTAGAAACTAGAAAAAGTTTTGTCAATTTTATTTCAAAAAATGTATTAGTTTCTGAAAGCTGTCATAACAGATTGACACAAACTTCATAGCTTAAAATAACACAAGTTTATTATCTCACAGTTCTGGAAGATAGAAGTCTAAAATCAAGGTATTGCCAAGAGCATGCTCCCTCTGAAGGCTCTAGCAAAAAATTCTTCCCTACTTTGTCCTAGCTTCTGATGACTCCTGGCAATTCATAGCATTCTGTGGCTTTTAGCTATGCCATTCCAATCCTGCCTCTGGCTCCACATGACCTTCCTCCCTGTGTGCATCATTGTGCATTCTCTCCTCTTCTTTTTTTTTTTATTTCATTTTATTGATTCTGCTATTACAGTTGTCCCAATTTTTCCTTCTTTGCCCCCTCCACCCAGCCACTCCCAGTCTCTCAGACAATCTCTACACCATTGATCATGTCCACAGGTCATGTGTATAAGTTCTTTGGCTACTCCATTTCTTATACTGTACTTTCCATCCACATGGCTATTCTGTAACTACCTATTTGTACTTTTTAATCCCCTCACCTCTTCACCCATTTCCCCTCAACCCCCTCCCATCTGGCAACCATCAAAACCATCTCCATATCCATGATTCTGTCTCTGTTCTTGTTTGCTTAGTTTGTTTTATAGGTTCAATTATTGATAGATATGTAGTTATTGCCATTTTATTGTTTATAATTTTGATCTTCTTTTTCTTTTTTTCTCAATACAACATAAACTTTTATTTATTTATTTGTGTTGTTGTTCAAGTACAGTTGTCTCCATTATCACCTCACCACTCTCTCCTGTCCCACCTACTCTCACCTCCCACCTTCAATCCTGCCCCCTTTGGCTTTGTCCATGGGTCCTTTATACATGTTCCTTGACCACCCTTCCCCGTCTTTCTCCTATTATCCCTTCCCCCTACCCTTCTGGTTACTGTCAGTTTGTTCTTTATTTCAATGTCTCGGTTATATTTTGCTCACTTGTTTGTTTTGTTTACTAGGTTCCCCTTATAGGTGAGATCATATGGTATTTGTCTTTCATCACCTGGCTTATTTCATTTCACATAATGCTCTCCAGTTCCATCCATGTGATGTTCTTTTTCTTAAATAAGTCACTTTAATATTTTGTGTAATAATGGTTTGGTAATGAATTCCTTTAGTTTTTTTCTTGTCTGGGAAGCTCTTTATCTCCCTTCAATTCTAAGTATTTTTGCTGGGTATAGCAAAGTTTGCTGTAGGTTCCTGCTTTTTCATGACTTTGAATATTTCTTGCCAATCCCTTGTAGCCTGCAAAGGATCTTCTGAGAAATCACGTAACAGTCTTATGGGAACTCCCCTGTGGGTAACTAACTGCTTTTTTCTTGCTGCTTTTAAGATTCTCTCTTTATCTTTAATCTTTGGCATTTTAATTACAATGTGTCTTGGAGTGGGCCTCTTTGCATCATCTTGTTTGGGACTCTCTATGCTTCCTGGCCTTGTATGTCTATTTCCTTCACCAAGTTAGGGAAGTTTTCTTTCATTATTTTTTTCCAATGGATTTCCAATTTATTGCTCTTTCTTTTCTCCTTCTGGCACCCCTATGATGTGAATGTTGGAGTGCTTGAAGTTGTCTCAGAGGCTTCTTATACTATTCTCTTTTTGTTGGATTCTTATTTCTTCTTGTTCTGATTGGTCATTTTTTGGTTCCTTATGCTCCAAATCATTGATTTGATTCTCAACTTCATCCACTATACTGTTTTTTCCCTATATATTGTTCTTTATTTAAATTAGTGCATCCTTTGTTTCTGACTGGATCTTTTTTTATGCTGTCAAGGTCCTCACCAAGTTCCTTGAGCATTCCTACAACCAGTATTTTGAACTCTGCATCTGATAGATTGCGTATCTATATGTTGTTTAGTTTTTTTCTAGAGTTTTGATCTATGCTTTCATTTAGAGTTTTTCTCTCTCTTCATTTTGGCAGCCTCCCTGTGTTTGTCTCTATGTATTAGGTAGAGCTGCTATGACTCCCTTTCTTTGTAGCATGGCCTAAGGTAGTAGGTGTCTTGTAGGTTCCAGTGGCATGGCCTCCCCTATCACCCAAGCTGGGTACTTGAGATGTGCCTTCTGTGTGGGCTGAGTACATGCTCCTTTTGTATTTGAGCCTCGGTTACTGTTGCAGGTCAATGAGAGGGATTTACCCAGGCCAGTCATCTGCAAGGATTAGTTGTCACCACTGACCCCCAACCTCCACCCTCTGTGGGGGATCAGCTGTGCAGTGGCAGGGTGGTGGTGCTCTGACATAGGGTGCAGCTGTCTACTGGATCACAGGGTTTCCCAGGTTGTACAGGTAGATCAGTCCCTTCCTGTATTTGCCTGAGAATGCTCTGCCTGAGCTATAATGCAATCTGAGATAGCTGCCACTTATACTGGGCTTGGAGATTCCCAGGCAAAGTCAAACTGTGAATCTAAGCTGGCTGCTGCTAGTGTTGGGCCTGGGGCCATTTGGCAAGAGTTACAAGGGCTGAGGCCTCACTGAAGACAGTTATTGCTTATTTGTAAGGATTTAATAAGTTGTGAAGCATGAGACAAGACCAGTCATTTATATGGAAAATTCAAATTAACAACTTGGGTGGGCCCATAAGTTGGGTGGGATGGAGTCTCAGGGGATGTCCAGGGCTTGGCCAACAGTGTTAGTCTGGTTGATTGAGTCTCAGATATGGTGCCAACCTGCTAGCTCTTTGGCCCTGTGTAGGGTTCAGAAAAGGGACAATTGTCTCTGCCCACATTTACGTCTGGGAAAAATATGTCCCCCAGTTCCTGCCTTGATTCCAAACATTTCAGTTACTCCCTGTATGTCACTGGTGCCTTTCAAACTGCTACCCCTGTGCTGAAGCTCAGAGGGACTGAATCTGAGTAGGAAAGTCCATGTGTCAATTATTTAAGGGGAACTGCTTGAGACTGCAAAGCTTTCTTCCACACACAATTCCCACTGTTTTTTGCAGCCAGAAGTTATGGCAACTTATCTTTCTGGCACTAGAATCCTGGACTGGGGTCCTGGTGTGGGATTGGGACCCCTAACTCTCGAGATATCCCTCCTGAATTTTTATGCACCACATGTGGATGTCATACCAGCCCATTACCCATCTCTGCCCTTTCTACCAGTCTGGATGGATGTGGTTTCTTTAATTCCATAGTTATCAGACTTCCATTCAACTTGATTTTTGCCAGTTCTGATGATTGTTCTACATTATAGTTGAAGTTTGATGTTGTGTGAAGAGGTGAGCCATGTTTACCTATGCTACCATCTTGACCAGAAGTCCTCTCCTCTTCTTATAAGAACACTAGGATTTGGATTTAGAGCCCATTTTAATCCAATATAGCCTCATCTTAACTGATTACATTTTCAAGGACTTTATTTCCAAATAAAGTCCCATGCTGAGGTTCCAGGTGTTTATGAATAAGGGGCAGGGACACTATTAAATCAACAAAAAGACCATTTCAAATATTTAAAGAGGATTTTAAGCTCCCACCTTGGTCTTCTCTTTTTCAGTATACCTTGAGCAACTTCAAATCTCCTTAAATTACATCGCCCCCAGGCCCTCACCACCTAGGTCAAATTTTTCAGTTGTATATAACAGCATCCACAAACTGATACTGTGAATTCTAAATAGGTAATTTTATTTATTTAAGCATAACTACTAAAAAGCCTTTATAAAAAGTATTATATGTAAGTTTTCATACCCAAGAAACAGTATGTAATTTTGTCCAACTAATAATTTAACCTGGTGAGCAAAATACCTACCTCCTAGACCCTACACTTGGTGATCCAAAATGGGAAATATATTACATTAGAAATCATCTGCACTGTCCTGATGCTGACTTTTATACTCCAGTGGGTGCTTTTTAGATTGTATTTTACTACCTATGTCAAAGACCAATACTGGTCAAGACTTATTACCCACCAATGAGCTGTAAAGAGGATGTTGAAAAGGGCATTGGAGGCTACTGAAAATATAGATCACATTCTGCTAGGGCAAAAATGCCCCTGGCCCAGGACTTTATTAGTATTAGAGCTTCATTACTGCCCTTTCAGCTCTGCTTCAGAGCTGAAGCATTGCAACTCAGGCTTTGAAGTGTCAAAGATTGCAGAAGAATAAGAATATTGAGTATGTTCCTGATGTGGCCCAACACACCAGATCAGGGAACACATCATGATTAATTCAATCACAAAATTTTACAACTGGGTACAGAGCCTCACTATAAACACAGTGGGAGAATTAATCAATTACAATATTTATTTAGTGTCTACCATATGTTGGTGATATAATTGTGAATAAAAAAATGTGAGAAGATAAGTCAGATGTGGAATAAATGCAGCTTAGTAGATAAATGCTCAGTTTCTGGAGATATAGAGACTTGGATTCAAATTCTGGATCTGTTACTTACCAATTAAAATGAACTTCATCAGTTTTACTAATCTGCCGAAGGCTCCAATTCTTCACCTAAAAAGCAAAAAAAAAAAAAGTATTTTATTGTGTTGTGAGTACTAAATGAACAATGCATGCAAAGTACTTAGAAGAATGTCTGATAGTATACTTTTATTATAACAGTGTATCCTTAATAAAGGAAGAAGCTGAAAGACAAACACTACCTGATTGCAACAATTACTATGATGCTACATTATCCAAGACAGTGTGGTATTGGCAAAAGATATGCAAGAACAGAAGTGATACAGAATAGAGAGACCAGAAATCCAGATACAGGTACATACTTATAAGAAAAATTTATTTTTTTAATTTTATTTTTCAGTTATAATTGACACTCAATATTATTGTGTATTATTGGGTTGGCCAAAAAGTTTTTTTTTTTCATAAGATGGCTCTAGTAGTGTTCCATTGTCTTTAACTTCATTTGAACACAGTGGTTTCAATTGTATAAAATCAATCGATTTTGATAAAGGTTCTCTATTAATTCTATGGGTAAAGAATAGTTTTTTAATGAGTGGTGCTGGACAATTAGACATCTATTAACAAAAACAACATAAAACAAAAAAAATAAACAAAACAAAACATCAACAAGTATCTTGGATCACATACAAAAATTAAGTTGAAATGTATCACAGAACTAAATAAAAGTGCTAAAACCATAAAAATTAGAAGTATCACAGGAGAAAAATATTTGCTACCTTGAGTTACATAAATGTTTCTTAAGACAAGAATGCAAAACAACTTCTTTAAATTGATAAATTGAACTTTTATCACATTGTAAACTTTGTGTCTTCATAAAAGACTGTTAAATAAATTACAAGTCACACACTGGGAAAACTTATTTACAAAACAATTTTGTATCTAAAGCATGTAAATAACTCTTACAACTCAATAATAATAAGAGAAACAGTTTATTTTTAACAAACTATAGAAATGATCCCTGAAAGTATAGTCTTAGAGAAGCAATTTATTTTTAAAACAGCAGAAAGATATTTGAACATATATTTTACCAAAAAGACATATGGATAGCAAATAAGCACATGTAGAGATAGCTAACACAATTGGTCACTTGGGAAATGCATATTTCAAACTACAAGGAGATACTACTACATTCCCACTAAAATTCTTAAAATTTATAAGACTGAAAATACAAAGTGTTGGCAAGAGTGTAGAGCAACTGTGACACTCATGCACTACAGGAATGTAAAATGGTACAGCCACTTGGGGAAAATGTTTGGCAGTATTTTATAGTTAAACACACACTTACCATATATCCTAGTAATCCACTCCTATTTATTTCCCAATAAAAATAAAAGTATATGTCTACACAAAGATTTGTACATGAATGTTCATTGTTGCTTGTTCATTCAATCAACATGTGAATAAAGAATTATGGTACATTCATATAATGAATTAATACTGAGCAAGAAAAAGAAACAAACTACTAATACATGCAATAACACAGATAGATCTCAAAAGCATTGTGCCAGTGCAAGAACCCAGAGTCACATACTAGATACTATCTGATTTTATTTTATGACATTCTAGAAAAGGAAAATCTATGGAGACTGAAAATAGTCAGTGGTTGTCAAGGACTGCAATTGTGGGGAAGGGATTGACTGCAAAGGAACATGAGAGATACTTGGGAGGAAATGTAAATACTCTATACCTTGATTATGATGTTGGTTACATAGCTACATATATTTGTCAAACTTCATTATTTCCAGACTTAAAAAGAGTGAATCTTAACTGTAATTGAATAACAATAAAAATTTTAAAAAAGGGTGATTCTTATTGCACGTAAGGTATATTTCAATAAAAATAGTTCATTGTACTAATACAAAAGATATTTTGCAATGTTTGATTTATTATCAAAGGAGTCAGAAAATTAAAGAATTACATAGTGATCAGAATATTAAATGCATTTTGTCTAATAAATGTATTTTAAAGAAGAGGACAAACAGTTCAGAAAGTAGAACTAGTTACTATTTGGTTACACATAAATTGACCTTTATTTCTTGGGAAGGCTTTTAAGCTTAGTGTAGTTGCTAGGGAAATGCAGTGCCAACCCCCATGAATTAAATAAAGTGCACACCCTTCCCATCACTCCCTGATGAGATGAATGTATTTTAGGTAAGTGACTGGAAAGGAAATATAGGGAAGATACATAAACTTCTGAATTCTGAATCCCAGCAGACTTCTTCTACACAATAATTTTAGAAGTAACTGTACTAGATGAACATATATTGACTTGGGAAGTCAATGATACAAACCTGTATGGACTAGTGGAAGAAGCAGAAAGGATGGTTTATATGTAAAATAAATATGCTTGAAATGGGAACAGGGTGTGAGTGAAAAACAAAAATGGTATCAGAGAAATGTGACTTTGAAGGTAAAGGAGTGGATATTGGTCCTCTTAATCAATTGGGAGGTATTTTTGTTAACACGTTCTCCAGAATCTCTCAAGTGATCTTAACACTGTCATTTGACTGGCCTATGGGGCCATTTGTTTAAGTGTTTTCTTGATTAGAAAAATGAGTTAAATTAGTTGAGACCTGAGAGTATTTACTAAGTACTCTGAATAACGTGGACATCTAAGGCTTGGATTCTAGATCTGACTCTGCCAGTTTAATCTATGTAAATTTCTGAACCATATCTCAATGTCCTCTGTAGTGAAAAGAAAAAAAAATAACATAGGAAAATAAAGAAAAAAACAAAATCTTGCATAAGCAAGTAATAATAAGACATATAGAATAATAGACTGGTTATTTGGGTGATTGAGTCTTGTATAAATGGGAAATTGAAATGATGATGATAGTCTGTGTTTCTGTATTTAACTATTATAATCTATTCTTGTTGAAAAAATAAATGATATATCAGAGAGTTCATATTTGAATTTTTCTCTAGTTCAAATGATGAATAATTCCAAATAGACTATCAAAAATTAATGTGTGTGTCTGAGTAACTCTCCAATGAGGTTAAAAGGTAATGAATGTACTAAAGAAGGAAATAAGGTCATATAACTAAAGATCAATAAGAGACAGTAGCTTGATCTATAAATACAGTATCCAAGGGGGTAATCTAAAATTGAGCACATAAGGCTAAAGAAAACCAAATGTCACATTCATAGTAGAAAAAAATCAAAGAATTCAGACAGAAGTTCTGTGTAGCCTTTGGTGTAATGCCAATGTATGGCATAGACAAAATAGAACTGTTCACTTCCCAAATGGCTTTTGTCCTTCTATCAAAGGAAAAAAAAGAAGATAGAATGGACATCCATAGGAGAATAGAATTTCAAGGTGGTAAAAAAAGGTTCTATATATCTGAGAGGTACAACTCTTTAACAGTGTGGAGAGAGCATTCCACCATTGCAACTAAAGGGGAGAATGAGAATCTAAGGCCAGAAGGAATACTGAATGTAGGGAAATACTGGGGGGAGCCACATAAAAGGGGAGACTTATGCAGAGAAAAGATTAATTGTATTATACTTCACAGACTGTGGCCAAATATCACAAACCTTACATCAAAATTTAAAATCATTACTCAGAAATTGGAGGCATTTCTATATACCCATAATGAGCTGTCAGAAAGAGAAACTAAGAAAATGATCCCATTTACTATTGCTACAACAAAAAATTGAGGTACCTAGGAATAAATTTAACCAAAGAGGTAAAAGATCTGTATTTGAAAAACTACAGGACACTGATGAAAGAAATTGAGGCTAAGTGGAAGCACATACTGTGTTCATGGATTGGAAGAATTAACATTATTAAAATGTCCATAAGGAATCTATATATTCAACACAATTCTTATTAAAATATTAATGAGATATTTCACAGATCTAGGATAATTATTCCAAAAATTTATATGGAACCAAGAAAGAAGCCGAATAGCCTCAGTAATCCTAAGAGGGAAGAACAAAATTGAAGGGATCACAATACCTGGCACCAAACTATACCACAAGACCAGTGTAATTGAGACAGTCTGGTACTGACCTGAGAACAGACACAGAGATCAGTGGCACAGAACAGAGAGCCCAGAAATAACCCATGTCTCTGTGGTCAATTAATATTTGATAAAGAGGGAAAGAGCAAACAATGGAGTAAAGACAGTCTCTTCAATATATAGTGTTGGGAGAACTGGGCTAGTACTTGCAAAAAAAATGGAACTAGGTCCCCAATTTACACCATACACTAGAATAAACTGAAAGTGGATAAAAAATTTAAATGAAGTCATGATACCATAAAAATCCTAGAGGAAAATATAGGCAGTAAAATTTCAGAAATCTCACATAGAAGTATTTTTGCCGATATATCTCCTTGGGCAAGGGAAACAAAGGAAAAAGGAAACAAATGGGACTATATCAAATTAAAAGGCTCCTATGCAGCTAAAGAAACCATCAGCAAAATGCAAAGGGAAGCCACTTTATGGGAGAACGTATTTGTCAATGATGTATTAGACAAGGTTTAATCTCCAAAATATACAAAGAACTCAACACCAAGAAGACAAACAATCCAATTAAAAAATGGACAAAGGACCTGAATAGACACTTCCCCAAGGAGGATATACACATGGCCCATAGATATATGGAAAAATGCTCAACATCACTAGCCGTCAGAGAGGTTCAAATTAAAATCAAAATGACATATCACCTCACACCTGCCAAAATGGCCATCTTTAATAAATCAACCAAAAAACAAGGGCTGGTGAGGATGTGGAGAAAATGGAACCTTAGTGCACTGTTGGCAGGAATGCAGACTGGTGCAACCACTCTGGAAAACAGTATGGAGATACTTCAAAAAATAAAAAATGGAACTGCTTTTGACTCAGTGATTCCACTTCTGGGAATATATGCAAAGAATCCCCAAACACTGATTCAACAGAATATAATCACCTCTATGTTCATAGCAGCATTATTTACAATAGCCATGATTTGGAAATATCCTAAGTGCCCACCAGTAGATGAGTGGATAAAGAAGTTGTTGTACATTTACACAATGGAATACTACATAGCATTAAAAAACAAAGAATTCTTACCTCTTGCAACAACATGGATGGAACTGGAGATTATTATAATAAGTAAAATAAGCCAGTCAATAAAAGACAAGTACTATATGATATCATTGCTGGAATCTAATGAACAAAATAAATGAACAAGAAAAATAGAAACAGACTCATAGAGAGCAGGATGACAGCTATGGGGGTAGTTAGGGGGTGGAGGGAAGGAGCAAAAAGGAAAAAGGACTAAAGGCCATGGATAACAGTGTTGTGATCGCAGGGGGTAGGGAATGATAAGGAGAATAAAGGGTAATGGAAGAAATATAATAAAAATGAGTTAATCTTTTAACAAAGCACAAAGATACCAGCTCTCTGTAGATGAGATTTTCTAACAGAGGAGCAGTGGAGTATCGTAGGTACAAAATGCAACAATGGCTGTAAGGGAATCGTGTGCGAATGTCAGATATATATATGAGGTCTGTCCAGAAATAGTCCAACCATTGTTAATATAACAAGAATGGTTTGCATGACATCACTGTAATCTGGGAGCTTGGAATGTATATGCATGAATAATGACAACTTCACTATACTAGTCAGTGGGGGCCATAGATGCAGTTGAGTGAGCATATGTGTTGTGTGGCTGTCACATTCAAAATGACTGAGTGAATAGAGCAACAAATCTGCATTAAATTTTGGTTAAACTTGAACATTCCTCAATGGAAACTATTCAGATGATTCAGAAGGCTACAGCTATGGGCAACGGGTGATTGGCAGTTTCATCACGACAATGCACCTGCTCAGGTTTCATTGTCTCGTGTAGTTTTTTGGGGAAACATCAAATTACCCAAGTGACTCAGCCCCTCTACAGCCCAGATTTGATGCACTATGACTTCTGGCTTTCCCCCAAACTAAAATCACCTTTGAAAGGGAAGAGATTTCAGACTGTCAATGAGATTCAGGAAAATTGGGAGAACTGTGTGAGGTCCCAAGCTGCCTACATTGAAGGGGATTGAGGCGTCATTGTCCTATGTACAGTGTTCCTAGTATCTTGTATCTTCTTCAGTAAATGTCTCTGTTTTTCATATTACATGGTTGGATACCTTCTGGATGGACTATATATATATATATCTTTTTAAAATTATTTTCCTTAATTAATTATAGTCTGTCAGTTATATATTTCTATAGCAATGTAGAAAATTCTGATTGGTTGATCAGTATATTGTGATTTTGATCAATTTGGATCAGTTCATTGACCTATCATAACTTGAAGAACTAAAAAGTTTTATCTTGTGTACCTTATGTGGGCAGACCCTAAAACCCAGATGACTTAGCAGTGTAAAATTGCTGCATGAACTTAGCATAAAACATCTGCCAGTTTTTTCTAATACTTTAAAGCCATGAAACTTTTTATTCATATTATTAAAAAAACTATTCACCATTTGTTTTAGTCTCTTTTGGTTACAAATATTAAAAACTGAGTTGGATAAAGAAGCAAAACAAACAACAACAAAAAACAAGTAAGGAAAAGTGAGCTTTTCCTCACTTCCTCTTTTTACAGACTGGCTTTGTCTGCTTCACCGTGAATATAATCACCTCTATGTGATTATAGAAAATGGGTGGAACATGGCCCACCCATAATTCCTAAGTTTGCATCACCCCAATTAAAACTCAGTATATAATAAACTTAGATATCTCATCCATATTTCCAACAGGAGATTATAAGAATTTGATTATCCCACATTAGTTCCAGTGTCTATAACCTGGACCAAACACCTATGGCTGAACAGGGGTCTCCAAAGTACAAACAGGGGTGTTGTAAGAGGATGAGAAAAGACAATTTCCTGTGAGATGCTGAGTATAATTCCACTTCTCTGACCACAGTGGTATGAAGTTAGAAATCAATTACATGAAAAAAAAAAAAAGGAAAACACAAATAGGTGGGGGCTAACTAACATACTACAAACAATGAATGGGTTAACAATGCGATCAAGGAAATGTCAAAGAATACGTTGAGACAAATGAAAACATAATAGCCAAATCTATGAAAAACAGCAAAAACAGTCCTCAGAGACAAATTTATAGCATTTCAGGCCTACCTCAAGAAATAAGAAATATCTCAAATAAACAATCTAATCTTACACCTATAAGAACAAGTTTTTAAAAAGCCCAAAGTGAGTAGAAGGAAAGATATCATAAAGATCACAGTAGAAATAAATAAAAGAATCTAAAAAATACAAAAGATTAATAAAACCAAGAACTAGTTCTTTGAAAAGATAAACAAAATTGATAAACATTTAACCATACTCCCCCCAAAAAGAGATGACTCAAATAAATAAAATCAGAAATGAAAGAAAAGTAACAACTGACACCACATTAATGCAAAAGATAAGAAAATATAAACAACTACATGTTAACAAATTGAACAATCTGGACAAAATAGATAAATTCTTAGAAACATATAATTCTTTCAAAACTGAATCAGGAAAAAATCAGAAAACCTGTACAGACTGATTACAAATAATGAAATAAAAACAGTAATAAAAAACTATCAGCAAACAAAAGTCTCGGACCAGATAGTTTCACAGGTGAATTTTACTAGACATTCAAAAAAGAACATCTATTTTTCTCAAACTATTCCAAACAAATTCAAAAAGAGGAAAGACTCTCAAGCTCATTTTATGAGGCTAGCATTATCTGAATTTCTAAACCACTAAAAAGAAAAAAATATATTTAATATCCCTAGTGAAGATGCAAAAATCTGCAGCATTATGTTAACAAACCAAATTCAGCAATACATTAAAAAGATTATACACTTTGATCAAGGGGATTTATCCTGGGGATGCAAGGTAGGTATATTACCCTCAAATCAATAAATGTGATTCACCAAATTAACAAAATGAAGGATAAAATGATCATATGATCATATCAATAGATACAGGAAAAAGCATTTGACGAAGTCCAGCACTCTTTTATGATAAAAACTCAGCAAAGTGGGAATAGAGGGAACATATCTCAACATCATAAAGGCCATATATGATAAACCCACCTCCAACATAATACTCAATGGGGAAAAACTAAATTCATTTATTTTAAGATTGGGAACAAGACATGGATGTCTGCTGTGACCACTCTTAATTCAGTACAGTACTGGAAGTCCCAGCCACAGCAATCAGACAAGAAGATGAAATAAATGGCATCTAAATTGGAAAGGAAGAAGTAAAACTGTCCTTGTTTACAGATGACATGATATTTTATATAGAGAACCCTAATGATTATACCAAAAATTACTAGAACTGTTAAATGAATTTGGTAAAGTAGCAGAATATAGAATAAATATTCAGAAATCAGTTGTAGTTTTACAAACCAATAATGAACTATCAAAAAGGGAATCTGAGAAAAAAAATGTTATTTACTATTGCATTAAACTAAATAAAATACCCAGGAAAAATTTAAATTAGGAAGGTAAAAGACCTGTACTCAAAACATTATAAGATACTTAAAAAAAAAAACAACCCTGAAGAACATACACATAAATGGAAGCATATATCATGCTCATGGATAGAGAAAATTAACATAATTAAAATGTCTATACAACCCAAAACAATCTATAAATTCATTGCAATTTTTATCAAGATACCAATGGCATATTTTATAGAACTAGAACAAATAATCCAAAAATTTCTAAAGACTAAAAAAAGTCCCAAACAGCCTCAGCAATCTTGAGAAAGGAGAACAAAGTATCATGTGAACTGATATACTATATTAAAGGGCCATAGTATTCAAAGCAGCATGGTAATGGCATAAAATCAGACCTATATTTCAATGGAACAGAATACAGAGCCCAGAAATAAACCCACTCCTCAGTTAGTATTTGAAAAAGGAAGCACAAATATGCATGGGAGTAAAAACAGTCTATTATATAAGTGGTTTTGAAAAATTAAACAGATACATGCAAGAAAGGGAAAATAGATCACCTTTTTACCATATCACTTTTTAACAAGAAAAAAACTAAGATAGGTTAAAGACTTAAATGTCATACTTGAATCCATAAAACTCCTAAATGAAAATATAAGAAGTAAAATCTCTGATATGTCTCACCAATATGTTTTTCTGCTGTATCTCCTCAAGCAAGGGAACAAAAGATAAAATAAACAAATGGGGCTACATCAAACTGAAAAGTTTTTCCACAGCAAAGGAAACCATCAACTAAATAACAACAACAACAAAAACAAACTACTTAATGGGAGAACACATTTGTCAATGATATGTCTGATAAGGGATTAATATCTGAAACTTATAAAAAACTCATTAATACTCAACACCAAAAAAAAAAGAAACAATACAATTAAAAAATGAGCAGAGGACCTGAATAGACACTTCTTCAAAGAGAACATATAGATGGCCTTTATGCATGTAAAAAGATGTTCAATGTCACTTATCATCAGAGAAACAAAAATTAAACCACAAAGAAATATCACCTCACATGTGTCAGAATGGCTATCATCAGTAAATCAATGAACAAGAAGTGTGGGCAAGGATGAGGAAAAAAAGGAAGCCTCATGCACTGTTGGTGGGAATACAGATTGGTGCAGCTACTGTAGAAAACTATATGGAGGTTCTTCAAAAAATTAAAAATGGAACTGCCTCATGACCCAGTGATTCCACTCCTGAATGTGTAGCCAAAGAAATTTGTAACACTAATTTGAAAGATTATGTGCACCCCTGTGTTCTTTGTAGCGTTATTTACAATAGCCAAGATATGGAAGCAACCCAAGTGCTCATCTATAGACAAGTGGATAAAATAGTGATGGTACATATATACCTCAGGATATTACTCGACCATAAAAAAAGGATAAAATCTTACCATTGCCAAAGCGTGGATGGACCTGGAGATCATTACGCTAAGTAAAATTAGTCAGCTAAATACAAATATCATATGATTTCACTAACCGGTATATGTGGAATCTGAAAAATGAAATAAATGAACTAACAAAATTAAAATAGACTCAGACACAGAGAACAGACTGATGTGGACTAGGGGGAACTAGGTGGAAAAGGTGAAGGGATTAAGAAATACAAATTGGTAGTCATGGTGGTGTAAAATCCTGCATGAGGAATATAGCTGATAATATTGGAGTATCTATGTATGGTGCCAGGTGGGCACTGGAAATATCAGGGGGACACTTTGTAAAGTACGTGATTACCTACCAACTATGCTGTACACCTGAAACTAATACAAAATAATATTAAATGCAAACTATTTGAAAAAGAAAATTTAAAAAAGTAGAAGCCAAAGAATACATATATATATGTATATGTATATTTAATTCAAAGGTTGGCATGTATCTTCTAAGTAAATTCCCTATGTACTAATCTTTGAGAAAAGTTTCTTGTGATCCATTCATCTTCCTGATGTGGCAGGGACACTTACCTGCTATAATTCTGTAACTTTGTCAATGAAAATTTAATTTCACTGGCAAAAATCACTCCAATTTTTTCCTGGTGAACTCTAAATTTTTTCCTTGGACTCCATCACTCTGTTTGAGAGTATTAATGATTCCATCAAAAGCCATGATGGAAATAAATAAATAGACATCTGAGCTTTCTCTGAAACATTGTCCCCAAACTCTCTCATCATGCAATTAAGGGCAGAGCTGGTAGAATTCTCCAGTACCCTGAATAAATGCAGATCACTCCCCTCCTTTCTTTGTGTGCATGAGTTTTGTTTTTCATATTGGAGTTATTTGGATAGCTACGATGTTGCACCGAGGAATGAGAGCAAATCAGAAGGTGTTTTGCCCCAAGGTATGGTGAGATAGCACAACTACAGGAGAACCTACATTGTACAAGGCAGAGAATCACTATGGGAGGCATCACACAAATTCTTGTCTGGATGGTTACATGGTCTAAAAATGAAAGAATTAGAATTGATGTAAAAAAAAACCAAAAAGATAAGTAAATCATGAAGAGGGAAAAGAATGGATGAGGTCCCATTCTCTTGTGCAGTGAACAGAGGCAGAGCTCAGGTCCATTTTTATTCAGTGCCTGGCTTGTGGCAGAGGGGTGCTGGTGGCTTTGAGGTTGGGAAGGAGGTCTCGTCTCCAATGACAAAGCCCCTTCTGCAAATTGGGGTCTGAGAGGGGACCACACTCCTGCTCTGAATCAGATGACCGATCAGTTTCACATTCTATACACATTTCTGGTGGATCTGTACCTGCACATTTCTGCCCAGCGACCGTAAGTCCCCCTCTGCAGCTGCTGTGGCACTGGTGCCTTCCCCTTTTCACAGTGCAGCAGACTCGATCCATTCACTCTCCTATTCGCTTTTGAATTCTGTCATGTTGATAACAGCTAAATCTCAAGCAAACAAGTTAAATGCAGTATTTGTCTGGAGTGTCTATTGTTTTTAATTAGAGCACACTTGCACTCTCAGCAGTGTGGCAGTTCTGTGGCATTAAGAATTAGGCCCCTTGCCACGTGTTGTATGTGCTGTTGGTGACTAACAGCCTTTGGTATATAATTCTTCTGTCATTTTTATCTGTATTTTTAATGCACATGAATCAAACCACACTATAATTTTTACATAGTTTTTACAATTATTTTTAACAGAAAAGAAAAAAGCACATGTACCACAATGTGTCCATCCTCAGGCTTCAACAATTACCAACGTCCTGCTGCTCTGTTATTAATTTCTGAATGTATCTTGTTTTTACATCTTGAAACTATAAATATAAACATGATGTGAAGAAAGATGCTCAAAGTATATTCTCTATTTAGATCTCATCTCCTTGGCACAGATATCCAGAAGAAAAATTTCTGAGAGTAGCCTAGTTCATCTCTATGTACTCATGTATCAGTGGGTTAAGCAGGAGACCATTGGATCTGTCTACACTCATGTTTTGCCCACAAAGGACAAGCTGTACTCCTGTTGTGTACTTTATAGATGAGGGATGACCCAAAGTGAGCCTCAAAGCTCAGGGTTAAGGTCTGCTCTACATTGCGGGCAACTCTTTGAGGCCCCCCTTATGAGTGTCACAGAGGCTGCTGCTGTGATTGCGGAGAAATGTGAGGAACATAGATCAGATTATGGTCCAAGTGGCAAATAAGGTGTTTGTGCATTTTAGTCAAAGAACAGTTTGAATGCAGGCATTTCTTCTTCCTCCCCCAAGCCCTTCTTGACAACACAACAAATGATAATCTAAAATCAAACATGACATTCTACCTGCAGGACCCAACACTGACAGATGGAGTTCCGTTTAAATAGCTTCATATTGCCAATTCCAATAAAACCCCAAGTCTGATGGGAAAAGGGAGTCAGGTAATCATACTGGTGATGGGAATCATCTGACCCGTCAGCTCACAGGGCAACTTTGCCTCTGAGGTTGACTAAACAGCCAGAGCTGTGGCTGGTGTCCAGCTCAACAAGAGTGGGTGACATGGGGTTTGAAGAAGCTAAGGGTTTTATTTAGCTTAAATGGGGCTGAGGGAAACCTGCCAGATTTTTGATCTGTGTTGGGCTGGAGGGTGTGCAACAGCTGCTTTTGTTACCTAAAAATGAGGCATCCTGGAGCTGTGGGACTGCTCTAAGCTTTATCATTTTTAGGTTTTGTCAAATAAAGGCACTCAGATGACATTCTGGTGAATGAGGCCTCAGAAGGCTCCAAAAGAAAAACAACCTTTACCTTAAATTTTTATACTTAGGTCCAGTGGGGCTGCAGTCATGTATCAAGTTGAAAGACCTACAAAATACTTTGTGAAAAGAAAAACTCCTTTTGTTTGCTACCTGATTTGAATTGGTTTCAGCACCATCTGGAGAGAATGTTAAATTTGGTCTCTTTGATCAGATGCAGCAAAGAGCCTTACTTCACTGTTTGTGTCCTTTTTAAGCCTCATCTTTCAGGAACTGGTCATATCTATTCCATAGCACTCACAGCCATCGGGGGCTCTTGGTGGAGATATCCTGAGCACTCCAGGGGTCTGGAGGTGGCTACATCCTAATGTTCTTCAGTTGTTCAGTGGAGTCATGCTGTAACACTCACAATCTTCAAACCCCATTGGCACATTGAGTCCACCAGCATTGACTGGTGAATATTGTTGCCAAGCTCTATGGGAATCACTAAGCTTGCAAAGATAAATAAGAGTCACTAAACTTAAGGAGTTTGTAGGAGGTACAGGAGATAGGCTTTATTTATTCATTCATTCATTCATTTATAATCCTCACCTGAGGGTATTTTTATTGATTTTTAGAGAGATAGAGAGAGAAACATTAATGTGAGAGAGAAACATTGATTGGTTGTTTCCCATAAGTGCTTTGACTGGGGATCAAATGTGCAACCTAGGTATGATCAAACCTGCCGACTTTCGGTGTACAGGATGATGCTTAAACCAACTGAGCCACCCAGCCAGGGCAAGAAGATAGACTTGACATACATCATTATAAAGTAATGTGCAGTAAGTAGGGCGAGTTGAGTGACCACTTGCAGATCTCATAAGGCGGGTTATGAGGACGCTGTGACTCATTCCACTTGGGATGATTTGTGGGATCTGCACAGGAGATCCTGGGGAGAGTCACTGACTGGTCTTTAAGAAAAATGAAATCAACAAATAGCTGTTATTTATGGAGAACCCCAAATGTATCAGGTATTAAACCATACAGTTTATTAATTCAACTAAATTATTACAACAATAGCATGTATTAGATAGTATAAGTCTCGATGTACAGATAAGAAAACTGAAAGAGGTACTGAGCTGAAACATGTGTAGCTATAAAGGATCACAGTACAGATGTAAATGCAATTTTTCTGACTTTAAAGCCCATGCTCCATGATCAACACTATACTGCTTTGGAACAAAGGTAAGTGGCAGAGGTGTGCACCAGGCAGAGAAGTGGAGTTATTGTCACCAACTTTTCCCATCTGTTTCTTTGCCTCTTTATTCCAGGTCATACACAGTATCCTGACATTTTTCTCTGCCTTCTCAGTCACTTGATTATGACACACTAATTCTGTTTCTTTCTTTCACTCCTTCAAAACATGTTGTCTCATCAATTACCTTGCAGTCGACCTTGAGACCAAAATGGACAATAATGGTCCTTCGGATAGGAGGTGCATACTGTTTCACCAGTCACATGCACTTATTAGTACCTCAAATTTTATATGTGTCTGGCAGTCCAAAACTAACCCAGCCAACTCTTGAGGCATTGGATTTTGTTCCTAACTGATATTAAGTAGTTCAATGTCAATATGAATCTCACAGAGAAATTTTCATGTAGGTTCTGATTCTGTAGGTTGAAGGTGGGTCAAGAGTTGGCATTTCTCCCAGAAACTCTGCTGATATTTTGACCACACTGAAGGGCAAGGTTAAAGACTAATTGTGCTCAGGGTACTTATCAGAGAGTAATCTCTAACTTGTGGCTACTCAACCACTTTTGAGGATCTAGAGAAATGAACAAATTATGTATCCTTGGGGAAATTCTCAGTAAATACTGTATTTCAGCTGAGTTTTGGAGGGGTTTTCTAAACCACTAAACAATACTTCAGCATATTAATATAATTTCTCACTTAACCCTTATGGTGGAATTTAAATGGTTTAAGCAACTTGCTAACAGTCACTCAGCTCTTAAACAATGAAGCCAAACTTAGATCCAAAGTTGCTGTAATTGGTTCTATTATTTCTTATATCATTTCATTTTCTTACTAGTACTCTTTTTTTATTACTTTCCTTAGTTTAAATATATTTGTATTACTACATTGCATAGACTCTTTATGCTATCTAAAATATGTTGTTCTCCCTATTCTTTAAACTTATTGTAGAAGCAATCTGATCACTAAAAGTTTGAACACAGAGCAAAGTATAATCAAGAAAACTCAAAAGTACTTATATTTCCAGCCCCTAGAGATAATTCTTAAAATTGTAGTAACTATCCTTCTGAACTTTCCTCCTATGCCTATGCTTAGCATTTTTCTTGAAATAATGGAATATAATTCCATGTACATGTTTTCTTAATGCCTTTTTTTTTCATTTAGGCATGCGATTTAATTTCCAGAATGTTTTCTTAATGAGTATAGGGTATTTGTTTAAATGAGTAGAGATCAATTTATTTGACTTCTCTCTTATTTTTGGGTCTTTATATTACCTTATTGTTTTTGTTTTCTGAATTTAAAATAACATCATAGCTGATAACATTCTTATACATTTGTGTTTGTGAATACTTTTAACTGATTTATTTCTTAATCACTGATGTAACATGTTAAATATTTTTGTAAAGTCTTTTAGTAGGTAAAGGGAAATTCCCTTTGGTTCTTAGCTGAATCCAATTTTTGACCCTAGGGTTTTCTCAATCAGGTGTTTTTCCTTCAAGACCTTTTTCCTTTGATGCACAGATGTACACAGTGAATGGCTCCAGGACTTCTTTATATGAAGGAGACCACTCATTATATGAGTTTTAAAGTTATGTTATTCATAGGAAGTATTTTCTAAAAGAGACATTGCTTGGTCAGAATGTAAGAGCAAACTTTTAATCCCACCCTGCCATCCCTGTTCATTTTCTTTAGATCATCTTCATCAGGTTGATAAGTAGTAAATAGTGTTTAAATAGTAAGATTACTATTACTACTTAATAGTTAATAGTACAAAAAGTACTAGTGCTTTAAAACATTGTAGTTCTAGAAATATACACAAATACATTTTTTCTTAATGTCTTTGAAACATTGCTCCTATTTTTGAAGTTCTCTTTGTCCACTGTTTCCTACAGTCCTTATCCCTTTCACCACCTTTCAAGGGTAACCACATTTAATAGTTTGCATGCTTTATTTTAGAACTTTTCCTAAGCATATATAAGTATATACATACAGATAAGTATACACACACCCAGACAGTATAATGTTCTGTGCGCATGTATGTGTTTAAAATAATTGATATAATCTATAAATTGGCTTTTGAAATAAACTGTATTTCTTAGAGAACAGTAAATATAAATATAGGTCAGGGTTTCTCAAATTTATCACTATTGACATTTGGGCCAGATAATTCTTTGTTATAGGGGACTGTCCTGTGCTTTGTAGGATGTTTAGCTGCATTCCTGGCCTCTACTCACTAGATGATATTAGCACCTCTCACTCCATCCCACAGTTGTTAAAATCAATACTCTCCACACATATTGCCAAATGCCCCCTAGGGAAAAAATTGCTTCTGGTTACGAACCAATGATGTAAATATACATAATTCCTTTCTTGTAAAGTATTACATTCCAAATCATTTAACATTTTTTTACAACATTGCAATAAGCATTCTTTTACAAGAGAACAATTCTCTTTAGAGACTATATGGCATAATGGGAAAGAATACAGTTTCTGGAGCCAGATTATCTGGGTTCAAACCCCAAATCCTAAATTTGTAAAATGGGGATACAAATAGAAAGTAATGAAGACAAAAGACATTTAATCATGTAAAGCACTTAGAACAATGGAAGCAATTTATTGATAAATGATACCTATTAGTACATACCTCCATATGCATGTGTGGAAATGTTTCTCAAAGGTAGAGACTGAGCAATTACATAGCTGGTTATATAAGAGAAGCATGTTTTTAATTTGAAGAGATGTTGCAAAACCTCCTCCCAGAGTATATTAATTTATGCTGTCATCAATAATATATTATGGCATTAGTTCCTTACCCACTCACTAGCATTTTTATATCATATGCAAATAATTTTTTAATCTGAGGAGAAATAGTATTTCATTTTAATTATAATTTGCATATATTTATTTACTAGTGAGTTTGGGCAAGTTTTTATATACAGGATACAGCACAAGTAACACCCCTTTTTATTACAAAATCTTTTATTACAAAATCATAAGCATGTAATTCTGTAACATAAACTATCACAATCATACCATATGAAATTTTAGGTGAAATATTCAAATTAAAACTAAATTATTATACCCATGTTATTACCCTACCAACCACACTCAAGCAGGAGTAAATCCTGCCTGTATTTATTGGCCATTTTTTTGTGAATCGTTTGCTCATATCTTTCACTATTTTCTATTTTTTAATTTATTTTTTATGGTATTATTGATATGTGGTAGCTCTTAAACTATTTTGTTGAATAACTATGAATTACATTGTACAAATATTTTTCTCAGCCTGACCTGTGACTTTTCACTTTGTGTATGGTGATTATTGGAATATAGAGATTTAAAATTTCAATGCAGTCAAATTTATTGATCTTTTAATTTTTTCCTTTTGCTTTTTGGGGTCCTGTTCGAAAGAAGGCAGGTTATGAACAAACCGTTAGTTGATTAGAGCCTATATAATTTACCAGTCCAGAGAAAATTTGAAGCAGAAATAGTAAGATAAAAAAAATAACCCTAATATCATGAAGGAAGTGAACTAACATTGATGAATCACAAATATGCACCAGATCTTCTCATATATATTAAGTCCATTTCACTGACAGCTGATTGACACTTCAAGAGAAGACAGAAAAGCTAAAATGAAGATGCTATCATAGTAAGATCATAGTAATTGGGAACATTCAGTGTGGGAGCCAAGCTGAGTAGTAATTCCAGAAACACTATGGTACAGTTCAATCATTGCATTTGGCAATCAGTCTTGGCTTACAGTCTGAATGTTCTGTCTGAGTGTGGTATTCCCTTGAATTATATTTACATTAAAAGTGGCTGAAAGATCCCTGGCTGGTGTGGCTCAGGGGATTGAGCATGGGTCTGTGAGCCAAAGTGTTGTGGGTTCGATTCCCAGTCAGGGCACATGCCTGGTTTGCAGGCCAGGTCCCCATTTGGGAATGTGTGAGAGGCAACTACACATTAAGGTTTCTCCCCCTTTCTTTCTCCCTCCCTTCTACTCTCTCTAAAAAAATAAATAAATAAATAAAATCGTATTTTAAAAAGTGGCTGTAAGAAATGCTGGTGCATTTCTTATTTTAATGGAATATTTCAAAAACTCTGCATCTCTATGAAGTTAAGTGAATTAGGTGTAACTCTACCTCAGTTGTAGTAATGTGACATCAAAGTGTTTGTACCCACTTTACCCTTCTGGGTTGTGGTGAATACCACCTCTGCTTTTCTAGGTCCCTAGAAATAGGGATGGTTAGGAAAGCAAAGAAAAGTAAAGAAAGTGACTTAGACTCTTGTGAGTATAATGATGTACCACAGTTCTGTAAAATGCTGGACAATCTCACCATTTTGAATGTTTAAAACTTCCTTGTTAGGCTGGGTCTGAAAGGAAACTTTTCTTCAACTCCTCAGATCACAGTAAGACATGATTCTGTCTACCTACCATCCCTCTGAAAAACACTGCCTTCTCTGAGGAAAGAAAGGCTGTTTATAACTACATCTTTAGTCAGGTTGGAGGCTGAGTGGAAAAAGAAATGGGACTCTGTGAGGCAGGCTGGGGGTTAGAAGACCAAGAGACCCTGAGAAAAGGGAGAGAAATCTCAGAGGAGGTGCCCTTACGTCTCTTTGAGGTGAGCTCAGTGTGGTTTGATGGGAGACAGAAGGAGGAAAATATGAACTATTTTCACTTTCCCAGAATTTGGTTCATGACTGTCTAATGACAAAATCTTTCCGGGAATGGACTTCCTGCCTAGCTTAGGTTGCAGTAAAAATACTTCTGAGAGCCCTGGCTGAGGACTCAGTTGGTTGTAGCATCATCGGGATGCACAAGTGTTGCGGGTTCGATTTCCCATTAGGGCAGATACAGGAATCAATGGATGTGTGCCTGAATGAGTGGAACAACAAATCTATGTTTCTCTCTTTTCTCCCTCTTCCTCCCTCTCTAAAAATCAATAAATAAAAATTAAAAAAATAATAAAAATAAAATACTTTCAATATAATGACATGTCTGCGGAGGCTATGGAAGAAGTGGAAGCTGAATGCACAAACTACTCTTTGTATGATAGGAGGCACAGCCTGCAGTTAATGAAGTGAAACAATATCCTTACACAGCAGGGGTGTTTCAAAAAGCCCTTCATTTCAAGCCTGTATTTGGCTTGGCCTGTGAAACTGACAGGTGGGCATGGGTCTTGGGAAAGTGCAACCAAACTGATGGAGGGTGGCAAACCAACTCTTTTCTTGAGCAGTGTTAAACTTACCCATTAAAGACAACTCTGAAACTGACAAAAGACTTGAACTTCAGGAAAATACCCCATAATACAAAGGAAAAGGATGACATCAAAGGAAAATGTATTTCACTTTTATGCAACCCTTGTATTCCTGTAAAGTTAGATGTAAATTAAATACATTTTAAAAGGATACATTTTTGCTGTTTTTAGTGTAAACTTTTTATTAAAGAACACGTGCTCAGAAATATATGCAAATTACTTGTTTTCAGCTTGATGAGTCTCTCAAACTAAGCATGCTCGTGTAACTTGGAACCCAGCTTATGGCCAGTTGCTGGGAAACCACCTGTATGCCTCCTCTAGTCACTGTCCACCCACCCCAAAGGAAACTCACCACTATGCCAGTGTTTAACACCAGAGACCAGTTTTTCTGTTTTGAATCTGACAGAAGTGAGAACACATAATATATACTCTTTGTTGTCTGGTTCAGTCATTCAACATAATGTGAAATTCATCCGTTATTATGTGATGTAAATTTTTCACTCTCTTTATGGTATAGTATTGCACTATTTAAAACATCATGATCCCACTATGCTAATGTCTATTCCGCTCTTCCATTATATCCCTTCTACTGCTGATGGATATTTGAGTAGTTTGCAGCTGGAGACTATTAAAAATGATGTTACAATGAACATACTTATACAAACAATTTTGTGGGCCGAAGGGTGCATTTTTCTTGAGTACTTACCTAGGAATGAAATGTCTGGAGTATATATTCTATATAGAAACATATGCATATATAACACTTATACATGCAAATAATCTATATACACACACACACACACATATATATATATATACACACAGACATATACACACACTCAGTTCTATTAGAAACTGCCATGTTGTTTTCAAAATATCAAATTTTTAGACAGCAGTATTTCTAGAGAAAGTTTTATTTATTTCACAGATTTTAATTTTTTATTTTTAAAACAAGATACAAAACCAAGGAATATTATTTTTCTAGACAATTATGGAATTGTTTTGTATCTTGATTGTGGTGATAGTTACATGACTACCCATTTGTGAAAATTTGTAGAAATGTACAACAAAAAGTGTGAATTTTATTTTAACGCACTACAGTTGAAGGACATTTTGTTATTTCCAGTTTGGAGCAATCATGATATTAGTTTTATGCTGCTATAAACATTTGCTTCAGGTATTAATGTGGACACATGCCTTTATATTTCTAGGGCAAATACCTACAAGTGGGATGTCTGGGTCATATAGGGCATTTGTGTTTCACTTTATAAGTAACTGACAAGCCATTTTCCACAGTAGGTTTTCCATTTTGTATTCTCTCCAGCAGTACGTGAGAGTTCCAATTACTCAGCTTGCTTGCCGCCTCTTGGAATATCAGTTTTTGTTTTCTTTGCTTTAGTCATACTAAGTGGGGCGTAGGGTACCTCACTGTGGTTTAATTTGCATTTCCCTACTTACTAATGATGTTGGCATCTTTTTATGTGTTCATTTTTTTTCAATATACTTTCTTAGATGAACTGTCTGTTCCAATCTCTTGCCTTTTTTAAAAATTAGGTTATTTGTCTTCTTATTGCTGAGTTTTGAGAGTTCTTTATCAGATATGATTTGCAGATACTTTCTTCTAGTCTGTGACTTGTCTTTCCATTTTTTTTAACAAATGTCTTTTGCAAAGCAAAAGCATCTTATGTAGATGAAGTGAAAGTTATCAGTTTTCCCTTTTATGGATTATACTTTTGATGTTTTTTATCTAAGAATTCCACTTAACCTAAGGTCACAAAGATTTTCCCCTATGTTTTACTATATATATATATTTTAATAATCTATTTTGAATTATATTTTGTCTAAGTGTAAATTATAGGTTGATGTTCTTTATATATATGGATATCCAACTGTTTTAACACAGTTTGTTGAAACAAATTATCCTTTTTCCATTGAATCTCCTTTGTACTATTGTCAAAAATCAATTGGTCATATTTTTGCATGTCTATTTCTTGACTCTGTTGCACTCCATTTATCTATATATTCTTTTCCCAATACTACACTGTCTTGATTATTATAGCTTTATGGCTCATCTTCAAATGATGTAACATAAGTCTTCCAACTTTATTCTTTTATTTTAAGTTGTTTTGGCTATACTAAGCTTATTTCCGTTTCATATAAAATTTAAAACCAGCTTATTGTTATCTACAAATTCTGACAAGACTTTTATTGCATTGAATCTATAGATTAGTTTGTGAAAATTGATGTCTTAAATACCTTGTATCTTTCATCTCCTGAACACAATATATCTCTCTATTTACTTATGTATTTTTAAGTATATTTTGTTGATTATGCTATTACAGTTGTCCCAATTTTTTCCTTCCCTTTCTCCCCCTCCACCCTGCACTGCTCTCCCCACTCTCCAGCAGTCCCCACCCACTTAGTTCTTGTCCATGGGCCGTACATATAAGTTCTTTGACTTTGTCATTTCCCATACTATTCTAAACCATTCCCTATCTATTTTATGCCTACCAGTTATGCTTTTTATTCCCTGTACCTTTCCCCCCATTCTTCCCCTCCTCCTTCCCCACTGAAAACCCTCCATGTGATCTCCATTTCTGTGATTCTGTTCCTGTTCTAGGTATTTGCTTAGTTTTTGTTTTTCAGGTTCAGTTGTTGATAGTTGTGAGTTTGTTGTCATTTTACTGTTCATAGTTTTACATCTTCTATTTCTTAGATAAGTCCCTTTAACATTTCATAGAATAAGGGCTCGGTGATGATGAACTCCTTTAACTTGACTTCATCTGGGAAGTACTTTATCTGCCCTTTCATTCTAAATGAAAGCTTTGCTGGATAGAGCAATCTTGGATGTAGGTCCTTGCTTTTCATGACTTGGAATACTTCTTTACAGCCCCTTCTTGCCTGTAAGGTTTCTTTTGAGAAATCAGCTGATAGCTCGATGGGAACTCCTTTGTAGGTAACTCTCTCCTTTCCTCTTGCTGCTTTTAAAATTCTCTTCTTATCTTTAATCTTGGGTAACTTAATGATGATGTGTCTTGGTGTGTTCCTCCTTGGGTCTAATTTCTTTGGGACTCTGGGCTTCCTGGACTTCCTGGAAGTCTCTTTCCTTCACTTGATTGGGGAAGTTTTTCTTCATTATGTTTTCAAATAAGTTTTCAACTTCTTGCTCTTGTTCTTCTCCTTCTGGCACCCCAATGATTCGGATGTTGAAACACTCAAAGTTGTCCCAGAGGTTTCTAAGCCTCTCCTCATTTTTTTTTGCATTCTTGTTTCTTTATTCTGTTCTGGTTGGATGTTTATTTCTTCCTTTTGTTCCAAATCATTGATTGAGTCCTGGTTTCCCTGTATATTGAGTCTGTTGGTACCCTGTATATTTTCCTTTATTTCACTTTGTATAGACTTCACTTTTTTCTCTATTTTGTGAACATACTCAGCCATTTCTGTGAGCATCCTGAGTGCCAGTGTTTTGAACTCTGCATCAGATAGGTTTTCTATCTCCTCATCGCCTAGTTCTTTTTCGGGAGTTTTGATATGTTCTTCTGTTTGGGCCATGTTTCTTTGTCTTGGCTCACCTGTTACATGATAGGGGGTGGAGCCTTAGGTATTGGCCAGGGTGGGGCAACCCACTTTGCAGTGCTGTGGTGCTGTCTATGGGGGAGGGGTCAGAGAGGGAATAATGCCTCTTGCTTTGCTCTTGTCCGACTTTCCATCACTTCCCTTGCTTCCGACAAGTGGATTGTGCCCTTTCAGGTGGTGATTCACAGGTAGGTGGGTTTGTGTATGTTTTAGGACCCTGTGGGTCCCTCCAATGAGCTCTCCTGTGAGGCTGGGATTTTCTCCCACTGCAGCAACCCCCAATGAGTTTTTTACAGCCAGGGTTTTGTCTTTAGTTTCAGGGTCTGTCTCGCTCCCCCATTGTTCCTCCAGGCTTATCTGTGTGTGAATGTGGGATCACTCACACAGTCTGAAGCCTTGCCTTGCACACTCTCTGCCCTGGCTGCTTGTTTCCTCTCCTCCTAGCAATCTGGATGAATGTTTCTTTAACTTCTTGTTTGTTGGGCTTCCATGCAAATAGTTTTCTGGCAGTCCTGGTTGTTCTTTCCTTTTAAATTGGTTGCTATCCTTCTTTTGGTTCTGCCAGGAAGTGAAGCATTTCTGCCTATGCCTCCATCTTGTCAGGAAGCCCAAAACTCTACTTATGTCTTAACTGATGACTTTTATCAGTCATTTGTAGTTCTCAGCATGGAGATCTTGCACAGATTTTATTATATTAATACGTAAGTATTTTTATTTTCTTTGGTGATATCTCAAATGGTACTATTTTATTTTACTTTTGATTTCAAATTGTTTGTTGTTAGTATATAAAATTTCAGCTGTGTTTTGTGTATTCTCTATGTGCTCTGCAGCTTTGCTAAAATTTTTTATTCATTATAGCAATGGAATATAGAAAGGAGAGGGCAAACAGATCAAAGTGTGGGAAGGAGTCACACTTGGAATCAGGAGAAAAAATCAATTCCAAGAAAGACAAAAAAGGAATGGAGATGGGAAGAGGGGTAGTTGGGAGAAGGCAATATATTCAGTACTCCTCTAACTCAAGGAACATTTCAACAAACTCTTAGAGTTCTTAGAATCTATAACCCATTGCAGTGTTCAATTATACTTTTATTTCCCTTCAATTTGCTTAATATCTTCAAATTTTACCTCCTATACTCACTGTTCTCCCTTCAAAAATTTTAGGTACCCTTTGAGGCCAAGGGACAAGCCTTAATCACTGACTCATGGAACAATCACGTATCATTCTCTCACCCTCTCCCACTCTTAATATTTTCCCTACACTTTTTGTGGTATTGGAACAAGCCTGGATTCTCTTATTTAACAAACACTTATTTACCATTTTTTATGAATAAGCCACTATACAGGAGATTGTGTGCAAGGAAGATACAGAGCAAGTGTGACATTCAAAATATTTAACAACTTGTACAATATCTGACCTATTCGAAAGAACAAGGCTGCCCTGGCTGGTGTGGCTCAGTTGGTTGGAGCATCGTCCCATAGACTGAAAGATCATGGGTTCGATTCCAAGTCAGGGCACATACCCAGGCTGTGGGTTTAATCCCTGGTTGGGGTGCATAAGAGAAGGCAGGCAATTGATGTTTCTCTCTCACATTGATGTTTTTCTCCTTGTGTCTCCTTCCTCTCTCTCTAAAAAGCAATGGAAGCAATGTCCTTGGGTGAAGATAAAAAAGAAAAGAATATAGCCATTACCTTGACTAGGACCCTTGAGACCCTGCAGTGCCAACTGTCACTTCAGTTACTTGAATGAAAGGATATGAAGTGTCCTGGGTGGGGGAAATGATGAGAGTGCTTGGGCGGGGGAGTTCTCTGTGGAAAGTATGGGGCAGTGGCTCTCTTTCCAATGTTATAGGCATATTATTTCAACAATGTGATAACTTGTCTCTATTTCCAGTGGTCCCAGGAACTGCAGAGTTTATTGCATTTGCTATTCAGAAGGATAATATACAAACTAATGATTATAATATCAAGTGAAATGAAATAAGTTTCTCAAGAGGGCACAAGGGAAGTTTTATGGATATTCAAGGAGGTCAAGATCATTACTTCTTTTAGGAAGGAAAATAAAAACATGCACAATGTCAAAAGTAAAACAATTGAGTGATGAGCTCAATGTTTTTTACTCAAGGGAAAACAATTCAGGGGTTGGGGAAATGCAGTACTTCACAAGCAGTGGGGCACTCTTCCTGAAGGATTTTGGGCAAGAGAAAGTTTCATTGAGCATTAGAAGCAAACTGGGAAGCATTTTCTGGGGTTGCACATCTAACCTTATTTAGGAAGATCAAGGAACAAAGTTGGCTTGGTCTGTGGGGATTGGCTGACTGGCTATACTGTTTCCAGTCAAGTGAAGCATTTACAGGAACACAATAGTTTCCTTTGCTGATATGGCACCCCAAGCAGGAGCAGCTACATCTTGAGCCTATAAATTTATTTTAACAGACATTTGAGTCAGGTCCCAAAGGCACCATGTATTTAAGCATTAAAGTAGAAACAGTGAAAGTGAAGGGCACACAATAAGCAAGGGCAGAGAGGTAAAAGTGGGTTGTGTTTGCCTGTAAAAGAGGCTCTGAGAAAGAGCAGTGCTCAATAAGATGGCTGCTGAAACAACATGGAAAAGAGAATGAACAAACAGTGGGAGTGCAGATCAGGTCTCCTGACGTTACAATATAGCATAGAATTTTTTAGCTGAAAAGGGACTTAGAGATCAGATCCTATAGGCCAACCTTCAACCCATTTGTTGTGCAAATGGAGAAACTGAGGCCACGGTAGAAGGGAACAGCCCAAGATTACACAGTGCTACACAGCTCCTTGATATCAGATACAAAGGATTTTCAATTTAGAGCTTTGTTCCCCAGGTCTTATTGCCTCACTCTCTCAAGATTTTTAAAGTGCAAAATAAATAAATGCCTGTGCCCAGCAGCTGCTGAGGAAGAGCCTTTGATTTCTCCCCCAGAGGGCTGAATGCCTTACTTCCTAAGAATGCATTCAAATAGATTGCACTTTAAAGTCTCTGCTTTCTCTTTGGGCGTTTTAATAAGAGTGAGCACTACAAGAAGGTGCTCTGGTCTCTGCCTCTCCATATCCAGCCAGCTGAGTCAGAATCAGCTCTTTCCTTCCATAACACAACAGTAGTACAGCTTAGCTGCCTGCTGAAAGACTGAGATGCAAAACACATTATATACGCTCTCTCCTATCTCCCCATCTTGTTACACATAAAGCTATCATCCTAAAGCGTTTTTCCTTTTCCCTTGCTCTCATTCCTATGTTAGATAGACTTGCTTGTTATGAAGCTGCATTCTCTCCCAAGATATTATTGGGATTCATTCTAGTTCTATTCTTTTCATCTATGCTATCAGTCAAGAGGAAAATAGATGAAAAGGCTGCTCTTAGAACAAATAAGAAACCTCAGAGTTTTGAACTTACTGAGTGTTAATCTCTTCCTAAAGATTTTGTGCTCAAGGGACAGTAATCATATTCCAAGAACCAATTAAAAAGCACTGATATTTTTGCCCAATCAGTCTCTAATATAACTTTATAATTCTAACTTTCTAACAGTTAACTCTTCTGGACATAAGCTTTTGATCTATTTATAGCCCTTTACAAAATAGCTTTATTTCTTAAACATTATTTTATATTAGTATTACACATTTTAGTTAGGTTGTAACATTTTGAATAATTTTCATTGATATTTATTCCATACTTATTGTGAACACTTAGTAGACTCTTCTAAATAATAAACCTTAATCAGCAAGGTAGTCCCCAGGCCATAATCAATCCTCTGAGGTAGGAATTTTTATTATCCTCTTAATAGATGGGAAAACTGAACCCTGGATATTTAATTACTCACCCAAGGTCTTCTACATAATAATTAGTAGAACTTGACTCCAGACAGCTTGGATCTCAAACTTTCATACACGACTGACCACAATATTATCCAGCCCAATTCCGAGTAGTTAATTATATTATAGTTCTGTAGACCCTGAGAAAGAAGATACCTACCAAGAAGATGTCCTGATGGCTAACTAAGCCCAAATTTAACAACAGAGCCTAGCAACTGTTTCCAAACAGGGGCCTCTTTCGCAGGTCACATTTCAGGCAGAAGCCTGCACGGAATTGCCTGCATCCAGCATTGTCTTCCTGACACCCAAGCCAGCCCTTACAAAGGAGTTCCTGGGGTCATATTCCAATCAACAAGACTCAGATTTTCCTTATCTAATCAGAACTGTGCAACATCTTTACCAATCAAATCAGAAAGGCTCCCTTCTGACCAATCAGAACAGTGTTTTTGGACCAAACTGTGAGGATTTGGAGTCCTCATTTGCATGAGGATGGACCAATAAGGTATTGGGGTGGAGACTTCTCTTGTATAAGTCTGGCTCAGAGAGGGCACTTTTCCTTTCCTCACATAGTCAAAGGACCTAGCCAGCTTTCTTGGACCACTTTTGTAAGGGCACTAATTTCATTCATGAGGCTCTGCCCTCATGATTCAATCATCTCCAAAGAACCCACCTCCAAATATCATCACTTTGGAAATTATTTTTCTGAATCTCACAGGTGATTAAGTGAGGCTTATAGTGAGAAGTGATTTTGCAATGGTTATTTAGGTAGTAAGTAGTTTATTGGATATTCAGATATGCAAAATAGTCAACCCTCTACTAAATTCTTAAGTAATTGAGAACAGATGCAAGACACAGATGAGGATTTTCATCAACTATATAATGTGCTGAATGATATGCCTTACTCCTCCTTCTACATCCCTAATCTAGGATCTTAGGATCTGCCAGGAGAAAGCTGGGTTTACAGAACTGAATCTGAGACAATTTACCTAGCCACCTGCAGGGAGACTTGCAGCCTGATTCCTACCCCACTGAAAAGGCAGGTTAGAGAGAGCTGGAAAGGGGAAGGCCTCAGTAGTCTACTAAGAGCATGCTTACTGCACACAAGAAGGAGCAGTGAAAGACTGAGCAGGCTAATCTGAGTGGAAATCACATAGGCAAAAATTGGGGTTACCCAACTCCACCAATTATATGTTGGCTGAGAAAAAAAACATGGAATGGAGAGAATTGGGAATGTTTCTCCACTGTTATGTTCTCCTAGAGACATGGAAATGTTTATAAAAACAGGAGAAATGGGTATACAGCATCTCAGCAACTTTGTAAGAAAGAGTTGCTGTTTCCAAAGTCAGTGAGCTGTCCACTACCCGCTGCCTGCCTCCCATGCCAGTCAGCAGAGGAGAAGAAATTGGAATGTTTATTCTTGCTTTTAATTTCCTATCCTTTTACTGATTAAAAATGGGTAGCTTAAGGACAGGCAGCCTCACCCCCAGGGAGAGTTTGACTGGCTCTCTCTTTTGAGCCCATACTATTCACACCAGCACCCTGATGATGGTGTATAGATAGCAGCCCTCCTCTGCGTTCTTTTAGTTTGGGAGGGAAGCTGGGTATGCACAGTTTATGTGTACCTTCTCAAAAGGTCAACAAATTCCTGTTTTTCCCTCTGTATTTCTAGAACATTCATACTAGATCTCTCTTCTGATTCTACCCCAAGTTGAAAAAAAAAATACAAAAACCACTAGCTCCTTATAAATCTGCTTAATTTTCTTTTCTGTTCTTTCTTTCTCTAGTCTATTAATTGTTTTCATGAATTCCTATTCATGCCATTGAGTTTATTCCTTTATCATCTTGAATAAAGTTCAGCTCTCTTACTTAATAAACTATCTACATAGCATGCTCTATTTACAAGGTCTTTTAAATCAGGACTTCTCTAATAACCCGGGGAAGTGGTAAAGAGGCTTAAATCTACCTGCATGGACCCTCCCTTTCTACTTTGGCAAAAATCTCCTCCCTCTCTCTCCCACCCCCTTTATCCATTATTTGCCAGTCAGTCTATTTCTTCCAATGCATCTTCTTTAGCTTTTTTAGGCACATCTTCATAGACATCTGCTCTGGGGTCAGCTGTGTGGAACTGTAATTGCCCCAAGCTTCGCCACCCTCTGGGTACATATGTTCAAATACTGATATTAATACCTTTTTTTCCTGGCTCATTTTCCCAAATTGCTGATGCATAAACCCCAGCTCCCCTGAAAATTGGCTTTTAAGAATTTTCAGAACCTCCACAAGCATGTGTGATGTATGCTGACCTTTCCTGGGTTCTTTGCCACTCCACTGGCCATGGCACTTCCTCTTGCTGCTCTGCTAGGTCCATTTTTCTCTGCCACTGCTCTTTATAGGGAGTATTTTCCTGAAATGGGCCACTGACACAGCAGACACTGTCACCACCTCCTGCTCCTCCTTCGAATGCCAAGTGTCTCTTGTTGATCTCCAGGCTTGGCATTTCTTAGTTGGTGTCACCTCTGCACACTCCGGAAGTCAAATCTGCTCTGTGGTTTTTGGGTGTGCCTTTGCTGTGTCCCATAGGTTTTGGATTGTTGTGAGTTCATTTTCATTTGTTTCCAAAAACTTTTTGATCTTTTCCCTAATCTCATTTTTCACCCATTCATTGTTTAATAGGATGCTATTCAATCTCTACGTTTTTGAGTGTTTGGGGTTTTTTTCCTTGAGATATGTTTCTAGTTTCAGTCCCTTATGGTCAGAGAAAATGCTTGACATGATTTCCATTTTATTGAATTTGTTGATGCTTGTTTTGTGTCCTATCATGTGGTCTATCTTTGAAGGTGTTTCATGTGCATTTGAAAAGAATGTGTATTTTGCTTCTTTGGGATGAAAGGCTCTATATATCTCAGTTAAGTCCATTTCATCTAGGGCGTTGTTCAATGCCAGAATATCTTTGTTGATATTTTGTTTGGAAGATATGTCCATCTTTGACAGTGGGGTGTTAAAAATCTCCTATGATAATTGCATTGCTGTCAATGTCTTTCTTGAAGTCCTCCAAGATTTTCTTTATGTATTTGGGTGCTCCTATGTTGAGTGCATATATATTGCAATGTTTATGTCTTCTTGGTGAATTCTTTCTTTGAGTATTATGAAGTGACCTTCTGGGTCTCTCTTTATGGCCCTTTGTTTGAAGTCTATTTTGTCTGATATGAGTATTACCCCTGTATTTTTTTTTTCCGTGCATTTGCTTGGAAAATTTGTTTCCAGCCCTTCACTTTCAGTCTGTGTAGGTCTTTTGTCCTGAGGTGGGTCTCTTGTAGGCAGCATATGTGTGGGTCACACTTTCTTATACATTCAGCTATTCTATGTCTTTTCATTGGAGCATTTAATCCATTTACATTTATGGTTATTATTGATAGGTACTTATTCATTGCAGTGTTTTTGTACCTGTGTTCTTCTCTCTCTCTCTCTTTTCCTTCCTTTCATTACAGTAGCCCCTTTAGGATCTCTTGCAGAGCTGGTTTGGTGGAGGTATATTCTTTTAGACTTCTTTTGTCTGGGAAACTCCTTATTTGGCCTTCTGTCTTGATTGAGAGCTGTGCTGGGTAAAGTAGTCTTGGTTGCAGGCCTCTGGTTCTCATTATTTGGAATATTTTCTGCTAATCTCTTCTGGCTTGGAGCATTTCCATTGAGAAGTCAGCTGTTAATATTATCGGGGCCCCTTGTATGTTACTTCCTGTTTCTCCCTTGCTGCCTTTAAGATCCTCTCTTTGTCTTGGAATTTTGCCATTTTAATTCTGATGTGTCCTGCAGTGGGCCTCTTTGGGTTCCTCTTGATTGAGATTCTCTGTGATTCCTGGATTTGTGTGACTTTTTCTCTCCTCAGATTAGGGAAGTTTTCCATCATTACTTTTTCAAACAGGTTTTCTATCCCTTGCTCTTCCTCTTCTCCTTCTGGTGTCCCTATTTTACAGATATTATTATGTTTCATGTTGTCCTGAATTTCCCTTAACCCTTCTGCATCCTTTCTGAACCTCTGTTCCTTTTCTTGCTCATTCTGGGTGTTTTTTTCTACCTTGTCCTGCAGCTTGCTGATCCGATCCTCTGCTTCATCGAGTCTGCTTTTGATTCCTTCTACTGTGTTCTTCAGTTCAGAAATTGTATTCTTCATTTCCTCTTGGCCCTTGTTGGGAGTTTCTATTTTCTTTTTCATTTTGATATAGTTTGCAGTGAGTTCATTGTAGTTTCCCTGTAGTTTTAGGTAATTCTGTGTGAGCTCATGAAGCTACTTTATAACCAATTCTTTGAACTCATTATCTCATAGCTGACTTGCCTGTTTTTCATTTAGCATTGTTTCTGAGACTTTCCCTTTTCCTTTCATTTGGGGCTTGTTTCTTTGTCTTCCCATTGTTTGTGAGACTCTTCCTGTTAGCCTCTGCTTCTTAAGTTGCTCTATTCTGAGCCCCTGGGTTTTTGATGTAAACTTCTGTGAAAGAATACCTTTGAGATTTGGTGGTACAGTCTCCTTGATCTCCCAAACTTGCTGATCTTGGGCTGTGGTTTATGTTGGCTCTGTGTATGTCTTTGGTTTTTGGTTCTTTTTGGGTCTTTCTCTGGTGGGTCTTTCCCTCCAGCTGGTTATCTGAGGGTCAGTCTGTCCCCCACCTCTTGTTTTCTGTTGTGCAGGTGTGGGCAGGTTGTGTTGGAGCTGGTTCTTCCATGTGTACAAGGTTTTGAGGCTTTTCTCTTGCTCTTGTTCAGTTGTTTGTTCTTAGTAATTTGTTCACTATTTGTTTGTATTTTCAGATAGGTCCTGGGTTGACTTCGTGTGGCTTCCACTCTCTCCTTCACCTTCTTCTGTTTTTGTCTGTTGATATTTCCTTTTTTGGTGGGTTTCCTCTTCCAAGAGGTATCCTGGTGTTCCCGGCTTCTACCCACTCTTTTTTATGGTAGGCCTTCTCGGGGCTTTGGGTGTGCAGGCAGAACATTCCTTGATTTGCACTCTCCCAGGTGCCTGTGGTCTGAGCTCCCTCCGAGATGAGGTGCAGACACTCCCTGGTGGATGTGTACAATCCCTGGTGGGTGGTGCACTCCCTGGTCACTGTGCACACTCCCCCGGTTGGTGTCTGTGGTTTCAGTTCCCTCTGAGGTGAGGTGCAGACACTCCCCGGTAGATGTGCACACTCCCTGGACTGGGTGGAGAGGAGACTGGAGCTGTTGCTGCAGGGGAATTCCCCAAAGTGCCCCAGAGGGTCTTTTTCTTTTGGGGAAAATCCTCTTGCTCAATCCTGCGGTTCTTTCTGTACAAGGAAGGGCCTTTTCGCTCACATAGCCCACCTCTCCAGCTAGACCCGGGACTTTCTGGGTCAGGGTCCCCCACAACCCAACTCTCAACTCTCCCCAGCCATTGCCCAGGGTCTCTGTGGTTTTACCACTTTGTCCTTATTCCCCTCTCTGTGACTTCAGGCAACCAGATCTCTCACGGTGTTCCTCAGGCCTTATTTGGCAGGGGAGGGAGCTGTTAACCAAGCTCTCTCCCAGGAGTCCTGCAGCAGGCCGGCAGGGGCAGGCCTGGGGCTGCAGCCGCCCTGGTCCCCCCTGCTGGTCCCAGGGACCTTTTTGTCCTTAAGCAATCCCCTTACCTTCTGTTTTCTCAGTGTCCTCTGTACTTTTGGTCTCCTATCTTCATAAAAGCTGGAGTGCTTTTGGCTGTTTGCTTTGTTCCTCAGTAGATTGGGTAGGTGCTTCACCCACATGCAGAGGGAAGTTGACTCTGCTCCCACCTATCTCACCGCCATCTTCCAACCTTCCCAGAAACATAATCTTAAACAATCAATACATTCTTTTGGTTCAACACCATTAAGGTGATTTGTCACATAGACACTCTCCATCACCATAGAAAAACAGCCAATCTACATAATAAAAACTGTTTCCTTTCTCCTAAAGAAAAGATGTCCCTACCCTCAAATAAGTCCTTTTAAAAAAAAAGTACAGCTCCCTTTCTCTACTCTGATTCTATAAAAGCCTTCTATTTTGTATAACCCCTTAGAGCACTCTTCTAGTTGCTGGGTGGGATGCTTCCTAATTCATGAATCTTCTAAAGCCAAATAGATCTTAAAATTTACTCAGTTTAATTTTGTTTTTAACATAGGACACCATTTACACTGCATGAGGGACCACCTTAAAAGCCTCATTTTAACTTAAATAATTTCTTTGAAGACCCTATCTCCAGATATAGTCACATAAGAAAGTGTTGGCATTGTCACTTCAACATATGAATTTGAGGAGGGGGGAATTTAATTCAGCCCATAACAGGTACTGACACAAATTCATATCATAGAAAAACTGTTCTTTCACTTTCTCTCCCTCTCTGTGGTAGAGATATACAGCTTGAAAACTAGTATCTGGTAACTCCTTCGTCACATTACAGAATTTCTACACCTTTGAAAGTGAGGCATGTGTGAGTCCTGTGTTGTTCACAGCTCCCTTTTCCTAGAGACCACACAGGCATCATGCCAAAAGCTGCACCTGGCACCAAAGTTCAGCATACATGCTGGAACCCTCAGCCACAAAGACCTTCTGGACTTAAAATGAATCACTGATAAATGTGTTACAAAGCTGATTGTCAGCAAGCTGTTGAAAACATTGGGCTCTGCACTTAGACTAGATGAGTGCATCATTGTAACTCTGCCTAACTTGGCTGTGTGACCTTGTGAAATCCACTTAACTTTTTCTGCCTTAGTGTTTATCTTCAACTTAGATTTGGCATTAATAGTACATACCTTAAAGGGTTGTTGTAGAGATTAAATTTGTCATTACAAATGAAGTGCTTAGAACAGAATAAAGCGCAGGTGGCAAACACAAGGCCCTTGGGCCGAATCCGGCCTTCCTCCTTTTTTCTACCCGGCAGCGCGGAGCTCTCGCCTAACTTAAGGAGTAGTTACATTTATACAGTCCTAAAATTACATTTAGCCCTTTGAAGGAAACCATGAGGCTGATGTGGCCCCTGGTTAAAATGAGTTTGACATCCCTGTAATAAAGGATATAGAAAGTTCAGTAAATTCTAGCTCATATGACTGTCATTTTAGCTCCATGAGGTGAGGGGAGGGTGGAAGCAGAGACTTACCCTACCATATCTCTATAGTAGGTACTTAGAAATTATATATGGAACAAGTGCATCATTATTATAACATCTATTTATAGCATTTTCATTTTCATCCAGTTCTTTTGAGTTACTTCATTTAATCCATATGATAAAACTGATGACCAGAGATTTTAAGGAAGTTGACCACAGTGTGACACAAGTAACATGCCAAATAGCTAAGATCTGAGCCTCTCCCCACCATTACACTCTCTTTTCATTACCTTCCCTTCTAATCAGTGCTGGCAATGCCAAACTCCCTAACCTGCTCACCTACCACTACAAAACAAAAGGGGAGCATCTCCATCTCATGGGGATAAATGTATCTTTATCTGATTGTCTTTCACTGTCATTTAACTCTGTGTTTTAGAGATGATTTGGAAAGTGTGGAAGGCCCATTTGGCTGGAAGACCTTGAACACATCTTTGAACAAAGAAATGCAGAGAAAATTCTCCCCATCTGTATAGAAAGATCCAGTCATTCTGTGGATTGGGGAAGGGAGGGCCTTACTGTATGCCAGAACCACCACTTTATTCCAAGGGTTAGCATACATTTCCTGGAAATGGGCAGGCAGAAAATATTTTTGGACTTGCAGCTGATACCTCAATGTCTGTTGTGACAATACAGCTCTGCTATTGTAGTACAAAAGCAGGCATACAACACATAAATAAAAGGGCAAGGCAGTGTTCCAAGAAAATGTTATTTACAAAAGTGGGCCACACCTGATCTTGTTACAGAGCAGGGTGGGGGGTGGTTCACAATAAATTATTACAGAAAGGATCCCCCCTTTCTGTCTCTGGAGGTTCCCCCACACACACACACACACCTGCTAGGTTCGCAATGCCCACCACCAGAGGAAAGTCGTCTCTCAATGCCAGAGACTGGTGAAAAGGAAAGGAATTATTTATTTAAATGTTACACAGACTTAGAGTAATGGCTTAATGTCTTTAATAAGATACTAAAGTCCTCTAGAATACCCACAGATGCACAGTCCTTCCCTCTCCCTGTGCCCAGTCCAGGGTACCGTGTCTCAGGAAAAGAAGTAGAAGTCCGTGATTCAGGCTCCCGGCACCATCAGCTAGGTGGCTGCTGCAATCTCCAGTTAATCCAAAGCCATGAGGAGCCTTGTCATGGCCCATCAGAAAGAGTTCTTTCTCCCCTTTTCTTCCCGGCAAAGTCTCTCCTGCTGCCTAAGCCGCATGGCAAAAAAAAGTACTCCAAAACCACATGGTCCTCTCTACTCTCCTTCAGAACCGTGTGGTCCTCTTCCCCATTTCAGAACCATGTGGCCCTCTTCCTTTCCCTCAGAACCACATGGTTCTCTCTCTCCTATGGCTGCTGCGCCTAGGTTTAAATCCCAGCACTCATCTTCCTTTGCAGCCCCATTTCTGACTCCTCCTACAGTCAGTTACACCTGCCAGCATCCCCGTATTCTTCCACCTTTATTGGGCTGCCATAGTAAGTCTGGGCAGGTGTGGCCCCATGGCATGGAGCCAATCATCTCCACACTCTCACGCAGGCCCTGTAAGCAGGGGGAGTTGCTTCCCAGTCCCATCTTGGGTGGAAGTCACTCCCATCTCCCTGGCTCAAAGCATGGCCACAGCTATTTAACATATCCATGAAACCAGTTAAAGGTTATAGATATGTTAAATGACCATGCCAGGGGTTAGCTGCAAAGCTCTTGCTAAACAAAACAGCTCTGAATGGCCCTGTTCCATGTGTCCCATCCCCCCTGGCTCAGGCTTGTGGGGGTGAGGACCTCCTATACATATTTTTCTAATATTTCTGAACACCTTGCACTCTGGACTCCATTACAAATCCCTTCTTGGGGCCCTCCTCTTGGCTGCACCCTGCTTCAATCTGATTGCCCAACCCTGCTGCTTATACATTTCTGAGTTTCTCATCACAATCCGACAAATCCAGTGTGTTTACTCCCATCTGAAGGTGTGGAAATGGGCTCAGTATGGACCAAGCACAGGGCCTACAGGTTTGGGAGGGGGAGGAAGCATGAGCACATTGGTGTTGAGAATGCTTTGTTATGTTTTAGCACATCTCAAGCCTCGGTTTTCAGTTCTCCATTACCTCTTCACATCATCCTGCATATTTGCAGAGCTGCTTATGTTACATTCAAGTCCCTTTGATGAAAGCATGATCTGACTGTCACTTTTAAGGTGTTTTCCAGCAGCGATGACAGTGGTGTTATTATTTACTGTCACTTGTTAGACTCACAAGTTCAGTACTTAAGGATCTGTTTATTGCTTTCTAGCTACTTTAGGTAAAAACACATTCAGATTCACAAGACAGGGTGACTGCTCATTCTCACCTTTGTTTAAGAACATGAGCTTTAATCCTGGCTGGTGTGGCTCCATTGGTTGGAGCATCATCCCATACACCAAAATGCTATGGGTTTGATTTCCATTCAGGGCACATATCCAGTGTAAGGGTTAGATCCCCAGGTGATGAAAAGGCAACTGATTGATTGATGTCTCTTTCTCTCTCTAAAACAAGGAAACAATTCCCTGGGTGATGTAGGGAAACACATGAGCTTTGGAGGGAGAGAGTTCTATTTGATTTTCCATAAAACGGATGATAATACTACTACTTTCTTTGTGGAATTTTTGTGAGGAGTCAATGAAAACATGCTGGTCAAACACTAAATACAGTGTTTGAGACACAGTAAATGCTCATTAAATGCATCAATTATTATCTGTCAATCTTCTTCCTCTTCTTTCATGTTCTCCCCATACCCTTGTCAGTGCTAGACTGGTATGCATCAATTCTCATTTTTAGGTGTTAGCTCAGCTCAAGGTTTCTCAACCTCAGAACTATTGACATTTTGGGAAAGATAATTCTTTGTTGTGGGGACTTGCTTGTACATTTTTGGATATTTAGCAGCAACCCTGGCCTCTACCCACTAGATGGCAGTAGAATGCCCCAAGTTGTGACAAACACAAATGTCTTCAGAGAAGCCAAATGTCTCCTGAGAACTACAGGCCCAGCTCCTAGTGAGCACTTCCTGTGGTCTCTGCTCCTTCAAACCTTTGCAGCCAGGTGTGGGCTCCCTGAGCATTTCTTCAATGCCCACTGATTGGATTAGGAGGGAGAAACTGACCCAAGTTAAAATATTTACTGTATACTTCTTGAGAGTATGAAATTGAAAATGAGAGCCAGCTGTCCTGCTTCAGCAGAACTCTTGCCTCAAGAAGGTGAATACTTGAGGATGGATGACAGGACTGGCTTCTGCTCATGAAACAGAGCAAGCCAGTCTGCAGGAACAGAGCATCATGCTTGGAGGAGAAGAAAGGAGAGCTGCAGCCAATGCCCTGGGTGGGATTTCTCATCATTTCCACTTTCAGGTTTCAGGCTTTGGAGAGGTCTCAGAATCCTTCTGCTCTGGATTCAGTTAGCTATTCCAGATTCTTACTAAGACATTTTCAACCATCTCCCTTTTTTGTACTTAAATTCAATTATGTAACTTTATTTTGCTTACAAATAAGAGTCATAACTAAGACACTGCTGAGAGAGTTGTTGGGGTGTTAGAGGGACAGTAATAGCACCACTTTCCCTTTTCCGAATTTGAAACTGCGTCAGTGAGGGTCTAGTCAGACAAAAAAAGAAAGAAATAAAGAAAAAAGAAACACTCCAGCAGTTTCAAACAGAGAGAATGTCATAGAACAAATAAATTACAGAAATGATGGGAGAAATGAAAAGTCCAGGGTATGATGAAAGAACCCAGAGATTAATAATACCAAGAAATCATCTCACTGCAGACCAATGAGCAAATGGTCTCAATTATTTTCCCTCCCTATGTCCAAACTCTTGCTATGGCCTTATTCTTTGGTTTGGGCTTGACCATTTGCCTCGCTTTGCCTAATGACATGTGGGTAGAAGTAAAATTTTGCCAGTTTTGAGCCTAGATCTTAAGAAGTCTCACAAGACATCTGGTTTCAAACTTAAGGTGTAATGAGTTTGAGAGCAGTCACCTCCATTTTAGAACAAGAAAAAGGTAGAAAAACTAAAAATCAATTACTTTTCTTGCACCAGTCAGAAAACTGATGTTTCAAGGCAAACTGACACCCCCAACTTCACAAGAATAGGCATTTCCAAAGCCAAAGCTGGGATCTGCTCTCTTGGAGCAGAAGCCACTGAAACCATAACTGATAAAAACACTTAAATGATAATTTTGAAGAATTGCTGGGGGCTGAGGTGGACTAGCTTGAAAGCAAGAAACTCCTGGGGGCCACAGTTTTAGGATGCCTTCACATTTTCTGGGATTTACCTCCAAGTATCTCACCAGGTTCTCAGTGAATATCTGAGAAGGATTCCATTATGACTGAGGTAGCTGGAGAGAAAGAATAGTCATTGTGAAATATGCCAGGAGCATCCACCATAACAAGGGGATGCTTTCCAAGAAAAGAGACTTTGTGAGAGTCTTATTCCAGTTGGGGAATGTATCTTCACACTCTATTTCCTTGCAGATTTCCTGTCACAACTAATGGGTGGGGGTTGGGGGTGTGGGAGGAAATAATCAACAGGTGTCAAGAAAACAGACTGAGAGCACTGCAGCCAAGGCAACAAGTAGGAAAAAATGGAAAAGGCTATATGACTAGAGAAATACTTGTGAAGGCCACAGCTCCACAGACTGGAATTTACTATGACTGTTAGACAATGTCCTCCCTTCCCCATACCTTAACACAACACCAACAATGTTTCAATATAATAAAGTGAATTACAGCTGGAAAAACTTCAACACACAGACTGTCTCTGAGAAGGAGTACTTGGGGAAGTTTGAAGCAAAAAGAAAGACAAAATCAGGGATTCTAAAAGATTTTGAAGCCCCTGGCACTTATGGTTAAAGCAAATGTTTAACCCAGAATGCCTCCTATACATATTAATATACATCCTCACAATAAAATTTTATTTACCTCAGTTCATAATACTCAATACATATAACATGCCTGACTTGCAAGAAAAATGATAAGAAATGCCTAAAAAAATGTCTGATGAGACAAAGCAATTGTTACTGGACTAAAGGGGTTTGTTTGCCTCTGATTATCAAACACAAATCAAACGTGAACAGGAATTTGCAGCCAAAAACAATTTGCAATAGCCATGTGCTAGAAGCAACCTAAGTGCCCATCAGCAAATGAGTGGATAAAAAAACTACGGTACATTTACACAATGGAATTCTATGCAGCAGAGAGAAAGAAGGAGCTTATACCCTTTGCAACAGCATGGATGGAACTGGAGAGCATTATGCTAAGTGAAATAAGCCAAGCGGTGAGGTACAAATACCATATGATCTCTCCTTTAACTGGAACATAATCAACAGAAGAAAAAAGCAAACAAAATATAACCAGAGACATTGAATTTTAGAACAATCTAACAATAGCCAGAAGGGAGTGGGGAAGGGACAATGGAGAGAAGGGTTTTCAGGAACTACTAAAAAGGACACATGGACAAAATCAAAGGGGAGGGTGGAAACGGGAGGGAGGTGGGTTTGGCTTCGGTGGGGTAGAGGGATGGGCAGAAAATGCAGACAACTGTAACTGAACAACAATAAAGTAATTAAAAAATTAAAAATATTAATAAAATGAAGTTCTTCACAACAGGTGAATATATGTCATAATCTCAGATTTACAAAAAGATAGGAACAGCTTCAGAGAAAGAATAAAGGTAAATTGATATCTCTCATTTTTCCTATTCTTAATCTAAAACGTAACTGTTTAAAGCAATAGTAGCAACAGTGGATTGGGCGATCATAGCATATGGATAACTGGAATGAAGGACAGCAGAGTAATGAGGAAATATTCAGGAGGAAATATTCACTTATAAGCTCTCTGTACCATTAGTGAAGCAGTATAGTGCTATTCGAAGACAGATTTAGATGAGCTAAAAATGTATTTTGTAAACTCTAGACCAGTCATTAGTTTTAAAAAAATATTTATGTAGTTGACATGCTGAGAGGAGATAAGTGGAATCATATAATATGCCCAGTTACACTAGAGGAGAAAAAGCGGGGGTGGAGAATGAGTAAAGAACAAATATAATATCAATAAATGAACAGTTAGAAACATGGTAGATGTTAATCCAACTATTTCAATGATCACTGTAAATGTAAATTGTCTAAATACACCAATTAAATGTCACAGATTGTCTGCATGGGTAAAATCCAAAACAAACAAAACTCACTCGACCTGGTCTTCAAATCCACTCTTGCTGCCTTAAAGTGATTCTCAACACAGTAGCCAAGAGACCTTTCATCCCAATATCAATAAGCTCATGCCCTTCCTCTTCTCAAAACTGTGCAATGGTATCCCATTTTACTCAAAGTAAAAGCTAAAATCCTTACAGTTGTGCCTCATTATCTTTCCCACCTCATTTTAATGGTCTCACTTTTATTCTCTCCCAGCCACTCTCATTTTTCTTGCTTCTCTAGCTTGTGAAGGAGACAGAGAACAAATCACAAGTAAGGTTTTAATAGCTCAAGCCTGGAAATAGTGCACATCTCTTCTCACAATCTAATAGTCAGAATTCTGTTACATAATCATATCTGTGAGGGAGGTTATGGGGCAATTTTTCTCTGTTGTGGGATAAGAGTCCACCAAGGAGGATGAGAAGCCCTTGTAATATCTGTCATGGCAATTTAAGTAAGTTACCTTCTATTCTTTATTTTCTTTTTGCATTTATTTAGATGATCATGTAGTTTTTCACTTTTAATATGCTAATTTGAAAACTATTCAAATGTACTCTCTAAAATTAAAAACAATCATATTAAATCCACTTAGATACATTGTATTTAAAATTTTAAAAACATGAAATACACCTCTGCATTTTACTTGTTAATGTTTTGTTTGAAATTTGTTTCTATATTCACAAGTGAGCTTGGCCAATGTTATTTCTCATCAATATTGTTTGATTTTGTTACCAAGTATATTCATAAATTAGAACCACAAAGTTAGTTATCTGAAGATTATTTCATCTGTTATGACTTTATTTTATTTATTTATTTATTTATTTATTTAAATTTTTATTGTTATTCAATTACAGTTATATGACTTTTCTCCCCACCCCTCCACCCCACCCCAGGAAAACTCACCTCCCTACCCCACCTACACCATCCCCCTTGATTTTGTCCATGTGTCCTTTATAGTAGTTCCTGTAATCCCCTCTCCCCACTTTCCCCTCCCCACTCCCCTCTGGTTGTGGTTAGATTGTTCTTAATTTCAATGTCTCTGGTTATATTTTGTTTGCATTTTTCCTCTGTTGATTATGTTCCAGTTAAAGGAGAGATCATACGTATTTGTCCCACACTGCCTGGCTTATTTCACTTAGCATAATGCTCTCCAGTTCCATCCATGCTGTTGCAAAGGGTAAAAGCTCCTTCTTTCTCTCTGCTGCATAGAATTCCATTGTGTAAATGTACCATAGTTTTTTGATCCAGTTATTTGCTGATGGGCACATAGGTTGCTTCCAGTACTTGGCTATTGTAAATTGTGCTACTATGAACATTGGGGTGCAAAGGTTCTTTTGGATTGGTGTTTCAGGGTTCTTAGGGTATAATCCCAGCAGCGGAATTGCGGGGTCAAAGGGCAGTTCCATTTTTAGTTTTCTGAGGAAATTCCATACCATTTTCCACAGTGGCCACACCAGTCTGCATTCCCACCAACAATGCTCTAAGGTTCCCTTTACTCCATGTCCTCTCCAACATTTGTTTCTTGATTTGTTTATGTTGGCCACTCTGACTGGTGTGAGATGGTAACTCATTGTGGTTTTAATTTGCATCTCTCTGACAGTTAGTGATGCTGAGCATCGTTTCATGTGTTTCTGGGCCCTCTGTATGTCTTCCTTGGGGAATTGTCTGTTCAAGTCCTTTGCCCATTTTTTGCTTGGGTTGTTTGTCTTCCTGGAGTGGAGTCGAGTGAGTTCATTATATATTTTGGAGATGAGGCCCTTGTCTGAGGTATCATTGGCAAATATGTTTTCACATACTGTTGGTTCTCTTTTTATTTTAATGCTGTTTTCCTTAGCCATGCAGAACCTTTTTATTTTGATGAGGTCCCATTTGTTTATTCTTTCCTTTATGTCTCCTGCTTTAGGGGACATGTCTGTGAGGATGTTGCTGCGTGGAATGTCTAAGATTTTCCTGCCAATGTTTTCCTCTAGGACTTTCATGGTGTTACAACTTATATTTAAGTCTTTTATCCACCTTGAATATGTTTTTGTGTATGGCATAAGTTGGTGATTGAGTTTCATGTTTTTGCATGTAGCTGTCCAGATCTCCCAACACCATTTGTTGAAGAGGCTATTTTTGCTCCATTTTATGCTCCTGCCTCTTTTGTCAAATATTAATTGACTGTAAAGACTTGGGTTTACTTCTGGGCTCTCTGTTCTGTTCCATTGGTATATGTGCCTGCTTTTATGCCACTACCAGGCTGTTTTGATTACAGTGGCCTTTTAATACAATTTGATATCAGGTATTGTTATCCCTCCTACTTTGTTCTTCTTTCTCAAAATTACTGCAGCTATTCGGGGTCGTTTATGTTTCCATATGAGTTTCTGAAATGTTTGTTCTACATCTGTGGAATATGTCATGGGTACTCTAATAGGGATTGTATTGAATCTATAGATTGCTTTGGGTAGTATGGCCATTCTGATGATGTTAATTCTTCCAATCTATGAGAATGGTATATGCTTCCATTTGTTTGTGCCTTCCTTAATTTCTTTCTTCAGTGTTGTGTAGTTTTCTGAGTGCAGGTCTTTTACCTCCTTGGTTAGGTTTATTCCTAGGTACTTTATTTTTCTTGTTGCTATATGAAATGGGAGTTCTTTCCTGATTTCTGTTTCTGCTGTTTCATTGTTGGTATACAGGAATGCCTTTGATTTCTGAGTATTGACTTTGTATCCAGCTGTTTTGCCAAATGCATTTATTACGTTGAGTATTTTTTTTGGTGGAGTCTATAGGATTTTCCATGTACACTATCATGTCATCTGCAAACAGTGACTGTTTCATTTCCTCCTTTCCAATTTGGATGCCTTTTATTTCTTTTTCTTCTCTGATTGCTGTGGCTAGGACTTCCAATACTATGTTGAATAGGAGTGGTGAGAGAGGGCATCCTTGTCTTGTTCCTGATCTTAGTGGGAAAGCTCTAAGTTTTTGTACATTGAGTATGATGATGGCTGTAGGTCTCTCATATATGGCCTTTATTATGCTGAGGAATGCTCCCTGTATTCCCACTTTGCTGAGTGTTTTTATCAGAAATGGGTGCTGTATCTTATCAAATGCTTTTTCTGCATCTATTGATAGGATCATGTGATTTATGTCTTTGCTGTTGTTTATGTGATGCATTACGTTTATTGATTTGTGAATATTGTACCATCCTTGCATCCCTGGGATGAATCCCACTTGGTCATGGTGTATGATCTTTTTAATATGCTGCTTGAGGCAGTTTGCCAATATTTTGTTGAGGATCTTAGCATCTATGTTCATTAGCGATATGGGCCTGAAGTGTTCTTTCTTCGTTATGTCTTTGTCTGGATTTGAGATTAGGATGATGGGAGTCTTCCATCATTTTGGATTTTTTCGAATAGTCTGTGAAGGTTAAGGGTTAGCTTTTCCTTAAATGCTTTGTAGAATTCTCCTGTGAAACCATCTGCTTTAGGGCTTTTGTAGGTTGGGAGTTTTTTTTTATTACTGCTTCCATTTCATCTACTGTCATTGGTGTGTTCAGTTTTGTGCTTCTTCATTCAGTTTTGGAAGATTATATTTTTCTAGAAATGTGTCCATTTTACCTAGGTTTTCAAATTTCTTGGCATACAGTTCTTTGTAGTAATTTCTTATAATCCTTTGTATTTCTGTGGTATCAGTTGTAATCTCTCCTCTTTCATTTCTAATTGTGTTTATTTGGATCCTCTCTCTTTTTTTTCTTGATGAGCGTGCTTAAAGGCTTGTCGACTTTGTTTATCTTTTCAAAGAACCAGCTCCTGGATTCATTGATCCTTAGAATTGTGCTTTTAGTCTCTATGTCATTTAACTCTGCTCTGATCTTGGTTTTTTCCTTCTTTCTACTTGCTCTGGGCTGTCTTTGTTATTGTTCCTCCAGTTCCTGTAGGCGTAGGGTTAGGTTGTTTGTTTGAAATGTTTGTATCTTTTTAAGGTAGGCCTGTATTGCTATGAACTTCCCTCTCAGGACTGCCTTTGCTGTGTCTCATAAATTTTGTTTTACTGTGAGTTTGTTTTCATTTGTTTCCAGAAAGTTTTTGATTTCTTCCCTGATGTCATTCTTGACCCATTCATTGTTTAATAGCTTGCTATCTAGTCTCCATGATTTTGAGCGTTTTGGGTTTTTTCCTTTGTGGTTGGTTTTTAGTTTCAGTCCCTTGTGGTCAGAGAAAATGCTTGATATGATTTCAATTTTCTTGAATTTGTTGAGGCTTGCTTTGTGTCCTATCATGTGGTCTATCTTTGAAAAAGTTCCATGTACACTTGAAAAGAATGTGTATTTTGTTTCTTTGTGATGGAAAGCTCTCTATATGTCAGTGAAGTCCATTTCATCTAGGGTATTGTTCAGTGACACAATATCCTTGTTCATATTTTGTTTGGAAGATATGTCCATTTGTGACAAAGGGGTGTTAAAGTCCCCTCCTATAATTGTGTTGCTGTCAATATCTTTCTTGAAATCCTCCAAGATTTTCTTTATGTATCTCGGTGCTCCTATGTTGGGTGCATATACATTTACAATGTTTATGTCTTCTTGGTGGATTCTTCCTTTGAGTATTATGAAGTGACCTTCTGGGTCTCTCTTTGTGTCCCTTCTTTTGCAGTCTATTTTTTGTGATATGGGTATTGCTGCCCTGGCTTTTTTTTCCTATCCGTTTGCTTGGGAAATTTGTTTCCAGCCCTTCACTTTCAGTCTGTGTAGGTCTTTTGTCCTGAGGTGGGTCTCTTGTAGGCAGCATATGTGTGGGTCATGTTTTCTTATCCATTCAGCTATTCTATGTCTTTTGATTGGAGCATTTAATCCATTTACATTTAAGGTTATTATTGATAGGTAGTTATTCATTGCCATTTTTTCCTACCTGTTTTTCTCTCTCTTTCTCTTTTCCTTCCTTTCCTTAAAGCAGTCCCTTTAGCATCTCTTGCAGAGCTGCTTTGGTGGAGGTGTATTCTTTTAGATTTCTTTTGTCTGGGAAGCTCTTTATTTGGCCTTCTGTCTTTATTGAGATCTGTGCTGGGTAAAGTAGCCTTGGTTGCAGGCCTCTGGTTCTCATTACTTGGAATATTCTTTGGCATTGTCTTCTGGCTTAGAGTGTTTCCATTGAGAAGTCAGCTGCAAACTTATTGGGGCTCCCTTCTATGTTACTTCCTATTTCTCCCTTGCTGCTTTTAAGATTCTTTCTGTGTGTTGGAATTTTGCCATTTTAATTATGATGTGTCTTGCAGTGGGCCTCTTTGGGTTCCTCTTGCTTGGGACTCTCTGTGATTCCTTGATTTGTGTGACTTTTTTTGTCATCAAATTAAGGAAATTTACATGATTACTTTTTCAATCAGGTTTTGTGTTGTTTTGCTCTTCTTCTTCTCCTTCTGGTATCCTTATTATAGGAATATTATTGCATTTCATGTTGTCCTGCATTTCCCTTAACCCTTATTCATTCTTTCTGAGCCTCTTTTCCTTTTCTTGATCATTCTGGGTGTTTTTTCTACGTTGTCCTCCAGTTTGCTGATCTGATCCTCTGCTTCATCAAGCCTGATTTTGATTCCTTCTACTGTGTTTTTCAGTTCTGAAATTGTATTCTTCATTTCCTCTTGGCCCTTGTTGATAGTTTCTATTTCCTTTTTCATTTTGATATTGTTTTCAGTGAGTTCATTGTAGTTTCCCTGTAGTTTTTGGTAATTCTGTGTGAGCTCATTCAGCTTCCTTATAACCAATTCTTTAACTTATTATCTGATAATTAACTTGCATCTTTTTATTTAGCATTTTTTCTGAGACTTCCTCCTTTCCTTTCATTTAGGGATTGTTTCTTTGTCTTCCCCTTGTTTTGGGGTCTCCTCCTGTTAGTCTCTGCTTCTTCAATTGCTCTGTTTTGACCACCTGGGTTTATTGTGTAAACTTCTGTGGTAGAATACCTCTGACATTTAGTGCTCTGTCTCCTTAATCTCCTCAGCTCACTGGTTTTAAGCTGACATTTTTGGGTCTAACAGGGTCTAACTCTGATCTTTTCAGAGCTCCAGATTTTATTGTCTCACCATCTGATATTTCAATGTCCTCTATCTTTGGTGTCCAATCTTCATACATGCTGGAATACCGTTGTCTGTTTGCTCTGTCCCTCAGGTCATCTAAGCATTTCACTGGTGCCGAGGGGAAGTGGACTCTATTCCCATCTATCTTGCTGCCATCTTCTCTTCTGCTACCACTTTATAATGGAGTTTATCCATTTTTGAATTATCTATTTATTGATTATGAGACAGAATTCATAAGATACTTGAATGTGTGGTAGGGCTTATCAAGAAAATTCTTTGGGCCTATTTTTTTTTTGTTACATTAAGTGCTTTATATTTTTCTAAGAATTAGTTTTTTTCATCCAAGCCTTGGCATTTTTTGGCAAATGTTACTTAGAGTAAATTCTCACTCATCTTTTTAATCTCTGCAGTGTCAGCACTTAAAGCTTTCTTCTGTTTCTAATTACTCTTTTTAGCTTTCTTCTCTTTCTCTTATTTGTTTTTTCATAATTCTTACTGAATGTTTGTTTTATTTGATTTTTAAAAGAATCAATTTTTATGCTTATCTTCCTTCTAGATCATTTATTTTGAAACAATTTTATTAATTTTGGATTTTATTTATTTCCTTTCTTTTGGGGGGATTTGTTCTTTAGATTGTCCTTGCTTCTTAATTTGTATTATTATTTTATGTATTAGTTTTATACTATCTTCTGTTTTAACAGATAAATGTTTGCAAAGTTGGAGTTATAAAGATATTATTTTATATTATATTTTGAAGGTTTTATCTGTACCTTTCATATGTAAGTCTACAATCTAGCAAGAAGGCATTTTTTTATTATTGTGCAAAGTAGAACATAAGATTTTTTTCATATGGATATATGTTTAAAAAATTATGTTTGCCTTTTCACTACTTTCCTGCCGGGCTACTTTTTCATAGGTCAAATATCCATGTCAGTGTGGGTCTCCCTCTGAACTCTCTATTCCATTTCATTTCTATTAGTATTTCTTTACACCAAACCATGTCATTTTAATTACCTTATCTTTGTAATAAGACTTTCTATCCAGGAAAGTAAGCTTTCCAAATCAATTCTTCTTCAAGGTTGTTTGAGCTCTATTTGACCCATTGAATTTCTATAAGAAATGTTAAAGAAACTTATCAAATTTTTATAGAAAACATTCAACAGTATTTTCAAAAATTCTGTATAATTGCATATAGTAAAATTCAAAGGCCTTAAGTGTGTGTCAATAACTTTTGACAAATGTATTAACCCCGGTTATTATGATCAGCACTCCAAATCATTCACTCTAGAGATTTCCCTCATGACCCTTTCTAATCCTGCTGCCTGGAAACTGCTGCTGCCTCAGTTACAGGTTCATTATTGAATGTCTCAGAAATGTCAGTTGTCAATTTTCTTAAGACAGAAAAAAGATGGTTTGTTTGTGTTCCTTGGTATATTTAGGATTTGATTTTCAACAGCTCTTATACTCTTCTTTTGCTCAAGGCATGCAGACGATTTCTGTCTTAGTGGTAGAGTAGCTGAAAAGTAGTTTGTGCATAGACCATACCTTTCTTCACCAAACCTCAAAGGGCTATCTCTCCGTAGTACGGTCCATCTTCAAAGCCTCTCACAACTTGTTAGCCTCCCCTTTCCAGGGTCTGGAAACCCTGGGGCTGGGCTCAATGCCCCTCCTCCACAGAGAGTCTTTGTGGAATGCTGGTTGGTCCTGAACAGCTCATGTCTACAATCCCTGCTGTTTGTACCCTCATTGTCCCACTCTTTGTAAATTGAAACAATCTCTCAGTAAAATCCTTTAATATCTTTCCCTTTCTATTACACATTTCGTCTATACTAGCAGCTATTTTTTTTTGTTTCAAAAGACCCCCAGATGTGGTGAGATGAACCTGTCTTGAGTTCCAGAATAATTATTTGGATTTTCAATGTAGCAGAAATAGATATGTGTATTGCATCCATTTATATTTCTTTATGGTCCTATGAAAGTGTTTTTCATCAAGCAATATACAATATAAGTGTCTAAAATCTTGTTGTTTTTATTTTATATAATTTATTTAGCTTTCTTTTCAACTTAAATATCAAAGACTTGAAGGCTATAATATTTTTAAAATAAAGCTCAAAGATGTATGAAGTAAACATGGGATCAATGTTGTGAACTCTAACCTTGTCTTGCAGTGTGCCTATCTGCCTGACATGTGAGTGAAAACTTCAACGTGTGAGCTGGTATAACACAAGACTTGTATAAAGATGGAATTACTCTTCCTCACAGCAGTTAATTCAAGTAGAACTTATATATATGCAGAATCTTCTTGTACAGAAAATATATTTATCATGCTGAAAGTAGATACCAACTATTTTGATCATTGCTATTGGAGGCAGAAAAAGGAATTAAATTAAAATAATTTGGGAACAAGAATAAGTGAAAGGAAGAAGATATGGCATTTAAAGTATGGAACAGGCTACACATTGAGACCCTTTTTATATTCTCATCAACTGGGAGACGTGTGTATATATACTTATCTTCTTTGGTAAATTTCAAGGATCAGAAAATATTGGTATTAATTTTAAGTGAGAGGATCTCAATTTCAGATAACAAGATTCTCTAATACAATGCATACAACACAGGGTGCTGGAATCTGCAGTTTAACAAAATTACAAGTTAAGTCTGATGAAGGTAGTTATGAGCCACACATTGATAGGTAGACAGTCTAGTGATACTGGTGTGTGCGGTGGGGGGGCGGCTGTGTTCAGGTGTTAAAGAGACTGAAGATAGGTTTTTGGTTTTATAAATTACAAGCAAAACACACCTGGAGAAAGAGGGCACATTTGCTTCCTATTCGCACAATATATCATTTTCCAGGCTAATCTTCCTAAAGCCCATTTTTAGCTATCTATAATGTTTGCTGATGGTAGAAAATGAGAGAAGTAGCAATTTCTCATCCTCTAAGCCATTCAGCTATTCCATCTTGTTCTGTTAAAGTACTATTTTGATATTAGAGCAAATAGAAATCAGATCTAAAATGTATACTGAATCCTGTGAAAGATATCACCAATGAATTTAAGCTGTGGCAGCTGCATGCTTCTTTTACCTCCATATCAAATATATTTCAAACATAGAAGTTGAAAGAAGAATATATTGCATGTAACACCATTTTATAGTTTGCAGGTATTCTTCTTTTCCTGTCCTGTACAATTTCTCACAAAACAAACTATCTTAAAGCTGGTTTTGGCCCTGAGCATCAAGAAACTTGTGAAATGAAGTATAAACTTTCTGCCATTGTTTAATATGCTGTTATAGAGTGTCACTTTCTCATAATATATCAGAACAAGAATCACATCTGTTAGTGCAGATGGCTGAAGATAGAGCTGAATTCAAATACTCACATACCCTCCTGCAGTCACCCAGTTACTCTCTTCAAAGTGAAACCAAAACAGCTCATTGGAGTAAGTGTGGTAATATAGATACATGCAAGTGTTGAATGGTTTTATATATATGAATATAAAATACATATATATGTATAATGTACTTTAGTCTCCCATTTTAATGTGGGAAAGAGGGAAAAAGAGACTTTAGTAACCATTTGAATGAGTGCAATCTCTCCTGTGGCAAATGATGTGTGTTCTTACTACTTGATAACAAATCTAAAAATGTGGGAGACCAGGATATTCACAAAGTGACAATGAATACATGGTCCAAAATATGTTTAAAAAATCCAGTTTAAAAACATGTTAAAAACCTCCCACTTACCAGACAGGTAAGATGGAAGATAAATTTCACTTGGTTAGCCCACCCCAGCCACTCCTGCCTAACAGAGATCTTCAAGATTTAGAAAGGAAAATTTAAAAAGCTCGGATCAAAGCTTCTAAAGCCCACTCATCATCCTTTCAACCTACACTGAATGTAAAATCAGACTGTGATAGGAGTCAGGGAGAACTGACAAAAATTATCTAGTTGGTTTTAGGTTTATGCTGTAAAGTGAGGTTATAGAGAAAATTGAAAATTTAAATGTGAATCAATGAGTAGCAAACATATGATACAAACAGTGTGCTTGTCTACAAGGGACCAAGAGCAAATTGAGTAAGGTGAACATAGTCCTGGTGAGTAGAAGCACAGTAGTCCACCACCACAGCAAATGGTTCACTTGTTCCTGAGATGTATCTATTTTTTTTTGTGTGTAATAAGTTGTAATTGTGCTAGTAGCTGTCTTCACATTTTGAGATTATTGGCTGAGCTAAGAAGAAGTCTTTTAGGTGGGTTTTCCGACCACCAGAAATCTTATATGGTGTTCAAATGAAGCTACTTTGTAAAGTCCTGTGCCACAACCCTCCACCCCCAATTAACTCTGGTCCCCTCAGATGTATAGAAAGTAATGAAAACAAAACAAGACATATCACATTAACCTTTGAGGTCAATTTTTATGTAGAGCAATTCTACTCACAACAGTCAGTAAATGAGCTGGAACTATTTCTGCAACAATTATTAGTGTTCGGGTGAATGACTTCCTGAATGTTGTAATCAAATAATATTGAATATGACTGAACTAGTAGTACATTTTAAGGATTACCAGGATTTTAAAGAAGCAATAAAATACCTCTCCTGATTTCACAGACCTTGAAATATAATGAGAAAAATGCAAAGTGTGAATTCTAAAGCATGGTGATCTTTTAGGTAGCTGTGAGAAATATTATAATGGAAATAGTCACAAGGTGCTGATAATAAAAAAAATGCATTGAAGTGAAGTTTAGGGTAGGTTTCATGAAAAAGTAAAATAAAATTCTCAAAAGAGTGTAAATAATATTAGTGGTTGGATATAAACTAAGGAAAGAAAAACATTTTTGGAAGAGAGAATAATATGAGCAAATATAGTGAATATACTGTCTTAAGAAAAATGACCATGGGTTTGAGATAGCAAACATTTTGAATGCTGCATGAAGAGTAGCTAAATAAGAAATGTGGGCTGTGACATAGAAACAGAGGTTTGTGTCAGTCTGTGGAAGGGATTAAATATTATGCTAAGTAGTTTTGATTATCTAAAGGTTAGAAGCAAATCTGTGTTTTAGGAAGATAACTCTGGGATAGAGTGAAGTGTGTATTTTAAGGGGTAGAATGTGGGGACAGAATTAAGAAGTATGGAGTTATTCAGGAAATTCTTTGAGCGCCAATGGTAGAAAAACAGCAGTGATAATGGAAAAGGTAAAAATATTATAAGGCAGAAGCAGGACTTGGTGACCAAATGGTTATAACAAAATGGAAGATACTTCATTCATTGGGAATCCAGGAATCTAGGAGACAGCACACTGGCCCAGTGGAGCTATTCACTGAGAAGCTGTAGTTGTGTATGTGGAGTATGGAGCTGGATGTGGAGGAAAAATTGCTACTCTTAATACATGTGCTGTGGAAGAGGCCAAGTTGAAAGAGAGGCTGCCAACAGGCTGTGGAAGCTGATGGGTGCTGGTTATGATCTCTTCTATGTGGTACTTCCAAATCCTCAGGAAAGTTACCATATTCTCATGATTATTGCTGTGAGCATATGCTTTGGGATGGGTGGGTGATAGATTAGATCAGGGCCATCAAACTCATTTTCACCAGGGGCCACATCAGCCTCGTGGTCGCCTTCAAAGCGCTGAATATAATTTCAACTCCTTAACAGTTAAGGAGTAGTTAAATTTATAGAGTCCTAAAATTATTTTGGCACTTCGAAGGCAACTGCAAGGCTGATTTGGCCCCCAGTGAAAATGAATTTGACACTTCTGGCTTAGATAAAGAAAATATGTTGAGTGCCTCACTCATTATAAACACTCCATCCATATTAGTCTTTCTGGTTAATAGCTTCCTCCACCCTCATCACTGAAGCACACAAATGAGAAAAAAAACAGTTTAGGACAAAACAAAAATGATATGTATAGAATAAAAACAGAGTTGAGAAAGCCGGAGGAAGTATGCTTTGGAATTAGAACAAAGGAAACATTTGACTGTGTTGTGAGTTGGTAGAAATGAGTTCAGGTTACAGTCACCTGGATGTGCAAGTCTCACTTGACTTCTGAGTTATCTAAATGTGAGTAGTGCAGAACAAAAGGACTATGAGGACAAGTCAGGTTTTGAGATTAAGTTCTTGGGGAGATGGTGATTCATTTTTAATGAGAAAAGATTATATAAATGTGTTAGAGCAAGAAACAGAATATGTTGAACTCAAAGTGCTAGTGAAACACTAAAGGACAAACAGGAATATCAATCTGGTGCTCCAGTTAGAAGCTATGGCTAATGGTATGTACTTGTCTGTTACTAGCATAGAAGGGTCAAACAATAAGAAGGAGATGGGAGAAGGACAGATGGTGGAGGACAGAATGTTGAAATTCATCCAACAAATATTTATCGAATGTGTGACATGTATCAGGAATTCATTGCAATGAACAAAGTGGACCAAATCTGTTTTTCTCATGAGAACTGTGGCTGGTATGAGACGATTTGGTAAGAGGAAAGAGTAAACAGAGGCGTTCTTTTTTTTTTTTTTTTTTTTTTTCCTTAAATATATTTATTGATTATGCTATTACAGTTGTCCCATTCCCCCCCACTCCACTCCATCCTGCCCACCCCTCTCCCTCCCACATTCCCCCCCCATAGTTCATGTCCATGGGTCATACTTATAAGTTCTTTGGCTTCTACATTTCCTACACTATTCTTACCTTCCCCCTGTCTATTTTCCACCTATCATCTATGCTACTTATTCTCTATACCTTTACCCCCCTCTCCCCCTCCCACTCCCTTATTGACAACCCTCATGTTCTAGTTGTTTGCCTAGTTTGCTCTCATTTTTGTTTTATGTGTGGTCATTAATAACTGTGAGTTTGCTGTCGTTTTTACTGTTCCTATTTTTGATCTTCTTTTTCTTAGGTAACTCCCTTTAACAATTCATATAATAAGGGCTTGGTGATGATGAGCTTCTTTAACTTGACCTTATCTGATAAGCACTTTATCTTCCCTTCCATTCTAGATGATAGCTTTGCTGGATACAGTAATCTTGGATGTAGGTCCTTGCGTTTAATCTTGGGTAATGTAATTATGATGTGCCTTGGTGTGTTCCTCCTTGGGTCCAGCTTCTTTGGGACTCTCTGAGCTTCCTGGACTTCCCAGAAGTCTATTTCCTTTGCCAGATTAGGGAAGTTCTCCTTCATTATTTGTTCAAATAAGTTTTCAATTTTTTGTTCTTCCTCTTCTCCTTCTGGCACCCCTATAATTCGGATGTTGGAACGTTTCAAGGTGTCCTGGAGGTTCCTACGCCTCTCCTCATTTTTCCAAGTTCTTGTTTCTTCATTCTTTTCTGGTTGGATGTTTGTTTCTTCCTTCTGGTCCACACCATTGATTTGAGTCCCAGTTTCCTTCTCATCACTATTGGTTCCCTGTACATTTTCCTTTGTTTCTCTTAGCATAGGCTTCATTTTTTCATCTGTTTTTCGAACAGATTCAACCAAGTCTGTGAGCATATTGATAACCAGTGCTTTGAACTGTGCATCCGATAGGTTGGCTATCTCTTCGTCGCTTAGTTGTGTTTTTTCTGGAGCTTTGAAGTGTTCTGTCATTTGGGCCATTTTTTTTTTTTTGTCTTGGCGTGTCTGTTACTTTAAGGGGCGGAGCCTTAGGTGTTCACCAGGGCGGGGTAATGCTGGTTGCTGAGCTGTGACGCTGTACGTAGGGGAGGGGCCGAGTGGGAACAATGGCGCCCGCTCCACTCTCCGAGGGATTTCAGTCACTCCCTCCGCTACCCACAATCAAACTGGGCCACTCTGGTGCTGGTTCCGAGTGGGTGGGCCTGTGCACACTCTAGGCCCCTGTGGGTCTCTCCAACAACCTCTCCTGTGAGGCTGGGAGTCTCTCCTGCTGCCGCCCCAACCCCCAGGGGCGCTTTCGATCAGAGGTTTGAGGCTTTATTTCCCCGCGCTGGAGCCCTGGGTTGGGAGGTCTGCTTCACTCCCCGCCGTTCATCCGGTTTATCTGTGGGCGAATGTGGTGCCCACAGATAGAGGGTGCTACCCGCTGGGTTTATGTTCTCCGCCACTCTGAGTCCAGCCCTCTGGGTTTATCTGTGCAAATGTGGGGCTGCAGGGTCTGCTAGTGCTCGGACTGCCTGCGCCATTTGTCCCACACTCCGCCAGTCTCAGTCCTGCCACAGCCACGAGAGTCCTCTCCACCCCGGTGCCCGTCTCCGCCCCTCCTACCAGTCTGGATGAATGTCCATTTTCTATTTCCTTGGTGTCGGTGCCCCCCGCTGTTCGATTCTCTGTCAGTTCTGGTTGTGCGAGGAGGCGCAGTGTGTCCACCTACGCCGCCATCTTGGTTCTGAGGCGTTCTTAATAATAAGGAATGGATACAAGAAAAAGATGCAAAGGGAAAGAATGCAAGGCTTACAGCCAAGCAGAACATTTAAATCTCATTTTACCTACTTTGTTAAAAATATAATCTCCAAGTTTTTGAGTCTCAGTTTTCTCCTTGGTACAAGGGAATCAAAATTATTTTATTGTGAGGGTTAGATAAATACATGTTGTATGCCTCACTCCTTGTAAACACTCCATTCATATCAGTCTTTCTTTAAAAAAAAATTAATCCTCACCTGAGAACATGCTCTTTGATTCTAGAGAGAGGAAGAGAGTGAGAGAGGGAGGGAGAAAAACATCGATGTGAGAGAGAAACATCAGTCCATTGCCTCTCGTATGAGCCCCAACTGGGGATGAAACCCACAATCTAGGCATGTGCCCTGACCAGGAATCAAACCCATGACCCTTTGTTCCATGGGACAATGCTCCAACCAAGTGAGCCTCACTGGGCACAGCAGTCTTTCTTTTTAATGGCTTCCTTCCACTCTCATTGCTGAGGAATACAAAAGAGAAAAAAACACCTGTACATCTCTACATCTCTTGGACTAGGACAATGGCTTTCTACTGCTCACAGTATAAATTTTAAACTTCCTCCTATGGCTGACAAAGATGTGCATACTGATTTCTTTAGCCCCCACTTCCCACCCTCCTTTGTCACTGTGTGTATATGTTCTAGTAACTGTTTTTTATGTAGCAACTTCAATGTCATTCTTACTTGGAATACTCTTGTTTTATCCTCAATTCACCATTTCTGGACAGGTTAATTCAGATTTCAGCTTCACTTCCTCAGGAAGTCCTGACTTCCTAGAACAGATCAGACTACACAGTTGTATGCTTTTTGAAGTCCCAATTCTCATTTGTAGCACCTTTTATAATTGCAAGTAAATAATTAACAATGTAATTAGTAGACAAATGTCTATATCCCCTAATAGAACATTACAACCAGAACTCTCTGTGCCCTAGTTAGCTTGATGCATGACCGCAAAATAGATGCATAGTCTATTCCTATTGCATCTGTGAAGGAATATATTGCACAAGGTAGATATCCAATTATTGATAGTTGAATTAATGAATGAATGGAAACATGAGAGTAACACAGAATGATGTCACTGTAAATACATCCTAGTTTCATTTCTGGTCAAAAATGGAAGGATTTAAGGTCAGGCTATAGATGTAACCCATTTTAATAATTTTGTATATGTCTATCTTCCATAAACTTTTCTAAACATGTAAAATGCTTCTTTATGTATTTTAAGCTCCACTGTCTTACACAGATGTTATAAAAATTTACTTCTCCATTTCTGGCTTAGCATTTATTTGCAACAACTTACTCTCTCAAAATTCATGGTTTTCTTCTCCCTTTATTTCAATTCTGAAGTTCTAGTCTTAGCTAATAGCTTTATCAGCTTTTTTCTTTTTCTTTTTCTTTTTTTTTTGGATGCTAGATTCTGACATTTAGAAACTGAATCTGGCCTATTGCTTTGCACACAGTAAACTTTCATATTGGAAGACTTTATATTTTTACTTGATTGACTAATTCACCTTTTGCTTGGGCTTTGCTCTTTCTTCTGCATATTTATGATGTGTTCTTAGAGGTGCAAATGCAATGATACACAATGTGCTTTTTGGTATTTACAGGGCCTGAGGGTAAGAGAAAACATTCTTATTAGCCCAATGTCTTTGCTGATGAGGGCATGGGTTGGATTATTGTTCTTGTGCCTGATAGTCACAAATGACTATTCTATGTAGTCACATTGAATAATTTCAAAAGGAAAAATAAGTTGTTTTAAAATAGTTAATCACCTGTTAGTGGAATCTAATCAACAAAACAAACAAGCAAGCAAAATATAACCAGAGACATTGAAATAAAGAACAAACTGACAAGTGACCAGAAAGGAGAGGGGAGGGAGATAATGGGAGAAAGAAGGGGAAGGGTCGTCAAGGAACATGTATGAAGGACCCATGGACAAAGCCAAAGGAAGAGAAGGATTGAGGGTGGGAGGTGAGGGTGAGTGGGGTGGGGGAGGGTGTTGGGGGGAAAGTGAAGACAACTGTGCTCAAAGAACAATAAAAAAAAGTTCCTCATAATAAAATATACTACAAAATCAAATAACTGAATTTTTATAATCAGTCTTTAATGCAAATTGAATGAGTCTTAAAAGCAGGTAGGCATGGGCCAAAATTCTGGTTCTGCTATTTATTTGTTACGTGTCTTTGATTAAGATACATTTCCTGGGCTTCAGCTTCATTTTCTCTGAAAGTAGGCTATATCTGTCAATCCCTTTGCTGTAATGATTAAATGACAAATGAAATTTTTAGAGGTGGAGACAAGTTTCCAGAATATGGTACTTTGCTTCTTTGTTTCTCTTCCTACCTCACAAGAACATCTATTTCAGAGTATTCTTTTCCTCTTTCTGTTTTGCTGTCTCTTCACCTCTTTTCTTGCTCTTTTTATTCCAAGTTAATGTCTTTGTAAAACTATCATGATTTTGAAAATGGCAGCTTCCACATTATCTTTGTAACATTGAAGTAACCATGTGAGTTGACTTTCTAGAACAGTATTATCTCTGTAGAACTTGGGTTGATGACCTAATGCAGTGATTATTTGCTCAAACAAAATGTTTATTAACAAATTTCTAGTGAATAATTAAATTGAGAATGGCTAAAACAGAAGGGTTGGGGCATGAAAAGCAGGGAGTAATCATGGTTCTGAAAGCATTTCTGAAAGAATAGGGTTTTTTCTCAGTGTGCTTAGGAAAAGGTGGGGGTGATGGGTGTGATCTTCAGTTGGAGATAGGAAAATTAATCACTTATTGAAAATACAAGGTCTATTCAGAAGGTATCCAGCCATGTACTGTGAAAAATAGAGACATTTATTGAGGAAGATACAAGATATAAGAAACATTGTACATAGGACAATGATGACTCAGTCCCCTTCAAAGTAGGCATCTTGGGACCTCACCCAGTTCTCCCAATTGCCATCATCTGCCTGGTGTATTTTATGGAATCTTATCAATGGTCTGAAATCTCTTCCTTTTCAAAGGTGTTTTTAGTTTGGGGAAAAGCTGGAATTTGCAGGTATACAAATCTAGGCTGTAGGGAGGCTGAGTCACCTGGGTGATTTGATGTTTCACCAAAAAATTTTGCTCAAGACATGGTGCATGAGCAGGCACATTGTCATGATGAAGCTACCAATCACCAGTTGCCCATAGGTGTGGCCTTCTGAGTCATCCAAATAATTTCCCCAGAGGAGTGTTCAAGCTTAATGAAAAATTTGGTATAGATTTATTGCTCTACTCGCTCAGTCATTTTGAATGAATGGCCACAAAGTACACATGATCACTCAGTGGAGTCTACTACTCCCACTGACCAGTACATTGAATTCATCACTGTTCACACATGCATATTCCAGTCTGCTTTCTTTGGCTGCCAGGTTACACTGATGTCACACAAACCATTCTCATTATATCAACAGTGGTTGGACTTTTTCCAGACAGACCTTGTAAATACTGTTAATGGTAGAATGTGTTAAGCAAACAGTTCATCATAGTTACTCTAGGGTAGACTTTTTCTTCTTTATATTTTTACTCCTAGTTCCTAGAGCAGTGTCTGGCGCTTATCAGTACTCAATACACATTTGTTGAACTTGACTGAAAGTTATTATAGTTCTCTACTATAAATGCTTCTTTATGTAATTTTGTTTTTTAAGTTGAGTGCTGTTCTTTTTTAAGTAATTAGAATTATCAACAGTAGAGGTTAGATATACTTTACATAATCATTCCAAATAATTACTAATTCATAGATACTTAATCAAAATGTTGAGTTTATATCCCTGGAACAAACACACAACCATTTCCACTTCCTTTGACTACACATGGAATGTTTTCTCTAATTAAGCTTCAAAACATATTCCTTATTCTAAGCAATGATGGATTTGGTTTCATGAAAAAAGTGGGCTTGTCAAACTGAAATTCCGTAGTTTGATGAACTGATCCAAATGCCAGTGAGAAAGAAGCATATAGGGCAAACAATGCAGCCATGATCCAGATTTACAGAAACTTCTGTGGACCACCTAACAAATGTAACCTCCACAATAACAGCTACTCTAAATAACAATATATACAAGAATTGGAACACTTTCATATAAGCCATTAGGATGAATAGGCATCGTGCTAATTGCTTTGTATGCATTTTCTCATTTAATCCTTTAAACAATACTTTAAACTGGATATTATAATTAGCTTTAATTAAAGATGAAGAAATCTGGAAATAGCCCATTGTCCATCAGTATACGAGTGGATAAAAAAGCTGTGATAACACTTACACAATGGAATACCACACAGCCATATAAAAGAGGAAAATCTTATGCTTTGTGACACAGCACCGATGAACCTGGAGATTATTATTATAAGTTGAATAAGCCTGTCAGAGAAAGACAAATACCATATAATCTCACTAATATGTGGAATCTAATGAACAAAATAAACTGATGAAAAAATAAAAAAATAAAGACAGAGATTACTGAGGCTTAGCTAAATAATATCACTAAACTAAAAAATATCTCCATATGCACTTTATTTCCACTATTTGAAGAAGTAGTAATATTGTCAATAAACTTAGGCTAATGAGCTAATGATTGGATTTACTACATTAAGTGAAGTCTTAATTTAATTAATTACAATCTATATAAACAATAATGGTTACAATGAATGAGTTGAATGGGACTAAAGGGAGGACACTGAGATTTCTGAAAATATTTATGAAAGCAGCCAAATTAATGAATCTAGGGTTAGTGTCTGGTGTTAAGATGGTATTAGAAAAGACAGGATATAATTAGAATATTGAAAACCTCGATGAGGAAATTTTGCAAGAACTAGCTCTATCTTGCCATCTTTCTATGCTCGGTGACTAGCTCAGTATCTAGAACTTAAGAGGAACTCAACAGATCTTCATTGCACCAAATCAAATTTTATTAGTTCCTCTATTATAATCACCAAAAATGCATATAGATTAATTACAGATTTTGCAGCCATATACTCATTTGTGAAAACTGGAATTTATTTCATTTTTCTATAATATTCTAATTTCTAGGAACTCCATTCTGCCTAATAGCAAAATATTTAATTTAGTTACTTTTAAGAAATATTAGTTAAATTCAATGATTTCTTCTCAGTTACTTCAGACTTAAATATTACTCAAATATATTATTTTCTCTTTTTTGTTTACTTGGGTTTATATTTTTCACATGGCGGAAGGGGAGAAGGAATCACTTACATGTGTCCAAACAAAAGGATAATTAATAATTTTAGATGCTTATGAAGGTCATCTGGCAAAGTTATTTAAAAAATAAATTTAATACAGGTTTTTTAGTTTACTGGGGACATTAGTTCATAATTAGAAGTTAGTGGTTAAAATAAGTATGTTTTTAATAAATATCTTTGAAAAGTAAAAGCACAAATGATTATGTTGAAGAGACCAAAATTTTATAACAATTACAAAGTAGAAAAAAAGTAACTCTTCTAAAATTTTCCAGAAGATTGTTTGGGACTTGAGATAGAATTTTATCTTTGGTAACACAATGTTGCACAAGATTAAAAACATACTCTATTTCTTTCCTTTTTATCCCCATCCAAGTGCATTTTTTCATTGCTTTTATTTTTTCAAAGATGTTATTTATTTATTTTTAGAGAGAGGGAAAAGGAGAAATAAAGAGAGGGAGAGAAACATCAATGCAAGAATCATTAATTGGTTGCCTCTTCTATGCACCCCACTGGAGACGGAACCTGCAACCTAGCGCTGTGCCCTGACTGGGAATGAAATCTGTGAGCCTAACCAACCAAGCCACAATGGTCAGGGCCATTTTATTCATTGCTTTTAGAGAGAGAGAGAAACATCCTTTGGTTGCTTTCACCTACATGCCTCAGACAGGGATCAAGCCTGCAACCTGCACATATGCCCTGACCAGGAATTGAAACTTGCGACTCTTTGGGTCTACGAGAAGATGCTCCAACCCACTGAGCCACACAGACCAGGGCAAAACGCACTGCATATCAAATGACTTAAATGGAAGTGGGACTGATGTGCCACCAGGGGTTGCTACCTATGCAAAGCGTACATGTCAAGAATGTGAAAAAATATGGAAACAGAAAATTTCTGTATGTGATTTCAAATGTGCATGTATAAATAATGAATTAAATATTATTATAAATAGATATTTGGTGATTTCTTCTAGATACAGAAGAATTATGTCTATATGTTTTAGTTGGCCAAAATGCATTTAACAAAGTGATATCATTGGGGAAAATAGAAAAAATTGCTTCTTTGTTGGGATCAGCTTATGTATGGTCATGTTAAGTGCTGGGAAGACTACCTGCTGAGAAGAGTGGAGAGTAGTGTTTCTTTGCTGTTATCACTCTTCCTGTGAATATTTCCTGAGACTTCTGTCCCTCTGTCCTCCAAGCACTTGGTCCAGACTGACATCTTAAGCACACCTCCCTAAATACACTTTTCCATATTTGATCCTCTTTTGTATCTCAACTGGGTAAACTTCAGACTAGTTTCTGAAGTTGTTGCTGGGTCATGGAGGACTACTGGTCTTGTGATGGAAGTTGCTTCTGAGATGATGTGTCTTCTCAGAATTCAATGTGGAAAGCAGGGCGTAAGCCTCCTTTACCATCAGACTCTCAGACTGACGAAGTTTTCATGCTGCTCCTCTCATAACTGCAATCTGAAGAGTAGGCAAGGTCCAACCAGACGCCCCAGTTCATCAACCTCTATTCTCCTGGTAACTCCCCTTCTTTCTTCCCACTCAAAACAACAAACACTTATCCTTTTGATACATGTTCTTTGCAGTCACTCTTGTCCTATTACTTTCTGTAACCTAAGATTTAATCTTAGCACGCTAAAAAAGGATTCACTACATACACATGATTCCTGGTGAGATGTAAATAGAAGTGCACCTGTGTTTGCAAAACCAAACGCAGTAAAATAAAAACCTCAATTTTAAAGTTTCTAAATGTAGCTAACTACCAGTTTATGTTACTAGGAGAAGAGTTGGGACAAGTTAAAGATACCACAAGGTAGCAATCAGTCAAACCCAGAATAAGCCAGTTTTTTTCAACAAGTGTATGACTTAAAAGAGGAAGGAAGATTGTTACAGATTAGAAGAGGTTTAAGGCAAAAGTAGATGCAATATGTAGGCCTTGTTTGACCCTGATTTAAACAAATGGACTTAAAAATATTTTTGAGATAAGTAGGCAAATTTGGATATAGATAGGGTATTTAGGCAATAGAAAAAAAATGTTAATTTGATTACATGTAATAATGATAGGCAAAACAACAGCAACAATAAAAAACACTATGTGAAATATTTCCAGGAAAAATACATATCTGGGATTTGCTTTAAAATAATGAGTCAAAGAACTGTCATAAAATATGATATAAGGTTGTGTTGGAGGAGGTCTTGGAGAGGACATGAGTGCTGGTGAACCATGGCAACTGGAAGCTTCTTTTCCCCAACTTCTGTACTTGGAATGCATATTCTGTCCATCATTCACACAGTGGGATTTGTTTCAAGGATGCAGCCTTGAGAGAGTAATGTATTGTTGAGACCATCTGGATGATGAATGTGACTGACTCCTGCTCAGGCTTCTATATTAACTTTTAAGATTCTGACAGACGGGTGCAGAGATCGACTTTTCCTTTGATCACTATTTGCCCTCCATGTACAATCAAACCTAGAATTCAAGAATTTGACATGTCTCAATTCTAGACTTATTCCTACCAACACCATCCCACAACATAATGACCAGCACTCTGTGGAAGCATGGACTAGAGGGTTAAGGATGCAGGACAACAAAGACAATGATGAAAAATTAAAATTTATTCCACCACCTGTCCTTTTTTTTCAGTCTTTTCAATTAAAAATAAAACAGATGAATATTTTTTAGTCTGAAATAAATATACTCACACCAACATTATACAGTATATCAACTATATGAGTATGTAGATTTTCATGTAATTAATTTTATAAACATTTATTTAAAAGTATTATCAGATTTATGCACTTATTTGATCACAATGTACTCTTTCAATTAATCCATGAAAATAACTGGTATCATAGAGTGGTTCACAACTCCTTTATAATACAAAGGAACTCTTGTACTTGAAAAGATTAGGCTCCCTATGTAGGCAAAGGCAGCTTTTTCACATAAGTTTTTTTTTTCCTCCCTTTTCCACACTAGGAGTTTTGACCTTGAGATAAAGATAATTTTAGAAACAAATGTTAGCTTTCTGGCTGATGTCTGCAAGGATCCCTGTGCTCTGTCCCTGTGTCTGTGAGCCTTTTTTGCATTTCTGCACTGAACGCTTCTGTCAGTGCTCTCAGACTTGCCCAAGGTCAGACCTGAGCACTGAGGATGAAGAAGCTGTTCTTTGAACTTCCAGGTAATTGTGCTGACCATGCTGCTGCATAAGCAGAGAGGGCCAACATGCGTTTGTGTGACTTGCTATCCTGGGAACACTTTGAACCTCTTTTCCTGGTTTTGCACCTTTGGACATTCTTAGAAGCAGCTTCTTCCCTGTTCTTTCTGTGGGCTGCAAGATGAATATGTTTGAGAGAAAATCTGTTCTCAGATGGTTTCCTTCCATGACTCAAACTCCAGGTCACTGGGGGGCCTTCTTTCCTGTGTGTTCACATGTGCCCCTGTGGCTTCTTTGCCACTTGGTGCCTATTTAAACATCTACCACCACAAATCTGGCCATTCCAGGAACCATCAGTTAGGAGAGCCAGGTGGAGTGAGGGAGAAGACTCAGAATTCAGTATAAATTGGTTAGAAAAAGAGCAAAAGAAAACTTGAGAAATCCTGCTTCTATTTTCATTTTTTCATTATTCTTTTGTATGATTTAGGATAAATCTATGTCCTCACAAAACATAATAAAATAAAATAAATCATATATACTGACTAGCCTCTTAGTCAGAAATCTTAGATGAGAATATCAAGTCAAATCAAAACAAACCAAAACATCAAATGAGAGATGTAAATGTGATATAATTTTAAGGACAGGAGTTATTTAAGGGAAGAAAAACTTCTTTGTGAAAATTATCTCTAATTACATGGGGCTATGGAAAGAGATGATAATTAATATTGGCTGAAAAGTAGCTTAATTATTCAGTCCCTGAAAATAACACTTGTTTGTTGACATTAGGGTTCATCCTAATACAAGCATCTTAGGATGCTCTTGTCATCCTAAAATAAGAGCAAAGACATTTTTTAAAAATTACAGTTGAGAGTGCCAGATATTTAGCTGGGTTTAATAAAATTGATACATATTTCTCTATGTTTTCTAAAGTCTGCAAAAATTTATTTCCTGAATAACAACAGCAGCCATTTTGGGATTATATTTGGAAAAAGTAAGCTGCAAAAGTCTGTTTTTACATAATAGGACTTGGCTTCTTTTTGTGAGCCTCTTTGGAGCCCATAACTACACGAATTACAAATGATAATCTAAGGGGAAGTTAAACAGCTTGATTAGAAGAAGAAAGACTGTGAAATGTTACCCCTTCCCATTTCAGATTTGGACTGGAGGGCTTTCATTCTTGATGGATTCATTTTGCTTCACTTTTTTTACTCTGAATGCACAACGGACTGCATGGCCTCTCTGCATTTCTTGACTCTGGCTCCGCGAACACTTTGTTAAAGATGCCTACTGCCCTTGATTTAGTGCTCTGATATCTTCTTCTTCACGTCTTTCCACCCCATTCCCTCTCTCAGATGCCCAAATCAATGTAAGAGTAATTTAGGACATGACTTTCACATCCAGGAAATGCCTTGGTCACCTTTCACCCAAAGGGAATTTCAAGCTCCATGGGCACTGAGCTCAGCAAGCCCTGTTGTTCCCATCGGTCAATCCTGTGATGCAGAAAGCTTATGCCTCCAGGGTTAATGGTAATCAACTCGAAATCACCAGGCAGCTACTCTATGCAGTGGAGTTAATTCACATTGCATAGTAATGCTCAAAAGATGAGGGCCCTGGGGAAATGTTACGATGCAGGACTTTGCACAGAGGTTTATTGCTTTTCTCATCAGCTTCTAAGGCTGCTTATGAAGCATAGGCTTCTCTTTTCCTACAAGATAGCATTTGCATGAAAAGCAAACTATTGGATAAGTATACTTCACCAGTTATCATTCCTTTTAACCCCTATACAAGGAAGGTTTGACGGGTGTGCAGTTAGATGCTGTTTACATGTTGCGGGTACCTGAGCTCATGGCTCAATGTGCTGAGCTGCCTCACAAACTCTAGTTTTTTTTGTTTCTTTTTCTCTCTTGCCCAAAAGGAAGCCCTGTCCCTGAAAAATGAACTGAAGTGACAGTGAGCAGTGTCTCTTCCTCTTACCTCCTCAGTGCTGGGCAATGATTTTCCATACCTGCTCAATAGTGCTGTTGCATTATTTCAGTATTCCCAGACACTACTGGACATGGCTAGTTGTGGTTAAATGTTACAGTAAAGACCATCATCAGACCTGTTACAGAACAGACGGGGGCAGTGAACAATATACTATTACCAAAAGACCCTCCCTTTCTCTCTGGGGGTCCCTCCCCCACAACTAGGTTAGCTTTGCCTGCTACCAGGGGAAAGACGTCTCTCAATGTCAGAGACTGGTGAAAAGGAAAGGAATTATTTATTTAAAAGTTATACAGACTTAGAGTAATGACTTAATGTCTTCAGTAAAATACTAACGTCCTTTAGAATGCCCACAGATGCACGCAGTCCTTCCCGCTCCCTCTGCCCAGTCCGGGGTACTGTATCTCAGGAAAAGAAGTAGAAGTCCATGATTCAGGCTCCTGGCACCATCAGCTGTGTCGCCACCATGAGGTGCCCACTCTGCCAAAGCAGCATGGTTCTGTCTCCCTACTCCACCAATGCTGCGTGCTCCTTCTGGTATGGCTGCCGTGCCTGGGTTTAAATCCCAGCTCCAGTCTTCCTCTGCAGCCCCATTTCCGACTCCTACAATCAGTTACACCTGCCAGCATTTGTGTATTCTTCCAGCTTTACTGGGCTGCCATAGTAAGTCTGGGCCAGTGTGGCCCCATGGCATGGAGCCAATCTTCTCCAAGCTCTCATTCAGGTGCTGTAACCAGGGGGAGTTGCTTCCCAATTATATCTTGGGCGGAAGTCACTCCCATCTCCCTGGCTCAAAGCATGGACACAGCTATTTAACATATTTATGAAACCAGTTAAAGGTTATAGATATGTTAAATGACCATGCCAGAGGTTAGCTGCACAGCTATTGCTATACAAAACAGCTCTGAATGGCTCTGCTCCATGTGTCCCTTCCCCCAGCTCAGGCTTGTGGGGGTGAGGACATCCTATATATATTTTCTAATATTTCCTGGACACCTTGAGTTCTGGACCCCATTACAAATCCCTATTTGGGGCCCCCACTTGGCTGCACCCTGTTACAGACTGAGTATGTTCTGCCTGTTTTCTCACCAATGGACAAGAAACAAAAGGTTTCATGTGAATGTGATTTCCAAAAGAGCTGGAATGCTCTTTCCAGCCAAAATCTACTGACTCTACCTATTCCCTTGAAGTGCATATTTCACAAGGCTGAAGGAAGTGTTGGTAGAACAATTGAGATGGCTTTGGAATCATACAGTTTTGGATTCAAGTATCATATGAATTATCTCCTGATTAGATGTGGAAATTTAGGAAGTCCTTAGATTTTGTTCTTTTAACTGTTATGATAAATTATTAACTTTTATTTATTGTACTTGATTTAAAACTTACAGATGAAAATCATGGCTGTTGTGACAAATCTTAACACTACAAATATTCAGAGAAAATAAATAACAGTCACTCTGACAACTCTTTCTATCTGGGCCCCGCCTTAAACACACCCATGGATATGGCCAATATTATCCATGTGGTGTCTGCCATTCTTTGTGCTTCTAAACTTTGGTATACATAGGAAAAAACATACATAGGTATTTTCTCTTTTTCTAAGAAAACTGTATCATGTATTATGATATTACGAGGTGCTGTGCACACTTTTTTCCAATCCACATTCTCCACTTAACTTTCATATCTCTCCCAGGAACCCTCTGTTTTAACAGGTTTAAATATAGCAAGAAAATATCTAGATGTTCCATAGTTTATTTAACTTCTATTTATTTATGGAGAATTTAGCACTTTAAAATGTGCTAAAACAATTGTTCTTGTAGTTACATTTTTCAGTACTGGTGCTTTTTTCCAGTATGGTAAAATTTTAAAAGTGCAAATGATGACTTCAAAGATTGGGAACATTTTAATATTTTTTATTGCCAGGTAACCTACCAAAAATTGGTAGTGGTCTACATACCTGTCAGCAAGAAATGAGAGAATCTAGTCTTCCACAGGCTTGCCAGCTCCTGCTGTTTCAATCGTTTTAATTTTGCCAGTTTGATGATTGAAAATGCTATATTGTTTGTATTTGAATTTTTATTTCTAAGAATCTAAAATGTGCAGTGAGATCCTTCACAGTGAGGCCACATGGAGTTACTCTATAAATCAGAGCTATTAGGAGGAAATCACAGGTAGCATATAATTTTTTTTTTCTTGAGAGAAAGGGAATATGGCAGAGGACTAGCGTGGCTGGCAATGTTAGACAGATTCACACCTGGGACCGTGCTTTTGGCCTTGTGTTCTGATGGCAGTTTGGTCGGCCCATTCAAACTCAGTTTTCCACGAGTAATTTGACAGTAATGACCAGGGTCATTTTGCAAACTTTGTGTCACAAATCCAGGTGTGGTACTTAAGGAAATAAAAATTACTTCATGTATTTCATATACTTTCCCTGCTGATTTGCTAATGCTGCTTATGTGAAGGAAATCAAAACAGTGAGATTATCTCCCCAGAATAAAAGCACTGCCTTTCTCTCAGACCACAGATGAACTGCTGGCACTGATTAACCTCACACACCTATCTTAAGCACATAGGGATTTGGTTCAATGAGCAAAGGTGATTTGTCAGATTGCAGCTAAGATGTTAGATGAACTTTTTCAAACTAATGAGAAATACACCCACCTTCACTTGATATGTGTTAGCAATAAAATATTGTGAATTACATGGCAAATGACAGTAAGAACAGAAAGCTGTACTGAGCATTTATTTGGGACAAGTAAATTTATAATGTTTTAAGGTAAACTATGTCATCTAATTCTCAGTGCAACATTGAGTCATTTATTGCCTCCATTTCACAGATAAGGCAAAGAGATGTTGAGTCACTTACTCAACGTTAACAGGTAGGTAAGTAGAGGTTTGAACCCAGGTAGTCAAGGTTTGAGACCAAGTGCTTCTTTGACTGTTAAGTGGTCCAAGTTCACCAACTAGTAAACAGTACAGATCTGATCGCCTCCCTTCCTTCTACCTAAAACATACACACATGCAAAGTTAACTGAGTTGCCTAATAACCAAGAGCAGTAAAGCTGCTTAAAATTGCAATGTGGGTCCATTAGTCAGTCTCACTTATGAAATCTGTAAGTGGATTCTGTTACTCAGTACCAATGAACAAAATAAAAAATTAAAGTCGCTTCTTGTCATGAAAACTCCCTACTTATCCACTCTGTCCAGTTAGAAAAGAAACTGTACCAGTTATTTTAATAAAGATATTTTAACACCAGGCATTGTTAACCAGTTACTAGACAACTGAAAATGCTCACAGGGGACATAGAAAGCAGAGCTGCAGGAAGAAACCATGAATGTTAGGGTCTTGGAGGAAGGGCACATAACACTGGGGTCCAGACCCTGAGGCGGCGGTGCCAGCTGACAAGTGCTGGTATCTCTCAGGCACTGTCAGCAGGCTTTAGGGTATGGAAAACCTGCAAAGAGGACCCCATGCAAGGGTGAAGAATAATTGGTACAGTGAGATTGATAAGCATAGGGAACAATCAGATAGGCACAACTGTTTTCTTCCTTCTCCAGCCTTTCTGTCACCCTCAAGCACCCTTACTCACAGAGATTAACGGGGACCCAGTTGACAAAGCAGAAATGAGGTGTGCAGTTTCAGCTCCAGCCCTGCAAAGCTGAGTTTGAAGCTGAGAAATAAATACTTCATTTCCAGCACATTGCACCCTTTTGACTATTTGAAATCTTTTCAGATCCTTCTACACATATTTAAATTTCCCTACAGTGTTAAAAATAACTTTACTTCTACATAACAAGATGGAACTTCTTTCTTACAAAGATTCTCTAAGCTTCCCCTTAAAACAATGTAAAAAAAAGAAATTTATCAGTAGAAAAGTATTTTAAAATTGTTGTACACCCACACAGACACACAAGTATACATACACCCCCCCACACACATACACTTGTTTCAGTTGGTTTGGGCTGCTATAACAAAATACCATAGACTAAAGGGCTTATAAACAACAGAAATTTATTTCTCACAGTTCTAAGATCAAGGTGCCAGTATATCTAGTGTCTTGCAAGTGTTCACATCCTGGGTTGTAGATGGCTGTGTGCTTGTTGTATCCTTACATGGTGAAAAACAGAGAGGTAGCAACTCTCAGCTCTCTTCAAAGGGCACTAATTCCAACCTTATAACCTATTTACTTTCCAAGTTCCCATTTCATAATAACATTACATAGGATGTTAGGATTTTAACCTTTGAATTTGTGGGAGGAGGGCGCATTCCATCCATAGCAACACTGAAAAGGAAATTTTCAGGTGTGAATGAGTATACTATTCTTGTTGCTATATAAAGTTTGTAAAAAAATTAATAAGAAGAAGATAGGTTTGCTCTCTTGAAAAGGATCCTTAAGGACTTTGAGTTTGACTTTATAGCTAACGGTTAAGCTTTTTGGGTCAAGAATAGTAATATAAAATTAAACTTTTACACAATGATTATTTCAGGAACAGTATGTGAGATTTCATCAAGACCTGCACAATAACACAGGTATGTCATGATGTGGGATTGAACTTTGGAGATGGCAGTAGAAACCAAATCCAGTATGATTATAAGCCTTATTGCAACCTCTGCAATTGGTTGATGTAGAAAGAAAGAAGCTGAGTTTGGGTTACCTCACTTTAAAAGGATTAGCTAGTCAGAGAAAGACAAGTACCATATGATTTCACTCATATATGGAATCTAATGAACAAAAGGAACTAACAAACAACATAAGGCCAGACTCATAGGTAGAGAGCAGGCTGGCAGCTCTGGATAGGGGTGGGTTTGGGGGTGCAGGGATGGAGCAAAAAAGAAAAAGAACTTAGGGACATGGACAACAGTGTGGAGATTGGGGAGGGTAAGAGGATGGTGAGTATAAGGGAACTAAATGGTAATGGAAAAAATACAGTAAAAAAGAACTATTAAAAAGAATTGGCCCATAGGTTTACTGTGCCTTCAAGGTTATTTATTGCCAGCATCCTAAATTCTCTGCTTCAAAGAGATGTGGAAATGCTAGTGAAATATCAATCAGAATAACACTATAAGGCATATGATCAGTTCATAGATAGCAGCAAAGCCAAGCTTTCATGTTTTTAAAATCTAGATTACTACAATAACTTCATTATCAGTTCCATTCCTTTGCCTATGCACCTCTTGCAGATCTGATTAGTTTTCCACATGACAGCTAAATCCATCTTTCCAAACATCAGTTGGACCACAATCCTCAGCCCTGTTTAGTGTCTTCTCATTACACTCAAAATAAAAAGGAAAACATATCATATCCTGCGTGATCTTGCATGATCTGACCGTTGCTGACATACATACATTTTCTTCTTCATACACACTTCAGCTGCATTGGCTTTTAAATTTTCTTCGTTATTTATTTCACAATTTTCTCTTCTCTAGGAATTTGACCTTGTTGTTTATTGTTAGGAAGCTTTTCCAAAAGCCTTCAAATGCCCAACCCTAAAGGGGCCTTTCGTAACTTTTACTAAACTCTGCTAATTCCTTTTAAAACCCCAATTTTTACACTTTTTTTTAACAATTTAAACTATGACAACACAAAATATAAATCTTTTACTCCCATTTTGCTGGAATCTGATAAGGTAAGATAAAACCCAACTTCCCATTCTTTGTCTCATGATTGATTAGCTAAGATCAGGACTGTTTGTCATAATTGATTAACTAAGATTAGAACTGTTGTTCATTATAAAAATTATTCTGAAAGTAGCTATCCACAGAGAAAAACATTTTCTATTAGATAATTGACTGCAACTTTTCTTGCCTATAGAATAACCCCACCTGCAAACCACTCCAGGGGCAACTTGTTTATACTTCCTCATAAAAGTTTAAGGCAAAACTACCTTGCTGAGATATTCCAGTCTTTGAATGTGCGATGCTCTATTAAAAAAACCTGAATAAAATCAACCGTGTTACTTTTCTAGTTTTACCTTTGACAATTATACATTTAGTAATATGTTTTCTTCTTTAATATATATTCCTACTGACATCTCTTTGCTCCCTCCTTTGACTAGACTCCAGCAAAGAGAGAGAGAAAGAGAGAGAGAGAGAGAGAGAGAGAGAGAGAGAGAGAGAGAAGAAGAAGAAGAAGAAGGAAAGAAAGAAAGAAAGAAAGAAAGAGAGAAAGAAAGAAAGAAAGAAGGAAAGAAAGAAAGAAAGAAAGAAAGAAAGAGAGAAAGAAAGAAAGAAAGAAAGAAAGAAAGAAAGAAAGAAAGAAAGAAAGAAAGAAAGAAAGAAAGAAAGAAAAGAAAGAAAGAAAGAAAGAGAAACTAAGGCTCATATGGCATACTAAGTTTTCTATTGCAGTAAGAACAACCGTAAACACAAGTGTTTGAGTGTGAGATCTGTTGGCAGCCTTGGTCTAGTTTGGCTCAGGACATACAGGGTAATGATTTTGGTCTTACATCAGAGCATAAATGGGGAAACACACATTGTTATAATGGAAAAGAAAAACCATAAGGAAAAATATAGCCTCATGGTATAATTAAAAAATAAAAACATTATTTTTCACTTATAAATTTGCCAAAGATTGGGAAAGATTGAGTATTCAGGGAACAAGACATTCTTACATATAACTTGTTGAAGTGTGCATTATTTAGACTTTTCTTGACGTCAGTTGTCTACATGTAGCAGTAGCCTAAAATATTCATTTATTCAAATAATACAGTTTCTAGGAATGTGCCTTGAAAATACATCTATACACAAAAATTTATTGCTAAATATCATAAGTACAACTCTATGCAGAATAAAAATTTAAGAACCACTTAACTTTTTAAAGTCTTTTTTCTTTTTTTTAAATGTTATTTAATTACAGTTGTCTGCATTATCTCCCCATCCCTACACCCCACCCCATCCAAACCCACCTCACTCCCCCCACTGAACCCTCCCCCTTGATTTTGACCATGTGTCCTTTATAGTAGTTCCTGTAGACCCCACTTCCCACAATCCCCTCCCCACTCCCCTCTGGATATTGTTAGATTGTTCTTAATTTCAATGTCTCTGGATATATTTTGTTTGCTTTTTTCTTTTGTTGATTATGTTCCAGTTAAAGGTGAGGTCATATGGTATTTGTCCCTCACGACCTGGCTTATTTCACTTAGCATAATGCTCTCCAGTTCCATCCATGCCATTGCAAAGGGTACAAGCTCCTTCTTTCTCTCTGCTGCATAGAATTCCATTGTGTAAATGTACAATAGTTTTTTGATCCTCTCATTTGATGATGGACACTAAGGTTGCTTCCAGTACTTGGCTATTGTAAATTGTGCTGCTATGAACATTGGGGAGCATAGCTTCTTTTGGATTGGTGTTCCAGGGTTCTTAGTGTATATTCCAGCAGTGGAATTGCTGGGTCAAAGGGCAGTTCCATGTTTAGTTTTCTGAAGAAATTCCATACTGTTTTCCACAGTGGCCTCACCAGTCTGCATTCCCACCAACAGTGCACTAGGGTTCCCTTTTCTCCGCATCCTCTCCAACATTTGTTTGTGGATTTGTTTATGTTGGCCATTCTGACTGGTGTGAGATGGTACCTCATTATGGTTTTAATTTGCATCTCTCTGATGGCTATCTTGATTGAGAGCCTTGCTGGTTAAAGTAGCCTTGGTTGCAGGCCTCTGGTTCTCATTACTTGGAATATTTTTTGCCATTCTATTCTTGCTTCGAGCGTTTCCATTGAGAAGTCAGCTGCTAACCTTATTGGGGATCCCATGTATGTTACTTTCTGTTTCTCCCTTGCTGCCTTTAATATCCTCTCTTTGTCCTAGAATTTTGCCATTTTAATTATGATGTGTCTTGCAGTTGACCTCTTTGGGTTCGTCTTGATTGGGACTCTCTGTGTTTCCTAGATTTGTGTGACTTTTTCTTTCATCTGATTAGGAAATTTTCCATCATTACTTTTTCAAACAGGTTTTCTATTCCTTGCTCTTCTTCTTCTCCTTCTTATATCGCTATTATACAGATATTATTTCGTTTCATCTTGTCCTGCATTTGCCTTAAGCCCTCTTTATTCTTTCTGAGCCTCTTTTCCTTTTCTTGCTATTTCTGGGTGTCTTTTTTCTACTTTGTCCTCCATCTCGCTGATCCAATCCTCTGCTTCATCAAGTCTGCTTTTCATTCCTTCTACTGTGTTCTTCAATTCAGAAATCGTATTCTTCATTTCCTCTTGGCCCTTTTGATAATTTCTATTTCATTTTTCATGTTGATATAGTCTGCAGTGCATTAATTGTAGTTTCCTTGTAGTTTTTGGTAATTCTCTGTGAGCTCAGTGACCTTCCTGATAACCATTGCTTTAAATTCAGTATCTGATAGTTGACTTGTCTGTATTTCATTTAGCATTCTTTCTGAGTCCTCCTCCTTTCCTTTCATTTTGGGATTGTTTCTTTGTCTTCCCAATGTTTGTGAGACTCTTCCTGCTAGCCTCTGCTTCTTAAATTGGTCTGTTCTGACTCCCTGGGTTCATGGTATGAACTTCTATGGTGGAATGCCAGTGGGATTCAGTGGTGCTGTCTCCTTAATCTCCAGAACACTGGTCTTGGGCTGTCATTAATGTTAGCTCTCTGTATTTCTTTGGGTTTTGACTGTTTTTCAGTCTTTCTTTGATGGGTCCTTCCCTCAAGCGCATTAATTGAGGGTCACTCCATTCACCATATCTTGTATTCTGTTGTGCAGATGTTGAAGCTGATTTTTCTGTGTGTCCATGGTTTTGCGGCTTCTCTCTCGCTCTTGTTCATTTGTTGTTTGAGTAATTTCTCCACTATTTGATTGTATTTCCAGATCAGTCCTGATTGAGTTTAGTGTGGCTTCCACTCCTGTCTTCATCTTTTTCCACTGTTATCTGTTGGTGGTTTCTTTGTTGGTGGGTTTCCTCTTCCAACAGGTGTACTGGTGTTAACCACTCCCACTTTGATAGTTCTCTGGAGTAGCAAAGTGAAATTTGTCTCACTGTCTCGGTTAGTAGGATGACCCCTGTTTGGATCTAACTCTGGTCTTCTCAGAGCTCCAGGTTTTATTGTCTCACATGTGGGAAAAGGAGAAAAAAAAAAGAAAAAATGAAGTAAGGAAAAAGGAATAGAAAAGGAAAGGAGGGAAAGAAGGAATAAAGAATAAAAAAGATCGGAGGAATGAAAAGAAGGAATTTTAACAAAAATTAAAATATAAAAATAAATAAAAGAAGGCAGGAAGAAGCAATAAAGAAGTAAAGGAAAGAAGGAAGAAGGAATAGAAAAAAGAAAGAAGGACAGAAAGGAAGAAGGAATTTAAAAAGAAAAAAAAAGTCTTCTGCTGGCTTTAAACTGGTCAGGTCTGTTCTGCTGGTCTTCCTTTCTGTGAAAAGGGAGGGAGTGGGTGGAGGGATTGGTTTCCCTTTTCTCCCTTCCTGAGCCACACTGTTTGCTGTTGTCCAGCCTCCAGTCCAGTTCCTCAGGGTCCTTCTGCTCCCCCCTAGGCCTGTAGTCCACCAGTTGTGCTGTCCTTGAGGTGCAACAATTAGGGGCAACTCACACTCTACCTTCTTGTTCTTTGCTGTCCTAGCTGCTAGGGCCTCTCTGGGCTCCTTCAGGGTAGTTCACCCCCCTACTGGGTCAAGTCTTTCTGGGGAATGCAATCTCCCCTAGTCCTGCATCTCCCTTCTGCTGGGCATCCTGCCTTCCTCCTAGAGAGTGAGTAGGCCCTGCAGGGCTCTGTGCGCAGGGGCTAGGTGGGATGTGTTCAGTCCCCAGTGTTTCAGGCATGGTTTCCCTCGGGCACCTGGGCCGCTGATCTGGCTGGGCACTGACCTGGGCTTCAGGTGTGTTTGGGCTGCTTATGTGGTGTTCACATTCCAGGGACTGAGGGAGTGTGGGGTTCAAGAGGCGAGGGCTGCTGGGGAGAATTCTCTAAACAGCTCCTGAGTGCCTCTGTTTACTTTTTTGCTCTTTGAGAAATTCCTCCTATTGAAGCACCCGGGCCTAAACAAGCTCCTGGCCTCTCATACAGCCCAGCCTGGCTCTTTCCCAAGAATCTTGCATCAGACCCTGCATCCCCAGTGAGGGGCTTCAGCTGCCCTGGTCCCCTCACTGGTCCCAGGGACCTTATTGTCCTTAAGCACTCTTCTTACTGTCTGATTTTTCAATTTCCTCTACAATTTTTGGTCTCTGATCTTCATATATGCTGGAATACCATTGGCTGTTCGCTCTGTTCCTCAGATCAGCTAGGCATTTCCCTGGTGCCGAGGGGAAGTGGACTCTGTTCCCACCTATCTTGCCGCCATGTTCCTGATTGTTTGTGTATTTGGTATTGAGTTTTATAAATTCTTTATAAATTTCAGATATTAACCACTTATCATATGTATTGGTGAATGTGTTCTTCTATTCAATGGGTTGTATTTTTATTTTTTTGATGGAGAACCAGTTAATTTTCAACAACAATACAATAGTTAAATCAGGTCTTATTTACAGATGGTGGTGTATTATTTAAGATTATGTTTGCAGTTCTAACAATAAACCCCATATTTCAATGGCTTAACAGAGTAGGAGGTATTTCTCACATATGTATAAATAGCAGGTGAGTGAGGTGTTAGAGAATCTACTCTATGCAGTCACTCAGTGGCCCAGGCTGATGGAAGCCTTGCCATTCACAACATGTGATTTCCTAGTTATCTTTGGGCTTCATTTCAAACTGGCAGGTAAAGAAGAAAATGTAGAAGTTTGTGGAGGAGATTCTTGTGTGCTGAAGCAAAAATGGTATTATCTTTTATGTATATACATCTTTAGCCAACATACAGTCATGGACTGTCCCTGTTTGGGACTCTACACTATAAAAAGAAATGTATGTCTTTAATAAGAACTAGCTCTTTGTGCCACAAATGGATAACTATACAGCTATGAAGTCACGAAACCAAAGAATATTTAATGAGATGTGTAAAAATTTAGTATGATTCCAAGTATACAAAAACATAACAAACAAGCTCAGGCTGGGGGGGTTCAGTTGGTCTGAGCATCATACCATACACCAAAAGGTTGCAGGTTTCACCCCCTGGTTGGGGCACGTGCCTGGGCTGCAATCCCTAGTCATGGAACACATGGGAGGCAGCCCATCAACATTTCTCTCTCACATTGATGTGCATGTCTCTCTTTCTTTCTGTCTCTCTTCCTCTCTCTCTAAAAATGAATGGATATATCCTCAGGTGAGGATTAAAAAAATGTTTAAGAATAACACAAACAAACAAAAAATGGAAAATTTTCTACAAATATGGTTGGAAGGGTGGGTATAGGACTTCAAAGAAATACACCAAGATATTTGCAGAGACTTTTTCTGGTAGGGAGATTGCAGCTCCTATTCTTTTTTTTTTTTTCATGTTTCTCTATGCTTTCTTCATTTTATATAATTCACAATACTATAATCAGATTACAAAGAGTTCTGAAACAAAGGAAAAAGAGGGTAGTGGGAGGCAAATGGTGATGGAAGGAGACTTGACTTGGGGTGGTGAACACAATTCAATGTACAGATGATGTGTACCTGTACACCTGAAGCCTATATAAATTTGTTAACCAATGTCATTCCAATAAATTCAATTTAAAAAATGAGAAGAACAGATTTACTTCTTTGACATGCCCACCAGTGTATATTATGTGTGTTACCAGAATTTAATCATGAGGAAAAGAATAATCAAACCAACACAACTTGAAGGACATTCTACAGAATAATTGGCCAGTAATTTGCAAAACTGTCAAGGTCATGAAAGTCAGGAAAGACCTAAGGAAACTAAAGAGACATTACAACTAAATGCAACATATGATGCTGAACTGGATCCTTTTTCCATAAAAAACATTATTGGGACATTGACAAAATGAAGAAGCAGTCTCAGATAAGATGGTTTTAATGTATTGATGTTGATTAGCTGATTTTGATGATTCTATTGGATAACATCCTTGTATGTAGGAAATTCACACTGAATTTCCTTACAGGTTATGGGATCTCAGATCAGTAACTTACTCTCAACTAATTTAGGAATGTAAGTTCTTTGTCATGTAATTGCAACTTCTAAGTTTGCAATTCTTTCAAAAATATGTAAGACAACTAAAAAAATAATACTATATAAAGTACATTCCAAATATGAAACTGAAAAAGCAAAACTGTAGGTAGTTTTACACATAGACCTATGGAAATATGCAGAAAAAGCTTTAGATGAACAGTGGTTACATTCAGAAAAGATGGTTGGGAAAGTTAGAACGGATTCTTGTTTGTGATTAAAATATTTCTATATTGTTTGAATTTTTTTACAATGATAATATATTCATATAGTGCTTATATAAAATGGGAACAAAAGAAAATTATCACTATCTGTAAATGATGTGATTATATACTTGGAAAATAAAATTAACTTAAAGGCTAAAGAATAATAATAACATAATAAAACAAAAGATAAAATAAAAGGATTTGGTATATCCTCTGTATCTTGTCAAATGTAATTAGAAAGCTAAAAAAATTTAGGTCATGTGTTCTGTTTTTTTAAGAGCCTTTAATCTTAGATAGATATAATTAACAGATGGGAAACAGTTGGAGAATTTTATGAGAGACATTAATCGTGTTAATTTATTTAACTTAATATTTTTAGCCAGTTTTTGAAGATGTAATGATCTGTCAAATCTATGCTGAGGTGAAGGATACTTCCATAGTGTGTTAAAGTGATTGCAAGTTCATATGTTTGCTGTCTTGCCATCACCAGGGGGAGTATTCCTTAGGCTTCCCCTCAGGGCTCTGAGGGCTTTGCACAGGGTCCATGGTGTACCTACACTGGCCATTTCTAGCACAAGTTCATGGGCTATTCATTAACATCATATCTCAAGTTTGCAAAGTACATGTTAGAGTCTATTACCTTTTTTCATATATCCCTTTTGAAATATTGTCCTTCCTAAACAATTTTGGATCTTTCATTTTGCAGTAATTTGGGGAGCATGTCTGGAAAAGTGACAAATTTTTGTGCTATAGGATAACTACATGAGTTTGTCTGTGGTTGTTACATATTTGGGCAAATGCTTTGACTTGAACTATCTTGAAAATCAAATTTAATATTGAATAGTGTTTGTGATGGCTCTAGTTCTGTTGTGCTGTTTTTTGTAAAATTAACTTTTACTTCTCAATTTTTTTGAGCAGTGCATCATGATTTTCATTCTGCATTATAAAATACTATTCTTTTTGATCTTGGAGAAATTAAAGTAAATGTTTTGAGAAAAAAATTTAAAAATGTGAAACCTAATTACTATGAATTATAACCCAATGTTTTGGCTACTAGTACCTAGTCTCTAGTTTAATTGTTTTAGTAATAATTAATTTAGGTAGCAATAAAAACACAAGGAAATATAGGTTAGGGTAAATTAAATAACCTTTCCTTCTGATAAACTGTTTTCTCTCTTGTCTGATATTTCTCTATACATGAAAAACATCTTTGAATGCTAAAGTACTTGCAATGAAAAGAATAAAATTAAGTACCCAGGGTATCCCCATCACCTGTATATTTCTGATAAGCCAGGTAGTGTTTGATCATAGTAATTTTTGTCCTTAATCAAATCTAACAGTAGATTTGTGATATTTATAATTCTAACAGTCTCCAAATCAAAGATATTGTAACAAAAGATAGAAAGAACCTTTTTTATTTTATTATAATTTTATTTGTTTTTAAAACTTGTATTTTAAATTAGCCCAGGTATAAAGCAAGCATGGGGATGTCTTCTAAATTTTATCATCTAAATGTTGGTAGTATGCAGATGAAAATCAGTATGATTTATATTTAACAAATTTTTTCTGCATCATTAACTAACTAATATGAAAGCATAAATTCTTAAAATAAACTTTTTGGAGGAAATATTTATCTTAATTTTTTCAAGCTGCTAGACCTTTATCTTGGATCTCCTAATATATAAAACATATATAACTACTTACCTAGTGGCTCCAGCCTAGTGGGTATGTAAGTGTTTGTGAGTGTTGGGGAAGTTACCTTTGGTGTGTGTGTGTGTGTATCATCATATATATACTGTATATATAACACATAATGTATACAATAAATATATAACATAAATAAACATATAAACATAATAAATATATAGTACAGTATATAATATAATAAAATATATGATATAATAAATGCAGTATTATGGTTTTCTTGGTCAGCTTTGAAGAAACCTTATTCCCTTTACATTTCTCCAGAGAATTCTTAAAATTCCCCAAGGCATGTCTCCTTGTGCTCCTTGTGCTCCACAGGACAGCTGTCTTGATGATTCCGTGGCATACACTGTTCTTGTACACCTCCTGTTTTAGTTTACTCTGATGACATCTACCATAGCTACAATAGCTAATGCAACAAGTGTGGAAGTGATACCTCCCAAGGTGTCACTATTGATTTGCCTGCCAGGTGTCACCACAGCTGCTTCTGGTACTCACCCATTTCTGGAAAGGAGTCCCACACGCTCAGTATCAAATGTGCAGATGTACACAACAAGTATACGTCCTGCCAACACTGCTGGTTCAGACGTTCATCCCTGCTGAAGATTTTGGTACAAATTCTTTGTGAAACAGCTCTTTTTATATTTCACTAATGTTCATGTAATACTTTTGATTTCAGACATGTGTCCTGGGGGCTGGGCTAGAAGATGATTGAAGTGACTGAGACTGCTGTGTTCACAATTGCTGCTCTGCTCCAGTGTGAACCCATGGTCCTTGGACCTCATTTGTGAACTTGATTTCTTCTTTCCTTCACAGTGAGTTTCGTGTCAAGAGTTTCACAATTTATTATTTAACTATACTCCTAAAAAGAGTTACCCTATAAGTCTCCTAAACAGACACAGACATAGCTGAACCCTACAATGGACAAAGTTTAACCTCAAGCTGGGATCCTGTTTCAAATATTTATGATGTAATATGTCAAAAATACTAAGCCAGAATAAGTGGAAAAATTCAGATAAAGAGAGATTGTGTTTACTACTAGCATAAAAAATATTTGTATGGTGTTTTAACATAAACTAAGTGGCACATTCGATATCTACATTTCAAAAGAAGAGGGGATCTATAGGAATTTGCAAAAAAAAAAAAAAACATTGTTGGGTCAACTCAGGGATCATAGTAGCATACAAACTCTTTATCCGACAATCCTGAAAATGTCTTATAAGAAGCAGAGAGGCTGGGAAATCAGATGAAACAAATTTATCAGGAATGTTGAGGCATTATCCAATCAACTCAATTTCACTTTATCCTATGTGTATAATGTAAGTAAAAAGAAAGTGGAATAATAGATGAGTAAGGATTCCAAATAAAAATGTCTACAGACTTGGAGGATAAATGTTACTTAAAATATGAATACTACAGCAAGAAAAGGCCTGATCTCTGCACAAGATCTTGGTTGGAGTCTATAATGCATGTTCCTGCTTTGCTATCTAGTGTAACACCTCCCCCTACATTCATATGATCCTATAGGATAGTTGAAGAAAGTCAGGATGAATAAGCTCTGGCATGTATAATGGCAGATGGAAGGGTCCAAGAGTACTAGGGAATTAGTAGGGTTGCTAAGGAATTTTGAGAAGGATAGAGGCTCTGGGGTAGATTCCTATATGCCTTTGTGAGTTAAATAGCTCATGTAACATTACTGGAGAAAAGCAACAATATTTTTCAATGATATATGTCAATCCAAAAGAAATAGATAATAATGATGAACTGGCATGTATCCAAAAAATATACCTCTAAGTTATATAAAATAAGAGGGAACAGAAATAAAAGGGAAAGTGGACAAATTGTCAACCATAGTGGAAGACATGACATGAAGGAGGACACCCAAAATTGAATTTATTCATAAAAGTTGTGTATTTTTAAAAAAGTTTAAAAAAATTTTTATTCAGTTACAATTGTCTGCATTTTCTACCCATCCCTCCACCCAACCACAGCCCATCCCACCTCCCTTACCCACCTCTACACTCCCCCTTGATTTTCTCCTTCTCTCCTTTATACTAGCTTCTGTAGACCCCTCTCCCCACAATCCCCTCCCCACTTCCCTCTGGCTATTGTTACATTGTTCTTAATTTCAATGTCTCAGGATATCTTTTGTTTGCTTTGTTCTTCTAGTGATTATGTTCCAGTTAAAGGTGAGATCACATGGTATTTGTCCCTCACCCCCTGGCTTCTTTCACTTAAGATAATGGTCTTCAGTTCCACCCATGGTTTTGCAAAGGGTAAAAGCTCCTTCCTTCTCTCTGCTGTGTAGAATTCCATTGTGTAAATATATCATAGGTTTTGGATCGACTCGTTTGCTGATAGGCACTTAGGTTGCTTCCAGAACTTGGCTACTGTAAATTGTGCTGCTATGGACAATGGGGTTCATAGGTTCTTTTGGATTGGTGTTTCAGGGTTCTTAGGGTATAATCCCAGCAGTGAAATTGCTGGGTCAAAGGGCAGTTCCATTTCTAGTTTACTGAGGAAATTCCATACTGTTTTCCACAGTGGCCTCACCAGTCTGCATTCCCACCAACAGTGCACTAGGGTTCCCTTTTCTCCTCATCCTCTCCAACATTTTTTTGTGGATTTGTTTATGTTGGCCATTCTGACTGGTGTGAGATGGTACCTCATTGTGGTTTTAATTTGCATCTCTCTGATGGCTAGTAATGCTGAGAATCTTTTCATGTGTCTCTGGGCCCTCTGTATGTCTTCCTTGGAGAAGTGTCTGTTCAAGTCCTTTCCTCATTTTTTAATTGGGTTGTTTGTCTTCCTGGAGTGGAGTTGTGTGAGTTCTTTCTATATTTTGGAGATCAAGCCTTTGTCTGAGGTACCATTGACGAATATATTTTCCCATATTGTTGGTTGCCTTTTCATTTTAATGGTGTTTTCTTTAGCCAAGCAGAAGCTTTTTATTTTGATGAGGTCCCATTTGTTTATTCTTTCCTTTATGTCCCTTGCTTTAGGGGATGTGTCTGTGAGGATGTTGCTGCGTGGAATGTCTGAGATTTTCCTGCCAATGTTTTCCTCAAGGACTTTTATGGTGTTACAGCTTATATTTAAGTCTTTTATCCATCTTGAGTTTATTTTCGTGTATGGCGTAAGTTGGTGATCGAGTTTCATTTTTTTGCACATAGCTGTCCAGATCTCCCAACACCATCTGTTGAAGAGGCTGTTTTTGCTCCACTTTATGCTCCTGCCTCCTTTGTCAAATATTAATTGATCGTATAGATTTGAGTTTATTTCTGGGCTCTCTATTCTGTTCCATTGGTCTATGTGCCTGTTTTTATGCCAGTACCAGGCTGTTTTGATTACCGTGGCCTTGTAATACAGTTTGATATCAGGTATTGTGATACCTCCTGCTTTGTCCTTCTTTATCAAAATTGCTGCTGCTATTCGAGGTCGTTTATGGTTCCATATGAATTTCTGCAATGTTTGTTCTATATCTGTGAAATACGTCATGGGTACTCTAATAGGGATTGCATTGAATCTATAAATTGCTTTGGGTAGTATGGCCATTTTGATGATGTTAATTCTTCCAATCCATGAACATGGTACATGCTTCCATTTGTTTGTATCTTCCTTAATTTCTTTCTTCAGTGTTGTGTAGTTTTCTGAGTACAGGTCTTTTACCTCCTTGGTTAGGTTTATTCCTAGGTACTTTATTTTTCTTGTTGCTATATGAAATGGGAGTTCTTTCCTGATTTCTGTTTCTGATGTTTCATTGTTGGTATACAGGAATGCCTTTGATTTCTGAGTATTGACTTTGTATCCAGCTGTTTTGCCAAATGCATTTATTACGTTGAGTTTTTTTTTGGTGGAGTCTATAGGATTTTCCATGTACACTATCATGTCATCTGCAAACAGTGACTGTTTCATTTCCTCCTTTCCAATTTGGATGCCTTTTATTTCTTTTTCTTCTCTGATTGCTGTGGCTAGGACTTCCAATACTATGTTGAATAGGAGTGGTGAGAGAGGGCATCCTTGTCTTGTTCCTGATCTTAGTGGGAAAGCTCTAAGTTTTTGTCCATTGAGTATGATGTTAGCTGTAGGTCTCTCATATATGGCCTTTACAATGTTGAGGAATGATCCCTCTATTCCCACTTTCCTGAGTGTTGTTTATCATGAATGGGTGCTGTATATTATCAAATGCCTTTTCCGCATCTATTGATAGGATTATGGGATTTTTGTCTTTGCTGTTGTTTATGTGATGTATTATGTTTATTCATTTGCAAATATTGTTCCATTTTTACATCCCAGGGAATCACACTTGGTCATAGGGTATGATCTTTTTAATTGTTGCTGGATGTGGTTTGCCAATATTTTGTTGAGGATTTTAGCATCTATGTTCATCAGTGATTTTGGCCTGAAGTTTTCTTTCTTTGTTATGTGTTTATCTGGTTTTGTGATTAGGATGATGTTGGCTTCATAAAATGAGTTTGGGAGTCTTTCATTTTCTTGAATTATTTGAAACAATCTGTGGATGATAGGGGTTAGATCCTCCTTCAATGCTCTGTAGAATTCTCCTGTGAAACCGTCTGGTCCAGGGCTTTTGTGTGTCAGAAGCTTTTTTATTACTGTTTCAATTTCATCAGTCATTACTGCTCTGTTCAGACTTTCTACTTCTTCATTGAGTTTTGGAAGGTTATATTTTTCTAGAAATTTGTCCATTTCATCTAGGTTTTCAAATTTCTTGGCATACAGTTCTTTGTAGTAATTTCTTACAATCCTTTGTTTTTCGGTGGTTTCAGTTGTAGTCTCTCCTCTTTCATTCCTAATTGTGTTTATTCGGGTCCTCTCTCTTTTTTTCTTGATGAGCCTACTTAAAGGCTTGTCGATTTTGTTTATCTTTTCAAAGAACCAGCTCCTGGATTCGTTGATCCCTACAATTGTGGTTTTAGTCTCTATGTCATTTAATTCTGCTTTGATCTTGGTTATTTGCTTCCTTCTACTTACTTTGGGTTGTCTTTGTTGTTGTTTCTCGAGTTCTTGTAGGTGTATGGTTAGGTTGTTTATTTGAGCTGTTTCCATTCTCTTTAGGTAGGCCTGTATTGCTATGAACTTCCCTCTCAGGACTGCCTTTGCTGTGTACCATAGGTTTTGGATTGTTGTGAGTTCATTTTCATTTGTTTCCAGAAACTTTTTGATTTCTTCCCTAATCTCATTTTTCACCCATTTATTGTTTGATAGCATCCTATTCAATCTCCATGTTTTTGAGTGTTTTTGGTTTTTTTCCTTGAGATTTGTTTCTACTTTCAGTCCCTCATGGTCAGAGAAAATGTTTGATATGATTTCGATTTTCTTGAATTTGTTGAGGCTTGTTTTGTGTCCTATCAGGTGTTATATATTTGAAAGTGTTCCATGTGCATTAGAAAAGAATGTGAATTTTGCTTCTTTGAGATGAAAGTCTCTATATATATCAGTTAAATCCATTTCTTCGAAGGCCTCATTCAATGCCACAATATCTTTGTTGATATTTTGTTTAGACAAATTGTCCATCTTTGACAGTGGAGCATTAAAATCCCCTACTATAATTGTGATATTGTCAATATGTTTCTTGTAGTCCTCCAAGATTTTCTTTATGTATTTGGGTGCTCCTATGTTGGGAGCATGTATATTTACAATGTTTATGTTTTCTTGATGCATTCTTCCTTTGAGTATTATGAAGTGACCTTCTGTGTCTCTCTTTATGTCCCTTCTTTTGAAGTCTATTTTGTCTGATATGAGTATTGCTACCCGTGTTTTCTTTTCCAGTCCACTTGCTTGGAAAATTTGTTTCCAACCCTTCACTTTCAGTCTGTGTAGGTCTTTTGTCCTGAGATGTGTCTCTGGTAGGCAGCATATGTGTGCATATGTGTGGGTCACGCTTTCTTATCCATTTAGCTATTCTGTCTTTTGATTGGAACATTTAATCCATTTACATTTAAGGTTATTATTCATAGGTACTTATTCATTACCAATTCTTTGTACCTGTGTTCTTCTCTCTTTCTCTCTTTTCCTTCCTTTCCTTACAGAGGCCCCTTCAGCATCTCTTGCAGAACTGGTTTGGTGGAGGTATATTCTTTTAGACTTTTTTTTTGTCTGGGAAGCTCTTTATTTGGCCTTCTGTCTTGATTGACAGCCATGCTGGGTAAAGTAGTCTTGGTTGCATGCCTCTGGTTCTCATTACTTGGAATATTTTTTGCCATTCTCTTCTAACTTGGAGCATTTCCATTGAGAAGTCAGTTGCTAACTTTCTCAGGGCTCCCTTGTATGTTACTTCCTTTTTTCCCTTCTTGTCTTTAAGATTCTTCCTTTGTCTTGGAATTTTGCCATTTTAATTATGATGTGTCTGGCAGTGGGCCTCTTTGGGTTCCTCTTGATTGGGACTCTGTGATTCCTGGATTTATGTGAATTTTTCTCTCATCAAATTAGGGAAGTTTTCCATCATTACTTTTTCAAACAGATTTTCTATCCATTGCTCTTCTTCTTCTCCTTCTGGTATCCCTATTATACGGATATTATTTCGTTTCATGTTGTCCTGCATTTCCCTTAATCCCTCTTCATTCTTTCTGAGCCTCTGTTCCTTTTCTTGCTCTTTCTGGGTCTTTCTTTCTACCTTGTCCTCCAGTTCACAGATCTGATCCTCTGCTTCATCGAGTCTGATTTTGATTCCTTCTACTGTGTTATTCAGTTCAGAAATTGTATTCTTCATTTCCTCTTGGCCCTTGTTGATAGTTTCTATTTCCTTTTTCATTTTGATATAGTTTGCAGTGAGTTCATTGTAGTTTTCTTGTAGTTTTGGTAATTCTGTGTGAGCTCATGAAGCTACTTTATAACCAATTCCTTGCACTCATTTTCTGATAGTTTACTTGCCTCTTTCATTTAGCATTGTTTCTGAGACTTTCCCTTTTCCTTTCATTTGGGGCTTGTTTCTTTGTCTTCCCATTTTTTGTGAGACTCTTCCTGTTATCCTCTTCTTCTTAAGTTGCTCTGTTCTGACTCCCTGGGCTTTTGGTGTAAATTTCTGTGATGGAATACCTGTGAGATTTAGTGGTACAGTCTCCTTGATCTCCTGAACTTGCTGATCTTGGGCTGTGTTTTATGTTGGCTCTGTGTATGTCGTTGGTTTTTGGTTCTTGTTAGGTCTTTCTTTGGTGGGTCTTTCCCACCAGCTGGGTATCTGAGGGTCAGTCTGTCCCCCACCTCTTGTTTTCTGTTGTGCAGGTGTGGGCAGGTTGTGTTGGAGCTGGTTCTTCCATGTGTAAATGGTTTTGAGGCTTTTCTCTTGCTCTTGTTCAGTTTTTTGTTCTTCGTAATTTGTTCACTATTTATTTATATTTTCAGATAGGTCCTGGGTTGACTTAGTGTGGTATCCCCTCCCTTCTTCACCTTCTTCTCTTCTTATCTGTTGGTGTTTCTTTTGTTGGTGGGTTTCCTCTTCCCAGAGGTATTGTTGTGTTCACGGCTTCTACCCACTGTGTTTTAATGGTAGGCCTTCTCCAGGCTATGGGTGTGCATGCAGAGCCTTCCTTGATTCACAGTTTCCCTGGTGCCTGTGGTCTCAGCACCCTCCGAGATGAGGTGGGGGCATTCCTTGGTGGATGGGCACACTCCCCAGTTGCTGGGCACCCTCCCCTGGTTGGTGCCTGTAGTCTCAGTTCCTTCCGAGATGAGGTGCAGACACTTCCTGGTCGCTGTGCATACTTCCCGGTTGGTAGGCACACTCCCAGTTGCTGGGTCCCCTCTCCCCTTTGGTGCCTGTAGTCTCAACTCCCTCCAAGATGAGGTGGGCACAGTCCCCTGACGGGTGGCAAGGTGGAGAGGAAACTGGAGCTGTTGCTGCAGGGGTATTTTCCAAAGTGCCCCGGAGGGTCTTTTTCTTTTTGCGAAAAATCCTCCTGCTCAATCATGTGGCTCCCTTCCTACAAGGAAGGGCCTGTCCTCTCACACAGCCCACCATTCCAGCTAGGCCAGGGCTGTCCGGGTCAGGATTGCACGGACCAACTTTCAACTCTCCTCAGCCATAGCCTGCAGTCTCCCTGGGTTTGGCAGGGGAGGGAGCTGTTAACCCGGCTCTCTCCCAGTTGTCCTGCGGCAGACCCGGCAGGTCCCCGTCTTGGTCCCAGGGACCTTCTCTTTCCTGAAGCAATCCCCTTACCTTCTGTTTTCTCAGTGTACTCTGTACTTTTTGGTCTCCTATCTTTGTAAATGGTGGGATGCTTTTGGTTGTTCGCTTTGTTCCTCAGTAGAATGGGTAAGTGTTTTACCCAGGTGCAGAGGGAAGTTAACTCCTCTCCCACCTATCTCCCCACCATCTTCTCTCTCCCTGTATTTATTCTTACATGTTTAAACTTAGTTACCTTCAAAGTACTTTCCATTTGATACAATACACTTATTGAGATTTTTTTCATTGCTCAAAACAGTTTTTTAACTTCACTTTTGATGTTTTTTAGTGCTTCTACCATTTTCTCTGCCTCTTCCACATTAGCAAAATATTTCTCTTTGAAGATTTTCTCATTCAACATATCTCTCTTTGAGGATTTTTTTGGATTTTTTCATCCAAAAAAATGTTTCTCAGAGAGAGACCATGTGAATAGGGAAAGTGGGGCATGGGAGTCATGCTGTTTTTGGTCAAAAACTGCTGAACACTCAGCATGGTGTGGGCAGGTGTGCTCATAAACCACCCACATGAAATTGGAAAATGCATTGAAAGAGACTTCAAAAATATTTCACTGAAGCAGAATGCAACCTCTGACAACAATGCCAGCTGATACATTGATATAGATAGGTTCCTGGGACACTCACCTAGTGAGAGAAACAGGGACCTGCCCTCCAGAAGGTAATTCTGTCTTTATGGTGGGGTACCACTCACACTCTCATGGGACCTCATAGAACTTCCTGACAAAAATTATTAGGACCATAGAAGATATAGATAACACAATAAATAATGGTTGATCTAATCAACATATTTTAAACAATATAACTAACAGCTGGAAAAATATCCAAGATGTTTGAAGTACACATGGAGTATTTACAAAAATGATCATTGCCTAGTCCAGTAAGTGAGCCACAATAAAATTCAAAGAATTTATATTATGTTCTTTACCTCTTTGAAATTAAACTAGAAATCTATCACAAAGAGATAACTGGAAAATTACCATATATTTTAAAATTAAGGAATATATTTAAGGATGATGCATGGATTATAGGAGAACCTAAAAAAGACAAGAAAAATATTATGAAGCTGTGACATATCAAAATTTTTAGAATATAGCTGAATTAGGACTTATAGGGTTGTTCCTATACATAGATGCATGTTAGAAAAGTGGAATGGCTGAACAATCATATCTAAGTATGTCTCTAAAAATGCTAAAAAAAGGAAAATATTAAATCAAACTAAAATAAAAGGAAATAAGTAATATTAATGAAGGAAAGCTAATAAAATAGAAAACTAATAGAGACATTCTCCAAAACACAAAGTTGACACTTAAAAAAAGAGGTTAACAAATGATTGATCAATCAAGACGAAGAGATTAAAGAACACAGGGAGAAGATGCAGGCAGCAAATATTAGGAATAAAAAGCAGAATGTAGAAACAAATTCCCATAACATTAGTTAATATTATAATAAAAAGAACTTTTATGATAATAAATAGGAAAATGTACATGTAATGTATAATTTCTTAGGAAAAAATCAAACAACATAAAAAGTCAAAATCTTAATTATTTAATATCTAGTGAATAAATGGAGTCCACAATTTAAATCTTTTCATTTAAAGCAAAACCAAAATAAAGCAAACAGAATATCAGGTACAGATGATTTCTATGGTGAATTTTATCTAAAGAGAATAAAAAATTACCAACTATGGCAAAAATTACAACTAGACTACAAAACAAATATCATGGAGATTTGTCAGAAAATCAAGCTGTATGGCAGTCTGACAACCAAGTATTAAAAGAAGCCACATTCATTCAGATGGATAGGAGGGGTGGAAATTCAGAGACATGTAGAGAGGTGCAGAAAGTTGGAGAGGAAGAGGGAGGCATGGAGACTGAAAGTGACAAGGGAAGGCATGGAGATATGGTATGGTTGATCCCACATCCACTTGTGCTGGATAAAAGTTGGGAGGAATACCTCAGGAGTGAGGGATCATAGTCCCAGACCAGACCACCCAGCCTAGGGTTCCAGTACCAGGAAGATAGGTCTCCATAATTTCTGGCTATAAAAACCATTGGGGGTTGAGGTGGTGGAAGAAACTGGGGAATTCTCAGGAAACTCCTCCTAAAGGGCCTGCAACAGACTTAGGACTTACATAGACTCACCCCCGCTGGGATTCAGCACCAGGTCAATAGCTGGAAGAGCACCAGTGGCAAACAGGGAGAAATTGAACTGACTGGCAACAGGGTAAGTGCTGGGAGAAAGCTTCCTCCCTGGCAAAATTCCAGAGGCCAATTAGTGGCATTGTCCCTTCTCCAAGTCCTCCCCCACACAGAGCCACAGAGCAGTGACATGGATTGGCTTGGGCCTGACAATTACCTAAGGCTCCACCCAATAAAACTTACAGGTGTACTTTTCTACAATAGACCACACTACTAAGATGGAGTCAAAGCAGCTCTGCCTAATACACAGAAACAAAAGGAGGCTGCCAAAATGAGGAGACAAAAAAATATGGCCCAAATGTAAGAACAGAACAAAACTCCAGAAAAATATCAAAATGAAATGGAGATAACCAATATACGAGAGGCAGAGTTCAAAATGCTGGATATTGGAATGGTCAAGGAACTCCTTGGGTACTTCCATAGCATAAAAAAGACCCAGGCAGAAATGAAGAATTGAAATACATAATTGAAATAAAGAAAAATCTACAGGGAACCAACAATGGAAGGCATGAAGCTGAGAGTCAAATCAATGATTTGGAACATAAGGAAGAAAAAACATTCAATCAGAACAGTAAGAAGAAAAAAAATAACTAAAAAAAAATGGGGACACTCTGGGACATCTTCAAATGTACCAACATCCAAATGATAGAGATGCTAGAAAGAGAATAGGAAGAAGAAGAAACAAAACTTATTGAAAAAATAATGAAAGAAAACTTTCCTAATTTGATGAAGGAAATAGGCATACAAGTCCAGCAAGCACAGAGAGTCCCAAGAAAGATGGACCCAAAGAAGACCACACCAAGACATATCATACTTAAAATGCCAAAGGTTAAAGATAAAGAAAGAATTTTAAAGGCAGCAAGGGAAAAGCAGAGAGTTACCTACAAAGAAGTTACCATAAGACTTTCAGCTGATTTCTCAAAGGAAACTTTGCAGCCTAGAAGGGACCGGCAAAAAATATTCAAAGTGGTGAGAAGCAAGAACCTACAACCTAGATTACTCTATCCAGCAGAGCTATTGTTTGGAATGGAAGGGCAGATGAAGTGCTTCCTACCAAGCCTTTATTATGAAGTGTTAAAGGGAATTATATAAAAAAAGAAGATCAGCAATAAATTCACAACTATCAACAATTGAATCTAAAAGCAAATTAAGCAAACAAGCAGAACAGGAATAGAATCATAGATATGTAGATCATTTGGAGGGTTTCATCTAGGAGTGGGAAGGGGGAAAATAGGGGAAAAGGTTCAGGGATTAAGAAGCACAAATTGTTATCTACAAAACACACAGGGGAATGTTAAGAACAGTATAGGAAATAGAGTAGCCAAAGAGCCAATATGCATGACCTATGGACATGAATTAAGGGGGAGGGATTGCTGCTTGGAATGGGGTACCAGGTGGAGGGGCAAAGGAGGAAAATTGGGACAACTGTAATAACAAAATCAATAAAATACTTAAAAAAACCTATAGCACCAATCTTACCTTATGGTGAAGTGATGTGATAGAATATGAGAAAAATAGCTCACTATAACCACTTGAACTTAATGTTTTACTTAACCACTCAGCCAGTTTAACAAAGCTAGGAAAAATATATATATAAAGAAAAGAAAATAATAACATATAAAGCTTGGAAAAGAAGAAATAAATTGCTATTATTTCCAGACAGTGACATGGTACATGAAAAATTCCAAAGGGATCTATACATTTAAGTGAAGTTCAAGGACAGGGAATGTTAATTTATGGATTCAGAAATCAGTTAGTATTTGATTTTGAAAAGAAGGAAGAGTAAAAGATTGTGAGAGTACACAAACTGAAGCTTTTAGGTGGTGGTGATGTTCTACTCTTGATTCAGTTGATGATTACACTGAAAGATTCACTTTGTGAGTATTCATGGAGTTGTATTCCTAAATACTTTTAATTTTCTCTTCTGTATATTCTAGTTTTATAAAACATGATAGAAGGATATTTCTTCTTCAACTAGATGATTAAATGTTATGAAGGCTACATTTTTGGATCACCTAAGGTCATCTTGTTTTTTATACCATGGAACATGACTTTATAGCTGAAAAGATTCTCCTTGTCAATTTCTGAGGATATAGAATGTATTCCCCATCATCATCGTGGATGAGGGGCTTTATCGTCCTAGATCAGGGCCCCCAAATTAATGCCTGCTTCTCTTCTTCACTTCTCAATACAGGTTGAGGGTTCTCAGAATTTTCCATTCTTAAAGCATTTCTCTTTTCAAAAACTTTATGATGGAGATTATGTATCTTCTGGCATGTTTCAAATTATTTTAGTATTGCATTATTTTTTTATACCTAATTCATTTTCTGACATCATGATGTGGTATAACTAAATCAGCAAAAACGTTGGTGTCTGACAGCACTGGTTTCAAATCTTACCTGTATATTTTTTATTGCATGATTTAGGGCAACTTAAACTCACTGAGCCTCAATTTTATCATTTCAAAATAATAATAACAGTGCTTATTCAGTAATTTCCTGTACAGAATGGAGTGAAAAGCTCATGAACAATGCCTTCATTGAATTTGTCTCAGAGAATACTAATCCCATTACCCTCAGAAATTATTTTTGAATCAAAGTTGTCAACGGAAAAATATCCTTTATGTAAGAGGGAAATTAATGTCTTTTTTCTTTGCAAGAATATAGAATTATATAATATTTAAAGGACATTGGTATTTTTAGAATAAAAAATGTAGACTGAATTAGATGCATTAATTTTTCATATATTCTCTAAAATGATTTTTCATGTCTTGACTGTCAAATAATAAAGTTCATGTAAAAAGCTTCACATGAAGTTTCAATAGAAAACAAAACTTATATTTAGGTCTTTAATGGGACTGCAGTTTCAATACTTAAAGAAGACTTTTTAAAAAATGTGGCTGGAGTTTTATTAAAATCTAAATTAAAAGAAAAGAGAGGCTTATTTTATTTCATGTTTTTTAAACAAATATCTTTTTTTATTGTTGTTCAAGTACAGTTATCTCCATTTTTTCCCTACCATGCTCCCCCACTCCACCCCACCCTGCCTCCTACCCTGGAACATGCCTCCTTTGGCTTTGTCCCTGTGTCCTTCATACATGTTCCTTGGTGGCCTTTGCCCTATTTCCCCCCATTATCCCTTCTTAAACTAACCGAATCTCTATGTATTAGTTTTTTTCACCTGTAAGTATCAGAGATGTAAAAAAAAAAATAAATAAAGCAAATAAATAAATAAAATAAAAGAGTGGAAACACTGAAGACTTCTAACTTCTGGAGTCATAACTGGCACATTGTAATTTTTGCCTTTATGCCATTGGCCAAGCAAAGCAAATCAGAAAGCTAAATTCAAAGTCAAGGGATTGGAATGCATGGTCACTTCCCAATAGACCATGGTCACCTCCCAGTGAGACCATAACAGAGTGCTGCTAAAGGCATAGGTGAAGGAAAAAAAGCATCAGTTTAAATTTCCACAGGTGCCATGAATTTATGTTAGGTTAGTTAATGTGTGACTGACCACGGGCTTAAACAAAAAGCCATTGATTCATTTATTTATTCATTAATGCAGTCAACACCTAAATCAGTACTTAAGAGATATCATATATTTCTGTGACGTTAGTGTATGACTGACTCTGCTTTAAACAACATCAGAGTCTTAACATCACTTATTCTTGTATTCAATAAAAATAATTCTTGTACCTTTATTTATCTCAAATTATTTGGCAAATACACAAATTTAAAAATTTAATTGCCTCATACCAAACCATTGTCTATAATGGATAAAATAAATTCAGTGACCTAGATACATGATTTATAATTAATTATTTATAGAGAGTTTACCAGGATTCTGCATTAAGTAAAAGTAAGCATTTTTAAGTAGATGATTCTGGGAGTATCTAAAATGTGGTAGATGAGAGTAGAAAGACTTCTTTCTTAAGAATTCTGGGCCATCATTTTTATGTCATTTTCCAGACGTTGACAACTGTTGTTCTACTGCTCAAATTCAGCCACAGGTGAGGTTTGTGTGGCCAGATGTGGTTAAACATTCTTGCACTTGAGTATCTTTAAGTGTGATGTGTATCTACTGGTTCATCACAGCACTCAATACTCCTATTCCAGGGACTCAATATTTCTGTACATTTAGTTACCTTTCATACCTGCAAAGTATTGATTTTGTGAACTTTGCTTTATGGTGTTATATAAAACTGGAACACTGGTTATTGTTCACCCATGTACTTGAACTGTTTCAAAACTGGTGAGAAAGATGTGAATCCTTCTTGTTGGTTCTCTAGCCCTAATACATTATATGAGATGGCCATGTGTGCATGTGCACTAGCCAGAAATGTGTAATATCTGCACTCCAGATGTGAAATATAAACCAAGTAAATTATGATCGCATTGGTCTGAGAGCTAAAACACAAAGGCAAAAAGGACACAGTTATTGACTTCAATAAGCTTTCCTTTCTAATGGGCCATCAACAAACTATTTTGGGTAGAGCAAGATAAGGCTTGCATGTGGATATGATGATACCTTAACTGAGTTGTCATGGCAAAGAGCTTTATGAATGAACAAAGAAGAAATGGGTATTTCAGGTACAGGGAAGCATATGTGACAGCATAACACATGTGATTTCTTCAATGAAAGGCAGGTATATTTGAGCTTCTGAGACTAGATGATGAAGAGGCTTCTGTACCATGCAGAGGCATGCTCCTCTGGTCTGTGCCCACCTAGCTATCAGTAATCTACACCTGGAAATTTTCTCTCTTTATAATAGCTATTGTTAGCTGCCTACTTTGTATCCATTTTGCCTGTACTTCTTATTCAATTTCCTTTGAGAAGAGACAATAGGAGTGAATAAAATCTTGATTTCCCTAGATGACAACTTGTTTGGTGATGAGACCCACTTCTAGCAGGTGAAATGTAAGTGGAAGTATTTGTTAGGGCCTCTGGGAAAGCTATTGCATTCCACATAAAGAGGAACAGACCCAGTTGACACATATCACTTTCTCCTATACACTTTGCTTTTACTTCCTCCAGACTGTTATTACTTTGCTTTTACTTCTTCCAGACTGGAACACTATAATACCTAGTGTTGCTGCCAGCACCTTGACATCATGAATATGAAAGCCAAATACTGAGAATGGTGGCATAGAACAACAAAATAGAAGTATCATTATGGATTTATGGAACTAACAGATCAACTGTGAGCTAGCTCTTTCTGGGTTTTTTCTTTTTGAGGAATTTTTTTCCTACTTGCCTAGGTCATATTTTGTCAAGTCTTCCATTTCTTGCAATCAGATGCAGTATTACTGATAAACCACGTAGTCATATAATAATTATTAGTAATCTATACTGTGCTTAGAATGGTGGTAGTTTTTGTTTGTAGGAGATGCAAAGATAATAAGTATGTGGACTTTGATTCTTTTTGAAGGACTTTTAGTGACAGAACATTTTGCTTTTAAACTTAGTAGTTATTGGTGTGTGTGAACCAGTTGTTTGAGTACCTGAAGATATCCATCAACTTTCCATGAAACATTTATTTAAAGAGAGTTACCTCCACATTTACTATCCCCATTGGTTTAATATTCATTTTAACAAGGTTTTGCTTTAGGAGAGTTTCTGGACATACTGAGATGTCCTGGCCATTGTGAACCAGCAGTGCCCTTGCTTACACACATAACATGACTGTAAGTCTAATCCTTATCTAAGTAGCAATTTCTACATTAAGACACAATGGAATTCTACGCAGCAGAGAGAAAGAAGGAGCTTATACCCTTTGCAACAGCATGGATGGAACTAGAGAGCATTATGCTAAGTGAAATAAGCCAGGCGGTGAGAGACAAATACCATATGATCTCACCTTTAACCGGAACATAATCAACAGAAGAAAAAAGCAAACAAAATATAACCAGAGACATTGAAGTTAAGAACAATCTAACAATAGCCAGAGGGGAGTTCGGAGAGGATAGTGGTGAGAGGGGTTTTCAGGAACTACTATAAAGGACCCATGGACAAAACCAGGGGGGAAGGTGGAGACGGGGGTGGAGGTGGGTTTGACTGGGGAGGGGTGGAGGGGTGGGGAGAAAATGCAGACAACTGTAAATGAACAACAATAAAAAAAAAAAAAAGAACAACCTAACGTATGATGCCCTGGCCAGTGTGGCTCAGTTGGTTGGAGCATCGTCCCACAAACTGAAAGGTTGCAGTTTTAGTCCCCGATCAGGTCACATACCCAGGCTGTGAGTTGGATGCCTCATTGGAGTATGAACAAAAGGCTGTTAGTTGATGTTTCTCTCTCATGTCCATGTTTCTCTCTCACATCTCTGTCTCCCTCTCTCTTTCTTGTTCCTTTCTCTTTCTCTCAAAAAGCAATGAAGAAAATGTGCTCAGGTGAGGATTAAAAAAATACCCTACAAACAGTATGTTCACTCAGGAGTTTCATTTTATACTGTGTATAAAAAAAGGATATAGATCACAAATATGATACAGGGGGGATAGATAAGAAGAGCATCGCATGGAAGAGGGTAGGTCCACAAGTCTAAAAGGCATTCCAAAAACGTAAGGCCACAGAACATATTCATTTTCAGTGAGGCTATTCTTTTTTTCTGAAGCATAAAAGAAGTTATTTTAAGCATGTTCTTTCATATCCAATAACCTTTGACATGAAATGGGAAAAATGACTAGCATTTCCCTCCAGGTCAATCTGCTTTTTCTTCTCCCAAGGACCATCACAGCATTTAATCAATGACTTTCTGGGCACAGGTAATAGTTAGAAATGTCATTTCTCATGTGGAAGGAAAATGTTTTTCTTTCTGTAACCAATCTGAGAAGAACTCAGATTCCTGGGCATTTGTTTCTTCTACAACAGGATCATAGCTGGGCCTTGGCGCTGGCTTGATTGAATCATTCAAGGCTTGGATCTCCCCAGCAGGGAAAATTAAGGCTGATTAAGCAATGGTGTTTCTTTATGAGGTTGAAACGTTCTCATTTTATTTCCTGAGGATGAACAATTTAGACAAAATAAGAGACAACTGTGATCTCATAAAAAATATATGGTTTTTCCAAATGGAAATGACGTTATATGGTAACTTCATTTCTATGATATTACTTTTTCTATTATAAATAATTTTTGTTGACTTTATAGCATCTAAGTTTGAAAAACTTTACTGTAAAATCCCATATGTTTATAATTTCCTTAAAGATGAGGTGTGTTCAAGTCTCACCCACTCAGCTGCAAAATTTAAAAATAAAATGCTTTGGCTTATAAATATACAGGAATGTTGCCTTTATGTCTCATGAAAAACTTTTTATCAGAATAATGGGAAATAGGAAAAACAAGTTTTCAGAAGTGAAAGTGCTTTTAGGGGTCATTTAATTTGACTTCTAAAAAATGTCTTGAATAACTCCTATGACCTTGGAGTGTTTTAACCCTGGGGGTGCTTTAAACCAAAGTATTTTAATATAAATGTTATAAACCCAAATAGACATCATTTAGAAAGATTTTCTAGGAAAGATTTCTTTAGCTCATTTTATTTCAGATTAATTTTTATACATTATAGTTACAGGGTTAGCAATTATTTTTATTTGGTTGAAATTAGTTTAATTAGTACAAATATTTCTCTAAAGTTAAATCACTAATGAAAATGTGATTCAATAATCAGGCCTCAGACTAAAATCAATTGTTTTTATTTATTAATCCTGATATTTTTGTGCCATTATATATTTCCACTAATTCTAATTCTGGGCCATATAATGGCAAGTATTTACCTCTTAGCAAATGTGAGAATTTTTGTGAGACAAAGAAGAGAGATAAATATGGGAAAAAGAGTGAGAGAAAGAATGGTGAAAAAGAGAGATAAAAAATGATGAGGACATAAGAACAAAAAAGATCCAGTAAAAGATATATTGACATAGAGAAGAAGAATATGGCATCACCACAACTCATAGAGGCAATTTTAGAATTAATGGGCTCTTTCAGGTTCCTCTCCTGTCTAAATTCAGCTCTCAACACACAAAGTGACATTTGACATGTCCTTTTCCACCAGGGGAATGAATACCTTTAGTCTCATTATTCAGTATGAGCTAATGCCCAGTTGTCTCCGTTAGTTTTTGGATCTGGAGCCAATCTGGTCTCTCATTTTGGCATTTCTGTGTCACCAAAGTTCATCATGTGTTTGAGTGTAGTTACACTTTTGTTACTGTTTGTCTCCATTTTAGTTGTTATTATTTTATATTCAGGTGGGAGAGAGATGAAGTCCTGAGAGTTAACTTTCAAGCTATCATGAGTTTAAGACAAGTCAGGATCACATTTTAATGAATGAATGAGCACGGATACACTGTGTGTCAGGGGCTTCACCATCATCATTTTAGTCACTTGATGTACTTAGTTTTATCGTTGGGGATTGGAAATGCTTAACACTCTTCAACCACCTTTTTACATATCTTGGACTTTGTTTCTTTGTATTTAAATATATTTTATTGTTTATGCTATTACAGTTGCCCCAATTTTTTCCTCTTTGCCCCCTTCTATGTGGCACCCCCCACTCCCTCAGGCAATCCCACCACCATTGTTCATGTCCACACATCATGTATATAAGTTCTTTGGCTACTCCATTTGTTATACTGTACTTTACATCCCCATGGCTTTTCTGTAACTACTTATTGGTACTTCTTAATCTTCTCACCTGTTCATGCATTCCCCCACACCACGTTGCCATCTGGGAACCATTAAAGCCCTCTCCATATCCATTATTCTGTTACTGTTCTTGTTTGCTTAGTTTGTTTTCTTTTTAGATTCAATTGTTGATAGATATGTATTTATTGCCATTTTATCGTTTATAGTTTAGACCTTATTTTACTAAAGTCCCTTTAACATTTCATATAATAATGGATTGGTGATGATGAACTGCTTTAGTTTTTTCTTGTCTGGGAAACTATTTATCTGCGCTTCCATTCTAAATGACGGCTTTGCTGGGTAGAGCAATCTTGGCTGTAGGTTCCTGCTTTTCATGACTTTGCATATTTCTTGCCAATCCCTTTTAGTCTGCACAGTATCTTTTGAGAAATCAGCTGACAGTCTTATGAGAACTCCCTTGCAGTTAACTGACTGATTTTTATTGCTGCTTTTAGGATTCTCCCTTTATTCAAAGGGCCAGAGACATATGAAAAGATGCTCAGCATCACTAGCCATCAGAGAGATGCAAATTAAAACCACAATGAGATACCACTTCACACTAGTGAGAATGGCCATCATAAGCAAATCGACAAACAAGTGTTAGAGAGGGATGTGGAGAAAAGGGAACCCTAGAGCACTGTTAGTGGGAATGCAGGCTGGTGCAGCCACTATGGAAAACAGTATGGAATTTCCTCAGAAAACTAAAAATGGAACTGCCTTTTGACCCGACAATTCCACTGCTGTGATTATACCCTAAGAATCCTGAAACACAAATCCAAAAGAACCTATGCACCCCAATGTTTATAGTAGTACAATTTACAATAGCTAAGTGCTGGAAGCAACCTAAGTACTCATCAATAATGAATGGATCAAAAAACCATGGCACATTTATGTGATGGAATATTACATAGCAGAAAGAACAAGAGATCCTACCCTTGTGGCAGCATTGATGGATCTTGAGAGCATTATGCTAAGTGAAATAAGCCAGGTGGTGAAAGACAAATACCATCTGATCTCACCTCTAAGTGGAACCTAATCAAAAAAACAAACAAGAAAGCAAAATATAACCAGAGACATTGAAATTAAGAACAAACTGACAGTCCTGGCTGGTATAGCTCAGTGGATTGAGCATGGGCCTGCAAAGCAAAAGGTCGCAGGTTCGATTCCCAGTCAGGTTACATGCCTAGGTTGTGGGCCAGGTCCCCAGTAGGGGGTGTCCAAAAGACAACCACACATTGATGTCTCTCTCCCTCTCTTTCTTCTTCCCTTCCCCTCTCTCTAAAAATAAAATAAATAAAATCTTTAAAAAACTGACAGTAACCAGAGGGGAGGTTGAAGGAGATAATGGGATGGGGGGAGGGTTTTCAGGAACATGTATAAGGGACACATGGACAAAACCAAAGTGGGGCTGGATCAAGAGTAGGAAGTGGGGATGGCTCATTGGGAGGGGTCATAAGGGGGGAAATGGAGATAACTGTACTTAAACAATAAAAAATGTGGAAAAAGTTCTCCCTTTAACTTTCCCCATTTTAATTATGATGTGTTTTGGAGTCAGCCTTTTTGCATCCATCTTGTTTGTCACTCTCTGTGCTTCCTAGACTTGCATGTCTGTTTCCTTAACAAAATTAAGGAAGTTTTCTTTCATTACTTTTTAAATAGATTTCCAATTTCTTGCTCTTTCTCTTATCCTTTTGTCACCCCTCTGATGCAAATTTTGGACATCTTGAAGCTGTCCCTGAGACTGATTACACTATTCTCATTTTGGGGGGATTCTTTTTTCTTCTTGTTATTCTGATTGATTATCTTTTGCTTCTTTATGTTTCATTTTTTTAATATATTTATTGATTATGCTATTACAGTTGTCCCATTCCCCCCCCACTCCACTCCATCCTGCCCACCGCCCTCCCTCCCACATTCCCCCCCCCATAGTTCATGTCCATGGGTCATACTTATAAGTTCTTTGGCTTCTACATTTCCTACACTATTTTTACCCTCCCCCTGTCTATTTTCCACCTATCATCTATGCTACTTATTCTCTGTACCTTTACCCCCCTCTCCCCCTCCCACTCCCTTATTGACAACCCTCATGTTCTAGTTGTTTGCCTAGTTTGCTCTCGTTTTTGTTTTATGTGTGTTCGTTAATAACTGAGAGTTTGCTGTCATTTTTACTGTTCCTATTTTTGGTCTTCTTTTTCTTAGGTAACTCCCTTTAACATTTCATATAATAAGGGCTTGGTGATGATTAGCTTCTTTAACTTGACCTTATCTGAGAAGCACTTTATCTTCCCTTCCATTCTAAATGATAGCTTTGCTGGATACAGTAATCTTGGATGTAGGTCCTTGCGTTTAATCTGGGGTACTGTAATTATGACGTGCCTTGTTGTGTTCCTCCTTGGGTCCAGCTTCTTCGGGACTCTCTGAGCTTCCTGGACTTCCTGGAAGTCTATTTCCTTTGCCACATCGGGGAAGTTCTCCATTATTTGTTCAAATAAGTTTTCAATTTTTTGTTCTTCCTCTTCTCCTTCTGGCACCCCTATAATTCGGATGTTGGAACGTTTCAAGGTGTCCTGGAGGTTCCTAAGCCTCTCCTCATTTTTTCAAGTTCTTGTTTCTTCATTCTTTTCTGGTTGGATGTTTGTTTCTTCTTTCTGGTCCATACCATTGATTTGAGTCCCAGTTTCCTTCTCATCACTATTGGTTCCCTGTACATTTTCCTTTGTTTCTCTTAGCATAGGCTTCATTTTTTCATCTGTTTTGCGAACAGATTCAACCAAGTCTGTGAGCATATTGATAACCAGTGCTTTGAACTGTGCATCCCATAGGTTGGCTATCTCTTCTTCGCTTAGTTGTATTTTTTCAGGAGCTTTGAAGTGTTCTGTCATTTGGGCCATTTTTTTTTGGTCTGTTTGTCTTGGCGCGTCTGTTACTTTAAGGGGCAGAGCCTTAGTTGTTCACCGGGGCAGGGTAATGCTGGTTGCTGAGCTGTGATGCTGTATGTGGGGGAGGGGCCGAGTGGGAGCAATGGCGCTTGCCTCTCTCTCCTCCGGATTTCAATCTTCCACTCAGATACCCACAATCAAACTGGGCCACTCTGGTGCTGGTTCCCGAGTAAGTGGGCCTGTGCACACTCTAGGCCCCTGTGGGTCTCTCCAACAACCTCTCCTGTGAGGCTGGGAGTCTCTCCTGCTGCCGCCCCAACCCCCAGGGGCGCTTTCAGTCAGAGGTTTGAGGCTTTATTTCCCCGAGCTGGAGCCCTGGGTTGCGCTGTCTGTTTCGCTGCCCGCCGTTTGTCGGGTTTATCTGTGGGCGAATGTGGTGCTGCAGGGTGCTACCCGCCACTCTGCCTGCCCCACTCTCCGCCACTCTGAGTCCGGCCCTCTGGGTTTATCTGTGCAAATGTGTGGCTGCGGGGTCTGCTAGTGCTCGGACTGCCTGCGCCATTTGTCCCACACTCTGCCAGTCTCAGTCCCGCCACAGCCACGGGAGTCCTCTCCACCCAGGTGCCCGTCTCCGCCCCTCCTACCAGTCTGGATGAATGTTTATTTTCTATTTCCTTGGTGTTGGTCCCCCTTGCTGTTCAATTCTCTGTCAGTTCTGGTTGTGCGAGGAGGCGCAGTGTGTCTACCTACGCCGCCATCTTTGTTCCCCCCTCTTTATGTTTCAAATCATGCTTTATCTCTTGTCTTCATCTGCTCTATTATTGTTTCCCTGTATATATTTTAATTCAATTAGTGTATCCTTCTTTTCTGACTGGATCTTTTTTATGCTGTTGAAGTCCCAAGTTCCTTTAGCATCCTTATAACCAGTGGTTTTGAACTTTGCATCTGATAGATTGCTTATCTCTATTTTGCTTAGGTCTTTTTCTAGAATTTTTATCTGTTCCTTCATTTGGGCCATGTTTCTTGTCTCATCATTTTGACAGCCTCCCTGTGTTTGTTTCTATATATTAAGTAGAGCTTCTATGACTCCTGTCTTGGTAGCATGGACTAATATAGTAGGTGTCCCATATGGTCCAGTCACACAGCCTCCCGTATCACCCAAGTGGGTACTTGAGGTATGTCCTTTGTGGGGTCAAGTACACCTTCTTGTTGTAGTTGAGCCTTGGTTGCTGTTGGCAGGTCAATGGGAGAGATTTACTTAGGCCAGTCAGCTGCAAGGACTGGTTGTGACCAGTGACCACCAACCTCCACCTTCTGTGGAGGAAAAGCTGTGCAATGGCAAGATGGTGGTGCTCCTACATGGTCTGTAGCTGTCCACTGGGGCACAGGCTCCAGAGTTTCCTGGGTGGTGCAGGTCAAGGTCAGTCCCCACCTGTATTTGCCTGAGGATGCCCTGCCTGAGCCATAAAGGAGTCTGAGATGTCTGCCAGTTGTGCTGGGCTTGGAGATTCCCAGGCAAAGCCAAGCTGTGAATGTAGGCTGGCTGCTGCTAGTGCTGGCTCGGCGTCACTTAGCAAGAGGTATGGGGGCTGAGATCTCACTGAAGCCAGCTGTTGCTTGTTTGAAAGGGTTTAGTAAGTTGTGAAGCATAAGCCAATGCCAACCATTCATATAGAAAAGCCACTCTTAACAGATGTAAGTTGGGTGGTATGGAGTCTCAGGGTATTTCCAGGGCAGGGAAAACAATGTTAGGCAAGTTGATGGAGTCTCAGATGTGACACTAGCCTACCAGCTCTGTGGCTCTGTTGGGTGAGGGTTCAGAAAAAGGACAATGCCCTCTGCCCACCTTCCTGTCCACCAGGTCTTGCCATGATACCAGACCCTTTCAGTCCCTCTGTGTATGCCACTGATGCCTTCCAAGCTGCTACACTGGTGCTGGAGTTCAGAGGGAGTGAGTCTGAGTAGGTGAGTCCATATGTGGGTTCTTTAGGAGGAACTGCTTGGCATTCCAGCAGTTTCTCCCACCAACTCAATCCTCTCTGGTTTTTGCAGCCAGAAGTTATGGGGAATTATCTTCCTGGTACTGGAACCCTGGGCTGAGGGTGGTGGCGTGGGCTGGGACTCCTCACTTTTGAGACACCTTTTCTGACTTTTTATCCACCACACAAGGATGTGGAACCAGACCATTCCACGTCTCCGCCCCTCCTACTTGTCTGTATGGATGTAGTTTCTTTAATTCTGAAGTTGTCAGATTTCCATTTAAATTGATTTCTGACATTTCTGAATGATGTTTTTTCTATAATTTAGTTGGAATTCTGATGTGGTTGTGTGAAGAGGTGAGCAGTGTTTCCCTATATCACCATCTTATCTAGAACTATCAGACTGCGTTTCTTTTTGTAGTCCCATTTATCCTTCTCATTCAATAATTTGAATTAAATTAATAGACTTTCTATAAGCCCTGAGTATCAATAAGGGATACACAGTAGAGAAATAGTTCTCTTAAGTATAACTATTTCAGTCAATCTATAATTCAGTAGCATTGATTGAGTACCAATGAAATATCAGGGACTTTAATTGTTTACAAAGATTTGAAAAGCTTACAAATTATTTGGCACCTTAAGTCATTTATGAAAGCATGGTTTATTTGCTTGGAAATACTATTCATTTTCAAATAAAGGGATGATTTATGTTGGCTTTCATTTTTACATTATCCACAGACCCTAGTCAAATGCCAATTTCACCCACCAGCCTGGGAATCATGAATTCTACCCTTAGAGAGTTACTCCTTTAATTACAGTGATAGAGTCTGCAATTATTTCCGTGCCTTGCTTGGCTCATAACCCCAGCATGTCCTTAAGGTTATGTTGTAATCAATTACCTAAAACAGAGCCATTACAGACTATCCAAATCATCAAAAGATGAATGAGTTTGCCACTAAAAGAACAATGAAGGCAGCTGAGGTTTGAAGTGAGGGCCAAGATATTTAATATATGATTCCCAGGACATTAGGGAAAAAAAGAATGTGATCCAAACAAATGACAAATATTGGTAAGGCTTTGTTGTACAGGATACATTTCTGAAGTTTAAGTTCTTTTCTCTGATCACAAGAATTGAGTAGAGGGATCTTGAAGTTGGAATCAGATACCCAGGCTTGCATTTGATAGTAATTTTCATTCATCTAATCCAACAAATATCTATTATGTACCCACTATAAACTCGGCACAGTGAAAGGTGCTAGAGAACAATTAAGAAAATGACTCTGCCTTTATAGACCTAGGTTGAGTAATGATATAAATTATTATTGAGTTACAATTGTGATAAGTGCCATACAGGCTAAAAGTTCCTATCACAAGAAAGCCTTAACTAGGTTGGGAATAGAGGTGGAGTGAGGTTTAGGAAGGTTTCTGTGATGAAATAAAATTTAAACTGACACTTGAAAGAGTCAGTTAAAGGCAAGTCAGGTAAGGACAAGATGCAAAGAAGGACTGAAAGTTCTAGGCAGAAAAACATGTAGGACTTTTAGCAGGCATGGTTGATACACTCAGGGCATGCAGGGTCTGTGGGCTATGTGCTAGCTACTTATCTCTCTGAGTATAAATGGCATCTCTTTTATGAGATGCCATAATAGTGGTATTTTCTAGGACTGATATAAAAAAGAATGAGTTTATATGAATCGCCACCTGCCTGTAAATACACATATACACACACAGGGAGAGATTGCAAAATACAATCACAGTTTTGACATGCGAAACTGAATTTGATGTTAATTATAGAATTTTAGAACTAGAAAGAGGCTTGAAAATCATTATGGACAAAACTTTCCTTACAGATAAGGTTCATAAGATCATATATTGCTGTTTACCTTAGATTTGAATGTTGCTTAGAGCAGAACTAGTAATGCATTTTCCGATCCTGAGTTTATTGCTCTTTTTCTTACACAGTGAGTTACAAAATGAATTATTTATTTCTAAACATGTTACTCAAGATTACCTATTAACTGTTGAAGTTAGAATTCACACTCAGATCTGCCTAATATAGTAAAACCCATGTTCTTTATACAAAACATAGTGGTACATAATAAATGAATGGACAAAATATATAGGTGGATTGATTGAATAAATGTACAAACCTACACATTCAGCATTATGAATTTGACATTTTTTTAATCCTCACAAGAAGAAATGTTTATGATTTTAGAGAGAGAAGAAGAGGTAGAAAGCAAAAAAAAAACATTAATGTGAGAGAGAAACATTGATGAATTGCCTCCCATACACACCCCAACTGGGGATTGAACCCATAACCTAGGTATGTTTTGATTCCCAGTGAACTCTTCACTGGGAACCAATCCCACAATCTTTTCATGCACAGGGCAATGTTCTACCAATTGAACTGCCAGGTCTGGTCTCTCATGGTGGTTTTAATTTGCATATCTCTGGTGATAATGTCATCTTTGGAGAAGTGTCCATTCAGGTCCTTTGCACATTTTTTAATTGAATTATTTGTTTTTTTGCTGTTAAGTTTTATAAATTCTTTATAAATTTTGGATATTAGCCCCTTTTCAGATATATCATTGGCAAATATGTTCTCCTATTCAATGGGTTGTCTTTTCATTTTGTTTATGGTTTCCTTTGCTGTGCAAAAAATTTTAGTTTGGTGTCATCCCATCATTTATTTTTTCTTTTCTTTCCCTTAACCCCGGCAATATACCAGAAAAAAAATATTGTTGAGAAATGTGTGCGATTTTACTGCCTATGTTTTCTTCTAGGATTTTATGGGTTTGAGTTTAACATTTAAGTCTTTAACTCAGTTTGAATTTTTTCTTGTGCATGGTATAAGTTGATGGTCTATATTCACTTTTTGGCATCTATCTCTTCAATTTTCCAAACACCATTTATTGAAAAGACCATCTTTACCCCATTGTATGTTTTTGTCTCCTTTGTTGACAACCATAAAGTTGTCAGTTTGTTTTTGTGTTCTCTATTCTGTTTCTTTGATCTATATGTTTGTTTTTATGCCAGTAGCATGTTATTTTGATTACTATGCACTTGTAGTACAGTTTAATATCAGGTAGTGTGATTCCTTCAACTTTGTTTTTCTTTCTCATGATTGCTGTGGCTATTAGAAGTCTTTTATATTTCCATATAATTTTTTGGAATGTTTATTCTAAATCTGTGAAATATGTCATTGGTTTCTTAGTAGAAACTGTGTTGCATCTATAGATTGCTTTGAGTGATATAAACTTTTCGAATAATGTTTTTTTTCTATCTATGGACATGGTATCTATTTCCCCTTGTTTGTATTTTCTCTTTAACTTCTTTCTTAATTGTCTTATAATATTCTGAGTAGCAGTCATTTATGTACTTTATTAAATTTCTTCCTAGGTTTTTTTTTTTTTGATGCAGGTGAGAATGGGATTGTTTTCTCTGTTCCCCTTTCTGATAGTTCCCTATTGGTACATAAAATGCAACTGACTTCTAGACATTTATTTTTTATCCTCTACAATACTGAATATATTTATCAGTTCTAGGAGTTTTTGGTGAAATTATTAGGTTTCTCTATATACAATATCATGCCATCTGAAAATAATAATGGTTTTACTTCTGTTTCCAATTTGGATATTGTATTTCTTCTTCTTGTTTATTAAGTGGATAAGATTTTCAGTACTATGTCGAATAAAAGTGATGAAAGCAGACATCCCTGTCTTGTTTCTGATCTTGTTGAAAATGCTTTTAGTTGTTGCCTATTGAGAAAGGTGTTGGCTGTGGATTTGTCATATATGACCCTCATTATGTTGAGATATATTTCCACTATTCTCACTTTGTCGAGAGTTTTTGTTATAAATGCATACTGGATTTTATCAAATGCTTTTTCTTGCATCTACTAATATAATTGTGTTGTTTTCATCCTTCATTTTGGTTAAATAATATATCACACTTATTGATTTGTAAATGTTGTAACAACCTTGCATCCTTGGAATAAATCTCACTTGATCATTTTATATGATATTTTAAATGTATTATTGGATTCAGTATGCCACTATTTTGTTGAAGATTTTAGCATTTATGTTTATCAGAGACACCAGTATATAATTTTTTCTTTGAAGTGTCTTTATCTGTTTTTAGTTTTAGGATAATGCTCAACTCATAAAATGAGCTTGGGAGTCTTCCTTTCTCTTGAATTTTTTGGAAAAGTTTGGGAAGGATAGATGTTTGTTCTTTGAATGTTTGGTAAAATTCACCTGTGAAACCATCTTGTCAATCTTTTGTTTTTTTGGAGATTTTTTGTTTACTGCTTCAATTTTACTAGTTGTAATCAGTCTCAGATTCTCTGATTCTTCCTGCCTCAGTTTTGGAAGATAGTATGTTTCTAGGAATTTTTCTACTTCTCCCAGATTTTCCAATTTTTTGGCTGTGGTTATTCATAATATTTTCTTACAATCCTTTGTATTTCTTTGGAGTGAGTTATTACTTCTTTTTCACTTCTGATCTATTTATTCGGGTCCTGTTCTTTGTTTCTTGATGAATCTGGTTAAATACTTGTCAGTTTTGTTTATTTTTTCAAAAAGGCAACCCTTGGTTTCATTGATCTTTGGTGTGTTTTTTTTTTTTTAGTCTATTTTGTTTATTTCTGCTCTGATTTTTATTATTTCCTTCTTTCCACTGAATTTGAGCTCTGTTTTTCTAGTTCCTTAAGGTGTGAACTTTTAATGTTTATATGAGATTTTATCAGTTTTTTGAGGTAAGCTTATAATACTATGAATATTCTTCTTAGGACTGTTTTTGGTGTGTCCCATAGATTTTGTGTTTTTGTGTTCTCATTTTTACTTCTTTAAGGTATCTTTTAACTTCTCCTTGGTCTCATCATTAACTCATTCATTGTTTAGTAATGTACATTTAGTCTCCATATCCTTGTGTGTTTCTTTTAGTTTTTTTTTCTTGTGATTGATATCTAGTTTCATATCATTATGGTCAGAGAAGATGAGTTTACTGAGACTTGTTTTGTATCCAAATATGTGATCCATTCTAGAAAATGTGCCATGTGCACTTTACAAAACTGTATATTCTGCTGCTTTGGGGTGAAATGCTCTGAGGATCTAAATACATCTGATTCACTGTGTTATGTAAGGCTACCATTTCCTTGTTAATTTTCTGCATGGAAGAGTTATCCATTCATGTCAATGGGGTGCTAAAATGTCCTACTATGACTGTCTTACTGTCAGTCTCTCCCTTCATGTCTATCCAGATCTTCACATATATGTGGGCTTCTATGTTGAGTGCCCATAAATGCTTCTATTAATGTTTTACAAGGGTGATATCCTCTTGTTGAACTTCTCCCTTTATCATTATATGGTGTCCTTCTTTGTCTCTATACTATAGCCTTTGTTTTAAAGTCTATTTTGTCATATACAAGCATTGATATTCCAGCTCCTTGTATCCCTTTCTTGTTTGAAATCTTTTTTTTTCCCTTTACTTTTAGTTTGTGTGTATATTTTGTTCTGAAGTGGGTCTCTTGGACGTAGAATACATATGGGTCTTGTTTTCTTATCTATTCAGCTACCTTATGTCTTTCACTTGGAACATTTAAACCATTTACACTTAAAGTAATTATTGATAGGTATGTGTTCATCGCCATTTTATTCTTTTTACTATGTTCCTCTGTTTGCCTCCTTTTCCTCCTCCTCCTCCTCCTCTTTCTCCTCTTCTTCCTCTTCAAGGAGGCCCTTTACCATTTCTTGTAATACTGGTTTGGTGGTAATAAACTCCTTTCGCTTCTTCTTGTCTAGGAAGCTCTTTAACTCCTTTAAATATAATAGTAGCCTTTTGGGTAAAGTCTTGGTTGTAAATCTTTACTTTCATCACTTTGAATATTTCAAATTGATGTGGCCTGAAATGTTTCTGTTGAGCAATCAGTTGATAATTTTATGGGAGCTCACTTGTAGGTAACCAACCATCTTTCTCTTACTGCTTTTAAGACTCTCTCTGTCTTTAATTTTTGCTATAGACCTTTTTGGGTTAACTTGTTTGGGACTCTGTGCTTCAAAGACTTGTGCATCTTTTTTCTTCACAAGGCTAGGGAATTTTTCAGTCATTATTTCTTCAAATAATTTCTTGATGCCTTGCTTTTTCTGTTCTTTTTCTGGTATCCCACTGATACATATGTTGTTATGATTTATGTTACCCCAAAGGTCCCTTAAACTATCCTCATTTAAAAAAAAATTTTTATATTTGATGCTCTCATTGAGTGTTTTTTTCTACCTTGTCTTCCAAATTGATCATTTGATCCTCTACTTCATCCAACCTACTGTTTATTCCTTCTAGTGATTTTTTCAGATATTGTATTCTTTATTTGGCTGTTTTTTTATGGTTTCTATGTCTTTTTTTCCTTGCTATTGAACATCCTTATAACTACTTCTTTGAACTTTGTGTCTGATAATTGCTTGCCTCCATTTCATTTTACTCTTTTTTCTGAAGATTTTTCGTGTTCTTTCATTTGGGTCATGTTTCTTTGTCTCAGCATTTTGGCTGTCTTTTTGTACCAATCTCTATGTATTAGGTAGATATGCTATGACTTTTAGTCTTAGTGGTGTAAATTTGTGTAGTAGACATCCTGTGGCACTCAGTGACACAATCTTCTTGATAACCTGAGCTGGGTGCTCCAGGAATGTTATTTCTACAGGTTGTATGGGTCCTCCTGTTGTAATTGAGTCCTGATTGCTATAGGCTCATCCATGCATTGGGTTGACCCTCAGGCTCACTGACTGTTAGGCTCAGCCCCAACTGTAGCATGAAAGCTGCCATAACAGATGCTGACCACAAGACATAGCATTTGCCTCAGCAGGGTCTGGTGGCTGCTAATTTCTCCCTTTGGATATGCCACTTGTGAAGCTTATTGCATTTGCTTTTATGTTGTCTGAGCCTGGCTCCTGGGTGTTTTGATTCTGGGCCTCTGGGAGGGACTCTGGTGCAGAACAATGTTAGATGCTGCCTGTGACTGGCCCTGAGTAACCTGTTTTGATTTATAAAGAAATTCTCAGTTTGTGCCTGACTCTACTGTACCTGGTTGTGCATAGGAAGAAGCAACGTTCACAAAAAGGTCAGCTTTGAACAGCACTGGGTCAGGGCCAGGTCAGCAAAAGTCCTAAGGCACCCTGAGATTAGTCTCTGCCTGTCTTTCCCTGTCAGCTGCCGGTTTTGTTCATCACTGAAACAGCCTCTGGCTGTACTTGGGTTTCATGATGTAGGTTTTCAGTGATTCACCATGTAGGTGCTAGTGGTATTACAGATTGATACAGGTCCAAATTCAGTACCAGTGTTGGGTCTGCAGTCACTCAGCATATGACCTTAGGTGTACAAAGTCTAGCTGCCACCTGCTGGGTATTTGCATACTTTTGTTGTGGGGCAGGGCCTCAGGGAATCATCAGTGTGAGGCCAGCAAAGTTGTTCAGGCACAAACAGATCAAGTTTTGGCCACGTAAAGGGAAGGCCATGGTTGGGCATGCAAGGTAAAAATAGCCTCTCTCTTAGAGCCACACAACTTAGTCTGTCCAAGATTGTGCCAGGAGCCTGAGCTGAGCCGGGTGGGGCTGCTAGGAGTGGTGAGGGTGGGGCTTATTGACGTCCTGTGATGGGGAGGTGCCAGTCAGGTGTTGGGCAGAATAGGGGATGTGGCCCCCACCTCAGAGCCACACAATTCAGTCTCTCCCAGATTTTTCCCCAACCTCAACAAGGCAGAGCCACTAGGGTTTGGGTGGATTGAGCCACCTGATCTCAGAGGGTGGTTCTAGCAGATCTCTTGTGAAGAAAAGCACCAGTCATGTTTGTGATATGTGGGGGGGAATGACCCTCACCTCAAAGCCACAAAACTCAGTCACTTACACCCCCTGAGTTTGCCCAGCCCTCTACATAACCAATGATTTTATATATATGACAAAATTATTTTTTCAGAATGAAAACAAAATGAAATGGGAAAAAAAGGTAGCGTCGAAGCAGGCATACTCTACAAGAAATACATTTAGTCTGGAAAAAAAACCCCACCAAGCATCAACTTAAATATAAGAAAAGAAATAAGGGTAATCAATAATGACAATATGTGTATAAATATAAAACACAACACTTAAAATAATTTATTTCTCTAATAAATTTGTTTAAAAAATATGATATTTTGTAAAGCAATTAACATACCATTCAATTATTGGGCTTATAAAATATAGGAATTATTACATATGTCAATAATAATACAAAGAAATGGGGATAAAATGGATCTTTATTAGAACAACAGTACTATATATTATTGAAATTACATAATCATTAGCCTGAATTAGCCTGTGATAAACTAAGATCTACATTGTAATCTTTAGAGAAATTCCCAAGAAAACAAACATATATAGTTAAAAAATTGAGTGAAATTAAAATAATACTCATAATATATTCATTTAACATAATGAATTACCTTTATTTCTTTTTGCCCCCTTTTATCATTTCTTTGAATAATTCAAGTTAGACATATGCATAAATGCAGGCCTAGCTTGCTACTGTTGTATGTCATCTGAGATTGATTGTGGAGGTTAGCTCTTTTATGTATTTATTTTCTCTTAAGTAAAATATTGTCAATGGTATATTCTAAGCAATATATCAAAAAACAGTGATTCTTTAGGAACAAGTGTCTAAAGCAATGTTTCTTTTACTCTTAGTGGTAAGAATCAGGTTTATTTTATATTTAAATCTGTCACCAACTAACACTTTTGTAAAATGCAGTACATTAATACAATATATTACTATGGAAATGAAATTTTTAAAAATACAGAAAATTGACAATTTAAAAAATTATTATAAGAACAAACAGATTTTTTTAATTGCTATGAAAAATTCTAAACACTCTCTATTTCTATACTTACAGTGTGTTGGTTAATGTTATTTGTCACCTTGACTAGATTAAGGGATGCACAGGTGGCTGGTAAGACATTATTTATGTATGTGTGTGTGTCTGTGAGGGTGTCTTCAGAAAATGAGTAAAGAAGATTCACTTTCACTAATGTGGTAGGTGTCATCGTCAGACAAGAGCCTGAGTAGAACACAAAGGTAGAGGAAGACCAATTTCCATCTCTGGCTGAGCTGAGCTTGAACTTCTACTCTATGACACAGATGTTCCTGGTTCTTGGGCCTGTGGACTCAGACTGGAATTTGGCTCCCTCATTCTCAAGCCTTGGGATTCAGACTATATTCCACCACAAGCTTTCTTGATTCTCCAACTTGCAGATAGCAGAGTGCAGGACTTCTCAGCCTCCATAATAATGTGAACCAATTCCTATAGTAAATCTGCTATTATATTTATTCATCTATTTCCTATTTGTTCCATTTCTATAGAGAAAAGTGCCTAATATACACAGCCTGGAAACAAACAGTTTAGGGAATGACAGCGAGACGCAGAGCACATTTTGGATAGCTCTGCTACAAAAGATCACCTCTAGTGTTGAGGGTAGAGTCCTTTAGCACAGTTTTCTAAGAATGTTTATTTGGGCTTTAATGATTATGCAGATGTATATTGCATAATGGCAGAGTAGATGATTGAATATATGATATAATATCAAAAACAGGGAGGGTATTGCCTGGTCCCCATTCCAATACCTCCTACCTTGAATAATATCAAAAGTTTGTTCCTTTTTCATGTTAAGAATCTCCTCTAAAAGGTGAAAATGCAAGAAACTTGAGAATGGTTAAAGGATCTGACAGAACAAATAGCTTTGGCCTGGGAATGATGCCTAGGCAGAGGGAGAACAGGAGATGAAGAGTAAATTTACCATACTAAGAAACAGGAGTTAGAGAACATGTTTATTCCCTAAAGAAGTTTGCTTGGAATGATTATAAAAATAGAAATTTTCTTGCACTAGTAATGAGCTTTAGCAGACTTTATTATTCCTGGCTCCAGCCATAAATGAGGCTTATCTAGGTGATGAGATCCTGTTGCTTTAATGAGTGAACTCTCATGCCCTTTAACCTAGTTCAAAATAGTTAAACATCTACTAAGTTTGTGTAATAACAACTCTCTTCACAACCTACAAACCTGCATTCCTAATTGCTAGATGACAGCAGATAAAAGGGAAAAAGAAGATGGAATTTTGGAAGCAGTGAAAATCAAATAGAAATGAGAAAGTTCTACATAAATGTAATTTATTTTTTAGACTACCTCAAGAGCTTTTTAGATATAATCAGTTCCTAGCACACTTTTGAATGGTTTCTTTGTCATGTATAAACTCTCTTTTAAACAGGAATGAGAGGAAGGCTAATGGTTTTCTTTATCAGTGCTAGAAATGGGTAATAATGCAAACATAAATGTAGGTATATATATGCAAAAACCTGGAAATTACAATGAAATAAGTGTTTGCTTATGTATGGAAACTATTATGGTTGAGTTTTCTTCTGGAGCCTCATTCTCTGTCTATTAAAACTTTGTGAGAAATGTTTAAAAAGACTAGTTATTCCTTGTAGTTTCATGGAGTACTTTAAGAAGTTCCTTCTAAGTAAGAATGTTCTGTGAGTAAGTAAATGAACGATTATGTGAGATAAATAAGAAGGAAGAATAACCTCACCTTTGATGGGACTATGAGATGCCACAACAGAAATGGCACTGGGAAATTTAGTGTGGACTTTAGAAGTTTGAAATGCAAAAGACCAAAGAAAAAATTCATGGATTGCCAGAATTGAGTCAATATTTAATCTTAAAAACATGGTCATTATTTTCACAAAAATTTATCTAGCATATATTATGAGTAAAACCTGTTGGTAAAATAATATTGGGTCTGTACTGCCCATTCTCTTGTTAGAGTCCTACCTGAAGATTAAAATGAAGGAGAGATGGAATGTGTCTATATTTAGAATAACCCATATTGAATGAATTTCCCCAAAGTAAATCCTAACACAGTTCAAGGACATAATAGGTGTTGAGTGAAGTTCATTAAATGAGTACACAGTAACATTATTATTTGATCTAGAGACTATTTCTTTATAGAGTGAAATTAACTTTTTAATAGAAAAAAAGTTTCAACAATTATTAATGGGATTTCCCCCCATAGATTTCTTGAGTACATGATTTTCACCCTAGTTGACCCATAGTATTCATATCCCTGGGCTTGTGCAAAGCAAAGAGAAAATTATGAATTTAATATTTAGCTTCTTACATTTAAAAATGCAATTTTACAGCAAGAAAATTTTGTTGAACTTAAGCTACTTTCTTGATAATGGATTGCCTAACTTCTACTTCTGGTTTTCCTCTTTAAACATATTAACAGACAAGGATGTCAGGCTAAATTTTACATAAGGAAAGCTAATTAGAAAGAAGGGTGACAGATCCTTCCTCAAACTAAGGTGTTGTGGGGGGGAAGGAAGGAATAAGAGAGTGAAGAAGCCAGCTAAGTATGTAACTCAGTGAAGAAGAGCTGAATGTATACTATGAGAGGAGCACTGAGAAAAGATTGCTGTGTTGCTGAAAGGGGATCATCTCATAAACTTTCCTATCCCATCAATTATGTTGGGCACTGTGGTCAAGCAGAGAGGAATGCAGGAGCTCAGCCATCCTGGCCACTCTCAGTCCCAAAGGAGTATGAATACTGATTTGCTGGCCAGTTGTCTGCTGGGAGAGAATTCAGGTGGAAGAACAAGGGGGATCATCTCATAAACTTTCCTATCCCATCAATTATGTTGGGCACTGTGGTCAAGCAGAGAGGAATGCAGGAGCTCAGCCATCCTGGCCACTCTCAGTCCCAAAGGAGTATGAATACTGATTTGCTGGCCAGTTGTCTGCTGGGAGAGAATTCTGGTGGAAGAACAAGGTGGCCTCTCATAGGAGAATGTGAGCAGAAATTCGTGGCAGAGGACAAGATAGAGGATGGACCAAGAATAACCACAAGTTGAAGCTGAGTTGAAGTGTAGTGTACATGGAATATCCCAAAACTATTGCTGAAGCCTAGAGAGACCTATGAGTCGAACTGACTGAAGATCTCCCTACCTAGGTTAGTAAGGCATGCAAAAATTAGAGAGATGCAAAAGGATTATTATTGAAAGGGGAAGATCCAAGCATTGGCATGAGGTCAGTTCTACCTTCTTCTTCCTAAAGCATATGGAGCCTGCTTTTCAGAACATTTAGATGCCAAGGCAAACACAGGGGATGCTATTCCAGAGACTGCACACTTTCACACAAGAGACACTGAAAACTCTGCTTTTGGGAAGTTTAATTGCTAAATTGGACTAAAATTTAGCCCATAATTGATATTTGGCAAATTTTTTCAGCTAATGGGGGTGGGGTGGGAGAGGGTGAGGCCTTATATAAAAGAACATATTCAGTTTAACCAAGAATAAAAAATACCTTTTATTTTGAGTGACCAAGTGGCATTGAGAGCTAAAGTTTATGGTCTGAGCCCCTCTTCTTTCATACAATTTTAATTTAAAAATTGTCACCCCCCCCACAAGTATTGATACAGCATGTTTTTCCTCCCAAAACAGTTGTTTTTGTGGCCCCTCTCTCTCTCTTCCTGAGTAGTTGAATCTTCCAGAAGAATCTTTCAAAACAGATGCACAATTGAATAAGACTTTGTTCTAACTTTCCCAGCAAGCTCTGGGGGCTAGTCAAAGAATCTCATATTTATAGTATGTATAACATGCTAGGTGTGACAGAGTGATTTATACAAAATGTCATTAAAAACAGAACAATGTGACTCTCAGTGTCAGGGAAGTTTTGCAGCTGAGGTGACATTTGAGAGCCAGTAGTAATTGGGCAGGATGAGAAGAAGGCAGAAGGATATCCCAAACAGCTTATTTAAAAGCACAGAACTGAACAAAAATGAGGCATGATTGAAGACTCTGAGAGTTTGCTGTGACTGAAATATATGTTGCATGCATGTAGATATGGGGAACAGTTAGATGTAAGTATAGAAGTTCTAAGTCAAAAATATAGTTAAGTAGTGAATAGTGATCCATTTAATATTTTTTTATTATGAGAGCTATGAATATAATGGGGGTTTAGAAAAGAAAAAAACTAATGATGACAGTGAAGTTTTCATGAAGCAGACACGTGATTTTTTTGATGTCCTCAGCATTATGGTTCTTATTTTAGCAGTATTCTTATTATACACCATGAAATCAATGGGTATCAGCCAGTCAATTAAAGTATCAGGATGGAAGGAACCAGCATGTAGACTTTCTGATTGAGATTCATAGTTATTAGGTTGATCCAGCTATGGAAGTTGGAGAAGATGAGTTTTCCTGGCACCTCCATCTATGGTCATATTTCTTTATGAGACAGGATAGTAAGAAGCTAGGAAAATTCCTAGGCTAGTGAGGTGGTGAAACTGAGACAAAAAAATAAAACAGGGCTAAGCATTTTGAGCAACTTACAGTCAGCTGGTGAATTACAAGAACTTATCTCCTCTAACCAAAGACATTTGAGAGTCAATGGTTTATACTTCTCCTCCCTAACAAAGAATACATAATTTAAATCTCCCTGGTGTGGGAAGTAGAGAGCAGAGACCCAAGTAATGTCATTTGTGCCAGCTAAATGCAAAGAAGATAAAGTCAGGGGAACAAATAACAAAAGCCCCATTAAAATCCAGACAGACTCAAGGTAGAATTTAAACAGCATAGCAGACCAAAGAATATTTCCAAAACCTTCCTTATGTGCCCATTTTAACACATCTGCATATTAAAAATGAACCTGGAAAGCTGATGGGTATTCTGCTGAAACCCTCCCCTGAGATTCTTACCCACAGGAATAAAAAAAGATGAAAAGCCCTCAGAACAAAAACACAGGATGGGCTCACTCTAGAGCATGCCCATACCCCTTCTTGGACCATCCAAGAGCAAAGTAGTTTCCTTTGAGGCAATATCCTATAGGTGGAGTAGATCAGCAAATCCAGCCTGCTGGCTACTATTGGGGCCCATACTATACTCTCCACTTTAAACTTGCTGAATTGGAAGAATTCCAACCTTTCATATAGGAATGATCCTCAGAGAATAGCAGATCTTATTGCCTCCATTTTTGCCACTCATCATCCAACATGGGCAGATGTTTAGGCTCTCTTAAATATCCTGTTAACTGCAGAGGAGAGATGGCTGGTTGTAAATAGGGCTAATGAAGTGGCCCAACATCTCCACCAATAGAATCCTGATGGGACCCCCAACCGTGCTGGGGAAATTCCCTTGACCCAGACTAACTGGAACCCAAATTGTGGGGGCCTATCCTTCCTGGAACATCACATAAAGTACAGATTGGAAGGGCTTAAGGAACATGTCCCCAAACAAAAGGGCCTAAATATACTGGCTGATCCACAAAGACCAGATGAGGACTTTTCTGAATTTTTAGAGAGGATCTGTCAGGCCTTTAGGAGGTATGCTGATGCTGATACACAGGCACAAGAGAATGTGTGAATGGTAAACAGTACTTTTATTGAGCAAAGTGCCCCAGATATTAGAAGGAAACTCCAGAAGTTAGATGGGGTATTGGAAATGAATCCCTCTCAGCTGGTGGGCATAGGCTTTAAAGTTTACAATGCCTGGAAAGCAAGGAAGGTAAAGCAGGCTGCAGTGTTCTTAGTAACAGGGAGGCAAGGCCAGAGGAAGAAACAGAACCCTAAAGGAAGGAGGAGAGGCCCAATAGACATCAATCAATGTGCCTATTGCAAGGAGGAGGGGCATTGGAGAAGGAAATGCCCAAAGCTAACAAAAAGAAAAAAGAAAAAATAGAATAGATTAGGTTTGAATTTTCTAGAATTTTATATAACTGGAATCATACAGTATGTACTCTCTTGCCTGGCTTATTTTGTCAGAATTTGGTTTTTGAGATATATTCATGTTATTGTATCAGTTGTATAAATATGAGACAAACCAGTAAGCTAGGACAAGTGAAATAGGGAAACTAAGTAGATTGGTAAGTGGTCAAGCAGTTTACAACCACCTAGTAAATTGCAAAAACCTGTCTTCTCTAAACCAAGAACACTTGAGAGTAAATGGTTTATACTTCTCCACAACCAGAGGGTAAATAGCTTAAATCGTCCTACTCAAGGAAATAGCTGAAATTCAATTAGTGCCATTTGTGCTAACTGTACCCCAAAACAGATGAAAGACCTGGAAGATTCAAGGTCCTGACAGCAGCTAGCAGATCAATGGACTGGTCCCTTTGATGTGCTATTGACAACACATTCTTCCCTAAAGCTAATAGGAATCAAACCCTGAATCCACCACACAAGGATAAAATGGGCATCATCTGTGGAGGATGCAGACCCTGCTGCTGTGGTTAATGCTGAAAGTGCAGGGAGTCACCTGCACTTCAGAAGGAGATTTGAAATTCCTCTTTCAGAAAGGGAAAGTGACCCCCAATGCAAAGTGACAATGTTTCTTTCATTTTATTCAGGTGCTTGTAAATCTAGGGACTTTTAGCTGACAGATACTGACTTTGAATATGGTCTTTCCCGGTGTGAAAAAGAACAAGAATTGAAAAGGAGTTATGGCTAAATCTCTATGAGTAAAGGTATATAGAAAGGTTCTGAAAGTTTTAATCCTGGAAGAAAGGAAACATCACTCATGGGTAAAATTATTCTTTGCTTGCTTGGTTTCTTTGCCCGTTTTCTGATCATAAGGGGGTGTAGTTTGAACTTTACTGTTTTGGTTACATTGGGAATCCTCTGTCTCTGCTCTTTGGCCATTGGGACCTAGGAGAAGTTATGTGTGAAACTGGTTGAAGAGAATGCCTTTTCCATTTGGGACTTAGGAAGGGTCATTTGGTGCTAGTGGAATCCACCTTGAGGCAAAAGAATATGTCTCTGCCAAGAGACCACTGGACACACTATTAGGCAAGAGAGTACCTCTACCATTGGGGCTTTGTGCCGTGGAATGCTGGTCAGTGAGCCAGACTGGGATGAGAGGTCATCTCTGCTGAGACCAGTGGAGGAACTTGTAGGTGAAAGAGTGTCTCTAACAGTGAGGCTTTGGGCAATTTGGGACTTAGGAAAGATCACCTGTGTGACCAGTTAATGGGACTGGTGGGAAATGAGACAAGATCCTAAGGCTAGTTCCAGTCCCCCTTCTTCTTTTGGAACTCTGCTTTTACTTTGGACTCCACTTTACTTCAGTTTCAGAAGGAAATTGAGGTTTCCCAGGGAGAGTAAAAACTTCACATCAAGTAAAAGGTAAACAATGAAAGGTACAAGGCATGAAAATGCAATCTTGGTGGATATTGGAAAGACAAAGATTTTCCTTCATGCTTTATATTTTTCTCCCTACCTGATCCCTCCAGAATTTGGCACTCTGAAAATGCCATGAAGTTTCTTTGCATAAAACCAAAACCAATAAGATCAGTTCACCATTGTGGTTTTGTTAACTGAGACTTTGACAGGAATGTCATACCCGAAGAAGGCTTGCCTGGACTCTAGTTATTACCAGAAGTCCTTGAGGAACTGAGATTGACTTTCAAAGCTAACAAAAGCTCACTGGAGAAAAGGCTGGGTGCCTTGGTTGATCATGTGGTTTGTGGCAGGGAAGGAATTAAGGTTAACTTCCTGAAATATGGCAAGAAGGAAACTTAAGATATCATGGGACCCTCAAGGACTCAAGGGAAGCAGGTACCACAGGGAAAGCTGCGTGGCAGCTGTGTGGCCTTGCTTCTGTGCTGCAAAGGGCTGACTAAGGCTCATTCTAAAGGTTCCTTGTGTGAGTTCCAGCAAAACACACTTAAAGATCCTATGTGATCAATTTTTGCTCTTGTTGTGTTTATGCAAATGAACATGCAAAAATAAAAACTGGACTTAATGCAGTCCCTTTGGGGATGAGTGTGATCTTAAGGAGAAAAATCATGTTACAAGGAAAACCACAATGCTCAGTGGTGGATATTAGTCCAGTGCAGCTAACTGTCTTCAAAGTTTTGTTTTTACTTGGAAGTTAAACTTGGTTTGTGACATCATCAGAGATGTTCAATTTATGGGCAAGAAGGATTTTCCAAATTGTCATTCTTTGATGTCATTCCAGGAAAGGCCTTTCAGCTGGATGTCCTCTTAAAAGACAGTCTTGTGGACTCAGACTGGTTTGTGATTTATTGTGTGAATTAATCTGTGTGTTCTCACTTCTCTTTTTATAGGGCATATGCCTATGATCTCATTACCTGGGTGATTGTTTACACAGTATAGGACTCACTTCAGAAGCCTATCCTCATCACCACCTCCTGCGACCCAGTGGTTTGGCTGGACTAAGTAGTTGGGTTGGTGAAGTATGGGATGATCTGTGTGCTTCACTTTAAAACTGGTTTCCTTTTATGCCCTAATAGCTTGGACATAAAGAGCCTAAACATGTTAAAGGGAGGGGGAATCCTAAAATATTTCCTCTCACCCTGAGTTAAGTATAGTGGGTAAAAGGCCTTCAGACAGGTGTGACATACTTTGCACACCTTCCTCCAAGGAAGCCACTTTTTCTTAATCAGACACATTGTAGAATTGATCCCTACCTTTGTCATTTAGTGGTTATGGTTCTGATTGTACCTTGTAACATTCTTGCCAAATTTGTCACCAATGGAGTATGACAAGGATGTCAACTTGTCCAGCAATGCCATCCTTTAGACATTGCGTATGCCATTTCCCAGGGACAGCCAACTGATTTGGACTTTTCAAGATCCTTTTTCTTCAAGTGAAGGCCTCCCTCCACCCCAAATACCCTTTCTGTTAGGGATCTCTGGGCCAGAGGATAGGTAGGACTACGTCCATGGCCAGCAAGAAGTAGCTACAGAAGAATGAGACCATCACCCATTTGCCTTTGTAAGAATACAAATGTCCAGATGTGTTAAATGGGGGAATTGATACAGAGAGATCTGATCAGATCACTGGGGAGAAGTAGGGAAGGGCTGTAGGAGGAGCTTGTCAAGGCAATGGTAAACAGTCTAGGATGGGATTGGCTGAGAGGCTGAATGTCTCCAGAGTGCATAGAAATAAAAAAGAGGGCTGGCCCTCTGGCTGAGGGACTCTCTCTTTCAGGCCCTCTTGGGCTCTTCTTCCTTGAAGATGACTGGATAATTGCATTGCAGCTGCCTGTGTTTCCCCAACAGATGGCATTTGGGATGGAAAGGAACTCTGGGTGTAGCCTAGGATCAGTCTAGCCTGGCAGAAAGTGGCAGTGTTATTCTTCTTCAGGTGTTTTAGAGGGGACAAGCTCTGTAGCAGAAGTCTGCCATTCTTATAAAATTGTGCAGCTTTTGTGTCTTATGTTGTTTTTAGTTTGTAAATTAACCCTATTGAAATAAAATAATTAAAAGCTAACAGGGGAATGATAGGAAAACACAGGTGTTAAAGAGGTTAGCCTTAATTGATAGGCTTAAGTGACTAATGCATGTAGAAAGCTGTTATTACATAATTGTGAAACTTTTGAATAAAGACCCCTTTCCTTCATCACCAAACCTTTGCCTCTGGAATTTTGTCTAGAGGGTGGCAGTGGGCAGCAGGACCCCACTTGCTGTTTGCTAACAACAGTGTTCCCAGGGCCCCTTTTTCTCTCTGACTTCCAGGTGAGCTAACAGTAGCCCTTCCTTGGGTCACTTTTTTTCTATAACTTTCTAGAGAGCCAAAGCAATCCTGCCTAGTTTCTCTCCTGTTACTTCCTCCACCCTCAGCCTTTCCTTTGTTTCACTGTCCACAGCCTTAATAAACATATTCTCAAAATCACCTGGACTCCTGTTGTGAGATCTTTTCTACATGAAGTCAAGAACCCACACACTACAGGCTGGCCTGAGGCAGATCCGCTTTGTGCTGGTGCCTGTTTGTTAACACTAAGACTGCACTTCAGGTATGCTTTTCATTGGTGGTTATTAGGTGTCTTCTGTAAAAAAAACAAAACAATTTTGTGGAAAAAACTTAGGGTGATTCTGAGATGTTCTTTATAGTATTCCAATGGGTGTTGAGGTGCTCCCAGTAGTGGTAATGTAAACGGTGATTTTTGAACAAATTGAACCACAGAAACTTTTCCTGGAGCATCTCATAGGATTAACCTCTCACAGGACACATTTTAAGAAACACAAACATGGCTTAGCTGTTGGCAACAGATGAATTTAGCATATCTCTTGGCAAGAAAATAACTCAAAATATAACTGGTTGCCCTATGAGAAAGTGGGATTGTGCATAAGGAAAAACTTAAGTAGATGATATATAGGGAGAAAATTTAAAAACTGTGTAGTTTTTATTGGGGGACACTCACAGTATCATTTGTAAGTAAGTACAACTTACGAAAAATTAGTTTCTATAGAAATATAGAGCCTTTCTGTCTTCCTTCCTTTCTGAAATTTGACATGCAAGCTTTTTGACCAGCCAGTCTTCAACCTTTTTATCTTTTCTCTTTGATCTTTAATTCAGCTCCTTAGCTCTAATATTCTCTTCCCTACATCTTCTTCCTTTGTCCTGGTGGCTGAATTTGAGAACTCTTCTCCAGCTATATTCAGGCATTAAACTTACATAGTGATTGTGCATTCTCTCATTGTCCTATATAAGTAAAGACTTTTCTTTCCATATTTCTGAATTCTCTTTTACTAAATAACTCTTTAATCAGTCCCATATCTACACGTGTCCTAATATATATATATATATATATATATATATATATATATATATATTTGCATTTCATTTAAAAAAATTTTTTTACACTTTTATTGTCATTCAATCACAGTTGTCTGCCTTTTTGCCCCATCACTCCACCCCAAACCAGCTGAACCCACCTCCCTCACCCACCTTCACCCTCACCCTTGATTTTGTCCATGTATCCTTCATAGTAGTTCCTGAAAACTCCTTTCCCCACTGTCCCCTCCCCACTCCCCTCTGGCTATTGTTAGATTGTTCTAAAATTCAATGTCTCTGGGTATATTTTATTTGCTTTTTTCTTCTGTTGATTATGTTCCAGTTAAAGGTGAGCTCATATGGTATTTGTCCCTAACCACCTGGCTTATTTCACTTAGCATAATGCTCTCCAGTTCCATCCATGCTGTTGCAAAGGGTAGGAGCTCCTTCATTCTCTCTGCTGTGTAGAATTCTATTGTGTAAATGTACCATAGTTTTTTGATCCACTTATTTGCTGATGGGCACTTAGGTTGCTTCCAGCACTTGGCTATTGTAAATTGTGCTGCTATGAACATTGGGGTGCATAGGTTCTTTTGGATTGGTGTTCCAGGGTTCTTAGGGTATATCCCAGCAGCAGAATTGCTGGGTCAAAGGGCAGTTCCATTTTTAGTTTTCTGAGGAAATTCCATACCGTTTTCCACAGTGGCCTCACCAGTTTGCATTCCCACCAAAAGTGCACTAGGGTTCCCTTTACTCCATGTCCTCTCCAACATTTGTTTCTTGATTTGTTTATGTTGGCCACTCTGACTGGTGTGAGATGGTACTTCATTGTGGTTTCAATTTGCATTTCTCTGATGGCTAGTGATGCTGAGCATCTTTTCATGTGTTTCTGGGCCCTCTGTATGTCTTCCTTGGAGAAGTGTCTGTTCAAGTCCTTTGCCTATTTTTTAATTGGGTTGTTTGTCTTCCTGGAGTGGAGTCGTGTGAGTTCTTTCTATATTTTGGAGATCAAGCCCTTGTCTGAGGTATCATTGGCAAATATCTTTTCCCAAATTGTTGGTTGTCTTTTCATTTTAATGCTGGTTTGTTTAGCCATGCAGAAGCTTTTTATTTTGATGAAATCCTATTTGTTTATTCTTTCCTTTATGTCCCTTGCTTTAGGGGATGTGTCTGTGAGGATGTTGCTGTGTGGAATGTCTGAGATTTTCCTGCCAATGTTTTCCTTTTATGTTTATGACTTATGTTTAAGTCTTTTATCCACGTTGAATTTATTTTTGTGTATGGTGTAAGTCGGTGATTGCGTTTCATTTTTGTGCACGTAGCTGTCCAGATCTCCCAACACCATCTGTTGAAGAGCCTATTCTTGCTCCATTTTATGCTTCTGCCTCCTTTGTGAAATATTAATTGACTGTAAAGACTTGGGTTTACTTCTGGGTTCTCTGTTCTGTTCCATTTGTCTATGTGCCTGTTTTTATGCCAGTACCAGGCTGTTTTGATTACAGTAGCCTTGTAGTACAGTTTGATATCAGGTATTGTGATCCCTCCTGCTTTGTTCTTCTTTCTCAAAATTGCTGCAGATATTTGGGATCATTTATGCTTCCATATGAATTTCTAAAATCTTTGTTCTATGTCTGTGAGATATGTCATGGGTATTTTAATGGGGATTGCATTGAATCTTTAAATTGCTTTGGATAGTATGGCCATTTTGATGATGTTAATTCTTCCAATCCATGAGCATGGTGCATGCTTCCATTTGTTTGTGTCTTCCTTAATTTCTTTCCTCAGTGTTGTGTAGTTTTCTGAGTACAGGTCTTTTACCTCCTTGGTTAGGTTTATTCCTAGGTACTTTATTTTTCTTGTTGCTATATCAAATGGGATTTTTTTCCTGATTTCTGTTTCAGAAGTGTTATTGTGGGTATACAGGAATGCCTTTGATTTCTGAGTATTGACTTTGTATCCAGCTCTTTTGCCAAATTCATTTATTAGGTCGAGTAGTTTTTTGGTGGAGTCTATAGGATTTTCCATGTACACTATCATGTCATCTGCAAACAGTGACAGTTTCATTTCCTCCTTTCCAGTTTGGATGCCTTTTATTTCTTCTTCTTGTCTGATTGCTGTGGCTAGGACTTCCAATACTATGTTGAATAGGAGTGGTGAGAGAGGGCATCCTTGTCTTGTTCCTGATCTTAGTGGGAAAGCTCTAATTTTTTGTCCATTGAGTATGATGTTGGCTGTAGGTCTCTCATATATGGCCTTTACAATGTTGAGGAATGATCCCTCTATTCCTACTTTGCTGAGTGTTTTTATCATAAATGGGTGCTGTATATTATCAAATGCCTTTTTCCGCATCTATTGATAGGATTATGGGATTTTTGTCTTTGCTGTTGTTTATGTGATGTATTACGTTTATTGATTTGCAAGTATTGTGCCGTTCTTACATCCCTGGGAATCCCACTTGGTCATGAGGTATGATCTTTTAAATTGTTGCTTGATGCGGTTTGCCAATATTTTGTTGAGGATTTTAGCATCTATGTTCATCAGTGATATTGGCCTGAAGTTTTCTTTCTTCGTTGTGTCTTTATCTGGTTTTGGGATTAGGATGATGCTGGCTTCATAAAAATTGTTTGGAAGTGTTCCATCATTTTGGATTTTTTTGAATAGTCTGTGAAGGATAATAGGGGTTAGCTCTTCCTTAAATGTTATGTAGAATTCTCTCGTGAAACCATCTGGTCCAGGGCTTTGGTGTGTTGGGAGTTTTATTTTTTATTTCTGCTTCAATTTCTTCTGCTGTCATTGGTCTGTTCAGGTTTTCTGCTTCGTCTTCATTCAGTTTTGGAAGATTATATTTTTCTAGAAATGTGTCCATTTCACCTAGGTTTTCAGATTTCTTGGCTTACAGTTCTTCATAATAATTTCTTATAATCTATTGTATTTCTGTGGTATCAGTTGTAATCTCTCCTCTTACATTTCAAATTGTGTTTATTTGGACCTTCTCTTTTTTTCTTGATGAGCCTGCTTAAAGGCTTGTCGATTTTGTTTATCTTTTCAAAGAACCAGCTCCTGGATTCATTATCCTTAGAATTGTGCTTTTAGTCTCCATGTCATTTAACTATGCTCTGATCTTGGTTATTTCCTTCCTTCTATTTGCTCTGGGCTGTCTTTGTTGTTACTCCTTGAGTTCTTGTAGGTGTAGCGTTAGGTTGTTTGTTTGAAATGTTTCTATTTTTTTTTTTTTTAATTGTTATGCAATTACAGTTGTATGCCTTTTCTCCCCATCCCTCTACCCCACCCCAGGTGAACCCACCTCCCTCCCCCCTCTCCACCCTCCCCCTTGGTTTTGTCCATGTGTCCTTTATAGTAGTTCCTGTAATTGTTTCTATCTTTTTAAGATAGGCCTGTATTGGTATGAACTTCCCTCTCAGGACTGCCTTTGCTGGGTCCCATAAGTTTTGGTTAGTTGTGAGTTCATTTTCATTTGTTTCTAGAAAGTTTTTGATTTCTTCCCTTATGTCATTCTTGAAGCATTCATTGTTCAATAGGATTCTATTCAGTCTCCATGATCTTGAGTGTTTTGGGTTTTTTCCTTTGGGGTTGATTTCTAGTTTCAGTCCCTTGTGGTCCGAGAAAATGCTTGATATGATTTCAATTTTCTTGAATTTGTTGAGTCTTGCTTTGTGTCCTATCATGTGGTCTATCTTTGAAAATGATACATGTATCCTTGAAAAGAATGTGTATTTTGCTTCTTTGGGATGAAAAACTCTCTCAATATATCAGTGAAGTCCATTTCATCTAGGGTATTTTTCAGTGACACAATATCCTTGTTGATATTTTGTTTGGAAGATCTTTCCATAATTGACAGTGGGGTGTTAAATTCCCCTACTATAATTGTGTTGCTGTCAATATCTTTCTTGAAGTCCTCCAAGATTTTCTTTATGTATCTGGGTGCTCCCATGTTGGGTGCATATATATTTACAATGTTTATGTCTTCTTGGTGGATTCTTCCTTTGAGTATTATGAAGTGACCTTCTGGTTCTCTCCTTATATTCCTTCTTTGGAAGTCTATTTTGTGTGATATGGATATTGCCACCCTGGCCTTTTTTTCCTGTCTGTTTGCTGGGAAAAATTGTTTCCAGCCCTTCACTTTCAGTCTGTATAGGTCATTTGTCCTAAGGTGGGTCTCTTTTAGCAAGCTTATATATGCGTCATGCTTTCTTATCTATTCAGCTATTCTTTGTCTTTTGATTGGAGCATTTAATCCATTTACATTTAAGGTTATTATTGATAGGTAGTTACTCATTGCCATTTTTTCATACCTGTGTTCCTCTCTCTTTCTCTTTTCCTTCCTTTCCTTAAAGCAGTCCCTTTAGCATCTCTTGCAGAGCTGGTTTGGTGGAGGTGTATTCTTTTAGACTTCTTTTCTCTGGGAAGCTCTTTATTTGGCCTTCTGTCTTGATTGAGAGCTGTGCTGGGTAAAGTAGTCTTGGTTGCAGGCCTCTGGTTCTCATTACTTGGAATATTCTTTGGCATTGTCTTCTGGCTTAGAGTGTTTCCATTGAGAAGTCAGTTGCTAACCTTATTGGGGCTCCCTTGTATGTTACTTACTGTTTCTCCCTTGCTGCCTTTAAGATCCTCTCTTTGTCTTGGTATTTTGCCATTTTCATTATGATGTGTCTTGCAGTGGGTCTCTTTGGGTTCCTCTTGCTTGGGATTCTTGGTGTTTCCTGGATTTGTGTGACTTTTTCTTTCATCAGATTAGGGAGATTTTCCATCATTACTTTTTCAAACAGGTTTTCTATCCCTTGCTCTTCTTCTTCTCCTTCTTTTATCCCTATTATATGGATATTATTGCGTTTCATGTTGTCCTGCTTTTCCCTTAACCCCTCTTCATTCTTTCTGAGCCTTTTTTCGTTTTCCTGCTATTTCTGGGTGTTTTTTTTCTACTTTGTCCTCCAGCTCGCTGATCTGATCCTCTGCTTCATCAAGTCTGCTTTTCATTCTTTCTACTGTGTTCTTAAGTTCAGAAATTGTATTCTTCATTTCCTCTTGGCCCTTGTTGATAGTTTCTATTTCCTTTTTCATGTTGATATAGTTTGCAGTGAGTTCATTGTAGTTTCCTTGTAGTTTCTGGTAGTTCTCTTTGAGCTCAGAGAGCTCAGTGAGCTTCCTGATGACCATTGCTTTGAACTCAGTATCTGATAGTTGACTTGCCTCTTTTTCAGTTAGCATTCTTTCTGAGGCTTCCTCCTTTCCTTTCATTTGGGAATTGTTTCTTTGTCTTCCCATTGTTTGTGAGACTCTTCTTGTTAGCCTCTGCTTCTTAAATTGGTCTGTTCTGACTCCCTGGGTTCATGGTATGATCTTCTATGATGGAATGCCAGTGGGATTCAGTGGTGTTGTCTCCTCCTGAGCTCACTGGTCTTGGGTTGACGTTTATGGGTCTAACAGGGTCTAACTCTGGTCTTTTCAGAAGTCTAGGTTTTATTGTCTCACCTGTGGTAAAAGGAGGAAGAAAAAAAATTGAGGGAAGGAAAAAGTAATAGAAAAGGAAAGGAGGGAAAGAAGGAATAAAGAATAAAAAAGATCAGAGGAATGAAAAGAAGAAGGAATTTTAATAAAAATTAAAATATAAAAATAAACAAAAGAAGGCACGAAGAAGGAATAAAGAATAAAGAAAGAAGGAAGAAGGAATAGAAAAAAGAAAGAAGGACAGAAAAGAAGAAGGAATTTAAAAAGAAAAATAAACTCTTCTGCTGGCTTTAAACTGGTCAGGTCTGTTCTGCTGGTCTTCCTGTCTGTGAAAAGGGAGGGAGTGGGTGGAGGCATTGTTTTCCCTTTTCTCCCTTCCTGAGCCACACTCTTGGCTGTTGTCCAGCCACCAGTCAAGTTCCTCAGGGTCCTTCTGCTCCCCCCTAGGCCTGTAGTCCACCAGTTGTGCTGTCCTTGAGGTGCAACAATTAGGGGCAACTCACACTCTACCTTTTTGCTCTTTGCTGTCCTAGATGCTAGGGCCTCTCTGTGCTCCTTCAGGGTAGTTCACCCTCCTACTGGGTCAAGTCTTTCTGGGGACTGCAATCTCCTCTAGCCCTGCATCTCCCCTCTGCTGGGCGTCCTGCCTTCCTCCTAGAGAGTGAGTAGGCCCTGCAGGGCTCTGAGCACAGGGGCTAGGTGGGAGGTGTTCAGTCCCCTCTGTTTTTGCATGGTAGCCCGTGGGCAGCCAGGCTGTTGATAAGGTTGTGCATCCATCCCAGGCTTTAGGCCTTTGTGCCAGGGCAACGGGGCCGCTGATCACAGTGCACACCCACCCAAGGTTTCAGGTGTGGGCGCCTAGGCCATTGATTGGTGTATGCACCCACCTGGGGTCTTTAGGCCTATGTGCCCTGGTAGCCTGGCTACTGATCTGGGTGTGTGCCAACCAGGCTTCAGGTGTGTGCTGGGGCTGCTTTTTTGGTGTTCATAGTTCGGGGGCTGAGGGGGTGGGGGTGCAAGAGGCCAGGGCTGCTGCAGAGAATTCTCTGAACAGCCTCTGAGTGCCTCTATTTTCTCTTTTCCTTTTCCAGAAATTTCTCCTATGAAGTGCCCCACCCCGCTCCCTGGTCCAAACAAGCACCTGGCCTCTCACACAGATCAGCCTTGCTCTCTCCCAAGAATCCTGCAGCAGACCCTACACCCTGGCCTGGGGCTTCAGCCACTCTAATCTCCTCACTGGTCCCAGGGACCTTATTGTCCCTTAAGCACTCTTCTTACCGTCTAATCTTTCAATGTCATCTATCTTTGGTCTCCAATCTTCATATATGCTGGAATACCGTTGGCTGTTCACTCTGTTCCTCAGATCATCTAGGCGTTTCACTGGTGCTGAGGGGAAGTGGACTCGCTCCCACCTCTCTGTCTGCCATCTTCCTGAGACCCTAATATATTTTTACATAACATTTAGGTAGTCAAACTGACATAGTTCTTAGGAAGGTAAGTTTTCATTGTCCTGTGTTTGTCACAGAATATTTATAATTAAAAATTCATAACAAAATAATCAACCAAAGCAATGATTATAATGGCCATTAACTTAAAATAAAACAACAGGAAAGTATTTTCCTTTTGATGTATGCTTTCACTACTGAAGAGCCCTTTCAAAAATATAAATAACTTAATGAGATTAAGCCTCTAGTTCTGATTACAGTAAATACAGAGGACAGAGAAATATTCACATGACCCCACATCCATACAAGTGAAGTCTACACTGTAGAAAACAATAGTCAACACACAGTGTACTTTTTTTCAACAAACATATTTCAAGTAAATAAAAGATAAAGAGAGTTATAAGAAATAGCATAAATAAATATAATGTGTGGACCTTGGATTCTAATAAAAATAATCAATAGAAAAATAACATGTAAGAAACAATATATTCTTATGAGATAATCATATTCAATTTATTACACTTCCTTTTCTAGAAAATGATAAAGCTCACTTGAGAAGATCCAGATAAAGAGATTCATATTTTGTATTTACCAATGGACTTTTTGTACAGCTAGTTTAAAACATCATTATGTATGCAGCATATAGATGATACATTATTGAGTTGCACATTTGAAACTCATTATTAATGTCACCTTAATAAATTTAATTTAAAAACAATATTATGTACATAAACTTAAAAAGACGTAGAATCGCGAGTCAATGTGTGCAAAGACATATTACTAAAGACCAAAATATTTTGAAGGAAATTGAAATTATGAAAATAAAGAAGATTGCAACCTATGTTTTCAGGAATTTCTAGTATTATTTATAAGAAATTGAAAGAGTTATATTTTTAGGAAAACTTTTTGTATGTGTTCTGGTGCTTGATGGTGATAAATTGATGTAATCTCTACCACCTACTTTACTTATACCCACTGCTCAGAAATAAGTACATTTGCTGTGATTTCTTTAATCTATCAAATAAAAAAATATTGCCTTAAATTTTGAACTGTTATAGATAATCTTAGAATATTCTTCCCAGTTCCTAAATGTAAAGTTTTAGAGAAATATAAAGTACTAATATGGGAAATGTCCAGAAAACTTCAGGTAGATTCTTCCTTTTTGTGATCTATAAAAGGAGACTAGGTAAATATCATCCACAAATGAAACCTTGACTTTATCACCAATCACCTTCAACTTTGCTCAAAAGTAGAAAAATAGATTTCTAGTAAATCTTTTTCTACCTCTTTCTCTTCTTACTCTTTGTGCAAAATGTTACTTATTGTGAAAGAAATACAATGACTGATAATAAGAAAGGGGATTAAAAAAAAAGCCAAAGGTGGGAATATCTACCATCTACATAGTCAAGTATTGAGATTGAAATAAAGATTTTTATTCATTTGATTTTCTATATATAATATGTATGTATGCATATATAATGGATACATGTAGATAGGTATTTGTTTTGTATGTGTATAAATAAAAATTTATGCACACATCTATCTGTGCAATACACACACAAAGAGTCAGAGAAACAAAGAAATACATTTTATTTTATTTTATTTTAATTTTTATTGTTATTCAGTTAGAGTTGTATGTCTTTTCTCCCCATCCCTCCACCCCACCCCAGCCGAACCCACCTCCCTCCCCCACCTCCATTTTACCATTTTATTTTTTTTATCGCTGTTCAATTATAGTTGTCCCCATTTCCCCCCATTACTCTCCCCTGCTCTACCCACCCCCTCTCCTCCTACATTCAGTGCTCACCATACCCCTGTTGTCATTGTCCAGGGGACCTTGGTACATGTTCCCTGATTTGATCATTCCCCTTCTTTCCTCAGTTTCCCCCCTCATCCCTCCCCTATGGTTACTGTCAGTTTGTTCTTTATTTCCCTGTCTCTGGTTCTATTTTGCTCAGTTGGTTTTGCTGATTAGGTTTCACTTATAGGTGAGATCATATGGCATTTGTCTTTCACCTCCTGACTATTTCACTTAGCATAATACTCTCCAGTTCCATGAATGCTGTCATGAAGGGTAAGAGTTCTTCCTTTCTGATGCATAGTATTCCATTGTGTAAATGTACCACAGTTTATTGATCCACTCATTTACTGACTGGGCACATAGGCTGTTTTCAGAACTTGGCTATCGTAAATTGTGCTGCTATGAACATTTGGGTGAATAGGTTCTTTTGAATTGGTGTTTCAAGACTCTTGGGGCATAATCCCAGCAGTGGGATTGCTGGGTCAAAAGGCAGTTCCATTTTTAGTTTTCTGAGGAAATTCCATGCTGTTTTCCACAGTGGCTGCATCAGTCTGCATTCCCACCAACAGTACACTAGGGTTCCCTTTTCTCCGCATCCTCTCCAACACTTGTTGTTTATTGATTTGTTTATGATGGCCACTCTGACAGGTGTTAAGTGGTATCATATTGTGGTTTCAATTTGCATCTCTCTGATGGCTAGTGATGCTCAGCATGCTTTCATATGTCTCTGGGTCCTCTGTATGTCCTCCTTGGAGAAGCACGTGTTCAGATCCTTTGCCCATTTTTTAATTTGATTGTTTGTCTTCCTGGTGTGGAGTCCTGTGAGTTCTTTATATATTTTAGAGATGAAACCCTTGTCCAAGGTATCACTGTCAAAAACGTATTTTCCCATACAGTTGGTTCCTATTTCATTTTCCTGATGTTTTCTTTAGCTGTGCATAAGCTTTTTAATTTGATGTAGAACATTCTTTTCTCCTTAGAGAATGTTTCATTATATATCTTTATTTCCTACATGTTTTCATGCTTTATATGACATATATTTTGCTGGATGGATGACACATGTTTTTTAAATATATAATTGCTTTACCTTTATTTTTGTTAACAAGATTTAGGTATTATTAATACTGAATAACATTAACATTTTATTATAAGATATTAGAGACAATGAGGTTAAAAAAATTATTTTTTCTTTATTGGATAAAACTGCCATCAAGAAAGATACTGGAGAAATGTAATGCCTAATTCACTGTTATTTATTTCCATAGGTAGACATACTGAAACACATGGACATACTAATTATAAACTACCATTTCAAACATGTCTCATATAAAAATATAAATAAAATAGAATATTCTTTTGTATATGGGATTATGAAAACATAGTATGTTTAGAGTTTTAAGTGGAAGAAAGTGAAGATGAGAATTTGTATTATAAACTATAAGTTTCTTAGAATAGTAACTTCAATGCTCTTATGCTGGCACTGAGATCTGTGCCCAGCACACATTGGGCATACAGATTATTTTTTAATGAATTAATTAAACACCAAAGGAATGGCGATCTGATAGGAGGAAGAGGAAGAAAAAAACCCAATAAGATTTCTAAGTGAGTGATGGGAGCTAAGTAGTGGAACCAGAGACTTTCTGTGGAAATGGAAACTAACAAAAAATGTTTTCTCTCCCTTTTAAGTACAAATGCAATGTTAATGCTTTTCTCTCTTCCCGTGAGAGTATAGTGAAATCTCAAATGACTTTCAATCTATATCTACAAATTGATCTTTGCTGCAGGGTTCTGGGCCTGCAGCCTCTACAGCAGTCCTTCTGATCTCTCTAAAAAGGTCAGGATGTGGTTTCACAGGCTTACCACATGGGTTAATATTATGAGAATCTAATAAGATGGACATGTCAGCACTTTGAAGAAGTAAGGTTTCCACAGCCATGGAATGCTTACTATTATTGCCATAATTGTAATTATTATTAACAACATGCAGAAGTGGCTCAAAAATTCATATTGCTAAAAATTAAACTCAGATACATTCTAGAGTCATCATAGTTATAATCCTTCCACTTGGTTTCTTAAATAATTGCTAAATTGCTAATTATTAAAGTGTGTTTCCACTTGAATTTAAAATCCATCATGCAACTGCAAAAATAACAACAAGCCCTTTGCCTAATAAATGCTAGGAAGCTATGCCTAGTGGTACTTTACACATAATTTATTATTCTATAGAGTATTTTTGTGTTTTAAGATACAAGTGCATTTCTCTTGAAATATTTCAATTTTATTTTGCTCTTTATGTTTTAATTAGATCTCCTGAGAACATCTAAGCACATGAATTAATAGCAAAAAATGTATATGCAAGCAGAAACAATTATTAAAAGATATCTTTAGATTTTATTATGCTTCTGGGTTACTATTCTACCATAACCTTTCTGGATGGAGAATTTTTACCTGTAGCACTTAAACATAAAATGCTACCCCACATTTGTAACTTGTCATGAGTCCTCCACTTGATCCATGCTTAATCAGGCATTTGGTGGTTCATGTTCTCAATATGCTAGCTTTCAACTGCATAAGAAGCATCATCAGCTTTTATCCTGATGTTGTTCTGTGTTGACTTTTGTTTGTTAACAATATCACTGAGGACAAAACAAACTAATGGGCTATTCTGCTTTGTTGTATCTCCTAAAAATATCCCTTTATCCACTTCCATTTTTAATAGGTCAATATCACTTTCAAATGCACATAGTTTATTTGATTTCTGCTAACCTGTTTAGGTCAACAGACTAATTAAGAACTTATATTTGAAATTCAGTGTTAGGTTCAAGCATAAATGAAAAGAACTCCTTATCATTAAGGAACACAGGTTCAAGAAAAGGAAACAAATGTGTAATTAATCATTTGCAATATGGCAGGATATAAACAGTGATAGCAGTAATGCATGGTTGATTCTGTCATATTTTGGTACATAAGATTCTAACCCATCAGATTTTCTTCTATCCATATATTTTGCTTCTTTGTATTCCTCAGAAGTAAGGCAAAACAAAACAAAACAAACTATATAAAATATTGTCAGTTCTGATATTTATACCAGGTAACAATTTCTTTCCTTATTTTTAACACTCTTTTTTAAAATTATTTTTATTGTTATTCTATTACAGTTGTCTCAATTTTTCCCCCTTTGCTCTTCTCCACCCGTCCTACACCCCCACTCCCACAGTCAACTCCCACACTGTTGTCCATGTCCATGGGTAATTCATACACATTCTTTGTCTAGTCCCTTCCCCTTCTTTCTGCCATTATCCCCTTCCTCCTCCTCTGTCTTCACTTTCAGTCTGTTCCATATTTTCATGTCTGTGGTTCTATTTCATGTTGTTCCCTTTCTGTTTTTGTTTCTTTTCTGTTTCTGAAGTTTTCTGTTTTCTGCACTCTACCTTTTCTTCCTGTCCACCTTCAGTTCCCAAAAGGAAGCCTGAGTTAGTTCTGATTGATCTCTGTTTGTGCTCTACATTATTGAGTTCTTACCATATCCAGAAATTGATGACAGTTGACTTTTTCAAGAGCTAACCAGAGATTTTTTAATTATCAGTATTATTTCAAATATTATGGACAGCCTACTTCTAAAAATTATAGGGGCTGACAGTCTTAAAAGAATATTTTTATTAAAAAAGATGACAAACCTCCAACTTAGATATATTGAGCTCATCTCACCTAATACAGTGGGATTTACAATTTATCTTTCTAACTAACCAAGTAGACAACTAATTAATATAAAAACTGTATCACTACTTTCTTCACATTATCCATCATCTTTCTTCTGTGTGCCTATATGACTAAGCTGCTGAATTATGACGCAGAAAAATTCACACTTCTCTGAATTTGTATTCAGATCAAAATAATATTCACCAAGTTCATTTAGAATCTTAATGCATATTTCAAATTCTATATTTATATAACATCATCACTCCCATTTTCAGGTTTTCTCTATCTGTTCAATATTCTGTATTCCAGTCATTTGAAATCCTAGTTTTGCTCATGTTTTCCTTTATTTCATGAAATAACTTCTCCTTTTATTTATTATGAGTTAATTTCCAGTGCAGGCATATCAGATACAAAATCTGTGACAGCATATTGTGTTAGAAGTCTCTTCTTTTCGCTATCTGAGAATCCCATGGAAACAGCTACCACTCTTCAGAAAATATAGTAAACTGTTTGTATCTCTTCCCTGATGGACTCTGAGCTCCTTAAAGACAGACACTGAGTCTTTTATCTTTATTTCTCTAGCCACTTTTCACATTCAGCAAAAATTTTCATGCTTAATAAATTCCCTTAAGGTAAAGTGAATGCCTTTGAATATTTGGAAGATGATGTAAAGAGACATTGAACTCAATGGCAAGCAAGAATATTTTATATATCGAAGTGTTGAAACTTCATTTGCTAGCATTCTATCCCGTTGTTAAAGAAGTGCTGAATGCCTGCAACACTGAATTGGAAACTGAATCACATGAAATTCAAATAAGGTCATTACATATACTTAGTGGATCAATTTATGCTTTGCTGTTCATTAAAATCATATATTTGAGGATTAATTTTTATAACAAACTTATTAAGAACTTTAACTTCAAAGTTCTATATCTCCAAACAGACAGGAGATGGGAAGTATCAACAGAAAAACACATTGTGGGTATAAAGTAGCAAACTGATTTCTAAGCCACCTTTTCAGACATGTCTTCAAAAAAGATAGAGACAAACAGTGGTAGGATCAATGGTGGGAGGTAGGGATGGCTGGGGTTGGGGGGAGTGGTAAGGGGGAAATGGAGTCAACTGTATTTGAATAACAATAAAAACATTAAAAAAGGTAGACGGAAAACTCATTTCTCAGAAGTCTAACTCCCATCAGATATGACTTAGGATCTATTTAATGTAAAATAATGTCATTTAGTTACTTGTGAAAGTCAAGACTAATGTGTTTGGGCTGAATTTTCAGAAAAGAAGCAGTCAGCAGTATATTTAGCATTGATGGGAAGCCATCTTGAGTCTTTGTGGGGGGATTTTAAAAATGATGCACATCATTGAAGTCTAGCAAGTAATGAGTTTCAAATCAAAGTTTGTTATGTGAGGACCTCAAATAAACCTAAGATGCTGATTGTTTGTGTAGGACTTGAGTAGCAGAAGCCTAAATTAGAACTTTGAATGATGCTAAAAGAAAGACAGTAAAAAAAAAACCACAGTTAAATTGCAATATATATTATATAATTCCATTTATAAGATTTTAGGATGTTCTGGAATATAAACGATATATAACAGAAAACCAATCAATGGTTTGCTGTCAGGGGTTGCAAAGGAAGAAAAGAGTTGATAAGAAAGTGACATAAGGAAATTTTAGGGGTGAAGGTATTAGTCTGTATCTTGGTGGAGATTATAGAACTGTAAGCATTTGTAAACACATACAGAACTAAATACTAAAAATAATCACTATATTAAATTAAACTTTTTATTTTGACATAATCATAGGTTAGCATGTAGTTGTTAAATGATAGAGTTCCCTGTAATTTTTATTCATCCCTCCCCAAAAGTTAACAACTTGAAAATCTGTAATATAATAATACCATCAGGATATTCAAATTGTTATAGTCAAGAATTGGGACATTTTCATCACCAAAGGGATCCCTCATGCTATAGCTATATCCTTCTACAGTCACCCCTCTTAACTCATAGCGACCACAAATATGGTCTTTTTTATGTAGACAATTGTGAGTTGCAAATAAAAAAACATTTCATTATTTTTCTTCATAATTCTATGCCTCTATTTTTTATCTTGCCTTGTTGCACTGGCTAAAGAACTTCAGTAACACGAATAAGAGTGCTGAGAGCAAAAACCTAACTCTGTTTCTGATCTTGGGGGAAATCATTCAGTCTTTTACCATTAGGTGTAATGTTGTTTGTTGTGCTATAAAATTTGTGTAGATGCTTTTTATCAAGTTGAGAAAGTGACTTTCTATTTTGTCAAGTGTTATCAGTGTGAATGAGTTTTGAATTTTTTCAGGTGCTTATTATGTGTCAGTTGATAATGATTGAGGGAGTTTTCATCATTAGTCTCTAAATATGGTAGAGTACAATGAATAATTTTTGAATATTGAGCCTGCATTGCATACTTGGAATAGACTTCAACTGGTTATGATGTTTAATTCTTTATTATATTGTAGAGTTGTATTACTTATGTTTTATGAAGATTTATTTTTATATATGTGTTCATGAGGGTTATTGATCTTTAGTAATATCTATCTATATCTATTTATATCTATACCTAATCTATCATCTATCTATCTATCTGTACTCTCTTTGGTTTCATTATCGAAGTGATAATAATGAGTTAAGAAATGTGTTCCACCTTTATGAAAACCATTTTATGGCATGGTATTAATTCTTCTTTAAATGTATGATAGAATTCTTTGGTGCAAACCACCTGGTACTGGATATTTCTTTTGAGGGAGCTTGTACATTAAAATTTTATAGGATTATTTCTTCCAGTTTACTGATTCTTTCCTGTTTACATTTAATTTATTGTATTTTTTATTTCTAAAATTTCCATTTAATTTTTCTTTATAGGTTTTATTTCTTTGCTCACACATTGTTTTCTTTACTATGACTTTCTGTTTTTTGATATGTTTCAATCATGTTTATAATTACTTATGAAAGGAATTTGATAAAGTGGCTTTCAAATCCATGTTAGAGAATTCTAAAATATCTGTTATCTGAATGTTGACATCTATCAATAGTCTTTCCAATCAGTGTGAGATATTTCTATTCAAGGTGAATGTGGATATTTTACATGTTATGACACTCTGGATTTTACTTAATCTTTCTCTTTTAGTTGGATTTTTTTCTGATGCTCTTCCAGTAAGAGCAGGAGGGAGCTGCACTGTATCACCAGGTAGAGGTAAAAATCCTGGTTTCCCACTTGCGCTCCTTCTATGCCCAAGAGGAGGAATTCTTATTACTGCTTGATCATGGTGACAGACTTACTTCTACAGTCAGTTTCTCCTGACATCACCCCAACCATTACGGGGTGTGGCACATCTGTTACTGCTGAGTTTGTGTGGACTTTCCGGTGTCCCCACGTGATCTCCACTGACACTGCTGGGGGTAGGGGTTGTTACTGGCCTGTGGTATGGAGTCTTGATTCTCTACATTGCCTTCTTGGATATCATACCAATGGGGTTATTGAGGTATTTCATTACTCCCTGGCCAATGTGGAAGTTTAGGCTCCCCATTCAGTATGTGTTTGAATGGTTATGGTTGGGCCACAGTTTTTTTCTGTGGTTTTTGACATAAAGAGAGCACTTATTGTCTAAATGGGATTATTAGCAAAAAACAAGTCATGTTCATAATATGTTTCCTTGATATGATATAAAGAAAATATCACTTTTACTCTGTGATCTTTCTCCCCAAAACATCTAACCCCAATTGAATTATATTTAAAAAAAGGAATAAATTCCAATATAGCATCATTCTATAAAATACCTGGCCAGGAGTTCTCAAAACCATGTAGGTCATCCCAAACAATTAAATTCTGAGAAATTGTCACAACCATTAGGAGCCTAAGGAGGCATGACAACTAAGTCTAATGTGGGATCCTAGAACAGAAAAAGGATATTAGATAAACATAAGGAGATGTGAGAAAGTATGGGACTTAGTTAATTTTAATGTATCCATATTGCTTTATTAATTATAATAAAAGTACCATACTAAAGTAAAATGTTAATAATAGACAAAACTGGGTGCGGGATATATGGTAACTCTCTGTGTTATCTTTGCAATTTTTCTGTAAATCTGAAACTGTTCTAAAAATACATTTTATTTGAAAAAGGGAAAGAATATGTCTGTAATTACCTTAACAACAACAATAACAAAAACCAAACCTCTCATTTAATAATATGCTTAGTTTGGCAAGCCATTGGGGTTTCAAATTAGGCAGAGTAAAAAGTTGTAACAGTAACACATGAAATGATAATGTATTTAGTCCCCGTCTTCCTGTATGTATTCTATAATGAGTAAGTGTCTTAATGTGAAAGTGCTGAGGCAGACTGACAGCAGCTGCTGTTTATAATAATGATTTTAAGAAACTGAGCTTACCCAAGGGTGGTCAACATATGCTCATTTTTGTGTTGTTGAATATAATTTGTGGTGATATGATTCCTTGAAAGTTATTGATCACATAAGGCATAAATAGCACATTTTTATCAACCCAAATCTTTTAACAGCTAGACAGTCCTTTTATTGTATTTAAATAGATACAGACAATTGAAGACTGGTGATTGAAAACCTGTTTAGGTTCTTGATTCCAAATATAAATATGCAAAGTTAGTTACCTACTTAGTTTATTAATCTATAAAGTCCAATTCCCCTCACCTGATTAATCTTTATTTCCCTTCCATTACATCTTTTCACTTTGTAAATTCAATGCTAATAAATGCTTTTTATACTCATTGTCATTTTTTGCTTTATGGAATGTCAGAAACTTACTCCTTGCCATTACTACTGATAGGCATATTTCCAATCCTTCTTTGATGCTACCTTTGTGATCTGGAGCTTGTATTTCTAATTTGCAATTCCTATATTCCCAATAGATTATAAATTTTTTACAGACAAAATCTTTTTCTCTTTAGTATCTGTATTGTGCTGGGACTAGTAACAATACTACATTAATGCTAGATGTTTAAAAATAATATCATTACACAGAAATCTTTTTTTTGCATTAAAATTTGGTGAAAGCAATGCCAATTAATTATAATTAAAAAATATTAGAATGAGTATTTATTTGTGTGTTGCTAAGTTGAATATTACAAAAATGGATCCAAATATTTACATATATTTTCAAATTGAATCACACTGTTTGGACACTATCTGTGGGTGTTGATGTTAGTCTCTGGACGCCTATTGGTCCTTTTTCATAGTGATGGTATTTTACAAGTTTGGGAGTTCCCACATCTCTGATGCAGTTAACATTTCTTTATATGACATGTTCTTGAAATTCAGCACATGGTGCTCAGTGAGTATAATTGTTCTTTTGAAGTTGGTACTATAATGACTTTTAAGAGATATAAACACTTGCCTTGTCCATACTGGGAAATTTCTTTCCAGAACAGTAACCTTTAATTGATGTCTGTGGCAGCAATATATATGAATTCCTTATATTTTCAGTATCAGTACACAGAAGGGCAAAACTGCAACAACAAATAAAGGAAATAATTCTTAAAACTATTTCTCTTATTGGTATAATAGATACTATCAACATGTCTTTAATATTTTAAATAATTTTTAGACACATTCTTATTTGATTCATACTCACACTTCCTTTCTAGATACCTCATAATGTGGGTGCCAAGCCATTCTGGTTTGCATCTAACTCACCCAGAACCAGGCCATTTCCATTCTTTTTCTGAGAGGTAGTCCAGAGGGGTTCTGGATGATGTATGGAAGCCTCTCCTCTCTGATGCTGGGATAGAATCATGCCACCTCAGTGGTCACGCTTCAGTATACACCTTTAGTCAGAGTCTCCAGCTGGGACTTTCTCAGAGCATGGCCGTTTCTGCTGGCAAATGTACGCTTGCTCTGTTGGGCTTCCCCCTGACACATGAGGGCTTGTAAGAACTCAGATCTGTGCCATGCCAGAAACCCAGGAAAAAGTCTCACATTTACCATCCAACTAGAATAACCCCAGGGAAAAAAAAATCTCATCTTTTAACATCAGTCTGGAAAATTTAGAAGTGGAACTCGTTGGGGTAGAGAATGGTAGAACATACCCACATGTTGGTGGGAAAGCCAGTACATTAAAAAGGTATTGCCTTTTAAGTCCTTTTTTTTTCTCCATATTTCAAGGTTTAACTGCTGTTGTTTCTATCATGTGTTGAATGTTGAGTTAGTTGACCCTTTTTTTTTACACTTCGTTAACTTCTCATTACTATCTTAATCACTATTTCAACATATTATGTATATAGCATTTATTGGAAACACTTTGGAAACATGTGCTGGAGGAATGCACCCACTCACTCTCATCCGGAAGCCACCTCCCAGGGTCATCTTTGCTCCCTACTCATAAGCTGGCTGATGGCCATAAATGTTCTGAGATAATGCTCTGCTGGATGAGAATGGGGCTTAATGCTAGGTAGGCTGTGGGTTCTGAAATGACTGCATGTGAGTCAGTGACCCAGTTCTCTCCACTGCTCTCCTGAACCCACCTCACCTTACCAGACAAGTGGTCCTAATGTCGCGTAGCTTTCTCTTCTCCTCTTACGGAGCTGGCATAGGACATTACCTGTCTCTCTGTACTCTGGATTCTGATACTTTCCCTCTAAAGCCATCATCACCATCCTCTAAAATACAGAGTAGATTGAAAGTGGGTTTATAGTTGTAAGTACATAAAACACAGTTTATTATTGTATTATGTACTAATTAATGTATTATTTTCTATACAAACAACTGTAAACCTACTTTTGTCCTACCCTGTATCCACTTAGCAGAGCTTTCCATCCACACATCTCTGTGATGGCCAGATTTCACCATTCACCACTCACCTGGGACTTGGCCTTTCCATATGCTACTCTCAAGGAAAAGCACCTTCTAACATGTACCCTGAGCTTCCAAGAATCAGGGCTCCATGGCATACAAGGCTGCACATTAGAACTACTCAAAGAGCTTTTCAAAACTCTAATGCCTTTCTCTGCCTCTCCTCACAGAGAGTCACATTCATGGTTTTGGGGTGAGTTCTGGACATTAGAACTTTGAAATCCCTTGTTCATGGTGAGTCTTTACCTATTATTATTATTATCCATTTCTACTATTTCATCAGCTCTTTTTGTCTATTCACTAATTTTTTCTTCATTCTACATTCCCTAAAACTTAAGCAAACAAATGCAAATAACAAAGTTAGTCTCCATCAGTATTAGCTTATAGTTAGTGGAAAATACAGACTATGCTAAAGTTACTAAAGTATCAGTTACATTAAAGCACCTTCAAAGATGAAAATACTTGTTTGAAAAGCATGATTTAGATTGATTAGTTGTACACAGATTAAGCCGTTCAAAATTACATTTATATTACAGATTCTTAAAGTTATTTTTACTTTTTGTACATATTATAAACCAAAGATGAACAAGTCTTAGTCTGTAGCATTTGTAAAACTAACCAATTAACCTCTAACACTTTCAAATTTGCAGATTGCTTTTTTTAGTTCTAGGAGATGTATGTGTCTAGTACTAGTTATACCATTATGTCTATACCCATTTTGTTAATTAACATATACGGGCTATTACTTCTCTTCCAAAGAAATGTTAATTACAATAAAATTATAAACCCAAGTCACTGTTAGTTTCCAAAGTACACTTATCACTGCTGTTCTCCTGTGTTTGTTATCCTGTGACATGAGCTGGTGTTTCACACGGCACTTAAACACTAAAGGTCAGGGCCTTTGAAATTGGCTGAAATATATAATGTTTAATATTTTTAGCTCTTACTGTGTGATTATCTTACACTAATTCAACTTAATCAGTTTTTAGCATTTTTATAAAATCATAGTGCTTTATGTGATTTGAAATGAAACTAAATTTTGTAAACTTCTCTTTAATTTTAAATGCCAGCAGAGAATCAGCTCTTGTGTAAATTAATGAATGAGCTATACCAGTGATTTTCAACCTTTTCATCTCATGGCACACATAAACTAATTACTAAAAGTCTGTGGCACACTAAAAAATATATTTTATTTTTTGCCAATCTGACAAAAAACAGGAATAGTTTTTGTTCATTCACACTGAACTACTGTTGCATTGGCTGTTGTTATTTATTTATTTATTTATTTTTATTTGATAATCTAAAGGAAAAAAAGGTCAGTGTCCCTGACTAAATAGTCAGGCATTGCATGTTTTAAAAATGCTTGTGGCACACCAGTTGAAAATCAAGCTACATCATTCTGCCTTCACTTTGCACTTGATGGATATGACTGATATCAGACCTTGAGAACATATGCAACAAAAAATGAACTCAAATAATACAAATGAGGCCAAAAAATAGCAATTTGTTATTTGGCTAAGAAAGTAGACTGACAATTCCATTTTTTAAGACAATTTTTCTTAAAGAAATGATGAAACAAAATGTTTGTTTTTCTTGTTGCTAATCCTAGAGAGCAGTGTTTTAACATGTTGCTGTAAGATAATATTGCATTACTTATACAAAATTATTGTATTTATTGTCTATGTTCAATTGTGTCATGAATCACATTAAAAAAGACCAGTAATACCCAAGTTCTGAAACTCCACAGCCACGCTAGTCTGCATGAGATAGGGCAGAAGATAGAGGTGTGGTCTTCATACTTAGGTTTCACTCTTGGAGCTGCCCTACCAATTCTCAGTTTCTTTAATGGCTCTGTGCATCACTCTCCTCGCTTGTGAAATGGAGATAATGGCCTTAATCGTATGCAGTGGATTCTGAGAAGGAGTAGAAGTCACATATATTAAGGATCATAGCAGACAGTAAAAAAGGCACATTCTTTCCGTGCAATGCTGACTCTCAGCACAACACACATTCACATTTGTCCACAATAAACAAGCTACGTCCAGATACTTAATTTAAATACTTTTGCTTTAAGTGTTCTCTAGTTCTAATAAAAAAAATCAAACAAACAAGCATGATGTTTGACAAGAAAATCATGAAGGCATGTTTTTATATTTTAAAGAATTTTCTAATAATGATTATTTTAATATATATTAATAGTAAATATAAACATGCATGTATTATTTTCATATTTTTATCCCAGGGTTAAATCTGGGGAGTTATATTTTTCCTTAATGACCCAGAAAACCTATTTTTTCTTAAAAACAGAACATATTTAGAGTCAAAAAAGCATTCCAGAGAAATAAAACATAAATTATAATTGTCCAAGCACATTTTTGGTGAGACCAAATACACTTTTATCTTTTTGCCTACAGAAAAGTTGCCCTTGTTAACTAGATGACTCTAAAATACATTAACAGAAAAATCAGTTATACAACTGATTAAATAAAAGCATCATTCTCAATAAATTTAAATGCATTATATGTATGTGTGGAATATCCCAGTAGCTATATTTATACTACTGTACAGCCGCATAATAGGAACTTGGCACTGCAACGTAACAATGCTGTGTGCTTCATTAAAACACTGGGTAATCTGCAGTTGAAGGAAATAATGAAAAGTTATTAATGGGCTTTTTGAAGAAATAAGCAGATTCTAAATCTTAAATTTGTAGAATTTGAGCTCCCATTCTCATCCTGAGAAATGAACCCCCCACAAACCTTGTAGCCATATGTGTATGTGTTTCAGAGAATTATCAATCGTCTCAGATTTGTCTTCAGTTCCTGACAATGTGTGAAAGCTGGGAAGGCTTGATGCCATTTGCTTATTTTAACTTCCCTTCCCAGCCTATCTGCACGTGCCAGGAGACATAAAACACATGCTAAGAATATATGGACAGAGACTTTTATCTGGCTTGCTTCGGGTGTTCATCTTTCACCTTCTGCTATCTTTTAATTTCCAGGAACAATCCACAATGCCATGTCTGGTTTGCTAATTCTCCAGGACTTTATTTGCTGGTGTTCAACTACTCTGGCCTTGCAACCCAGCTATTTCAATTTCAGCTTTCTATTTATTTATATATTTCTCATGGGGACATTCACTCATCAGCCAAGCCCTGAAATGTTTTTTTCTTTTCTATTCTCATTGTACTTAAATCTGCTATTCTACCACAGCTGTCTTTGACTCAAGTAGTTTAAGCAACTAAGGAGTAAAAAATGTGTTCCTCTGTCTATAATCTTATGGAAAATTTCTACCTTCTATTTTAGTTTCTGATCGCTTAGAGATGATCTATAGATATTATGTTACAGAACAAATGCAAAGAGATAATCATGAACCTACAATGAACCAGAGTACAATCCTATGTCTGTTGTTTATTATCTGACCTAAGCCAAACTCTCCAGGCTTGAGGAAAATATCCTCATCTGTAAAATGGGGTAATAATAATATCAACCTCATAGAGATGTGTCACAGTAGAAGATATAATATATTTTTTTGTTTCTTTGCCACTGAGAAAGAGCCCAGTAACTAATAGCAGTGATCATTTTAGTTTTTTTGTTTTAATTCTAGCTCTCGAGGGAATTTATAACACTTTGATAAAAATTTTAGCTTTAAGCATTTTATCTGTTGCTATTTCTGATAGCCATTAGTGACCTCACCTCTTTGTCATTAGTCCAGTATTGCATGAATTTGTTTAGAAGGAAGAAAGCTGGAATCCATTACTATATATTTTCTGTGAGTCTCTATATAGCAGAATTATCTACTTACAAAGAATATTCTATATACCTATTGTACTATTATGTCCTAATTGCAAATGTCGCTTGCTTTCTTTTTTCAGAGTGTACTTTAGATATCCATTTTTGATATTTTTGTTTTTAACTAAATATGTTGATTAATGTTTACGGCATCAACAAACATATCCTATATCCAAAGGTTTTGGTTCCTTGCATCTGCCTAGCAACATTGTTCCAGTCATCATCTCTGCACCTGTAAGTCTCTGAGCAGACAAGTGTAGTTCTTTATCAATAAGTGTCTTCCCCATAACACTGTAAAATAAAATATTGTGAAATTTATAAAGAATTATATGTATATGTACATATTATACAGGGGTGGGCAAAAGCTTACAGTCATAATACATGTATTGTAAATAAAAATACAATAAGTAATAATACAATAATAAACTTTCACATGCTCACAACTGTAAACCTAGTTTTGCCAGCCCCTAAATATATATTATATATATTATATCTATGTTGAAGAATATACTTTCACATCGTGAGCGTATTTCTATTATTAAAATGATGTATTGAGTTAAGTTTATTTATTTACTTATTTGGCCATGGAACATACCTGTGACCAATCAGGGTAAGAAAAATTTTCTTTTCTGGACATGAAAACTGAAGCTCAGGAAAGATGAGTGACTTTCTCTAAGACAAAGTAAGTGCTGTGAACAGACAAGGATCCACTTCTCTGATGATGGGATGATCCTGCTGCTGCCACCTCTCGTGTGTGTCTTAATGATAAACATTCCATTAATCTTGGAATTGTTAATGGATTCACAGCAAGGGGATATTTTCACATGCCCACATTTCATCCCTAAGAAAATAGGGAGTTGCACTATTCTACAATTTTGAAAATTGTTGTTCTGCATAAACTGGCTAGGATGTATGGATTTTCAGAACTTCAGCTGGTAGACCTTGTGCTACAGTCATGCTTCTGAAATGTATTAACATATAAAACCTGTACAACTGAAATCTCTAAAATAAATAAATAAATAATTGGAAGACCATAAGTAAAACAATATATGGATATATGATTAAATTTTGCTACTTATTTGGCTTATTTAGCTTAAATATATATATATATATATATATATATATTTATATTTCAACATTTAGTTGAAATTGGGCAGCTTCAGTGCTTCACTTCTGGAAATTGCACCATTGTGTTGTACTCCATATAGCGGATGAGAAGGCTATCAAGAAAGGAATTGTTCTTTATGCTCTTTGTCAAGACTTGAAAAAAAAATAACATTTTGAGTAGTATTGTAGCTCTGCTCTAATTTGAGAACAATGAGCATCTCTTTCATGAACCTCTTAGTTATGGCTTTGCATAAAATCCAATTTTAAATATTCAGTAAGTGCTTGCATTATGCTATTTCAATTGTGAAATTTACTACCATCTTCACTTACAAAATCTGAACCAGGCATGAAATGATTCCGTTTCTGTGTTCATACCACAGAGGGATATTTATTGTAATAACCATGGACTCCTCCTTCCTAGGCCTCCCTGCCCCTGTATTACTTCCCTATCTAAGATTCTCAGGAGAATCAATCTATCCCCAAGATCTTTGAGAAATTGCATCCCTCCAGACAGAAGCTGATGTCCCTCTTGGTTCCTTCTTGCATTTTGGAAAGTTGGAGCGAAGTTAATCTTCAGTTTGATACTCTTTGAGGTTTCTTCCTCTGCATCACTGATGCTCCAGGAGAAGATGAGCCAAGGATCCATGAACGGGCGGATCTGGACCACTCAACTCAAAATTATTATAATAATTAGTATAAGTACAAATTATTATTTTTTGATACATTTATTGATTATGCTATTGCAATTGTCCCATTTCCGCCCCTTCACTCAACTCCATCCTGCTTACCCCCCCTCCCACATTCCCCCCCTATACTTCATGTCCATGGGTCATACTTATAAGTTCTTTGGCTTCTACATTTCCTACACTATTTTTACCCTCCCCCTGTCTATTTTCCACCTATCATTTATGCTACTTATTCTCTGTACCTTTCCCCCCTCTCTCTCCCTCCCAGTCCCCTATTGATAACGCTCCATGTGATCTCCATTTCTGTGGTTCTGTTTCTGTTCTACTTGTTTGCTTAGTTTTGTTTTGTTTTGTTTTTAGGTGTGGTCATTAATAACTGTGAGTTTTCTGTCATTTTTACTGTTCCTATTTTTTACCTTCTTTTTCTTAGATAAGTCCCTTTAACATTTCATATAATAATGGCTTGGTGATAATGAACTCCTTTAACTTGACCTTATCTGAGAAGCACTTTATCTGCCCTTTCATTCTAAATGATAGCTTTGCTGGGTACTGTAATCTTGGATGTAGGTCCTTGACTTTCATGACTTGGAATACTTCTTGCCAGTCCCTTCTTGCCTGTAAGGTCTCTTTGGAGAATAGAGCTGACAGTCTTATGGGAACCCCTTTGTAGGTAACTGTGTCCTTTTCTCTTGCTGCTTCTAAGATTCTCTCCTTCTATTCTATCTTGGGTAATGTAATGATGATGTGTCTTGGTGTGTTCCTCCTTGAGTCCAGCTTCTTTGGGACTCTCTGAGCTTCCTGGACTTCCCGGAAGTCTATTTCCTTTGCCAGGCTGGGGAAATTCTCCTTCATTATTTGTTCAAATAAGTTTTCAATTTTTTGTTCTTCCTCTTCTCCTTCTGGCACCCCTATAATTCAGATGTTGGAACGTTTCAAGATGTCCTGGGGGTTCCTAAGCTTCTCCTCATTTTTCCAAATTCTTGTTTCTTCATTCTTTTCTGGTTGGATGTTTCTTTCTTCCTTCTGGTCCACACCACTGATTTGAGTCCCAGTTTCCTCCGCATCACTATTGGTTACCTGTACATTTTCCTTTGTTTCTCTTAGCATAGGCTTCATTTTTTCATCTAGTTTTCGACCAAATTCAACCAATTCTGTGAGCGTCTTAATAACCAGTGTTTTGAACTGTGTATCTGATAGGTTGGCTATCTCTTCCTCGCTTAGTTGTATTTTTTCTGGAGCTTTGAGGTGTTCTATCATTTGGGCCATTTTTTCGTCTTGGCAGGTCTGTTACTTAAAGGGGCGGAGCCTTAGGTGTTCAGGGGGGGGCGGGGTAATGCTGGTCTGTGACACTGTACTTGGGGGAGGGGCCGAGAGGGAGCAATGGCACTCCCTCCACTCTCCACAGGATTTCAGTCACTCCCTCCACTACCCACAATCAAATTGGGCTCCTCTGGTGCTGGTTCCCGAGTGGGTGGAATTGTGCACACTCTAGGCCCCTGTGGGTCTCTCCAACGACCACTCCTCTGAGGCTGGGAGTCTCTCCTGCTGCTGCCCCAACCCCCACAGGTGTTTTCAATCAGAGGTTTGAGGCTTTATTTCCCCGCACTGGAGCCCTGGGTTAAGCAGTCTTCTTTGCTCCCCGCCATATGTCCGGTTTATCTGTGTGTTAGTGTGGTGCCGCGGGGTGCTACCCACTGCTCTGCCTTCCCTGTTCTCCGCCACTCTGAGTCCGGCCCTCTGGGTCTATCTGTGCGCGAATGTGGGGCCGCAGGGTCTGCTAGTGGTCAGACTGCCTGCCCCGTTCGTCCCACACTCTGCCAGTCTCGGTCCTGCCATGGCCACGCCAGTCCTCTCCACCCCTGTGCCCGTCTCCGCCCCTCCTACCGGTCTGGATGTATGTTTCTTTTTTGTTTCCTTGATTTCAGACTTCCTTGCCGTTCGATTTCCTGTCTGTTCTGGTTGTGTGAGGAGGTGCAGTGTGTCTACGTATGCTGCCATCTTGGTTTCAAGTACAAATTATTATACTAATAAAAATTTTAGCCTATCTGGTTGTCTTTCCTACATCACTTGTTAAGCAAGCATACTTTGTAAAAAGAAGCATTCCTTTTAGTAAGAGACATCAAAATCAAACCCTGCATCAAGAAAATTATATTCATCCTGTTAAAGTACTTTTATCATCAGTACATAATATACTAGAAAAAAAAGATCTGTCAGTTATCAAGCAGGGAAACATTAGATATTCCTTGCATTGTCTGAGATGAGCTTGCCATGTAAAGGGAAACCGTGCTATTAATTAAACTACAAATATGACCATATTAATCTCCTTTCCAAGTGTTATGTTATCTTGTGGAATTCTTTTTGATTCTGGGTTTTGTTCTGCTAAAATAACATGGAGAAAGTTTTAACTTTTTGGTTTATTTCCTCCAAAAAATTAACAGTGACAAATGACACTAAAAGTGAAGTTCATTTATCAGATTAGAAAGAAAAGATGATTTACCTGGTGTCTGGATATCAGAGGACCTGTCTAAGCTGAATTCTCTTATTACAAGAAAAAAAAAAAATCACAAATCAAGCCATAGTAGAAATATGGCTAACTCAGAGAAAGAACTAAACTCACATCTTGGCTCTACCACTTGCTCACTTGATGTATTTGTAACTGACTTCACCTTTTGAAGCCTCAGTGTTTTCAGCAGTAAAACTGGGTCAACAGTGCCTGTGTTACCACATACTTGGGAGTTACTGACATGATATAGGTATAGTTCTTGGCTCATTATAGACTCTTAACGTGCATTAGAAGCTTTCCCTCTCCAGTGAAGGTCACATAATGTAAATAGGTAAGGTTCAGTTAATCATTCATATGCAAAAATTTTGTCTCTGTGATTCCACATAAATCAGGTGTTCCTCTATGTTGCTTCTCCCTAACTCACAGGGCATTTTGCAGAGCCCTAATGAGATAATGCATCTGAACATGCTCTGTAAACTAAAACATATCTTAAAAAAATATGGGAACTCTTATTTTTCTGAAGGTTTTTAATATCTGGATGTTATATTTAACTTTCTGGATTTTTGTGAGCTAAGTAGAACAACTATCCTCATACTCTAGAGAGCAGAGACTTCACAAACTTTACAGTGTAAGATAAAGATTTAGGAATAGAATCCAGAATTTTAACTTTGGCCTTTGAGTCTTTTTTTACTCTCAGATGTTCTTTTTGCTTTTGCCTTTTTTGCTAATATGTTGAAATTTCTTTTTAGTTTAATTTTTGTTAGAGAATTCATATTCCTTACTCCTTGACCTGTTCATTCTTCCTTGAAGATCAGCTAGTGGCAGACTAAAATTTCCTCTTTTTCATGTTATCTAAGGCAAAAAAGTACAAAGAAACCAAATAAGACTTTACCATTAAAAAAAGGTCCATATCTATATTCCTGAAATACAGTCCACAAAAAAGTTTCAAATACTATATGAACTGTACCACAAATCTCAGTATAGGGGCAGTGCATGATTACAAGGCCTGGCATGCCCAAATGAGAGCCTTGTTTCCTCCCTTAAGAGCCCTATAACTTTGAGAAAGTTACTTAGTCACTTTCTGTGCCTCAGTCTCTTCTTTTGTACACTAGGTATAATTATTGGGTACCTCATGTGGGTGTTGTGAAGATTGATGAATCATCATATGCAGAGTTCTCAGAACCATGTGTCTCATATAGTAAGCACTCAAAAGCTAATTATGTTTATTATTTTCTCCTCTAGAGATGAGTTATGTAATTTGAAGGCCAAAGCCAATGAATGACTCTAGCTTAGAACAGCAAGCATGGTGAGGGGAAGAAAGCCACAACAAAGTGTCAGAGCATTGTCAAGTGTCACAGTGTCAAGAAGGTCAGAGCAGAATGAGGAAGTCTGCAGGTGCCTCCAGTCTGGAAGCAGCAAGATGTTGGAATGACAAGATAGAGAGGACATTTTGTGAGTTATAAGCTTCGCTGTTCTTGATCAGCAGAAAAGTAGGGACTAATGCACCACTTGAAGTTACTTTGACAAAAAGAGGGCGGAATGTTGGAGAGGGCTTCGCTTTGAGCATGGGAGACTTTTCGCTAGGCTGGAGTAGAACTGGACCTGGGTCAAGTGTTGATGAGAAAATCAATAGTCCAAAGACCAAAATTTAAGCTTCTCTGATTAATGCTTTATTCAACACTGTTTTCATAACTCTCAAGCATAGCAAATACTTCCATTTAATAAATAATAATTAAAAATAACCAGATCATACCAGTTTTTAAATAATACCCCCAAACTGTGAACAACACTGATGTCAATCAACAACAAAATTAATGAACAAATTATTGTGTACAAACCACAACTTATCAATAAAAATGATAAACTATAAATGCACGCAATAAGGATGAATTAAAAAAAATATACTAAGAAACCCAACTCATAAGAGATTATATTATATGATTCCATTTTATGAAGCTCAAAAACAGACTAAATTAATTTACAATGAAAGAGTCAAAATTTCAGCTGCCTGTGGAGAGGAGCTGGAAACTGACCATGAAGGGACAAGCAGGAGCTTTCTGTGATGATGGCAATGCTGACATGATGGGTTTAAAGTTCTTAATGAGGGCATGTATATATTTGAGGAGACTAATTAAACTATAACTTTTATATAACTATTCAGATCTACACATTTTATAGTATGTGTATTGTATCTGAGTTTAAAATGTTTAAAACAGAAACTGAAGTGGCTTTTGAGCAAAATGATTTTTTTTTAAAAAAGGAAAAACTACTGGAAAAATCAAAGGCAGATATAGAACATACATCAGGAGATGTGTACTGAAAGAAGTAAATGGGAACTTATAATATGTACATTCCAATTTTATTTTGCCATTAAATAAATAATAAAGATATTTCCACAAAAGAAAGCAAAACACATTTGACCTTTTTTTAAATAAGAACGCAAAGAAGAGATGCACTATCTTAAAGGGAAAAAAATGATAGTATATAGTATAGGAGAAAGAAGAAGGGTAAACTGAATGAATTTAGTATAAAAATACAAAGGAAATACACTAGTCTAAAAACATTTTAAACATGATTAGAGAAATGGAAGACAGAGCTGTGAAAAACTGAACAAAATTAAGTGTACAACATCAAATAATTATAGAGTATAGGGAGACAGATGAAAATCAACAAAAAACTAATTAGTGCCTGTAAAAAATAGATCAAAACAATAAAAGAGAAGAAATGTTCAAAGACATGTTGAAAGATTGAAAGAGTAAACTGTCTTTATGTTAGGAAAATAATAAAAAAGAATGAAATCACTAAGACACCTCATGAATGTATTCCCATAAAATATTTAAAAAATTGAATTCTATGGGAATTAACACAAAGATAAAATCAAGTGCTATAACTGAGAAAAAATATTCAGATTTTTTTCAAAGTAACATGCAATACTGATAAAAAGACAAAAGCTATTAGCAATAGAACACAATTCCCCATGTATTGTATCTTTCTATTTTTTAAATAGATGTAACTTAGAAATAGTTTTCAAATATGCATAATGTTATGGAATGTAGTTTCCATTAAGTTCTAATCAGATATCAAAGTAGGACTTTATGCTACCCACCAATGATCAGCTTACCTATTAGTTCCCTCTTGTATCTCCCTCAAGCTTATTAAGCTGTGAAATTTCACAAACAAAATTTGACCTATTTGTATTAAGGCTTCTTACCTTCTAGGTATGCACAAATATTTCCCAAATGAGTTACATACCTTAATTGAAATGAACATAATGAATCCATTGTTAAGAAAAGATGTTGAAAAACCAGTCTCTCAAAGAAATATCTGCACTCCGATGTTCATAGTAACATTACTCACAATAGCCAAGGTATGGAAAAAACCTAAGTATCTGGTGTCTGTCTATGGATGAATGGATAAGAATGTGTGTGTGTGTGCGCACGTGCGTGCGTGAATGTGTGTGTATAAAATTCAGCCATTAGAGTGAAATAAGTTCTGCCTTTTGCAGTAATGTGGATGAACCTAGAGGCTATCTTGCTAACTGAAGTAAGTCAGGCAGGAAAAGACTAATACTATATGATCTCATTGGTATGTGGGCTTTTTTAAAATCCAACTTGTAGAAACAGAGAGTAGATTGATGGTCACCAGAGGCTGGAGAGTGCAGGAAAATGGGGTGACACTGACCAAAGGATACAAACTCCCAGTTATTAAACAAATAAGTTCTAGGGATCCAATGCCAAACAGATGACTATAGAACTAATACTGTGTTATGTAATTGAAATTTGCTAAAAGGTTAGATTTTTAATATATGTATATTTTTAGTTTTCTATAATAGTTGACATACACTAAGAGAGTAGATCTTAAGTGTTCTTACC